>NW_020824808.1:0-2975000 GCF_003285875.2 Drosophila novamexicana | reverse complement strand
TAATTGTGCGGCCTTTGCTGCAGTTTTGATTACTCAATATGTTTGATTTTGGGATTTATGGCGCGTGCTGCAACATGTTTCGAGTGCCACTTGTGCAGCTGTCAATGATGTGAAAAACTGTGCATGTGCTCAAAAATATTATGTAAAGCTGAACCATATATATATAAAAAATGAAAGCTAATTTTAACAAAGAAATGCCATTAAAGCGTCTCCAATGGCACTAGTGTGTGCGCAGTGCCAACGCAAAGTAAACAGTCAAAAAATAAAAAAAAATAAGACACCTGTAGACAGCAAGTAGTTGCTGACTGACTCACTCAGTGGCTGCCGGTCTGTCCGACTGGTTGGCTATTATTAGCTGTAAACCAAAAACAATGTAAACCACAGTCAGCAAACGGCAACAACTACAAGAGAACAATACCAACAACAACAAAAACAACCAAAACAACCGCCACACTACAGTGCAAAAGTAATCCCTGGAGTCTGTAGCCAACTGGCCACAACGAGAGCCACCAACGCAAAAGTTGTTGTTGCTGTTGTTGCGGTTGGTGTTGTCGTTGGCGTCGCTGGTCGTCGCCTTTTAGCCAATTTTGATATAACTGAAAGCGTCAATTATACGTGAAATTTATGATGCCGTGTGAAGAATAACACCAACTTGCAACATATTTGGACAGCCAGTTTTTTTTGCTTTTTCTTGTCGCAATTGCTGTTGTTGGGCTGTTGGACAATTGTCGCTCTGGGATTTCGTAGATATGCTGCTGATAATGGGCATTGTGGTGCAGTTTTCTCACTGTCCCCGCTGCAAAAGATGACAAAGGAACCAATGCGAATGCGGCAGGCAGCGTTTCAAGTTGTTGTTGTTAGCTGTGTGTATAATACGCCCACCGGCAGCAACTACCACGGCAACAGCAACAGAAGAGCAACTGGCTAGGCCAATGGCTAGAGAAGACATTTTGGGCACACACCAAGTCAATTTGTTTTATCTATTGTCGAACAAGAGTCATGTCACAACGGCACAATGAGATTTAGTGTGTGTTGTTGTTGTTGCTGTTGTTGCAGTGTCTCGTTGGAGCCTGAAGCAACAATGGTGCGGCAGAGCAAATCAGCGACATGATTCGATATTTAGATATGCGCGCTAAGAAATATGAGCCGCTAACAACACGGCAACAGCAACAGCAACAGAATAAACAATAACAATAACAACAAAAGATGCTGCCGCGTTGTTGTCGCTTGTCTGTTGTCTGCTGTTGCTGTTTGCTGTTTGCTGGCTGCATGTAATTGCCAAGTTTGTTGCTTAAGTCTTTTGTTTTGGACAACGACAATAAGCCGCACATCGATAGCCCAGAGTTGCATTTAAATTTGATTTATACACACTCGAGTTGCATATAATTGGGCAGAGTCGCCGCGCTGTCTGTGTGGCTGCTACAGCGGCAACGGTAAGCGGCATATTGCTGCTGCTGCCAGCTAATAATTGGCTGCCCCAAAAATGGGCAGCACTCGTATCATATTCGTAGTGGGCTGCCAGATCATATTTTCCAGGTGTTAATTGTATGCCTGCAGCAATGCAACTAAAACGTGTCCCCGAGGCGTGCGCCGGCCACGATCTGGCCATAAAACGCTAATGAAACGCCTGGGCCAATTGCAGACGCTGCCGTGTGGCATTTTAACTAGATCTAGAGCAGCCGCGGCACAGTGGCCGCAAAGCGTTTATAAACATAATTAAGTTGAAATCATAAAAAAGCGCCTCCAGACACACGCATGCGTGTAGGCAGCAACAGGCAGGCGACGCAGCCGACACAGCCGAACGCCAACGACTTCCACTTCGGAACGGCGCAACTCCATTTAACAAGTCATAGCGCAGACCGCTAGCAACGATCGGGCGACCAATCAGCGTCGGGCTGAAGAGCACGCCGCAAAGAGAGAAACCGGTTGACATGCTAAGAGAGCCGCCCGAGCCACTGACAAAGCTCGGAGTGAACGTGCCCAGCGGCAATGCCAGACGCCGTCAGCAGTAGTTCCCAATCAGTCGCAACTTGACGCCTGAAGCGCACGCAAGCAGCGAGCGGAAGTCCACGTCGCAGCACAAGACAAGATCTCGATATCGAATTCGAGCTCGACTTCGAATTCGAACAGTTGCCAGCTTTGGCGTACGCCGGTTCGTAAATTTTAGTGGTGCAGCTGCTGCTGCTGCTGGTTACTCTCTGGCTTGCTTAGCGCTCTCGCGTGAGTTGCTCCGCCCCGTGTGGTGGCTGCTGCTGTGGCTACTGCTGCAGGCTAACCAAACGCCGCAGGACTCCCTATAATGTGACGGGCTTAGTCGAGCGCCGTGCTTCGAGCAGTTAAGAGCAGTTTTGCAGCGCTGCAAGCGGTAAACGTTAAATGCCAATTGGATTATGTGTGCGTGTGTGTGCATGTGTGTGAGCGCGCACAAACAACAACAATAATTAATGAAAATGATGTGAAAGTGTTAAATGTGTTACAATTAAATTGAATTGCTTGCTGATTACAACAAATGACGGCAAAGCAGAAAGCCAACAAGTAATCATCATAATAACAATAGCAAGAAATACAGCACAGCAACAGCAACAACAAAAACAACAACAACAACAATACAAAAACAGCACAATCGACAGCCGCTTAATTTATGTGTGCATGTGAAATTCATATAAATTTATTTTTTTTCAACCGTCGATTTAACTTAACATAAATCAAAGCTTCAAAAATCTTGGCCTCAGCGTGAGATTCTCTGTGCGAAAAAGAAATATAAAAAAAAATATAATAACGGAAATAGCGCTCAATTACTGGTACAATATACACACACATACTCACAATAAATTTGTTAATAAAAGCGCCAAAGTAAAAGTGCAAACAATGCGAATGCGAATGCGAATGTGTTTCTTGCCCCCGCTAGAGTCCACAATAGCCGCAACGCAGCGGTTTCATTGATAACGCAGACTCACCCACACACACGCACCACAAACGAAATGGAATTGAAACACGCCGAGTGAAAGAAAGAAAATAGCAGCACAATAAATAAATACACATGCATATGCATACATATACATACACGCATAGGATGTGTAAATAGCGCATATTGCATGATAACAACAACAATTCAATATGCGAGTGATAATAGAGACAGCGCGAGGGAGAGCGAGAGAGACACTAGAACATAACGAGGGCAATGCTTACATATGAGTTGACAATAAGAAAACGAGTGGGCGGGAGATGCCGGGGCAGAGCGAGTGTCGCGAGAGCTTTTTATGAAAGTAATAACTAAGTACTAGGCCAGGCGCTGCTTATATAATTAGCTGATAAAAACAGAATGCGACATTTGCTGTGAAAATCTTCTAAAATATAGTATAAGAGTTGTCATAAACATTAGCATTTACTTACTTATACTTAAATAAAAACTTAAGTTACTACGCTGCAAAACTAGAAAATCGTTCCTCTGGTATTCTGTACATAAAAAAATCAAATAGTTTTTCATCCCGCAAAATCGTGCATTAGCTTTTATTTTGCAAGGTGTCCCATAAATTTGTATACTCTATGTTTCGGTTGTCATATTTCATTTCCCTCTCATTGCAACTTCAATTGCGCCAATTGTCAAGTGCACCCTTTGGTCCACTTCCGGTCGTGCCTGCCTGCCTGTTGCTACACGCTCTCCCACAGCAGCCTATGCACAAATTTGACTCAAAGTCAACGACTTCCGCTCGCGCAGGGCGAGGAGGGCAAGGAGCGACCAGAGGAAGCGCAGCAAATTACTTAATTAAATGGACAATTAACACCCGATCAACAACATCGTGTGCTAGCCGCAGGAACAGGGGAAAATGGCACAGGCCAAGCCAAGAGGCAGAACAAACATGGGCGGGGGCAACAGCAGGGGCAGCATGAGTAATGTGGGCAACAGTGAAAATATCTGTAAATTAATATGCGCACAAGATGCAAATTGCTTGTGGCCAAAGACACGGCAGCACCAGCACCAGCAGCAACTTGCAACTGCAACAGCAGAGCAGCAGCAGAAGCAGCGTTAAATTAACATAAATTGAATTGCATTTGCATTTGCTGCACGTTGAGCCGCTTTGCGGTTGTTGCGGTTGCGCAGGCAAAAGCAAATGTTGCTGCGCTTGGCTGCCAGCACTTGTTGCAGCAACAGCAGCAGCAGCAGCAACAGCAACAGCAGCAACAACAAATGCGTGTCAATTAGCGTTGATGATGCGTGCTTAAAAGCAATGAGAAATGGATTTTACAGGCACTTGTCAGTGTGTTTCAATTCCATTTGGTTTGACAATTGCTTTAACAACAACAGCACCAACAGCAACAACAACAACAATAATATCAATAACAACAGCAGCAACAACAATAACAACGGCATATCAAGTGGAAGTGTAAAGTGTATAGAAAACGAATGAGAAATAAATAAAAAAATATATATGCAAGGCCCAACAACAACAACAACAAGCGAATTAATAAGCAAAAGTTCGTGATAACAACATTAACAACAAAACAAAATGCCCTGACAAATCGACAACAATAACAACAACAACGTTATAAATACGAAAATATATTTAAAAAAAGAAGAGTTATCTGGGCATCGGCTAATTAATGGCCAATTTGTGTGCGTTACTTGTGCCAAAAAGTTGTGGTTAAGCAACTACGACAACAATAAGAAAAAACAACTACCAGCAGAAGGAACTAAACTGCGCACCAGCATCGTCTGCAACAGCAGGCGGCAACACGTTGAAAAACGCGCACAGAATGTACAAAATGTTTAGAAAACATTTTCGCCGAAAATCAACAAAAGGCAATACAGCGACAACAACAGCAACAGCAACAACAGAAACAACAACGAGAACAACTGGCAGCCTGAGAATGTCTGCAACAAGGCAACGGCAACGGCAGCGGCCACGGCAGACAACAGCGCTGCGATCGCTGATCGACGATTGTCGATCATTAAAGTCTGCCTGCAACTTAATTGCTTTAATTTTAATATTGTTAGTCCATAAGGTAAGCAAAGCCCCCAACAACAAGCCCGAGAATTCACCAGCAAGCATCAAAAAGAGTTCACATGCAAAAAAAGAGCAAAACAAAAATAACTTTAGTCCAAATATGCGGGTGTTGCTTCAATTCGTGTTGATTTCTCGTTAGCCAAAATTGAGTTGATTAAACTTTTGGCTGGTTGTGCTGCCGAAGGCACCAGATGTGTATGGGTGTGTGTTTTGGATGTGGGAACTGATCGATGAGGGTGCTGAAATTGTAGAATTGCAAACATGACAAAGCGACAATCTATTTTTATGAGTGCATATTAGTTTTTATTATGGTCTATAATTAAGGGCAACAATTGATTGTTGTGTTTACCATTAGTATTAGTATGGCATATAGTCTCTCTACTCTACTCCCTCTACTCTACTTGTAACTGACACTAGCTGCGATGGTCTGCTGTTTAAGACACCTCTGTCTCCCATAGTCGGGGCTTCGAGCCCGGACTTGCTAACATTCCTTGTTTAATTAGACAAATCATTTACTAAGCTTGGCAAATACTAAAAATATTCAGCTTTAAAAGGCTATCAGCTTTTACCTTCATCATACTTTAGACCCATTCGCCTTAATATGATCAGATTAAACATATTAAAGGCAATTTAAATTGGTTTGACATATTTTGTGGTACGCCAAAGAGATCAGATTTTTACAACCACCAGAACGATGTGTATATAGATTTCAATCAATTGAACACCAAAATGGTTTTGTCTTGGCAACTAACTATTAAACACTTTTAAACATTATTTTATTTCTTAGTTAAAAATATTTACACCGCTTTAAAGAAAAATGTCTTAAAAGTTTCAAGAGACAGTTGCTTTTTGTTATTTAATGAGTGTGGAAGTTAATTTTGCTTTTTTCAATAAACTTATCTTATTGAATGGTT
Organism: Drosophila novamexicana; assembly: GCF_003285875.2. Classification (NCBI taxonomy): domain Eukaryota; kingdom Metazoa; phylum Arthropoda; class Insecta; order Diptera; family Drosophilidae; genus Drosophila; species Drosophila novamexicana. The sequence continues at coordinate 2,969,080 of NW_020824808.1, read as the reverse complement.
CTTTATGATTTAATATAATTTATAATATTAAATATATTTGCCAAGTTAAATTTTTAATTAACATTTGTATTTAATTACTTGTTCCTTAATATTTTACAAAAAATAGTAATTTTTTAATTAGGCATGTAATGCAAACAAATTATAAAATATAAAGAATTTATATTTAGACCCACAAAATATGTTCAACCTGCCAAAGAATAAGAAGTATTCTTCTTATACAAATTTTCCACTTACGATTTACAAATGTTAAAACTATTTTAGCTGCTCTTTTTAAAATTGCTGTTGCCTTTTTTAAGTCAAATAATTATTTGCAACTCTCAATAGTGACAAATTGGACATAAAATGTATATTATATTGCATATGGCTCAATAAAGATACTAAAAAACGAATGCCAAGAATGAAAGCTAAGTTAATTAAGCACCATATAAAACAGTCTAAAACCCATTAGGTTTTCTAAAATTTATATTATTGCTTTTATTGCTCGTATAAAGCCATCAAGCTTAACAGATTGAAATGAAAAGTTGTTGCTGAAAAAAAAAACAAATTTAATTTCTCTTGCCCAATTGATATAAATTGATCTACTGTAGATGTTAATCGGACATGAATGTATGTAAACCTGGTTTTAGATTACACGATCCTTACCATTTGGGTACTGATGATACTCGGAACTATTTAACTTCAAGTTACAAGTGTCTGCCAAATGGTTTTTTAACCTTGCCGCTGGCTCGGCCAATTCCCACAGCAGCAGCGACAGCAGCGGCAGCAGCAACGGTAGTCGTTGGCCACATTTTTGATTTTTAGGGGCGTAGACATCATAAAGTGTTATACAAAGTGCCTAAACATGTATTGAGATGCCAGCGGAGATGCCTGCGAGGCAATTAAACAGCAACGGTCCAAGATACATAAAATTAATCGCGCTGCCAGCGATCAAGAAAAAACACAAACAACAATTTGATTAATACGCGAGCAGCAGACCAGGCATTAGAATGCCCAGGCCTAATCCACAACACAGGGCTATCAAATTGATTATACACATTTATCTGAGTCCCCGCGGCAACAGAAACAGCAGCAACAGCAGCAGCAGCTCTTGAGTGCATTGATTTCGGTTAAGGCTGGCGATAAAAGTTGCCGTCAAATGAGAAATGGCTCTTTAAATGGGCATTCCACTTGGTATTGGTTAACTCAACATTTTTTGGGGGGTGCTGCAACTATTTAGTTGTTAATTAAGCAAATAAAAAGTTCAGCATTTTGTGGCAGCGATAAATGTTCGCTTCCAGGAAACAAGAACAACAACAACAACTGACAGCTGACTGCTGACTGCTTACTGCTTACTGCTGCCTGCAGTGATTACTGCTCAGTGAGTGTCACTGGTCACGGGGCGTATTAACCCAGTTTGCAGCTTGGCCAGGAGTCTGAGCTTAAAAAAAGAAAAACTGGCAAAAGCTACCCTCATAAGGCCTGACATTTATTGATCATAAGCTGCGTATTAAACTGGCAGCGGCGGCAACTGTTGAAGATATTCAAAAAGATTTTTTTCTTTTTGCCTTTCGAAAGTCCCACAAAATGAGTTGGCGAATCGCGCATTCAGCTCCCACGATCGTTTTGTTTGTACAAGTTGTTGTTGTTGTTGTTGCTGTTGCTGTTGCTGTTGTTGTTCTTGTTGTTGTTGGTGTTTATCGCAACGCTTTAAGCACCAACAAAACGTTGCGCGTTGCAGTTGCTGCCTCATTAGGGCAAAACTTATTGTTGCCGGCGCCAGCTGATGAAAATATAATTACGTGATCTTAAATTGTAATTTCACATAAATTTGCATTTAACTTCATTAACAGCTGCATTTAGGCTTCTTTTTGTTTATATGTAGCACAAGGCTCAAGATGTAAGCAAATATTTAATTTGTTATGCGCTGAGCCCATTGAAAATGGTTATTTATTTATTTATGAAATCTCAATCCATAGTTACGAACTTTATCATGAGTGGAATTAAACTAGCTAGGGCCAAAGTGTATAATGTTTTTGTGCGAATGACAGGCAGAAAGTATATACATTCTTGATCACAGCGACCAGTTTAGCTGATCCAGCCATTTTTGCTGATCTGTCAATTTCAGAAACAGCCGAAGCAAGAGACTATAAATATATATTCTCTACAATACCGATAAGTCCGATTTTGTAAGCATTACTCGATAGTTGCAGAGGATTGACACATCAAACTATATATATAGTAAAATTTTTCGTATGGTATATACAAATTGAGAATTTTATGGATATCTCCTCCCTTAGCCATGCAAAGCTTATGCTTTGCACTTGTTATATCAAACAGTTGGGTGTCAGTTTTGGACGCTGATACTTTTAAAGGGATCGGCCTATAAGCACCGAAGCTATTCAAAATTACATTTGTCGTGGTATGAAGCAAGTGTAATTGGGATGTATGTAGATGCTAGTATGACTAGAACACTCTTACTTGTTTTTATATTAATATATATTTTGTCAGCCAATTCACTTTTTGGGATTTTTGGCGCCGCATTACTAATCGCTTGGGGCATTTCATGGATATTATCTAATCGAATTGATAACGTCAAAGTTTGTATCGAATATTAGCGCTTGATTGCGAGTATGTGAGAATCGGTGGCTGCAGCTGCGGCAGCTGCACTTGCCGCACTGTGGCAGCGACAGCGGCAGATCTCATGAATGAAAATACAGGCGCAAAAGAAATGTGATAAATAAATAAGTAAGCAGGCACAGAATATATGCAGGCAAACCGGTTCAACAGATCCGATCAAGAATCCAATCAACTTGCCGCTGGGGCACTGACCAAATGCACAGCACAATGCGGCATACAAAAGCCAGAACTCTGAACTGAGAACTCAGAACTGAGAACTCAGAACAGCATCAACGGCCAAGACTGTGGCAAGTGGCAAGCATTGACTGCATTGATTGATCTATGGGTTGATCAACAATGCGCGCGGCTGCTCGACAACTTCAACTGGAATATCAACAGCCACACGAACGACAACAACAACAACTACAACCATTTCAACTGCAGCTTTAAGATTTTTTTGTGCTGCTTTTTGTGCCGCACAGGTGCAGGCCAAGAAGTGCGTCTGGCCAAGCGGGCAACTGCCGTTAGCCTGGTCCTGAGCAGAGCCTGTGACAGGCCTTTGGCTAAATTGCAATTTATTTCTAATAAACTTATCAACGCTGCCAGCTACCAGCCACCAAATAGCCAGCAAATGCCGCCGCCTTTGACAATAAATTTTGTGAAATATGAAACCATAAAAGTTGCCAGCTAAAAGTTTTCATTAGCATATTTTCTGAGCCGCGGCCCTGGCGACTGCCTGAAAGTCGGACTTGTAATGAACCCTAAACTACAAAGTTGATGGCACTGGCCATGAGCTAGGATTGTCGCGGTGAAAGAGAGTAAGAGAGGGGGTCTAAAATATGAGCAACCATTATGCAGAAATAGTTAAACTTTATGTGCAATCTCTCAATGGATGGCGATCTAATGTGTTATTAATTTTATGGCAAATGCGCTTATCGATAGGCTCTTGATTTGCAATGGTGACTCGCTACCAGTTGGCCAACTCCAGCTGTTATGGCCAACACAAAAGACATTCTAAATTATACAAGCGGCTGGATATCTCGTTTGATTAAGTGTGCCACAACCACAGAAAATAGCCAAACAATTTTGTGTACAGTTAAAGCGCCTTTGTGTTTGAAAATATTTCTCATTATTTTCATGTTTCATTCGCCGGCAGATTTATCAAGACAGACTACACAGTCTCCTCCATGCCCGTTTCCAATCTGCGTCTGGCGCTCCTTTCATTTGCCTACAAGAAAAAAAGCATATATATATGTATTTTCATCCATTTTGAATTTCTTTCTCGTGTTTTTAATTAAAACCTCTACCGTAGCCCAATCAGAGCGCCCTAGGTGGCTTATTAGTTTTTACAACAAGCGAACGAGCGCTGCGAAAGACGGCGGTGTTGAGCATATTATTTGATATTGGTAAGGGGCAAGGGGCAAGGGGCAGGGGTAAGGGTCTCTCGGGAAATGGGGGGAATTTTGGTCTTGTACGCTTATTTAGCTTATGGCTTCGTTATGGGCCGTGATTGATTTGAACGATTCGAAATTTGTGTTTACATGTTTTTTTTTTGCTTTTTTTTTTTTTGATTTGTTTTTTTTCTATGTTTTGGCTGCGGCTTATTGCTGATGATGTACCTTTCGATTTTTACAGATATCCGCAGCTGGTAACTTCGAGCTGGAAATATTAGAAATCTCAAATACGAATAGCCATCTACTAAGCGGCTACTGCTGCGGTGTACCCTCAGAATTACGCGCCACCAAGACGACGGGTAAGTAACGCCCATTTAAAAAATATATAATTATCATCTACTCTATATATAGTATATAAAGCCGTTGTATAACTGACACACATTTTAATCTGGCACACATTAATTTTTTTTCATATTATAATTCTCTTATCGCTTAGTATTATTCTTATTGTTCTCAAGGTCATATATGTGCGAGTATTTTTCTGGAAGATTGGGTTTTTATTTGCATGTAGAAAGTTTAAAATATTATTTAGAATAATTTGGAAATGTGACCTTGATATTTAGTCAAAAGCATGACTAAGCTGAGCCTTTAATAATCGAGTTAAAAGGCTTTTTTAACAAACCAAATCTTGAGACAAATTGATCTTGTCAAAATTGTTTTAAATAGATTCCAAACTACGAAAGGTTATGTGTTTTAATTCGAGTTAAAGTTTTTCGTAGAGAGATTCTATAGAACTTTTTACTATTTAGATTGAAATCTTAAAACTATGTAATCATGTAGAAGGACTGAAGGAATAGGGATAGAAAACATATTATCAATAATAATAATAGATTCGTTTTAGTATAAGTATCTAGTTTTAGTTAACTTAACCCTCTTGAGTGATCAACATTTTTAAGTGCTATGCAGTTTTTTTGTTAATCTATTCTACATTATATTTTACATATATTTTACTTTTTCAGGCTGTTCGCCCTGCACAACGGCATTTCGACTGTGTTTAAAGGAGTATCAGACAACGGAGCAAGGCGTCAGCATATCGACGGGCTGCTCATTTGGCAACTCCACCACGAAGATACTTGGCGGCTCGAGCTTTGTGCTCAGTGATCCGGGCGTGGGTGCCATTGTCTTGCCCTTCACATTTCGCTGGACGGTAAGTTGTTCGTGTTCTTCTTCTTTTTCTGCTGGTTGTTGTTTTTTGTGAGCATCGAAACGGAACCAAAGCCCATAATCCCCTATACCCATGTCCATGCCTCTGTATACAAAAACGCACACTTTTGGCACGAGCTGGCGCATTGATAGCGGTGTTGGAGAACTGTGGCTGTTCCGCATGGAGCACACAGACGCTGCTCGTCATCGCGGAATTTCTAGCGATAAACTCGAGAACTGGCAACCGGCGGCGGCAGCTGCAACAGTGATAAGCACTGGGGCAAGTACTTGGTAGTCTATTGCTCTTACGATCTACAGAGAGTGTATCGCAGTTTCCGGTAAACTAAGAAACCCCGAAAAAACCCAAGTAAATAAAAAGAGAGATTTATTATAGAGCCTCTTGCGTGGGTTGTTTATTTGGCTAGAAGTAGGGTTATTATGAAAAATAAAACTAAAAGTTCGAGTCATGTTTTGACTTATGGCTTTGGAAAATATATATACTATATACCCTATACTTACGTATGTGGCAAATAAATCACAGGCCGTGGCATGAAAAAGCCGCTTACTCGTTGCGGTAGCCGCATATAAAAGGCAATTAAAAGTTATGTTTTATTAGTATATTTTTCTTAGATTTATTTCGGTGTATTTTTTAAGCCTCTTTCAGTGCGCAGCGCCTTCACCCTCGTCTCTGATTCTGGGCCTGGCATTAATTAAGTGCGCATAATGCGGGCTTATGACTGCTAAAACGTGGCATATTTCGACTGTTCTGGTTCCGTCGCACTATAAAACATGAACGAACTCCACAGAGGCAGCTGCCGTTGAATGTAACCTGGCTGGGGCGTAGCTGCCAGTTGAATTAAACTTCATTTTATACTCTGTTCACAATGTGTAAAGCCTATGTTGGTTTCAGCTGCTTGCTAATGAAGCTAACAAGGCATAAATGCGCGTGAATATCCGCGTCTGACAAAGTGTTAAAGTTGTTTGACCACGCTATAACTATAACTATTCCAAATTAAGACCTAGAGCAATTGGATTGAGCTTCTCTAAAAATTGATACAAATATTAGGCACGTTCCCACCAAATGCACAAATCGATCTATCCGTTGGATTGAATCGTAAATAACACTGTGAACAGAGTATAGCACAGTTGGTTGCACCCGACTGCAACGTTGTTACATGCTTTAATGTTAGCAACGTTTTTTTTTCTTTCTTTTTTTCCGCCTTATTTAAAAAACGGCAATGTTTTGGTAATGTACAAACACAAAACTAACTTGGTTAACAATTACACGCCTTCGTCGACACTGCCAACTAATTCTGCTGATGGCCATAAGCCAAACGTTGACGGCGACGTCGACTGCGACTGCGACAGCGACAGCGACGTCGGCATGCGCATGCGCCGTCGTTTACATTAAGCGACTCTCGACTAGGGAGCTGCCGGCGCGCATGCGTCAGAGCCGGCTGTGGGGCTGGGGCTGGGGTCTGCTGTTCTGTTGTTCTGGAGTTCGAGTCCGAGTTCGAGTCTGAATCTAAGTCTGTGCCGGCGCAGTGTCGTGGTCGTGGCCTGAAGTGCGGACAACCTGTTTCGTGGGAACATTACCTTGTCGCGCTTGTCGCTTGGCCGATGGCGATACGTTACGCTTCGCTATGGTTTCGCTTTAATCTTGGCCTGGCTGCCTGCCTGCAGTGCTCACATATGTCTGCATGTGTGTGTATGTAATGGATGTGTGTGTGTGTGTGTGTGTGTGTGCCTTATGCGCGACTCTTTGCTGCCACAAACGAAACCTGGCAAATGTTTGCCCTGGCGTCGGCTTTGGCAAATTCTGCATACAACGGCAATATTTGCTCGGGCGCACAGACAAATCTCAAGAAGCCTTTCACAAAATCACGAAATCTTCAAAAAAATAAAAAATCAAGCTGCCGATATAAGCGAGTTGTTACTTTTGTTGTTGCTCTCTGTTGGATGCGTCGCAATTGTCCCACTTTTTATTGAATGACTGTTTTTTTATTTTTGTTATTTTCATGTGTGGTGAAGAGGGAGGGGAATCTTCGAAAGAGTTGATTGAGTGAATGGCACGTTAAAACTTATAAACATGACTTATGAAATACTTCAAACACTTGGAACAAGTTGAAGCAGCAGCAGCTACAACATCATCAGTAGTACCCCCACAGCCCCGCCAGCAAACCAAACTTCAATGTAACTGTCAAATACAAACTCAAACAGGCCCATCGAACTCTTTGAAAGCATGAAAAAAATAATATAAAGACTCTATGAATTTCACTTGACAATATTTTCAACTGTTTGTTGGAGTGCACGTGCGCAATCATCAAAATTCTCGAGTGGAATTTGCTGGTCTTGCTCCACTTTTATGCAAACATGTGTATTCGAGTGTATGGGCCAGATGAATGGCATTCCCATAGTTGCCTAGGCTCCATTTTCAGCCGGACTGCCCCCACATGAAGCTCTATATTTGGAGTTGTCCCCTTACACAAAAAAAAAGAAGCTTTCGTTTATAAAGAAACATACGTAAATGGTCCAATGTCATTGATAAAACCACGAATGAAAGTGGGTAGGTTATTTGTCGAGCTCAGCTGTTGTGTTGGTCTTGTCGTTGTTGTAAATGTGCCGAATGGCTGCCAAGTATGGTCAGCTTCTTGACAGTTTGTAAACATTTCAGTGGCCAATTGAAAGCTCAATGATGCTGTCTTGATTGCTACTTGATTTTGTTCAGAATTGATCAGATCTTAAGTGAAAATGTTAATTTATATATAGATCAACAATATATTTTTTTTGCTACTTTAAGTTTCTCCACATATGTAGGTTTTTAACATTAAAATGTTAGTTTACAGCTATAGTGGAATTATGCTTTTAACATATGTTAAGAAGAGCAAATGTCATCCAACTGTTAGTAACAGCGCAAATTAATATCTCTATGTCATATAACCTATAAAAGTGGCATAAGAATAGAATATTAAGCAAAAGAATGTTGAACTTTTCTGAAAAGTTTATTCATTTATCGCAAATCATCTTAATTTGTACAAGGGTATTACATCTTTGGATCTCTGTATATCTAATTTGTGTGTATAAAATCATTTAGATGTTCGTGCTTCCCCCGCAGCAGACTTTGCGATTGGTGACAGTTGGCACGTGTCTGTTTGTCGGAGCATTGAAATCCGAAACCAATTCAACGCCATTTTCAATTGAAAAACTTCCGCTGGCCATGCGCGTCGGCAAGTCAAGATTTTTTAGCATGCGCCCGCCCGGAAGAGCGAACCGCTGTGAGATCTGAAATTATGACAGCGGGAAATTGAATGGAAATTCGAGCAGCATTACAATTGCGGGATGGTTTTTGGTTTTTTTGTTTCTGTTTTTGACAAACTGTGTCAAGTTGCCACAGCGACAACAGCTGGACTGTTTTGTAATTAGCTAATGTCTGCTTTGGACTGATTTAGTGTCGCGCCGCCAGGCCAATTACATGGGAACAAGGCAACCAAGTCGTCGCCTTCGTGGCCTCCTCTGCCGCCTTCTTCGATTGCTAAATGAGCATTTCCTGGCATCCAGCGGCGCAGACGACAACGTCGCCGTCGTCGGCGTAGTAGTGGACGTTTAATTGCTTTTTGTGCCACGAGAAATCTTCTGGCACAGCTCAGTTGCCCAGCTCCTCAGTTGCCCAGTTGGCAATTACAACACAATTACAACACAAACAGCGAGTCTTCAATTTTTATGCGCGCATGCAGAAAAAAGCAAAAAATTTGTTTTGGTCGGCCAATTGCACTGAATGCCTTCCACTCTGTGGATTGGAGATGAACGCGTGTCAGAGGTCTCAACTAAGGCACGGAATTATCTCGAATTACAGCTTGCAAACACACTCCGTGGAAGTTATTATGAATTAATTGACATTTAATTTTCAAAATTAAAAACAACAATTTATTTTGGTTTCTTTTAAGCTTAGATATTATATACTAACATTATTTTAGGTAATTTTTTACTGATTGTTACTCTATTATCCTTAACTCAAACATGACGTATTGCCTGTTCGTGTCACGAAAGAAAAGACGGCACGCAGACAGCTCTAATGCCACAACATGCACACCCCGACTGTGTTTAGAAAGTTTTTGTTGCTTTGTTTTTTTGTTTTGCGTGAAATTAAAGTGTTTGCTTGTGCATTTGGTTTTTGGTCTCCTCGTTTGTTTGTTCGCCCGTTGTTTGCCTGTCGTTGTCTTCATTTGCATCAGTGCGGCAACTGGAGATTAAACTGTCCATTAGCGTCAACACTGAGCCGAGACGAATGCCAAACCCACCTTGTGTCGCTGGCCCTGCCCCGCATCGAATTAATGTTGCAATTTCTAACTTATTCGTTTTCGTTTTCTTCTCCCTGCATTGTTCAATTACAGAAGTCGTTTACGCTGATACTTCAGGCGTTGGACATGTACAACACATCCTATCCAGGTAAGTGCGGTGGCAATTGCAATTGCCGCTTGTTGTACGTGCCTCTTGCTGCTGCTGATGTTGTTGTTGTTGCGGTTGTTGTTGGTCGTTTGTGTTGTGCACACCATTTGGCTTAATTAGCACAGCATCAGGAGCGCAAACGCAGCCCATAACAATAAGAGCCAACAGCAACAGCCAGCAACAGTAACAGCAACAACAGCAGCAACAGCAACTGTTGCCAGCCAATTGCGCGAAAATGTTGTCAGCCATGTCTAAATCTTTGCCTTCCTGCTGCTAACCCTTACCTTTCCCACCAATCTACACAAATCCTGGACAACTTTTGTGGAACGCCAACGTTGATGCCACCATCGTCGCCGCTGCTGCTGCTGTCGTCGTTGTCCCGGTTGCTGTTGCTGCCGCTGTCCAACAATTGTCATTGCCATTCAAATACAACACAATGCCAAAATGCAGATGCGGAAAGGTTAATTGAAGAAACATCATACTCGGGCGTGATACTGCCGTCGCCGGAGTGGAAGACACTGGACCACATTGGCCGCAACGCGCGCATCACCTACCGCGTCCGGGTGCAATGCGCCGTTACCTACTACAACACGACCTGCACGACCTTCTGTCGTCCGCGCGACGATCAGTTCGGTCACTATGCCTGCGGTTCGGAGGGTCAGAAGCTCTGTCTCAATGGCTGGCAGGGCGTCAACTGTGAGGAGGCCATTTGCAAGCCCGGCTGTGATCCCATACATGGCAAATGTGATCGACCCGGTGAATGCGAGTAAGTACTCAACATTGTAATTATCTTTCTACCCTTTCCTCATCTCTCCTGCCCTCACTCCCCCTTGCCGTTAACGATGTGATTATGACACTTTTTGCGTCTGCCTGTGTCGAACAACTTTGGGGCGCCTTAATGGCCTGGCCCCCTTGGGGCAGATTGCTCGCCATGTTGATGTTGGCCAGACAAAGACACATACACAGACAGACACAGTTATAATGGCTGATTTTCTTTTTATAGCACGATTAACCGCAGTGAAATGGGGGTTCTTTGGGTGTTTTTTTTTCTGCCGCACAGGCCACAATAATAGTCCCAGCGGATGTGTAAATAGTTGTCAAGCTGATGTACCACATATTCAGAGTTGGGAAAGTTTCTTTTGCATCTATTTTTGCAATACGCAAGCTGGAGTCGCTGACAGACATGAGAAAAATACCTAAGCACAGCTTGAACTAGCTATAATCAATAGTAGAGTATTGGTCAGGAATTGTAAAATATGTGTAAATGGGCTTAAAGATAATCTTCCCTGTAGAGAAACTAACAACTGACCTCACAATATTCAAGAGTACTATGGCATTGTTTCAAGACAACGCTTCGACTAGACACCCTGATCTCTTATCAATAGCTATATAGCCCAAGGGATAAAAATCCTTTCTCATAGATGGCTCACAAATAAATAATCTTGGGCATATGAAGAAACATATTTCCAGTAGTTTAGCTAATAAAATGATCGATAATACGAAAATTGGAAACTGTCGATATTGTCAGGCTGCATTGACTTATCGATATATTCGACAAACATTACTTAGTTCAAAGTTTTGTGCACCTTCAGTTCACAGAAGTTATAAAAGGAATAAAAGGAATGAACTAATTGTTAATGAGAAGAAACTTTAGAGAAGACAAATTATCGATATTCCTAGCTTGCATCGATTAATTGATGGCATTTAACAAGCATAACTTCAATATAGTCAAGTGGGAGTCGCCTCTCAGTGTAGAATTCACATTATTGCTAACCGAAATGCCGAAAAAATAATTTTAAAATACCCCATAAGGTATTTATCCTTAGCAACGATCCATAGGAAAATCTAGCCAGCTATCGCTATGAAGTTGTAAGCAGCTATAATCTGCAATCAAGAGTCATCGACGTTGCACTTTCCACACTGCAATTCTCAAAGCGATGCTGCGGCTTTTCAAGCACTGCCACAGTCGGATCCGGCCTCTTAGCTTTTGGCTGCTAATCAAACACCCGCACGATGGCCAATGCTGCACAGCGCTGCATTGCTCTACCTTTGGCTTTGCGCGCCCCCTCGCCGCACACTTACTCTGAATGGTCATGCCGGCTGCCAGAACACAACATGAACGGTTGCCAGCCAGGCAGGAGCAGAGCGCGGCTGGCGAGCAGTTGCATCCGCAGGCGGCAGCAGCACGAAAAAACGTTTGTGGTTTTGTGGAATTGTTGTTGTTGTTGTTGTGGCTGTTGTTGCCGTTGTTAATGTTTGAGCGTAACACAGAATACGTGAGCCAGCGGCCATGATTGCATTTCTCAGCCAACAGTGCCACAGTCGCTCGTCAGTCAGCAGCGGCTGCCCCCTTACCCTGCCCTAACCGTCGCCTACCCTCCACTCCTCTCCCCTATGCCGTAAGCCACTCGTCCAAGACCGCCTTGGCATTGGGTCCTGGCGCGCTGATTCTAAATAGCAATAATTAGCGTGGCCTAGAAACCATCAAAAACCAGTCAAATGTTGCAACAACTTGCAGCAGATTTCCGACGCTTGCTCCGCAGATTTTTCGCACAGCCTCGCGAACAGCCAGCAACAAGCAGCAACAATTATAAGCCAAAAGAAAAATTACTTTGCTGTTTGCACGTTGCTGGCCCATTTGCGCTCGCCACACTGCAATAGATTCGTTTACAGATAACAACAGGCTGCTGTTTTAATGAAATCATAAATTATAGACATCGAACAGCGTTCGGCTCGGACCCAAGATTCAGCTCAAACGTATCCAAAGCACCCGGCTATCTCCGGCCACGTCATGCCCGCTTGTAGAGTTAGCACCTCGACTGGCGGCCGGCGGTTGGCGGTTGGCGGTTGTCGGTTGTCGGTTGCCGGCGATAACTCGATGGCCAGGCAATTTAACTTTGATCCCTGCACTTTGGCGTGTTGTGGCGATAAAATCGCAGCATCAACGGCAACACAAATCCATTCGGTTAGTGGAAAAGACCTTTCCTAGCATTCAATGCTCTTCCAGCCAAGGCTAAAGTTCAAAGTGACCCAATTCAGTGATTAGAAGACTTGACATGCGTTCCCATGCAAATTGACACATCGCCAAGGCTTTGGCAATGTTGAAATGATTGAGTTTCACAGTGACGACTCCAGAACATTTTCTAGAGGAGCGTGCAGCCATAAGCAGGCTGAGACTAGCGAGATTAGAGCTCTAAAGGCTGGGAAATTCCTAGCATTTGCCAGTGAGAAGCACAATAGACTCTGGAGGTTACACTTGATTCTACTTAATAATAGTAGTGCACATATTTTTGTCCAATACCACAATTTTTATGGTTTGAAATTTATCCCCATATTCCACACAAATTGCATTGCATGCTAAATTGAAAATTCAAATATAGTAGATCAGCTCTCCCCTTTTAATAGCACTCGTTGTAGCTCGAAAACTAATAACAAGCTTGCCTTTCCCATCATTTTAACCAGATGTCGACCCGGCTGGCGTGGCCCCTTGTGCAACGAGTGCATGGTCTATCCGGGCTGTAAGCATGGTTCCTGCAATGGCAGTGCCTGGAAATGCGTATGCGATACGAATTGGGGTGGCATATTGTGCGATCAAGGTAAGCGAACCCAGCTGAGCTTTGGCAATTACCAAAGCAGCCAACACCTGGTCTATGGCATGGCCAATGACATTGATAGTATCGATGCCTGCTCGATGCTGTTGCATATTTTAAAGTATCGCTTGGTTTTCTTCGCACAGATTTAAATTACTGTGGCACCCATGAACCCTGCAAACATGGCGGCACCTGCGAGAACACCGCACCGGATCAATATCGGTGCACATGTGCCGAGGGACTGTCGGGTGAGCAGTGCGAGATTGTGGAGCATCCATGCGCCACACAGCCATGTCGCAATGGCGGGACTTGTACGCTCAAGGTAAGCCCTCAATTTATAGACATACATATACATATATATTTTCGCGCAGTGCCATAAAATAATTTAATATGCCGCCGGCTTTCGCCATGCTCTTGTACTTCATCTACTACAACTACCGCCACATTGGCTCTACTACTCCGCAGCTAACGAATGCAACCAGGCCGCCAACATATCGCGTCATGCGTGGCATGAGCTCCTCCATGGGCAAACCGATAAGCCGTCGCAATTCAATACGCAGCCTGGCAGGCCTGTTCCAGGAGTCGCAGAATGCCAGCGGCAATGGCTCCCAGCAGCAGCAGCAGCAACTGCCGCCTCTGGCCGCGGAGTTCACTTGCGGCTGTGTGGCCGGCTGGACGGGACCAACATGTGAAATAAGTGAGTTTTGATTTAATTTTTCGCATTTGCCAGCGGGCTGCAGCACGCGATTAGCCACAGCCACAGCCACATATACATCCACAGTCGAGCTCCACTCGATCATGCAATTGAGCACACACGCATTTGACTGTAGCGAAATGAAATGAAACGTAGCACGCACGCAGTGCCTGGGTTGAGGCAGTGTTTGGATTGTTGTAGTTGTTGTTGCCACGGTGGTCTGGCAAATTTGATTTTGCATTCCAATTGGAGCACGACCGAAGCACACATTCACCATTTCAACCACTTTAACCAATTCAAACCATTTCAGCCAGTGCAATAAGCCATACGCTAATTAAGTTGCCGCTCTAAAATCAAAAGACTTAGGCAACGAACTTGCTGACCAACCATTTTGTGAGACAGTTAAAGCACAAAAATTAAAAAATATTGCAATAGCCATAAAGAGAGTCCAGCAAAATGCTGTTGTAGGCAACTTGCCGACCTTTGGCCGACCAAGGGTCAAAGCAACATATTTTTGGGAGGCCTTATCGGGTTTTATTTATCAGCAAACAAACAAATGAGTTGCGTGCAGCGGAGGCAGCGCCTCTGTCGAGTGGTGGCCAGCGATTTCCAGTAGAAGATAAGCAATGCACGCAGCTACCAATCCGCACGTCAGTTTTGGCCCCTTTGGCCGCAGTTCAATGACTTGGGCAGCGTTTAAGCCACCTGCTTGACAAGGGCCCGGATCGCATCAAGTTGAGCGGGCTGAACAACAAAATCAACACATTTGCACTTGAGCCTCGAATGCCACTTAACCAATCGTTGACTCTCTCTCTTTTTTTCTTTCTCTTCATCTTTTGCTCTCTCTCTCTCGCTTCTGTTACAGATATCGACGAGTGCGCTGGAGGACCCTGCGAGCATGGTGGCACTTGTGTCGATCTAATCGGTGGCTTTCGCTGCGAATGTCCGCCCGAGTGGCGCGGCGATGTCTGCCAGGTGGATGTGAACGAATGCGAGGCATCCTATGCAGCCGCTTTGCCCGCCAATACGCTGCTGACTACCACGGCCAGCGCCATTATTGCCAGCAATCTGAGCAGTTCGGCCGCATTGCTGGCGGCTTTGACCAGCGCCGTGGCCGCCTCGAGCTCGGCTGCCGCGCATGGGCCATGCATCAATGCGCGCGAATGCCTTAATCTGCCCGGATCGTTCTCGTGCCTCTGTCTGGAGGGCTGGGGCGGCGCCACCTGTGCGGAGAATCTGGATGATTGTGTGGGCCAGTGCAAGAATGGCGCCAGTTGCATTGATCTGGTCAACGACTACCGTTGCGCCTGCTCCGCTGGATACACGGGACGCGACTGCGAAACGGATATCGATGAGTGCGCCAACTCGCCCTGCCGCAACGGGGGCGAATGTGTGGACATGGTGGGCAAATTTAACTGCATATGCCCGCTGGGCTATTCGGGCACCCTGTGCGAGGAGGCCAAGGATCATTGCACGCCCTCACCGTGCCTGCAAGGACGTTGCCTCAACACGCCCGGCAGCTACTATTGCCACTGTCCGCCGGATCGCGCGGGCAAGCACTGTGAGCAGCTGCGTCCGCTCTGCTCGCAACCACCTTGCAATGGTAAGTAGCTAATAGAACGGAACTCCAACGAAAACATAAGCCTAATCCACTCCTGTCTGTCAACCACAGAGGGCTGCTTTGCTAATGTCAGCGCGACAGCCAAGACGACGAAGTCGACGACAACGGCAGGCGGTCAGCCCTGCAGCGGACATGGCAGCTGCGAGATGAGCGACGTGGGCACCTTTTGCAAATGTCATGTGGGCCACACCGGCACCTTCTGCGAGCACAGTGAGTAATCCACAGCGGCAGCAACATGCACATACATACACACACACACACACACATACGCATATACACACACACACATATATATATATATACACAGACACCGAAACAGAAACAGCAAACTCATTAACTTTCTGCAGATCTCAACGAATGCTCGCCGAATCCTTGTCGAAACGGTGGAATTTGCCTTGACGGTGACGGCGACTTTACATGCGAGTGCATGTCGGGCTGGACAGGTGAGTCGCTGCAGTGCAGCCGCTGCTTAAGTGAACGTCAAAACCCGGGCGCAACAAGTGCTGCCAAATTATAGCTGAGCACAGCGAGTCCTGAATACACTATCCTTGAAAAATCCTTAATGAGAACTCGGTCTTAGGAATAGTACAAGCAGAAAGCCGGCTTAGAACCGAAACGAATCGAACTCGAAATTCAAATTCATTTTGTATTATGAACCGAATCTTGAACCAAACCAGGTGTTCAAGAAACAGCTGAACCGAAATTTTAACCAAACCTTTTTTGTGCCACAAAGCATAAATAACTTTCGTGCTAACTTGGAAGACTTGGTTCACGAACTGAGCCAAAGGGTAGTTTCTCTTTTGTGGTGTATAGATTATAGCTAGAAAATATATTTTTTTTCATTCTTTTTATTGAAACCAATTCATTATGAAAGATGTTTTCAATTTGTCGCTATTCATGCTATTACCACGAGCATTAAGCTGCTTGTTTCCAGCTGCATCACATAGAATAAACGCTTTTTGTTAGTGTATACAAACCTGATATAAGCTGACTGTCTGACTGGCGCATTATCAACGCTTTGGGAGCTTTAAATGAGCGCGAGACGAGAGTTGAGCACGTTAAGTGAGCTACACACACACACACACACACACATACACAAATACTCGAATTGTCGGTCGCATTTATTTGAACATTGAAAGTCGGCGGTCATTACAGCTTCAATTTGTGGCGAATGCGGCAAACTGTGAGCGGCAATAATCTGCGCATTGGTCTCACTTTGCCACATGTGGCACAGCTGTGGGGCATAGCCGTGCTTTGATGTGTTACATCCACCCGGGCAACGCACAAAGTTTTTGCATGATTTATGTTTGTTTTCGATGTGCGATTTGCATATTTCACGCGTTTCGCTTTTTTGTCACAGTCACATAGCTTAAGATACAGATACATGGGTAAAGATACAGATACATTGATAGAAACAGCTACGGCTACATCGATCTATGTCAGCGCACTTTTACTTTTCAATTTTCAATTAGCTGAAGCCTTGAATTGGTCATGGCTGATCTACATCCTATCGCATTTTATGTTTGTCAAGTTCGTTGCCTAAGTCTTTTGTTTTGCTCTGATATTTCTCAAACATGAACGACAACAGGAAAACGCTGCTCGGAACGCGCCACTGTTTGCTATGCGGGCCAGTGCCAAAATGGCGGCACCTGCATGCCAGGCGCTCCGGACAAGGCGCTGCAGCCGCACTGCCGCTGTGCGCCCGGCTGGACGGGCCTGTTCTGCGCGGAGGCCATCGACCAGTGCCGCGGCCAGCCCTGTCATAATGGCGGCACCTGCGAGTCGGGCGCCGGTTGGTTTCGCTGCTTGTGCGCCCAAGGCTTCTCGGGGCCCGATTGCCGTATTAATGTGAACGAGTGCTCGCCACAGCCCTGCCAGGGCGGCGCCACCTGCATCGATGGCATTGGCGGCTACACCTGCATTTGTCCACCAGGTCGGCATGGACTTCGTTGCGAGATATGTGAGTCTTTTTAGTCAAGTATCATAGCAGTTGGTTGACTAACTCTCCTCTCGCTTCCGCACCCACAGTGCTCTCCGATCCCAAGTCAGCTTGCTTGAATGCCAGTAATACCATCTCACCATATGCGGCGCTCAATCAGAGCCAGAATTGGTTGGACATTGCCCTGACCGGACGCAGTGATGAGGACGAGCATTGTAATGCTTGCGTCTGTGAGAATGCCACCTCGCGTTGCACTAATCTCTGGTGCGGATTGGCCAATTGCTTCAAACTGGATCCGCTGTCGAAATCCTCGAATCTTTCGGGCGTCTGCAAGCAGCATGAGGTTTGTGTGCCGGCCCTGGGTGAAACCTGTTTGTCGCCGCCTTGTACCGTGCGTGGTGACTGTCGCGCCTTGGAACCTTCGCGGCGCGTGGCACCACCCCGTTTGCCGGCCAAGGCCAGTTGCTGGCCCAACCAGGCACTGGTTAACGAGAATTGCGCGCGGCTCACAATACTGCTGGACTTGGAACGCGTGGGTAAGGGCGCCACCGTGGAGGGCCTGTGTTCCTTAGTGCGAGTGCTCCTGGCGGCGCGTATGATCAAGCAGCCGCTGACCCCTCAGGCCAGCCCGGCGCAGGAGGAGGGTATGCTTATGGTTCTGTGCGATCTGAAGACAGGCACCAATGACACCATCGAGCTGACTGTGGTAAGTGACGAGCAGCAGCACTGCAGCAACAGCTCTGTAATCGATATCATCTCCCACTCTTTTAGTCCTCCAGCAAGCTAAACGATCAGCAGCTGCCCGTGTCGGTGACCTTGCTGGGTGAGCTGCTCAGCTCGCGTCAACTAAATGGTATACAGCGACGCAATGAGCTGCAACTGCAGCACGCAAAGCTGGCGGCACTCACATCCATACTGGAGGTCAAGCTGGAGACGGCGCGCGTGGCTGATGGCAACAGCCACAGCCTGCTCATTGGCGTGCTATGCGGCATCTTTATTGTTCTGGTGGGCTTTTCCGTGTTCATTAGCCTCTACTGGAAACAGCGTCTGGCGTATCGCAGCAGCTCGGGCATGAATCTGACGCCACCACTTGACGCGCTGCGCCACGAGGAGGAGAAGTCCAACAATCTGCAGAACGAAGAGAATCTGCGACGTTATACGAATCCCCTTAAAGGCAGCACCAGTTCGCTGCGCGCTGGCACCGGCATGGAGCTCAGCCTGAATCCGGCGCCCGAGCTAGCGGTATCAGCGGCCAGCAGCTCGGCGCTGCATCGCTCGCAGCCGCTGTTTCCACCCTGCGACTTTGAGCGGGAGCTGGACGCGAGCACCGGACTGAAGCAGGCGCACAAGCGCAGCTCACAAATACTGCTCCACAAGACGCAGAATTCGGACATGAAAAAGAATACGGTCGGCTCACTGGAGAGTCCACGCAAGGACTTTGGCAAACGTTCGATCAACTGCAAATCGCTGCCGCCGCCGGCCAGCGATGAAAGCGGCGATGTGCTAGCCACTGTGGTGGTCTAGGGCAAGCGATCTCAGCAAACACAGCCCACAGGCCCAAGGCCCTAGGCTCATTTCCGCTTAAAGTTCCTGGCATTTAGCCTGGCATTTCCGCTTGATGTGCAGCCAGCCATTGCCACAGCACGGGCGCGATTTCCAAGTGCATTAGTAGTGTAAATTAGCCTAAGGTTAGTTAGTTAGTTAGTTAGGTAGTTAGCTAGTTGCATAGTTAGTTAGTGGGTAAGTTAGTTAGTTAGTTTGGCTGCGTAGTTAGCATTTTGTGTTGCATTCTCTGTTAGTGTAATTTCAAATTCTTCTCTTCAACGCTAAGCAACATCCTACACAGTGTGATATTTAGTATAACCCAGACGCGCATATACTCGTATATAGTTTATCCAGTTTTTGGCCAAGCACAAGCCTGTACATAGCATGGCTCTAGGGTCCGGTGGCATAGAGCCACATAGTTAGGCATAGTTAACAACTACATAAAAGGACATAGCTCTTAAGTTGTAAATAATTGTAAAATTGTAGTTACCGTTATTGTATTTTGTCTATCGAAAAACTAAACTTAAGCCGCAACAAGTTAGACCTAACAACAGCAACAACAACAGCAGCAGCAAAATCAACAAATGGTTTATATATCGTTCGCAATAAATAATGTGTATATTCTTAAGTAATTCACATACTGTATGTATTATATATAGTAATATTTATTTATTATTCTACTATAGCGCCAGTACACTCTGTAAGCAGTTACTTTTGATCTAGCAGCAATAAAGCAATATCAACAATACTGATAAAACATATAATTGAAATCGATTTACAATTGGGCATGTGTACAGAATATATAAGGAACTTACCATATAATTAAATTTCTTGGTGCTCTGAAGTTCTTAAAATTTATTTTCAAGTTAAAATCTGAGTTCTAATGGGTGACTAAAATTTATTTTGAATATAAAATGTAATTAAGGAACCATCAAAAAAATCTTAAAGCTCTTTTCAAAATTTTCCTTTTTTTTAAATAATGTCACATGCACTAAAAATGAAGCCATATGAAAAAGGGAATTGAGGATAGAATGGATAAAGAAAAAATATATATTCGCTGTAGGTATTGTAAATAGTTGTGTTGTACAAATTTTGTTCTTTTTATTTTTTTAAATTTCCCATATTCTAATTTTTATTTTGAGACATTAATATTAATAGGAATATTTGAAAATATGTTTTTTATTTTGTTGCATCCTAGCCCAATATTTTTGCGATACAATTCATTTTATAAATATTCTTCGATTTGTCCTCTATCGATGCCATTTCCTGTGCGTTTTGCCAGGCATAACTGAAATATTCGCAGTCGCGTTTGCTGCGACCGCATTTGAAATATGCGCTAATTGAATGTGAAAACAAAATGCGAGTTGGAACTACAGGACAGGACAGGACAAGACAGCGCGGAGCTAAGCAAGCAGAGTGACTGGCCAAAAGGAGCCAAAGAAAGCGAAATGGCCAAAGAGCAATGCATTTTGCGTTGTTTGGTTTCTAATTAAAATACCAAAAAGCCGAAAACAAAACTAAGCTCAATTGAGCTGAACGAGTCGAAAACGTGGGCCATTTCGTACCTTGAGAGCTGCAGAGGAACTGCAGAGGAACTGCTTGTGTATACATACGAGTATGTGTATATATATATGTGTGTATGTGTGAGTGTGCGTAAATTTCGAACAAAACGAAATGGCCGCGTTGTGCGTTGTTAATGAAGCAGAAAATGCCTGGAATTTTCGCTTGATTGTGGCTGTCGCGACGCGACGATCGACGCGGCGGCTTTTCGAGTTGCGGACTGAGTGTTTTATTTAGTTATTGAATGGCTAAGCCCAGGACAAGAACAACTAACAGCGACAAGGCGGTCGCCCTTTTGGTTGAAGAAGCGAAAATTTAGCAGCATTTTTGGCGCTTTTGTTGCAAGTTGCTGGCTTGTTGTTGTTGGTTTTTTAATTAACGCGCGCTACGTTTTGAACGTTTGAAGGGTCCCGAGTGCACATGATGGGCATATAACTCATTGGAATTATGGAAGAAGCGGATGGCAAAAGCAAACGTCCACCCCAGTCAGCAGGCACCCAGGCCGCGGCAAAACTTGTCTGGTCCAGAACAGAACGTACATAAACTTTATCCGTCTATAATCTAAATATGTTTCGCTATAGCGCTGTGCGCTGCTTTTCGATGTTGTCGTGGCTGTTGCAACAATTTGCTGCAAATTGAAAGCCAATTACGTTGTTTGCAGCATGCCACGGCAATGGCAAGGCAAACTGGCAAAATTGCAGCCACAGGCAGAGGTAGAAGCAGAGACAGAGGCAGAGCAACAGACAGAGACGGTTGGCGCTGCCTTGGCCGTTCGCTCTCAGCAGACGACATAAATATCAAATACAGGTCCATAAATTTGAAACCAATTAGCCAACTTAAATTGATAATAGTTGCAACAAGCGGCTGCCGCTGCCGCTCAGGCTGCTGGCGATCGGCAGCCCGAATTGCTGTCCTAGCATTTGCCTACCAGCTACAGGAAGCCAAAATCTCATGTAGCCTTCGGCCGGATTGGCCGCTAATGGCAGTGCCATTTGTTGACATACGTCGCTCGTGTTGACTTGGCAATTTTCGTCGCTGTCGTTGTTGCTGGGGCAATTGTTGTCCATATTCGTATGGAGCAACAGCGTCATATGTCTTGTCTGCTGGTGTCTGCGCTGTCTGTGCCCTGCGCTCATGTCGTGCCTGTCGTGTCGTTCTAATCACAATTGTAGCTGCCTCCTTCGGCTGCCGGCCGTGCGTTAACCATGCGACTTTTTATGGCGCTTTTATGCAAAACAACTTAATTTCGAGCCTCGAAACGTTTGCAACAATGCAGCGCGTAAAATATGCACTGCTAGCCAGCCAGGCTGCCAGCCAGCCAACCAGCCAGCCAGTCAGTCGGGCAGCCAGTCGACGGGCGACGGGCGAAACGAAAGACTTAGGCAACAAACTTGCCAATGTACAAATGTGCGCTATTTGCTGTGTTGCGAGTAGCTGTTATAGAAAATTATCTTAAACTGATTTGATATATATTCAAATAGGCGATGTGCGACACATGTTGATGTTGTTGCATGCAACAATTGCAGCATTTGTTGCACTCGCCTAGCGCCAGACACGCAGCCGGTAGCTAGAGTTAGAGCTCTCTAGCGAAACGGATAACATCGCTTACAGTAAACGTTTAGTTGTATTTTAATTAAAATATTTTCCATTTCCCTCGCTGGCAGACAAAAGCGCCTAAGTGGTCGTGCAAGGAGCCGGATTGAGATCGAGCCATGTCCGTGTTGTTGGACAGGTGGCATTTATAAACAGTATTAAAAGCTAATTTGGGTGGGAATTGATTGACATACATAGATCTGTTGCTGGAAAGAGCCAGATGCAGATAATATAATAACTGAAACAGGCTTATGCCACGTTTTCAACTGTTAAACTTACTGCGAAATTTCCCCAGTAATTAATCGAAATGCTCTTAAAATATAGCCCATCGGTCAGAGGCAATGCTTTATAAATGTCAGACGGGACATTAATGTAGCGCATTTATCTAATTAGACAAGCGTTTTAAGTCCAAGCTTGAGCCTCGCTCGCTTCGCCAGCAGCAACTGGCTGAACGTCTCACGCCAAATAAATTAATCAGCTAATTGATGAGCATAAATTAACCGTATGCAAATAAGCCAATGGGGCCAAATGGCGCGATCTTCGGCGCGCCGGAGGCGATCCAGTTGGCTTATTGATGGCCAAACTGAATTAAATTGGGCAAATGAGCAGCGGTCAATATTTGTCAGGCAATGGACCACCCACTGGCTTTGTCAATGGATCTCCACCTCCTGTTCACCTTCTGCACAAATCCAACTATACAACTCAATTAATAACAATTTCTCAGAACAATAATGCAAACTGCGAGTCCGTTTGGCACCCAAAAATTAGATTATCTCTGGGCAACTGCAATTCATTCCCGGGACTCGCTATCGGTCGCTGTCATCGTCGCTTCGGTGTTGCGGAATTAGTTGCTCGGCGCAGGTAAAGGCACTGGCACAAGCACAGGCTCCGGTTCAGGTTCAGGCTCAGGCTTTGGCCTGAACTTTGGGCGCGCGAGGTCGTGGCAGCCGCATGTTGCTTCAGTTGCTTTAATTGAAAACCGTACGAAATGGAAAATGGACTTTCGAGAAGGCAAGCGGGCAGGCGGGATGTTAGCTGGTTGCTGTGGAGCAGCTCACTAAATTAGCCAACCGACTTTTTCTAATTTTGCGGCTGAGAGCGCGTCGAGTGCATTTCAGGGCCCGTGACGCTGGCATTTGGCAATTTATGGCAGGCCAAAGCGGTGTCGAAAATAGCGCCAACAACAGGCCAACAGGCAAGCACAAGGATGATGATGACGACGACGACGATACGAGGCTGATGCTGATAGCTTTTTGCAAGTTACTTTCTAATAATGCAGCGAAGACAACAGCAACAGCAACAACAGCAACAACAGCAACAACAACAACAACAAAGGCGATGGGCTGATGTGAATGTGGCAGGGGTTGTGGATATGGATGTGGATGTGGATGTGGATGTGGATGCATTGCACACGAAAGTCATAAGCGCAGCCAAGGCAATTAAGTTCAAGCGACAAGTTGCGCTGCTGGAAGCCAGGATAGCGGCGGGCCAAAGCAGGTGGCGGTGGTGGTGGCGGTGTCAGCGTTACTGGTGCTCTGGTGCTAGTGGTGCTTGCAGCTGCAGCAACATGTTTATGGCTCGAAACGGATTGCACGTAATGGGATTTACGCTGAGCGACAGCGATAGCCTGCGACTGCGACTGTTTCAGCAACAGCTTCAGCTATGGCTAAAGCTTCAGTTACAGCGCCTGCGCCTGCGCCTCAATAAAGCCGATCGCATTACCAATTAGGCGTGCACACTTGGCTAAACAGCCGCCATGTTCGCCACTTGGCTCCTCGGCAAGTGGAAATTGAATTAGTTGTCGCTGCATATGCGTGACTCGGCTCCAATCGGGCCTGCCCTGGTCCGGTCTGGTCCGGCCTGGTCTGGACTCGACTTAGACACAGATTGAGACTGGGTGTCGCTGTACACAAACGTGTGTGTATGTGTGTAAACATTTTTTACACTTTGCCACATTCCTCTGCCGCGCGCATAAATCAAGCCACTGCTCGCCTGTCAATCCGCAACTGCAGCATTGATAGCCTTGTCGTCGTCATGGCCAACGTTGCTCTTGGCAAGTGCTCGACCAACACAGCTGGCCACATGCGGCAGTGTGCCAGTTTCCCATTGCAAATTATGGCGCAATGGCTTTAAATCCTGTTTTTGTTGTTCTTTTTATTTTGCCTTACAGCAGTCCTCAGCATGTAAAGACGCTCAAAGCTCTCGTTCAGAGCTAAATTTATTCAACAGGCAAATGGTCTAGACTCTTGAATTCAGTGCATGAAGCATTGCTTTGTTGTTTTGGGTCACCAAAAATTGCAGCAAATTTCACTCTAGTTGGACACTCTTGATGATAGCAACCTATAATTAATGGTACTAACCCAAAATGCTTATTTCCCGTTCATTTTCATATGGTTCCGGTTGCCAAGCGAAGATTAATGTATTTCCTAGTTTGTTTTGACATCTTTGATTTTCGTTTGTACAGGTCCAGGTGCAACGAAGTGCATTAATTTCGCTTTATCTTTAATTGGGTAAAAATAAAGTGTGGGGCGTTTTAGGCTAAAACGCGACCGGATTGGCTGAACGAATTTTGTATGGTCAAAGAGTATGTTGTTCACTTGATTTAATATATTTGCACACGATTTTTACTCGATTGTTTGCACATTTACATAAATTCATTACATATATAATTTATATAAATAATATTCGAAGGCACTTTTTGAAAAAATATACATTTTTAATTCAATGGCGCCAAAGTAGCTGCTGCTCAATGCTCACAAGAGCTCGTTGCTATGAAATTCGAGTAACGCTGTTCAACACTTGAGTGAACGCTACAAATTTTGATATGGTCACACTGCAAACAGCTGTTAGAAGTTTTTGTGAAATAATTAATAACAATAAAATATCCGAGCATAAAACTTAATGAAGTAAAATTAAACATTCTGCGACAGTTTATTAGGTAAACTAGAAAGGAGTAAGTGGATAAGTCGTGTGATTCACGCAACAAATTCCTGAAACTAGCAACAAAAAACAAAAAAGATGTGGAATTTGAAGCATTTTGCTGCAAATTTGTATCGACAATACGAGCTTGTTACATGTATAAATATGTTTGAGCCCTGGGAGAAGAAGTTGATTAGTAAGTAACGACATATCAGGAGATTTCAACCCAATACAATTGCTCTATTGTACGCAGATGGATTCGTCTTGCTGATGTTTGTACTCTTGATATTCTCAAGCTGCGTCTACTTGCCCAGCTATATGGACACGCTGCTCGATGTAATAACCCCAGCAAGTGGAACCAACAAAGTGCCGGATATGGTATATGTGCCGCAAAGAATCAGCAGCATTTAAGGACCCAAAAACTCTATAAAACACTTACAACCGCGATTTAGATATATGCACATAGTACTTGCCCAATTGGTAGAAAACTAGAATTTAATGAAAACATTTTGTGATTTACTTTAACCTTATCAAAATCTGTAAATATTTGGTCGTGCCAATGTAGATTCTATTTGCCCATTTATAGACTTCTTTTCTGTACTCCAAGCACATAAATATGGCCTCAACAACGCGCACTGCCGATACATTGAAGAACAGACTAATCAAGCCTCCGAAAGAAACTGAAATGAAGAGGTTGACATTAAATTGAGGATACGCTTAGTTTGGCTACTTACTCAATAGGTCCAGAGGTGTTTTGGCCACGCGGCGGACATAGCGCTGTGTGGGTAGCTCCACCAGTGCCACATGTATATCGGAGACATCCTTTTCGGCATCCTGCTTGCTGCAAGTAACATACATATTCATTATCATATCAAACATTTTGGAAAGCTTTCGCCACATACTCATCTGCTGTATTGTAGATTATGTTATACTCGGGCTCCTCGCAGGAGCTCATACAATCACAGGACTTGCGTTCTGAGACCAGCCTTTCATGGATGTGCGTCAAACAGATTAAGCCACGAAAGTCACACATAGGCAGCGAATTCTTGCTCGGCACAGCCATAAAGTGGCTGGTACAATTGCAGTATAGCAAATGCAGCGCCACGGTGCACTCCACAATGCAGCCGGAGTAGCTGTAGAACTCGTAAATTCCTATACGTTGCTCAACATGCTCGTGACTATAACGACATCGTCGCTGCTCATGGCTCAGCTCCTCAACATTTTCGTGATTGTACACCTCGATGACGTTCAGTATGAGCTCCTTGTTGTTTCCCAACAGCACTGTCTCGCGTATCATGCCCTCGGAGAAGTGAAAGGGCACGTCGATAGGCGCATGGACATGCACCTGAATGTCGGCAGTAGCAAGAAATTTAAGATGCCCAGCTCCGGTCATACGATTGTTTTTATACTGCACCTGCGCTACTTTGCGCGCCTGGTGCGAGTTGAAGGAGTAACAGACACCATATTCTGTGAATATGGGTAAAAATTGATCGCAGCACTCGAAGATCTGGTTGAGGTAGCGGCACTCCACAATAAGCTCATGGCACTTGGTGCGAAACTACAAATATATATGGTTAGATTAATGAAGAAAGCTTGAACAACTCGTATCCTACCACATCTAGCAACAGTGTAAAGTTGTCCGGACAGTACAAATGATGACAGTTCTCGCAGCTGATGCAGATGCCCCTGAAGAATGCGATCTCGCTGACGAAGTCATCGATGTGCATGTCGTGCTCCATGCCAAAGTAAGTGTCGCTCAGGTCCCAAATCTTTTCCGAGTTGTACAGCTCGCAAACGGTTATGGCTGGAAACGAAGTGTTCCAATTGAGGCTGTAATTTGGAATGAGTTAGGTTCTAATATAGATCCTCGTACAAAACTTACTAAATGGTATCCAAGTTAAAGGAAACAGATGAGGAAAAGTAACTCTCAATCAGCGACCTTGATACGGACCCTATAAACGGCAACGTGTTATAAAATGTGGCCAAATAGAGTGACCTATTTCGTAAATGGGTAATTCTATATTATATAATAGATAGTCCTATATTGTAATTTACCCTTTCAGTGCCAGCGACAAATAAAGAATCCAGTTCATTGTCTATGAAACGTTCGCTACCAAAGGCAAAACATTTATGCGGCGCATGTCACTTATTGCGGGAATTTTTTTTTTTGGTGGTTGACTACACAACGCAACACAAAGGAAGCGATTTTTCCAGATAATATCTACGCATTGTTCCAAATTCAATTTAACTAGACGCTCGCCAACTAACAGTGTATATATTTTCAGTTTTGATTCAGTGCAGCCTGAATTGGATTAATAGTTTCTTTTGACTGTTTAATAGATACAAAATGTGTGTATAATTTCTTTTTTTTTCTTTCTACGTTTGTTATTTCTATTACGGATTGCAATAGAGTCCTATGGAAATAAAGATTAATTTGTGACGCGATGTGCTACCGGAGTTCCCCTTGTGATAGACGACCAATAATGTAAGCGTCTGAGTTTTCTCGCATTTCATTAAAATGCGATTAAAAAATTACTAAACCTTATATTTGCATGGCTTAGAGACTGGGTGCGACTATAACCGCGAACAATAAAAGACGTTAATTAAAGCATTCCAAAGCATTTATTCGGATGATTCACTATGATAAAATCAAATCTGAATCAGAATGAAATTTCACATAGAAATTTCGCAAGTTGGAAGTTATTGAGGAGGGCAACACACTTCCAAGGTGAGCTGGGGGTATTACCAACATACGCTCGATATGAATCATTAAAGTTTACGATAGTACCACAATAAATAGTCTTTCTTTGTCCTACCTTTTAGGGCTGAAATGCGAATATATAAATTGGCGCTGCGGATAGTTTAACACACCCAGCCTTACAATTTTAGACTGAATTTTATATTTGTAAAGCTCAGGACTCAGCTCCAAATTAGTCAGGCATTCTTTGAATTTGTATTGATCAGAATTAACTATATCTTAGAAACAATTATTGTTGACTGATCAAGCTGGCGAACTTATTTTCCAAATGATCAAAAAATCGTATTGTAAATGAAAAAGATTGAATTTCAGTAGAACTTATAGTGAATCAAACTTCTCATAACTCATAGTTGAATGTAGCAATGCCGATAATGGCGCATTCAGCTGATCAACAGTGAATCATGACGTCAACTTGATATTAGCAAGAGCAGGCCGTGAGGTAATGTCTCTTATAAATATTTATATGTATTGTGTACCTAGCGACTATACTTAAAATATACAGTAGTTGCATCTCCAAGATACTTTTGAATCGCTTTTGATGCTAAATACCGGCGAAACACCAAGTTGGGTCTAGTCAGCTCCAACGAGAAGTCCGATATAGTTATAGTTTCCACTTAAGTTAAAAACGTATTGAAACTGAGTTTAGATATCTAAAAAATATATTATGCCTATTATAAAAAATCCACAATTTTTGTCCGATATACATATAATATAAAGGTTCGTTCTGTCCGACTGCATCATATATACGGCCTGGATACAGATTCGGCTGTTATTTTTTATTATAAAAAGGTGTTCTTCTCTTTCTTTGGAAGGGTCTATATCGTAGTTATATTGCGATGTTATTTCACATATTTAAGCAACTATTGTCGTAGCCCACTGTTTGCTTATAAGTATATTTACTGCACTTGCTGTATTTGTATCTTTCCCAAATTAGCGCATATGTTGGGAAGACTACAGGTTTGTGCATATATACTTATTTTTTTAAAGCCTTCCCTAAGTCCATCTGGGCTCGAGTAATCACTTCACCTAAAAAATAATAACCATCAAAAGAATTGATTTTCACTCTGCAGATATCATATATTTTACAAGACTACAAACTAAAGTCAACAATCTTTAATTGCGACTATTGCAATGGCATTGAGAACTAAACTAAGACATAAATAATAATGAGAATAAGTTGCAAACACATAAGTCAGATTGGGGTCTTCAATATAGATTCTGGGTGATCCATGGTAACATGTCTAAGACCGACGCAAATACGCCCGGCTGATTCTGTCGCTGGCCACAACGTTTGCCACCATAGGAGACAATGCCGTACTGGATGTATCGTGTCGTATTCTTAAAAGGATTGCGGAAGAAGAGAGGACCACCAGAGTCACCAGGGCAGGTATGCACAATGTTTTCTCCAACAGCGCAAATGTGATTCTCATTGAGGTAAGCATCAGCATAGAAATTTCGGCAAACATTATGATTCTGTCGCCTTACCACCGCCTTGAGCAGCACGGAGGATGGCTCGTTATTCTCGGTGCGACCCCAGCCAGATATAAAGAAGCTCTGGTCATAAGATATATCCTGGGATTTACGATCAATCGGCAGGCAGATGGGCATAATGTGACCTTTGAACTGAACGGGCCGATCAAGTTTGATGAGGGCTATATCATTGTTGATAGACTTATAGTTGGGATGCGGGCGTACATCTTCTAATCCATACTCCTCGTAGGGTGGCAGGCAGTGCTCAATGCGACCGCCTAGAAATTCACAATCCTTTTCGGTGCCCAGATTATGCTCGCCCAAGCGCACTCCAATGCTGTCGAGAAAGAATATAAGCAGTTGGTTAAAAGTGCGTGGCAGAATAATGAGCGTGGACTTACAGCTTCTCGTTCCTGGTCACACAGTGGGCCGCGGTCAGAACAAAGCGATCGGCAATCAAGCTGCCGCCGCAAAGAAAAGGTCGTTCGGACGTCTCATACTTAAGCAGCGCCAGCCAAGGGAATTCACCGAGTCTTGCCTGCTCTCCTCCGCTTAGCTTCGTGTTTGCCTTCTTGCCGCACTCCGTGACAGAGTTCAGTAACTCCATGCCACGCGGATCGATGCGCTTAAGATCGCCAGTGGATTGGCGTGTGCTTTGCGGGGTGTTAGTTGTTGTGGGATTTTGCGTCGAAAACGTATTCCGATTGTTGTTACCATCGCTCTGAGCAGTGATCAGTGCAGCGCTGGGGCAGCACAAATGAAAGACCTGAAAGGCGAATGATTATTGAGTGCTGGGCCAGTTTGCAATTATGTTGTAAATTGCACTTACCGCACGTTGGCCAATATTGCAGGCCATTTGTCTTAGCTGATTTTGTATCAAACGTGGAATATTCCGGCCATATGTCGCCTGCAGATTCCGAACAAACTGGCATTGTTGGGCTGGCACACAATAACCAAATTCACCGATGGGGGTGTAACAACTGTTGTCTGCCTCTAAAATGAAAACAAACGTTTATATTTACGATGCGATTAATTGATTGATCAACAAATAACTCGTTTGACTGGTTGCGCGCAGCCGATATCAAACAAAAATAATAGAAATATACGCTTAATAGTCGTATATAACTTAATTATTCAGTTGCCTATTCTAGCTACTTACGAGTCGAGACCAACGTTGTCACGGCCAATAGCACGAGGCTCAAGACGCCCATACGAAGCTGCATCCTGTCCAAGTCTCTTGAAGATTCCCGCAATTAAGAGCTCGATGCGATCTCGGTTCTTGATCTTTAGCTCAGCTCGCGCGCTCAACTGTGAATGAGGCACACGCCGACGTGTGCCGCGCTTTTGTACCTTAAGCTCGCGTGCTGGTTTAGCTGCTTATTAAAATGCATCAATTATAATTTACCCAGCGTTAAACTCATGTTGTTCTCAACTGGCCAACAGGTTTGCCACTAGCGTCAATGCAGCACGTGTGACCGGTGCCAAGACTAGAACGTGGATTTGTTTTTACCCACAATGTCACTGATTTAGTGGATTGGCCTTATGTGATGCTGGTGAGCGTCGGACAAGCGATTAAATTCCAGGAAACCCCCCAGTGACCGCCCACTCTGTCTCACTCTCACTCTCCCGTTCTCGCTGTCTGTCGCACATTTTTAATCCCAGTCGCTTCGCTCTCTGATGCGTTGGGAAAGTAAAGGTAGATAAGTACGCCAGATGGGGTACTTTTTTCAACTGGGTTAAAAGTGTTTTAATTGCTATTAAAGCTTTGCTTGGCTAAGCCCAAGCAGCAGGGATCTGGCTAATTGCACGGGTTGCCCAAACTTCTTTTCGGAAATCCCACGAACCTAAAACCCCACAAAGTGTACACATTTTTCTTTTTTTTTGGTTTTTTATGTCTACTCTGGGTAAATGAAAGATCCAGCACTTGTACAAAACAAATTAGCTTTGTTAACTTTTTGAAATCCCCGAAAGTTTGATGAACGGGATATGCGTATGTGTACATACATACATACATATAAATATGTAGGCAGAATTATGAATCATATATATGAATAATATTGCGAATGTACGAACTTCATATAAAACTTAAGGCAATTTAAATCCAGCGCCAGAATATTTATTCAACTAGTATATTAACCTATTCTAACCGCAAGACCACAAATACCGGGACTTACAATTTTCCAGACGTAGTACAAATGTTGTTAATCGTGATAAGCCCAGTAACTTACAATAATCAAATTAGACAAGCTAATTAGTTAAAAGCGAGTATATACAACAATAAATTCTCAGTCAATTAAGATAAAAACTCAGATAATAGTTTTTCATTATTATGAAATCTTTCTTATTAGTTGATGAAATATCAAAAGGGCGTCTCTTGTCGTAAATATGTATTTACGAGTCGATTTTTTTGACAACTTATGCTTAAAATGGAAAATACAAAAAACAAAAATTGGTTACAAGAAAGTTAAATATTAACAAAAATGATCATAGTTGACCCGTTATATAGGTGTGTAAATATTTTCATTTGAAAATATGAATGCCGTGTCAGTGTTGCAAATGCAGAAAAGTACAGCGATCTATCAACGGCAACGAATGAAGCTTTTAGCGGAGACACAAACAAATTGGCGAAGCTTAAAGTTTTATGGGTAGTATAGGTTTTTAATTCTGAAAGTCATATTACATATAGCATATGGATATATGTACACAAGCCTCTTATCATAGTAGAAAAATGTGTAGAAAATGTGGACCTACTTGAAAACTGTCTTTAAAATGTATGTTAAGCTTAAAGATGAATCTTATTTCAATTTGAATATGTTTAAGGTGTTAATAATATATATTTATCTCTTTCTTAATAAAATTGCTTATAAAAAATTGCCTCAATTTAAGAAAAAATCTTCAAATGAAATATTACGATTTTTAAACATATACAACATTTTTAATATGTTCTATTTTAAATAAACATTTTTTTTTGCAATTGAATTCATCCCAACGCTCTTGAAGTTGGAATAGCCAGCATAGTTTTGAATTCCCTATCAAGAATTTCAGCCAAACCCCATTAATGTATATATATTCATAATCTGCAGAGAACTCAGCCGGCTGATCTAGTCCGCTTTGCGAGACAAGCAAAAGACGGACTCATGTAGTTGCTGCAAAGCTGAAAAACCGGTAATCTAGCCGAGCTCTGCAAAGAAATGGTTCTCAGCAATGATAGTTGCTCAGAAATTCAGCCCAGAGAGCGAGAGACACAATACAATCCACAGTGATCGTGCCCTGCCTACCTGCATGGCACCTTCCAGCTGGTGGGCAGCAACAGGTACCTGAGAGAGCGCAGCTGAGCAACTTGAGAAGAGCGAATCGAAGTCCAGCAGAAAAAGACCACGTAGACCTCCGCTCACGTTGTTGGAATTCATTCCACAGTGAGACGCCGTCGCGATCGCAAGTCTCGAGCGGAGCGAATATCTTGAGCACACACAAATATCGAGCAGAGGCAAAGATTGAAGAGTCAGGCCAGCAGATGAAACGACTGTTAATTAAAATTCAATTGCATTATTAAGTATCTATACAGTATACACATATAGTCGCAACGGAGTGTGCGAAACGGAACCGCAAAGCTCAGAATCCCATGACGCCATATTTGTTTTTTCAACCTGATTGAACGTCCCGTGTTCGTGTGAGAAGTGTCTGTGAATGCCAGTCGAGAATCATCTCGAGGCGGAAACGAAAAGATTCTGTGTGAAACGAAATTCAAAATTCATTTAAATAAGTGAAGCTCAAAACAACGAAAATTCTAAAAAAAAAAAAACCAAGAAAGAAAAAACAACAACAAAAAGAAACAAAGCCCCGTCAACTTTTGTGGAGTGTGCGCGTGTTTCTTTTCGCTGATATTATGGTTGGAAGAGTGTGTGTGTGTGATGTTGCAAGTGTATGCGTGTTTTGTTAGTGAATGCGACTGGCAGTGTAAAAAATATCCGCTTACCTAAGCGTACAAATTCTCTCGCAAAGGCTTAAGAACCACACTTGAATACAGCACAAAACACACACATATACATACAAATATAGACACGCACACACTGGCGCATACCTGTGTGTGTTTGTACGTGGCTAACATATAAAGCAAAACCAGAAAATCCACATTGTTCGGTCTCGGTACGCGCCTACGTTGCCTACGCTACGTAAAGAACGCGCATAACGTAAGACGTTTTGTTTTGTTATTGTTGGTGTTGTTGCTGTTCCTGTTGCTGTTCCTGTTGCTGTTACTGTCACAATGGGCGACTCCACGCCCATTTGCCGCTGCCGGGTACTCTATCTGGGCAGTGCTGTGCCGCGCCAGAGTAAGGATGGCCTGCAGGGTATACAGGAGCCGCTGCGCAGCCTCTATCCCTCAGAGGGCGCTGTGGGCGCCAAGGGCATCGATAGCTGGCTGAGCGTCTGGTCGAACGGCATACTGTTGGAGAATGTGGACGAGAATCTGAAGCAGATCACACGCTTCTTTCCCATCGAGTCGCTGCACTATTGCGCCGCCGTGCGTCAAGTGCTTATACCGGAGCGCGGCAATGCTCATCCGGAGCCAAAGTTTCTGCCGCTGGATTCGCCATTTGCGCGCATGCCACGCGCCCAGCACCCGCCCATCTTTGCAGCCATACTGCGTCGCACCACTGGCATCAAGGTGCTCGAGTGCCACGTCTTTATTTGCAAACGCGAGGCGGCGGCCAACGCTCTAGTCAGATGCTGTTTCCATGCCTATGCTGACAACTCATATGCACGCCAGCTGGAGACAGGCAGCACAGTTGGGGGCGGCAGCAGCGTCTATGGCACGCTTAAGAGCGGAGCCGGCAGCAAGTCCAATGGCGACCTCACCAGCGTTGGCTTGACCAACGGCCATGGTAACGGTCACCATCATCTGGCCGGGCAGGGCGGCTGGAGATCTCGCGCCGGCAGCACCACAACGTTAAACAGCCTGGGACGCACATCCAACGGACATGTGCTCAATGGTTCTGGTCTGGGCATGAATGGAGGCAGCACTGGCAGCGCTGCCGAGGGCTACACATCAGTCAAGAATTGTGAGTATTTCAACAATCGAGTTTGTTGCCTAAGTCTTTCGTTTTGCCACGCCCAATGCCCAATGCTCTTTGCAGCTTGCGCCTTGAGAACTTTTGCCCCATCTTTAGCAACCATCAGATACAGCTACTAGCCCAGGTACAGTTGCCTAAGTATAGCTGGCATGTCATCTAATTAGCTGCATGTGACCGGCACGAAACGTTAGAACAGCCTGAGATAAAACGCAAACTGCTTTGTCTCCCATCTCAGCAATGATCTCAGCAATCAGGTAGCTAAGATGAGACGGCTTTGTATACCCTTTTAGTGGTTCCTATAAATATGTCAGGAGATTTGTAATGCGTTAAATGCGTACTGTGTAAGACTTCCCTGTAGGTATATCTGAATATTTGAATGCTCAGCTGTATGCAGTCCCCCGTCATTATGATGGTGCTTAACTTAAATTTTTATAGATGATTTTTAATTTGCCTCGCTCTAGATCTTGGATCTAATAATATGAAAATACTCTGTAAGTGCGCAACAGATATAGAAGATAGTTTTTTTTCGGTTGAGCTTGTGGTGCACAAATTCTCGAAGGTTTTCGGTCGCGCATTGGTTCTTCAAATATATTTTATTAATTACTTAGAAGTGCAATATCAATCAAATGAGCTAAGATTTTATATAAATAGCAACAAAGTTGAAGGTTTATCGTTTATCATTAAATAAGCTACAAAAGATGAGCCTCACCTTGAAATACACACACACGCACACACTCGCACACACAGTCGCTGCCTAACAATATGTACAAAGAAAAAACATTTCTGCACGCCTCAGACATTGTTGAGAAATAGAAAATGTTGTCACAGCGTCGAAAGTATTTGGGTGCAGTACAGGTATTTTATTTTATTTTCAGTTATTGACAGTGTTTTTTTTTATGCACGTTTCTCGGACGCCTGTCGTTGGCACTGATGACTGATGGAGGGCTCGGCAAGTGCCAGACACGAACCTTTAGCCGATGGTGATGTTGCTGACGGTGTCTGGTAACAGAGAAACACTTACGGGTATTCGACTGTGCGCTGTCTCGCAGAGTTTTAAACACTTTCCACTTATTTAAATTTCGTCGACAGCGACAGAGGCACAAAAATCGCCGCTTTATGGCATTGGTTATTGCTGCTGCTGTTGGCCTGGTCAGCGACTGCCTTTGAAGTCGAAGCTGTCTCGGTTATAGCAAAGTTATGATAATTAGCATGTAAATTGCTAGAGCTGAGGAAAGCAGCAGCAGGCAGCAGTCAGCAGCAGCCAAGTTAAATGTGTTTCGAACAAACCAACGTTCGCGATCTCTACTCTCATGCCATGCAAATTAGCCGCATTTCGCTTTCGACCTGCAGCTCCTCCCTGGGCCCAGCTGGAAAATCTGAAATGTCTGCATGTTTATTAAGTAGAAATGCGACCAATAAACCCATCCGAATGGAAGCACTTTCTAACCAAATTGGCTGTAATTGTCATGAGTAAATGCCTTCTATTCATTTTATTTAAATAATTTTATTTTTTGCCTTTTCCAGTATCTTTTGCCTTATCATTCAAACTAACTATGCAAAGCGAGTGACTTGCTCTAAGCTAATTAATAAGTCTTATACCATCATACCTGACCATGGCAGACACATAATTTATTATTATTTAGCGGCATTCTCACAGCCTCTCTCACTAAAGTTGTTGTTGTCATTCTCAAGTGCAGTTGGCGGACTCACATCCACACACACACACACACCCAAACTTGATTGTTGTAGCTGGGCAGGAACTGTGGTCGCGTGCAGATTAGCGGACGTCGGCGCCGCCAACGCTGCCAACTTCAGGCCGTGGGCCCAGTGCCAGTTGGGGGGCGCACATAAGTCTTATACACATGATCGTGTATATATATATATATAAATATATGTACTCACTGGGCACATAAATTGAGATGAACGCGTGAGAAAATTTTGGGTTCGGGTTTATTTTGTTATGACTGTTTTCCATTTGCTGGGCTTTGGACTTGGTCTTGGTCTTGGTCTTGAATTGGTTTGGTTATTGCCCTGCTCGCCACTTTCTTGTGTCAGTCGCAGTCGGAGTCGGTGGTGGGAAGTATATATGTATATATACAACACATATGGCAGCTTGCTGGGAAGTGTGAAATCGACTGGAAGTAGAGCCAGACCCGTGACTAAGTGTGCAAGAGCTGGAAAGCGGGGGGGAATTCTTAAAATTGAGCGTGTGAGCAAGTGAAACTTTATTTTATGTATGATAAAATCTTATACGATACACGTGTGTATGTGTTTGTATCTGTGTGTTTCTGTCCAAGTAGTAGATTTTCTATTAATTAACATTGTTAATTTGCTTGTAGACAGTTTCGAGATTAAGGTTTTGCTGCCGCTCATTGTTGCTCTCCATGCGAATTGAGGTTGTGTCGCCGTGTGATATTAGTGAAGGAATCTCGCGTACGACAGCTTGATAATTGCTTCTCTCTAGCTCTTTCTCTCTCCCACTCTAGCATTTAATTCTTAATTGAATAAACTAATTTCAATTGCAGCTTAATGGCGCGAAAGTGTGCTAAAGAAACAACTAGGTTTTTGTTTTGTGTCTCAAGTTTATGCCACGACCTCAACTGCCAATTGTTGGCCAAGTCAGTTAGCGTACGTTCAGGTCCATTGATAAACAACATGGCCACAGACTCCACATTTGAGTGTATGCGTTGCCGTTGGCCGCGCCTCTAGCCTGTTGATCCAAGCAATTCGCAGGTGGCTTTGTCGACAGATTTTGTGGTACCATTTAAATGGCAAAACAACGAAAAACATAAACCAAACCGAAACAAGTTGCACATTGTTGAAGACCAGATTCCAGTTTCGGAATGAGACAACGGCACAGTTAACCAAAATTTGACCTACATAGCCCGGCCAGGGGGAAAAAGCGCACACAAATCTCGTTTGGCTGGACATGATGTAATCAACTAATGGAAATTCTATTAGGAAATCAGTTGGAAATTATTTAGGAAGCAATAGCTGTTGCAATCCATATTAAATATATAAAAGAAAAGTATTTATATATAGGAAAAAACCAGTCGATCATTGGCATGCAAATATGCAACAAAAGCAACAGGATGGCCACTTGACCATGACTGAAATATCGAACAGTGGTGGGCGCAGCAGCAAAAGAAGTGCCAACAGGTTCCAGCTTCCGCTGGCAGCGTGCGGCATCTCTAGGAGCGGCAGTGCAGCAATTTTGTATTTTTTTTTCATTTCTGTTTTTGCTGCTATTACGAGCAACGATCTCAAGTGGTTGTTGTTGTTTTTGTTGTAGCATCGCTGTTGCAGTTGCATTATTATTATGCAAAGAAGCTGGCCAAAGACTGAGCGTGAAATATGCAGATAGACAGTTTGTTAGACAGAGATTCAGAGAGGATAGGCAGATAAAGCGAGTGGCAGGCACATTAACCGAAATCCAGTTGCAGTTGAATGACTTGGGCCGGTTGCATGTTGCAGTCACTCGGCAAAAATTTCTTGTTGACTTGCAACATTTTTCATTATTTTTTTTCTGCGGTCTATCTTTGTTGTTGCCATGTCGAATTGCGTTTAAGCAAAGCTCGATTACAGAAATTTGATTTTGATTATTTTTAGTGATTGAAGTGGCACAACAAAAAATGCTTCCATCAAACTCAAGCGAATTCCAACTTTTGACCTACTTTGCATGCCACCTCTCTCTGTATATTGCTTTCCATCTCTTTGTCTCTATTTGAAACGAAAGCAATTTTCCGTAATCAATTTATTATAGTCATGATATAATGAATATAATCTTTTGTTTTAGTAAGCTGTGCACTTCAAGTGTATAAATATTTAAAAAATAAGTATGATATAATTGAATTTTGAAAGGTCTTAGTAGCTTTCGATTAATAATAAATGACTCAATCACTGAGATCCATGCTCATATATGACACGCTTGTGAGTTTGTTTTGTAGTCGATCGGAAAAATAAGACCTGGTTTTATAGAATATTTATCATATCTGTTTGATCTGTTTGAATTAAATATATCTTGACTTGACTAAGGTTGATTAGCCGGAGCCAGATTTAAACAGCTTTTCCTGAAGCCATTTTTGTTTAAGTTCAAATGGGTTTTCCTGCGAAAAATAATTGCAGTCACGTCAGTCGACAGATTTCACCATGGAAAAAGGCCAAAAAATCTTTTCAATCTTTATTGCCTTGTCTTGTCGGATGTGCCTGGCGACACACACTTAACTCCAGACCCCAATACATTTCAATTGGTGCCTGAGCATATGAATAACTCACAATCTATGGGCCTGTAGGTGCTTCCATTAGTCACTCGTCTGGCATTCTACGTTGGCGTCGTCCCAGTTCAGAGCTGACTCTAGCTGCGCAGCTGCAGCACGCTGGAGTCGATGGTGGTTTGGGGCATTGGGGCAACCAGCCGCGGCTGGCTGCCAGCGGAAAACGAAATGGCAAACAAAAACAACAACAACAACAACAACCAAATTCCAAGCCGCATTGCGGCTCCATTTTTGCATCAGTGGAGGCAAAAACAAAGCAAAGAAAAACAAAAATTCAAAGGCGCTATTTGTGCTTCTGGCACTCCCCTTTCCGCTCGGAATTTCGCTGTGGCAAAGGCAGCTGAATGGCAAACACGCTTAAATGCCAACAGTTTGTTTTGGCCAACTTAAGAAACATTAAATATTTAACTTGAGCTCTCATTTCGAAGCAGTTGCATAGATTGCCATCGATCTGAGTCCGCTTGAGTGACTCACCGAATAACCTGCCCCAGCTCCAGCCCAAAACGTTGGCCAGCTTGACGTGGAAATACAATTTTCACGCACGCATGCGCTGAGGCCACTCGCCACATTAAGTGAGAGTATTAATTTTACTTTTCGTGAATGGAGTGTGGTGCGGCGCACATTGCTTATGACATAAGTATATATAAAGAGTAAGAGATCGAGTGGGCAGGGGAGAGGATCAAGCGAAGCAGCACTAGCAGAGGGCCTCTGCTTGCAGCTGGCTTAAACAATTTCACGTAATTATAGCAGCTAGCGAAATGCGAAACAATTAAAAATTATAAATCAACTTCCACGCTCAAAGCGAAATTAGCGTAAATTGCAACTGGAAGTGTAATTACCAACTATATTTTGCATTTTTACCAAAGCCAACTAACTGGCTGCTCGGCCAATACAATGTTCAGGAATTTGATTGACTTCCGCAAAACATTTACGCAGATTATGCTCCGAGCGTGGTAAAAGCTACAAATCGATTGTTTAAAGACCAAATCAAAGTGAAATCGTGGTGTGAGTTTCACCGGCTTGGGATGCAGATACGACATGGCCATAATCTTTGTGTTATATTGGCAAATATAACTAACAAGGTGGTTCTTGAGGGCAAATATTTACCAAACGAATTTTAAGTGGTTATACCCTGGTACATTTTTCTCACTATATTATACATATTAGTAGACATATAGACATAGTAAATACATCTGTAGATAAGTTTTTCTATACAAACTTGTTCCCAGTTGGCAGAGTATTGTTGCTACTATATCATATATCTTCCATAGGAACAATCCGTTTTAAATGGAATAATGGGCAAGAAGGAATAAGAAAAAAAGAACACTTTTAATACCATTGCTTACATGCTAAATGATATATCTTAGCCACGGCTGCCCGCATAGTTTTATTTACAATTCCAGCGTTAAGCCAAAACGACTTAAACTCACTTTCGAATATCGGTCTGAGCTTGAAACTAAAAATGAAAGCTGCAAAGATATGGATCTATATATATATTTAAAACGCAGCGGAGCCCTAGAAGTTATGTGAGAACTGGCGAAATGGGTCGGACAGTTTTGTGGCCATTAATTTATATATGTAATGCATTTGACATTTGGCCATGTGAAAAGCTCGCTAATTAAGAAACAGCCGAAACGAAGCGTTTCCCACCAAAAGTTTTGCAGCTTGTGCCGCTCAAACAATCAGTTTACATACAATATATGTATATATGTATTTGGGTGCTACCTGAGGGGGCAACAAAGGGTAAGATGTGCCCAAGAGTTCGCTCTCATTTTCAACGGCAGTCAGTCGAGTACGTTAGCCGCGTCTCGGAGGTCAATAGACCCCAAAGCGAGCGCACATTTCTCATGCTAGAAGCAGCGACAAAGCCACAAAGCAGCAAAAGAGCTGCAGAGCCGCAGCAGAATGGCAAAAAAAAAACATTGGAACCAAACCAAATTATGGCATGGCTAAGAAGCAAAGATATAAAAAGAGACACACAAACAAAAAATAGAAGAAAAACACGAAAGAACAGCTGTCGTCGAAGATTATATACCCTTCAGATGTACGATATAAATACAATATATATTGGATTGAAAAGTATAAATTGTTTTTATACAAATACTTTATTTCCGAAAGATCTGAACAGATAAATAATAAAGTTATCCGATGCAGCAAACTCGATCATACTACTTGAAAGATTCTGAAAATGGCACATTTGAATTATATAAACTTCCACGAACTCAAAATAACATATCATATCAATTCAAATTCATTTAGAATTTGTAGAAAATATTTTTTATAAAATTGTGTAAATCTCATTAATATAAGGTCATTTTTTTCAGCCTTTTCAGACTCGTACGTACCAAGAGCATAGAAAAGCATACAATTGTAGATAAAAATTTAACCACAATTTTCAACCATTTAAAGAACTCAAGAGGTCGCAATTTTTTTGAAAAATTATTCAAATTCTGGAATCACCAAATTTGTATACCCATTGATTCTATGGAGAATCTATTTGAGTTGGCATCCCCTATGATTTACGCAGCTCGTGACTAAATTAAAATACTCTCAGTAAGGGTATACACGTCGCTGACTCGTCGCTTTGTTGTTGTCTGCCGGACTAGGCGGCGACTGCGACTGGGGCTGGGTCTGGGCTGGTTTTTTCTGGCAGGAACTCTGGGTGGCGGGGCGCAACGTAAGCCGCAGGTGTAGCCGCCGCGCTAAAGTTATTAAATTACCGTTATTTATTACAAAACCGTTGCCATTGCTGCCATGGCCCAAATGCGCTGCAGAACCGCGCCAACCTTCATCGGTCCCGACAAAGGCGACGGCGACAGCGACAGCGGTGTTGATAGTAACGGCTTCGCACATAGTCATGTGTGTGTGTAGCTAGTATATTTATATCTGTATCTGTTGGACACATTCGCATTACCTAACTGACCAAGTCACACACACACACGCGTACGTGCGATGGGAACAGTTAAGAGTCGTCAAAGTCAAATCGCAACGCATTCAATTGCCTCACAATCGATTCATTTGAATGCGTCCACCGTCAACTCTTGACGGTCTTGGCCCATATATTTCTTCTCCTCCTTTTTGTAAACACTTTTGGATTAGACGCGCTCGACTAATTTCGAGCTTTTGGTTAATGTAAATACCATTGAATGGCCCAGCACTGGGCCGATCGCCACTTGGCACTTGGCACGGCGAGTGAATCAGCGCTTTAGCAAGCGCCAAAACGATGACCGGTAATGTGAGACAAGTGCGGCCAAGGTATTGCGCCCCTGCAATGCCCCTGCCACAAACCGTCCTTTTGGACATTTATAGTTTAGTGGACAGCATCCATTGGCCGCGAAGGTCAACCAGCTATCGACTGAAACCCAAGACCTGCATTCAGATCTGTGGATCGAATGATATCTTATATGTACGTTTCAACTTGTTCTTAACATAGAGCTGTTTTTTTTTTTTTCATTTAATATAAATCTGTACCTGTGTATTGCATATATAATTAACTAAAGTAAATGCTTTATACAGTTTTGGCGGGCATTTCGCTTCTTTGCTCGTATAAAGTATTTTACCCTAGAGAGAAATTAGTTTTATGACTTAACTAAGGTTCCAAGTTTCTAAGGTCGATCCAATTTCTTTATGTACTTGCAGTTTATGGTAGCAGTGCCGACCTGAACGTCACTGTGGATGATGGCGAGGCCTCAGTGTACAATGGCGATGAGAATCACAAGGTGTGGAGCGGCTCACAGGATCAGCTGGACAGCATAGGTGCCGTAGAGAGTCCCTATGAGCTGTTCGCCGGCAACAGCTCTACGCTGGGCAGGCCATTGCGAGCGCGTCAGATAAGCGCACCCATAGACGTGCCACCGCCGCCTGTTAAGGAGGAGCGCAAGACGAAGCGCGATAAGAAGTCATCAAAGTCAAGCGGCAGCCAGAGCTTGTCGGGCACACTAATCAGACCAAAGCCCATGCATCCGGCGGCGGCGCTGCATCGCTCACAATTGCACGCCGGACCAGGTCCGGGTCCCGGACCAGCCAGCGTCATCTATGGTCCTGTGTCCGGGCCGCATGCCGCACGCCAATATCACACAATTAGTCATCGCGGTTTTCCGCCCGGTCCGCCGCCTCATCATTCACATCCACACGCACATCCGCATCCGCATCCGCATCAGCATCAGCACCACATGATGCAAATGCATCATGCACAGCATTTGGGTGGCATGCCCCCGCTGCAGATACCCATGATGATGCCGCCGCAGCAGTACGCGACGCTGCAGCCCTCGCGCTCGACCAGCAAAAAGAAGAAGAAGGACAAGAAGAATGGCGGCGTTGGCGTGCCCGTGGGCATGCCCATTGTGCCGCCCATCTACGCTTATCAGCAGGCAATGGGCGGTGTGCCGCCACCACCAATGGCACAGTCAATGATCGGCGAGCCGCGTCCACTGAGCATGTCCAGCCGCAAGATGGCCGCGTCCATGGGCAACGGCCTGGACGACTCTGGCAACTCGGGCGCCGAGTCACCATCACCGGGCGGCACGGGTATCTATCGGCGCAAGGGTCACCTCAACGAGCGCGCCTTTAGCTACTCAATACGCCAGGAGCATCGCAGTCGCAGTCACGGCTCATTGGCCAGCCTACAGTTCAATCCCCCGGACATGAAGAAGGAGCGCGAAATAGCCCAAATGGTGGCTGGCCTGGACCTAAACGATGGCGAGCGCAGGCAAATGGCGCCAGGTCCGGCCACGCTGCAGCGCAAACAAGCTGCCATGGCGAACGGAGGACCAGGTCCAGCACATCCACATGCTCATCCCCAGCATCCGCATGCGATATATGGCCCACTGGGTCCCGCAAGTAGTTTCGGCAAGCCGCGCAGATAAGTTGGCAAGTGATTTGAGCTTAAGCCAAGCTATTCCGCATTAGGAACGCTGTCATCTGAATGAGTACACCCGAATTGGACTAAGAGAACTATATATACATATAAATATATATAGAATATTACAACATTATAGCGATGCTGGTCAATTTAGAAATGGAAACGAATCAATTATAAAATTTAAAAGCGACCAAGCTGGGCTCCAGCGACAGACTTTAATCAAATTGGGTAACCAAAATTAGAATTGATATTGAATCGAAATCTAAATCGATATCGAAATCGAAATCAAATCAATTATCTACAATGAATATGTGTGCCTTATTAGGTTTATACTTTAAGTATATATTTTTAAACATGAAAATTCCTTTGCCCATAACCAGACAAAAGCAAAGACAACATATAATCGATTATAATAAATAATGTAGAATAAAATAATACACTACAACACTTGACAACGTGGAAAACAAGTGCGTCAAACAAGTTGTTTCCTTGTTCTTATTTTCGAGCACAAATGTAAA
The DNA here is from genome assembly GCF_003285875.2 of Drosophila novamexicana. NCBI lineage: Eukaryota > Metazoa > Arthropoda > Insecta > Diptera > Drosophilidae > Drosophila > Drosophila novamexicana. Next base: position 2,925,028 of record NW_020824808.1, on the reverse strand, counting down.
ATATCTTTTCGAATGAATGGAGTGTTAAGGAAGAGCTAAAAAAGGCACTTACGAGTAGACATAAAAAACATACCTACAAAACATATCTTTCATTCTGTCCATATTAGCATCTTAAGGCGCAGATGTATTAGATATGCATATGTGTGTGTAAACATAATTGCAAAAATATGTACAATAAATATAATAAAATGTTAACGAAATGTTTTAGCCTGGGACTCTGTTGGAAAAATCTCACACAAGTGTTTGCTAAATGGTCTCTTCTAAAAGCCAAGATCTATTTTTATAAAATCTGACGACCGTTTGTTCGCCGGGTTTCGTGTGTAGGCCTAAGCACACCTTTAAGTCAATTAGCATGCGCGGGCACAACATGAATAAATACACGGCATTTACATACATACGTATACCCTGTACGTCAGTCAGCATGTAACTGATTGGCATAGCGGGTGGTGTTGAAGGGGCAACCACGTGGTGCGAGTGGAGCCATGTGACAGCCGATACACGCTCGAAAAAAAAACTATTTATAAATCTTGAAAACTGTCGTAAATAATTTAAACTTAAAGGCGATTCAAATGAAATTTCAATTAACAACATCTTAATATATTTTTATATATTTCGAGAGAGTGACGATGCCATATTAATAATAAAATACGGATTAAGACATGAACTTTGCTTTGAAGTCTTTGAAATTAAATAAATTTTAATAAAAAAAAAAAGTAATTAATTAACTTTAAAAAATTATCATAACATTCATTTGCCAATTAAAAATGTTGCATATTTAAACTGAAGTCTTTTGCACTTTGTCATTTTATCAAGATCATAAATATTTATTATCCCATAAAAGTCAAATCCTATTAAAGTTAAATTAATTAATTGTAATTTCTGTCAGTTCGTATATATTTTATATATAATATGAGCATTTAAAAAATTGATCATATTCAAATCAAATATTTATTCTTGTGCTGCAATTTTATCACAGTGTATGCATTTGCTTGGAACACCCAACAGAATATTACCCAGAGCTTATGTAGATCTATGCCTAGACTCTAGCTCTGCATATGGGCTGTCGTGGGCTTCATAAATGAATTTGCATGCGAATTCCTTGCATGTTTCGACTGTCGCTGGCTGCTGATTTGCATGCGAGTGTCAGAGGCGTGCGAGGGCCGCGAATGCTGCTCTGTGGCATTTTCAAACACAAATAGTTCAGAAATTTGTTAACAAACTACTATGTTAAAAAAATAAATAAATAAACAAGCGAAAGTTGCAACGAACATATTTTGTGTGCATATTCGAATTTTGAGTGATGAAATCGTCGAGAGACTGTCGAGAATCTCGGTATAGCTTAAAGCTGGCTGGCGAGAGATGACGATGACGATGACGATGGCGACGACGGCGACGGCGACGGTGGTCGCGACCGATTCCAATTCCGATTTCACTTCCAGTTTTTGGCTCGACGCTACTTACTTATAATGCCGCAAGCAAAGATCATCGCAATTCAAGCTCAACTTTAACTTCCACTTCGTATGGGGGCAACATGTGTGAGCTGTATATTAAAAGATACAAATACAGATACAGATGCATCGTCTCGGGTGAACAGGTTAATTTTTAAGCAGTTTATAACTACACAAAAGTCAAAAGCGAGTTGCATCAGTGTCCTCGTTTTATTTTTTATATTTTTTGGCCACAATAATTGCAGGCTGGGCTTATACCTATTACCTGCACCTATAGCCATTTACCTTTATGTGCGTATTACCTAATTGCCGGCAGGCGCGAAACGTATATTTTGCCAGCCGCTTACCGTATAAATCAAAATTGGCAGTTCCAGTTTGCGGTGGCCCAGGAGTTATGCTTGGCCTGGGAGCTGGGATCCGGGGACGGCTGCTTCAGCATTGCGTAAGAGATTTTCAATTAAAAGCGCGCACTAGCCTGGCCTGGCCTGGCCCGATGTGTGCGTCTGTGACAAGGAGCGGCATATCCCTCTTGTACCATCTTGTGCTGGCGGCACTCGCTGTGTGTGTCAGCGGCACAGCCAGCGCTGGCTTTATGGGTATTCCACATTTATGCAACAAGAAAATGTGGCAAGAAAATGTTTTCCATTTCCAGTTTTACTCGAATACCAACGCCGACTTGGGCAGCTGGTCAAGCAGGCAAATTGCTGAACACACGCCACGCCGCAAGTTGTCTCTTTTAAGTACCTACTATAACTAGCTGGTCTAGCCGATTACGGCTGACCCACCCGAGGGCTACAAGGCATTGGGCGAAATCACGTTGACCCAAATGAATGGCTTGGCCAACCTTAAATTGCGTTTCAAACAGAACCGAGCTTGGAATTGCAATTATTTTCTTATCTGCATTGCAAATATTTGCCATTAACTTTTAGCTCCAAATGCATTTTAAGCATTAGAGTGACATTCGACTTAATCGCAGCAAAGTGGAAATTGCTGCTCCAGTTTCTTGCTAAACGCACCAAAAAAAATATCATAACTAGCTACTTATTCAAAGTTAACCCGTTTTGTGATTAAGTTATCAAGCGGATAAATAATTTCCACCTATCTCACGTAGAAAACACATCAAAGCTTGAGAGAGTACAAAAAGCAAACGTGATATCGTTAAAGACCAAGAACTTTGGAAGAGCTACTCAGCTCTTGATTCCGATAGCAGCCAAACCATGTATTAATCTTTTAATATTAAATTAGTATTCAAATCCAATAATTTGAAGCCATTCTTTCAAGCATGTTAAGATATTACATAAACAGATTTCTTATACAAAGAACCTATTATTATGCATATATTCATGTGACAAAGCCATGATACGGCTCTTAAAGCGTTTCAAACCGATCCGAAGAACCGCTCTGTTGAATTGCGTGAGCAGCAATCGAGACCTCGAAACACCTGCAAGCAGCAAGAAGTCGTTGTTGCCGTCACCACACGGCACCCCAGAGCACCACAGAGCACCACTGATAGTGCTGTCCAAGACGGCAAACAGCTCTCCAGCTCTCCGCGGGCAGTGCCCATGGACTGAAATGTGCCGGCTACGGCCCACAAAATAGTGTTGTGGATTTTGACTTGTTTCTAATGCTTGTCTCTTGGCATAGGCTTTTGTTGTGCTCACAGTTTGTGTGTGCTTGTGTGTGTGTGTGTTTTCGCACAGTGGTTGCGACTTGGACTCTCCGGGACTGGTTGTGGAGTATTGACAAATTGAGAGTGTGTGAGGAGCTGAGTGTGTGTGTGTGTGTCTGTGTGTGTTGTGTCCAAGTCTTCAGACCGTTGCATTGGGCTGCGACTACGGCTTTGGATTGCGGTTTGTTTATTGATAAACTCGTAGATACTTTTCTCTATAGCTGTTAATTTGGTCTTTTATGTACCACTGAGTATATGTGTGTGTGCATGTGTGTGTGTGTGTGTGCATACATGTGTGTGTCTACTATTCGATTGAATCTTTGGAATGCGGACAATCCGGTCAGCAAATGGAATTCTTTTTACACAACCACATAGACACAGCAAAACGGCTCAACGCGGTCAATAGGAGGGAGTCGGCACTTGACACGCAAGTCTCCGGCGACCAACTTGCTCAACTTGGGCCAACATGGACTGCCCACCAATGCAGCATGGCCGTCGTTGTGGTGCCTCAGACGGCACACATTTAATTAAACCTGTCATCAATGAACTCACCAAAAAGGGCGAAAAGTCGTGCCTTCGTTATTAAATCGGACGCCTTCAACAACTTTGTAATTGATCTGTTTGGGAATTGTGTGTGTTTGGGTTTAGATAACTTTTATTAATTTTTACTTCGCTTTCCTATGACACATGAAGTCACATTAATTCTATTAAGATTTTCATTTATGCTGAGTTTAAGGTCAGGCAAAAAGTTTCGAAAAGCCAAATCATTTAGTTATATCTGTTATTTAAGCAACTGCTGCAGCTCAAGGTCCAATTTCCAGTTGCGTTTGAAATTTGGTTTGCAGCCTTGTCAAGAAGAGAACGTTAAATATTTGTAATATTTACGTGCAATATAATTGGCTCGGAGTGAATTTCTTAGCTTCATGAATACCAATTCCTGGACTGCATCTACAACTAATTGGCCATGTACCTATATCTGAGTGTGATCTCAGCTTCTCTAGAAGCTCAACAACAACAATAATTTTCTTCACTCTCATCTTGAGCCACCCAACTTGTTTAAATTTAATTATTTCTGAGGCTGTGTGGGTTTTGTTCAGTCGATTCAATCACGTCAATCAGCTGTCAAATTATTTTTCCTGCTTCGCTTGAGGCCTTGAGAATAGCCGCGGAATATTAAAACGTGAAAAATTATTGAATTCTGTGTAAATAAGTCAAAGGATGCCAAGGAGTGCACACTATAAAAGCTAAGGCACCTGGCCAGGTTTTGGTATTCGTTCGACAGTTGAACAACTGTAAAGATGTTGCCCAACTGGAGCCCCAAATGGTATTCAAGCGCTCTAACGCTGGCTGTGCTTACGGCATACTTGCTTCTTACTGTTCCGGCACCATCGCAAGCGGAGGGCATGGACTCCGTTAAGGAGGAACTGCAGCTGCGTGACATGGAACCCAAGCTAGAGGATAGTGGTGCACTCAATAGCAATAGAGAAGGCCCAGCCCTGACACGCTTCAGCAGCAGCAACAGACGAAATCAAAGATCCATAGGCTTTGGGTCCAAGTACTTTCCCGTTACTCGCTCGAAGTATCCCATCGAGTTGGAGCTGCTGGTGACCAACGATGAGGCCGAGCGCCCAAAGCGATTCGATGATTACGGTCACATGAGATTTGGGAAACGGGGCGGCGATGACCAGTTTGACGACTACGGCCATATGCGATTTGGACGCTAAATGCGACTGCATTATATGGGGATCTGGGAGCGAATTGCTTTTGTAAATACTGCGTACTTATGCTAACTTATACTACATAATCCTGGCTACAACTAATATTTTGAAGTGAATTAAAAGATTATGCATTCCATAAAAGGAAATTTCATCACATTTTTATTGATTGCAATTATTAATTCAAATATTTCATTTATAAGACATTATAACGATATTATAATTACAAATTGCAAATGGCACGTAAAAGTATGCAGTACTTTAAAGTTAAGTTTTCGGCGAAGATGCCGCCATCTATGCGTATTAGAGCTTGCTCAATTGAGCTGAAGTATACCTTCGGGCTGTACCGCATAATGAAACTGCATTGATCGCTCCTCACTTGACGAGCACTCCACGCACTGCTTGCTATAGCAACTGCACTCAAAAACTGCTTGATATGCTGTGTATTTAACGACACTACGAAGCCACTCGAGTCTGATTGGAATGAAATTTGGAATTTTCTCTTGCTTGCCGGGCAAAAGTATGCAATAATATTTTACCTAAAATTACTTGCAGTGCATTCATAGAAAAACAAAATTAGCAATAGAATTGGTTTATTCTTGCTGTTATAAAATGCTCCACCTGTTAGGAAATGATAGTTTTTATGAACATATTGTAGCAGGCAGCTTACGACAGGCAGACTTTATGAGTGCGGCAAATTCAAACTGCCTTAAGCAAGCTTAAATTATATTAATATTTTTTTTTAAGATAATAAAAGCATAATGAGACCACTTCTGTCTGTCGTTTATACACAATTGAAAGATTCCAAAAGTGAAAGATATATTCGTGAAAATCAACATGTTGCTTAGATAATATATAAACATATATACCAATACAGCAAATCGAAAAAAAATAATATAGTCCCAATATCTAGAATTGAACTATGGACAAATATTTGCGTAGTTACTGCAAAGTTCATGATAGTTTTTTACACTCTCAATTGCTTCTTAGATGTTTTTATCAAAGCCCAGACTAAACCGAACAAGATTTCTAGTTAATATTTACATATTCAATTATTTCATAAAGAATAAAAGTCATAAAAACTATGATTTCAATTATCCATCAAATCGAATTATAGTGAAAAGCCTGTTCATATTAATTAGGTGACACTTTTCGTGGTGCCCCAATTAAAAACTGGCCGTTTCTGGAGCCCGAAGATGCCTGCCAAGAATCTTCACTAATCCACCCAATAAACGATATAGAAGCGCCGCCTCGGTCGACTGACACAATTCCCTGGAGCACAAAAAGCAAAGAAAACAGCTAACCAGGAGCCAGCACACTATTTGTGGGGCTGCACCACAGACCATCACTTGCTTGAAGCTGCAGACGCCAAAGATTCTGACAACAGCATTCTTAGAGATTGACCCATTTCGAGCCGAATGCGCGTGTAGAACCTGTTTCCATTCAGGTGGCCATATCAATTGACGGAGTAAGTTAGTCCGGGCCAGGCATAAATTAATATGACCAGGCCACCTTGAGCTTCAAGCGCGCCTGTCTAACGGTTCATTCAAATATTGGCCAAATACTCGTATACTGGCACGTTCCCAAATGAGCACACGCCAAATTTGGGACAGTACCCACGCAGGTTTAACCACTTTTCGGCGACGGGTATTCAAATATTGGGATCGCTGGTCAAGGTGGACAGGTATGGGGACAGGAGCTGGCCACGCTGACCTGCTCCAATAAAAATAGAAAATTTTCGGACAACAATTTCTGCAGGAAGTCAAACAAAAGCCCAAATATCGTCTAGTGTGGACATTTTGGATTTAAATGGTGACTTTAAATGTCTTATGTTAATTATGGGCTTGAGCTGACAGTGGAGACACAAAATTTGGCTAATCCACGTCAGCTGTCACTAACAGCCGCCTAGCGTCAGTTGGACGCCGCCGGCGACAAATGCGTGACGAGATTACGAGTACTTTGCACATAACCCAAAGCCTCTGCCGCAGCAGCAGCCACAGATACAGCCGCCGCCTCAGCTGCTGCGTCGGAAAACTCGCCATGAAGCTGGCGCTTGGCTGGCCGACACCAAGTGGACGTCGCGTGAATGGCGCTCTGGACGCAGCTAAATTGCTCTCGAGCAGTTAGTCTTGTTATTGGCTTCACGCGCTTCGGTCGCTGTTTCGGCTGCAGTTTCCATGGCAGCTCTTTCGGTTGATAAATTCTAAACAACATACAGCCTAAAGTGTTGTGTACTTAACAAGAACCTTAAGTGAGCTCAATAGTTGTGGCAATAGAAATTATTTTAATCCAAAATTATTCTTACCTAAAACGAAACTTGGGAATCTATCAGTTATACATTCTTGAGATGGATATAGAAATCACATGTGGGGATTAAAATGACAATTAGGTAAGTCAAAATTCTCAACAAATGAAAATATTTTGAAATATTACACATACGACTAGATGGCTGAGCAAAATGTAATTATAGTTTATTTAAAAGCCCATAAAGGAATCCAACCACACCAAAATATTGAAAAATGCATAAATTGCAAATAATAAATATCTAAGAGATAGAGATAACTATAGTTGACGACATTCGAATGCAAAATATTAACAAAAGGAAAATATAAAATAAATTTATTTAATTATATAATATAGTTGTTATCATTATTAATAAGTATATTATATTATAAAATACAATTATTATATATATTGCTGTTAAGCATTTTGAACGTAAGTCACATTAATTTATAATCCATAAAATAATGGCTTGACTTTACAATCATTGTGACTTCTGTCCACTTAATTGGCCAATATCGTTAAATACAAGACTGTTACCAATCCGAGCACTGGCTAACTGTACTTGTGTCTATATTTGGTACCAGAAGTAAATGCCATATTAAAGTGTCGACAAATACAATCTTTCGATTAGCGGGATCTCTTATGCTGCTGCTGCTGCTGCTGCTACTGCTGCTGCTCCCCCTCCAGCCGATTGTATCAAGATCGACAAAAGCCATTTTCCTGCTGAACTCGTTCAGTTTGTTGCCTGCCCCTGTCCCCTCGCCGTCCCCATCCACAATGTTAGCTGTCCGTTGGCCGCATTTGCTGTTCGCGCTTCTTTCAAGGAGGGATCTCGAGTTTTCATGCAATTATTTTCAGATTTTCTCCTCTCGGCTGCTGCTGCGTGACAGGTCTGTGGTTTAGAAACTGGAGCATCGATGCGCCGCTTGTGGCAGCTGTGCAAGTGCAACTTGTTGGCAGCTCGCTGGCTTCCAGTTCTAAAGGTGGGTCACAGCCATAACTCCGCGCCTGTGGCGACCAGAACGCATCAATACAGGCTCACACATGCTCGTAAGTAGGGGGTATACGAATACGAATACGAGTTTTGCCTTCACGTCGAGACATTTCCAATCGCTTTACTGCTACTTAACTGTATTTTAATCAAGCAACTTATAAGAATGTGCTAATCAAGCCCATGCCTACATGTATCGCAATTAATTAGCTGAGCTGCAATTTTATTTATTACATGTCTGCCATTTGTTACATGCATCTTAGCACACTTTTTAGCCAAGGATTCTTTTGATAAAAAATAAAATATATCAATTTGATCGCAATCCAGCTAGATGGTATAGATAGTTATCCAATCTAAATGTCGTTGTTTGTTGTGAGCCTTCCCGTCTTAAGTGTGAAGGCTTAGTCAGATCGAGTAGAGGTTCTTTGCCTTTTTAATCAAATATATTTTGACTGCACGTATAATATAATACATCTCTATATTAATGCATAGCTGACCGGCTTGAAATTAATGGGGTTTTTTTAATAAAAAGGAGCAGTTTGTCTTTATAGCTATTCCAAGAACCTCTCAGCTCTATTGCTATCATCAGGGATTGCAATAACCTTGTGCCCTTTTCGAACCATTAACTTGTTAAGAATTGCAGGCGTTAAGCTACAAAATCCAAAGTCAATTATTTAATATATCATAAATCTTGTAGCAACTTAACATGTGTGCTTATTTTTTCAAAGAAATTTATTAATTATTATCTTATAAATGCGCGGGTGCAGAACTTTCCCCAAATCGTGTTAAACGATCCACAGTCAGCACCTGAATTATGATTATATCTAACAGCAAACTGACAACGGCACAAAGCCCGAACCGAACAATAAGAGAACAGTTAGCATTTAAGCCCAGCAATCTGATGGTGTCAATGAGTACTCCGACTTCTATATAATTTTCAGTCTGAAGCAAGTGCCGCCTTCGCTGTCAGCGTGTGTGTGTGTGTATGTGTGGAACACCACTGACCCACAAAGCACGCGCCATTTGAACCCAGCTGACCGAAATAAATGAAAGTCGCTTTAGCACCCAGAAGAAAGAAAATTGCCTGAATTGCAGCGAGGCAATAAAAAAAGAAGAAATACCGAAAATCTCATTCATCGGGCAATTATAGCAATAAAACATGTTGAATTTCCATAAGAATTTTCTTGCGTCCAGCAGATACCGCTAAGGTTGCAAGCAAATGGCCAACAGATATGCATGTAGATACATATTTAGGGGCATGCATGTGCGTTGGCTCTTGGCAATTTATGGCGCAGAGTTCATGAGCAGCGGCACACGTCACGCTTTTTGCGCAGTTTCTTTGTTGGATTTCATTATCTACGCCGTAATGCTCACCTTATGGCTGCATTGTTCGCCAAACCTAACAAAGGTGCTCAAAAGTGGTATAATTACATAAATATATATAGATATATGTATCAAAAAGTTTGGGCCTTAATTCGACCTTCTTTTTAAATTTTAGACATTTTTTTTTATTTGTTCTTTTCAAATCGAATCCTAACAAATTATATCAATAATTTTGAATTAAACAAGCCTCCTTTTAAATGTAAATGTTTTTTCAAAAATATTTTAGAAAACTTATTTAGTTTCCAGTTAAATCTTCGTTGGGTTTTCTATAAGTTGAATCATGATTGATAGATATATCTGATAAGTATCTGGTATAAGGGTGCTCAAAATTGAAAAATAGAAATACAAAATTTGAACTCTTAATTTAAGCTTCTTTTCAAATTTTAGAATTTTCTCTAGTTGTGGTTTTTATTCGAATCCCAATTGATGTGCATACTTTCAAAATATGTCTACAATTCAGAATTAGCTCTGCCTACTTTTAAACTTAAATGTGTGTTTTTTTTTCAAATATATATTTAATTTCTATTTATCTTTACAAGGTTGTTATTTTATTGGATAACATATTTAGTCTCTTGTTAAATTTTAGTTGGTTTTTCTATATATTAAATTCTAATTCAAATATATAATATATGTATATAACTATCCAGCAAAGGTGCTTAAAGATGCTTTACTTAACATATATGTCTACACATCAAAAAGTGTGAGCTAAGGCTCAAAATTTAAACTCAAAGAAGGTCCAGATCTCCCCATTTAGTAGGTTTCCTTTCCAGAGACCCAATTTAACACCAAACTGATGTTTTTGTTATATTTTAGAATGTTGTTCAACGGAGATATATTTAACAAATATATTCAAAAGTGTTTTAACGTTTTTGGTGTGTTTTCAAAAAGCTTCAATAGAAATCCTAACTTGTATGTGTATACGACATGTATCTATTGATATGTTTAACTAAATATACCTATTTACTCAACAATGGCATTATCCCTCTACTGTTTGGTAACCTTTGGATCTTAAATTTTCACTAACTTTTAAGTGAATAGTTGGCGAATAAAGTCGTGAATGGTTTTTTTTTTTTTGCCACGCGCTGTAATACTATTGTAAAATCATTTTCGCGAGTTGTAAAATAAAATAAAAAACTAGCCACACGAACTTAATTTTCTTAATATGCGCAACTCTGTCGCGCCGGCGCTTGACTTGCACGAATGTTTTGTATTGTTATTGTTAAATAGTGGAAACGTGTTGAAAAAGAAGAAGAAGGCGAACAAGACGATGACGAGGGAGAAGAAGCACCAGTGCAGAAGTAATAGAGAAATGCCGTAACGCGCAGCACAATGTGACAATTGTTGTGGAGCATTTTTCGTGTTTCTCGCAGTCGCAGCTCGTGATGCAATGCGAGTCGTTCATAGCTCGAAGCCAACTCAAAATAACCCAAATTTAACTAACCGAGGTACGTAAGTACATGTCAAAAGAAAGTCAGATCCCGATAAGAAGAATAATTGCCAACGTCGCGACTCTTACCAAATCTTGTCTTACAACCAATTCATAATTGCGCTATAATTTAAGCGGGAATAAATGATCTATAGACCAGGTCTGATTCTTTTGATTTGACAGTGAATTTAAGATCTCACTTGGCACTTAAGTTCTGCCATTGATAGTTAGTACTCATAAGATAAACAAAACACACTATGAAAAGTTCAACAATCTATGAATAGCGAAGTTAACATTTTCAGCTGATCTTAACATTAAAGGAAACTGGATAGTCCAACCAATTATCCAACATTATCTAAATATATAATACCTGTTAAATCAGTCAACCATACAAAGTAATAATATCAGAATCTTAATGTGTAATGTGGAGAAGTACCTCGCTTAAGTTACTCTATAAGAAGCGTACATATGCAGCTTGGAGCTCCCCTCAAAATCTCTTTAAGTCATCAGAAAATGTATTTAATTATTGATTTCAAATAAAAAGGAAGCGTTTTCTTCTAGCATAAAGATAAATTCTGTATTCGTGGTTAAATATATATATATATATATATTATAATACGACAGTTATATATATATATATATATATATATATAACTCTATTGATTGCTTTTGCTTCAGTGTGCGCTTGGAGCGCATGTCAGATACGCAATGTTAGACACAAGAGGCAAGCGAAGGAATCAACCGTATCCGACTGGGTGCGGCGGGGGGTGGCGGGGGGTGGCTGCTACAATGCGCAACATGTGCGAGCAGATTGTGGATGTGCGTTTGGACCTGTAGCTGTATCTGTATCTTCAAGCATGCTTGCATTCGGCATAGGCAGAGCGCCTGGTAGCAGAGTATAATGTATGACTAATTTTTAAATTGTTGTGTTTGCCTCTGCGATTAAATAAAACAAACCCGAAAACAATTAAAGACAGACAAGCCCGCAGAATTGGACAGAGAAAGTGTTGATCATGATCATGCTATTTGTTAGATAAATTACATTACTGGCGCCCCACCATATGCCCGTGCCAGTTAAATAAAGCAGTTGCCATTTTATACACCAGATATATCCAGTTAATATTTAGAAAGAGATGCACAACCACTATGAAAAAATATCTGTTTTGATTTGTATTGCTTTCAAGCACGGCAATTAGAATAAGAGTAAAAGCCATTTCAATGTTCTGCATGCCTAAATTAAGCCCAACCCTATAACTGTTAACAATGGCCATTCAGTATACCGAAGAGCGAGATACAGGTTTTTCCTATCAGCCGCTTTGGGTTTTCACTGGGCTAATCAAAAACGAAAAGAAAAGCGGCAGAGGTTCAGATGAAACACTACAATTAATGCCCCCAGGCCCCATCATCGCTATCTGGCATAAAAGTAAGAGTTTAGTAAGGCATTCGTACACAATAGTCGGCTATTAGTCGTTTGTTTTATGTAGACACAATTTAATTAGTCGTAACTTTGAACTGTTATCTCATGAATAAATGTCAATTTCGAGCTGCATCACATCAATTGCAAAACAACAGCGGCAAAATTAATTATGTAAATTTAAATATTTTTATACCAAAACAAATTAAAAAATATGCATATATATAGGTCAGTATATCTGAATTTATCTGTAGAAAAATTTCAGTGGCACGACTTTTTTCCTGGAGATGTTCACCTTTAAGATACACACGATCAATATTAAAATTCTTCTGGATTTTAATCTACATTGATTTTATATTATCATACAAGTGTGTAGAAATAATGCGGGATCAAAGATCTTAACCTGAGTTTTTCTAATAGTGACCTTAAAGATAATGCATAAATATAGAATATGTATAATTATTTTAAGAGCTTATTTAGACAGCCTTCTCATTAGACAGTATCAATTAAAATAAAGAGTTCATATTCTGTGCTTCAAATCATTTTCAGCAGAGAATATCTTCTCTTTCAGAGCCTACATGTGAGGTTAATAATTAATTTTCACATATTCCATTATCCACCGGATCGCAATAAGCAAAGCACATGCAACATCTATGTAAGCAAAAGTTATTATTATTACACGTTTTTAAAACGTACTACCATACACCGAGAAAAATATCGTACGCTTTGAAATTAAATAGAATATTTTAAAGTTAATAGAATATTTTGTATGCTTAAGTATCTATGAAAACATGTATGTATGTTTCTATGTATGTAAGCTTTGACGTTTTCTTGCACAAAAATAAAACGTGCTTTTAAATGTCGCTCTTCTATGCAATTCTCATAGATTCAAGTAAGAGCTGCAGGTTTTTATGCTAATATTTGATAAAAAAGTTGTTTTGGCATTTACAAAGTACAACTATTCACCATTAAAATAATATCTTATTTTTCATATTATATTTTATCATACTATATAGATTTGGGCTACATTGTTTTTGAACAGTGTACTCATATTCTGCTAAGGTTTATTTCTATGCTAGACTGCTCGCAACCAAAAGCAAAATGAATAGGAAGGAAAACAAAATGAAAAGCAGTTTATGAGATTGCATAGTCAAGCACAGAAACGGGTCCACTGGCAGCAGTAGGAGCTGTAGCAGTAGCAGTAGCAGGCAGCTACAGTAATTATTGTATAAACTTGACCACGGTCATTGATTTCGAAAATGCCGTATCCGCCGACGCCTATGGACGCCGCGGCGTCCGAGATCTGCGCTTGCGCAAATGGCAATAGCAAAACCGGGACCAGGCATCGATAAACCAAATCCAAACTATTCAAGTTGTTGGCCCCGCGCCGGCTGCAGACCAAGCCCAAGCCCAAAGTTGGTATTGACTTTGGCTGACTGCAGCCGGCAGAGGGCATTTCACAAAAATCTTTGCGTAAATGTCGAGCCATTCATCTATGCAAATAGAAGGTGCAGCGTGTTGCTGTTGTTGTTGTTGTTGTTGTTGTTGTTAGTTTAGCTGGCCCTGCCAAAACATGCGCAAGTGTTAATAATAGCAACATTGTTGGGGTACATAATGGAGCTGTGGCCACATAAAGCACCATTCAACATTGGCCAAGTGATTGTTGCTGTTGATGTTGAAAACCCGAGCGGTCTCGTTCGTCTTCAGCAGTAGCCACACATGGGATAGGGGGCGGGGGAAAAATAGTGTGCATGGACATGTGTGTATACAGAGCATAGTATAGCATAGTATGTATGTAGTCATAAATATGAGGGGCATATGAAGAGGTGAGCTGCGCCGCTACCCACTTACGCCAGAGATTATATTGTTATTGTTATTGTGCACACAGCCACACTCACACACACTCACATGCGCACACACACACATTGGAGTTACGTTGCTTGGCCATTTCTTTTGGCCACTTCACTTCGTTTGGAGTCGTCAGCGGGCTCGAATGGCTTGAAGTTTAGTTTCAGACGCGCTTCGACATTTCAGCCAACGCGGTCGCGCAGTCGTCGTGTGGCAAGCAACGCGTCCAGATGTTAACATAGAGCTTATAGGCCGAGTGTTACGAGTATCAGAACTAAAAGCGGGCCCGGGTCTACAGCTCTAGACCATTTCGAAGTGCGGTTAATTTGGTGGTCAAATGAAGTTCAAATAAGGCAGAAGTAAATGTCAGTGCCAATGGGTGCACATGTGTATGTCTGTTTGTGTGTGTATATGTGTGTTTTAGTGACTGTCTGCATTTGCCACAGACGGCATTTGCTAATTATAGCAAATATCTCTGTATAGTGAAAGTATCTAATAGATGCAGCCACAGCCGCGTCACACACAGCGTCGAATTAACGCGTTTGCTTTGTTGTATGTGGCTTGTGTGTGTGTGTATGTCTGTGTGTGTATCTGCAACTGCAACTGCAACTGTTGTGCGGCGCAAATTGTTAACATTTTTCCAGTACAACAATCGCATTTTATGGGGCAATTTATCAGGCAAACAGGCAACAACCAAAGCCAAAGCAACCATTATAAAATTTGCAATAGTTTTTCCTGAAGGAAAAGCCCGCCACCCTCTAGACACGTTATACATGCAATATATGCACTTGGGCCTCAAACCGATTTTAATCTGTTTTTTATTTGGTTTATTTTTACTGTCGGTTTTCAGCCTGGCAAGCAGCTAATTAATGAGCCAACGCGATTGGCCACACAACACGCCAGACAAACACCTCCAAGACGTCGGTCCAGCCTCATCCCACAGCGTGCCCTATGCAAAGTGTTAAAAATACAAACCTCTCGTGCAGTGTGTGTGCGCGTGTGTGTATGTGTAAAGGCAACAATTATTTCGCTAAAAATGTTGAAAATTAACATTCAATGTGCATAATTGAAATTCATTTGCCGCTAATTGCACACAAATTACAAAGAAAAAAAATAGATAAACAACAAATAAACAAACGAAACAGACAAACGGCTAAACAAAGAGCTTAAGTGGCATGCGCCGCAGTTACTGCCACTGCCACAGTCACTGCCACTGCCACTGCCACTGCAAATTGCAGCTGCATTCCGCGTGTGCTTATCACCTCGCTCTTGGTTCTTGATGATGGTAACCTCATGCAAGATCGACACCCAATCTGCTGTGGCTGTTCCAAAAATGAACTCGGCGCGCACCCATAAACCACCCAGCAGTAATAGCAACTCATCCGGCTTTCGGCTACTGGACGGCGATCAGCTCGAGAACAATTCGAGTGTCAGTCGAAATTCGATATACAAACTTAAGATCGATCTAATGTTTGACGATTCCAGGTGAGTGCAAAATGGGTTAAAGATATTCTCTAAAATCTCTAGAATTCTGTAATCTTGTATATATAGAATATATACTAGCAAGTTTGTCCTGCTTACATAGAATTATTCATTAAATTTCAACTAGAAACAGCTTATCTTAAATTTTCAAAAAGGTTGAAGCCTTGAACATTTTCGAAATATCTTTAAGAATGAACTTAAAGCTAAACAGATAATTATAAATATCTCTCGGGATTCACTTCAATTTTCTATGCTTGCGATAACAATGTGCGGAAACTAAAAGTTAACACTGTGAAAAGTTAAGTTTCCCACCATTTCCAGTCAGAAGCGACAATTTTGTATATACATATTCTAATTAGAGACCGATTTTATCTATATATATATATATATATATATATATACTTAATTTACGTTTAATTCGAGATTAACTTTCAACTGCAGTAAATTAAGCACTTTCGTTCTCGAATGTAAAAAATTAAACTACAGAAAGATCGAGACACACTCATACACGCACACACACGCACACACACGCACATATACACAGTTTTAAATACGTCGCAGCATCCAACGTTTATTTTACCGTTTCCCATTTCCATAAGCAACAAATATACAGTTACAAAGCAAAAGCTTTGCAGCCACAAGTCGAGCTAGTTTGATGCATGTGCAAAAGAGACAGAGTGTGCTGTGCTGTGTGCAAGAGAGAGGTGACAACAGCTAAAGCATATTCTAAATATAAATATTCATCGATCGCTGTGACACACATTCGCCTGGTGAACTACTTAATTGATTATGAGTGGAAAAAGAGACACATAAAGATGAAAACTTGGTCCACTCGAATCTAATGCGCTGGCGGTGGCTCCAGCTTCATTCATATTCAAAATAGTTGGCCGCGCCAACGTTCTGCCAAAAGAAACATTTCCGATTTGATGTCAACTAGCGGTAAACCAAATGCTTTCTATTGGGAACGTGCTGCGAGCTGCGTTCCTCTGCTCGTCAGATCTATTCTCCACGCCAGACTAGTTGTCAAAGTTGTACACAATGCGCCATTCATTTGTTTATCATTTGTCCCAAAAACAAAATGTTCCCTTCTCTTCCAGCAGGATGTTGTTGCTGGCTGGTTGCCAATTCATGGCCTCCCATTAATACACACACTTGTGCACATAAGCAGGAACTATGTGTGTCTGTATATGACTGTACACTTACACATATATTCCCACACACACACGCACACACACACACACACACACACACCTCCATAGACTTGCTAAATTTTGTGGCTCTTTTACGTTAATCAGCAAAACTTTCACAAAACTTTTCAATGCTAGTCGCACATGCGAGAGAACCACTTAAAAAATCGCAAGGCATTAGAATGCTATTTTTATTTAATTCCAAGGAATTTACAGATGCACTTAGTATATGTATATGTAAATATATACCATATAGGTATTTGTGTGTGCATTAAAATATTACATTAATTTTCGTAAATTAAAATCCTCTGAAAGTTTTAAGCAAACAAATATTACATTTATTTTTATTATTATGATCATCAATTTAATACTTTAATTAGCATTATTATTAATTATTTTGTTCATTGCTATCATTCATTTATTTATTTATTTGTAAATGTTTAACAAAGTAATAAATTGCAAGAAACTAAATGACAGATAAAACGACTTAGTTATTAAGCTTGAAAATAGCCAAAACTTTTAATAGGTGTGAGTGGAATTTGTGAATAGCTTTATATTTTTTTAAATAGATGTTTTTATAGAATATAATCAACTATAAACCTAAATTTTCATAAAGTACTGTCTACATGACATCATCTAAAAGAATGTATGTATATCCCGATACTAGACAGTTCTGCGAACATATACGCTTAGGCGACTCATCTATTAAGGTCTTAAAAATGTTGACAGTTTTAATATATGATTTTACAAGGTGTGTAAAAGAAAGGTATGCTTATTGCAGTTCCATATTTGTGTTCTCCGATCAATAAAAATACTATTATAATAGGCACAGAGGGAAAGGAACAGAGGAACTTTGCTGTATAGAACTTTCTAGTGAACTAGACACTAAATAACTACTATGTAAATTTGATCATAAACAGTTTCAAGATATATTATTTGACTAGCTGCTGAGTTCTCAATATAATTAGATAACGCCAATAATAATATATATAAATAATGAATTAAACAAATGAAAACTTGTAATATTCAAATTAAATAGACCCATTATTAGTGCAAATATTCAGAAAAGATTGGAATCTAAATGTTTTACATTTTCAATTTTTCGCCACAGATCAATGCGTAGCAGCCGCCTCGACGATCCCAGGGGATCGCATCGCACGCGTTCCATCATCATGTATGGACGTAGTGAGCTGGCCAGCACCTCGGGCGATAAGCCGAGATCGCTCAGCAGCTTCCTGCAGGAGACAAGCGAATCGGCCAAGGTGCTGGCCGAGGCGGCCAAGAACGATGTGCAGCGCATTAGCAACAGCGTGCAGGCACAAATCGAGCAGCTCTTCACCGACGTGGCCAAGGATGCAACGAATAGCTTCGATGTCACGTGCTTGGGCTGCCTGCCGTTAAAGGATAAGGTGACCAGTCTGCAGGGTCTGCAGGAGCCACTGCGTCAGCTTTATCTGGCTGAGGTTACGAAGAAGGTCAGTGAGAGATCTGTAAATCAGAATTTTAGCAAATACCTGTATTTAATTGATCTTTGTAGAAGTTAAAATCAGGATCTTTGGATATTTGCGCAACCGGATTGCGCATTAAGATCAGCGGCATGTCCAGCACGAGCAGCGAGGATAGCGATTCCAATATTACTCCATTCCATAATATTGCCGTATGGTCTGCGGTAAAGTTTGTCATCTCCGACACGGATGGAGGCGCCGCCTTTCTTCCGCTCATTACCGATCCTGATAACATTGACAAGACTGCACTATTCCAGCCTCTAAGGTGAGCAGAAGCACAATCATAGAAACCCTTCTATAATCTTCCGGAGGGTATTAGAAATTACGTATTTGCCTTCGAACCTTTCAAGTATATACATATATTCTTGATCAGCATCAACAGTTGCGATATTGCCGTGTCCGACTGTCTTGTTATAGAGCTGACTAATCGGTCGAAAATGAAGTTATAGTATAAAAAACATTATTATTTTTCAAGATATCTTAACCAGATATAAGGCGTGTATGAGAAAAATCGTTTTCACATAGCTTTTTAGGCAAAATAGTTCAAATAAAAAGAGTTTTTGCATGGGATACTCTTCTATTGATGAAATCATATCGAATCGTATTATATGACGCCAAAGGAAGTTGTTGGCACAGATGATGTTCTTTTTGTTCCTCTTGACTGAAGAAACTCTTAACTATCTATTTGGCAGCGCCAGTGAGCAGTTGGCTGTGGAGCAAAGCGAGCACATGCATGCGCCCATATTTGCGGTGGTCATGCGCTCGGCCAATGCGCCAAAGATTCTGGAATGCCACGGGTTCATTTGCAAGAGCACCGAGGATGCGATTGTCATCGCGGCCACGCTCTATCAGAGTCTCATGGCGCATGTGAGCACCAATTCGCACCGGAGCACCAAGCGACGCACGCCGCGGCAGCAGAATGGCGTCAGCTGCATCAGCATTGCCAGCAGCTCGGCAATGACCAGCTCGAACTATTTGTCAAGATCGCAGATTGCGCCCAGCGTTTGTGGCCGTCGGAGCTCCTTTCGCAGCAGCGGCGGCAGCTTGGCGGGCATGAGTCCCAAGCAAATGGGCGTGGCGGGCTCAACGCCGTCACGATCGGCACGCAAGAAGCGCGTCTCGAGCAGCTCGCTCAGCTCCAACAGCAACGTGATCAACGAGGCAGCCGAGATTGAGACCTCAACGGAGGAGCGCAAACGCAAATCGCACAAGACCAAGCGGGCGCCGCCAGTGCCGGCTCCAAACGTGGGCGGCTACAAAAGCAGCTCGGGCCGCAGCAACAGCATTGTGTGCACCAACGGACATGTGAATCGACTAAATCACCAGCACGCACACCCAAAGCAACCCACAACGCCTACACCAAATGGCAATGCAAGTGGCCGCAAATTGAGCGACCTGGTGGGTGCTGGCGCTGTGGCAGCCGCCGGCGATGGGGACATACTGACGCGTGTGGCCATACCCAGATCGGGCAGTTTTCTGAACACCGGCGGCCTGACCAGGTACAAGTCGAGAGCGGCGCGTCGCACCAACTCGGGCAAACTGGGCGGTGGCGGAGGGTGAGTATTTATACTAACCAGCGGGGCCAGCGGCAGCTGTGCATCCAAAGCAACAGCTGGCGCTGGCCTGTGGCTTGGCCTAACATAGTTAGCATCCTTGGTGAAAAGGTTTGGTTTGGTTGATTGGCATCATTTGAATTGTGCTTCTAGTTCCCCACTTGGTTTCAGCGAACTGTTCAATGAATTTCGACTGCACGAGAATCTGCACTCGCTAGACGATATACTCTATGCCATAATCGATGCCGATGGCATGTCCTTCAACGATCTGAAGCCCATCTACAAAGAGTTCCTGCTGAAGCTGGCAGTTACGCTCACACAGGACGAGCTCTTTCAGCGCTCCAAGAACATTATGCGACGCCAGAAGAAGAAGAAACAGAAACGCAAGGCCAGCATAAATGGCTCACAGGTGAGATGCTCTAGATGACTCACTCTTAAGCTCGACATAAACTCAAACGGCTGCCTTACAGAAGAAACCGAAGAGCATCTTCTTTGGCACCAAGAGCCTGAAGAAGGTCTTTCAGCTGGGACAGTTTCGCGCCTGCCGTGGCAAGTTGGCCAAGCCGGCGCGTGCCAAGGAACCACAAGCGAACAACGAGGACTCCAACAAGCTCAGACTGACGCCGCCCATCATAATTGGCCCGCCAACCAGCCAAAGTCATGCGCAGCAGCAGCATCAACGCAATCGCGCTGCCACCAGCGGCTCGGATGTGTCTGTGGTGCGCAACGAGCATGCGCTGCAGGGACTCAACCGGAACAGCAGCAGTGGGTGAGCACATGCTTGAGGATACCTCAAATTTGAATGTCTAGTAATTATTTTTCAAATGCCAACAGCTACGTCTCGTGTTCCGAGTGCAGCTACGATTCCGAATCGTGCACCTGCGCCTCAGCCGATCGCTGCTATTGCAGCCTGCGCACGGAGCATTTGAACCACAAGCTGCGCCAGAAGAACGAGCGCAACATGGCCATGGGCAACGCTCGCAAGCCGGCAGCAGGCAATCGTCATTCGCTGATTTCGTGCAAGTCCGATGAGAAGTGCTACTGTTCCATGGTGGAGGAGGAGCCGAATAGCACACTCGAGCACGACTCGGCCAATGCACATTCGGACACCACCACCTGGTGCGATTCGGACAGCTGCATCAGCGCCAGCAAATGCTACTGCAAGCGCACGCATCGCCGACAGCGTGCCAATGCAGCAGCCGCTGCAGCAGCAGCAGCAGCAGCAGCACTGTCAGCGAGGATTCACTCAATCAACAGCACAAGTCGCGTACGTCCACTCGCAAGCCAAAGTCCGCAGAGAAGCTGGGCTTGGATTATGAACTCTTTACGATCGGGGGCAACAGCAAGCCGGTGCAGCCGCACGAGGCGCTCAGTGTGAAGAAGAGCGTCGAGGCGGCCGCTGTCTTTGCGGACATGAAACTTAGTCAGACGACGGACATCAAGAGCCTCTGTCCGCCGATGAACAGCCAGAAGTCTTCCATTGTGCGTGCCAGCAATGGCAGCTGCCATTCGAAGGCATCCACGCGACGTTCCTTGTATCGATCACGCGAATCCTTTAGCACGGATCGTCTGGGCCATGGCAATGGTAATGGCATGGTCATACCGCTATCCCTGCCGCTGCACATGACCTCCAGTGTCGCCTCACAGAAATCCTGCAGCGCCGACGATCTGTTGATCAATATCAAAGCCCTGGAGAGTGCCGCCTCGATACGCAGCAATGTCAGCAGAAGCCGCATGGCGAGCTATCAATCAATGCGAGTGGTCAGTGCCTCGCTCGAGGATTCGCTGGGGTATTTGCCATAGAATTTGAATAGAATACTCAAATCCCTTAGTTAGCTTCAACTCACACATATACACAGCATATACATATACATATACACATACATATACACATACATATACATATACATATACATATACATATATATGTATGAGTACTTTATAAGAATCTTTTCTAACTATAATGACAGCTTATGTTTCCCAAGATAATTGAAGCTGATCTGTTAATTATCTTGCGAAACGTAATCATTTATTAATATTATTACAATTTTATACTACCTAGTTATAAGTTATAACGATCGCGTGAATTTATCCCTTAAGACTTGCAATTTCAACTTAAACAAGGTGCAATACGAATACCATTATAACAATATATTATCCTAGATTTCAACGCAGTGCAATATTTATTAAGCTTGAAATAAAAACGAACTTATATGACATTTTTTATTTTTTAGTTGTCAACTTGCCTTGGTATAGTATTTTAGTACAGTACGTCCTCATTAATACGGACACTTGCTAATTAACAAAAAACAAACAAGAAGGATGGGACTACGATCATCCAAATTTGTATCTATTATACTGCACTTTTGAGCATTTTTATTGCGGACTATGTTTTATATATTTGGATCAGCTGGATCCTTTACATAATATATATTTTTCTAAAATTGAGCAATTATTGAAGGATTTTTTTTATGTATATCTAAAACCCATTAAGACACCGATGAGTAATTCTCCTGGTAATAGGAAAGTGCATCGATGTTTAAGAAAGAAATATTTATTGATGATACGATTGAAGTAGAAGTTTCCAATATTTACACTAAGAGAGTGAGATAATAAATATACTTAAGGGGGTCGGAACTACATCTGCCTGTCGCAGTACAGGGTATAGTTATGCAGAAAAAGAGGACTGTCCAATACATGTTAAAAATTCAATTGATGTCTAAATATGTTTCAAAACATTTTTTAGCAGATTAAACAAAGAAAAGTGATTAATCATTAAGCCTTAAAATATACATATATTATTAAACATTTTTAAAAATCCCTGAGCAGTGTCTGCTTGCCTATTTCGATAAGCAACTCGGGACTTGGGACACTGTCTGGTTTTTGACTGTCCGCTTTATCGAGATCATACTGCATTACATCATCATAAAAAGGACCGTTGTTGTTAGCTGTAAAAGCATGGCATGACGTATTGTTGTCAAATAATTTCTATTATTTTGAGGCACTGTAATCTCAACTAATCACCACAAGGTCAGTGTCAGGTCGCCAAAAAACAAAAAAAAAGCGAAACGTGTACACTGGAAGCAGATGTTGATTTGGCGCTCGCCTCGCATGGCTCAGCGGAACCGTTGCCAGCACGGGTCAATCTCGACGCGCAATGATAAGATTACGGGTGAGTGAGTATGTGTGTGTGTCTGGTGTACCAGCTGTTAGAGATTGATTTCACCCACCGGAGATATCATGGCAAGTGGATTCGCTACTAAATTTTATTTCAGTTTGATCTGCTGGCCAGTGCTAAACACTCGAAATGACAACCTCGGCTGATAGCGTGTTCTTAACCCGATCGGAAGGCATCTCCGCGGAAGGAGTGCGGGACCAGTATGCCGATGGCAAGGCTGCTAAGGTCTGGGAGATATTCATTGGTGATAAGAACTCCCGCACTGACAACTACAAGAACTTCCTGGTAGATTTGCTGCGCCAGAAGGGCTGCAAACGCATCCTGGATGTGGCATGCGGCACGGGGTAAGCCGCACAAATCGCATCGAGTCTTTATACACATTAATAAATAACAAATATTGTTATGATTCATACCAGCGTTGACTCTATAATGCTGCTGGAGGAGGGCTTCGAGGTGGTGTCCGTTGATGCTTCGGACAAAATGCTGAAATATGCGCTGAAAGAGCGCTGGAATCGTCGCAAGGAAGCTGCCTTCGACCAATGGAGTGAGTTACTAAGCAATATATATTTTTAGCCAGGTCTGATCTAGTTTTCGTACAGCTATTGAGGAGGCCAATTGGCTGACGTTGTTCGACGATATTCGGGAGCATCGTCGGGAAGGTTTCGATGCGGTCATTTGCCTGGGCAATTCCTTTGCCCATTTAATGGACAGCTTTGGCGATCAGCGCGAGCACAAACAGGCGATCAAGAACTTTGAGAAATGCCTGAAGCCAGGCGGCATACTGCTGATCGATCATCGCAACTATGACAACATCCTCGAGACAGGCGCCACGCCAGCCAAGAGCATTTACTACAACGTAAGTTTCACACTTTCATCGTGGCGCCAATTAAAAACAATTAAACAACACATTTCATTGACTTGGGCTTACAACATGCGCAGTCACCGTTTCACTGATAACTTATTTAAAGTCACTTAAAATATAGGAAAAAATCAGCATCATCATCGACATCATCAACACAGTTTTAATCGCCCTTTGGAATGACATTCATATTGAATTGTATTTTTTTAGACAAGCCATACGGCGGACATCAAAACATCCGTTTTATTCTATTGTGGCAAGGCAGCTCTGGTCTCCATGGACTACCAGATCGAAGGCAATAAGCTGGCCAGCGAGTTCCGTCTCTCCTATTATCCGCATGAGCTCAAGCGTTTCACGGAGATCCTTAGAGAAATCTTTGGTAGCCAGGCTAAGCACAAGCTGTACGGCGACTTCAAGGATATGAATGTTGTGCAGAATCCGGCATTCTACATACATCTGATTGAGAAGCCTAGCGTTTAAGTAACATCATAATGTATTGCCACTGTGGACACTTTTTCGTATTTTCACACACAAATACAATATTAATTCTGTTTAGAGAAAGTTTCCGTTATTTCATTTTATTATTTACATTGTTTCATTGAATATATGTATTCCGTTTAGGTCAGTATTAAATATCTGCTGATTATAGCGCCAAAGCAGAGCGACACCATCAGCACCTCGATCACAAAGGGTGAGTTTGTCTTGATGTAGTTGGACATCTGTTTACAGATTGATGCCAATCTGGCCAAAATTACCGATGTCATTTCCAAGAGGTACGCTCGCAACCGATGGCAGGCCGTGGAATGCGACTGAAACGCAAAAACATATTTAAATTCACCTATATAAGCATATACATACATACGAACCATTCATTAGCTATGCGAAATTCATTTTCGCTTTCGAGGTTCAATATACCTATACACTACAACTATGCATATATAAGTATATACCCGAGTCTAAAGAGGCCCCTCAATAAAACAGACCCCGTTTGCTCTGAGTTGCCCAAAAGAACCTTGTCTTTCTGTTTTTGCAGCCCTCAAGAGTACTCAGTATCTCACGGTCCAACCCAGGGAATATGTGGAATTAGTTGCTTTTATTTCTCTTTGACGGCGTCATTGTCGTCAGCAAGCCCATTCCCGATGTTTATTCGATTTTTCTATTTACATCGGCCTTTTTTTTCCGTCTATTACGGATTTCATGCATGCGCAGCAAAATCTACAAATTAAAAATTCAAAACAAATTACTAAAATTAAATATTATATTAAGCAAATTTAATTACAGAAACTGTCTGAAGGACAAATCAGGATCAAAAGTGCGTTCAATCATAAAAATAAGCTCAGTTTTCTGAAAGTTATGGGAATGTGTAATATAAAAAGGACGTATAATAAGGGATTTGAAGGCTCTACATTTTATAATTTTAGCATTAGACCACGCAAGAAACTCTTTGAATTTAAATTTGTAGACCAATTTTACTGTTTGGAATCGTTTAAAAACAATTATCTGGTAAAATGGAAATGATTTTCAATGAAAAATAAATTTGAGTAAAAAGTATTATCAGTATAATCAATCTCCAAGACACATCGTGTTCAAAATGTAAAAGCTCAGAAAAAGCCTTTGTCCCAGAAAATCAACTTTTACACAAATACTACAAGGTTGCTTTAATTTTAAACAAAAGCACACATACAAAATTAACTTATTTGATGTTTACGATAGGTTCATAGGCCAATAATCTTATTTATTCGCTTCACATCAGTTATCTGACGATCAATCTCACTGGACAGCTGAGTAAGGATCTCCGTAATGGTGCGTCGCTGTTTCTCTGGCAGCTCGTAGACGTTGTTCTTTGCCATCTCTTGGGACTTGGCAATGTGGTAGCGTTGCTTGTTGAACGTATTCTTAGCCGTGTCCAAGGCAGCTGCCATGCTTTTGGTGGCCTTGTTGATGCGTGCCACTTCCAAGGCAAACTCACGCTCAGCTAAAACGCTATTCGGCAGCACTGCATTGGCGTCCTGCATCAGCTTTTGGCAACGGCGCATCAGGATTTCTTGATTATCGCTGATTTCTTCGAAGCGTTCCGCAAGCTTGTGCGCACGCTCGCTTATGATTTCTCGTTCTTTCTCCAGGCTCTTTATCTCCTGCAGCTGCTGTTGTTTCTGCAGCTTAATACAGTTTATGCGCTTGGCGAACTCCACGCGCACCAGCTCGTGTCGCTTGAGGTATTGAGAGCGCAGCACCTCTATGGCCTGGTTGAGCAGCTCGTAGCGCTCATGTGCAGAAGACGATGCCATCTTGTCGGCCAGAATCGGTTGACTCACGCTACGCATCAGCAATGCTTTGATTGTGTCCGTAAACGAAGGACCCTCACCCTGCTGACCAAGCACATCATCTGTAGCTGTGCGCTGCAACTGTTGCTTGGTGGTAACCAGCAATTGTGAATCGATGACCAGCTTAAGGCTAATTACTTGACCGCTGCTCAGCAACAGCACGAGTCCAGCTGGCATTTGCATCAGGGCGATGCCAAAGACAGCATTGACGCGATCACTTGAATCGAACTTAGTGCACAAAATATATTCGGCGCTGGAGGGTGTCGATAATACCAGCTGATCGTCTTCGGCCTCACTATCCAAAAAGCGCTGCAGCTCAGATATGAAGTTAACAGTTATAGAGTGAAGTCCAGCATTGTGATACGCAAAATAACGCATCTCGTTGATCAGATCTCGTTTCAGGTGGATGGGGCAGCTATAGGCACCGTTTGTATCGTTAGCACTTCCCGAGGAGAGGCCCAACTCAAGTTCAACGGTTTCAGTAACGTGCAAGGTCCACTCTGATGGCTCGATGATCAAGCATTCATCCACGTCGCTGAACGAGTGCTCTTTAGTCTCCGACTCCAGCAAAAGCGCATGATGCAGCTTACCCGTTGACTCGGCAATGATCACAGTGGGCGGTAACGATGGTATGATAAGCAAAGCACACGACTCTAGGCCATAGTTGGCGCTCGTCTGCGGTGTTATGGTGATGGGACCCTGCAAACGCGTTATTTCCGAATCGATGCCTGCGGGCATCATATATATATTGCCATTCTCACGCAAAATAACAATGGGCCACTCCACCTTCTCCTTGCTCGTCTTGGCAGCAGACTGCGTTTTGTTGTGTGTGGTAGAGAGGCTAGTGCTTGGTTCATCGTTGGCGCTAGATTTAACAGCGGGCGCAATATCAAAGTCAACGGAAGTTTCACCAAAATCCGAGAGAGATGTATTTGCACCAGTTTTGACTGTGTGCGGGCCAACCTTCCACACATGGCGCAGCTTTGCATGATTGTACACGCGCATTGTGTTGTTGGAAAGCAGCACCAACAACGTGGAGTCAGAGACGGAGTCGGGATGCCAACGCAACTGACGCACCTCCAGTTGAGGATTGTTTTGAAACAGCAGCGCATCCAGATTGTATGTGCGGCACGTGATTTGCGGCTTGCCATCCATGAAACAGCCGTCCGGCCCACTGCGGCGTGGTACATCCAATATTGTCACACCTCGCGGTCCACTCAGCGCTACAAGCGAACCCTCATGGGAGACCACAACACGATCGACATTCAGACCAATTGAGTTGGATGGTATGAGTGTCTGGTAGCTGACTTTGGCACTCTTTGGTTCCGTCTGAAGCAACGCTACGCGCCAATTTGTGACCAGCAAGCAGGAATCGCTTGAGTTCCATGCGTACAATAGATCATCTTTGCAATCAAGTAGGTTCTGAGTTTGCGGCACAATCGGTAGGCCATTTCGTAATTTGGCAAACAACTCCGTTTTATTCAATTCCAAGACATCTGTCAGCGACATTGCAGCACAATTGAAAAAATATTTACAATTATATTACAGCCGGCAATATGACAACAAATATCGATATTTCACGCTTTGCGATAACTATTATTATGTAGTGCAGCGCCTGAAAATAGTGTTGTATAGCACTGAAACTATCGATAAGTGCGCCATCATTTGAAACCAATTTATGTGGTGTTTCTATTTAAGCACGAACTTTGTCAATAGGATAAAAATAACATTTCTGAATCCAATCAAAGTGAAAGATAAACTTTATTAAATAAAAATACATTTAAAGTCAAAAACACCATGTACTTAACAACGGAAATACCAACAAAAAAAACATTTTTCAATATAACTGAATTCTCTTGTACTTATGAAGAGGATCAAAGGCCATACACCTAATTCTGTTTTTACACGGTCATTTTTACACGGTTTTGATTTAACACGGTTTGAAAATAAACAAATTTAAAATTTTTTTACACGATATCTTTTCTGTAATATTTTCATATCACAAATTTGGTGGATTCCCTTTTTGTGCATACAAGCAAATTTACTTATCAAAGAAATTTTTGATATTTTGTGAACATATTATATATGTGATTTAATAAAATAAACAAGAATACTTGCTCTTTAAAAATCCTTGTTTTTTACTTATTTTATTAGGTCTTAGAGATAAGAAACCAATCACCTATTTTTGCATACGATCAATGTCTCTTTTAACACGGATTTTTCTGAAACCAATCTACCGTGTAAAAACAGAATGAGGTGTATATTCATAACAATTATTTACTCATATTTACATAATGTAAGAAAATAACATAAGCATATAGAATAATAGCATAAGCTATCAAGTTCTCCTTTGTAGCTTCAGTAGCGGCACTGTCTTAAGTTTTATAGTTATATCCTCAACAAAATAAAGATCTTCAAATTTAAAACTAGTTGAGAATTTGTAGTTCCTTAGCAATTTCGCCAACGTAATTTTTGCAGATATCAAAGCATATCTCCAGCCTAAAAGTAGAATCATTATATGACGAATAAGTCTTAATTATAGTGTATTAAGTAAATGTACATTTACCTATGCAATTCCGAATGCCCTTTGTGAAAGGTATAAATGCGTATGGATGCTTATTTTGGTAATGATGGGGCAGAAAGTGTTCCGGATCGAATGTTTCCGCGTCCTCACCCCAAATTTTCTTACTGCGATGCAGGTGAAATATATCGATGGCAATTTGAACACCCTTTGGAACAACAACTCCGCTTGAAAGCAATACGTCCTGGGACGTTTGCCGAGAGACGACTGGAACAGGCGGTATCACTCTCATCGATTCGTTTAGAATAAGATCCAAATAGACCATTTCCTGTGTATCCGCGTAGGTTACCTCAAAGTCTCCAGGGTCGGGAAACAAAGCGAGAATCTCCTCAAATGCTTTCTCCTGGTATTTGGGAAACATCGAAAGTAGAATTAATGTGTAGGCAACCGTGTTGGCAGTTGTTTCAAAAGCTCCAAAAACAATAACATTTGATTCATCTTCCACGTTTTTCCAGCTGAAGATGCCACGTTTCAGCAAATCAGTTGCTAGGTTTAAAAATATGTTTTTTTCCAAGGGGGAAGGATTACCATTTTCAGCAATTTCTGCGTCTCTAGCCAGTTTTCTTTCTATTAGCTGAAACATAAAGCGGGCTGTTCATTTCCATAAAATTGTAGTGAATGCTTGTACTACCTTTCTGATAAACCCACGTATCTCCGACTTGGCGCTCGAGTAGCGCTC
This sequence comes from Drosophila novamexicana, assembly GCF_003285875.2. Taxonomy (NCBI): domain Eukaryota; kingdom Metazoa; phylum Arthropoda; class Insecta; order Diptera; family Drosophilidae; genus Drosophila; species Drosophila novamexicana. Next base: position 2,895,503 of record NW_020824808.1, on the reverse strand, counting down.
CTCCTTGCCGAATAGTTGGCGTACCGTTTTACTACTAAGCCATGGCGAAAAGCACATATCTGTCATAGTTTCCAAAACACTATTAATGGATAGCAAAACTCATTTGTGCAGATGGCCGATATTACTTACCATTGATAATCCTCGAGCAGCCGATTGTTGTTAATGCCCCCATCCAACTTCACATTACTTCCCATTGTGGTTTCTGTACTTAATAAAAACAAAATGCACATATATTTATAGGGAGCTCCAACTATAGCGAGGCCATATCAAATGCAACGACTTGCTTGTGTCCAGCTTTTTTATTCTCAACTCACGCGTTGCTATGCCCAAGGTAAAATATTGCAGAAACGGTATCAAATCCTTTTCGCCATCATCCACTAATGTGTCGAATAGCTTGAGAAGAGCTTTTGTCTCGTTGTTGAAAATGGGCAGAAAACTAAGCAACACTTTGTGTCCAAATGCCGGATTCAGTAGCTTACGATGTACGCTCCAGCGAGGATCTGGACAAGAGTCTGGGTATTTTCTCATTTAGAGCCATTGTAACGCTTTGCATACCTGTCAAGCTGAATAATCCCAAGCCAGCGCCATCATCGACGGCCTTGTAGATGATGCCCTTGTTGATGCAATGCGGTGATGTGAATATATCCTGTATAATTTGTGGATCGCTCACTATCATAAATGGTATGGGACCCAGCCAAGAAAAAATAGTGGGTCCATGCTTATCCAAATAGAAACCAAATTCTTTCAGCACATCTGAGAAAACACACATATTGCTTGTTAGAATCCACGTAAAATTCCTCAAACAACCACGTACTTTCCCTGCGAAGCAGCTTATGTGCCATGCCAATTATTGGATAGCCCTGTGGGCCAGGTATCTTAAGCGTTAATAGATAGAATCTGCGACGCGTCCACAAGAAATAGAACCACGATACGAACATCAGAGCGCACCACAATTGCCACGTCAACATATTGAGCTATCCCAAAGGTGTCAAAATAAATCACTTGGAGCCTTGATTGTCTCTCTACCGATCGAGCAACCGAGCGTTTGAAAGCGCGTCAATACTATAATTACAAATTTTTGTGTGCACCCACTTTTTATATGCCGGACGCTGAGACTATTTTGGGGCCCAAGAGATATGCGTGTATTGTCACGGATTGGCTCGTGACTTGACCGAGTCCCAGTCGAAAAAACTCGGCTAGAAAACGTCGCAATCATATAGACGTTGTATGGAAATGGACGAGGTGCGGGTACGCATCAATGAACCCAACATATCAAGTAATTTTTTATTGTGATTTATCGATGAGTGCCTGCATACAAATTGCTATAATTTGAACTAATGGGTAACAGTAACCAGCCAAAATACACTACGAGTCTAATCGACTCGGCTTATACGTCATCAATTGACCAATTCCAGTCAGGTGCCAGCGTAAATAAGTGGACTTGTGTAAGCTTTCATGGAGGTATATTCGTTATATCCACTGTCATATGTCTATTGTGGTTCGCGTAATACAGTTTGTTTCTGGTTTATAGTTCCTGATTTCAATATGCCTTAGAATTATAAACTTCCTTTAGAGAGAACACACACTTTGTCAATTCTAATTTTTACAATTATTGATTTATTTTTCATTTCAAATATGTCTTAGCCTATAGTATACACATTTATGAAAAAATAAGTATTACAACATGTACATAAAGTACACGAGAGTCTCTCCAACAAAAGGTCTATTCAAAATATTTGGACATCGTCCCATATGTACAGTAGTCAAAAATGAATGAACACCTTTCTTTATGCGCTAGATATGCTGTTAGCGATATGATCATAGATTAAAATGGCAGAAAATATTAATGATAAAGTTTTGTGGAATTTTGAGATTTGAGCAGACGACAGCGACTTTGTCTAGGATCCTGGCCTGTCGATGGGTGTCTCTGAAAGTATTACATGTTTATTAAGTTTAATTGATATTATCTTATTCAATCATATACAATCTCCATGCAGTGGTAGATGTGAGCCAATAAATAAAGCATTAAAATAAACAAAATATTTAACACAATGTGCAGCAGTAAATTACAAAGCTATGCATATACAAATAAAAATTAAATTAAAGTTGCATTTATTTATTTACAAACGATATTTCGGTGCAACTTACGAGCTACAAAGCACTTAGATTTATATCAATATTATTTCAACAATACAAAAAGTTGTAGATGAATGTGTTCGAATGCGTGTGTTTTGCAATGAAGATGAAAATGTTATTCTGAAAATAAAATGTTTGCACAAAAAATAAACAAATTCAATTATAATTATGTGCATAAAAAATACATATAAGGTGGGTTAAAATGTTCCAAAAAAGAAAACATAAATAAAATACTACGAATATCACATCTTAAAGTAAGTAAATAATTTCTTGAAATTATCTAAAGTTGTGTCTTTAAAGAAATCAATATTTTCTCAAAGCCCGCAGTGAAATATATTTATATTTATATATAAAACGCAAAAGTTCAGTAAATCGAGTACTTATAATGGCGTTTCTTAGAATCTTCTAATGCAGTTAAGGATCTAGAGGTGTGATTAAGCAAAGCAGTGTGGGATGAGATGGGTTTTGAAACGTGTGTGTTAGTCGAGCTACTGGGATGAACGCAAATATCTGTGCAACAGCAGGCAGTAATACTAGTTTGGCGTTCTGAGTACGAACCAGTTGCTGGATCTGTCATATCCAAATGCCCGTTGGCATGCCCATTGACACCATTTGCATCTGTAGTCGAACCCATGAGAGGTGCTTGCAACTTGATAGCTAAAATAAAAGTAGCATCATATTAGCAAAGGTGATAGAAATGTTAGTTACCCTGCGCACCAGTTGTTGAGCCGTTGGATATTGCATATCCATTGGACTTGGCGCCGTTTCCGCTGACTCTTGAGCCCATAAGCGGCGCATTAGACTTCACAGCTGAGAGACAAATCGAATGAGAGTTTTATTAAATTACACATATGGCGTAGGCATATAACTGAATGCCTACCACTCATGCGATAGTCGCCATTGGAGGAGTTTTCAATGTCACTATTTTGCCGAGCCAAAACTCCGTTCGTATCATTGCTAGCGGAGTCATCCTTCACGCAACGCATGAGGAACAACAGCGAAGAGCCGAGCAGTGGCGGCAGTCCAGCTAGTATCAATGGCAGCGTATACGAGCCGGTACGCTCGAATATCATGCCAGCAACAGGCGGGCCAATAGTCAATGGCAGCGAGCAGAGACCCAGCAGAAAGCCAATGGCTTGCGTGGCGCCCGAGGGTCCACAAATCTCATAGGCGATCGGACCAAGCAGCGAGATGAAACAGCCGTCGAATAGGCCCATTATCAAGGCGAAAGACACAAGCACCACATACGAGCTGGTCAGTGGCAGCAACAAGGTGACCAGGCCTATGCAGACCAGCGAAAGCTGCTGCAGGTACATGCGATTGACGCCGGGCATATCAGCTATGACGCCAAATATGAGACGGCCAATGCCCGAGGTAATGCCTATGCACATGACGGGCAAATTGACATCCCTGCCGGGAAAGGAGGTCTCCACAAACTTCATCATGTGCACATAGGGCACAAAGTAGCCAAACAGAGCCAGTGGCACGCACAGGGCCCAGATGACATAGCGCTTCCGTTTCCAGATCTCCACATTGATAATGGAGCGCATGAGTACATTAAGGCGCGAACGGCCATCCTTCTTCTTGGTCGAGTGCAGCGGCAGATGCAGCGGCTTGTACACAAACGAGCAGACTATAATAAATGCCGCCATGAGACTCATCATCTGCGGGTTTAAATGTAGTTAGACAAGTTCAGGTCCATTTGAATAGTAGTTACTTACCCTTAAAGTCGTCTCCAGTCCATAGCTGCCCAGCAGCCAGTCCAGACCGGGTGGCAGTATAACAGTAAACACGCTCGAACCGGCAGTCACAAAGCCGCTCACCTTGCCCAGATAGCGCTTGAAGTAATGCCCCAGTATGGCCAGCGTGGGCGTGTAGGCCAATGCGCCGCCCAGCCCAAACATGATGCCATATGTAAAATACAAGGCGGTGATATTGTCAGAGCTAAATGACGAAAGCAACAGCCCGCCGGATGCGAGCATGCCACCAATGAAGGTGGTCAGCCGGAGGCCAATTTTGTCAGTCAGGCATCCAGCGACTGGTGACAGGAAGAAGGTGGTGCCAATTGCCAAGGAGCCAACCAAAGCTGCAAGCAAAGAAACATTAACACATCGTAATTCCTTTCATTCCTTTCATTTATTACAAAATATAAAAAAAATATGCTTCTAATATATAGGAAAATTCGTACAGAGATCGGAGCACTATATCATATTGCTCACGACCGGTCTTAATTGGTAGGTCTCGGCAATTATGGGCTTAACTGTGATGCCTTTAAATGATAATATGATTTCATATCAAAGTAGCATATTATATTACTTTATCAGATTACTAAATACCGCAGGGCTATTTAATCTTTGACACCTCTACTCTTGTTTTTTCTCTGCGAAACGTTCAATTAACAATAATCGTTACATAAAAGCCGACAAATTGCGTTTAATAAATCGAATCTCACGCAATTGTGGTTAATTGTGAATTGAACTGTTTTTTCCAACCGGCTAGCTCAAGCTGGAACGCTTGAGTGCCGTCAAAGGGGTTTTCAAAACATAATTCGATTGAGCAATTGGTGCGATCGCTGACTCAACGGAGTAGCTATTGGATTTATGAGGGTGTCAAATAGATCTGGGAAAATAACATATGCTTTCTGAGAGAGAATTTTCCTCGATTATTGAACATAATCATTTTTAATCTTCAATTGAACTTTGTCATTTAGTCCATTTGGTTTCAAGCGATGCGTTAAGACACAATTGTTAATCGCACGTGAAAGAGCACCTAACTGACATATTTGGGTTAATTCTTTGTTCAATAAACGCCCTGTTTTGATAAGCGAAAGGCGTGATAATGCACATACAAATGCTCATTAAATCGGGCGACGACATTCCGTAATACCAGATGTAAATAATGCAGCTGTCAACAATAAAAATTAGCTCAAAAGATCAGCAATAATTGTTCACATACTTCCTCATGAGAAATAAACAGCAGATTACATGTAAATATGTAAATATTTATATATTTAATAAGTGCTGCAAATATTGGCCAAAACCGTGCAACACATAAAAGTATCTGCGTCTTGTACAACAACAATATATATTTGAGTTTTTAGACTGCTTGCATGGGCTCATTAACCTAAAATTAGACTTGACCTACATTCAGCTAGAAAACCATGTCCGCAATTTGTCTAGCAACCTATGAAATCAATACCCCACAACAAACACACACACATACACTCACCCACACACGCACACACATGCCACATGCCACATGCACATGCAGCTAGCCGGATATACTCGTGCATTTTGGGCAACTATGGCGGCAACCCGGCAACGAGAACGGGCAAATTCAATGTCAATGCCACAGCCAGACATGAGAGATAGAGAGAGAGAGAGAGAAGAGAGAGAGAGAGAGCGCGAGAGAGAGGCAGTCAATAGCATTTGTGTACATACCTGCACATGCATGCTTGAGAGAGCTTGAGAGAAATAGAGAGGGCGTGCAGGCAACATATTAGATAATACCCGTAAAAATTGTTCTATCTTTCTTTTTGAAACATTGCCAAAGGTCTATAAAAATCAAACTAAACGAAGCTGACGGCAGTAAAAGCCGCATTGCATCAAGTTTTTTTGGCGGGCATGAGAAACAGTTTCATATATCGGACAAAGCATAACAATTGTAATAAAAGTCTAGACAACAATACGATTGTTAGGAGTAAGGGTTGGTTCTTTGCATTTCCCAGTTTTATAACTACAAGGAGGCATGACAATTGTATTACAAGCTGGAAATAAATTGGTAAGTATCAATATACAATGAATATTCTCTGACAAACTTTATTATTTCAACAAAGATCTGGTTTTTACAAATTCAAAGAATGGCATATGCACATAAATAATAAAATTGAATACATTTTTATTCCAGTTCAGATCACATGCCTACAAATTTTTCATATTTAAAAGTTAAATACTTAGTTGACCCTAAGTATTTTAATTAGAATATGTATGGTACAGAAATCTATGAGTTCATTCATGAATTAAATTAGTGACGTCTTTACAGTATATTTTTAAACCCAACCATCGAAAGGTAATTGACTCGTTTAACGATTTAATGAGTAAAATGACATTGCTTATATTTTCATTAAATTTTTATCAATTTAGAGGGGTTATCAGATTCACGTTCAGTTTCTATATTTGTTTTATATTTATATTATATAAGTATTTGTATTTCATTTATGATTAGCAGCTAATGTTTAATTGGAGCATAGAGTGTATATATTACACTATTTTTGTTTAGGGTTCGGCTGTGTAATCCGGGTAAGGGCTTAAGCATATGCTAATTTATTGCAAGCGCGCCAAATGCAAAAGTTGTTCTTATTAATAAGACGCACACCTCGATGCCGGATTAACGGCTTGGATTCGGATTACATGAAGCTTGAATCATATGGCGGAACTTAATCCACTCAACCAAGTCAGTGGCTAGAGCAGCAATAACCGCGACCCAACGCCAGAGGATCGCTGTCAAGCGCCGCCACTTGCGGGGCTTCCCGAGCCGTTTGGCAGCGCCAGTCTACCAAGTAACTGGGTCAGTGGCATGCGGCATGCGGCATGCGCAATTGTGTCCATTATGCTAGCCGGCCGTCTTTGGTAGCGGCTTTTGTCTTTGGCCAACTGCATTTGGTCTTCTTTGAAAGCATCGTTCCAATCGCGTTCTACGCGGCGTATGCGCGATGCCGCCGAGCAATGGACAAACCTTGACAAACAAATCTTAAATCAATTGAACTTTCTGTTTGCTTTTTCCAGAGACGTAACCAGTTCCTCGACTATGGTTCACCGGGTGTGTGTGTGTGTGCGTGTATTTGTGTGTAGCACGCAAAATTATTCCCAGCAAACGACCTTTTGCCTCTCCTCAATTTTGAACTCTCATCGACTCCAGCGACTTGACATCGTCATTGCCGGCTCGGTGTTGAATAACGTTTTGTGATTCAATAAACTTTCAGCAATTTAATTCACTTGACTTCGCACATACATGCATACATAAATACATCCATACACATACGTTGCATGCACACATAGCACTTACATGTGCCAAGTTTTATTGAACTCACGATATAAAAGAACATCGCTTTAGATCGTATGTCCGTAGCTATTCCAACACTTAAAAAAAACATTCCATCAAATAACATGCCAAAACTTGTGACACTGTCAAACCAATTGGGAATCAATATGTATACCTAAACATTGCAGACATGCGATTCAATTGGACACTCTTCACAGAGCATATCCGAAAGAAAAATATCAAATTTTCGCTGTTGGACCGAAAATCGATCGCATAACTGTGATATGATCTGCCTAAAGCTAAAATTTGATTTTAGCATGTGGATATAATACCTCAACCAACAACATGAGCAGGTTGTCTGTCTATATATTTTAAGGACCGCCCAGCTCTATCATCCGCATACTTTGCTTCTAAGTCTTGCTAGCCTCAATCCACAGCTCAAATCTATAACCCATTGGGAATTATAAGCAGCGCCAGAGCGACACAGCCAGAAAAACCAAGGCCTTATATTAGGTATACTCTCTGTAAGTACATTTAATTATTATAGAGAGCCAAGACCGTCGAATAGAACTTGGCATCGAACTGTCATTTTGTTGCAGTCTGTCTATAAGCAAATCGAGCTACTACATCACATATGTTGCTGATAAAGGGAAAGCCCCAGTAAAAGTAAATAAAACATACTTATTGTGATCATTAACAAATTCTTATAAAAATCGGTCTACTAAAATACATCACTCGAGAAACAACAAGGCTATAAATATATACGTCTGCTATTCATTTGTAAGTGTGTAAAACCATTAACATTGATAACTTTTCTCTTACATTAGATTTGTACGCAAATCTTTGGTTATCTAAATTTGATTGAAGACAATTGATTGAAATTAGTATTTTTAATACCCTGAAACAGTGAACACAGTGAAAATCTCAAAAAGGGCTATGATGGTTTTGTGTAAAGGTATGTAAAAGGCAGAAAGAGGCATCACTGATCCCATAAAGTACCTGTTTATGATCAGGACGAAGTCTGCTCGTCTGCTACAAAAGCTAGTGACTTGAAATTTGAAATATATATTCTCTTTTATCATTTTTTGTCGCCAGCTCGCCTATCATTACTCAAAAATGATGAGAGCTAAATGCACCAAACTTAGTTTGTAGGTTCGTATAGACAGATTAATAATATTTTACTTGTTAGATAACTTCTCCATTCCCCCCAAATATGAATAATATATTAGCTATAGCTGCTTAAGATGCCGGATCACAAGCTTTGCAGCTCGCGCCGTTTGTATTCGTGAGTAACAGCTCAATCAAGGTTCAGGGTATCTACCAGTCGAGCTTTTTCGATAAGAGACCTCTTACTTGCTTTACAAATAAAAACGAATTAAGATTTGTTTAGCTTTACAAACGAATTCTATTGGAAATCAACAAAATCTAGTAGTATATCGCAAACAATTTTACATACTGCCCGATAACGTTTTATTGAAATTTTCGTATACAAATGCAATTCTCCCTGCATATAATATACTGAAATCCGGCTATGAGCTCAGAGCTCTTATCAATATTTTCATGCATATAGTATGTATGTATGGTCATAAATCTCTACACATTTATGTGTAAATGTAGTCCAAGTAATTAATATGCATTCGAATTGCTGTCAACTCGATGGGAAAAACAAGTGTTCAGTTCCCAACTAATCTGTTTTGGTTTTCTGACTAATTGCTATCAATCGAGGACTGTCACGATTTCCAAATCAATTTGCCTTTGGCCCTGCTCTGAAGGGATTAGGCCCGTGTGCAAATTGTTTGCGCCCCTCCACCCCCTCCCCAGCCTGTTATTGAATGGGCATAGTGAGCAGGTTCCAGCCAGGGCTGTAAGCCCGGAAAATATGTTTGGTTTTTGGTTCATGGTTTGAAGTAATGCCTCGCGGACATCTATGAACCAGGATCTTGGTTCAAAACTTGGCTTTTCACATTTATCTATTTAGTTTAGTTCTGGTTTGGGTGTATCTGCTACTGATCCGGTTAAAGTTACAGCTTATGGTAATAAAAACATTTGAATTCCGGGTTCAAACCGGTTCATCGCACTTACCCGCTTTGCTGTTTGCCTCCGCATCGCCCTGCGCCGTCAGCCGCTCCGTTAGCAGCTTATGCAGCACGCCGTATGTGTTGATGAGGCCAAAGATGACGCCGTTGCATAGGAACGCACTGACCATTACCAGCCAGGCCCTCGCACCGCCATCCGGCGGCTCCTTGCCGTGTATATCTCGACAGCAGGGCGCCTCGATGTGTGCTTGGACGCCATTCGCCTGGCTCTTGCCGTTGGCTGTGGCTCTGTGCAGCTGCCCGTTGTTGGCCAACGCTGCGTGTCCATTGCCAAATTGCTCGGCACTGACAATACGACCATTTGGCTGGCTGGCTGACTCGTCGAGGGGCTCGTTCTCGGCCATTACTGCGGCTGGATGTCAAAGCGTGCGGTTTCTGAAATTTCAACTGATTACAACACGCCTCGCCTCTGGCACTATCTACGATATGATCCGTCTATGCGGTTTATGGCTAAGCAGCGCAAGTTGAACGGGTTCTCAAACAGTTGCTGAACCGTAAACCGTCGCGATTTTAGATTTAATTGAAATTATCATTATTTGCACGGCGCATTTCCAACTATAATTGAGACTTTTCTGATGCAATGGTATTTATAGTATTCCGGTGCTCGAAAGCATTTGATGGTACAGAAATCGACGGAAATGCGACAATCAATAAATGAAGGAATTTAAAATTTAATTGTTTTAAGTAAGTATTATTTCTACATACGAATACTTTGTTATATAAGAATACTATATCTTTATGTTTCTACGTGTTTATGTATTGTATACTTTTTTTATTATACCCATGCAATCTATCAGTTTTTTTTTTTTTCATACTTTTAGAAAATGGAATAGGTCACGTTTGAATTTAACACGCAGAACAAGAATATCTATACATTCTAATAGTTCCATCTAGTTTTTTGGTTAATAGGAGCTAGAATTCAACAAATTAACATTTTATCGAATAGTATACACAGATCAAGAACTTTACATTATTTAATACCTTCTCCCATATCCCTACTAGTAGAAGACTCTCAATTTTTGGTATGTGAAGATACATAAATTCCTTCTTTAAACTCTTAAAATTTCATAAAGATCTGGCAATAAACCAGAAGTTATCTAAGAAAGTTTTTCTAGAAACAAGTACGGAGCGTGTTTTTACGTGTTTCTGCGTCTGTTTTCGTTATATCTAGGAGCAAGTGCTAACATGCAGCTGAGTCCAGGGTATCTTGCAGTTGTTTCCTACCAGCGCATTTACAACTTTCAAAGATAATGTCTTGAAATTTACAAGTTTAGACGAACGAATGACGTATTAGGCATCGCTTGGAAACCAATAGAGATTAGGTCTTTAAAAGGATAAATGCGCAGAATATCAGCATTTAGTTATTATATAGTTCATATTTTGAACTAACACATAGAACACCGACTTATTTAAATAGTGAAGTTTAATGGCCATGGCTAATGGAATTTTCTACACATTCGACTATTTAAACACAGATACTAATGTAAGCCTACACATATAAATATAAGTGTTAAGACAATCGTGTCAGCAAAAATGTCATCTTTTAACACGACCACAAGAAATGTTTTTATCAATAATTACTTTTGGCTGGCATTACAAGCCAAACGAAAAGTTAAAACTATGCAAAAATAATTTGCCCACAACAATGCCAAAGTCAACGACGCGACACAAACAGCTACATTTTCAATGATATGCGAGCTCAACAAAGTTGTAAAATCTGTTCATATTTCGGTTTCTGTTTGCACCCATTTGGAAGGGAGCATTATCAGGGCGCACGTGTCCGCCGAAGCGCCAAAATGTGCGTTTCAGGGGGGTCACAATAAAAAATCAAAGGTAGCTCGCGATTACGCAATAAACTAACTAGATATGCTTGATGTAACTAGATGAGTGTGTATTTAGTTTGGAAACTTTTGCCTTACAGCGTATGTAAATGCACTCGAACTTTATGTTGAACGTTTTGTTGTTGATCCCCTTGGGCACTGTACGGCGCGTTTCGCCGCCACTGGATGTCAAGACGTAGACTTTTTGATAGCCGCCAACGAATCGAAAACCACACACAACCGAGCGCTTGCGTTGCCGGCAACGGAATGAAAAATAATTCAATTATTTTCTACGAGCAGTTTTTTTTTTTTTTTTCGCAAAAATTTGTCACTTACTCACGAGGCGCCTAATCGGAGACGGCGGACCAAGCACACACACACGCACAACACACACAGCACACACAGACACCGTGAGATTGCGAGCATTCTCTGTAGTAAACAAAAAACAATCGACGGTTGCTTCGGCTTTTGCGGTAACGTTGGCAACGGCCGCGCGAAAACAAAACATTGCCAAAGCAGACAAACGCATTCCAATCAGACGAAATATTCCCTACTCTATGAACTGGGATGCATTCGTTATTTTTAGTCAAATCACATGATCAATTGGTGTTCCTAACATATCAATAAATTGTGGCGATTTTTTGCGGCCAAAAAGGTTCAATTAATTTCAATTCCCAGAATTAGAAACTGAAGTTTATTGTCCACGGACAACACTGAGACATGTTATTTTTTTTGTATATTATAAATTGACCATATCCGTTGTGGCAGCCACACATCAAAGTAGTCCCCCCAGCATTAGCAGACATTTCAACTCAATAAGATGAGTCCGATTGAAGCATTTGTGGCGTCTTCCTTTGAAAAAATCCACACACAATGCGAATACGCAAAGTGGTTTTGAGTTTTATGTATTTCGCACAAACGTGTCTACCATATAATATGCTATAATATAAATATATTCGATTTAAAAGTAAAATTTCAAACTTACGTGTTAGTGGAAGATTCATTTTAGTTATAAGTATAATACTAAGAATTGAGCTTTTTAAACAGTCGTTCTTCAATTCACAGGCGCCGCCTCAATGGACATGGCCGTGGGCAGCGCGCAGGGCGGCTGATCTACAATTAGCTTAAAGTGCTTATCAGGCCAATCGAATTCCAGACGCTGTGTGGGTTCCGTTTTGCCATCCAGTTGTGCATTGCGAAATGCCTCCATCATGCGTGGCACCAGATCATTTGGTATGAGCACCTGTATCCAATAGCCAAGTACGCCAAAGGGCTCGCTAACGGTGACGGCGGCTCCCGTTACAGTTTCTGCGACCAGGGTCAAGGCCAGATGCTGTGCTTTAAATGTGAAATGCCGGCCATGACGTATGCGATCCTAAAAAAGCAAAGATATTAATCTTGATACACTGTAGCCCACAAATATCTCAGGTCTACCTTTATGGCCAGCAGCAAGTACTTGGCCGCATAGGGTGCCAGCGTTATTTCAATGCCATCCAGCGATATGCAATCGGGCGCCTGTGGCTGATAGTCCAGCGGGCATGATTTATGCAACGAGTTGCTGCTCATCGACATGGACTGTGGAAAACTGGGTTCCTCGCGCTTCATTTGTGATTCAGTCAACTGCCGATTATTCTCCTCACTGGCGCAGCGCTCGTTCAGGCACCGAAAGTCCACCTCCTCTTTAATAGTTGTGGTTGGCTTGAGCTCACGAAACGTAAACTCTGCATTGACGCCAGCCAGGTCGGAGCCCTGTTTCTCTAGGTCGTCTTGCAGATTAAGCAATGTCTCGGGAAACAATTCGAATACGCTCATTGTTCGCTGCATATTGGTAACCAGCCAATCGCCGCCTGTCTGCACGTCTTTAGACAAAAAATTCAAGACGCCACGACCGTTCCAGCGTGAAGCCTGTTCCAGTTCCTCCTCGGTTACGCCGACTATCTGACAAAAGTCCACAGTGCCAAAGGGCGTGTCAATTGAACCCAGTTGTGGATCCTGTGCCACCAGCAGGCTTTGCATGCGCGAATTGGCGCTGCCGTCCAAACCCTTGCGCCAAGGGATGTTGTCGCCGAAGCACAGACCGTTGCCAGTTTGGAAACAGTAGCGCGCAATAGATTGCAGCAGATTTGCAGGCCAGGTGGGTGGCCTGAGCGGTTTTTCTGGGCATTCCTGTTGCTGGCGTAGCTCCGCGTCAGTCTTAGCCAGTCGAAAAGTCAGCTCAAAACCCATGCCCGAACGGGTGGTGTGCTCCTCTTTGAGATGGACGCGCTGATCGCCGTGCAAGTCGCTGAGCCCGAAGCTAACATAATGCCAGTGCGGGGGTATTCTCTCTGATTCGCCCTCGCCCTGGCCCCTGTTGCTGTACATGCTTATATAGTCGAGCGGATCGGAGCCACCTAGCCAGTATTTCAGCAGTGTCGTCACCTGCAAGGGGTTCGGCTGATCCGGATACACAGATATCAGGTGATCAATGAGAGACTTCAATCCAGGCGGTGGCTTCAGCTCTGGATTCTTTTCTGAATTTGTGGGTGCAGCCATAATAAAACGTTCGTGTTAAAACAAAAAAAAATAAACATAAATCATCGATGACCCGCTCGATAGTATCGATACACACAATAGATACTCAGCTTAGTATTTTTAGTTGACTGTTTATTTGGTATTATTACCCATGCACAACGCGGTCACACTGCACACGACACCGCGATTTAATAGGAAAATTTTGCAAAACTTTTATAAACGCACAAAATGGAGCCCTATGATGTCGTAGTCAATCAGCCTGTGGTCATAGATAACGTAAGTGGAACCTAGCATAGAACATCAAATAAAGCCCAACTCAGGCAGTTGCCACATAAGCTGTCAACCTTTTTGGCACTGACAAGTGACATCACCAACTAACACGAATAAGCCAAGCTGCCACTGCCCGTCCCTTTGTCCGTGAAGTTTTTTTTAACAGCATTTCAACTGTTTATGTATGCAACTGTGAAGAATGACTAATGGCCAAAAGCTTGATTTTTTAATACAATTTACTGAAAGTGCCCAAAAAATTTAGCATCGAAAATATTTAGAGTGAGAAAATAATGATAATGGAGTTGCAGTTAACGTTTGAACACCGTTGACGAGTTCCTTGAGAAGTGGGCATCTATGCGTATGCTTCCGTCCAGATACATGCGCTGACTACATTTCTCCGGATACACCACCGGCTGGCGTTCTTTAACCCAATAGCCGGGTTCAATTAAAGCCTCATAATTGCGATCTGGCTTGATGCCACAATTCTCGTGGTATTGGGCAAATAGACTCGGCCGCTGCATCTTATTAAACGGATCACGATAGTAATCCCTGTATTGTTGACAAGCCAAGTAGAAATAATCAAGTTCCTCCATAACCCTGTAGTTGACGCACGAAAGTCCAATGGGCGGCACAAATTTCAAGATCGGTTTGCGCTGAATACGTAAACTCTTTGACACACCCAGCATGTCAACCTGGGGAATAGTTCGGGAGCCCATGCTCTGCTCTGTATTTAAATTAATGAAAGCAGAAAAAATAACAAAATGAACAACTTGTGTGTTGTGTGTACAAAAAATATATATGAATGCCTGTTACAAATATTAAATGAATACTTTTACAGGGCTCCGGTGTGATCAAAGCCGGCTTTGCTGGCGAGCACATTCCAAAGTGCAGGTTTCCCAATTAGTAAGTATTGCTACAGCATAATGCAAGTCCGAACCAAGCTAATCATGCCATTTCCCTAGCATTGGCAGACCGAAGCATGTTCGGGTAATGGCCGGTGCCTTGGAGGGCGACATTTTTGTTGGTCCCAAGGCGGAAGAGCATCGCGGTTTGCTAAGCATACGTTATCCCATGGAGCATGGCATTGTGACGGACTGGAACGATATGGAACGCATATGGAGTTATATATATAGTAAAGTACGTTAAGATAGCTTCTAAATCAACAGTTACTCATTTCTGTACGCTTATCACAGGAACAATTAGCCACTTTTACGGAGGATCATCCAGTTCTTCTCACTGAAGCACCATTGAATCCGCGTCGTAATCGCGAAAAGGCCGCTGAATTCTTCTTTGAAGGCATTAATGCTCCAGCGCTCTTTGTCTCGATGCAGGCAGTACTCAGTCTGTAAGAAATCTGATATCTCAATACACATGAAACATTTCTAACTTTGAATATCATCAGTTATGCCACTGGTCGTGTCACGGGCGTTGTGCTGGACTCTGGTGACGGTGTGACGCATGCAGTTCCCATCTATGAGGGATTCGCCATGCCTCACAGTATTATGCGTGTGGACATCGCCGGCCGGGACGTTACGCGCTACCTGAAAACACTCATACGCCGAGAGGGCTTTAATTTCCGTTCAACAGCCGAGTTTGAGATTGTGCGATCGATCAAGGAGAAGGTCTGCTACTTGGCGACCAATCCACAAAAGGAGGAAGCTGTGGAGACTGAAAAGTTTGCATATAAATTGCCAGATGGCAAGACATTCGAAATTGGACAGGCTCGCTTCCGTGCGCCCGAGGTGCTCTTCCGACCAGATTTATTGGGCGAGGAGTGCGAAGGAATACACGATGTGCTAATGTATTCCATTGAAAAGTCGGATATGGATCTCAGAAAAATGCTCTATCAAAACATTGTACTGTCGGGTGGTTCAACGCTTTTCAAAGGTTTCGGTGATCGTTTACTTTCCGAACTGAGAAAGCACTCTGCAAAGGATCTGAAAATCAGGGTAATTGGATTAATAACATAATGCAATTGTATATTGTATATTAAAATATGTTTATGATTCTGCCTAGATTGCTGCGCCACAGGAACGCCTGTATTCCACATGGATGGGTGGCTCAATTCTGGCATCGCTGGATACCTTTAAAAAGATGTGGGTATCGAAGCGAGAGTTCGAAGAGGAGGGGCAACGTGCCGTGCACAGAAAGACTTTCTAGTTTGTTTAATTCATTTAAACGCTATGTGTAAAAGGCTTATTAAACTCTGTATCAAAACCATGTGTCAGCTAACATCAAATATCCCTACAAATTGAAATTCAAATAATTTTGCATGTATGTGTTATGCATAAAATAGGCGCAAAGTATTTAAAAATGCTATTTATTGAATTTGCTTTCGCGGCATTGATAATAAAGACTAAACTCTAAAAACAATTGATTAAAATCGATATCAAATGCAGCCAGAATTGAATGTTTGCCAGTGGGCAATTAATAGACCCATACATTAGTCATACGTAATGCCATATCTGAGCCGTTTATTCAATTGGTCAGTTGCGAAGAGCTCTCTCGTTCAGCTGAGCTCATGGATGACGCGCAAGTTGATTTCAGTTGGTTTTCGGTTGTTTATACGTTCGGTTGTGTCTCGAGCAACCATCTCCATGGCAACGGCTATACAAGTTTCTGTTCGAGCTGCAAATATTTGTCACGGACTGTGAAAAACAACTGAATTGTATATTTTGACATTCGCAAACGCATCGACGTGGAACCGCATTGAATACTTAACAATGGCTCAACTGGAGGGGCGAGTCATCGAAACGGAGGCAAGTTCAAATATTATGTACAGATTGATAAGCTCGAAGACTAGATTATAGTCAGACTTGACTTTTCACATACTATACCTATTTTTATACTCAAACTAGAAAGAAAATCCTGTGCATCTCGCACAAATATTTCTACAATTGTTATTTCTGTTGCAATTGCTGTTCGTGCACCTTAATGATACCTGTTCGCCTTGTGTATACACATGCACACATAGGTGTGTGTATGTCTCTGCATAGATATTCATGCATATATAAATGTATATATAGGGTATTGTCTACAATTCAGATGTGCTGTGCGAATAAAATATTTATTCCTGGCAGGCGTGTGTCAGTTTATTGATTTTATAATTTACAAAACAATTACAAATGGGGCACGTGTAGAGAATTATGGAAATATGCATTTATTTTTGTCCTTGACTGTATTACTGTCTATTTGTTATTGTAAATGCTTCAAATTTGCGACAAGGAAGTTTTCATTAAACATTTGACCCCCCCTCCCACTGCCCCTCACAGATTTTCAATTGAATACGTTTCCCGTGCAAAGCCGGGTAATTCTTATTAGTATTATACTCATAGTTAAGCATAGCAATTAATTTAGTTGATATGCCATTTGTTTCTTGCAGAAAGCTGTAAAGAATGCATGGCAGGTGCGATATTGTTGTTGTTTTGTTCGATTAAAACTAACTAACTAACTAATAGATGCTGTCCCTATCCTTGTACCCATTACAGCAGCATTTATTTGCACTTTTAGCTAATTGTGTTGAGTTGATAGCTGGGTATATCAGCTAGGCACAACATGTATCAGAAGAATTGCAAAGATAAGGAATGTTAAAAATTCGAGCAAGAGTAGATTCATTTCACAGCTAGCTCGAGTCTTGAGGGGAACATACATATCTCTAAAGATGGTCTCAGCTGTGTGTAAACGTATTGAGAATTTCATTTTGAATTATTGCAGCTAACCTGTCCATTCTTTTTGATGCACATTTCCAGATGAAAGCCATGGATGCCAATCGCTATGCGACCAAAAAAACTATAGCCCAGGGCATGCTGGATATAGCCTTGCTGACGGCGAACGCATCCCAGCTGAAATATATACTTCAGGTCGGGGAACAGCATCAGTTCTACAAGCTAATGCTCATACTCATAAGCTTGTCAATCGTAATGCAGGTAAATAGTCAATTTTTGTTTGATTTTCTTGGTATTGGGGTTGTAACGGCTCGTTCTCCAATGTCATAGATACTGTCGGGCGTATTAAGCCTGTCGCTCAGTTTATTGCGGGATTGCCGAATGCATCAGCCAGAGTTCCATCAATCGGCCAATGTGATCAATCATGTGCGCACAGGTTTTGCGTTTTTTACCACAATGATAAATCTTTTCATATCGGCCTTTGATAGTCGCCTGCCCCCGCCACAGGGCAATCTTCTGAACGATGTCAATTAAATTTGTATATCTAGAGTTAACGAAACTATATCAAATTAATAACAGATCCCATCCGTTGAGCGATGTGTGCTGAAAAATGTGGGAAAATTCGTTGCTCTCTAAAAACAATCTCAATTTTAATTTCAACAGCTATTGGTCGGTATTATGTTTGTGGCCATCGGCAGTCTGAATATTAACAAGCAGCAAGACCAGACGGCAGCCATAATATTGAACGATGTGATATTGGTGGTCATCTTTGTAATATCCGTTGTGAATGTTATAATATCTGGTTTCGGCATCGAGTATTCTTCGCAGCCTCTAAGACTCATCGATCAGCATGCTAAAGTACCGTAGTTATAGTACAAAGTAGGCTTAAAAATCAATGATGATAAGTAATTTGTAAAACAGCATTATATATTGCAGAATATTTTGTAAGATTTCTAATAAATAATAAAAGCGGTATATAAATATCATTATCTTTCTTTTTTATACTTTTTATATGCAGGTGGCTGCAGGAGTCTTACTAGTTGTTCAATCTCTTGTCAGCATTGCCAAGTCGCAGAATCGTTCAATACTTTTTACAGTCAATCATTTTGTGGATGCCTTCATATTTTTATCTGTGTTCTGTGATATTATAAAAATGAATTTTGGCTTGGATCCAGCTATACCCTACAAAGTTCATGAAGTTGAAGTTTTCAAAACCTAATTTCGATGTTGTAATCAGAAGCCTTTTGAAATTTCAAAATATATAAGCTTTTAGATATAAGAATCTTAAGTCCCTTTTCTATGCAAGTTTTAAGTATTTGAAATCAAGAACTTTAATACTGCGTTTTATTAAATTGGTATGTACACACTGACAGCAACAGCACGGCAACACTGTTGACGGCGACAGCTGTAAAGTTATCGATAGTCGATAGAGAAAATATTTATTTTCAGCAGCGTCTAATAGTTTTCTTTTTGGCGGTATTAGTTTTGTTCTTAAGGTTTTTTAGGAAGCCAGAGCTATACAAAGAATTTGTTTTTATGCTTATTCGCTGAGCTATAAACCCAAAATGTCCGACGATGATTGTGATATTTTTGATTTGCCTGTTAAACGGATAAATGGTAAGTGTAGCGTATTTGGCGTTAATTTAAAACTCATCTGGACGATTCGACTTGCAGCTGCCCCTCAAAAACAGTTTGTGGAGGAGCAGGAGTCCAGGCAAACGGACTATGATTTTATTAAAAGCGATCAGGTCGCCAAGAAACCAACAAAAGTCACAAAGCCCAAGTCCAAGGCGAGAGCGGGCAATCGAAAAAAGCAAACCGACGAGAAGGAATCCAACAATAATGAAATGAAGGAGGCGCCGGCGCCTGCTGCTCGTGCTGCTCTGTCGCCCGTCTCGCAATTGATTTATGAAATGGAGCAAAAGCAAGACAAAGCTAACGCCAAAGCAATTGATGCTTTGCCAGTTTCCAGGCGCACACGCTCTTCGCTGGGTAAACACCTGCCTACACCAGAGCAAGAGAATGATCAAGAAGCTCCAGTAGCTGTAGAGGTATCTCCTCCAAAGAAACGAAATGTTCGTGCCAGAAAGAGCACAGTGGGTGCAAAAACGAGAAACTCTCAGACAGTAAATATATCTGCGCCCAGTAGAAGTCGGCGGCAGGCAGCTGAGCTTGCAGCACGTTCACGTGTTGTGGATTCCATTGATCTGGTTTCAGCTGTTGTCCCACGCATTGAGGGCTTTGTAAGTGAATCAGCAGTTGTAATATATTCGAGTTGATATTAACATAGCGTCTCTTGAAACTGAAGGTAAACTTAGACTCGGACGAGGAGGATTCCCACGTGGCCCTGGCAGAAGAGTCAGTTAAAGCCGCTAATAATTTTGATGATGATAATCCAATAATTCAGATCAATTTAAATTGGTGTGTACTTATATGAAACCCATACGCAAAACATAGCTTAATAAACAATTCTTTTCAGGCTTGGTGAAATGCAACTGTATCAGCTAAGACAACATCAAAAGTTTGCGCACATGTTCAAGGAAGTTTCACAACGCAACGTCGTCCCTATAGATGATATTGTTATAAACATGGACGATCTTTTTATAAGTCCAACGGAGTCGCCGCAAAGCGTGGGCGTGAAAGTCTATCACATATTGAGTGCGTAGAGAATTTAATTAGCATATGAATTAAGCTTTTATTAATTAGTGTCATTTATTTTTATAGGTGGACGCGCTATAAAATCGAATAAAAAGCAAACTGAAGCCAAGCAAGATACTAATCTTATGTTGAAACCTAAGAAATTTCAGCTTAAAGTGCAATGCGATAAGTGGAAGAAACCGTTGATAATACCAATAAAAAAAACGGAACCTTTCAAGATTTTATACATCAAGTGCGCAGAAGAAATGGAATGCGATGTTCAGGGTTTCAAGTTGTTGTATGCATACTATTATTATAACTATAAATACGTTTGTCATTCAATTATCTATTTTTACTTTGCAGTTTTGATGGCGAATTACTGGACCCAGATGATACGCCCAAAAATCAGGATATGGAAGGCAATGAAGTAATTGATTTTTGTTCGAAATAAGAAAAAATACTTTTAAGTTTATTTAAAAATTAAATTAAATATTTATAAGAGCCCAATAGCTTAATACGTATTTAAAGTAATATTCGTAAGTTTTGCTTTTATATTCAGAGAAAAAATACTTTTAAATTTATTTAAAAATTCAATTAAATAATTATAAGAGCCCAATAGCTAAATACGTATTTAAAGTAATATTCATAAGTGTTGCTTTTATATTAAGTTTTCTGTGTAAATATTAAGGTTCGACTAACGAACTTAGGCTATCGTTAAATCTGTAAACAGTGTTTTTTCTAGAGCTAGCAAATAAAATGTTTAAATGGTAACTTTCGGTTCATTAGATAGTTACATTGGTGTCAAGCTGCTGCTGAAATGACAAGCGCTCTTGAAGTAGCGCACATTACAGCGTCCAACACCCTAAGATTTCTTTGCACACCCCTAATATTTTGTTTATCTAGCATAGAGCGTTGCACACTCACACACTAGCCGGAACAAAACAAAATTATTGTTGATATGCGTCTTGGCAGATGATGTTTTGTGGGGTGTGTGCGTGTGTGTGTCCGGGGGTTGGTGTCCCATACTACCGGCTATTGCTCTCAGCATTTCTGGATCTCCCTTGTTTGCCCCAACCCTGTGCAACTTCCCTTGGAATTTCGCTGCACAAATTCTGACACAGGATAATAGCAAAGCTTTCGCGCGCAGCTTTTGCGAGAATACAAATCAGAAGCTCTCTCCTGCTTGGTCAGCTGCCAGTTGGGCGACTCGATGAGCAGAACGAGTTTATCCTTCGTGCTAACTAGTCGCATTTTGTTCGCGTTTGTGCATCAAATAATAATAGGCATAATAATAATATATAAAACAGACGTCGACATTTTGGTTGATTTTTATTTAAGTGAGGCCAAATATAAATTGTGCTGCCGGTGTTTTATGTTTGTACTGTCCTGCGCTTAGTTTAATAAATTATTACAAAGATAACACATATTCTACAGTTTTCCAAGCATATCCAATTATATATATATATATATATATTTTGTGCATTGTTTCAACAACTTGGCGCCCAAAACTGTATGCAAAATAAAATTCTATGCAAACGAAGGATTTTTTTTGCGCATTCAATTTGAACACGGTAAGAGGCCTATTTGCTTACACTTGTTTATGTTTTATTTTTTTTTTTATTTTTTTGTGTTCTTTTGTTCATTGTATTCAGAGTGGATTTTGTATTGTTTGCTGGCTGGCTCGTGGCATTGACAAATGTGTTTATCATGTTGGCTTTGCAACGGGAACAAGTTAATTGACATGCCCCAGACACAAAAGCCAAACAGCCAAACACAGCGAACAGGACCGCACTCCAGCTACTAACCACAGGAGCTGTGCGTACGTGTGTGTGTGTGTGTGTGTGTGTGTCCCTTAATTATTTATGACGATTGTTGGCATTAATATTTGAACATGTGTTAGGCTCATAAGCATGCATATCAAACAGACTTTACCCACAATCGTTTCAGCGATTGAGTACCTTTAGCTGTAGCTGAAGCTAAAAATAAAACGTGACACCTGCTAAAAAAAAGTTACCTAGTGCGTGGTTAAATCCGCTCGAGGTCACTTGTCGCTACCCCAATCATCCACTAACTCTTCTATGGCCATGGCTAATGGCCCACACACAGAACAGAACGTTAAGGGATTCAATCCCAAATAGCACTCTGAGGACTATTCTGATTGCCAGTCATCGAATTGTGTCGATTGGCCTTCTGAATTGAAAAAAAAAAAATTGCATTTGCTCTCCAGACTGCCTTGAGATGTGTGTGTGTGTGTGCTTGTGTGTGTTGTGCATCGTTAAAGCTTTTCCGAAATAAAGCTTTAAAACTGCACCAGATGTGCCCTTTTTTTAATATTTCATTAAAACAAAAACTTGACTCATAACGCTCACTGAGAGCAGGGCTAAAGCGCAATTGCGCTGTGTGAAAATAATCAATTGGTCAAAAACGAAAAGGTAAATACATACACATACACACATACATACATACTAATGTGCATACAGAGTGTTCATGCTTTTGCTCTCTCGCGAGAGCAGCTGTATTGTCTATTCTTCTTTGTGTCGCATTCGTAAACGTTTAGCAAGCAGCTTTGCCTTAAATTTAAATACGCCAATTTTGTTTATATTATATGGTATATAAGCTATTTCAATTATTGGAAGCTTGTCGCAGGGTATCCAACTGAATATCAAAACCAGTTTTTGTTTCTTGCTGTTAGTTTATCCTGTCGCGGCAGACCGGAAGTAACATGGCAAATGACACTTTGGGGCACAATTTGCACACGTGTCGCATAGACTACACACGCACACACAAACAAACACACATATGCAATGCTGACTGCATTGTCTTTTGGGCCTGGGCCGGCCTTCAATGCCGCAAACTTTTTTGTATGCAACAAGCAAAAAGCATAACAAAAAAAAAGAAGAAAACAAGCTGACGCCATTTTGCCATTAATTCTGGCCACTTTATGGCCAGGCAAAAACAAACTTGCGCTAACCGTACGTTGCAAGTGATTGCCATTAAAGGGTATTCGGATTTTCTATTACACTCTGCAGTCTTTCGTTCGCAGTGCAGGGCTGTAAAGCGGTTCGGAACCGGCACGGAACCTTTTTGTAACTCTGCCTTGAACTAAATCTAACGCCCAGTTAGTAGGCATAAACAGTCAAACGCAAGTTTAAATCAAAAATTTCTTGTTTTTAGAAATTTTAGTTTTGCAGTATATAAAAATATAGAAACAGCATTTATTATAAACTGCGGTCGATATTTTTCTTACTCTTAATATTAAAGTGAACCAGTTTTTAAAAATGAACCGTTTAAAGTCAAGTCTGCGACCTGCCCTGAACCAAACCTATTTGAAATCGTAATTTGAAACTCTTAGTTTTAAGCCGAAGCTTAAATTCAATTAATTTTTGTTTAATTATATGTTGTGCTTACATTTTTTCCAGAAAATTTGAAAATTAGATTAAATTAAAACAAAAAAAATATATAGATTAAGTAAATTGAGTTTATAATAAATTGTTTAAATTTATATTAAATTTTTAAAATAAATGTAATGAATTGCATCTAATAAAAATTGTAAGAAAGGCGACGAGCCAAGAGTTGAAATTGGGTTCCTTAATGTGGTCAACCAGGTTCAGGAACCGAATCCAATGCTGAGGCAGTCGGAACCAAAGAGAAACGTTTTTAAAGTTTCGAATTACATTTTCTCTTCGAATTTAACATACCCAAACAATTGGGCAGCGTATTGAAAGTTCGTCACATGTTTTTGTTTTAGCTTCCGTCGTGTTGTTTGCAGAATTCATTTGGACTGTGGCCTTTTGTGTTTTTGGCTTTTTGTGTACTTTGGTTTGCCATAGACCAGGCTTGGGCCGAGTTAACATTGCAATGGCGTTGGCTGCCACCAAGTGCTTTATAGCGTTGTGTTTTAACAAACAGTCCAAAACAATTACCTCGCATCGACTCCTGTGCCAAGTACTGCCGACGAATGGAGTGCTAGCGGACGACTACATTTCCAACTACGTCGCCAGCTTCGACGGCAGCTCCAACTTCCGAACTGCTCCATTTAACATGGTCCGTGCATTGAACTGTTCGCGTGGCGCACCTCTTCGATATTTTTATGCCACTCGCATTACGTATGCGCCCCGTTGTGCGCTTTGTGAACCAGCTCGCAATTATTGCCGGCTCTCCCCATTTATGCCCCAAGGCTATCGAATGCAGCGCATTGTCATTGTTGCCAACGCCGGCTGCTCCTTTTTGCCAACGCTTTATGTTGCCACACAAAGCACTGTGGAGTGTTCCACAACTAAGACAAGCAATAAGTGCTGGACTACAAATGGCAGGCACGACTCTGGCAGGAGGAGGAGCTGCTGGAGTTTGCCTAAGAGCAGTGAGTGCTCTTATTAAAGTTCGTTTTGTTTGCCCCCAAACAATGTCGTCACCGGTCTCCAAAGTGTCGGCAACAGCGGGCCACGGGCTCATTCTGCCAGTCTAAAAAGTTGCAGTCGAGACCATTTTATGAATACATAAACTATATATATATATATATATGCATATTATGGAAGTTGATGCAACAGCAGATTGTAATCTGTGCACACACAGATTCTTTTGCCATTCGCTGCAACAAAAACTAAACGTGTCTTATAACTTTTGGCCATATATTCAAAAGTCTCCGTCTTTTAATATGCAGTTTCCTGCGATGCGGAATGTGTGGCACACAAAAGAAGATATATTTATATTTATGGATATACATATATTATTATTAAGGCAGTTGAGCTTAAGCCTTAAAGCCTCTGTCTGCATTTTCCAGCAGGACTCGAGTGCGGCAAAAATAGGAGAAACAAATATAAATTGATTGACATAAATGAATAATTTACTTAACAAACACATAAATCAACTTAGTGACAACTTTCTTAAAACGTTCAATTAATTTTATGCATTTGGAAAAGAACAAGAGTGCTCTAATCGATTTTGGCTGACTAGGAAATACCCTTTAACTGGGTGCAGTTGCTGTTATAAATATTCGAAATTTCTTTTATAAATACATCCAGACATCCAATAAGCTCGTCTAAGCACTATGCTAAAAAAATCACATTTTAAAATCGATTCTTATCGATTTCGCGTTAATATGGCTAGTTATCGATAACTTTAACTTGATCTGCGCGTCCAAACAGACGGAAGACCAGACTGACGGAAGACTAGGAGACGACGGAGATGGCTCCTCCTGCATAATATGTTTATACCCTGAACCAATTGAAAATGTGTAAAAGGGTATAATAGTTTTGTGCCAATGTATGTAACATATAGTAGGAAGAATTTCCAACATATTGATCAGCGTCAATAGCCGAAGCGATCTAACCATTTCCGTCTGTCTGTCCGTCCGTCCGTCCATCTGTATGAACCCGTCGTTCTCAGAACCTACAATAGAGAGAGGCTTGAAATCTTGAACGTAGGTCCTCCTAGCTGCAGTTGGTGTTGATAGAATAAGGTTCAGGGTATCCCCTAGTCGGTTTAGCTCTAGGCTGAAAAGCTTAGCAATATCTCAAAATCGAAAAAAAAATTGGCATGATTATTGTTCTTATTTTATATAAAAGAATATTTATTGCTTCTAAATATCTTATTACAATTCATTGTGATTAAACTTAATCTAACCTTATCGTTTTTCTTTCTCATAGTTTCCACGATAAAGAACAAAACATATTGTCGCTCTTTTGCAACTGGACCAATTTTAAACAAACAATCTAGAACTCTGCTCACCGACTTATAATCTTATACACCTGTACTCTATAAAGTCATTCTATTGAATACACACACATATCGCCAAAGGACGCACAGAGGACACGGTGCACGAGCTGCTGTGCTGTGATTGCAGCAAAGCCCCATTTCCAACTTCCCCCCGCCCACCTGCTGAGTAAACCCAATCAAGACGGCGCCGCTTAAGCCACAAGCCTACAAATTTGGTCAGATGTTATGTTGTGGCTTCTGTTGTGGCAACATGTCGAAACGGGACTACAAAGTGGCCACCACAGATGGCATCGAGCTGGAGCCGTTGGGAGGCGAAAAGAGCGATAAGGAGAAAGACAAGGACAAGGAGAAGCAAACGAATGGCGTCACCTTTGGTAAGTGACCTACCCAAACCAGTCCAAACCCAACCCAACCCAACCCAACCCAAATCTGCCCGCAACCCATTTGTTTGCATTGCAATAGCTAGCTGCCAAGCAGGGCCATCTCGAGGCCCCTGCACATGATCAAAGCCATCCCGCTGGGCGCTTATGTACAAAGCAAAGTGCATAATTGCACTTGTGCATAATTTGACGCTCCACACGCAGTGTAAAGCTCCTGTTGCCACAGGCGGCTGCCAATTTCGCCCAGCTGCCCCACCTGTCACGTACCCCCAATCCCGCCTGTCAGCCATCAGGTTGTTTTCTTAATTACGCCAAATGCAAAACAAAAGCATTAAAAAATGCGCAAGACAAAATGCCGGCTCGTCCCGCTTCCGTTCCCGAACCCCTCCTCCCAACCCTCTGGCTGGCTGAGCTGTCTGAGCTGTGGCGTTAATTTTGTATCCTGCAGGAAACCGTTAGTCATATGCTCATACGCCCCGTTAGCCAAGCCTGAACCTGCACCAGCCGAGCAGCCGAGCCCAGCCGCAAGTAAATATAATGAATGTCAGCAATGTCTCCGTCTCGCCGTTGCCTTCGCCTGTTGCTGCGGCAATTCTCTACTTCTGATACCCTAGCAGAGGGGACTGTAATTTGCTGACATGTTGTGTAACTCATAGGCGGAGGAATCTGCGGCCCTATGAAGTATATATACATGCTTAATCAGTGTTAAGTGTGGATATTACCATATTCGTATATCTGAGTAAAATTGGCATTGCTTTATATTATTATGGCAGATAATTCATATATCGTAGTCATCTGGATCAGACTACTATATAATATAGCTACCTATAGCAACTATCGATTGACAATAGAATTCTTGTATGGTAAACTTTTTTTTTTCAAGATATCTTCTGAAGAAATCTTTCTCGAGATCTCTTCTCACTTTTTCTTATCTGATATTTCAGACTACTGTATCATATTCACCCCATATAAAGCTAACATCTTATCAACATCGGACAACTATATCATATTTTGCCTTATTAAATCATTTTTTCTTCAACTTATCTTCTCAAACTTGAGTTTCACTGACTAAAATCTTATCAATATCCTATTACTTTATCATATTTTCACATGTCCAAAACCTTTTTGTTCTTCATAATATTCTCGACAAGCTCAGGACCAACCCTTCCCCCTACTCATTTGAAACACTATATCAACTGGCATAAATCGGTCGAATATGGATTTTTGGTATTCAAATCTAGTTGTATTTCTGAATATGAAAATATATTGTAAATATGTCACATATCTGCAAGGGTATTTAATATTTGTCATGTCGACGTGAACTGTGTTATTTTCTTTTTCATTTTTTGTGCATTTTTCTATTAAAGACTACAATCCTCTCATATTTCATTTTTGAATTTTTTGTTTTGCCTGTGTTGTTGCTTTCAAAGATGCCACAATCTAGCTCCTAACCGCGCCCACCACCTCCCCGGGGGGCATTCAGTTGGACACACAAACTTGGAGACACAGACGGACATTTGCAGTCAGGCACGCCTTCAGTTGGCTCAGATTTCAGACATTCAGACGGAATTCTCAGTTTTTGTTTCTTTTAACATTTGCAATGCAGACTTGTGTTTATTTTCGCACGTGTGTGTGTGAGAGTGTGTGTGTGGTAATAGAAAATGTGCCCCGGGGAATATTAATTTTAGATTATGTAGTGCATAAACGTATGCCTGAATAAGCGACACTTTCAAGAAAATGTTTAAAAAACATTAAAGTTAAGAATAAAAGTGACCAAGAAATTTGAGGCCAAATATGACCGCACGATAATTACAGCAGGTACTTAGCAATATTTTAAACTAATACCTTTTGGCCTCTAAATGCGGGCTAGATGATGACTCTAGTTGAGGCCAATTAGCGAGGGAAATGCGTTGAAAGCTTTGGGTGACATCAGGCTTAAAAGGTTTCTGCTAGAGACGTGTCGGAACATTCGTAAGGCAATGCGATACAAAACGAAAAGAACGCATTTTTATATATATATTTTTTTGATATATATGTTTTGAGCCTTACAAATTTGTTCTTTAATTTATATTTATATATTTTTTGTAAGCTTGTGTATTATATTTTTGCTTAAAATTAATAATTTCTACTTGTAAACTTTTATTCCTAACATATATGTTCATTAAATTATATTTATGCTTATAAACAATAATTAATATTAATAATTAATTAGTTAAGTACAACTTCTAGTCTTTACATACATATTTTTCTTGAGGTTTTATTTATTATTATTTTTGTAATTCTGTATTGAAATTTGCTTATATAGCGCGGGTCGTGCGTGTTCGTGTCACGAGAGAAAGCACGCGCCCAACTCTAGCTGGGGGGTTGGCTTGAGTTAGTTAAGCTCGACAGCCTGAGGCCTTTTGGCTCATTTCCTGTTAAGTAAGTGAATGTTAAGCCTGGGGCTGGGGTCGGCAGGTGTATGAATTGATTTTCTCAAACTATTTGCATCGTGCAGACTATTTTATGGAGTCGCCAAACGGAAACTGGCTTCCGCAGGATACGTTAGGACTAACATAAATGCGGGAAAGTCGAGCAGAAGTTTGACAGAAATCGTGGAAAATACATGCTTAAATGCAGATCTCATGCTGAGCCCGGTTAGCCCATCAGAATACTTGATGAATTATTAAACAGTTAGAGGCTGACAGTGCAAACATAATGGAAGTCCCGGCAAGCCGGAATCTTAAGACTACATCAAGCGTGGAACTGCATGTGTCATGATAAAAGCCAATTGGTTTTTATCTGTGCAACAAATCGCGAGCTCTTGGGCACGTGGGCAGACGCGTCAAGGCAACGCCTAAAGTGTGCCACAGGGAGAAATGGGAAAGTGCTCTGTGGCATGGCAACCTATGCAAAATCAGTGTCACGGGAGCAGGACGTGTGCTTGTCGGTGTTGCAATTAAGAATGCACAAACTGGAGTAAGCACTCGAATGACAGCCGCAGGCAGCACGAATGTGCTCAACACTCGAGCAACACGGTTTGTGGCAGCAACAACTGAGTGTCTGTGGCAGCAACTGTTGTTGCTGTCGATGCCTGCTTGTCGCACCTGCTGCCTCTGACGTTTATAATTGCAGGATGCGTTGATGTTGATTGCATTCTGAATGGGCTCACTCGCTCCCACACACACATACTTCAAGCAACTTGACTTAAATAAAGAAGTCCTGCGCAT
This sequence comes from Drosophila novamexicana, assembly GCF_003285875.2. Lineage (NCBI taxonomy): Eukaryota > Metazoa > Arthropoda > Insecta > Diptera > Drosophilidae > Drosophila > Drosophila novamexicana. The sequence goes on along the minus strand of NW_020824808.1, from coordinate 2,866,021 downwards.
CCCGGCAAAAAAGCAAAAAAATGAAAATATTGTAAGAAAAAATAGTAGCATAAAAATGGGGCTACCAAGAACAATGCAATGTATGTGTGTGTGCGAGTGAAAGTGAAGACATATAGAAATGGATAAAATGTGTTTTTGGGTCAGGCCACTTGAAGCATTGCGAGCAGGAAGTCAACGGAAGGCGATGCAAATGGCAAAGCGATGCGCCGCAGTGCAACAAATTATTTTTGCAAAATGGCGCAAACGAAACAAACACACATACACACACACACACACACACACACACACACTGACACACAGGCAAAAACACAATTAAATGCAACTACAAAGCCCCCCAAGGCGGCCCACGTAATTAAATGGAAAATGCAAAATGCGACTCGCAAAGCCAAGTCTGTCCGTCTGCCCGTGTGTCCGTCTGTCCGTCTGTCCGTCTGCCCGTCCGTCCATCTGCCTGTCAGTCAGGCAGGAAACAACAATGCCTGCCACCGGAGGTGAGGAGAAGTAGCTGGCAACTTGGCTGTGGTCTAGCACACTTTTCGCAGCACTTGAAAGCATTCCAGGCATTCGCTCCTTTTTTACATTTTCTTCATGTTTTTTTTTTTTTTTTTTCAGTCCAATTTCTGCACAATTAGTTGGCAGTTATGTTTGGGCCTTTGGCGGGCTCTGGCTGCCATCGAATGCATTTGTTGCATGCACCAGCTGCCACACACAGTCGAGTACTTGGGCCAAGGATGCCTATGCTGGCAATGGAGACCTTTTGAGTGCTGCTTCAACACGAGCTGCCAATTAATGAAATTATTGAACATTCCACAAATTGACTGCACAAGTGCCCACTGTACTTAGTGAGGGATAGGGGAGGAGGGGACACAGTTCCTTAAGAGCGCAAAACACAAATGAACATTTGTTATTCAAGCGGAAAATTGGCAAAGCAGTCTACTTTGAATAAGCTTTGGTTGTTCGCTATGTCAGCAGACGACTTTAATTTTAAATTAATCATTTTCTTTAAATATTTAAATTATAAAGTTTCCTCAAATTGCGCTGCCTAAGCTCAGTATATCCTTTATAAATATATCATGCACTTTTAAGAGTTATGTCAGTAATTGAGTTCTCAATCAATTATATCTGCAAGACTATATTCGATGATATTAGATAGATCATAAATTGATTCTTGCGAGGCTTCTGTGCAAGCTGTTAATAACATATACATATTATGTTATTGCTTAACATTACAGCTTACGTTAACAGTTCGAACAGTTTTCTCATAACATATTCCTGTAATACGCAGTAGGCATTAGGCATAGGCCATGTTGGGCAGTTGCCAGAGCTTAAAAGGAACACCACTTTAATAAAAATTCTCCGGTTAATCCAACATAGGCAAATATCGATTTGTAGTCCCTATAAGAGCTAGAGGCTTTAAATTTGATAAGTACGCCGTTCTGCACATATTAAAAATATTTCACTTTTCGATTCCTTACCTTATTCAACCCTTAAAGTTCATAAGTACTGGTCTTTGTGTGTCCTTTACTCAAGCAGTCTTGAGTGGACCACTCTTGCTTGCTTTTATAGAATTCTATCTTTTCACTGTTCTACTCTATAAATTGGCTTGGGCGTATTCTTTTTCCGACCCATCATAAAATTATCTTTGACATTATACAAAACCATTGAATGTTATATGAAATCCAGCCCATTTCGAGCTATTTCTATTGTTGTTCTCTTATCGTTCATGTAAACGTAATGAAGTACAGAGATTAACAAGCACTTAATCGAGCAATTACGAGTTTCAAGTCGTAGCCGCAGCCCCCGCTCAACCCTTGGCAGCAAAGCTCGCAAAGTTTTGTGCGAATGTGTGTGTGTGTGTGTGTGTGTGTGGGGGGAGTATATCAACGCCTAAGGCAGCAGCTGCAGCAGCCACATGACGCAGTAACTGCCATCGCAGCAGCTTAAATTTATTGATTGTTTCATAAACAGCGATTATTTAACCACCACATTTCGATTTGGCGCCCAGGGGCGACCCGCTCTCTATTACAGGCACTTGTGGCCATGTTCAACGACAGCCAAGGCCCTTGAAGTGTGGGCACACATACACACACACACGCGCACACACACACACGCAGGCACACGGCATTCATCTGTGTGCTCTTCACAAGTTGTGGGCTGTAAATTTGCAAGCGACAGCAAATACTCAATGCTGGACACGCTGTACTGTGGGCCAATATGTACACTTTTTGTGGCATTAAAGATACAAATTGGATTCAATTCAATTCAATTCAAGAAAGTCATTAAGTGGTCTAAAAACAGCATTTAAGATTGTTCATACAATTTAGAGTCTTGGAAAAAATGTAAATAATCGTGGGCTTTAAATTATCCTTACCAATGGTCGAATATATTTTACTCAAAATATTCCATGTATATTCCCAAGATATTGAATACAAGTCACATTAAAAATTCAAAATATATATCAAATATTGTCAGCGGGTTTTTATTATTTAACTATAGGCAATTTAATAAATTTGAAGCCTGGAATTATGGTTCAGAACTGTTATGCTTAACAGCTGTTATCACAACAGCTGACGATTATGTTAAGTGTTTTGGTATGTTACGGTCTAAGGTCCAGGCTATTTGCCAGAAAAAAACCCAAAAATATGCCATGGTGCACTGATGGCGACACCCGTGAAACGCGTTAAGTAACAGACGGAACGATTTGGGGGAAAAGCTGGGTTGCGATTACAATTGAAAAGAAAAGCCCTGCTAACTGAATTGTACGCAACGACGACTTTACATAGACGATAAAAAACGCCTCGTCGGCAATTATTTGCGGCATGTTCTCTAATGAACACCCTGTGTTTCCATTTGCAATTCCATCATTTAATTGTGTGCTCTCTCTCTCTCTGGCAATTGGACGACGTGACAAAGACTTCATTGGGTTAAGCTCGCTGCTCGGCTTCGAACAGCTCAGACCCCAAACCTGCCACCTCCCACACATCCCCTTCAGTGTTGACATTAAACAAGTTTTCGTGACCTGGCGCTGCGCCCAAGTAAAACTTTTGCCATACTCATCAATCCGTTGTAAAAGTTTTTGTACTTTGTTTACGCCTAACTTTTTTAAGCTCGCCGCAATAAACTTAGAAAAGTACATACAAGTACGGTTCATTGTGTTTGCGGCTGCCAATGCCCAAATCAAATTAGAACACGTTCAAAGCAGGTGCCAAATGTTACTAAGATTTCATTAATTTTTTCACTTTTCAGTTTGCTATTTAATTTAGAAATTAAGCTTTTTAAAGTGTGAAAAATGTGTTTTTATCATTAGTGGAAGAATTTTTGTTAATTTATCATATATAAATTGATTGAAGCTCTTTTTTTTGAATCCTTAGAAGATTGACACCTTTTAAATAATTAACATCGGAGCAATTCTGTATACATTCTTAATAGAAGTGTATTTATGTATCTGTGTATATATCTTATGTAAGAAATAGTATCTTCATCATTTACAAAGTTTCGACTTTTGCGCAGTTTTGGCAAACTTTCTGCCAAATTTAGGCACAATATTCTAGTTTTCTTTCGTATTCGAGCTTTGCTTTGTGTTTTTTTTGTTTTATTTGTTCTCAATTCCTGAATTTGATTGATTTTGCAATGAAAGCACGTTGACCTAAACAGAAAATGTAAATTAAAAGTCAATTTCGTGCATGTGCAAATGTATGTGGTCATATCTAAGTGTACAATAAAGGACTCAAATCCAACTGGTGGTAAGGTCAGCAGGGTGAATCCTCCTCAGTCTGCGACAGTCTCAATCGGAGCAATTAACATTGCAATAATGTGATTATTTCTATTAGAAACACTCGGAAGTTGCAGGCGCTCAGCATGTGTTCTAATTTTGTGGAATTATTTGCCGCAGTTGCAGCCTCCATTAGAAACTAATGAGTGTGTGTTGGACTTGCCAAAAGGGCGCCACAAAGTAGGCAATAAAAAGCAGCATCCATTCGAGAAATACGTGCGCTCGTAAATCTCGAATGAGCCGGAATGCGCCTCATATATGTATAAAGCCGGAATCCATCCCCTAATTATGCAGCATCAAGAACTGTTCGCCGATTGAACCTTTGGCTAACACATGATAAAGAAGCAGCGGCAGCGACAGCAACTAGATAAAGCTGCATATTGGGGAGAAATACGCGGATGATGGTGTGGCTGATAGGAAAGGATGGGAGGGGTGTGCGGGTTGTGCTGGTGGGTGGTGCTTAAGGGTTGCAGCATGCTCGCTTGATTCCGATGTGCTTGGCAACACCAAAACACTCCACTATTTATGCTGCTTTTGAGGCAAACAAGTTTGTTGGCGCAAGGGACCGGCAAAAAGGGCCCAAAGAAATTTCATTTTCATTTTCGCAGGTGAGAGCCAATGCTGGCAAATAGCGAGAGAGCGTCAAAAAGAGCAAGCGAGCGAGAGCTTGCGAGAGCGTGAGGACATGCGCTGCACAGCTGTGCAGGTTGGCTGGCGGGCGGCAGGCGAAGGGTGGGGGGGCATTGTCGGAGGGGTTGCTGCAAAAGTGCTTTTCACAGCCGGAGACCCAACGGCGAGCCACAACAGCATCCAGTTGGAAAATGAACGCGCAGTCAAACGCATCGGAAAGCGCGTAACAAACAAACGGAACATCGAAACGAAAGCCCGTGTTGACAAAAAAAAAACCTCCTCAACCCACACACAAACACACTCGCACACAGATGAGTCGCGTGCTGCCCTTACACACTGCCCCCTGCCCGCTGTGCGTGTCTATAGCGAAAAGAGCATAGAAATTGTCAAAAAAAAAATATTAAGAAAAGAAAAGAAAATACGAAAGAAAGGAAGCAAAGTAAGAGAAGGCAACCGATGAAACGAATCAATTTCTTTCGGCTTTTTGTTAATTGAAGCTAATTAGCAACAAAGTTCTGGCAACGAATCGAGTTCGGTAACGGAAATTCAACGGTACTTCAAGTGAAACCAGTGAATTTGATTGTGAAAGCAAAGCTCAAAGTTCATGTGTACAAAGTAAAAGCCAATATTGGGCCAAGTGGGCGGGCCATATAAATAAATTGGTTTTGACCTAATGAAACCGTCACATGCATTGATTAATTGTTGCTATTTTGACCTTTCATAGCCAGCCAAGACCCAACAGCAACAAGCCAAAGCAAATATCTGCACACGCTTGCCACACTATTATATAGTCGGCCGTCCGACCAAAATGTCAGAATTAATTTCTAGAGCCAACAATAGAGGAAGGAGTCGGCGCTGCCGCTGCCGCTGCCGCTGCCGCTGTCGTTTTGTACGCAAATGCACTCGCCAATTCAGTCAAGTGGCAAACAAAAAAAAGGGACCAGATGCAAAAAAAAAAATAAGGATAGCAAAGTAAAAAAGCAAAAGCAAAATGCGAAAGAAAAAAACAACTCGAATTGGACTGGAAAGCGCACTATTGACATATATACGCGCATTCAGAAAGCACTCAGAAACGCGCTCGCTGCTCGCAAAGAAAAACGCCGCATAATCAAAGCTAAGACAAAGCCGGAAATTCACTTATACTCTCCGACTCACACTCACACACACACACACACACACTAACACTAACGCTCAATTGACGCATGTGAGGAAATGCGCGCTGTTGAGCTTTGCTTTTTGACATTTCATTTTCAAAACACAGATTCCAATGCGAGCGCACCGTTAAGTGTTGCTCTCTCGCAAGCTCTCAGCTGGCATTCCAGCTGCCACGCATACGCTCTTCATTCTGACTATCGCTCGTTTCTCTCTTGCTCTCTTGCTCTCTTGCGCTCTTGTGCTCTTGTGACGCTGGCTGCGTAATCACTAAAGTTTTGTTTCCAATTGTTGAACAACAACAAATTCACAATAATAACAACATGCATGCAAATGTAAACAAATGCAGAAGGCGTCTTAACAATACAGTTAATAGTATTGTATTTACATGGCTGTTGACCTTGACATGTCAAAGAATATAACAGGAACTGTAACAAGGCTATTTTTATATTCCCGCGACAACTGCATGTCCTTAGAAATTGTTATAGTCAAGCATTATGATTATTAGAAAGTTAATGGGCATTTGAATGGCTTAAAGAATGATAACAGGCGTATATTTAATATATTTCTCAATGTTAAGCGAATGTTAAGATCATTTAAATTTAAATTTTATTCTGAAATAAATGTCAGATAACATTATTATAATTCATTAAATAATATAATTTTTTTTGAAATTATGCATCTGATAATAAAATAGTAAAAAGCCTTAATTAAGACTTAATCTAACCATAAAAAAGCAATATTATTTCTTAATTTAGCATTAACATTAACAGGTTTTATATAGTCCGTTGCCGACCTGTAGAATCTTATCAACCCGAAAAAGTTGAATACTACGAACTTCTACCATAAAACATATTCTCGCCTTAGAGCCTTATCAGCAGATAAATTGCATTTGACATTGCGCAAATGTATAACTGTAAAGAAGAAGATTTAATTTTTTAAATATTCCTTTAATGTATATCAAATTGTCAATCTTAATTTATATTTTTAAAACCAAGTTTTGATTTTTAAAGCAAATTCGAGTAAATTACCCAAAATTCAAGCTTAGCATATTTACTTTGTTATTGCCAAGTCTTAACCGCATAAAATTCGCCAAGGATGCTCAACTTGAACTTCAAGTGCTGCTCAAAAGCAGACATGGACACACACACACACACACACACACACACACGCACGCACACACAGAAAGCATTCACAATTTTCGGGGGTTGATTTTTGGGGCGTCGAAAGCGCTTTTCACTAATTCAATGCGACATTGAAATTGCGAGCAACATTCAAAAACTGCAGACGCAGACAACGACATGGACAGGGCGGCCGCCGCAGCCGCCGCCGCCGGCTCAGACAGAGCCCAAATGGGCGATGGACTAGACGGGATGCCGGCTGTGCGGCGGCAGGAGTCGAGACCGGAAGGGCGGCAGCTTTTGGCGCCTGTCCCAAAATATAAAAGCAAAAGAGAAAAGAAAATCGAGAAAGGCGGGTGGAAAGTCGACTCACAGTTTTTCCCATTTTATTTTTCATCTCTACCTTTTGAGGGGGCGCATAAATTACGATTATTTGTCCGTCAGATTATCAACTCGTCGCGTCGATGAGAGTTTTTCGGCTCTGTCAATTTCAAACTGATTTACCTTCGAATTTTATGGGGCTAACGTAGTCAAAGTTGGCTATATAGAAAATGTGGCAAGTGCATAAAATATGCATGAGGCGCACGTGGCTTGACTGGGCGAGGCACAAATAAAAAACGATAAAAAGACTGCTATCTTCCGCACGCCAAAGATTAAATACCCTTGTAGACATATGGCTTACGACTTTGCAGATATGTGGTGAGAGTAGTACAGCTCGTAGCTGCTGAGTTTGCTTGAGATAACTTGAATGACAGAAATATTTGACCAACAAAAACTGACGGATTCCACCATTAAAGCTATATGATATTATATATACCATATATGACAAACTTCAGGAGATTAGGGAATCTTGTAAATGTAAAGTTTGCTTAAGATATCTTGAAAAACGAACAAGAGTTTCATACAGGAAGTTAATTTCGGACTGATTTTTACTATGGCAGACGTTTTCACATATTGCAGTAGCATAGAGAATCGAATATATGTCAAATTTGGTCAAGATATCTTCGAAAACAAATAACTGCCATAATTTTGGATGATTTTCTTCTAGCGTTATGATATAGTAGTCCGATGAATTATAGGGAATCAAGTTTGATCAAGATATTAAGTTCTGGCTTATCGTATATATAGCTGTCCGATCATAGTACAAGTTTGCACATATGGCAGCTATATGACATATTAGTCCGATGTTAATAATAATTTTATTTGGGGAATCTAGTAAATGTCAAGTTTGGCAAGACATCTTGAAAAACAGAAGGGATTATCATGCAAGAAGTTAATTTTTGATGGATCGTTCCTATGGCAGCTGAATGATAAGTAGTCCGATGCTAGTAATATTTTGTGCATATGTCAGGAGTATTTTGAAAAACGAATTTTTAATCTTTCCTACGGTAGCTATATGATATAGTAGACGGATCCTGCCAATTCCGAATGTTTCATGATAATGGCTATAGAACTTGGAGATTAGTTAAAATGAAGGGATCTTATACTATATACACTTTATAGGGTCAGAGATTTTCTCAAAATATCATAATAAAATGCGAAATCCTGTCTGCAAGGGTATCAAAAGGGCGCATATTGAGGCATATCAAATGCTGCTGCTGCCATATCTAACCAAATATTTAAACATAATAGCAGCAGTTGATCTTGACGTTTGTGACAGTAAATTGATGTGTTTGTTGTTCAAATCGTATATAGCCGATATAAATAACTGAAGAACGCGGCGTTTAAGCAACGCATTTAAGTTAACGTATTGGCCGGAAGACAAAAAGATATCGGCCCCGTTAAGATTTCGGTCGTTGGCGGTGGTCGTAAAGGCTCAAAAATTTGGCGGCGCGAGCGCATCGAAATGACAAATGATCCGGATTTGGATGATTGTGCATTTCTATCAGGTAAACGAACCCGAACCAAGCACCCATATAAACTCATATGGATATCCAACATCCAACGTTCAATCCAAATCCCACAGTGGACGCAATGCAAACATTTCGCGTGCAAATATTTACATAATTTAATATGACCCCTCACTCCCAGCCTGCCTTTGCCCCGCCCGCTCTGCGCTACTTCTCACTTTGTCCTTTATCGCACTGACATTTAATTACATTTTCCAGGTGGCGAATCGAGTGGAGGCCGCCAGACGCGCACCGGAGTCGCCGTCTGCTCGCAGCGACGGGCCCTTCTCGTTGCAGGCATCGTGCTCGGCTCCCTGCTGCTGACGGCCGTTATCATTGCCTACGCCGGACCTCAAAATGGTAGGTTCCATTGTGCATATTTGCGTTTTGGTTGCATTTCTTTGCGTTCTTTTCGGTTTGTTGTTTTTGAATTTTATTACCACCACAACAAACAACTACAACAACTACAACAAGCCAGCGACAACCGGCGAGCTGTGCTTCCGCTTGCCGGATATGCTGCAAAGCAAGAAACAGTTTTGACATCTCTAACAAAGATACACACACACACACTATATTGTATTTCTAGGCAAGTTAACTACTCCTATATGTTCCAGGTGCAAGTCATATACTGTGATTGTGTCCCGTTAGATTGTTTCTCTTCTGCTAACTAGGGCCTGGCTCCTTCAAAACAAGACACAATGATAGAAAAAACTGCAGTTCCTTCAAGATTCTGTGTAATTCGATATGGTGGACTCAAGCTTGGACTCAATAGTTTAGAGCGTCTGTCCATCAATCGTCAATTATATAAGCAGTTATTTGTGATAAGAAGGTAGACTCATTTAACCGAATGCGAAAGATTTTCATAAGGTAGCTGCAGCTTGTGAGGAGGCTGATCTTGGCCAGCTCAGACCTCCTAGAAAGTTTACTAAGGCTTCTAGCCTGCTCGAGATGAAAGCAGGACATGTGAATATTAAAATGAAAAGCTTAACATAGACAGCTGATATCTGCATTTAATACAATTAAATATACCCTTTTAATCAATTGCATTATATGTTTCCATACTAGTCAGAGCTTTTTATAACATGCCAGCACGCCTTTTCACTTGGTGTGCCTCTTAGAGCCTGCAGTAAACAGCATATTATCCATATTGAAACCATATAATCGCATTAAGTTGATGAAGGTTGCAGCCAGCGGCAGCTGCATTCACACATCCTACTCTCTGCTTCTTGACATAGTCGCAGTCGGTTGTAATATGCCTTTAATAGTGTTAACGCAAACCAAATACTATTAAAATATATGCTGGGCACACTCACACTCACACTCACACTCACATGCTTGCTTATGTCTGCCCCAGGCAAGCCCAGGCAGGCTTGCAAGGAGGAGGCGATTGGCTGGGAAGGGCTGGTGGTTCCAGTGTTGCATATTACGTTGCAAAATGTATGCAAAGTACAAACATAAACCTTGTGTTGCATACTTAATGGGGCAAAATGCATTGAAGGCTAATTGCATTACGGAGCCGTAGCCGTAGCCAGAGCCAGAGCCGGAGCCAAAGCGCCAGACATGCATGTTGTGTGCAGGCGTGTGTTTGTGTGTGTGTGTGTGTGTGTGTGAGCGTGTGTGTGTCATGTTTGCAAATGAAATATGCAACACGGTGTGGCCAGCCGGCACAAAGGTTTTAAGGCCTATCATTGCCTACTCCCCAGCATACTTGTATTGTCATTAATTGATGCAACACTTCGAAAATACACTTAAAATGCCAGCTTTTAATTGACTTTTAAAAATACGTAAGCATAATCTAAATAAAAAAAAGTACTCGTACGTCTTCTATATGCAATAGTTATATAAATATATATAAATAAATATGTATACAAAATTTGTTTACCATTTTCTTTTCATATTGTTGTTTCTTTGTTTTCTTTTGTAAAAACAAAATATTATATACATATTTATGAAAACTTCTCTTAAATGCTTGTTTGATTGGTAAAAATGTGAGTAACAAATTTTCCAAAACCCACTTCTTCTAACCGGTAACTAACCCCGAAAAATTAGTACATATATATCTTCATATATAGTATTTTTATGATATAAGATAATCTGTCGGCATGTTGCTGTCATCCAATGTTGTTCTTGAAATACCCTTTCTGTATGTTTCGTTACTTAGTGCATTTGATCTCCTTTTAATTATCGTACAACTAATACTCAAATCCAAGACTCTTCTCTTTGTTTCAATTCGCCAAACACTAAAATCAACATATTCTAATCTAATCTTATCTTACTTTTTTCGAAAATTGCTTGTATTTTCTGTAGTATTTTCTAAAGTAAGAACGTATTTTCAACATCGAACATTCTTTGAATCTACATAAACAGATATCATTTCCAAGCCCTCTAAAACTTAACAAGTTATATTCGATTTTAAGATATAAATATATATATTTTCTAACACACTAGAAACAAAAACCCAGTCGGAAAATTTGAAAAATTAAATCATACTTGTTGAGCTAATTTTCATAATACCCCATAATAAAGCAATAACTATCTCACGAATTAAACAAAAATAAATGATAAGAAATAGGAGTAGACCGATTTCTATATGCCCAGCTATAATAAGAAGAAAATCTTGTATAATTAAAAAGACAATTTTTTTTACAAAATCATAATTTCAAAGAACTTGATGTAGCTTATTTTTACTACTTTAAGAAATGATGAAAAGAAGGTATTAGTAAAAAAACTTTCCATTAAATAATCATTTTCCTACAAAAACCCATCCATTAATTCTTTTATAGAACAAATTTTTATAATATTTCTGTTTAACTCCTATTAAATGTGCTAGCGAACCCAGTCAAAAGTCTTGAACTCCTCCGCCAGTCATCAGATTGTATGCTAGCTTTTTATTATTTCCACCTCTCTGCTTAACCCTAGCGTTTCTGAAGCCCCACGTTTTGAGTTTGTTCTCTTTGTTAACCGTGTAAAACGCAGTTGATTAACAACAAGCATCAATGTGCTTAGCCACAGTTCCCCAAACCATATTAAAAAAAAATACATAAAAACTGCCCAATTCCAAGCCAAGTATCTGAACATTACGTTTGTGTGTATGGCCTTTGCAGACTGTTCCTGTGCGGCGAAAACGGCGTCTGATTATGAAACGGATGAAGAAAACAACACACAGCCATTCAATCCAATTGCCACAAACGGGGAGCCCTTCCCCTGGCTGGAAAAGCTGCTGCCCAACAGCGTGCGACCCTTGCGCTACATGGTTACGATACACCCCAATCTCACAACGCTGGACGTCAAAGGTGAGCCCTGAGCCGTGAATCGAGAACCACCCGATTCGTTAGCTTTTTCCCTAATGCAATTCTCTTACTTACCTTCAATTGCGGCAGGTCAAGTGACCATCGATCTGTTCATAGAGAGGGAAACCAACTTCATAGTGCTACACATACAGGACCTGAATGTTACCGAGAAGGTGAGTCAAGGTGGTCCAATTAATGGACTCTTAACTAATTGCATTTTACGCACAGGCGCTGGTTACGCCCGGTCCCAAGGGCTATGCCTTGAAGATAGTCAAGGTGCTGGAATTTCCGCCACGTCAGCAATTTTACATTGAGGTTAAGGAGAAGCTCAAGAAGAAATCCAATTATACTCTGAATTTACGCTGGTATTCCAAGCTGAATCCCGAGCCGGAGGGTTTCTATGTGGATCAGTACGAAAGCTTCAATGGACGTGAACGGTAAGCGTCAAATACATTTTTGTGAAGCTGGAAGCTGACTCGACAAAAACGGAAGTCTAGAGTAAGCCTTAATCCCTTACAGCCTGCTGGCAGCCACGGTCTTCAGGCCAAATGGCGCACGTCGGGCCTTTCCCTGTTTTGATGAACCGCACGTGCGTGCGCCTTTCCGCATCTCTGTATTTCGTGACCGCTTCCATATAGGTCTATCCAATTCGATAGTGCATACCACAGAGGATGTGGGCTTCTACATGGGCACAGGCCTGGTAAGTGCACTCCCAAACATCACGTAGGGTCAATTGCCAATTGTTTGTACCCTTATTTTAGCTGCGTGATGACTTCATCGAGACGCCACCATTGCCCGCCGATGCAGTTGCCTGGGTGGTCAGCGACTTTCAGCGGGAATCGCTGCAACCCTCGGCTGCGTACATACCCACCACGGTGGCTCCAGCCACCGCCGGCAGCGGCAAGAAGCCCTCACAGCTGAACAACTACACGCAGCTGAAGAGCAAAAATCCGCCGGTGCGCAATATTACGGCTCTGACGCACTCGCTCAACGTGAATTTGACGCCCTTTCACAATATCAGCAGCTCGACGACCACAGCGCTGCCCATGACCATCAATGGGAATGGCAAACCCACAAATCTGACCTCGTTGTCACAGTCCACCGGCTCGTCCATTAAGCGCGCACCATCGTATACCTTCTATGCGCCCAGAGATTTGCTGCCGCGCTCTTCCTTCATTCTGCACACATCCCGTGATGTGTTGGAGTATCTCCAGACCTGGCTGGACATCAGTTATCCCCTGACTAAGGTGGACTTTGTGGCGCTGCCTTCGCTGGACCGCAATTTGATCTCCTCCTTGGGTCTGGTCACGTTGAAGACTTCTTTTCTGACCGATCCCCATTCCATTACCTCGGAGCAGTATCAGTTCAGTGCGCTGCGCATTGCCGAGGCCATGGTGCGTCAGTTCTTCGGCGGCATCACCTCGCGCAAGGTGCTCAAGGATGTCTGGCTGTGGGAGGGTCTCATTCAATATCTGGGCATACATGCGCTGGCGCCACTCCAAGACAGCTGGCCGCTGCGCGAGATGTATCTGCTGAAGATGGCCAACGCGGCGCTGGACATTGATGCCATTCAGGGCTGGGACAGCATCATGAACGGCACCCGGCACGATGGCAACAACGAGGAGTTCTTTGTCCAGAAAACGGCAGCTATATTCTCCATGCTGCACACGGCCATTGGCGAGGATCGCTTCCGCGGCTGCCTGGGCACCTTCCTCAAGCTGAACCGTTTCAAGACCGCCGAGCCCACGGATCTCTGGACCATATGCACGAAAAAGGCGAATGGCTCAAAGAATATTAAGGACATGATGACGCTGTGGACACATCAGCCCGGATTTCCGCTGCTCACCGTTACCAAAATGGGCAACACCATATCCATATCGCAGCGACCCTTCAAGCCAGCCGACTTTCTGGCCATTCACGATGAATCCTACGATGGCAACAACTACAACAAGACCACACTGAATGCCACCGACATGCCCAGCACCGTGGCGCCCACCCATGCCAGCAAGCACAAGTCTGTGCCACATCTCAAATGGATTTTTCCGGTTACATATGTCACCGATATCAACAATGTCAGCGAGACGCTCTGGATGCAGAACATCGATGGTGAGTAGCTCGAATCAAGTTGGGTTAGGTGATTTAATGCACTAGCCGAGGGCACCAAGCCCTAATTTGACTAAAGTCGGTGCACAGCTCGTCCACACATAAACTCTGAAAAGGAAGCACCTAAGTCCTACCTAAGACCTTTCTGAAATCTAACCGGACTGAGTTGAAACCTGATAGATAGATCTTAGATCAGAGAGGGAGTATGATTCTGAAAAAGGATTCTCCTTTTGCATTTGCTTTTGGTTGTATGAAAGAAGAGAAACCTTACTTGACAACTTCAGTAGTTCATCAGCTGTGCAGTAACCCTCAATATGCCTGCGACCCAAACGTTCTACTTGGTCCTCTCATCAAGAGATTCGCTATAAAAAATATGGTGAATAGGAAATTTCAGTTTGAAAAGTGGGAATCCATTCAACTGTTCCACAGTTTGAGTCTGAAAAATCTATCCGATGGAAGAAAATAATACCTATAGTACGTAAATCCGATTCTAGAACTTTAGAATTTTAAGAGCTAAGTAAAAAACTATCATGATTCTTCTTGAAGACTCGCTTAGTGCTTGAGTTATTGATGGAGAATTCTTTTTCTTATTCCAATACAATTTAGTTCCAAGCATTGCCTAACAATAACAATGTCGAATCTTCCATTTTCAGTAACTTTCAATGTGCCGGAGAATGTGAAATGGATCAAGGTGAATGCCATACAGAATGGTTATTATCGCGTCGTCTACAACGATGACAACTGGGCTAGTCTCATCGAGGAGCTATCCAACAATCCGAATCGTTTTAGCAGCGAGGTTTGTATAGATATCCTTGAAATGTGGATTCAAATTTAATTTCATGGAATGTCGTGTAGGATCGTCTCGGCCTGCTCTCGGATGCGTTTACCTTGTGCCATGCGAATCTGTTGCCCTGCGAGATTACGATGAACATGATCCAATATTTGCCCAGTGAGACGCATTACGGTCCAATGGCATTGGCTGTGCGACATTTGGAGAAGTGGCGTCGCATACTCAAGTACTCGGAATGTTTCCTCATGCTCAGCGAGTTTATCAAAATGAAACTATCCACTGTCATGGAAAAGGTGGGCTGGACCGATGAGGGCGATGTGGCCAGCAGGTGAGCTACAATAAGAATATACATTTGGTATAAAAGTGGAATATCTATAATGTCTACCTGTTAGGCTCATGCGGCCCGAGGTGCTCCTGGCATCGGTGCTGTGGGAGGACATTGACAGCATTACGAAGGCGAAGAATATGTTGAATCAATATTTGTACTACAACGGATCCGCCATAGCGCCCAATTTGCGTGAGGTAAGCTCGATCAGAGGCCGCTTGGGATTTAGCTTAACACGCTCTTAACATGCTCTCATTCAGGTGGTCTACACGGGCTCTATACTATCCGGTGAGTACATCTATTGGCAGCATTGCTGGGAGCGCTTTGTCAACTTGCAGCGCACCTCGGAGACATTTGTGGAACGGATGCAGTTGCTGCGCGCCTTGGGGCGCACCAAGGATGCCTGGCTGCAGAATCGCTTGCTATCGCATGTCACCATGCTGCCCACCGAGGAGGTGGTACAGGTGCTCAAGGCCATCGCAGGCACGCCCACCGGCGGTGCGATGGCCTGCCGCTTTCTGCAGGCCAAATGGTTTGAGCTGGAGAAGCGTCTGGGCCCGGACACCATTAGCTTCGCCAAGGTGATATCGGCCATAACGCAATATGGCGCAACGAAATTCGATTACGATGAGGTAGGCGATAACTAATATCTATGCCCACATATGTCTTAAATTGATTTATAAATGTTTTCGCACCCCCAGCTGAAGTCCTTGGTACATCGCTTTGGGCGTGGTCAGGGCATGTCCGTGCTGAACATGACGCTCAGCAGCGTTGCCTCCAATGTGGAATGGGTGGCCAGATCCCAGACGGCGCTCTATAAATGGGTGGAAAGTAATTTGCATTCGCATCGATAGAGCATTGCGCCTCCAAAGCACATAGAACTATTCGAATTTTAGTTTAATTATGTTCTGTGGTGTTGGGGCTGGAAGCGGTGCTCCCCAATTCATTTGTAATTATGTTCCTTGCAGGCAGAAACACACACACTCACACACACGAAAATAATCAATGAATTAATTAATTATATATAATTATTTAAAGTACTTACTAAAGTAATAATAATTACCATATCATTGCCATACACTTGCCACTTTGCGATTACCTATCGACAGGGTTTGAGATCTCCATTAGTTGTATTTGGTTCTACTTCCTACTTGGGATTCAGTTAACGCAATAAAATGAAATTCAACTGTAAATTAGGAAAGCAAACACACCAATCTCTTAAGTATATATATATATATATTGTATGGAAAATACGCATACTTACTGATGCCATTTTCTATTATCTACAACTGAACATAAAGATATATCTATATTGTATATGTATGTATATTTTACAAAACCGAAAACAAAAGAGGAAGCATATTTAGAGAAAAGTAATATAGCCTGTAAGACAAAACAAATTAACATATTTTTTCAGCAAAACTTAAAAGAAAAAACCAAAAACATATAAAACACTTACAAATGAAAAAAACAAAAAAAGGAAGTAAAAAACAATCCATTAACAAATTATGATAAATGTATAGCATATTCTTTAACGTAAGACTCGTTTCTTAAGCTGTATGTGTGTGTATATGTAAATGTATGTGTGCGCATTGATATATCACAGAACTCTTCCTTTTCCAAAAAAAAAAGAAAAAAATATACTTGCAATATGAGAACTCCATAAAGGCATATGTACATAGAGCAAGCATTTTGCCAAAACTCTCGACACTTTTTATTTATGCACAACAAATTATTGACATTATTATCGATAGAAGTACGTATGTATTTATGTGTATTTACAAACTTTTACCTTATGGCCACACAGTTTATGGGCCGTGCATTCAGTTACCGCTGGTTACAGTGAGACCTCACTTAAACGAACGAGCACAGTTAACCAGTTATATTTTTTTTCGTTCTGCTTAGGGAAATGTTTTTTTATATTTCTTTCTGTTCCAAAAGAAATATCTAAAAACTTGTCTATTTCACAAAACGTTCCAAAGAATTGAAAATTATTCCAATTTTCACTATTTACAAGTTTAAGAAAGTTAAATGTTGCTGCGAACGATTTTCATTAACAAAGTCTAAGCGAGATAAAGTTTATTAAACAATAGATTGAAACTAAAATTAAATTGCAGATATCAGGAGATATCAGACCAAGGTAGCTTTCGTTAGTCCGTTAACGGGGCTTTTCCTGTACTTACTTTGGACAACTTTGTGCCACTGTTCGGCTTCGACGCTGACAGGGGGGGGGGGGGGGGGGGGGGGGGCTATCAAGTATGGGGCTTACGAAACTTGGTAAGCCAAACAGCTGGCACTTATCTCAGTTGAAAGCATGGCACATCTTGACTTTATTTTATTTTATTTTTAATTTTTGTTCAGTTGAAGAACTGGCATTTAAAATAAAGCAGCGCTGATAACCGCGGCGCACTTGAAGCTTGATTAGCTAGTATATATGTACGCATGTCTGGCAAAGTTTATCAGCATAAACCCAGAATCGCTGTGCAACTCAATCTCGATCTGGCGACCCATTCTGGTTTACTTTTTTGTAGAACCTTCGTCTATGCTTTGTTATGCTAATTCATATTTCAGACTTGTTTGCTGGAGGTAGATACAGATCTTGTTTTTTTTCTCTTTGGTTTTTAACTAAGACTAACTCAAAGACACTCGTACATGTTTTGCAAAACAAAAACAAAAAAACACAAAAAAAAACAATGTCAATCTGCTCAGATACGCGTATTTACACACATATAAATATGATAGAGATATCAGTAAATAAATCGAATTCTTAAATATGGATTACAAATACAACAAACTCTAGTAGCTAACCAGAAACAAGTTTTGGAGCGATTTTACTGTTTTCGAGAAATGTATAAACCCACAAAAAGAAATATAATGAAACTAAAATTAACTAGCATACAGAAACCGAATACAAAACGTACACTTAAAGTCAACATTTAGAAAGTTTTACAAAATCATCTACCTAGATAAAAGAAAAAGATAACTTCGGAACAAAATACAATGCGTTGCGGTTGAGTGGCATACAAGGAACTATCCTTCGATTCCGGTAGAGTTTTCAGTGGGTTCAATGTAAATATTTATTTATTTTCAATTCAACTTGATTTGGCTTCATCCATATCCAATATCTACTCGTATACTTGCGCATATCCGTCCACATATTGTATGCATTTTGTTCACATTTCGGATTAATCACACTTAGTTTCCCGAAAGTCCCTATAAAGAAGAAGAATGTAAAATTTACTGTTTCTTATTTATTTTTTTTTCGTAAATAATAACAAAATTCTAGTTAATTTTATTAGACAAAATTTATTTGCGACTGTTCTTAAGCTTAAACCTAATATGAATTTGTATTTGTATTGTAACACCTTTTATAAGAAATTTGTGTAGAAGAATATTTGTGTATATGGAATGCAGGCAAAGCAACTTTAAAGACGTAAATCTAATTGTATGAAAATATATTTATGTATATTAAGTCAAATGGGAATGCATATAAATAAAATGATAATTAATATGTAACAAACATAGGGAGTATTTCGTTTAATCAAAATATATTACAAGTATTCATTATCTGCCCGACCTTCATTGGGAAAACCTATCTGAAATTATCTGCCACAAATAACAATTCTGAGTGCTACGAACATTACTCATTCGAATACGCTTATCAATCTTAAATGTTGATAGCTCGCAAAGTAAAAGAATAAAAATATTGAAAATATTGATAAATTGCTTGCTTAAGCGTTCAAAACGACTTGAATATACCCTATGTTCAAGAGCTGAACTGATTATACATTTTTATCGGTAACTCAGATAAGATAATTTAACTTTCTCCTAAAAGCTATTTTAAGCAAACAGCCTGCTCTTCTTATAGGCAACATGAACAGGGTGTCTGTTAGTGTAGCTACTTTATGCTCTTATCATTAACAGGGTGTCTGTTAGTGTAGCTACTTTATACTCTTATCTTTTCTTGTTTGTTTTCTATGTAAAAATATTTAACAGCGTTGTGAAAATTATGGCAAACAGCTCAATTAATACTATCTCTTATCCAAATACACACATACGTACACACGCATGCACGCGCGCTCTCGCATTCACTCTCTCTCGTCAACAATATCAGCAGCAACACCGAAAGAGAGAGAGAGAGGGAGACAGAGAGTTCTGTGCACTTGTTGTTTTGAATTCAGCTGCCGTTGTTATTGTGAATCAACGTCGCGTGTCGCTTCGTCGTGTGCTGCGGCGCGGGCCGAGGGCAACTTGCGCATCGTCGACGCCGACCAGCTGACCGAACCGATTAGCGGCATTCGCTGCGCTACTCGCCACAATGGCCGCTCAGTATATTGTGAACCGTACTGTAAACGCCAACACGTCGCTGCTCTCTTAAAGCATTTATAGCACCTGTGGAATGTTGTTTTGAAACTGACGTAAACACTAACTATAACTACGTAAAAAGCTCTTGTATTCAAAAAAGAGTATACAACAACTTCAAAACACTATAACAAAAGTGTAAACAATTGAAAATAAAACTTAAAAACGCAACTGTTCTTGTATGTATGTATTATGAATGTATTTTAATTTGTACATCTTTGAAGTGGCAATCCGAAAATTGCGCCGTTTTAGTTAAGTTCGCTGTCAACTCTTTTGCGCCCCCTCCTTTATGTTACTAATCAACAAACTAAGCGCGTGTAGTGAGACGCTTGTGTATGTGAGCGTGTGTGTGCGTGTGTCGGCTTATGTCTACATGTGTTAGTGCAGTGGAATCATTTTATATCGCCCGCCCAGTGCATCGCCCGCCCAGTGATCGCCATAGCAATGTTAAAATCTACATACATACACACATGCATGTGTATGCTTGTGTTTATTGCTTTGCAAATAATTTTCATTCGCACTGTAAACAGAGCCTCTTCTGTGTACAGAGTTAAATGGCATTCGTATAAATTACCGGCATGTGGTCATCGCGTATATTTTGCTCTTTGGAACGCCCTTAACTGCCCACCTAAAAGCCCGAAAAATATGTCTAGTGTCCGTGTCAACCAGCAGATACCCTGTAACAGACTGCGAAATAGCGCATACGCCTACGCGCACAAAATGACTGTAAAAATAGAATCAATATAAAATTTAAATGAATCTAATGCGTTTATCGCTATCGTTATCAATACTACCTTAGCCAATTGTGCAGTAGCCGGTTAATGTGTTTTGTTCAAGTGTTACGTGCAACTAGTCCGACGTACTTCCGGGTTCCAGTACCCGGTTATTGTATGGCCGTAAGCCAGAGTAGCTAAAGTTATAAATATTTAAAAAATAATACATTTTTGATTTAAATGACATATAAAATGCACATAGATTATTATTATTTGCATTAGTATTTTTATTATTACTTCCCGAAGTACTTTACTGACATACATAAACAAAATATACAATAATAAAATAGGACTTCTGGAATGACATTGTTTGCAAGCCAAGACCAGACGGTATACTCCATATCATGTCCATCTCTCTAGATCAGCCCTAGAGCTGCACTCTTCGAGCCGTTGCATACGCACTCGCAATCCAAGTATAGCCTAGGCAAACACATCGAGGGTATGGCAAATTAAAAATAAACATTTCATTTGTATTTGTTATTCCCGAGAATTTTGCGTAGCATCGCAATGGAAAATGCCAAATTGAACATTTTAATTAGTGTCTAGCGGTTCTTTCAAGCATATCTTACAGACCACAATTGTAAATATAATAATAATTACAGCTCTATATCCGCTTGATTTGCCTACGATTCCAGTAATATGGATACACAGATACACATGTGTCGTCTACGTTGACATGTCTAATTACGGGCTGGGTATTTGCCATTGAGCGAGTGCTAATATTAGTGACACGATCATAGCCCATTATATTCTCCAGTCCGACAGTACCCTCCCTGTAGGGTACACACGTATATTTAAATAGGTAATTGCCTAAGTAAATATGGGCCTGTTTTCTGATATGTACGTGTTCAGACACATCAAATGGGGTTTTTGCAGCCCACATGTTTGTTTATAAGGTACTTCGCGGCACTTGCTAAAATAAAAACACAAAAAATATATATATATATAAAAATATAAAACAGGTTTCGCACAGACGCTGAAAAGCTCAGTTAATTTGCCTTGTTGACATGCTCTTGAGAGGCCCCACACGGTCAATATCTTTTCAACTTGAATCAATTTCATCATTTGCATAGCTGCCGAAAGTATCAAAAGCTTCCAGAGTATCAAAGCTCTGCCAAATAGAAGGTCTAACGCATTAGATAAATCTTGAATTGAAGAAACGCGTTTGTAAACCTAATTAAAAGTAAACATCTCTAGACTTTCAGACTGATCCATAAAATACGCACTTTATTTGCAAAGCTGGCAACAAGCTTCGCCTGAATCACGCTCAAAAAGCCCAGTTGAAGATTTGCCCTAAAGCTAGAGCCTAGGCCAACAGAGAAACGCACTGAACAAGTTAGTACACGCATTAAAGATCAGAGAGCACACATCTTTATATACATATATTATTTATAGACCTTAAGAACCTATTAAAGCGCAGCTATAAAATCGTTCCCTCTTATAAACAAAACAACATTTCAGCAGTTGAATGCAAAGTCGTAAGATCTTAAACCGGTTTGTACAAAAAAAAGAAATCCCAGTTAAATTTAGTTAATTAGCACATGGTATACATAAACTCTGCCGAACTCTCTCGAATACCATAATCGATGCGCCTCGAGTCCAGAGTTATGATATATTGCTAACATTTGTTGGATGTTAATGATGTTGTAATATGAACAGGAATCAGGAATTGGGAATTGGGAATTTTGATCAATTTCTGTGAAAAACTATCAAGAGTTCAGCTGAATTAATAGAATAAGAGGAAGACTTTCCATTTATTGAAAAGTATATCATATTATAATCTGCATATTTCAATGCTTCTTCAATATATGTACATTTATAAAAGGTGCACGTGTATTTTGTACAGTCGAACTTGTCTTATCAAAATAACAACGAACAACTTATCAATACGTCGACTTAACAACGATCTTATCGCCGCACAGCCATAAGTCTTATTATAATGGGGTATACTTTATTAGGCACTGCCCTATCTAATATATGCGTAGTGTTTTTATACCCTTGCAGAGGGTATTATAACTCTGTCGCGAAATGTGTAACGCGCAGAAGCAGACATAGCCGAGCCCATAAAGTATATATATATTCTTGATCTGTATCAACAGCCGCGTATAGTATATATATTCTTGATCAGTATCAATAGCCGAGTCGATGTGGTTCGTCTATCTATTTGTCCGTCTGTCTCTTTGTGTGCGAACTAGTCTCTCAGTTTTAAAGTTATCGTCATAAAATTTTAGATCGGACGACTTTATAATATAGCTGCCATAGGAACGATCGGTCGAAAAATAGCTTAGGTATTTTGACCAATATCGGCATTTATTAGCTTCAAAAGCTTGTAAGCAAAATCCCAATTCTCGTATCTGCAAAACCTTTAGGCAAATCTCTGCTAGGGTATTAAATCTTCGGCTTACCGAAGATAAACTTACTTTCTCATTTTAATTTCAATTTGATTTATTAAGCGAATGACTGTGAGATGAGGGTATATGCAGCTTACATTATATCAACATTTAGGTTTATTTACAATCAAGAGGAAGGAGGACACAGCATTATACTGTGAGGCATAATGTTGGGGGATCACCTTTTCAAATGGGTTTCTTTCCCTGTCACTGGACTCCAGTTTATTCAATTGAATGATTTAGTTTAATGTTCATATTAGAATATATATTATCAAACCTCCTTAAATAACGCACCTCATAGGCAAGCATTAGTCACTCTTTCAAAATGCAATTTTTTTAAATATGTAGACGCATTTTTTTTTGAGTGTACATAGTTTTGGTCACATATAAGCCCTGTCTGCATTAGGAATCGGGTAAGAGCTGTGTGTAATTCCAAAGGAAGCCGGCCCCCTGTGGGTTGTCGATGGGCATGGCTGATAAAGATAGTTACATACATATGTGAAGGTATTTGAATGTGTGTGTTAATTGATAACAAACAGAGGAACACATTTATTATCATACTTTGATAGCCTGTAATCATATAGAATACCTACCTATACATATACATATATAAATATATACACATTTGTATACCCTGTAGCTTGATCAGTGTTTATTTATATATGTACTTTCAGTTGCTGACTCAGAAAAGTAAATGAAAATACACCATGATCGATTTGGAGGATTTACCGAGAATGCAATCGCTGTCGCCAGTGAAGGAGATTGAGGACTACAGCCCGACCCTAACCCAACTAAATCCGAAGGCGTTGAAAGCTTTTAAGCCGTTCGAGGCGATGCCGAAGCTCCTGATAAAACCAACTGTAGCAAAAACGCCGTCCAAGTTACCAACCGTAACAACAACAACAACAACATCAGCATCAGCAACAGCAACAATAGTAGAAAAACCTACAACGCCAAAGGCCTCTTTGGAAACGTCAACAACTCAACGGAATATGCACTGTTTTGGTTTTAATTTCAAAACGCTGGTAAGCTTTAATTTGTACTTTAATTAGAACCTGTAGCTAAATTAAAATATTTATTTACACCTGTAAATTGCGGGCACAAAGTATGTCAATATTACCAGAGGGTATAGCACTCAACTTCAAAACAACAGCAGCGTTAAAAGCTCCGAAAAAGCTTTTTGGCCACATCACACCACTTTCTGAGCTTTGTGTGCATTAAGTTATAGTACTTATCTACTCTGTTATTTTCCTATAATTTTCACCTCGCCCAAACTTATACTCACCTAAAATCCAAAAGCAACAGCTCAACTGAGCAATAACAGCCAGTTGACAGCTCATTTGAGCTTTACCATTGCCAATTTGAGTAATAATCGATAAAATGCTCAAGCGATAACAGCTGTTAATTGACTACTGTAAGCTTAACAGCATTCTGCTTTATAGCAGAGACATGCCATAATTGCTATAAATCGTATTTGTTGTTTTAAAAGCGCGGTGAGCAGACGTCTGTCAGGCGTTCGCCGAGTCGTGAAGAAATTGTGAAAAGAAGAAAACCAACGCAAGTTAACAATAAAAACACGTTTTTTATGTATGTTTGTGCGCTAATATATTGGCTCTACCTTTGTAAGCTAACGAATACGCAACACACAGAGAAAGTCGCAATAATTTCTCAAAGGCGAATAATAAGCAAAAGAAACCGCGTAAAAGTGCAAAATATAAGAAAACTAAATGTTATGTGTGTGTGCGCGTGTGTGTGTGTTTAAATAGGGTCTTTCGTATGATTGTGTGTGCCTAAGCGTAACAACTTTTAATAACTCGTGTTTTTCATTGCTCTTTTACAAAAAGCAAATTTGCAATACACCAAAAATCTAAAGACATATGCAACCTCATTGTGATGTGGTGAACAACAACAGGCTAGCAACAGCCAAAGCCACTCAATTCAGCAATATGCTCTCTGCTGCGGCGCTCAGCTGACATGTTGCAAGCTGCATAGAACTAATGAAATTGCTGCCAAAATGAAATTGTTTAATAAACACAGTTCGGAAGCAAAGTTCAAGCTTACGAATTGTTGTTCTCGAAGTTTCTATTTATGCACGAGTAGCGGCCGCACAAAAAGCAATGTTTGATTTTTATAAAATTTAAGTCTGCATTTCTCTCTGTCTCTCTCAGCGAGTGTGTGTATCGCTGTTGTTCTTCGGCAGCGGCTGTTGCTGCTGCTGCTGCCGTGTGTTGTGTTTTTGCTATGCATATGACATGTTGAGTTGTGTGTTTGTGTGTGTATGTGTGTGTGTGTGCGTGAGCTTTGATTGCCATAAAAGTGTAATCATTTTGCATTTAATTAAAAGTACGAGTCAGTTAATTGATGTCACATCGATGTACGTACGCATGTACGTATGTATGTGTGTGTGAGAGAATAAAGAAACTTGCAAAAAAAAAAAAAGAGCAGCAGACGCGTTGTTAGTGTGAGTCAGAGACTGGCCAAGAGGCAAAACGCAGAAAATGGCGATAAAAGCAAACAATAAAATAAATAACGATGTGCAGGCATAAAGCATAAGAAGCATTGGAATTGCCAAACAACAAAGTAATATATGCGTGTGTTTTTAAACAAATGCCGATTTCACCATACACAAACACAAACACACGCAAATACGCAGTGCGTATAAAGAGAGTGAAGCGACGTGAAGAGTAACAGTGACAGCAGTTAACATTCAAGATTTACCGTAATACAATAACAAATAATTGCAGACATGCATATGTACATACAAACAAGCATATGCATGTGTGTGGGTACGTGCGTGTGTGACATTATAACCAAATATTCAATCGCATTGGAAAGTGATAGAACGAAAGTCCATTGGCCAAGTTCAAGGACGTCAGCAAATATTTGACGCATTGGTGAAATAAAAAACGAATCAATTTTATTATAATTTTTTGTTTAATGAATAGAAAAACGGTTTTGCAGCCTATCAAATGTTGAGTTATTGAACGCAACAGATAAATAAAAGAAAAGTAAAATTAAAACGTAAAAAGTAAAACGTAAAAAAGCCGCGAGCAATTGTAAAAGCAGCAGAGGGAAAGAGAGAGAAAAAGACAGAATCGTCGGCAGCGACGTCAACTGCGTGCGCTGGCGTTTTAACGGTGAAATATCATTCACCTACAGCACTCTGCAGCAAATACTGCGTCGCAGTTTTTACCGTTGAAGTCACAAGCAGGCAGCAGCAGCAGCAACAGCGCTTCTTGTAGCCGAAAAGCGAATTGAAATTCGTGGAGAAAAAGGTGAGTGCACTGTCAGAACACAAACACACACACACATACACATACGCATATGCATCTCACTCTCACTCACCCTTGCCCATTTAGTCGAGTCACATCAAAGCTTATTGAGAACTGCATTTGTAGTTGTTTTTGTGATTTTGTCTGTGCTAATCGAACATTGTTTTATTTTACAGTATTTCACATACACATACACACACTCATATACATATAGATTGCAGTCTTTAAACAAAGCATGTTTATATCATTTTTGACTAACACTTCTGCCAATTTGTTGTTGCCCACAAATTCGACTCTCCTTGAACTTGATTCGTCTTGCTGTGTGTGCTTCGTACCCCTACCTCTTAACCGGCTCGCCCCCTCCCCCCTCGTGTCACACAAATTTACCAAAGACCTTGAACAAGTTCAAGTTCACGCAGTTGCGTGTTTCGCTATTTTTGGTCGGCTGCGTCGTCTGCCAGGGGGGGGGGGGGGGGGGGGGGGTTAACTGAGCCTGTGGCGGGGGCAGCCAGACATACACCCAAACTGCGTCCCAAGGTGGGTAGCCCCGAATTCTTAAGTAGACGAACATTTAAATTAATCCAATCTGATTTAGTTTAGTTTAAAAAGCCATTTAAATTAAAGTGAGAAGTTTTTTATAAATTACGGATAATTGTTGGAATGCCGAAGTAAATCCAGGTAGAGATGATATCTTTGATATAATCTAAAAGTCTGCCGATTCACATTTTTAAGCCAAAAGTGAGATATATATCTTCGAGCCTTTTATAGTTGAGTTAGTCCAACCTTTTGGATATACCCTAACCCTAACATATATGCCATATGTCATAAAAGTTATTTCTCGGTTTGTGTACACAGGTCGTGAATATTTCACATATTGCACACTTTTGAATGCTAACATCAGGTCCTGAATATTTTATAAAGATCGAGCTATAAAAATCAATTTTCCATAGTGTGCGGTTGAAGAAAGAAGAAGCATGCGAAGCAGCGTAAATAACGCACTTGCAGTTGTGTGCGTGTGTGAGTGTGTGTGTGTGTGATGTCATTGTGCATGCATGTATAAAGGAAGTGCGAACGTAAGTTAGGGTATCTTTTAGTCGGATTTAATTTGATTATGCGAAGAAATGGCTCTAACAACAATTAAAATCAGCTCTAGGAACAAAGATATTCAATTTGCAAAGTGAACTCCGTGAGACTCTACGATATGAGGCTAGGTTTGATCCGATTCTGAATGGGAATATGCGACAGTAATCGATAAACTATAATTATACGAATTGCTTTAATGGACACATTATTAACTTGTTTATTATGCGCGCACTTTGTCGGTTTTAGGAAGTTAATTTCGCAGTCGGAAATATTTACTGATGGATAGCTACGCATATTTATAATTATGTGTGTGTGTGTTTATTTCCTAATGCATTTCCTTGGCCAGTTCTTTGATCATTCACAAAAGCAATTCATTAAAACAGAAATTATATTTGACGCGCCGATTAACTAAATACACTAATATTTAACCTTTATGTTTTTATATTTGCAGTGAAACAAAACGAACACAAGGAAATTTATTAATTAAATCAACAACAAAAACAAATAGTGACCATCATTTTAGCAGGAGAATTGCGATTTAAGCAAATACGAATTTGTTTTTGCGCAGCTTGATTTGCACACACACATAGATACATCTATATATATATATATATGTATTTAGCTGTATATATGTATAAAGCATATATTCTCAAGTAAAGCGACGCAAGGAAACGCCATTGAACGCGCGGACGGCGCAGCCAGCGCGCTGTTGTCTGGCCGGGCGTGTGGAGGCGGAGGAGAGGAGGGAGGCGGCGGAGGAGGTGGGTCAACAACAGCAGCAGCAGCAACAACAACCAACTGAATCAGCAACTGTCGCTTGTCAAAGACAACAGCAACAACAGCAACAACAACAAACACAAAACCCACCCACATCCACATTCAGATCAACTCAGTCATCTCTGCATCTCGCTGTTAACCTCGGCACCAAAAATGATCTCAAACAAAAAGGCGTATGCGATGAAAATGCTGCAGCTGGCGCTGGCCCTGAGTCTGCTGCATGTGGACACGGACTATATGCTGCTGCAGCAGCGTCTGCGACGCTGGGATGCGCAGCTGGAGCTGCCGCATGGCGATGGCTGGGAGCTGGAAATGTTGCGCACGGTGCCCATGATTGAGACGCAGCAACCGTATGGCAATCGCAAGGGCATGATGCCGCTGCTCGAGGATCTGTTGCGCTACGATGATTATCAGCCTCATCATCATCGGGCGGGCGCCAGCGAGGGCGGCGGCAAGGAGTATAAGCTGCCCACGGGCAGCTTCAATGCCAGCACCCTGGTCATGAATCTGCACAACACGACGGGCAACAGCAGCGTGCAGACCGCTGCACTGCAGGATTTGCAGAGTACTCCTGGCAGCGGCACCAGTTCGGCCAGCTCCGTGGGCGTGGGCGTGGGCAGCTCCACGGCGGCAGCCAGCACAGCGGGCAGTGGTGCAGGGGCGTCAGGACTTGGTGAGATCCACATCAATACCACGAGCAATAATAACACCCTGGCCGCCTCGCCCGAACTGGACATATTTCTGTCGCCCGACCTGCTGCAGGATCAGCGTTCGATTTGGGAGCAGAACCTGGCCGACTTGCATGACTATGGCGATCTGCCCTACAGCAGTCCATACGCCCATCTGCCGCTCAAGGATGGCCAGCAGCAGCCGCACAACAGCACCCAGCTGGATCTCAGCCTGGCTGCCTTTATCCATGGCTTTGCAAGCGGCGGCGCCAATGCGCTGGGTCAGCATCAGGCAGATGCACCGAATGCGCTCAACGACAGCACGCCACATCCCAGCAATTCGGGCAGCTTGACCGTGCAGCAATTCGGACCGGATTCGGACGAGGATGAGCAAGAGGATCTGCTGCTGAGTCGCCTCTTCGGCGAGGATAGCTCCGATGCGGAGGCAGCCGCCTGCTCGGGCGTCGCAAATGCCTGCGAAGTGGAGGGCTTGACCAGCGATGAGCCCTTCGGCATTGTCAACGAGGTTGAAGTCGTCGAGGAGGTAACTCTTAACAGTTCTAAGCTAAAGCCTTCACTCGACTCAAATGCAACCATTTCAAATGTGTCTACCAGATTTGCACGGTCAAAGTATTATTGATGATATTTAAAATCGGTTTTCCTGCCATTAAGCTTAAAGTCAATCGAATGAAAAACGCAAGCAATTGCTTTTTTCTGATCGGATGAGGGCTATTATTCAATAATTTTTCCTAATATGTGCATATAAGAATCCATAAATCCTTTCAGGGCACACGTCACGTTAAATACGCCTGCCTATTCTTCCACCTAAAGTGCGAGCGGATATTCGATAAAGTGTAAAATATGTCACAAACTCAGAGTCAATAATACTTCATAATCAATCTAGTATTTTGGTTAATTAGACCACGCTTTGGTGAATTCTTCAAATCATAATATAAAGCCCAATAAGAATTCCAAAGCTTAAAGATACATTTATGCACAACAGGCAACACAACAAGAGCTGCCCTTTTCACCTGCAATGCTATTGGGAATTTATAGAGTTAGTCAAAAAGTGAAATAATCCCAATCTGTGTGTACTTAACATGAGGCTAAATTCCAAATGAAATGTGACTAGCTCTGATAGTTTTCGACTTCGATGCCAAAAGACCAAGTCTCTAAATCTATTTCTAAATCTCACGAATTGACAACAAATTATAGCCTCGATTTGCGTTTGACAAGGGAGAATTTGTTACATAGGCTTTTAAGTCTCTAGCTCTTGTAGTTTCCGTGATCGGA
The DNA here is from genome assembly GCF_003285875.2 of Drosophila novamexicana. NCBI lineage: Eukaryota > Metazoa > Arthropoda > Insecta > Diptera > Drosophilidae > Drosophila > Drosophila novamexicana. Next base: position 2,836,331 of record NW_020824808.1, on the reverse strand, counting down.
AACTCGAGAATATATACAGTTTCAACAGGTACAGGGAACTAATGTGTTCTTTGACCAACTCTCCAAGCTTGTGGAAAGAATTTTTCGAAGTTCCGTCTCGACTTTCCGAAAAGAAACAGTTCAAAATTTGCTCGCTAGTTCCTAAAGTTAAAGCTGTGCGTCGAGCATCAATCAATCAATCAATCCATCAGTCAGATATAGATATACATATATATATATGTATATATATATATATGTGTGTACTTTTTTGTGTTGTGTGTGCGTTCTAGTTGCAAAATATTTAAATAGTGTCAGTTAGTTGAATCCACGACTTGCTAATGAAGGGGCGCCTGCCCTTTGGCTGGCTTGCTCGAGCGAGTTGTCGAGTTGTCATTAAAATTGTGCGTTTTTTTATACCCTGAACCCATTAAAAATGGGTATAAGGGTATATTGTATTTGTGCGAAAGCCAAATGTATGTAACAGGTAGAAGGAAGCATCTCCGACCCCATAAAGTATATATATTTTTGATCAGCATCAATAGCCGAAGCGATCTAGCCATGTCCGTCTGTCTGTCCGTCCGTCCGTCCTCATGTATGAACACAAGGATCTCAGAACCTATAAGAGCTAGAGAATTTTAGATGTAGATGCTCCTAGTGCCCGCGCAGATCGAGTTTGTTTCCGATAATCGATAACTTGCTCCAATTGCTTCCAAGCAATCGATAAAAATCGATATCGATATCCTGGTTTTGACTTGACAAACTTGACATATAGCTTCTAAAATAGAATATAGAATATATGCATTTGATGTTGGAAGAATAGGGTTCCGGGTATCTTCTAGTCGGGAGCTCCCGACTAGAACCTCTTACTTGGTTTGTTTTAGTTTTTCCATTAGACAAATGAATAGGTTGTCTGTTGTTGCTAAAGTCGATACGATTTTGAAATGCTTAATTGTGTAGAACGTGTTTGTCACCAGCTCCTCAGTTCTCAGTTCTGTTCCGCTTTCGTCCACAAACTTTCAGATATTATTTAGAGCTAGTTAGTTTATATCATGAAATAGGGCTCAATTTAAACTCTTCAACGACACAGTTCAATGAAACCTTTTGAACTTTCAATTGAATGTATCTATATATACGATTTGGTTGGTTTATTTTTGGTTGGAATTTTTAAGCTCATTCAAAAATAATATTCCTAATATGTACTTTTTCAAGGCTTGATCAGGAAATGAATTGATAACTTTTCAGTATCAAATCGGGCTGAGTTAGGTTCATGAATTCTTTCTCTGCTTTTCAAATGTTGCTGGAATCGTTTAATGAAATCGTTTTCATTGTTTGATTGAATGCAATTCAAGATTATATCATGGGGTTCCACGCGGTCGAGTTTGTTGCCACGCAAATGAGCTCGTGGCAATTAGTGTCGCATTTCTGCGGCAGTTCATTATAAATTCAAAACTCTCTATAACACTATGAACTATTGCTACTTTCTAAAAAGCTTTCGTTCTCAATCGGGTCAATCGATGTGCAAAAAGGGGGGAAGAAAAGCAGAGGCTTCTCTTTTTCTTTTGCTTTGAAAGTCTTTACTCAAAATTAAGCAATGCATTTTATGAATATGTATTCATTTTAATATATGCGTTCAAATTAGCTTAAATGTTTATAAATTGTGTACACACTGGCAACACTTTATGGCTGCTTATACCCTGTACTGAAGTGCAGCAAGGGCGTGCACGACTGTCCTACAGATATGGTATAAGTGTGGAGTCTAGTCGAATGCCTTTTAATCCTACAAATAAATGTTGTTGGTGAGATTCGTGAACTTGGTTTTTCACATTCCTTAACTAAACTTCAATTTTTCACATTCCTCCAAATTTTTGTTGTTGTTTTCCTTCGAACTAAATATAATAGCTGGTGTGAAAGTTTCATTAGGATAAAATATGATTACGTTCCGATTCACTGTTTTTTGCTGGTTCAAACCCATTTGTTTTAACTCCCACATGAACAACTTGCGCCAATGATGTGCCTTCACTTTTCACAGGGTATCCAACAGTCGTTAACAACTCACAAATGCAACTGCATACGTTTTTTATTTTTAAAAATCGAAGTCCCCGAATGCCGTCAATATATGCGCCTGCACCAAATTTGTGTATTTTTTCCACGCAAATTGCAATTTAAATACTTTTGTATGTAAATATTTATATTTATGTATGTGCCATACATATTTATATGCACACATATATTTATACACACATTCATTGTATGGGGTGACTAATGCGAATTTTTATTTTCCATTCGCGCTTTTAATGCATAATTTTGCTGTTGTTCTTGTTTTTTTTGCTTTGCTTCTCTTGTAGATCATGTCACGAAATGTTTTCCATTTTTGAGGCGATGCATATGCATATGCATGTATTTATCTATATATATCTATATCTATATCTGTGTCTGTGTCTGTGTGTATCTATAAGTTTGTCAAATGGGTCAATTATCGTTTTGTTTGTAGTTTTCTAGTCGCCGCTCACTTTTGCGAATTGCATTACGTTTGGCTTTGATTTTTGTCCTTACACGTCCGACAGCTTTATGGATCAGCTTGACTATATATATATATATATATTATATATTCATATATGTATGTATATCAGTTTCTGTACATCATGTTGCCTTGCCTTGCAGTTAGATACAGTGAAAGCTCTCTTGAGCGAACTCAAGCGAAGATGTAACAAAAACACAGTTAGCTCTATTAAATATATATAATTTTGATATTGTATTATATTCGTGAATTCGTGCTTTACCAACTTTAAAAATATGTGAAAACTTACCTCTTGGGTTACATAAAATTGTACTTTTTGTCAGAGTTTCACGTAGCTGTTATTTTATTTTTATATGCGTTTATCCATTAGATAAAGATACTTTTTTGGCAGAAAAACACTTCGATATTAGGCTAACTATAATAACAGGATTCGCAACAAAGAACTTTCCATGCAAGTCAGCTAACCGTTAGCCGAACTTTCACTGTACTTATAAACTCTATGAAGATTCTTAAGCAATCGAGCTCAGATCGTAAATCACCTCAAAATTGTCGCTCTCTTTCTCACCAATTCGCGCACCTGTAGACGCAAGCGAGCACATTCATGTGTGTGTGTGTGTGTCTGTTTGTATAAGATGAGGTCACACTCACACACACACACACACACACAGATGACGGTAACGTTAAATGTCGTCTACCTTATGCTACAGTTCTCCCAAAGCTTTGCTAATTGTAAGCGTATTTTACACAAGAACAACAAATAGAGTTGTATGTTTTGCGTTTACCCTTTGTTTGGCATATTTGCATGTTTTGGCAGTTTTCGTTGTCGTTATTTTTGGGGCTTTTTGTGGCGGAATAAATAAACTTCGGCCACAAAACGCAGTCAGCAAAGGTTTCGTTGAACTTCGTTTTCAGTCTCGGCTTGACGCTTCAGCTCGTCGCAGCTCGTCAAATTGATAATATACACATACATATACACACACACATATATATAATGCATGCATACATATTAGATTACACACAAACATAAGATATACCTTTTGCGATATATTTTCATCAGCTTAACTTTTTATTATTTCTTATTCCCTTTGCTCGTGTTGCAGTCGCGCCCCTTTTGATCTTGTGGGCTGCGCCGGGCTGATAACGTAACAAATAACGCAAACAGCTGTTTTACCGGCATTTTAACACACCACACATTTCAAGTTTCTTCTTCATATTCAGCTCTCTTTCAATTCAGCGCCACCTATTCACCACACTATAAATTCACCGCGTTAGCAACATTTGTTGCCATAGACGCCAAGCGCAACATGTTGGCCAACAAAGCACTTAGCCAAGACAGCAACCGCGATGGCTTAGTTCATTTTCAAACAATGTTAAAAAGCTTTTCGTGAGCTTTTTAACACTGTAAATGCTAATTGCATAAATTACATGATTTATTAGCATGAGGTATACTAGAATCGCAAGACTTGCAGATACCTCGTGTGACAAAATTTTATAATTATGCAATTATTTGTGTAGAGAGCTCTCCAATAGATGTATTACTTAAGTTAGAATGGGATTTCTTTATTTAAAGAATGCTTATTATTGCCACTTTGCTTATCAGTCCATAAGTATGTGTGTATGTGTGCGTGTGTGAGTATTTTTATAATACATTTTAGAACTGAGCGCAAAACAAAACTTTATCAATTAAAGTAATCAAATATTTTATGGGCTCCCGCTGTCAGCGACTGCTAATCAGCCCAGACGGCAAAATAAAACAACAAAAGCAACAAAATAGAACGATAGGGCCTTTAAAAACATCGTCAATAAGTCAAAAGAAATATTCAGTCTGCTTATTGCTTATTTCAAGTGTAAAACACGTATCGGAGTCTGAAAAACGGAAGGCAACATTTACTTTTGGAAGGCAACAAATTATTAAAAAACCAACAAGAAAACTTCAATTTCCAGCCATGTGTCTCAATGAGGAGTACAAGCATATGCACATTTATCTGGCGGTTCGTGTTTATCCCTATTAAAATCTATTGTCAACTTTCTATTCACATGGCAAAGTGCTAGAAAAAAACATAAAAAAAAAAAAAAAAAGAATCGCAAATTGAAAAATCATTTGACTGTAATTACGCTGCATTTCCACCTAATTACCCTCAGGCGCAACGCGCAAAAACTGCGAAATATGCGGCGATTATAAAATAATATATATATAAAAAAAATACAATTTTTTTTTCTGCTCGCTGGCGCCTTTTTTTTATATGTGCCGTGCGCGTCGCTTTATGTGTTTCTCACAGTGCTCGATTGTTAATTTCCATAATTAAATACCGTTAATTACGGCTTATGCTTGCCAAATGTGCACAAACTGTGCTGCCCCCTGTCGGCGAGCGCGGCTAACTAGGCGTCGCTCGGACTCACCACAGCAGCTACCGCATGACAGCGAGAGGCGAAAATTGTAATGTGTGCGTGTGTGCGGGAGCGAGAAAGAGAGAGAGTGCATCTGGCAAAGTTCAGATGTCAAGTGGATTGATGAGCGGCTTGGCTGTGTTTAGAGTTGGGATCATGTCGTGATTTGTATTTTACGTGACACGATGTAACATGACTTATTCGTGATCAACTAAATAACAATTCAAAAAGAGCTGAAATATAATAATAAATTTATGTTGAAATGTTATTACAATTTTCGGATATAAAAGCGAATAATGAAAAGATATATAATTAATAAGAGTCTTAAAAAAAAATCAATCAAATAAAATAAACTCTTGTAAAAGTCGTGCTGTGCCGTCTTGCGTGTATCTCCACATCGTGTCAATTGATATTGTTTAAATGCGACACGCGCCCATCTCTAGTCGTGAGTGTTGAGTGCGAATGTTGATAATGAAAGCGCAATCGAATGCCGCGACCAAAAGATGACACAAATGAACGGTTATTAAAATTTTGGGGCGTTGTCGCTTATAACCGCAAGTGCGCAGGATAATTGTGCAATATGTTCATGTGTATCTATGATATGTATTTGTATCTATAAGATACAAACTGCAGTTGGCCACTTGAGTTAGCAGTTTGCCTTGTTGGTGGGCACAGACTGAGGCCTGACTGACTGACTGACTGGCTGACTGAAGGCTTGACGAGCACATGATTAATATGCGCCACAGTCACCACACTTGCCGTTCGCCTGCGCCTGTCCGTGTCCGTGTGTCCGTGTGTATCTCACAAATACAAAATGCACTGAAGTGATCTGAGCCCGGCTCGTTCGTGCGGCTGTCAGTTCAGGTGTCATCAAAATCTTTGCGAGGCTTTATTAATGACGTTCGCCAACCTTTTAGCCTTAGTCGGCAACTGAGTGCTGCATTTAACTCTGAGCCTTTCCTTTCCTTGTTGTCGCTCTCCGTCTTCTTCTACTTGATTTTTTTTTTATGTTTTTCCTTTGCACTTTCTACGGCAACCGACATTTGCTTTCACTTGAGACTTTTGTGATTTGCCGCCACATAGAATAAGCGAGGATCAAAAACACATTTATCTTGCCACAAAATCGTTCGATCGCCTTTTGACTTTTTGCGGTCAGCTCTGTTAATGGCGCACTAATTGTTGCAACAAAATGCAGCAAGTGTCAATATTTTGATGCACATACATAAATGTTGATTGATTAACTCCGAACTTGCCACCACGAAACGATTACCAAACATTTGTTATTCTCAAAGTAGAATCTAATCTGACACCTTATCGCCCGCCAAGAGGGCCTTATCAATGTCGACTACACATGTCGTTTATTATTCACAATTTATCAAATGGCTTCGACATAGCCGAGGCGTCTCACGTGTCGTCTTGGCTGTCCGTCTTGATATTTTGAATAAAATTCAATTCAATTTTATTGCTGCAACATTCAGAATCCAAGGTCATTCAGATACATTTCAACCTCATAGATACATATGAATGCAAATGTGTGTGCTTCTTAGCGATAGTCTATTGCACTTTATAAATGTGTGTTTTATCAGTTGACGGCTTTATCGCTAGACTGTGCTACTTGTTGCCTGCCAGCCTGTTGTGAAATAGTTTTTGCAAATGATCTCTGCAAAACATCGGCAGAGATTGCGATCTTACACTTGAGAAAATAAATCTACTTAGAAACCAGAATGTTTTTATTATAGATAATAAACATTTCCTGATGGTCCTAACAGATAAACTTTAGAATTAGTTTTTTTAAGTGTTACACAAATAATAAATTTCTTTATTTTTAGCCACGCATAGTTTTCATATTAATTTATGCAAATTTTCAAGATAAGTCTGGCCGTTTTGCAGTCTGCCCAAACTTGCAAATCTATATAGTCTATATATATATTGATATTAACTTATTGATTCCATCAAAAACGTCACGTACTTTTCTTAAGTGCTTGCCTTTGATAAGGCTATAAATATGTGTGATATCTTTATCGGTCCGTTACGTATTAAGCTCTAAACAATTCCAATTTTATTCCAATGGGGTATCACTCATCTATTTCGTGATTAATAAAAGTATGCATTGCTCAAAACTTTATAAAATGTAGCTCTCTTAAAAAAATGAATTTTCTTGAAAGTATTTAAATGAGTTTGGCGAAAGTTGAAATATGTTCATATTAATTTTAACATGAATGTTAATATTCATGGTAATAGCAGTATTACTTTGTTACTTGCTCGTGTATTAATAACTGTACATGTGTTAGTGCACATTCTGAAAAGCTTAAAGGCAAACGCACTTCATAACTAAGCTGAGCTTTAAGCTCGTTAAACTTTGTTATCTGTGTGACTTGCATGTGTAAGGTTAGATTAAGATTTATAAGATGAGCAGAATTCTCTTTAACTGACTTTTACACACATACCCCGCATCCCGGCTAAAGGCCGAAATATACCCTCTGCTTTCTAGCGATAAGCAATGTTCTGTCTTTTACTCACACGCCCTCAAACTGACCGACAATAGATCCCTAATAAGCAGCAGTAGCAACAGGGCTCACACAAGCTGTCCGCTCTCTGTCTCCCTTTTACTCTCTCTCTCTCTCTCTCTCTGTTTGTCGCATACGCGCTTCCTCTCTCTGTCACTCGTTTAATTGCTCATTTTTAACGAACATGCGCAACGCGCAGCATGTGCACCGTTTCAAAGGGGACCAATCCGGCATACACATATACACACACACACACACACACTCATCCTCCCTAGGGTGCAGTCGCGTCGCTGCCAGCGTCGCTGTCAGCATTGCGCGGCAGCAATTGATTGGGCTCAGAAGCAGCAGTTGGCGGCGGCGGCCCTTTTTGGACCGAGGAGACCAATGATGCCGCCGCCATGCTCGCTCGGATACTGCTGACTAATCCAGGAGATAGGCGTGGTCCCACACACACACACAGACACAGCCGAACACACATACACACATAAACACAGAGCCGATGATTGATTGCTTTTTGTTTCACGAACGTGCAACATAGCGCAGAAAAGTTCAAGAAAGCCTCACAATGCGCCCGAACAATTTCATTAAAAAAGCGAATGGATGGGAAGAAGACAAAAAACTGTCGCTTGGAAAATTAAATAATAAAGAAAAAAAAAAAGAAACACAAAATGCGCGCAGAAATAGAAATATATACATATGTAGACTGAGGGAAATGCTAGGGAAAATCATTTTAATTAAGCCATCAATGGCATTTAATGTCATGATTTGGTCGAATGTTTTTTTCATGTTATGTTGTGTCATTGCCCGGTTGCCCGGTTTCCTCTCGGCGCTCTAATGTGCGCCATTATCCTGTGATTATCCCTGCATAGCCAAGCAAGCAGGCTCGACTAGTACCCTACAACTACCTGCTGTCCAGTGCAGAATTTCCGTGTTGCTTTGGCGGCTTAAGACGCCCAGTTTTCGTTCTCCGAATATGGTTTTGTTTCTTTTTCTTCTTCGACTGCTTGACTTGCTGGCTGGAAAAGGATTAAAATTTGGCTGAAGACTGGCTACGGCCAGCGTTAATAATGCATCATTAACGCTTTAATTTGAGGCCACAAAAATTTCGGCATGAATTTGCAAATATTTCAATATAAACTCACATCAGACAAAATGTGTCTGCATTCATTTCAAATTTATATGCAGCTCTTTTTTTTTTTTAAGTGTATTATGTCTCTTAACACAGACAGAGAACGAGAGAGAGTAACAAATTGATAAGAATTTGCTCTTTGCTATGAAGAGCATTCGCATAGCTAATTTTAACTGATAAATTTGTATTTGCCCTTAACACTTGGTTCGACCGTCGGTCCGCTGACGTAGTTTTTATCTATAGACACGGCTTATCAGCGAAAAAAAAAGAAATACTAAAGGCGCCTTAGAAAATGTGAAAAATTATATAGCTGAAGAGCAGAGTCGTGTAATTTCTGATTCATAGTCAGTCTCTCTTTAGAAACTGGCCCAAAAAGACGACATTAAAGAGCGCAAGCCTATTATCCAAATACAAAAACAAACTGAAATTCAAAGTGAATCAACGGAATTAAAGTGTTTTATCAAAAATATTAATTGAAATATTATCAATTCAAATAAAAAGAAAACAACTGCCTAGAAATATGAAAGTGTTCATCTATGGAAAATGTCTTGTAAATAAGACTTTAAGTTTATTATAGTAATATTAATAATATGTATATCTTTTGTGGCCGCAATTTATTTAACCAGAACAAAGTTTTCTGAATGTCTACTAATCCCTTTGGTATTATATCTTACAGGAGAGTGAAATAGCTGAGGTACTTTACAAGCAGGATGTCGATTTGGGCTTTAGTCTCGATCAGGAGGAGATTATCAATGCCTCCTATGCCAGTGGCAATAGTGCTGTTAAGCAGCGCGCTGAAGAGGCGGAGAGCAAGAAGAAAAACTCCGATGAGACCGATAAGAATGTTGACGATACCGATGATATCGAGAAGCTGAAAGCCTTGGCAGATCTGCATCAAAATGAGGCAAGTAGCTGCAAATTTACATGTGACTCACAATTTTGCACAGTTAACAAAAAAGCTAAACATTAAGACGCAGTTTGCGATAATGAATACCTTATAATATCCAAGCGATTGCTTATCGATAAACAAATGCTCGCTTATTATTGGAATATTTAATCGTAAATGGGCTTATTTTTTCAGCTTCATAAGCTGTAACTTTAATTTGCCAACATGAGTTCCTTAATTATTAACTTGTCATATTAATCGATAAATTTATCGATAGGCATATAAATGTAATGTTCACTCTGAAATCCTAAGAAACATTTTTAAGCTGCAACAGCTTTTGTTATAATGCCAATTTTCCATTATAAAACCTTCTTTAATTGAGCTTTCAACCATCGTATTTATCGATCAATTTATCGATAGGCACTAAAATCTTCAATTGTTGCGCTCTAAGTGGTCGTAGTAATCGACAAATTTATGACCATTCACTATTTGACATTACATTTGAAATTATTGGTAACATATTAAAGCCTAACAGAAAATCGATACATTTATCGATAAGTACTTGGAGCAATTCTTATGTCAGAACTTTTGTTAAGCTTTTGGTTTAACTAAATCTATGCTATATCTAGATTGAAAGCTTAAGTAATCATTGAAAAACATTTACAGCCCTCGATTGATGAGAAGAAGCCGCCGCAAGACCTGGATGAACTATCGAATGAATGGAATGGCATACCCTTTACGATTGATAATGAAACTGGTAAGCTAATTAGAGCTTATATATTCATGGTTGTTAGTTATGATTATGTCCGCCCCCCGCTTAATTACAAGAGCGTTGTTATTGTTGCTGTCTTTTATAGTTGTGCGCAGACAAACAACGTGAAAGATTTATGGACAGTGTTATCTTATCCGAGATACATTAAAATTGGGGCTATATCTTTTTGGCATTACATTTCCCTTTCAAAAGCCAGAGATAAGCAGATTATAAGTTAGACAGGTCGCACTTGCAGCATGGTTTCTTTCATTCAGGTCTTTAAGTAAATGCTATAGGATCTTTATACGGTATAGGAATATCTTTAACCTGTTAAAACTTTTATTTCATAATCTAACAAAGCAAATTTTTAATATAAACTAAGTGCGCTAAATCCTGCCAAAATGTCTGCCAGCTGCTGCTGCTGCTGCTGCTCTTTTATATTAACGAAAATGGATTATCCTGCCTGTTCTGGCAAAGGGGGTGAGGTGTGGGAAGTGCTACTGCAGGGGGGCCACCACTGCTGGGCGACGCCATTGTGAAGCGTGTATTTTCGGGACGTTTTTATAAATGAATGTAGGCATTTTGAGTTGACAGGCACGAAAATTAAAAGAAAAATGAGCTTTTTCTTCAACCCACACCCAGCACACCCCACCGCTTTGGCGTTAGCATCGTTTGCCCGCAGACTTGAGCTCGACATTTCTCCACCTTCATATGCTCCATTTGTCTGATATCGATAAAGCCGCTGCCATTGGGGCGGCCTCTGGCCTCGCTGGCTGCTCAGCTAATCTGCCTGGAACCGCGCCCAATTTCATATCCAAGCGGCTGCCTTTCAAACAAACTTTGACACGCACACGAACTTTTATTATTAACACAGCCCAAGTAGGGCCCGGATTGGGATTGAAATTGTAACTGAAGCGGCAAGCAGAAGGGAGCTGTGGAAATGGCTCTGGCTATGGCTCTGGCTCTGGCTCTGGCAGTGGCACAGCCAGTGGCAGTAAAAGTAGCTGCCGCCGTCGCATGCAACATTTTTCTTTTGAAAAATGAACGAAACATGATTCGCCAAAAATTATACTCATATATAATATACATATGCACAGCTGTATATATGTGTGTTTGTGTGCCTGTGTGTTTGTATAAGATGTATTTCAACTTTGGCCTATAAGCTGTACATAAGACCCAGGGCCGTGGGCCAAAACCACCCAACTTACTGGCAACATATTCGTATCGTTTGCCCTGCCTGTTTGCTGCCATGGAACAGGCTTATCGAGTCTCGAAACTAACCCCCCCCCCCCCCCCCCCTAACGCCTCCCCACCCAAGTACTCCCCTGTGCATATCCCGGCAGCCATTTTGTAGGATATCGCAAAGCCACCACCAAAATCCAGGACCACCACCACCACCACCAACAGCATCAAGATAAGCTGGAAGTCAGCAAACGTGTCCCGTATTTGTATTTCGTATATCGTTAGCTATTCATAGGCATTTACGCTGCTTCTTGTTATTAATTTCGTATACCCTGTACGTATTGAGTATGCTTAAAAACAGGGCATACTCTCTGGTATGCAATGTTCCATTTATACCACAGATTACCATCACAGCAGTCGAGTCTCAGTCTATATAGAGTATGAAGGCAACGATTCAGTTACACCGATAACCCTCCGCCTCTTTAACATCGATAAATATCGATTGATATTTTTTTAAAATATTTTAAAAGTTAGCATCGCAAAATTTGCGTTTTAGTTTCCAGTTTCTATGTGACTGAACATTTTTTAAAGCTTGAACAACAAATGCAAAAGTTATTTAGGAATTAAATTTACAAAGTGTGGGCTGATCAAAGCAGCGACAAGATAATACTGGGTATCTGCTAGTCGCACACTTTCGACTCAAATTGCTATTTATTATTTTCTTTGGCCATTTATTAAAAATCCATTGATGCGCGCCCCGCAAACGTTTGGCTCTGGCCAATGCTATTGGTCTATGGCCAGATTAATATCGGATTCGAGGCACGCATTCACACGCTTTTGTTTGAATGCTTATGCGTATCCAAATTCCCCAGAGTGTTACCCATGGAATACCGTGTACGTGAATCTGAATCTGTATGGCGGACCCTTTGCCCGGGCCGCCGCGCCCGCTGCTGCGATATGCGGCATTAGCTATTGTTCCATGCGTTTGGCTCTGGCTTTGGCCCAGCGACTAAAATGAAAGTCATTTTTGTATCTTTAATTTTGTTTCAGTTCAATTACAGCCATAACTATCTATTGAATGCATGCACATGAATTGGTAGCGTACCAATAGATACTATTCCTTGTACTTGTATATAGTTAATTTTCGGCTGGTTCTCTGCTTCTTTGTAGTTGCCGAGTCAAAAGAACGCACAGGTATCTTTTAGGTGTTATGTTTTTAAAGTCAGCGACTTTTCATTAATTTCAACTTTTGTCGCCTTTTTCCCATTTTGCTAGAATCCTGTTGCTAATGAAGCTGTTGCTAGCCATTGTCCTGGGCACATAACGCCTTGTCATTGGCATATGTCTCGATGGATCCATTGTCATAATTAAGTTGCTCGGATCTCATGTGCCGAGATTTTGTCTCGCCTTTCGATGCTTGTAATCAATGCTGTTTGTTTTCCTTAAGTTTTTTTTTCTTTTTCGTTTTAATATTTTCTAGTACAGTTTTTAGTATTTATCTGCTGGTTGCGCTCCCAGAGATTCAACGATCCATCGTTTGTTCACAAATCTGATTACATTGATTCAGTTGGAATTCAACCAGTTTGTGTTATTTTATTTTTTCTTACTTCTTAGAATAATACAACTGCGCACAGTTGACAACTTTTGGAGCATGACTTGACACTGTGCGCGCGGGACAAAACAACTGAAAAAATGCTCTTATTCTCAATTATGTTATAGATCTTTCGCATATACACCTATGGCTATAAATATGGTAGCTTAAATTCCATTATGCAATCAGTTTGGGCTGCCAAGCTACGCGGGTTTATTGACCACAGCTGAAATCTGATACAGCTAACGGCCATTCACACATGTCTAGAAGCAGAAAATGTTCTATTTTGATTGGTTATTTTAGGTCTTAAGACATTATCCAACACTTGTACAGTTGCACCAAAATATATTAAATATAAGAGTTGTAAAACAGCATGTAATTTTTGAAAGTGTTGAGAAATTTATTCTTTAGAAAAGGATATAATGGAAGGAAATAACCTGAACCAAAATTTATAAACTAAATTTCTAGTGAACATTCTAGCGCGCGCTTTCCCACACTTGAAAATTTGCATTTGAGTTTAGTGTTGCGAAAGGAGATGTGATGCATTCAAAGGAAAAATAATGACGATAACATATTTGGGTTTCTTAATCATTGAATCAAATACTTTTCCCAGTTAGCAGATTCTCTAAAATCATATCACTTCTATTTCTAAGAGCAGACTGTTTTAATTAATCTAATACTATTTGAAATACAAAGAAGCCCAATGCATTTTCCGTTTCAAAATTTTCATGTCAATTGCCCGCATTTTCGACGTTCTCCCTGCTAGTTCTAGACAAACTCAAGGGCAGTGCAGACAAGTTCCACTTATTGTAACGACCTCGCCTACATGCAATAACAACAAAACAGAAATGATGAAAATTATTATAAAACAGCTGGTGCCCCGAGCGGCACCTATTGAGGATATGTCTGCTGCCCCCTTCCTGTCTGTTCTAGTGCAACATTCGAAACTCTGCTCCCTGTTGTCTGTCTGCTTCAATTCGGGCAGCATAGAAATTGTTCGAAAAAAAATTCTACTTGGTCAGCATTACGTTACAAATTTACAAAAAAAAAAAAAAGAGAATTTTTTACATGCTGACAAAAACAACAACAAACAGACAGACCCAGACAGACAAGTAGTGTGGTGGAGGGGTAGAGGGGGTGCAGCAGAGGCCCGGTCAGACGCACATATTTTGCTGCATAATCGTATCGCTTTCAAGTGTTTTATGCTCCAAAGCCTCTCAACGGCTGCAGCCTAACAAGATGCGGCAGGCTATTGCCAAAACTAGTTGAGAATTGCATAATTTCTGAAGTAATTCAATTAGCCAATTGACCCACAACTGGCTCTAAGGATTACACAAACACATGCACATACATGCACACATATGCATGTATGTTAATTAGTTGTCGTTCATTCATGTCGCAGCTTCTCTGGAATATATTTTTGTCGCAACTCATGTGCTTTATTTACACATATTGTGTTTGATGTTTTCAGCAATTTCATTGTTGACACTAGATCAGATCTGTCTTGTCATAATTGTTGCGCACTGGCGCTCAATTTGAGGTTATGGTGCGGCGAAATGCAAGTTCATGCCATGCAATTGGCCAGCCAGTGTGCGAAAGTGAAATGTCTAAACGGTAACAGTGTTGGCAAGCCACTTAAATATTCAAGTGCATTTGCTTAGATGTGCAGCGTCTCTTTCACCGGAAATTGCCTCAAACAATTTGTTTATCATTTCTCTCTCGCTCTCTCTGTGTCTCGCTCTCTCTTTCTTTGGTTTAGTAGTCACAATGGCGGCTGAAGCTCTTTGAGCCATCGGACGTTCCAACAATTTAAACTAATTAAGTTGTAATGGCGCACTCGAGAAACGCTCCAGCGATCCAAACACAATCATATTCAAGCTTGGCTCGTTCAATATGTACATACATATATACACAGATATATATATATATCTATATCTATCCACTCCTAAGTTTGAACATATGCGAGTCTCTTGAGCGCTTGCTGATGATGCTGCTAATTTTTCAACATCACTTCCCTCTCTCTCTCTCCCGCTCTCTTTCTCTCCCTCTCGCTCTGTCTATTTTCGAAGTTTACCAAATCCAAATAGTCGTTTGGGCCAAATTATTATTGCCATGGCTCGCTCTTGTCTATTAGTTCAGTGGCCCACTAATGCATATTGCCTGCTCTTTTTTCATAGTGTTAAAAATAAAAATAAAAAACAAGCCTCCATTTGATTGCGGTAATTGTGTTAATTTTTGTGTAAATAAATTTGTGTGCGTTATTTTTGTTTATTGGGAAAAACTTTTGACTCAGTTTCAGTTTAAGTTTTTAGGTCAATTGGAGGGCTCACTAATTGGACGGGTGTGATCGGGCGGTTTTCAAATATTCAGTTTAAATAAATTTTTAACGCACAACTTCTAGATATACTGAAATTGTCTTTAAACACAAAAATATTCACAATAAATTAATATAATATTTAAAATTTGGAATAAATACTTAAAGAATAATAAAAAGAATTAAATTTAAAGATTTTACTTTAAACTTCCAAAAACTGAATTTGAACTTCTTTAAAAAGTTTTTAGTTTAATATGAATCTTAGGTAATTTTTTTTTCAGTAAATTATTTATTAGTTTTATGTATTCAGCTTCAGTTTCCAACATATTTAGAATTTGAAACTGTATTATCTTATAATTTATAAGCTGCCCAATATATTTATAATTGGAGACTCTCCTACAAAATAGCTTATACCTTAGCTTATCTCAAAGAAACTCAAAAAACAATTCTCTGCAAAGTTACTTTTAAATACTTCAGCTCTCAATGTATTTTAGTTAAAAAAGGAAAGGCAACAAAATTAATCTCAAGCTCAATCGAAATCAAAAATTGATTTTTGAATATTTAAAAATATTTAATTGAGCGCTTTGTTCAGAAACTCATATTGAAAGAAAATCAAAATAGAGTTTTCAGCTGAAAACTTATCATTCGAATATATAAATGCCATATATGCGAGAGACTGGAGCTCAAATAATTTATATTTTGTAAAAAAAAAAAAAGAAAGGAAAGCTGATTAAGCACAAAAATGTCCACAATGCTCAGCGAATTTGGCCAGGCCAAGCTGGAAATGCTGAATACATACGAGGATATGGCCAGCCACCTGCAGCTGGTGGTAGCTGAGCTGCAGGACATGCCCGGCCTGAAGGATCTGCTCAACGAACGCATACAGGATCAGCTGCTGGCTTGCATACAGAGAATCAAAGCGATTTGCCCCATGTTGCAGCGCAAACGCATGAAGGTCGCCTTCTTCGGACGCACCTCGAATGGCAAGAGCGCCGTCATCAATGCCATGCTGCATGAACGCATCCTGCCCAGCGCCATGGGGCACACGACCAGCTGCTTTTGTCAGGTAGAGGCCAGCGCCAGGCAGGAGCCCGCCCATGTCATGATCGAGGATAGCGATGGCCAGAAGCTGAGCATTAATTGCCTGCGCGATCTGGCCAGCGCGCACTCGGGTCGAGCGCTCAGCGCACACAGCCTGCTCCACGTTCGCTGGCCCAGCAGCAGCTGTGGATTGCTAGCGCACGATGTGGTGCTGCTCGATACGCCCGGCGTAGATGTTACCGCACAGCTGGACGAGTGCATCGATCGGCATTGCCTGAATGCGGATGTGTTTGTGCTGGTGCTTAATGCCGAGTCGACAATGTCGCGCGTGGAGCGCCAATTCTTTCGCATTGTCGCGCAGCAGCTGTCCAGGCCCAACCTGTTCATACTCAACAATCGCTGGGATGCGGCAGCTACGCTGGAGCCGCACTTGGAGCAGCTGGTGCGTGCGCAGCATACGCAACGCTGTCTCCAGCTGCTGGTCGAGGAGCTGGGCATATATGCCAACGTGGAGCTGGCACGCAGACGCATCTTTCATGTCTCGGCACTGGAAACGCTGCGCCTAAGACAGCAGCAACAACCCCAAAAGGAGGAAGAGCGTCGCTTTGGTGCGCCCGGAGCGCAACAGCGTTACGAGGAGTTCCTCAGTTTTGAGCGCGAATTTGCCGCATGCATTACACAGAGCGCACTGCGCACCAAATTCGAGCAGCATTGCGCCGGCGCAGCCGAGATGCTGCTTCAGCTGCACGAACTGTTGCAGCAACTGGCCACAGGCCTGGTCCAGCTAGGTGCAGAGAAAACGGCGGCAAAAGCTGCGCTTGCCGCAAGCTACGAGTGCCTGGAAACGCAAATCATGCAGCGGCAGCAGGAGCTGTGCCTGCAAGTGGACCAGCTAAGCGAGCAGACCATCAAACTTGCCGCACAGCTGTTGCAAGAGCAAATCTTGCGTCTGCCCCTCGTCGTGCAGCAGTTTCGCCACAATTTTCAGCCGCAGCTGCAGCGCGAATTGCAGCATTATCAGCGTCTGCTAGGCGTCCATCTCGAGCAACAGCTGATGCAGCAAGTGGAGGCGCAGCTTGGCCAGCTGCTGCAGCAGCAAGTGCTGCAATTGAGTCCAACAAGCGAGCTGCCCGTGCAGCTTTATTGTGCACTGGACTGCCAGCAGCTAATGTCAAGCTTTCAAGCGGATCTCGAGTTTCGCTTCTCGTGGGGCATGGCAGCCATTATGAAGCGCATTCAGGACAAGATGCCGTTGCCGCTGCTGGCGCCGCCGAAGCAATTGAATGGAATGCACGAGGAGCACCTGAAGCTGAGGCCTCCAAGTGACACTTGGCGTCTGCTGGACTCTGAGAACTCCACGGGCGCCATGTTGCTGCTGAGCGGCGTGTTGGCGCGCGTTTTGGGCTGGCGTCTGCTGCTGGCTCTGGGCGCAGTCGCAGGCTCCTTTTACGCCTACGAGCTGGTCACCTGGACGCCGCGGGCGCAGGAGCTCAGCTTCAAGACCCAATACACGCGCCATCTGCAGCGTCGCCTGCGCGAAAGTGTGCCACAAACGGCGGCTGGCTTTGGCCAACAGGTGAGGCAACAAATGACGCGCTCGGTGCAACAGCTCCAACTCGAAATGGAGCACCAACGCGGCGAGCTTAATGAGCAGCTAACGGTACTTACTGATCAATTGGCGCTGCTCGAGACGCATCAGGAGAAGCTGCGCACATTGCAGGCAAAGGGCGGGGAGTTGAGGCAGCGCCTGAAGGCTTTTCAGCTGCGCTATTTGCCAATACATGATATATAGAAACGATGCTATATATCTGTACCGTTATCGTTCAGTTTTCATTTATATATTTTGTTAAATGCGGTTTCTTTGTTTAATTATTTGCTTAAAGCTTCAATTTGCATGCCAGAAATTGCGTTGATGAAGTCAAGGGTTTTTCATTATGCTACAAATTTGCTTAGTATTTACTTAATTGCTTTATTGAAAATTTGAGTTTCCATGCTAAAGCGTTTTAGTTTTATTTATTTTCTGGGTTTACTTCATTTTCGTTTTACATTTTAACTAAGACATTTTGCATTCGTCTAGATTTCTTCAGGCTTTAATTATTCAAATACATGTCTTGAATTTTTTAATTTCCATTAGCTTATTTTTAATTAAAAGTTGCCATTGACGCTTTTTATCCTGCCGCTTCGAAATTTCTTTAAGCCCACTCGTAACTTTAATTACTTGATTAGATCGTGTTTTTAACTACGGCAGAAAAAAAAGGTTCAAAAACTGAAAACCCGTCAAATAGAATAGTATAAACCAGTTTTTTTTTAGCTTTTTTCTCATTGTTTTTCCGCAAGACGCGTCCATATTAAAAAAGCAGCAGCAACAACAACACAGCCAAAAGCAAAAGTAACGCAGTCAAACGCAAATACATATGCACGAAGCAGCTAAGCTCCGCCTCTGCGGCACACATGCACACACACACACAGACACACAGCGGCTGCTGCTTGTGCGCATGAACAAAGGCCGCGTCGCGGCAGCAGAAGCTGCAGCAGCACACACGCACACACACAAGCACGGAGAGGAAGTGCATATAGTTGTCTCGCTTGCGCTTGCTGCTGTTGCGCCTGCTTGAGCTGGCAACGCCATTTCTCTTTTGTGCTGGCTTCGCTGCCGACGTCGCAGCGGCCGCCATGGTGCGAAGCCGCCGTCAAGGCATTTAGAATCGTATTTGAATTTTTATAAACGCTCGAGAAACGCTCAACGCTTGACGCGCGCGCGTTCGTTTGCTGCTAAAGAATTCGTTCAAAGAAGAAGAAAAAGAAGCCACGTTTTGTGCTGTGTTTTTTAACGTGGGCGTGCTTAAAAATAAATATACACACATATATATTTATAAAAAACGAAGCAATTTATGCTGCGGCAAATGACAAGTGACATTCCAGAAAAATAAAGTCAGGTGATTTACTGGCTAATTCGAAGAGCTGGCTTAAGCCGCTGTGCAACAAACTGTGTGAAGACTAAACATAAAAAATTATAAAATATATATAATATATACACATATATGCAAACACAACAATAAATGCAACCACATAACCGCATCAAGTGCGGAAAAAGTGAAAGTCTCGCTATATGGCATAAATAATAGGAGTTATCAAACGTTAAACAGGCTGCAACTTAGTGCTAACAATAGGCAACCCAACCAAGCCAGGCGCTGCCTCAACTGTGACCATTGTGCGATTCTAAAGAGCCAGCGACGAGACAAAAAACCAAATACGACAAAATAATCAACAAAAATTCATTTTCAATATCGAACAATCAGATTGTGCAAAAGTCTGCAGCGGAAACTGTTATTGTTTATATGTTGTTGTTGCCGCTGTGATTGTTGTTTCTGCAACACACACATAGCCCGACATTACATAATTGTCAAAGAGTTGTAAAAACAACAACAATCCCAACAACAACAACAACAATCGGCATTTATTGCAACAATTTTGTGTTCAATCTGCGCAACAAAAGGCTAGCAAAAAAAAAAAAAAAAAAAAAAAAACCCCCGATTCACACTTTTTGACTGTTGTTGCCTTTGTTTGGATTACAAAAATATATTTTACAGCCACGCTCGCATAAATTGCAATTGCAATTGCATAAAAAAAAGGTTTGTACGAATCGCCTTCGTCTATTTATTATTTTTTATGGTTTTTGACGGAGCTGCAACAATCAATTGATTTGACCGCATTATTTTGATATTCGTTTTTGTCAGCTGGCATTGCAACATTTCCATCTATAAGATCGAAGCAGTTGTTGTTAATTATGACAGGCTGCAACAACTTGAGTCGGTCTGCGAATATTGTTACAGAGTTTCTGCTGCTTATAGAGAGAGAGAACTATGCCTGAATGGGGGCTGTTAAAGTCTTAACTTATGTTAAGATAACTCCGATTCTGAGCTCAGAAAACAAAACATGTTTGGCTTGGGTTTTTATTTATTTAGGCATTGCTTTCCTTTAAATTCATACGACAAATTGTTCTATTCATTTCTCTTTCAGCATTTCAATTAGTTTTTTTTCGCACAAATTCGTAAATCCATTGTGCAGAACCCAAATTTGTATGAGTTAAAGTACATTATGAAAAGCATTTGCCTCAGGTAAAAACGCACTGAACTCAGAGTCCAGAATCTCTACAACCACCAAATTTGCTATTTTATATTTAAAACTAAGTAGTTTACTTAAAATTTAAAGAAAACTTGCCATTCAAAAGGAACTCGAGATTTTCTATTATATAGACTACAAAGTTCCACCCACTCAATAGGGTTTATTCCTTAAGTCTCAGCACAGGCTCAAATCCTCAATTATACTTATAAATTCATTGATCCCAAAATATAAAAAAGGTATGCCTACAGAATGCTTGTAAGTAGTTGTAACTTACCTAAACTTGTCTAAACTTTAAAAAGAGTCTTGCTAATAATTCACAAAAGTCTAATGAACAACTTTATCTGCATATCATCACATGTAGCTCTTTCCATTTTTTATTAATTTTAATTTTTTGCTTAAAAACAACTCCAGAACTTAACGCCTTTCACTTTATATACGCTTTCTTTTAATTTTGAGATAAATTCAACTTATTTCCTCAAGCACTTGAAAAGTCACTAAAAGGCTTTTATCAAACGCGTTCTCCCGCCGACGGCACACGCCCCCAGGATGTTTACCCAATTTAGTTGCTATAGCATCTGATTAGGCAGGCATATTGGTTATACTGGCGCGCGCCCGCCCACACACAAACACTAGTAGCTGTTGACAATTCCAGCCCATTAAGCATTGGTTGAATGAAACTTCCTGAAAGGCAATCAAAAATAAAACTTGGAGAACGCCCAACGAGGCGAAGAGCCCAAACAAAAGCTATTCCATCAGCGCCTTTTACGAGCTATGGAAATATTATAATGCCGTATATGTGAACAAAGTCCAACACCTTTTAGGCCGTTGTCGCTTAATTGCTGGTGACAGACGGCACACACACGCACGCACACACACACGCACACAGCAAACAAAACGCAAGGCAAATCGAATAATATTTTTATAGACATTTACAACAATGCGGCCAAGCCAAGCAAAACATGCAGGCAACATGGCTAAGAACAGAAGAGACAAACAACAAGCCCAAAAATGATAAATAAACAGTTAACACACTCACACACACACACACACATGCGTAGTTAAATTACAGCCAAACTGTTACCAAAAAAAAAAAGAACGAATTAAATGCCAGGCCTAAAATAACAGGCTAAGGCCTAGAAAAAACATGGCCAAACAGTCGTGTTCTGTCTGTGTGTGTGTGTGTGTGTGTGTGAGTGTGTGTGTGTTGGCCAGAAAATGGTCGCAATGGAATGTATTTTGTAACCAATCGTAAGAATAACCTTGAGAAAGAATTGTTCCAGCCATGCGGCCCGTTTATTTATTCTAATTTTCTGACCCTACTCAAGTGCCAGCCGCAAAGGTCGTGAGCGTCGTCACAGCACTTGAGCGGACCCGACCAAGTTTTTTGTTCCTTCTTTTTTCCATTATTTCTTCTTTTTTTTTTTTTATCTAGATATGGTCTGGTCGAGTGCCTGGTTTTGTGGTGCGCCCACCAGTTTCTTGCGACCGTTTGAGCCACATATTTATATTTATTATTTAGTTTGTCGAGCTACCACTTTTGGACACAACCTTTCGT
Organism: Drosophila novamexicana; assembly: GCF_003285875.2. NCBI lineage: Eukaryota > Metazoa > Arthropoda > Insecta > Diptera > Drosophilidae > Drosophila > Drosophila novamexicana. The sequence goes on along the minus strand of NW_020824808.1, from coordinate 2,814,365 downwards.
GGAATTGAAGGCGATGTTAAGTAGTCATTTACTGATAATGTGGTCTCCCATTTCCCATTTCGTTACCCCAATGCAAATATTTAACTTTGGTCAATATTTTGTGGCCCATTCCGCTCTCAGCTATTGTAAGCGATACAGAAGCTTTGGAATAGTTATTTGATTGAGGTGTGTAATAGGCAGCTAGAAAGCAGCTTCAGCTACTCTTGGTAGATCCTGTGAACTATCAGAGCTTGAGACTTGCCTATATCAAGCACAGGGTTTTCCAGAAAACGATAAGAATCTATATCGATATCATGTGTTTAGCATATCTAAATTAGTTGTAGGTTGTCGAGTCCAGAATATTTTAGCTTTTGGATAGCATATCTCGGGGACTATACGAGCTAGAGACTCCTAAGTTGTAGGCTGTCGAGTAGTATATATCCGATTCACTCATTGTTGGCCCTAAAAATTTGATAAGGATCGGAATACCAAAACCGAAGTTAATCAAGGACGCTATTACCATAGTTTGCGACTAGGGGAAGAAGAAGTACATCCGCAGTTTGCCCAAGAGGCTCGATTGCCTGTAAGTGCAGCTCGGCGCCCGGTACTGGGCATCCACTAGTCGAGCATGCCCGACTAGAGCACTTTAATTTGTTTGCCTCATATTTATATTTCTGCATTTCGAACTCGGAGCTGTCAAAACGAATCATAAATTAAGCATTTACTTGGAATTGACTTTTCCGTACAGTTTTTGGCCATTTTCTCAGCTGCTTCCGTCAGTTGCAGGCATCTCTGTGATCTTTAGATATTTATGATTAATGATTGCTGCACTCTTGTTTATTTATCTTGTTGATCTTTTTGATTTGCAATCATATTCCACTGGGAGGTGCTACTGTTTATTTTGCCTTGAGTCCAGTTTTGTCTCTTCTCTTGGGATATTATGTATATAGTTTTTGCTAAATTGATGACACTCTGGAGAGTTTTGGCTGGCATCAAAATATTTTTGTATATTTACAAATGTTTTAGAAATTGTAGAAAGGAAAGTAAAGTGGTTTTGTCTCTAATGCCCTTTTTTTCTTATCATATTATTCAATTGATTTGTGCCTGAAGATGACTTGACTTAAATGCCTATTCTTGCCACCCACAGGTGAATACATACGCTTGCCGCTGGATGAGCTGCTCAACGACGTGCTGCAACTGTCTCCCTTTCCACTTGTAGACGACGTGGTAAGTTCTGTACCCGCACCCTCTTTGGCCGAGGCTCTGTCTAAACTGCAAACTTTCTCTCAAAATGTTTTAGCTAAGCAACGATTCGGTTGCATCCACATCGCAGGCCGCTGCTGCAGCTGCTGCTGCCGCATTGAATAGCAAACCAGCGACGCGTATTGTCTCCGAAACTGGTGAGGATTTGGCCTTTGCTGAGCAGGAGTCGATCGATAAGGATAACGAGGCCAGTTACTCGGCCAGCGATTTTGAGGATCTGCAGGACTCTGTGGGCTCGCCCCTGTTCGATTTAGATGACGAGGCCAAAAAGGAATTAGACGAAATGCTACAATCAACCGCACCGCCCTACCATCACGGCCATCCCCATGCCCATACGCACCATCATCCGGCGCATCATCATGCCCATCATGCCCATCATGCGGCCGCCGCGGCAGCGCATCAGCGCGCCGTTCAGGCGAGCGCCAACTATGCCAACACCATGGGCAGTGGACCGGCCAGCGCCTTCCAGCGTCAGCCGCCAAGCACGGCGGGCTATCATCATCATGGCCATCATCAGGTAAGTTCCCAAATAAATGCATCTCTTATCCTGCGAGCTGCCCTGCCAGAACCCGGTGCGGATGCGTGTTTTTTAAGTGCTCGCATCCGTTGTGCCCAGCCCCATCTCTTTGTATATACATATGTATATATATATAAAATTATGTGTATATAGTATATTTATATGTATATGTATGTACGTGTACATTAAAAGCCATTCAAGGATCATTTGCACGTCGTTTTGGAGTGTTTTTCATCTGCTTGATTCATTTTTTGCCTCGCTGCCTGCTGCTGCTTTGGACTTTTTTCTTCACGTGCTCCGTTCTCGAGCACTTGATCTTGGCTCGCATCATTGTTGTTATTCTTTTTCTTATTTATTTCTTTTTGATTCTTTTTTTTTTTTTTTAGCTGTTTGTACAAAGCTTCAAACCCCTCACCACACTGCACGCTCCATCCGCTGCCTTCATCCGTTCCGTTTCTCGTTTCAGCCACAAGTTCGTCAATCTGTGGCTTGTTGTTGGCTTTTGTTGTAACTGCCTCATCAAAAAGATTGAGGCGAGCAGCGCATACATACATATACCTATACATATATATATATGTGTACATATATGCATTTGTTGTTGCCTCATCTCAAAATTGTTGCTGTTGTTGTGGCTGCTGCTGCTGCGGCTGCTCCTCTTCAGCTGCGCTCGAGTCGTGTAAAGATTCTTTTGGGCCACGCTGCCCTCACGATGTGTCTGATCTGTGTGAAGCTCTGTCTGGGCCTTGTTTCGTTTGTTTGCGCAGCTTGTATGCTCTGCTGGAGCTGCAAGTCCACCCCGCCCCTGCCCCCTGCCCACATGCTGCCAGCTATTGATATGATTTTGATTCGTTGCTGCAATACAACTATGCAAAATGTGACTCACGCTCCAAATTAAGGCAGCAACTGTACTAAAGATATATATATATTGTATATGTTTCTGCAATCGAACATTATTTTAAATAGAATTCTCATGCACATTCATATAGTTATTGTGTTATTTGACATGTTATGATAATGGACTCTTCCAATTGTAAAGCTCTCATAGAACTCTAAGGTGTCCCAGTTCTTGTAATAAATAACATAACTTCGCATACGCTTTGTGTGAAAATATACAATTTTTATAATTTAAAAATTCAAGGCCGCCTACTCTCATCCTTCAGAAATAATTTAGTTTAAAAGTCACCTTCGGAAATAGTTTCACACTTCCAAAATGATTGTTTTTGGGTTTTAATTCTGTAAATAAATTATTATAATTAAATAAAATTACACTTTGATTAGAGTACTGTACACGCTTGTATACCCTTGTAGAGGGTATTAGAATCTAGTCTTGCAGTTTGTAACGCGAAGAAGGAAACATCACCGACCCTATAAAGTATATATATTCTAGATCAGCATCAACAACCGAGTTGGTATCGGTTCCTTTGTCTGTTTCTATGCTAACTAGTCTCTTAGTTTTAAAGCTATCATCATAAGCCATTGACGGATCGGACTACCATATCATATAACTAGCTTACGAACGGTCGAGGAGTAGGTTCTTATATGGCAAAATATTCCAAGATATTTTCATCAAACCTAGCATTTGCGAGCTTCACTTTTCTCACATAGGGCATTAAATCTCTCGCATGCCAAGGATATCCCTACTTTCTCGTTCCTTTTACTTCTAGTCTCAAATTTATCAAAATAAATACTCTTATTTTGATTCCGGCTAAGGCCTGTAAAATATCATCTCGCTCGCTTCCCCTTTCCTTCAGTTTTCGACAGGACATGTAGAAAAGTTAAAGTACATGCATTTCTTGTAGTATCTTCTGTGATCTTGTTGATCTATTTATTTGGGTGATATGTGTCGTCTAACAGCTTATAGTGTCTGGCCTAATCCCACCGCAAATCCAGCTAAACAAGTGCAGCATCAAGCGATCAAAACCGGCAAAACATGTGAATGAGCAAAGATTTCTAAATAGTTGGCCTGGCTCTGTGGCACGCATCTAATGAACTCGAACAATGGCAGCTATTGAATAGATGCCAGGCCATCCACAGTTGACAAAGATACACTCGCACACACACTCACACACACACGCACAGCTGAACAGTCATGAAGTCAGCGGCAATTACTGTTAAGTCTTTTGCGTCGAACCACACACACAAAATGCCGCACGCTGTGGTCAGCCGCAACGGGGATTAGAGGTGAAACCGCGCGTACCCGAAGCCTAACCCTAACCCTAACCCCTATGCTACGTTTGATGTGACCCTTTGTTGTTGTTTTTTTTTCTGTTTTCCTGAATGCACAGCGGGTTGCAGCGGCTACTTGTTCTGTTCGCTGCACTTGCAGCAAAGCCATTTAATGAGCCAGATGATCTGTTTTTGGCTTTCGCAGGAAGCGCAACTGCAAATCCTGAAAAGCGGCAAAGGCGACGGCTTAACCGCCAGCTACCTTTCTCTCTCTCTCCCTCTCTGTCTCTCCCTCTCTCGCCGCCCTTTCGCTCTTGGGCAGCCAGTGTCATTAGGCGAGCGGCAGGCTTTAGTCACTCTGTCGATCTTGATTATGATTATGTAATACATGTGCGTGTGTGTGTGTGCAAAGTGTCAGCTTCCTGATAACATTTAATTTGCCATTTGTGCTCGTAACTAAACCTCTGGCTAAGCCCCTGCAGCCCCTGCGTCCCGCCGCTGTCTGCTAATTGCAATCACAATGCAAAAAAACAAAAGGGGGACTGAATACAAAAACTTGGCTTAGCTCCGTGTTCATTAAAGCCGCTTTGTTGTAGTTGCTGTTGTTGTTGTTGTTGCTGCAATGCGCCACTTGACTTTTCCGCGTGGCGAAGTGTTTATTGAATTCGGTGGCACTTGCCGCCAAGCCAGCCACTGCCTCCCCCCTACCCCCTTCCTCGCCCCGCAAACCCTATCCGCCCGCTCAGCTCTACGCCTTGATTGCAGCTTTGACTCGACTGCGGGCACTTCAATTGCTGCTGCTGCTGCTGCTGCAGTAGCCCCTGCAATTAAATCTCCATTTAGTAAGCGTGAATACAAAAAAAAAGTATCTTTTAATGCCTGCAGCTCTGAGCGACTCCCAACCCCCCCCCCCCCCCCCTTCTGCCCAACCCTGCGGCGCCTTAATCGCCGCGCGCAGCTTTAATTATGTGAATTTTAAATATTTACAAAAAGCTTAGCACAAAATCAGCGCAAAAAACTTTATTAATTATTTTACAGCATCTTCGAGATATATGTATATATATATGTACATTTTTTTTTTGCTGCTCTTGAGATTTCTGCTTTTTGTACGTTTTTAATTCAATTTATGTAAACAGTTTGATGGCTGTCGCTGTCCTCTTGAGACTCGTTTCGCGCACACATAAATCAAATTAATGACAAAAAAGCGCAAAAAAATGTAGTACTAGCAAAAAAAAAAACAACAGCAGTCGATGTTGGCGAACAGAGACACAATCCCTCTAACTATCTGAGCTTGGCTTAAAATGTGAGATTTGGAATTTCCTTTTGGTGAAAGTTTTTTGGAAATTTTCGCATCAAGCAATAAGCTAATTACTGATATACAGGTCTAATGACAAAGTTAATTAAACAAATATATGTTTATTCAACAAAAGTAATTGGGTTTAGACAAACAAATATTTGTACAATTTCCTAGAACGTAATCAATTTCGCTTATTCGAATGAATTGCGCAATAAATTGGCATAAGCTAAGAAATTTTAGAAGCTTAAATTCATTTAAAAAGAACTAATTACAAGATCTCTGGACATTCGCGCAAATGCCATTAAGTTCAAATTGTTATGGAGATATCCTAATAAGGTTGTTGATACCCAATATTAAGGGTATTCACACCAAGAAAAGAGAGCTTATATTTAGAGTGAATGGTTAAATAAAACAACAAAAACAAATAGAACACTGTTCAAGATTTCAAAAGTAACCTATTAATATAGAATTGCAGTTTAAAGCTAATAGAGCTTTCTTAAATTAAAGATTTCATAGTATTCCTTAAGCATTTATAGAGCTTCCTTTATGCTTTTATAGAGCTTTTATTAAAATCTATTTGATCTTTACTTAAGATTAAAGACATATTTTCTTTAGACATATTTGAGCTTTATTTAAGAATCTATAAAGATTTCTTAGTGTCATTGTTCTTTTTTAAAGAACTTTCCTTCAGAAAAAAGTTAACTATATTTAAGAAGTTACGATTTCTTAAATAGTTAATAGTTCTTTCTTTATGATATTTATATCTTTATGATATATATACATTATTTAAATTACTATGTTGTACAAAAAATTAGTAGAGCTTTCCATGGAACTTTAAAATATCGACAGTTATGGATAGGTTAGTTGGGTTTAGATTAGACAAATGTTAAGATATGTTTACAAACTATATCCTAGACAAACAATAAACTCTTTCTCAACTAGTCAAATGAATATTCATTGATGATTGATTAATCATGAGTGTGTTTATTCGCTCTAATGCTAAGCTGCTTAAGTAATTGATTCATTTAGGCTTATAAATCCTTATAGTTCCGATCTGACAGCTAGGTGCAACTATTTCTTTAAACGGTAATCTGAGTGTTAAGTTTGACTGGAGCCTGAGCTAACGGCAAAAACTCTAATGAAAGCATACGGCAACGCCTCAAGACTTCTCTCCATACATTTATAGGCATGTCTTAATGTTCGTATGTGTGTATCTGTGTCTGTGTGTGTGTGTGTAGATTGTGAGACTGCTACCGTATCGAAGCCCCTGCAGTTGATTTGCTTTGCGTGTGAAACGCGACAAAACAATGGCCAGTGGCTGGCAAACTAACACCAGAAGTTAATGACAAGACAGTGACAATTGAAATTACACACACTCAGCACAACACACGCACACACACACAGATTTACACACTGCACATGCAACTGGCCAAAGTAAACGCCCCGTTTACCTGCCGTGGCGACTGGCTTCGGTTGTTGTTTTACCTGTTTGCTCAGGAGCGTGTTGAGGCATATATTAGATGTGCACACACACACACACACACATGACTGTGTGTTTGTACAGCCTCTCTCACATACACATACGCACACACACATGCCAAGTCTGAGCCGCATTCGCTTTGCTTTTGCATCTGTATCTCCAGCATGTGGCTGTATCTTTAGCTGTATCTGTATCTGTGGACTGTCAGTCAATGTTGTCTCGGGCCCAAAACTCACACGACAACTCAACGTCAAGGAGTCAAAGTCGCCGTCTACGGAACGTTCACCGGTTCGGTTCATTTCAGCTCAGTTCAATTCGGTTCATTTCAATTCACTTAAATTCCGTTCGCTTCGCTTCGTTTCAATTTGATTTATCTTTTTTCCTGTTGTTGTTGCTGTTCCATTTTACACCTACTCAGTCCTCGCGTCATATTTCGTTGTTAAAATTTATCTGCAACTCAATCTGAATGTCAATGCCGGCCGCATCCTCCAAGTGCATCAACGTCAGGGTTTGGGCCAGGTTTGATGGCTGGCGGCTTTTAGCGCTTAATTGCGGCGTTTAACAAATTGTTTCGAGGAACGCGCGAGAGTCCCTCAGTGCGTGTGTGTGTGTGTGTGTGTGTGTATCCGTGAGGTATGTGGTAATATATGTGCATATATTTTAGACTGGCGCCCACGCCTGGCTGTATGCAATACGAAGAGCTCTACTGGAATTAGTTAAGCAAATAAATAAACCAGTCCGATAATTAAGAATAACAAAAGCTTCGACTAATGAAGTCGTCTCACAGCACGAACTGTCGATCAGTTAGTTACAGATAGAGATACAGATACAAATGCAGATAGAGATACAGATACAGATACAGATACTGTTGCTGTTGCTGACTGAAAGGCAACCCAAATCGAATACGACCGCTGACTGCGGCACTTGTCAAATTGAACGATACGAATTTTTATTTCAATTCCATGTTGATCGATCTTCGGGGGCAACCCAAGCAAGTCCCAACCAAAATCGCCAGATTGATACATTGTGCACGTTTTTTGGCTTAAAAGATCCGTCGGCCGGCGAGACGGACAAACAACAAACAAGTCAAGTTTTACTTGCAGCGCAATTTGAATTTAGTTTTTTCTTTTTTGTATCTTTTATTATTTTGATCATTTTTATTTTTTTTTATTTTCGTGTCTTGTCTGCGGCTTATTGTTGCTTATTTCTAGAGAATTCCGTAAACGGAGTCTTGCATGATTGATCGCTTATTTATTAGTTTATTTCACAATGAGTCTTCCTCTCTCTCTCCCCCTCTGTCTCCCGCCCTCTCTCTAAACCCTTCTCATCTTGTTAATACATCAACAGTTTGGCGTAGCTTCTCATTTTCACACAAATTAATCATTGACTCCTTTTTTGCAGGGCCGCATGCCGCGCCTGAATCGCAGCGTCTCCATGGAGCGTCTACAGGATTTCGCCACCTACATGGGCATGGGCGTGGTCGGCGGCGTCTCCGATATGCCGCCCTATCCGCCGCACTATACCAGCTACTCGTACCAGAGTCCAGCCGTGCCACCCAGCGCCCAGCATGCCGCCCAGTACGGCCAGCCGGCTGCCACGTTGCCGCCACCACCGCCGCCGCCACCGCATCATGGCCATGGTCACGGCCACCATGCGGCCATGCTGCATGCCAATTCGACACTGGGCGATCTCTGCTCGGCAGCCGGCGGTCAGCCGCATTATGGTCACAACCTGGGCTCGGCGGTCTCATCCAGCATGCATTTGACCAACTCCAGTCACGAGGTGGATGGCGCTGCTGCTGCCGCTGCAGCCGCCGCGGCCGCTGCCAGCAGCAACTACAAAATGGAACACGAGATGATGTATTATGCGGTAAGCGATCTGGGACCCGGCGATTGAATATGAATTATGATTTTACACAGAGAGTGTTAACCGATTTGTTATTTCAGAACACTTCTTCGGACGTGAATCACACGGATGGTTTAATCAATTCGTTTTTCAACGATGAGGATCTTCACTTGATGGATATGACCGAGAGTAAGTGATCAATAACAATGACTCTCTTGCCATTTTCAATTGGTTAATAAGCAGTGATCAGCTTGATAACGATTTGTATCTACATGTAGATACAGATACAGTACAACTTTTGTACTTTCTTTTGGTCTATCACGAAGCTAATTTCCTTTTGAACTATCGAAATTGGCAATTTGCAATAAATACTGTTTTATTGCTTTGCTCAACTTTTTTTGATTTAGTACAACTGGCCTTTACCTGTGCAAAACTCAAGCTTTGAAAGCTTAAAGCTTAGCAAGAGCTTTACGAGTTTATTTTGTTATCTCTGAGCGTGCGAGATAATTGCTCACATATTAATCTAAATGTGTAAATATCTTGCGTTCTGAATATATAATTTTAACTAGTTAGTAAATTACGTTTTCAGTAAATGTTATGTTTTTCTTTTTTTCAATTAAGCTTTAATTATTTTATCTCTAGTACATTCTCTTTTTATTCAGCCTTATTATTGAATGAAATTTTAAAATATTTAAAGATCATCTTATTTATAAATCGAAAGTTTTAAATTATTATTATAATTTGTTACTTTCAATTATATATTCTGTACCTCTCATTCAGTTCTAAAACCTGTCAATGCTTTAAAAGCTTTTTATCAACATTACACTACGTCAAGTTCAGTAGTTCACTAGTTTGAGTCAGTTTTCCTGTCTCATAAAAGAAAAATACTTGAGTGTTTGCGACAGAAGCCAGGCCCCAAGTGCCAAATAGACTTCATTCGAATTCAGCTTGAGTCACACCCACATGCGCTGCTGACTCGGCGTTCGGAGCTTTCACTCCAGAACATTGTTCAAGTTGCGCGACAGCATAACAAAAACAACGCGTGCGTAAGCTAAGCCACAACAACAACAACACAACAACAAGAACAAGGCACACACAACACATACATATATACGAAAGAGAATTTTAGAACTGATGAGCTTTTTTGACCGCCGCCTGCTGTTGTTGCTGGCACATTTTGCTGTTAGCTCAGTTGTTGCTCTGCACTGCTTTGCCGTATTCTGATTAGCATATTCGTGATATAAATTCGTGAAATTAGTTTAAATTTGAGTGAAGAACAACGCCTGCTCAGCGGCGCGAGCTCAATCGTCGCCACGTTCGGCTCTTTCCGACCGCTCGGCCCGCTCGTGTTTCGCGCTCAATTCAGGCAAAATTTTAAAATGAGCATGACAAAAGCAAAGCAACAAGAACACCGCACAATTCCGAGTCAATCAGTCGAAAACGAACAATCGAATACGATAGTGAAGTAAATATGTATATTCAATGAAATAGTAATAATAAAAAATATAAAAAAAAAAAAAAAGCAAACAATAATATAAGAAGAAAAAAAAAGAAAGGAAAACGACTACGTGCTAGAAACGTGACAACACTCTTATACAATTAACATAAATTAATAAGACTTACTGATAAATGAAACAATGACGCACTTGGCACATTAAGCAAACCCGAAAGCGGCACCAGAAACTGCACAACACACCAAAATTCATGCATACGTGATACACACACATACACATGTTTAAAATTGTTCTCACATGTATTGGTGCATCGCGAATTTAGAACGTTTGATGACGCGCGAGTAACGTATTTTTGTGGCAAAAAAAAGAAGCAAAATTTTAATAAAATAAAACAAAATCGAAAATAATCGAGCAAACGAACACGAGAAACAGCCCCAAAAACGGCCGCCCAGACTAGACAATACGCAAATCAACAGGTGAGAGTAAGGGGAAATATGTGTGAAAATGAGCAGAGCATTTGATAGCGCCAGAGAAGCGCTGGCAGTGGCAAAGGCAGCGTCAGCGGCATCGGCGCCCAGTGCGGGTGGTGGCCGCCGCCGCCAGCGCAGTCGGTGTTTTATTTTTATGCTCAGGCGTACAAATCAAAAGCACAAAACCCATTTAAATATTTGCCGCGTAACAATTTTTTTCATTAGTCATGCTGCGCAACCAGCTCTGCTGCCGTTGCCGCTGCTGCTGATATCAGCAACGTTGCGCAGCGACGACAACGACAACAACTACAACGACAATGTTCTAAAGCGCGCTCTCTCATGCGCGCAACATCGTTTTCGCTCTCGAGAGCGTCGCACACACACACACAGGCGCACTACACGTACTCTCTCTCTCTCTCTAATGCGCGCTCAGCAAGTTTTGTTGCTGTTGCTGCTATTGCCGTTGGCTGTTTACTATTTTTAAACTGCTGAGTCATTTCATTCGAAGCAATAACGTTAAAGCACACAATATCAAAAACAACAACAAAATACATTGCACGATATCGTTGAGTCGTTATATTCTAGCGCTCTCAATGTACGAATGTTTTTATTATGAACGCACTAATTGTTGTCGCGCCACCCTCTCGCACTCAGTCTTTCTCTCTCTTTTCTTTTTTGTCAATGCATTTTTGGCATAAAATGACAAAAAAATGCTAAAGAAATTACGTTATTGGGTTACGTGTTTGCGTTTGCGACATTTTTAGAGAAGGACAGCCAATGAGCGCATTCTCTTGAGCGCGCTGCTAAAACGTGCAAAAGCTTTAACCGTTATCTCTATTAAACTTCCGTTATTAGTTAGGCTTTTCATTTATATATTTTTTTTTTGTGGCATGTTCCAGGGCGGGAATACGAACATATTGCACTCTGCCCACTGATAACTTCGACCTACAATTTTGTATTGTATTTTGCCAAGTCATCAATGTTTATGGGCTTGACCTTGCCATGCCGGCAGACGTACTTATAGACTATGGTAAATAAGTACACATATGTACACACATACATATGTACACGTTTGCCCATAACAGGTTACCTTAATCAGCTCACATTTCAAATAATGAGCCAAGAATTAAGCTTAAATGTGACAATGATTGGGGCTTAACATTTTGGGCGGGCATCCTCGAACTATGTAGGATATAAGCTGGTGTCCTTTAAAGAGAGCTTTCACTGTCTGCATATACTCGCTGGCATTACCCGGCATTGCTCGTCTCAAGTGCTTTTCTTTAAATTGTGAAACATGTGACATGAGTTTTTACCTAGATTTATAAAAGCAAAATCAGACTAAAATATTGATATATGTATATTGAAAATTCAGAAATGTAGATCTCAAGTTTTCTATATGTGTATAAAACTTCATTTGGGCTCACAAGCTTAAGCATAGTACATAAGATCACATGGTTCACCGAGCAAGGCGATAAGATTAGCCCAGACCCAAAAAATAGCGCTCAACAGACCTCTCGGGTACATATAGATAGGTGTATATATATATACATACATATATGTGTGTGTGTGTATACATACATTTAACTACCCTCAGACATTTCGCAATGTGCATGGAATGGAAAGTGAGACGTTCACAAAATTGGTAGACCTGGGAACTTGGGGACAGCCTAGCGATAGAGCTTGATATAGATAAGGAGCTACCGAGACGATAAGCAATACGGTGGGAACACGTAAAATATATACTGCGACAATTTCGCATATACAATATACAAAAATATGCTGAATAAGCGAAAGGTGCAGAAAAAGCTAATCTATATAGATCAGGCAGCGGTCCACATATACAGTGAAAGCTCGCTTGGGTGAACAGCCAAAAGAAAATTAATAGAGGGAAAACAGGGGGAAAATCTCTAAAATTAATTCATAGATAATATTAATGCATGAACAAATTGATATTTTTGAATTATTTTGCATAGGGTATCTTTTCTTAAGAGTAGAGAAAAATGACTATCGCTGTTCGTTAGACGAGCCCTCACTGTACCATATAATTATATATATGTATATTTATATCTATATGCATATATAAATTTAAAATAGAGAACAACTTTTCTAATTTATAATGTTGTTTGTTTGCCTCTCCCTCTCTGTCCGACAGGTTTCTGTCGCATGGTGGACAACAGCACGAGCAACAACTCCTCGGTGCTGGGCCTGCCCAGCAGTGGACATGTGAGCAACGCGGGCAGCTCCACTCTGACCATTGGCAGCCATGCGAATCCCAATAGCGTAGCTGGCGGAGCTGTTGGTGGTGTTGCTTCTATGAGCGGTGCAACCGGAGCAGCAGCAGTAGCTGGTGCTGGTGTGGGCGTAGGCGTGGGCGTGGGCGCAGCTGGTGTGGGCATGACCAGCGATCTGTTGGCCAGCGCTGGTGGGGCACAGGGTGGCGGGGATCGCCTGGACGCGTCCAGTGACAGTGCGGTCAGTTCGATGGGCTCGGAGCGTGTACCCTCGCTCTCGGACGGCGAGTGGGGCGAGGGCAGCGACTCGGCACAGGACTATCACCAGGCCAAATACGGCGGGCCGTACGATTTTAGCTACAACAACAGTAACACACGCCAGCCGCCGGTGGCACAGAAGAAGCATCAGCTATATGGCAAGCGGGATCTGCACAAGCAAACGCCCAGCGCCTTGACTGCTACAGCGCCGCCAGTGGCCGCCACGCCGCAGCCTCAGCAGCATCAGCAGCCGCAGGTGCAGAGCATCAAGTACGAGTACGAGGCGGGCGCGGCGGCGGCGGCCTTCACGGGCATGCAGCGCAGCGGGGGCAGCAGCAGCGTGGGCGAGGCAGCTGCCATGGCGCCCGTTCTGTCCAAGGACTATCATCAGGCGTACGGGATGAGCGCGGCGAGCGCCTTTACAGCTGACTATGGCATGCCACGTGCACCCTTGACGCCACACGGCGTTGTCCAGCTGAATCACACATACGCACTGCCCCAAGGTAACGGAGCACTGCCCCAGGGCAGTGGCTCCCTGAGCAGACCGCATCCGCGCGACAAGAAGCCCGTTGCAGGCAGTAAACATGCCGCGAAGTCGGACAACGGCAGCAGCAATGCCAGCGCCATGGAGGACGAGCATTTGTCGCGGGACGAGAAGCGCGCCCGTGCCCTGAACATACCCATACCCGTGGGCGACATCATCAATCTGCCCATGGACGAGTTCAATGAGCGCCTGTCCAAGTACGATCTGAGCGAGAATCAGCTGTCGCTGATACGCGACATTCGCCGGCGTGGCAAGAACAAGGTTGCGGCACAGAATTGCCGCAAACGCAAACTGGATCAGATACTCACGTTGGAGGATGAGGTCAACACAGTGGTGAAGCGCAAGGCGCATCTGAATCACGAGCGGGAGCAGCTCGAAACCGAACGCAAACGCATTTCCAACAAGTTTTCCATGCTGCATCGTCATGTTTTCCAGGTACGTTTCCAGCACAAGTGCTGCCCCTTGAATCATATAGCTAATCAAATCCTTCGTCTACAGTATCTGCGCGATCCCGAGGGCAATCCCTGCTCGCCGGCTGACTATAGCCTGCAGCAGGCGGCCGATGGCTCCGTCTATTTGCTGCCGCGCGACAAGCCCGACAATGGCGCCGCGGCAACAGCTGCTGCCAGCACGGTGACAGCCGGGGGCAGCAGCCAACAGGCGGCGCTGCATCCCGTGCATCCGGGGCATCATCAGGTGCAGGCGCAGTCGCAGCACGTGCCACTGCAACAGCAGCAGCAGCAGCAACCACAACAACAACAACAGTCGCACCTGCCACCACATTTGCAGCAGCAGGCGCCGCAGCATCATCAGCAGCTTTTGCCACAGCAGCAGCAGCAACAACAACAACAGCAGCAGCAGCAGGCGCCGCATCAGCATCAGCATCACAAGGAATGAAAATATCTGCTGCGTTTTGCCGCAACAACGAGTTGGTTGTCGAACTTTCAGCAGCAGCAACAGCAGCAGCAGCAAATGCAGCGGCAACAGCAGCAGCTTCAGCAAAACTTGCAACAGCAACACTTGCAACAGCAGCAGCAGCAGCAGCAATGTTGCGAGCAGGTGTACGATTACCGTTACGATTTTTATAAAAACAGTTACCTGTACTACTGAGCCGTTGCCGCTCTTCGTCCTCTTCTTCTACTTCTACTTCTGCTTCTTCTGTTGCACGCAACATGTTGCTGGCAACATTTGGTTGCAAGACACGGCGCGGAAAACGCTCGTGCATTTAACTGCAGCGGGATTTACCGTTTTTCCTTTCATTTCCCCCCTCCCACCCTTCCTTCTCGCTAACTTAGTCAAAATGTTTGTTATTTATTTTTAAATTCTTTTAAATTGCCTTTTCTTCAACATTTTCTTTATATATATACATAGTTTATATATATTTTCTTATACATTGAAAACAATCCATAGCGCATGGTACGAAAATTTATACCTTACTTGTGATAAATAATTTGTGAATTTTGCATGAATATGTTTTGAAGCTGCAGCAACAATTAACTTAAAACTTTTACTGAAAAATCCACATCAAGAAAAAACCCACTAAAAATCCTCAGTCACACACACACACACACACACACATGCATACAAACACCTCTATCAACGCGTCGTCCAAAAGAAACATGATGCTAAAAAAACCATTTACATTTTAAATATTAGATTATACAAAAAAAAAAAAAAAAAAAAAAAAAGATGAGCACATGTATAAATAGCTGTTAGGTAAAAGTTTTGTAAAGGTTTTGAAACAAAAAAAAAAAGAATAAAATAATTAAAAATATTGCTGGACATTTCAGACTCGTTCGTAAGAAGCCTAGTTTAAAGTACACAAACAAACACACAGATACACACGCACACAAACACTCACACACACGCAAAGTAAACCTTAAGAGAATTACAACAATTAGCGTATTATTTACTAATACTTTAAGACTAGCTCATAAACAAAACTGTAAATACATATTAATTAATATAGTTTAAATATTCTAATTCATTTTAATAATCCACTCGATGCGCTAGGCGAGAGCTAAATGTAAATTTATCTACCAGTTAAAATACGAACGTAACAAAAAGAGTTTAAAAGTGAAAGAAAACAAAAAAAAATCGAAAGAAAAACAAAAAGAAATATTAATATTTAATATTCTTTAAAATGTCCTATTGCATAAAAACAAGAACGTATTTATATAACTGTACGCAGAGATCAGATACAAAAGTAAAACGGTAAAACTATTGTTAAATACATATAGCTAATATATGTACACGCATACATAGATGCCTACATCTAAATTGTTGCAATTAATTTCGTGCATCTCAAAACAATTATCGCAAAATGTAAAACTAAAAACAAATTAAAAAAAAGAAAGAAAAACATGTGCGCAAAATAAAAAAAAAAACACAAAAAAACGCGAAATTATTTGTTTGTAAATTGTAATAAATAATTAAATACTATGTCTATAAATATTTACACACACATACGTAATGAAATACATTTACATATTATATTAACATATACATTTATAGTAAAAGTACTTATGTTCTGAATATTTCAAGCATTTCTTCCTGAGTTTTCAATGCGTCCAACTTTTTAGAAACGGATCGCCGGATGCCAGTTGATGAAATGAAGACTATCCAGCTCCATCTGAGGAATTAAATCGTTATATTATTATCTGATATCCATAACAACAGTTTATTGACTAAGCTGAGTAATTTTTATTAACAGATTGACGGATATATTTTAAGTCCAAACATTAAATATATCTAGTACTCACTTGTATGATTGTGTCTATATCTGTGCATGTAGATTTTATGTGAAAAGCTTGTATGCTTCAGAAAATATACAAACATTTCCCAAAAACAAATAAAAACTGAATAAAAAGAAAGAAACTTACAAAAATAATATAAACACCATAGTTTGATAATCTTTATCTATAAAATTCATATTTACGGGTATTCAGAGATTCTACAACTTTTTCATCTATAACTTTTTATAAACCAGTTTGTTCTGACTGACGAACTGACTGAATGAATGACTGACTGACTAAATTTTCACTGCACGCTAAGTAAGACAGGGCTTTGCGAAAATCAATTCAAGATATTTTGAATGAATCTTAGCAAGCAAATAATAATCTTTGCCCTGCAATAGGCTATACTTTAAAAATATATTTGGTAGCCTAAAAGTATGCTAGCATTTTCGGTACAAAACAAAATAACTAAAGGCGTTCTTTTCGAATGGAACACAATTACGAAATATACATTTGGGTCTGGGCTAAAATGCAAATAAAGCGAGGTATTCTTGTGTATATAATTCATTCAGGTATATTTTCGGTCTTTTAATTTTTACAATCTTTGTGACACTTAATATGTAGGTAAAATACATCAATTAACATTCACATATGCTCATTCCATTTATTGTCCACACAGTATTTAATAACAATTCAAAGCTCAATCTGCATTTTTTTTGTTGGAATATGTATACATATATATTAAGTTAATAATTGAGTAATTGAGATATTGAACAATTATCGTTTAAGGTAGCTTTACAATTCATATAACATGTTGTTTTGCACTATATCATTGTTGTGAGGATAAGTGTATAGGGTATATACGCTCATACGAGGAAGTTGCAGCATTTTGGTTTCATTATATCGTTCATGGTATTTGTTTATAATATCAATTTGAGGCTTATTTATATAGTAAATTCATTAAAAACTAACACTAACGCAGAAAGTACACTAAAATCAATCAATTGTTTACAAAATACAAGCCAGAGACGGTTCATGGATCTGCATCTGGTATCTGAATGGGCACGCGGCTTCTGGGATTCTTAAGGATGTCACAGCTAACAGAGCCGCCTTTGCGTGGCCTCTGCTTAAACTAACTATCTAGATGTATAGTCTAATTAGAGTTCTAGGAGCCTACACTTAGAATACAACATCAGTTTGGGTTCACTTTGCTCGGTTTGAATATCAGCAGATGGAATCGATGGGCAGCTGATCCTGCTTGATGCTCAGTCGTCGCGGATTCGATTGCTTGGCGCGGGCGCTGCCATTGCCAGGCGTAGCGGGAGCAGCTGGAGCAGCGGATGGAGCAATGGTGTTCAGCGTGCTGAGACTGTTGCTGTTGCTGTAGTTGCTGCTGTTTATGGAATTACCGGAGTTGGTTCTCTCATTAATACTTGTTAGGTTGGGTATGCTCGGCGCTGTCGTCGTTATGGATATATTGTGGCCGCCCATTGTGAACAAGGCGCCATGCTTGCCATGGCCGTGGCCGTGGCTCTGGCTGTGGCTGTGGTGGTTGTTGTTGTTATTGTTGTTGTTGTTCAGCGGCTCCAGTTCGCTGGCCAGGACGCCGTTCGGTATGGAATGCGAGCGTATTTGCAAACGGCCCGAGTCCAAAGACTCATCGCTGGCCGGATCCAGATGGTCCACAGAAGCGGCCGAGGCAATGCGCTGAAACATGCTGGCCGCAGAGAGCGTGCGATCCGCAAAAGGCACTGAAATTATTATAAATGCAATGATGATAAATATGCTGGCTGTGGGCAATCCAAGGATGCACTTACCTATGCCGCTTTTGGCACTGCGCGTGCACTCGGACTTGAGCTCGTCCAGCTGTTTGGCGCTGCACAGGGGTGTGTCCACGTCGTAGGTGTTGTTGAACAGCGTATAGTCGACCTCATACTCGCCGGTCTCCTTGCGGAAGGACACCACATTGACGAAGCGATGGCCCCACAGTATCTCTGAGGGCAGATAGCTGCTGCGCGCCTGCGTGGTCATGCCCGTGGACTCAATGACGCCCTCTGTAAGGCAAAGATTAGTCCCAGACTCAAGTGTAGCTGTTGTTAAGCCAACTTACCCAGCATGACGACCACCTCGAAGCGCTCCTTGAGCATATCCGAGGCGGAGAGCATGTAGAGCGGACTGTTCCGATCGATCTTGTGCACAATGGTCGTCGGCCAGATGAACATCAGCCGATCCTCGCCGCCATCGGCGCCCACATGCAGCTCCTGCTGATAGAAGGGCAGCACCTCGCCCTCCTTGGTCACCTTCTTGCGTATGACCTGGGCACGCACGTGCGCCTCTATTATATGGGATTTGCGCATGTCGCCCACGCGGAACATCAGACATGGCGTTCCATCCCTGTGACAGATGACCGCATTCCTAGAGAAGAGCAGCGTCTGGGCGCGTTTCTTGGGACGCGACAGCTTGGCAAACACAATGCCCACCATGAAGGCCTGTATGAAGACGCCCGTGATGCACTGGATGCACATGGTGAATATCGCCTCCGGGCACTCCTCGGTCACATAGCGATTGCCATAGCCGATGGTCGTTTGTGTCTCCACAGAGTAGAGAAAGGCCGTCATTATGCCCTTCACCTCCGTCACGCAGACCGTGTGCGTCATATTGACGATCAGCTCCGGCTGCGTATTGCGCAGATGTATGTACTCCAGATCGTTGTGGGCAAAGGCAATCGTCCACCAGATGAACCCGAAGAACGCCCACGAGATGACAAAGCTGGCCGCAAACACCAGCAGCGTCCAGCGCCACTGTGCGTCCACGAGTGTGGTGAAGATGTCCTGAAAGGAGCGAGAGCAAGCGGGTTGTTCAATATCGAACCGGTTCAAGTCTTAAATTCCAAATGCAAAATAAATCAGTGAGTCGGCGTGAACCAAACCACAGATTATGTTCTTCTTCTTCAATGGCAGCCAAGGTTAACAAGAGCTTCCCTTGGGTTAGACAATTGAAGCGATGCGCAGCTAAATTTAAATCAGCCGCATTTGCATAACTCGCATATGTTTCTAAATCAATGCGTGTGAGTGGGTGTGGGTGGGTGTGAGTGGGGTAAATGTGGCTGCTCACCTGCAGATAGCGGCGACGTCTCTTGGCCACGTTGCCTTGCACCACATTGCACTCGCCATGCTTGAAGACAACACGTTTACGCACGCGTCGCGAGCTGAAACGCGTCTGCCGATACCTATGTGAAAGGAAGAGAGCAAGAGGAAGTCCAGTTATTTAAGAGAGCAGATTCATATAGATGTGTCTGTATGTGTGTGTGTGTGCGTGTGCGTCTCTAAAGAGGACCCTTTCTGTGTTGGGATTTTATATAATTTAATTTCCCCTCTTGAGCGAGGTGATTATAAATATTGGTATATTTAAGAGGGAGGAATGGGCACATTACTTGACTACCCTCAACAAATCCAAGCACAGTGGGTATTCGATAATTTAATTCTCGCGAATTTAAAATCATTTTAAAATTTACAAGGACATTTAGCATTCCCATTTTCTATTTTCGTTTTTAAACATATTTGAATAAAAACTATTTTAGTTATATAATAATTTTCAATAAAATATGTTATTTGTTTTGCATAAACGAGTTTGAAAGTCTTCAAATTCTTTTCGCAAACAAAAATAATCTGTGCAAGCGAGCGTCTACTGTATTCATAGATGTAATTGTTTTGTGGCACCTAGGCTAGGTTTGTTGGGCTATTTATGAACTCTTATCACCAGAACTGATAGCCTATATATGTACATATATATATATATACAGCGTACACTTGGTCTATCTCTTTGAAATTTCTATTCACATCTGTTGTCGTCTTTGTCAATTTGATATTTGTCACAGTTTGTAGCCGAACAGTTCGTTGAAACACGTGATTAAATATGTAGATAACAATTTCCCCATTTTTTGGGAAGTTAATTTAAATTCCGTTTACAGAATTTTCCGCATTTTAAAATTACATAATAGAAAAAAAACACATATTAATTGGATAGTTAAGCTACACATATTAAAGTACCTAATTGAGAGATAAATACTTAAAGTAACAGAAGATTTTCCATTGCCATTGTGATTGATAAATCGTGGCAAAAACAGGAAGTGCATATTCGTGCATATCTACATTATATATGTATGTCTATAGAGATATGCACGAGCACAATATAAATATTTTATTTTTAAACAACAAAAGACGCACTGTCCGAGAGGTTCAAGAGCTCTAATAGCTATCCAGACAGCATTTAAGTTCTTGTTTAATATTTTATGCACTATAACTAAACCAATTACCAGATCAGAGTCTGCGCTAAAACGCTGCCCACGCACAGGACAAACACAAAGCCAATAAGGATGTGCATTAAGAGTAAGTTGATAATTTGGTCAAAAATTAAAGTCAAAATAAATACTATATAGAATGCACTCAGATGGTTGTTAAACAAATAAAATGCTAAATATTATATTTCGGCGATCCTGCCGCTACGTCCTCAATAAGCTGAGCCCATGCAGAAATTCACATGTGCTTTCTGCCGGAGCTTTCTGTCGGAAGCTTTCACACAATCACGGATCAACAGTCAAATTTGCACTGTGAGACGGATTTGATATGCAGGCCGTTTGCAGTTGCGCTCAGCCATTGTTGCTGTAATCGCAGAATTTAACTGTAAACTGAAACGCTACTTACATGCAAAGCAACAACAACAGCAGCATCCGCAGCAGCAGCAACAGCAGCTGATATTTGTTGTTCTTGTTGCAGCTCTTTCTCCCATTGCATTGCAATTTCACGCTTTATCTGCGCTGTTCGCTTCATTCTGCCTACTTATGCAAAAGTCCCCACATGGGGACCACGCAATTAAAGCTCATAAATGCCCTCTTGAGCTTAAACTCAAAGCTCGGAACGCAAAGGGCGCGCTCACGAG
Source organism: Drosophila novamexicana (assembly GCF_003285875.2). Lineage (NCBI taxonomy): Eukaryota > Metazoa > Arthropoda > Insecta > Diptera > Drosophilidae > Drosophila > Drosophila novamexicana. The sequence continues at coordinate 2,793,188 of NW_020824808.1, read as the reverse complement.
CGCATTTGTAATGTGAAGCAGACAACAAAGCAAGTGGAAAACTGATCAATGGACTCGATAGTTGGATTTTACAGTTCTAGCTTAACACTTGCGCTCTTATAATAAAGAGAATTGGAAGAGTAGCTCTGTTAAGCACCTGTCTCCTCTCCCTCTTCTGCTGCACGCTCCCAACTGAGTGATTATTTATTTATTTATGCTGATGTCAACTCCGAACGTTGACAAAGCGCTTGCCGTGCGTTGATCCAACGTTTGAGCTGTGCAAAAATTCGTAGAAATTGCCATCGAACTGGACAATAACATTCATTAGTTTGAGCTTTCGAAATTTGTGTTTGTTTTCTAAGTAATCGCATGCAAATAAACCGGGTTTTAAAGCGTTGTTATACCCTGTACATAAGGCATGATTAGGAAGGGTATATAGAGATGTACGTATGCCTGAATCAGGCAGAAAACAAAAACTAAGGGACCATGTAGTATAGTGTGGCGAGTTCAAATAATATAAATCTGTCTATCTGAGCATTAAATAGTATTTAGATTTTGACACGTTTACTCTGCTCCATCAAAATTATACGTTAATTAAATTCTTGGTTATATCTTCTACCTCAATGCGATGCTCATTATATCAAGTAAAAGGGATTTTTCAGTTTTATCAGCGATCTTTCTTACTCTCTCTCTTACTCTGCCTTTCTGTTACTCTCTCTTTCTCTACCTCTGTCTTTCTCTTACTCTCTCTTTCTTTCTCTTACTCTATCTCTTACATGTTCTTGCATTCTCTTAATTCTTAACACTGTTTCACTTGCGCTCTGCCCTCACAGCCTGCCCCTTTTGTCTCCATTTATCGCCCTTCTATGTGATTTTCAAAACTTCAAGTGAGGCTTTTAAATACTGATGCAACTCGTTTAAGAGTTTTTAAAGTTTAAGCATATACTAATGTGGCTCGCGTGTTTTAGAGGGTGTTTGTAGGTGCATATAATTAAACACTAACATATGTACATATATTAGCGTAATGGGGAACTGAATACAGGGTACAACTTAGTTGGACATTCTCGACTAGAGCAGTCTGGTTTTTATTTTGTGAACTGCAGCTTTGCATTACTTATGGACAGATGACTAAACTGGCAAAGGCAGTTTCTGCCGTAGATCTTAACGTGGTTGCCAAAGGCGGGTAGACAAGTTCAATGGAATTGCACTGAGTCATTCGGATAGGTTTTGAATAATATGAAAAAAAGATCAGCTGAAATGCTACAAAGTTTTTAATGACAAAGATCAAGAACGAACTTGAAAAAATTTATTAATTAGTTATAAATTCAATAATAAAAGTTCTAGGAATATGCAAACTTCTTGTTTGTAAACATCGCATGAAACTGAGCTCCGTTCCTAAACTTTATGACATGGATCTATATAATCTAGCGCCTCGACGCTTCAGTCAGATAAGCAAATGTCTCGAGATAAAAACAATAATAAAAGTCAAACCTGACCTTAGACATTGCGATAGCTATGGCTAATCAGTAGAGGTTTTTCACTCAAATGCACTTCTCGAGCAGTTCTTGGCCCATTGCCAAACATTCTATAATCGCAATGCAACCAAAGAGCAGGGTCTGTAAAAAGTTAGCTATAACTATATAAAGTTGACCGAGGTCGGAAAAGGCAATTGACGTCATTTGGGCAAATGCCTTTCAGTTTATATAAAGCAGGCGAAGTCTTCAAACAATTTGTGTGTATTATTTGAATTGAACCCATTGAAATCCGTAATTCCGAGGCATAATTGACTATGAAACTAAATAGGGTTTACAAATCTGCTGAACTAAAAAATGATATATAACAGAAACTGAACTTAAGGTAGGGACATTTGTTCGACCAACTTTAATTTGCACGATCTATACATATAGATATTATATATCTATATCTATCTATCTGTAGTATATACTTAGCACATAAATCACGTCGGAAAGGGCAAAAACAACAACACAAGACATTTATCTTAAATTTAAATATGATTTTCGTTTTTGTGCAAGTGCAGTGCCAAAATTGAAATGCCAAAAGTCATATGCACAATTGCATTTACAGTCCACAGATATGAATATATTATATATATATATATATTCATATATATTTGTGGGTATATCTATATCTATATCTATATCTATATCTATATCTATATCTATATCTATATCTATATCTATATCTATATCTATATCTATATCTATATCTATATCTATATCTATATCTATATCTATATCTATATCTATATCTATATCTATATCTATATCTATATCTATATCTATATCTATATCTATATCTATATCTATATCTATATCTATATCTATATCTATATCTATATCTATATCTATATCTATATCTATATCTATATCTATATCTATATCTATATCTATATCTATATCTATATCTTTATCTATATCTATATCTATATCTATATCTATATCTATATCTATACTAACTATCGATAGAGTTGTCAAATGCCAATGCTACCCTTGGACATTGAACCACGTGTGCGCTGTGTAAACAAATTTGTTTAAACGTTGTTTCCATTTGTATAGCAAAGCAGATGTTTCAGTCTATATGTTATATAGATCATACTTATACATATGCATTCTTTATATAAATATATGTGCCTTTATATTTATAGCTATGCTTTAAACAATTGCCAGCGGCAATAAACAGCGCCTGGAAAAGCGTTGCATGCAAATATTTGTGGCAGCATTTAATTAAAGAGTTGTTTTCCCTTTAATGAAATGTACACACATTGATCTCTATAAACATATAGACATACTAACTAGCTTAAACAGCGCACAGCTGCGCGCTTGTTTAAATAAAGTATTAAATACATATATACTCAAGTACTGCTGGCTGCTAAAAGAATCCGAAGTCATCGATAAACGATTCTGAAGTATCGATGCACAGTGAAGACTTCGCGATTGGACAGTTTTTTTAAAAATCATTTCAAAAGCGAAGTTAAAAAGATTATACTTCAAAGAATTTAAACATAAATTTAATTTAGACAACTTCAAACAATCTTCAAAATATCGCATATTTAAAAATTACAAACATTCTTTTCGTTTATAACCAACATTCTTATTTGAAAATATTTCTATCTATGAATACATTTTCAAGTTCAAGTTCTTAACCACGCTCTTTAGCATAAAAGCTGTTCGCTCAAGGCAGCATTCACTGTAGTCACACATTACCTCAACAGCTCCTCGCGCCAGGACTGTTCGCTGGAATGCGTTGCCCGATAAACAATCATCGATAGACGACTGAAACTGCGTCTCAGCTCCGACATGTTGTTGTTATCGTTATCGACTAAACGTGATTTGTGAATACTTCTTTTGAGGGTAAAAACTGTTGTTGTTGTTGTTGAGGAGTTAAAAACTGAAATATGTTGAATTGCGTTGGAGGGTTTTTAGCGAGACGTTTTGTTTGTTATCCGTATTTTTTGTGTCTCGTTCTCTAGTTTGTCATTGTTATAAAAATAAAACAGAGACAATGCTTCTGCAGCAGGCGACGACGTGCCCAAGCAGTCATTTAAGTCATTTCTTAACATTTTGTGAAACACTTTTGCAAATACTTCTTTTTTTTTTTGTTTTCTTATTGATCAGAACTCAAGAGCTCTCAACTCGGCACAAATATGTGTTCAGCTTTATAAAGCGTATTCGATTGTCTTGTATTTCTGTTTGTGTTTTCGCATGCGAACCGAACGAACGAGCCACATTTTACCAACTGAGAACTGAGAACTCAAATTGAAATTCGTTGTAGGCACATGCGATTTTCTATGCGAACAGCGCCCCGCCTCGAGTAGTCGTACACCCGTACTGGTACCCGTACCCCCACACACACATTAACCACCAGGTATCTCTTGTCTTTCTGTCTATCTGGCCGCACTCGATCTACATACGTTCTGCGTTCCACACACTCACAGCCAAATAGCCAAGACTCGTACAAACAGAATTCATTTCGCATTGTCGATCGGGACCCGGGCCGCACTCAACAGTTACAGACCCATATATCCCATGGACAGTTATCAGCCATGACACTAAGGCCTCTACACAGGTAACCAAATAGATATCGACATATATCTCTGTGTATGTGTGGGCAATATCTAATGGCCCATTAATTTTTTGCCTAAACATTTACGAGTGTACGCTCGATATGAGAATGACAAGTATCTAGAGACACGTTTTGTTGATTATTGTTGAATTCCAGAGGTAAATCAATTTTAATTTCATTTAAGTGCTGTGCTCGATGGATAAGTTCTCTAAGTGTTGTCGGCGAGTATTACAGAGTCGAGTGCGTCTTGTATGTAAAGTCGTTCTCCTAGAGCTTTTCTTTATCAGTCAAAAATCAGGTCAAAAAGATCCCATGGTAGCCAAACCTTCTTTGAAAATAAAGAGCTGTAATCTGTTGCCTGTTTAATGGCCCGTAGACTTTATCCACAAGACGTGCCCTGTGCGAACCTCAATCGCATCTGTACAGATATACATTCATAGCATGTGGAAATGTTTTGTCAAATTTATTTCGAAACGCAGAATGTCGGCCATATATACACATGCTGAAAGCGCATGCATATAGAATATATATGCTTATATATACAAACATATCTTGTATTCCGCTTTGCTCGAACCGGTTTACACCGCCCGCCGTCTATGCAAATGCGAGAGATTTGGGTGTTCGATCGATTAAAAATAGCCCCCACATCCCAGTTGACATTATAAAAGGGGCTGGCGCCTTTCTTTTTACTGTTTTTTATTGCAGTTAAATAAACAATTGTGCACTTAACATCTAAAGTTCTTGGGCCTGTCCCGACCCATAATAATTGATATCTGATTTTAATCAGAAGCGCCCTCCCGCCCAAGGCATATATCTTATCGGCGGAATGTATCATACCCGAGTGTTACGAATGTCTCAAGTGCCACAGGATGGATCTATGAGTAATTTTACAAAGAAACCATAACGTAATAACACAAGCAGCAGTTGATACCCTTTATCGGCACAACCAAAAGCAGGTGTAGTTAACAATGTGACGTCAAGAGTGTGACGCACCTGAACCAATAATTTGTAGTCAAGTGTTGCTGGCGGGAAGCAATTAAAACAATGATTATGACTAAATTGAAGCCAAAGCAGGCCCAAATACAGTAGCATTCTTTTATTTTATTTGTTCAACTTTTATTTTTCCAACTAAGATGTCTGAGATACGAATAGAGATACGAAAGTTGGCCTTGTAATGCCCGTTCCACGGGGCAAGAAGAGTTCAAAGAACTCTCGCTAAATGTACTATACACAATTCTAGCTGGTAACAGAATCGTAATCTGAACAGGTTTCAATTTAATTTATAATATGTAAGACACATCATGCCGAGCACATGCTGAAAATGTCAGTTCATGTTGATGCCTTAACACTCGGACGCTAAAAGGTGATCAACATTTTATTCAGTCCGGCGACGTATCAATAAAAATGTTTGCAAGATTGTAAACAAACTTGGCTAATATATTATTTTATCATTTAAATGATATACAATAGCATATTAGCATGTGAATTTGTCTGGTTTATTACACAATTATCCAATAATTAACATATCATTGATCGTTTGTCTGTAGATCGTAAACATTTTGAACGTGAAAGATCCGTAAATTTGTATTATGTTTCATTTTATCATTCAATATGTTCTGCTTAATAACAGATCGTATGGCATATTCATGTTCTTAAGATCCTTAAAAGTTGGAAGGATCAGTAGATATTGGTAATAGTTTCCTTTTTGAACGAAATAGCAGGTCATCTTTTATTCGAGTATTAAAAAATATCCTAGGGTCGTTAGACGATGGAAAGATCCATAGATTTAGTACCAGATTCCTTTATTAACTAATTATAGCTTGAATAATTATCATTAATAATCATCATAATCATCATGTGTTAGCTATGAAAATTTTACGTATACCTTGTAATATCGTATGTCAGTTCATATTAACATGAGATGTTAAGCTTTTCTATTACCCGCCGTTTTATAATTATCTTAAACTGAATCATTTTGACTTACTTATGTTAATAAGTTTATGATAAGCTCCAAGTTTTTTTGGAGAGTTCAAAGAAGTGAATCAATTTGATAAGACACTCAGTATAGCTTTATATATATGTGAGTTCAGGGAACTGATTAGCTCTAATGAAACTTGAATAATAGTTAGGTTTTAACGTAGCGTTCAGACTCATTTCCTGCTGGTTTTTTTTTTTTCACTTGGTTCGTTTCATTTTTTAATTAAGTTTTATCTTTGTGACGGCTCAGTTCTAAAATTAAAATCGCCTATATGTGTCGTTAATCTTGAGTTTTTAGTCACGCCAAAAATATAAAAATAGTTAATGAATGTGGCATACAATTAGCAAAGGCATCTATTTGCTATTTGAATTTCGACTTTAGTTAGCGAAACGCCGCTGTCTCTGGTAATATTCCATGCAAATAGGGCACATCAACTGAAAGATTACAATCAAGACGTTTCCAAAACGTTTCCAGGCCCGAGGCGTCTGGCGTCTGTATATGCATGTTTAATTAACAGTTGCCGAAATTCGGCGAAACATTGTTAAACTTTCCACATAAACGTGAATACTTGAACAAGCAAGCCAAGTAACTCCATTTATGTCGATTCATCTCTATATTTATACTTTTGTATCTCAATCTGCAACTGTTTGGGTCTCTGTGGAACGACATGCCCAATAAGCGTGTCGCTTGGGCGGCGTCTTTAATGAGTCACGACGTGTCCCAGGCGCAGTTCCACACCTTCGGGTAAGTGCTAATAAATGCGCAATATTTGGAGAGGGGGGAGACTTGCGTGGCCTTATCAGCGTGAATTGGTCAGGGCCAGGTTTTTATCTGTTTTTAGCCAGTTGTCACTTAGTCTGGATTGTAAATAATACTCAAAAGTACACAGCCGCACAATAAGCCGGGCAAACACTAATAGATATAATAACTATGTATATCTGTATAGCTGTATATATGTATATATACACATATGGCGGGCATGTGACTGGGCCCCGACTTGTCAGCTGGTTGAAACAGTTAAGCGAGCATCTAAAATAAACGTCAACATGCGCCGCTTGTTAGGCAAATGACTACACGCTTTCTACATCTTTTGAATGTGGTACAGTCTGCACAAAAGTAGCCCGCATGCCAAAAACAGTAAGAGTAACGGTTGTTGCAAATAAATGCGCAATTTTCATGCAAGTGCAACTTGTGGAAATGGCATTCGACTTGCCATCAATTATTAAGTTGAAAGTATTATACTATATACAAAACAAAAACGTGAATTCCATTGTCATTTACACCTCCGATTCACAGTCAATATGACAGTTACTTATAAACACAAAAAGACGTGCATTAAGTGGGCATGAAGCAGGTACAGTCAGCTCAAAGGCTGGGACTTGTATCGGTCAGTCTTGTGAACCAGACAGTGTTGTACAATGTGTAGAGCATTTATTTTTAAGGCTATATATATGTGAATAAGTATGTGTAGGTGTGTGTTCGGCTTGAGCCAGATATGTAGAAGTTATTATAAGTCCCAATTTTCCTTAAATTATTCGCTATCTATATGCATACTAATCCCATGTACTATTAACCTAATCTATTTGTTTATGAAGAGACACACATATAAGTTAAGTAAACAAATAGGCGTGCGGCAGTGCCAAAGACTTTAAAACTTGCGATTTGCGGCTCATAAATTTGGTAGCAAAGTAAGAGCCAGGCATTGTTACCGGCCTCTAATTTATTTATAAAGGTAAAGCGCGCCATTCAAATTCCACCAACGGCACGAAAAGCGACCCCTGCCGATAACGTTGCCCATTTACCTCACTCAGTCAAACGCAAGCGATTGAGCCGCGTGTCAAAACTTCCTGAGGCGCTCAGCAGCAGAAAGAGTAAAGAGAAGAGGACGAGTCTGTCAGAGTTGGCGTGGGTGTGAGCATAGGAAAATGACAAAAATGCCTTGAGAGTACAGTATGTTAAGCGACCGGCGCAGCCAGCAAAAATTGCACGAGTTTGTCACGCAGACACTCTTATAAAAAACCAGCAGCTGCAGCAGTATAAGAGTAAAACTGCTGTTGCTGCTAATGTTATTGTTGCCATGCAATGTTTTGGGTAGCGCGTTCTCATGCTTTGTATTCGACACTGAAACATATTATAAAACATAGATTTTTTTTTTTTTTTGGCAGCTGTTGCGCTGTACTGTACATAGCTGTCGAGAGTCGAGTTCAATGTAATTGAAACAAGTTTGTTACTTAAGGAGCGACATTGGACACAGACCTCAAACCGCAGTGTAGCAAAACAAAAATGCACTTGAAAACCTGCAGCACTACTTATTAATAATTACAGGCGATAAACACAATCGTTTAGCAAACAGTTAACCAGCTTTCAAATCTGCGCGTGTGTTTGCGATTGTCTGTGTGTATGCATAACTTACTCGTACATCGCATCGACAAGATCGCGCTCCCAGGTCATCAGACGCTTCATGTTGCCCGAAAGGAAATGCGTGCAAATATGAAGATGCTTTAAATTCAATGCACACGCGTGCGTTATACAACACTAAATGTGTGTGTTTGAGTTTTGTTTTGTATATGTATATTTTAGTTTTGTGTCTTTTTTGCGCTTCTTTTTGGTTTTGAGGTCGGCGAAAACGCGGCGACAACACGCGGCGTCGCTATCGCGGCGGCGACTAAAATGTAACGGACGGTCAGCAGCAACAGCGGCGCGGCGACAATACAAGCAAAAATACGAAATATGTTTGCATCTATGTTATATTTTACATATGTACGCGCATATGTATGTAACTATGTATACATATATGTATGTGTGTTTGCTGTCGAGTGACAGCTCCTCCTCGGTCGAACGGCTAGCAAAAAATAAAAAGCTCTCTGCTCCTGTTACAACCTTGACGTGGATGCGGCAGCAGCAGCAGCAGCAGCAACAAATGAATTACAATTATAATAATTGATATTTGTGTTTAGAAACAAAAAGATTCGAGCACTTTTTTATAATACTGGTCCCCGCGGGTGACGTTATCGCTGGATCTGGATACTGGGTTATGGGAATTTTTGTGTTGTTAGCTTGTTGTTGTTGTTGTGGAGCAACTCTCTTAAAACACACACAAAGCGAATACTACTCGTTTCGCTCTTTATCAAAAATGCGTTCTTTTTGTGGTCGGAAAAGCGAATATTGTTTTTATTTTGAAATAAACAAAAACGCGCATTATATACACAGCGTCTGTTCCGGCCGACAGAGCGGAACTATTTACGTTTGAATTGAGTTTGCCGGTGTTTTTAACGTTAACGGTATTTTGTCGCTTATATTGTTATTGTTAATTTGCTGAACAGTTCATCCGAATGTAATTATTTAAGCGGCGTCTGATTTACAACTGGCGATGCATGTAAAATGCGTTTAAATAACTTAGCGTCGCTGCCGATCGTGCAACGAACTGAGCGCAGAGAGCGAACAGCCGCGTAGAAGAGATGCTGTTGCGGAGAGAGCGCGTGACTGGGAGAAGGCGCGCGCAAACAGAAGCAGTTGTCGTTGTTGCGCTCTGACGCAGATGTGTTACTTTCTGCGAAGACGGCTGAAGCCAAACTGAAATGCTCAGTTGACAGCATTGTTGCTTTTTATTTCAATTTCAAGTATCATGTTGAGGAGCCGATAGCAGCAGACGTCGCGTCGCTGCCGATAGCAACAGCAGCAGCAGCAGCAGCAGAGACAGCAGCATGCTGCTAAACACATGCAAACACTAAGAGAGTAAGAACAACAACGCGTGTTAAGGAATTTGCGCGGACAACGCAAAAGCAGAACAGAAAATCAAAATGAAATACAACAGCTGATAACCAATTTTGTTTTTGTTTGTTTTCGCAAACACTTCACAAATACAAAACGAAAGCAAGACCGAGCAACAACAACAAAAGGAAAACACAAAATGGAAAGAAAAAAACGCCGGCACGTTGCGCCATGCGACAAACGCAAACAAATTATATTAGCTGTACATTTTCGGCGGCTTTGCGGAGAGATTCATTCCAGACATTAATTCTTGCCGCTAAATCAAGGCAATTAACTCTGCGCATTGTCGCAGTCGACGGCGACGTTGCCGTCAGCGTTGGATGTGCCATAAACCGGGCTTACGTCGCGTATACATAATATGCAAGCATGTTAATAAGCAAAGTACATGAAAAATGTGAAAAGCTGCGACTCAGTTTCAATAAGTTGCTTTGTTGTTGTTGTTGTTGTTGTCATTGTTGCTTTTATTGCAACGCAAGGCTTAAGCCATGGCAATTAACTGCAAGCTTGACTCATCTGTAGGCGGAGCCATTGGGCGGCCTTAAGCGTTATTGCCAATTGTTTATTGTATGACTTAATTAAAAAATGCAATCTGTATCATTAGCGTCAGCTGCACTTAACTTTATTCACGGCAAGACTTTTGAGAATCGGAAATGCTATATCTGACCAGAGATAAGAAAATTTATTGCTCTTTTACAGTTCAATCAGATATTTTTTAATTTGCAGTTATCAGCGTCGTTTGTTTGCAAATAAAATTAATAAAAGCTGAAAAAAAGAGTGGAATTAATACTCTACCATGCTTTGCACACGGCCAGGAGAGTATAGTACAGAGTATAGTACAAAGTCTTGTAATCACATGATATACTCATCGATATCATGCATATAACAGCTGATTACATAAATGTTTCTATAAAAAACATTAAGTTAACTGTTACTAACAGTTGTTAAATATGTTAAAAACCTGCAGCTATGTAAATGTTATAATGTTAAATGTCACAGTTTATGCAGCTATGTAAATGTTATAAAAAAGAGCTGGACATAAATAACATGAGACTTACATCCGACCTTAAGAATGTGTTAAAATATTTTTTCAAATATTTTATCTTAAATGAAGTGAAAGAATAACAGAAACAAAAAGAATCAACAGGAAGAATTAAGCAAGATAAATACAATTTTAGCATATATCTTATTTTGACAAAGTGACTCAACGCAAATATATTTGACTGTTGAGAACTTTCAGTTGAATTCTTAGTTGAATTTACAGCTTCAACTTTAGCTTATTGAAATGTCTCTGAAGAGTGTTGAATTTGTACATGGAAAACCTGCTTATCAGCATAATTCGTAAATATTTAAAATTAGCATTTCGTGAGTAATTACAGATAGAGAAATCAGAATTTAGAAAATTAATCATACGTCCCGTGCGCCAACAAACAATCAACAAAGAAAGCCAAATACCAGACTGCCTACCAAAATTGAAAAAAAACAAATAAACACGGTTATGTCTGGGCGTCTATTAGTATGGCTTTTTTTTATATTTGGCATAATATCTACATAAGTAGTTTTCTATATTTAGCTCTGAGCGATTTGCATTAGACATTCAGATCTCGCAGGCGGCACAAGATCTAATCGGAACTCTTGGTTGCCCCAGCAACAGCTGGCCGACAGCTACTTGAGGAAATCCCCTTGGCAGTTGGCCAAATTGAGACCAAGAATTTGTTGCTCGGCCGTTTAACACGTTTCTTAATTAACTGAGCGCATAATAATTGCCAAAGGAAAACAAGTAAGAGTAGTCTAGTCGGAAGTGCTCGACTAGGAAACACCCTGGAGCTACCGTTGCAATCGTTATACGCACACACGCATAAGCCTAGGCCCGCATAATGCAAATGTTCTTGAATACCTCCGCTGTTTATTATCGGATCCTTATGAAATTTTCCGCACATCTATTTGGCATACAAATGTGAGTAAATACCAAAGCCCACGGCTATAACTTCAAAAATGCATGCCAAATATTTGCTCTCTGTAAGACAAAATGCTGATCAAGAATATGTATACTTTATGGCGTCGGAGATGCCTTCTACCACCTGTTGCATACATTTGCACAAAATCATTATACCCTGTCTACCCAATGGGCGCAGGGTATAATTAATAAATTATGCGCATTGGAGTTCTAGCCGCTTATTTAACTGCGCCGAAATATTTGTTTATTTGTTGACTTACCTATGCAAATCTATGCCAAGGTGCCAAAGTGTAGTTGACACCGAGTTTATCTCGCCAAAGGTAACTATCTAGGCACTGCTGGAATCTGTGCACCTTAAGTTAAACTAAATATTGACAAAAAGCAAAAGAAACAAGCAAACAGACAATTTGCTAGGTAATGTCAGGGGCGTTCAAGTTGCCGCCAAGTACAACAAGTTGTCGAGTTCTGTTCTAATTCAAGTCTAACCCCAATTACTTACATGCCTGTGCAGCAGGCGGAAATCATATTTAATTGTCCACCCACCAACGGCCTTAAATCAAAATAATTTAATTTTGTCATTCATCCAATCAACGGAAAGTTTATCTTTTATTTATTTTTTGTTTTTTGCTCGTTTAGCTTTGTTTTGACGTTGACACAGACGGGGCTGTTTTGTGCGAGGGGTGTGGGGGGAAATGGGGCCACAAAAGACTTGAAGCCTCCGATTACATTATCGCACATTGTATTATAGTCCATGCATATAATATACGCAAATGGTAGAACTCACAATATGTGTGTATCGAAGCAGATAAAATGTCCTATCAATAACGCAACTCGACAGGTGTGCGTCCCTCTCTGTGTGTGTGTGTGTGTGTGGAATACTACAAGTAGATACTTCTAGTAAATATACTAGACACCATAAATATTCAGTTTCTAGAATATTGTCAAGAAAGTGCTTTAAAGCATTGTGCAAAATGCTGTCACTGATCTTTGGCAAAAAGCCCTGGCCCCGTTGCGTGCGCACGTGACGTATGCGCAATATTTGCACAAGACGGAAATATGACTCTGCTACTAAATACCCTGCAATTATTTGTAGTATACGTAATATATCTGAAAAGTATGCTATATAACTACAACTAGTTTGCCTCTGCCATTAATTGCCGTAACTTTCTACTTCATAATTTATGACAGTTTCAACAAAGAAAATTTATGGAATTCGGAAGTTATTGAAAATGTTAAAAACCTTTATAAACTGAATTAGCAACTAAATTAGTTGGGATTAAACAATTTAACGTTCCAAGAAAGTTTTTTAAATGTGTAGTTAATATTAATATCCACAAAAAGACGAAAACTCGCCTGGCTCAAGAATTAGGTGGAAAAGAGGACAACAAAAAACACTTAGCGTTCCAAGAAAACTTAAAAAAAAATATTTAATTAAAATTAGTTTCCACGAATCTTAGAAACTGAAAAATGTCGCTATCGCACGCTTTTGATGATAAGCAAAAAGTGAATAACTTTAGTATTTCTTTTGAATTAATTGTTTTCATTTAATTATATCAATTTATATTAAGTATTATATCAATCAAAATATGTATTTTTTAAGAAAGGTTGTTTGGAAAACTATTAAGTTTTCTTTTTTTAGATATTTGCCAAAAAGTTGCTTTTCATATAAAATGTATGAGAGAAATTCTTGAGGTTGTCTTGCTTTGATTCAAGCTCAACACAAAAGAAATTACTCGCCTAAGTGCGTTAAGCAAATGATTTATAAATATAAAATTAATCAATGATATATATTTATCTAGCGGTAAATATTTAATAATAGGAGTCTTAACACTCACCTAGTTAATGGTCCTGGCGACTCGCTGACCGCCTTAATGGAGCGCCTGAGTTGCTTGTGAAACGAGCCCAGGAACGATTCCTTGCGCGAGAGCAGGGTTCCGCTGCCGCTAGACTCGCCGCCGGCGCTGTTGATGCCCGACCCATAGGTGGCGCTGCGATTGTAGACCTGCTCGCTAATGGCGCTGCATTCGGCAACGGGATCGGCGCCTGCGCTGGGGGGTAGCGTATTGACGCCAGCGTCTGCTGTGCTCAGCTGCTGCACGTTAAGCGCCGCTGTCGTCTTCGTGTTGGGCTGCTTGTTGTTGTTGGTGCTGTTGATGATGGTGGATTTGACAATCTCGGGCTGCTTGCCGATGTCCTCGGTGAGCAGCTTGGTCCAGGCGTTTTCGCCGGCTGCCTCAGATTTATCCATTATCATTCTATTTGGCATTGGCTACTTATTGTCTACAGTTAAATATGTATTTGAATAACTTTCAGTGTTGTCCTGACTGTTGCTTTGGTCTCTGCTGTCTTTGCTTTGTGGCGGCATTCGTTATAACGGAAAATTGTGCAAATTGCTGGGCACACTTTTCGTCTTCGCTGTGAGCACTCGGGAGTCAATCATCGAGACGATTTTGCTGGCAGCCTTCGCCGAATTCTGCAAATCAAATGAAACCAGTTGAGGATTTTCTCAATTATTTTAGATGAGTTGATTGCCTCTAATAAACAAATAGGCTAATCAACGTTATAAACACAGTTCGGAATTCAGTTAAAGCACGTGCTTGTTCTTGTTGTTGTTGTAAATATTTGACAGAAATTTATTGTGTCTGGTCACTAATTAGCTAATTATTTGATTAGCTTTAAAAATCCGGGCTTGTTTAGTTTATGAGCTGGTTTGCAAATATATGCTCATTTATTCCAAAGCAGAGACAAATTGTATATACACTGCGCAAATGTGTTGAAAGGGTATTTAAGAACGCAAAAAACTATACAAAGATGAAATTGCAAATTTTCAAAAATCCAAAACTCGCTTGAAATTAGGTAAGGCTTAATTAACTAAACGTCGAAAATGCAAATCGTTTACATGTTTACATTTATGTCGTATTCCAGTTGTAGGAAACTTTTTATTACATTTATTTTATTTTATTTTTATTTTTTTGTCTAAAATCAAGCTGCTCACACTATAAACAGCTGTCCGCATAAACAGTTCGGAGATGTGTTAATTATTAATTTTGGCAAGTTTTCTCACACTTTTGACCAAGTTTTCAAACAAATTGACTTGTGTTTATATTGCCCGATGGCCGGTTTCTTCTCTTTTCTTTTCAAATATGCAGAAAATGCGCATAAATACATTTATTCAAAAATAAATACATGTTTACATAATATTGCCATAAATTTTCATAAATTCATATTCGCACTGTTTGGAAAACATCATAAAGTATAAACAAAGCACTATATATATATAAATTTATATTTATATATATCTCTTTTAATTCGCTTACTTTTTCGCGTATTATAAAAAATTGTGTATATATAACAACGATTTCACTTTGAATCTTGCGAAAATCACATACGCAATTTTAGTGCCTAATTATGCTACAGTAGCTGCTGTAGTTAAATAAATTTCATAATTTCTATTATTATTATTATTATTTTTTTCTTTTTTTATTATCAGTATTCGTTTTGCCGCGCGCTGAAGAGCCGTTAAATGAGAGCAGCACGCAAGAAATCGCGACTGATTTCCAAAATGCGACGGAACTGAAAGAATGCTCGAACAAAAATGACTTACTAGGAACGACACGAGATGAAGACTGCGGCGGGCGTTTGTTTTGAGTGTGTGCGTTTGGGTATGTGAATGTGAATGTGGCTGTCGCTGTCAATGCGAATAAGGCCAAACTGGACGCTGAGCACGCACGCGCTTTGGGCACACTGGGGGGAACACTGTGGCGGCGACCGGGCGAACCGCTGGCCGGAGGCGTTTTTGCTGCTTTGCGTTTTGGCTTTGCTTTCTGCCTCCGCAGCGTATGAGCAGCGTTTGCAAATTAACTTGGCGCTCGAGTGCGCGTTGCCAGTTTTATTATCCAAATGTGAACAGCAGCAGCCGCAGCAGCAGCAGCAGCAGCAGCGCTGAAAGCAGCAGCAGCAAGCAGCAACAACAACAACAACAATCACGACCGGTAACGGTAACGTCATCTAGCACACACTTTTATCGAGTTGGCAAACGAGGCGTCTGCGTCGGCGTTGCGTCGGTGTCGACGTCGGCGTCGGCAACGGTAACAGCAACGGCGTCGGCGTCGGCATCGTCTCGTCTACGGCTTCGGCTTCGGCTTTTCAAGCATTTTGTGTTGTTGTGTTTTTGTAAATGTCCGCTGTGCTCGGGGACTTTTCAGCATGCCAAATCCAAACCTGTCAGAACGCCGCCGTCGACGCTGCGCAACTGACAGCCCCGATGCGTCAATAGCCGCCAGTAATAGTCATCATCATATTGACGCTGAGATTGCTGAGATGAAAAGCTCTTAGCGAGCAGCGGCTGCTCTTGGTAAGCGCAAAAAGCTTCGGCTGCCAGGCGCAGTTCCTTTTGGCTGCCGCGCAAAGTATGCAATGAATTTTGGACGAACAACATTCCATAGCTCCTAAATTGAACACATAGTGCTGTGCGCAAAAGTTTTGAGCCGCGGCAATAGTGGAAGTCGTCATTCCATATGACACAAAAATTACCCTAGAGAATCAATCAAAACGTCAGAACCATAAATTGATCAAGCCAAATGCACAACACCCCCTTCCCTTGCCCCCTAGCAGCTCAGTAATATTTATTGATAGAGCGTTCTAAGTTGATGAAACCTGGACAGCTGATGACATCGACAGTTAGATAGATAGATAAAAAGCTAAAAAGCTGCTCATAAATTCGTCACGCTGCGTAGCGGACGTTTTGTTTAATCTCATGCTCGATCTCTAATTTTTTCTCTTTCTTTCCATTTCGCTCTCTCTCTCTCTCTCTCCCTAACTGTGTTACTCTGTCTCTGTCATTAAGCTTTCGCAAACATTCAGCGTGTAGTTCACTTTACACAATTTTCGTTTTGTTTGTTTTTTGTTACAAGCTACACGCTTTTTTTTTAATACCCTATATAAATGGGGTCCACTACGTATTTGTAATACACAATATAATTTTCACATATTATTTTTAGCAAAATCCACTTATAAAAGTTCTTAGAGAAAACAACTTGTACAAATATGCTTGTACATCAATCGCAAGAAATGTTAACTCAGTGAACATAACATACTGTTAACATAAGATAACATGAATTAAGATATGTTGTGTACATTCTGTTAAGCCAAGAACTGTTACTTTAATCAAAACTATGTTATTGTAGCATTACAGTTGTCTTTTAGTTAGAATATTTGCTGGGTATAGTGATATATACCCCAAACTTGTCTCTATTGACTTTAGTTCACACTTGTTGCCCAGCTCTTTGGTAATTGTTTCCTCGGAATATGCAATGCAAACACAATTTGTGCAAAGTGCAAGGTGTCACATGTTTTGTATACAATTCATTTGCTCGTAAACAGCTCGACAAAAGTGAATTAAACAACAATAACAATAACTACAGCGGCTGTGATTCATATAATATTCATGTCCTTACATTTACGAGCGTATAATAAATCAAAATGTTATGCAAAGTGGTTGAGATAGGTACGTAATAAGCCAATGTAGCGATTACATTAATTGGAATACATTAAACTTAATTCCCGTGAACATTCGCATTACATTCGTAATGGGAACATTGCCAGAACACGTTTTCAAATATCAACCACAGACGGAGATCTACTACAAAATTCATGTTAATTGGGCGCTCAGATTTTCTATATTCTATAGTCAAAGTGTATTAGTAGTATTTGCTTAGTTAAACGAGGTACACACATCCACCCAGGTGTGGCCTATAGTAAAATATATTACTTAGCCTAGACTAGATCGATTCATTTGAAATTAATAATGTTCAGCATGTTTCCAATATTTCTTTGATATTCCGTTTAATTGCTTATGAAAAACAATTCCTAAGCAAGAATAAACGCAAGTACATTCAAACACATTCAAATAATTTGTTGAATGCACTCTTAGACTGACGTCAATTGCAGATTATTCAGTTATGTGTACATATATATTGACATATGCAAATGTGTCGACAGCAAAAAGTTCACAAAATTTCAACAATTTATGCGAGGGCTGCCTTTAACATTGTGCTGCCTCGAAGTCAGTGAAATAGATAATAATATATCGATATATGTATTTCCAAATAACCAGAAATTTGTAATTGTAGTAAACACAAATCTAGAATTCTAAATTCTACCAAAGTTCAAAAAAATAAGAATCAACACATTTTTGTAGGATGCTTTATTTATGCCGGAAAATTTCATAAGGTTTGGAAAATAAACACCGGAGTCAATCAGTTGAGCAATTCGACGTTGTGCTTAGGGTATGCTCCAGTCGAGCACTCCCGACTTATTATTATCCTTCAAAATCTGGCAACACTGACAGTCGCCAAGGAGCACTACATAATGAGCAACCCTCGTATACACGAGTTCAGGTGCGAACTCAGCTTTTGTGGCGCTTTAAAGAGTTTAGGTATGTGCACTAAATGTAAAGGCCAGTATTAAAATGAATAATACGATAATCACTTTTCATATTTGCTTTGTTTTATTTTGTAAAGTGATTATCCCTTGACAATCCTCAAACTAGATAATTTGTCAAATACTTAACAAAATGTATCCCTGTATTTCCCAATTCCGTCCCTGTAGACATAAATATTTATGATTAGTTGTATGTGTGCTTAAGTGTCTACTCATACGGCCGCCTCTATATTTCCCACTAGTAAATTATTATTTTTGCAAATACGGCTGAAACTATAAAATATTACTAAGATGGCAGCCAAGTGCGGCCAAGAAAGTTTTTTTCACCTTAATTGCTGTTCTACTTAATTGTTTGTGCCCATAGAGCTTGCATAAATCTGAATTTTTATATTTTATAAAAAGCCCTGTGTGGGCGTGGCAATTAATAAGTTGTATATAAGCCTCCTCGAGTTGGCAACAAATATGTATTACGAGTAGATACTTAACTCGAGTGGAAAAGGCGAAACAAAAGTGCTTCAGTTCCAGAGTGCCCGACTGGCAGATACCCTAAGCACAATTATAATTTCCACATACTCAAGCATACAATATATCCAACATATGAGACGCATTTTATGGGTGTAGAATATACCAGAGCCTATATACTCCATTTGGCGACAGTTTACAACTCAACAAACTCAGACTGAAAATCAATACTCATTGACTTCGGGCAAACGCATAGAGTTAGCGAAGATTCCAAATAAAAGGAAAATGTATTCCAAATTCTCTGAGATAGATGTGCTCATAAAACCGAACGGGGCGACAGACAAACTAATGAAGAGTTCATATGGCTCACGTGTATATAGAAGACCTTGTATACCCTCAATGAACCGTTTTCAGTGCAGGGTATCATATTTAGATAGCACAAATATTCACAGATATTTATTAAATTGGCGGCCGAGTTACGAGCATGCAGAGGATTACACTTATAGAGCCTTTTGCCAGCAGGCAATCTTTTGCATAAGCCCACGAAGATGTTCCAAAAATAATTCCTGCGCGCACGTGGAGATGCGAATGCGTGCAGACACGTGTTGAAGCTCAAGTGTACGTAACGCTAGACACACTCACACACTCACACACACACACACACACACGCAACCTATCTTTACCTGGAGTGCTGCATAATAGATTGCATACTTTGGTCGACCTATTTGCGGTCGAGCTTCAGCACTTCAGTGCAGCTTCTTATATTTAGATGCAGCTTTTTGTGTGCGATTGCCGAACGAGACCTTGCAGGACCACAGGTGGCAGCAGCAGCAGTTGCTTGCAACGCCGTAACTCACGTTGATGTCAGCTGCCAGGCTGCGTGCCGCGCATTGCCATCCAGAATCAAGCCAGATTTTCGCCCGACCCTGGCCCGGCGCGAACGTCAATGGTGACGTCTTTGGACTCGCCCCTGTTGACCTCTGCTTGTTTTGTGGCTATTGAACCTGTCCGCAGCCTGCGAGGGGCGCTTTCTCGATGGCATTGCTCCACTTAACTGGGGCAATGCATTCATTTGCATGCCAGGTGCCAAGATGACCCCAAGGCTTTTGATGCTCTTCAGACTCTACTTAAGAGCACAAATATTAAAACACCATTGAGACTAAATAAAAAGTAAATAGAATATGCGCTGAGCATAATTAATATTTAAAGCGGATAAAAGGACGCACAGCTCTGAGCTGCAGACGTCCTTGCATTTTAAGAAAATCCTGCATATTTGTTTAAAACTTTAGAATGCCCAGATTATCCCAAGGCTTTTGATGCCCCACTTAAGACGCGGGTATTGAAACGCCATTGAGAATAAATAAATGATAAATAGACAAAAAAAGAACAGATAATACCCTTGTGGACATTTCCCTTTTGTGTGCGAATAGTGAAGCTCGTAAATGCTGAGTGTAATGAAAATGTCTTAGAAGATTTTGCAATTTAAAAACTGAGTTTTTAACCGATTCTTTTTATATTAAATATATAATATAATAGATCGAACTTGATGAGACTTGAGTTATATTAAAGGAGGAAAGTTAAACTGGTAAATGTCAGGCTTACATGCACGAACCTAATTTTCGATCGATCGTTCCTAACTCAGCTAACTGATATTGATAGGACTATGCATATATAAGAGAATGGACAGTTTGAGAACCCACTTTTTGAGCAATTGCTCCTATGACAGCTATATGATATAGTGATCCGATCTGGTTGGTTCCATCATAAGGCTGAGAGACTCGTTTATGTAAAAATAAACTGACGGATATGTCATCTCTCTTTATGCTGATCTAGAATCTATCTAAGACGTCTCCTTCTATGCCTTACACATTGCATGACAAAATCCAAATACCCTCAATGTTGCAAGGGTATACAAATGAACTAACTTTAGATAATATAGAACAGAACCCACAAAAGTATGTAAATTTCAGAGAATATGCCTCTACCATCAAAAATACTGGTACCCAAAAAATGAAACATTTGTAATCTAAACTTATGCTATACGAGAACGTGATCTGAAAGCCATGTCTCAGAATCGATATTGTTCTATATAATAAACGGGAGGTTGGTATTAAAGGTCGTCGTGAGACAAAATACAATACAGCCTTGATTTTCCATCATTTCGACCATATAATATTATAATGTAAATATTTGTATAAATTAGTATTTCTGGGTCTAGGCCTCATTTCAGCACGACCTTCGAAATTAGCATTTATATAGATCCATATATATGTATATACATTAGTTTTCTCACATCCATTTTCACGCTATTCAAATAAAATGTTATTTTACGTTTTATTACCTTCGACCTTTATTTTTGAACAGTGACAAAAAATACTGTGTGAATAAATTAAGCTTGTGTGAATGAAGTCGGACCATTTTGTCCGATAAATAGTTGAACGAAATTTGAAATTTATTATATCTCAATGTCTGCAACCCTATTAACTTGTAATTTTTTCTCAAAGACAGCTATTCCCGGATGGATAAACTATGGATCGTTGCGTTTGACGCGTTCCGCATGCAACTGGTTTAACAATTTGTTGGGTTCATAGTAATATGGATTCTCCTCCGCACCTAGCTCCGGGTCGTACTGGATAATTGGAACAATCTGGACCATTTCGAGTTCACATCCTCCAGCTATGGTTGACATTATGTTGTTGGTGTTGATGTCGTTCTCATTGGCTGGAGCTGGATTAATGCCAAGCGAATCTCCATTCTGTGCTGCCAACATTTGCTGCCTTGTGCGCTTGATTGGAGGCTCAGACTCTGAGGGGAGGGCACTTTGATGGCAGCGCTTCCTTCTTGCTACTACTCGGGGCATTCCGGACACGATTACGTTCTGTACGTCTTAATTTAATTGGCTTCTTTCTGTAATTCTCAAGCAGCACTGTATCGAAATATAAATTAGCTTTAAAAATCTGGCAATGTTTAAATAATTTTTTACAATTTTGCTTTTTATATAATATTATAGACAATTTGTGCTCAGTTAACTAGCTCTGGAAGGTATAAAACTCAATTGCTAAAACTTTAACTGAATGAAATAGGCAGAAGGAATCAATAAACTTTTTATACATAACCCTAATCGGAACATCGAGGGGAATCGATTTAACTGCTTGACTTCATAGCCTCATAATTTTATATATAGTTTCGATAACTCTATTTGAAAAACAAAAATGATCGATCTCATAATCAATCAATATCGATATCGATGCTGGCTCTTAAGTTTATAGAAGAAAAATGTGTATGTTGAGTAGAGTCTACGCAAATCAAAAACATTTCATTTTCAAGAAAACTTTCCCAAACTTACAAATACAAAATTAGGAATGTCTTCTAGAAGCCCTGCACATTATATAGCAATCGGACAAAAAACAAATAAGTTATATAAAAATAAAATTAAGATATAAATAATAAAGAATAAAGACTACAAAGAGAGAAAGACCCTCACGCCGTGTGCTTGCGTCTGTATGTGTGTGTATGTGTATGCACTTAAGCACGAATGTATTTGACGAAGATTTGTACAGGGTATCGCTTAGTTTTTGTGTTTATATCTATCACATATTGGAACACGGCTTTCAAGATTGCATCCTTAAAAACGTACATTTTTTCTTAAGCTTAAGCAAAATTATATTGTAAAGATGGTAATAAATACTTATTTATTCTTTCTAAGCAATGTATGTATCGATAGACATTCAAGCGATATATGTATCGAAATATGAATAAGCGGGTAGTATCGATTTTGGGACGAAACTGTACTTTTTTAAAGCGATTGAATTGAGTGGACGCTTAGAGTTAAAGGTTAAGATTGTAAGATAAAAATATAGAGAATATAAGAAAAGAGAGTGTCGTTAAGTTAAGTTAAATAATTGGAGACAAAAATAACCAAGTTCTAATCTTTTAATGGCTTAAGCTTCGTGGCGATGAATTGTCGTTCATAAATCAGCGGCTAATTCGTGCTGTCAGAAATCAAAGTGTTGCAGAATTGTAATTGGCTTAAATTTACAAATTAATGGGTATTTGCTTTTTAAAAATGGCGAACATTTTCCTGTTTACCAACACCGAAAAGCTTTCAAATCTGCTCATAAATTCAAACTCGTGCCTGTCAACTTTGTTGAGTTCTGTATTTCATATCTATATCATACTTTTTGTCGTCCCGTGACATTTGTTGACTTCATGTGTGCACAACATGAGTGTGTGCCTTTGCCTGTGTGTGTGTGTATGTATGTGTTACTTATAAATATTTGTAGCAGCTGCAGTCGAAATTTACTGCTGTGACAGTTATCTCAGGTCTCAGTTGGAGCCAACTGTACCCTGCTAGAAAGTCGGCTACTTATCTTCTGATACTTGGTAGTCATGATTTCTGTTTACCTCAAACCAGCTGATTAGACAATAAAACATTGCAAAAAAAAAAAAAAAAGAAAAGTGAAACAAAATATTTAGATTAATTCTTGTCTAGAGTTTGCAAACAGCTGAATAGGAGCTAGAGTGCTGCGCGACTATCAGATACCCTGTATCCAGCTGTGAGATATTAGGAATATGTTTCTTTTCTTTATATATACATAGTAAAAACAAGCGGTATATGCGCTTCTTCTTCCCTTAGTCAAGAAGAGTTCAAAAGTTTCCTTTTTTAATAACTTTTGTGTTTATTGTCTAATCTTCAAAAATATTTGAATGGCTTAAAGCTGAAGCTTATACCAAAAATCATGGTTATATCTCAAAGATTTTTTTGATATTTTGGGGGAGTGGAAGATCTCGATCTCGATCTCGATCTCGATCTGTGTAGGACTAATTCTGCTATGACTAGCAGATACCCTTTATCTAGCTGTGATATGTTAGAAAAATATGTTATATTCATTTCTATTCATATATTTAAAAGCATGTGCTACATGATTGTTGTTCTTTTTCGATACTTCATCATCTTCGCTACTTCTGCTTTGATTCATCTTCTTAGCCAAAACCAATAAAGTTAAAACCAGTTAACGCTTACTTATAGTGAATATTATTATACGCAAACTCTCACCAATAAAAGGAGTAATATAGGCAGAAAGTCAGACGGAGGGCCCAAGAGTTTAAATAAGTAGTCGTGTGGTCAAAGATGCACAAAACCAGATACTCTTCATAAACGAATTTAATGGGTATAGCTAAGCTATAGTTAGCAGCTAAGCACTTAAAATATGTCCAGACAGCAACTATCGGGATCTATTTTGCCAGCATACAAGCAAGTTTATAATAAGTACTAAAAACGAATGCTATCTCATGCTATTTCAGCTGTATTTAGATCTGACGACGAGCTGGACAAACTGTTGCATAGCTGGGCAGATATGTCCAGACAGATGCTAATCAGTTAAATGCTGGTTAAATATTGTGGTTACATATTTACCCGGCAGCATGTGCCGCAATGTTGTGCCCAGTCGTTGGCATTACTTTTGACCCCGCACTTGTCAGCAAATCAAGTCCAATGGCGAACACGTATCCATCATCTTTTACAGAATACATTTGTGCGTCTGTCGACCGGCAATTGGGACTAAGCATTTTGAAAACAACTGCGTTTTAACGCCTCATTGCGACAGCGGCCAGCTGTGCGAAGGTCAATCGCAGAGGTCAACGTTAGTTTTGAGCAACCCGGCCATTTTGTATGCTCCGGTTCAAAGTTGAGAGCACTCAACCAGCTTCTCTTGATTACTACTGAAACTGACCGACCCCAACATTCTAGATATTTCATTTTGAGCTAAACTTGTCCCGCGTCCATTCACCCATAGCCCCAGCGGTCATTCATGGGCAGTCTCAAAACTTGCTTACGGCTGGCCTGAATGCGGTATATAAGAGAGAAATAGGCTGGACTAGAAAATACCATGCATAATTTAATTGGTATGTACTTATCCATGCGCAGAAAATAAAATAAAACGTATTTTAACATTGCGCCCTTCTATGTGGTTCTCATAAATTCAAGTAAGGCTTACACGTATTTATGCTACGACTGTTAAAGTTGTGCTTGTAATTATTATTTTTTCTCTTTCTTTGTCTTACTCGAATGTTCTTTTATTATTTTAGTTATATGTTTCTACAAAAGACTCTTTTCCACCTTCTAGTATATGACAGTCGAATAATTTTGGACACACGCATATGAATTATATAAAAAAACAGAATATAGCCTCAAACCTCGGCACAGGTTATCTAGTAGTCTATTTATAAAGCTATTTGGCCAGTAGTTCCTTAATATTATCTTAGAGCACACATTAAACTAAGAGGAAAATATCCCCAAGATAATCTAGATATAATTTTAAAAAACCTTGAACAACTTTATCTCGACTGGATACAAAGTCAAATCTTGGACAAATGTGCCTCTGTGGCTTGTGATTTTTCACACTTTTTCGGGCCTTAGACGCTTTTTACGCGTATTGATTCAATATACGAATTTGTGTGATGCATTTTTATTTGAAGTCAGATAAGTAAGTTACCTATCGAAATTTTTCAGACTTTGTTTGTCATTGCAATTGCCGCACAAATCGAATCTGAAAAAGTTGCTTGCCAAGTATTTACCCCACACCAAACACTTTTCCCAGATGAAAAACTCCCATGAAACTATTATATAAGTGCCACAAGCCGCAAATGCGATTTGAATTGAGCGGAGCAATGGAAAGCAAGGTCAAGTTCAAGTTAAACACACTCAAGACTTGTGTTAACAACTTGCAGTTGGTCAAGCATTTTATGGGACCTGCATACATTGCAATACCCTCCCTCCTTCCCCCTTCTCAACATTTAATGCATTTGCCCATCGAAGCACTCCAAAAACCTAATAAAACTTGAACAACTTTCAGTTGCAGTCGACACCAGCTCATGGTCGCAGTTTGCAAGTGAAAAGCGTGAACTGGAAAATTGCGGCAAGGTCACGTCGAGTGGGCTACAACAAAAGGGGCAGCTGGCCCTATATGGGCTATAAGTAGGCAGTTCCAATCTCCCATAATGTTTACCGCAGTCAATCGACGACGCCTCAGCGGATAATTGACATGCCACGTGAATGGATAAACAACAAATAATAGGGTATATATATATATAAATAATTAGGGTATATCATAAAGTGCATGTCTTAGGACTTACTCCATAGTTGTTATACCCTGTACAAACCGAAAATGAATATTAGAGGGCATATACTTAGTTCAGCTTAGTCTTCATTCATGCTTTACTCATGCTCGTTACGAACAACTAAATAATCAGGCTAAAAAGGCGATCACATATGAACATTATTAAATGTTAATACTTGTATTCAATAATTTGAATGCACTCTTATACATAAATATATAAAAGATATCTTAATTTACTCCATGAAATATATTAATTGCAAAAAATCGTTTAAGGGGGTCGGCCTGTGATTTAGCCGTAATAAATTAGAATTATCAAACAATAATTAACAATAATTATCAATAATTATTGATAAGAAACCGCCTTTAAAATCAATATTAGTCTGTTAATTTCAGCCTCTAAAAAATTTTAATATTTTTTTGAACTTTAACTTTCGAACGATTGTCATAATAATATTTTTTTTTTTAAATTTTCCTAAGTTCTACAAAATCGATAAGGAAGGATCCATCGTAAACGCAAGAAAATTTGAAAGAAATTTCCCTTTATCGTTATATATATATACTATATTAAAAGCTGCAGGTCTAGTGCGGTGACCTTAGCTTTTAAAACCTAAGAGATTTGCTCAAAACGCGGGATCGACTTGTATAGATTGCTTGGAAACGGGCAAGGTATCGATTATCGGAAACTTCTACTGTGCGGGCTAGGAGGATCTACGTTCAAAATCTCAACGCTTTCAAAACTACGGACGGACAAACGAACAGACGGACAGATAGATGGACAAGGTCGAATCGACGCTGCTTTTGAGGCTGATCAAAAATATATGTATATATATTTCATAGGGTCGAAGATGCTTCCTTCTGCCTGTAACATACATTTGCACTAAACCATTATACCCTTTTAACACGTCTTCAATGGATATAAAAACAACATCTAACAGGTTATAAAAAGAAACAATTTCTAGGTGTAAATAATAATAATTATAATTTCCTTTTGATTCGATTGTTATGTTAACTAACATTTGAACCGGGCAAGGCCAGGTAATTTCTTCCAGCTACAAATAAAAGAGCTCAAGAGAACTTAATATTAAACCCTAAGAACGGATTCAACGGAGTTGGCAGCACTTAATGTTTTAAAGAGCTTATTGAATATTTATCTTGACAATAAACTAAAAGAGGGGGAGGCCAGTTTTGCTTGTGCAAGCATATGAGATATGAATGTGAGCTTAATGAGCAATCGGAGGTCCACTTGTCAGGCTGTCAAGAGATGCAAAAATAAATAAAATGAAACAGATGAGAAGAGAAATAAGTGAAATACTTTCCTTTAATTGCCGCTGCTGGCGGCTGTTTGTGTTGTATTTCGGCCTGATTTGTGTGTACTTGGCATAATTAAATTTTACCGGCCACAGCTGTTTGCCATTCTCATCTGCCGCAGTGCACGGATTTTTGTCTTTTGGAAATAAGCCAATTTCAAATAGACCATAAAATACACAAGAAGCCGGCCGCAGCTCTATATGCTGCGGCGAATGCTCTCCAGTTGTTGTTTTCCCAGTCATTTACAACTGCGGGCGGCAATATTTATTATGAGCTTTAATTGCTTTTGCATAATTTACAAATGAGTTTTCACTTAACTCTGTGCAACTATTTTGTTTGGGTATTTAAATCTGAAACGAAGTGTAAATTATGGCAAGCACTAAACACTCAAAAAGATCATTTCTTGAAGCTGGCATCGCTTCGAAACTATCTCACAAATTCGAACGCGTCACATTGTTTTAAACAATTTAATTTTTTGTTTAATGGAATATGCGTTTTATTTAATTTTTTTTTTCATTTATGCGCAGCACATGAAATGCAAGCTGAAATATCTGGCAATCAACATTTTACATCCAGACAAATTATTTATTTACGAGATAATTTTTCTAATCGACCAACATGGCGTATGCGCAATCAAATTCTTAAATAAATCAAGTAACAAGCCTAACGATTGCATATAAATATATTCAGAATATATATTAATTAAAATAGACACCAATTAGGCTTATTAAACGGAAAAAAAGCTGATGACTTGGCTAGCTAAGCCCAATCACCGTCTCGCTGAATCTGGCTAACATGGCGTATGAGCTATGCTTATTTTCACATTGTTCATAGAATCTTTATTATAGAGTGTATTATTATAGCTGTGTTGTATTTTAACTTTATCAGGACATATATATTCCCTATAAAGCTGTAAAGTATGCGCCTTTCTATGCGTTTTGGATATACTTTATAGCTTTATAGGGAATATGCTTATTCTGCAGCAGAATATACTTTATTGCTTTATAGCGGATATAATCTAAAAACCTTATAGAAATAACGCTTTAGTATGTCTATAAGCCACTCAGAGCACATAATCTCCGGCATACGAAATCGTGTACCTGTTCTTTTTTCGAATAGTTTGATTAAAGCCTGACATATTGCGTGGTACAAAAGTGATTCACGAAACTCAATCAACTTGTAAGTTGATAATTTATAACGAAATCAAATCATAATCGAAAATGTCCAAATCAATTTGTGTGTGAATTGAGTGCATGGAACGTCATGTTCCATGTAGACTGTGACCAATCCTCGAAGACAAACGGCGACAAACGACTGTCAAGTTGCATTATTTATGACGTTTAATTGAAACACTTTGCAGGTCGCATAGCAAACGTCACTTTGATGTCAACTACTCTTCTAGATAAGTACAGTACTCTGCCTTGCCTAAGGCTACGTCCCACTGGCTCTTATCCTCCAACCCAAATGGATTCCTGGCAAACTCTTGTACTTATTGTCTGATCTTTATGCCAATTTGGTATGTACCAAATGGGGTTCAGCTTCTTGCTGAGCAAAGTCAAACGTCACACGACGAAGTCCGTCCAGGCCAAGTGTTCACTGTAATCGCACTACGCAGCGAAATGGACTTATCGTAACTGGGGAAACACCCGACCAGGTCGGCCAACTCTGTCAGCTGACCAATGAAGGCGTTAAAACAGCTCGCCGCTAATCGTGGCCAATAAATTCTTGCAGCTCGTTTATCTCGAGTGAGTTCATAAAAATCACAACTTTGATTTGCGGCCAGACATTTAAGGCGATGTGTGCGATATGTGCGATATGTCCCATTGTCCGGCTGGCAACCTCTGTCAGTTGTCTTCTTAATTAATCGCTAAAAATATTCACAATTGCCGGACTCCGTCTGCGTGTGTTTGTGTGGATCTACCCCATCATTATCTTATCTGGAGAGCTGAGTAATTGTCTTCAGCCGCTGTCTCTTTGCGACGGCCAAGCGCCAGGCAAGTTGCGTGTGCTTTTTGAAGCTAATTTTTCTATTAACAGACCACACAAAATATATATTCCGCATTGGGGAGTGATCGACTATGTGATACCTATGTATTCTATGTAAAAACCTATCTATATACATTAAATTATATGTCCTGATTGACTGATTGACTGACTGACTGAGAGTCTGACTGACTGAGTAACTAACTGACTGATTGATTGATTGACTTACTGATAGACTGACTTGGCTAACTGTTTTAATGTTTGACTGACTGTCTTTTTCACCAACTTACTTAATATTGGCCTCGCCACTCGGCTTTGATTGATTGATTCATTGACTATCTCACTTACTAAGGGACTAACTGACTGAATGTTTGAATGATTTCTTGACTGGCTGACTGAATGAATGACAAAAAGACAAATGGACCGGCTGACTACTAGACTGACAGATTGATTGACTGACTATTTCACTAACACATATACTGAGTGATTGGGTGTGAGTGATTGACTAGCTGACTATCTATTAGACTGACTGTTTGATTGATTGATTGACTATCTATTTTATTGACCAATAGACTTAGTAACTGACTGAATGGTTGAATGACTTCTTTAGTTGCTGACTAAGTGACCGACAAGAAACTAAACTGATTCATGATTGATTGAATGATTAACTGACTAATAGATTAACTGACTGAATGATCGTTTGTTTACTAAAATAATTGATTGATTGTTTAACTGTCCAATTGAATAACAAACTGACGGATTGATTGACTAACAGACTGCCTATTTCCTTGACTGATGACATGACCGACTGATTGCTTGATCAAGCTGATTTTGAAACAATATCCTTTCGTGATGTGAGATGGGTTTTTTTCAAAGCAAAATACGTTTCCATAAACATTTGTGGAGATTCCATGAGACGAAGTAGGTACTCATATTGAAATGGACACCCATTATAATGAAAATCAAACAGCATTATTAAAGTCAATCAACCCCATTTGAACTAAGTGTATGCAGAGTATGCGAAAGTTGTCGCGTGCTCGTAACCAGAAATTTCTTCTTATAGGAGCTTCTTTATTGCCGCATATAAAGCATACAGCTCTTTATCTGACTTCATTTTAAATAAAAATAATCTAAATTTAGCTAATACTTTAATTAGCCAATTCAAGTAATTTTAGACAAGCGCACGTGATGAACCCAGTTTTTATGGCTCGTGCATTTTAATGATATTCAAAATAAAAATAGAAACGTATTCTATTTGATTTAATAAAAATGTTTGTTATATTATTATTGTGAATTAGATCAGCCTTAAGAGCTCCGAACTTTGTTGGCCAACGTCAACGCGGCGTCTTTTAAATGAGCAATATAATATAATTTCGGAGATAAGTTTCCATATTTGTGACCTGAACATTTTATAATTATCGGACTGTAAGGTCCGAAGTTATAAAGACTGGACTTTCAAGAAGAAACTGCGTAAACTGCGCAGCTTGGCGCTGGTTATAGGGTATCTCTCAGTCGAGTGCATCCGCCTAGAGCTCTTTCACTTACTTTGATTTATTATTTATCTAAGTTCTCATCTCTAAAAATAAACCAAGCATAGAAGACACTTAAACTTACAGTCGCGACAACTAGTAAAAAGGCTGATCCAAGGATATTCCTGTGCATGATTTATGCATTTTTTTCAGAATATTTCCTTATATA
Source organism: Drosophila novamexicana (assembly GCF_003285875.2). Classification (NCBI taxonomy): domain Eukaryota; kingdom Metazoa; phylum Arthropoda; class Insecta; order Diptera; family Drosophilidae; genus Drosophila; species Drosophila novamexicana. Next base: position 2,762,413 of record NW_020824808.1, on the reverse strand, counting down.
AAGAAGCTTATGTACATTTAAATGATGTGGAAGTGTTTTGAAATGTTTTAACAATTGTTTGGCAGTCGTAAATCTGTCACACGCTTTCAGCCACGTGACATTGCAAATAATTGCGGGCGGGCCATAAATAAAATGCTCTAATGCATTACGCATGGACCTGTCAGAAAAGTTATCAATATGACGACTGCTGTCACCGCGGGCGGGATATTAACTTATTTCCCCGCTAACTGTTAATTACTCTATTATTTAGTATACCCTGTCTGCTAGCAACATGTCACTCAATAAGTGACGGCTGTCCAATGGCTTTATCTAACTGGTAAAAGTGTCATCGGTGGCGCCTCACGTGGAGTTGCCTCCGAAATGAATTGTTCTTTAGCTAGCTTTGGACAACAACTTGAGTTGATTGAGGAGATGAGAGTAGGTAATCATTTCGGTAAGAGGGTATTTTCCATATTATTTTTTAGAAGAAAATAAAGAATACTTTTTGTAATAAAATGACACATGGTAAATTTGGCAATTCTGCATGCTGCATTTACTTTGCAGCATTCAAACATCGCCCTTCTATGCGATTCTCACGGTATGGTACGTGTTATATTAACAAGCTTAGCTGACAACATGATATCCTTATCTCTTTTTCCTTCACTTAATTTCTCAAGGTTATTTGTTCTTTCTGTGAAGTGTACATATAAAATGTTATCTATATTCTTCTAATAATTACATACTTCTATATCCTAGTTTAATGTAAATATTTATGCAAGATTTTGTGGTTAAAGTCAGACAACAAGAAATAATTCAAGTGTATGATATTGTCGAGTTCATTTCTACATAACAAATATATATATATATATTTTAATTGCAAACACATTTCAATTTATGCTGTTGTCAAATTTTGATTTTCTCACCTGAACGCACCTGGACGCAATTAGCTTTGAGATATTCTAAAGTTGCAATGGGAATAGACATATAGTAAAACCAACACACACACTTAGATCACAGCGAGCTGTGAACGAGTTGTTATTGTTTTGGCATAATTAGAATAGACACAATGTCGAGACATTAGCGACAATTCAGCGCGCCAAGAATTATGAACTTGATTACTGAATACAAATTGTTTGATATTAACGACTGTAAACAAAGTAAGTTTATTTGCATAGCATATCTTAGCCGAAAAGTCGAATTCACAATAAAGTGCCAAATTTTCTGTTTCAAGTCGCTGCCAAAGTAATAATGTCGAGCGACCGAGCGCAACAAGGAAACTGAATTAACTAAGAAGTAAACAGCAACAGGTCGCCCAGCATCCGGCGTCAAGCGCATGTGCAGAGTGGCAGAGTGCTACCAATAATTATAGTAAAAATATTTAAAAAATTTAAACAATAAACATAAACTAAAGTCAAGTTGCTTAATTAAATATTTTTACATTTGTTGTTAAGTGTCAAAAGTACAAACATATTCAAATTATGCACATTTGGCGCCTAAAAACAAATGCACAACATTGCCAGATCCACAAAAAAGAGCTAGCCAACAGCAAGTAAGTGGCAACGCCCTGTGCACGCGCACACAATAACGCACGCGTTACGCGTTACATAAGCGCGCATTCAAATAAATTCATAAAACAAGTAAGCTTTGAAAATTAATTTATTGTGCTTATAACTCGACAATCGCTTTTTGAAATATATTCATAATCTAATAAAAGAAAATAATATCCAGAATATTCATAAGTAATTCCGCATAATGTCGCAGAGTTTTATGTTCAATATCGAAAGCGGCTACTTGGAAGGCCTGGTGCGCGGCTTTAAGAACGGTCTATTGAAGCAATCCGATTATCTTAATCTAACACAATGCGAAACGCTGCATGATCTTCTGCTGAATATACAAAACACGGACTATGGTCACATATTGACCAGCGAAACCGAAGTGGCAAATGTGGAACTGATTGAGAAGCGTATGCGGGAGAGAATTGTAGTTGAGTACAATTATATGCGTGTCAATTCCACAGAACCGTTAAGCACATTTCTGGACTATATACGATATGAGCATATGATTGATAATATTGCGCTGCTGATGGCGGGCCTAAGCAATCGTCGGTCCATGAAAAAACTGCTGCCCTTGTGCCATCCGTTGGGTCTGTTCGATCAATTGGAGGCCATCGAAGTGGCCAGCAACATTGATGAGCTATTCAATAGCGTGTTAATCGATACGCCGATATCGAAATTCGTTTCGGAGCACTTTGATAAGATGGCAATACATAATACCGATGTGGAAATCCAGCGCAGCATCATATACAAGTCCTATCTGGAGGACTTTTATAAATTCTGCAAGAAATTGGGCGGCACCACGGCTGAAGTTATGTGCAATATGTTGAGCTTCCAGGCGGATCGTCGCACCATTGTGATTGCAGTGAACTCTCTATACACGGACATGCAACCCAAGATTCGGGAAAGTCTATTCCCCACCTGCGGCAAGCTCTGTCCAATTGTGAGGAGACTATTGGCCTCCAGTACCGACTTCGAGCAAGTGCGTGTAACCGTCAGCAAGTCCATGACCTATGCCGGCGTGTTCAACAACATTGAGAGAGATACCGACAATCTGATCACCTTGGATGATCGTTTCCTGATGCTGGAGGCCAAGATGCATGTCAACTCGTTTTTGCAGCAATTCCACTATGGCATTTTCTACTCCTACCTCAAGTTGAAGGAGCTCGAGTGCCGCAACATCGTTTGGATTGCCGAGTGCATTTCGCAGCGACAAAATGACAAGATCAATGCCTATATACCCATACCGATTTACTAAGGATTGTCGATAAAAATGTTCTCTTAATCACCAAATAAACAAATTGTGTTCAATATATTATTATTATTTTTATGTGTATTTGGATACAGTTATATTTGACCAGGATTGAATTTAATAGAAATTGTAAAAAAGAAACCAAGAAGATTGAAGATTGTTGTCCTTCAAAAGCATAGAAGACGTTTTATATAAATACTTTATTCCCGACCGATATTGTTATATCAAGTAAACAGGTAAGATTGTTAAAGATATGTTGGATATAATAGATAGATTAGTTAATCATTTTTCGACCTATTCTTCCTGTAGAGCTATATTATAGAGTAGTACGATTTAGCATATATCTAAGACGCATAGTGAAACTTAAAAAATGCCGAGTTTGATAAACAAAAAAGTTTCTCGTACAAAAACTTTATTATTTGTCTATGATATATATATATACGATATAGGATATGATGATAAATTTTCCGATTTTTCACAAAACGACGTATCTACGAAGAGTTTTATGACATTAGCTTAACAACTAAGAGATAATAATGCCTAGAAGTCATATCGTCTCAGCATATATACTATACTAGGCGATAACCCGTGCATAGGTCAGAAAGGTCTTATATATATAGCATATATTCTTAATAATATGTGGAAATTAAGCGGGTATTGCCCGGCCTTGCCCGTGGAACGTTTTGTGCTAAACATTTTAGATACTACCTTTGCATTTAGTACATGCCCGTGGAAAATTGAAAACTACCCATCTTGATTTCCACTTCTATTTGGAGTGAGAATCTTGAATGAATCTTATCAAATCTTATTAAATAAATTCTTGGATCGGATCGGAAAATGCTTTCATGTAACCGTTATTGGCTATTTACGTTATTCTCTACTTATGTAGCTGGAATTTCCTCAATCGTTCATATACGTATTCATTAAGTTCTTATATAGAGACAAAACTTGAAACTTGAATCTTTGAATCGCATTTTCCACCGAGGCAGCTTGGATTCAGCGAAGAGTGTGAAACACGTCTCAAATGATTTTTCGTATAGATCTTTGCAAATAAATTTTAACACGTAACGTCACCCATTAAACCTTTAACCCCCATTTCCACGAAGGATGAATGCATTTTTCGAAAAGCGTGAAACTTCCCTCAATGAATTTGAACAAAGATCTTTGAAAATGACTTTGAGGCGGATCGGATAATGAACAAAAAAGGTTTCATATAATCATTTTTCATGATTTTTCCACAAATGCGGATGGAATTCCCCACATAAGTTAAACATAACATAAACTGTTTTCTATATAAAGATTATATACCCTCAATAGTTTGTGGGTTCGAAATTTTGTGTGCATGTCAAACTTCTTGCTAAACTTATGAAACCCTATGCCTGGGCAGAAAGTATCTCCGAAAGGTGCAAAAATATTTTAATCAACTAATCAACAAGTTGAAATTCCCACATAATCTAACCGAAGTACTTTAAACAATCGCCGGGCGTAAGTTCATAATTATCTGAATTGGCAAATATATTTGAAATATCAATATAGTTCAGTTTGAGATAGCGCCTAGTATTGAAATACATAAGGGCGCTCTTTTTTTTCGACTTGTTTTTTATTGGTCAATTTCCCAAACCCACGAAAGCCTAGCGACAAAATCAGCTGAGTCGCGAAACATACGGCGGCGGGCATTTCAGCAGCAGGTTCTGAGTTTTCTTTATTTTTTCGCAAAACTCAGTTTCAATTCGTGATTCTAGCTCGCTAGTTGTGCCAAGATATAACAACGTAACCGAATGAATCATCTTCGTTTGTTGTCGTGAATGTTTAAATATACATACATACATACATACGTACATACAAACATATGTACGTACATACATAGATGAATGTATATTCTTTTTTTTGCTTTCTTTCATTTTTCCACTTCGTCTCTGCCGTAGTCTGCGTGTGTGTGTGTGTGTTCAACTTTTTTTATCAACACAAACTATTTATTTGAAGCTCAATATAATATAGCGGTAATAAGTCTGTAAATGATACTTGTACATGTATGTACATACATATGTACATATACAAAAATACAGATAAAATTTCGCTTTAGCCAGAAAACTGTGTAAATGCAAAAGCAACGCTTTTCCGCATTTTTCCGCGAGTTCAAATTTCCTGTTCTTGCTGCTGAGCGCATCACCCTGACCCGAACCGTCCCGCCCCCCCCTCCACCCTCCCTCTTTCTTCTGTTCCGGATGCTAGAGCATTCTTTTGGGTTACTTTACTCTCAATACTTGTAAATCTCGTTTGCCGTTTCGCTACAACCTGAAATTGGCCAACGCAAATTGTCAATTGAATTCTGGGAATTACAATATTAAAAAATTACGAAACTCCTACAAAAAAAAAAAAAGAAGGAAATTATCAGGCATGTGCATAAACCAATTTGAAATGTTAAATTTATTTAACGCACAAATTGAATTTGTGCTTTTATGAAAATCATCTGCATGGTTTGGTTTCCCACTATTTACGACAGAATTCCAACAGATATGCGCTGCCGTTCCCAGTCAAACTCACAATCTCAATACAACAACTAGCAAACCTTTCCATAACCATTATTTGTGCCATTCCGAAATATAACGACGAGGTATTGTTTTATATAGATATACATATGTGCAAAGGTATTTGTGCACATGCACGAACGAACGGCTTATACATATATGTACACACATATGTATGTATTGATGTATGTATGTACGCTTAGCGAGTATATAGTTTGTTTTTGTAGGCTTTCGTTGCTTTTGAATTTTTGAGTTTCGCAGTATTGAAATCGTGGTGGTGGTTGTTGGTTGAAATTCTGTTCTGCTTCCTCTTCATATTGCTGAGAGTGAGCGGGCTCTCTTGCTCTCGCTCTCGTCGTGTGCGTGTAAGTGTGCGTGCATGTGTGTGTTTGTGTGTGTTTTGTTGTTCGGCAAGGTGTTTGCGTTGCTGAGTTGAAAAATAGTTAAGTTATATGATTATTAAAAAACCGTGAGCGCAGCTAATTTCAAACTCTGAATATTTACACAACGATTCAGCTGATTGGAATTGCTATTGTCAGTTATTATATGCATATATTTTATGTGTTATACGAACCTGCAGCATTTGGTTTGTTTAATGTAATTAACGTTTTTCTTATTCTCTTTTCTTGAAAAATTCTCAACATAATAAGCGTAAATTTGTGCCACGCGTGTGTGTGTGTGTGTGTGTGTTTGTGAGACAACGCAGCGCTCCCTTGATTTTCGTGCGCTAGTTGCGCTCTCGCGTTTCATATCTTTTCCACATTACAGTGGGGCATGGGAAATTTGAGTTAAATAAGTAAATACTCTTATTGTGCATAAATACAATTAATTTTTCAACTAAGTAAATCTGTTAGTTTTGAAATCATAGTCAATCGATTTTGATTTAAGCTAGTGTTGAATAATTTTTGAATACAGGTTTTTTCAACCGGCTTTCAATTAGTTTGTGCCCACTGTAGCCTCTCAATCTTTAGTGCGAGTTTTGGACAGCTGGAAAATTACTCAGCTTAAGTGTACAAAATGTGATTTGAGTTTCGAATTCAGATATTGTGTTCTCCCAGCTCAACACCCCATCCGTTGAAATCCATACATTCAACACTTTTAATTGAATAAAAACTTAAAGACGTTTTTTTCCATGCATTGTGTTTCAGTTTCAGCTTCTTCGAATATCATTACGCATCTGTCGGGAACTCAAGTCTCAATTTTTTTTCCTTATATATATGTGTATGTATGTATGTATTTATGTTTGCATGTGTGCACATAAATACGCAGTTACAAACATAATAACACTTCATTTCGAAAAAAAAAAGTGACGAAATCTTTGTACCCCAAGTGCTCCACTGGCTCGTAATCGTATTTGGCATGTTTATTAACATTTTAAAATCGTTTACTCACTATCTCTAAATTTAGTTTATGTGTTTGTGTGTGCGTGTGCATTTGAGAGCTTAATATTGTGTTTGTGTGTGTGTGCACGTTTATTCTTTTACCTTCCCTTTGTCGTTTATATTTCGTATTGAAATTTGTAATCAAAATCGATAAAAAATATATATATTTATTTGCCTATTTAGATTTCTTTGTATTTGTAAACTGAGAACGTATCGCATTTGTATTTATATATATACATATGTACCTATTATGGGTTTCGAAGTGTTGTTCTCATTTGTCAGATATGGGTTTCGAGTAGGAAAAAACGAAAAGTAAATACGAAACAGCAGGGTGAATTGACAGCTCGGCTCGATACAATATTTTATTATTCAATATTTGTTTAAGTGGTTTGAAAATCTGGTTAAGTAAGTTTTTCTGAATATTCGAAGCAGCTGCGATTTTTAATTGTATTATTGAAAGTTCAACCAAAACTAATTATTTAAAAAAAAATACATTTTTTATGTGAAAATCCGGTTTTTGAGTTTTGAGTTTTTAGCTTTTTAAGTTTGGGGACACAGCACAACTAATTTTTCTGCTGGTTCAACTCTTTTTTTTTTTGTGTTTTTAGATTTTTACCCAAGTACCTAAGACCAATAAATAAAAAAAAAGCCAGATCGATGTTGATGCCGCGGTATTCCGAGCAGGACAGCCATAGCGATAATAGTTTTGCTGGTAAGCACGGCCACGCCTCCACCACGGTGGCCGCCCACACGAAAATGCGTTTGCTTAGCAAGGTGGAGCAAAACATGCGCCAGAATCAACAGAATAATCCGAATCAGAATTCTGGCCAAAATCAAAGCATCAACAAGCTAATCCACACCGCCGCCACGGGCAACGGTCTGGTAGGCGATGTGGACGAGCTATTGACGCCCATGCGCATTAAGGCTCAGGCGCCGCAAGCCATGGCAGCTGGCATAGCCAATGGGAGTGGCAGTGGCTGCAGCAGCGCCGGCGAAAGCGGTGGCAAGGAGACGCATTCACGACCAGAGCGCAACCTGTGGAGCCGCGCCGAGATGCTCGAGATGCTGAATATAATGCAAGAGATGAACGCCCTGGAACAGCTGAACGATCGTAACGTGAAGAGCGAGCACGTTTTCCGCCAGATCGAAGAGGTGATGCGCAGCAAGGGCTATGTGAAAAAGTCCAGCATACAGATCTGGACCAAGTGGAAGTTCCTCAAGTCCACATACAACACGACAACGCGGCACGGCAATGGCATACCGAAAGTGGTGCCGGAGGAGGTTTACCGCGTGCTCTGCCGCATGCTGCGCGAGCATGCGAGTGTCTGTGGCAGTATCAGTGGCATAAGCAGTGAATGCGGCAACTCCAGGGATAGCTACAATGCAGAGCTTGGTAGGATATTGCCCAATAATGATGATGGCGGCAAAGAGGAGCTGGGCGTGGAGCATCCCATATTTGGTTTTCGCTTGGGACTGGTCAAGCCGGAGCCGCTGGATACGGGTGAGTGCATCTATTAAAAAGTCTATTAAGAGAATATATAATCATATATGTGTATATCATGTTGCGACTCTCTCACAGGCTACGAGACGACGGTAAACCATGCCAACTCAAGCGAGCAGGAGTTGGAATCCGTGAACTTTGTACAAATGGATGACCAGACGCAGTCATTGGAGCACACGCCTTTCATGATGAATGTGAAGCACGAACCTGAAATGGATTTGGGCATGGATAGCACCAATACGCCACCGCCTACGGCGCCAACTTCGCCCTCGCCGCCGCCAACTAGCCAGGAACAGCGAGATCTGGGTGATAAGTCACCATTATATCCAACCAAGTCACAGTCGGTATCAATGCCGCCGCTACGCGTTGCCGCCTTTGCAAATGATGCACAGCGTCAGGCCACGTCGACGCCTACGCATGGCATTCTCCAAATCGAACGACCTGTAGCTCCACTCGGCAAATCCATTCAAAATGGTGGTCCTGGTCGGGGCAATCGCACCATGCCGCTGCACAGCACTAGCAGCATTAATTTCGTGCATCCCACCAGCAAATTGATGCTGCCCCGCAAGCAGCTGCCAATGCGCATTCCCCGGGAGATAAGTGTGCAGCCAGCGAATACGCGACCGCTTAAGCCTGTGCCTATGCGCGAGACGGGCTATTCGTTGCGTCCGGATCGCATGATACCCGATCTGGAGCAGTCTATATCGCCGCCACAATCGCCTTCGCCGCCTATGCACAGCCAGCTAGTACCGAAATATAACAATCCATATGCCTCAACCAGCCGACAGGCGCAGCTGCTTAGCGAACAGCAACAGCAACAGCCACTGCGCAAGCGACGTCTGCAATTTCCTCAACAAACAACGCCTGTGCCCGTCAAGCTTCAGCGAAGCTCCACGATCTTTGAGAACAACAAGCAGCATGGCAGTTTTCAGAGTGAAGATGAGTCCGCGGCGGAGGAACACAAAACCAAACTGCTCGCCGAGGAGGCGAAGCGCCGCAAGGAGCAGCAGGACGAGGTATTCAAAAAGGAGCTTACCCAGCTGGCCAGTGCTGTGCGGCAGGCGCAAAAAGAGATGCTTCAAAATTTCTTTCAGCAGCAAAAGCAGTTCGCGCGTCGTGAACACGAGTTCCAGCTGAAGCAGGACAATTTGGTGATGAGTGCATTGCGCAAACAGACGGATGCTTTGCTGCGCACAGCCAAACAACTAATGCAGTCCGAGGAGGAGGAGGAGGAGGTAGCAGAGTGCCCGTTGGCCTCTAAAACAGAACAGCAGCAGCAGCAAACAGAGGACAGATCAAGCAACATTCTGTTGCTGCAGCCTGAAATAGAGCTGCAGGAGGAGTTCCGAAAGCATGAGGATGCGGAAACGTTGCAAATTCAAGATCATGATCATGGCCATGACAATGTTAGGGATCATGATCAAGACCATGGATGCGTCCAGGCTCATGAACAGTTCGAGGAGGAAGCACAATACAGCAACGAGGAAAACCAGAGCGAAGCTGCTATGGAGTCGTCCATGTCCGCTGACAGCGAAGATGCCGGCAGCGAGGATGCCTCAAGTCAGAGCGCCAGCCCGAGCGAAGCACAAATATGTTAAAATATTACCCCTAGAATCAAGTATTATCACAAGAAGTCTACAATTTTGTTATTCCTAATGCCTGAAACATTTAACATTCCAAAATACATTCCTTAATTTTGAAAAAAATACGTAATTATGTAAATATAAAATATAAAATATATATATGTATACATATTCCTAGAGCAAAGCCCACATTGTTAAAAGACTTGATTATATTTAAGCATTAAGAAATGTAAAAAATGATAAATAAAATGTATTTATTGTTCTAGTACTCCCAATGGGACATATCGCGATTGCTTGTGCTTGAAACATCAAAATATACGCATACAAAGTGATATTTAAGGAATATCGAAATGGAATCAGAGAGGGAAACCATATATTATTATTAAGAAACTTAAATTTATGGCAAAAGTACTTTTTATTTACTCACAATTAGGGCGTATCACATATGGCTGATATTATCCAGGCACCATTTATTGAATGGTTGAATATCTTTAAATTATATCTCGATATAGGAGGCAATTATCAAGAGATTTGAATCGAAGGAATATGAATTGATTATGTAAAGTAAAGATATGAGATATCGAAATCTTAATGAGCATGGTTCACAGTATTTCAATTAAAAAACAAAGAGTACCAAATATCGCATACTTCAATGCAATAAAAGCTCAAGAATCAATTTCAAATGTTCTTAACAAGAATTGTATTTAGTATTGCAGTATGCGAAACAATATTCAAATTTAAGAATTAACAACGATCCACACTGAATACCCATCCAATCTAGTCAGGCCGATAGATGGGCGTCTTGGGTATAAATTCAATTAATATAACATACTCCATCATGGAATTGGAATCACATTGTTGCTTATGTAAACGCCAGTGTAGGCCTAGCTTATGATATAAATGACTATTCTCCCACTCGAGCAGCTTGTCCAGTGTCAATTGTGTCTGCAAGCAAGAATCAAATTCAAGATCATGATCAAAGCCATGACAATGAAAAGGATCATGACCATGACCATGGCTGCGACCAGGTCCTGGTTGGGGCTATCACGCCATGCCGCTGCACAGCACTAGCAGCATTAATATTGTTCATCCCACCAGCAAATTGATGCTGCCCTGCAAGCAGCTGCCAATGAGCATTCCCCAGGAAATAAGCTGTTGCTGAAGACCTAAACAGAGTTGTAAGAGGAGCTACGAAAGCTTGAGAATGAGGATACGTTGCAAGATCAAGATCATGATCATAACCATGATCATGGCCATGACAATGAAAAGGATCATGACCATGACCATGGCTGCGACCAGGATAATGAACAGCTCGAGGAAAAAGCACAATACAGCGACAAGGGGAACCAGAGCGAAACTGCTATGGAAGCGTCCATGTCGCATTTATAATGGTGTTCTCGGTCGGGGCAATCTCATCATACCGCTGCACAGCACTAGCGCATCCTCCGGGAGAAGCGCAAACAGAGGGCAGATCAGATTTTGTTGGTGCAGGTGAAGTTCCGAAAGCAAGAGAATGAGGAAATGTTGCAAGATCAAGATCATGATCATAACCATGATCATGGCCATGACAATGAAAAGGATCATGACCATGACCATGGCTGCGACCAGGATCATGAACAGTTCGAGGAGGAAGCACAATACAGCGACAAGGGAGGATGCCTCAAGTCACATATATCGTAAAATATATATTCGTTAAAAGACTTGATTATATTTAAGCATTAAGAAATGTAAAAAACCATAAATAAAGTGTATTTATTGTTCTAGTAGTCCCAATGGGGCATATCGCGATTGCTTGTGCTATTAAAGCTATTGAAACATCAAAACATACCCATACAAGGTGATATTTAAGGAATATCGATATGGAATCATAGATGGAAACCTTATTTTATATTAAAAACTTAATTTATGACAAAAGTACTTTTTATTTACTCACAATTGGGGCGGTTATCCAGGCATCGTTTGGAATCGAAAACGGACTTTATTTTAAAACATTAAATAAATAGTTTAACATATTTCAAATATATTTCGATATAGAACGCGATAATCAGAAGAGATTTTCATTCGAAGAATATGAGTTAATTATGTAAAGTAAATATATGAGATATCGAAATCTTAATGAGCATGGTTCACAGTATTTAAATTAAAAAACAAAGCTTCAGCTTCCATTTCCAAATTTCGCATACCTCAATGCAATAAAAGCTCAAGAATCAATTTCAAATGTTCTTAACAAGAATTGTATTTAGTATTGCAGTATTCGAAACAATATTAAAATTTAAGAATTAAACAAAAAAGGAAAACGCCCTAAACTAGCGTGAAATCAATTGTTCTTATTAGCTATATATTCCTTCAAAAATTTTTTTAAGCTAAATACTAAATATAACTAGCACTAGCTTAACACGTGTGTGTATGTTTCACTAAACTAGTTCTGTTTAGTTGTTGCACAAGAGTAAACGCCTAAAGCATAATTATTAATTATTAGTTACTAGTTGTTTTTTTTTTTTTTGTTGTTCCTTTTGTATATTACAATTACGATTATAGGCTCCCCCAAAATTCCCCCTCCCATATAATTGCCCCAACGACTGCAACGATCCACACTGCATACCCATCCAATCTAGTCAGGCCGATAGATGGGCGTCTTGGGTATAAATTCAATTAATATAACATACTCCATCATGGAATTGGAATCACATTGTTGCTTATGTAAACGCCAGTGTAGGCCTAGCTTATGATATAAATGACTATTCTCCCACTCGAGCAGCTTATCCAGTGTCAATTGTGTCTGCAAGCAAGAATCAAATTTGTTAATATCAAGTGCCAAAGTGCATAAAAGAACAAACTGTTATCAAACGTCTCTTACGCGTTTGCTCAGACATATGACCGGCCAGAGCGAGCAGCCCAGGGTACAGCAGCAACAGACGCAGCCGCAAAAGAGCCACTTGACATTCAGGGGCAGGGTCTTCTTCAATATGCCATTGATGCGACCGATGGTCGCTTTGAATTCCTCGGGCGCCACACGTGACAGCAAACCGCAGGGGAATTCGACATTAAAGCGATTGCTGAGACCAAAGCTGCAAAGCCAGAAAGGAGAAATAAATTACAATGGCTGCTACAAGTAATGCTTACAAGTATTATCTATTACAACTACAGTCTCGATTTTTAATTGTGTTATGCAATCAGTAGGTCTGTCAATAATTGGGCGCCAAATGGCACAGGGTCAGACGCACTGGCTGCGCGCCTGCTATCAATATAAACAAAACGTGCACCCAAAAACAGAATTAAGCTATCAAGAGCCTTGAGCTACATTGAGAACTAATGCATATGCACGTGTGTGTTTGTGTGTGTGTGTGCGTGTTTGTGCGCATGTGTGCATTTATTGTATCGTTTACTTACACCGTCATATTGCCCGCGCCTCGTATGATAATGGGCTCGGGCACTGGCATCACAGTCTGGTCCTGAAAATGCTCCAAATCATCCAGCTGCTCATCCTCGTAGATGGCATCGAAGTCGGAAAAAGACATTTTTACGATCTCCTTTGTTTCTTGTTGTTTTTATGTTGATTATGATGATGGGCGGTTGGCGGCGACGGTCTGTGCGTCACAGAGAAACAGTTTCCAAACGCTAGCAGCAAATATCAGCACATTTTTGATTTGACATTTGGGTGCGTTATTGTGATTGTATGTGTGCCACGGTTGGCTTTCGAATAAAATCTCAGTCTGAATGTTGGGCCTTCAGTATGATTGTTGTTCGCTCGGGACTCAAAATAAGCGCCGCCGTCTTTGTTGTTACTGTTATACTGCTGCTGTCGCTGCTTCCGCCATACGCGTTGGCGTTAACTGCGCTGCGGCGAGTACTGATACGAGCTGTGACGTTGACTTCCTTTATTGCGGTGCATTAAAAAATGAAGGCACATAAATGAAATATATGTATTATAAAACTGAAGACAAAACAATAATCGAATTGATGTAAGTTATGTGCTTGTGTGCGCATCAGCTAGCAATTTTTCTCAAGGTTGTGCAACACTGGCGTCCGTCTGCTCTGTTATAAGTTGTTGTTGTTATTGCTACTCCCGCAGTGGGGGGCCAATGCTATGTGCAGTCGTTTTTCTTTGCTGCGTATTTCGCAATCACTTTTTCAACTATTGCTCACAATTGTTAATCTAAGTCGTGCGCATTTCAAACGTGCTGACTTATTTTTAGCACTTGCTGTTTTAAAAGCAATTTAAAAGTTTTTGCCAATTTACACTCTGTTATTTTATGTTTTTTAATACCGAAAATATGTTCTCTGCTTAATATTTGTCGTCGCGAGACGACCAGCTGGCAGCTGTTCGTTATGTAGGGTTGCCCAACCGTCGCAAAAAGTGAGAAGTCGCATTCAAACGTGAGAATGACCAGCGGGTTAATATTGATTTATTAATTAGCTACATTTAAAAATAATTAAAGTGTATAATTATATATAATTATAATATATATAAATATATATGTATATAGCACATATAAGCGTATGTTCTAACTAATAATAAAAAATATTGTGCACAAATTCGACAGACTAGCAAACACCAATTAATTTGCAGCATTAACACAAGCATTAATGTAAAAATGACAAGGCATATATTGAGAGTGGGTCACGTCCATCTTCTACTTCTTTTTCGATGCACTCGGGCTGGTCGATTGGAAGACCGAGGAGGCGGACATTAGATTCTCAATATATTGGCCAAGCACTTGATTCTCAGAACGCAATTTAAGATTCTCCTCCTTTACAGAGTCCACCCGCTGCGACAAATCATCCAGTGTGTTTTGCAACTCCAAGACTTGGGTAATTAACCGAGATTTCTCCTGTACGTCATCGGGTCCCACGTCCAGCGTGTCAAGTGAATTGTGGGAGGAATCCGGCGTTGAGCTGTGATTGGTAAACGAAGAGCGCAGCGAGTCCATAGACCGACCATTCGCGATGTTTTGAGTAGTTGAGGGTTCATCTTCGTTGATAATAACTGGAAGGCAGTCAATAAATTATTACTCTTTCCACAGCCGGACGCGCCCAAGGCGTCGACATCTACACTAACACTGTACTCACCCTGCGGATCTTCATCAATCGCCATTATATTGTCATCGTTGTTAATTATTGACATGCTTAATTATCTGCTTTCAACGGGGCAACGTTTAATTAACTTTAATTTTTATTTTTTACAAGAAATTACACGGAAAACTAAACTACCACTTTTTGGTTAAATACGCGCTGTTTCACACTAACTTTGGGTCATTTTTCAACACTCAAACATTTAAGTATGAATTGAAAGAAGAAGCATGATTGCTAACATGTAAGAATTTAAATCTGCGACTACAATATTTTATAGAATATTAAAAAGTTAATTTTATTTGGTTTGAATAATATAAATATTCTACTAATACTTCTGATCATTTCATTGCGTTTTGAAGGGGCTAGAACAGTAAATCGGTACATTTACAACTATAGTCGCCGATTTGCATTTTATAGCTCCGTTAAGTTCAAGACTTCTAAAAAAAAATGAAGTGTTAGCTTACTTAAGCATAATTTAGTCATATCAATTTAAATATAAAGTAAAATTGACTTAAAAGTCAACACTTTATTCACGTTGTTTTAAATATAACCGACGTGAGCAAGTTGTTGCTGCAGAGTTGTCACCTGAGCAGCATTCGATCGACGAATTAAAATACACACGCATGCTTTTTGCCATTATAGTTTTTAACGTTGCACTGAAAACAACTCCTTAAGTAACTAAAGTTAAAAGCAATAATTAAGTAGTTGTGATTAATATAAAACAAAAAGCTGATAAAGTGCAAAAAAGCACTTGTCAGTATATATATATAAGTTAACAACTAAGCATAAATATATTGCCCTAGCAATTAAGTAGCTTCGTATTAACAATGCTGACGCGCCAGAACTGAGTTCAGCGCTCTGCGCTAAGAACGGCCAGCAGCGGTAAGCTGACACTGCATGGAATGCTGAGTCGGCTTGCCGACCATGCTTTGATGGCGTGATGCATTGAGGCTTAGGGTATTTGTATAATTTGCTTGTCCCCTAGTTTTTAGTTTTATATGAAGCGCGCAACACATAAGTCGCCGAAATAAATATACTGCTCCGGCATTGCCGATAAAACATATCTTTCGTAATATTACTGGATCAAGGAGAACATATTTTGATCAAGGGCAGCGCGGGATCAACGCAACTTACCCAAGATAACATTGTGTTACATCGCAGAACATACATTAATGAATAACTAGGGCAGCGCGGGATCAACGCAACTTACCCAAGATAACATTGTGTTACATCGCAGAACATACATTAATGAATAACTGGCGCCCAACCAATAAATAGGAACCCATACCATGTAAGTTCATAAGTGATTTCAGTTTGAAGAAATTATTCTCGAACGCCACGTACCGATACGTGTGATTTTTAAAAAAAAAAAAAAAAAAAAAAAAAAAAAAAAAAAAAAAAAAAAAATTGTAAAGTAAAGTAAATATTGCTGCTCTCTTCTGCCAGCATTTCATTCCTTTAAATCATTGCATACTTTCACTAAAAACTGTTGCATACTTTTACCAGCGTTCCTTGTCAATAAAGCATTGCATACCTTAAACGAATAATTATTGCATACTTTCGGCAGCATTACATTTTTTGCTGCATACCCCTAACAATTTTTTATAATAAATATTGCATACCCCAAGATTCACCAGTTTCCACTATTGCCAACAGCGTTACCTGCCGATCTTTCTCGATCGGCCTAAGTTTGAAAAGTGCCAACCATAAGCCAATGAGTTGGAATTATAGGGAGATAAAAGTCGAATATAATAGTGACGATAGCTGGGAGGGGGAAATCAATTGCTCAGTAGATCCTACTCCTGCAGATACCGTTGTAACTGAAGAAATGGAGCCGGCTCAAGTTCAGAATCTCATTGAGGGTGCCATCAGGCAAGCTTTAGCGCAACAACAAAATCAGTTTCAAGCACAAATAACCGCTTTAGCTTCACAAGTACAGAGTTTGCAGGTGGAGGCGCCGCAAATCGTCACATACGAGAAAATATCCGTCGATCCAAACGCCAAATGCGATATTCCCTTGGACATTATTAAATCTGTGCCGGATTTCTCCGGCGTACAGGATGAGTATGTAGCGTGGAGGCAAGCAGCCATCTACGCGTACGAACTATTCAAGAACTATCCAAAGAGCACTGCACACTACCAAGCGGTAGCGATCATTAGGAACAAAATCAAAGGCCCAGCTGGAGCCTTACTAGTGTCTCACAACACTGTCCTAAATTTCGATGCAATACTAGCTAGGCTAGATTGCACATACTCGGACAAAACATCCTTGCGCTTGCTGAGACAATGTTTGGAGTTAGTTACGCAGGGCGAAATGTCCCTGATGCAATACTACGATGACGTCGAAAAGAAACTCACGCTCGTAACTAACAAAATTGTAATGTCTCACGACCAAGAAGGCGCGGATTTGCTCAACCGGGAGGTCAGAGACGACGCCTTGCACGCCTTTATCTCCGGTCTTAGGAAGCCGTTGAGAGCGGTTGTGTTCCCTGCACAACCAAAAGATCTACCATCCGCTCTGGCCCTTGCCAGAGAGGCAGAAGCTAGCATTGAGAGAAGCATGTTCGCGAACTCTTACGCTAAAGCCTTGCAAGACCGAGCGCAAATTGCTGAAAGTAACAAAAACCGTGCCCAAGGCAAGCAAACCAGATTTAACAAAGATGAGCAAAATCAGGAGAGAAATCCCCATTTTGTGAAACGCCAAAAGGGCGGTCCCCAGCCCCAGGCCCCTAAAGATAATCAAACTGAGGCTCCACAGCCCATGGAAGTTGACTCTTCCTCCAGATTTAGACAAAAAACCGACTACAGCAAGCGTCAGGCTAATGAGTCCAACGCACCAAAACGCAAGAATTCGTCAGACCGTTCAACAGGTCAAAGACGACAACGCGTTAACAATGTCGTACAATCAGATTCCAAAGAAGCCGTAACAGAATTCGAGAAGGCGGCCAAAGAGGCAGTTGAAGAACTAGAGAGTGAGAACGAGTACGCACCTGGTGACGACTCGATTAATTTTTTAGGGAACACTCCCGGCTTCCGTACATTGAACGACGGTTGGCTGGGAGAACTCTGAAGATGTTGATTGACACTGGCGCGGCAAAAAATTATGTGAAGCCCTTAACAGAGCTAAAGACCATAACGCCGGTCGCCAAGTCATTCTCGGTAAACTCGATCCACGGGTCTACCGAAATCAAGCGCAAATGCTTGATGAACATTTTCCAACATACCTCCCCGTTTTTTCTCCTCGATACCCTAAGTTCTTTCGACGCCATCATAGGCTTCGACTTGCTAACACAAGCCGGAGTCAAATTGAACTTGGCAAAAAACACTCTGGAATACCAGAGTACATCCGAAAAACTCCAGTACTATCAATGTGCTGATGTGAACTTCACCGATGTCAACGACATCGTAGTCCCCCCTTCCGTAAAGAAAGAGTTCAGGGACATGATACTCAGAAACAAAAGAGCCTTCTCAAATGCAGACGAAGCTCTCCCTTTTAATACTGCTGTTATCGCTACAATCCGAACAGTAGACAACGAGCCTGTGTATTCAAGATACCCGAGTCTCATGGGTGTTTCTGACTTCATAAACAAAGAAGTCAAACAATTACTGGACGATGGCATAATCAGGCCCTCCAGATCGCCTTACAACAGCCCAACATGGGTGGTTGATAAAAAAGGCACTGACTCATACGGTAACCCAAAAAAAAGGTTGGTAATCGACTTCAGGAAACTGAACGAAAAAACCATACCGGACCGCTACCCCATGCCGAGCATCCCCATGATCTTAGCAAATCTAGGAAAGGCAAAATACTTCACTACCCTCGACCTAAAGTCGGGGTACCATCAAATTTACCTTGCGGAGCATGACCGCGAAAAGACTTCATTTTCAGTAAGCAGCGGCAAGTACGAGTTCTGTCGCCTACCATTCGGCCTGCGCAATGCAAGCAGCATATTCCAAAGGGCAATAGACGATATCCTGAGGGAACATATAGGAAAGATTTGCTTTGTCTATGTAGACGACGTCATAATTTTTTCTAAAAACGAAACGGAGCACCTTCAACACATTAACATTGTGTTAAAATGTCTAATCGACGCAAACATGCGTGTAGGCCCCGAAAAGACTCGTTTCTTCAAGGAAAGTATCGAATTCCTGGGTTTCATTGTAACCAAAGACGGAGCAACATCCGACCCCAAAAAAGTTAAAGCCATTCAGGAATTCCCTGAACCAAAGAATGTCTACAGCGTTAGGTCCTTCTTGGGGTTAGCCAACTACTATAGGGTCTTTATTAAGGACTTTGCCGCTATAGCGCGTCCGATATCGGACATACTTAAAGGGGAAAATGGTTCAGTTAGTAGGCACGTATCAAAGAAAATCCCTGTTGAATTTAATGAAGTTCAACGCGATGCATTTCACCGTCTGCGGAGTATTTTGGCATCAGAAGACGTCATGTTAATGTATCCAAACTTCCAGAAACCGTTCGATTTAACCACTGATGCTTCGGCCAGTGGAATTGGCGCGGTTCTTTCCCAAGGCAATAGGCCAATAACAATGATTTCTCGCGCCTTAAAACAGGCCGAACAAAACTATGCCACTAACGAAAGAGAATTGCTGGCCATTGTGTGGGCTTTAGGCAGATTGCAGAACTTTCTGTACGGTTCTAGGGAAATTAACATTTTCACGGACCACCAGCCGCTCACGTTCGCTGTGTCGGACAAGAACACGAATTCCAAGATTAAAAGATGGAAATCTTACATTGACCAGCACAATGCCAAAATGTTTTATAAACCGGGCAAAGAGAATCTGGTGGCGGATGCCCTTTCAAGGCAAAACATTAATGCTCTGCAAGATGGGCCCCGTTCGGACGCTGCAACCGTTCACAGCGAACTTTCCCTGACCTACACGGTCGAGACAACAGACAAACCTTTGAATTGCTTTAGGAACCAGATTGTCCTAGAGGAATCGCGTTTTCCGCTAAAGCGAAACTTGTTGCTGTTTCGCAGCAAAACACGCCACTTGATCAGTTACACTGACAAGAGCTCAATTCTCAAAACCCTCAAAGAAGTTGTGAATTCTGGAGTCGTTAATGCAATACATTGCGATCTTCCCACGTTGGCAAGTTTCCAACACGACCTGATTTTGTATTTCCCTGCTACCCAATTCTGGCATTGCAAAAATCTTGTGCAAGATATAACGGACAAAAACGAGCAGTTAGAAATCATCACTGCCGAGCACAATCGAGCGCACAGAGCAGCTCAGGAAAACATTAAACAAGTACTTCGGGACTATTATTTTCCCAATATGGCCAGTCTGGCCAAAGAAGTGGTTGCAAACTGCAGGGTCTGCACTAAAGCCAAATACGATAGGCACCCGAAGAAACAAGAACTCGGGGAAACGCCTATACCAAGTTATACTGGCGAAATGTTGCATATTGACATTTTCTCGACAGACAAGAAACAGTTCTTGACCTGCATAGACAAATTCTCAAAATTTGCAGTCGTCCAACCGATATTATCCAGAACGATAATCGATGTCACAAGCCCTCTACTGCAAATTGTTAACCTTTTTCCCGCAACCAAGACAATTTATTGCGATAACGAGGCGGCCTTCAATTCCGAGACCATCACTTCGATGCTCCGAAACGCCTACGGCATTTGCATTGTGAATGCGGCTCCGCTTCACAGCACCTCAAACGGCCAGGTGGAGCGCTTTCATAGCACCCTGACCGAAATTGCGAGATGCCTCAAGTTAGACAAGAAAATCAGCGACACTACAGAATTAATCTTAAAGGCTACGATAGAGTACAACAAAAGTTTGCACTCAGTAACCCTCGAGAAACCAATTGAGGTCGTTCATGCAGCAGCTTCTGATCGTCGCGGGAACGTCAAAAACAGGCTAATTAAGGCACAGCAAGACAATATCAAAAGGTGCAATGCATCCAGACAAAACCGCGTTTTCGAGGTAGGAGAAAAGGTGTTCCAGAAGAACAACAAGAGGCTAGGGAACAAGTTAACTCCCTTATGCTCAGAACAAAAGGTCGAAGCAGACCTGGGAACGTCTGTCCTCATTAAGGGGAGGGTGGTCCATAAGGACAACCTGAAATAAGTTTTCCTCCACAATTAGCTAGTAAGCCAACTCAGAGTTTAAACACCGTCTTATATTGTTCGTCCATTTCAGGTTTGCACTCACTTTGCTTGTGGCACTAGCAGCGGTAAATGCTCGGATCACCGACTTCTCGCATGTCAACTACATTCCGGTCTTAGACGGGGAAGTACTGGTGTTCGATCAACGTAGCTACTTGAGGCACTCAAGTAACATTTCCGAATTTGTTAGTATGATAGACGAGACGGAAAGACTGTCCGATTCCTTTCCACAGTCGCATATGCGCAAACTACTAGACGTAGATACAGATCACCTTAGAACATTGTTGTCCGTTCTTCAAGTGCATCACAGATTTGCACGAAGCCTCGATTTCTTAGGCACTGCCTTGAAGGTTGTTGCTGGCACCCCTGATGCTTCAGATTTCTTAAGGATCCGCGTTACAGAGACGCAGTTGGTGGAGGCTAACTCCAAACAGATACTAATAAACTCCGAAACTCAAAAACAAATAAACAGACTAACGGACACTATCAATAAAATTATCAGTTCCCGCAAAGGCGATTTGGTTGACACTCCTCATTTATTCGAGACCCTGTTGGCAAGAAATAGAATACTGAACACAGAAATTCAAAATTTAGTACTCACCATAACGTTGGCAAAAGCAAGCATAGTAAATCCTACAATCCTTGATCATACCGATCTAAAATCACTTATCGAACAAGATACCCCAATAGTTAGCTTGATAGAAGCTTCTAAGATCAAGGTCCTTCAGTCCGAGAATATTATCCACATATTAATAGCCTACCCTAAAGTTGAGTTTAGGTGCCAAAAGGTCTCCGTCTACCCCGTTTCACACCAACAAACCATTCTGCGACTCGACGAAGACACGTTGGCGGAATGCGAAAAGGATACCTTTGCAGTTACTGGATGCACCGTAACTACGCATAACACCTTCTGCGAACGAGCACGGCGCGAAACCTGTGCTAGCTCCCTTCACGCGGGAAACATCGCCAACTGCCACACTCAACCTAGCCACCTGAAAGCGATAATGCCTGTAGATGACGGCGTCGTGGTTATCAACGAAGCGACAGCGCGCGTCCGAACAGATGATGACGCAGAGGTAACCGTCTCAGGAACCTTCCTGATAACTTTCGAACGGTCTGCAACTATCAATGGCACAGAATTTGTAAACCTGCGCAAATCACTAAGCAAGCAGCCTGGCATCGTGAGGTCACCGCTCCTAAACATCATCGGACATGACCCGGCACTAAGCATACCACTCCTGCATCGTATGAACATCAACAACTTGCTAGCAATTCGAGATTTCAAGGAGGAGGTAGTTGCGGCTGGCTCGCCTAAATTCTGGTTCGCGATTGGCGCGGTCCTGAATGTCGGACTAATTGGCTCATTCTTCCTTTTTCTGGTGCTAAGGAAAAGACGAGCCTCCATGCAGATGCAGAAGGCGATTGACAAATACGACATGCCCGAGGACGGCCATCATCCTGAGGGGGGGGTAGTTAACAACTAAGCATAAATATATTGCCCTAGCAATTAAGTAGCTTCGTATTAACAATGCTGACGCGCCAGAACTGAGTTCAGCGCTCTGCGCTAAGAACGGCCAGCAGCGGTAAGCTGACACTGCATGGAATGCTGAGTCGGCTTGCCGACCATGCTTTGATGGCGTGATGCATTGAGGCTTAGGGTATTTGTATAATTTGCTTGTCCCCTAGTTTTTAGTTTTATATGAAGCGCGCAACACATAAGTCGCCGAAATAAATATACTGCTCCGGCATTGCCGATAAAACATATCTTTCGTAATATTACTGGATCAAGGAGAACATATTTTGATCAAGGGCAGCGCGGGATCAACGCAACTTACCCAAGATAACATTGTGTTACATCGCAGAACATACATTAATGAATAACTTATATATTTGGAGTGTTTCTTTATAATAAAAGAACAGTTAGCATTTGCGTCAAGTATATTGAATACTGAATCATATAGCTGGATAAAACCGTGTTATTTGCCTACAACATTCATACAGGTATTGTTATTACATTGCCAAAATATGTAAGGTAATAATATATAGCTTACTGATTTCTCACTTGTTTCAGTTCTCTGAGTTCTCACCACCAGGAAACAGCGGTCTTAAAGTTCATGCTGTTTGTGCACGCTCAACTTCAATTCGAAAATCAAAGGTAATCTTTTGTTTAAGTTTTACATCATCTAACTGTTAAACTAAATGCGAAATTAAAGTATGCTTTTGGCATAATAAGCAAAGCCCAGATAAGGTATGTATGCACATACATATATATGTATATACATATGTATGACATTGGCATCACCATTCGCATACACATACGTAACAACTTTAAAATTAACAACCTTAAGTAATTTGGCTAAGGATGCAAACTCATTGGGCATAAGCCCAGTACAAGTGAATGGGCTATTAATAAATTTTGTAAATGTTTTCTAAGCAAATATAAATCTGCATGCAGCATACCTAAAAATGATATCAATATTCAATATGCGAGCTGCCAACTTTGCCAAAAAAATGCGTTGTCAAACAGGCGCGCAAACTAACGGCATGATATTATTAAATAAAGCTATTAATGTTGCATGAACATGCCTAGTTTTTTAAAATAATTGATCCATACGTATTTGTTAACCATTTTCGATCATTTTAGGGCATACTAAACGACGTCATAACTGAAAAGATTTTTAAATCGAGAAACTGCGCGGAACTGCCATATTTGGCAAAAATAATACGGCAGCCTTAAAAATCCATAACATAAAAATACCAACTTTTGTAAAACTGTTAGCGCGTGATTATTTTAATATTTCATAATAAACAGTAAATTATTCAAAAAATATATAGCAAATGTGAAAAGTTATAAAGCCGAATGCGCATTGCTGTCAAATAAAACTCACAATAGGCAAGAGCAAACAGTTTACTGCCGTAAAAAAAAAAATACCAGACCGTGCAAAGGTGTAGTGATTGGATAAAATGCCAAAACTTGTGCGGCAACGTACGAATTGTGTTGCCTGCAGTTGAAAAGTGTGAAAAAGACGCCATTTGAGTTGACTTTGTATACAAGTTTTTAAAAACTGCCAATAGCCTGTGCCTGTGCTAAGTATAGTTAATCATTAAAAGAACAAAAAACCAAAAACTAAAACAATGCTGCCCGCCAATCTGGGCGCTGCAAATGTGAGCCAAGGAAAACGGGAAGTGCCCATTACCATGTCGCCAGTAAAACCGGGGAACAACAGTGGTGTCTCTGGCGGCACACTGACGGCAAAGGCAACAAGCAAGGCGCCAGAGGAGCTGCGTTATTTGCCCATTGCCACAATGCCCACCAAGCCCTGTAATATAACAATTAGCAGTTATAAAACGAATAATAATAATAGTTGTAAAAATATGAACAACAATGCGGCTGCAATTAAAACCAAACTGACACCAATGAATATTGTACAAAAACAGTTGAAAGCGAGCAATAATAATAATAATAACAATAATAATAATATAACTGCAGCAGCGCCGCCACTTATACAATTGGTTGCCAACAGTTCCAATGGCAATGCCAACTCGCTGCTATCCATACTGTCGCCCAAAACGCTCATCAAGCCCGCTAGCAATAACAGCAATGGCCAGGCTACGGCTCAGCCGCAACCTGTGCTCATACGACCGGCCACCACGATGACCACGATTCCTGTACAGCAGCAAAATGGTGCCAATCACAACAGCAACAACAACAGCCACAGCTCGGGAGCAGCAGCAGCGGCAGCAGGCACCGTGGCACCATCTCACTTGATATCGCTGGTGGCCGCCAAAACACCTTGTAAAACGGGTAAGTTTTCTTCCTCTTCTTTTTTTTTTTTTTGAGAAGTTATATTGGGCAGAACTTATATAATAATACTACTAATAAATAAACTGTGTGCTGTCTTCTGTGCTGTTGCGGCTTCGGTACGATTCGATATCGGTTTTGCCTCTCAATTCAATTTTTGCTTTGGGCACAGTCGCTGCTGCTGCGAGTCGCTCATTTAGTTGTTGTCGCTGGCCGCGTTGGAATAAATGTGTGTGTGCGTGTGCGTGTGTGTGTGTGTGCGGAGTCTCTTATTATTACTATTATACACATAGTATTAATGTTGTTGTTGCTGTTGCTGTTGTTGTTGCCGTTGCTCTATTATCGTTGTTGTTGCTGCCGTCATTTAACTAGCATTGTAGCTGCTACTTAACGAGTTAACATATTTTTATTTCATAATATTAATTAGTTTGAGTACGAAAATAAGTTTCATGTGGCTATTTTGAGATTTATATAGTTCACGGATTTGGTTTTTCTTTATTTAATTTTATTGTTGTTGTTTCATACAAATCAAATCGATTGACAAATCATTTAACTGAAATATGTCTTTTGTTTAAGCTGATGACACAATTTTTTTTGGCAGTTTTGAAGAGGCTAAAAGTCACTTGTAAATAAAATACTTAATTTTATTGTTGTTTATCAACGTTATGTGTGTACGACATTTATATATGTATATATATATATATATATATATGCAAAAGTCGCGGGCGGGCGTGCACAGGCTATGACGATGATCAGGTTTTTGCAGCTGCAGCTGCCTCAAGAGAGCGAGAAAAAAGAAAACAATTAAATGAGAAAAACTGCTGCGAGGACAACGCTTAAGTTTGAATTTGCAACTTAATTAGGAAATATAGTCGAGGCCTAGCTGCCTTTGCCTTGAGCTGCAATGTGACTCACATTTCCAACCAAAAACAACAATATTTTTTTTTTATCACAATATAAACATATACACGTAGAATAAGTGCAAGTGTATTTGTACACACACACCATTTTTTCTGAACATATATTGTATAATGTGCATTTCTTTTTTGTTTTCTGTTTTCAGCTGCTGTTCCAGCTAGCTCTGCCGCTGCCCAAATTTCATTGCTTTCAAAGTCTCGTACTCCAGTTATATTGAGCAAAGCGGCCGTGGAGAAAATCCGTTTGAAGTTTGGCCAGGCGCAGGCGCAGGTAAACGCCGGTGCGCTGTTTTTAACTAAATCGCTCAAGCCCAACGGCATCAATACCAACAATACCAGCAATAGCAACAACAAAAGCGGCAATTCTAGGCCAGCACAGGAGACAGCAGGAGCAACGCAACCGGCAGTACAAAAGCCTTTAGGCGTTGTGGCCACTTCCACGTCCATGCCCACGCCAATGCCTGCGCCCATGCCTACGCCCATGCCCGCGCCCATGCCTACGCCTATGCCCTTGCCCATGCCCATGCCCAGCAATGCTCTGCCAGAGATCAAGATCAGTCCGCTGCCTGCCGTCGCTCTGAATGGTGCCAAAATCATGAAAGTACAGGCGAGCCCATTGGCTGTGATTATGCCAACAGTGCCAGCGCCAGTGCCAGAGCAAGCTCCAACAACAACAACAATCACAACCACAATTGTGCAACCAAGTGTGCAACAGGGTTCACCCAAGCTGCAGCGCTCCAAGTCGTTGGCGGGCAATGAGGATAATGCGGCTGTCATATTAATACAAAGCAATGCCACAGAGCGGCGACATTCGGTAGCCATTATGGCCAAGGAAGTGGATGTCGTGGAGCAGACAAAGCCCATCGAAACCATAACCATAGAAGACGATGACAGCGAGGAGGAAAAGGAGGCACAGTTCAATCAGCAGCAGGAAAAAAGGCAGCAACTGGCACAAAAGATGCAGCAACATAAACCACAACAACAACAACCACAACAAAAAACACCCACAACATCTACACAAACATCGAGAAAAAACTCAACAGCCAGTCGGAGCAGCATCACCAGCAGCAGCAGTAGCGATGTGGAAATGATTATTATGCCGGAGGAGGTGCGGCCTAAGCAATTGGAAACAAAGCAACCAGCCAATGGTGCCATTATAAATATTGTTAAGGCTGAGACGCTGTCGCTCTCCAAGGAGGAATTTGAGAAATCGCTACGTTGCGATGAGCACGTGGACAATAGTTCGCCCTCTTCCGTGTGCACTAATCACACCTCAAAATCGGGCACCATCACGTTAACGCCCATTTCTCGGCTGCAACATAATGGCGTTGAGCCGAAGACGGCCGCTGCTGTTACATTAAACACTTTTAAGCGTAGCATGCAACAGCATTTTGGTATGTTGCGCTGGCGAGAGAAACAGCCGGGCATGCTGCAGAATTCCACAATGCGCTTCGAGCTTAATCGCTACAATTTGCTGCAGTTGGCGGAGCGCTGCGATTCGCGTCAGGGTCCCGCCAGCTACTTTGAGCGCGCGCTCTTCGATCGTCCCGTACGCCGACCCAACAGCACCACCCATCCATTACTCTATTTATGCTCGCGCTGCAACTGTCATGGACCTGCCTCGGATTTTCTGGCGCCGCGTGAGTAAACATCATGAGATAACCAAACTGTGCCCAGACTAAATTTGCCTTTCTTTGCAGGTTTCTGCTCACTTAGCTGTGTTCGACGAGCGCATAAACGTCGTCAGCTCAATCCGCCTGGCGTGGCCAGCGAGAGTAAAATAAGTCGCTTGCAGGAGCCAAAGTTGGTCCAAAATGGTCACCTACAGCAACATCAGCAACAGCTCCAGCTGCAGCAGCAGCAGCAGCAGCAGCAACTGCAGCTACAACAGCAACTGCAACGGGAACAGGAACGCGAACGGGAGCGTAAATCAACCACCGCAAAGCGACCTTTTCGCTGGACCGAATATCTCAAACTGAAGACTAATGGTGATGCGGCGCCTATACATCTTTTCCTCAATCCCTTTCCCATCAAACCCAATTGCTTCAAGCGTGGCATGAAACTGGAGGCCATTGATCCGGAGAACTGTTCGCTATTCTGCGTCTGCACCATTGTTGAGGTGCGTGGCTATCGCTTGAAACTCAACTTTGATGGCTATTCGAGCATGTATGATTTTTGGGTGAACGCGGATTCCATGGATATCTTTCCGCCGGGCTGGTGCGAACGCACCTCGCACGTACTGCAAGCGCCCAAAGGCTATTGCCCGGACCGTTTCACCTGGTATCGCTATCTGGTCAAGACCAAGGCAAAGGCAGCGCCTTCTACACTCTTCACCCATCTCAATGCAACCAAGCATACACAAATTAATAACTTCAGTGTAGGCATGCATCTGGAGGCCGAGGATTTAAATGATACGGGCAAGATTTGTGTGGCTACCGTGGCAGATATACTGGATGAGCGCATACGTGTACATTTTGATGGCTGGGACGATTGCTACGACTTCTGGGTGCATATCAACTCGCCCTACATACATCCCTGCGGCTGGCATGAGGGTCGCCAGCAGCTGATCGTGCCACCAGACTATCAGAACATTTTGTTCAACTGGGCTGACTATATTGAGGAAGTGGGCGGCATTGCGGCGCCCGCGGATCTGTTTAAGCCACGAGAGCCCATGGAATTTCAAGCGCGCATGAAGCTCGAGGTTGTCGACCAGCGTAATCCCTGCTTGATACGACCAGCGACGGTGGTCACACGCAAGGGCTATCGCGTCCAACTGCATCTTGATTGCTGGCCAGCGGAGTACTATTTTTGGCTGGAAGATGATAGTCCCGATTTGCATCCGATTGGCTGGTGTGAGGCCACCTCACATGAACTTGAAGTACCGCCGGGCTTCCAGCAGCGTGCCTCTCTGATGCCCTGCGACGTGGCAGGCTGCCGCGGTTTTGGCAACGCCAAACGCTTCAATCTAAATGTGCACGCCCTACGTGATTGCTGTCCCTATGCGCCAGAGAACTGGCGCCAGTGGCGTGCGAAGACGGTGAAGCCGCCACGCGTTCTACCTGAACATATCAAGCGAACTGAGTCACCTAAGCCGCTTCCGCAGCCACAGCCGCAGCCGCAGCCTATTAAGACACCCTCACCAATTTTGGAAAGTCAGTTAAACACGAATTCGAAGCCAGCGGCTAGTGTCAAAGCTAAAACATACGGAAAAGCGAAGAAATCACGACCGAGCCTGGACTGTGAACCAAAACCCAAGCTAAAGCGTGAGGAGCCCAAGCCGTTGTCCGTTGAAGTCAAGTCAGAACCTGTCCTAAAATCTGTCGAAGATGAACGCATGGATCTAAATCCGCACTGCCTGTCCATAGCCAAGACCATTGTGGCGGAATATGGGCCACAATTTGCGCGCAATTATCGCTTGTGGCAAAAGAACAGCGATTTTGACATGGCGCAGCTTAAAAGCAATCCGCTCTACTGGACCAACTGGGATGTCTATGAGTTTGTTGAGCGTGCGCTGAAATCCCCCAGCATTGCTCAATTGCTTTTTGACGAGGAGATCGATGGACGCGCTCTTTTAATGATGGGACGCAAAGATTTGGCTACCTACTTCAAGCTTAAAGTGGGTCCAACGGTAAAACTCTTCTCGCTGATTGTCAATCTGCGCATTGCGGTCGCGTGCAAGTTTGCCACCAAGGAGACGGGTCTCAATTTTAATCGGGTCAGATGTTCAACACTGCCTGGCAAACAGGAATCGGTGGAGAATAAACCAGAACTCAAAACAGACAATCATTTGACTGCAACGCCAAATGGCTTGCAGCAAGCAGAGGTTGTAGATAGCTCAGCAGAACAAGAAAATCTTAAAGAGGAGCGAGACGAGGAAGAATACGAAAATGATGTGGATTTTGATTATTCAGAGCACCCAGAACGAGAGCTTACTGACGAGGAGGACGTTGTGCTGGACAGCGAGGATTTTCTTAGCGTTAAGCCCCTACACAGCATTGTCAACAGTGTGGGAACTATTGAAGATACAGATTCAGATGTTACTATGACGCCCCTGGATATGCTGCCCGTGAGTGTATGATAGGGCACCCCATCTGCCGCCAGCCATTATGTTTCAAGAACGTTTAGTTTTTAAGTCAATTTTTATCAACTTATAACTATGGAAATTCAGTTTAATTAGTTGACCTATTTCTATAAGATTTGTTGCGTTGGCTCGTTTTCATTTGATTGATATTGCGTATATTCTATTGATATGGTAATTATTCTTTAAGCGTTTCAATTAAAGCTACTGTATAAAACACATTTACATCTTGTACGACAATCCCCAACAAGCCGAACTATTGGTCTCCGGATAAGCTCTTTTCGTGCTATTCCACAGAATACGAGTAAAATCTCCCTGCTAAGGATCACAGGCCCTTTAACCGTAGAGGACGCCGCTCTAAGCATGTCGAGACTTCCGACCCCGACCCAACCATCGATAACTTCTTGGGTTAGCCAAGCTACGGATCATTGGAAATGGCCAGGCAAGTGCCAATCAGCTAAAACTCGATTGATCAATGGAACAACCGCCCCAGATCACATTGCGCTTGACTTTATACATCAATATTTAATACGCAAGAGAAAATTCATTTAATGCTATTTCGTTTTGAATTTCGAGGTGATGCTCGCTGCGGTGATCTCTGCAGTGTTCGTTTTTCCGCTGTTGGTGATCCTGCTGATTTCTTGAACTTGTTTGGCGCAGGCCGGCCCTCGTCCTCGCTAGATGTTGGCAATTGTTCGTCTTCAGGTTTGTCCTCGCCAGATATTGGTTGTATTTCTGCTGCAGCTGCGACCTCCTTAGGTGTTAGTGATTGTGGTAGTTCTGGTTCCTCTACAAACGGTTCTTCTGGCGATTCAGCTGCTTCTATTTCATTTTCGTCATTGTCGCTTATGGCCAAGGTGCCGTCCGCCTCGAAGAGTGGCTCGCCAAATAGATGCGTCACCTCGACAAATTGCTGAAAGCACGCCATATTTCTATAATGCAAATTGTTGTATACCTGATACTTCTTCAAGGACTGCAGCAGCTCCTTGTCTGAAACGGTGCCCGCGCTTTTCAAAATGACCATCAGCGCATGTAGCTCCTTAACGGAGAATTTGAGAAAAGAGTTGTCATTGAGCAGCTTATTCGCAAAGGGCACAATTTTCTGTGGCTCACGTAAGAATTAAATTTATAAATTACAAATTCAACAATTAACAGAGTAATCCCTACCTTTCCCACCAGCTTCATCATGGCCGGTCGATTATGCTCGTTGGCCAGCTGAAAGATTTTCAGCACCGTGCCCATAGGCCAATTCTGGTTGGCCAACTTGCCAATATAGCCATCGACAAAGTCGGGCATCTTATATTTGGTTGCCAAATAGATGAGATCTGGACACATCTCGATAGTTATGTCATTGTATATCTCATAGGTGTAGATGTAGAGCAGAAGGGTCTCGTATGCATCGGGCGAGGCATCATTCACATTCATCACCAGCATGTTTCTGGTTCTGGTTTCCGTCTGTTCGAACATGCGCTCGAACTCCTCCGAGGCGGAGGCCAGCATTACCTTGTGACACTGAAACTGGCGGCAGCAGCTCTTTTTAAACTTATCCATATACCACACATGCAGCTCACAGTCCGACAATTGCCCACTACGGAGCAATTCAAGGCGACGTAACTTGCAGAACATCATATGGAAAATTTTTAAATACTATAAAAATTTGTTAGTATAACCGATTGCTTGGAGTCGTAAATGTAAAAGACATATATTTTCGGTGTTTGATTTAGAAATTCCCCAATATAGCAGCCTGTTGAAAATAGATTTCTCCAAGATTTTGTTTATTCCATTTTTGTTTAAACGTTGTTTAAATTGTTCGTGAAAAATGTCAAACTCTCCAAGAAACAGCAATCGGCCATCAGTCTCAGTCTCTGACAGTCCGCCGACAGGCGATCCCAAACCTAATGCTGATAACGTGGCCGATGATGCACCGGCGACTTCTGATGACAATGCGGAGTGGAATACGGATGATGCTGGTGCTGCTG
Organism: Drosophila novamexicana; assembly: GCF_003285875.2. NCBI lineage: Eukaryota > Metazoa > Arthropoda > Insecta > Diptera > Drosophilidae > Drosophila > Drosophila novamexicana. The sequence goes on along the minus strand of NW_020824808.1, from coordinate 2,730,646 downwards.
CCATATCACCAACGGGCGATCTGACGGAGAGTCCAAGTAGCTCCGATATTTCGTCCACCAAGCGGCGCCGGCTCGAGTACTTTCGCAATGGAATTGATGCCGATTGCGAGGTGCATGTGCCCAGGATGAGCGACGGTGTCAGTGAGGGTGGCAATGTCTGTTATAAGAAATTTAAATGTCATCGCATATTTTTGGCAACCGCTTCGGAGAAACTCGAGCAGGATGTTTTTCAAAATAAACAATGGAACGGGGTATTACAAATTAACGGCGTCTCACCGGAGAGTGTGGAAATTTTTTTGGAATTCATTTATACATTTGAGATAACAACATCGCAAATCAATCTGCTCATCATTGGAGATATATTCATTCTGTCCTGTGCATACAATTTGCCCGACTTTTTGCTCAAGTTCTCGCAGCAGCTCAAGAATATTAGCTGGCCATTGGAGGGCATATTTCCCGCCTTCAATTTGGCTTTTCGCCACAATATTTACGATCTGGAAAATGTCTGCCTAACAGTAAGGTTTTTTACAATTTGAAATTCAATTAAATATCTAAACTAATTGTTTAATACCGGGATATATGTATGCTTCCACGCCCTTGCAGAAAATTTTAGAAAATGCAGAAACTCTTAAATCCGAGCCGGGAATTATAGAATTGCAGACATACGCCTTCAACTTCGTCATCCAGCATTGGCTGGCCACAGAAGTATATATTCATTTAAAATGGCTGTGAAGTCAAATATTGTTTAATTTTTACTTTTTAACAGGCGCTGACCACAAACGAAATAATCCAAATACTGCAGCTATACCAGAAGGAAAACAATTTAACATTCAAGAACTCGCAACAATTTCCACATTTTATAAAGATTATCAAATACTTTCCGAGTGTGCTGCTAGACGCCGAAGGATTCATACATAAATATTAATTAAATTTGATCGCAATGGTTAACAAGTTCGATTGTTCGATTATTTACATTAACCGACGACCAGAGTATGCCTTAACATAGCTAGACCTTTTCACAGACGACTAAAATGTCTCTGTAGTTAAACTGCAAATTGAAAATGTATTTAACATTATCTTAAAAGATCGGCTTTTATGCAGCCCTGCTCTACTCAAATTTGTTATACTGACAATTAAAGCAAAAATATCTTGTGTTATCGATTTACCACAGCTCAGCGAACCATTAAAACTTGCTCCGGTCTGGTTACCTATTCCTTATTACGAAAGAAAGAAAAATTACGTTCGGCTAAAAGCTAAATATATTACTGCTCAGACGCTCATTCAAGAAACATAAGATTTATTTTTTAATATTGTTTTATGTTCAAATATTGATTATATAACTAAAAATTTTTTTTCCCTTAATATGTAGAGAATAAGTTCGATTTATCGAGTGAACCAAAAAAATAAATGAGGCACTTGCAACAAAATCGAGTTGCAACTATCGATATATTTAGCCATCCCTATGTAGACCTCAACTTGTGGTTTTTGTACAGCATTTTTCCGGGTGTTACAGTGTTACAGTGCTTAAAAAATATAAATAGCAAATTGCAAATAGTGTAAACAATTCTTAAAGCTAGTACACGTGCAATAAAAAAAATCTGGAAAAGTGTTGCTCGTTTGTTACAGCAATGAAAGGCAGTTAATGGTTCGCTACTTAGATTTTCGTTGCCGACGTCGGATCTCTTATACAGATATAGTAAACGGCGCAATCGCCAGAACTAAACTGCACTTCCCACTGTGCAGTAGACATCAAGTAATTGCAATTTTTTAAATGCTTCAAATGATAGTTGGCGTTAGGTGCGTTTAAATAGATATAATTTTTGTGTTTTTTGTGGCGCATGTTTTGTTTTCTTGTGCACTGTACACCACATCACTATGCTTGTGTTTTATATGTGTGTGTCTGTGTTAGTGACTTTGTACACATTTTAGGCGGTGTGGTGTGAGGCCCTCGCAGTGCGCTCGATAATTATCGCTGCCATTTGTTTATCGATAGACATTGGGGGTGAAATGCGCGCGAAACGACTATGGGGGCTAGCATACAAACATATATGTACATAAGTACATGCATACATAAAATACATTTAATTGAATCATGTATGAGTATATTGAAAAATTCATAAACCACTCTATTCGCTTGCAGTTAATGTTTCGGGTTCTGTCAGTTTAAAAGTTTGCACACGATTCATTCAGCAATTAATCAAACATGGAGGAAATATCCAGTCTTGACTCCTTCGGTGCTGATTCAAGCGCAAGGCCTGAATCAGAGACATCAAAATTGGACGACGATAACTCGAGGGAGAAAATGGAAACAACGGCAGCTTTGCAAGATACACCAGCATCTCCATCAGAAGAAGACGTACCTGCTGAAAGTGTCAACACAGACGCAAACATACCAGAAAAGCCAACTGCAGCGCCAGCAACAGGCGAAGATGACGATTTTGAACAGATATCAGAGGGCTCTTTGGACATGGATGAGGGCCAATCACGAGAGAAAGTTGATGCTGTCAGAAACGATGAACAAGATCCCACACCTAAAGACAGGGAAGAGCTGGAAGAAGTAGAACCCAGCGCAGCTGACGAAAACGCAGAGGATGCCGCGGAACCAGATACACAGCCAACAGTAGCTGACGAGGAACAGGAACATTGCAATATCGATGAAAGTGCTGATACAGATGCCATGCAACAACGCGACGCGTTTGAAAATGTGGAGGCCGATGATGAAGTCCCCGAAAGTGATACCGTCGATGGTGCTCCCGCCTCTATGGAAGCAATGGAAGTAGACGACGGTGGTGTTGATGCTGAAACTGCGCCCGCCAGCACGGCTGAAGAGACAGCTGGCGATGTTGATGACATTGAAATGCGCTCAGAAGGCGGCGATTCCCGACATGCAGCTGCTGAGGAAGACGACGCGGTTGACAAAAATATAGAAGAAACACCTTCCGAGGGCAAAGATGAGGTCGATAGATCAGATGAACAAGATCAAGATGCTTCTGGAGCCAATGAAAATGTATCGATACGTGGAGATGATAATGCCGATGCTGAAGCTGAGCAAATGGAAGATGCTCCCGAAGCCGAGCAGCAGGAAGAAGGTGCCGAAGCTGAGCAGTTGGAAGACGCAGGCGAATCAGAGCAGCTGGAAGAAGCTGCCGAAGCAGAGCATGGAGATGGTAATCGCTAAATAAATAGAAAAAAAATCAAAAGTTGCTAAATATTAATATTTTATTTTGCAGAAACCGTTGAGAATGTACTGGAGCCCGAGGAGTCGGATGTTTGTCTGATACCGGACGATCCCGAAACGGAAGTAACAGAAGCCGAAAAGGAATTAGCCCGCGAAAATGCAGAAAAGGCAGCTGAGGAGGAAGAAGCCGCCGAGCAAACGCAATCATCATTGAAATCACCCATCACTGAGGTAGGCGCCGCAATGGAAACACACAATGACAAAGACGATGCAGCGGCTGATGTAAATGAATCAGCGGACGACTTGTCGGGAACAGCAAATGGTAAGCAACATTGTCATGTAAAATTAATTGAATTGTTAAGCTAAGATATCCATGCTCTCTGTATGCTCTTATCTAATCCTCCATTTGAGCAGCAGAGGCTCAGGCTGATAAGCAAGCTGGAACCGAGGTTTCAGTATGTGCTGAAGGTGAGCTTGGGTGCATGTTGGGTGGGGCATTTAAAATTTTCACATCTGTACACTTTCTATAAAGTAGGGAGTACATAAGTAAGCTATACAAGGTTTAAATAAATCATATACATGGGCTATCTTTCTATGCGATTTCCAATGAGAAATAAAGGTGGAATATATACAGAGCTTTAAACACAAAATACGAGTAAGTAAAGAGAGTAAAGTTAGAGCAATTGATAGAGGCACAAATATAGAAAGTTTATAGTTTCCGTTAACTACAGACTTCCTAAAAGCACTATACATTTTTAAGTATTACTTGAAGTCATAAAAATCAGCTCTAAGGACTATAGCAATTCATAACTAAAGGAAGGGACCGTCATCTATTTGGCGAGACGCTCTGATTAAATTCACACTTATATACATACAAACATACGGAGATGTCTCCTTCTGTTGCATACAAATGGACATAAGTAATAAGTAATACCCATTAATCAAACTGTAATTTATTCAGCAAATGCAACTGCAAACGATGATGATACGCCCGAAGCGGATGCGCCTGAAGCGGATGAGCCCAGCCATGAGGAAACGTCCGGTGCCGTTGCAGGCGAGGCAGGTGGCACTGCCAAGGTAATCATATCCTGGATTGTGGGCAGTACACAAAAATGTCGGCAATGCGACACGGAAAAGAACTGCGGTTATCGCTTCAAACATAACGAAGCGGATGCTGATGAAAATGCCGACGAGCCAGCAGCATCTGGAGAAGTAGCAGCTGCCGGCACGTTTGAGTATCTATGCGATCAGGCATGCTGTGATGCATTTTTGGCTGCACAGCCGGGCCAATACTTTTTGCGGCGCAAGAAGTTCCTTGTCGAGGAGGTCAGTCAGGAGGGTAGCGGAGCGGCTGCCGTTGATGATGAGCCAAATGACAACGCGGAGGCAGCTGTTGATGGCGACGCAGAAGGCGCAAGTGCGACGGACAATACACACACCTGCCTGCAGTGCAAGGAGCAAATCAATTGCAAATACTTTCTGAGGCAAGATCTGGATACTTACTACATATGCAACGATGATTGCTTTAATCTCTTAAATGCCGAAGAGCCGGACAAATACAAACTGAAGCGTCATTCGATACGCGTGCGCAATATTGGCGCTACCACAATACGTTCGCCCAGCAAGAAACCCGAAGCGAATGTGGTGGCACGCACCAATGCGGAAGCGGAGGCAGCGCGTCTCGATCGAATGGAGAGCTTCAGACGACGTTGCGCCGATTGCCAGCAAGAAGTCAATGTGGGTGACAAGCAGCTCATCTGGGAGACGATGGACTTTTGCAACGAGGTGTGCCTGGGCAGCTACCAACGTGCATTTGGCGGTAATTGTGAGACTTGCAAACAGGAGGTCAGCTCCATAGCGCTGGGCAAGTACTGTGTGCGTTTTGGCTTTGAAGTGCGGCAGTTTTGTTGTGCTGCTTGCCTCAACACGTACAAGAAGGGCTTGAAGACGTGCAGCTGCTGTCAGAAGGACATTAGCAGCGGGCAGGAGGGTTTCCTAGCGCCCGTTGGCGACAAAGATCAGTTCAAGGACTTTTGCTCGCAAGTGTGTCTGCGCCGCTACGACAACATGTGCAATCCGAAGAAGAAACTGCGCACAGACATGTGCGGTGTTTGCAACAACGAAAAACCCGTACGTGTGGAAATGCTGCTGGAGGACAAGGAGCATTATTTCTGCTCGAATCCCTGCTTCTCAGCGTTCAAGTTTGTGAGCAACGTCAATGCCGATCCCTGCGCCATGTGCTGCAAGTACTTTGAGCGGAAGAGCGTCGATGCGTTCACCATCTACAGCAATGATCAGCAGACGCCAAAAATGTTTTGTTCGCGCATCTGCATCAATGTATATATCATTGTTAATCGTCATATTGTGTCCTGCCAGTGGTGCAAGGTGAAGAAGTATAATTTTGATATGATTTATAAGCAGCACGGCGATCAAGAGACGCTCACCTGTTCGATCAACTGCCTGACCATGCATGGCGTTAGCTGCAACATATCGGCACGCGCAGTTACCAAGTGCGACAATTGCAGCAACACAAGCACCCCGCAATACCATTTGACCATGTCGGATGCATCGATGCGCAATTTTTGTACATATCAGTGTGTAATGCAGTTCCAAAATCAGTTCGCCCGCACGCCGCTCACCTTAGACAGCGATCTGCCGTCGACGTCAGCCAACAAGACGCAACAGCAGCAACATTTGTCCGCCGCACAAGCCCGTGGCAGCAACAAAAATGCAGCACCATTTCCCACCGGATTACCCAAGAGAGTGAAACTGAAGTTGGCACAGCCGGTAAGTTTTTCTATCTCATAACTGTATATTTGAAAGTATCTATTAACGCACACTGAAAACGTTCAATCGATAGGTTGCAACTTGCGATAGTCTAATTTTAATATATGCCAGTGCTATAAAACAAACAAATAGGACATTCACTGTGCCAGACTGTTCTGTTCAATATATCGATGGTAATATGTAGCTGGCTATAGATATTTGAATTTAAAGTCGTGTGCAGAACTAAATATTTTTCTAATGGTGTCTGTACAACGTTAGGATAGTGTTTTTCAAGAAATATCATGTCGACGGCGAAGCCATTGGTCTGATCAGTTTGTTTGACCAATATGGCAACGCTGCTACTCGTGCAGTCCGCAGGTTCGCTTAAAACCGCTACGCGCTTTACCAATTCATAATCGAATTTAATACAATAACTAAAGATGCGTTCTAGGTGGAAAGTGAGTTCACAGAATCGGTTTATTCACGTTATACTAATATATTTGCTCAATCTCTTTGCAGTCCGGCCTAAAAAATAATGCGACTGGCGGCGCAAATAAAAAATTAACTGGCGGCACTGTTGTGCCCGTCATTTCGACCGTACAATCACTGGCCAGCGGCGAAACAGAGGCACGTATTGGCAGCGTAACCGTGCGACGCAAACGTGGTCGCAAACCGGACTCGCCGCCACCGTTGACGGTGAGCATTACGGCGCCCTCACCAACGGTTGGTGAAGTTCGTGCTCGCGGTCGCCCGCGCAAGCATGTGGACTATAGCGTTGCACGCTCTCCCTCGCCCACATTGAATTCGCAGCCGTTGCGGCGCAATACAGGAACGCCCGGTAGTGATTTTCCAGCGGCTATAACGGAAACAAAGATCATCACCGTGCCGCCATACCCGAAGGCGGTGCGCAATGTAAATATCAGCTGCAAGCCCATGACCGTTACAACGGGCGTACAGATAACTCCGTCCGTGCGGGATTGCGCCACCCAGACCGACAAGGATTATTCGAACAAGGTGCTGATACCAGTCCCGGTACCCATATTTGTGCCGCAACCGATGTACATGTATTCAGCGCCATTCCCGGTGCCTGTGCCCATTCCGCTGCCAATACCGGTGCCAATATTTATACCCACGACACGAAACACCGCAGCTGGCATTTTAAAGGAGATTAAGAAGATACAAGACAAAATGCCTGAAGATCCTTTGGAGGCCGAATTGCTGATGATGGCCGAAATGGTGGCCGAGGAGAAGCACGAATCGGATTCCGATTCGGACAATGAAATCAAACCAGATCCGGGTCTAGTCACCCTGCAGTATCAGAACAGTCTTGAGCAACAGCAGCAGCAACAACAACAGCAGCAACAACAAGTTGTGGATGTAAACGCCGCCAGCCATAATCCATACGGCGACGATATGCTTCAAATTGCCCTCAAAATGGCAACCGGAGATTATGATAATCATCATCAGACAACAACCGTTGATCTTGAGTCAACAATGACGGCCAACACGATATCGAGTCAGTCTCCGATGGGTCATGATATGGGCCAAATGGGCGTGCATCATCTGGATCAGCAACATCACATGCTGGAGACGACGCAACGGTGAGAATTTATATATATTTATTACAATTGAAAATAAATTCAAATTTTAATGAATGCTCTTTAGCTCTCCGCGTGGTCGTAAACGTGGCGGTGGCACAATCGCCGTGCTGGATTCTCCTGCGCGTAATAGTCGATCGCCTGTGAAACGTCAGCGCGGCAGCGAAATGGATCACTCCGCCCTGCAGCAACAGTCACAGCAGGCGCAGCAGCCGCAGGAGAAACCTGATGCGCAAATGTTCCTCAAGTACACGTTCGGCGTGAATGCCTGGAAGCAATGGGTGATGACCAAGAATGCGGACATCGAGAAGAGCTCAATGCGACGGCGACCCTTCAAAACAGAACTACTGCAAATGACCGCCGACGAGCTAAACTATTCACTCTGTCTGTTTGTCAAGGAGGTGCGCAAGCCCAACGGCACAGAATATGCGCCCGATACAATATATTATCTTGTACTGGGTAAGTGTACGCGCGTCATGCTACATTATCTTAGGCAGTATCTAATTCCTTTTTTGTCGCAGGCATTCAGCAATACCTTTATGTGAATGGGCGCATTGATAACATATTCTATGATCCGTACTATGAACGTTTTACGGAATGTCTCGATGAGGTGGCACGCAAGTTTTCCGTGCTCTACAATGATTCGCGTAAGTCTTAAAGCAGTCCTTCGATTTAATAATCTTAGCTTAATCAATTTATATTTCCATAGAATACATTGTCACGCGCGTGGAGGAGGAGCATTTGTGGGAGTGCAAACAGCTTGGCGCCCATTCGCCGCATGTGCTGCTCAGCACCCTCATGTTCTTCAATACCAAGCATTTTAATTTAACTGTAAGAATCTAATTGGAGTTTCCGCCGAACGTTTTATTTATTATTTCTACACCTCCTACAGACCGTTGAGGAACATATGCAATTATCCTTCTCGCACATTATGAAGCATTGGAAACGCTCATCGCAAAACTCGAAGGTGCCCGGCACACGCAATGTGCTCTTACGATTCTATCCACCGCAGGCGGGTCTGGGTAAGCAACGTTTAAAAATGTTGGTTATAAAATAGTCAAAGAATATTACTTATTCCACTAACTAGATGCTAATCCGCGCAAGAAAAAAGTATATGAACAGCAAGAGAACGAGGATAATCCACTGCGCTGTCCTGTGCGCCTATACGAATTCTATCTATCCAAATGGTAAGTCAAGTATATTTGTTTTTAGATTTTAACTAATTGTTAACTTTCAACAATAGCCCGGAGAGTGTTAAAACGCGCAATGATGTTTTCTATTTGCAACCGGAACGATCCTGTGTACCCGATTCTCCCGTTTGGTATTCAACGCAAGCACTTAGCCAAGATGCGCTGCAACGTATGTTGCATCGCGTTAAAATGGTCAAGGAAATCAACATAGCGCTATTAACAACTTAATATTTAGTTAGGCACACGCGGACACACATACAATTTGTCGTATGTGAAAGGCTCATTTTTCAATGACAATTATATATTATCAACTTTTGGTGCTTAGCACAAAATTGTTTGCGGGCAAAATCACCAAAAACAAATTCAGCTAAATTAAGAGATGAGCGCCTATTAACGACTCCAATCGCTTAAAAACCATAGTTGTGTTTCATAAGTAAGATTTTACATATACATCCACACACACATATATATGTATATATATATATATACAAATTAATTATTAATTGTTTTTACAAATTACATAAATGTGCTGCGTCGTGAGTAGCGCCAAGTTAGGATCTGTATAGACTATGAATTTAAATTTGAACTTCATCTCAACATCAATTAATCTTTTTCTAAAGCAAGTCAACAATCATTTAACAGTTCGGCAACTGATTATTTCGCATATTTTGTTTAGTTAGATACGTAAGACCACAGCAATGACGATTTCAGTTAAGTCATTTAATAAGATTGTTTAGAGTAAAACTGTTAGGGAGAGTGTGCTTAATTAAGCAAATGTAGTCCCTGAGACAGCGCTTAGATTTGAGTGCGCGAGTCGTTTATAGGCGCGCGTGCGTGGTATGTACATTGAATATATAATCTATAAACATTTAAACAAATACTATGCAGTTGCAATGTACATAGAGCATATACATAAACAATTAGCTATTGTCGCGCTGTTGTTTTAAGTGTTTTAATTGTAAAATGCTGTACTCCTTAATTAAAAAAATTAATTTTAAATATACGAGACATATACATATATTTTACAATCTATAAATTGTATATGATTTTTAAGAATTTTTGTAGATTTTATGATTTTGACTTGGTTGGATTTTATATAATAATATCCAATTTTATCAGGCAACGACAATGAAATCTTGGAACTGCCCAAACTAATGAATGCATTCAACTACTGTGTACATCTGTTCATTTGACACATTCATCAAAAAACAACTGAACAATCTAGGTGTATGTATCTTATGTATATATAAATACATTACATATATATATATTTTTTTAATGGTCCTTTTACAAATCTTCGTAATAGATTCTTTACAAAGTTTCATTTTATTGACAATAAGATGCAGAGTAGTGTAATTATAACATATATTACGATTACAATTTTTTAATTGAAACAACTCGATTTGACGCAAGCAATACAAAAAATAGTTGAAACTAATATTAGATACAATTTTATATGCCCGGCCAGGCAGCGTGTCCAAAGGATGTATCAGTTTGGCTGCCACCGTTGGACATCGTTTGGTCATGTTGTGTGTATGTGTGTGGATTGGGGGGTGCTAGTAACGTATTTAAAGGCGCACTGTGAGGCATTTCGTTTGTCTTTTATTTGTTTGTATTCTTTTTATTTCTTATCTGATGGATCTTCACACTATGCTTGTTTTCTTGTTGCCGTTTCACGTCGATTACCATTCCGCATCGCCGTTGGATTTTTGAAACACATAATCCTTGCCGCGCATATTCATAATGCCATCCTTGAGATAGAATTTCCATTTGTTGCGCGAGCGTGTGATCTATAGAAATAATCATGAGGGATTAATATATATGTTCCTTAGTCGTTATATAAGTATACGCCCTTACTTTATCGTACTGGCAAACAATAACGTTATCTGTGTCAAAAACTTCAGCAGAGTCCTCGTCGGTGACATCATCCTCGCTATTTAGCGGCTCCTCCTCGGCGGCATCCTCGTGCTCAGCATCATCATCATCATCTTTGTCCAGATCATCATCGTCATCATTGTCTACATTATCATCGCTCTCCTCGCTCTCATCCTCCTCTGATGAATCTAAAGCGCCGTCTAACTGTTTGGCAAGGGCCAAATTTTCTGGTGAATATATAATTATGGTTATAAGGATTGTTCAAGGAGATTTTGTTGAACTGCCTTACTTTGATGATTGGCATTGCTAAGCGCTGCATTCACGTGCTGCTGCAGCACGGAGGAGGCTAACGTGGTGGGCAATGACATAATTGATGAAATCAGATGAGCGGTTAGTATTTGGGTCAACTGATTCTCCTGCAGTGCCGATGCGGGCACTTGTATGGTGAGAACACGAGATTCCGAGTTTGTTGATCCCGGTGGCGAAGGTAACGTTATCTGCAAAGATTTTGAATGACATCAGTTCGGCTTATAACTTTTTGAAATGCATACATTAACAGGCATAATGCGATTGGGATCCAATTGTGCGACAATTGGTATTGGCGTTTGGCCACCGGATGTGGCACCAGCGGCCGCTGCCTGTTGCTTTTGCATCATTGTCGCACCGCTTGTGGGATGCAGCGGCGGTGGATTCTGTGATGTGACCTCCTGTTTAATGGCACCTATGCCATTCTTCATGCCGCCGCCAGCTGCGGCGCCAATGGCTGTTGATTTGCCGGCAATCGATGGCGATGCCAGCTTATTGCTGTCTGCGCTGCTGCTGATGCCGCCGGTGGCGCCGCTGTTGTTCTGTTGTGAAGCAGCTGCAGCGGCGGCGGCTTTTTTGGCCTTGGCATTGGCAGCCTGCGAATTAGGAAAGTAATTAGTCAAAAGGGACACTGATAGCAATTACTAAATACTGCATTACCTTGGAGCTCTGCAGATGTAGAATGTAGATGTGTGTGTGTGTGTGTTGTGGGTGTACATGTTTTATGGTGATAGCAGTTACAAATACATTAAGCAGCAATCGGTGTTGGTATTTAATATTGATGCGCGCGATCAATTGTTGTTGCAATTGAAGATCGAGACAGACAAAGAGAGAGAGAGAGAGAAAAGCAACAGAGTAATGTTTAATTTGTTATTGTACACTATTAAAGCAAAACTATAGGCATAGCTCTACATATACACACACTATATATACATATATCTATGGAAATATATGGACAAACGCGCTGCACACCAATCAATGGCCACGGGGCAAGGATAACACTCCTTGCTTACCTTTGGATTGTTGGCCACAATGGGCGGTGGGTGGTGGCCTGGCTCGCCGGGTTCGGGATTCAATTCGACCGCCTTACTTGCTAATAGCTTATTGCGCCATATCTGTTTCATTTCCTGCAGCACCTGCTCATCAACGCCCTCATCCAGAAAGGCGTCGCGCACATTCGAGATAACATCCTCGATGACGGCATGATAGACTTTCAGCTGTGAAAAATGGGTCAAAACAATTTCGTCAATTACAATTGCGCACAATTTGATATACAAAACAATTATTTGATTTACTTTTAAAGATTAGTGTCACGGCAATTCGCCAGACAACCTCAACCTGTAGAAACTCCATGAACAACTTGTATAAATACATTTTTATTCTTTTACCATAAAAGAAATGCATCACATACCCTTTTTCTAGGGTATTCTATGTATATAACTCAAAAAGTACTATCCATATATAAAGAATAAATGTGTACCTATATTTAACTGTTTTATTTTCAAGTCCTGTGTTTACTGTCTAATATTGAAATTATGAAAATGGGGCAAGAAACTCAAATATTACTCACAATGCAACTTGTATTTGAGCGTGTCTGTGTCTGTGTGTGTGTGTGTGTTTGCATGTAAATACATATGCATTATAATTCAAGTGCTATTTTTGATTGCAAGCATGCCCGCAGCTACATTCTTTCACACGTTCAATGTACAAATCTGCGTACATACATATATACAGATATATGCCAACACGTAAGTGTCGTTACTATCAATGTTAAGATAAGTCGATGGTGATTATAAACCAAACTGTAACTATATATATATAAACTATTTTAAATTCTTGCGTTACGTCGGAAACATATGATTAGATGCACACACACACACACACACGCACGCTTGAAGCTATGCGAATCCTTCTGCACGCTGCACAAGCATAAAGTGCGCACACACACACACACACACGCACACATAAGGCAGCAGACATGCCGCCGCCGTCGCTGCCGCTACAGGCTTAAGGCAACTCATGCGTTTCGTTTGGTGGGGAAAAACTTTCACTTTAGAGGGCCGCAATTTTCTTCGTCCATATGTCACAGCTTTTTAATTATTTAACATCAGAAAGCCATGAATAATTGACTTAGTGCCGGATGCTCTATGGCCCATCTCGTAGTGTATATATTGTGTTTTTTGAGGGCATAGCTTTGTTGTAGATTATATATGTACATATGCAGCATATTGTATCATATGCTTGTGTCTTACCACTGATGTTTGGCATAATGCCATCTGTACTTTTTTCTCCGCCAGTTTGAGACCTTTCTGTTGTTACTGTTTACCAAATTGAACACTGTGATGGACGTAAAACCTTTATAAATCACAATTAAGAAAAAATGCGTCTCGTCTGACACACACAGATGTGACGACGATACGAAGCAAAAACACGACCTAAAAGTGTGCCCGTATCGCACGTTGCGCTAAACACCAAGCCTTGCGTTGCCAGACTGTTACGCCGTGACATTAACAGCCGACACTAACATTAAAAATTATATTGACACAGTATTCAGTAAACAGACATATATTCAGTTATTTTAGAGACGAAGTTAACATATTTACATCACGCAAAATCTACAAAAAATATATCTAATCAAATTCATCACAGTTCTGACGCTCGCTATTGAATTCAAGCTCATCATCCTCGTCGTCGTCGTCGTCTTTGTCTTCATTCGCGCCAGGCTTATAGTCCAAATCAGAGTCGTCGTTAAATGGATCCTCCTCCTCGTCTGATTCAAAATCAGAGTATTCGTCTGCCCGCGCATTGGAATTTTGCGTCTGGGCGCGACGCTGGCGTAAGCGATTGCGTATGTTCTGGGCGGAATTGACTAAGTTGCCCTTTAGGTGCCGTTCGGCGCATCTATTGCATCTTACTTACAATCTGAAGGATGGGAAAACTGTTGAAAGTGTACTGGGTTACGACGGTAGCAGGAGTTGCCAAATTGACAGGCTGGTGTGCCCAGAGGTGGGGTTGGATAACTGGGACGACGATAATCCGAATCGCCAGGATGTGCCTCTGTATTCCGGTGAGCCGGATTGCGTCTAAACGATTTAAATGTTTTAAATTTGTTTATAATGGCCGCAAAACAGATTTGAGCGTAATTTACCTATAGCATCGTATGCCGAAACGACAGGATGGTCGTAAAGTACTGGACGAGACCGAGCTATCAACAGTCGCGCACTGGCTGCTATTGGTTGGTTCTGTCTTGACAACAGTGGAACTGCTGGCTGCCTCCGTTACTGCAACTGCATCGCCATTGGCGGCCTCCGTTTTAATTGAAATAGCTGGTGGTACATTTGAGCTAGTGCTAGCCGCAGGGACGCCACTGTCTTCATGCTCCTCCGCTGGTTCGGTTTTTATCGCCACTAGTATGCTATTACTGCTGGGCTCTATTTCGTCTGTAGCTTCGGCATCTGCTGTTTCAATTTTCACCGTATTATTGTCGCTAGATTCTTTACCTTGACTATCCGCAGATTTCCTGCGTTTATTTATTTCACTGCTATCAATGATTGCTTCCTTCTCGTCGCATAGCTTTCGTTTAGAGGGTTTTGCAGTCTCAGCATCAGTTAGTAATTCATTCTCCTGGCCACTGATTTCCTCTGAGTGCTCTTGGGAGCTCATTTCGGATAATATAGAACAGACGGACGTTCTTAATTAAATCCAAATAAAAGTGAGTCGTATTTCACAACGTTATGGACGCGATCTTAAGAGTTATCGATTTTGCCGTGAAAGTTATAGCCGATATTTCGATAGTCGCGTCTACCATCGTGACGAGTCAAGCCGCAATATTTCAAAACATTTGTTGTGAACACATTTTAAGTATTCTCACAATCAAACATCAGCACAAATCCTACAAACTTCTGTCCTTAAGCCATGTGAATTTGTGCACTATATTTTTTACAAAATATGGTACGATTTTTGTACATATGCTGGCACAAAATGTTCTTTAAAACATGGATAGGAAAACTTTATTATTAAACCGTCGATCAAATAATTCTTTGTACTTAAGGCTGATTGTGAGATTTATTTGAATTATTTCATATCGAATTGGAAAGTAATCCGTGTCAGTTGCAATTGTTTGATCTGTCTAATGCAGCAGCTTCTAGAAGAACCTGCATAATCTTGTCCTTGGTTAGTTCCGATGTTTTGACCGATAATTGCCTCAGTCGATCAGCAACAAAGTCACCAAATATTTGTGGTGAATCCTTAAGGTTCTTGACGGCAACGGTAACAGCATTGGTGATGCTCTCTTCGTCTATGTTTACTGTGGGTACAGGATGTTCGATTTGATCGTCCGACTGTGTGGTCGACCCATTGGAGAACATTATCTGTTCCGGTTCGTATAACGCCAGACTTTCAATAATGGCCTCATAATCGGGTCCATTGCTGCCTCTCTTTTCCGTTTTAACTGGTGCCAATTTCATATTGTTTTTGTTATCATCAGCGTGGCTTCTATAGCGTTTGGCTGCTGTCGCTTTGCTGGTCCTATAGTCTGTGTTGTGGTCCATAGATGCAGAGTCGTCATTGCTCTGTAGTTTGAAAAATTGCGAAATTGGTCGTAGATCGAACTATTTCATCTAAACTATGCTTACCGAGTCATTTCTTTTGGTTTCAACTGCGGCATTCATTTTTTGGTGCTTCTTTGTGAGCGCATGAGCGCGCAAGTCACATATTTTTGTGTTTACCCCACACTTGCAAAAACGACAACGCGCTCTGTATGAGTCCTCGGGATCTCGTCGTAACCATGGCCTGAACTCTGGCATTTGCAGCCAGACTTCTCGCAGTTTCTGCTTATATCTCTTCATATTTTATAAACAAAATGCACAAGATAACAAGTAGAATAGAGATGGCAATAACAAGCCGCTTAGTAAACTTCGATAAGAGATATATGATAGTCTACTTAAGTATTACCCTACACTGGCAGCCATTTTACCAAATATCGTTGCTGCGAATTTTAACAGATGCACAACAGAGGCAATACTGTAGAATAACATACCGCAAGTGCACAACTATTTTACATCTTGCAACACTAAACGCATACAACACGTGAAGTTTTAGTAAATCAAAATGAAATCGCCGAAAAATAAATTAAAGAGCAACGATGACTTAAAAGTTGAAAAAAAGTCAGACGATGTTGCAGAGAAAAGCAAAACGATTAAAAAGGCACCAAAATCAAAGAAGGCGAAAGTGACCAAAAACGCTACAAAGAGCGCCGTCGTGGAGGAGGCGAGGAGCCCCAAGAATCTATCTGTAGCTGATTTAGCCAAGATCGAGAAGAAAAAAGCCAAAAAACAGGCACAGAAACTCAAAAAACAGCAGCGAAAATTGACTACAGAAACAGTAGAAAAGGAGTCCAAGGTGGGGTCCAAAGCAGAGGAAATAACATTGGCTGAACCAAACAAAAAGAAGAAGAGTTTACCAGAAGCAAAACCAACCACAAAACAGGGCAAGAAACAGAAAGGAAAAGCAGTCAAAAAAGGAAATGACAAGGATCCAGGTAAGGATTAAGTTTCCTTGCAATCATCAACTCTCACACAACTTTATTTTTATAGAAGCTCTGAAACGAGAACGAGATCCTGCCACCGAAGCAGCGACCATATTTGTCGGCAATCTGCCCATCAATACGAAGCGTGTCCAGCTTGTGCGTCTGCTTCAACCTTTTGGCACCGTGCACTCAATCCGTCTGCGTACGGCGGGTGGCAAGCAACTGTTTAAGCACAAACAGCGCAAGGGAGCGGGCTCCTTGAACGCCTACGTGGTACTGGATAGTGCTGCAATAGCTGAGAAAGCGCTGGCGCTAAATGGCACGGAATTCAAGGAGAATCACTTGCGTGTTACACCAGCAGCGCAGGTTAGAGGTGCTGTGGGAGCTGATGGCAATGGTCAAGCGTCCAGCGATGCCGACGTCAAGCGCACAGTATTTGTGGGCAATCTTAAATATAGTAAGTAATCGAGTCTATGACATTGTTTTGTTTCCGGTTTTAACATTCCATTTGTTGCAGCGGCCAGTGAGCAGAAGCTGCGTGAGATCTTCTCCAGCTGTGGCGAAATCGACTACATACGTTGCCTGCAGGACGGCGACAAGGGCTGCAAGGGTGTGGCATATGTTTGCTTCCAGAAGCCAGATGCGGTCGGGCTTGCACTAGAGCTAAATGAGACTTTGCTCGACGATAGACCCATACACGTTGAACGCTACTCGGTGAAAAAACTGGGTGCTAAGCAGGCACGCGACTCTGCGGCTGCTGCATCGACAGGTCCACAAGCAAAATCGAAAAATAAGGCGAATGCGACGGGTGCAAAGAAGCGCATAGACAAGCGGCAAAAGAAAGAAAATGGAAAACCCAACGAGCCCACCAAATCTGCAGCTGGCAAAAAGAAATCTGAATACCGAGGAGTCAAAGTCGATGCCATCAAAAAGAACAAGAAACCAAAAAAGAAAACAAATAATCAAATGAATGCACTGGCCAAGAAAATTGCGCCAAACGCTAGCAATTAACTTGAATTAATATTTTAAGAGCCCAACAATTGACTTCAATTAATATTTTAGGCACTTATGTAAATATTTAACAAACACCGCAGAAAAGTGTGTTGTTTCCGAATTTCTTTTATTGCAAGTGGTTAATAAAAAAGTCCTTTTAACGAGTAATTGATATTCTGCTTATAATGTTTAAAGAAAAAGCTGGCTACACATAATATAGCCGGCAGAAATTCGAAGCTTTTGATAGAAACGACTTTCATCGCGTTCAAATCAAACGCACTTGATATTCTCTTCCGCCGATATTTTTGTTTAATGTTTGTAATCGATAAGTATCGATATCCGATAAGCATCGTATTAGCAGGTATATTTCGGCAACTACATATATGAGGCAAAAGGTGGAATCAAGGGAACGAAGTACAGCTTAAACCTCTCAATTTACGATGTATGTATTTTTATTTGTTTATTGAGAAATAATTACAAATCTAGTAGCCATGACAACTAGCTTGTCATCGGGCAAGATTTTTATAGATTCAGTCAGCTGTTCTAGCTATTATAACACACAAATTTCGAGTATTCGGCGTTTTTTACATTTGTGTATTTTGAATAAAAAAATTCAGGTAAGCAAAACTTATGCAATACTGATAGACACTCCAAGTGGACCACCGCACATACCAAAACCTTTACCCGCAGGATGAATGTGTGTAAAAATTTCAAGTTTCTACGCATTGCACGCAACTGCATACGCAACTATGCTGGAAGGATACCAGCGCCCAGATCTACAAACAATGCATTCACATTAGAGCCTCTCCGTCAGCGGGAATTGATACGTGTGCATGGCGCCGAGGTGGTGCCATTTCTCCAGGGCCTCGTGACGAACGATGTGTCCCGCTTGCAAGAGGCCAACGGGCCCTCATCGATGTACGCATTGTTTCTGAACCGAGGCGGTCGTTTAATGTACGATACAATCATCTATCGCACCAATGATCCGGACACCTTTTTGCTGGAATGTGATCGAGATGCGTCCTCGGATTTTCGTCGCCATTTGCGCATGTATCGCGTACGCAAACGCATCGACATTGACACCGTAGACGATGAGTATGTGCCCTGGGTGATCTTTAATGAGAGTGGACGGGGCGATATACGTACACACAAGGCTATGGATTTGTTTATTGCACCGGATCCGCGTGTCGGGAGTATGGGCACTCGTGTCCTGGCGCCTGCCGATTTGAATTCCACAAAGCTGTCCAAGGACTTATGGCGCAATCATGATGTGGTCGCCATTAATCCCACACCCGATAGCAACTATAAGCTGCTGCGCTATAAGCAGGGTATTGGTGAGGGTATTGAGGAGCTGCCGCCAGGCAAATGCTTTCCGCTTGAGGCCAACGCCGATTATCTCAATGGAGTTAGCTTCAACAAGGGCTGCTATGTGGGCCAGGAGCTAACAGCACGGGTTCATCACTCTGGTGTCATACGTAAACGTTATATGCCCATACGCTTTACAGCGCCTGTTAGCTCCAATCAAACTGTAAAATCTGTTGCTGGCGCAAATCTTGGGCGCGTTTTTGGACATGCCCATAACCATGGCGTGGCTTTATTGCGCATTGAACCCGTGCTCCATGGTGACCAGCAACTAGTGCTCGATGGCGAACGCTGCTTTGTGGATCGTCCGCATTGGTGGCCCAAGGATATGACCGCCAAACGTGGTCTTGCTGCTATGGAATGACCTATTGAAACTTGAAAGTTTTTAATGTTAGATGTATTAATTGTATATATTCCTAGGCTATCTAATTACTAAAGTTACGTCTCGTACAGTTGGCCAAGCTCTCCTTTTTGTATTTATTCTTGCAGTGGTCGCCATGACTGACGATTCGCTCAATCACAGCTTCAACGTCGCCGCCGCAGCCGCCGCCGATGATGACGATGACGATTTGAATCTTGACAACGAGGCGGCAGAGATTAGGCGATTGCAGCTGCCGACCTCAACGGAGCCTCTGGTACAGGATGATGATGAGCGTGTGGCAAACATCGAGTTCAATTGCAGCGCTTGTGATATGCACGAGATGGTGCACTTCTATGGTCGGGCGCCGCCCTTTGCCCTGGGAGTTAAATTTCGTGAGGATAGCTATGTGTTACGCGATCCATTCCAGGCACCTCCGCCACGCTGGCAATCCAAGCCAGAGTTTTATGTGTCGTTGGGCGCTAAGTGCGCTATCTGCGGCCAAGTTGTGTGCAAGGATACGTCGTGCAGTTTCTATTATACACAGACCTATTGCATGCCTTGTGCCAGGGCCGAACTTAAGTCTTGGCCCGTTGAGGCGCAAAGTCGGCTACGCAAGCAATTGGCGGCCAAAAAATAGTAGCACTGAGACTGAGTCGTATATACACATAGTTTTTAAATATATACATTACGTTACATCGATGTGCCATTTCTTGTATATTTTTGGATAAAACAGGACTATGTGGGGTTTGATATTTCCAACTGTTATTTAGCGCAGAAAAGAGCATGTTAACCAACTGTTGACGCATGCGTGTCTTCTGTTAATTATGAATCGGTTGCCACAAAAAAGAGCATGTTAAGCAACTGTTGACGCATATATCTGTCTCTACGATTAAATACATGCAATATATAACATATCGATAGTTCGATTACTTTTCTTCGACAAACAACATTATCTGCTCATTCATTCAATTCGGAAGAGAGCGTCGACCAAGTAGGACGCTAAAATCGCGATTGTGTACTGTTGTGTCTACCCCCGTATTTATTGTTTTTGTGTTTGATTATTTTGTTGAATGAAAATGTTTAAATAAGTGTAATGTAAAGACTTAAGTTGTTTTTATATTAATCAAATAACAAATGCTTTATCAAACGCAGCGTCTTTTAAAGCAGTTCATGAGAATTTGACATTTACGCGATGTTGCTGTAACAACAACAAAAGCGACTGCAGGCAGAAATTGTGGCACTGCAGCGGCGAGTTGGCGTTTCGGCAGTTTGTGGACCTAATTCGCGGACGCGGACGCACCCACCCAAGTCCAAAACCAAAGCCCCAATTCCAATTTGCTGTGTAACTAGGCGCGAGTGTGTGTGTGTGTGTTTGTGTTGAATGTGTGTGCGCGGGCGAGGCAGGGACAGGAGCATGGGCTGCCCAGCCGGTTTCGGTGCGCGAGTTAATTGACAAAAAAAAATAAGCAAAAAACAACAAACAAAATAATACAGAGAAAGAAGCATAAAGCGCATGAGCAAATAACGGCTAATAAAGCATGCAACAAAAACAACAATTGAGAAACACTGTAAACAAATGCTTAAATGTTTGTGCATGTACCACACATACACACATATATTTATGCATGCTCCTTGTGTGTGTGCAGGTTTTCAAGTAAAGCAATCCAACAACAGCAACAATCCTCACCATGCATACCAGGTATTGAGTGAGAGGTTCTAGCACATAGTTCTATAATTAGCTCGGAGCTAGCTCAGAGAATTAATTCCCACATATACGCTTCAACACGCCCAACCCGTCCCGCCCACACATTGCGAGCGCCATGCTACGGTCGGATCTGCTTCATTTGACCATTCTTGCGTATTGCTGCTGCTGCTGGCTGTTAGTCAATGCGCACAACTGTCAGCATCAACATCCCAAAGCACACGAGGTGAGTACAAGAACCCCCCACACCCGCCCAATCAAAGCTTTATTCGCCTCAAAATCCCTAATCTGTTTGCTTTTCCATTCTTCCCCTTGGGTGCTCGTGTGTGTGTGTGTACATGCATGCGTGCGGTCTTTCCACCTCATAAGAACGGCTCTCTCAAGACTTCATAAAACTCTTAATTGCTTTCATGTACAGCTTAATTAGGGGTTTAGGTGAAGCTTTAAATACCGCTGCTGCTCCATATACAACATTTATTCTCGCAAGGGAAAAAATTTTAATTTGCTTTATATTCAATTTTAAGTGTTGGCTGATGCAAACGCCTTTTTTTTGAGCAACTGGCAACACTTAAGTTATTTATTGCTTATCGATGGGATATTTGGATATTTCCCTACAAAATTGTTTGGCAAACTATCATGCAAGAAGAAAAATAGACCATAATTTAAAGATAATATAATTGTACTACAAAATAATGGGATTATAATGTGGGCTGTGCGTTTACAATTGCTTCTTAGAAAAAAAAACGTCTAATAAATCCCAAAAATTATACAAAAACGTTGATTAGTTTTACCACTACAAACTAGCCGGGGGCTCGAACCGGGAGTATGGTTAATTAGTTGCCCGAAGTGCTGGGTCACTTACACAGCTTCACAACCAACACTGCCCTTAAAAACGCTTTTGCAACACTTTGAAATATGTGCATATATTTGGAACTAGTTCTGAACCGAGCTGAAGCCGATATCTCTGTGAAATGATTAAAATATTTATTGAATGCGTTAGTTTCTTGCATTTGCTGCTGAAATATGATTTATACTTTAGTGACTTACACGTTTGGGGCGCAGCAGAGACCATAGTTCTCACACACAGCTCCGCGTGATGCTTTTGGCAATGCATTGACAAATCCATTGGGTAATCATATACAAATTATAATTGAATGCAGCCACATGCGAAGCTAACGGCCCAGCGACTTGGCGGTTGCCAAACGCCCACGGCTCGAACCAGGCGCGAGGCTCCAACCGGCTGTGACCCGGTTTAATGTCTGGGACTGTCCGACACCTGTCGTTCTTAACTGCAATCGACTTTAGTTTAATTGGCGCTCCGTCACAAAAAAAAAGGTCACCGGCAATTGTGGAAAAACGGATCATTTACATAATTATTGTAGAGCTGAAGCTGGTTGTGCCCGATTCAAGTACTGAGAATCGAATTGAAACCTTTGAATATATCTGCATTACATTTCAGTAAAAGTCAGCAATAAGCGAGTGGGAAAACCCCTCAAAAGCGCTGCGTGTTCTTAACGTATTAATACCCTGCAAATGTGAAGTACACGGATGTAAAGATGGTAAATGTTGTAATGTTGTAAAGGTTGTCTGTATTGCTATGCTGCGATTATTCCATCTCTATCAACTGTTATACAAACATCTTACCAATCTTTCCATGTTTAAACTTTTTGAGAATTGTAACGAAAACATTAAAGCAAGCTAGCGCAAAGTTCATTTTCTGTTTCCATTAAAGTTTAATAGTTGATATCTCGAAATTCATCATCAAAAAATATATATTAATGATGTAAAATGCGAACGAACATTTTTGTTCTATTGTCCAGCATAGCTTGTGGCAGGGTATCTGCTGGCCGCCCACACTGTTGAGGTTAATACGCATACAATTATTTTAATTAATTGTAACTTGAAACGTTTCAAATGCAAGCATTCCGGCAAATGCCCCGCCACAATTGCCGCCCGCCCGGATCCTGATTGCTCGGATTTATGCGAGTATGTAAATGCTGCAATAAATGCGGGTACTCCGGACAACCAAGAGCTGGAACCCCGACACCTCCAGCCAGCCATCCCATTCAAAGCCGCAACGTTGCCTTGCCCAGTGCTCAGTTTTAATTACGCTTAAATAAATTTAAACAGGCTGACGTAGCAAATTGAATCATTTGTCACGTCTCTCAATAAATACAACGATTCCAACCATGATGATGCCAGTTTAGCTGGCAGTATTTCATAAGTCGGGTAGAATAACCCAAGACAATGAATTGAAATTGAACAATACGAAGCTCATTTTATTGGAAATCTTAATAGTTCTAGTAATTGACAGCACGACCTCCTTGCTAGTTCAATAATTATACAAATTTTTAAAAGTAACAAAGAAATAAGGTGTTTTTTTTTTTTTTATAAGTGAAACCTGACTTAAATGAGGGGATTTTCAGACAAGTTTTTTTTTTGTTTTTTAATTAGGTTAGGATGATATGTAACTGATGAATTCCCTTGACTCTTTTCGATTTTTTCAATATTTTCATTTTTAAAAACTCGTAAGAGTGCATTCCATTTAAACTGTTATCATAATAAGTATGCAAAATAAACTGTTTTATTGTAAGACAAGAGTAAGAGAGTATGTTTAGCATCAAAAATTGTCCAAATATCTAAGCCTTTGAACCTTATGTATAAACACATCCGGAATGTTGCACCTTTTGGAAACCTCCTCTGGTCCTGTAATAAAAACATATTCCTAAACGTATTCCACATATAAACTTTAAAATTTCATAAAGATCGGACAATAAAAACCGAAATCAATTGACAAAGAAAGAAGAAGCACAGAATCCGAATTGCTTGCAGCAGCAGCTTGGTTTGGTGCAGGGTATCTGCTAGTTGAGCACTCCCGACAAGAGCACTCCCATCTTTAAATGGACTCGTCGTCTGATCTAAAAATACATTTGTCAAAAGTTGTAATCTTGTTAAAGCATTCTATATATTATCCGGCCCAATTATTTATTTTTGTTACTTTTTTTTGTTTGTTATTATTTATGACTCTGTATTTGAGTTAAGGCCCAGATACATAACCTCAACAATTGAGCAATGTCAACGAAACTAAGTTAAAGGGCGTTTCTGCTCCGTTCCAAGTTGGTAAAGAAGACCCGTAGAGGTTATTGAAACAGCCAACTTTGACCTCGAGTCGTCTGCATAGATTTCTGTTTGTGCTTATTGCATTTGTTTGCCATTATAATTGGCTGTAGGTTGCATATTTGCAAACGCACACACACAAACACAGCCTTTCTCACACACAAACACACACATTTGTACATCCGTCCTTGTGAATTGTGTCTCGTTTTGAGACTAGAAAGTGAGAGACATTTATAATTGTAACTGTAAGTGCAAAAATTGCTTTTGAATTTTTTAATTAAGATGTGCTTGCATAAACAATTTTTATACTCTACAGAGTGTATAATAAATTTGTCATAAACTGTGTATCGCACAAAGGGAAATAACTTTTAAATGGATAAAACATAAATATTATAAATTATACTAATTAAACTCAATAGAACTTGGGTTATATCCTGCAGTACATATGTGTTAATCGTTCTATATCATAGCAATTGCCTGCTTGACTCTGTTTCACTTAATTGTATTTTTTAGTTAAATATATATTCACTTCTTTGAACAACGACAAGCTTCAGTTGAATAATTTGTTATACAGTACATATCTGATATATACTTGAAAGAGTATTTAATAGTCGGCGCAGTCAACTGTTCCTTCTTGTTATACGCAGTATACAGTGCACTACAGAGTAGCTAAGCACATTGAAGGCGTTGTGTAAACAATCGGGCAAATAAACAAGTGCAAAAGATAAAATCGCGCAACTTATCTCCAGCTGATGCTGTCTGTGTGTGTATGTGTGTGCGTGTGTGCGTGCGTGTGCCGGTTGGCAGAGAAACAAGTTTGTTGAAAGCCAACGATCAGTTAGTCAGTTAGTTGATTATGCTACATGGCTCGAGGCTAATTTTGAAACACACGCCAGGCCAATATTATGAATTAAATAAAACGCAACAAGTTGCCGTAATGACAACTGTAAGACGATGTTTGTGGGTCAGTCCAGGCTAGTGCAGTATTTCAAGTAGGTGGCAACCTTGAAAAAATGTCGCCTGTTCGTTTTGAGTGCAACAACAACTCTCTTACAGGCTGCAGCATTGCAAAATGAATTTCTGAGCATATTCAATGAGCGTAAAATTGAATTTGAGTTTGTTCTCAAATAACGTTCAGCTGCTGCCTGCTGCCTACTGCAATGTACCGTTGTGCGTTGCTGGGCGCCTTGTGTGTACGTGCTGGAGGGAGGACGACAAATTCAATAATCTACAGTTGGAGCGAGTCGGCCGATTTCATTCAATTTACGTCAGTTAGCGACTCAAATTGAAAATAATTCACTGTAAAGATTGCCACTAGTAGAATGATGCGTTAAATTTGCGTAGTCCGGCAACTATTTGATATTTGCGTGCGTCTGTGTGTGGATGTGGTTAGTTTATTAATGTGCTTTTGTGTGGTATTCATGATTTTAATTAAGTAACATGTTCGTTGCGGTCACAATGTGAGGTAACAAATAAATTGAGCGCGAGAGAAGCAAATAAACCATAAACTAGCGCTGCATGCAAAGTAGCTGCTGCTCAATAATGCATACACACATACGACGCACAAACATACGTGTGTACATATTGAGTATGTAAAGGAAACAACGCTAGCCGCCAGGGCTACAGCTGAGCTTGAGCGCCCACAGAGCGAAAGTGAAAGCACAAATACTCACTCACTGCTTCACTCACTCGCAGGCAGGCAGTCAAGCTTGAAAGCTTCGATTGATCTGGCCGGCGCGAGCATTGAACGCAGGTGACAGACGGCAGTGAAAAACTGCGGAAGATCGCCAAAGTGTTGACAAAAGGCAAGACGGCGGGGGTGAGAGTAAGAGAGAGGTAGGCAAAAAAATGTCGTCATGGCTTAGTGAACGAATGACAGATTGTCTGCCCGAGGCACGTAAATAATTACTCAACATAACGCCCGCTCGCGTCTCTCTGCCCCCTCCTTACGGCTGATCGATTCACTTGCTCAAATTAGCATGCGCAACTGTTAAATGCCCGGCGCCCGGCGCATGCGTGCAGCGGATCGTGTTTGCTATTTATGGGTGTTTTCTGTTATCGTTGTTATTGTTGTTTGACTAAAAAAGCAAATACTGGAGGCAGCCAGGCGCAGCATACGGTACATTTCTCTTTTTGTTCCCTCTATTTAGCCCCGATTTCAATTGCCTTAAACGTGAGTCGCATTTGAAGACTGGACACGCTCGAATGTGGCACGCAAAATAAATTTGTTAGATAGTTGCATTTTGTGTGTTAGTAAGCTACTTGAGCTACCTGAGCATTACGTCTTATCGCAGATTGAATAAGCATATTTTCTGTGCTTAGAAAGTGTGGCGGCAGCTCCTGCACCAATTCCATAATACATTTTCTAGCATTGTTTCAAATCTATTTAAATAGCATATATGCATGTAGCGATATTTTCAGTATAGATTTCCATACGAAAAACGGTATGAAATCTTTTTTAAGAAATTTAAATATGATCGTTCAACTTTAATTGATAAGTTCCTCTTTTAATCTCTATTTTGTCGTCTTTTAATTAATTGCTTTAAATTTGCAATGTATATAAATGCGCTTCACATTAGCCTCAAATCAATCTTAAGCTCATGCTTTGCATTTCCTTTACTCAGGGAAATTCCCTATTTTATTTGTGATACCATGATTTTGTCGTTCTTAGATCGGCGGAGTTTGTCGCTTTAAAACGACATAATTTAGCCAAAGTCAACGGCGGAAATATGTCATAATTTCGCCAGAAAATAAGCGTCATAATTCCGCATGCAAAATATACTGGATGGATGTTGTCGGAGGCAGATTTATTCATAATTTGGGCGGAGATATGTCGTCGGAAGTAGATGTATGTCATAATTTGGTAACTCGCGTCTGCTTCTAAGGCTGAGAGAGCAATTTTTTAACAATTCATAAAAGTATGTATATAGTTTGACCAAAGAAGGTAAAAAATATTCGCAAAAATAAAGAAATCAAACAAAAATTTGAAAAATAATAAATGAAACAATTTGAAGAAAATCTAGGTAAAGATTATAAGAATCAAAATGAATTGAAATTTAGTTTAAGATTGGCTAGAATTAAAGGCTGACGCTTTTACTCACAGCACAAATGGATTTATTAGTTTAGTATAAATCAGTTCAAATAAACAAATAAAACGGCCAACATGAAAAAATAAACATAAATTAATCAACTGATATTTCTATAATTAAACGCATGAGTGAGTAAGGCGGAAGTATTTAAAATTGCCTTCAGTAAGTAAAAAGCTAGGTAACAGGGAAATACATATATTTATACAATCGGTATTCAAATACGCCACATAAAGTATAATTAAACTGAATATTTTATACAACAATTTATTTATTCCCATTTCAATTATTATTAAACTGGTCTCGAGTATGTCGAGCGATCCATGGAATCTATTTGATATAATTTGCAGAGCCATTTATGTGACAGATCAATAGATTCTTCGAGTACCACGATGTGTGTAATGCATATTGCCCAGCCTCAACGGGGAATCGTTTCATAATGCTCAGTTCATCCAGCTGAAATGCCTCCAGTTCCATGTACGTATTGGCCTAAAGGGAAATAATAAACACTAAATGCAACAAAATGAAAGCAAACCTACCGAAAAGGGACAGCTGTGGTTTACATTTGTATAATCTTTCAGGTAATGAAACATTATTGCGGGCAGCGGATGTCGATTGGGACTCTCAAAGAATTTACACAGATCCACTTTCATTGAGTATAGAAACGGATGCCAACCGCCACGTTCACGTTTTAAAAATTTGAAGTTCACTTGCAACTAAGTAGAAGTTTTCTTGTATATATTAATTGATCTGTTGCTTTAACAGTTATATTTACTTTTGATATAGTTTCTTTCAAATGTAACCTAATATTTAGCAAATTTTGAGTGCGATTAATCGCTCGAATGCGACATTCCTCAAGACTTACGACTCGGGGTATACGAACGGTGCATTCTAGGCTCTGGAATTTAAAAGATCCCACGACCTGTATGGGTTTTGGGTACTGAGCACCATATGCTTGATTAAACTTGCTTCAACTCACCAAACCCAGTTTAAGTGTATATAAAATAATAGCTAGATGTGTCCTCCTCATGTTGACAATTTAAACTAAATTTTAAAGCCTAACGCAATAATTTTGTATAGTTAGGATTACATTAACAAATACGACATACGAAAAACCAGATTAATGATATTTGATATCCAAAAAAAAAAAAATAATTACACGTAAATCATTAACGTACTTCCATTACATATTTATTACTAAATTCATGAGTTATACAATTGCAGTGTTGTAAAACGTGTAGAAAACAACAAGAAACGATTGTACTTGAATTCAATTAAAGAATATTCTTGTCATTTTTCTGTTAAAAAATCAAGCAAAACTTAAATTCAATTTTAATTTACAAATTCAATCAACGTAAAAAATAAATCTTTTAATGATGCTTTTATCACTTAATGCTTGAATAAATTGCACCTTTCCCATATTTCCACCCATCGCAAATAATATTTCGTTTCAATTTGTATGCGAGTGTGCATGTGTATGTGTGTGTGTGTATGTGTGTGTGTGTATGCAGGTGAAAGAAATAAGTTCAACAAAACGTCAATGCAATATTGCAAATGTTTTCCGTAAAAAGTTTGACAGTTGCCAAATGCGAAAAATGTAAATCCTTTGTTACAAATTCAATTTCAGATATCGAGAAGATTAATTACGCACGAATATGTATTGTCAAACATTGCTGAGGTATTTTTAACGTTTTTTGTGTTTTGTGTTTTAAATAGTTTTTAATAATGGCCTGTTGCAACATTCAAACAGCTAAGCAAGCGCACAGTGGGGCAAATCGCCTTAAAAGTAAATAAATAACAATTTTTTTCTTTTCACTTTTCGACAATTTTAAATTGAAGTTTTCAATTTAATATTTTATTATAATTGTGTAATCGTTTTTATTTTAATAATTTTCACTGTTAATTTTTTTTATTTACATTTGAAAACACTCCAAATTTTTTTGAGCCATAGCTAAAATCAGAATGTTATCGAATAAGACAAATTTTTTAAATTATCAATTTATTTTAATTTTTTTTATTTTAAAGATTTGGAATTTTTAAGAAGAGCTTTAGCTATGTATTTTATATTTTTTTATTTTCGGATATAATTCGCAAGCCCATTGTGCAACGATTGACACTGGCGCTAAAAGCTTGCCACATGTGGCAGCTCGGGGGCTGCGGCAACGTTTGCCATCAGCGCAGCGCATTGTGCGTCAGGTGCTGCGGCTCATCTTTCACCTGGCAAATGCTCTGTGTTATTTGTGCGGTTGAAAGCGGTTTAACGGATTTGAATGCACAATTCGCATGCGAAACCGCTAAATGAGACGCAGTTTTAGGTTGTAAAAACAGGTGGGGCGGTGTTGAAGGAGGGCGGGGGGGGGGCAGTAGCACCCCTTTGCATGCAAAGTGCTGTTCACTCTTGAGGGTCGTCACGATCTTCCGAGGAAACTATTGTAATGTTTACTTTTGTTATCTAAACGATTTCCATACGTTCGGCAGCTGCGCATTTGCACGGGGTTTTTTTCTCCTGCTATTTGCTTGGATTGTAGACTTTGGAATCCCCTTCAAACTACGCCACTGCATGTTGTCTTAAGATCAGCGTTTTTTTCTCTTCTTTTCGTGATCGTTGTTCTTTTTTTTTTGCTGAATAGACAAATATAGATAAATTGCTTGTATTGTTGTTGGCATAGATAGATACAATGTTTATGTACGTTTATATGGTTCTTATACTCTCACAGAGGTTATTATAAATTTATTGTGAAAAGTGTAACGCAGTGATAAGGATTCTAAATATGTGGTAGTAGTCCGGCTTTGAATCGTATTTAAATGGAAAGATTTCGTATTTTCTCAAGATATCTCAATCAATGTCCAAATAAACGAGAAATCTTATCAACTTCTTAGAATCAATAAAATGCAAAATTTACCTTTGTATTATAATATACCCTTGTAGAGGGTATTATAATGTTGTCGTGACATGTATAACGCACAGAAGGAGACTTCTCCCACTTCACAAAGCATATACATTCCAGATCTGCATCAGCAGCCTGTCTTTCTGCCTGTTTCTATGCGAACTAACCGAGTCGATCTAGCCATGTCCGACGGTCTGTCCGTATGTATGAACGCAAAGATCTTCTGACCTATAAGAGTTAGAGACTTGAAGGAATCGATAAAAATCTATATCAAAATCCTGTTTTTAAACAATATGTGTAAATAATATGAGCTGGAGTCACCAAATTTGTCATGTAACTTCTAGAATAGTATATATATATCAAGTATCTTTCATATATAAATCACATAAATACAACAATTTATACTGCCCAACAATATAAGACACAATTTAAATGCAATTGATTTCTTGAGAATACACAAATATTCTATAGCACAATAAGATCTACTGTAAAAAATTTCATCAAGATCGGTTAAGAAACACAAAAGTTATTAAAGAAAACATTTTTTGGCTGGCCTCGAGTTTGGTGCAGCAAGCGCAAATTCTAACAATTTCTGTACACATGTATACGTATGTATGTTCGAGCCCTAGCGAGGAAACTATTTTTTATTTTTCAAACATCGGGAGCTTCCGACTAGAGCCTCTTACTTGATTTTTCAAGGAACTTTAAGCAAACTGTAGCTTTATTTTACCTCTTGCATATAGTAAAATCCTAAATCATATTTATCATATTAGAATAAGATGTAGTTTTCGTATAGACAACTCTTTATTCAAGGCTTCATTTAATAAATAAAGCAGCATCTTATCAATCTGATTAAAACTAGCTTTCCTTAAAGAACAAAGCATAGCTTGGTGTGTCACAGATGTGTATCGCACACTTGCTTTGTGCCCGCAAGAGTATGTGATCTTCGGCATTACTCAGAACAACTTTTCATGCTCATTATTTACAATGAATGTGCAGGTGTCTGGAAATGCCATTTAGCAGCATTTAGAACTCACATCTACTCAATCATGGCTCACGACCAGTCCCAAGCTGCAAATTGTGCCATTAAATTAATTTGAAAATCAAAATTGCCTTGTTTACATTATTAGTTAACGATAATTAACTCATTAATTGCTGTTGCCTTTCGCTCCAGCTGGAAGCATGCCCATGTGCTGCTCTTTATTATTAAAGCAACCAGATAAAACCTTATATCACATGCAAAAATCTAGCTTCATTTCACTTTCATTTTTGCCTGGCGCTGAAAGCGAATTAGCTTTCAATCTTCAGTGCTGGGGCGTACGACATACATGTATCCATGTACCTAGAATACCCTGTTGCATTTGCAGCTGGGTAGAATGAAGTCGTCCAAATGTATGTTACATACAAAGCTATAACATAAAATTATATTTGATTTATGTTTTGGCGACAGTTGGAGCTTATGTGAGCTTGACATGTCGGTTTTAGCATGGTATATCCAGATCTGGAATATTGTAATTAGCATATGCCTTTTAAGGCTCTTCCATTCCCTTTAAATTTGAAGAGAAACAGCCTGTGTGCATGCGCACATAAAGTGGCTATCTTTAAGCCCAGCAAATTACACAACGAACGAAAGATAAATACAAAAGTAATTAAAGAATTAATTTTTGCCTAGCTGGAGCGGAGGGATGTAGAGCTTGTGGCACGCAAAATGTTTGCATTTCACAATCTTTCCCCACTTTTAAAGGTATATATGCGGCCACTTTAGGTTAATTTAACCGAAAAGTGTCTCAAGGGTATCCAGGGTATCTGTCGGTCGCAACGATTCAACTAGAGCAGTGAAGCGCAGCCGAAAGATTCTCTCCCGAAAAAAAAAATTGTGCATAAGCGTTGAGTGTGTTGTCCGCTTGCTTGTTGTCCGGCCAACCATAAATTATAATAGATAATCAGTCCAAATGGCTCGGCATGGTCTTTTGCATATTCAACAGGGTCTAAATTATGCACAATAATTGGCACACATTGCACAATGGCCAAAAAACAAAGTGAAACAACAACAACAAAAAATGGCAATAAAATAACAAATGCGCGAAATAACAAAACAAACCCAATTTACTGAAAAGCCCCAAAAATCATTGACATTTCGATGTCTCAATCGTTCGACATTTTGGCGGGCAATTTGAAAATTAATTTCACTGCAATTTGCCCAAGAGCCAATTACGGCTGCCTTTTTTCATTTTCTGTGTGGCCTTTTGTGGCCATGTCGTCATCTCTAATTGTCTAATTGTTGGCAACATTTTCGCTTTCGTTTAACACACAATTTAAAGCAAACCCCAAATTTCTTCTCCTCCCCCCACTCGTTACAGGTCGTTCACGGTGTGCGCATACAGCTGGCCCATCATCATGATGCTGACGATAATGATGATGCTGATGATGGCGTTAATGACGTGGCCAACTGGAACCCCAGTCCAGCGGTGCATAGCATGCGCCGGCGCAGCATTGTCGCCGACCAACCGCTGCGCATTCTGCTCGTCTACGATGAATCTGTTTACAGGTGAGCCAAATCGCCCCACGGCCATACGGCCACAGCTGCAGCTGCAGCTGCAGCTTGAAGGTGCGAAAGAAAAAATACAAAACAAATGAAAAATGAAACGGTTCGACTCGACTGCGGCATACTTCGTTCGCAGTGCTATAACCAAAGCTCGTAAATCGAACCGGTTTTAGCCTGTCATTCGAATATTTTTAAACTGTGAACCGAATTAAACCTTTTCTTATATAATTTTCAATTTGTAAAGTTAGTCCTAGTAGCAATTGATATTTGGTATTTACTTAAATATTTTCTACTTCTTGATTGAAAATCTAAAACAGGCTCCAGCCTGCTCACAAAACAAACGTAACGAGCTATAGCATATTTTCGACACGCCGACGACTAAATACCCTTGTAGACATTTGCTTTTTCGGATATGTGAGAATATTGAAGCTAGTAAATGCTGAGTTTAATGAAACTATCTTGGAAAACATCATATTTTTCCAAATTTGAACCCTCTTTTCGAGATTTCGCATATAGATATGTAGTGAAACTTATAAATGCCGGGTTTGGTCAAGATGTCTTGATACAAGTACTTATTTTTCGACTGATCCTTCCTATGGCAGCTATAGTGGATATATTTGTCTGATCCGGCTGGTGCTTAAATATTTACTGCCTGCGATACTAAGGCGTATCTAAGCAAGGTTTCAAGAAGTTAGCTTTAAGTCTGAGAGAGTAGGTCACATAAAATTTGTAATAACAGTTTGAACCAAAATCTGGTTCGAATCGTGAACCGAACCGAACAGAAGGAAGGTTGAAATAGAGTCCTCTTGATAATTGGTTTAGTAAATATCATTTCGAGCGAATATTTAAGGAATAGATATATATAAAGAGGAATATATATATATATCATCAGTAGTTCGCCTGCTCTGAAGATATTTGCAGATGTAACATATAGTTATAAATTAATATAAACGCGTATATATACTTTAAAGTTACAAACCAATATACTCTTTCCGACTCTGCGAACAGAGTATATAAATAAAAATTGGCTCTAATTGCGCTTTAATGGCCAACTGTTTACCATTCGACTGAGCCGAATGTCAAGTTAAAGCGTCGCCGGACCGTTAGCCATTTACCTTTCATTGAGCAACATCTGAAGCCAAAATTGGCTGCGCTGCGTGCGACGTTCAATTGGTTGAGCTCTTTAAGGCTAGCTCTGATTGCGACACACTTTAACTTGGCTGCGATTGAAAATGACGGCTAATCGGCCAAAGCAAAGCCAACACACAACGCCATGCCCCGCCGTTCATTACCAATGCCAAAGCGCAAGGTCAGTTCCAGGAATTGTTACCTTAGCAGCACATTTCGCATGTACTCTGCAAAACTGAGCATACGCCACATGACAATGCGGTTGGTTCAATCGAAATAATCTTGAAAACTTGATCATAAAACATCTTGAGTTATGTGATGAATAAAAAGTGTTTACACAAATTTAATTCAACTAATGACCCAGCCAAAACGATTAGGATATCTCTTTGGCGTGGCCGACTAGCAGATACCCTCTTTTAGCTATGCTGCCGATAGAAACATTCTACCTTCTATCTTTAGGAAATTCATATATATAACTAGCTGCCCTAACCCGGCTAAGTTCTGTGCTTTCAGTTGTAGCTATCAATTTTCCACGCATATTCCGCGCGTGGAATTCCACGCTTAGAGTTATACTTAGCACTAGCTAGTATTCCCCGGCCTTGCGCGTGGCAATTATTGTGCTTTAAATTTTAGTTATAACTTTACAACTTTTTCATGCGTTGGAATGTACAAAACTTTTTAAATAAACCTTCATACAAATTTTTGAAAATGAGTTTTATCCGATGTAAAGTAATAAACTTGCAAATTTGCCGCCAAATTATAATTTGCCAAAACGCGAGCTAATATTTAAATATATTAAATATAGATTAATCAAATAAAATATATATATATAGTATTATTTTGCGTTATTCTAATTAATAAACAAGCATTTCCCGGAGCCCGATGAACGTTAACTAATCGCCATTTATTTAATATTTATCTACTTGCAGATTGGATGAGGAACAGTTTAATTTAATCAATGTAAGCTAGCTTGCTGTAATCTTAAACGAAAACATTTTATAATACTCGGTTTACATTTGCAGGACACGGTGCTACCCGAGGCGGTGCAGTTCTGGGAACAGGCGTTGATGGTGCGCGAGACCAAGGGCGTGATACGGCTAAATCGGTGTGTAATAGCTGCGAACGCTTTGTAACTGAAGCCTAATACGCGTGTATACCTTTTTTTTATTTCCTATAGCAAATGCGACAGCACCCAGGTGTATGTGAAGAACGGCCACACCCACTGTATTGACCACTGCAAGGCGACGACTATGTGCGGCGAGGTGCAGGTGCCCAACGAGCATCTGGATGTGAGTTAAGCACCTTTATATACAATATAAACGGGTATTCACCAGCTTGCGCCGTCTCACGTTTTAAGCTTTAAACTTTAAACAATACTTCTCTTTGAACCCACATTTTTAACCTGTGCAGTGGATTTCCCGCAATCGGTGAATTACAATTGCCAATTTTTACATAAAAATTGAAAATAAGCTTCGGGTCGCTCAGTCAGTCTGCCAATCACTCATTCAATCAGTCATGTAATTTATTTCTTTATCAATCATTCAAATCAATGTCTTTCGTTAAATTACTTAGTCGCACACTTAATCAGTCAGTTAGTCAATCAATCAATCAGTGTGTCAATCAATCAGTTAGTTAGTTAGTGATTGAATATCAATCTGTCAGTTAATCATGCAATCAATTACTCAGTCGCACACTTAATCAATCAGTTAGTCATTCAATCAATCAGTCAATTAATCAATCAGTTAGTCATTCAATCAAAAACTTAATCAATCAGGATCATCATCATATTAATAATTACTGATTCCTTCTCTCCATTGCGATTGTCAGGTGTGTCGCGTGTGCAATAGCACGGGTCAGAATTGCCGCATTGATAACAGCACAAAGCCCGGAGATGGGATAGAGAATGCTGACTTTGTCTTTTATGTGTCGGCACGACAGACACAACGCTGTTTCAAGGGTCTGACCGTGGCATATGCGGCTCATTGTCAGCAGGAGGCGCTGCTGGATCGTCCCATAGCGGGCCATGCCAACCTGTGCCCCGAGAGCATCAGCACCAAGCCGCAAGAGCTGCAGACCTTGATATCGACAGTGAAGCATGAGATTCTACATGCGCTGGGCTTCTCGGTTAGTCTGTACGCCTTTTTCAGAGACGACGATGGTCGACCGCGCACGCCGCGCAAGTCGGACACGGGCAAGCCCTATTTGAATGAAAAGTGAGTGCCAAAGGGCGTTCAAAATTAATCCATGCTTAATGTATACTCTCTTCAGATTGCAGATTCATCAGTGGAGCAACGAAACCATACGCAAAGTGGAGCGTCCCAATTGGTCAGTGCGTGGTGGTCATGTGACCAAGGTGGTGGATATGATGGTCACGCCACGTGTGGTTGCTGAGGTGCGCGCCCACTTTGATTGCAATAAGCTGGAGGGCGCAGAGCTGGAGGATCAGGGCGGTGAGGGCACCGCCCTCACACACTGGGAGAAGCGCATACTGGAGAACGAGGCAATGACGGGCACACACACCCAATCGCCAGTCTTTTCACGCATAACCCTGGCGTTGATGGAGGATTCGGGCTGGTATCGTGCCAACTATTCGATGGCCACGCCGTTAACCTGGGGTAAGGGTTTGGGCTGCATGTTTGCTATGCGCAGCTGCAAGGATTGGATCCAAATGAATCATGATAGGTGAGTGGCCATCTGGCTTAGCTTTGACTCATTTACTTATATCTACTCTGTACTCTCCGCAGAGGTCGCTCCATACATCCCTTCTGCTCCAAAGTTAAACAGGATCCGTTACAAACGGAATGCACGGACGATCGCAATTCCGTAGCGCTATGCAATCTCATCAAGCATGATTACGAGCTACCCAAGGTCTATCAGAACTTTGATAGTCTGAACAACATAAAGTCCGGTGAGGAGGGCTACTATGGCGGCTCTGTTTCCCTGGCGGATCACTGTCCTTACATACAGGAGTTCACTTGGCGTAGCAAGAATATTATAGTGCGCGGCTCCCACTGTCGCTTCGTGGAAAATAATCCCAGTAAGCTGTGGAATTCCATTTATATCGAATGAAAGTGCTGATGAATTGATTCCTTTTGCAGAGCCCGAAAAGAATTTTGCGCTAGAGAGCTACGGTCATGGTTCCAAGTGCTTCGATCACAGCGAATCTATGTGGGAGGAGCGCTCCTGTCATCAGACGCGTGAGTGGCAGCATTGGGGCAGCGGCTGCTACAAATACAGTTGCTTCGATGGCCGCCTCCACATACTGGTGGGCAACTATAGCTACAAATGCTCGTTTCCGGGCCAGAAACTTTCCATACGCATTGCGGCTAATGATTGGCTGCATAAGGGCGCAATAATGTGTCCACCTTGCCATGAGCTGTGCGGCGCGCATTTTGCCGCCGAGGGCAAACAATGCCGGCCGGGCGAGGAGCCCGACCCACTCAATAAGTATCCACGGGATAATCTTGAGTGCGGCGCTGGAGCTCAGCGTCCATCTGTGGCCATACTCAGCGCTGTGCTCTTAGCTGTGCTGAGCTATGCTAGACCTAGATAAGTCCTTGAATCAGGCACCGTTAAATGTTCTATGTTTTAGTGAAATTTGTAAATTCTATTTGTACAATATGCTCAATTTGTCTAGCTGTAAGTCGTAAATGTAATGTCCCTCCCCCTCAATATTAATGTTATATAGATATATATCTATATATATACATATATATATATGTATGTATGTATTTGTAATTGTATTTTATCCCGATATGTGATCTTTACTAAGGATATGCTGAAACGTTATATTCGAATCGGGTCCAGGCCATTTTAGTTTCTTATGAAAGGGTTTCAATATGACGTCTAAGCACATCTCTTTAGTTCTTTTTCTTCTGCGCTGATCTAAACATTCCAAAGTTTTGACGTTTTTATTTACGCAATGAATAGTCACAATCCCAACTATTGTCTATAATAATAGATGTGATTGTGTCTAAAACAACATTTTTATTATTTGTTATTACATCTACAAAAGTCTTTGTTATTTATTTTTTCGAAATTCGTGAATTATCTTGTGATTTATATGTCGGCATTTTTGCCTAAGCTTGTTTCCGATGTGTGCTCGAGGCATGGCAATTTTTGGCAGCCTAGCAGCAGCATTTAGGATCTGTACAACCACCCTGAAAATAATCAAATTTTCATATTCTAATATCTAAGCTGAATTTGTGAATAAAATCTATTATATATACATATATGGAAATGTACAAGTAGTTTAAACAATTAGACTTTATTTAAATATGCTGCTTTTGGGAGTGTGTGCCATTTAGGTGCACTCCTCCACAATCTCGTAAAGAACCTCATCATCAGCTGCCGCCTCCAACTCATCTCCGGATATGATGTCATTTGTTGGGTCTGTGGTCTCCTCCGTGACCCTTACACGCATGACTGCCGTGCCTGCTTTCGCTGGTTTCTTGACACGCTTGGAACTGTGGAATATGAAAATAATATCAATGAAGGCGAAGAACGATGGTCCCAATTGACTCACGCTTCAGTCAGTTCCGTGATCATTGGCAGCAGAGTGGAGCGTATAACACCACGTGCCTCTTCCTCGGCAAGCTCCTTGGGATGCGTTTTACGCTTGTGCATGCGGCAATTGGAGCCATTTGAAAAGTCCTTGCCACAAAAATTGCACTTGTACGGCCGTATGCCCGTATGGAGTATCAGATGTGCCTTCAAAGTCTTGCCACGCTTAAAAGCAGCACCGCAGACATCACATTTGTACTGTTTGGCATCCGTGTGGACTAACTTGTGCATGTTAAGAGTGCGACGTGTATTGAGCTTTAAGCCGCAAACGTTGCACTTGTAATCGTTATTTGTGTGCGTGTCCGAGTGTATCTGTGGAAACATAAGGATCATTAGAGATACTATATGTATGCAATGGAACACTCACCTTTAGCCTAGCCTTGTTTTTGAAACTTCTAAAACAGATCGGACACTCGAACGGACACTCATCGGTATGAACCAGCTTGTGCTCGTTGAGGGCCGTGATTGTTTTCATGGCTTTTCCGCAGCAGTCACAGATATACGGCTTTATATTCTCGTGTATGGACGAGACGTGCCGCTTGAGAGCTCCGGCTGTTGTAAAAGACTTTGGACAGTAGCTACAACTATTCTCCGTCTTGTCCTTGGCATGCAAATGGGTACGATAATGGGCAGTTAACTGAATCTCTGTCGCAAAGAAGGTATGACAGCGTTTGCATTCCAGATTGTGTTTATCCGTGGGCACCAGGCCATGAAACACGGCCATATGTCGTTTATAGGCCAATTGATTCTTATAGCCTTTGCTACACGACGTGCATTTGTATTGATTGTGTCCATCATCGACATCTTCGTGCTCTGCCATCGGAATCTTTCTGAGTTCATCGGTTGCTCCGACATCCTTTTGTATATCTTCATCATTTGTAGGTGTCGCTGCAGTTTGTGGATCAGTTTCAGCGTCGTCTATATTAGGATTTGGCTCCGAAACGACCTCTGTATCTTCGCTTGGTGCTTCCTGTTCAACGTACGTATTAATCGTGGTTGATTCTGGTTCAAAGTACTCCTTGTCCGTAACATCTTGCTCAACGTATGCCGGCTCAGTCGTCTCTTCGTTTTCGGCGTTTGACTCGTAGGCGTTTTCCTCATCATGATCTACAAATGGCGATTCATCGATTTCGGCCAGTTCAGCAGCCTCATCAATTGCCTCGACCATTTCATCGACAATGTATTCAACCGC
Source organism: Drosophila novamexicana (assembly GCF_003285875.2). Lineage (NCBI taxonomy): Eukaryota > Metazoa > Arthropoda > Insecta > Diptera > Drosophilidae > Drosophila > Drosophila novamexicana. Next base: position 2,691,269 of record NW_020824808.1, on the reverse strand, counting down.
ATCCGCGTTGGACTTTTCAATTGCACCCTCCAAGGTCGCATCCTTCGAAACAATGTGTTTCCATTCATCTGGTTGCAAGCCACATTCCTTACGCAATTCGTCATAGTCTAAGTTGACCTGGGATCCAGCCTGCTGCAGTCGGCTAAAAAGTGTTTGAACCCGACTGACTCGGTCGGAGAATTCGTTTAGATCCTCCACCAGCGTGTAGCATTCCTTACACAAGGCATTACTCAGTTCGTCCTCCATTTTGATCTATTTAATCACAAGCGGTCAGCGGTTTTTGAAATATGCATAATATGACAAGCACTTACATTGACCCAGAAGTATTTACCAATGGCCACGGCCAGAACGCTCGTCCAAGTTTGATCACCGTTTCGGAAATACACATTTACATTGTCTGGATGGTCTTTGGCGCAGAGTCGGCACCAACGGTGCCAGCTGGATGCATCTGTGCGCGTCGGCGATTCCTCGGCTGCGCTTCTAACAGTTTCACAACCCGTCATTATTGATGTTAAATTAAAAAAAAACAAAAAGGCAAAATAATTTTAATATACAATTCACTATGTTGTGTTTGGTGCAACAATCGATGTTCGCGCTGGTATCGATACCTTTGGTCACCCCCGCTGCCAGAATCGTTATCGAAAGCCGTTTTTGTTATCGAAATGCAAAATGAAATTTATTTTATAATTTTATATATATTTTATATAACTAATAATCTCAAAACATATAATCATAATTTTAATTGCAGTCACAATTGGGCGGATCAAATAAACATATTGGCTTTAAACAATACCGACAGTAAATTATAATTACATTTTTTCGCTATATTATTTCTTATTAAATAAGTACTGGGAAAAAAAGTATATATAAGTTTATAATTTCATAGAATGGTTCAATTGCAGTACGAACATTAGTTAGATGTATCCGGTTCCAGTTTGGGTATTTTTTGTGACCTTTAAGAAGAATTTAGATTTATTGACCATGTCATAGGCATGTCTTCATAGCTATGTTTACGGACTTACATGACACGTAGCTCCTCCAGAGTGGGTACACTGAGACGTGAGGACATGGCCTCGCCCTCCTCCTTTTTGAGCTCCTGCGGATGCTTCTTCAGCTTGTGAGCGCGACAATTTGCATTGCAGGCAAATGTTTGGCCGCAGTATTTGCAGACGTAGGGACGCAGTCCCGTGTGGCTAAGCAGGTGCGACTTGAGTGTTTTGGAGCGTTTGAAGAGTGCGCCGCAAACATCACACTTGAATTTGCGCTCCTCACTGTGCACCAGCTTGTGCATGTTCCATGTCCGGCGAGTCTGCAGCTTTTTGCCACAAATGTTGCACACATAGCTGGGCTCTTCGTGTATTTGATTGTGCACCTTCAGTCGAGCTCTGTTCTTGAAGCCAGCCTTGCATATCGTACAGTTAAACGGACGATCTTCCGTATGCACCAGCTTGTGCTCGTTGAGTGCCGTTATGGTCTTCAGCTGCTTGCCGCAGTGATCACACACATAGGGCTTGGCATTTTCGTGCATGCCCTCCTTGTGCAACCTTAGTGCTGCGGGCGAGGACAGCGTTTTGTTGCAGAGCTCACAGAATGTGTTCTTATCCATCCTTGGCCGCTGTTCGACTTTGCGACAAACAACTCTTAGATGCTTTTGATATGAGGCTGGATTGTGATACATTTTACCGCACCATTTGCACTTCATGTTGCTGCGCTTCGAGGGAATATCTGAATTTTCATTTTCCGATTCAACATCCTCCCTATCGCTGTTGGTTAAATTATCCTCAGGCTTTACGGTACTTGTAGGGGGAGAGTCTACCTCTGGTAGATACTCCAAATTAGCATCGGGGCTTAAAGAACCCTTTTCAAGCCCTTCTTCAGTGTGTTCCGGTAGAGCTCGTTGACCATTCCCAGCCTCACTGCCGCTCTTTTCTGCCTTCGGCTCGTCTTTCCATTTCACTTTTCGTTTCTTCACTGTTTTTTCGGGTGAATAAGTTTTGCGTAATTTTGAACTTTTTCGTCGAGTTCGTGGCTTAATGGGATTATCATGAACTTCAATTTCTTCAATGTGCAAGTGACTGACAATCATTTCTTCGTCGTTTTGCAGCGGTTTTGTTACCTCAGATTCCAAGCCAGCACCCAAATCTACAAACTCCCGCTTTGGCAGCTCACCGTCCAAGCTAGTGTCTAAATCTACAAGCTTTTGATTTGATAGCTCCGCTGATATTGTCTTTACATCAGCGCTCATTTGCTTTGCTGTATTGTTCTCCAATTCCGAAACCGGTTTGATTATGTGCGTCCAGTCGCCTTCCCGAAGTCCATACTGCTGCCGGAGCGCTTCCATATCGATCTGCTTATTGGGCTCGGAGAGCCGCAGTACCTCAAAGATGGCTTGAACTTTGGTGACATGTTCGGCAAAGTCAATTAGCTCGCTAACTAATGTATAGCACTCTTTGCAGAGCACGCCGCCAAGCGCGTCCTCCAGTTGCATCTGGTTTGAAAGTGTGGGATTAATTGCACGAAACACATTTTCCAGTCCCCACTGCCACTTACATGCACATCGAAATATTTCCTAATGGCCATCACCAAGATACTGTTCCAAGTGTTCTCATTGGCACTTGTGTATATTTTGACGTTGCCCCGTGCATCGTCCTTAGCGCAGAGGCGACACCAATTTAGCCAGTGGCTATCGCCAATTGCAGCCTCACAGTGTTCCGCCATTGCGGGGCGGGTTAAAAACGGGTCTCTGAGATTACTTTAATGCTCATAAACAATTTGTTTGTATTCTGGACATGTTTTGGTTATAGGAAATAGGTAAACACTGAATTAGAGTGACCAAATAAATACCAAATTGTATAATATTTGGTATTTATTGGTGTGTGTTTAATTGAAAATGCTAAATCTCAATTTTTATAACGATTCGTGCTTTTATTCAATTTTCATAGTTTTAGGTTTACGCAGCCGCTCACCTTTCTCCATGCCCGCAGCTCTGAAAAGGAAATTATATGCCTTTAAATATATCATAAGTACATGGAATAAGTAATTACTTACAAGGCACGCAACTCATCCAACGTGGGCACACTTTGTATACGGCACGATTTATCATCATCCTGTTCATATTCTATAGGATGTTTTCTTATTTTGTGATCCCTGCAATTGGCACCGCTGGCAAAGTCCTTGTTGCAGTACTTGCACGTATATGGCCGCAATCCCGTGTGACTCAACAGGTGAATTTTCAGAGCCGTTGAATTTTTTGTCGCGGTACCGCAAATACTGCACTTGAACCGGCGCTCGTTAGTGTGAACACTTTTATGCTTATTCCAAATGGCACGCGTCTGCAATTTCTTGCCGCAGATCTCACACTCGTAACTGGGCTCGCCGTGTGTTTGGCTGTGTATCTGTTAATTAAGAGCATATATTAAAATTTAGAATTATCTGAATCTTAGCTATCATCTGCCACACACACATCTTCAAAGCATTATCAATAGGATTATGATAATGCATCTGAAATAGAAGTTTCAGATGATTGTTTATCATTAATTATTATTTTCCTAAACCAAGGGTAACTACTGTGAAGTCAGCTGTCTTGAAGCTTATTCCTCATAGATAAGGCACTTACATTGAGTCGCTTTCTATTTTTAAAGGCCGCATTGCACAATGGACACACAAAGGGCCGATCCTCGGTATGCACAAGCATGTGCTCCTTAAGCTCTGAAACTGTTCGGACACGTTTACCGCAGACATCACAGACGAAGGGCTTCTTTTTCATATGCACGCGCTCTATATGATACTTAAGTCCATTCTCCGATGATAGCTCCTTGTGGCAGACATTACAAGTGACTGGATTTTTCCTGTTTTGACTGTCGTTGAGATAACTATGCTTCACAGCTCCTGCTGCTTCTGTTTCAGCTTCGGGCACTGGAGATGCGAGCAAAAGTCTGGCTAGTGCGACATTTTTACATTTCGAATCGTTTTTGTCTTGCAAGATAATACTCTCATGCTTTCGAGGACGACCACGTTTTCTTTTAGTGGTACTTTGTGCGGATTGATTGGGATTGAAGAGTTCATCTTTATCTGCGCTATGATCCTTGGCAATCAATTGATTTGGCTCGTTTGGCGTTAAAAAGTCGAGCTCCTCTTGTGATACCTCCCAATCGTCGTGTACCTCAGTTTTAACCGATTGTTTGGGTCGACCACGTTTTCTTTTTATAGCACTATTCGGAGTAGTCTTATTCTCTTCCATGGGATAATCTTCCAGCCAAATGTGATTTTGTACCAGCTCTTGCTCAATGCTCTCTTCATGGCTGCTTGATGGATCCTCGTGAAAATCCGCGGAAGCTTCGATTTCGAAATCTATAGCTTCTTGGTGCTCATTTGATTCTGCAGTTTCATCGTGTTGCAGCTTTTTCGAGCCCTTGGGCCGTCCACGTTTTCTTTTTGCCGGAGTAGGTAATATGGTCAAATCAGGTTGAGGATCACTATCAACATCTTCATAAAATATTTGACTGCCGTCATCTAAGCTGCCTTCACGACTGCTCAATTCTTCCAAATCTTCTGGTTCCGTTTTGTAGCTATGACCAGATGAGAACTTTTCCTGTAGACCATATTGTTGGCGCAGAGCATGCACATCCACTTGCTCGTTGGGCTCGGTGTGGCGCAACAGCTCAAAGATGGGCTGCACCTTGTTGACATTTTCTGCAAAGTTCAGCAGGTCGCCTATTAAGGCGTAGCAATCGCTGCACAGCATGCCACCCAATTGGGGCTCTTCGAGACCTATCTGTAGTAGGAATTAGGTAAATAATCACACATTATTGTTTTACTCCAGTTGCTTACCTCGATATCAAAACACTTGCTTATAATACGCATGTATACATCTTTTTGACGCACATTGATGGACGCATCGTCGTTGGCGCATAGGCGACACCAGTCCAACCAATACCGTTCCGTATTTATTTTACTTCTTAATTGTTTCATCGCGTTGGAAAACTAATAAAGGCGCGCGAAATAAAACAATAATGTATATTATTGGCATTGCTATGAATTAGGGTGACCATGTCACGCATGTCAACACTGCGAGTGTCTGGCTGACCATATTAGTAGCAGCTGTTAGTGTGACCGCAGTTCGGAAATCAGGGCTGTCGTTAGCATTTTTATTTGGCATCGATGCTTTTTTTTTGTGATATCAAAGTGTTTTTACCTGGCTACGCTTGCGCAGTTTAAGAGTTTTATTTAAATTGTTTGGTTTTACAAATTGAAGGTGGAAGTGTGCTCAGGTGTTGAACAAAACATATGTGTGTGTCTGGCCAATGGTTTTTAACTATTATTTATTGCATGAAAGCAATTTAATTGTGCTGCGTGTAACAAGATACATTTGATTGCTGCGTACACCATTTGCTGTTGCATTAGTGTGGGTTACATTGTTACATACAAACCGTGGCTAGAGGCCAGCCCCAGCCTGAGCTGCTGGCCATTCAGCACAAACCGCATTCCACAGAGCGGCGGCCACACCGCAGACCATCAATGAAAAAGGTGCGTTCGATCTAAACTGGAGTTGATTTATTTTAACCATATATAAGTTTATCATTAAATGCTTGCAGTAAGCGCCATGCATCACCATCATCCGCCATTGCCCATAATGAGCACGGCAAACGCGGCAGTGCCAGCAACGGTCGCCTCCTCGCAGTCGCAACAACCGCCGGCACAGCAGCAGCCACAACAACGTCGTCGCAAAAAGCGTCCCAACTATGGCACACGGACCGTGGAGGTGCGTCGTGGCTATAATGGCTTTGGCTTTACCATATCCGGGCAGCAGCCATGCCGCTTGTCCTGCATCATCAGTAATTCGCCCGCCGAGCAGGCGGGTCTGCGCGCCGGTGACTTTCTCATCTCTGTGAACGGCCTTAATGTGTCCAAGCTGCCACATGAGACTGTGGTGCAGCTAATTGGCAATTCGTTCGGCAGCATACGCATGCAGATTGCGGAAAACTATTATTCGGACAGTTCGGACGAGGAAAATGCCAATGCCACGTTGCTGATACAGCGCAGTGCGCGCGGCCAACTGCTGGCAGCTAGCTTGGGACCGGGTGTACGCAACAAGCCGCGTTTCCTGCATCACAAATCCAAGATGAACCGTCTGCGCAACTCCCCACAAAAGAAGCCACCTGAGGTTGCTGAGGCTGTGGGGCCTGTGGCAATAGCTGCCTTACCGGATCATGCCACGTTGCGTCCGGTGCTGGAGGATGCGCCGTTGGCCAGTCTCGGCAAGGTTGCGGATGTGGCCAATGTTAGCGCCATGGTGCGCGCCGTTGGCAGCGCTGCTCTGGAATACCGTGTCATTGTTGGCTATCTGGGCACCATTGAGATGCCCAAACAGATTTCGCACAGCTCCAAGCTGCAAACGGTGCGCTCCTGCATACGCAAGCTGCGCCAGGAGAAGCGACAGCCCACCATTGTGCTCATGTGCATCACGCCGGACTCGCTTCGCTTGCAGAGCGCAGGCGGCGGCACATTGGCCACCTATGCCTCGGCGCGGCTCAACTATGTCAGCTCCTCATCGGAGAGCGAGAATCGTTTCTTTGGCCTGGTCACCAGCGCCGTGCACAACACGCAAATTGACGAGGAATATGAACTGGAGGACAAATCCAATGCCAGTGGTGGACACATTAGCATATCGCACAGCTGTCATGTCTTTGTCATTGATACCAAGCTAATTGAGCATGGCCAGCATTTGGCGCGCGCCCACGAATATCGCTTGCAATGCACCAGGGATCCCATTTCTAATCTGTGCCTGGAGTTTCCCAATAACTCGGAGTATGTGGTGAATCTCATACGCAGTATGTACACGATGCGCATCATACCCCCTGCCAGCCGCAACCAACAGCCGCAGGATTACGAGGCCGGTGCCGCCGCTGCTGCCCACTCACCGCAGCCGTCCAATCACAGCGAGATATCTACAACCACCTCCAACTCGGATTCGGGCATTGGCTTCAACAATGACTGCACCAACATATCTGATCGCATTTTGGTTGTGGACTTTGCCGGCGCACCGGCGGCGGCTGCTCTTGGCCTTGCGCCCATGGCCCCTGCTGCAGCGCGTCCATTGGGAATTGTGGGCGTGCCCGACAATCGCCTGACTGTGCGCGCCATGCCAGATCCCGACCGCAAGTCACCGTCTGCGTCCTGTTCATTGCGTCGCCCCAATTTGCTGGCCAGCTTCAATCTGATCAAGAGTCCGGCTACAAACCTGACGGCCACGCGCTCCTGCGATGATGTTCTGAACCTCTTTGTGGATGAATCGCCTGTGCTTGCTGCTGTCGCCTCCATGGATGATATTTCACTGCATTCCACCGTACCCTCGCTGGATGAACCGCACACCTTTGTGCATCCAGCATGCGTAACCCGCAAGACGCGACGCTCCATGCAGCCAACGGCAACAGCTGCGACAGCCCCAGAGCCAACTCCGTCCAAACTCAGCGCACAAGTCTTTGGCAAGCCGCGTTCGCGACAATCGCTGGGCTTTGAGGCCATTGATAGCATCCAGTCAGCTGGTGTGGCCAGCGCCGATCAGCCCATAGACACCTGGGCCAGTCTCCAAAACTTACACAAAGCAATTAATCCGATTACGGATCTACCATCATCTTCATCCACACATTGCCTACTAGAAGCTACCAACAGTGAACCCGATCTGGGGGTAAGTGCAAGCAGTCTTGTTATACATCTATTTTTTTTATTATTTGTTTATATGGGGCTTATAATATATATACTCATTAATTTATTTGCAATAACTAAGGGGTATAAACAGATTCTAAAGTGGTTAGCTTTATGTTGATAACATTTAGAATTTTAAGGATTGACTTATCATTCATCTAGTTGATCATAAGTTATGTAACAGACACCTTCGATCTTACCAACCCACACATAGTGCGAATACGATACGAATCGATCTGTATTTCAGTAACTATACATCAAGAGACGGTTCTAGGTTCTAAGTTTGCATTCACTGAAAATCGATAAATATCGCTGTCTAGACCTGGTTTTTGAGCATTACTCAACGATTATAGTCGCTAGATATACCCAACTGGGATTATATATCCCTTTATATAGAATGTTTCCTTCAAAACTGAACGCGCTTGCACACATCTGAATACTTTTGCTTATGAATTATTTTTTAACGCATATGTGAGTTATTTGAGTTTTGTTTTCTTAGTTTTCTTAGTGTATTAGGGTATCACATAGTCAGGATTTTAGCAAACACTCTCTACTTAAGTTTTGGTTCAACTTTTTTATTGGCATTTTATATAATGAATTTTGAATAATTTTCCAAATTTATTATTTTGGGCGATTTATACGAGAATGTTTTGCCTTGGAACCGGCACTGGTGTTAGATAGCTTTGTTTACCTGGACATTGGTGGGTTGTGTTACCTGAGCTTGTTAAGCTTATCGCGCCGCTGGCTCTCGCTCCCGCTCTCTCCCCCTCGCTCTCTCTTTCACACACACGTTTCGGTCCCCACGATAAGCAACCCCAGCACAAACACATAAATATTTTGGCCTAGTGTTGTGTGCATGTGGTTTTTCTTTGTCCGAAATGGAACTTGGTTTGGGGTTTGGGGACTGGAGCGTCGGATTCCGGCGAGTGCTTATGCTGCTGCTGCTGTTGTTCAGTAGTCGGCGCGACGCTTCTGCAATAGGTGTACTTGGTGCGTTCCGTTGTTCGCTGCTGCAGCCTCTGCTGCCGCTACGCTGCGCGTCGCATTCCTGTAATCGGCGCTCGCGTCACATATTGATAAGGAACGGAAACCGCCGACCTGGGTTGGCCACTAAAAATAAATCGGCAGTGACGTCATGCGCGAGTATCGCCAGCTCAGGCTCTATCGAAAGCTAACTGCGACGTCGGCGTCGCTGTCGCTGCCGAGCTTAATTCAATCTAAAGCAATTAATGGAAAAAAATACACACAACTCGCCATTTGACGACGAAGTCTGCTGACCTTTGCATTGGCGCTCGGCGTTCGGCGTTCAACTCCCCCCCGCTCACCCCCCGCGATTTCGATTGATTTAGTTTGATTTTTGGTTTGGCCCAACGCGATTTGGTTATATTTTATTTGTATCTCGCTGTGTTTTCACTTTCGCTCGACGTTTTTTTTTCGCGATTTATTTTATTAAAAAAGAAAAATATACAAAACAAGAATTGTGCCATAAAAAGTTCAACAGAAGTTCAAGAGCTCAGTGAACTTTATAAAAAAATATGTGCATATTAAAATAAATTATCGTTAAGTGCCCAAAAAAAAAAAGGTAAAATTACAAAAAATAAATAATCGAACAAAGTAAAGAACCTCACTCCAACTGCTTTCAACGCCAACTCAATGCAAAAATGTCATTTCGAGAACTCGTTTGTGGCCTACACTCGGAGGAGCATCCGGTAAGCGAAATGCACTTCAAAATATGTCAAATGCAAGCTAATATAGCTGCTTAGTCCTAAAACAGTTTCAACTGGTACTCGGCTGACCTTTCGAAATGTCATGACCTCATGCCTGATGCCAACTGACCAACCGGTTAGAATTGTAATTATAAACCAAATACATGTATGCTATATATACATACATACATGTGGTTAATGGTATATATATACACATATTCCCATGCACATTGTCAACTGAAATTAGAACATGAAATGTATTTCATGTTGCCGAGTCGACACACTTAGCTACCTTTTTATGGTTGCCTGACTTTTGCCTGACTTTTGCCCACCCCTTGCACTATTTGTCCCCATCAACCCCAACGGAGAAGTCAGCGATATCATTTTCTGATTACTCAATTTGTGTTAAGTTTGCGTGGCGCATGTTTGCTTTTAGTCTTTCTAGTACAGACACCTGCCTTACCTCAGGTTGAATACTGTTATTCATTACAAATACCTATATACATATAGATAAGTCCGTCGGTCCGTCAACTAGTGAGCTCTGTGCGATGAAACATTGCCCAACCTTATCCACAAAGAAGTTGAGTATATGTTGTCTTTAAAATGGGTTCATATATTGTTATTCACCAGAATATGACGCCAGTAATTACGTGTTAAATAATAATAACATTATGGAAAGAATCATATTAAATCATTAGTTAATTCTCGTTCTTTTGCAGAACTTTTTCTAGATAAATACCATGACCTATTTTATTTCGACTAATAACATAATAATAAAGGTTAAACTTTATTATTTAAAGCAATTGAATGTGGTTTGAAGTGCATCATTATAATATGAAACGCGCGCCTTTAAATAAGGCCAAATGTTATTTTCTGAAATCGCAAAGCGAAGTTGTTTCCCTTTTTTTTTTTTTTAAAGAGAAACACGTTTAAACCGTTTCAGGTATATACGATTGACTTGAACTAAGTAGATAACTTAACTTGTCTGACTTTTGATTTTGCTCAGTGTACATATTTATATGCAGGGGAATATTCAAGGTTTTCAACGCGGTTAGAGCGGCACGCAATCCGCCAGAGAGCCGACTCTAACAGGTTGCCCCAGAGCACCTGAGCACGACCTTTTTGGCGGCAATGTGCAAGCAACAAGGCACATGCCGTTGCTGTTGCAGGTGTCTGAAAAACAACCCTCGTGCCACAAAAGGGAGCAAGCAACAGCAGCAGCAGCAGAATTGTCAGCTGGCAAGGAAAGACACTTTCCGCAGTTTCTTTGCTTCCTTCCTGCGCGCTCGAATGGCCAGGGAAACGTCATGGGAAATGCGCAGCTCACTGCAAATCGTTTGACTTCAGGTGCGTGTCGGGCTTATAGCTTGACTTGAGAGCACGGTAAGCCACCAAATGACCTTACCACCGATTGCCGACAGCATTTCATTACGTATTTGCCAGCTGACGTGGGCATGGGAAGCCATTGCAATGTGCTGCAATGTTGCATTTGATTATGCACGTAGTATAATATGCAGCGGTTATCTATTGCCGACATGACACGAATGTAATGCATTATGTTCTTTTATCTATATACGAACATATATATTTATATTTGTAATTCGCAAGCTTTTTGGTGCTAAACAGACGCCGCTTCTGATTAGCCTTCGCTTATCAGGTAAACGGCGCAGCCAGAGGCCAAGCACAACAAATTTATTAATAATTTATTTAAATTTAGACCATCGAATCGAATAACAACAGCAAAGTCTGTTTCTTCAAATAGAAACAGTAAAACAGTACAAAAAACCCAAAAACAATTAAAATAACAATACTTGTATTAACTGCGTCAGAAATGATTCTTAATAACAAACACATTTAACATATAGCAGGCACGTAGCCCACCAATTGATATGGCTGAGTACCCTGTAAACAATTCGCAAGTGACAATACACAAAGCTCTGCTAAATACACAATGCTTCGCTAAAAACATATATTAACAAGCTCTCAGATCTCATATAGTTAACTCAATGAAAGAATGTCTAAATTAACTGCATTAATAGTTTACAAATCTGTTTACTGATTTATGATTCAATTTATCTACTATATTAAAGGGTATCGGGACTTATATTTAATGTTAATGGGTCGATCAAATACCTCGCCCCTAAGCCTAGATTTACATACACGACTTGCTTTGTTTTTGTTTTATAATGTTATATAAGCGTATCATCTTATTTAACTTTTGAAATATTAATTACATTTGATACATCTATATCTTATTATATATTTGTTCACATTTTGTCGGTAAAGAGGATTTTCAGAAATGACAATCACAAATCCTGATGCAAAATGAAGTGATAAATGATTTAATACGAAAATAATCTCAATTGTTGCTTTCTCTTGTTAACACTTTATAATAAAATATTAAAAAAACACTCTACAATTGCCCGCAGATATCATGAAACGGTTTATGATAAACATCAATTTTTCGCCTGAGATACGTAATTTTTTCAGAAAATGTAAATTATCATCTGTATTGGATTTTGTAGAGCTCTTTCAACAAATGTTTGATATTCTAATATAATGCTTACGGAGTTCTTAAAATTCAACTGTTAACAATAGTACATAACATGCTCTGCTTAACATAAAGTTAAAAAGAGCACACACTGTTAAATAACATCTCTCTGAAATGTAGTCTTTAAAAAGTTCTCTTTATTTAATTTGAAAAAAAAAAATTGTTTTTAAGACAAGTACTTATATTTCTACACTTTTTATATATACCGTTGCAATATATACCCTATAAAAAGTTGATATGCCCTTTAGCTACACTCTCTACAAATTATGGAATTAAATTACAAAGCTGACGGAGAGCGCAGTGAGCGGCACAGTAAAAACACCTGACTCTGGCATTGTACACTCGGTATCAGGTGCCAGTGACTAACTGGCGGTGGTGGTGGTGGTGGCAGCAGCAACAACCACAACCACAGCAGCAATAATAACAACAACAACAACAACAAAAGCATCATCAACAATATCAAATACAACAACAAGGTTTCCCTTCAACCAACAACAAAAAACGAATAAAACGCGCGCACGCGCTCTTTTTCCAACGCGCCGCTCAACAGCTGCCGTTGCTTCTGTCGCTGCTTCTAGTTGTTGTTGTTGTTGTTATGTTGTTGTTGTTGTTGTTGTTGTTGTTGTTGTTGTTGCCGCCGTTACTGAGCCAAGTTAACAACGGCGAAACGTTAACAGCGCTCACAACGCGTGAGTCAGTCTTTGAGCACAGCTCGTACGCAACGCATGAACAAAAAAAAACAAGAGAACAACAATTATTCACCAACTTAATGAATCGATCAGAAAAATATATAGAGAAATGTGTTATTAAGTTCACCAAGAGTCATACAAATTAATATTTCAGCCGTGCTAATTACGGCTGAATCGCCGGCGCAGTCCCCCCCCGCCCTCCACCTCTTCGATTTTGTGTATGTGGCGTTAAGAAACGCATTTCTATATTTGAACCTTGTGGCTTGTTTTGTGCGCTAAAAATAAATCGCGAAAAAATAAAGAAAAAAAATAATAATAACAAAAGCACATGCAAATATTTTCCAGTTTATAAACTGTGCACACACACACACACACGCATAGACACACACACGGGATTATGCTCCAAAAATATTTCATGTAATGGCCCGAAGGTTATTTTGCGTAAATAAACGAAAAATCGCCGCCAATTTGAAACAACGTCATTCGAAAATCGCGCACAAAACGCGCACGAAACGCGCGCGTTCAAAAAAATTCCCCTCAAAAACAAGTTGAGAATTTGAGTGTTTGGAAATATTTGACCTCTGACGCGTCTGTGTATTTTCCCGCTAGACAAATTTGATTTATGCGTTAGTGTGTGTGTGTGTGTGCGTGTGTTTTTTTTAATAAACTTTACCTAGAACTCTTTATAAAAGATATAAACAAAACTTGTACAATTAAAAAGCAAAGTATTCGCACGTTTGCAGTTTAACCGGAATTTTGGGGCTTGTTCGTGCCAGCTGCTGCTCGCCCGTTCCCTGATTAATATGGCCCATTCAATATCGGCGCCAACAATACGATATTCAGCTATATATTCCACCTAAATCTTCGTTGTAGCACATTTCCGTTAAATCTGCCAAAAATAGCCGGCAACATGCTTACATTTTGGCATTCCATGGAAGGCTTTTTCATCATCTGGGGAATTGCAGGGTACCGCAAATTACACAACTTGTATTATAATGCCGCGATCATAGATATCTTTCAAGTATTATTGTGATTATGGAATGACTGTTAAATGATGTCACAGCCAATGCAAAAGGCAAAGCTTTGATCTTTGTTTGCCTGGCCGCCTGCCTGACTGCATCAAAGGCAATCAAACGTAGAGCTCTACCGAGATGCAGGGGGGTGTCTACACTTAGAGAAAAGTTCATGCATGCATGCACTTCAATTTAGAGTAAAATCAATTTTGAATTTAAAATATGGAAATTGAATTGAGTACTTATGACAAGAATTTGCATACTTGGCACAAAATTAAATTTATCTTTACGGGAATTTCTTTGATAAAGTTTCAAGGCTTGTGCGGGACTTTCTCTGAGTGTATGCTAGTCAACTTTGGGAGCAGTCTCTTGTATATATGTATGTTACATACATGTATATGTATTTAGCTGGCTTATTCATGTGTCGTGACTTTTTAGCGACCGCTGTTGTTAATTATACAATGATCACTTGATAAATACTCTACACTCGATGGGCAATATACAATGACGCAGCTTTTGTCACTTGATGGCATCTATAATTCTGTGTGAGCAGACTGCTTTAATAGGAAAAGTGGGTGTCACAATAATTTATGCAGAGCATTCCCTTCTTTTCCTTTTAAGAACTTATCTTAACTTTAAGCCCCTATCACTAGTCAAATTTGAGCATTTGTTTGTTTTCCAGCCACATATTTATTGTACTCTGCATTGGGGCCTAGTCACGATTTGGCCTCTTCCAACTTGTTTAACCTATTTTCACTAGCTTAAATCTTGAAGGTATTTTCCATATACTATGGCACACGATCAATTTAAGATCTTTTGGAATGCACATAAATATATCGCTGCTGCAAAAATTAGTGTTGTTTATGCCCTGTAATTACCAAATGCAAAAGGGTATGTTGCGCAGACGGTTAGCTAAATGGGCACAACAAAATAAATAATAATGTCTGAGGGCTTTTTTCTATATTCTATGCCAGGGGAAAAGCTCTATCTCTCCATTTCTACCAAACTTAATTGAGGTGAGCCTGCGACCCTTCCGTCTCTGAACATAATACAGGGCATCTCAGTGTCAGTCATTTAGGCAACACTTACCTTATATACGACTCAGCGTAATGTTTTCCATTTGGAACCCAATTAATGTCCGAAAACTGCGTTTAATTTAGTTAGCTTATTTCATGAAATTGCGCATTGAAATTGGCAAATTAAAAAAAAATCGCATATATCCGCCTTGGTCTTAGGTAAAGCCATTGCACAAGCTTTTTTAGGTGACGCATTGTCAATTTCTATAGTTGGTAGCTCAATATAAGTTATAATGAAAACAAAAACTTGGCCAACTCATTTCGCATGCGCGGCAGGTAAAAAGAAAGCAGAAATCCATAAAAAAAACCACCTTTGTCGGATAATATAGAAATTGCAAAAAAGTACTTGGAACGCAACTTGAAGACGTCATTGTCAGCGTCAATTGGCCGCATCAGCTCCGGCCACATGCTCCGGCACATCTGTGTCGTCTCCAGTGCGTCAGACATGGGCGCCGAGTCCCCCCTCGCCCTTCCCCTTCCCCCTTTGCCGCAGCTGTGCCAAACACAAACGCACATTTTAATGCTCCAGCGCGAAAATGGCTTTTCCCGCATTTCGCATGTATCGATATGTGTAGCTGTGTGCGTGTGTGTGTGTGTGTGTGTGTGTGTGTGTGTGTGTGTGTGTGTGTGTGTGTGAAGAACTCGCGAGTTTACCTTTGCCGTGGCATTTGCGCTGGAAAATTCAGTTATGCGCGAACAGCCAAGCTAAACGCACGCCCCCTTTTTTCTGGTTAAACTGCCGTCCAGAACTTTGCGTTTTAATTTGCAATAACAAAACAAAAAGAGCACAACAAAAAACCGTTTATTTTCCTAATTCTACAGCGCGAGTCATGAGCAACAGCGCTACAGTGAACACTGCTAAAACACAAACCAAACACACAATTTTAACAAAAAACAACAATTCGAGCAGCATCTGCAACATGGTCGAGCGCTTCGTGCAGTCTCTGGGTCAGCTAAACGATTCCGGCAGCTGCTTCGATGCCAGCTTCGAGGTCAAGCACATCTTGCAGAGCCCCAACCTGATGGCGGGCACGCCCACCGGCCGACAGCGCCATCGGTGCCTCACCGAACTGGATCGGGAGCAGCTGACACGCTTTGTGCAGGAGTTCGAAGCGCGCCAGTCTGTGGCCTCCACGCCCAAAGCCAAGTGCATGTCGCCATTTTTATGCCGCAAGGCCAAAGAGATTTATCGCAGCGCCAGCGGCAGACGCAGCGCCTCGCCGCACATCTACATAGAGCCTGTGCAGGAGCTGGAGGAGCACCAGCAGGAGCAGCAGCAACAGCACACACGCAAATCCGCTGAAGCTGAGGACTTGATGCCGCCGCCGATGGCCCTGGCACGCGTGCAGGCCGAGCGACGCAGCTGCCGCAGTGCGTCGCGTGTGCTGCAGTTCTTCAGCTCGGCGACCAAGCGGCGCAGTGGCAGTCGGAAGCTCAGTGAAGTCGATACGGATGCCAGTCGTGCTGGTTCGCCTGTGCTGCTGCGTGTCAGCGCCAGCAAGCAGCTCGAGGAGGAGCAACAGCAGCAGCTGGGCTGCATGCCACTGCCAGGCAGCGGCACAGGCAGCGGCTCCGATGAGGATGAGGAACATGATGACGGCATCAGTTCGGCCAGCTCCAATCTGACCTCACAGTCGGGCAGCTGTAGCAGCAACAGCCGCAACATATCGCCGGACTCCAGCTTCGAGATGCATGCCCCACTCTTGCCCAGCTTCAAGGTGACGCCGCCGCGTGGCGTCTGCAAGGCGGGCAAAACTGCGGCCAGCGAATTTGCGCGCTTTCTGCGCGGCTCCTTCCATGCCAAACGCGCCTCCATCACAACGCTGCGGCGTTCGCTCAGCGATCCGGATGCCATGCAGCAGCTGGACTTCACCAAGCCGCCGCCGACGAAGACGACATTGCAGCCCCTCGGCGATGTCAGCAATCTGATGCGCGTGAGTCACTTTTGAAAACAATCACTCGAACCGCACATTTTCCATGGCAGGAGACGCTCGCTTTGGGTCATCCAGCTGTGTTCCATTAGATCATAAGCACATTTGTTTACGTTTAAGCCTCACATTAGGAACTCTTGTTTATTTACGCTCGAGTCATCTTCAATCATTTCTATTTAAACCTCCTTCTCGCCCGCCTTCCACCCTTCACCAGTTCACACACATATAACATTGGCAATTTCTGGGTGTCTTTGCCTGTTTACTTGGCCATCAGCTTTGATCGATTTAGTAGCACATAACCTGGATTAGCCTTAAATACGTGTACACCATTTACCTGTAGTTTATGTATCCCAATTAAAGCCAACCTGTTGGTAAATACTCGTGTGCCACACCATCAAATTGTTTAAAGGTTTATCGCGTGCCAACGGCTCGAATTGATTTTTAATTGCCATTTTAAAAGGTTGCTTGTTGTTTCTCTACATGAGATCAATCAAAATGTGTTGACTGAAGACTTTTATAGAGATACGTGTTGAAACATGCAATCGAAATGATTTAAAAGCTTTGCGCTTGTTTTTAAAGGAAAGGAACAAATTGATCGCATCATAGAAAATAGCATGTAGTTCGAGTTTAAGTCGTCCGATTTGAAGGGAATTTTAGCAACCTACTTCTCATATATGATAAGTAACTTCTTTGTTCAAATCATTTTTGTATATAATAAATTCTGAATATTATTAAAAGCCTATACATACATTTTATTTTTACTTCAATCAAATTTTTAAACAGTCTTTATTGAAACTCAAACTTTAACCGGTTAAATTTCGTATGCCTCCAATTTAGTTATTATTAATTATTTAATGCACACATAGGACTTTAGTCAAGAGAAATCTCACTATTAATATTAATATGTATATTTGACTAAATGAGTTTTTTATAGTCGTTTTCTGAAAATAATTTCATAGTTTTTCTATTTAAAAGTAATTTTATTTCTAAATGAAATAATATTCTGTCTAGTGGCTAGATTTAAAAAACATTTATTGTCTTTTTAATGTGTCTATATTATACATGTAATAATAGGCATATATTTGATGGAGATTTTCATGGCTTAACTTTGCTTTCATATTGAGTAATTAACACTTGAACAAGTCACTTTGACAATAAAGAGGTTTATTCAAATAATTATCTTTCTGTAATACGCATAGAAAGATAATTATCATGCTAATGCTAAAACTTATTTAGAAATCGATTCATCTTCCGGAACTGACGTCTGAGCTGGGAGGAGTAGGAGGAGCTACAAATGAAATAATTGAATAGCTATACAAAAGCGTACAATTTATTCAAATTTCACACTTTTTATGATTTGTACATATTTTGAATTGAATTGACAATTCTATTTATGGATTGCCATAATGACTTTCCAATTGTTGAATTTGCATTGACGACGCATTGCCCATTTTCACTTTCCATTCAAACGTTGTTGTTAATTCATTCCAATTGCTGCCGAGGAAGCGCCCACGTCAATAGGGTATTCAGAAATATGAATCATTCATCAATAAAAAATAAATAATGTACGCGCACATGCAGAGCTAATATAACCATATAATGCCCACAAACGTCATTTACATACATAGTCTATATTCCATATTTACTTATGTATGTACATTTTTACATGCATACATGTGCATGTATATGCAGACATGTGCATGTACATGCATACATGCATACATGCTTCTTCCGCTTTAAATAACGCCGGAACGCAGATGACCCGCATTGGCATCCATAAAATTAACGTAAATCAACAACAACAATAACAACTACAACAACAACAGCAACAACAACAACAACAATAGACGCAACGGCCAGCCGCTTGCCGGATATTTAATTTAATGCCAGCGTATGCTATTGCTAAAAAGGAACAACAAAAAAATACCAAAAAAAAGAAAGAAAAATGTGTATAAAATTCTTAACGATCTAAAAGTCTGGGGCGCAGCAAGTTAGCGCACATTAAAGCAAATTTCTGCAAACTAAACTGAGCTAAACTAAACAAATCATAAATAACAATTAATTTATGTTGGCCCATATGCAGCTGGTCGATCAGGGCAACTGGAGCATTTCGTAGGGTCATGTGTTAAACGCCACGCGTGAACCGCCCCGCCTTCGCCACGCCCCGCCCCCGCTAGCGTTGCCACCTCTTAGTCTTTCGCTTTGCAAAATAACTTAATTTATAAGCTAAATACGCAGGGGTCGGTAGACAGTGGCCCGCATTTTAGCTCCCCGTTGTTGCTGTAATTGCTTGGCATTTTAATTATTTCAATTGTCTAGGCTCTTTGTTTATTTGGCATCGCAAATGGGCGCTTTAATTTATTTGCGCCGCTTTTGGTTATTTTTAGCACAATTTATTTACTTGCAGCATATTTCCATGTGTGTTTAGCTAGTTCATTAAAATTTCTGCTGCATACTTATATGGGCAGCGGCTTTTAGAATTAACAAAAATATGCTATTAATTGATAAAAGCAAAAACAAAAACAAAACAAAGAAACAAAATGCCTTGGCAACCAAATTAATTGCCAATGTATGTACGCACATAAACGTTTAATTAGCCGACCAGCTGCCCAAACCAGTGAGACAACACGAGTGCAAGAGCGACAGAGAACGAGCACACACCCGCAACAATTCACATGCATACAAGCGTTTCATTCATAAGCAACAAACGAGACAACAAAAGCGAAAAGAGCAGCCGGTGTCAGGTAAATAGGCAAACACAGCGCAGCAAAAACAAAGAGCTTAAACGTAATAATACATATGTACACACGCATGCATAGCAGAAAGCAAAAAAGAAAATAAACAGCAACAATAGCAATATGAGTAAGCAATAACTCGCACACAAAGGCAGCTGCACGACGAGTTCGAAATTCGAAATGAAAGAGCGAACGTGCGAGTTAGATCGAACATGTAGGTAAGCTCCAGCGAGACAATCACGATTGATCGAACCTGCAGTTTGTTCAAACTGCAGCCAACCTACTATATGTTTGAATATCGGTTTCTGCGAGTCTGCATTTAGAGTTTAAACAGTGACACTGATCACTGGCCACCCATAAAATCTCCCTAGCTGGCGCAGTCAGCAAATCAAAACAATTTCTGGATCGCTTCAACCAGCGCCCACTTGCAACTTGTGTGCTGTGTGTTCGCTGACACTTTTGCTGTGTTGGATCTGGTTGGATACAACATTCAAATGCACAACGTATGTACATACATGTACAAATTTGTATGTATTTGTGCGTACGTCTGATCAGCAGCTGGCTGAGCGCAACACAGACGAAGTCAGTTACTTTACACACGTTGGGGCTGCGAGTCAGAGATTCGAAACTCGGCAGTGTAGCAACGTGCGAGAGCGGCAGTTCAGAAGTTTGTGATAAAATCCACTAAAAAGTAATAACATAGCCAATGCCAAAGAGCAATAACAACAGAATAACAAATAACAAACGAAAGTGAAGCAAAAGTGCACAGTTAGATTTGCGTGGTTTGTTGACAAAAGCGGCACGTTTGCGCTTTCTCACTCACACACAGATCAGCATACACACACCCACACACTTACACACACACACAAGCAGAACAGCGAAAATTTCGCAAAGCGATGACACGCCTTGGGAATACTTAAAATAATAAAAATAAAAAAAAAAACATAATTGAAACCGAAAACAAAGCACGCAACTGCGACTGCGACTGCAACTACAACTGCGACTGCGACTGCGACTGCGGGTAGGTTTCACAGCGTCAACTGCCAACTATGGTTAGTTAGTTTTTGTCATTAGCATGCGTAGCGACCAGTTTATATGTATGTATGTATGTATGTATGTATGTATGTATGTATGTATGTATGTATGTATGTATGAGTATGCTCTCCCCTTAACATAGAGTAACTGAAAATCGTCCACTCCCCACTTACGCTCCACCCACCCCCTTTCTCAACCTCTTTGTTCGACAATTGCAACTGACAATGGGCCCAATTTGAGATAAGATATTCGAAATTCTAATCGCTGCTTTATTTGTGGACTCATGATTTATCAGCACTTCTGAGAAAGTGTGTCGCGTTTCTGGGAATTAACAGACGCATATCTTACAAATGTTTATAGATATATATGCATATATATTTGGGCTGTTGCGCATTTCTTTGTTTGTCTCTGAAATAAGTTGATATCCGTGTATTTTGTACCCAGCCTCCAAAAAGTACGCGACATATCTGATAGTGCGCTTCGATGTTTGGGTTTTATGTGTTGGCAAATTTTAGATATAAGCGGCTTTTTTGAGTTGCCAGCTTTTAAGTAGCTCGTAACTGCAAAACTTAATTATGATGAATCATTTGAATAGTTATTTAGTCAGGAAACAGCCAAACAAAAGCGTAGACCATTTACAATCTCGATTTCACGAACAGTTCAACAGACCGTCAAGAATTTGTGCACGGCATTTCGCCTGGCAGGAGCCAGCTCCAATTACCAAAGGTTTCACGTTTTAAGCGCCAGCCAAATACACTGTACGAAATTTTGCTTGACTTTATTTATGTTTTCAATTTACTAACCAAAGTGGGCATCATTTTAATTCATTCACAACATTAATGCTGGCAATATTGAAATCAAACTTAAACTTAAATTGGCTACAATTACGATTTTAATATGAGGCTCTCCTTCTATATATATATAATATATAATCGTTATATCGATTAAAAGTGCAATATTCACCAGTCTCAGACATTTTTAATTCAAGAAATTAAGATTAAATAAAAAATATGTTGTCTAGAAAAATATCTGGATACAGAAAATGGGTATAATTTGTATAAAAGAGGAATTCAATCTGATTTACTCATATATATAGATATAGATCTATATATATATTATTCAAGAACACAAAAAAAAAAAACACATAAAGCACTCACAAAATAGCACCTCTTAAACTTCTTTAAATTTAAGCTTACCACGTTTTTCTTTCGGTGTATTGAGTTATATACTTGTTGTATATGGATCGTATTACTTTGCCGTCGCATTAGCTCATGCTTTAACGCTGCCGCTCTGACGATTAAGCCATAGACAAGATTACAGCTGGGGAGGTAACCGGAGCTAAAGCCATTCAAGTTAATTTACTCGTGGGATTTTATTTATTTTTATTATTTTTTTTTTTATATTGCCAGCTTTTCCGTTTGCGGCTTTCGCATCGAGACATCATCGACTTCAAATGCAAACTCAGCGCAATGACTTCCATGCCACAGTTTGTGGCAGGGGCAGCTGCGGTTGCGGCTCTGCCGTTGATGACTTTAATATAAAGAGGCAGCAGTCGTATAACTGTGGCGGCCACCGGAACAACTAAAAATTGTCCATGTTCAGTGTCCACTCAGGCATGCAAAATAAAAACTCAACGAAGGGGAGGGGGGGAGGGGTGAGGCGTGGCATTGTTGCCTCACTGTGCGCTGGCAACAACCTGCCCAACTGTGTGTGTTGTGTGTGGCAATTTGAATTGTTGCCCAGCTTTGCTGGCTTTCGTTTTGCTTCGCTAATTTTTCAATTTCCCATTTGATTTTGAGCGCGTCGCCTGTGTCATTTATTTATTTTAATTATTTACTTTGGCAAATTGCCTATTTCCTACTTACTACGGCGCGTCACTTGCTGCCGATTGCCGTAAAATGTTGCCGCCACAATGGCAACATGCAACACACCCCACCCCACCCCACCACACCACACACTCTACCCGAGCCCCACTCTTGCCCCATTGTTGCAATTGTTTGGCAATCAGCGCTGATTTATGTTTGCTCACTTCTTATTTCTCTTTTCAACTGTCTCTCTCCCTCTCTCTCTCTCTCTCCCTCTCTCTCTCTCTCTCTCTCTCTCTCTTCCTCTCTCTCTCTCTCTCGCTCTCTTTCTGTTGCTTGTATAGCTGCCTCACTTATTTTGTTGCTGCCCGAGCACTTTTGACCCCGCTGCTGTCTGCCTTGTTCTCCCCTTTGCCCCAGTCTGAAGTTGTGCATTTAGTTGGGGGTCGTCACATTCTGCTCTTCTTTCTGACCTAATTTCTATGCATACACACAAACTTAAGTGCGATAAGCCAGAGAGCTTATTGTTAAAACTTTTATCTTTTGTATGCACTTTAAGCTTATTGCGTCACTTTGTGAAAAATCGTTGGGCCTTTTTTTATGTCAAACATGAACACGTCCCAAAAATTCTTTCAGCCTCTTTAAAATCAAGTCATACATGAAAAAAGCTTAACTACATCATACTTAAAGTGGAATAGAATTGTATTTACTGAGGTCGCGAAGTTTCATTTTATTTCAATTACAGAAATTGTGAAAATTTTCGAAATTTAATATTTGCGAACTTTCAAAGGTTATTTCATGCGTGCTTTTCACTCGAACTAAATACTTAAAAAAAAACAGGCTTAAAACAAGTATTCGCAGCTTTCAAAAGCTTTTAAATGTTATTAAGTTAGGCTAATTGGATTCTTGATCCAAGTACCGTTTCACGTAAATAGATCGAATTTTTCACTCTATAGGGCTTCAAATGTTCCCATCAATCTTAATTAATCCAATTAAAGTGGATATCTAATATTTGTTTTCATATATACCCTATATAATTGTAATCTATGGAACAAAGTAATTGTATTTTAAAAGGCTTAAGCTTAGTTTTTCCCAGTCATTCATCTTTTCATTAGAATCATCGTAAAAAATTAATAAAATTGATCAATACTAATTGAGATCTGGAAAACTTTCTGCATGCTTCATAATGGCTAACAAGGTGCAATTAATTGCCTCTCAAGGTTAAAACACTTGTGCTTTAATTGTTTTAAGTGAACACAGAAATTGTCTGGGGATTATAATCTGGCATGTAAATATGCATATCTCTTATTTAATTCGAATATATCAGAACATTCTTCTTATAAATCAATAAGAACTTGACATAGAAATTTAACCACAGATAAATATGAAATTTTAACTCAACCATTCCAAATTCCCTGGGCATATACATATGTATATGTGTAACATCTCGGGGCACATCTCTGAACAGCTTTCATTTGTGTGATGTTTGTGACGGGACCGGCAATTGTTCAATCTCGAAGTCATCTCACATGAGCCGAACCAATTGGTTTCTATTAATGAAAATTGGCTTTGCCCTTTTACGAACGACTCTGCCAACCGGAAATGTTTCAAATTTCTCTCACATACATAAAAGACACTAGTTATATATGTATATATATAGATATATATTTATATATGTATGTAGCTAGACCAATTTTGTTGGTTGTGATACTTCGATGCCAAACTTGAGCTTAGAAACAGAATTCATTAATCTCCAGCAACAAAAGCATCATTAAACGTGGAACTGTGGGAAATGCACAAATATGTATATATGTGTGAACAAGGGGATGTGTTCGACCAGAAGTTACCCTGTAGCCAAATAAAGTAAAACCCATATGCTAGTAAATATTAGAAATTTCGTTTTTTAGACTATGGTTTTTTTTATAATTTATTTAAAATCATCATGGTTTTGATTTTGATCACAAAAGATATTTAAACATATGTATATAGTAATAGATTTTCGCTTATGTGGATAAAAAGTACGATTGTTATCTAGAGGGTTACTCTATGAAGGCATATATTCTAAGGCATAAATATCAGATATATGTATACCAGCTATATACATATATGTTACAGTGAAAGTTCTCTAGAGTGTTCACCTACCGTTCCAATTCTGCTTTTAATAGATGTAGAAGAAATAACAAGAACTAAGAAAAGCCTTCAATCATTACTTTTTACATATTTCTATAGAAGTTAATGATCTATAAACTGTTCGATTGTGTTTAAGAACATGTTCAATTTCCAATTGTATCAAGATTTCTTCATGTATGTACAAAAATAATGATGTATTTACATATGTGGTCAAAAGGGAAAGTGTTTGGAAAAGTAAGAAAAGAAGATTGTTCACACAAGAAGCGCAGTTCCTCAGTAGAGATTTCACTATAACTTAGGCGGTTTGGGCCTAGTTGGGTGCCTGTTACAGATGTTTGCAATATTTTGTTGTATTACAATTTACGCCCATTTCTATGGGAACCGGGTGGACGGTCATACAAACCCCAGATACAAACATAAATACAAACAAATATATGTATGGTGAAAATTATATATAAATAGCGGCGGCAACAGCTTCGAGTTTGTCTGACAAAAGTGATTATCAGCAAAGTGCAGCAAATGGATTGGACAGGCAGGCAGTCCCAGAAACGACACTCATCACAATATGTGTGTCTGTGCACACACACACACACACACACGCTCACTACATATGCCTAGGCTGGGTTTACAATTTGTTCACACAATTAGAATTGTGGGCGAGATGAGCGGCAGCCAAGGGGAGACAATCAATAGTTGCCAACGGCTGCCAACTGTTGCATGCGTCACACACACACACACACACACACACACACACACACACGCGCGCACACACACACACACAGAGAGACACTCTTATACACACATGTACACAAATTGAAGCCTCAACTTCTGCACATAACAAACAACAAAAATAAAACTAAAAAGTTCAAAAGTTTATCGTGTCGTCTGTTTAGGGCTTGGCCGTGATAATGACAGACGTGATCGGCCAGTCCGTCCCTCATTTCCACATTCCCTCAATTTGTACTTGTAAATTGCCCATGAAAATGAACTTATGGGGTGCTTGAACTCCAAGACGGCTATGAATACACTTTAAAGAGCGCTGAGCATTGGTCAAAATAAAGTTGTAATGGGAATTGTTGTAGAAAGCTATTCCGAGTACTGGTCTTCATATACAATGTGCCTGGAATACCCATTAGAAGAAACACTTTAAAGCGATTGTCAGCTTCTATGGGAGCACTTTATAGGGTATGTTTAGCTGAGCTTTTGTTTTGTTCTAAGATCCTACAGAAGGAATTGTTTCAAAATTGAGTTGTTTTTTGTTTTTAAACATTTATTTTTGGTTTTTAAGATGCAGATTTGACTTCTATGTAGGAAGCATAGTTCTTTTTATAAAAGTTGTGATTATTTATGAAAATCCACATCGAGTTGTATATTGCTGCCATATTATTTTCTCCGGCGATAACCGTTATTTATTCTATCTTATACTGAAAAATATGGTATTATTGGACTTCTTTAATTGATAGCATGAAAATCTATGAATTTGTCAATATTTAAGAAATAAATCAATCAAACTAATCTTATTAGAAGTATTGAAAAATGTGGAAATAAGAGCTAAGATTATCCTTAAGTGCCTATTACATTTCGCTCTATTCTTATTATGTTTTTGGCTTTTCCAGAACCGCGCACTGCCCACCAATGCCTCGCCCTTTCGTCGCGCCTGGGGTCAATCATCGTTTCGCACGTCGCGCACCGACAAGGTGGCCAAAGCAGGGTCTAGCAGCAGTCCATTAGTGCGACGCACTGCCTCCATGAACGCCTCCGACAACGATGTGTACATCAAGACGCTCATGCTGGACGAGCTCAAGCCGGCCAAGCAACAGTCGCAACAGCTGGCGATCTTTCAAGTGCCGCAGATACTCACTACTCCGGCGCCGCCATCCACCGTAATGGTAAAAGCTGCCGCTGGCGGCGTTGCCGAATCAACGCTAGAGCTAGCGCCACAGCCGGAGCAAGGTGGTCCCGGTAGTTGGGGCACATCCTTTGAGCGCATGCTGCAAGATGCCGCTGGCATGCAGACCTTTGCGGAATTTCTCAAAAAGGAATTCTCGGCGGAGAACATCTACTTTTGGACTGCCTGCGAGCGCTACAGATGCTTGGAATCGGAGCCGGAGCGCGTGACGTTGGCACGAGAAATCTTTGGCAAGCATTTGGCCAACAGCAGCAGCGATCCGGTCAACGTGGACTCGCAGGCGCGCAATCTTAGCGACGAGAAACTGGCCAGCGGCGCCTCGGACATCTTTGCGGCGGCACAAAAGCAAATTTTTAACCTGATGAAATTCGATAGCTATCAGCGCTTCATACGCTCTGACCTCTATAAGAGCTGCGTGGAGGCGGAGCAGAAGCAACAGCCGTTGCCCTACACGGGCGCCGATCTGGATGAGCTGCTGAAGACAAATTTTCACGTAGTAGCCTCGCCCAAGGTAAGTAGCGAGTCATTGTGTGTGGTCTGGGACATTCCTATTCATTGATTCATTGACTTTTCCAGTTAAAAAAATCCGCAAGCAATGCCGAGGATCGCCGGCGTAAAAGTCTATTGCCCTGGCATCGCAAGACGCGTAGCAAATCCCGCGATCGTAGCGAACTGATGGCCGATCTGCAGCAGACGCTGATGCCACCGCCACAAGCACCAGGATTAGCTCCGCCACCACAACCATTGCTGGCGCTGTTGACTGGTGGCTCGGTAAGCGACCTGCATAGTTCCCGCTCCTCGTTGTCGTCCTTCGATGCGGGTCAGCCCGGACAAGGTGCCAGCGCAGATAGCGTGTGCTCCTTGTGTCGTGTCATACTCACCGATGGCGCCACAACTATTGTGCAGACACGTCCCGGTGAGACGGTGGGTCAGCTGGTGGAGCGTCTGTTGGAGAAACGTAACCTGGTCTATCCCTACTATGATGTTGTGTTCCAGGGCAGCAACAAGTCTATAGATACGCAGCAGTCCTCACAGCTGCTGGCCGGCAAAGAGGTGCTAATCGAGCGTCGAGTAGCATTTAAGCTAGATTTGCCCGATCCCAAGGTCATATCGGTCAAAAGCAAGCCCAAGAAGCAGCTGCATGAGGTTATCAGGCCCATTCTAAACAAATACAACTATCAAATGGAAAGGGTTCAGGTCCTGCTGCGCGATACTCAGGCGCCGCTTGATTTGATGCAACCTGTCACTGTAGCAGATGGCCAACGGCTGCAGATAGCACTGATCCAGCCGGATTTTCAGCAAGGCGGCGGCAGTAGCATGCCGCCGAAGCATAGCAAACCAATGAAGCCGCTGCCCACGCTTGCACCAGATTCGACACAGGGCCAGCTGGACGAGCTCACCAACAAGATGTTTAATGAGCTGCTGCAGAGCAAAGCGGATGCCGCAGCGGCGGCGTCAGCGTCAACGACACACAAGCCAAGCGATCTGTGCTCCATGAAATCAAATGAAGCCCCCTCGGAGAGCTCCTCTTCGCTATTTGAGCGTATGCGACGACAGCAACGCGATAATAGCAACATTCCAGGCAGCAAGCTGCCCAAGCTCAAAAAGAAATCCACAAGCAGTCAACATTCCGAGGAGGCAGGCGCAGCGGCAGTGCCAAACTTAGATCCCAAGAAACCCATCATAGCCAAGCTAAAGGCGGGCGTCAAACTGCAGTCAACGGAGCGAGTAGCGGAGCATCAAGGTAAGAAGCCACACGGCAAGCCGGTTCCCGCCTGTTATTCACATGAAAATCCTCTGTTTGCAGATGAACTACTCGAGGGCCTAAAGCGTGCGCAATTGGCGCGCCTGGAGGATCAGCGCGGCACTGAGATTAACTTTGATTTGCCCGACTTTCTCAAAAACAAAGAGAATCTCAATGCGGCTGCCTCCAAGCTGCGCAAGGTGCGCGCCAATTTGAGTCCAGTTAATAAGGCAAGCAACACCACCGTGGATGCGCCACAGCCAGCGCCGCGCCTTTCTATCACACGCGGTCAACAGCCGCAGTCGCCCATGAAGGTGGATCTGGGGGAGCAGGACACAGAGTTACCGGCAATGTCAACGTCCATTGAACAGCAGGAATTACAGGAATTTGCCAAAGCGCCGCCACCGTTGCCGCCCAAGCCAAAGGTGTTGCCTATTAAGCCATCAAATTGGGGCGTGGCAAATGCCCCGCCCAATGGCAACTACAGCAACAAATTCTCGCCTGCTAAGCTCACATCCGCGACGACGGCGGCGTCGACGACGACGACAACGTCGCCCACAACCACGGCCAACGCTTTGTCTTTTGCCGGCAAATTGCCACTGGACATGGCACGCAAATCGCTGGAGCAGGCAAGCACACGTTGTGCCTACCTCGATGAGCCCAGCAGCAGCTTTGTTTAATCCTAAGCCCACTTACCGATCTACTGTCTGATCTTTGTACATACTTCTAATATATTTATTAACACTTGTATTGTATTTTTAAAGTGTCCCATAAGAAGGAGCCGTGACGAAGTGGCAGTCCACAACTGCTCCACGAAGTGAACTTGTGTATTTATAATTAGCTGCACCTAATCTTAAGTTTAACTGAGTAAATAAATGCCTATATATATATATTGCCATAAGTTTTAAGTTAATTATAATTTGTGCTTACACACATGTTGAACACACATATTTGCGTAAATATTTTTAAAGCATCTGGTTTCAAAACTTGTCCAAATTTAAATACGAAATAGGCTATATTATACAGAATGCCATAAATTTCTGCAAAAATTTCTCTTAACGCTATATCTTCCATTTCGTTTATCAATTGTCAAACTATATTTGAAATAGTACTGGATTCGCATAGTATACCGTAATCGTCATTCAAACATAGGGCCTAATATACCCAATTATAATATTTAAAAAGCCTCAAACAGCTCTTTCTTATTTAAAATAACAACCTGCTGACCGGCCGCTGCATAATATTTCAAAACACATTTAAATTATATTTTTATTTGCCTACTTTCTCATATATAAAGACCTGTTGCTTGTAGAATTTCTCATTCAAAGCTTAACAGAATGAGGATTATTATGCAGCTCAGTGTCCTTCTGTACCTCTTACTGAGCCTGGCGACAGCTTACAAACTGGATAAAGCCACTAAGCAACGAAAAGGTAACGATATAGCAAACAACAAATTTGTTAGGTATAATTTTTATACTGGAATTTCAGAAATTTGCACGCTAGATGCCCAATATGGTAATTGTAAAGGGCACCAGTGGAAATGGTATTATGACTTCGTACGCGACCGTTGCAGACAGTTTGACTTTAGCGGCTGTGGCGGCAATCAAAATCTTTTTCACAGTCAAAGCAGCTGTATTGATTACTGCTTGAACCCGAGTAGCAAATACAATATGCAAGATTTTGAAAATGATTATGGAAGTAAATAAATAAAACCAAAAATAACTTTTAAAATAAAAATATATATAGAGCTTTCGTGTTTTGTGCCTAGCATATCGTGTGTTCTTAACTCTGTTGGACATCAACTTTAAATCTTTTGAGCCGCCAGGCAGCCCACAGAAAGTACAATCAAATGGCGGGTGTCGGTTTAGGACCATCCGTATGCGGCTGTATTGATGCCGTCGTTTGAGAGCTGCTCATATTAATATCCGTTAGCTGATTGCTGCCAGTCTCCAGTTGCTTTGTCTGCTCGCCGCTGCTAAGCTCGTTGGGCGCTTCCTCGACAATCTCGTCTGTGATGCGATACGTAATGGGAGCTGGCTGCTTTGCTGGCAGCCAATCGGGAATGATTTTGTCGTGCAACCGCCATTTGCCGTACTCATTGGAAATGTGCTTCTCAAAGACAACATACTCCAAAACATCCTTGGTAACAATCTCGCTGCCGTGCATTAGGCGACCAAAGCGATCGTATATAGCCAGCATTTGTTGAGTGTGAAAACGAACTGTGACCTGTGCAAACTGATTCTCCTTAGTTATAACTTCAGTGACGCGCGCATGTACCACACGGGGCGGCTCCAGCGATTGCAGAAAACGCCAATGTATTGTCTTATCCTTGACATTGTGCATCATTTCCGGATAGCAGCGTTCGCTAACAAATTCACGAATCTTATACTTTTCCTTAGCCGCCATATGCGTATGCGCTGCTATATAGATTTCTTGGGCCTGTACACCAAAGTCATCACTGCTAAAGTTCTCCTCGTACGCACGTATCTTTCGTACAGCCATAAGACTTTTTGATTTCTTTTCAAGAAATTCAAGTTTTTGCTTAGCCCCCGATGAGGATATTATTGACTTCTTCCCATCCCCCTCTGGCGGTACATATGCCTCAAATATGCCACCCGTGCAGCTTATGTGAAACGGACGTTCCATCCACGGACGGGGCGGCAATACACCACGTTCTTTCATACGGCTACGCATTTCCTCCTTGCTTATATCTTGCGGCTTCTCACGCAAGTTGGGCAGCTCAATTTTTATAAATTTTTGCCTGCGCAAGCGCTTAAACTCAGGCTTCCAGTGCTTAGTCTGTCGATGTCGCACTTGCTGCACTTGAAGTGCATTCTGCAAGCCTGGACACAACAAACGGATTCCCGCGGACGCTAACTGCGGCATCTGTAATTTCAATAAAAACAAAACTCTGTTTTGAAGCCAAGAGGCGTATGCATAATCCCCTAAAGGTTACCTGCATCTGGACGATCTTCATGCTGGCACAGACTAGTTTTTCCATGGTTAATTAAAATTTGTTATTCTAAAAACTCTGCAAAGCACTTACTGCATGCTTATACAATCATTAATCGATAACTGTTGCCCACTATCGATACTACTATCGATACTGAGTATTTAATAGACATCGAGTACACTGTTATTCAAACACTCAAATTTAACAATTAATAATTTAATATTTAAATTCACAATGAATTTTATATGGCTGGATCACAATATCAGAAACGTTAATCGGACGTATTACTTGAATCCAACCCAACACGAAAAACACAAAAATAAAAAGCAATATTTAATTGTTTGCAGTAAATCCCTTCTGAAATTAAAAGATGGATAGATTTTAGCAGAATTTACCGTGTTTATGTCAAAAAATCACCTTAGCACGTCGGGCCTGCTTAATTTCTTTGTAAATGGTAATGGAGTTTCCCCCACGCGTAGAACGTAGGACGCGGTCCCTGTAATTCGAGAAATAATATTAATTTTGAAAATTTGGGAATTGAATACAATTTTGTTTGTTACTTACTTTGCCGGACAATCGCCAGCCTCAATACGATAATCATGTATGGAGAGATTCGATGGAATATTTTTCAAATTCTTCAAGCATAATTTGGCATTCTCAATATCGTTTTCAAGGCGCATTACTAAAAAAACGAAAGTTCAAAAGAATATAATAAAAATAAAAAAAAAAGACATCCACGAACCCTTTATCATAAGTTTTTCCTCAGTGTCATCGCAACAGAGTGAGCTCTTGCACGTGCAACACTGTTTTTCGGGTACGTTAGTTGAAGGGGTCGTCTGTGTTAGGCTCTGTGGATTAGTGGCCAGTATATCTTTCATAATCATATTGAAAAGACATCCAGGCAGAATGTTTTCTGCCGCAGCAAAGATACGCTTATGCATGTAAGCCAAATCTTTGAACTCTAGGGTGTGCAGCCCATGATGGTAGAGCTTGTGACATATAGCATAGAAGCGGCTCTTCGGAATGTTGCACTTGCAGAAACAGAATCCGCACTCATCGATAAACATATCCAAAATCTTGCGCAACTCCCTTTCCAAACCAACACCATCAATCTCGCCGGCGGATAATGTTTTTACAGTATTCTTTACAAACTCATCGAACTGCTCTTCAGTGGTGTCATCTAGTTTTTGACTTTTTCTGCCGCGCCCAGTACCTTTTGCTCCGCGTTTCACACCTGTTCCGTCATCACCATCGTCACCGTATATATCTCTGCCTGGTGCGCGCAAGCCAGGCTTTTGGGCAAGACCTTTGGGTTCCTGCCGTGTTCCCCCTCCAGCAGCACCGGCCTTAGCGGCAGGTTGGCCGCCGCCTGCGTCCCCAGGCCTTGTACCAGTTTTTTCTGCTGCTCCGGGTCCTCCTCCGACTCTAGCGCCTGGTTGCCTACCCGCTCCTTCGCCAGTCTTGGCACCGGCCTTATCACCAGCTGTTGCTCCTGGTTGACCAGCTGGGCCGCCGGCTCTTCCGGGCTTATCACTAGGTTGACCAGCTGGGCCGCCGGCTCTTCCGGGCTTATCGCTAGGTTGTCCAGCCGCTCCACCGGGTTTATCTCCAGGTCCAGCATCAGGTTGTCCGGCTACTCCAGCCTTATCTCCAGGCCCAGCATCAATCTGTCCAGCCTTATCTTCATCGGCACTAGCCGGCTGTGCGGCTCTTCCGGGCTTATCGCCAGGTTTAGGTCCAGCTTTCCCAGCTGCTTCGGCCTTGTCGGCAGAAGCAGCAGCAGGTTGAGCAGCTGCTCCTGACTTGTCGACTAGCTTATCTCCAGGTTTGCCGGCTGCTGGAGGTTTATCTGCAGGTTTTCCGGCTGGTCCAGGTGCTCCAGCTTTATCGCCAGAGGCGTCAGAAGGTTGTGCAGGTTTCCCGCCGGTCTGTCCGGTTCCTCCAGTTTTTTCGACCTGAGGAGCTCCAGGTTTAGCACCAGGTTTACCACCTGTATCTTGGGGCTTTGCACCGGGTTGACCACCTGCTGTATCTTGGGGCTTTGCACCGGGTTGACCACCTGCTGTATCTTGGGGCTTCGCACCAGGTTGACCAGCTGTTGTATCTTGGGGCTTTGCACCGGGTTTACTAGCTGCCGTATCTTGGGGCTTTGCACCCGGTTGAGCAGCTGCCGTATCTTGAGGTTTTGCACCCGGTTGAGCAGCTGCCGTATCTTGAGGTTTTGCACCCGGTTGAGCAGCTGCCGTATCTTGAGGCTTTGCACCTGGCTTACTAGCTGCCGTATCTTGCGGCTTAGCACCCGGCTGAGCGGCTGCTGTATCTTGAGGCTTAGCTCCCGGCTGAGCGCCTGCTGTATCTTGAGGCTTAGCACCCGGCTGAGCGACTGCTGTATCTTGAGGCTTAGCTCCCGGCTGAGCGGCGGCTGTATCTTGAGGCTTAGCTCCCTGTTGAGCGGCTGCCGCATCTTGAGGCTTAGCTCCCGGTTGAGCGGCTGCCGCATCTTGAGGCTTAGCACCCGGTTGAGCAGCTGCCGCATCTTGAGGCTTAGCACCCGGTTGAGCAGCTGCCGCATCTTGTGGCTTAGCACCCGGTTGGGCGGCGGCTGTATCTTGTGGCTTAGCACCCGGTTGGGCGGCGGCTGTATCTTGTGGCTTAGCACCCGGTTGGGCGGTGGCTGTATCTTGTGGCTTAGCACTCGGTTGGGCGGCGGCTGTATCTTGAGGCTTAGCACCCGGTTGGGCGGCGGCTGTATCTTGAGGCTTAGCACCCGGTTGAGCGGCGGCTGTATCTTGTGGCTTAACACCCGGTTGAGCAGCTGCTGTATCTTGTGGCTTAGCACCCGGTTGAGCAGCTGCTGTATCTTGAGGCTTACCACCCGGTTGGGCGGCGTCTGTATCTTGAGGCTTACCACCCGGTTGGGCGGCGGCTGTATCTTGAGGCTTTGCACCTGGTTGCGCGCTTGTTTTATCCTGTGGCTCTGCACCTGGTTGACTGACTATTCTATCCTGTGGCCCCGCACCTGGTTGATCAGCTGCTGTATCTGTGGGCATGGCACTAGGTTGAATCTCTGCTGTATCACCAGCACCAGGCTTAGCTCCAGATTCTTCTGGTCTTTCAGCTGGTATCTGTCTGGCCACCCCTTCCGGTTTCTCAATCAATCTTTCCACTATTCCTGTCGGTGTCATAACTTTTTCGTACAATTTTGCTTCTTCTTTAAATTTAGCATCTTCGGCTTCTTTTTTCACTTCTTCGGCAGCTTTTTTAGCTTCGGCTGCTTTTTCAGCTTCTTCGGCCGCTTTCTCAGCTGCTTCGGCCTTCCATTGTTCCTCCATTTTTTGTTTAGCTTCTTTTTCAATAGCGTCAGGATCCCCTCCAAGGTCCTGCAATGCTTCTCTATACCTTTTATTTATTTCTTCGCAAAGTTGTTTACTCTTCATGCAATCCTCAAGCTGTTTCTTCAAATCATCAGTCAGAGCTTGAAGTTCAGCTTCTTTCAAGTTGTTAACTTTATCCTTCAACCTATCGTTTTCCCTGGCAACATCACCAATGTCCTGTATTAATCCAATGCTCTCGCGCATACCTTCCTCCATATACTTTGTGTCATTATCAAGTTGACGAACCTTTTTATCCAATTGGTTAAGTCGCTTGTTGCTTTGCAGAGCAGCTTCGCACATGCACTCATTCTCCTCAATCAAATCGCCCAACTGGCCGTCCTTTTCATTTAACAAATTACGCAGTCGATCCAGCTCATTCATGCAGTCTTCTAAATTGTTGATATTCTGACCGCCGGAATACTTATCCTCGTTCATATGCTTAAAGCAATCAGCCTGTTTGCTCATTTCGTCCATGATAAGTTCCAAAGTGGCGCTCGTGTAAAAGGCTAAATCATCGCCTACATCGGGACAGTCTGGTAAATCAAATGAGGGACAGTCACCACGCTGATTTCCGTACTTTTGATTGAGCTCACAGATGACGGTCTAGAATGAGTAGAATGTGTGTAAAATATAAAGCAAGGGATTAGAGAGGAAAATCATTATAAGTAGTAGTGGATTGAAACTTTTTGAGAGCGCTTGAGAAAGAGGAAGGGAGAATATACATGTGATTAAGCCGCTAACAATCCAGAGACGTACCCTAACGACTTTCCTCTCACCCCGTTCATGTTTTATGGCTATTTCATATCTGTGCACTTATAATTTTTAAAATTTTAACTACAGATTTAAAATCATGAAAGGTTATTTTGGGCAGGACATAAAATCATTTTTGGCACGGCATTAACATGTTATATCTCCATTATCCTCTTTCCCAGAGTCCTTGAAACAACTATCACTGCAACTTTCTATCAATTCGTCTAGGTAACGATACCCAGATTTCTTGAACGCTTTAGTTTTATGCTTTGGGATACATAGAGACACATAAAATTGGAAACACCCTCTGATTAAAAATGCTTACCATAAGCTGCTGGTACTGGCAATCGTAGGCATTCAAAGCCAAGTCACGTTTTCGCAGCTCATTGCGTAAAACATCGATTTCCATTTGCATAAGGTCCGCGCGCTGCAGCGCCGGCTGGAGGGTCACCACTTGTTGTTGAAGCTCATTGCAGCGGCACTGAAAGTAATTGATGTTAGCTCTCGATTACAAAACACCCAGAAATGCTGACTTACCTTAAGGACTTCTTCATTGTACTTGGACTGCTCCACCTCAGTTTCATAGTATTGCTGCATTTCCTGAATGTCATTCTCCATGTCACAAATATACTGATTTTGTTCATTAAGACTTTTGACTAGATCAGCAGAGGCACATTCTGCTAGGCACACCTTCTTCTTCGAACCTTTAACCTTATTATGGAGCGAACCTAGGTTTTTAATCTTTGCGCGTAGTGATTCACGCTCAGCCAACATGGTTTGAAGTGTGTCAACATCCATGTCTGGTCCACCAAGACCTCCATAACCGCCTTCCGTGGCTCCCCCCGCTCTTATAAATTCGTCCTCAGCTTGACGCAGTATTGCCAACTCCTTACCCATATTGTCGATCTTATTTTGTAAATAATTGACATCGTTGCTTTTTTCTGGATCAATCCTAATGCTGTCCATCGAACATCGCCTGGACTGCTTTTCCAGAAGTCGTCTAAGGTTTGCATTTTCCGATTCGAGAATATCATGAGATTTATTCATATCATCGACGGATTTATGGATGTGTCTGAGATCCCTCTCATCGTTGTTATCGATCTTTCTAGCGTCTGATAGGTCTTGAATTTTATTCTCAAACACCTTGCTCATTTCGGGGTCGTAGCGCTGTTCCATTATACGTTGGAGTTCAGCATTTCCTGTTTTAGTGCCGCCCACGCGATCTCGGGTCTCGGCCAGATCTTTGTCGAGTAATTTGTTGTCAATCATTACCTTCTTCATGTTTTCAATGGTGTCGTCCGCAGCGTTGATAAGGCTGTCACCCACCACAAGTTTTCCACCAGAGCGTGCTTCAGGACCTCCACGACCTCTACGACCTCCAGGACCTCCAGGACCTCCAGGACCTCCAGGACCTCCAGGACCTCCAGGACCTCCAGGACCTCCAGGACCTCCAGGACCTCCAGAACCTCCAGAACCTCCAGGACCTCCAGGACCTCCAGGACCCCGTCTACCGGATCCACCAAAATCTCCAGGGCCCTGTCCACCGGGACCACCAAAACCTCCAGGCCCTCCTTGTCCATCGGGACCACCGTAACCGTCACGACCACTACCTGGATAGCTTCCACGACCGCTGTCTTGTCCAGATATGTCAGTAACACCAATGCCGCCTGGTCCTTGACCCTGCTGACCCGGACCGCCATATCCGGCCTGCCCTGGTCCAGCGCCAACGCGACCTCCGAGACCCATACCTTCTCCTGGCCCTCCATATCCAGCCTGACCTGGTCCAGGACCTCCATAGCCGGCCTGACCTGGTCCAGGACCTCCATAGCCGGCCTGACCTGGTCCAGGACCTCCATAGCCGGCCTGACCTGGTCCAATTCCTTCTGGCCCTTGCCCCGGCCCTCTATATCCGGCCTGACCTGGCCCAACTCCGCCGCGTCCACCTGGACCCATTCCTTCTTGTCCTGGACCTCCATAACCGGCTTGGCCAGGCCCAGCTCCATCTCGACCGCCTGGACCTATCCCTTGTCCTGGACCGCCATATCCAGCTTGACCTGGTCCAGCGCCAGCGCGACCTCCGGGACGCATTCCTTCTTCTCCTGGTCCTCCATAGCCGGCCTGACCTGCTCCAGGACCTCCATAGCCGGCCTGACCTGCTCCAGGACCTCCATAGCCGGCCTGGCCCGGTCCAATTCCTTCTGGCCCTTGCCCCGGACCAGCCCCACCGCGACCTTCTGGCCCTTGCCCCGGCCCTCCATATCCGGCCTGACCTTGTCCAACTCCACCTCGACCGCCGGGACCCATTGTTTCTTGTCCTGGACCTCCATAGCCAGCTCGTCCTGTACCAGGTCCGCCTCGACCACCTGGACCCTGCCCTTCTTGTCCTGGACCACCATAGCCGGCCTGACCAGGCCTTCGACCACCAGGCCCCTGTCCCTCCTGTCCTGGACCTCCATATCCGGCTTGTCCTGGCGTAGGTCCGCCTCGGCCTCCTGGGCCCTGACCTTTTCCAAATTCTCCATAGCCGGGTTGTCCAGGCATAGGCCCGCCTCTATCCCCTGGCCACTGTCCTTGTCCTGGACCCCCATAACCGGCCTGGCCTGGCCCAGTTCCACCTCGACCTGGGCCCTGGCCCTCTTTTCCGGGACCAACATAACCGGCCTGGCCTGGAACAAGTCCGCCTCGGCCGCCCGGACCCTGGCCCTCCTGTCCTGGACCACCATATACACCTTGTCCTGGCATAGGTCCGCCTCGGTCTCCTGGACCCTGGCCTTCTTTACCAAGACCTCCATAGCCAGCTTGTCCTGGCATAGGCCCGCCTCTATCGCCTGGCCACTGCCCTTCTTGTCCTGGACCACCATAGCCGGCCTGACCTGGCCCAGGTCCGCCTCGACGACCAGGACCCTGGCCTTCTTGTCCAGGACCTCCATATCCGACTTGTCCTGGCATAGGCCCACCTCGGCCTCCTGGCCCTAGCCCTGGTCCTGGACCACCATAGCCGGCCTGACCTGGACCAGGTCCGCTTCGAGCACCAGGACCCTGAGCTTCTTTTCCAAGACTTCCATCACCGGCTTGTCCTGGCATAGGGCCGCCTCTTCCACCTGGCCACTGCCCTTGTCCTGGACCACCATATCCAGCCTGACCTGGCCCAGGTCCACCTCGACCTGGACCCTGGCCCTCTTGTCCTGGACCAGCATAGCCGGCTTGGCCTGGGCCAGGTCCGCCTCGACCACCAGGACCCTGGCCCTCTTGCCCAAGACCTCCATATCCGGCTTGACCTGGCAAAGGTCCGCCTCTGCCCTGGCCTTCTTTTCCAGGACCTCCATAGCCAAGTTGTCCTGGCATGGGTCCGCCTCTACCACCTGGCCACTGCCCTTCTTGTCCTGGACCGCCATATCCAGCCTGACCTGGCCCAGGTCCACCTCGACCTGGACCCTGGCCCTCTTGTCCTGGACCAGCATAGCCGGCTTGGCCTGGCCCAGGTCCGCCTCGACCACCAGGACCCTGGCCCTCTTGCCCAAGACCTCCATATCCGGCTTGACCTGGCAAAGGTCCGCCACGGCCCTGGCCTTCTTTTCCAGGACCTCCATAGCCGAGTTGTCCTGGCATGGGTCCGCCTCTACCACCTGGCCACTGCCCTTCTTGTCCTGGACCGCCAAATCCAGCCTGACCTGGCCCAGGTCCACCTCGACCTGGACCCTGGCCCTCCTTTCCGGGACCAATATACCCGGCCTGGCCTGGCCCAGGTCCGCCTCGACCGCCTGGACCCTGGCCCTCTTGCCCAGGACCTCCATATCCGGCTTGACCTGGCAAAGGTCCGCCTCGGCCCTGGCCTTCTCTTCCTGGACCTCCATAGCCGGGCTGTCCTGGCATGGGTCCGCCTCTTCCACCTGGCCACTGCCCTTCTTGTCCTGGACCGCCATATCCAGCCTGACCTGGCCCTGGTCCACCTCGACCTGGACCCTGGCCCTCTTGTCCTGGACCAGCATAGCCGGCCTGGCCTGGGCCAGGTCCGCCTCGACCACCAGGACCCTGGCCCTCTTGCCCAGGACCTCCATAGCCAGGTTGTCCTGGCATGGGTCCGCCTCTACCGCCTGGCCCTTGCCCTTCTTGTCCTGGAGCACCATATCCGGCCTGACCTGGAACAGGTCCACCTCGACCTGGACCCTGGCCCTCTTTTCCGGGACCAACATACCCGGCCTGACCCGGGCCAAGTCCGCCTCTACCGCCTGGTCCTTGACCTTCTGGTCCCGGACCTCCATATCCGGCTTGTCCTGGCCCAGGTCCACCTCGTCCGCCTGGACCCTGGCCCTCTTGCCCTGGACCTCCATATCCGGCTTGTCCTGGCGCAGGTCCGCGTCTACCACCTGGTCCCTGCCCTTCTTGTCCTGTACCTCCAAAGCCGGCCTGACCTGGACCCTGGCCCTCTCTTCCGGGACCAACATACCCTGCCTGACCCGGGCCAAGTCCGCCTCTACCACCAGGCCCTTGCCCTTGTCCAGGACCTCCATATCCGGTTTGGCCTGGCCCAGGTCCGCCTCGACCGCCTGGACCCTGGCCCTCTTGTCCCGGACCTCCATATCCAGCTTGTCCTGGCACGGGTCCGCCTCGACCGCCTGGTCCCTGGCCTTCTTTACCAAGACCTCCATAGCCAGCTTGTCCTGGCATAGGCCCGCCTCTATCGCCTAGCCACTGCCCTTGTCCTGGACCACCATAGCCGGCCTGACCAGGCCCAGGTCCACCTCGACCTGGACCCTGGCCCTCTTTTCCGGGACCAACATACCCGGCCTGACCCGGGCCCTCTTGCCCTGGACCTCCATATCCGGCTTGTCCTGGCCCTGGTCCGCCTCGACCACCTGGACCCTGGCCCTCTTGTCCTGGGGCACCATATCCAGCTTGTCCTGGTCCAGGTCCGCGTCTACCACCTGGTCCCTGCCCTTCTTGTCCTGGACCTCCAAAGCCGGCCTGACCAGGACCCTGGCCCTCTTTTCCGGGACCAACATACCCGGCCTGACCCGGGCCAAGTCCGCCTCTACCACCTGGCCCTTGACCTTGTCCTGGACCTCCATATCCGGCTTGTCCTGGCCCCGGTCCGCCTCGACTACCTGGACCCTGGCCCTCTTGTCCTGGAGCACCATATCCGGCTTGTCCTGGCCCAGGTCCACCTCGACCTCCTGGACCCAGGCCTTCTTTTCCAGGACCTCCATATCCGGCTTGTCCTGGCATAGGTTCTCCTCGACCACCTGGTCCTGGCCCTTGCCCTTCTTGACCTCTACCGGCAGGACCCTGGCCCTCTTTTCCGGGACCAACATAACCGGCCTGGCCTGGAACGGGCCCGCCTCGACCGCCTGGACCCTGGCCCTCTTGTCCCGGACCTGCAAATCCGGCTTGTCCTGGCCCTGGTCCGCCTCGACCACCTGGACCCTGACCCTCTTGTCCCAGACCTCCATATCCGGCTTGTCCTGGTCCAGGTCCACCTCGTCCACCTGGAGCCTGACCCTCCCTGCCTGGACCTCCATATCCGGCTTGTCCTGGCCCTGGTCCGCCTCGACCACCTGGACCCTGGCCCTCTTGTCCTGGACCAACATACCCGGCCTGACCCGGGCCAAGTCCGCCTCTACCGCCAGGCCCTTGCCCTTGTCCAGGACCTCCATATCCGGCTTGCCCTGGCCCTGGTCCGCCTCGACCACCTGGACCCTGGCCCTCTTGCCCCGGAGCACCATATCCGGCTTGTCCTGGCCCAGGCCCGCCTCGACCGCCTGGACCCTGGCCTTCTTGTCCCGGGCCACCATATCCGGCTTGTCCTGGTCCAAGTCCGCCCCGACCTGCTGGACCTTGCCCTTCTCTTCCAGGACCTCCATATCCAGCTTGTCCTGGCATAGGTTCTCCTCGACCACCTGGCCCTGTCCCTGGCCCTTGCCCTTCTTGGCCGGGACCACCACCTCGACCGCCTGGACCCTGGCCCTCTTTTCCGGGACCAATATATCCCGTCTGTCCTGGACTGGGTCCGCCTCGCCCACCTGCAGCCTGGCCCTCCTGCCCCGGACCTCCATATCCGGCTTGACCTGGTCCAGGCCCACCTCGTCCACCTGGAGCCTGACCCTCCCTTCCAGGACCACCATATCCGGCTTGTCCTGGCATTGGTCCGGCTCGACCTCCTGGACCCTGACCCTCTTGTCCCGGACCTCCATACCCGGCTTGTCCTGGCCCAGGTCCGCCTCGACCGCCTGGACCCTGACCTTCTTGTCCCGGACCATATCCGGCTTGTCCTGGTCCAGGTCCGCCTCGACCACCTGGACCTTGGCCTTCTTTTCCAGGACCTCCATATCCGGCTTGTCCTGGCATAGGTTCTCCTCGACCACCTTGCCCTGTCCATGGCCCTTGCCCTTCTTGGCCTGGACCACCACCTCGACCGCCTGAACCCTGGCCCTCTTTTCCGGGACCAACATAACCCGCCTGTCCTGGCCCAAGTCCGCCTCGACCGCCTGGACCCTGGCCTTCTTGTCCCGGACCTCCATAGCCGGCTTGTCCTGGTCCAGGTCCGCCTCGACCACCTTGAGCCTGGCCCTCTTTTCCGGGACCACCATAACCGGCTTGTCCTGGCATTGGCCCGGCTCGACCGCCTGGACCCTGACCCTCTTGCCCTAGACCACCATATCCGGCTTGTCCTGGGCCAGGTCCGCCTCGACCGCCTGGACCCTGGCCCTCTTGTCCCGGACCTCCATAACCGACTTGTCCTGGTCCAGGTCCGCCTCGACCACCTGGCGCCTGGCCCTCCCTTCCAGGACCACCATATCCGGCTTGTCCTGGCATTGGCCCGGCTCGACCGCCTGGACCCTGACCCTCTTGTCCTGGACCACCATATCCGGCTTGACCTGGCCCAGGTCCGCCTCGACCTCCTGGACCCTGGCCTTCTTTTCCAGGACCTCCATATCCGGCTTGCCCTGGCATAGGTTCTCCTCGACCACCTGGCCCTGTCCCTGGCCCTTGCCCTTCTTGGCCTGGACCACCACCTCGACCGCCTGGACCCTGGCCCTCTTTTCCAGGACCAACATAACCCGCCTGTCCTGGCCCAGGTCCGCCTCGACCGCCTGGACCCTGGCCTTCTTGTCCCGGACCTCCATAACCGACTTGTCCTGGTCCAGGTCCCCCTCGACCACCTGGACCCTGACCCTCTTGTCCGGGACCTCCATATCCGGCTTGTCCAGGACCAGGTCCGCCTCGACCGCCTGGACCCTGGCCCTCTTGTCCCGGACCTCCATAACCGACTTGTCCTGGTCCAGGTCCCCCTCGACCACCTGGAGCCTGCCCCTCCCTTCCAGGACCACCATATCCGGCTTGTCCTGGCATTGGTCCGGCTCGACCACCTGGACCCTGACCCTCTTGTCCGGGACCTCCATATCCGGCTTGTCCAGGACCAGGTCCGCCTCGACCGCCTGGACTCTGGCCCTCTTGTCCCGGACCTCCATATCCGACTTGTCCAGGACCAGGTCCGCCTCGACCGCCTAAACCCTGACCCTCTTGTCCGGGACCTCCATATCCAGCTTGTCCAGGACCAGGTCCGCCTCGACCGCCTGGACCCTGACCCTCTTGACCGGGACCTCCATATCCGGCTTGTCCAGGACCAGGTCCGCCTCGACCGCCTGGACCCTGGCCCTCTTGTCCCGGACCTCCGTAACCGACTTGTCCTGGTCCAGGTCCCCCTCGACCACCTGGAGCCTGGCCCTCCCTTCCAGGACCACTATATCCGGCTTGTCCTGGCATTGGTCCGGCTCGACCACCTGGACCCTGACCTTCTTGTCCTGGAGCACCATATCCGGCTTGTCCTGGCCCAGGCCCGCCTCGACCTCCTGGACCCTGGCCTTCTTTTCCAGGACCTCCATATCCGGCTTGTCCTGGCATAGGTTCTCCTCGACCACCTGGTCCTGCCCCTTGCCCTTCTTGGGCTGGACCACCACCTCTACCGACAGGACCCTGGGCCTCTTTTCCGGGAGCAACATAACCGGCCTGGCCTGGAACGGGCCCGCCTCGACCGCCTGGACCCTGGCCCTCTTGTCCCGGACCTCCATATCCGGTTTGTCCAGGAGCAGGTCCGCCTCGACCGCCTGGACCCTGACCCTCTTGTCCTGGAGCACCATATCCGACTTGTCCTGGCCCAGGTCCGCCTCGACCTCCTGGACCCTGGCCTTCTCTTCCAGGACCTCCATATCCAGCTTGTCCTGGCATTGGTCCGGCTCGACCGCCTGGACCCTGACCCTCTTGACCTGGACCACCATATCCGGCTTGTCCTGGCCCAGGCCCGCCTCGACCTCCTGGACCCTGGGCTTCTTTTCCAGCACCTCCATATCCGGCTTGTCCTGGCATAGGTTCTCCTCGACCACCTGGGCCTGGCTCTTGCCCTTCTTGACCTCTACCGGCAGGACCCTGACCCTCTTTTCCGGGACCAACATAACCGGCCTGGCCTGGAACGGGCCCGCCTCGACCGCCTGGACCCTGACCCTCTTGTCCCGGACCTCCATATCCGGCTTGTCCAGGAACAGGTGCGCCTCGAGCGCCTGGCCCCTGGCCTTGTTGACCCGGACCTCCATAGCCAGCCTGTCCTGGTCCGGGTCCTCCTCGCCCTGGTCCCTCTTGTCCTGGTCCTGCCAAGCCGGCCTGGCCTGGTGCAGGCCCACCTCGAGCGCCTGGCCCCTGGCCTTGTTGACCCGGACCTCCTGGCCCCTGACCCTGACCACCTGGGCCTTGGCCTTGTTGACCCGGACCTCCATAGCCAGCCTGGCCTGGCCCAGGTCCGCCTCGAC
Organism: Drosophila novamexicana; assembly: GCF_003285875.2. Taxonomy (NCBI): domain Eukaryota; kingdom Metazoa; phylum Arthropoda; class Insecta; order Diptera; family Drosophilidae; genus Drosophila; species Drosophila novamexicana. Next base: position 2,647,363 of record NW_020824808.1, on the reverse strand, counting down.
CCTGTGCTTCTTGTCCTGGACCATATCCGGCCTGACCTGGACCAGGTCCACCACGACCTCCTGGCCCCTGGCCTTCTTGTCCCGGACCACCATATCCTGCTTGGCCCGCCATAGGTCCTTGACCACCCGGCCCCTGGCCCTGTTGACCAGGTCCAGGTCCTCCTCGACCTCCTGGCCCCTGGCCTTGTTGACCCGGTCCTCCATAGCCAGCCTGTCCTGGTCCGGGTCCTCCTCGCCCTGGTCCCTCTTGTCCTGGTCCTGCCAAGCCGGCCTGGCCTGGTGCAGGCCCACCTCGAGCGCCTGGCCCCTGGCCTTGTTGACCCGGACCTCCTGGCCCCTGACCCTGACCACCTGGGCCTTGGCCTTGTTGACCCGGACCTCCATAGCCAGCCTGGCCTGGCCCAGGTCCGCCTCGACCCTGTGCTTCTTGTCCTGGACCATATCCGGCCTGACCTGGACCAGGTCCACCACGACCTCCTGGCCCCTGGCCTTCTTGTCCCGGACCGCCATATCCTGCTTGGCCCGCCATAGGTCCTTGACCTCCCGGCCCCTGGCCCTGTTGACCAGGTCCAGGTCCCCCTCGACCACCTGGCCCCTGGCCTTGTTGACCCGGTCCTCCATAGCCGGCCTGGCCTGGTCCGGGTCCTCCTCGCCCTGGTCCCTCTTGTCCTGGACCTGCCAAGCCGGCCTGGCCTGGCCCAGGTCCACCTCGAGCGCCTGGCCCCAGGCCTTGTTGACCCGGACCTCCTGGCCCCTGACCCTGACCACCTGGGCCTTGGCCTTGTTGACCCGGACCTCCATAGCCAGCCTGGCCTGGCCCAGGTCCTCCTCGACCCTGTGCTTCTTGTCCTGGACCATATCCGGCCTGACCTGGACCAGGTCCACCACGACCTCCTGGCCCCTGGCCTTCTTGTCCCGGACCGCCATATCCGGCTTGGCCCGCCATAGGTCCTTGACCTCCCGGCCCCTGGCCCTGTTGACCAGGTCCCCCTCGACCACCTGGCCCCTGGCCTTGTTGACCCGGTCCTCCATAGCCGGCCTGGCCTGGTCCGGGTCCTCCTCGCCCTGGTCCCTCTTGTCCTGGTCCTGCCAAGCCGGCCTGGCCTGGTGCAGGCCCACCTCGAGCGCCTGGCCCCTGGCCTTGTTGACCCGGACCTCCTGGCCCCTGACCCTGACCACCTGGGCCTTGGCCTTGTTGACCCGGACCTCCATAGCCAGCCTGACCTGGCCCGGGTCCTCCACGAACCTGACCCTCTTGTCCTGGACCTCCATATCCAGCTTGACCTGGACCAGGACCACCTCGTCCTCCTGGCCCCTGATCTTGTCCTGGAGCTCCATATCCAGGCTGACCTGGAACAGGTCCACCGCGACCACCTGGCCCCTGGCCTTGTTGACCCGGTCCTCCATAGCCGGCCTGGCCTGGTCCGGGTCCTCCTCGCCCCGGTCCCTCTTGTCCTGGTCCTGCCAAGCCGGCCTGGCCTGGTGCAGGCCCACCTCGTGCGCCTGGCCCCTGGCCTTGTTGACCCGGACCTCCTGGCCCTTGACCCTGACCACCTGGGCCCTGGCCTTGTTGACCCGGACCTCCATAGCCAGTCTGACCTGGCCCGGGTCCGCCTCGATCCTGTGCCTCTTGCCCTGGACCTCCATAACCGGCTTGGGCTGGCCCAGCTACGCCTCGATCACCTGGCCCCTGGCCTTGTTGACCAGGACCTCCTGGCCCCTGGCTTTGTTGTCCAGGAGCTCCATAGCCGGCCTGCCCTGGCCCAGGTCCTCCACGACCACCTGGACCCTGGCCTTGTTGACCTGCACCTCCAGGCCCCTGTCCTTGTCCTGGACCTCCATAAGCGGCCTGGCCCGGCCCAGCTCCACCTTGACCACCTGGCCCCTGTCCCTGTTGACCAGGACCTCCATAGCCGGCCTGGCCCGGCCCAGCTCCACCTTGACCACCTGGCCCCTGTCCCTGTTGACCAGGACTTCCATAGCCGGCCTGGCCTGGCCCAGGTCCACCTCGACCACCTGCACCTTGGCCTTGTTGACCAGGACCTCCTGGCCCCTGACCCTGACCACCTGGGCCCTGGCCTTGTTGACCAGGTCCACCTCGACCTTGTCCCTGTTGTCCTGGACCTCCATATCCGGATTGGGCTGGCCCAGCTACGCCTCGATCACCTGGCCCTTGGCCCTGTTGACCTGGACCTCCTGGCCCTTGGCCTGCCTGTCCAGGACCTCCATAGCCGGCCTGGCCAGGAGCAGGTCCGCCTCGACCTCCTGGGCCCTGGCCCTGTTGACCCGGACCACCTGGCCCTTGGCCCTGTTGGCCCGGACCACCTGGCCCTTGACCCTGTTGACCCGAACCACCCGGACCTTGGCCCTGTTGACCCGGACCACCTGGCCCTTGGCCCTGTTGTCCCGGTCCACCATATCCAGCCTGACCTGTAGCAGGAGCTCCCCGACCGCCTGGACCCTGACCGTCTTGTCCATAGGTAGGCTGACCTGGGCCAGCTCCGCCTCGACCTCCTGGGCCCTGATCCGGTTGACCCGCACCACCTGGCCCCTGGCCCTGTTGACCCGGACCACCTGGCCCCTGGCCCTGTTGACCCGGACCACCATAACCGGCCTGGCCTGTAGCAGGACCTCCCCGACCGCCTGGACCCTGACCGTCCTGTCCATAGCCAGGCTGACCAGGGCCAGCTCCACCTCGACCTCCAGGGCCCTGGCCCTGTTGATCTGTACCTCCTTGGCCCTGTTGACCCGGACCTCCATAACCTGCTTGGCCGGGCCCAGCTCCGCCTCGACCGCCTGGCCCTTGGCCTTGTTGACCCGGACCACCTGGCCCTTGGCCTTGTTGACCCGGACCACCTGGCCCTTGACCTTGTTGACCCGGACCACCTGGCCCTTGGCCTTGTTGACCCGGACCACCTGGCCTTTGGCCCGGACCACCTGACCCTTCGCCTTGCTGACCCGGGCCTCCATAGCTGGCCTGACCTGGAGCAGGTCCCCGACCGCCTGGTCCCTGGCCTTCTTGTCCTGGCCTAGCTGCTCCTCGACCACCTGGCCCCTGGCCGTCTTGACCCGGACCACCATAACCGGCCTGGTCCGGCCCAGCTCCACCACGACCTCCTGGTCCCTGGCCATCTGATCCTGGCCCAGCTGCTCCTCGACCGCCTGGTCCCTGGCCCGGACCACCTGGCCCCTGACCCTGTCCGCCATAGCCGGCCTGTCCTGGCCCTTCTCCCTGTTGGCCCGGACCCCTTGGCCCCTGGCCCTGTTGACCCGGACTACCTGGCCCCTGTCCCTGTTGACCAGGACCTCCTGGCCCCTGGCCTTGTTGACCCGGACCACCATAGCCAGCCTGTCCTGGTCCTGGAGCTCCATATCCGACCTGACCTGGTCCAGGTCCCCCACGTCCGCCTGGCCCTTGGCCCTCTTGCCCTGGCCCAGGTCCACCTCGACCCCCTGGTCCCTGGCCCTGTCCCTGGTCTGGGCCAGGCCCGCCTCGACCTCCTTGTCCTGGACCTCCTTGCCCCTGTCTCTGTTGTCCCGGAACACCATATTCATTCGGGCCCTGCCCAGTTCCGCCCCGACCGCCAGGCCCTTGGCCTCCCTGCCCCGGACCTCCATATCCAGCCTGACCTGGTCCAGCGACACCTCGACCACCTGGACCCTGACCTGGACCTGCCCCTTCCGGTCCTCCGTAACCGTCCCGATCACCACCCTGTCCAGGAACGCTAGAACCACGTCGACCAGCCTGTCGTCCCTGGCCGGGACCACCACCACCCCATCCACCTGGACCCTGCCCATCTGCTCCGGGACCACCATAACGACCTGGGCCCTGTCCTGGACCTCCTCCCCGGCCTCCCGGGCCCTGGCTTGCCTGTCCAGGACCCCCTTTGCTTCGTCCACCTGGGCCTTGGCCTTCACCCGGACCACCCCGACCACCTGGTCCTTGCTGTCCTGGATCTCCGTAGCCCCCGGGCCCCTGTCCACGCTTACCCGTAGGTGCTCTACCATAGTCCTGCCCTCTCTGACCAGGCTTTCCCGCTTTGCCGCCAGTTGGTCCATCATAATCAGGTCCGGTGCGACCTCTGCCTCCAGGTCCACTGGCAGCTCTGCCGCCAGGCCCATAACCCGCTCTGCCACCAGGTGCGCCACCGCCGGGGCCACCACTCCCGTCATCTTGGCGCAAAATTAACGGTGTATTGCAAGCTACCAGATCGGACACAAAACGTGACTTTTTGTCCTCATCGGCTGACCACGAGCGATCATCGAATGTAGATGGATAGCTTTTTAACTTAACACAAGCGTCCTGGCAATCAAACTCAAGCGTCTCGTTCATAAACGGCACATGGAAAAATTCTTTCTGCGTAGAGAACGCCATGCCGCAGCGTCCAAGAGCTTGCACCGGTCGAGTTTACAAAGCGAATTATTTTAAAACACAAATTTCAATTTTTTCTTTTGAAATGTTTATGGCTGGACAGTTTAAAAAGTAGTATCGAAAATACGTCCGACATCAATTGTATCACCAAATTTTCTAATATTCCACGTGCGACAATTTTCACATTTGTTACTGTACTGTATAATTCTGTAATGTACTAACAAATTGTATGAAGCATAAAGGTATTCAGCTAGTACCCAGCTTACTGTGATACATGTTAAATGGAAGAATAGAGAATCCGTCGGCCGTACATCGCAAAAACGTACCTAACGTAAATTAAAAACAAATGTAAGCAGCACCTACACGTCACACAGTGACAATGTGCAAGCGTATCTGAGTATCTACAGCGTGACCGCCAAAGTGAGGTCCGCGCTCCAACGCATTGATTGCTCCTTTTCGCAGCCATGAAGAATAGAGGGACGTTCTCCGGCGATGTATCGCGGCATTGGTCGATAATAATTTTGTGAATACTCACAAAACATTTGGGATACACACGAATTATTGATTAATATTAATTATTAATATTCGTATTTTTACGAGGAGCACTAAGCGAGCAAAAGTAGTTCTTGTTGAGACGACGCACTTTCACATTGGCGAAAAAAGGCGTTAAAAGGACAAAAAGAATGCAATCCGCAAAGCAACAATGACAACGAAGAAATCCATCGCCGACATCTTCAGAGCTAGATGGAGTCGCATACAGCTTTATTCCATACACAGTTTATGGAATCAGAGATGCTGCCTTCTGGACAAAATCATGTCCAACATCGGCAAAGAAATTAAATCATCGTAAATGGTTAGGTCCTTTATTCATGGGATTTATATCGATTTAGTGACATTTTTGACCATGTCAATAATTGATTTATTAAATTTGTGGGCTATTCACAATTGTGGGGCAATTTCAATAATATTTTATATATTTATAAAGTTCTTCTACAAGTTTCAGCGTCCTGTCGCGCATTCCCCGAACTGTTTTTATTTCGCTTAATTTTTCTGCTTTCAAGCTTTTGGTCTTGTTCGTTAAGCTATCGCTTCCTAGTAACATCGCTTTATCCTGTATAATTAAAATATTCTTTCCCATATAGGATCTTGTATCGTTGAGCTGACGTACCTTTTGATCCAAATGGTTGAGGCACTTAATACTTTCCGGAGCAGCTTTGCAGATGCACTCATTCTCCCATAACAAATCACACATCTGGTCATCCTTTTGGTGTAACTAACTTCCAGACAGTGAACACTTTTATAATGATACTGATGACCGCTGGATAAAACAAGGGATAAGAGGAAAATCATTAGAGAGCTTAAGAAATAGTCGGAAGGCTTAACCGCCAGCAATCCAGAGAAGCAGCCGAACGACTTTCCTCCCATCCCGTACAACTAATTCATATTTGTGCACTTATAATTTTTTTATATTCAACTAGAGATTTAAAAGTATTCAGTGTCTTTTGGGCGGGACATAAAATCATTTTTAGCACGGCATTAACATGTTATATCTTCATCATCCTTTATGTTGTCTCGTTGAAACAACTATCACTGCAACTATCAGATTTCTTGAACGCTCAGTTTTATGCTTTGGCATGCAACGACACATCAAAATCAAGTCATTAGCTGCTAGTACTGGGAACCTTAGGCATTAAAAGGGAAATCGAATTTTTCGCAACTCGTTGCGTAAACCATCGATTTTCATTTGCATAAGGTCTGTGCACTGCAGTGCCGCTTGTAGCGGCACTGAAAGTAGTTGATGTTAGCTTCCGCAAAAAATACCAATACTTGCTGGCTTTCCTTTAGGACTTGCCCAATGTGTTTGCAAATCCTGCATTTCCTGAATGTTATTCTCCATGTCACAAATATAACGGGTCTGTTCGTTAAGTCTCTTGGCTTGGTCAGCAGAGGCGCATAGGAGCATTATCGAGCGAGCCTGCGCGAAATGAATGACGCTCAGCCAGCATGTCTAGCCACCGGGACGACCACAAGCTTCAGGCGCTTGTTTACCAGGACCACCAAAGCATCCAGGCCCTTGGCCTGTAGGACTATTAGCAACATAACCACCTCTTGTGGACCCTCCTGCTACCATAAAGTCGTCCTCAGGCTTAAGCAGTATTACGAACTTTTAGAAAAAGTAGACGGTCCTTTTTACTGGACCAATCGCGATTCTATATAAATGCTTTTCGTGCCTCGTGTGCTTTTTAAGTCGTCTAGTTCATCTCAACTTCGTCTTCCCGGGCTTCGACCCCGCCGCGCACCTCTGTAGCTTAGTACGCCTAGAGTCTGGTTTCTTTTATGTGGCCATCCTGAGGCGCATTGGACTAATACTTGGTCTTCCTCCCAGATCGTTCGGGCCTTGACACTCCTGACATTACCACCCTGATTCTGCGCCGTCACGGCCTTTTAGACCCTGAAATGGCCTGATCACCGTCAAACTTAAGAATTTTGGTGTCGGCTCTTGTCTCAACCACTCCATCCGCCCTGTCCCCGGCCATCTTGTTCTGGACCGCCGTAGCCCCCCTGGTCCTGTCCTTGATCTTCATAAGCGTCCGGGTCCTGTCCTTGATTATAACCGCCCTGGTCCTGTCCTTGATCATAACCGCCCTGGTCCTGTCCTTGGCCGTCATAACCTCCCTGGTTCTGTCCCTGTTCTGGACCTCCATAACCGTCCTGCTGCTGTGGATAGTCTTGGCCTGCCGGACCGGGCTTCTGATTTCCGCCACTTTCATCCTTGCGCCGGATCGACGGTGTATTGCAACTTACAAGATCGGACACAAAACGTGACTTTTTATCGTCACTGGCTGCCCACGAGCGATCATCGATTGTAGATGGATAACTTTTAAGCTTAACACATGGATCTTGGCAATAAAATTCAAGCGTCTCGTTCATAAACGGCACATGAAAGAACACTTTCTGTGTAGAGTATGCCATGCCGCAGCGTCCAAAAGCGTGCAACGGTAGTTTATAACTTAAATAGAAGAAAACTTTCAGTATATTTCGTAATGTCAACGTATGGACCGTTTAAAGAATTTAACCGAAAAAAAGAACGACATCAATTTTATCACCAAATTTTATAATTTTCCACGTGCGATAATTTTCACATTTTCCTTTGTACTATACTATTTAGTAATGTACTAAGAACTTCTAAGCTTCCCAACCCAGCTTACTGTGATCTACGTTAAATAAAAGTAGACAATAAATTGGGCAGAATTATGTTAGTCTAATCCCTGGGCTCGGCGTACGGCTAACGATTCATCCGCGGCGTTCATTTCCGAATAACCACAGGGTTGCATTGTCATGCTGGCCGTGCCGGAGCTAATGGTTCGCAGCGCACTGGAATATCCGGAGAGCTCCGCCAAGGGGGCATTCACCAAAATGAGCTAAAAGATGATTATCTACTGATTAAAGCAAATTAATCTTATAAACTTACCTTATTCCTATCTCCCTTGGGCACTACGTCTTTTATAAGCGCGCGCCGCCTAGAGAGATCCGCTATAATCCCAGATATACGTTCATTGGGCGCCACAATTTGCATGGCCATGATGGGCTCCAGAAGCCGTGTGCCGCTTTTACTCAGCAGCTGCAACAAACAAATCAAATGTAACATAATTAAAATAAATTTGAATAAGGACACACCTTTTGCACGCACTGTGCCGCCGCGGCCATGATAAACGAATCGGCAGTGCCCCGTCCCACAGTGACATTGTGCAGACGTATTTGAGTATCTACAACTTGACCGCCAACACGTGGTCCCCGCTCCAAAGCACCGATTGCTCCTTTTCGCAGCACTTGAAGGACCCGAGGACGCAGTGCATTGAGATTTTGAACGTTCTCTGGCGATTTATCTAAGCTTTAAAGGAAATTAATTTAGTGAATTCCCAAAGAATGACCCAGTGCGGACATACCTGAAGAGCTCTTTCTGATTATTGGTCAGTTGTAGGGTTATATTCACATTTTGCTTACTGCCCGCAATATCTTTCTCCACACTTAAGGTTGTTATGGCCGGCGTTTCGATAGCCTCCTTGTAGGCAATTTGTAGCGGACCCAGATCAACATCAATTTTGTACTCACTTAGCAGACGCGACTTGATGATGTCCATATGTAATTCACCCATGCCGCCAAGTACAGTCTGCCCAGTGACGGGATCGTAGCTTACCCGCAAACTGGGATCTTCACGCTGGAGTTGTTTGAGCGCTTGTTCCATGGCTGTTTGAGTTGATAGGCTGGGCGGCTCGATGGAGCAAAAGTACACAGCATCAGGAGTTTTGGGCTCAATTGAAAACAGCTCATGGTTAACATCCAACTCGTCCTCATCATACTGTGGAGCTGCTGCGTCAAGACTCTGAATCAAACGTTTCTGTGCATTCTTCAGGGATGTATGACTGGTTGTAAGCAGATCACCAGTAACTGTTGACTGTAGAAGATGCTGTCTATCGTAACTCAATTATACATAAAAGACTTACCTTAAGGCCCGCACATATGGCCACATCACCTGCTCGCACGGAGCTCACCTCTCGGTATTCATCAGCCAGTGGTTCATAGATTTTCGCTATAACCTCCGCTTGACCACGGGAAGAGAGCACACGCATTCCACGCTTCAGCTCGCCGCGCAGCATGCGCACCAGGGTAAGAGGTCCACGCTGCTTGTCGTGCACAATTTTAAAAACCTTACCCGCAAGATCATTTCTGCAATTATGTAACACTGTGGTAGTTGAAAACTAACTATTGGCTGCTTACCCAAAACAGTTATATATCTGATTGCGTTCGTTTGGTGTTGGCAAATAAGCATTTACGGCATCCATTAAACGTTGTATGCCTATATTTTTATAAGCAGAGCCTAGCAGCACGGGCACAACCTTCTGCTGGCATGTGGCGCGCCGCAGGGCTTGAACAATTAACTCATTACTGACTTTGTCAAAGCTCTCAGTGCTAATGACAACCTCAGCTAGCTCGTCGTCGAGTCCAGATAACTGATCAATTAGTTCATTGCGCTTTTCATGCAATTCGCGAATTTCAGAAGAAGATTCTAGTTTATCAATACTATAAGTTCTTCCAAAATCGTTCTGTTGCCAAGTCAACTGCTCCAATGTAATTACATCATATATGCCTGTAAGATATTGCATTTCAACCAATTAAGTTGCTCTCTTTAGTCTTTCCATATAGCTCACCTAAATGTCCGTCAACGTTCTTCGCCGGGAGTTGCGTGCAAATGGGTTTTGCATCTAGCTTCGCCTTTAAATCGTCAATGCATTTGTCAAAAATAGCATCTGGACGATCCATTTTATTAACGAAAACAAGCCGCGGCAGCCTGTGATTATCTGCCTGTGTCCACACGGTAACTGTTTGCGCTTCCACGCCAGCCGTGCCATCCAAGACAACAACGACGCCGTCCACAGCATATAGAGACTGCTCCACCTCCATCGTGAAATCAATATGTCCGGGCGTGTCTAGCAGATTAATACTAAGTAAAAGCCGTGTAAGGAGCATAGTTCCAACATTTATTATCTGGACACGCACCGCTTACCATTCCAGGCAAATGTAACGGCTGAGCTGCAAATCGTGATGCCTCGCTCGCGCTCTTGTGTAAGGTAATCCGTAACCGTGTTGCCGCGATGTACCTCGCCCAAAGATCGAGTCTTGCCTGCATAATAAAGCATGCGTTCCGTTGTTGTGGTTTTGCCTACAAGTTAAACAGCATACGATTTTAATGATAAATTTTAAAATCATTGCAATGTTTTAGTACCTGCGTCAATGTGTGCCAAAATACCAATGTTTCTGATATCATCACTATAGCAACGGTTGATAAAATGTGCTTGCTGTCGCAACAAGAACCTAGGGCACCTTAATTGAGCACTCAATAAACTATATTGCATTATTTTAATTGATTAATATACCACAAACTTAACGGATAGACATGCAACTTTTGCCGCCTAGACAGCTGTTACGTGCAGCTGTTTTTTAAATATGAGTACTTTAATATCGATAACGGCAAAGATGCAACAGAATGGTATCGATTCCAATGTTACCAATGTATAAAAGAATCATACAATATTGCTCGCATTTCAATTTCTTAAATTGTCTGTCAAAAATATCCACAATACCACAATGAACTACAAAAACCACGACTGCTTTAAAGATTGCGCCCGATAAGACGACCCAAAGATCGCGTGAAAAATGAAAAGAATTGTATTTCATTTATTGTGTATTTGTGTATCGCTAGTGATTTAATATTAATATTAGTTGGCCCTGCCAGCCGCAATGAAGATTAATCCGCATTATTTGAGTGTAGGCATGTATCAGCACGACGAATGTGAGATAGGATCATTGGGATCTATCGTTGAGTAAGCCAAGATCCATAGGCATCGCACCCAGAAAGGTTCGTTCCCGTCGCGCAAGGTGTTACTCCGCTGTACGCAGCAAGGCGTTCGGTTCAAACAGAAAGGCGTAGCTGGAAAGCTAACTATTCAAATGTGAAACATTTCTACATCCGTAGATTTACAATATTGCTCAGCTCCTTTTCCGTGGACCTTGGCGCCATCGTCAATATCCTGTATTAATCCAATACCGGCGCACATACCCTCCTCCATATATTTTGTGCCACTATGAAGTTCACGCACTCTCTTATTCAGTTCGTTGAGTCGCCTTTTGCTTTCGACAGCAGCTTCCCACATGCACGTATTCTCCTCTATCAAATTGCCTAACTGGCCATCCTTTTGCCTTAGCAAAGTCCGTAGTCGATCCATCTGACGTATGCAGTGTTCTATATTGTTGATATTCTGACCACCAAAATATTTATTCTCGCTGATATGCTCGAAGCAATCGGCTTGTTTGGCCATGTCTTTTACGATGAGTTTTATGGTGGCACTCGTGTACAAGATCAGATCATCCCCAACATCTGGAAAGTCTGGAATATTAAACGAGGGACAGTCACCACGGTTATTTCCGCACTTTTGGTTGATTTCACAGACGACGGTCTATAATGTGTGTGAAATATAAAACAAGGGATTAGAGAGGAAAATCATTATAAGTAGTTTTGGATTGAAACGGAATGCCAGGGCTTGGAAAAGTGAAAGGGAGAAATATGCAGACGGCTTAAGCCGTCAACAATCCAGACGAACCCTAACGACTTTCCTCTCATCCCCTTTATGATTATAAAACTTATATATTTTGTGCACTTATAATTTTTTTTTCTAATTTAACTACAGAAAGGACACGGCATTAACATGTCACGTCGCCATCATCCTCTAATCCTCCGGTGTTCTTGAAACAACTATCACTGCAACTTTCTATCAATTCGTCTAGGTACCGATACCCAGATTTCTTGAACATTTTAGTTTTATACTTGGAAAGGATACAGAGGCACAGTGACAACAAAATTGAATATCCCTCTGATTAACAATGCTTACCATTAGCTGCTGGTACTGGCAATCGTAGGCATTCAAAGCCAAGTCACGTTTTCGCAGCTCATTGCGTAAAACATCGATCTCCATTTGCATCTGGTCGGCACGCTTCAGCGCCGGCTGGAGGGTCAGCACTTGTTGTTGGAGCTCATTGCAGCGGCACTGAAAGCAATTGATGTTTGCTCTCGATTACAAAACACCCAGAAATGCTGACTTACCTTAAGGACTTCTTCATTGTACTTGGACTGCTCCACCTCATTTTCATAGTATTGCTGCATTTCCTGAATGTCATTCTCCATATCATTAATATAACGATTTTGTTCGTTGAGACTTTGGACTAGATTAGCATCAGCCCAATTCCCTTGGTTTGCCATGCCGCAACGTCCTCGAGCTCACACCGGTAAAATTATTTTTTGTTACAGAGCAAATTATTTTAAAACACAAATTTCAATTTTTCGTTTAGAAATGTTTGCGGCTCTAAGGCTTAAAAAGTAATGTCAAACGTAAGCTCTAAATCAATTACATTTTCTGCGGCGCGTGACAGTTTTCACATTTGTTACTTTGCTGTATTAAGAGGTGACGTTGTGCAGAAGTATCTGAGTATCTAAAACGTGACCAATACGTTCACCATGCTGCAAATCACCGATTTCTTCATTTCGCACCACTTAAAGGACGCGAATAGAGATTTAAGATCTTGCGATTTATCTAAACTTTAGTGGATAATAATTTAGTGACTGATCCACAGTAAGAACATACCTGAAGAGCTCGCTCTATTTATTGACAAGTTGTAGGGTTATATATTTTATATTTTGCTTACTCCATGTAGGCAGATCGAGAAAAATGTTGTGCTCATTGAATGATATCCATGTGTACCTAATAAAATATATCGCATCATTTAAATATGTAAATTGTCGCCCAGACAATAAAATAACGTATTATGAGAAATATGCAAAAATGAGAATGTCTTAGAAACTGGCTGGATGAATTTTCTTGATGCAAATAGCAAAACGATTGATTTGGGGCCATTATTGGAGAAATTAATAAATATAGTTTGAAATTTGTTTAAATATTGCCAACTTATTGTTAGAACACTGTGTTTAAATTCTTCAATTCACTTTTGCCTTATTTAGCAGCATTAGAGATTATCAAAGATAATGTTTTATTGTACAGTGGCAATTATTTTAGTCTTCATTTCTTTCATATACATATGCACATAATTTGAATTAATTTGTTCCCGCTCAATACTGTATAAAATTGTTCAGCACTGATTCCAAGCTGTGGTTCATTTCTGTCGGAGCTAGTATTTCTATAGGACTTTAAATGAACATGATGTGTGTTTACATTAAATTAATTTTCTAAAAACTTTCTGATCGATTTGTTTAGAATTAATGCGTTAAGCTTCCTAAAGCATGTATCTTTAAATTGGCATAGCGTGCATTGAGGTAAAGATATTAGGGTTCAAGTGTAAGGCTAATTTTTTACGGTCATTTTGTATGGGGCTGGCAACAAGGTTGCTGCACACTTGTTCAAATATCTAAAAAAAAACGTGCTGATCGATTTTTATAATTTGTTCATTATTGGATAGGTGAAACTATAGACTTTAGTCGTGTATATGCGGTTTTCGGGGCCATTATCCCTAAATTAAGATATTTAAAGAATCGTGGAAACCTAATTATTCAACCCCTTGGTTAACCAATATTATAAATTAAAATTCAAAAAGAAATGAATGTGGACAGTAAATAATTTAATTTTTAGCAATTCCGCATTTAAATTTATTAGGTTTCGTGCTTAAAAACATAAATAAATGCATTTAAAAGTGACCAATTCCCATTCCGATACCAAGTACCAAAATCGATGCTTAGTCATCGCCGCTAATTTGACGCAGATATAATTTAGTCGTGCGGCATCGTCGATGCCAATTCGATAATAAGAAATACCAGCGCAAGCAGCCAGAATCAAACGTAATTATAAAATAAATTAAAGTTATCTATTAAGACTGCACCAAGCTACCCCATCCATAAGTCAGCCCAATATCCACACACCGGGCCGTCATGCTGGACTTGTACAGGCGCGCGGTGGGTCGCTTTCCACTGGGCAATGTCAGTTACATGTTTGCCTATGGCTCCGGCGTAAAACAGCAGGTGGGCTACGAAAGTATCAGCCAGAGGCCGGATTCTAAAAGTGTCATCGATTTAGTATTTTGCGTACGCGATACTGTGGGCTTCCATGCGGAGAATATACATCGGCATTCCAGTCATTATTCGGCGTTGCGTTACCTAGGCGCAAACTTTGTGACACAGTATCAAGAGCTCTTGGGCGCACAGGTTTATTTCAATACGCTTGTGCCGTTGCATGATCTTGGTGTGACCATCAAATACGGTGTGGTGCATGAGGAGCATTTAATTGAGGATTTGCTACATTGGCGGCACTTATATTTGGCTGGACGCCTGCAAAAGCCCGTTACTGCTCTCGTTAATCTGGACGACAATCCACGACTTAAGTCTGCGATGGAACGAAACCTGCAGTCAGCGTGCCAAGTCGCTCTGCTGCTGCTGCCCGAGAAGTTTACTAGCTACGAGCTATTCACTGCCATTGCTGGACTCAGCTACAAGGGCGACTTTCGCATGATTTTTGGCGAGAATAAGCAGAAGGTGCACAATATTGTCCAGCCACAACTCTCCGAGTTCTTTGCGCTTTACCTGCCGGCCATGCGGCATCTGTCACAGTACTTGGCCGTGAATATGCATGGCGTGGAACCGGGTTCACTAAAGCCAGCGATTGTTTTTGAGCAAGATAAATCGCGCGATGCCACGCGATTTCATCTCCGCCATTTACCCAAGGAGCTATGCGGTCGTCTGCAGCGAAATGCCGCCTGCCGCGGTGACTACACGGATGTGGTAGAATATCTGGTGGCAGCACCACAGCCCTCCAAAATAGTCCAGGTCTCGGTTAATGACATTGTCTGGCGCAGCAGCATCACGCAATCGCTCAAAAATATAGCCACTGCGGGCCTTATCAAGTCCTTGGTCTACAGCTATCGCAAGGCATTGAAGACTTTCGCCGTTTAAGAAACTTTCGCATCTGCCATAGGTCCGCTAATCCTTCCTGCCAATTATTGACTAAGTTCCGCTTCTTGTGCAGTTTTTGTTAATTAATTTTAAGCCTCAAAGGTGTTGACATCAAAAGAAAATCTGTTGTTAAAATCAAAAAAGTAAAGCCACTGAGTTTTCATTGCCAGCAATTTATCGCCAATTTCAGAAGCCATGACCAGCGATTTCAGCAGCTCCAGCGCCGAAGAACACAGGCGTAAGCGAAAACATAAAAAGCAAGACAAGGATGATGCCGATAAGAGGAAGAAATCGAAAAAACACAAACATGAAAAGCGCCGCAAGGAAAAGAAGCGCAGCAAGTGTCTCGAATCACCCGAGCAAGAGCAACTGCGCCAACAAATGTCCGTGGTGCCACCCAGACAGATACCGGAGGCGGTTGACAATTCAGATGCCTTTGGGCCTGCGCTTCCACCACATTTGACCAGACCCCAGATAGAACCTCAGGCACAACCGCCTTCGATCATTGGGCCCGTGATGCCTAGCCAACTCCCGGAGCCAACAACATCTCAAGCTGATTTTGATGAAGGCGAGGAAGATACCGCTGATGACCTGGTGGGCACGTTTGGACCCATACCAAATGCCACACAAGTGGAGCTGGAAGAACGAGCTTTGGCCTTAAAACTAGCTGCCTTGGAAGGCGGCTTGGGCACTTCTACAACGGAAACAGATGTACGCGAAGAATGGATGCTGGAGTTGCCCGAGGTGGGACTGAAGAGCGGTCTTGCAGCTCTGAACAATATGAAGCGGACATTCTACCACGGCAAGGAGCGGCCGGATTTTAGTGATCGTAGCAGCTGGACCAAGACACCGCAGAGTGCCGCCGCTGGCCCAAAACCATGTAGCTCCAAGGATTTGGAAAAAACAGCGCTGGTGAACTATGAGCGACAGCGTGACGAAGAGCAGGAGCGCATTGCTAAGAAACACAAAAAAAAGCACAAACGCGATGAGTCTCTAGTCGATTTGCATCAGAAAAAACTGCGCAAGGAGCAGCGTGAACGGGTAAGATTCATCAACAATAAAGATCTTAAAAGTGTTGTTACGAAAATTGTTTCATGTTTGCAGGAAAGGGAGCTGGCTGCCAGCGGTTCCAAGCCCGAACGGCGTCCCTTTAGCCGTGACGTGGACCTAAAGCTCAACAAGATTGACAAAAATCAAACCAAGCAAATAGTGAATAAGGCTAAGATACTTAATACAAAGTTCTCCAGCGGTCAAGCAAAGTATCTATGATGAGCATTGTATAAATTAGGAAATATATTCTTAAGAAAGTATACAATTAATTTAATATAAATATTTTATTGTATTTTTCATCGCTGTGGCGGCGGCTTGGGTTTGGGTATTTTGGACAGAAGTATTTGAATCTCGTCCTTCTCTTTCCAGTCCTTCCACAGTTCATATAAATTGACAATGGCGCGCACTATCTCCTGCACCTTGTCCAAATCCACGTTGAGCTCAGCGAACCATTGCTTGGTGGAATCCTTTTGCATTATGACGCAGGCGATTTGCAGGCAGGCAATTGCAATCTAAAAGTATTTGGGGATTAATCTGTTAATTGAGTCAATCGGGCCCCATTTTATTCTCACCTGATACGGCGGATAGAGCAGGCAGACATCGGTGCGCAACGAGTCGTTAACAATGCGCCAGCTAAGCGTCAACAACTGATCCTCTTGACCCATATCCTGCACCAGCTGCAGCAAGGGCCGATATGGTTGGAACACAATCAGGCAACAGTCAAGATTCTCCAGTAAATAAAACTCGCACTCGAGTATGTGATTTGTGCGATAGGGAAACTCCTGCGTGTAGGCATAGCTGAACTTGGTCTTGATAGCGGACTGGCAAATGGAGATGAGGCGCGAATTGGAAATGACGCCAAACTCCTCCACTTTGGAGGCTAGCAGTATGCAGGTGGGCGCAAGCAGCAGCGGATCAATATTTTTTAATGAGTTACGCGCATAGAAGCGCTTGAAATAAACAGTTGCCGTGGCAATAACTTGTTGCCGCAGTTTCAGCTGCTCCCCAAGTACTTGAATGACATTGGCAAAGAATATAAATATCTTTTGATACTCGTCCTCGCTGAGCGCCAGCAAATCGTTTTGGCGTTCTCGCAGCAAATCCTGCTTGTCCAGTATCCATTGCTGAGAGTGCGAGCTTTGCCAGAAGTTGCCGGCCATTATAAACTTAAATGCTTGTAGTAAGCTAGCTTAGATTTTTCGGCAGTAAATTTAAATTGTAGGTATTTTAACAAAAAAATAAATAAATTGCCGAAAACAGCAAAAAATAGGAAAATAGCCCAAAACTCTGCAATTATCGCGTTGCCAACTTGAAACAGTGTGACCAGTGTTGTTAACCAGCGAACAGCTGATTTGTGCGCAGCCAACTTAACGCCTTAGCCTCTGTGTGTGAAATTTTCAGCAGGCGCCGCGATATCGGGAACCCAGAAGTTTTAGTTATTTTAAGTGCATAAGTTATTGAACGATCATAAGAAACGATGGCGTTGCGTGTACTTGGAGCAACGCAAAATATTCGCACATACATGCGCGGCGTCGACCTCATCAAGGTAAGGAAAAAAACCATATTTCAGCTTACACTCCAGGATTTTAAATTACGTAATTGTGTATGTTGTAAGTTTCACATTTGCAATTTACGCGTTGCATGCGTCCGGAGAGTCTCAGGCTTAATGGTGATGCCAGGACTCGCGTGGCCCTTTAATAAATTTCTTTGAAAATTAAATAAAATAGTTACAAAATTGCTATAGCAAATTTGAGGTTATGTGTCGCCAATTGCCCAACCAATGCAAAACTCAACATTTTGTTTTGATTTTCTTAGCGCTACAAGTCGGCTTTAACCGTCAAGAAGACGCTGTTAAACATACCCGCTACGCAGGTGACTAAGCTGGACAATGGCCTGCGCGTCGCTAGCGAGGATTCCGGCGCCTCCACTGCCACCGTTGGACTCTGGATCGATGCTGGTTCCCGTTCCGAGAATGACAAGAACAATGGTGTTGCCCACTTTCTTGAGCACATGGCCTTCAAGGTGAGCTAACATACCATCAAGTATATACATTTATATTAATAAATTTGTTTTCCTTATCAGGGCACTGCCAAACGTTCCCAAACCGATCTGGAGCTTGAGGTTGAGAACATGGGTGCTCACCTGAACGCGTACACTTCTCGGGAGCAGACCGTGTTCTACGCCAAGTGCTTGTCCAAGGATGTGCCCAAAGCAGTTGAGATTTTGGCTGATATCATTCAGAACTCTAAGCTGGGCGAGTCCGAGATTGCGCGAGAGCGCTCGGTCATTTTGCGCGAGATGCAGGAGGTGGAAAGCAATTTGCAGGAGGTGGTCTTTGATCACTTGCACGCTACCGCTTACCAGGGCACTCCCTTGGGCCAGACCATTCTCGGCCCTACCAAGAACATTCAGTGAGTGGAAATTAGTTGTTTTATATTTTGAACGAGGCTAAACATTGTGGCTTGCAGGTCAATTGGCAAATCCGATTTAACCGATTACATTCAGACCCACTATAAGGCATCGCGCATTGTTTTGGCTGGTGCTGGTGGCGTCAAGCACGACGAGCTGGTTAAGTTGGCGGATCAGTCTCTTGGCCGTTTAGAGGCTAGCGTTCTGCCAGCAGAAGTGACCCCCTGTCGCTTCACCGGCTCTGAGGTGCGCGTGCGTGACGATTCGCTGCCATTGGCTCACGTAGCTGTCGCTGTTGAGGGATGCGGCTGGACCGATCAGGATAACATCCCATTGATGGTAGCCAACACTTTAGTTGGTGCCTGGGACCGCTCCCAGGGCGGCGGCGCCAACAATGCATCCAACCTAGCGCGCGCCAGTGCCGAAGACAGTGAGTATTAATAACCAATTGATCTTTGTTTTATTGTATAATCTTCGGTTTGTGTTATAATTGCAGATTTGTGCCACAGCTTCCAGTCTTTCAACACCTGCTATAAGGATACTGGCCTCTGGGGCATCTATTTCGTTTGCGATCCATTGCAGTGTGAGGTATATCAGAATCTATTTTAGCATAGTATTGTTTTTATATATAGAGCGAACTATTTTAGGATATGATCTTCAACGTGCAAACCGAATGGATGCGTCTGTGCACCATGGTCACCGAGGCAGAGGTTGAGCGCGCCAAGAATTTGTTGAAGACAAACATGCTGCTGCAATTGGATGGTACAACACCTATTTGCGAGGACATTGGTCGTCAGATTCTGTGTTATAATCGCCGCATCCCGTTGCATGAGCTGGAGCAGCGCATCGATGCCGTCAGTGTGCAGAATGTGCGCGACGTGGGCATGAAATATATTTATGACAGATGCCCCGCTGTGTCCGCCGTTGGGCCCGTTGAGAATCTGCCCGACTACAACAGAATTCGCTCCTCAATGTACTGGTTGAGGGTTTAGGGACCATGCCGGTGCTAAAACATTGTTGCTAGCCGAGTAGTTTAATTGAAGAAATTTGATGCAAGAGAATCAGTAAAAACCAAAATAAAATAAAACTTACTAAAATAAAATGCAGTAATTGTTGTTCGCTATATTTTATTGATATTTATAACTTATTATTAAGAAATTTATATAAATTTAAACCTAATCGTGCGAGTATTTGATGGGTATGCCGCTGAGACCCTGCTGCAATTTTGCTGGTTCGGTTTGTCCCAAAGCTGGATCCAAGCCCTGCCAAGTGCGATCCTCAAACGTCAGACCCGTGTCAGTTGTCATCAGAGCCATTTTTGCCTGAGTAGCCACCGTGGTATTGCTTGCATCGACTGTCTCATCGCAGCCAGTACCGCCTCGCATGCGTCCGCTGACCAGGCTAACATCCTGTGGCTGCACGGCCTGTGCATCAAAGGGCAAAAAGCTGCGACCCTTGGGCAGCAATTGCTTGAAATCTGTGACATACGCCTCCGGGTATTTCATATGCCAGGCTGGATTCAGCGCCATTTCCGCCTCGAAGACGGATACAATGGGTTTGTAGTACTCTTTGGAATTATACATATTGTTAAAGGGACAACCAATTAGCACAAAGCAATCAATCTCCAGAAAGTTGGCCAGTTTTGCGGGATTTATGCGGCCAACGGAAATCAGCTGCGTCTTGATGCCACGACTCTTTGCCATTTCCTGCAAACGCGTCACCACGTCCAAATAACCGACAGCGCTCAATGTGGCCACAATAAGGCCCAAGGTCTGTGCATCTTTGCACTTCTCTATGTAGTAATAGCGTCGGCGTATATATTGAGCTGTTAGCGGATTTTTGGCACTCAGTGTGCCAGTGGCACCGTCCAATATATGCCACTGGAACGCTTTAGTAGTTAGCGACAAATTGGCGAAACGTTGATTATCGGCACCCACAAAAATGCAAATGCGCTCGGCATTCTCGGACTCTGCGTATTGCTTGCTCTCGATGCAATCTTCAGCCGGTGGTGGATACGGCTCAATGAACAGCTTCTTGGGTTGCAGCACATCGCGCAGATGGTGATAAAGCGTGTCTTCGCCCTCAGCCAGCACGCTACTAGCTGGCGGCTGCTCGTACAGATGCTGATAGCCTATGTCCAGGTAGACGCAAACCTCTCGTTCGCCGCACTCCGGCTGCAGCGTAGCTAGCTGTTGCAGTATTGTGGAAAGCTCTATCGACAGCACCGGATACAAATAAAGCACCGGCAGGCGACTGGCTTTGCTGCGGCAAGCATTGCCAAAATGAATCATGCTGTCCGCCTCCACATGAGCCGCAGCTATTTCATCCACGCAACAGCTGCCATATGTCGTGTCTGCTAAAATGAATATTTTGCACTCCTCTGCTGCCAGAGCTGTCTGTAGATAGGTGCTGATGGCATTGCTGTGTGGCAGATAATCATCTGGGAATTGCAGGCAGATCTGAGAAATGTGTTAAAATCTAGAAACGATTGTTAGTGATAGAAATTACGCACCCGCTTATAACCATTTTGTCGTATCCAGTTGCTGCTAACTTTTTTGTGCGTCTCGTTCCAGATTTGTTCAAATATTATCGGCAATTCAGCTGTCAATTCTGTCTGGCGCTCCAACGCCGCCGTATCCAGGCTGGAAAAGGCAGATGCTGTCATTATCCCTTTTAATAATTCGCAAAGATCGTAAAATAAACAATTGAAGTGAAAGGCCGATAATCAAGATTATATGTGACTACCCATCGATAAGTATTACACATTGCACAACTGTAGTTGTCTCGCTCTAATATGAGGAATTTGAGGTATTTTAAAAAATCAGTGCATATCGCGCAAAAAACGATCTATCGATAATTTAGTGCTTTTCACATCACTAAGTTAACAGCTCGCCAACTAAGAAGGCAAGCGAAATTTGTCGAAACTGACCAGACATATTTGTTTTTGTGGGAAACAGACGCGCCATCGAATGAGAATACGCGCGCATAACTCAACGTGAAGCGACAGCAGACAAGCATAAATTATATACGAAATATTGTGAAAACTTTTGCAAATCGACAACTACAATGGATGACTCACGCGAGGAAAGCCAATTTATTGTGGATGATGTGAGCAAAACAATTAAAGAGGCAATCGAGTCGACTATCGGAGGCAATGCGTACCAGCACGATAAGGTTAACAACTGGACCGGCCAGGTGGTTGAGAATTGCCTGACTGTGCTGACCAAGGAGCAGAAGCCATACAAATACATTGTCACCGCCATGATTATGCAAAAGAATGGCGCCGGCTTGCATACGGCCAGCTCCTGCTATTGGAACAACGATACCGACGGCAGCTGCACAGTGCGCTGGGAGAATAAGACCATGTACTGCATTGTTTCCGTTTTCGGCCTGGCTGTCTAGGCCAAAAATCAAGAACACATCAAAAATCACTTACAACATCAATGGGGGAGGGATTAACAAGATTGCCTTGCATTTGTTTTGCGTGTGAGTAAAAATGAAATACATATTTTCAAAAGCCAATTATCAATTGCCACATTCTACAGCTGGACACAGAGCCAAAATCAGTTTACTTAACTCTGCTAAAATACTTCAGCGAACTGTTTGTTCAAACCACATATAACAAGGAATCTAACCAATCTATATCAAGTTACAACGACGAGCCAAGCATTGTCGAATTCTAAGAATGCAACAAACACATACAGCAAAATTTCCAATTATTTAGCAAAATGAAATGTATTTGTATTATTTTCTCGAGTTCTGAATAACAAAAACTGCACGCAAGTGTTAGATGTTACTCACGTTTTATCATTTAATAATCTAAATAAAATGAAATGTAAAAATAAATAATGGTTTTTTAAGATACAAAAAACGGCACGCAGCGTTATATTTTTCTCACGATTTGTCATTTAAAATACAAGTAAAATATGTAAAAATAAATCGTGCTTTTTTAGGTCCTCTATTCGGCCTTGAACTCGAATCGGCCCGAAATTGTTTAATCGATGCAACTGCTGCAATCAATACAGGGTGTTTTTTCTACTGCCTTACTGATGCTAAATTTGCCACTGCTATTTCTTGCGCTGAAAGCGCCTGGAAGACGTCAGCGCGGGCACAGTGCTGGGCAGCCGCAGTGATAGCATATCCGAGCGGGCTTTGGGACGGGCATTTACAATGTGAGCATAGGCAATGATGCGATCCTTGGATGTACGCAGAATGCGTGAGAGTATATTGACGTCCACTTCGTGCTTCTCGCTGATGAGCAGGGCAAGCACAATGAAATGAGTGAGTGCCTTCTCTGTGCTAAAACTGGTGCGTGTGAAGGATTTGGCAACATTGGGATCGGCAAAACGATGCCGTACATCGTTCTCCACCTTTTCCGTGATGCGCGACAGTTCAACATGCTTCATTTGTCGTTTGCGCAGCGCGATTAGCGATTGCAGCGCATCCATGTAGATAATCAATTTAAGGTTGAGGATGTCCTGCTTCGTGGTAACTTCCTTATCCTGTATGCGCTTGATGCAATCGCGCAAATAGTCCGACTCGATGCTGCACGTGAATGTTATTAGTTGAGATTTGGTTAATGGTATATTTAACTTACGGCAGTGTCTCCAATGGCGTCGAGTACACACTGTTGGCCTCTTCGTCCAGGCGATCCAGTAGGGATTGTGGCACCACGTCCTCCACGTCGTAAATTTCGCTTATTTTTGTTGCCGCCTTATCACACTTGGGCACGATGGTGGCCAAGTATTCCGCATTGTTTGCGTCCACTTCGGGCAAACTGTTATCCTCTTCATCCTCACCATTCTGGCGCACAGAGCTCTGCACGGTTTCATCCAAATCTTTACGCATCACATCCACATTGACCATCATTTGCTCGTGATTGGCTACATAGCGGGATGCCTTGCGTCCACCAAATTCCTTGAGCAGCTTCTTCGTGGCATGCTCTTTGCTTAGCATTGGTCGGTTCTCCAGCTTTTCCATCTTCTCGTAGATGTGATTGGACAGCAGCGCTTGTTGCACAGGCACAATTGTTGCTTTATTTGTGGTTTTGTTGCGCACGCAAATATACGTATCAAACTCTTCGCTGTCCTGCAAATCCCCCACATAAGTGTTAACACCGGCCATGACCAATGCGCGCTTGCGTGGATTTCGATTGTTTTTGCTCTCAACCAAACAGAAATTGGAGCTGGCGCCGAGCGAGCCGTTCTGGAAATTTACTGCAACCCGAAGCCGTTTTAGTGGCGACATGCTTTGGTTTTATTCAACACTTACGCATTGTGGGTAAATATGCATCTTTTTTGCGTTTGTGAACAGTTTCAATCAATGTTTTCTCATCCATTTTTATTTAATTAAAATAAAACTAAACTATCTTAAAGTTTGAATGTGCCGTTGCACGTGTAAGAATTCTAAATAGAAAATCAGCTGTTGTCCGTCGCGGCGTTGCCAGATGATTGCTGTCACCAGAGTTACCAAATTCAGCACGCGCTGCACAGCCCGCCAATTTTAAAATGTAGATATTATGGATTCCGCACCAGCTCTGCATTTATATTAAAGCCCGAAAAGTTGTAATGCTTGCTTTTGACTATTTTCACAACTTGCTGTTATATTGAAAATATTTATAGTTAAATTTTAATTGTTTAAGTTTTATCTACTCACCAGCACCAGTTTTATTAAAAACACTGCAAATGTCAGAAAATTAATGCTCATAAGTGCTGCTTCTGGTGGAAAATCCAAATTGGATTCATCCAACAGGCTGCGTCGTCGTCGTCTGTGACGCTCCGTTGGCAGCCACAGCACCGAGAACTGTTGCTCTGTGGGACGTATAATGCACTTAGTGTCATTTCTTTATTATTTTAAATACGCACCAATAACTTTCATGAAAGAATCGCGTAGTTGCTTCAGTAATTTAATTTTGCTTTCAAAGTTGAGCGCTGATTTCTTTATCCAACCGACTTGCATTTTTTTCAGAAATTTTATAAAACCCTGCATGCTGGGCAATTGCAGCTCGTCATCGTCGACATCGGTATCCGACGGCTCGGTGGCTGTCTCCACAATGCCATCTGCATCCTCAGCACTCTCCACATGCGACGAGTGACGGCGTGATGTGGTTTCCACTTTGGGTGTAACCACCAAATCCACTTCTACTGGCGGCATGCTAGAGCTATTCTTCACCACCAACTTGGTCCTGGCATGAATCACCTGACTGCCGTTTGGGACCACAACTTGAGAGCTGTGCTTCAGCCCGCCTGCATCGCTGACTATCAGCGGATTGCTCTGACTATTGCTCAGTCCAAATCGTTCGCGCTGATACTCGATCCACACGGCGCTGGGCGTAGTTAAACCCTCGGGACTTACATTTCCTTCAACGGACAGTTGCTTGACCTGCTTGGGGGCTTCAATTGGCTGCGAGTGCGAGTGAGATATCTCCACCCACTCGGTTAGACTGAAGTGGGACAGTGCCAGCAGCAGGCACAGCTTGGCTACAAACTGACGCATCTTGTTCGTTAAATGGCTCCGCAGCGACTGTCTGGAAAAGTGGTTGAAAAGTCTTTGGAAGAAAAGGGTGTCAACCGTTGCATGCCACTGAGATTTGTGGCACAGATAAACAAGATTCATTTTCAAGCATTCTTTTATTTATCTAAATTGTTTTCGTTTTTATTTTTTTTTATAATTGTTTCTAAAATACGAGTACAGCTGAGCGTTTTCGGGTTGGTCTATATGATCATATTGTATGCATATTTTATGTACTGTAATTCGTTAGGTTCTTCTTTTGGCTATAAACTAGTTTTGATGCTTAAGAAAAATTTAGCACAGAGATTTCAGTTACAAAAGTTGCTGGAAAAGCGTGTGAGAAATATAATTTGTTCGGATGGAAATGTAATTTCCTTCTTTTTTTTTGCAAGAGCAAGCGCTAGTGCAAGCATGAAAAAAGGTATTTCGAAATTCACAGTTATGTGATAAGTTTAGATCGCTGAAAATTTTTAATTTTTTTTTTTTTTTTTTTTCACTTTCGAACAAGCTGCTAATTAAAATTTGTCCTTAATTTACAGTCAGTGACAAACATATGTATGTGTATATAAACAATAAAATATGTATAGAAAAAGCTATGGATAAGTGGACGCTATTTGATGTGCTTGCAGAGATGAAAGCGCATCCACTTCAGCGCCTTATCGCCAATGGCCTCTACTTTCGGCGAGCTGGTCAGACGATGGCAGCCGGCACAGTTCGATGGGGATGGATAGCTATCGCTGGGCGCGCTATGGCAGCCGGACAGCGGTTGCATCAGTTCTGGATTTGTTGCGTTTGTTGTTGTTGCTGTTGTTGTTTTGACACCTGCAGCAGGTCAAATGTCACCAGCGCTGTCCCAGCGCACATCGTCTGCCTCATGGGTGAGATAGCGTCCCAGGCCCACTTGCGTCTCCAAATTACGCAAATCCCTGTATGTCTGCTTGTCCTGCAGCCAATAGTGCATCAGACTCTTGTCGCATGTGTAGCGTTTGCGCTGCTTCACCTGCAGCAGGTTGTTGATAAGGTCAATGGCTGGCGGGAGGGTGGATGAAGAAGATGTTAGATATTTTTGGCATAATAATATAATTTTACGGTATATCCCAGCCTTGCCCGAATTTCCACCCATTTCCCGCCCGTAAAAAATTAAAATCTACCCGTGCTATTTTGTTATGTTGTATTCAAGTGTTTTCCGCGTAAAATTTCCCAAAACCCAGTCTTAGCGTGGTCCGGTAAAACAGCTTTATATAGATAGACATCTGGACTTACCATTCGAGGAGATCTCCTTCCATGGATTTGGTGGATACATGAATGCCGCGTTCTGTATCTGATCGTTAATATCCTCCTCCTCGTTGAAGGGAAATGTGCCGCTGAGGCTCACATAGATGATGACACCGACGCTCCACATGTCCAGCGAGCGATTGTAGCCCTTGTTGCGCAACACCTCGGGCGCCAGATAGGCGGGCGTACCCACAACCGAACGTCTAAAGGATTTCTCGCCAATGATGCGCGCATAGCCAAAATCACAGAGTTTCACCTGCGGAAATTCAGCATCCGAAGAGAGCAACACATTCTCCGGCTTCAGATCGCAATGCACAATATTCTGGGAGTGCAGATACTTCAGGGCAATCAGGATTTGTGTGATCAGAAACTTGGTCACACGCTCGCTGAGACGGCCGCGTGAATGCGAGAGTATCATCTCCAGCATGTCACCCTTGAGCTTCTCCATGACCACAAATATGCGCTCCGGTGTCTCGAACATACGCTCCAGATTTACGACGCCACAGTGGGTTATGTTCTGGAGTATGGCCACCTCGTTTTTCAGTTGCGCCTCCTGTTTGGTGGGGAAGCGTAGCTTGTCAATTACCTTGATGGCCACCTCCCGCTTGGACTTCTTGTGGACACCCCCGTAGACGACACCGAACTGACCGGAGCCGAGCACTTCGTCGGGAAAGATCTGATACAGCTGACCCATGTCCTGCACCTGTTCCTCCGATTCGCAGCATTCTGTAAGAGAGAGAGACAGAGAGAGAGAGAGAAATTGGGGATTAGGAACTCGTAGTTAAATGGGCTTCCTGGGAAACTGCTACTCACGCGTGTTGGTCACATGCACGTAGGCTTGGCGTATGCTGGTCTCCCAGCTCTTGGCTATGTCTGTGCCGATGCCACTGTCCGGCGGTGGCAGGCGTACGGCATGATCCACACCTACGCCCAGCTGAGGATCCTGGCCCACGTAGTAGTTCAGATTGGCGGTGCACAGCTCAAAGCAGTAGTTGCTTTCGGGTCGCGGATCACGATTCGTCTTAATTGAAAGTAGCTCGGCGAGGGGCAGCTCCTTGTGGTACTTGCTGCCCTGCTCCGATATGAACAACGTTATGGTCTTGGAGTCCAGCCGCCAATAGTAGCGCTTCAGCGCCTTGTCCATGGAGGTGTAATGTACCAGCCAACCCTCCTTGATGGCTTGGCCGCCACGTTTCTTTGTGTGCTTCACGGACTGCACAATGCGCATGAGGGGTATATTGGCGCTAGGTGAAGAGGAGGATGAGGATTGCGACTGCTCCGACTGGCCGTCGCTGGATTTGGTATCACCCGCAGTGCTGCTGCTGCTGCCATCCATGCCACCATTGACTAGCTCCGGTGGTGAGTTATGTGCATTGGTCAAAGCCTTGGGTGGCTCCCTTGGTCGTCCAGCTACCAGATTTGTGCCGCCGCTGGCTTTGTTATATTTGGCATATTCAGTTTGTGGACCATCTTCAAAATCGCTGTCATCGAACTCCTCGCGAAAAAAATTGTCACGCTCCTTGCGCGGCGTCCCATCGCTAATCTCCGCCTGCAATTGACTGAGCTGCGTCTCGCCGGTGCAGTCCTGCGGCACCTTATCCATGCACTTCTTGTGAGTATTGTACTGGCAGTCGCGGCACTGCAAGCCCTGCTTGAACAAGCCCTTCAACAGCTTCTTGCAGTGCTGACAGACCGTGGGTATGCCGTATGTGTGCACCATGAAGGTGTGCGGAATCCGGAGCACCATCTGACCGTTCCGGCTGCTGGCGGAGTGAGTGCGCTGATGACGGCCGGTATATGCTGGTATGTTCTACGGACGAAATGCAAAAAGTTTTACAACAAAATAATCGTGAAGGCGAGCGCTTGACTAGGAGATACCCTACTTTGCTAGGAGACTCCCTTCCAAATTATTTCTGCCATGCATTTCTATCAATTTTGGGGTAGAACAATTAAAAATTTCAAATAAAGTTAATCAACGTGAAACTATGATATAAGTTTTAGAAATTGGTACATATTTAGGAGCAGTCCGACGAACGGGGCTGCCAGGTATTGTTTGTCATAAATATCGTCAGGTTATATATATATGTATATTTTCAAATCCTAAATAATGCCATTTTGTACACCCAAAAGTTTATCATTCCAAAGTTTGCGCGATTACAGAATATTTGACTGCAAACCCAACATAAATTGTTCTACACTTTCCACTCTTCACTCTTCTCGATTCTCAACTGTTCACGCCCATTTCACTGTTCCCACTATTAAGCCGTTTAATTGAATTTTCATTTAATAACGTTTCCCTACGAGTATTTAACTGGATTTCAAATAAAAGCCAATTAAGCATTTTAGCAAAATTCAAGTTTATTCAAATGTAAATAATACAAAAAAAATAAATGCAAAATTATGTAAATAGTTTTTAAATACTCGTAGGGAGCCCCGTTACCTTACCGTTAACAAGCACTCGCTTATAGCCACACCTAAGTACCCCAGTTCGTAGCCCACTTTTAATTCTTAATAATATCATTCATAAGCTCCGACATGCGTTTTACCAATGAACTGCTGGAGTCATGACGACCCGTCGACTCCTCGTTGGAGACAAGCGACTGCTGTGAGCTGCCGGATGGGCTGCGGGGCGGCTGCAATGTGAACGAACGTCGCGATGTAGCATCACTGGAGCGGTTGCAATTGTTGGGTATTTTCACCACACATCGTTTGTGATAGTTTTGACCACAGCCTGTGACGGGTTTATGGGAATAAAGTATACGCCACAATCGAGTTAGTTTTTATGAGATAGGATGCGTGCGTGTGTGTGCGCGTGTGTGTCTCTGCTGTCAGGCTACATACCATCACATTTGAGTCCTTGACGCACCAGACCAAACAGCATCTCGCCGCAAAAATCACAGAATGTGGGCGCCTTATAGGAGTGCACGTTCAGGCTATGCGGCTTCAGTGTTGGCATTTCCGATGTCGGATACAGTATGGCTGTTGGGGGCATCAAATGGATATGGTTGATGACATTTTTGTTAAATGGCTGTCACTCTTCTCGCTCGCAAAGCACAGATTGAAGGTGACAGCGCATGCATTTTATATACAGTACTTACGACTGGCTGTTAATACAATTTCCACCAATGTCTCGTCCACAACTTCCGCGGCGGAATTGATAATGTGCAGCACATTGGGTGTGCTATAGTCATGTATGAAGAGCAGTATACGCTCTGACAGATATGTGAGTCCGCTATCTGGTATCTGGTAAAATAGAACAAGAGCGAGAGAAAGGCATATAGAGAGAGGAAGAAAGGAAGAGAGAGAGAGAGAGAGAGACAGAAGGAGGGAGCAACCTTTTATTAGTGAGGACAATGTCAATTTTGTTGTTTTGCTTAATTTAACGCTCATTTTGCATATGGGTTTTATCATCATATATCAGTTATCATAGCCATATCTTAATTGATTTTGCGATAAGATTATGGCGTCAGCAGATATACATATGTATGTATGTTATATATACATATGTATATATTATCAAATGTGTTATCGATATCAATTAAAATGAGGCTACAAAAATACCGTTACCTTTGTGTAATGAAATCAGTTGAAACATTCTATGCTTAAAATACTCTATTAATGAGGTATTACCCATACAATAGCGCTATTTGCACAGAGTGTTTCTATTATCTATCTATATTATCTATCTATTAGCTATTACAAATCATATCATAATCATATTGCGCTTGCAATTCGCTTTTAATGGTAGCTCATGGACTTAAATCATTCCATACAAAATATCTTGGTTATATTATTTTAGCCTAAACGAGCTCTAAATCGACCAAAACCCAAACCTTAAATCGGGAAAACTGTTTATTAGGAGATTTAAATCGATTATTGAAGAATTTCTTACTGCTTGCGTTTATAATTTATATTATATAGTAATTATTTATAATAATATAATTGGTTCTATTCAACATTTTAAAAAATCTGTTTTCGCAGGTTGGAGAATCAATGTAATTGGTTCGAACCGGTAGCTTAACTACCAAATATTCCTTCTGGGCTTGCAGCTATTTGAATTTAGTTTTTATATTACCAATCTGCCATATTTATTTAACCCTTTTGTCACAGCAAAGCATATTGCTATTTGACTAAAATACCATTTGAAAATTGGGCGAAAATGGGAAACCCTAAGTAATTGTGACATTGTTTACCACTTTTCAGATACTTGCGATATATTGCCAAGTTGGTAACATAGTCATCATTGCCCATTATTTAGTATGGACATTGAAAAATGATACTTGTGTCGGCGGGAGCAGCTGTCAAAGCTCAACAAAGCTTCGGGAAAGGCCACAGATTGTGCCACGCGCGTACGCAGCAGCATGGCAGCAGCGTTAAGACACGAATGTTGCTGATTCGGGCCAGGAATGAAGGCAGTGTGTCCCAGCTGTCAGCTACTAACTGGTTAATTGAATTGGTCATGGATAACTGCGCAAAACGGAAATGTCTACTCTATGCGGCTCCGACTTACTTAATGAAATTAAGCAATTATAGTGCACACATAAATTTATTAGGTACACACACTCCTACACAAACAAGTCCCACACACACACACACACACACACAGACACACAGGCAGACATAGTTGCTAGTATGTTAGAATATGCAATCTATAGGCCATGGAACATGAAACATGGCTAAAGTTGGTCTGTTGACATGACCGCGTTCCGCCTGCGCGGCTAGCAAAAAATATTGACTTGTTGTGTGTGTTTTCTGCCTTTTGAATAATTAAGTCGACAGATGTTGACCCATTTATGCGATCCCAGCTAGCCACAATATTAATACCCTTTTAAGGGATATTCTAATTCAGTCATGAAGTGCGTAAAGCTTAGAAGGACACATTTCCTCTGTCTGTCGGTTTCTATGCAAATAATTCTTGTTTGCAAATAGATCCGTCATGCTGTTGATATCTGAGCCTACCATGTTTCATATCAACATTGGATTACCATACCATATAGCACTATAGGAAGAAAACAGCCTTTCTTTATCTAGAATTTCTCACCCTTTCGCTCAAGACTTAATGAATTTGTTTTAACCAGACCCTTGAGCTTTTGGTTTACACACATTTGGATGTTATATTTATGCCCTGAAAATTGAATAAGAATCGGGCATAAAAACCGAAGTTATTCAGGAACGCATTTTCAAAAAGGAAGGACTAAGAGAAGAAGGTCATCCGCTGCACGTATTGGTGTCAGGGTATCTGCTAGCCGGGCACCCCCGCACTCTTGCTTGATTTTCATTTGTTGAAGGAGAAGGAGGAGGAGGAGGAGGAGGTGGGATTGGGGACAGGTCGATGGTTAAGCGCGCACTCACCTTGGTGTTGATGAAGTCACATGCCAAATCCTTGAGCGATTTGAGCGTGAGCGCATTTACCGGCACACAGACTGCATCGCGAATGCTGCCAAATTGAAAGAGAAATGTTACCTCCGGCCCTTCCATGATGACGGGCACGCTGCCAACGCTGCTGCTCGCGACGCTGCCAACGCCGCTGCCGCTGCCGTTGCTGCTGTGGTGTTGTTGTTGTCGCTGGGCCAGGATTGCGTCTTGGCTGCACCGCCTCTAGATTGGCGTTATCTCAATAAAAGTTACGCTTAATGCTGCAAGCTGGCAGCAGCTGTTTCTTCCTGCAACTTCCGCCTGGTGGCCGTGTTGCAAATGCCAAGGACGAACGATGTTTTGTACTGTTTTTGCTTATTGCTTAATCCTGCTGCTGTTGTTGTTGTTGTTGGACGTTTCAATGAAAGTTTGCGGTTGGCTTCGGATTCGGTTAGTGGCGGTGGGTGCTTTGTAATTCTAGACAGCCATTAATGGATTTTAAACGTACCTGAAACGATGTCCAAAAATGAAATATTATTAGTTTAGCTTCTATCGACATTTATTGGCAGACGAAAATGCACTTTATTAAACCGCTGCCCATGAAATATGAAACAAAAATCAATTAAAATTTGATGGCTTTTGCATGGTAAGTTGGCGCGAGTTGGAGGAGGGACTGGCACCGACTGGGAGATACCCTTTTGGGAGAACGGGTAAGGCATCAAAAAGGGAAATATTCGGATTCCGAATATGCAATCAGAAAACCTATTTTCTATACTGCGGGTATCTAGATTTTAAATTCTCCTGCTTAAACGCCCTCGAATGATAATATAGATATTCTGTAAAACTCGGCATTTATGGACAAAAATGTTAAATTCCTTCTTTTATGATATGCGAGAAAATATATTTTAAAATAAAGCCTTATACACGTGAAGTTATCCACGCTTTCATGGCTAGATGGACTCAGCTCGACGTCTTGATCAAGAATATAAATATTTTATGGGATCGTAGAAGCTTCTTGTTGCAAAATCAATATGCCCTTTTTACTTAGCAATTGTAAAGGATATAAAAATGCAGCAATAAGCAAATACAATTAAGCTACAGTGCGTCAAAAATAGAATGCAATTATTTATTATGATTCGATTTGGCAAGTATTTTTAAACTGAGAATATTTATTTATAAATTCTTTGGCGTTGATTCTGTTTGAGGCTCCTATGTTTAGTTTTTAGTAAACAGTTTTAAGATTGGAATTCAAGTCTACAATATGTATAAACGTATAGAATATATCAATACTATTTGCTATTGATTTCGATCGAGTCGCTGATAAAAATAACTTTATGGAAAGATTTAAAATTACAATGTGACAAAAGGTTCATTATACTTATCGAATTTTGATTTAGGGCACGATATATAGCAACTAGCAGATCAAAAACGTAAAAGCGGCAGTGCCAAATCCTTGAAGTTTCCTAATGATTGGACAGTAAACACCGAAGCTATTTTGAAAAATGAATTTGCCATAGTGTGAAGCTTAGAGACACGGCACGGCTTGCGTGTGTATGGGTGTGTATATGTGTTTTATGTGTGTATGTATAAAAGGAATATGGATATGTCAAATTGTCATCTTAATCGGTTCTTAATAAAAGAAAACTAGCGTAGCTGAAAATCTTTACGAAGAGCTCAATATCTTTACACGTATTAAACTGTGAGTAATAATTAAGAAAATATACTGGCAAAAAGTAAAAATATTTGCTTTTGCAATTAACAAAAAAAAATACCTCTGTCTCGAGCCAGCTAGACATCTAGCTACATCCAGCCAATAAAGAAAAAATATCACAAAATAGATAAAAAAATAAAACCAAGCTCAACTTATACTAATTGATTTTACATAGTTATCCCAAGAGCACTAAGCACACACTGTCTCAGGCAATAATGTTGTTAGACTCGACTGTAAATAAATTGAGCCAATTCTCTCGAAACCCTTTTGAAATACAATCGTTTAGTAAGTTAGGTCATGGCACGTGTATCTCAAAACAATGGAGCTATAAATATTGTGCGCGTGAATTCAAATGCCAGTTTGATTACGTTGCCTGCATTCGATTAGTTAAATATATATTAGATATAGTTAATTGGGTTTATTACAAAAACCGGTTGCTAATTGCCGTCAGATAAAACTAAGTATGGGAACAATTTCTAGACAAACAAACAAAAAATGTGAATAGTTAGTTCATGTCAAGAAAATGCCAGATATTAAAAGCAATTAATAATGAGGCTCGACACGCGCGGGGGCCGAGAATGCCGAGGGGCAAACGAAAGGGAGGCAAGTACATACGTGCACATATACACATAGATACATATGTATATGTGTGTGTGTGTGTGGAAGACCAGAGGCCCAAAGTCAAAGAAATGAAAGCCAAGCCAAGAAAAAGACTCGAACGCGGCGGCCGACAAGCAACTTTCTAAATTTTTAAGTAGGTGTATGGAGTGTAAATGTTGTTGTTGTCATACCTTGTACGCATTTCAAATGGATGGAAAGGGTATACCAGTTTTGTGCAATTACAAGTTACAGGCAGAAGAAAGCATCTTTAACGAGTTTATCTTTATTTATCTATGCATCTGTTTCAACGCGACGATCTCGATATTTAAAATAGAAAATATATATTATTCTATACCATATACATAAAGTATTTTTGGCTTGTTTTCGATATATCCACCCATTTTCGTAAAATCGATAACTATCGATTTTGAGACATGTTTTTTTAATAATAACTCGAAAATAATAAGGAATACTTCTCTTTTTTAAAGCCTTCCTCCATTCCCTCTAATCTAAAGAAATCAACAAGTTTTTAGGGCTTGAGCCTTACGCTTTAGTATATACACCTTTTTGTATGCCATATTCAAACTGCAAAAATTTGAAAAAAAGTAAATGGGGCAAATGTAAGATGAAGCACAGCTGGTGCAGAAACTGCTCGACACTGCGAACAGGGTATCTTCTAGTCGGGTTATGGCTGTTGCTGCAGCTGCTGCTGCTGGCAGAGGGATAAGCGCGTAGGAATCAAGTACGTTTCGTATTTCAATTGAAGCTGCTGGCCAAATGGGAGAGGCTGTGGATGGCGACTGGCACTGGGACTGGGACTGGGCTGCGATGCTTGGCAGCAGTTGGAAACACTTCAAGTGGCTGACAGAATTTGAGCAGCAAATGACGCAGCGCAGAGCCTAAAGCCGATGCTGGCGTTTAACACAGACACACACGCACGCACACACGTAGATAGAGCATTATATCTTATTTGTATCTATGAGATACAAAAAGGCAGCTTTGAATTTTTTTTTGTCATTTACATAACAGCGAGCAACAGCTGCCCCGAACATGCAATTGTTTCTTATTTTCAATATTTATTTTGATTTCGATTTATGCTTTAAAAATCTATTGAAAAGTATTTTGTTGCACGCTTGCCCCTCTTTGTGGCACTGTGACTAACCCGTTATATATGTTGTTTTAGTTGTTGTTGTTGTTATTGCTCTTGTCTCTTGCCAGTTTTGTTTGTTGTTCTATGCGTTGCAATTTGATGTCGTTGCCATTGTCGCCGCAGCACGTTCTGTGTTAACTAAGTCAAAAGAGCAACTGATTTGGCCAACTGACTGAAAATGCGACAATAGCAGCAGCAGCAGCAGCGGCAGCGGCTGTTGGCAGTGGCAAAAGCCAACTCAAAACCCGTTTTACTACACCAACACACACACACATACCCACCAACACACACACGCAGCGACTGCTCTTTCGCTTGCAGAGAGAGTGTGAGAGAGAGAGCGCGCATCTGTGTGTGTGTGTGTTTGGGCATGTGTGTGTCCGCCTATGAACCAAAGCACTCGACCCAGCACGACAGCCCGTCCTCCAACGAAGCCCCCTCGCTTTGTTCTATGCCCCATCGGTTTATAGCTCTTCGCCCCATAATATTCGCCACTTTGTTTGTTTCCTTTGTTTGTTTGTTGTAACGACCGTTGCCAGTGCCACTTCTTCAGGCGCTGCCTCTGCCGCTGCCGCTGCTGCTGCCGTTGCCTTAAAGTAATCAACTAACATTGTTGTTGCCACTGCCACAGGCGCACCGATTTTGCACTTTTTCTCTTTTGTTCAACTCAGCTGCCGCCGACGACCCCCTCCCCGCACGCCCAGCCACTTGGTGCGCGCCCATTTTGTTTCGCTGTCATTGTCAAGGCTGTGCGAAAAACTACCTGTGGTAGCTGATAAGCGATTTTCATTGCGACACACCGCAACTTTCTTTTCGCCTAGAGATGCGTACGTGCTGTGTAAATTGCTGTGTGCTACCGTTTCGAAATACCCTGTATATTTTGTCAACTACCCGTTTCACATTTAAAGAAACTCGAACATACCTTTTACCCATTATAAATGAGTATAAGAGGAATCTCTAATGCCATAAGGGGACTCCCCCTTTTAACATTTCTCTCAGATAAATTAATATTGATTATGTAAAAAGGTGATACATTCAGATACTTTGACGCAAATCAGTAATACTTCAGTATAGATAGGGTCTTATGCTTTGGTACACATATACATAAGTACATATATTTGTGTGAACATATGTAATATGCATATGTGCAGAAAAATGTTAAAATGTTTGTAACGACAGGGTATCTCTATATCGGATTCTTCGCATTAGCGCACTATTTGCTTATTAATTATTTGGAAATTCGTGGAAATAAACAATTACTTTAATAATTTCTGCTAGCAAATTTCTTCTTTGAAAACTTTTGCAAAAAATTTCAGAATTTAATTAATCAATCGTTGTTTATAATTCTGAAGTGGAGACTGTTTGGACTAGGGACAACCCCTTGAGTCGAAGGCAAAGCTTGCTAGTAAAAGATCTGTTTTTTATTTTATTTATACTCAGTTTCTTGTTGAATTACAGGGTATTTCATAGTCAAAAGGCAACTATGAAGTGTTATCATTCGTCTTCGCCAATCTAGCTCTGTATTGTCTGTATAGACATTTAGCAAATAATAATCGTATAATACTTATTTAATTAGAAAGCAATGTGCAAATTAGTGCTCGAAATAGTCACGTTTACAAATCCGTAAAGCTGTCCAGTTCTGTTTTCCATGTCTTTGTTCTGCTCTTGACAATGGCAAAGGACTTTCAGGGCTCTTTTCCATTGTTTGTTTTTTTTTTTCTTTTTTCATATACGGCCGGTTTCTTCAAGTTGTCTCATTTTAGCTCAGAGGCCAAGCTCACATGTTTATTTGTTGAAATATTATTAGATTTGTTTTGTTTTTTGTTTTTAATTTTTTCAGATTGGGCAAACAGAAATGAAATGCAAATAGATGGGCCGGCTGGAAACGCTGCCCGCGTTAAGGCTGATAAGGCTAGGCGACAGCGATGGGAACAGAGCGGATGGCGCAATGGCATCATCATGATCATCATCGATAGATAATTAGCAAGGTGATAATGGGGCCACTGAGAGTGAGAGATGCTGCTAAGCCACGACAAGTTCAAATTCCAATGTGGGTGGCGACTGGGGCCCATTAAATGTGTGTGTGTATGCGGCGGAGAGGGTAGGGCGAGTGCGAAGAACCCATAAATCGCATTCGGTATGCGGTATACGGGCAGAGCTCATGTTAAGCATGGGACAGGCTGACGCACTGGTCATAAATACCAAGGCCAAGGAATAACTTGAACGTGTTTTCTTTATTTGTTTGTATTTCTTGCGACGCTCCAGTTCTAGAAGATGGCCATCGAATTGGACTTGCTGCCGGCGCACAAACATTTACATCAGCGAGCAACAGCAAATGCCATACAAAATGACACATACCAACGCCATTGAGGCAGCTTGGCCCACTCGCATGCAAGGCCAGCTCGAGAACGAAAACAAAAAACAAAAAACAAAAATGAACAAAATAAAAACCTGCTCTATAAACATGGTGACCAGTAGAGTCGCGAGCTGTTCGCTCATCTTGGGAATTTTGTTTGATACGCTGCTAGAGGGTATTATGAGTGTATCATGAAATGTGTAACGCATAGTAGCAGACATTCCAGAGCTCATCATATAGATGTCATTTGATCGATTGGGAGAAATTAAAGTTCTTGTCTACAACATTTCTCAGTTTTGGGTTTTCCACATATCTGGCATACTCGAGTTTTACCTGGCCAGATCGGACCACTATATCATATAGCTGCGATCGAATAAAGTCATTGCATTTAACATTTTGTTGCTTTACCGCACATTTTAGTATTTTTGGTTTTCACCATGCAAATTACATGTAAGAAATATCGGTTATTATATCATATAGCCCTATGCCCCCTAGAATGTACCGTAAAACTCTGGTATTTCTAGACATATTGAGACCAAATTTTGTCCCACAGTTATCCTGACGTATCTGCAAAACCGTATCGTATCGGACTGATATACTAAATGACTGATATGGGAACAGTCAAACGGGAAAAATGCTTTTATATAAAAAGACTCCCAAGCCACATGTCTACAAGAGTACTTAATCTTCGGTGTGCCAAAGTTTTTTGTTTTTTTCTTATTTTTTCGCATTTTGTTATTTTATTTGCACTTGTCTCTATATTATTTCTTTACATTTTCAAAGCGAAATGGCACTGCTTAATTATTTGTGCATTTATTTTTCTTCCAACTATAATTTACGTATTATATGCATTTTCATAATCAATTTTTTATTCGAGCACAAAAATAACAACAAATTTCGTGGCTTTTCGCCCAACAAAATACTTATTGTAGTTGCCAGCTTGTGTATATATGTGTATAAATTATGTATGTAGCAGTCTGTGCTTATGGCGTATTTCTTGCAATTAATTTGAATAATTAATATGCAATGGCAACACACACACACACACACACACACACACACACACACACACACACACACACACACACACACACACACACACACACGCACACACAGAGAGCGCACAACCGCGACACACCTTCACTCGTGGTCCATTTCGACAGGCGCTTTTCTTTAGAATCTCAAAATTTTCTACTGTTAACGTGACCGTTGTGGCAGCAGCATCGTTCACGCCGTTTGTGCCCCAATGTGCTTGCCACAGACGCTAACGAGGTTAATTCGCACGTTTTGACTTTGGCTCGCTTGCCGCGCAACTGATACGAGGAAACTAAAGCCGAACGTTGGCTGAAGAAAAGAAAAATATACCCAAAAGCATTGCTCAGCTCAACTGATTTCCGCTCTTCAAATTCTTGTGCTCCCTGAGCTTAGCGCTGCTCCCCGAGCCGCTGCCAGAGTGAGAGTGAGAGGGAGAGAGAAGTCACGAGACAGAGAGAGAGAGACAGAGAGAGAGAGAGAGCGCCATTTGTTGTTTACGCTATGTTGACGCAATGTTCTTACGCTGGATGCTACGTTGCGGCTGTTTTGGGCCTCTTGACGCGTTTCCTTAATTGCATCCTCTTTTGTTTATTTATAACATTTGTGGTTGCGTTACGTGCTGTTTCTTGGCCATTGACTGTTGTTGTTGTTGTTGTTGTTTACGCTGGCAGGGAATAGCCGCTAAATTCAACTGGCAGCTTTCACAGGTGTCTGTGCTTGCGGAGTTGTAATTGAAAAGAGAGCGGCGCTTGTGTGTAAGAGCGCACATTCGATAGAGTTGCCAGATTTGATTAGATCGGCGTAACGGAAAAAGTTTCTAAATTTAGTTTGAATATTAAAATACTTAAAATACTACGACAAATTTAGAATTATATAAAAACCTAGCTAGTGTTATCTGTATATTTTGGCTAAATCCAGTCAGATTTTAAAATGATTAACTTTTTTGGACTCGTATGCATCAGTGTCAATTGACAATCGAATAATTAAATTGAAAAGTTTGAGAAAATTTCTCAATATTGGTAAGGTGTTATATTACAAGTTATCCAAAAAATGGAGTCGATTCTAATATTAATCAAATTTTGATTTTGATTATAAATTTATTTTAATATTAATTATTTTGAAGTTAATTGTTAACATGTATATCCAACAACAGACTTAGCTTAGACTTTAGCTGAGTTGTATCAATTGTATAGCTGGAAATTCCTGTATTCAGATCCTAGAATAATCGCTAATTAGTAAAGACAAACAGATTAAAATATGTAGTTAATAAAATTATTTACTAGTTCTGGCTTTTGCCATCTTTTCATATTTAAATCTTGATTTAACTGGCTCAAGCTCGGAATGATACAAAAAATTTGAATTATTTTTGATTTAATTTCGTAAATGCACTTCTGTACATTTTGTAGCTTTTTTTTTAGCGAACTAAATTTTCTATGTTTCAGCGCCTTGCGCATCACTTGTCGTATGCGTAATATTTTGTGGGGTTTGAAAAGCCCTTAAGAATTTGAAAGCTTTTAAAGCGCTCTCTGCCTGTTAGAAAAGAGAGCTGCTCGAGTGAGATTTTTATAGTTTTCTCACGCAATAGAGCTTTCAGCACACTGCACAAAATTACTTATACGCAACGTAAGCAATTTGCTGTTGGATTTATTGATTTGTTTACATTTTACACACAAAATTAAATAATTTTCAAAAAATATTTGAAAATGTTATTTGTTTTTGTTATCCAGCTTATTTGCCTTATATGATTTTCTTGTGCCCGACTTTTTCTAATTGAAGAGCGTAAACTGCACGTCAGAGCGGAAATGTAAACGGAAACGTAAAGCTTTTGCACAAATGTGGAAATGGCAATAACAACAAAAACAAGAGCAACATAATCGTATTTCCACGCCAAGAGCTTTTCTTTTTCAACAGCCATGCAATTACTGTGCACGGAAAAATGGGAACTGGCACACGAAGCGACTTCAAAAGGGAAGCGTAAAATTGTGCCAGCAACACATGGCGTTCCCAGTTACCCAGCTCTGCCAACCGCCCGGATAGCTGCTGACTGGGTGGGTTTTTTGGCTTTCGGAGTTCTAGGTTCTGCCCACAGACAACACAAGCGCCTCACGTAATATAATAAAGAGATTTTCCGTAGCATACAAAGCGGCTGGCTGGTCCACGTGCCTGCGCCATATCGGGCTTGCGCCCACATTCTAATCGTAATCGGTTTTAGCTGAGCAATATATAATTGCTCTTCTACTTTGAGAGTCTGTTCGCTTTGTATAGAGATTTTTATTATATCTCTTTTATCGCTTTCTGTGCTTTACTTTTGCTAATCAACAACAGCAACAGTTTGTTGGCACGCGTCGACTAGTCCCCATAAGGATGGCTCGCATGTGGGGGGCAGAGAGCTGCACAGTTGGTCAGACATAGAGGCATTTTCCAATTAGCCTTGTTTAATAAAATACATACTTGTGCTACGCCATGCTCTGTCCACTCACACATTTTCATTTTCACAAAGTTGACATTGGCTAATGAGCTATCCAAACAACAAGCTTAAAGGTTTTAATCCAAGGATAGAGTGTGGCAATTATTTGTGTCAACGAATTTAAGTTTTCTAAATATTTATGTTTCTCAGAACTAATATCTACTGGCAGGGCGCTCCTGTGATTCCCCTTGGTTAAGGTTTCCCAGAACTAATAGCTTCTAGCAGAGTTTTTCCAAGAATGCCCTTGATTGTAGAGTACATTCTTCATTTTGAACATTTCTAGTATCTACAAGAAGATATTCTTGAATGACAAAGCCAAGATATGATTTGATATTTGACTGGCTCAAACTTATGAGATATTTTTTTCAATGCTAATTGCTTAAGATCTGACTTTAATTATTCGAGCTATATTCGTTTTACGTTCAATAACTGGTGACTTCTGAAGCGTACTATTTTTATCAAAGCCCGAATATGGTATATATGTCCAATAACTAAAGTGTATTTACTCGAAATGTTCCAACAAATTAATTTGGTCCTTTTTATATAATTTTGTCCTACATCTAGAATTATATTCTTAGGTAAATTATTCAAAGATCTGACTTTATTTTCTTCAGCTACTGCGAATTTTGTACTTTCCAGTATCCCCATCGGCTCCGGCCGACATATACGATGGTTCCCAGACAATCATTGTATCCATGTTAATCGTATCATAGATATAGTTCTGGTGAATATAAAGCAATAAATTCCTGCAATAAGTATAGAATAAATATCCCTAGGAAACCCCTGAAGTTGGTACTGCATTCTATGTTGTGCTCGCGTGTGTGTTCGGATTTTGCGGAAAATATATGAATGACATTCAATTCCTTTCGCTTATTATGAATTCTTTAGTAGTCTATAGTAGTTTCGCAATTGGCTTACTAGAAACTTCTATTCGCATATTACTTCGGCTGGGATTCGCATTAAAAATGCCGCAAGTTCATTATAAAAGTGCCGCCCCTAAAAGTATGCATTGTGCATTTTCGAGCGTACATATTTTGACGACCTTGCTCGCCAATTCTTTTTACATTCTGGGAATTTATGAATAATCTGAGAAATCAGTGAATATATATTGTCCACAAAGGTGTGCCTCAGCAGAAATGCCCTTAACTAGAATCTAACTCTTTTGTATATATAAGAATGAATTGAGCTTTTTGCATATTTTCTGTATTGAATGTTTCCTGTATTCACCATCAACTTTTCTGCTGCAGCAACGTGACGTAATCCTCTTAAAGTATATTCTTTAAACATAGTTTGTAGTTTAAGCCCCTCGGTCGACTCAATCAAACAATGGTCAGAGTTCGTAATACAACATGATGTAAACATCTTGTATTTTGTTGTTAAGCTCCATCGTAATAGATGTTTGGGTTTTTTATGTTTTGTGCACATTTCGTAAGAATTTGTAGATGCTTCTTAAAGAAATACATGCCCCTAGATATCTTTTGAATAAATATGTAAAATAACAATAATAATAACTATATTGCATATCAATAAAAGCAAATATTATCATATAAATCGGAACCAATCGAATAATTGGAGATTTGTTTGCCTGACATACTTACGCAAACATATCTTACATGCATACATATACGCACCTAGTGTAGACCTTCAAAAAATGCTTTGAATAAATTCAGAAAACGATATTCAAAATGACATCGATAAGAAGACCCAAAGTTAGGGCAAACATATGGTGATTTTCTAATTGAGCGCGCCTCGTAAATCTATGCCAATGCCGAGTTCCTGGGCTGCCCGTTTCCTGCTCCCATTTCTTTTTTTGGATAAGCAAAATAAGTTAAACGCAAAACTCAAACTCAGCAATTTTGTTAGCTAGCACATTAAATTTACATATATTTCTATGAGTAAAACACAGAAGCAGTCACTGCTTCAGCTTCAGTCGCAGACCCTCAAATTTGGGGCAGCTTCTAAGTGGCCAGTTTGCCTGATTCTGAATGGGAGGGGGCGGGGTTGCGCGGGCCTGGCTAATGCGGCAATTGTTAAACCAAATGCAAATAGATGTTGAAAGTTGCGGACTTCGTCTCTGCCCGGCCGCGTGCAGCACATAAATCAGTTGCCGGATTCGAGCTGAAGCTGTGTCGCCATGGTGCACGCCTCCTTGTCGACTGTTAGTTTGGTAACGCGCTGAAGCGTTTTTATGGTCTGCATGTATAATTTCTTGGCCAATTCCTTGTCCCGGCCAGCCTCCGTTGTTGGCGAAATTTCGCAGTCACTGCAAGTAGCCAAGAAATGTTGCACTACAAAGAAAATGGAACAAAATGCCGCTAATGCGGCAACAGCCGGTTCCGGCAAAACGGCTCACAACTCACTTGAAGTACTCGCCGGTTACTTGCTTCAGCTGGGGATCCGTCGCCAGCCGTATGGCGCACTGGGCGCCCTCGCTGGCATTCTTCATGAACAGCCACATCCACGGGTAGGTGATCACCTTAACGCAAATGGCCGACATTAGCGGTGAGCTATGCGT
The DNA here is from genome assembly GCF_003285875.2 of Drosophila novamexicana. Classification (NCBI taxonomy): domain Eukaryota; kingdom Metazoa; phylum Arthropoda; class Insecta; order Diptera; family Drosophilidae; genus Drosophila; species Drosophila novamexicana. The sequence continues at coordinate 2,604,051 of NW_020824808.1, read as the reverse complement.
GTTGCGTGGCACATCAAAGACAAATAAAAAATATAACAGAGAACAAAAGTTGGCTTAATTTCGTTTCCCTTGTAATTAAAATGCAAAGCACGCAGCAAATAGAAATTAGTCGACTAGCAGATGCTCTATGCGAATTATAGAAAAGCTCATAATTTTTATCACACACAATGCTTGCAATTAAAATTTGTTTTTTTTTATGCATTTATGAGAGTAAGCACTTTGTATATTAATCAGGGCTGCAAACTGGCTTTAAGCCAAACCGATTCGCATCCGGCATAAAGAACTATAGTTTACAAAGAATCTAAAAAAAATGTAACGAGTAGCTGAAACGAAAACTAAACGTCACATTTTTTCAATTTTTTATGTGGTTTGGCTCAAAAAAAAATATGTTTGGAGGAGGGCCCAACCATAGCGTTCATATATTTGTATCTGGTAGTATAAGCAAGTAGAAGCAACTACTCAGATCAGGTAAGTATAAGTAAAAATATGATTTTTGAATTAAGATGGAAAACCAGGTTCGCGAAGTAAATCAGCAAAAACTCTTTCTTTGAATTTGCAGCCGTGATATCCTTAATATACTTTCAACATATAATATGCTGCTTGTACGTCCTTTTATACCCCACATTAAGCTTTTTACTCTCATTGCAACAACAATTCCCATAACCTATATGCCTTTAGCCTACATTTCCTTAACCCATTTCATAGCATCTTCTAAGTACTAATTAGCATAAAGGCTCAGCTTTAATTACGAATATGGTGTAGATATATTTGGGTCAGATCTGTCAAGACGAATGTCTTAAATGGCCTGATTTAAGGGATATAAATGCTTCCACTTCGATTTTCGGTAATTGGAACTTTTCTCTTCAGTCTTGTAAATATTTAAACTGGGATATCTTCAGTAACATTAATCATGCCCAAATCGAACCAAACAAAAGGTTCTTCAAGTTCGAGCAGGCATTCGGAGAGTCGCCAGATTCATGACAGTGTGATGGACAACTTTAATGGCATTTTTAATTGTGGCGACAAGAGACAAAAATAAAAACCATTTGGGGCATGCTTAAATTGAACGTGAGTCATATCCAAAGCTGCCCCCGAACAGGGTCGATTTTTTATATACGCCATGCAGATGCCTTTTCAAGGAGGATTACGAACTCGCGCTCAATTTGCTTAGCTCTGTTTATTGTTGTTGTTGTTTTTTGTTGTTGTTGCTTTTGCTGTTGCTGCCAATGGTCGCATACAATGGCGCAGGTTCACCGACACTTGAACATAATAAAACGATAAATAAATAATTAATGCGTTTAACTTTTCCATTTACGCTTTTTCCGTGACTTGAGCATTAACTGCTTTTCATTTTCATTCATTTTCATTTCACAGCACGGCACACAGATACTACAGCACACACCCACACACACGCGCAGCCACACAAAAGCTTGTCAGTGTGTGCGCGCGTCTGTCTATCTGACTGCTCCTCTTTCCGTCCTTCTCCTGCTCCACCTGTCGCTGCTGCTTCTGCAGCTGTGTGTGTCTGCCCCTATCATAGAGTGAAAATGGTTTCATTCAACGGGCCCGGGGTTGCAACGCTTTTAAAGCTTGTTGCCCTTGCCACAACCATCAGCAAACCCCTGCCCTGCCCTGCCCTGCCCTGCCCTGCCCTCTGGCCCGAACTTCTAATTCTTTAGATGCATTTCTGAATCGCATTAGGCGACCGTAGGGCTTGTGCGGGCTGAACCGCTAAGCCGGAAAAAGTTCACGTTCATCGACCCACCAAAGTGCAGTCGATTACATGTAAATGTTTCCCGTAAAAAAACACAACAAATTATCCAAACACTCACACATGCATTTAAATGCCTTAAAAAAATTATTGTAGGGTATCCAATTTTGTAATCTAAGAAATTTTTGTTTTCATTTATTTCGGTAATTCGTGGGAGCTTGAATTCTGCGTGGGCCAATTATTTGCTAACATCTAAAAAATGTGCATTAATTCTGAGAAATATCTATGAGGATATATAATGTATAATATTATACATTATATTTTATGCTTATAATGAAATGTTCATACAATTTGTACGCCTTCCAAGAATAACAGCTTTTTTTTGATCTTGTTATTTTAATAAAATGTTGAACAATTGGAATAAATGATTTAATATTATTTTTAACATCATAAGAATAGGCCAAACATAGTTACAAGCAATCAAACTACTTTTATAAAATAGTACTGGCAACTATTTCCTTCTACTAAGAGTACATTCAAACATTAGCCTGAAACCCGAGCCTGGACTCTCGTATCTCGCTAAGGAATTGTTATTAAAAGTACAAATGAATCCTTAGCATTGATTATGTGTGTGTATAATGTTCATATGGAAATCGCTTTGCTAAAGACTTAAAAGATTTGCCAAGTTATACATTCAACAAATATTTAAACAAAGCAGCTTTAAAACTTTATTGATTTTCAATTCTTTAAGACAACATGTAGCGCAAACCATTTCAACTAGACCAACATTGAATTTCTAAATTGTGTTCAGGAATAGATAAGACAGACAGCTGCTTGAAGGCGCACTTGCACTTCAATAAATTATAACAAAAATGTGCCTGATTGACTGGTTGACTGACTGACTGACTGACTGACTGACTGACTGACGGACTGACTGACAGGCAGGCAGACAGGCAGAGCCTTGACCGTCCCAGCAAGGGGAATGGGAAACTGAAGAGTTGGCAAAGTGCAACACATAGCTGACAGCTGTTTCAGCAGATACGAGCCTGACGGTCATAAAAACAACGAAAGTCAGAGAGTTATATCTCAGATGCATGTCCAACTACAGGCTCTTCTTGCTGTGTGTGTGCATAGTAAAACAAAAGTTCAATTTGGCGCTACAAAGTCTGTAAATAGAAAACCTACTTGAAGAGGCAGAATATGTACAGAAAAAGTTCAAGACGACGACAACGAACTGGAGCTGGAACTAGAACTGGAACTGGTGGAACGAGAGGTGGGCTGAGGTGAAGCGGGGCGAAGCGTGGGAGCTGCAGCGCACATTTGCACAGGTAGCGGCAGGGACAGGATGTGTATGCACGCCAGCTGCTTGTATCTGTGTGCATCAAGGAAGCAATATACACACACACACACACACAACCACATACACAGCACTATGGGAAACTTAGATAGTTTGTTTTTGATAAAAGCCCATTTTGTAAACTGCTTAAGATAAAACACTTTTGGCCTTAGCCAAGACAGGAAATGCATTAAACTGCAATTTTACATAGCGTACATGTTAACATGTACTAATTATGTAAAGATAACAGCTGTTAAAAATTGCTTGCGCTTAATTTCTTTTGGGTGTTTTTCAAATTATTTAATTTTAATATTCAAAAAACTAAAGTCAAAAACTTTTGTCTCCTTGTTTTGATGTATGTTTACGTATATATATGAATTATAGATATAGTTGATTTATAGAGATTGGATTTGCAGCAAGACCTTTAAGATAAAGTTTGCTAAGAAAAATAAACTTTAGCAAGGGCTTAAAGATTTTGACACCAATGGGCAACTCAAAGATTTTTATATTTACTAGAGTCAGTAATTGGGAACACCGATTGGTTAATGATCGTGAGTTCTTATCCTAATCTATGAGTTATTAATTTTTCGCCAAAAAATCGGATACTTTTTCCCATGGTGCAGAGTCAAGGCAGATATGTGGGTGAGCTCTAGGCCATCTCATACACGTCCACTTAATGTAACTTCCGCTGTTCATTTGCTGTTTTATTGCCGCAGCTCGAGGGCAGTTTATATGGCCTGTGTTGGTCTGGTGTTGCTGTTGTTGCTGTTGTTATTGTTACCGCTAGGATCACGTGCCACGTGCCTATCCCTGCCTTCGCCCCTCGCTCACTCTCCCGTCAAGGTGCTGCTTTTTATGTCCAAATGATTTGTACGCTTGCCCCGGCATTTGATTCTTTTCTATGTTTCACTTCGCTTCGTAGTGCAACTCGAAGCATTTGCAAATTGTAATGACGCATGTTAACAACGTTTTGGCCTGGCCATGTGGCAGCTGCCATTGGCAAGCGGCCACCATTCATATACGATACGTACATATGTCGACATTACAATTCTGTGTCTATGATGGATTATGCTTATGTGGCAAGTGTCCAGCTGGGTGGCGTCCATAACACAAATGCCTGCCACATGCCATTATACTCACAACTACATGCATGTTTATATTTCACTCAACTATATTTTCAATTATTTCTATTGAATTGTGTAATTTGTGATGCACAAATTTCCACACGTGTGTGTGCCTCTGTGTGTGTGTGTGTGTGTGTAATTACATTTGGACAGCATTTCTGATTGTAATCGCCTCATGGCTGCAAAGTTGGTAACTATTTGAATGTCTGCACGCATTCACACACATCAGTTACAGTCATTTGTTTGGTTTACTTTGGTGAAAACATGTTAAGCTAAGTAAATCCGAAAATAAAACCTGCTGCAAACCTACTTGAAGCTAGTCCAGATAAATGAGCACAACATAACTTTTGACTGACCCGAGCAATTGAATCCAAATATCATAGCAGGAACACTGTTTGGATGTTAACGACAGTCATTATTATTATTTTATCTTATGCCACAAAGGTTACTCAAGTGGAATTTAAATAAGTAAGAGTGCGCCAGTTGGGAGTGTCCGACTAGCAGATGCTCCGCTGTCTATGATCCGATATTAATGAAACTCTCAAGGCTACAATATGACATATACAAGTTTATATATACTCCCATATATGTCTGCAAGGGTATTCTATAATTTGCGATCTGAAGTTTTTCTCATATATTTTCATTTGTCTTTATATTCAATATAAAACGACATTGTCTGCACACTTCTATTACCCACTGTGTACGGGTTTTTCGGTTGAAAAATGATTTTGCTTTGTATCACATTGTTTGCCACTGACTAATTTATAACTGCCAAAAAGTTGCAGATTTGCGTTTGCAACAAAAACTGAAGTATCAATAAATCTTGCATTAATATTGTAGACATCATTGAAAGATGTCGGGGAAAGTGACAGGCGGAACGAGGTGGGCGGGTCGTCGCACACGTTTGTGATTTGAACTTGGCTTGCTGACACAGCGGCGCCCATTGGCAATAGAAACATTTGCCAGTCACAGCCGCAACAACAGTGCAATCAACAACTGCAACTGCAAAACCAACAGTAAAAGAAAAAGAAGCAACAGGAACAACAGCAGCAGCCATAGGAGTAGCAGAAATAGCAACAAGATCATCAGGAGTATGAGAAATAGCAACATCAGCAACAGCAACATCAAGAGCAATAACAGCGACAGCAACAGCAACATCAGGAGCAGCAGCAATGACAGCAGCATCTACAGCAACATCAGGAGCAGTAGGAACAGCAACATCAGCAGCAATATCAGCTACAGTAGAAGCAGCCATATTAATAATGGCAGCAACAATATCAACAGCAGCAACATGTGCAACAATAGCATCAGGAACAACATTAGCAACACCAACAACAGATGCAGCAATAGCGACTGCAAAAACAGATGCATCAACAGAAACAACAACATCAGAAGCACCAGCAGATAGCAACATCAGCAGCAGCAACATCATGAGCCATACCAGAGACAGCAACATCAGGAGCTGTAGGAGTAGCAATATCAGCTAAAGTAGCAGAGCAACATTAATAACGGTAGCAGCAGTAACAACAACAACAGCAGCATCATATGCAACAACATCAGGAACAGCATCAGCAACAGCAACAACAGATGCACCCACAGCAACAACAACATCAGAAGCAGTAGGAGATAGCAACATGAGCAGCAGCGACAGTATCGTCAGCAGCAACAGCAACAACCATTGTCAACTGCACGTGGCTGGGCAATAACTCAAAGCTGCACAATTTAGACAAAGTTTAGGACCCCGAGTTGTCCTTGTCGGCCCAAAAAAGTAGGCAATTGTCAAGTGTGGGTCTCGGGCAGCGTAACGTATCGCGCCTCGTGCTTGGCATTTTAATTATCACGTTTCACTTTTGTTGCATAAGCAGTTGCAAATGTGTGTGCACGAGCCTTTGAGTGTGTGGCAAGTGCTACTCGATGCTGGATTATCTAGGCAGCAGCTGATGAGAGGGGCTACAGGGTGGCGGTCATGAGTACCCGCAACTTGGTTGCAGCTGTCAGTTGCTGTTGCTGCTGCTGTTGTTGCTGTGGTTGCTGTTGCTGTTGCAGCTTGTACTCATTTTGTGCTTTTCGTAATTTGCAACTGTTTGTCGTGTTTGCACGTCCTTTTCTGTGTATTGTGCAAATTTGGTTCGTTTTTTTATTTTTTATTTTCAAGCCCGCACACAAACATCATGTACTATATAGAAATTTTTGGGTAGTTGGTGGCTGGCAACCAATTTGCATGCGCTGCCTTGAAGCCTATGTCAGCATGCTCCTTTTTGGCCCAGTTCTGCTAATTCTACTCTCCGCTTAATGCAGTTGCTGTCCTTGACAGTTATCCTAATGGATTTTTGTTTACACAGCGCTTAAACCTTTTACGACGGCTGTGATAATCATCAAGCTATAATAGAAGGATACCGCTTATTTCGCTATCGCATCTTGGTTAAAATTATATTAAATGGGTACTTTTAGAAGAGCAAGAGCAGTTAAATTTTGGATTATGGATTTGCATTTATCTGTCTTTTGGTCCCACAGTTGAAGCCAGGCCACTCGTCGAGAGACAATGGACCTCTAATCAGAGCTGTCTGTCATTGCGGTCATTCTCTGTCTTCTGCAATCCGCAAGGAATACACACAGGAAGAAGACATTCAACTAGAACAGGATACGCTTAGTTTTGTGTGTTAGCAGGGCGCACCACGTCGAGTTGTGCGGAAAAGGAAGCGATAGAACGCTGCAGAAACTCCTGTGCGAGTGTTCACATAAGAAAAAAATAGCTCGTTCCTTTGCCAACAATTTTTTTTTAAATCGTTTGCAATCCTCTCAACTCTTCAGTGATGGGTGTAATTTGAGGAATATATAACGACATCTCCATCGACATGTCCATCCGGTAGGCAAACAACCTCTGAATAACGGTATGCCCGATTTTCTGATAGAGCCAACTCTGACTACTCAAGGGAATGGTGTCCAACATGATTACCCACATATCCCATAGCCTGTTCCTTAACCAGCCTACGCTCCATCTCACACAGTCATCACAATGGATCAGAAACCTCCGGACAAGCTGGTTGCTGGACTTTCTTTTCCGCTTATTTTCGAATTTATTCTGCCCGTCTAAGAGCTGTTAACCCAGATAAATCCTTAAATACCTGGACAGTCTGTATATATTTGTATAGAGGAACTTTCCTTCAACAGTTAATTTATGGAATATTATTGAATTTTCTAATCCCATCATTACTGGCTATATGGGCAGCACACTGGGCCAGCATCTGTTGGGATGATCTGCTTCAACCTGGACAGTCTGGTTAACTATTTACTATCGGAAAAGGCTTTTTTGGACTACCAACAAGTCTCTGTATGAAGAGCTATCCGACTTACCTGACCTAACTTAGCCAAAGCCTACTTATTCGGAATTCTGATTTACTGAGATATTGTCTAAAATGCTTCAAGGCCTATTTTATCTTGGTGTATATATGTATATATGCACTGGTATACTATTGTAAGGGAGAAGTATATTTCTCAAGCCAAGCATTTTCTGATTCCAGGAAATCATCACATAAGCCAATCTTGTCATGGTCATTCCGTAAACTCGCGGCTTAAACGGAATTCAAGTCCTTCCATTCGAAACCTTTTAATACATTTGAATTTGGACTCTTGCCTGTGATGAAGGCTTAATGCGATGCCAAACGTCGGGTCACGTTCAGCATTTGGCCAGCACTTGAACCACCATCAACGCCCACAGTTGGGTCACGTTTAGCCAAATGAAAGTGCAAAAAGTTTTGCGCGACCGCGAAATGAGCTTAAAAATTTAGTTGCAGCTGCAGTTGCAGTTGCACTTTGCGCTGAGTGCAACTTGCGGGTTTTCGGTTTTGATTTCAATTTTCGTTTATATACCCATTGATCACAACTACAAGGGGCATAATCTTATGTGTAATGCATGTAACAGGCAGGAGGAAGGTTCGGAGAAATCCGCTGAGGTATATATATGATGAAGACGACGAGCTGCCCATTTGTCCGTGTGTGTGAAAATATTAGATCGAAGAGAATGTCCAAAGGAGACAAGGTATTTAGATTCTCTTATAGTTAATAGAGATTAACAGCGACTGATTTTTTGGATACCTCCCCATATTCCCTCCAAAATGAAAAAATCGGACTATAAACACCGAAGTTCATCAAGAATGTTTACAAGCTAAACTCAAAGGTATCTTATAGTCGGTCACTTTTTACTTAAACATTCCTAGTATTTATTTTCGGCCTGGCCTGGTTACTTACTTGCGCAGGTGCCGGGTGCCTCTCACCAGTCCGGGCGTGCAGCAGTTGACCGTAATGGGGGTATCTGCGGGGAAATCAGCGCGTTATTAAAAATGAAATACTCTTGGCCCGGTCGAGTTAAGCATTTCAATAATTTACCGAGCGAAAAACTGTGCAATTTACACAGCCCAGAAAGAAAAGAAAATATTCCCTCATGGTCAGCACTTACCTTTCAGCTCTCGGGCCAGCCAGCGCGTGGCCAAAATCACGGCCAGCTTGGAATGGGCAAAGGCATCGCGTGCATGAAACTTCACCGAATAGGTGCCCACATTTAGTGGATCATCGAAATCAATTTTTGCCGCCTGATGAGCGTGCGCCGACACAAACACAATCCGGCCCTGTTCCGCCCGTCGCAAATGCGGCAGCAGAAGCTGCGTCAGCAAAAACGGCGCCAAATAGTTAACCTGGCTGTGCTGCTCGAAGCCATCCGGCGTTGGTATCCGTGTGTCACCAAACACTATGCCCGCATTGTTCACCAGCACATCGATGCGCTCGAACTCGGACATCAGTTGGCTGGCGAGCTGATGCACGCTGCGCAGGGAGCACAGATCCAAATGGCGAACCTCCACAAAGTAGCGCTCGGCGGGGCTAACGGTGTCATCGGCTGAGGTTGGAGTGCGGCAGCCCAGCTCCCGCTTAATAATTGCTGCGGCACGCTCGCCCTCGGCTAGATTGCGGCACGCAAGGATAATGCGGCCGCCACGCGCCGCCAGCGCTTTGGCAATCTCAAAGCCAATGCCGCTGCTGCCGCCGGTAACTACAACAATTTGCTCCTTGATTTGATTATCGTTGGGACACCGCTGGCCGCTCATTATGGTGCTGCAATGCGGGTTATATAGATAAATGCAGTGTAGATGCAGGCATGCCTGTGGTGCAAATCCAACCATAATTTTGTGGAACCAACATGTGGCCTGAAGCCGAGGCTGCTGTGTGCGCGGCCCCTTTGGCTCAATGATAGGCGTGAATAATACTACGGACTGCCTATTTGCATAGGCAAACTCACAAGTGCAGAAGCCTAACTATTATTTAGGGCCTTATTAAACAGTCCAGAAGTATAACAAGCTGCTTAAATGTTTGTCAATCGAAAAAGTTGTAATTTAATTTCTGTATTCTCATATTTAATCAAAGTGTTTGACCCGGGCGTAGTGGAAGTAAACTGTGAGCCCCTGTAGTGTAGACCGTAACCGTAACCGTAAGCTATGTTATGTTAAGACTTTTAACAGTCATATGTTATTGTCTGTGCATTATGTAAAGCTGTTGCTAACGAATTAGCAGAGTTCTGTTCAACCAATTTTTAAATCCGGGCTTAAATTAGGCAGGAATTTATTCTATATACTGTGTATATATGCAAACTAACAATTATCCTTAAAATAAACCAAAATCTATCTTTTTAAATTCTGCAAAATAAATTGCATTTAGCCAATGTTTTGCTGCTGATTGTGGCTTTATATTAAATTGTTTTATAACAAACAACATGGATACCAAACATTTAAAACCGCAGTAATTGATATTAAATAGTTAAAGTCTTAAGCATAAAAATAGTTCGTACAAAAACTTCCACTTTGTTGTTTTCTTCTCCTTAAATTGACAACAGAAACTTAAATTTCTTTTTTATTTTATTTTTGATATCTTTTTTCTTCTCTTTTTTTTTTTTACTTGGCAAAAGTTTTAACAGCTCAAAAACATTGATTGCTTTAACTTAAGATAAAAAAAAATGCGTCAAATAAATTATGTATATTGAGGGCTAACAACTTTTTCGTTAAAGGGAACAATCAGGCAGAAGGACGGAATACCTTTAATTTAGCAGTAAGCACCTTGAGATGGGGTTGAAAAAATATTCAAAAGTGATTCGTATTAAAATTATTTTCGTATACGACTCATCTAATTATAAAGTTTCACAATGATAGCCCACACATAATAATTGTTATTGATTAAGGTCCTCGTAAGAAACTTATCTAATTTCCTACATTACTTCAGCAAGTTTCCTAGATTGTTTCTGCTGCTTGGCATTATGACCTTCCGCTTCATTGGTTGACACTTATTTGGCACTTAAGTAAGTTTTACTTTCTCAAAGGTATTTGCAGCGTTTCAGAATTCATTTGCCATCGCATTTACTTTTAGCCAACTTGTGCAAATCCACTTTACAAATATTTGCAGCAGCTTTTGGCACTTACCGCAGTTGTCAGTTGCCAGTTGTTACATATTGCACCACATTGCTCTCAGTGCCACGCCCCCACATCTCGACCATGACACACCTGCACACCTGCACAGCTGCACACCTGCAACTGGCGCAGGCCACAAAAACCGCGCTTTTGCTCAAAAGCGCAACGCGCAAAAATAATCTTTAGATATTACATATTATCCAGCTGCTCCACGGAGATGCCGCTCGAGCGGGATGGGGCCGGCTTAGCCCCGACTTGCGACCCTCTTTATGAAATCCACTTAAAAAGTTTCGAGTGAAGCGCGTTCTTATACCCGTGCACAAGGTGAAAAGAGCATATACGTGTTTTCCTCTAACCAATTGTGGATTAGAGACTTGGCATTTGGCATATATATTCGCGGGAAAATCTTGGAAATATATATATTTTTATCGCAGGTTGAAAGATAGAAGAACAAATTCTGTAGACAGACACTAGAGATCGACACAAAAATAATTTGGCCGAGCATTGCCACAGATCAAGAAAATCTATCGGACCGGTTCTAGACCTGTTAGTTCTACCGATTTCGATTCAGATCTAACTTAGCCTGATTTTAAATCTGCCAATCGGCATCGATTGAGTATAGAAAACTATTCGAAAACGTATCGAAATCGGACACGAATACCTAAGCGGAAACGTGTTGAAAACTATTCGAGTTTACTTTTCCAACTGAACTGATAACTCGAACAGACGCCTATATATATCTCATATTAAAAATCATATTAAAACGAAGACTTCTGATGAGTTATTCTTAAGAATAGGGCATGGCAAATCGGAAAAATATAAATCCCTTAAAACAAACTTGACGGCTAGCTTGTCTGTGAACTGTTAGCGAGTATGGCGCAATCGGTTGCACCCGACTGCAATTATCTTATTGTGCTTTTTTTTCTTGTCTTCACCACGACATTTATGTACATGCACGTGTCCGGCGAAGCGTCGTGACGTGGCCAAAAGTTTGCCATGGGCCACAACTTATCGTTAAGGCTGCGTACTACGCGTTTCGTTGTTGCCCCATGAATATGCATTTGCTGTCCCCGTTCACTTACCGCACTGTAATCACAATGCCGACCACGAGGGCTGCAATGGTAGGCCACCAGGTAGAGAAGGGATCAGCCTGCTCGAATATGGTCAGCAGACGCTCCATTCCGAGTGTGTGTGTGAGTGTGAGTGTGCGAGTGTGTGTGTTTGAGCAGTTGGAAGACTGTCTCCGCACGCTTGCTGATGAACAAATGTGTTTCTTCGGCTGCACTGAACCGCCTGCGAGCTCCGACTGAACTGTAATCGTAATAATAAATATAAATTCTGATTGTGTGCATCCACAGCGGGAAAGCCGCTCAGCTTGCGGTCGGTCTGTCTGCGAAACTCTGCCTCTCCCTCTCCCACTGCCTCTCCCACTCGCACTCGCTCTCACGATTTGCCATGGCGACAATTGAATTTAAATGGCTGCCCCGTTTCGGCATATTTTCAATTTACATAAATGCTTGTTGCACGGCATTTACATGAGCGCTAGACAGAGACGCCAGCTAGTGCGGGTGAGTGCGAGCGGGCGCGAAAGATACTTGATGCCAGTGTTGCTAAGCACCTGTCGCTGCCACTTTTAGGTTAGGTGCAAATTTGCCCCAGCTGCGGCGTTAAAAAAATGTAAAAAATGCGCGCGCTATTTACACGCGTTTTTCCATATTTCATTTGGGTTTTAACCTCGCTTCCTTTTTCTCCTTTTATTTTGTGGTTTTACGCATTTACGGTTTGCATATTTTTTTGCGCCTGGCAGCTAAATTAATTTATTTAATTCATTGCGTGCCTGCCCCTGGCACTGGCCACCAATTTTAATTACATTTAACAGCTGCTGGGTGCTACGATTTTGGATGTTGGGTGCTACATTATTCAGCTGATCGGGGCATAAGTTGGAGGAGTTCCTGATGAAGGTTAGCTAAAGGATTGGGGTAAAGTATTTCGAAGTATTTCCACGTCAACTGTATCTAGGATTTATGGCGTTCATGTAGATACAAGTTTCGTGTAAAAACACTTTATTGACAGCATAAAATTCGAATGATTTTAGTTTTTTAATTCCATAAATTGTTTGGATAATGTTATTTAAGCTTCTTAGAAGTTCTATGAAAAATAAAGAATCGAAATAAATTAGATATGAAAAAAATACTGACTGACTGAATACTGACATTTGTTTTAAAATAAACCTAAAAAATGAGTTTTTTCGCTAGTAAAAACACTTTATTGACATACTGTAGAATCATTTTGTTATGTCCAGCTGTTGTAAATGCATAAAATATTTTATAAGTTAAAGCTTTAAAAATAAAATTCTCAAGCGCAGCCAACTTAGCGCATACGTGAAAATAAGCTTCGTGCTGCCAGATCGTAGTTATGAAATTCATGAATATCATGACATGTCACACGTTTAGCTGCAGCTAACTTAGCTCATGCATATAATTTTTTCGTGCTGCCAGACTGTTAAATCATGAAATCAGCCACAAATCATGACAGTGACTCGTTTACATACCCTTCACTGACTGACTCGCTTACCGAGAACACCCTTTGTTGCTCCAATTAAATTTAATCTGTCAGAGCATACGTACGTATGTATTTATATATTTACTTACTGACCCCTATAACGACAGAGCATTCAATCACTGACTGCTGCAGTCTTTCGCATCCATTTCCGGCTATTCAATTGATGGTTTGAGTGGATGAGTCCCAAGCGCATTCGGAGCTGTTCCAGCTCCAGCTTCAGACCAGCATATTGCTGCAGTTTGGATGAAATTTCAAATAATTGTCGTTCATATTTTTTGTTATGTTTTATTTTGTTTTTATTCGTTTATTTAACGTTTCTTCGTTTTACATTACTCGTATAGCTGATGGCGCCTTTCGTTTAGTTTTGCTTTCACTTTAGCTTAGTCATTCGCTTTAGTTAGTTTGCTTTTGCTCAGACAGTTTACAAATATTTAATTATAAACTGATAATTTAATTTCCTTTTTTGTTTTTTGTTTGGGATATACTGCGCTGATGTGCGTGTGTGTGTGTGTGTGTGTGTGAGTGGGTTGTGTGTGAATATTTGTAAGACTTGCTTGGAACTTGTTTACATATGCGTTGCTGTGTAAGTGTGTAGTGTGTTTTTTTTTTTATTGTTAATGTGCCTGTGTGTGTGTGTGTGTGTGTGTATTTAAATTTATTATTTAATTTAGTTGATATATGAGTTCTTATGTGATTTAATTTCTATTTCGAATGCTGAGTTTTCTTTATCATTTGCTCTTATTTACAATCAGTTTCAGGCTTAAGATGACAAAGTTTACAGAAGTTGACAGAAATTTTTGAATTTACATCAAAGCCTATGCTTATCTGACTAACTATATTGGGCGTGCTTAAATAAAGACTCTAGTTTGCCCTCGAAGATGACTAAGTATAGTCTCTTCAGTTTAGTGTCATCCTCAAGTTTTTCGGCAAATGAAAAAAGTTCGTTTAACACTTCTATAATCGCTAAGGAGCCATTAATTGGTTTTAGTTTCAGTTTATTTTAAATTAATATCACTAACAAGCCTTCTGTTTCTTTTTTCCTTCTTCCTTATCGTGAATCTATCATTTACTCGTTTATAGAATATTAAGTGGAGCTAAAGCTGCGGCAGTGCTTAGTCCTTCAAAACCATGCTCAGCCCTATGAATTTGGGTTTTCTGTTGATTGTTTCAAGGACCAAGGCTTTCGAGCTTGTACATTTTTATATACCAAGTGTCTGAAATAGTTCTCAAGGATTCGCACTGCCCCAGCCACTAGTCCATTCAGTTGGCTTCAATATGGTTGCATGTATTTAAAGTATGATCTTTAGAGTTTCTAAATATAAAGTTAAACTTTTGTTTGGTCGTCAATTGTGTATATATATATAGTATATATATATATTAATATATAATTTTAGCGTAAGCATACAATTTTTACTATTATTCATGTAATTTCCTTTCGATTTACAATTTTCAATAGTTTCTTGTGATTGCCTACTTAAATACTAGGGGCCAGCACAGGCGCTTCCCCGCCAAGGCAATGAATCTTAACCCCTTAACGTAACTACATTCAACTATGTATCAAATTAGGAAATTTTTATATAATATAAAAAAAAACTATTAAGTATTTACAATTGGTACAAACTGGAGCACTACCTTCCAAAATTGTTCGGCAATATTGATAGTTTTGTTGGTTTTCTGATATCTCGAATCTGTTCGACTAGATTTTGTGTGTGTCCTTGACATCTGACGATGAGTGTTAGCCAAAAACAAAAAAAAAACTTGTCATTAACAATTTATGGATATTACAATTTATGATATTTTGTAATCTCAGAGCGAAAAGTTCGCATGCATAACTATCTATTTATTTATTTATTCGTATATGCAATCAATAACAAGTCAGCGCCATCGGGCCAATTAGTTATGACTACGTTAGATGCATGTGGGTGGGTGTGTGTGTGTGTGGGAGGGGATTTACTAAATACTACTCATATGTGTTGTGGGTGCTTTGAATACTACTCCACAATTTATATATATACTTTTGCGGGCCATCATCTATGTACAAATTGTCGCATGCTCAGTTCCGCTGATTTATACTGCAGCGATTTTGGTTTTTGCTGCTGGCATTTTGGTGTTTTAGCTCTTTGGTTGTCTGTTGGCAGCTCCGCATTTAAGTGGCCGTTACGAGGGTCAAAATATAATCTGCAAATACATAGACACATATACACATATACACATAAATGCATATATGTGATACAAATATGAAAATTCGATTAGCGGCATTCCATTTTGTTTGCACTTATAAATCATTCAACAGCGAAACGAATGGATGTCAAACATTGCGCCGTAGATTGCCTGTTTTTTGGTCATTTGCAACGGCCAATATGGTTAATAACGAGAAAGAAAGGCTATCTTCGGCACGCCGAAGCTCTCATACCCTTGCAGACCCAACCTTTTCATGATGCTTATAGTGTTTTGCCCGTATCTAAGAAGCACAGGGAAAAGAGTTAATGCCGAGTTTGGTCAAGATATCTTGATAAACAAAAAAGGTTTTTAATCAAAAACCTAGTTCGACTGATCGTTCCTATGGCAGATATATGATATAGTAGTCCGATTTTAATAGGATTTTGCATATATATGGAGAGCTTAGTAAAACTAATAAATGCCGAGTCTGGTCAAGATATCTTGATAAATAAAATGTTTTTTCATACAAAAACTTAATTTTCGACCGATCGTTCCTATGGCAGCTATATGATATAGTGGTCCGATCCACCTGGTTTTGACATGTGTGCTGCGTGCAACAGAAATAGGGACTTCTGCAAAGTTTCATTAAGATAGCTTTAAAACTGAGGGACTAGTTCGCATAGAAACAGACAGACGGACAGACGGACATGGCTATATCGACTCGGCTGTTGATGCTGATCAGACGTTACACATTTCACGACAAAATTATAATACCCTCTGCAAGGGTATAAAAAACATAAAGCAATTTTGGTAAATATAATGCATAAATTGTATATATGCTAAATTTATGATTACAATTAGTGGTCGATTCGTTTTATTTAATTCAATTCCATTCAACAAGAATATGAATGAAAAAATATATCATTAAAATTGATTTAAGCGGATGTGAATGAATCCGCATAGAAAAAATTTAAATAATTAAAACAGCTTTGTTCGACACATCGATGATTTAATTCTCTGCTTGGCATGCCACTTGGCAAGACTTAAATATATAAACTTAATCCAGTAGTATGGTTATAGTTCGGTTTGATGCCGCCTTGCAAGTATTTTACGAGAAGTTAGCTGGTTGAGATACCTTCAAAAGTAAAAAGGTTTCCATACAAAAAACATGTAAGATTGATCTTATACATTCTTTAACTAAAACCGACTGCAACTCTGGCTAGTGGGAGAAAGTCGATAGCTATAACAAGATCTGTATATACTATTCCAAAAGCTATATGCAATATGGTTCACCTTAAATGTTTACTCAAGAAACAAGAAACTGATATCGAGCAGTTTTTATCGAGTACTTGGGCATGTTGCCAATTATCGAATATCGGAAAGAGTACTGCGTGAGCATTAGCAGGACGACGGTTAATTTTAAGTCTCTAGCTTTTATAGGTTCTCAGGAACGGACGCCGGACGGACAGACGGATAGACAAACGGTCAGACAGACGGGCGGACAGACGGGCAAACAGTCAGAACTGACTAGATTGACTCGGTTATTGATACTGATCAAGAATATATGCTTTATAGGGTCGTTCCTTCTACCCGGAATTTAAGTGTCTCCTACTATGCCTTGCACAATTAATGACAAATTTATAATGCCCTCAAAAAGGGTCAAAATATGCACTCATATTATATGTTTATGGTACTTATCAGGCTTTAAGTAGTGCTTATCATTATCATAATCATTAATATCTATTAGTAAATTAATGAAGATGCTCGAGCTTGTAATTAGCTCAAGTAAGTTAATATAAATTGCTGTTGATTTTCCTGTTGCGGTTATATTACAGACTCCTTGACCGTAGCAACCCCCCTAACTGTACATATTCTTATAATTGGCCATTTCTCCCTTTCAGCCTACTTTTGGTAGACCTAATGTGCTATTCAGTTATTTGTTATTACCTTAACGAGGCCCCATTAATATACAAACTGCATTGTAGCACCATTAATGGCAATAACCATCGAAGAATCAATCGATTTTAATAGACATACTTGAACAAACACTCAGATGGTTCGATTTCGGACAAATTGCCGGTCAGAGTTCATTATTTTGTGTGCTTTTATTATGCATATCGAGTTGTTGTTAATATGCAGCTATAGTATATTGGCATTTTTATTGGTCCAAACAGCATAAACAAGGCTGAAACAAAGCAAACTCTTGTAATATCATAATAATAAAAGTAAAAAACTTGGTTTTAGGAAAGCTGAAAGCTAAATTCAAATAAAAGTTGAAAATGCAAATGTTCATCAAGCAGTAATATGATAAGTCTATAAAAATAATCTGAAATATCAGAAATGTTACATCAAGATAGTTCTAGAAATTAAATATAAAGTTTGGAAACGATCTATTTTCGGGCGGAGAAATTGTGTTGTTACACTAAAAACTTGTTTACAAGGATAAACAAACAAATTTTTTATTTTGTATAAAAAATGGTTAATCAATCTATATACAACATGAAAGTGTGTGGTCGAAAGAGATAGTCTATTTGACCAAAATGGAATGAATTTGGTAAATTTCTTTCGAAGTCTTAGCTATTGCTGTATTAGCTATTAGCTATAAACTTGGGGAGAGCTGTTGCTGCGAACTTGGGAGATTTGAAAATAAAGATAAAGATTTAAAAAAAAATGAAAACTTGTTATTTTAAATGCGCCGAGCCCAGTGGGGGAATGGTGAATAAAGAAAGTTGAGTAAATAAAACTTGGTCAGAATTAAACGTAGTCAGCAAGCGCCCAGCAATGATCTATTGTTGGGGTTCGAAACATTGTGAGTTATTTCCTAAGGATACTTAACAGTTGCTTATGCTGGGGGTGAATCTGTTCGAGTCTATGTTAAATACCTGCTGGCAGTTACAACACCGCACAGAATACACAATTTCGGATAGGGTATGTGTGTGAGTGTGTGTGTGTGTGTGTGTGTGTGTGTATGTATGTGATGCCCATTTTGGCACGTGCTAACTTTGCATTGTTGCTGCTGTTACAGTTGTTTTAGTTGCTGGCCATTGTATGAACCTTGATTAACGCGACAGTGGACAAGGGGAAGTGGGTGGCGATGGGTTGAGGTTTCGGGTTTGGTTGGGTTGGCTCTGGCATGGCTGTGTGCCAAATCTCTCGACGCGGTCTCTCCAAATTTTAACTATGAATGTGCCCGAATGGCAGCGACAACAACAATAATAACGCCTGTGCTCCTAAGTGTGTTTGTGTGTGTATACGCCAGTGTGTGTGTGCGTGTGTGTGTGTATTTGTTTACCGAAACCTTCTTAGCTTGGCTTAGTAGCCCCTCGCTGCCATTGTTTGTGTATTTGCATTTGTCCCTCAGCCGTTGCGCGCCTTCGTCGAGCGAGTGTGAAATTTTATGTATGTATGCATGGGGGCCCACTGCTAATGTGGTGTGCGGTGCCTGTGTGTGTGTGTGTGTGTGTGTGTGTCTGTATCGGTGTGGATGCGTGGGTGTGTAGCTGGGTGGTTGGTTGTGTGCTGCTCGTTGCCTTTTGCCTGCTGTGGCTTATGCCAGTTTTGTTTTAGCTGTTGCCGCTGTTGCTGTTTGGCTTTCTTTTCTGGACAGCTTCAAGTCAGTCGCAGTCGCAGCCCTTTGACCAGGTCTAGAATACAAAATAAAGGCATCGAATGCTGGCCAAGAGCACATTAAAATATGTAAAAATATATATACATATACATGGTCGCTTCTGCTCGGTTCTAGGCGCTTGGTGCAGCTGCTGCTGTTGGCATTTTAAATTTGACCGCATAAACAAAGGCAGTGAAAAAGTAGAGAAACTGTAAACCAGAGTCAGGCCGCAACAATGTTGGCTATGCATAAAAAAATCTAACGCCCGGCTGGTGAGCCGGGACGTGCCCATCCCACCTGGCTGTGGTTTTGGCACCGGCCGCATTCCACCGAGTCCTGGTCAAAAACAATTTAACTGTTTTGCTTTGCTGGCCAGTTTTTTATCGCAGACTCTTTCATTTTCATTTTTGTTTTTGTTTTTGTTTTTGTTTTTGTTGTTATTAGATTCACTCAAAATGTTAATTTAAATTTCTAAGCTCTATTGTTTTGTGCGCCCGTATTCACGGACTGGTGGACACTTTTTTTCACAGTGCTCAATTAGCATGTTGGAGGGCGAGCTGGTCTGGCTTTTGAAAGCACATTAAAAATGATTTCCTAAGTAGATTGTAAAAATGGCTGGCAATTATATTTAATAGCACCGACTTTATGCTGTGTATTCCAGTCGGCCATAAACGGGCCGTAAAGCTGCGGCAAATAATGCCAACAGCGACGGGTTCTTGAGACGCTCGCACAAGTAATTTGTCAAGAAACAGTCAACGAAATGTGCCCAAACAAGTCCATTTGGGAGCTTAGGCACGACCTGAGAGGCGCATAGGAAAATGTGCTTTTATTTCTACCTGAATGAGTCGCAATAGAATAGAATGAAATACATCAACATTAAATAAATGTTCACTTTTATATTTTAATTTAAGAAATGTATATGTAATGTACTGTATATATGTAATTCAACCTTCCCTACATAGATTGAGATGGCATCCTAGAGCGACTACCTTTCGTTGTCTACCTGAAGAAGCATAAGCTGATCGTTCATCCGTAATTCAGCAGAAAAAGCCAAACAACGATAACCACTCTTGATTCAGAGGATATGGAGTTATTTCTGATTCCAAAATATATTTAACCAATAGGCGTATAACAGCGACTCATAATATAACCATTACTAATCGAATGTATTGGACTTAGCAAACATTCTTACATATACATTATTATTTGAATTTAACAAGTAGAAACACTTCTCAAGAAACATATGAATATAAGCTATTTATCTGATTTTTTCTTAGATATATATAAATATATATAACTAGAAACTTGGTTCTGAATTAAAACAAAAAATACTGTACATAAAGGTTTTACTTGTTTAAAGTACGAAATTCTTGATTTCAAAATATCTCCACAAGCATCTTCAAGCGAATCCCCTATGTAATTATATATTTCTTAATATAATATTAACATTTATGATATATATATACGATACTATCAGGCCTCAATGTAATATTATAAATATTTTGAATATAATAATAATTTTTATGATATAAGTAAAAGTGCTGTAAATCACAAGTAAAATCATGGGCGGCTCGGTTTACGGCTTAAGCCAACTTCCTGCCTTGAGGTTCGATTCGTGCACCTGAATATTCTCAACTCCGTTGGTTCAAGCCTTGGTTTGTACTACATTTTCAGAATACTCATGAAACAATTTTGTTTTATGATTGAAAATCTACTCCAAATTTATCTAATTTCTTTCAACATGCTTACTTTTGTTTTGGGGCTTAATCTACCTCAAAAGTGTTTTTTTTTTTTGACCCATTTTTAAGATTTGCTTCCTAACTTTGATAAATATAATGAAATATGTATTTTATTTTTGATTATTGTGCTGCATAGCATGAACATGATTTATATTAAATAAATATAGCTCGACAAAACTCTGCCAACACATATCCGCTCGATATCTAGGCGTGGTTAAAACCAGCAGATTCTGCTTAAATAAAATTTAAATAATGTGTAAGCTAATAGAATTTAGCTTTATTTTATGTCAAATTATGTCTGATGTCTCTTTATAGTTGTCGAGTTGGTGAAATGTTAAAGTAAGAAAATTGACTTTTGCTTTGTTTCAATGTTGTTTCAATTAAATTTCGTTGCCATTTTGAGCTACAATCGAACTTCGAACAACTTTGCAATAACCCAAGAACCCCCGCGTTGGCAAACTTGACAGCAGAGCCGTCCGCAAAACAATCAAAACCGTCCACTGAGGAATGTGCACACTTTGAGCGTGCTTTCTAAAGTTGGGCGTGGCGCACACCACACACCACAGCCACACACACAGCCGCACACACCCGCAGCATACGTGCTCGCAAAGTGGCAAACAATAACTTTCATTATGAATATTTTAAGGTGCGGAAGTGCAAGAGCCAAGTGTATAGCGGGAAAGGTGGGAGGGCTAGTAGAGAGGAAAACTATCCAGGTGCCAGGTGCTGGGTGGAGCCGGCCAGCCAAAAGGACAAAGTTTCGTGCAGTGCAACCGTTAAGGAAACGGGGCCACAAAACTTTTGGCTGCAAGGCGACAGAACACGACACGTTGACTTTGATCTTGGGGCGGCGCACCCAACCCCCTTGCTACACCTGCAAGCGTTTACCTGGCTGAGATGCTCTTTGCTCTTGCTATTGTTGTTGTTTTAGCTGCTTTGTTTGCAATTCAAACGCAATTAAGCTGGCCTCTGAGCAAATAATGGCAGCGAAGTGGGCCAAGTTAAATAGCGCAGCACGAGCCCAAAATTAACTTCAGATAAGTATGCCGACGTGTGTGTGTGTGTGTGTGTGTAAAAGTTAATTGGCTTTGCGCTTGGTTTAATAAGCATAATAGCTGGCTGACTGGCCGCAGTGCAGGCCACTCTTAATTAATAATTAAATTAAATTTCCGCTCAGGCAACGCGAGCGCCATAAAAGTATTAATTGCAATGCGCCGAATCTGGCTTAAGTTTCGCCGAGGTCAGAGTTGACTTTTCAGCAAAAGCTTCAGGCCTGTGCCGACTCGCGCGCGCACACACACACACACACACACACACTGGGAAACAAATCCCGACGTATATCAAAGCAACACATCCGCTCCCAGTTTGCTGCAAAGTGTTGCTTGTTGTTTCCGGCGCCGCCAGAAAAATACCAATTGCACATTCGATATACACCCAAAGCGGGTGAGCTGCTGGTCCGAGATTGAGCTGAGCGATAATAAACAGAAGTCGGCAAGAGTGCTCGAGCGACTGTTAGATACCCTGTTTACAGCTATTAGTTGCTGTAATTTATTCATCATTCATGCTGCTACCTCACGCTGAAAATGTAATTCCTGAATAACTTTTGTCTTAACTGTTCGGTCGTTTTGTGATTTTTATCAGAAATTAATTTTGCAGCTACAGCTCTAGCTTGAGACTCTAGCTCTGTCTTCAGAATATTTGTGCTCTAAAAACATCTACTTGTTATGTATCTATTTGTATATACCCTCTATTTTTTATTTACTTTCAATGGGCATTGCCTGAAATAAAATAAGTTGCATGATGAAAGTCTTGGCTGGCTTTGTGGCATAACTTCCGTACGCGCTCTCATATTGACAGCGCCACACTTATTAATATTACATCAATGTGGAACTGTCGCTCCAGCATGCCATCCCAATGGTCACATAAAATGCTTCAGTGCACACTCACACAACCAACACACACACCCACACTCACACAGAAGAGACTGACAGCCTGTGGCAGGCATCGTATGGTAAGCAACCATTGGCCATTGTTATACCGTAAGGGGGAGGGGGGCTTGAGGCGTGTCAAGAAATTGTATTGCAATAAAATGATTTATTTGCACGTATTTTTTTTTCTCGTTATACGAGGACCAAGGACCACGTATTGGCAGGCGACATAGAGAGAGCTAGTGACATGTTGAAATATGTCCGGGCTGCGTTGACGGTCTTGTCGCTGGATTTTATTGTCTTACGACACGCGTTGTGCGAATTTCTCATAAAAATGAAATTATTCCATTTGCAAAACGCAGCCAAAAGTCGCAGCAGAGCGAAAAGACCAGCACACAGCTGGCAGGCCGTAGATAAGCAGTGTCTGTGTCCGGGCATATCAACAGATTTCAAAAGGGCAGGACATCGGTATTGCGGCCATACCATGCTTAATTTTTTTCTTTTTATTGCAGCCGCAACTTTTATTAAAAGGCCAAAAGAAAATATTTTTTTGTCGGACGCGTTAAAAAGAAAGCAAACGTTAGGACTTATCTGCAAAAGTTGTTTGTTGGATGCTTGGCGCCGTCATTGCTTATGTTTGCTCTGCTGCTTCGACTGTTGTTTTTGTAAAAAAAGGATACACTTTGCCAGGCAGCCTGGCTGTCTTTAATGGGCTTAAAATACTCGTTACTGGCCTGGGGTACTTTTATGGAATTTATCAAAACGAATGCCAGGCATTGACATAGATACATTTCATTTGCATCCCTTTTGGCCCGATTCTGTGAACAACAACAGCATTTGCGGCTTATCAGAGCGCTCCAAATTGAGTTAAGCCATCAGAAAGCTGTGCGGAGCAAAGGCCGTTTTATTCTGCACAACTTGGCGTATACGCAATGTGCTTATTACGCATACGACCTGTGCGCACAAATTGATTACACAATTTTCAAATAATTGTTGGCACAATCAATATCGTCATTACCCGTAGCATATTCTCGGGAATTTATGTAAATTTCTTGCACAACAATTTATTTTATATCATAATCCAGTTAAAATTGAACGCTTTGAGAGTTCAGTTGATGCGCCATCTGCATATTTAAATATTTATATTGATTCTGCTGCTGTTTTATTTGCCGAACATTAAATTCGTACGAATATTATGCAAATAAATTTAACATTTAATTTTCGTTGGGTTTTAGTCTTAAACGAATTTCATTGATATTGTTGTAACAGTTCATTGCTTCTCTTCCAAATGTCTGTTATTTAGCTTGGGGTCAGAGCAAATTGATCGAATGAAGTTTTTTGTTACAGAAAAATTTAAGTTTGCTGATTCTAGCAGGCACTGACCGGCTTTGTTCGGCCCAAGTGTTGCTGTATACATTTTTTTCGCTCATGGGACCAATTTCTACGCAATGGGTTGGATTTTTCAGCATGGTTAAATGAATTTACACAGACATATCAATATGAGCTTAAAACGTATCGAATGCTAAATTAAAAGCCTTATTCAACGATTTTCGCACATATGAATAAAAATAATGAATTATTCAAAATCGTTGATACGCCTTCATTAAATTTGTATGAAAATCAGTTTGAAAGCGGCTGGACATAAATTGAATGTTGGGCTATGCAGCCTAGGACATTCATATTCCACACAGTTGTTTGAATTTACAGAAAAGATTCACAAGCTTTGACATTGAGTAACTTCTGTGACTTCCCAGCCTTTACGCTTAGTACTGTGTGTTGACTGCCAATCAGGCAGAGATACTATCAGTCATTTAATCAGTCAATCAGTCACTCAGTCACGCAGTTTTGTACATAGAGACATCAGTTATTTGTCGGTTTTATCAGCTGTGCCCAACCAGCCCCATGGGCCAATAATTAAATCGCAATTATAACCCTTAACTCCCCAATAGTTTGGGGCTCCAGTAAAAGCAACTTGTCACTCACTTGATTCAGTTTGTCAATAGAACGCAAACGCCCTTTCAGCTAGCTGGATGAATGAGAAAGTTGGAGCTTCAATGCGTAAGAAGAGTAGAGAAGTAGAGGGCATACGAGTTAAATAATTAAAATAAGGACAAATCGAAATGCCAAATACTGTCATAGCTGCTCCAAACTGTGTCTCTGGCTGTGGTAAATACGAAAAGGTAACCTAATGACATTTTGATTACAATTCAAAATGCCTTAACGCCAAAAATACATTTCAAGGGTTTCGATTTTCTGAAATGTATTTCACTTGTTTCGAAAGACGGGCTTGCCTTCAGCCTTGAGTGCTGCGGCAGGGATTATTGCAATTGTTTTATTGTAGTTGTTGTTGCTGTTTTCATGACTCTTGTCAGAGCGTTCATTGTGGTATTGCCTTGGCCATAAATTAAAGCCGCTCTAGTGTCCATCATGTTGAAATGCTTGCATTTTTCATAGCTTGCATTTCAATTTCATGGCCAGCCATTAAAATTGACAGCCAAACCAAAAGAACAGACACACACGCACACTTACACAACAACCCGTATATTTGTGTGCGTGTTCATAAATAGCTCGTTGATGTGGGTGAGCTAAAAGTGTGGTCGGTGTCCGCCATGGAACAGCATGCCGAAAGGCTTGCCAAAAAAGTAAAAATATGTAAGAATCCCCTAGTAGGATGTGCCCGACTAGCAGATACCCTGAATACAGTGCCAAGCTTTCGTTACAAACTTGCGTGCTGAATTCTATAGATTCAGAAATCCGATCCTTATGTATAATTTGGATTATGAATATCCACGGATATTCCTCGAAAAAGATTTTTTCTTACAATTGTGAGGAAAATAGGGACGGCATAAATAATGTAATGAGCTTGAAACTATGTAAAGAAAATTAGGTTGTCAACATCGATTGAGTTTGATTTCATAGAAACGGGTCCAGTTATCGATGTTTGCAAGTCGATTTAATCTGCGCGGGCAATATGAGTAACTCAGTACAGATTTTTATATTATATATATCAATATCGATATGTCGATATTTTGCAAAGGGGAAAAGATATAGTCAAGACCTGATCGGAGAATATATATTTCAAATTTCAAATCTCTAGCTTTTATCGATTCCGAGTTCGAAACGTTCATTCAGTCTCGTTTCCTGTAACAAACATTTGCACAAAGGCAATATACCCATTTTTGGCCATTTTCAATGAGTTGAGGGTATAAAAATGACAGGACTGGTTTATGGAGCCAAACTTTTTCTTTTCCGTTGGCCCTCTTTTTATTTTTATTGTTTGTTGGGTGCATATTTCGCAATCTGTGTCATTTTTTTCGTACTTGCCGATGTCCTGCTTTAAAGCTCTTAAAAGCATGTTGCATAATTTAAGCAGTGGCGGGTGTCTAAATTGTTTTAATGTTTTCGCCTTGGCGCTGAAAAGTATGCTACAGTTGTCATATTATGGAAGTTTGTTTCTGTTTGAGTTGGCTTGAGTGCATGTGTGTGTGTGTGTGTAGCAGCTGGTAGTGTCGCAATCAGGCCTTAATAAAAAATAAAAGAAAAAATGCACGAGACCAGGCTCTAAATCGCCAACTGAGCGTATGACCGGAATATGTCCGCGAGAAAGCGTTTTGTATATGTATTCCTGATCAGTTAGTCCGACTGAAGTGTTAAAGTTTTTGATTGGACGTGGCCCAGAGCAATAAAAATGCCAAGTGTCATTTAATTGGCACTGACGACCTACGGCTAATTGTCGCATAAGTCAACTTTGGCCTGCACGCGTGTTAACGGCTGCCTTTCACAATGCCACGCGCGTGGCCCGAGGCTTAGTGCCACCACGTCAACAATAAAATGAAATAATGAATTTAACTTTAACTTTAAATAAACTTTATAATTAATGAAATTCGCATAATAAATGAATTTAAATATGATAATGAAGCACGAGCACAGCAGCTGGCAGTGCGGTGGACGGCGCCGGTTGGGGTAGACTGCTTAGTTAGATGATTTTAGTACAGCATTTAATGCTCAACGAGGCGTGCACACAGCCATAGGCACACACACATACACACACAAGCACACACAACAACAGGCGAGAGCAACAACAATTGACAACGACAACAAGACAATTTAATGCGGCTCACATGAATTTAATTTGCGTTAAATCAATTCCAGTTTGCAGATTGAAAGAAGTGGAAAAGAAAATCAGACGCTTTAAGGACACGATATTAGGTTATCCTGTAAATAGGTACATAATACGCTAATATACACATATATGTGCATCAGGGCTGAGCGTCCAACAAAAGTTTGCATTGGTTCAGTTCACGGTTCGAACGAGAGGTTCGGCTCGTGGAGCAGCTATTCGATGCTAATGAACCCAGGTTTGTATTTACATACATATAATTTACATACATATATAGGTACAATATTATGTAATTAACTAATGAATGACTTAACAGGTCAAAAATTTGGTTCATGGTAATTAAAATATTAATATTCCAGTACCAAACCGGTTCGGTTCATAGCGTTAATATGTGTTTATTTATATCAAAAAAGTTCTCGCTTACTTGAATCACAAATTCATTATTTTCCATGAATATTAGATATAAAAAATTCTTTTTTATTTCAAATGAAAGGTTTTTAATTAATAATTTTAGTAAATCATATATATATAAATCATAAATATGTAATAATTATATATAACAAGTTAAGTAGTTGCCTTTTTACGCTTTAAAGCATATGCTATATAAGGTCGGACATGCTACTCCCTGATGTCTTCTGCTTTATGCAGAAAGTGTATAATAACCGTTGCTAGCAAGTTTATGGCCACAGGGTATAATAAAAAGCCAACTGAACAAAGCATCATCACGGATTGTTGACAGTGTCATTGTGGCTATGGTTAATGGCAATTGTTACTGTTCCAGGCAAATCATGCAATATAAATCCTTTAAAATACAAAACAACCAAATAAGCCGAATAAGTTCCCAACACAACATATTCGCATATTCCCAGCTTTGGCTCTGATTTACTGTGCCATATGAACCATATCATATTGGCTGACTGCCTGTTTGCATGTGGTGCTTTGTATTGTGCAAATACACACTCACACACAGAGAGAAAGAGAGACAGGGGGAGAGAGAGAGAGACCCTGAGTGGCAACAAATAATAGAATTTGTCTGGTTTTAAGCATGACAGGCACAAGAGGCAGAATAATGTGCACGGCAAGCGAGGCGCAACCGAAACCCATTTCCTTATACAGCAGCCACTCCTGCCGCCTCTTAATGTACGAGTTGTGGCTCCCTGTGCGACAGCCTCACCTAACCGTAGGCCCAATATCATCATCAATCAAGCCGCACATATCTGATATGTGCATTCACATATACTGAGTATACAGACTTCTATGTGTATCTTGTGGGGGGCTTTTGCAAACGATGCTCTAGGCTCAGAAATTTGTAAGCGCAAATGAGAGCTGACTTTTGTGGCTTTAAGAATGCATTAAGTTACCTCTATATTCAATTTTATTGAAATGCATTATTAGCTTCACTTTTTGTTTTGATCAATAAGTCAAGAAATTTTTATTTGGGTTATTTCTAGTCAGAAAAGACAAAGCCTTGATAAATTTTAACCTAGATTATGTTTTAGAGCATACTTCACGGATCATCTACAAAGTCAAAAGACTGAAAAACTATTGATAGAATCGATTTGATCAGTACTGTTAATAGTTTTCGATATATATATACACGGTTATTCGGTAATTGAAAAGTATCGATCATTTTGCAATGGTGAAAGGCACCCAAAGGGTCGATAGAGAGGGTAACAAAGCTTCAATAAGGTAAGACCTATAGATAGCCGATAGCCGCAGGCTTAATATAATCTTTTCGATATGTAAGTACTGTTAATAGTTTTTGATATTTTAATTTGGTTACTGAAAGCTATCGATAATTTGAGTCACTCATATATAGTTTCTTAATTATAATTAACGGTCACATTTAGTAGGATATCGTAAACGTACTTCAAAAGAAGTGGTTGCTCTGGTTGCTCAATCGTATTGCATATATAAATATTTTAATTTAACTATAAATTTGCCACCGTGTCCTCCTCTTAAAATAGAGTTCTTTTCATGGAACTACCCATTTACATAGTCGTACAGTACTTTGTTCATTTAAACTAAAATTTGATATGTACCCTAAATTGCGTTCCAAGTAAAACCCATTAATAAACAAGGGCCTTATGCACTCAGACTTAAAATATAAAGTAATAATAATCGTTTCGTAGCTCGAAGGTAGTTCCAACACGTTTTCTGGCCCACTCCGGCCAACTGGTTCACCAGAATGTGCACTTAAAAATGTTGTTGCCTACTTTGAGAGTGCAGTTGGCGCTGACAAATGCCTTTGGGGGCCTAACTATGCAAATGTGGAGCTCAAAGCGGCCTTATGGCCAGTCACGTGGTAATTGAATCGTGCTACGAATTGTAAGCGAATTGTAATGCGTCCGCCATGCCCGCATGCCTGCCAACCTGCCGGAGGCTCAGCGCAGCCATTAGAAAAGTGCACGAGGTACATATGTATTTTGCATAGATGGGTGGCGGGCATGGTGTACGGGGTTGGGATTAAGGTTGGGGTTGGGGCAGGAGTAGAGTTGGCAAGCGACATTTCAATGCTTTCAACGCACACGCAAACTAACAAACAAATAAATATCATTACAGCGACTTACATATGCAAACGGCTGGCTGACAGCACATAAAATAAGTATATGCACACTCGAAAGGATATGAAAGCCGGTGACGACAACGCATATTCATAAAAGATGAAGAAGAATTGCATATAAATAGTTGTATGACAAAATGCAGAGAGCAGAGAGGAGGACCTGCCCCAGCAGCAGCCCCTGCAGCAGCAGCAGCAGCAGCAGCAGCTGCAGAACCAGAGGAGCAGGAACTGGCGACATCTGCGGCTGCGATTCTCAAGTGGTTGTATGCGAGCGCCCGCTTTGATCGAACTTGCCGTGGCGTATACGTAATTTATGCATATAAATACACAAGTACATTCACACACACACACACACACACACACACACACACACACACACAAACACGCACTATTGTGATATTTGCAATCGCATACATCTTCATTCAATATGTATGCATGTATTTTCGCGTTGATAGCCAAGAAGAGCAACAAAAACACCAGCAACAACCACGAGAGCTGTGAAATAACATTACGAACAATAAATGTGAAAGTGCTTCACAGTGGGTTAAAAAGTTAAAATCAACAAAAACCCATGTACAAAAACGCATAAGTGGAAATGATGTTTGCTCCCAGCCTTTATTTTATATCCTTTTCAGTTTAAAGCGTCAACTGATGCTCTTTGAGCAAGATTTTAAAGCAAACACAACAAACGTATTCAATGGTTCTGTTCACGGTTAAAACTAATGTTTCGTTTTCTGATTCAGTTCTGGAACTAATTTTTTTATTTATTGCAATTAGTGAACTGTTTATATTTAAAGTACTGAAATGTCAGAGCTTCAAGCTTTTACTGTTTTTTTTTTTACATCTAAATATTGTTTTGAGTTCCTGGTAGCCAACCAATTGGAATTCCAAGCTTAAATTGGTTCGGTTCAAAAACCAAATGCAGCCTTGATAAGACTATTGATGTGCTTTAGGGTTAAAAGAGATCAAATCTTCCAAGCCAACTTTATTTATTTTTAAGAATTTAGAGCAAGGTGGGACCGATTCGAAACCCCAATTCAAATTTAGTAAGAATGAACCAAAACAGTTGACAAAATAAACGGTCGAATAAAACTAATTGGAATAAAACAGATTGACCTGACTTGCATTATTTTCTTTTGAATTGAAATATATTATATCTAATTTCAAATATGTTTTTAAAGTTCCTCACACACACGAAACCAGGGCTGTCAAGTCAAAAACTAAAAATTATTGGTTTAAATCACGGTTCGAACCAGCGCCCTACCAGATTAGCGTACTGTTGGTAATTGCTTTGGGCATTGAGACGAGTCGGAGACACTTTTTGTTATCCCCCCAATTGATAGGGTTTTAGCAGTGGGAAGCTGTCAGCTGCAAGGTTTTTAGCAATTCTTTTTTTGTTTGCCTTGTAAATGCAAATCCCATTTCACTTTACAAGTTGCCGTTAGCCGGCGGCAGCTGCTACTCCGTCAGTTTTGCTTTTCTATTGACAACAGCCTTCGCTTTGAGCCGGCCCGAGAGTGGGTGATGTGGCTGCAGGCCCAATAAGAAGTGGGTCGGAAGAGGGCTTCAACTGCATTTGTGCGGTAATCTTTGCATGCACAATTCGCTCCCAATGTGTTGTGCGTGCGTGTGTTTGTGTATGCACAACCTATCTGGCCATTTGCAGTGGCTGAATACATTTTGCCAGAGCATGCTGAGCACACAAACTGGCAGCAAAAAGAGCCAACGATTTGATCAGCAATTAACTGGAGCTGCTGAAAGTACAAAATGCCCTAAATGCGAAACACGCATGGAAATCCATTTGTTGCTAATAGTTCTGCCAGGATTTACTTAATCCGTGCATTCAAAATCGAAGGGCTGTCGGCCGTTCGTGAGTGTACAGTGAATCGGTTGGGGTGTGCGTGTGAATATTTGATGATGTGCGGACGTATATAAAATCAATTTTAATTTAAATTTAGAATCGTGGAGCTTAGCTTAAGATGCCTGCCACGTAAATTATTAATTCGGGCACAAAAATAAAAATAGCTTGCCCTTTTAAATATGGAATCAACTCAAAGAGTTCCTTCATATAATTGCATTGTTCGGGCAGATTCTAGAAAAATCGCATATTATAATTTACAACTTACAATCAATAAACATTTTTAAGCACTTTCGATAAAAAATTGGCACATAAAAGTTTTACTTAAGGTAATTTGGCAAAGTCACGGCGTTATTTTAATAAAGTTTATTAAGCATGAACGATAAAGCGATTGTAATAAATAACTGTTTGAGTAATTGCCATTAAATGACACTGCGAAAAATCAAAAACAGACATCAAATTTAATATTTTCATAACTCATAAGCTGAGCTGCAAATGCGAGCTGCTTTTGTTTAAGGCAGAAATTTGCTGCGAATTGAGCAATGCGATGCAACAGCAGACACGGCTTTTTTATACTCTTGTAAAGGGTATTATGATATTGTCATGAAGTGTTGAGACATTTCAGATCACTTAAATTATGTATACTCTTGATCAGGTATAACAAACGAGTATATGCAAACATGTCCGTCTGTCTGTGCAAACTAATCTCTCAGGTCCGCTTTTCTGTTGCAGACATTATCGTCCAGATCGGAGCACCGTCAATAATTGAGTACTTATAGGAGCCACCTTATTTGTTTTTCAGAAATCTTCTATTCTATTCAATCTATTCATCTAACAAAAGAAAACCCGTCATATGTCAGCAAGGGTATTCAATTTTCGTCGTGCCGAGTTTAACCGTGCTTTCTTGTTTTAAGATTCAATGGAGTTAACGTGGGGCTTGGGAGTTCAGCTGGGATTATTATAGGGCTGACTACCTGCAGCTGCAAAAACACGCACCCGGAATGACCATAAAGCATTAACAAGCTTGCAATGGAGCTGCGAGAGTTGCCCGCGTTTATGATTATTACTCGTATATACACATGGTCACACTCTCTCTCACACACACACACACACACGCGTACGCACGCACACCCACAAATTGCGTCACGGATTATGGAATGAGTGTAATTAAATATGAACACATATGTTTTCCTTTGTTTTCCAGTGTTTTTCACTGACAGAAAATCAATAAAAACAATGTCAGAGTAACAGCCCAACCAGAGCCAACTCAAGCCAAGCCAGGCACTTCGCATTTTATTTACCATATTTATTAAGAGACATGGCAACAATGGCAACAACATCAAGTAGTTTATAATTAAAGCGCATTAGGTAAATCAGTTCACGAATATAAGCCGTCAAATATTAATAACACGACCAACTGAGGCGGTTACAAATCTGGTGACAAAAACATGAGTTGAGCAGAGGGTTAAGAGGGCGCGAGCTCTCCAGCTAGAGATGAGTGCGTGTGGAAGTTATTCAACACGAAACGGAATGATTAAACATTTAATCAACACTGAAAAGTTTTGGTAATTAAATTTCCAAAATGTTTGAAAAACGATGCTTCTTGGATATGTTAGTGATGAGAAGTATTTGAAGAAAAGAGTTTTACAGCACAACTCGAAACTGTTAGCCAACACTTAGACATACAAAGTGTTAAAGCTACTTTTAAGGAATGGATGCTTTTGTGGACACTCAGGAGCACAGAGCACACAGCTGTTTCGTGTCACGGTCCCATCTTCCGTTTGCTAGTGTAAGGTTATGGCATATGGAATGTACATTGAGTGCGTCACAGCAAGGGCTGCGGCTGTTTCTGGGTCTCCTGTGCGTCAGCTCTTAATATTTTATGTATTTTTAAGGCGCTCGTTGGCCCCGTCACTTGCCGCACGCGTAATCACGGTCTTAACGATCTTAAATCGCGGACATGGGCATATTAACAGCCCAGGGCGTGTGTCAGCGACCAGATTAAAATCAACAAAAGCCACTCAATATTGCTGCTGATGATGAAAATTCGAGCACTTGTCTCAGGAACTGCCAAAAAGAAAAAATTAAACGCTGTCAGCGACTCGCGCGGGTTCGACGCACCAAATATAGCTGGGCAAATAACAAGCGGATAACAAGCTCATTTTCAACGCACTCGCGATTGCAGCGAGTGTGCCTCAAGTGGCAGCTGAGGACGCGAAAAGTTGGCGAGTCAATGTGCCGAGATATCCATGACAATAACAAAAATTATATTTAATTTTTGTGCAAATACAGGCTTTCCCGATGCCATAAAATATATACAGTGAAAACTTTCCTAACGGACACTCCGCTTGGACGAACTTCCCCCTTGGATACACATTATTTCTCATGAATCAGGCCATATTTTTTCTCTGAGCAACAATTCGGTAACTGCCCAGAAGAGTTTTTATTGTTCAGCCGAGTCGAAGATTATATGAGCCTAAAGACATGAAATATAGAACTTAGTTTCTTCTATTGACCGCGCAGATCCAGTTTATTTCAAGTCACAAAATCGATAAGTATCGATTTTCAGACCAGGTTTTCTGACCATATTCATAAATAGCTTATAAAAGCTTAACAAACTTCTTATTCCTTTTCAATTTAAAATGATTTGGCTTATATATGGTATCTACCAGTCGGGCACTCCCAACAAGAGCACTCTTACTTATACATGTTGTTGTTGTAGTTGTAAAGAAAAGTTGCATGCAACTTAGTGCTTCTTCCCTTAAACACACACACACACACACACACACACTCAAACAAGCTGCTTGTTGTGCTCTGTTGTTTTTTCATTTTGTAGTCTTGTAGCCATGGCTCCATCAACTGTTGGCGTTGTAGCAGCAACAGCAACGACAGCAGCAGCAACAGCAGCAGCTGCACTTGCAACACAATTGTTGCATTAAATAAATGTTTTGTATTCCAAGCGCCATACGCAAGCGTTTCCATCTCCACAATATGTAGAACGCGTCTAAGGCACAAAGACGTTGATAGATTTCCATATATCCCAGTAAATATGCATGTGTGTGTGTGAGGACATACTCGCATGCCACAATGGCAACTGCTCTAAGAAAGTAACTGGGGACGTGTTTGCGGTGTCTAGTAGCACTCACAATGGCTTTTAATGAGTTTTTGTTCTGTCGTAATTATTCTTTTGCACCAGTTGCAAGTCTGCACATATAATCAGCATGTGGAAAAGTGATAGGGAGAATGTCTCTTGTTGGTGGACACAAAAAAATCCAGGCATTTCAATAGAGCTGGCAAAAAAAGGTTCAACGACATCAACTTACAAATGCGATTATATGTGATATATGAAGGTACTCAGCATAAGAAGAGCAGTGCAAAGAAGGTATATTCTTTGCTTGAATTCGATGCACTCTGTATAAAACGCAATAAATAGATATATGTATATACATATATAGCTAATCAATAATATGTAATATACATAAAAACACTCTGTAAGCTAACAATAGATTCTTACTATCTATCAATCTTACTATTCAAACATTATGCACTTTAAGGAAAAGGTCAAATTATTGAATTTCTATGCACAGAGCACATTTTAAGGGTATATCATTAAGTTTGTGTATTTGTTTTTAAAGTGGTCGCTCTCAAAGCACAAGCTTTACATTTTAGAAATTGTTTTTAATTAAATTATTTGTATTTGTTAGACAGCCTGTCGTTCTGCTCTTATGGCGCATAGCGTGTCTTGTGTGCATTGTGTTCTTAGTCATATGACAA
Organism: Drosophila novamexicana; assembly: GCF_003285875.2. Lineage (NCBI taxonomy): Eukaryota > Metazoa > Arthropoda > Insecta > Diptera > Drosophilidae > Drosophila > Drosophila novamexicana. The sequence goes on along the minus strand of NW_020824808.1, from coordinate 2,569,120 downwards.
AAATTTCATAATTTGTTAAATTAATTATAAAAAGTTTTAGTTTCTATATCAGAAAATTCGTCTAGCAACTTTTAATTTTATATGTATATTCTCGTATTCCACAAGCAGATGATATCTCTTACATAATATTGATAAATATGTATTTTAATACATGGGTTTTCAAACATACCTATACAAAAATTATTATATATGTTATCGTATAGTATTCCTAGACTTATAGTATTTTACTCAATGGCGGTATCCATGCCCGCCTTTCCGCCATGCCCACCAAAATTGAACTTATTTCTTCAAAAAAATACTCTCAGAATTTAAGTAATGCATAAAACCCCTGATTCTAATTTCTATAAAATTCTTAATAGCAAAATTTCGGAGTGGGATGATTTATTCAAAGCAAATGTAATATGCGACAATATTTTTATGCTTATCATACAAAATTCTGCGTTCATTTTTGCCACATTAGCCCACTTTATAGTTAAGGGACATTTATGTTTTTGGATATCCAATAATTATGCAAAACATGCAAATTCACTAAATTATTTTATGACTCACATTAGAAACGAGAGTAGAATGCACAAAATACAATACAAAATGCAACATAAAATGCAACACAAAATGTAATTGTTGCACAACAAACAGCTAAATGCATTAATCACCCACAAGTTAAGCCCAAATAGTGTGTTGCTGTGATTATTGTTGTTATTTTGCTATTTACATTATAGGATTTACATTTATGCCAGAGAACATTTGCTGAACGCTGTCCACATTATTAGTGGTAAAAACTTTTTATGTAATTTGCTACACCTCTCCCTCTCAGCGCCCCTTCAACCCGGCCCCTGGCAAATTGTCTGCCAGTCAATTATGCGATTGTTTACATTAATTTGACAACAAATTGCATTTGATTTAAAATGCAACGTTCGCACAATAGAAACACAATCAACCGAACCCATTCCTCGAGCCGATTTGCAGGCAGACAGGCAGCTGTAAACAGTAAACAATTTGGGCATTTTGCTGATTTTAAAAGCGCATCGGATGTTTTCTTAATTAAAATGTTATTAAAATCAACGACATCCACGACGTCAATATCAACATCAACGTGCACGTCAACGCTGACAGCAACTGCCAAACATTTTTCGGCTTTGGCCAAATCAAATTACGGCTCCGACACGTTATGTGGGCGTGCAAATCGTGACTAGTCAAATAACTAGCTAATTGGTTTTGTTATAAACATTGTTTTTCGCTCTCATGAACCCAGTTTTTCTTTCGAAAACCAAAATAATGTTATCCGTATCTATTCCCCATTAAATCTGACATTTATACCCTTGTAGATATTTGCAGATATGTGAGTATTGCGAAGCTCGCAAATGCAGAGTTTGATGAAAACATCTAGCAAAACCGTATATTTTAAGATATAAGAGCCTACCTTTCGACCGATCGTTTCTATGGCAGCTATAAGATATAGTGGGGGCATAGTAAAACATGTAAATGCCGACGTTGGAACAAGTGTTCCTCTTTTCGACCAATCGGCAGCTATAATATATAGTGTTCCGATCCAGCCGGGTCAGACATATATATGTACAGCCTGCTACAGAAATAAGGGCCTATGCAAGGTTTCAGACGATTGCTTTAAAACGGAGACTAGTCTCATAGAAACAAAAGCACGGACAGCTCGGCTGATGATGCTGGTCTAGACCATATATATACTTTATAGAGCCGGATTCGTCTCCTTCTATGCGTTAGACATTTCGTGACCGAATTATAATACTCTCTACACTGGTATAAAAATAGCAAAAATTTGTTATGTGGATTTCTGCATTAAATATCGCATGATAATAATTCGCTTTCATCTCTAATTAGAATTTTTAGGCTTCGGCGCGTTATTCAAATTATAAATAATTCTCATTAAAATCAAATTAATGTTGAGCCAGAAAAGCAACCACAAAATTTGCAATTTTATATAAATCTTGTTGTTGTTTGTTTTTAGGGATTACAATTAAGCAGTGTATACAATTATGTTTATAATTAAAGACTTATCAATCTACACATTTTTTTTAGGTGTTGCAAATTTTAATGGTGTTGTGTAAAGAGACAAATCGATTATTAGTTAAAGACTTTGGTATATGATATCTACAGCCCATTTTTGTTGCTGCATTTATGTTGTATCCAAAAACAATAAAGTGCCAAAGGAGCTAGGAGATTTAAGTTCTGTCTGTACTTGACATAAGGGATAAGAGTGCAGGCTAAGACGAAGCTCTTGGATATTCCACCCACAAGTGTGGAAAATGTAAGGAGAGCAGTTTTATGAATCTTATTTGTTTGCAATTAAACTTATTGAAGACCATTTTGGAAATCCCACCCGCTATTGTGAAAAATATGCGGAAAGAGTTTATCTTTCGGCTTCAAGTTTATTATGAAAGCTCTTTCTTACAAGAAAAAACAAACAAGTCTTTCAACGATTTTGGGTTTTTCAGTCGATCAACATCAAATCATTTTTGTGAATCAATCTAAAATATAACTGATATTCAAGTTTATATGAAACATATTACTTGTATTAAAGAAGTTTCTTCACACGTGCGTGATAGTGACCTATTTATGGTGTTGGGTGATTTTAATTTGCCCAACATCTCTTGGTCATTATTTACTGCCAAAAATTATCTAGTGCCCTCAGCACAGCACGATTTTATAGACTGCATGCTTGATCTTTCGTTGTTTCAAATCAATTCAATTTCTAATCATTTGATTAGAACACTTGACCTTGTATTTGTTAACGACTACCTTATTTCTAATGTGTCTAGGTCCCCTCCTTTATCTCTTCCTGAGGATGTCTATCATCCAACTTTAGAGATTGCAATGCTAAATTGTAATCCTTTCATTTCGTGCTCATCAGCCAATAAGCCCCGCTATTGCTTTCGCAAAGGAAATTATTCTTTGCTGAATCAGCTTATTTATTCAACCGATTGGTCTTTCTTATATGACTCAGTTGATATGAATACAGCTATTAATTTTTTTTACATCACCCTAATCTCCCTCTTAGATGTGTGTATTCCTAAGTCAATTCCTTCGACTACTTTTTCAAAACCACCCTGGTTTACTACCAGATTATCACATCTAAAAAATGTAAAATCCAAATATTTTAAAAAGTTTAAAAAGTCTGGTTCGTGTACAGACTTGGCTAAATATCCCATAGCCAAGTCGAACTTCTTTCTTCTTAATTCTCAATGCTATGAGAATTATCTAACACGTTGTAAAAGACAATTTTCCCGAAATCCGAGACAGTTTTATAATTTTGTAAACTTGAAGCGTAAATCTTCATGTTTGCCATCTTCTTTTTTTCTTGGCTTGGATAAAGCTAGCAATGACACTGATTCTGCTAACCTCTTTGCTAATTTTTTCCAATCAACTTACTCTTCAGTCTGTCCTAATACTAATGCTTACCTTTATACTATTTCTTCCGCAAGTTATATACCTCCTCTAATTATTTCACACTCCTCTCTCCTATTAGCTATAAACTCTTTAAAGTCTTCTTACTCTCCTGGGCCGGACAATATTCCTAGTTGTCTACTCAAGGAGTGTAGTTCTTCCCTTCTTTATCCATTGCTAAAGCTTTTTAATCTATCCCTTGAAACTTCTGTCTTTCCATCTCTTTGGAAAGAATCTTATATCATTCCTCTTCACAAGAAAGGTGGGAAGTCTGATATACGAAATTACAGGGGCATTGCAAAACTGTCCGCTATTCCTAAATTATTTGAAAAAATAATCACTTCGAATTTGCAGCATTTCTGCAAATCAGTTGTTTCCCCTGTTCAACATGGATTCGTAAAGAATCGGTCAACTACGACCAATCTGCTTGAGTTTACTTCCTTGGTAAACGATGCTTTCCTTTCGAAAATGCAAACTGATGTCATTTACACTGACTTCAGTAAGGCGTTTGACTCTGTGCACCATGACATTTTACTTTTTAAACTTGACCGAATAGGTTTCCCCCTGTCTCTTCTGCTTTGGATTAATTCTTATTTAAAAGGTAGGACCCAAAGAGTAATGCTGAGGCTGACTACCTCTAAACGGGTTCACGTTACTTCTGGTGTTCCTCAAGGTAGTCATCTTGGACCTTTACTCTTTACTCTTTTTATAAATGATCTCCCCTCTGTTATATCACATGCCCGTGTACTCATGTATGCGGACGATGTCAAACTTTTTCTATCATACACTAATCCCCTACATCATTCTCGTCTACAAGACGATTTGAACGCTATGCAACTATGGTGTTCGGCCAATCAATTGCATCTAAGCTGTTCAAAGTGTATGTTTATGACTTTTAATCGTACTACACCTTATCTTGTCAGTTATACAATCGACAATATCCCTTTGCAACGTATACTAACAGTTAAGGATCTAGGCGTAATTTTTGATTCTAAACTCTGTTTCAATCTTCACATAGATACCATCGTTAATGAGGCAAAAGGTGTACTTGGATTCATTAAACGATGGTCTAAAGAGTTTAACGATCCTTTTATAACAAAACTTCTGTACATCTCTCTTGTTCGCCCTATCCTTGAATACTGCTCTTGCATTTGGTCTCCACAGTATAACAACAGCCAGGATCGTATTGAATCTGTTCAGAAGCAATTCCTGCTTTTTGCCTTACGAGGTTTAAATTGGGACCCTAATCTTCGGTTGCCGTCCTACTCCAGCAGACTGCTTCTTCTCAACCTTCCGTCGTTAACCAACCGTAGGACAATTCTCGGTGTTGTCCTTCTACATAAGTTGATTATTGGCGACATAGATTCTCCTTTTCTGCTAGGGCGTCTTCAATTCTCTGTTCCGGCTAGACCAACCAGAAATTATCGCCCCTTTTTACTATCTACGTGCACAACAGACTACGCTTTGCACAATCCTTTTCGCGTGCTATGTAAAAATTATAATAGTTTGCATCACGTTTTCTCTACCGAACTGTCTCTACCCCTAATAAAATCGTTGCTTTCAGGATACCTTCGGGAAGTCGCTGACCATTCCCAGCTATGAGCAGGGGCATAGCTTGCCGGACAGGCTAAAAAATTTTCCCCCACCGGGTCGGTGATTTCCCATTACTTTTCTCTCTGTCCTATCTACTTAACACTCTTTACCTAACTTACATTGCTTTACTTTATTAACAATCTTCTTACTTTCATTTTTCCTATTTATTGTATTTTCTTTATTAATATAGCAAATTAAGATTATTTTAATGTTACTTGAAAACACTTTTTTCCTACTTACAACCTTCTGCTTAGATGTAGGCTCTAATAGCGTCACTGACAAAATTAGCTGTGAAAAGGGGCACAGCTGGCCGGACTGGCAAATAAAACACCTCCATCGGTCGGTGATGCTATTTAGAAAATTGTATCCTTTAACTAGGCTTTTAGCATAAAATTCTATTGTATAATCTATTGAATAATGAGGAAGACACTCGTTTTGTCGACCATTAATAAATAAATAAAATAAAATAAAAAAATAAATAACCCAAGACTTGGGATTTTAGGGTCAATTTTAATTTCCCAGGGGCGGTAAATGTTGGCCCTGGCCCTGGCAAGATAAGGGAATAATATATATATATATATATATATATATATATATATATGGTGCGTATGTCGTATAACGGATTGATGTAATCGAAAACTCTTAGAGTTATTCTGTTCGGGCGCACACTTTTTTTTTTTAAATTTGTGGCTTACCGCTGAAAGGAATTATGTACTATGAATAATAAATGTGTAAAACATACACTGTGCTTGTGCATGTTTTCACTCTATGGGCGAGTATATAAAATATATTGTTTTAGCTGTTGCAGAGTAATTTAATTTAATAATACCCTGTTCAAAAAATATCATGTGAACAGGGTATAATACTGTTAGAACTAAGCACGTAACATACAGAAGAAGAAGCCGAATGAAACGGACAACATTTTCAATGGAAATATCTTAAATGTTAACTCAGCTTAATAATAAATATAATAAATGAAGTATGCTGATATGGTCAATCAACCAACTCAGCTATTTGTTGAGTCATCCTCCAACTTAGCACAGGGTATCTCCAATTTGATGTTCACCTCGCTTCAGTTGTACGTAGTATATGTAGAAAATACACGAATCGGATGACCACCGGTCTCCGCCCTGGGGAGGGAGGGTTGGGTAGCAATTTTATTATGTTACGAGCGCCGTGCAATAGCGAAAATTTTTGTTTTCAATTTTCAACACTTTTAATAGCCAATTAATTAAATGGCCAAACAACAAATAAAGGTATATAGTTACGCATGTGTGTGTGTGTGTGTGTGTGTATGTGTGTGTGTGTGTGTGTGCACATGTCTGGTAAAAATTTACCGAGCCCGGCAGCAAGCAATTTTTTCATAATTGCTGTGCGAGACTTTATTATTTGTAGGGCAGCTGCTGGACAATAGACTCCATTTTTTCATGGAACGCGTAAAACCAAAAAAAGAAATAATAAAAATATAAATAAAAATCGGTATCTATCGCCGGTCACATAAATCATGAAGGCATTAATATACGATGCCAAATGAAAGGCCGAGTCGGCAAACTCGTGCACGTAATTTATGCTTTTAACAATTGCAAATTATGATTTTTTTAAACAAATGTCAGATGTATCGTAAATAATAAATGAATAAACGAAAACAAACGACGGGTTGAAGCCTTTAGGGGAGGAGGGCATAACAATACACTCACTCAATTAACAAAATTACTATTTATGGGATTTTGCGAGACAGCCCCAAACACACACACACAGACACACACACACACACACACACTTGTGAAGAGCTTAATGCGTAGCCTGGTGACCCCCTTAGGATTAGTAGCAAATTGTTGTCTGTCCTCAGCAGGACGGGCCAGAACGAATGCCAAAACTTAGAGACAAGGACAAGCAACAACTACAGTGATCTCTTAAAAGTCTCGTCAAAGTTTCGTATTTATTTCTATGCATGAATTATTTATGCGCACAAAAACCAAGCTGTCTGCTCCCTGGACGAAACTTGCTCGGTTAATGTGCTCGGGCAAACGTTGTTCTTGTTGTTGTTGTTGTCGTTGTTGTGTGTTAGGTGCCAAAAAGTACATTGGGTGAGTAGGTGTATTAAAAACTTTTCAGCATTCTCATATGTTGAGGCTTTCTAAAAGAACAGACTGAGGTCTCTCCCAAGCACCAGCTGGAAGTTCACCTTTAAAAGCTGTTTCTTATGCAAGACAATTTGAAACAATATGAGAGGAAAAACAAACAATTCGACCTGCCGAATATGACATACTCTTGCGTATATGACAGCCTCATAAGAGAACATAGTTGACTTTCCTCGTGATGCAAAATATAAATATATAAAACAACATTGATGTTATCTTGGACTTTGGGTATTTGGGATACTGCATGTCGAACTACGTTCGATTTTAGGTAATACGTCGAGTGCCTGTCTTATGGTATGTGAACTCCTATTCTATGCAACAATCTAGGTGTGACTTCAGTCTGTGCTCAAATTAATGTCTATACCGACTATGGACAATGGACCAATGCCAACTGTCTGGCCCCTGAGCTGACCAGTAAAACAAGGCGAGAAAGGCTTAAAAGTCCACACCCCAGAGACTAAAGACGTATGCACCTTAGCGTCCGGTAGACTACTTGAAGCCGAACTTTAGGTGGCCTACCAACCTGTCATAATTCGAATTGAATTCAACTTTTCAATGACTAAAGTCCTCATCTGTAAGTAGATTATTATTGATAGTACAAATTCTAGACAGAAAAGAAGGCTTATCTCGCAAGTTAATTTTTTTAGCGTTTAGAGTTTAGTAGGGAACATAGCTTACAAATGTAAACAAGTTTTTTATTCAAGGAATCTATTTTCTGTTGATTCTTGTAAACAAGATATAGTCCGATTTTAATAAATATTTCGTAACTGTCGTAACTGTGAAATTTGTTTAGAAAAACTGGAAATAAAATATATATAAATGTGTTTGGGAGCATTTCCGTTGCAGGCATACGATATACAGGTAAAACTCTCTTTTAATACAGGTAAAACTCTCTTTTAACCCAGGTAAAACTCTCTTGGGCGTACACCCTAAAAGGGAAAAGCTTGCTTAATAATTACTATGTTGTAGGGATATAACAAATACAAAAAGATAAACAGAAGCACACAATTTAATAAATGGATGTCCAAGAACTAGGATATTTTTGTTTGTCAGCCAAATTGTATGCATTAAAAAAATATCTTGCCATTTTAGTTTCAAGAGTTGTTTTTCTAGAAAAAGAATAGCATAAAAAATATTAAAATCAAAAAATATTTGAGAGCTAAAAAAGAGGTCTGCCTGTTGACGTAGCTTTGACTGTAAATTTTGCTAACTACATCAAAAAAAAAATTCTACAAAACCTAATATAAATAAATGCTCAGCTATATTTCATAAAAAGGTACTTCCTTACAAAATTCGAAGACCCTCGCTACAGAGTGTATCACAACTAAAGTGTGCAATGAAAAGTTTTGCGGGTTGTGCCACAGATTCTTTGAGAAAACTTTTCCACCTGACTCGATTTGAGCAGAGGTCACCCGCCCACCGGAGCAACTGAATGTGTGCAATCAAAGCATATTAGAAGACAACAAGTGGCTGACAAAAGCGCAAAGAGCCAACGTCGTTGTCAGCAGTTGGACAAAAAACACTCGAACGAACGGATGACACTCCCCAGAGAACGCACTCGGCCATTGTTTTTTCTTTTTTGGTAGGCACGAATATGAACATGGCTTACAAAGGGTATGAGTGCTATAAATTTGACAACCCCACACCATAAAAGGGTTGAAGCTTGCCAAAAGTGGGGCGTGAAAGCGGGGCGTTGTTTTGGCCAGCAATTAAATAAAGGCTCAAAAAGCGCCACAAAGCCGAAAGGAGTGAAAGGCAGCCACATTGAAGAAGGGTCCATTGAAGTAGCAGCATTTGTCACTGACAGACGTTTTGGGCTCACAAAATGTAAAAGAGAAAGAATCTGTAAAATTAATAAAAAGTTAAGGAAAACTCGCAAGGAAATTGACGACAGCTGCCTGAAGATACTATTCAATGATGCCGCAAACGCAATGCCAATCGTATTCATATAATTTGACTCTAGGCAAGAGGTGCAACACGCTGAGGATTCATTTCGGCAGAGTTGCCTATCAACTGACTAAGAAATACCCTTAATAAAAATCCTTACTTAACTAGATACACACATGCGAACAATTGTTGTTTCTCTGTCAAACTCTTAACTTGCCTTGAAAAACAAAATAAATATTCACATTAATTTAGGAAATTTATGTGATTGCAAACAGATTTAATTGCCACCGCAATTAAAATAATAATATTGATTTACTTAATATTTTAAGCACTAAATATTGTTTTAACGCATTCAGATTAAAGGTAAGCCATGTGCACTTATATGTGTCGTTTATTTTGTTAATTTTTAATTGATTTTTTATTATTGTTTTTTGTTCCCCAGCCAATTTTATTTTCTATTTTTGTATTAATGTGCGTACACATCATATTTGTGATTTAATAAAATAAACATAAATATTTGCTTAGCAAAATCCGTTTTTTCTACTTATTTTAATATGTTCAATGATCTACTACTTTTTAAACAATTTTTTTCTGAAGTTCACATGTCAAAACAGAATCTGGCGTATAAGCAAAAAATACATAATAAACATGCATTTCTTTTTAAATAATATTTTATATATACTTAACGGTTTGTTTTTCTGACTGTTGCAGACACTTAGGCGATTCCATAATACCCTTCAATCAATTTATATGCGTACAGGGTATACATCACTAGCTGTGCTTGAAAATGGATGATTTCACTGACGATGTCACAGGACAACAGCTAAATTTGAGATGTTGTACACAAAAAATTGATTGTTATAAAAAAAATTATGAAAACGTAAAGTCCTTGCATCAAGAATGAAATTCTTTTTTGAGTTTTTAAGGAATCAAGGACGAAATTACTTTTCAATAGCCCGTCGTTTTTTCTCTCTGTGCAGATGTGCTGCTTAGGTGTGCCAGGCATTTAGGCAACTGAGCAACGAACATCCGGGTCCGAGTCCCCAGGCTAATGTGAAAAAGTTCGGTAGATTAACAATATCCTACCTTTGCAATAAAGTTAATACAGAAACGAGAAATAAGGGCTATCTTCGGCACTCCGAAGATTTAATACCCTTGCAGACCGATCCTTTTCATAATGCTCAAAATGCTTTGTTCATATCTAATAAAATTAAGATATCTTGAAATACAAAAAGATTTTCGAGCGATCGTTCCTATAGCAGCTATATGATATCTTGATAAAGTAAAAAGGTTTTTCATACATGAACCTACTTTTCGACCCATCGTTTCTATGGCACATGATATAGTGGTCCGATCGTATGTAAAGTTTCATGGGGATAGTTTTTATACTGAGAGATTAGTACGCATAAAAAACTATTATGCGCTTTTTGTCCATATTTAATGTGTTCAGGGTATAAAAATTAGTCTTTGATTGAACCCAGAACCAGTTTGCCCATATACCTTATCGACATGGAAATATTGGATAGACTTAAGTTCTCTGATATCGCTTGACATTTTGCGGTTTATAGAGTACATTTATCTATATACCACAAAGTAGAAAGTAAAATCTGATATGCTTAGACATACGAACTGACCACTAATTGAAAATTCGGTTTTCTAAATTTATCAAAATATATTCGTTTTTTATACTCACGCATTAGAAGCTGGCGCTCCGGTTGCGGCCCTGCCCGGCACTATGTGCTGCTCGCCGAATCGCCAATGGGCGAGGCCATGTTGCTGTTGCTGTCCGAGGTGGAGAGTGGGCGGCAAATGCCGAGACGCGTTGTGCCCGGTGGCATGGCCTTCAGTATGGCCACCGCATCGTCGAGGTCGAGACCTTGGAGTACATAGTCGCCGACGCTGATTAAACGATCGCCCGGAAAGATCTGGTTGGTTGCCTCCGCAGCACCACCGCGTATCAGGCCACGTATCACAATAACACTGCTCTCCGCATCGAGCGGATCCTGATAGTCGAGTATGGAGAAGCCGAAGCCCTGCTCTGACTTGTCAATCTCCACGACTGTCACCTCGCAGCTCCACAGCGCCAGTCCGGACACATTCTCCAGCGATTTGGAGCGTTGCGTTGCTGCCCCGGTCCCGGCGCTGGCGACGGCAACAGCAGCCGCAGCGGTTGCTGATTCCGTAAGCGTCGTTGAGCTGGATGTGTATAGAGAGCTCTCCGATTGCGCCTTGCTCAGCAGATTCTGCAGGCTCTGATGACCGCCGGGCAGCAAGCTGCGCGACTCGAAGGCCTCCACATTCCGCGAGGTATTGATAATGCAGGGCGCACGGGTGCCGCGAGCACAGACCAGCTTCACGCTAGCTGGCAACTCCTTGAGTATCTTAACCACATCGATATGACGCAGGCCCTGCAGCTTGTGCTCGTTGACCTGGAGCAGCTCGTCGCCCGGCCGCAGTATGCCCTGCCTGCCGACGGGACCGTCCGCGAGTATCGAGCGTATGTAATGATGCGGACGCTTCTCAATGCCGCACTCGACGTCGACGGTGCCCTCGAGGCTGATCCCTAGACCTGAAAGTTTATTTATTTCGGCAACTAAAATTTCACTGTCGGGAAACTCACTTTTCCAGGCCGCCCGCAGCGAGTTGGTGCTGGGGCTGGACAATTTCGGCGGCATGGCTACGGGCGGTGTGGGCGTGGCCGTGGGCGTATCCAGCTCATTGGTGGGCGTCTTGCCATGTTCCGGCTGGGCAACGGCTGCAGCTCCAGCCATCAGCTCCGGCACCAGTTCCTGTTCCGGCTCTGGACACTGCTCGTCGGTGTCATTGCCGCTGTCATGATCATGCCCATGGCCATTGCCATTTCCGTTGGTCAGATGTGGGGCACTGTGGTCGCTGCGATCCAGCATATGCGACAGATTCGAATCCACGGTGTCCCGCGAGGGCAGCTCTGGAAAGTCCGCCAGCAGTTGATTATCGCCAGCATCGGTGACAACGGAGTCCGCATCAGCGGATTTTGGCGGCAGCCAGCTGAGCGTCGCTATGGAGGGCGAGCCGGGCATCGAGAGCTGTGACTGGGCATCGCCATCGTTGGCGCTCGGGCCGACCTTCATCTCCGTGAGAGCCACCTGCAGATGCTCATACTTGCGGCCGCGCAGGAAACGCTCCAACGTCAGATGCACCTCAATGTCCGTATTGCGCAGCAATTCCACAGCCTGATGATTGGTCACGCCCGACAGAGTGCGACCATCGACGGCCACAATGCGATCATTGATCTGAATCTGGCCGCTCATCTCGGCGGCACTGCCCTCAATGATGCTCTTCACAAATATGCCCGACAAATCCTCCTCCTCGCACACGTAGCCGGCCACGGTAATACCCAAGCCGTAGACATTCTTGTGCAGCTCCACGATATACGTTTCGGTTTCGGGTGAGTCCGCGTATGTGGAGGGCGACTCGGAGCCCAGAGAGCAACAGTCGCCATCATCGGCATTGGGCGTTGCCGTCGCCGTCGCCGTCGCCATTGTCGTTGCCAACTTTTTGCCGGCTATCACAGTGCCATCCATGTGCGCCTTCTCCACCACCAAGTCCTCCTCCCCGTCGCCATCGCCATCAGCATCGTCATCATCATCCAGCCAACGCGGGCCTAATGGCAATTGCAGCGACTGTCGTGCCGTCAGGTGTGCAGTCGTCGGTGGTGGCGACAGTATTGAATAGGGCACAATATCCACATCCTGCAGGCACCGGTTGCTATCCGAGCTGCTGCTCGGATTAGTGGGTATGGGCGGCAGCGGCAGATCGGCCAGTTCTGTATCGGGTACGGCGGCGGCGGCGGCAGCAATTGCGGGCAAGGGCAAGGACAGTGGCAAGGACAGGGGCAAGGGCAGGGTCAGGGGCACAAGCGCTGACACATTGCCCTGATCGGCTGTGTCGCCAGCCGGGGCGCCAGTGACCAGGCCAACCAGACTGCCGACATCCAGTGGAGTGGTTGCCGTGGCCAAGCTCGGATTTTGAAATAAATGCCGCGACAGTTCTTCCGGGTCGGAGAGGAGCTTAGTTGGTATAATGGGCGCATGACTGGCCAGCGTATGATAATCGATGGCCGTCGGCTCCACCGGCCGTGCCACAATCAGACGCACCTGAGCTCCGGTCTGACGAAGAACTGTGGCCACCTGCTCCGAGCTGAAGCCGCGTAGATTTACATCGCCAATCTGCAGCAGATGATCGCCCACCTGCAAACGCTGATCACGCTCAGCGACGCCGCCCGGTGTCAGCGCCTTAATGACCACGCCCGTGCTGCGACCGCCCACCAATATAAAGCCCAAGCCGTTGCCATCATTGATCAAATCGATAACCTCCACCTGCGACCATTCGGTGCTCAACACCATGACGCCGCTCTAAGACCAGCTGCTCCTGCTGCTGCTGCTGCTGTTGCTCCTGCTTTTGCTACTGCTCCAGTAAATTCTGTACTTCTGGGGTTAACTGTGGCGCCGCTCGAGCTTGCTGCTAACATGACCGCTGGTGGTGCTGTTGGGCAATATTGTTGCTGTTGCTGGTTGCGGGTTACTGATTGCTGGTTGTTGTTGCCTTAGTCGTTTTCACTTACGTATATTTATTGTACATATTGAAGTTATTGGACTTATTCACCTTCACCGCATTCAAATAATGATTATGGCCTGGCCGGATAACGGCTCCTGGCACCGTCGACGCCAACAACATTATCGACTACAGCCGCACGCAGCCCGCAAGACGCCTGCAATTATTGGAGAAATACTTTAAGTGCTGGCAGCGCGGCGCACGCCACGTATACGCAACGTTCGTATACGCAATGCCGTGTGCGCGGTGTGTGAAACGTGAATTCCAATTGCTGTCCAGAGCAGACGGCGGCCAACGACTGCTTCTCGTTTTTTTTTTATTTCTTTTTATTATTTTTTTTTCATATTTAGTTTATTTATTATATTTTTTGTGCGTTGCTGTTGCTTAGGCAGCCGCGTGTTTGAGCGCCTTTTTAATGGCATCTTTTTTGCACGATTTCGTAATTTACATGCACACACACGCACGGCCGCACACCTACACCTACACCAACACACACACACACACGCGCGCGCACATTCGCTTATGTGGAGAAAATGGTTTTTGCCGGCCGTTCACGTGCGACGCATGTTTGACATTCAACTGCGACGAAACATACCACCTCCTCGCCTCCCTCCCCCTTTGGCGGGCAATTAATTTGGAAAATGAGAAAAACTGTCGGTGTACGCGACAAGTTAGCGGGCTTTAGTACGGACTACTCTGTACTACTATGTGCCACACACACGCACACGCACACACACACACACATAGACAGAAACAAATTGCAGCCAACGGTAATTCGAATAAGCTAACAATAAACGGCAACTTACATATACACATGTGTGTGTTGTGTGTTTTTTTGTTGTCGGTTTTTGGACCGAATTGAACTGAATTTGGAGCAGAATTCGAAGCAAAATTTTGCTGTGCTTTCTAATCATAGTGCGACGCGTCTAGAGATGAGCCATAATTGAGCGTTAGGAATTTTAATAGGTATTTAAGTAGTTTACTAAGTTTTCTAGTCATATGCTAATAGTTCTAATAACTATGACAGATTTCATTTAAAAGCAGGCGAAGTTTTTATATGCATTACAAAACTTCTAGAACTAAAAAGAAGATTTATTAAATGGAATTATATTGAACTAAAAGTAAAAAGAAAAATTATTGTGATTCGCTAATAACAACTATTAACCTTAATATTAATAACAAAAATAATAAGAATAATTAAAATAAAATTATAAATAAAATAATAATTATAATTATCACAATAATAAATTTAATAATGCCGCAATGCAGCCGCAATATATCGAAAAATTCCAGGTTAAAACAAAATTGTTTTCAATTTTTGTTTTTAATAAACAAACTTAGTAAGTCCCGGAGCTCTAGCTCCTAATAAGCATGCCTGAAACTAACAAGCTTTAACGTTAAGTGCCAATTCAGCATCAATTCATGAAAATATAAGCTATTATTGCAATCAATATCAGAAAAAAATAAATTTCTTTCAAGTTTCGAAAAGTCATATTTTTATTTGGTCAATAACCTAGGCAAATAATTTTCAAGTTAAGCAATATTTTCATTCGCTAGCAAGATAAATGTGTAGCTCACTTTTAGTAAATTTTCTCATTTAAGAAAAAATTAAATTTCATTGAATGAGATGTATTCAATAGTTTTTTGAATTTGATAACAGGGACAAGAATAATATAAATAAAAATAGAAAAATGTATGTATATAAATATAAAAAAAATAAAAAAAAATGGTAAATATAATAAATAAAATTTATGCATAGATATATTATTTATGCTATCAATAATTATATGTGAAGCATAACTGAATAAAATAATTATAAGAGATGGTTTATGCCTATAAGCTTCACATCAATATTTTTTAGAATCTTTAACTTCGGAATTGAAACTGCCAGATTTTGACAATCGTAAACAAATATTCAAAATGAGCACAAAATACACTAACTACTAACTTTAATAGTCAAGGAGTTCGTTTTAAGCACATAACTGAGAAAGATTCAGCACAGTTTCCACAGTTGGCCCTGGTCATAATGCTCATCTCTATGGGCTGCTAACGAGTTGCAGCTGATCGGTGGCATGATGCCATACATTTTTTGTGTTTATGACGCTGGGCAACGCTTGCCATTGACTGCAGCTGTCAATTCAGCGCTGATTGACTTTGCGTTCAGCCAGGCACGGATTGGCGCACGGGGCGTATGATTAACGCGCGCGCCTGTTTGGCTAGCATTGTAGCCGTTGGCCTTTGTCCGCTGTCCGCTGTCCGTTGTCCGTAGTCCTGACTGCTCCGGCTGGTTTGCTTTAGCTTTTGGTCATTTGTTTGCAGACCTGCTGGCCCCACTGCCCAAGCAATGTGCTTCATTTAGCTTGGCTGCGGTTGACGAGCACGCAAGTGGGCCGGGGGCCGGAACTGAAGGCGAGTACCATGGCGTGGACGACAGCGTGGACTTTGGCATCCCAGCCCGTTGCACAAAAAGTAGGCCAAGCGCGTTTGAAGTTTACAATGCGTCTACTTGTGTGTGTGTGTGTTGGGGTGGATTTGTTGCTTGTGCGTGTGACCGTGTGTGTGTGTGTGTAGGGCCTGCTATTTTTATATGTCACAAATTACGGCCTGCTCCAGCTGCGGCTCCAACTGCTGCTGCTGCTGTGCCAGTTTTCACATTCTCATTTTCATTTTCATTTTATTGCCGCTGGCCACTGTTGCTTCTTACGCACTTCAAGTTGCTGCTGCTGCCGCTGACCCACTGAGACTTATTAGCCGGCGCAGCGTTTTGGCCCGCTCAAGTCAAGTGACAAAAATCGATAAATGGCAACAACAACAACATCATATAGTAGAAAAATGGGCCAGATAAAGCCGCAGCCTGGCGTGTTTACTCCTTTCTGTTTTTTGTTCTTGTTGCTGCTGCTGCTGTGCTCAGGCCTACGCCTACATGAATGGCCACGCCCACGCCTACGCCTAATGAATTTGACTTTCGACTGCTCTATTTGGTTCATAGTTGTTTGTTATTCTTGTTATTCCTGACTTGGTTTCCGCCGCAGACTGAGGCAAGCTTCCAGCCGCATGACTGTTGCTGTGCGGTTGTGGCTGCGCCTTTTGACCTACCTAAGGGCGACGATGGCGACGGCTTTTAGCCAAATTGCGCGAGCATTGCCTGCAGTTTGGCACAAAAAAAAAAAACACAAAAAATAAAAAAAGAAGAAACTTGTGAACTTGCGGGCAAAAGTCGTGCACGCAATTACTTAGCAGTTGCCGTCGCCGAGCCAAAGCCAAGTCAGGCTAGTTATATTCTTGCTAACAGCTAACAACGCGGCGTATGAGCAATACCGCAGTTGTGTTAAAGCCACGCACACACAGCGCGTAGCGAGTTTTTCTATTGATTTAACAAGCGACGATGCAGCCAAACAAAAGGCGAAACTGTGTGGCTAAGACCCGCAGCAATCGGAGCTGATCTGGGCCACAGCCACAGCCACAGCCGCAGCGTGTGAAGTGTGTGTGTGCGTGCGTGTGTACGCGTGTGTGTGTTGACTCAATTTGAACTGCATTCGCAGCTGTTGCATATTATTAATTTATTTTTAGGGCCGGCTGTTAATTAGCTTTGTGCTTGGCTTCCCGTTTTGGCCATTTTACTCACTTTATCAACACATTGCTCTTGGCCAGCTTAACCAGGCTTGGCAGCTCTGGCTCCACTTCGTTTTATTTACTCCGTTTTTTTTTTTTATTTATTTTTATTTTTTTTTTTCACTTTTTTGTTTTAATTCTAATCTTTGTGCTTTCTGCTTTTTATCAGTTTACGCGCGCATTTTCCGGCCCGACAACACGCCCGCACGCGACAAAGCTGCTTGGTCAAATGTATTGCCCGCTGGCCAGATTGCCTTTGCTATGCTGTGCTCCGCTCTCTGCTCTCCGCTCGCACGTGGCGCCTCCACGGGGTGGCCGTGCTCCCTGCGACGGCGCTGTGTGCCGCTTGGCGCTCTCGCTTCCACTCGACGCTCGGCATTCGGGCCAATATTTACATATGAAGTTGACGCGAGGCGGCAGTTGGCGGCGCCTGAAGTTGCCGCCGCGTAGCATTCATTCAACTATTGCCATTGTGGGGAGAGTGCGTAAGAAAGCTTTTCGCCACAGTGCCGCTGTCTAAGATGATTTTCAGGGGGGGTTTTAGAGCATAAATAAAATATATCCTATAATAAACCGGTTTTTCCAACCATTTTATTTACCTAATCATATTTGGTAGATGTACAGGCGATTATAAATATAAAATTGCAAGATTTAAACCAAATCCTGGATTTTGGATTTGACAAACAAAACTCACGAGCCGAACCTTTAGCCACGGGCCGTGAACCGAATTACCGACTATCTTTTTTAGATTTGCGGCTAATTCGCATTCTGATCAAAGTTTCCAATAAATAAATTTGAACAAATTGATAGAGTCTACAAATTTTGGTAAAAGAAGGTTCAGGAATTTTACTAGTCAGGCACTCCCGACTAGAGTACTCTAACTTTTTCCAATAGTTAGTTTTATTTTCAAAATTTAGCTCACATGTTCCAAAATATAGGCAACTTTCTTGAACTTAAATATATATAAAAAAAAATTAAAACTTTTTTCTCTAAAAAAGCCTTTTTTCCAAACCTTAAATACACAAGTTTTTGGTGGAAGAGATAATTTTAGTATCTCGGTTTCTTGCTTGAGTACGCTAGAAATCTAATTTGTCGCTAATTTCTATCTGCTGTGAAAATTGTGAACCACGTCTCAAATGATTTTTCATATAGATCCTTGGAAATGAAATTGAGCGCGAAACGTCACCCACCAAATCTTTGACCCCCCCCCCCCCCCCCCCCCCCCCCACTTCCACCCAGGAGGAATGCATTTTTCGAAAAGTAAGAAACATCCCTCAAATGAACTTTGATCCACAAAGATCTGTGAAAATGAGTTGGAGGACGATCGGAAAGTGACCGAAAACTTTCATACAAGCTTGTTACGCGGCTTTCCCAAACATGCGGGTAGAATTTCCTGAAACCCCGTCTTAATGTGCACCTTCATCACATAAAGGAACTACAGTTAAAATTTCAGCTTCCTAGCTCTTACGGTTTGGGCTGTGCCTTGATCACCAATTAGTCTGTCAATAAGTCAGTCAGGCAGGACAAACAGTTTTATATACAGAGATAAATATATTATTTGTTTTCTCGTCGTATATGCTTAATATGTTTAAAGCATTATTTGGACAACAAGTGTGTTTCTTCTGGCTGGCGCTAGGGCAATAAACAAACCTTCTGCGCCTGCTCCGTTGTCCACGGCAACCACGGCCAGCAAGGACTACTGAAATCCAAAAATAAATGCTACCAATTAGCTGAGTTCCACCTGCCAGTGACTAGCAGACGGCTGGCCGCAACACCTTAAGACACTCCAACGTCAAAGTGAAGCACAGTCAAGGTGTTGGAGAACTTTTAAACAATCAAGTGCGGCGGGTGTGAAGAAAGCAGCTAACGAAATAAATGGAAAACAAATAAAATATTTATTGTTCGCAACTATCGTTACATAGCACCTGCCACAAGCTTAACCAGAAGCAGTGGGCACAATGGGTTCAGTGCACCGTTTGGTCGCCCCGTCCCACATTCCAGTGAAATGTAGAAAACGTAGTGAGAAATCAAACTCAGAAAACCCAGTAATCGGCGAACGATGTGTCCCGGACATGGGAATATTCTACATTAAATTTCAGTGTACCCGAAACTATTCTCAATAATACGACTCGATAAAGACATTTATATTTGTTCCTATTATTTTACAAAAATAAAAAAAATCTGGATCGTAACGCAAAAAAACATAAAAATCACACTGATCAAGCCGGAAAATAGTATACGCCGCAGTACAACAAAATGACAACGCCGCCGGTCAACTCTGAGGAGGACTTCTACATGGATGAGCCATTTGATGATGAGTCGCCGTCCGAGGTTGAGGACGGACAGGAGTACGAAGAGGGAGAGCCAATTGAGGAGCAGAGCGATTCTCAAAGCGACACCGATGTCGAGGCCGAGTTTCTGCGCGGTAATGTATGTGCAACACAACAGATTCAGCTGCAGGAGCTGACCGTCAAAGAGTTTAGTCTCAACCCTATGCCACTCCCACAGCCCCATGCACGTCGTCAACAGATCTTTGCCAAACGCTCAAGCGGCAGCAGCGGATTTGCACGCCAAACCAAAATGACCTACGCCAGCTCCTCGTCCGAGGACGAATCACGGGTGGTCATCACCAAGACGGTGGTCGAAGTAAATAATTCAATGCAGCTGACAGATGATGAAACCATGTCGGTGCGCACACTAATACCAAACAGCGGTAAGAACGATAACGGCAATCTAACCGAGCTGGAATTGGACGATAATGAATTAACTGAAGTGGAGGACGAGATGGAAAATGAGATGGCCGAAGAGGAGGAAATTGTGTCGGATAATGAATATGATGACAACGATTTGGCATCCGAGAAAGATGATGTGGAAATAGGGCAATTGGAAGACGACGAAGAGCAGGAGGAAGAAATCGTTGATGTTCAACTAAAGCAATCAAACAATGATCTAGTCGATGTCGAAGATGCCAACGAAAGCGACACGGAGGACACCGCTCAAAACGACCCAGCAGACAGTGAGCTGGGTGATATGACTATGCCAGATAATCAAAATGTGACAAAACGACAAAAAAAGAAGCGTGGACATCAGTACCATCCGAATTTATTAAGGAAACCCATTGTGGATGAAGATGCACCACTTGTGCCCAAGCTGGAAAATATCTATGATGACAACGGGGAAGAGGTTTATAATCTGGACGAGGATGGACTTGCAGCAGGTGATCCGCTAAATGTCAAGTTTTTGGAACAGCAAATGACACAAATGTCGGAGATGATTATGAAAACATTCCGTCTGAATGGCGGCTCCGCAGACAACAGTGCACTGGAACAGCTGGCTTTGGCCACAAAACTGATGAAAAAGCAAGGCAAGAAACTGTCCGAATTGGATGTGGATGACGAGGCTGACTCACTGGTGTCTGACAAAACTTCAGCTACGGTGCTCTCGGAAAAAGTAGGACGTGGCAACTGCCGTTGCCCGTCAAGCACAGACATTAATGAGTCCGAGCAGGATATGTTTCTGATGGATGAGTGCGGCCAGGGCGATGGCCTGTTGCGCTATTCACATCATAAACAATCCCAATCGGCTCGCATCAACAGCCTGACACCCAGCAGTTTCAACAGTGACAACAGTGGCTATCATGCTGAAGTTCGGCGTCCTCGTTCCGTTGCCTCCTCGGAAGTCAAGTGAGTAGCGTCCAATTCAATGCCTTTGCCCTTATTCATATGTACAACTATCTTTCTCCAGCTACAAGAATTTGGGACGCAAGAGCTTCAGCTTCACCAATCCACAAGTGCGCGAGATTGAGCGACAGAATAATATTTTGCTGAAGAAAATGATGAACGTTAAGCCCACAATTAAGCCAACCATTAACGCAACCAAATCCAACACTAATCTGCAAGCAAAGGTGAGTAAATCTATGATGGAATCTGAGTATTTGATACAACCTACTTTACAGAAGCAGGCGCCACCGGCGCCACGCTTGACAAGCGCTGCGGTTAATCGAAAGAAATATCAACGACAGATCGACTTGGATAATGATGTACTCAAGCGCAAGCTGGAAGCGGTTGGATCTCGCCGGCCCATATTCAAGTGAACGCGCATCTGTTCGTTAATATAATTATTATAATTTCAAAAATGTTCAAAAGCGAATTTACCAAATTAAAATTTAATGCAAGTTAAGAGCTGTAGTAAAATTATATAAAATTATTGTGGCGTATAAGGTCGTATCAGAAGTACAAATAATAAGTGACATTAACAAAAATTGGGTTTTAGTATAAAAGAATACATGTATAATAAAAGGTGCAATACAATTGGAAATCAAATTTAAATAACTAATTGAACATTCAGGGTTATGCTTAAAAAAACATGTATAATAAAAGATTGCACCTCTAGCAGAATTGGAAATAAAGATTAAATATCTAGTTGAAAATTAAGCTGGTTTCGCATACATCTGGTTTAAAGTGTCACCTCGTTGATTTTGGCCAAAAAGGTTTCGCCCAGCGCCTTGACAGCCTTGAATGCCGCATCGCCATTTTGCTCCTTAAACTCAGACTCATTTTTCAGCTTCGTCTTCTCGCGCTGCTCTATGTCACGATAGATGACTTGACCAATCTAAGATGTTTTAGCATTAGGCAATGTTTGAAATTGTAAACTTACTTCTATACTCACATAGACATCTATGGCCGCATACATCAGTTGATTCTCATCCAGCGGTATCACGTGCCATTTGCTCATGCGCACCTTTTTGCTCTTGTCCATGGCCTTTTTGGCAATGAAGTTTGCCAATCGCTCCAGGCTCCAGCGACCGCCTGTCTCGCAAACCTCATTGCACCATACGCCCAGATCGATGCATTTCTCGATAAGGGGCTCGGCCGCGACCTCGGGAAAGTCGCGCTGCAGCTTCCGAAAGTCGCTAAACAGTCTTGATTCAGAGTATATCCATTTATTTTCTCGATATAGTAGACTTACGCCTTTATATTCACGCCATGCAGCCGCACCTTAGAATGGTTTAACAGTGCAACCAGGGCAGCTGGGATCCTCTTCAGTTTGCTTAACTGGTACACATAGCAGCAACGTTCCTCGACGCATATTTGTATCACGGATGATTTGCCGGGTCCGGTTTGAAAAGAGAACGGCCACTCCATGTCAAATGCCATGGGCACAACATCCGCTTTGGTTTGCTTTTCTACCCATTGCCTGCAAAATATAAATTATTAGCTTGTACTTTCCAATGAGGTGCCTGCACTTACATGACTTCATCTGCTGAGGCTGCAATCTCGTGGGATTCGGTATAGTATTTGATGGCTCCGCGATACTTTATAAATGGCAACTTCTCTGGAATTTCTTTCTCCGGCGAAGGCGTTCCGTCCTCAGCCATTGATTGCGTGCTGCGCGTCAAGCGAGCGCTTCTGCGCTTGGGTGGGTTTTCTGTATCGGCGTTTTCCTTGTCCTTAATCTAAAATACACAATCATATTTATTTATTCTTTATAGATATGTAGTGAGTTACTGACTATTTCCGGCGTATCTTGATTCTTCCGTTTATTAGCTGTTGCTATCTTTCCCTTGGCGTCTTTGTTTTGCTTCGTTGTGTTTTCCTTAATAGGTATTTTCTTCAACGAAATTAAATGAAAATAAGTTTGCGTTTCTTTTGTTTGTTAAGTTATGCATACCTGCTCCGTTATATCATTATTTTTGGATTTTGTAGGCATTTTGATTAAATATTGATCCATTCTCTTTTAATATTTATGTTTACTATGAATTGCCGCCAATATATTTGACAGTGCTGAAAAGCGCAATATTTTAGCATCTTTTAGTTTCCGCACACACACAGCATTAAATTTAGCGATATGTAAAAATATCGATAGACAAGCATGAAAATCAATTAAAACACTATTGAAATTGCCATGAGGTCGTTTTAAGCACATTTAAATTATCTTAAGACTAATGTAAAAAAAATAATAGGTAATTAACTTGATAAATATTATAAATAGTCAAATGCGGGATGGCTTATAATCGATAATGTTTGGAAGCAGCTGTGTTCTGTTATTATGCTGTTGTCGGTAAGCGGCAAGTAGCCGAATTTGAAGCCATTTTAACAGCTGTAGCTCAAATTTGAGCCGTTTTGCCTTTACAGACTGATTAATAACAGTTCGACCAAATGTTAAGCTGATTGTTGCCAAAAACATATGTTTTTGCCCAAAGACCGGCAGCATTTTAGTTGTTTTGTTTTCTTCAATTAATAGTTAAAATTTATAAAAGAAAGAGCATCAAAATGTCCACAACTGTTGGTGCCCACTATATATCGGAGAAGATATCAAAGGTGCGTTGGCTGCCAGAGAAACTGCAGCAGAGCGAACGCTTCCTGACCGGCAGTTGGGACATGGACAACAATTTTGTGCGCGTGTGGCGTCTGCACGCCAATCCATACGCACAGGGTCTGGAGCATACACCGCGCTGCAACGACAAAGTGGCAGTCGAGGGTGATGTCACAGGCTTGGAGTTTCTCAACGATGATACCTTCGCTGTGGGCTGCGCCGACGGTAAGCACTGAAACCTGATGAAAAGCAGTGCATTTCTATGTTTCTATACTCTCGCAGGCCACCTCAGTTTGTTTCACGTGCAGCGAGCCGTTGAGGAAGATCAAATTCAGCGCAAGGCACGCAGTGAACGCCTCCACGAATTCAAATGCAGTCGAACTAGGGCACCTTGCACAGCAATCGCTGTATACGGCACCGACATAGCCACTGTTGGCGAGGATGGACGCCTCAACGTTTTGAGTGCCAACAATTTGAAGCAGGTGAAGCGCGCCATCGACGCGGACAGCATGGCACTCTTGGCCGTATCCTATGTTAGCCAGCATCAGCTGGTAACCGCCAATCGAATGGGCGTCATTCGCATGTTCGATGTACGCACAGCCGGCGATGGACAGCCGAAAGCCTCGTTTATGGCCGCCTGCCAGGACACGAAGAGCTCGAACTTTGTCTCTGCGATGGCCACACATCCCATGCAGCAGCACATACTCATCTGTGGCAGCGAGGAGGGCTCTATTACAGTCTGGGATCTGCGCAATTTGGATTACCCGGCCTCATATTTGAGCGCACACAATAGCCCCATCACCGATATAGGATTTCATCGCCAGGATCCGTCCAAGCTGTTCAGTGCAGCCGAGGCCGGTGAGGTGTGGATGTGGTCGGAGAAGAAGCAGCACTTCGATGCCAGCCAAAACGATGGCAGCAGCGCCTGGCTCTGCGGTGATCGTCTGCGCACAATGGTCAATGTTGATGGCGTCCTGACCAACATACGCAAAGCCGTCAATTCATTCGACGTCCATGGCTCAAGGATGGTCTGTGGCAGCGATACGGAAGCCGTTTATATCGTAAATGATGTTTAAACATTGCTCGATTTCTACTGCATTTAAAATACATTTGTACTTCTATTATATTCCTGTTTTTTGTTATTCTGACTTTTATAGACCAAATCCAAGGAAATGTTGGAGGTAGCATAACTTTGTAGATGTTTGTTATTGTCGAGCCAAGGTGTGTTGAAAAACTTACTTCTTTGGTCAACAAAATATTTCCTTTGGCAAAGCGTATGTTAGACCTCTAGGAGGGAGTTATTTTGTGACGAAATATCTAGACATCTGCCTAGTATTAATATATATGTATATTCTTGACCTGTATTTACAAGCAAGCCCATATAAAGATATTCTGTCTATTTCTATGCAAGCTACTTTTTCAGTTCTGAAGCTTTCTTTATAAAATCTATCTTTATCTTTTTGTTAGAGAAAATAAGTTAGAAATAATCGGATAGAGCCAAAAAATCCCTATAGTTGCCATAGAAAATAAGAGTTACAATATGAATATAAAAACTTGTTTTTGATTTCAATGCTTATACCATAACACACAGCACCTCTGACAAAAATTTGGTCAACAATTGAGTTTTTGTTGAAAACAGAGCTTAGTATTGAATGGCATTGTAAGTTTGACAAATGTAATGTCTGCAAGGGTATTTAATAATCGGCATTGCAAGAATTACAATTCTATCGTGTTTTATAGACTTGTGGCTGTTCAGATTTGACAACATCTTGGGATAACCATGCTTAAAGAAATCAATTTTAAATTAGTTAACGACTGTTTGTATATTTTATGCATTTAATTTCAGTATACGTAAAATTGGCTTAAATCAAAGCACCTGACTTATACATACTATTTATGCCTACTAATACAACTACATCTAAATATACAATGGGTGCTGCTGTGTAAAGAGAAACCAAGAAAATGAAGTTACAAAATTATTATTAGTCACGGCAAATTTAGAATATAATTGTTAAACATTTTAATCGAAAATTTTCAAATTTTGATTTCAAGAACATCTTCGAAATTGAACAAATTATATTCCAGATCAAGCTGTTTACAGCTGAATATAAACAAAAAAATATTTTGTAATTTCCGGTATTTTAAACGAATTTTTATACGTTTTTTTATGGTTTTTCCCAGAAGTTGTGATTTTCAAATGATTTTGAAAAATGAACTTTATATTCATAGTTCTATTGCCTAGGTTTGTGTAGACTTAAGGTAATATTATTAGTTGGCTAATTTTGGATAGATTTATGCGTGTTTTTCAACTAACATATACATACACATACGAGTTATAAACTAATGCGATATTTTGTATATATGCTATGTGAATAATAAATACAAAATGATTTTTATATACAACTAAGCACTTAGGCCTAGATTAGTTTTTGTTTTTATCTTTCGTGTTTGTCGATTTCAATTGAACTTTGAGCATTTACAATTGCATTTCAATGTGGTTTTTAGAGAGCTGAAGTCAAGTAATAATATTAACTAGAACTGCGATAATATGTAAAGCCTATCGAGGCTGCAAAACCGTTTTCGAACTCGAACCGAATCGAATACTGAAACCCGATTTTAACATGTTATTTAAAAAAATGATTTGGTTCTTGTTAAAAAAAAAAAAAAAAACACTTTATGGAGAGCCAGCCTCAAGGCATAGATAATTTGGGTCAACCCTTGCACTTATCTAAGATTATTTGTTTGAATAGGGCTTAAACGAATCCATTTTATATATAAAATCATATACGACAATAGCAAAGAACCATTATAGATTACAAATTAAATTGTTTCAGTAATATTTTGAAACTATGTGAAATATCTAAAACCTGGCCTAATGGATGTGTTCAACCAGATTCACGAGACAAAACTAAAAGCAGAAATCTGATTCAAACGAATAATTAAATCGTGGACGATTGTTTTTTCGGTTTTGCAGCCCCAAAACTAACACATATATCTTTTTTTGAATGCTTTCTGGAACAGTATTATCTCCAGGAAGTGCTCTGATTTGGTTTTTCAGAGACCACTTCAAGTTCTGCGGGCTCTAATAGAAACGCTCGAATTTGGGTGGCTTGTTGAGTGCGCAAAAATAATACCCTGAATAGTTTTGTGTAGCGCCGGGTGGAGTATAGTCGCTGATGCTGTAATTCCCGTAGTCATAGTTGGCCATATGAGCGTGGGCGTGGTGATGCATGTGGTGTGGGTGCGTATGTGGATGCGCATGTGGGTGCGGGTGCGCGTGCGGGTGCGGGTGCGGGGGATGATAATGCTGAAAACCGCCTGCACTGCGCGGCTTTTGTCATGTAATGAGACCGCTTCCAGCCCCGGCAGAGCTGTTAGCACCGCTGCCGCTGCCGTTGCCGCTACCACCGCTAGCGCCGCTTCCATTCGCGTTGTTGCCATGAACGCGCATGTGCCGATTCAGGTTGCCCGATTGCGAGAATCTGTGCGGCAAGAGGTGTGGGAGGTGAGTTATGCTGCGGTTCCAGTAGCTGTTTCCAGTTGAGGATTTTGATTTGAACTCACCTGAGCAAGCACAATTTGCATTGGTAGGGCTTCTCGCCGCTGTGGATGCGCAGATGTTTGGTCAGCGTGGAGCTGTCCGAGAAGGACTTCTTGCAGGATGAGCAGCGATAGGGCCGCTCTCCGGAATGGGTTCGCATGTGCGTGGTGACGCTGGAACTTTGCGAGAAACGTCTATCACAAATGGGACAGCGGAACGGCTTCTGCCCCGTATGTGTGCGTACGTGGGCCGTCAAATTGGCGGCCTGTGAGAAGCTCTTGTTGCAGTCCGGACAGCGATACGGCCGCTCCCCGGAATGGGTGCGTAAGTGCGTCTTCAGTGTGCTGGGCCGCGCATATGTCTTGCCGCACAGGCGGCACAAATTCGGCTTCATATCGCCACCGGCGCTGCCCTCACCATCCGCATCGGCATCTCCATCCTCGATGCTCTCCTCCTCATCCTCAAAAGCAGCCAGACCCAGACTGAGAGCGGCTGCCTGATAGCTGGGACTCTTGTGTGGCGGCGTATAGCCCTGGCCAACACCTCCTGTCCCATAGTAGCCCAAGGCAGCTGCAGTACTGGAGGCGGGCGGCGATGGCGACTCCTTGTCGGCCAGCGAGGGAAGTGCGCCTAAAGCTGTCGGTGGCGGAGCGCGAAAGTCAGCTGTAAAGGAATAGGTGGCCGAGGCTGGATAGTGCGTAGGACTCAATAGCGGCGGATATAGCACATTGACGGCCGCCGAGGAGTTGTTCGGTGGCGTCCAGTTCATTTGGGAGCACTGCATGGGCACTGGGCCGCCGTCGGCTCCATAGCCGTGATGCATGGTCATGTTCATGCTCACATTGACACTCATACTGGGATACATGGGCGGTGCGGTCGCATTGGCGGCAGCCTCGTAGTAGCAGGCGCTGCCTGAACCAGATCCACCGCCACCACCAGGACCATTGCCACCGCTGCTGTTGTGGTTGTGGAGCGCGTTACCACCGTGCGATGCCTGGGTCAGTGCCTGCTGCATGTGCTGGGACTGTAGCTGGTGAGGATGTGTGGATGACTGCGATTGCTGCTGCTGACTGCCGTTCGGTGAGATCAGCATCTGATGCGGATGCACGGTGTAGGAGAGTGACGCCTGATGCGGGTTGCTTGCGAAATTATAGGACGCGCCACAGGGCGAGAACGGGAATAGGCTGGGCAGCGGATCAATGTCCAGCGGCGGTAGCCCGGGAAATGTGGAGGCCATCTCGTCGGTGCTCCAGTAGCTGTTGCCGTTGCCAGTAAGCGCAGCGCCGTTGTTGTGATTGCCGACACCGCTTCCAGACGCTGATAGATTGCTAGCCGGCGGTGTTGTATTTATCTGACTGCCCAGCACGCCAATCGTTGGATCGAAACAGCCGCCGCAGTCGAAGTCGCTGCTGGTCAGGGAGGAGATGGGCAGGGCGGTGTTGCCTTGGCAGGATAAACAGCCGACGCAGGATGCAGCGCACTCTTGCTAAAAAGGCGAGAGATACAAATGTGAATCTCTTCAAATGACCGAGCATGCAAAACTTTTGAAGCGCGAGAAAAATACCTGCGGACTGTCCAGTGCCAGGCCGAATAATGGATTGTTGGGCACGTAGCCCGTTTCTGGTTCCACAGGACCTCCGTTTGAGACATCGCACGATATGTACATAGCTCCACCCTCTTGATCTTCCAGGGAATCTGCGCAGGTGTGCCCAAAAATAAAAAGCGGAGAGCAAATCATTGGAAAGATGCTTGAAAGCGACGCGTAGTTGGCAAATGCATTTCACACAGTGCACAACTAGCTGCGGCCCACTGTGCGCCGCGCAAAACTCCGCCCCTAAACACACACAAGCACACACAGGCACACACTCACTCGCACACGCACACGCACACATACACAGAAGCGCGCAAATGAGTAAACGCGACGCCATTTGCTTTGCTTTTGCCTATGCTCTCAGCTCTCAATTCGCAGCGTGGGGCGAGTTTGCTCGACTGCGTGGAATTCAAGACTTACCCAGAATTATGTTCAAGAGTTTGGAACCTTTATATAACAATCCCATGACATGACTCCAGTTGGTCTTGGCGTTTTATTTCTCGTTTTTCTACGTTTCATTTTGCTGCATCAATTGCCATTTCCAGCTGTAAATGAACACAAATAAGTTCCCATTTATTGACGTATGCAAATTTATAAATTGAGAGCTCAGATGAAAGTATAGCAGTATAAACTGTATGCCCAAAAAAAGGCTTAAGGACACATAGATTAAGATATCAAAACTAATTAAATCGGAAACTTTGATGAACAACACTTTTTACACTGGACCAGAAAAAAAAACTTACTTTCTTAAAAGAAGAAGATAAAGAACTCGAAATCTACAGTTTCTGTTTAAAGGAAATAATTTTGTAACAATTTTCGGCAACCGAGCTGTTCAGGCCATAGGAATCGAATTGAAATTCGAGGGAGGTGTATGTATTTATTATTTTGTTATTATAATACTATAACCAAGGGCCATAGTTCGATTTAGTCGATTTACTTTATATACATAGCTTATTTATAAAAAATATACTATATAAACTATATTTATAAAATACTAGCTCTTACGGTATGGGCTGTGCGCTGATTACCAATCAGTCAGACAATGAGTCAGGAAAAATACTTTTAAATACATATAGAGATATACTATGTATGCTATATTTATGAAATATATCACATAAGCCGTAAACTAACAAAAACCCGAGCGTTGTTTTATTTCGGGTTGGAAATATGGGCGAAATATATGGCTGGTCCCATATATATTAACATATTGTCCAATCCAATTTATTAATGCTTGGCTAAACGTTTTTCCAAATTATGTATTTCGTTTTTGCAAGTTTTAATAATATATACCGATTTAGTATTCGATATATAAAATATTCCAAGTGCTGCTTTTAGAAAATTCAAACACTCATATCAGCTGAAGATTTCACTTTTTTGAAAAACTATGTAGTCAAGTCATAAATTTGCTAAATTTATCACAACGCGAGCTAGAACGTTTTGCTAAAGTTAACTTTTTTAAATTATAACTTCAAGCAAGATATTCAATTTCCCCTGTTCCACCATATTCCTTTTGATCTAAGTATCTCCATCCAGTACAAAGGGTTCTTAAGCAGACCAAAATTTGGTCTAATCTGTCGAATATCGATAGACGCATTAACCTAACCCAGCCTACGCTATAGATATTATCTTCTAGGCAAATATTGTCTTTTTACTGTGTTTTAAAGTTACTTTGAGATAAGACATTCTATTGAAGTTTCTTCTATTTATAATATAGTATAATTAAATAGTGTATAATTTAAATGCAAGTTTTTGATATACACGTATTTAGATCTTAAAACAATAAACTTGAATTATTACAAACTAATTTCAATCAAATTTTGTTGCAGTTTTAAGTATTTATTCACAGCAAACAACTTTGTTAAGAGAAGAATCTTATATTTTGCTTAAATCCATTTTTTTGTTTATCCAGTTATTGAAAAGGATTTTGAGGCACAATATGTTTATAGCATAAACAGGTTTAATTTTTTTTTTCACCTTGTTAAATATATAGCTCGCATGGCCAATTCACAGCACTTTATATATATTAGATGTTTATTATAATTAATATTAAATATATATATATATATATTATATTTATATCACAACTTTATGAATTTCGGTAAATAACTTCAATTGACGGTCGCTAAGCACACGAATGTTGGATTCTCCTTTTGTATTTGGGAATTGTTGTTTCAACTTTAGACACTCAGCTAAAACGCGGGGGCGGGCGGGCAATTATCGACTATCGGCGACGAGCATAAGACTGCAACTAATTGTCAGTCTCGGCTCGAAGTCTCTCGACCGATATTGGCGACGATTCTCGCGTCAGGCGTCAGCGTCAAAGCGACAACCACAGAAAAAATGCTCACTTAATTACAAACCAGCGACAAAAAGGGCGCAAAAGGCAACCAACAGCAACACACACACGCACACACACAACACACACACACACACACACTACTCAATGCACACAACAGATACATTGACACAAACTGCCCAACTACATGCCATACTATCACATATGAGAGACCCTTACAGCAGTGTGTTGCTCTTGTTGCTGCTACTGTTGTTATTGTTGTTGTTGTTGTTGTAGACACCCCCTCCCGGCAGCAACCACCGTCGCCAGCAACACCACCAGCACGACCAGTCAGCCAACCAATGCGCTCCGGCCTACGTCTCCGGTATGCCGGCTTTTGCGGCGACTACTGACCCAACCCCCGAGCCCGTCAACGCCCCATCCAATAGGCTCATTCATATGTAGCAGCAGCAGTTTTCAGTAGTTTTTAGTTTGTCACCCAATATCTTTACAGTTCGACACCAGATACCCCCGAGCCGGTGGCCCCCAGGCCTGGCCCAGCCCGGCCCGGCCCGGCCCGGACAGCGACCATTGATCGCCTCTTGAAGCGGCGTCAACTGCAGGCAACGTCGGCGGCTTTCTGCTTCCTTCGTTCCATTCTTTGTGGTTAAACATGTTTGCCTCTGCCACTGTGACAGTCCATCAGTCCATCGTTCTGTCTCACTCACACACTCACACACTCTGGTAGCAACCCTCTGCTTCTGTATCTTGTATCTTGTATCTTGTATCTTTGGCAGCGCTCATTCTCGTTTCTATCGACCAATGACAATTGTATCTGTGCGTGGAGCTCCGCTCGATTTAAGCCCATCGATCGTTGCTCTTTCGCATAGTTACAACAACACGAATTATTTTGCGACATTCGATATTTCGCTTTGTGGTTGTTTTTTTTTTTTATTATTGCAAAAAAGATAAAGAAAATCAGAAAATTATGAAACATTATTATTTTCACAGCCAGTTGTCATGCTAGTGCCTGCGCCTAGTCTAAGCTTGGCAGCAGCTTCTCCTGGCTAGCCTCGGCTTTCTATTTGCAAAGTAACTTTAAGTTCGCACGCAAAAATTGGCAACTAATTAATTCAGTTAAGTGTAAGGCTTTCAGCGATTGCTTGGGTACTACCATATCGTTTTACAATATATTGGTGGGAATTTTCAGCCGAGCGTCGTGTGTGTTTAAAGTTTTGGGCAACATAATCAATGTCTGGCGGAACACTAACCAGTTTGTATGCCCTTTTAATGGGTTTTATAATTTAGTCACAAGCTGTGTAACGCATAGAAGGAGAGAGGTCGTCTAGATATATATGAACAAATGTCGGAATCGGCCAAAAATAGGGTTCTTGCTTGAACTCTATATTATCAAGATATATTGACCAAACGTCATATTTACAGTTCTTATCATAAACCTTATATAAACTATTCCCTTTTTCGAAATATATTGCCAAAAGTCAATGATTACAAGCTTTACTATATTTCTAACATATCTACAAAACCGTTCCAAATCGTGATATATTATATTATATAGTATGTCTTCTACACTCGTAAAACTATTCCATAAAAGCCCACAAGTCTGAAAGGGTATTTAATATTCGGCGTGCCGAAGTCAGCCGTTCTTTCTTGTTGCTCTTGGCTACAACAGCGATCGGTTTCAACTTGTCCAGGATCTGGGCTGAGCTTGAGCCCTCGCTGTGAGCCATGTTTTGCTGCCGATTGTCAGAACGTATTAGGCTCAGGATCTCAGAGCACTGAGCACAGAGCCTGGTAGCTGCTTGCTGCCCTGACTGGGGTATCAATAACAATTTTGGCTTGTTTACGATGATTAGAAATGATCGCTTAGGTTTCAAGTGTGCTCAGGTGTCAGCTGTGCACACCACACGCCCCGCCAACCAAGTGAATTGCTTAGACGCCTTAGTCTTCTATCAATTAACCACAAAATTCCTAAAAATTGTTGCCGTTGCTGGGATTTGTTACATCTACTATAAGAAGGTGGGCAAACATTGCGCGGCCTCGAACCACCACCCTCTTTTGTACCTGTTATCACACCAGCGCATCATCGCTATCAACTGGCCAACGGCACGTGATAGTTGTTTACATTGAGCTGAGCCCGGCCATTATTTATTCAAAGTATTTGCTCCTGGTTTCGGTCCTGCCGCTGGCCCTGCTGCTGGTCCTGCTTCTGGCTTGCACCACAATTGTTGCTGCTGCCCTGACTCCAACGCAAATTCAGTCAGGCATTCGTTTCATTTGCGCTGTGTTCTGTATTCTTTTGCTCGGCGCGGTGTTCTGCGTTCAGAGGCTTCAAAAATCAATGAAATACTTTTCGGGTGGCACTCTTAGGGCTTCGCAGGCTTGGCTACACTTTGCTCTTATAATGTTGGCAGTCAAGTCATTCGACATGCTAATATCTCTGGTTGCCGCTGAATAACCATAATAAACATATTCCATTCGAGAAGGGGCAACAGCAATTAGCCCAATTATACTTATGTGTTTCTTTAATAGATTTTAGTTTCCAACTTATTTGCTAATCATAACTAGAATTTCTTCAAGTTTCGCATTGCCAAACTGATAAGCTCTGTCAAATCGAGTGTAGCGCACACCATGTGCTCGCACTTGTTTTTTTTTCAAGATATTGAGGCACACGACATATTTTGGACAATATTAACTTTAATTTTACATGTTGCAAAACATATATTTCTTAAAGTCAATTAGTTAAAACAATACATTTTTCTAATATTTTGGTTACTCGAAAAATAAGTACATTATGAGCATGGAGGGAAAGTGGGCATGGATTGTGCGAAATATTATTTCACAACAGAGGTTGCAAATCGAGCTAGCTTTGGGATTGGGTTAGGTTAAGTTAAGACTAAGGTTAGGCATGGTATTTGAATGACATTTTTAAAAGTTATATTTTCTACTGAAACCCGCATTTGGGGAGCCTGAATCCATGCCCATAAGAATATGGGGCTTTCCCGATTTGCTCTCCTACTGGCGGGTATATGCATGTATTTATTCCACGCGTGGAGTCTCTCGCATTGGTCAAACTCAATATACTCTGAATCCCTCTGTTAATTTATGAACAAAGTATAAAAATCGGTCAAAATAGAATAGTTTATAGTTAAAACTGTAGCTAGCCTTATCAAAATATAGCGCTGTTTGAGGAGACCTTCGTTGGTGAGCAATTTATTGTGATTTAGATACTTGAAAATGTATTTGAATTCAATCTGATCAAAAACAAAAAATATTTAAAGAGACTCGGACAATTTTCTTCCGGTGTGTGAGCATCACATAACCATGTACAGATTTAACAAGGATATAAAATTGAGAATAAAGCCGAAATATATGAACCGCAGTTTCTGTTGAAGAGAAGTCTCAAATAAATTTTGTCGAAAATTTTTAGCAAAATGAAGTTAGTTATTCAGGACAATAAGTTTCATATAGAATTTCTTTTGGCAGCAATATTTGTTATATCTAAGGTAAGTTTCCGGGCCATGTATGCGTAGCTCAAAATAATTTCAGAAAGTGTCCCAACAACTGTCACTTGTGCTTTATATGTGAGGCCACTGACTCCTACAACCAACAGCCCACAACACACACACACGTCATTCTCCGGCTGCGGAAAGTATCGATGTCCAATTGACAGTTGCAGCCGTTGCGGCCGTTGCAGCGGCACAGGACTCAGCATTGCTGACAGCTGGACGAGCCGGGATCCGAGTGCGGCTCATAGCCCATTTCTTATTAAAAACCTAAGCCTGCTTATTAAATAGCGACTTATTGCTAACTGAAAGTGGCCAATGTGACAGTTTGTGCAACTGCCAGGACAGTGCAGGACGTGTCCTGTGAACAGCCCCAAAACGACTTGAATTACAGTTGGAACTGGGACTCCGAAATATGTTTTGGTGGATACTACGAAATTACACTTGAGTGAAGCGCGCCAAATTGAATTTGTAAGACGATACTTTCAAGAGGCCGCAAGAAGCAAGGGTTCGTCCCTTATCAATGGGTATAGTTCCTCAACGGACGGTCGGACATACGTAGTGTCTTGGGGTCGGAGGGAGGGCGGGCAGCTACAACAAGCCAATGTACCAATAAAATGCATACGCTGTCTGCTACTGTTTTACGTTGTTTATTTTTTATTAGAGAATCACTTCCGCAAACAAATGTGCTGCAAATGGGCCGATGACAATTTCTCACAGCAGCAGGGGGCGGCACTGTATAGAGGGTGGCTATTCACGGCCAATTATCCTAGCTGCCACGTTTCGCTATCAGCGCACACAAACCGCAAATGATTATCCTGTAAGCCTTTGGATAAATATTAAATTTCAATTATAGCCGTTAACATATTATTAGCCGGCGATCATCATCGTTGGCGCCAGGCGCCAGGCGCTAGCGGAACCAGAAGTCACGTGTCAACCAGTCGCTGATAATCATCGGGGCTCAGCAACCGCAGAGGGGTGCCAACGATTTGGCAAAGAGACAATGAGATGCGCACGCAATTTTATCAGATTAAGACCCTCAGCGGCAACAACCGTGTCCCTCGGGTGTATCCTTTGCGCCCCGCTCACTCTCTCTCTCTTTGTCTCTCTCTATCACTGCATTAAGCCGCCCTCAACAGGTGACAAAATGACCAAACATTGTGTGAGAATTTTTTTTTTGGGGCAGCCAGTTTAGCGATTCTTCTTTGGGCATATCAAGTTTCCGATTGACGCTGTGATTTGTCGTTTTTATTAATTCTCATGAACTGAAATTGAAACTCCTTAAGAAAGTCAACATTGTTGACTTTCAAAATAAACAGAATGGCAAACTAAGCACAGCTATGGAACTAGTTCTTAGCCAACAGTCTAATCAACAGCTTGTCTAAATGAAATAAATACCAAAAATACCAATAACAGTGAGCAACAATAGCATTAACATTTGCAGCACTGTTAATAACAGCAACGCGTAACAACGTAACGTATATATTGGCTTAGCTTGACGGCATCCAGAATAATTTGGAATATTTATTTTAATAATCAAACTTAATTGCAGCTTATTCAATATTCGTATCCGTAAAGCATAGCTGATTTAATGTCAATAGGTTTTCCAAAGGCAAACTAATTTCAGAGAAATTTGGTAATTTTTTTTTTTAATTATAATGTTTTTATAAAAGGTATTTTATTCATTTACGTGAAAAACTTAAGCTTACGATATACGGTATACTCCCCCAATGATGCACAATATAGTTAGTCAAATTATATAAAAAAGAGATAATTTTTCGGAGCGTCTTTTAGATTTTCGGATCCTGTGGCGTCAGCTTGACCATCTTAACGGATTCTTCCCAAATTTGGCGCGCCTTCTCCATATCCATAGCAGCTGCATTCAAGGTCGCCTCCTTGCAGTCCATGAAATACTTGCCAGACACATTGGCCACCTCATCGGAGGTCGCCAGATAAATGGTTGTCTGGGCGCCAGCTTTGGTTGTTTTGAAGAAACCCTTCGTGATGGCCATCATGGGCAAGTTGAGGGGGAAGGGCACATTGCGCCAAATGCCAGAATCTATCATGCCCGGATGCAAGTAATTGACCGTAACATTGGTGCCCTCCATGCGCTTGGCCAGCTCGCGGGCAAAGTAAATGTTGGCAAACTTGGACACATAATACAAATAGGCAGCGGGAAAAGTGCCGATGGGATTCAGCTTATTGAGATTAACAGACGCCAGGCGATACAGCTCCGAGGCCACAATGACAATGCGTGCCGGTGCGCTCTTCTTCAGCACATCGATGAGCAAGTGCGTCAACAAAAATGGGCCATAATGATTGGTGGCCATGGTCAGCTCAATGCCATCCTCGCTGGTCTGGCCACGGAAGGCCAACGCCATGCCGGCATTGTGTATGAGTACATCAATCTTTGGCTCAGTCTTGACAATATCAGCTGCGAATTCGCGCACAGATTTCTGCGAGCCCAAATCGAGCTTCTTGACCAGAATTTTGCTGTTATTGGTCTCCTTGATGATCTCATCTGGCAATAATGGCAACAACAATGTTAGTTAAGATTATATGGAATATGAATGTATATAAAGAAACGTTACTGTTAAAGCATTTCAAATAAATAAATAAATTTGTTTTCATTTTTTTATATCGGTCAGAGAATAATTCAGACTATTTCAACTTAATTGGAATGCTTTTGATTATTTTTTTTTTTTGATATTTATCAAAAAAGTGTTTTCAAAACTTTTATTTTATGCTATAACTGTTGTCCCCCTTTTTTTCCTTTTAAAAACTTACCCTTAACAGCATTTGCTGTTTCCAGATTCCTGCATGCCATGATGATGCGTGCTCCACGTCCAGCCAGATCCTTGGCTGTTTCCTTGCCAATGCCGCTGTTGGCCCCGGTAATGATGACAGTTTTTCCCTCCATTTTAGTCTAGAAAATATTACGATCATATATTATCGTACAGTCTGGCTCGGAAATTAGGCGTTGGTGTGTTTAATGGGCGGGACCGGTAAATAAGTGGCAACAACCCTAATTAGAATTTGTAGTTAATATAATCATAGCTCGCGTCTGGGGTCGTATTAAGCGGTTTCTAAGTTGAGTTGTTTTTATTTGTATTCTTTCTCTATGGTCATTCCGACCCCCGTGGAAACTGTGAGCGTGTAGCTCATAAACTCTTGCGCTTTGTTTTTCTAATTTTTTAAGGTAAGCGATCTCTCGCCGAGTGTAATACAAATACCGTAATAGTAACTGCCAGATCTGGCTAATTAAGTGTCCACGTCACGGCTTGGCGAACTATTAGAGAGAATAAAGTACCCTCCCGAGATTTTTTTTTTTAAATAAATCTGCTGCTTGTTTAAAAAAAAGTGATCTTTGCTCATTTATTATAAGGAAACTGATCTTTAGCTAGTATTAATTACCGTGAATTAAATCTCAACAAATCTCAGACTTGTAAGGCAGTCAAAACAAACGACTCTGGACGTAGTTTGACAAAGATCACGACCTGTTTGTATATATAGCTAAGCATTTGGCGGAAGTTCGGGCTGGGATAGGAATTTTTGAATTGGTTAAATAGGTTCTGAGACTGGGACTGGGGCTGGGGCAGGGGCTGGGTCTCTCAGGTTTACCTCAGTGAAACAACGGCCCGCCGTAATGCGTAAATAGAAGCGAATGCTCAGCAAGGTGGCCACAAAAGCCGCTGTGAGTGTCATGATGAATATATCACGGACATAATGATCAGTTGGCAACCAGGCCAAGACGAAACCCATGCTATAAATAATATTGTGCACATGTATGTATTATGTATGTATGTATGCAAATTAGTTTATATGTATAAGACAAAAAACTTCGTTTATCTCAAATTCGAAACACGTTTGGCCATTTAACCAGCTCAAGATCGAACAAAAAATAAATTTCGTTTTTCGGTCAGTCTCAGTTGGTCAATAATTTGTTGCAGCCGCTAAACAGTTTTTTAATAAATGAAGAAAATGGCAACAACAATATTTCAAAATCAATATGATATACGAAATTTTATACTTTCACTTTTCATATGTGCAAGATAAATAATTATGAAACCGATTTCTGAAGCGCCGTGCTCGAGGCCAAAGCAAAGTTCATTGCCGTGTACAGGTAGGCAAAAGAAAGCCAGAAATTTCTGTTGTTTTTGTTGTTGTTGTTGTTGTTGTTGTTGTTGTCGCCTTAACAACAACAGCGCATCGCTTGCTGCTTCTTTTTCTTACTGACTGTCCACGTCACAAAAAAAATTGTCTGCCTTGATACGTACTGGTTTGGTGGTTACGCTTCCCTGACTGCCTCGCCCTGAATGCAACCTCTTCTGGCTAGAACTGACCCGTTTTTTTGGCCAACAACCACACGTACAAAACTGCTGCGTCAGTTATGCGATATTGCGAATTTCCGCACACTCACCTGGCAAAGTGTTGTCTGACTTTATATATATATGTATATATACTTTAGTTGAACTAGCTGCTGTATGATTCCAGACCCAAAGACTCGACTCAATCACAACCTTCGCCTTGAACGCTTGCTCTGCGACTGGCTGCAGAGTCGCTGCTGGAAACGTCTCGCGATCAGCTCTGTGCATTGCTATTGTAATGAGCCGCAATAGTTGCTGTTATTTATTGTTGTTGTTCTTGTTGTTGTTGTTGTAGCTGTGTTGTTGTTGTTGTTGCTGGCCGGCGAAACAAGTTGAAGCTGAGCTTAAATGCCGCCAAAGAGAGAATCTCGCTTTTATTTGTGGTCTTTCCTTTGCGTTGGTCTTTCGTTAGTTTAACGAGTAGCAGAGCGCGTGAGAGTGTGATAGAGAGAGAGAGTAAGAGAGAGAGAGAGAAAGCGCAGCCCGAGTCAAGTGTAAAATCTACACTACACTTTTTCAAAGCTATGTGAAATATTTTATGATGCATAGAGCTGACGGCTAAAAGCTTAACATAAATATAATTAATTATACTAAAAAGTGTTTTGTTGAATTCTTGCTATTAATAATACAATTTCAATAAAGCTTTCTACATAAACTAAATAGTTTTTAAACTGAAAATTATTGTTGATTTAATTTTTTAATCAGCTAAAATATATTGTTTTACATTATTAACTCTTACTTACATATACATTTTGTAATTTTAATACTATAAATATATAATTTTTTAATACATAAAATAAAATTAATAATTAAAATTTTATTATTGTTGCCGAGATTAAATTATTATACCAATATTTTAGTTTTTTTAAACTTTGAAGCTTCAAAAGTTTACGAAAACTAGATATTTTCAAAAATTTTCCAACTGACATTTGGCTTGATTCAGTTTTTGGAAAACAACAAATCAATTAGATTCGTATTAGTTTCATGAATAATAGAACAATTCGATTTTGTGCTTTCCATATTTTTATAATAGTATTGCATTATACATAAATACATATTTACATTGAGTCCTACAGATTTGTGCAGCCAAATTCCCCAATTAACGTTTTAGCTGTGAGAATCTTCTATTTATCTATGGCATTCCCGCCTCCCATACTCGGAGCAGGCAGCTTCGCTGGCTCACTATCCAGATGCTTTGTCAGGGTATTGTACCACTCGTTCATGTGGCGTGAGATGATGCTCATAAGCTTGGATACCTTTGACTTTACGGTTGTCACGATGTTATCGGAGAGCGTGACCTTGCGGCAGTTTGTGCCAGGAAGCTTGGTGCTAGAGATCTTCATGATTTTCGACTCAGTTGGTTCGATGGGGGGCGTCACCGTGGACAAGTCCACTTTGTACTCATAGATTGAATAGCGTCCCAGCGGCAACAGATCCTGCTGATCGTCCTTGTGTATTACATTGGAGTTGAGCGTGTCGTCGGCAAAGTTGAAGGGCAGAGCCCTACGTCTTCGCATTGCCGGCATATCCCACCAGGAGGTGATGCTCTCGTCGGCAAGCTTCTTCTTCAGCCGCTTGGGTGCAGGCACAGGCACTCTAGGAGCTCGCTTGGTGCTGAAATAATCCTCCTCATTGTCAGTGACAGGCAACAGCTTCGCGGGCGCTGGAGGCTTCAGTTCCCTCTCCAAGGCGTCTTCCTTCTGGGACGCAGGTTCGCGCAGGTGCTCATCCCCCAGCGAGAACTCGTGCTCGTGCTCATTGATGTGGCTGAGGAAGTGCTTTCCAAGCTCACGCTGCGCCTGCAGAAAATCGCTGGCGACATGTCCGCTCTTGCCAGCGCGCTTTTTGTTGTCATCATCACCCTCGACTGGCTCCACATCCGGCTCCTGTTCCTCCTGTGGCCTGTTCTGGCTCTTGTTCGGGCTCTTGCTTATTGTGCCCTTGCTGGAGAAAGGTTCGGGGAACAGCAGCGAATTCAATGTGGCGCCCAGATTCAAACGTTTGCCCTGCTTGGGCACAGGCGCCGGCAAGGCCTCAAAGAATTCCGTGGGCAACAGACGCAGCTTTTGACGCTCCTTTTGCTTGGGTACGTCAGGCACATCCTCCACGCTGTCCTCCTGGGAACGCTGCACAATGCTCAGCTGCCTTCTACCTTTCGCTGGCCTGCGTTTCTTGTAGCTGACCTGCTGCTGCTCCGATTCTGGCTGCATTTCGCTCTCCTCCCCGTCCGGAGATTCAATGTGCTTCAGGTGGACATCGCCCTCAGGCAGACGGGTATATGGTGGTGGCTCCGGCTGTTCGCCCATTTTCTTGAAGAACTCCTCCTCATCGAACTCGGCCAGATCGAAGAGCGGCTTGACCTTGCGTTCCGGCTTGCGTATCTCTGTTATCTTCTTAGTCAACGTCGTCTTCTTGCCCTGCCTATTGTAGAAGAAGGGCCCAACATAGTCGGCTGCACTGCGTCTGCTGCGCCGTTGCGTCACATCCCTGCTCTGCTCCATGACGTTCCTCAGCCAGTTTCGTGCCTCACAGGGGCGCACGGCTTGAGTTTTGGGCTTGACTTCAGCTTTCACCTGACGCTTTACTGGCGCAGACACTGGAGCGGACTTCTCTTTTGGCGAA
Organism: Drosophila novamexicana; assembly: GCF_003285875.2. Lineage (NCBI taxonomy): Eukaryota > Metazoa > Arthropoda > Insecta > Diptera > Drosophilidae > Drosophila > Drosophila novamexicana. The sequence continues at coordinate 2,527,642 of NW_020824808.1, read as the reverse complement.
TTGAATGGTTGCAGCAGCCTGCCAAGCAGCGTGTCCGGTGCCTCCAGCTCCGGGTTATCCAGCACAAAGCGCCGCTGGCGATTGATGGTGCCCGGCAGAGATCCGCGAGAGACGGCGGTCTCCTCGATCAGACGCTGTAGCAGACGATCTGCCGAGCTGTAGCTGGAACGGCCACTCTCGGCAGCTGACTCCGCGCTGACGCTGTCAGCTTCGATTTCGGAATATTGACAGTGCTCCAGATTGACGCTGGGCAGCACCCAAAAGCCCACTGACATGCTGGGCGTGATCAGCTGCAGCGGCTTGCTGGCATCCTTGGGTTTGACCAGCGGTCGCAGAGTGGAGTTGAGGGACAGCTTCATATTGTTCAGGCGCATGCGACCATCCTCTGCAGTCAGCACATATTGCCATATATCGCTGCTGGACAAACGACTCATGCTCCGCACCGTAATCGTTGTGGGCTGCTCCTCCGTGTTGACCACCATGAAAGCCAATCCACCCGACACCGCGTTGGCACAGTGCGTATACAGTTTGTTGCTCGGCGCGAAGACATTCAGTGGACGCGCCGGAAACACTCTGGAGCCCATGACCTTCTTAAAGAGCGCCGTCACATAGTAGCTCAAATTGGGCCGCTCGAAATCCTCTAGACTCATGCGCTTGAAGACCACGTCGAAGCCACCGCTAGCCGCATCGCCCAGGGTCTGTGCCCAGCGCAAGGCGTCCGTCGTCTCATCGCCCACCAGCCGCTTGCTTATGGACTGTGCCCCATTCCGATCCTCCGGCAGCGTCAGCCACAGCGGCACGCGCTGCTGTTGGAGTGTTTTCAGTGCCGGATCGCTGTCGTAGATGTAGCTGCCCAGGCTGCTGGTAGGCAGCATATTGGCGGGTCTGTCAATGGATTAACAGATTAGAAAAACGAATTGTCTTATAATACCCGGCTCGGCACGGGCGAATCTTTGTGTTTACATATTTGGACATCCCTTTACCGCTCATTTTACAAAGTAGCTGGTGGATTTCCCAAGACACGTATTTATTAAGTTTCTGTGACAATTATGAATCCGGTCAGACAAAACTTGAAGCCCCGCCCATAAAAGTTTTGGCCACCTTTTTACACCCTTATTTTCCAACACAATGGGTTAGATTTTGCGAAAGTCTAAAAGACTTAGACAAATAGTTTCATACATAGAGATAATACTCACTGCGTCCAGCCGAAGGCCGCATTTAAATCCTTGGACATGTCCACATATTTGCGCGTCTCCTCAGCGCTGCTGCCAGCTGATATATCGGCGCCCATAACACGCCAATTATCCACGTAGGGACTGAAGGTGTCCGTCATCAGCTTCAGTGTGCTCAGCTCCTGCACGTAATCCTTGGCGCGTGATGTGCCAAAGTCTGTGCCCAGCTGCCAGATGCAGTCGGTTATGCCCACCATGTAGGAGGTGTTGAGTATCTTGAGCGTATGCATTGAATCCCACTCATCGGGCGCATAGGGCACCGGTATAATCATCGTCCAGTTGACAGCGCTTAAAGGAAAGACAGGCAATAGTTAATATGAAGCAGCCAATCCACACAAATAGTCAGGCCCATACCGTGTCCAGCGATTGAAGCCCTTCCATATGATCTTGGTGGGATTGCGTAGGCGTTGCGGCGCATTGCTCGCAAAATAGAAATCGCCAATGAACTTGACATAGGCATCGCCTAGGAGGGCGGCCATGCTGGTGACAGCCTTGCGACTCTTGCCATCCAGTGCATCATAGAGATCCTCCGGCTTGACGGCAAAGCTGACAAACTTTTCGTTGACATCGTTATAGGGACGATTCACATGGAGCTGCACCAGGGTGTCCGCCTGGCACAGAGCCAACAGGGCGAGTAAAAATAGCGCCAGCTGCGGGCACAACATATTGGAATAGATGACTTGACCGGAGCTTGTTCGCTGCACAACTGCGCAACGCCGGCCTCTGGGCCAAGCTAATAAGCAGCGCTTGGCGTTTGTCGGCAAAGAGTTTTGAGTTCCATAGTAGTTAATTTCCATAGAAATCTGCTGCAATTGGCAAGAATTTTTCGCTGAGCGCTGCCCTCAATGGAATGACCTTTTTATTCTTTCAGCCAAAATCACGTCGCTATGTGGGCCATCCAGCCCCGGAGCAGGCGGAATAAAGTGCAATAAAAACAAGACACCCGCTAGGTTTGGTATGCTGCGATTTTTATTAATGGATGACCCACTAAAATTACATAAGCGCCTAGGCCTCGTCTTCTGCCGTCAACATGGCCTTGAAGCTCAACGGCTGAAACTCATAGCCGGAGCCGGTGTAGAATTTGCTCATGAACTCCACCCAATGCAGACGCAGGGTGTGCAGGAAAGCGGATAGACCTTCCATCATCACCATAATGGCAATCGTGAAGAACACCCAAACGGCAAAGATAATGAATACGGCAATGCAGCCAACGTAGCCGCCCATCTGCAAAGCCTCAGACAGCACCATCGTCCACAAGACCTCGGAGAGTTCTGCAAATGTTAAGAATTAATCAAGAAACATTCGGACTTCTTCACGTGGAACTTACCAGCGTGTGCCAAGGATAAGGCCCAGAGACGCAGATACGAGGCCGTGTGCGAAATCGTGCTCAAAATATACTCAACCGTATGAATTGCCTGATGTATCCAGATCTCGCTCATCGGCTCTTCCTCTTCTTCCTCCTCCTCCTCGTCCTTAAAGTGCGCAGCCTTGCCGTGGTGTTCAGGGAATTCCGTTATGATCACCTCCTTGCCGGAGATTTCAAGTGTCTCCATGATGGTATCACCAAAGTGTTCAGTATTCTTCCGCTAAAAGAACATGTTAAATATTAAGCTGAGATCCAAGCTGAGCTTGGCTAACGCACCATGTACTTGCGCTTGCACATAGTCCAAAGGGGTAGGCCCAGCAGAATCCAGGGTATGCATATGACGGCCACCACAAACAAAATTGTCTCCAGCTCCCTTTGTGCCGGAAACATGGTTGCTGTGCAGCCCTTGGAGGGCGTCTCAGTTTTCATCAGGATCATGTCAATAAACATGATTAGCACAGATGGAGCACAGCCCGGCGAATTGGCAATATCCGTGGTACTGGGCGAATACTGCACCCACTTGTAGAACATCATGAAGACCATGTACCCGAAGAGCATTAGCAGGAAAATAACTTGCGGCACAAACTGAAGTAAAATGTACGAATACTTTTTGTAGTAAACGAAATTCTCCACAGATAGACAAACGCCGAAGACCATGTGCAGCACACCAAATATTATGGATAGCTTCATTTTGTAGGTGTTCAGGAAGATGATCTTGTTGCTAGCCGATTGCCAAATTGGATCAATACCCATGGGATAAGTGCCTCGCTGATCTGTCGTCGGATTCAGCTGCAGTGCCGGATTCGTAAGAACCGTGGTCCGGTTGTACTGCAGGGCCCAATGCGAGCCAAAGACATTAAATGACTTGGAGAAGCAATCGTTGTAGATGAAGCCCGTGTAGATGGCAAACATGCCCATTAGCATTATGATATATCGGCCACCAAACAGAATTTTCCAAATCTCACCAGCGCGTTTCTTGCTCAGCCGATTCTCGTCGAGCACCATCCATAAGCCGAGCAGAAAGACCAAAAATCCGTGTCCCATATCACCGAACATCACAGCGAACAGAAATGGAAAGGATATGCATGTATAGAGTCCCGGATTCACCTCACGGTACTCGGCAATGCCATAGGCATCGATCAGCACCTGGAAGCCATAGGTGAACTTGTTGGTGCGGAAGTACGTGGGCGGCGTCTTTTTCGTCTCAAGTATGTTGAAAATTGTGGGCACGGTGCTGCCCAAGGCAAGCGACGCCTCGGAGAGCACCGTTTCGACCTCCTCGAGCTCACGCTTGGGCACCCAGCACTCGCCAATCAAGCACTTGCTGCCCAGATCCACGTTGAACATGTTTAGCGTGTGATAGATGGCCTTCATTTTCTTGACCATGGCCGTCCAGTTAGGCAGCTGCTTCTTGATTGCCTTCAGCACACAGGAGCGATGATCCTCGGTTTGGCTGATAATGATCTTGAGGTCCTCGAGCCGTACATGCACGCTCTTAATCATGTCCAGACGTTCCAGATGCGAGCTCGGACATGGATACATGGTGGCATGAAAACCAGTGCACACTTTGCGTATGCGCCCCTGCAGCTGATCACCCTGGAAGAAGACCACAAAGATGGTCTTATAAACCATGTCACCCGTCTTAGGATCCTTAACAGGCTCGTCCATTTGACAGCTGCGCACCAGGACATTGCCACGCGAGATGCGCCAGAGCATTCGTTCGAAAGCAAACTGTAAATGAATATGGATCAGTACATATCTAAAGTCGGGCATCCGTCTTACCTGTCTCTCTCGACGAATAACGCCAGCCACAAATCCCAAGCTACCGTCACATTGTTCCGGATCCTTGTGTGTTCCACGCTTATTCACATCAAAGTTGTGCGACTCCTGATCGGAAAAGAACTGCTCCGTTCTTTCCAGCACCTGAATCATTTCACTCAACTCCAAAAGGTTGGTTTGCAAACGCACATTGTTGGCAGACAGTTCGATGATCTCCGTTTCGGTTTTCTCCAACAGCGACTCTAGCTCTATGATCTCCTTGGGCTTGGGTGCGGGCGGAAAGTCCTCAATCAGATCAACCACCTTCAAGCCATCTTTAGACAGCTCTGATGTGGCATAGCGTATCTTCCGCTCCAGCTCGTCACAGCGGCGCACTTCGTTGACGAACTTGCGCTGCATCGCGGTAATGCCCTCGTTCATCTGCAGGCGCAGGATACATAAAATTTCACAAATACCCGAATGCCGCATCAGCTAGCTTTACTTACGTCCCGAAACTGCACACAGCCCATTTCGCCCAGCTGTGCTATGGTCTCGTAGGCCGCCTCCGGCTGCAGAAACATCTGGGCCAAGCACATCTCCTCGCTGCGAAAAATGCTGTCCTGCGGTCCCGTGCCGCACATCCATCCTTTCAGTTTGCTGCACATTTTAAGTTTCTCCTTTTTTTTTCTTTTTTTTTGGAACTGGCAGTGACACCTCAGCGCACTCTGATGACGCCTGGTGAACTGATCGTCGTGGTCAAGTGACTTCCACGTTGAAGCTTTGGTCATATAGTTTGGACACCGCTTATGTACAACTTTCCAGGCTTATCTTCGGGCGCATGCTTTGGATAAACTGCCCCAAGGTAACAGACAATTGAGCCCATCTATCAACATGATCGAATGGTGTCCGGGGTGTCTTATCAGTCTGCCATTTGATATCGTAGCAGATCCCAAGGCATTAAAAACTAATTGGCTCGCAATTAGAAAACCATTTGCAGCCAGTTCTTATGTACATAATTCATTGGGGTCTTTCGTTAGTTGTGAAACATTTGTCAGTGAAAGAAGTTCATAGTTGGACGAAAGAAATATAGAAAAGTTACAATTACGAAAAATGTATACAACTTAAATGAATTTTAAAATCAAGAATATTGTTCTGGATCGATGAGTTACTTAAGTGACCGCGTCATTGAAGATCTGGGCTCAAATCCCAAGCTTGGGTATGGATGTTTTAATAGCTAAGCAAAATTGCCAATGTTTGTTAAGTTACAAAATCTATCCGCATTATTATACATTATAATAATAATAATTGAAGTAATTGAATACACATCATTAAAAGAAAACCAAATACAAGAGGGTGAGAGATATTTGGAAACTATATAAATTAGATTAAGAGTATGAACTATTCATAAGACAGCCAACACAACTCCATTATATAATGCCTACGTATAATCAAAGCACGATAACCTGTTATTCTCTCTTGAACTCTCTTACACACATTGATACAGGCGAAAGAAAATAGAAATACACATACACCTAAACATAGATAGATGCATATGCTCACAAAAGGTCGTACAGATATATGCACAAAAATAAATCTTATTCGATTGCCGACACACCTTATTATTTAATGTAATACTTATATTTAGAGCTTGAAAACCTGTTAACCTGTAAGTAATTGAGTTCATGAGAATCGCATAGAGAGGCTATCTTAAAAGCAAGTTACTCTATATAAACTTTAAGTTCTCATATAAACATTCATACACTCAAACATAGATACATACAAACATATATTCATAAATACATACATATATACATATATGCACGAAACCACATACAAACGTACGCATATATACACATCCGTTAAAAATATAACACACTTCGTGGAGTCTTAACTTCAGTCTGGACAAACTGTTATATGTATAAGTATGGATAAATCAAACATATTGCTTTTCTCTTCTTGCTTTATTTTATCAAGTTAGTTAACTGTGTGTTTAAAATTTATAATAAGGATAATGGCTAACAGATATCATCAACATAAATTCTAAGCAGACATTAACCGAACTGACATTAATTTACAATTATTTGTAACAACGAATATCAAATTATTGCTTGAAACGGTTTTTTATGAGAATACATAACAAAATCTTTTGACAACGGATGGAATACATTGACTGAGGGAATATGTGGGAAGAGCACCACAATACTGACAGTATTGAGAAAACAAAAATATTTAACAAAACAAAATTATATTTATATATATATGTATAGTATTCATATATTTGTGGCTATTGCTGTGGCTCAATTACTCCTCTTCTTCGCCATCTATGATTGCCTTGAAGCTGAAGGGCTGGAAGGCATATCCTAAGCCCTCGTAAAATTTGCTCATAAACTCCACCCAATGCAGACGCAAGGTGTGCAGGAAGGCGGACAAACCCTCCATCATGACCAAAATGGCCAGCGTGAACATGCACCAGGCGCCGAAAATGACAAACAAGGCAATTGCGCCAGTATAGGGCGCCATTTTCAGGCCCAACGACAGCACCATGTTCCACAACACCTCGGACAGTTCTAAAAGGAATTTAAGGATATATTAAAAAAAAAGTAGAGCTAAAAGAATTCAAAGCACTTACGAGCATGAGCCAAGGACAAGGCCCAGAGACGCAGATACGAGGCTGTATGCGAGATAGTACTGAGCACGTATTCGATGGTGTGAATGGCTTGATGAATGTATATTTCGCTCATGGGCTCATCTTCGTGACCGTGAGCACCGCCAGCACCTTCCTCTTGTCCTGAGGAGCCAGTGGGCAATGGTGTCTCACCCTCGGCCAGCTCCATGTTGCCTGTCAGCTCGCCATTGTGCTTGACCTATCCAGAAATAAAAAAAATCAACAGCAGCTCTTCCCTCAGCCTGATGACGCTCTACTTACATGTGCGACGGTGTTGCGGCGGGTGAATTTGATGTACAACGGCTTGCCCAGCAGCATCCATGGCACGCAGATGAGGCCAATGATGACAAAGGTTTTCTGCAGGCCATCCTGTGCATCGAACATGAACTCTTTGCAACCACTTGGCGGCGGTGTGTTCTTGAACAACATCATGTTGATGAACATGATCAGCACAGATGGAGCACAGCCTGGAGTTTCGGGTTGGCTATCGGTGAAGGCGGTGTATTTGAACCATTTGAAGAACCTAAAAGGAATTAAAATATATATAATATGTGCCATTGATAAGATAAGTCGTACAATTTACTTACATCATGAACACCATGTAGCCGAAGAGCAGCAGCAGGAACAGAATTTGAGGTACAAACTCCAGGAAGATGGAGGAGTAACGCTTAAAATGCACAAAATTACAAACGGACATGCAGACACCAAAGACCATGTGCAGCACACCGATAATAATGGACAGCTTCATCTTGAAGCTGTTGAGAAAGATGATCTTGTTGTCTGCCAGCTGCCAAATAGGATCCAGGCCCAGAGGATAGACACCCTTGGCCGAAGTGCGAGGTGGCATCTGTAGGCTCGGATTGGCCAGCACGGTCGATGTGTTGTAGTTGTTCACCCAGTTCGATCCAAACAGATTCATGGACTTGGAGAACACATCGTTGTAGATGAAGCCCGTGTAGCAAGAGAACAGGCCCATGAGGAGAATGATATAGCGGCCGCCAAAGAAGATGTTCCAGATTTCGCCACCGTTCTTAATGCGAGCCAGCTTCCGCTCACTGAGCACCATCCAAGCACCAAACAACAGCAGTATAAGGCCATGACCCAAATCGCCAAACATAACAGCGAAAAGGAAGGGGAATGTAATGCAAGTGTACAGAGCCGGATTGCACTCGCGGTACGAGGCAATGCCGTAGGCATCAATAAGGTTCTGGAAGCCGCGCGTGAACTTGTTGGTGCGATTGAAAGTCGGCGGCATTTCGTTCGTATCGATAACATTGAGGAATGATGGAATTGTGCTGCCCACAGCAGCTGAGCCGTCGGAAAGAGCCTTCTGCACAATGTGCAAATCCTTCGTTGGCACCCAGCACTCGCCGATGAGGCACTTCTTGGTCACATCCATGTTAAACAGATTGAGCGTATGATAGATGGCCTTCATCTTCTTGACCATGATCGACCACGAGGGCAGATTCTTGGAGACAGTTGCGAGCACACGGCTGCGATGATCCTCGGTCTGGCTAAGCACCAGCTTCAGATCTTCAAGGCGTGTACGGACATTCTTGACCATCTCCTCGCGCTCGTTGTGCGAGCTGGGGCAGGGATACAGTGAGGCATGGAAGCCGGTGCACACCTTCTTGATGCGATTCTTTAGCTGCTCGCCCTGGAAAAAGGCCACAAAGACGGTCTTATAGATGGGATGACCAGTGGCTGGATCGTTCAGAGGCTCATCCAAATCAGAACGCTTAAGGAACACATTGCCACGCGAGATGCGCCACAGCATGCGCTCGAAGCCAAAGACACGTTCACGATTGATGACGCCCGCCACGAATCCAAGACGTCCACGGTGCTGGACAGTCGCTTCATCAATAACGCCGGCGCCGCGATTGCTGGAATCCAAATTGAGCACCTCCTGGTCGGAGAAGAAGCCCTGCGTATTCTCCAGCACCTTGCGCAGTTCCGTCAGCTCCAAATAGTTGGACTTCATGTTCACCTCGTTCTGGGCCAGCTCAATCATTTCCGTTTCGGTTTTCTCCAAATGCGCCTCCAGGTCGATGATCTCGCGTGGATTGGGCGCACGCGGTATATCATCCTGGATATCCGGCAGCGCAATGCCGTCCTTCTTAATCTCCGTCTCAATGTAGCGTATCTTCCGCTCCAGCTCATCGCAGCGACGCACCTCCGTCACGAACTTGCGTTGGAACACATTCACAGTGCAGTTCAGCTGTGGGAACGACAAAGAGAATTACGAATGACTTTCATTTCGGAATATTTCGTGTTCGACTGGACTTACATCGCGAAACTGCACACAGCCGGTTTCGCCCAGCTCCGAGACGGAGGTGTATGCGGCCTCTGGTTGTATAAACATCTGGCATAATGCCATTTGCTCACTGCGGAACATATCCCCCATCTTGGCGACGCTTCACGTTCCCTGCAAAGCATAGATAGAGTGAGAAGATGGGGGGGCAGGTTAGTTGGAACATTCCACAGACATGCAATTAAAATTCAAATAGGAAAAATATTCAACAGCCAGACGAAGACATCGTCTTTGTCGTCGTCGTCGTCGTTCCCGTCGTCGCCTGGCAAACGATTTGGATTGTTTTTGTTTGTTGTATTTTTGTTTTGGCCTAACCATGACAGCCAATGGCTTCTTTTGTCTAGCATATCGTATGCGATACGCAGGGAAGGCTCGCTTGAGCGGACAGCCACGTTTGCATCCCTTCGTCCTGCTGATGGCAGATGTCTACTCAAAAGATATGAAAATAATGTTTGTTTACATTAACCTTAGTTAATATTTCGTTAAATTGTTTTGTAATATTGGAACTAAGAAAGGTGGCTGTCCGTTAATCGAACATTCACTGTACTCGCAAGCATATGCTACACGCGCCATAAAATTTTGCAAATGCCCGCAGAAAACGGTCGAGGAAATTTTCATTGGCGCTGTTTCTAAAAGCGAACTTATTTTGTTGTATGTATTTATCTACACGGATTTGTTTTACATATTATTTATTGTTCTTTTCATTTGTTTATCCCTTCTCTTAATGTAGTAGCATGTGTTTAATCGTAATTACTTGTGCACATTGCCATGCACCGTCGAAATGAAAATCGTGAAATAATTATTCCTTGGGAATATATCTAAATGAATTTGTGTTCGCAGGAAATTTATCATTCGCAGTAAAATAATTCATATTATAGCTGTGAGAGCTTTAGTCGGGAGATGGGCAACTTTTGCTTGAGTATATGTCTACTTGAAACTTCATAGTTTCTCTGATACAAAACCTTATTGTCATTGTATTTACATATGCAGACTCAAAAAAAAAATGAACAATTTGAATATTTATTTAGAAAAAAAAGCCCATTTCAAAAAATTATTTAAAATTCTTACACGAAAAATCAAAATTGATAGTTTCAAAAAGTTTTCTCACATGAACAGAATTTGTGTGGATCAAATTGTTTATTATTATAATACCTATTTAATCTTTTAAGCTGTACGCAGACATTTTTTTCACATATATTCACATGTTTTGAATTTTTGGAATATTTGAATAGCATATTTTCTCTATATATTTAATAATGTTAGGTAGTTTTTGTTTTTGTGCGTGTTATTAGTTGACGCAATGGAATAATATTGGAAATCAAGCAAAGCCGATTAATCATATTAACTGATAAATATCTGTTTTATCAGAATTCTGCCAAAAACATATGAGAATATAGGACCAGACACAGTCGAAATCGGCGGCACTTACAGATAATGCGTGTGATTAATGTTTTTGATTTAATTAGAGCGCGTTGCACTAAGCAACGCAGCTGCTGCGGTCGGTTCTATGTTGGCTAAAACAGAGTGCTCTAGTCGGGAGTGCCCGACTAGAAGATACCTCGTGTCCAGCTGCAGTTACAAACATGCTAGCTTCCTTGTGTATGTACCCAATGTGTTTTTGAACAACTTCGACGTTTATTGTCCGATGTTTATCAAAAATGTAGGGCACAAGCTCGAATCCAAATCTCAAAACTTATGTTTTTTAAGGTATTTGAGGAAAGATATGAAAACTTTAAATAGTTTCAATTGTTGTATGCTATACAAAAGTATAAAGAGATACTTTCAATATTTTAGTCAGCCTAAGCTCGTCGTCATAATCAGGAACATATTTAGTTTATGGTGGGCGAGAGTTCGTGCCCTTTGTTGCACACATATATACAAAACCAGGATACCCTATGCAATGCGTTTAGGGTATACGAAGTAAAACAAATAGAATGTGTACACAGACTCGTCGCGCCAAGGTTCACTGTGACATCATCCGACTCGAAACAGTCAACGACACGGACGACAGTGCGACGCGTAGCACATTATCGAACTTTAATGGCCTGGCCAGGAATTAGCTTTAGCTTATATACATATGCACACTCACACACATGTGTATATGTTGTACATACATATCAGAATGATGATAGATGTGCCTGTACATACATACTGAATGCTCGTTAAAAACCATTTGTATCTTTGTCCGCCTTCTGCCCGCCGTTTGCATACCATTCTATGCTAGCCTCTTGGCTGCCGGCCAGCAGCACGCCCAGAAGTTGTCCCCAGTGGAACCACAGCCTGAGCTAAATAGCTGAGCCAGCAATTGCATGGCATTCAAGCATTCATAAAACTCACACTTTGTAACCCAATGTAAGTCCCTTGCAATTCGAACAGCTCCACAAAAAAAAAAAAACATTTCTTTCTTCGCGCCTGTTGCCTATTTATAATGGTTGCCTGCCTTGAGAAATGCCACAAGTATTTTTATACCCATAGAGTGTTCTAATTTTCTTTCCAAAAAGTGTAACATCTTAACGCCTTTTTAATATACATATATATAAATTTGGTAATAGTTTGTTCGGCGGGGTAACTGATATAACTTTTTCCGCCTGTCTGTTTCAATGTAATTGATTTGATCCATATTTTTGCTGTGGGCAGTAATATCTAGAGCATACTCCGCTCAACATCGAAGTACTATAGAGTATTTAATCATGGGATCCAGTAAATAACTTGTTTTCGCTTAGATTGGGTTTTTATTCATTCATTTATTCGACACCCGGTCTGACTGTACTGTTTGGCATTTTTATAATACATTTTATCAGAATATATGAAAGTATATATTTATAGCAGCGCAATTAAAATAATCAAAATTAAATGAGCCTAGCACAATTATCGCTGCCAATTCCGTAATGGATAACTGTGTGCAGCGGGTAGTTAATGTGCTGCCTAAAAGGAAGTCTCCCATTTTTGCATTTATCAACACTCAACACTGTTAATGTATGTTTCTCTGTAGAACTTTACAGCAAGTTTTTATCAACATTTATGGGTTCGCTACCAAAGTAAAGCAATGAATATAAAAATTCTTCGAGCAATGCACAATTATCGCTAAATAACTTAGCAATTCCACAAAAGATAACAGTTGGGAAATTCTATTTGACTGAGTGCTTAAACGGAAGCCCGCTTATAGAGTACATACTAACTAACCACAATGTGCATTAAACATGCATTATAGTTTAAGTAGAACTGCGTTTACTAGGCGAGCCCGTATAATTTAAAGCTCATTTGGGCCATACACGTGGGTAATTGATTGGCACCCATAAATGAAGGGCTCATAAATTGTTAACGATTTCTGCTACTTGGTCACACCCACAACTGGAGCTAGTTAGAAATGTATATACAGTAAAGGTTCTACTAACGGAAAGCTCTTTTGGCTGGATATCAGTCAGACAGTCAGTCAGTTTATAGTCCTCATATTTTGAATTACTTTCTATGGTACATTTCTCTAAATAATACACAAAAGCCGAGCCATATTCTTAGCAGGACAAAAGCACGTTGAAATCATAGGTGTTCACTCAGAAGAGCTTTCACTGTATGTGGATACGCGTGTAGTTTTTAAGGCAGCGCTGTCAGCAACTGTCATACACACAAACAGCAATCGCATATCGGTTTTAATTAAGCTTCAATTAATATGAAACGCTTTCAAGCTGAATTGCAAACTTGCCTTGCCAAACACGATATGCGCTTTTAAGCCAATGTATTGTATTTATGAACATGCATATGTACAAGCATACAGATATCGTGTGAAGGTATGTATACTTTTGTTAACCACAAAAAAAGGCACAAATATTTTTTCAGTTTCTAAACACGCACAACAAAACGACAGGCAACTAACTGTAAACCAGTTCAACTTAAAAACAACTAAACACACCGTTGCCGTCTGCTCGAATGCTCTCGCTCCCGCTGCCTGGCCGTGCCTGGCAGTTTACTTTTCGCTGGTCATTTTCGTGAGTAAGTCGGGCTGGACGTGTAACGTGTGGGTGTTAGTTTGTGTCTCGGTTTGCTTTACATGCGCATACATAGACATACAACATTTGCAAATGTGTGAGTGTGTGTGCGTTAACTGTCGCTCCCGAATGCACGCAAGAAGCGGGCGAGTCTTAATTACATTTTAACGAAGCAACAGCACTTCGTGTTTAACGTTAATGGCATTGGCGACCCCCGTCGATGTACGCCCCTGCCAGGCTCAGTTAATATCGCTACGACAACGAAGTTTCGTTAAAAAATTGTTTGTTTTGTTTGTTTTTCGCTCTCATACGCGCTTGCTCTTTTGCGCGCTCACTCATGTCTGTGTGTGTGTGTGCAACGTTTATTTGGTCATTTTTATTCCATTTTTTTTTTTTTTTTGTATCATTTTGTGCTCAATTTTTTGACAGTTTTTCATAACCATTATCTATGAAGCAAAAACATGCGTTTTAATTAAAAAAATTTAAAATACAAATGTTATGCCAGCGATAAGAGCAATAATAAACGTTAAGGAAATTATTTAACATAAGAGACTCAAAAGCCCCGCCCAGACGTTGATAACCAGCCCAAAGTTATATAAGTGGGGACTACGAGACGAGCACACGCCAAGCGCTTAATACCCTTAATAAGTGTAATACTTCAAATACCTAGAGTTTGAAATCTAGAGCTTTTATAGACTTCCTATGATTAAGCAAATAAATACAAACGATCGGCTGTAGTTCTAATCAAAATGATTGATGGAAGTGCTTGTGAATATTTATGATCGGCTCATAAATCATAATTCAACTGAAATTGATGCACTTCTATTACGAGAGCTACTCAAGTATTGTTTTAAAAAACATTGAAACACGCATTCTAAAGACGTTCTGTGAGAAAAGTGCAGGTCACATGATATGGGGGATTGCATAAAACTCAGCTCTGTAACGCCACTGGTCACAAACACACATACGCACGCAAACTGCTGACTAACGTGCGTGAGAGACCACAGATACTCTGAAATAGATACTCAGCACGTCTACAGCTAACTGTTACGCTCGCTGCGGGAGCAGGGGGCGAGCGTCAGCTGGTGTCGCGGCATTTACTTTGACATTAGTCTCATGACGAGTCGCAGAGCTGCGCCCACAAATGATGCCTGCTACTCTGTGTAGGCATCACGTGCGGGGACAGCAATTGTTTAATTTTTATTAAAACAAGCACTGTTAAGTCGCCTTGTACGCACGCATGCTTAACAGAAGATCACCTTGAAGTCACACGCGATTTTATATATACATAGTATATATTATACATACAATATATGTACATATGTACTTGCTCGACAGTCTTACGATTTTATCTGCTGTTTTATCTTAACTTATCGGTTTGTTTTATTTGCGCGTCTTCTTGCTTACCTTTGCAGTTTTGAGACTGATTGTTAATACAAAATATTCAAGATTCCCCAAGCGAACGTGCGTTAAATTTAGAACTTGTTCTGCCCGTTGCGCCTGTATAGGTTATTGAAACGATCTCGACGGAGCCAAAAGAGCACACGTCTGGTTAACACCGACGTTCACTTGCTTTTGATGTTAAGTATTCAGCTGGGGCGAGCATGAAGCCAACGGTAGCGCACGCTCACTCTCTTGCTCTCTCTCTCTCTCTCTCTCACTTACTGGCTCTCCTTTGAGAAGTGCTGGGTGGTTGGCTCTATGGCGGCCTCCGAGCACGCTAAATATGTATATGTGTGCGTTCTTATATATATTCACACACACACACGCACACATATTGTATATATGTAGATACGTGTGATCAAGTTTTTCTCTTATCATAAATCGAAATACAAAAGTCCAAGCCCTCGAGTGTTATATATTTATTTTGTGTGTTTGCAAATATGTACGTATAATTTTAAAAAAGAGACACTATCAATTATAATTAACAATGCGTCAAAAGAGTAATTCCCTGGGCTTGATAAGCCAGTTGATATTGATTATTTGTGTTTTGGTTATGTCAGTCTTATAAATCGTTAGAATTTAGTACTAAGCAAATGGGTCTTGGCAACCATGTACGTTAATTTTAAACGCATAACATACATTGTATGTGTGTTTGTATGTTTCATGCTACCAGGGCTGCTACACTTAACAGCTGTTGTGGTGGATTGTCGATAATTGTTGCCTGCCTGCTATTTACATTTTTTTTGTAGACTTGTGTGCAATTGCAATTGTTCAACTGCTGAGCAAATTTAATTTAATCTTATTTTACAGGCCAAAGCCGCAATATGTCCTATAATGGGTACACCCAACTGCCTAGCGGTAGCATCGACTATGAGCACCGCCAGCAACAGGTGGTGGCCAACACCTACGATGTCCTGCAGCGCACGACCGAAAGCATACAGCGTTCCAATCAGGTGGCCATCGAAACGGAAAACATAGGAACTGGGGTAAACTCTAAAACAAAACCATTAAAAATGCTTGGCTAATAATCTTTTTCATATACCACACACACAGGTGCTCGGCGAACTCGGTGAACAGCGTGAATCTCTGCTGCGCACCACACGCCGCCTGGAGGATGCCGATCAGGAATTGTCAAAGTCACGGATCATCATACGCAAACTGAGCCGGGAAGTTGTTTACAACAAGATTGTATTGATATTAATTATTATTCTGGAGGTGGCCATACTCATTGCCCTGCTGGTTTTAAAGTTTGCCCATCTATGAAGGGCGGGCGGCATCAACCGAATCATTATCCCAAAGTTGAGATCTATTCGTAGTGGATATGGATTTTTATTAAAATTGTTTATTTCTTCTAACATTCATGTTAAACCCATGCCTTAGACATATAGAGTTAAGTTACTATAAATCGTTTATGATCGATATTAATAAAACACAGCTAAAAGTTATGGAGATTTTTTCGATCCCTTATCTACACATTTCACATTTAGTATATGCGGGAATAACAATGATTATTTATATATATATATATAGGTATATATATGCGCATATGTTTATCGCGATTATTTGGCATAAAGCAAGTTGCATGCAATGGATAAAGAACGCATTCAAAATAGTTGTTTATGTTCGCAAAATACTTGTTGTACGTTGCGATTTAAGTAAATACACGCGTTTCTATTTGAGACAACAAAGTAAAACGTAAATGATGTGTTCGAGAGTAATCCGCTTTTGTGTAACCACTTGAGAAAAGGCGATTAAATGGTTTTTGGGGCTGGAATGCAGCTCAACGTTTAAGTAATTTTCAATTATCCTTTGGTAACACTATGGACCAGCCAAATACGCGTCGATCGAAGCCGCAGGAGAACAAATCACAATTGAGAAGCGGCTCCTCCGCCCAGGCGACGGACGAGACCATGCGACGATGTCCCTGGCGACTGGTGCGCGGTAAACGCGCCACACGCTGCCCATTCAAATCAAATAGTCGAATCTGTCGGTTGTCGTGGGGAATAGCTATAATACCGCCACTGGAGACAGCTAAGCGATTTACGGATGAATCTGTTCGTATGGTTGCCAGGGCTGAGCGCATATTGCGCAACTCCCATACTTTGATAGTGCGATCATCTGAGCCCGAGACGACTTTATCGTCGCGTGCAAAAACGCTTGATGTGACCGACTCGGTGTGTCCCTGGAAGACGGATACTGCAGGTATCGGATCGCGGAAGTCCCATAAACGGAAGGTGGTGTCACGTGATGCGGTCACAACCAGACGCTGCGTTGGATGGGCCGAAACATGGGTAAGCTCATGATCGTGGCCAGTTAGTGGCTGTAGCGGCTGTGCCGTCTCCACGTCCCACAATATTGCAGTGCGATCCCAGCTGCCTGTGATAATCTGGTCCATGCTCGAAAGCCAATCTGCAGCGACTACAACTGACAGATGGCCACCAGGTCCACTGAACTCGCAAAGCGGCGTACGCAACGTGTCCACTCGGTCCCGATCCTCCAGCTGGCCATCACTGTCGTCAAGCTCCTCCTCGGACGAGTGGCCCTTTCTATAGATGGATGAGCTAATAATTGTGCAACTTTCTTAATAATTTATAACCTCTTACTTGGGCACTTCCCAGTTGACCGCTGCTTGCCAGATGTGCGCAGTGCCATCGCCACTGCCTGTTAACACCAGATCTCGATGCTGATGGAACTTAATTGAGTTGACGGATCCCGCATGTCCTTGGTACTGCAGCAAGCAACGGGCACTCTCTATGCCCCAAATGCAGGCGGTGTGATCGGCTGACGCTGTGCCAATAATGGGCTGACCCACTTTTGCGGCAACCTGCCATATGCCATCCTTGTGGCCACCAAATTCTCGCACCACTGAACTGACCACCGTCTGCGCCTTGAAACTAGACACAATACGGCTGGTCTGCGCTTTGATTTTATTACTGGCCTTTACCTTGCTGCCGCCGGTGGCGCTGCTCAGCTTGGCTTTGAGACTCTTGTGTGTGCTGGAAGCGGCAGCCAGCAAGCTAGCGCCAATTTCGTCGCTCAATGGAGCCGAAGGTGTGGCGGGCGTAGCTGCCAAAGAGGCACCACCGCTACCCGTGGCGACCAGCGAGCCAGTGGTGACTCCACCCGCTGCGGAACGTTGATCGTACGGCGTCAGCGAATCTTTGGTGTTTGCGGTGGCGTTGTCGAGTTTATCCTGGACTGCAAGGAGCGATCAACAAAAGCTTGCGCACTCTTTCAGAGGAGTCTACTCACGATTAAGGTTCTCCAAGTACAGCTGCTCAAATTCCTTTTCGATTTGGGCAAACAGGAAGTGCAGGCGGGCACGAAATGGCGCATCCTCGGGTATTATGGAGATGTCCTCGGTGAGACTTGTTAGCCGCGTTTTTGCTGCCGTTGCCTTCATTGTGATGTTTTTGTTTTGCTTGTGTATTTGTTTCCTCACGTCTGCCAGTTTATTTCTGACTTCCGCCACAGTGCGTTTCCCGTCAGCTGGTTTGTTGTTAACAATCCAATTAGTGGATAATTTTAATGGTAGCCGTTCGCAATTTATTGATCCAATCCCATTATATATATTCGTGTTGCATGAATATTTTTCTTTGGGTTTTGATGCTTTGCAGTGTTGAAAAACATCTAATCGCGAAATGCAATCTTTTTCTACACTGTACACAAACGCAGCTGAATAACAACATTGAGCAGAACATCAGCTGATTGACTTAACCGATATGTGTGCCTGAAGTTTTACTAGATGCCCACTGACATGACTTAGAAATTTTGTTTGTATGATTGCTTACAATAGGAATATAAATATATCTGACAGCCAGTAATTAAGATACATTTTAAATAATAGTCCAAGAGTTTAAACTTGTGCATGTGTAGGTTTACTAATATCAGAGAAGCCGCATAAACATACGTATGCAAGCCAAGCTTCTATTATCAATCGCTCACATAAAGGTTAACATTTGTTTTTTTTACACATTGCTTGGCCACATCGCTGACGCAGACTGACCAACAGATAAACAATACAGTTAGGAGCTGTTAATTAATATTAACAAAACATTTAAAATGCGCAAGACATGGGTAAAACGCGAGAATATTTATTACAAGCCGTTCTACAAGGACAAATCCAAAATGTTTTTTCTGTTAATTTTTTTGGTTGGAATCTCATTCATTGCATATCAGGTTAGTAAACGATTTTGTGCCAAATATTATTTTATTTTAATAAACAAAAGTAAATAATAGGCCTTCTCGCTGAATCAGTTGCCCAGCGTTCAGCAGCTGCGACTCAAGCACAAACAAATGATGCAGTCTCTGGGCAGCAAACAGCTGGATGTGGACGACTTTGATGGCGGAGGCGGTGCCGGTGCCGGATGGGGTCTCAATCTAGCTGTGCCTGCAACCCAAGATGCAGACGCTATTAAGATTATACGGTACGTTGTTTAACGCAGAGCAAAGGTCAGCCATATAGCAATAACCACGTCTACCATGTGCAGCGGCATACGGCTCTTCGACTATGATGCCTACAAGCCCAATTATAAAGGCAACTTCAAGTGCCTGGATGGTAGCAAGGAGATTCCGTTTGACCATCTCAATGACAACTATTGCGACTGTGATGCTGATGGCAGCGATGAGCCGAGCACGAATGCCTGCGCCAATGGGCGTTTTTATTGCAAATACCAAAAAAGACATATCACGGGACGTGGCCTGGACGTCTGGGTCTGGGCGTCCCGGGTGAACGACAACGTTTGTGATTGCTGCGATGGCAGCGACGAGTGGACGACACATGCCAAGTGCCAAAATAATTGTGCGTAGCTTTTCTTAGGTGCAGCTAAGCAGACCACCGGGCGCAGAACTCCACTTCTATCTCATACGCATCTCAAAGATTACTCTGTTAGTGTTAAAATCGCATCACAAAACATATTTTTTGTAGAACATTTTTGATTACGATTACGATAAACTTGTAATTTATTAAAAAAAAGAAAAAAAAAAAATAAAAAAGAACTAGGCGGTATGTTTAAGTAGATTGAATAAAAACACATTAATCGTAAAAATGTAACTGCCCAATATTATCTAACATTATGAACAATCGAGACTTCTTGGTTGCAATAGTTTCTGCTGGTTGACATGGTCCAAAACCCGTAGTTCATTTTAACCCCCATTTAAGGCTTTCGCACGTTTGCTTATGCTTAATTTCATTTATTGCTAGACTCGCAAGAATCAGAAGCCAGTTTTACATAGAACTCTATATTTATAATGAAGAAAATTCCTAGCACAATTCAATGCTTTCTTTATCAACATTATCATTTAATATGTCTTCATTTTTGGTTTAAAATTCGCAGCATATTTACTTTACTTTCAAGCCATATAATTTTTACTGACAATTTTGAACTGCAAATTCTAAAAGGTACGAAACGGTTGTTATTAGATTAATAGCGATATTTTAGTTAAAGTATGTAATCACTGTGTATGCTAAGTTTAGGAGGGTGTATGCATTTATCTGTTATATAAGTGGTAACCGGGATTTAATGGTTGTTTTTAATTGAATTTTATTTATGTTTGTGTTGTTAAGGAACGTTTTTGTTATTTTAGAATTGTTGTTTATTTTCATTGAGATGGGCTACTAAGAATTCCGTAGTACAAAGTTCAACTACGTACACAATACATAGAGCAAAATCGTTTTTGTAATCTTACAAAATTCATTAAATAAAGTACAATAAAGGCATTACTACTAAGATTAATTGAATTTGTAAGCCTATGTGTTTTAAGGTTTTTGGAACTTAAGTTATTCTTACTTAACGCTAAGTAATACTTAATCAGAGTTTTTCTTTTCTTTTCTTTTCTATATTTAATATTGTTTAGATACTGCGGCTCTATGTTTGCGTGGATAAATTTTTACTTTCATATAAATTCCTCTTGATTGAAAAGTCCAAATATGATTTAAATACGTGCGCATTCCAAATAAGAAGAGTGGTGAAAAAATTGCATATACGAAATTACAAAAGAGATGTATTATTGCACTGACGAGATTTTATGCTTAAGCTTTCGACAATATGAGAAGGGGATATGTATAAGACAAAAAAAATGTATATAATAAAAAAATAAATAAATATTTTTGGGACATCAAACATAAATTATAGAAAAAATATACAATTAAAATCTGTTTCAGCACAACAATTGACACAATATTTGAACCTAAACTTAGCTTTACATAATAGGTATAAAAAGAGAGAGTTGAGTTGAGGGTAACTTAACCTACGCTTAAACAAAATGAATTGCATATGATGTATGTATAGATAGTTTATAATTAGGTGTACTAGTCTAACGGCAAAGCGTATAATACAATTTTTGCAGTTTGCGTTTCGAGCGGCACTGATGATGGTTGTGCGATTGATTTGGCTGGTGATGGTGATGATGGTGTCTGTGGGAGTGCTGCTGTGAATGCGCCTGTTGCAAGTGCTGCTGCTGATAGTGAGTGCGTGCTAAACTGTGTTGCTGTTGTAGTTGTTGTTGTTGTTGTTGCATATGGCTTTGATTATGATTATTTACAAGGCTCGCAGTGGCAGCCGCGGCTGAGCTCGTTGCAGCACTGAGAGCCACCGCCGATGAAATCAGTGCAGCGGCCAAGCGAGAAGATGCCGATGAAGAGGCGGCGTCCGTTGAGAGCAGCAGTTGTTGCTGTTGGCGTAACTGCTGCAGCTGCTGTCGCTTAGCTGCGGCGGCGCCTTTGCGCATCGCATGTAAACGCCGCCTATGATGATGGGGATGCAATTGAAGCTGTCACTTTGCCTCATCGCTGCCATCCAGCAGATTGTTGCTACCACTGCTAGCACCATTGTTGGTGGCCACATTTGGCTGCTCATTGCCAGCTTGTTGCTGAAGCTGCTGTTGATTGAGGGAATGGACATGCTGACAGAATGCCTGCAGTACTTCAAAGTGCGTCATCAGATTCGCTGGCTGATTATCGTAATGCAAGTGTCGCGTAATAGGCGCATTTAAACGCCGCAACATCTCAGTAAACAGTTTCTCTTCCTTGCGTATCCAGGGCCGCCGATCGTCCTGCACCTGGTAGGGTGTGAGGTGCACATGTATGTTCATGCCTAAAATTGAATACTCATAAGCGAACTGTGATTTAACAATCCACAACAAAATGCGTACCCATTCGCGTAAGTGTCTCCAGCAGACTCCGTGATGTGATCCATGTGTTCTTCTGTCCACCATGCCCTCCGTCTAGCCAGTACATGTCTGTTATGCGTGATAGCAGCCGGCACATGCTGCTGTCGTCCGGCGTCAACGTTTTCAGATAGTGAAATTCATAGATGAACTGCAACATAATAATCATAATCATAATCAACAAATACATGGAATGTGTCAGTTAGGGTATTATCGTCTGCTTCGGCAGCGCCATCAATTTTGTTAGCGATTTTTACACCAAATGTGACTCACTTGATTGAGCACGACGCAGCCCTTGCTGAAACCAATCAGCACCAGCTTGGACTTGTCCAAATTCAGATTCTCCCGCCACCACAACGGATTGCTGTCGGCCGCTGCCGTAGTTGCTCGTGGCTGCTGCGGCTGCGCTGGCAGCGTCGGTTGCGACGCGGCGCAATCGTTGCTGCTGTTTGTGTTGTTGTAGTGCTCCACATTGTTCGCTGGCGTTGAGTTTGCCTTTGCAGCTGTTTGCTGTTGTTGTTGTTGTTGCTGCTGCTGCTGTTGTTGGCTGTTTGACTCCTGATGGTTGTTAGCGACAGCGTCTTTGTTGTTGCTGTTGTTAACTACATTATTTGCAGTTGTGCCCGTTTCCGTGGTGCCAGCGGAAACTATGGGAAAGATCACGGCGCCATCTGCATCTACTGTTACATTTTCCTGCACCTGCAATATGTCTATGTCCATTTCCTGACTGCTGTCATTGGCTGCCGCCGCCGCCGCCGCCGCTGCTGAGGCTGAGCTAGACTCTGAGTTCGCCGTTGCATTCGAGAGCGTCAACGCTGCGGCTGCTGCAGCTGCAGCAACGGCAGCAGCCGCTGCCGCAGCTTGCGCCGCCTGATCGAGTATCTCGTTTTCGGGTATTGAGATCAGACGTTGCGATAGATTCTGTAGCAGCCTGTCAGGAGCGTTTAAAGAAGAAGAGATTATGAAAAAAAGAACGTATTGAAATAAGAAAAACAAACGCCAAAGCTCAAGAGGCCTGACATACATATAATATAAAATCTGAAAGACTAGATTGTTTAGATGTACCAACAATTGAGATACATCCAATATCAAACAATAAGTTTTTTTCCACCGAACTTACGGGAAGGGCAAAGGTATTCAAAAAATTGCACTATTCTTGTATACTCTATGAGAACCTGCATCTTATATATATTTATATATATGTATATATTGATACTAGCGGGTATCGCCTGGCCTTACCAGGATATTACCTTTCGACTAAGTACACGCCCGTGGAAAATTAAATCTACCCATCTTGATCTCCACTTCTATTTAAAAATATTCAAGTGTTGGAATCCACGGTTTCCGCCCTTGTTAGTCTTGCGGTGAAATTCTTGAAGATGAAGCATAACTTGCGTACTTTATGGGGGTCGGAGAAGTCTCCTTCTGCTAAAGTCATTTACATATTTTGGGGTTATACAAATTATCAGACAACACTTATTTCTCATCTTATCCGTTCATAGATATTGACCAAGTTGAACTAAATGTGGTTTCTCTTCAACTCACTTTTCTAAATGTTGCAGCGCATGGTTCATGGGCGTATGATCCGGCACACCAGCATTATTTCCACGCACGAAATTATCGAAGCAGCTGAAGGTCTTAAATTCCATGCTGCAAGTGAAAGAACATCACTTAGTATAAGACTGAGAATATGCTAAAGAGAATTACTTACCGAACCGGCCGTATGACTATAATATGTGAGCGAGGAAAGGCTTCACGCAGCAATATCGCAGAATTCTCCAGATTGTATTTCATATAGCCGCGACTGTCCCGATTCGTTTCCATGCTCTCCGGAAAGTCCTGCACATCGCCGCCGAAGTAGATAATCGCTTTGGAATCGTCGACATGCTGCGACTGCTGCCGTACAATTGGCGGGCAGTAGACAATGTCGTTGGCACGATTCTGAAAACCGGCCACGGAGAATATGCGAAATGGACCGGCCGAAGTGCTTGGCGTGCATAAACGCTCCCCGCTGCTGCCGCCAAGCATGCCCTCGAAGTTTCGTATCCTCTCTTGCAGTTGCAGAAATTGATCAATGGTGAGCTGGGAGGAATGAGAGTCATCAGAGATCATTCCAAGCGTCCCACTGAACAGCCACCATAGCATACACAATGCAAACACACGCATTAACACACAAGCACACACACACATGCACACACATACACATACACACGCTCGCACACCTAGTAATAATCAGTTTCATATAAATCACGCGGATCGCCACAGCAGCCAACAAAACGTAGACGCGTATCCTCCACACACAACTTGGCATCCTCCTTCATCTCCTTGAGCTTGACGCGCACCTCCTCGCGCATCAGATTACGGCACATGGCCACCAGTCCCATGCCCAGCAGCATATATATAAAGTTAATGGCCAGCTTGGAGTGTTGATCGGTAATGCGCTGCAGCTCGGACACCTCATTCGGATCGGCGGATATGTCTTCGCGCAGCTTATGCGTGGCTGCATCCACATCGGCGGCAGTCGTTAGCGAAGCGCCCGGCACAAAGTCCCCGAATCCGATTTTACACAGTGATGTCATGCAGAAATAGAAGCTATTTAGAAAGCTCCATTTCTCCCAGTTGGCAAACATAATGGTGCCTGTGAGCACATAGAAGATGATGACCCACAGACAAGCCGTTGAGGGCACAATTATCTTTTTGCGTAGCGTCAGGGCGCCCAGAGAACTGCCGTTCTCCAGCGCCTCCAGGCGAGCATCATAGCTGCGCTCCTGGGTGCAGTCGTGCATGGAGCGGTACAGAAACTTAAACGAACGCGCCAGCACGCGACCCATATTGAGAAAGTAGAGTATATAGAGGGGTATGCCAAATGTGGCATAGATGACAGTGAAGCCCTTGCCCCAGGGCGTACGCGGCACCATGTTCCCATAGCCAATCATGGTGATCACCGACAGGCAGAACATTAACGCTGCCGGGAAGCTCCAGATTTGCGCCGGACTGCGTCCCACATAGCCATTCTTAATGATGGCCGCTATCTGCACCTGATATTCCCGAAGCACCGCATTCGTCTCGTTCACCCAAAGCGGCTTGTCAATCAGGTTAAGCTCCTCGGTGATGTTCCAGAGACGCTGCGAGTAATTCTGCCTCAGCTCAAGGACATATGTCGCCGTCTTGTCCACATACTCTCGCTCAATGTTCATAAAGGCCAATGCGCCGCAGATGGCATAGAAAACGATGAGGGCGCCCACGCCCACCTGGGTGCACATGAACGTGACAAAGTTCCTGCAGCATCGTTTGACGCGTTTCCTCGGCTGATTGCTTGCCGTTGAGGAGACTACCGAGGCGTCCACGCCCACGCCTGCGCCCAGCATTTGCGGAGAGCTGCGTTGAAATTTGTTAGACATGTCGGCCAGACTAAAGCAATTACATAGTTATATAAGTCTATGGGCCCAGCAATGTTTTCACTTATATATCCAAGTATCTAGGAAAATTATTCCTATTATTCTGTCTTCCGTCTTTTTTCTTTTTAATGTGCAGTTAATTGGAAATTTGCTTTGGTTTTTCGGGGGCAAAAAGTCTTGAAAATCAGCACAAATGCTATAAATAAATCCACGCACGACCACACAACATTTTCCGC
The DNA here is from genome assembly GCF_003285875.2 of Drosophila novamexicana. Taxonomy (NCBI): domain Eukaryota; kingdom Metazoa; phylum Arthropoda; class Insecta; order Diptera; family Drosophilidae; genus Drosophila; species Drosophila novamexicana. The sequence goes on along the minus strand of NW_020824808.1, from coordinate 2,502,083 downwards.
CTAACGAGCCTCTTAACGATCTGCCGAGCTCTAGATGCGCTCACCGCGGCCGCCAAAATTGAACTGCGTGTGTGCTCCAAAAAAAAAAAAAATGAAAGGAAAACTAGTATTTCTCTTGGGCAGAAATAACAACAAGCCAAAAACAACAACAACAACAGCAGCAGAAGCATAGCAAAGAGTATCGTTAGGGATTCAAAGAAATTATTTTGGGATACAGTAAAAGCTCTGCTAACGTACAGCGAATGATCTTGAGGAACCGTGCACTACTATTTCTGGTACAAAAAGCTGAAGCGGATAAACTATTCCAACGATAACAAGAGAGAAGGGACACCTTTGGCGTACCGAAAACTTAAAGCTCTCTTAGACATATGGCCAATGGTTTCGCAGATGTATGTGGAGAGTTAGAATAATTGTTTAATTTGCTTAGTTTTCGATTCTTCCTTGCAGGTATAATATTGTAGTAAAGATATCTTGAAAAACACATTTGTGCCTTCAAGAACTTAATTTTAAGCCGATCGCTTTCTACTGATTCAGAATACACGTACTTTATGGGCTCGGATGCGTCTCCTTCTAGGTGTTACACATTTCGTGATAAAATAACGTACATACGAGTATTTACAAGTTCGGAAAATTAAATTTAATTTTTTGCAAAATTCATTTAGGGGAACTTTACTGTACATACATATCTATCTTACGATTTATGAACTATGGCATCAAAAACGGGAAATTTAAATCCAAGGAAAATCTATTTGCATTATTGGATGTTTACGTTATGGCGAGTGGATGTGGGTGTGTAGATAACACAGATTGTATGGGAAACGTCTTTGATTTATGGCTTAAATAGATGGCAAACTTGTAGATACATGAGCATGTATCTAGATACATTTTAGAAACTTCACAAATTAATTATTTGATAATCATACGCACATCAACAGCCGCAGAAACAATAACAACAACAATATATAACCAAAACAAAGTGTATGCATAATATAAACAAAGAATAAAAAGCGCGAAAGAGCGCACAACAAACAACAAAAAACAAGAAAAGAAACAAGCGCCACAGTGTGACCTGATCCAAAACGAACCCAATGCACGGTGACGCAGACAAACACGCATTTTGGCACGCAAACTTTTTTTTTTGGACGCATTTGCAATTTCACTTTCGGTGCGTGTGTGTGCAACTGCACTTGCATAACACCTCCCTTGCCAAAATATGGTTTTTAAGGGTCGTTCACATTCCGCTTAGCCGGTTTAACCTGTACGCGAACGCGCGACAGACAACAGATACACAAGAAGAGGCAGGAAGATCAATGAATGTGCAAAAAACGGGTCAGTGGCGGTGGTTTGCGGTAGGCAAGCGCTGCGTTACGTGGGCGTCATTAGGGGTGTTCAGTGCGAGGAGGCGACAGCCGAGAGGTATGCGACGGGGCGATGCATTGTCCCCAGCGGCGCTCAACTGCTGCAGTTTTGCTCAGCAATGACCCTGAAGATGTCTAATAAATGGCCAGTGCCAAGCGCAGCGACTGCGGCAGCGGCAGCGGCAGCAGCAACACCAGCTCTGAGGGGTGAAATGCGTAGCCAAGAGATGGATTTTTTCTATACACACACTCACGCACACACACAATTTGGTCTCACATATACCCGCGCGCATACACACACTCACACACATATACTTCACAAATTTATGCAAAATTTTCAGCGCACCGCGCGAATTTTGCATTGCCTGCACCATTTCGCTGTTCTGTTGTGTACTTACGCCGTTTTTTATAATTTGTTGTTATAATTTGTTTAGTTATGAAATATTCCCGCGTCTTTTGATTATATTCCGTTTTCTTTTATCTGTGCGTCTGTATTTTTAATTTCGTATTTTTACATTGATATTTTCACACACTGCAAATATGGGCACACAAATCCTGTTAAAAATCCCAAAACTGCGCACTTTAGCGTCTGTGTGACCGCAATGACAACATAAAAAATACCACATACCGAGATACTAAAAATACTGAATTTGCAGAATGCATCATGCCCTAGGTGGCAGCCCCAAAATAGAGTATTTACATATGCATGTATGGTATTTGAAAAGAAGGCGGGAATTTATTTGCACAGAAACTAAAATACAAAAAACATTTGTTCTTCTACAATTGAGATGTTCCACTTTTATGATTTACCTTCTAATGGACTCCTACAGAACAGTTCTAACGCATTAAAATTAACAAATTTTAAATTTTGATCAAATTTTTGGTTATATCACATTTCATTTTTGCGAAAATGGTGTTTTGTGAGTCCAAAAACTTCTTTTATCGGAGTAATAATATTCATTGCCCAAAATAAAATACATCGACTTTGTATGTATAGTAGTATATTATCAACAACAAAAGTTGTATACACCACATAAAATAACTAATACAGCAGTTCACTGGTTGAAAGTGCCCGACTTTGAAATACCCCGTGCTGCTGCTCTTACAAGCATTTCAACCTTATTCCATAAAATACACAAGCACTTTATGTAGCGGCGGTGCTTCTTCATCCCTTTGCCGAACACGTTGCAAGGGAAATGATTAACTTCGGCGTTTTTAGTCTGATCCTTCTGCAATTTTCAGGTATTCAGTGTGGCATACTAAAGTGTTTATATACAGATTTTGAACAGATTAAAAGATGTCGATATTTGTAGAATATACAAGAATACGGCATGATTATATCGTCTCAGCTCGTCATCCTGAATATATATATATTAATATGTTAATCCTTTTAGGGTCGTGGCTGTTTCCTTTTGCTCAAGCACATTATACCCTCATATTTTACCTACTTTCAATAGGTAAAACTATCCCAGCTCTTAAGGTTTGGGCTGTGCGTGTATTACTAATTAGACAGTCAGGTCGAACCCTTTTACTTTTTAGATAAGTCTGTATATAGGTTTTCTAATGAGGTCTTGCATTTGAGATATACTTACAATGTCGCAGTATCGGATTGAATATACTTACTGATATATTGATCAAAAAGCATAAACTTACTCATTTCCATAAATTTGAGTTTATATAAAGAAATATGGCTGAAATGAAAGAGGAACCCAGAATTTCACCCCGAAGCCTAACGAACGTTTTGAATTGTGCTTCCAACAGAGGGCTTGATAATATAGAATTGAGTGCCCTAAATGAAAGTGGGTTATTTTAATAATAATCATAAAGTTTATTTGGTTTTATTTATCGACATTAAAATGCTGCTAGGGATGTATATATTTGATTTAATTTGAATAAATTTGCAAGATATATGCATATACTCGTTTATGTATGTGTAGCATATGAAATTGATTTATATAAACTGTAAGACGACGAAAAATTTGTTATTAATATTTGCCATTTGTGCCATAATTTTCATATAATGATGGACACCTTTTAATTCTTGTTATTAATATAAAAATTGTCGAATGCAGAGTGAAAAGGAATTACATAAAATCTTGTTTAAGTGTGCTGCAAGACTTTAGCAATATTATAATGATTATTTGTAATATTATTATTCTTTTTATTAATATTATTATTTGTATTATCCGCCAGCCAACCCATATTTATATGTATATGTTTAGAGTTTTATATGTCATATATAAAAATACTCCCTAGAACGCTCGAAAAAGCAATCCTTTGGTTATGGTAAGTTAATCCCAAATCTAAATCTGTATAGTATGTAGTATATGTTGGTTGTTTTTAATATAATTTCATATTTATTACATTTTTGGTACATAAATCTGTGTCTGTGTGTGTGTGTTGTTGTTGTTGTTGTTGTTGTTTGAATTGCCTTAAACTTTGTGCTGTTGTTGTTGTTTTCATTTAATTGTTGCTGCAATTGTTGTGGGTTTATGTAGTATAGTTAACTGAATAGTTGTAAAGCTAAGTAAAATTAGAGTTATTCATTTATATACACACATACATAACTTAAAAGAACAGTGCGCGAAATTAAACAAAAAGTCATATAGTAGTAGTTAAAAATTATGAACTAAGAAATTATTTTATACATTTTGTGCTTTGGACCGAAATATAACGAATTTTGATAATAATAATATGTATACGCATTTAACAAAAGACTGTCCTAAATAAATATAACTAAAAGTCAAGCAACATATATGTAATTCGAAAAATATTTCCATGTTGTCTCTTCCTAATTATATTCGTTACTTTTTTGTTTTTGTTTGTTTTTTTGCTATTCTCATTAATTTTGTTATGTAAAGTTTTGTGCCGAAAATATCACATTGATTTTTATTTTTTTTTGTTGTTTTTGTGTTTAAATTTATCTTTTATCATTTTGCCATTATCAATTTCAATAAGTGCCAAACCATAATTTTGCCTATCACAAAATGTTTAAAATTAATCAATTGAATTGTTTAAAAGTTTTATAATAATATAGTGCTGAAATGATTCCCCATTGGGCATTGAGTTCTAATAGTTGTCAAATGTCACACAAGCAATTACTTATCTTGTTAATAAGTTTAATGTACCTCGTAGTTTCTGATATGAATTATTTGAATTCCATTTAACATTTAGTTTATTTAACACAAGTGATTTTTTGTAGTTTTACTTTTATTTTTATACTATATAAATATAAGCAAGCTTAACGTAAATGTTTAACAAAATTGTGAGGTGGTTCAAGTGGTTCGCATTTAGTCTAAGAAAAAAACTTATCAAGAACTTTAACCGTACGCAAAAATTATAATAATAAAAACACATTTACACGCAGCAAACAAACAAACGAACGTTAATTAAAAACATTTGTTGCATTTAAATTAAAATAGTAGCTAGGTAATTTATTTATATGTAGTATATATATATCTATATATATATATGCGTGTGTGTGTGTGTGTGTGTGTGGATATATAAACACAATTCATTAAAATTAAGCAATCAATCAACAATAAAACTGAAATGCATCTGAGGTATATCAAAATTTCTTCGTAGTTCTTTGAGTAATCTATATAAAAGTATGTACTCTTTGCAAATGTTATATAATTATATAGTATACAATAAAATTAATAAAAAATATATATATATATATTAAAATGTGCGCACACATGTCTGTGCCTAAATACATATATAAATATATATATATATATATATATATATATATATGTATATAGACTTGTTTGTATGTATGCCAACTAAAGATTAATGTGATAATATATGAGTAGTACGAGTAGGTGACTGCGGCTGCCTTTGTGGCCGGACCAGAAGCCCTGCGTTTTACATTTAGATTATAGTTTTTCTTCTTCTTCTTCCTGCTTCTCAATGATGTACATTAATTGTGTGTATTCATATAATAGTTTTATATGCATATATGTACTAGGAAACAACACGCAGAAACCTTTAAAGTTATTTCTTTTTTTATTTTTTTTTGTTTTGTTTTTTAGTCAAATTTTTGTCAATGCTAATTTTGCATGTTTTTTTCTTATACTAGGTTCAGGAACTCCTTGGTAGGGAGCCACCATTTCCAAGTGTTTTTATTTTGCGCCGATTTCAATCATTTTGTAGACATCATTTATAGAATCTAGTTAGGATCTGTTTACGTTTTATTCCATTTAGATGAAAAAAAGGTTTACAACTAGCCATTTATATGGTATGTACTTTCTTTAGTTTTCTTCTCCTTTTCCATTATTTATATATATATAATTTGCATACTTTATATATATGTATGTAGTTTGTATTTATGCCTGCGGTATCGCAGTATATATAGTATATGTTTATAGTTTTTAGCATCTTCGGTTCTATATATTTTGGGTTATTGCTTGAGGAGGCTTGAGGGTTAAATTGCGAATTAAGCGGGAGAAATGTACAGAAGCGACTTTGGAGGCGACTAAATGCAAAGAATTACAGTTATATATACGCATATATATATCTGACTTATATATCTTTAAATATGTTGGATGTACATAAACTCCGTGTTGTTAAAGAACTTACACGTTAGTAGGAAAAGTCACGAGCTAAACGCTTAAAAAAACTTTTGTTGTCCTTTACATGTTGTAATTGTTGTTGTTATAGTTGTTGTGGTTGTTGTTGTTGTTGCTGTTATTGATGTAGTAGTTGTTGTTGCTGCTGCTGCTGCTGAACTTTTTTTCCAGTGCATAGCTGTAGACGCCCGGACGAGGCCAGCCCCGCCCTTATATGGAGGAGTTGAGCTTGAGCAGGCGATCCGGATGCTTGACCCGCAAATGGGAGCGCAGCGTATCGATCCGACTGTAGGTGGCCGGGCAATAGGGACACATCGAGCGCTGGGCGGTGTGGGAGTGAAAGTGATGCCAGCGATTGGTGACCTCCTTGCCGCAGGAGCGGCAGCGCCACATGGTGCCGGGATCGCGGGACGGCGTGAACATGTTGTGATAGGACATGGTGTGATGTGAATTGTGCCCGGTGCCACTTGGTGTATTGGCGCCGCCGCCCAATGCGGCCGCCTGTGTCGGATTATAGCCATGGGCGGGGGGCGTTCCGCCGCCACCGCCGCCGGCGCCGCTATTGTGGCCATTGCCCGCGGCGCGTATATAGTGCAGCGGATGGTATTCGCTCTTCAGGGCCGCGGATAGATGCATGCCAAAGGGCGGAGGCGAGGCCGACGAGGAGGTCGAGAGCGGTGTCGAGAGATGGTGACGAGCGGCGAGGCCTGTGTCGAGAGCGAGAAAGAGAAGAACAGACACACAACAGCCCGTCGAGCGGGACGAAAATCAGCCCAGAGAAATAGATCTTTTTTTTTTATTTGGTTTGTTTTTGTTTTTGAATTTTATGATAAGGATAGAGGGGAGCGTGACAGACAAAGAGATAGAGATAGAGCGAGTTAGAGTAAGAGACAGAGTATGATAGATATATGGCAAAAGAAAGACAGAGAGAGAGAGAAAGAAATAGAGTATACATTTTGTGAGCAAAATAATTTTGTCATAGGCAAAATAATACAAACTAAAGACTATGTAGTTACTAATTAAAAACAAATATATAAATTAAAGAGAAAGAAACAAAAACAAACTATATATATATATATGTGTGTATACATATATAGATCTCAAACTACGTTCAAGCAAATAAAACTTAGCCTGGGCAAAGACAAAAAAAAAAAGGAAAACAAAACTAAAGTCCAATCAAATACAAATAGATTGACATGGAAATAGATGAAAAATAAAGCTAACTAATTATAATTATATAAGAAAAAAAACTAAATATTATACCATGGGGCGCTATTGATTTGGCCTGTAATATATTACGTAAATATTTCCCTTCACATTCAAGCGTGCAAGTTTTTCAAAATATAAATAATTTATAAAATTTCAGCGCTGTGTTTTGTTTTTACCAAATCTTAAACTATAAAAATAATACATATATGTATATATAGCTAAGCTCTTATTTAACTCTAAAATGCCTCCGTTGAATTTTTGCGCTCGTTTTGCTGAAATTTCTTTCTTTTTGTTTTGGGATTGATTTCATATAGTTGATATAAGTATATGTATATACATATATGTATATAAAAATGAAATTAGTCACAAGTCAGCTGCATCAAATTATGATTAGGTAAACAGGTACATTGAAGGTGTATATATATAGTAGTTATAAATGTATATATAATTTGTCGATATAATAAAAATTTGAGCACAAATGGGCAACACAATTGATCTTGATGGCAAGTACAAGAAATAGCTGCATGTGTTTGCGTGTGTGTGTGTGTGTGTGTGTGTGAGAGAGTAAATTTAACATAAAACTCAATATATGTATAGAGAGATTTTTAAACATATTCATTTTGGGTGTAACTCATTTGTGCGAAGAAACATTTGCATTTCTATTTGGCAACTTTTCTTGAACCAAGCGAAAACTCAAAATGAAACCTAAAAAAACATTTGACGTTGCACATAAAATTAATTGTTAATATATAAATAAATATATAAGAGTACATATACATATATAATAATAATAAAAAATAATTATAAAAGTTAAAGGTAAAAAAAAACAGGAAATTGGGCCGAGGTTTGAAAATTTGACACACAATGCATATGTGTTTATCGTTCGTGTGTGTGGGTGTGTGTGTATGTGTGTGTGAGTAATATATATATATTATATATCTGTGAATGATAAGTTCCTATTGGGCACCCCCCTAACTCTTTGGAAGCACAATTCAAAGCGTACTCAACTCAGAAAGAAAGAAAAAAGTGATCACCATTTTGTTGTTGTTTTATTTGGTTTTTTAATCCATAAAATTCAATTTATTTGCAATTTATTTATTTGCAATTTTGTCGTTTAATTTTTGCCTGTTCTTCAGCTAACGCTTGGGCTATTATTATTTTTGTTATTATTATTATTATGATTATTTATTACTTTTGCTGCTGTTACGGTATTTTGCACTCAATTGAAATTAATATAACGCTGGCATTATATATGGGTAGAATGTTTATTAAAAATATTTTAAGATAATATTTGTAATCATAAATATATATATAAAAAAGATATTAACAAATGCTGCAAGCAACTGAGACTTACTTCAATTTGCGTTAATTAAACTTGATTTTTTTTTAATTTTAATATTTTTATTATTATTTTTTTTTTTATAAATAAAACTAAAAGTAATTGTATTGCGTTTTATTAATACAAGTTATATGAATACTTAAGAGCTAAGATTACATTGAAACTAGTTAAAAGTTTATAACTTTTTTCAGCTCGAACTGCAACAAATGCGCTGTTAAAATAGTTAAACAAAGTTATAAAACAAAACAAACAATTTGTTTTTTGAGTCTTGTTTTTTTTTCAATTTTTTTTGTTTTTTTTTTTGGGTTAAACAAATTAATAAATATGCTTGGGGTAGGGGACGGGGGCGTGGTTGAATTAATTGTTTGCTTTGTTGATGCTTATGTTGTTGTTGTTGTTGTTGTTCTTTTTGTTGTGTGTGTTGTTGTTGTTCTTTTTGTCTCTTTATCGTTTAAGTTTTATTGTTAAGCTATGACATTTAAATATTTAAAATAGACACAGAAATGTTGCTAACTGCAGCTAATTTGTATATAGTACCAATATTCCAGTTACAGATACAACACAGAAATATTCTCTATTATTTATAGTTTTTAAGTGATATGCTAACATTCGTATTAAATGTTTCTATGTTGTGTATATTTTATGTTTAATTCAAATGGTTTGCCTTTGAAATACAATACACCCGCCCAACTCCAACTACACCCATTCTCACGTATTTTATTTGATTTTTATATTTTTTTTTTGTTTTATCATATTCCACATTTCCAGTTTGCACTTAAAGAAAAAACTAGTCATATTGCACATAGGTTGAAAAGCTGTCTACTGTTCGGGGCCATCCTGGGGTTAAGAATTGTATCCCTATGGGTTTGCTTTGCATTTAAAGTATATTTGGATTTAGCACCATTTTCGCATACCACAAATTAGATGTACACCACATCATATCAATATCATAATTATAGACATCTGTTCCATATTCCATCTTTTCCTTTTATAATTAACATAATTTCATTTGTAATTTGTGTGTGTGTGTGTGTGTGTGTGTGTGTGTGTTTAAGTTTAACTATAGTTATCACATCATATATGTACATATATATATAGATAAATTTCATGTTGTTTAACAAAGCGAAAGTTAAAAAATAAACATAAAACAAAACATTAAGTCGGGGCAGTATTTGATGTAGCATTAATTACTTAACTAAATTCATGTTAAAAATTAGAACAAATAAATAGTATTCATTAATGTATTATGTTACTCTTTTGTTTAATTTTGTTTTTGTTTAGGCAATTCATGTGCGCACCAGTTGGTTTCAAAAACAACAAATTCAATTTACAAAACTACTTAGTGAAAAAAGATATGTGTAAAAAATATATATATTTATATATCGTAAGTATATATATGTATACTCATATATATATATACGGTAGCTTATAAAAATGCTGCAAAATTATGTTTAATAATTAATATAACTAAATTATATGGACTGGATAACAGAAGGCGCCCTAGCCCGACACGCACATGCATTTTTCAGTTATCAGATACATATATATATATTAAGATATATATATATATATATAAAGGGTTAATGGCGTTATGGCTGATATAATACAAAGGGTAGGTGGGCGGGGGGCAGGGCGCAGGTTGCGGGTTGTGGGCGGGTTGGGACTTTCTTATTCACACAGCGCACACATACTCCTGCACACCAGCGAGTGTGTTATAAATAAATTAACATTTTTGTTTGTATTTCGTTTTGTATGTTGAATTAATTAATTAATTAGTTAGTTAATTAATTAATATAACTGTATACTAATAGGGCATCGTATGCATGTCTTCCAGGTTTAACATTAAATAAATATTATTATTTTTTGTTGTTTTCTTCTCTTTTCAAATCTCATACAATATATATTTATATAACTGTACTACAAGTGGTGTAAGTAGGTTTGGTGGGGAGGGGGTGGGGGATAGCTTATTATAATATATTACAGTGTTGTTAAAGTATATATATATATGTATATATTTAACATGAAGAATTGTATTGAAATATTAGCTGCACACAAAATCTTGCGCCTAACAATGTCTTTGTGCCTTTTGAAATCTCTGTTAATAAGTATTAATAAAGTGCTTGGGGCTGGGTTACATATTAGTTGGGGGCTTCATATGGTATATATATATATAAGTATATATATATACACATACTTGCTGTAAGCGTGTGCACATTAGTGTTAAATGCAACAACAAACAGGTGCAAACAGCTTGGCACAATATACTTGCCCCACAGTTGGCAGCAGGAGGCCAGCAAATGTTTTTGCTTTAGCTAACAACTAGAATTATGTGCTGATAAAATAGTTAGAGTTAGAGTATATATAATTTACTGTATTTGAAATGTACTATTTATTTTTGTTGTTGTGGTTTATAATTAACTGCCTTCAAACTGCATAAAGTCCTCTGTTGGCTGCGCTCGGAAACCCTTTTTTGTTGCCTCTTGCCTCTCGCTACAAGTGCTTTCTTACTATTGTTAAGTTTTACTTAATTAATGTTTGTTGTTTTTTTTATGTAACTATGAAATTGCAACATCTGAATCCAGTTGAAACCATGAATCGTGCACAGGTCAGCATTTGATTCCATACTTTCTTTCATCCTTCAATTCATAACTTAAGATTTCTTTCTTTTCCTATATAATTGACAAATAAATTTGGCTTACCATAATGTTTTGCAATGCATGGTCAACATTTAAGATTTCATTCAGTTAGTTGTGCTATATATATATATATATATATAATTGTCTATATATATGCTTAGTCTGAGTATCAAACGTTTGCCTTGTTGTTGCTGCTGTCGTTGCCACTGCTTATGGCAGCTGCCTGTTGTAGCTTTTGGGATTACAATTATTACGATTAGCATTAGCATTAGCATTGGCATTGGCATTAGCATTAGTAGTTGTAGCTGTTTTAATTGTATTAGCTTCCGTTTGATTGCTATTGCTGCTGCTGTTGTTGTTGCACATGTTGCTGCTGCTGGCTGCAACGCACGGCGCCAGCTGCTTTAGCTGTGCCATATAATGGTTGAAGCTGCGCCGCATACAGCTGGCCATGCCATCTGGCTCCAGCTCCTCCAGCTCATTGTCGCTCTCATCAATGACAATCGTTTGCGTTTGCGTTTGATCTTGCTGCTGTTGCTGCTGTTGTTGTTGCTGTTGCAATCTCATGTTGCCGTTGTGTTGTTGTTTGGCCTCAAAGTTTTGTTGATAGTAGTTGCGTGCATAGAAATTGAAGGGCTGCGCCCGGCGTAGTTGTTGCTGCTGCTGTTGATAGTTGCTGGCAAAGTGCGGCGGCGGTTGTTTCAGGGACGATTCTTCTGGACTCCATGCAGCATAGTTCCAGGCCAGGTACTGGCTATATCATTCGCTTGTTGCATTGTGCTGCTGCTGCTGGTGATGCTGCGGCTGCAGTTGTTGATGCAGCATGTGCTGCTGCGCCAGTGAATGTGCATGTTGCTGCAGTTGCTGCTGTTGCTGCTGCGCTTGTTGTTGCTGCAGTGACTGTTGTTGCTCGCGTTGCTGCTGTTGTTGCTGCTGCTGTTGTTGCTGTTGCTGCTGGTGCGCGGCTGTAAATGCTGCTGCTGCCGCCGCCGCCATGGCCGCTTGTGATGCGGCCGCCAGCTGTGTAGCCGTAGGCGTGGCCGCGCCCACCGTTGTCGCCGAGGCGGACATTAGGTTGTCGAACTTGCGCGTGTCCGGATTGTACATGGGGTGCTTGAACTTGCAGTGGGTGCGCAGATTGTCGCTGCGGGTGTAGGTAGCACGGCACAAGGGGCACTCGAAGCGGCCGGGGAAGTGGACATGATAGTGGTTGCGTATGTGCGTCACGACCTTGCCGCACAGCTTGCAGCGATGCAGGTTGCAGCCACCGGAGAGACGCTCAAAGGTGAGCCGCATGTGCCAGGCCTTCGAGCCTACGTTCGCCGCATAACGGAATTCGTTTCGATTCGTTTCGTTTTTTATTTGTGATATATTTTTTGATTCATATATTTATTTTGTAATTGTTAAGATTTGCATATTTAAAATGTTCGATTTGGTTTTTGGTTTGGTTTTGGTTTGTTCGTTCAAACGCGTAAAGAAAAAAGAAGAGAAAAACAATGTTGTTGTTGGTGATTCACAGAAACAGAAAAATTATTTTATAATTATTCTTAAGCTGTATAATTCAATGGTTTTTATAAACTGCATTTAATTTTGTGTGTGTGTTTTTTTTTTACTAGTTTTGTTGCCCTTTTTTTAGCATTGCCAATGAAGAGTGTTTGAAGTTTAAATAGTTTATAATCTAGAGATGAGAAGACATGTGACTTCTTGTCTGGATTTTAGTAATATATAAAATATATATGTATTTGGAAACATAAGTGTGTTGCTTGGGGGGAACCATGAGAGGTGGCGGGGAGCTTGATTGAGTTAAATAGATGATTTTTTAAAATTCATTTTCTCAATAACAAATTTCGCGCAAAAATTTTGTTACACCCAAAACAAAAAACAGCAATAAAAATACAAAGAACAATTTAGTTAAATATTTTCATTGAATTTGAAAGTGTTGGACACGTGGGGGGCGGGGTTTGGGGTAAGGTAAACCAAATTATGTTTACATATAGAAAATGAAATTCGAACCAATTAAAAATAGTTGACATTGGCAAAATGGATATTTGCTTAAGAAATAATTTATAAAAATATTATTTACAATAATTAAGAATTAATAATATTCGATTAAATTTAACTAGGCTCAATTTTCAGGTGCTGAATACTTTGAAGAACCCAAACCAAATTATGTATGTATACGACTATATAAAAAATATATATATATATATATATAGATAAATATATATAAATATATATATGTATTTAGATAAATATATATATATGCATATGAGCTGTGTTTTGTTTGGGTTATACCAATATTTGTTTTTTATAAATAAATATAATTAATTTTTATAATTTGTTATATGTTTTAATAGATGATGAGTGTGTGTTTTGTTTGGATGTTTAAACGTGTTTCTACTGTTTGTTAAAATACATAAATATATATATTTATATTATATATATATATATATATATATATATATATATATATATATATATATATATATATATATATATGTATTAAATTCTGTATTTGTTTGTTGTAAGCCGAAACCATATTAGTTTCAAGATATGTTGTACTGAATTGTACGGGTGTTGAGGAGCAGTTGTTGTATTATATTTTATATTGGGGTATTTGCTAATATATGAATATACAGGGGTGTAATTAAAAGAGGGACATTAACTGATTGATTCGATATAGTCACGGCAAAGATATTATTATTTATATAAACATGTCTATATGTATAAACAGCTAGAAATTAACAAAGCTAGCATTGCGCCAACATATTTGCTAATCATTGGGTTTATAATTTAAATGACACGCATATTATCGGAAAATTATGGAACATCGATATGGAACATATTTTCAACACCCCTCCTGCCTGCTGCATACAAACATTTATAAAGAGCTCGAAAAAACAAAGAAAAGACGCCTTTCGTAGGCAGAGAGAAAGACAGTGACAGCGAGAAAGAAAGATATACAGAGTGTGAGTGAGTGAGAGAGAGACAGAGAGAAAGAGAGAGATAGAGAAAGAGACTTATAGATAGCAAGTGAGTGAGTAAGAGAGACAGACAGACAGACAGAGAGACAGAGAGAGAGAGAGAGAGAGAGAGAGAGAGAGAGAGAGCAAGTGTTTCAAAATATTAAGTATATATATATAGTAAACATTTTCAATTATTTGGCCAATTCCTGTTTTTTTTTTCCAGTAATTTTTATAAAAATTTTAAATTTTTGTTCTGCTTATTTTTGCGTTTGTAAAATTTAAAAGAATGCACATACATAAAAAACAATACGTAACCTATACATTTATAAATTATTTAAAAACTAATGAAAATTAAATCAAACAGATTTAAGATAAACTTAGTTTTATGTTTAAATAGAGCTTAGAAAATGGAAACTTACCGTAGGTAGAGAGTGCGCTTGTAGTATATTTATTTCTTATTGTTTTGTTTTTAATTTTTCTTTGGATTAATCGAATTTTGTTTTCTTTTTATATAAGAAACTGAGTTAAGTTGGTTGATCTGGTTGTTAGTTCCTATGTGAAACATTTTGGGTTTTGTTTGTGTTTGAAATTGAAAAGAACTGGAATTCGATTTGAAAGAGATTTATTAAGTAAAGTTAAAGAAGTTAAGTATTGCTTGCTGATTTGTTGTGTTTATCTTTAAAATAGTTTTAAGAGTTTGCATTTGCATTTGCTTAATCTACGACTATTTTTGTTCTTGTTTTAAATACAATGCATTTGCTGCTTTTCTAATTGTTTATTGCTGAGTATTGCGTGTGTGTGTGTGTGTGTTTGGCTTACATTGTTTCTTTAGCAAACCACTTTCAAATACATTATTTTTTAAAATTTAAATAATTATGTCAAATATAAATCTGCAACTAATGCACTTCGGTGGGTGTCTTGCCAAAGATACGAGTGCAATTATTTAACGAGCGCCCAATTTCAATCCAGATATCAAATACACCTTGCCATATATACAAGGCTGCAAAGCGGGTTTGAACCAAGCTGGTTCAAACTCGAAATTTGTCTTTGCTTTTGAGTGTGAACTGAATATTCATTTAAATCAACTGCTCGAATAAACTAGGAATCGAAATCTCAACCTTTTTTTATCAAAATTGGTTAATTATTACTCAAATGAATCTTTTGAGTGAGTTTTGGCCTTGTGGCTTACTTAATTTATTATAAATTATATTGATTTTGCTCAGAAATAAAAAGAAACAAAGTATGAAAACATGCACACTCTGCAATATTTCAGTAGAATTTGTATAAAATCCTGGTTTCATATATGTGAAAGAACAGGTTCGAGCCGTGAAGCGAGTCGTGAACTGAACCGTAAACCTGAATAGCGCCAAATTTCGTAAGGTTTGCAGCCCTGTTTATATATAAAAGTTGGCTCAAAGTGCTCACAGGGGCTCAAATATGTCTGTGGCACTTATGAATGCCTTTGAAATTGAGCACGTTTTGGTTTAGTTTGAATTTTTAACAATTTCTTTGTTTATATATTTAAAATAGTCTGGTTTCTTAATGATTTATGAAATCGTTTTGATCTCTATTGCTTTTGTTTACGTTTGATCTTTGCTTTTCCATAGCTTTAGCTACTCGTTGCATTTGTTGCTTAAAATTTGAATTTCTTTCTTATTATTGGTCGAAAAAATTGCATTTTTTGGTTATTGTTGTTGCTTTGATTAATTGAATACAAGTTTAAGTACTATATAATATGGCACACAAAATAGTATTAGTCAAAACTCACTACAGCACATGTTAAATGTTTAAATAAATTATATAAATTGTATAAATAAATAAACAAACAAATCATAACTTAAACAAATAAGTTTAACTGGTAAACGTAAAGTTGTGGAATTCTAATTGTAATACTTTTTAAAGTTTTTACTTAAGTACTGGCCTCGGTATATGCGGTTTATAATAATCAAATATGTGTAGTACCATATTTTAAAATGATGTAAAAAAGCGTCTAGAGGTTATTTGAATAACAATTAATAAAAAGTCTTTTGATAAATCAACTACAAGAGTACAATACATGTGTGTATATGTATATATTGATATATAGCTAAAATCTGCTCGAATACTCGAATTCCTTAATCTTTCAGCGTTAAAATATTACGTATGTGATTTTATAAGTTTAAAATTGAAAACCTTTTATTCGATTTGATTTGATTTGTTTTTTTTTTTTTTGTTTTTGCTTATTTCTTTTACCTGTCTTTAAGTAAATTGCGGTGAGCGCTGAAGAAACTCTCGGAAATTCTTAGGGTTCTAGGTGTACGTAATTATATAACTGAGGGGGGTCTGCAATTGCTTGTAGGGGGTTTTACATATCGTCACAGGGGTCTAACTATCTAAAGAAGTGATCACATATGTACATAATGGCTGAAGAAACGATCCTTGATATCCGCATGCTTGATCTTGCAATGGGCCTTCATATTGTCGCGCCGCGTAAACTTCTGGCCACAGACGGGACACTCGTGACTCTGGGGCCGATGGATGTTGGCGTGATGCCAGCGATTGGACACAATCTTGTTGCAGCTGACACAGCGATAGAGCGTGGGCAGCGTGCCGGACAGTTGCACAAAGAGCGTGGAGTAGTCGATGTTATGATCCCGACGATTTGCTGCAGCAGCAGCAGCCGCAGCGGCCGCCGCAGCCGCTGCTGAGGTGCTGCTGCCCGAGGCGGACGAGGAGCTGGGCTGTGGCGAGAGCGCTGGCTGATAGTGCGGGGAACTGAGTGCACCATGGGGCGGCACATGATGGGCGTGGTGGGCATAGCTATGGGCCAGCTCCAGCTGATGACTCGGCTGCAATGCATTGGCGATGCCATTGGGCGACTGCTGCAGTGCGTAGCTCAAGTGCGGCGCCTGCTGCTGCTGCTGCATCTGCTCCCGATAGCTGCTGCTGCTCGAAGTGGGCGTGGGCGAGTAGGCCGCCTCGGCGCCGCACAGCGTCTCGGCGGCTGTGGCTGCCACAATGGCGCTGCTGTGCCGGCCTAGATTCAGTGCCGTTTGCGGCGCCGCCGCCAGCTGATGATGCGGCTGCTGCTGTTGCTGGCGACTGCAGCGTATGGCGCGCATATTGCGCTCCTTGCACTTGTACTCGCAATTATAGTTGTTGTTGTCCATGTACAGGTCCGTCGCGTGCATATCCTCCTCGTGCGGCGCATAGATTATGGCACGCCTATACTTGGGCGTGGCATGGTAGGCGAGCGCTGCCGCTGCCGCCGCCGCCGCCGCTGCTTCGGCCTCCGCCTCCTCCTCATCAGCAGCCATTTGCTGGTCAGCCGTTGCGACGACGGCAACGGCCACACCGAGCTCGACATCGTCGTCCGCATTGTGCTTGCGGGCACTGTTAAAACATTTAACGCGACCTGCAAACATTTGCGTTTCGTATAATGCGTTATCACTGTGAGCGAATGGCGATAGGATTTGGTTTTAACGAGCTTTGCGACCATGGAATGCAATGGCTGGCCAATGGGATGCGCTCTCGTTTACATTCCATGCGCACAGTGGGCTTTGGCCAAATGCTAATTGGAACTGAACTGAATAAGATGTGCGCAATTGGCAAGCCGTAAGGATTGCATATTTATATATATATATATGGTATATGGTATATTTGTATAGCAGTTACTTGTATTTATGGTATAGGTAAATATATATATATTTATGTATATATATGGGTATGTTTTGTCTTTAGATATGCAAACGAATTTGGAACAACAGTCAGCTACTAGAATTGTTCTTAGTTTGGGTTTCAGTTGTAGTAAAACATTTGTAAAAGTTCTCAATACATTTCAATTGGGATTTTGTGTGTGTGTTTTTTATGGCAAATGTGGTTTATCAGAACGTAACGTAAAAATTACAAAATTGTAAAACTAAATTGCATTGACAAATGGAACTAGGAATGAAGCTTAGGCTGGCTAGTTGTTGGTTTAACGGGTTGTTCTAAAGGTTTTCAAATCAGATCGAATGTGTATGTGTGATTTTTTTTTATAAGTAACATAAACAAAATTATAATATCCAAAGGAAATCATATTTATAGCATCTTTATGAAATTGCACTAATTGTATCTTAAATTAAATTCATAATAAAACACAAATTAAAAACAGGACTTAAAGCTAAGGTTTCAATTCGGTTTCGGCAGGTTTCATAAGGTAATTAGAGGCTCTATTCAATCAACTCAACTAGATAGTATTGTGTGTATGTATATTGCATTATATGGCATATAAGGAGAACACAACAGTGTAAACAAATCAAAATGTTAACTTAAATGTTTTGTGTGTCATTTGTGGACATTTACAGTATACTATAATACAATTTTGTTCCTTATTTATTTATTAAATTAGTTTGTTTTTTTTTTTTTTTTTGTCTTTTATTTTAGTACTTCAATGTTGCAACAAATTTTTCAGCAATAAACGATATACTCATTGTTTCGCTCGTAATACTTAATTTAATTTATTTTCATTTTTTCTACTCCATTTTTTTTTGTGGTACAAATTCCAGTTCTTTTTTCAGGCCTAAGTGTGGGTAGCTTAAGAGGGGTTGTTAGATGGGGTACGATTTGTTTTTTTTTTCCTTTTTTGGTATTACCAATGTGCACGGTAAATTCCTTCGCTTTGCCGTAAGTATTGCGCTTAGCATTGGGCAAGACCGTAAGACTATAATCACACACACATAGACACGCATACACACACACACACAAGCATACGCACGACACATACACATAAATATAGTATATGTATAAAGAGGCGAAAAGATATTCGAAAAAACATTTAGTAGATTGACAAACCAATTATAAGAAAACAGACAACCATTTACAGCTCGTTACAGTGGTGGCAAATAAATTGAGCTCACATTAAATTATATATGCAGCAAGGTTAGTGTAAATATATTCAACAGAAAAATTATATAGAAACTGAATGAATTTTGAAGCTGTAGCGTTTTTTTGTTTTTATTTATTTTTTATTATTATCATTTATATTTTGGTTTTCTTACCGAAAGTCTTGTTTTTAGAATTACTCAAAGTTATTGAATTTGGTTTTGGTTTTTATGTGGTCGATTTTCTTAGACAATAAGTTGCAACATTAAAGACGAAAATAGAGTTGAAAAATTTGAGGGGTTTTGAAGTTTAGCACAGTTATAAATAGTTAATAAAAAATAACAAAAAAAAAGTTCTTCATATTTATGTTAAATAAAGAGGAAGAAAAAAAAGAACGCTAGCTTGGGGCTTCAAAAATTAAAAAAAAAAATAATAAAAATATAGAATAAATAAAAATGCATTGATAAGCAAATAGGAATTGTAAAGAATGTGAAGCATTATTTTTCTCTGAATTGTTTAAACATTGTGTATGTGTTTGTGTGTGTGTGTGTCTATTTGTGAAGTGTTATGCTTATGAAACTTGAGATATTAATATTTTATATTCATTTTATTTTATGAGTTTTTATTGTTTATAGAATACATGTGTGTGTGTGAGTGTGAAATTTATTTTGTCATGATATTATATGTGAGCCAATTTGCTTAAACTGAACCAATTCGTGGATGTCAGCGGAGGCATTTCCTATATATGTAGGTACAACTATGAGAAAAATGTAACTTAAGTTTAAAGTAAAGAGAAATCGAGTTTAAATAATAAAAACAATTAAAGATAACATTTAATGTATCGATACTTAACTAAAAACAAAATAATAATAATAATAACAATAGTGGGTGTGTGTGTATGCGTCATAGAAACATGCAACATGCGGCAACATACAAAAACTAAACCGCAAATATACGAAATTGCGATAACGATTACAATTACGATTACGATAAGTCAGCTAAAGTAGTTTCGCCTAAGACTATATATATAGAGTATATAATATACGAGTAATACAAAAAATAATGATGGCAATACGACAAACAACGAAATAATATATGTACTATATATACACATACATATGTACGTGTATACATATATAGCATAAACTATTTGGTAGGAGAGGTGTTGATCTGTTGCTCTAGCAAATGGCATTTCTTTCTCATGGCAGAATGTTCTTGAATTCACTTTCGCTCAAGAGTGGTCATTCAAAACGCCAAAAAAAATAAATAAAGGAGAAATGATATACATACAGAAAATAGTTAAATACATACATACAAAAGCATAAAAATAAAGTTTGGGTAAATAGAACTTAATATACATACTAAAATGTAAAGGTACAGTAAATTTGTCTTTCAGCGCATGGAGGCGGTGGAAAGGGGGAGGGGGGAAAGTTGTGTAGGGTGAAAAAGCCCTTTAACTGCATCGAAATGTGAACTGATTTCGGTTCGGTACAAGGAGTGGATATATATATATATATGGATCGATCAAGTGCATGCAGGATTTTATTGTTAAGGGAGCTTACAAGTTAAACGGAATAGCCGCGTACAGTGAGGCCTCGAGAATGCTGCATATTATGCCCATTGTGCACAGCTTTTCCGCAGTCCGTTAGAAAATTTTTGTCTACTGGAAACGTACGCTGGGATAGTTAGGAACGGGTTATACGAAAATAATGAAGCTAAGAACTACGGATTTTTTACAGTTGTTTACTACAAGTTTTTCTTTTTTCGTTCGGACTTTGGATGCTCCATAAAAAAAATACATTTTTATACAGAAATCAAAAGCTAATGTAAAAATCGTACAAGTTTTGCTCTATTTTTCTTTTTTTTATATATCTTTTGTTGATATCGTTTAGTTTCGAGTGCATTAGCTTTAAAGCACAGATAGAAAATAACGAAACACATATATACTATATGAATACATATATATGTTTGTATATATATGTATATATATATAGAGATATATTTAGATATTGGTGAAGTTGGCGCTACTCACCGTCAATGTTGTCCGTCTGATCGAGTGGCATCTGTTTGGCATCGTTGTGCTCCTCCCGTGCGTCGGCGGCCTGCAGCGCGTGTTGGGTTAACAGCGTGGACATGTCCTCGGCGTGCATTTTCAGAGCAGCGCTCTAAGAATGCGGAGAAAGAGAGACAGAGAGAGAGAGAGAGTGGGAGGAAGAGAAAGAGTGGGGTAGAGAGTTGTGCGCAATTGTTAAATTCTTTTCTTTTTATATATAAGTATATATGTATTTATTATTTTATTATTATTCAATTGCAAAATGCTTCAAGCCGCTTAAATTAAATTACAAAAAGCTGCTAACACTATGCCTAAAACTAAACCTGAGCAAGTGCATCATGTGTGTGTGCGGGTGTGCGTGTGTGCATTTAGTTATATGCATTGTTGGGCATCAGGCGCTGTCCTCGCCCACATTTATGGTGATTATATCGGGCGGTGCTTGCCGCTTGGCTGTGCCGCTGCTCCGGCTGCTGCTGGCGGCCAACGTAGCCAGATTGTCCTGCTCCTGGAGCTCGCGCTCATAGCACAGGCGATGCGATTTGCATTTGTTGTGATGATTAACAATTTCCAGTCGAAAATTGGAGTTGCCCTCGACAAAGGAGGTGCGTATGTCGGCCAGCTCGGTGCTCCATTTGCGGCAGTGCTTGCAGAACATCGTATTGGCCAGCTCATCGTATTTAAGCCAATCGAATTGATATAACCAATTCGCACGAAAGCGTCCGCTCTTGCGAGAAGTGCTACTGCTGCTGCTGCTGGCAGCGGTTGCAGGTGGACCCAGCAGTTGTTTTGGCTCCATGTGGCGCTGCTGCTGCTGTTGCTGCTGATGTTGCTGCTGATGTTGCTGCTGCTGCTGCTGCAGCAGTCGCTGCACGGTGCTGTCGAGCGTTCCCTGCTGATATTGCAGCTGCAGCGACTTCAGCTGCGCCTCCACCGCCTGCTGCAGCAGCAGCTGGTGCATGGAGCTTTTGTTGCTTGAAAACGCGTCTGTGTCTTTTGTGCCGCTCGCTTTGGGCTGCGCGTTCAATGGAAACGCAACAAAAAAACAAACCAACCAAAAAAAAAAAAACGAAAAACAAACGAAAATGGGAAAAATCAACTTCAGAAAAAATGGCAGAAACAATCTACTGGTAGAAGGAAGGATTTGACGCTGTTTTCTTTTTTTATGCTGTTGCAATAATTGTTGAGATTTTTTCTTTTTCTTGGCCGATATTCCATTTCGAGATATTCGAATTCCGAGAAATCTATATTTCAAAAACAAAACCAAACAACCAATCCTTCGTTCTCACACGCCGTTGCTTTATGCGATTTTTTCTTAAATTTTACAAAACAAAACAATTTGTTAGCAGCTTTTTTCGAGTATTCTCGTTTTCTCGTTTCTTTTTGTAAATTTTCTATTGAAGCATTTTGCAATTGGCTTAAAGTATGCAATTATATGTACAGAAATATTGTATATAGAACAAAAATAATGTAGCTGCAATTTTTTTTTTTTTTTTGTATGTGGTTAAGAACAGAAATTGGAACCATCGCACCGGTTCAAAAGAAAAAACCTTAACAATAAACTTAGCTAACTAAAAGGCATTACGCATTAACATTAGATATATATTGAAATCGAATCATGGAGGGGACACGGGCTGAATTTTGGTTCAGGTAGTCGGTAGTCGAATCATACACTTACCGGCAAGTATTCGGGGGGCAGCGCCACGTGATGCTCACGATGTTGCTGCTGCTGCTGTGCATCCATTAGCTCCTGCTTAATACTTAGCGACTGACTGAGTCCGCTCAGCGCACTGGCCGCGCCCACATTGCCGCCGCCCAGATGGCCAACGGTCATCGAGAGCGGCGAATCGCGCCTACCGCCGCCCGCGTCCTCCGACTCGGATGTGCTGCCGCCCGCTTTCGGCACCGGACTCGACTTGAAGTTGCTCGCCTGTAAAATGGACGCAAAAAGAAATACTACGAATTAGCATACACTTTCTCTCAATGTGTCCTATGCACCTTTACAATTAAGTGTATTCTTCTTTAACCTTGAAGCAGACGTGACTTTACCCATCTAGGAACTTGATGTTTGCTCTCGAAAACTATATGCAGAACGATTTTATCATTTAAATTTTTACAGTTTCTCTCATTTGAGTAATATCGATAAACATCGATTTTTAGACATAGTTTTTTAAGCATAACTCAGAGACTACAAGACCTATTTACACCAAACTTGGTATGTAGCTAATAGAGTACATATATTAACAATATTTAACTTTTTTGATAGAGCAAGAAAATACGCGCTATTTCATTACTATGGCCTTGCGCTTTGATACATGGTATACATACTCGCTATATAGAGAACTATTGGACTTACGGTCCAATCCAAATCCATTCATGAATGCATTTCCCATACACATTGTGGGACTAAGAGAAAAACAAGCACATGACAGCTGGAATACTTTCAATGGACGTTTTGCCGCTGAGTTTCGGAGATCTGTTAGTCGGATACTGCCGGCTGGAGCACACTTATTTTATCAGTGACATAAAAGTTAAAATCTCTGCGCGAGAGCGGCACGCGCCAATTGCCTAAAACAGCAATACGATAAGTTACACACACGAGCACACACACACACCAGCCCACACCCTCACGTATCAGAAAAGACCACTGACAGCTGATAGGCCCGCCTCTTTGGACAAGTCAGAATATCTGCCTATCGCGATTGCCAAACATAAATGTTGTTTGTTTGCTGTGTTTCAACGCGTGCTGATAACCGTCAATATTTGGCATGTTTTGCTAGCTGAATTTATATAAACTCAAACTTCATGTACACTTTCATGACATAACGAACTTTGAGTTGATTAGAAATCGATAAAAATTATTGGCTGGGTATCGATGTATTACCGATTCCGATTACTAATAAATGTATTCATCAATTGTTTATTTTCTTCTAGCTGGCTACCGATACAAAATTGATAGCGAAATATGTCTCTCATTGGCTTTCGATCGATCAACTATATCGATAAATGTAGAAAAACCAATTTAAAAAATCCATAAAATCATAAAAATCAATGCATAAAAAGTCCTTGGCGTACTGGCCTTAAACCCTTTCGGTGGATCGTTTAAGGCTTTTACTCTGGCAATATATCTGCGACGTCTGCAGGAGGCACAGTCGCTACTCGATACCATGGACGACCGCCTGCTTAGTAAGAGCGATCGCTGGAAGATCGACAAGGCTTTTATTTTCGTATGGTCAGGGTGTACCCTGGCATTCTTGACTGGGAACTTGAACCAGCAAAGACCATGAATAATCTACAATCCGCTCTTTGATTGTGACCATAAACCTGGTCTGTGACACATATCCGCTTGTGCTGATCATTATATTTCGTTCTCATGTCGATGTACTGAAGGCACACGTAAGTATACTGCGATCTACTTAAGACAGAGACTGAGAACTACAACGATAGTGTCAGCTGCATTACAAGCTGATCCTTAAATGAGTTCGGTGAAATATTTGTGGTCACGTTACCTATAATCTCTCTCTTATTCTGTCAGATGTTGTGACTGAATGCGCCCAGTTGTTAGTCGCACCATTTCTGATGATCGCCGCTGTTCTGGGCTTAAATACGATAAATGTTTTATACTGTTCAGATATATTTCGTGCAATACTGCAGACCTTGCCCTTTTGCAACCTTTGCGATCTGCTTGTTGGGGGAATGAGTCAATCGCATTGGATCGCTGCTGAACGCAAATATAGGTCCACTATGAGGATATTCATTCAACATGTGCGAGAGTCTATCATATTTCTGGCTGCCAAAACATTTCCCCATTACAATGAACAGTAATATTAAGGTGGGTGATTTGAGTTATATAATTATAATTAAAGCTTGCAGATGGCCAAGTTTGCATTTAGCGTTATGATTTACTTTCTTGCTTTCATTAGGCAGTCAAAATTATTGCCAAAATCAAATATGCCTAAGTGAAAGGCTCTATCTTTAAAAATGAGTTGCATTTTTAATTTGTTTGGAGAATGGGGCAAGATATCTAGAAAGTGAAATGTGCCCGATTTGGGCATACTACACAAGTTACTGCATACTAAGTTGGGTGTATATAGCTCTTATAATTCTCGAGTTATGCTATGAAATAAGAATACTTTATGAGATATGTTTTCTACTGCATTGACCTATGTAACACGCTTGCCAAGTTTCGTCAAAGAATTTGTCATTCGCTTTTCGATTTTACATATTTAAAACTTGGATCAATTCCAATTCAATCTTTATATAACAGTCCAAAAGCTCGTTGATTGGCTACAAAGCAAGCGGCAATAATTGAATCAGAAGAATTTGTCTAATAATTTGATCCGTCTGCCCGAACTTAAGCTAGTCTGTGATAAACTGTATAAACGTTTTCTTTAAACAATTTTTTCAACATTATATACTATATGGAGTCGCAGATTTCGTGCTCAATTATAATATTATCAGTATTTCTTTTGACACCTTCTCGTTGCACTCGAAACTCACCTGAGAGTCCTGCGCGTAGTGTCTGTCCTGTATGTGGGCCGCATTCGCATGGTGGCTCGAGGACAACGAATTATCACAGTTGGATGATGAGTTCTTACGTCTGCGCTTACTACTACACAGCTGATCCACGGGCGTCGTGGAGAGCTCCCTGTCCCGATCTCTGTCTCTGCTATCGTTGCGCTCTCGATTGTTGTTGTTGTTGCTGCTGCTGCTGTTGTTGTTGTTGTTATTGTTGTTATTGTTGCTGCTACTGCTGCTGCTATTGTTGTTGTTGTTGTTGCTGTTACTATTATTATTATCCTTGGTACTGTAGTCCAGCTGCAGCAGCTCATCCCGACTATCAGCCCGCTCGAGCGTGCCCCGCTCGCTGCCCCGATCGCTGCCAGCATCGCCGCGACTGTTTAAAGCATCGGCGCTGGCGCTTCTGTTCGCAGCGGCCGCGACTGCGGCGGCCATGGCAGCTGCCGCGGCACTGGCGCTGCCCACGCTGGGAGATCGTTCGCCGGCGCTGGTTGTCAGGCCGAGCGCTGCGACGGCGGCATTCACATTGCCGCCGGCTGCGGCCACAGCGGCCGCGGCAGCAGCTGCCGCCGCGGCGGCGGAGCTGCGTTCGCTTAGGCTGAGGCTGCTGCTGCTGCGCTGCAGATCGTCGCGTAGGTCGCGTTCGCAGCGGGAGCGCAGGGAGTCACGTGAGTCGCGCACATCGGCGCCCAGGCCGCCACCATAGCTGGGCCCGCGTCCAGTGGGCGAGCTGGCGGCCGAGTCGCGCAGCTTGTCGCAATCGGAACGATAATTCAGATTGTTGTTGTCTGTGAGGCCGCGCACCTGTGAACGCCGTACGAAAGGGAAACGGAAATAAATACACTGGGCTACAAGGACGAGCTAAGCTTAACGAACACACACCTGCAGACTCTCGGCGGTCTTCAGGAACATGGGCAGCGAACTTTGACCCACATTGACCTCACCCTTGTACATGAAGTCCAGCAGGGAGCGCATCTCTGAGTATCGTACATCTTTCAAATAGATGATGGGATGTGGATGCTGATTCTGCAGGAAAATCGTCTCGAAATATGGACTGCAGGCTGACAGTATGGTTTGATGTGCCTGGAAAATAATATTAATTAGTTCTTCCGCTTAATTACCTAGATAATAGGCTGCTCACCTTGACTGTTTCACCATCGCAGGCGAGGGTGACATCGCAGAGCGCCTCACGCTGCAGCAGCGAGGTCAGCACCCCGGTCAGATTTGTGGGATGGTTGTTCCAGCGTAAACAGAATTGCTGGTCCATAGCTCCTTGTTCAGTGTTGTACCTGCAATACGAATATCGGATTTTTTAATAAAAGATTCAAGTGATTCACTATTTTCAAAAGAAAATAGTTTTAAATATAAAGCTGACCCAAGTCCGGCAAGAACTAAGACTCAACATTCCTTTCAGTACTTTTACATTTGCCTCAAACATTTGAAATGTATAATTTCACACATTCGCGTGGAAAATTAGTGAAAAGTATTGTTTATAACTTTCTTTTCTTTTCTTTTTTTACTAAGTGCTGAAAATATATTATTTGCTCAACAGTTTGCCTTTCACTTAACCAAATCAATTCCACTTTTAATCTACAACAGTGGAAAATAGGTGAAAACTGTTATATGTAACTTATAAACATACATATGTATAAACGAGAGTTTTCGAGCAATCCGCAGTCACTGGTGAAAACTGAGTGGATAATTCAAACTTAACGAAACAATTTTTTTTTTAAGATTCAATTATTTTACTATTAATATTTAAGAGGCGCAATTCTCTCATAACAGCAACTTTCTGAAACAGGTTCTTCGATCAGTTCCAAACCTTAATCAAATTTGCTAAATATGAATAAAAAAATATTCTAGCATTTATCAGAGGCGAGGATCGGAGGGCGGATTGTAATTTAGAAAATGTTGTTAATGAAAGTCTATTACTAACATTTAACATAAATTAACACATTTACAAGCCAGTTTATAAACAAAAGTATTTCCAGATCTCGTGATAGTTTCTTTCGAAGGGATAAGAAGAGGCACTAGAGAATTTGTGGGAAATGTTTATGTTAATTTCGTATATTTACTGGTATTGTCTGTGACAGGTGTTTTTATATTTTACCCACACGACTTGTCTATTATTTTCCGTTATATTTACCGTAGCAATAATTGCGAACATTTGACAATTTTGCACTTAAACAAATAGACAAACGTCTGTACAATTTGTGTTGTCTTATCGAGTGTGATCGAAAATAGGACTTTGTTCCCATTACTAGATTTAGCACTGTTCTAAATTTATAATTTAGTTTCCGTCGCATATTTTTTTTTTATCTTTATCAGCTATTATCAGTTTGCATGTCGGAAGCGGAAGTAGTCCCTTCCCATTTTGGCATTCGGCTTGTTATCGTTATCACAGCGCACCGATATATTACCTGTGCTACCTACCACAAACAAACTGTAATTTGTCATCAAACATGAATTTTTTATTGCAATTGTGCCGATGCCTGCGCTTGGCCCGGATACGCTTGCTGGACCAACATTATTAATTGCATTTCCGTTAGCCGATAACAGGCGCTAGGCGTGTGCCATTTGCTATCTCACTCTCGATACGCAGCGTGCGTGTGCCTTTACGGGCGGGTGGGTGGTGCATTGGTGTGTGGCGTGTTAATTGCCGTTAGTTGCCGCCATGTTTTGACTGCTGGCTAACTGTTAATTGCTCGCACAAATGGCCATGAAAACGTGGCTGTAAACGACTAGGGGTTAAGTACATAGGCTTATGTTTTGCGGCCAAATGTAATGGCACAGATAAGCTAATGCTAATTAATGTACAGCTTCACACATACATATGTACATATTTACAAAGCTCAATAATTTGATGGGTGCCCTCGTACTAACCACACTTTAGTATATGTAAGTCCCGCATACATACATATGTGCATATGTATGCATAAGTACTTTTTTTACAGCTCGCGCTAATCTTAACTGCTTTTGGGCAAAGTTCTAATGCAGCGAACGGCAACAGAAGAGTGTAAGACAGCGGGGCGGGGCGCTAAGCAATTGATAAGAAGTACTTTTGCTTTTCTTTGCGCTTTGTATACGTTTAAAATACAACAGCAACAAATGCAAAGCCAGCAAGAGAGCGCGACCGCATGAAAGAGAGCCTGACCGAAAGCTTTCAAGTAAGAGAAATATATTAATGGTGTTGTAGTTGTTGTTTCTGTTGTTGCTGCTGCTGCTGCTGTCGCTGGCGACGCGCGCAGCTCAACAAAATAAATAAACAAAACGTCAAAGAACTTTTTCGCAAATGTGTATGAGCGAGCGAGCACTAGAGCGCACAACGAATGTGTGCGACTGAGTTGGACAATCGCGAGAACATCGTGTGAGTCTGTGTGTGTGTGCACATCTATATACATATGTGTGAACAGTAACAATAACAATAATAACGTTTACAGCTACAGGCTCGTGTGTGTGTGCGCCATGGGGCCCGGCGCTGTCGTAAGCGCTTTTTTATTTGCGGCGCCGACTGCGACGCCCACAATGAGTTGTTTTTTTTTTTGTTTTTTTTTTATACTATTATTATTTTACTCTCGCAGTGTTTGTGTGGCTTCTAAAATTTAATAGCACAGACAATAAACATACGTACATATGCACATATACATATACGACGGGCATTAAACTATCTCTCGCAGAGAACTTTCGCTTTCAGCTGAGAGAACTTTTGCAATAACTTTTGCTGTTAATTTAATTTAATTAATTAATTACTCTCTTTTTTGTTTTTGTTTTGTTCCTGCAAACGTTCTAATTTTGCAGGGACAGACGATCACGCGGCTTTCATTTGCTTTTACAATTTGATTTTCATATATGTACATATGTAAAGGTATATGTATGTATGTTATGGAAAATACATTTCGACTATACATTTCACACTTTTCGCCCTGCAATATTATCTGCCTTTTACAGGGTATTTAGTCACAATCATACTTCATATTCGTTTATCTGTTGACATTTCAACTAGATTTTATTCGAAACGATTGTTTAATTGATTATGTTTTTTTATAAACATTTTTTACAAATATTCCTTTTATTATTTAGGGTTTCTCCTAATAAATCAAATAAATATTTATTAGCACGTGGCATGTATGAAAACTCTTGAGCTAATTTCTTTCAATTGAGTTTATTTTTTTTTTTGATAATAATAACGGCAAGTAACTGTATTGTAGGAGGAGTTTTTTTAACAGCTAAAGTTCCCAGCAAATATTTAAATTACATTCCATTAAAATACATATCTTAGGTAATAAGCGGCAAATAAGGTAAGATGAGACTGGGCTTGAAATAAAATCTAATCATAATACACACATACTTATACATTCCATATAGATCAATCATACTTTAAGAGAACTTTTCGTACGATTTAAGTGTCAACCCGCCATGTTCGTATGTATATTTCAGATATTTGAATTATACTAAAAACGAGAAAGTAAAGATATATACGGCACGCCGAAGATTTAATACCCTTGTGAAAATTTCCCTTTGCTGATATGTGAATTCGTGATAGTGTTAGTGATAGGGAAGCTCGTGAATGTTGAGTTTGATCAAAATAACTTGGGTAACAAAATATTTAGCTGTATGAGAAACTACTATTCGACCGATTTTACCTATAGCGGGTTTATGATATAGTAGTCAAATTTAGACAAGGTTCTACATTTTCATATATATGTAGAAAGCATAGTGAAACTAATAGATGGATGCAGAGCTTGATCGATAGAAGAAACAGTCTTCGACCGATCGTTCCTCTGGCAGCTATATAATATAGTCCTCCAATCCGCCCGGTTCCGACATATATACCGCCTGTCACAGAAAGACGGAGAGACTAGTTCGGACGGACTTGGCTATATCAACTCGGCTGACGTCTCCTTCTATGCGTTGCATATTCCATTACAAACTTGAAATACCCTCCACAAGCGTATAATAATATTTGGAAACCTAATTTGATTGAAACATATTCAGTCGCATTATTTAGGTATTCCAGCATAAATCACTTTGACAGAATTTATATTTTAGGAACGAAAAAAATAAGTACATAAATGTATAATTAGCACAAAATGAAAAATTAATAAAAACAAGAGAGATAAAAAACTGATTTATTGCGCCGGCGCCAGCGGGGTCAACAAAAAAAAACATAAATAAATAAATAAAATAAAAACCCGCAACGTATTCAGAAAATTTCATTTTCATTTTCATTTTCATTGACGCGATTTGCAGTTTGCGGTAGTTTGCAAGTAATTTGCGATTGCAGTTCTCATTTTCACTTGCACTTTTAATGCAAATGTTGCTGCGAATGCAAACACAATTTGCCCCCCCCCCCCCTCCCTACCCCTTACCCTTCTAGTCACATGCCGGCCCCTGTTGTTCTGTTTAATTAATGGGTGCAATGGCAGTAGCAAACTTTTACTTTCAGCTGCTTACGTCAAATTGTTGAAATGTATATTCCGCGTGTGTGTGTGTGCTTATCAGCGGCGGAGGGAGAAGCGAACAGCAAAAAAAAAAACACTTGAGAATACAAACAGAAGCGAACAAAAAACAAAATAAAACCCAAAGAGCACATAGAGTTGGCTGAATTGGAGGGTTGAGTTCAGCTGAACGATCAGCAAATTGCGCAATATGTTAAATATGTCCGCGTTATCCGTTCGCTGTTTGCTTTGCCAGCGATACTGTAACAGATCCGTATCATCTGACAAGCTCTTCGAGTAATCATATTATAATGGGGCGATCTATTGAGCGTTGGGTGTACCCTTTTAGTTAATGGTTGTAAGCATTGCATTATTTATTGCGCTCTGTTAATGAGCTTTTATTAACATAGCTGGCATTTTACTCTCTGTTACGCAGTTAGTGCACTTTTATTAACATTAACAATTTTAATTTCATTCTGTTATGTTTTATTTACATGTACATGTTTCGCATAACAGCTGTTTTTGCACTCTGTTATATTTCATTAACATTTGCATGGTGCAATTAAGAGGTACATGTTGCATATAACAGCCGCAATTGCACTCGTTATGTTTTAACATTTACATGTTGGTCTTAACAGCTGTAATTGAGCACTATAATGTTTTATTACAGTTACATTATGTACAGTAAGCAATAACATGCACATGAACATTTTAACTAGTTATCATTTGATGGATTTCAGACTACTTTTCTGGGATCTATGAGAATATGGTTACCTTCATATTGGAGATCCGAGACTCGGAGGGAGCATGGATATAGGCATTTTGAGTTTTAAGATTAAGATGCAGATGTAATATTTAACTTCAAGGTTGGGAAACAGAATTTGTAGGATATCACATGTGCGCCCAGTTCTTAAATGTTTTTCTTAGATAAGTTTTATTACAAAACTAAAGAACGATTAAATTTAGAACATTTTTTCATTTCTTGAAGAAAACAACCAATTTACAATCAGGGAACAGCTTTGAATGTTTTATCTGGACAATAATAAAGAATCCGAATGTTTGTAAGAATTAAATAAATAAATAATAATTCATTTCGAGTTGTGCCCACAAACTTTAATCCCGCAACAATCTCTAATGCAGATACAAATAGAGATGTAGATGGGCAGAAGCTTATTGTCACGTGCCTGTCGTACATATGTATGAACAGATGTATGTACAATATGTATGTGTGTGTGTGTGCGTGTCTTAGATAATCAATGCTAACAGCACACACATGCACGCATGGATACTTATACAATTGCCAACATACGCGTCCCACACGGCGTATCAGCAATGGCCTTCAACTTTTAGTTAGCTGCGCCTTATCGTGCGCAGCAGCGACGCCGGCAGCGGACGCTGCTGTAACAGCCAAATAGTTTTTCAATTTACACGTTCTAAATTGGTGACGCAAACAGGGCATGGCCTATGCAAGGGGCGGCGGGCGGCAAATGATGGTGGGGGTAATGGGTGGTGCGTTGAGTTTGCCAGAGCCAAAGTGTATCTGAGAGATACACGAGCACTTGAAATGCCGAGCTGTGTGCCGGACGGAGCCGATAATAATTATATATACAAAGTAGTTTGTTGATATTTGTTGTAGCTGTTGTTGTAGTTGTCGCTCTTGTTGTTGTTGTTGTTGTTGTTGTTGTTGTTGTTGTTTCTCTTTGCTCATTTTGAATTTTCGCCT
This sequence comes from Drosophila novamexicana, assembly GCF_003285875.2. Lineage (NCBI taxonomy): Eukaryota > Metazoa > Arthropoda > Insecta > Diptera > Drosophilidae > Drosophila > Drosophila novamexicana. The sequence goes on along the minus strand of NW_020824808.1, from coordinate 2,469,430 downwards.
TTGTTTATCTTTGGCATTAGAACTTTACATGTTGGCGTAGGTTTTGCGCGTTTGTCGCTGGCAGCAGCAGCAGCAGCTGTTGTTGTTGTTGCTTTACCTGTTATTAATGTGGTTGTTGTTATTGTTGTTTTTTTGTCTGCGTTGTAAATTTACCGTTAAGTTGAATGACCGCACCGTGAAAACACGCGTGAGCGTTACAACAAGCCGTGCGCCCACATGACGGCCGCTGAGCAAATCAATCAGTCAGCTACACACGCACACACTCGCACACGCACGCACACCAAATAGATCATAAAGTTTTGTGTGTTTCACAATTTGCCCTTCAACATTGAAAGCGACGGTACAAATCAACTGCGAATTGCCAAAAGATGCGCCAAATGAGATAACAGACAATACATAAATTTAATATTTATTAATGCGCGCACACAGATACACACACACACACACACTCACACACCGACAGTCGTAGACATACAGAGATCTATGCAGAAGGTAAACGAGATCAAGATTAACGTTTGAAGTTCACCTTGGCTCAATGGTCAAATGTGCAAAATGCCTCAAAACTGGCAAATGAATCAGCCGAAAGGCAACAACAACAGCAACAGCAACAAATCATTTGAATAAACCGAGTAGCAATAGGTTTGGCCCCAGCATCAATCCCGCAGTAAATTGTAAAAGATGAAGGTCAGCAGTTACAGATACAAATATAAAGATATACAAACACACACACACACACACACACACACACATAGATACATATACTTGCCTAGCCATGATTGATTAAGCAGCTACACAAAATGCTGATTTCAGCTTTTGACTTTGGGCCAGGGGTTTGGCCAGCTTTGCTAGCAAGGTCAAATGCCAAAAGGTTATTGGGTGAAGCTGACCGAGCACCAGAATATGTGGGTCAGCCCAATGCAGATGAACTGCAGGTAGGCAAAGAAACTGCTTCATAAACTGATCTCAATGCAATTGTTTATTTTGTGATCCTATTTTGATCAACTTTTCAGCAGGCGCAACTCCAGCAATTACTTTCGCTGGCTCGAACCGTGAGATTCACTCTGTGAATCTAGTTTTAAAAAAAGTTTAATATTCAGAATCTGCATATACCCTTAAAGAATCCACATGCCGAGTTCCAGGTCTCTAGCTCCTATAATCTTAAAATCCCTCACATTTCCATACCCTTGAAGCGGGTATTTTACTTCGTTTAACGCATAGAAGGAGACATCTCCAACCCCGTAAAGCATATACATCCGTCTGTCTGTTCCTACGAGAACTAGTCTCTCGGTTTTAAAACTATCGTCCTTAAAATTTTCCCAGGTTCGTCTTTCTAGTGCAGGTAAAATAATCTATTTTCCAGATGCTTCAGTTGCAGTGTCGGTTCTTAGTTACACGTGTTTTAAAGCAAAGTATTAGTTTGGTTTTTTACAAAGAAACACGAAGCAAGAGTAGGATCTCTGCCAAGTTTCTTTAGGATAGCTTTAGCATGCAAACAGTTCGGGCATAGCTATATTGACTCGACTTTGCAGATGGCGTTTAATCACAAATATATACGCAATATGTCCTGACAAAGTTATAATGCAAACCTGAACTGCATTTAATTTTGATCCTATTTATTTTAATTTATTTGCTTTTAGCACTTAATAATTTAAATTGTCTCACATTTATTTACGCGCGCACAATGCACATTATTAGGCAGCAAAAAAAGTATCTCAAAAAGTGCAAGTGAACGTTTTAAGATACGAGCGCACAGATTGCATTTGTCAGATACAAATGTGTTAATTGCGCTGCGCTCTGCAGTGCGTGCGCCAGGAATAGAACGCCCACACGCAACTGTTTACAGAGCGCCTAACAGTCGGGAGGGGGGAGGAGTGGCCGGAGGGGGTTCAAAATGAGGCTGAATGGGCTGAGTTAAAGCAGCGCCAAATCGCCGGCAACAGGCGCAAAACTGTGTCGAGCGTCGTGTGGGCGTTCGAATAAACGAATAAAAAACAATCAAACAAACGACTGCAAAGTGCAAAATTGTGTAAAAGTGCGACAACTGCAATTCGTTCACGCTGCACTGGGCGACTAAATTAGATGTACATCTCAGTTAATAAAGCTGACTGATCGACTTTAGTTTAGAGAAGATAGATAACTCTTTTTTAAAGATACTCTCGAGAATACTCGATATTCTAGTGTGGAAATTCGGGGAAAATTAATGAGCCTGTGCTAAGTCATTGATCGATTTCCAATTCATATTCAAAGATCTGCGAGGAAACACTTTTTGAAAATCCATCTTCTGGTGTGGACAATCGGGGTAAACGAAAATAGATCTACGTTGAATTCTAGTGAATATAGTTTTTACACTTGGTAAGTTCACACTCTGGATTCATCGATTAAATATTGTACACATTTTAGCAAATTCACACCCTGCCGTGGAATATCGGGGGAAAATAGTCAAAAACTGTTTTTTAAATTGGATGAAAAATACTTAGACCGGGCAATGCCGGCTTAAGCCAGTTAGTATGTATATTTATTAGCCATCCGATTGGCCATAAAACGTTGCCTGGTTTTGCGTCCAAATTGTGGGCCTTTATTGATGTGGCTTTTCGCTTGTCGTTCGCTTACAACAGATGATGATGTCATGCACGGGGCCTGGGAATGGGACCCTAATGAAAGGCCGCCTCTCATTGGTCGCGGCACGCACCAAATATGTGTCCAATGGTAAGCCTCATGCCCTGTGACTCACTTTAGCCAATTGCCAAAGCGCGCCTGGAGGGGGCTGACAGGGGTAACGGGGGTAACAGCTCTATGTAATTATTACAGTTAGGTCGCCCAGTTATTGTTGGCGTTGTGGGTGCCAAATGCCATAATCTGGCAACATACAGAGAAGGAACTTGTTGCCGCTTTCAGTTTGCGGCTTACACATTTGGGCAAAAGGGGGCACAGGTGGGGAGGCGTGGCCACAACAACTTGTTAGCACTTGAAAAGGCAGCGATGGTCGATTGGTTCGATGCTCGATAGTCGTTTGTTGTTTGTGAATTTCGCCGTGGGCTGCCCCAAAACAACAACAACAAGAACAACACATGGGAGAATAAAAATGTTGAATGAATCTTTACAACAAATGAGGCTACGATTCGAAGCTCCCTTTTGGCAGCTTGTCAGCGTTTGTCAGGCACTTGGCGACCAACTTGACTCAACCGAATGCGATGTTAAGCAGCTCTCCAGCTGTCAAGCACTGCGCGTGTGAATGTGTGTGCGTGTGTGTGTGTGTGTGTTGTCAGTGGCAAATATTGTGTTTGGCCATTAACGCAGTGTTAATTGGGCGCTAAACAAAAAACAAAAACAAAAATAAAGCAAACGTTGCCAATACTGAATTAGCATTAATTAGGGCGAAGTAAGGGCTGTGCAAAAGGGTTGACAAAAGCAGCAAAAGCAGAAGTGGCCTTTATGAGCTGCTAAATGCTCAGCTTTGGCAACATCAACGCGTTGTTTATTGTCGCAGCAACTAGGCGTATGCACAATGTTTTCTAGCAAATATTGCGCATACGTCACGTGCAACGCAGTGCAAATTAATTAACACGCTGTCACCAAAGCACACAAAATAAATGTTAATCCTCGTGAAAATCAATTGCAAATTGCATTAATTTAACTTATAGAGCATGCACAGCTTAGATATACCCTGTAGTTAACAAGTAGATATGAACTTGGGATTGATTTGATTTAAAATGTGACCGCGGAAGAAAGCAAACAAATTAATAAACTTAGAATTTATTAATATATATATATATTTGACCGGGCTGTTAAAATTAATAAATATAATAATAATCAATAGTAATAATAATTAAATTAATAATAATGAGAATAATAAGAAAAAAAATCATAATAATTTTAATAATAATAATAAGGCAAATAATAATAATAATAATAATAATAATAATAATAATAATAATAATAATAATAATAATAATAATGATAATGATAATGATAATGATAATGATAATGATAATGATAATGATAATGATAATGATAATGATAATGATAATGATAATGATAACGATAATGATAATGATAATGATAATAATAATGATAACGATAATAATAATAATAATAATAATAATAATAAAATTATTTTAACAGACTCCCGCATGAGTTAAAATAAAGCCAAGTCAAGCCCATTAATAATATTTAATACAGGCATAGATAAATCTAATGTGTATGTATATAAATATATATATATATTCAAGAATATGAAATAAATTCGTACGCTGTTAAGAGACGCCTTCGTGTTTGGGTCTGTCAAAAAAGCGCAATGCAAGGCGAAAAGTGCAAGGCAGAAAACTTGTCTGGGCAATTACGTCAAGCGCCTTGTTGCAGACGTTGCAAGTGTTGTTGTTGCAGTTGTTGTTGTTGCTGCATTTGGTAAGAGTCGTGCTGCGTCTGTTGCTGTTGGCCGCTTGGCAGACACATTTTGGGCAATTAAATGCGCTAATTTTCATTTATAGTTTTGCAGCAGGCTCTTTGTGGCCCCCGAAATGAAAATGATGACAATTTGCGTTTGGCTTTTCTTTTCGTGTTCTTTTTGTTTTCGCCTTAAGCAGCGCGTGGGCAGCGCGAATGCATACGCTGGCGTATGAGTGATATTTGTTGTTGTTTTCCTCCTTTTTTTTTGTTTTTTTGGCGAGTCGCCGACTGAGCGAGTGTCGCTGTTTGGCTGCGATATTTGCAATTACAATGACACTCTGACAGCCAGCAGCGTCAGCGTCCGCGTCCGCGTCAATGCGTAGAAGAGCTGACCTAAATTTGAGCACACTTAGAAATTGTCTACAAGCAGCAACATCAACAACAACTACATCAGCGACAGCAATAAGTACACAATATGAACAAGTTAAAACATTGCAGCATTCGGACTCACTCGACTGCGCAATACTCTGTTTACAGTGTAAAAACAGCTTTTGGCTAATGGAACTAGTTGTTGCAGCAGCTCAGGTTTATTTTGGATTTATCAGACGAAATAGTTCCAACTTAATCTATACAAAAGATCAACTCTAAAATCAGACTGTACAATTTGCAGCTTCTGAAATTGGGTCAGATCTAGAGTTGTGGTCGATCGTAACTCAAATGCCTAAAATTGTCATCGAAAATTATTGCACAAAATCAAATAAAATGTAGCTCTCAGTTTAAAAGTTTAATTATCAAGAGCGACTATGGCTTTTGACTGAGACAATACTATTTCCAGGTGGAATCGACCCGGCGATCTTCTTTGTCGTTAAGGTATTGGAGGAAGAAGTATTTATATTGTCAACTGTTCTGACGTTTGAGGACATTTGTTTATAGAATTGAAATAAAAACAACCAACTAAAATGTCTACAAAATATGATAAGAATATAATATTATTTAATTAACATTGTTTTGCTCTCGAAAAAAGAAACAGAATATTGAATTTACAGAACTTTTGCTTTAAAATTTTCGAGCGACAAACGTGAAAACTCATTTTCAATTTACAAGCAGAGTATCAAAAACAAACAGTGTGCGGGTGTGTGTGTACGTGTGTATGTGTGTGTGTGTAGGTCCACTTAAACCCTGCCGAAAGCAACCTCAAGTATTTCAAAGAACCAACAAGCGAAATGTAAGCACACAATAAATAGGCAAAAAAAAAAAAAAAAAAAAAAAACGAAGCAAAAACAAAAAACAATTTTTCGACGGGCTGACAAATCGCGTAAATTTTTCGCGCGCGCATTGCGTGGGCAGCAGCCGCAGCGCTGAGTGCGCTTTGTTGTTGTTGTTGTTGTTGTTGCTGTTGTTGCTGGATCGTGGATCGCCAACATGTGGCCCTAATTCATGCAAACGAATAAGATGAAAATCAACGATCGCAATTAGGTGTGCGGCAGGAAACGCCTAAGGTGAAAACAAGAGAACAGTCTGTCAAATAAATTGCAGCTAACAGCCGCAGTTAACTGAAGTTTCTGCATGGGATGCACGTGGTTAAGGGCGAAAGGGTCCACTTATCAGACATTTCCGATCGTTTATACATATATACTAATATACTATTTATATATTATGAACTATAAATGCTCTCACAGCCTCAGTTAACTGAAGTTTCGGCGACTTTCCCAATTCATGTATAACAGAACAGACTTATCAAATGAATCTTACATATTACTTATCTTTTTTTTTTATTGAGGTTATATATTCATTCCAATTTTGTATTTGTATATTATGCTTTATAAACCCTCTAACTGCATCATATACAAAATATTATTAAAATTAGCAAACATTATATATTAATCATAGCAAGGTGTCATGCAATTATTATACGAATTTCTATAACGATTAAGTATATATGGGTGACTTAAGGTATCCGAAAGTTGAAATATTTTAGTCGTCCAATCATATGTACTGCCTGCAACCGAAAGACGGACCTTAGCCAAGTTTTGAGGGGAACATGTCGATATCAACTTGGCTGTTGATGCTGATCCAGCATATATATACTTTATGGGGTCGGAGATTTGTTCTTCTTCTATGCGTTACACATAACATGAAGGGTATAAAAACAAAAAGTCGATTTGAAAGCTAACTTGTTCTACCTATTCTCATTCTTAGAGCATCTGACAGTCAAAATACCCCACTCTCTAAACTGTTCTAAACTACCGCCAGTAAAATAAAATGTGGTAGATTTATATCGCACATATCGTAGAAGAGGGAAAGAACCAACGTCATGAATTGCCGTTAAGTACTAAAAATGTCGGGCCTGATAAGCTTAGCATGTTATTTCGTATAGATTAGGCCAGATTGGCATATAAAAGAAGCGAAGTGCATAAACAGTTAAGAGTTTCATAATGTTTAATAATTTTGTTTTTATTTGATTATTACTTAATCTTGCCGCTTGCCGCTTGCCACATGCCGCATGCCGCACATGGTGCGATGTATAAATAGTTAAGTTTTTGGTAGCGGGCATTTATTAATATGCGTCTAAATATATGCGAGCACGAGATGAATTTATGTTTTTTTTTCTTTTTGAATTTGTTTGCAAATACTTTCGGGCCGTCGCCAGTTGGCAAACGGTCCGACAAACTGGCAACAGGAACAACGCGGCCAATCCAAAGGCTACATATGAAAATCATATTAAACTTTTCATTTGTTATTGCCAACAAATTTATTTATAAGCTGCGAGCGCAAAAAGAATACAAGAGCAGTTATTTTACGAGTGGCAAAGTTTGAATACCCTTAGATGAAATGGAATAAAACAATAAACAATATAATAATACGATATTATCATAGTATTAGCTCCAAGTCTGAGAGATATATGCGATATATTATTGGTTAGATGAAATGGAATAATGCGATAAATAAAATAATATAAAATATGATATTTGCATATTATAGCTCTCAGACCTGGAATATTTTCATAGGTTTTAAACTTGAGCCCAAAACTTCCAAAAAATCCTAATTCTTAAACTTGGCGAAGACATCTTTTGAAATAAAAAATAAATACATTGTATGTTGATAATTTCTACGATAAATTTATATATGTATATATTATTCTTAGAAATATTTTATCTATATTATTTTTATATTTATATTCAAACTTGTTGATATCGAAGATAAGATAAGAAGCCAAGTTACATCAACTTATCTGAGATATTGAGAGCGTCGGACAGAAAAGGCTTTGCTAAATCGATGCGACTGCTAATACGGAACAAGAATATATAGCTTTATAATTTATGGTTCTTAAAGTGTTACCCAGTTTGTGCTAAAATTATGCTACCCTCTGTTAAGGTATAAAACAAGCTAAACAAATGATTTGCGCCTTTGCAAAGGGAACGAGCAACAACAACAACAAACTAGACGAAATCAGTCGTAATGGGCACACACACACACACACACACACACACACTTGCTGCTAAAGTACGCAAGCATCACAAGGTGTGCGGTAGGTGGGTGGCTGGGTGCCCGCTCGGGTGGCTGCGAACTGACATAGATCCCAATTTCTGCTGGTATTTTGCCAGTGGATCGGATCTGCGCGAATGATCGACACACACACACACACACACACAAAAACACATGAAACCAACGGTATGCATGCATAAGTGTGTGTGTGCCTGGGCCCAGGGCCTGTGACTGCTGGGCGCATACGTTGAGAGAGAGAGAGAGATTTTTTTCTCTTATGCACACACACACACACACGCACACAAGGAGCGCGCAATATTTGCACAGTTGGCGCGAACAAAAAACCTGACAATGTTTTGGCTGTTATTCCACAAAATATTTTTTAAAAAATATATATATATGTATGTATATGTATTTGTGCATAAAATAATAATAAATGTTGCATAAATATACAACTAAATAAATATGGAAATGTTAACAACAATGACAACGCTCTGTGCTCTGTGAAGCGTTCTTTGCTTTTATTATTTTAAAAGCGGGTAACAAATTTTATTCATTGTGTGTATATTTGTAATACCCTGTAATGGCGCAAAGTGGGGTTTAAAGGGTATAATATTATAGGCTAAATCGAATTTGAGCTTGCAATTTCTTATCTAGGATTTCTGCAGTACCCCATAGGGACATTGGAAGCTAAGGGATAAGGATATTCATCCTCTCTGCTCCGATTTGTAGGCCTAAGGGAGACTACAGGGTATCTGCCAGTTGAGCACAGAGCACAAAGCAAGCCATCCTATTTGCTGTTTGTTTTCTTTTTGTGCTTGACAGTTAGCTGGGCCTTGCAGGGGCTGGGGCGTGGCCGCTCGTTGCTTTAATCTAAATTGGCGCATAGTAATGCCTTTTTTCACATCATTCTCTCCGTCTTTGTGTGTGTGATCGCCCGTGTCTTACATAGGCATATACATATGCATACATATGCTTATACATATGCACACATACGCTCGCTCTCTTCCTACATGTACCCTCAGCCTTTGGGCTCTCTCTTTCGCACACGGCGCACACCCTTAATTGTGTAAAATAAATTGGCGCTGCCGGCGTCGCTGCTGCTGTCGGCGTTGCCGTTTGACGTCAGCTCAAAGCTTTTTTGGGCAGCATTTTGTTGTTGTTGTTGTTGTTGTTATTGTTGTTGTTGCTTTGTATAATCGCACACAGATTGTAAAAATTTTAATTTATAGATCATTTTCGCATGTTTTAGCAGTTTTCCCTATATTATTTTTTATAGTATTTAAAATTAATTTTTACGCATGACTTGATGTTAGCCCAAAATGATGGTCAACGGGGGGAGGGGAAAATGTTTACATAAGCACACTTATATATGTGTGTGTGTACATATGTACTGGGTATATTTGCATTTAAAGCTTTTTATTATATTATATAATATATTTTTTTAGTATTTTATAAATAAATAAATAAACATATTTATTTAATAAATGTATAATTTATGTTTATTTAAATAACGAATCAATCCCCAATTTGCGCATGATATAACATTATATTTCAATTATTATAAAATTTATACAGCGCCTCGTTTTGTGTATTTTGTTAAGGAACAGCCCTTCGCAGATAAGATACGATAACTGACAAAAGTAAAAGAAAACCAGTTTGTACTGGACAGGACAGTCGAGGCCGTGACAGAAACTAGTTTGCACAGACAGAAGACATCCCCAGCAAGATAATAAAAGATTCTATTGTGTGCCTTCTTTCGCAAAGATGAAGAAGAAAATCATTTGGCGTTTCCATTTGCAGTTATAAATGACATATACAACATAATTGTTAAATCGGGCTTATAGAAAGAACTTGAATAATTTTAGGGAATTTTAGATCGATTTTTCTTTTGATTCGACTTGTGTTTTTTTTGTTACATAACTAGCGGGTATTGCCCGGCCTTGCTCGTGAAATGTTTTGTTCTCCGAATTTTAGGTATTACCTGTAGAAAATTACAATTTACCCAACTTGATCTGCACTTCTATTTAAAAATGTGTTTCAAGTGCATCGAGTAAAGAACCAAATCTTGCGGTGAGAAAAGATTCTCAAGAGAAGTTGAAGAAGAAACTTTCGTTTATTAAGCCTTTTAGAGAGAGCTGAAGTTCTTTACTTTGTTTAAATATGGTTTTAGGGAAGAGTATGCCGAGAGGGTATTACAAAATCTAATAAAATTATAGCTAGAAGTAGTACGAGAATTGATTACACATTGATGTTTGGGACTGGAAAGAGAATTAATATATTTTCAAAATATTAATAAATCTTTATTTCTCGAATATTTTTACCCATTAAAAGACGCTGGTTAAATAAGGACATAGGACAATACGAACTATTCAGAAACTAATATCTATATTGTCATTATATTAAAACTCTAGAAACTACTTTTAAGGACTATTTTTGATTAAAGTAATTTGCAAAATTTCCATTTGATATTTAACTATAAAAATCAGCATCATAATAAATGCTCATTATTTATTTAGCTATTTATTCTAAATGCTAACTTATGCAACTAAAATACTTTATCTTTATCTATCTATCTATCTATCTATCTATCTATCTATCTATCTATCTATCTATCTATATCTATCAACACCAAAAACTTGTATGCCCCATATCCAGAGTTCACAGTTTCCGCGCATTACATAACACTCGCAAGAGCTTAAGTTCGATCATTTTAGCTAATTGCTAGCTTTTTAGCTGTTTAATAGCTTAAGCCAAATTCCAGCAGATCAGCTGGTGCTGAGTTCTCTAGAAATTGCTTGAAATTCCCAAGAAAGAAAATAAAACGTTATCAGCACTTGCCGCGTACTATGTGCTATATTATCTAGTGCGAATACATACACACATACATATGTGCACATATATACATATGTTGAGTGTAACGGCACTTGAGCACTTTTGCTTTCGTTTCGAGGAGCGTTACGTCTGGCCCGGGCCCATTCATCATTTGTCGGCCGACATGGCGTATACTTGATGTGGATACAAACCTTTCACGGAGCGAATGCAGTAGCCAAAAGTTTGTGTAATCCAATTTGATGCCTTTTTTCTAAGGTACAGTTGGTGCAAAGCAAAAATAGTTCATCCGATTAAGGGGTATTTGTTTTTTGATTTTGATTTGGATTTCGATTTGGATTTTTTGAGGTAAAGATTATTTCGTCGCAAAACTTCACTTTTTAGCACTCTTTCGATCGAATTCATGCATAAAACTTTAAGATTGTACCAAGGCACCGCATTTTCCTTAATTGTAAGCCGATTTCATTTATTATTGTAAGGCACTGTAATTTAAACACTTTTGTAAATACATATATACATATATGTGTATATGTATATATTTTGCACTTTTTGCGAAATTCTAGAACAAATATTGTTCTTTAATTGATTATTTTTATTTTGTTACTAGATCTTATTGGGAATCATCACATGTATGTGCGTATGTGTGTGTGTGCGTGTATATATTTTATACGATGTGTGCGTGCGTGCGTGTAGTTGTTTGTGTGTGTGTGTGTGTGCTAGTGTAAGTGTGCGTGCTTAGAATCCGCGCAAGCAGCGTCCGTGTCCGACGCGTATCTGCCACGCAACATCACAACAAAATTGTAACTAATGTTCGGCTCGCGAGAAAATAGGTTAAGAGTGTCGCGCAGCGGCAGCGGCAACGGCAACAACTGCGTTGGCGTTGACCGCGACGTCGACGTCAACGTTTCAAAAACAAACTAAACGCGCACGCGAGCGGAGCACACACGAGCGACGCGGCTATGTTGATCTCTGCATTGGCAATTTGCGAAAAAAAAATATAATACATTAAAAAAGCAAGCGAGCCACACACAGCTAGAAAAAGGCGCAACCGCAGCAAGCAGCGCAGTTAACAACGGCAGCGACAGCGGCAGCAGAACAACAGCAGCAACGCCGGCGTTGACGACGCGACCTACCAACCGACTGAGGCGGCAGCACAAACCAAATTGCCAAAAACCTTGATACCGATCGCGTCGCACACACACACACACACACACACACGTACGCATACAAGCGCAACAAGTTCGAGTGTGACAGCTCAGTTCACGACTGCTAAATACCCCTCAAGAGCGGAAGATGTAACGTATGCAAAAATGTTACTCTCCCAACCACAGGCAAGCTAAGCAAACTAAATGGCTTAACAGCCAAACCGCGGCGCTGGTCTATTTATCCTAATTTCAAATATATTCTAGATATATAACCATATGTCAATTGCATTCAACACATACACCCTTTGCTTCTTGCGGGTAGGGTATAAAAATCGCAAAAGGCAATAGCAACAACAAATAACATTTGCGCACAATAAGAGCGACGCTGGCAACAGCAAAAGAGCAGCGCAAACAAACCCCAAAGAGTAAGAGAGCGATGCTTGCAAAAAAATAAAATACAGCCGCGCAAAAGTAACAGAAAAAAAAAATAGGCAGCGGCCTCCGCAGTAGCAGCAGCAGCAGCACCAACAGCATGTGCAGCGTCCTCGCCCCCGCTTTGAGCAGCGATCTGATCGACTGGCTGGCTGGCTCTCTTTGTAAAATGCGCTCACGAAATTAGATTTTGCCGCTGCCGTACACACATTTATGAGACACAAACAACAACAACGACAATGGCATGCACATAGCGTCATCGTCGGGCGCTGTTGGCTTTTGAAAAAGCTTAAACTGGGCGCAGCATAGCCAACGAAAAAAAAAACCTGCAATTTTTGGCCAATTTTCGGTGTATGTATGTGTGTGCGTGTGTGTGCGTGATCGTGTTTTGAAGGTCAACTTTACGACCCATAAGCGCAAAATTTTTTGCTGCCGCCTGTTTTACTTGGCGTTAGTTGCGTCGCTGCCGCTGTCGCGGTTGGCGTTTACGCTGCCATAGTTTGTTGTTGTTGCTTTTGCTTTATTTTTGGCACATTCGGCTTTTTGGTTCTGCGCTCGCTTGAATGTGTGTATGTGTGTGTGCTCGGGTAACTTTACATGCGCGTGTAGGGTCTGCTGCCTTTTTAACAGCCGCTGCTGGCGTCGCTGCTGCTGCGCCGGCTGCCTTGATCACACACACACACACACACACACTTAAGCAAGCTGCCCAAATTGTTGTAGCGTATAAAAGAAACACATACATACATACATATGTACAAATACAAGTGTATGGAGCTTTGTTGTTGCCTTTTTATAAATTTAGAATTTTTGCAGTTTTTTTGCATTTATATAATCAAAACCGCTGCTGGGCTCGTTCCGTTTGAGTATTTTTAATTGTTTTTTTTTTTTTTTTATTGCCGCAAGTTACAAATACATTTAAATTTGCACATGTATGTGAAAAAGTATATGTATGTATGTGTTTCGTTGTGTGCCTGTACCTGACCAATCAGGTGTGACCTTTGTAAAGCTTCGCCAAAGCCAAAACTCAAGATTCATTTCGTCCCACAGAAAAGGAGTGTTGAGCTTTTTTATGAATGAATATCAAACTAAAAATCAAAGCATTGATAAGCTTCAGGAGCTCCGTAGATTAGCAATATCAATTGAACTGTTCTCTTGGTACAAAGATTGGACTCATTAAATTTACATGTGTATGCATGTATGTATGTACAGTAATAAGCATTGTAAATTAAAAAAAAAAATTACTGAAAACCTAAAAATAATATTTTGGACACTTATTTTTTGTTAGTTGTACAGAAGTAGTTTTTAGTATTGCAGCTAGCAGAAATTGTAATTTATCTGCAAATGAAAGCTTCCACTCAAAATGTTCTACTTAGCGAGCGAGTACTGTAGAGTGTGTATGTGTAACCTGAATGAGTCGCATTTAAGCAAGGATCGCAATCAAGTTCAATCAAAGTTCATTTTACAACACCCACAAGCTTTGGAAATATATAAATTGCCTGTGTTGTAAAAGGGCGCAATGTATGTCATTTACATACATGCACACGCACACATGCATATGTATATGTATACGTATGTGTATGTGTGCACATATGGTTGCGATTGACAACACGATTATCAATCACGAGTGATTAGACGACGTCTATAAATACGCAATATTATCGCTTTGGTACGGTTGGGGCTACGGTTTCACATGAACGTCAATTGGGGCTTGCAATTATTACAAGGAGCTTTTGCTACACACGCACACACACATGTACACATTTATATCAATCAGCGAGCTAACGATGACAACAAAAAACTTCACTTTCAGCACACTTACTCACACACACACACACGCACGACGCGAAAGTTTTTTTTTTTTTTTTGCTTACAACAAATAACGCGAGAGCGAACGCAGTGCAAAAATTCAGAGCGATTAGAAGAAGAATTACACGGCATGCCGCTTAGAAAAGAACTGAACACGCAATAATGTTGACTGCGGCGTCGCGCTCACATAATCAAGCAGCGGCAGCGGCAGCAGCAGCAGCGCCAACAACAACAAATTATTAAATAAAAACGCACGCGCACGCACACAGCGAAAAAGTTATGCGAAATATAGCAAAAAAATTGAAAAGAACGGTATTTGCGTCGCAGGCAATAAAGAGAACTAAGTGCAAAGTAAGAGCGCGTTTCAGCAGCTCTCTTAGCAAACAACGCGACGCAGCCAAAGAATTATTCGTGCCTACTTGCTTGTGTGCGTGCGTTTGTTTCGTGAAGCTGACGCCGCGCCTGCGTTCACGTTATGGCGGCAGAGAATTAGGACAATGAGAAATCGACGCAGAGTAAAGCTTTGCGGCTAGCAACAAATGCTGTTGCTAGCAAATGTTTCGCAACATGCTGCGTTGGGATTTCAGTGTTGACGATGCAAAAACAAACTTTGTAATAGTAATAAGCTAATATGAAGAAAAGCTTTTGTTTTGTTCGGGCAAGCTTTAAGAAAAACTGTTATTGAATTGAAAATATTCGAAATGGCATCAAAAATATTTATTAACTGAGCTGCGCTAAAAAATGGATTTGGTACAGTGAAAGCTCTTTTGAACGTACACCCACGCTTTCGACTAAGGAAGCTGTCCGCTTGGAAATATTTTTAATTAATTTTTGTTAATTTTTTTTAGATAGCAAACTTGTTTGCTTAAAAAAGTAGAATAAATATTAAAAGAAAATAAATATGAAATTGGAACGCAAAAATTTGCCGCTTTTTAAGATATAATTTATACTATATTTCTCTTGAAGCTTTAAATTCTTAAAATCAATACAAAAATGCTTGGTTTATCTTATTTTAAGTAGAACAACATGCTTAAAACAATTTAATTACAGAAATACTAATATCATTTTTGGCTCGTTACATTCTTTTTTTCGGCCAAAATCTTTGCTCGAACCTTAAAAAAGTTTCTTTCGGAGGCTTCAATCACGAGACTCCAACTTTGGCCGTGACTGTTGATCACAAGAGTTAATTAAAGCTCGATTAGCGCCCAATAATTAGGAGCTGTTGCTTGAGTTGTGCTTAAAAAGTTAAAAAATATGAAATCCGAAACAACAAAATGGCCATAAAAGGCTAACAAATCAGTTAGTAAACGTTGGCGGCGGCGCCGACAGTCGCTGCCAGCTGTACTCGGACTTACAGTGGCGCTGCCTTGACACACACTCGCCCAAAACGTGTGCCGCATGCGCCGTGCCAAAAAGCGACCCAACAACAGCAACAACAACAACAACAACAACAGCTAACAAAAAGGCCCAAACGGGCGCTTGTCATGTAAACTGCAAAAATCTCAGGCAACAAAACCTTCTGGCGCCCAAAAATGGCAAAAATCTTGCTGGCATTTTACCTGTCGCTAAAAGCAAAAGCAACAAAAAAGAACAAAAAGCATATTGTGAGCGTGAGAAACGGCTATGGATATGTATCTGTAAGTATCTTGAGCACATACAAACATATATACCTATATACATATCTATAGATATATGCATACATATATCTGCCTTTTCTAGATACAGTTGCCGCGCAAAGTTCACGTTCGCCGTAAATGGCGCGTGGGCGACCCGAGGAGCGGGCTAGCGGGCGAGGGGCTGGCTTTTGTAATGCTTTATCAGCTGCTTTGGAATGGGAAGAGTGCGCGGAAAAATGCAAAAAGAAAAAAATGCAATGCGCATAGATACCGTTACGCGTGCACGTAGCAAGCACGCAGATAAATACTGTATAGTATTTATTCGGCATATATAGTATATACTAAAAAGTGTTTGTAAATTAAAAATTTTATCGTTAATATATTTTATAAATATCAGCATTTAAGCGAGCTCATTTATAAAAATACCCTGTACCACTTTTGGCAAAGGGCATGCTGAAACTGTGCACATGCATGTAACAGGTTGAAGCAGGCATGTCAAACCATATATAAACTATATACATTCAGCATCAGCATCAACAGAGCAGTTGACTCAGAAAGTACAGGAGCTACAGGCTTGACATTTCGAAACTTGTTTCTACTTAAACGTATTAAAAACTCGCCGAGTTTCGTTTTCTATTTTCGGCTTGGGTTTTTGACCATATCTTGGATATATTATTATATCTACTATGGATATTTTATCGTATCCTTTAAGACTTGTTGTTTGGATGGAAAACATTTTTAGCCGAAAATGTGGGACTTGCACCCACTAAAAATCGACCCACTTTCGTCCCGTAACTCCACAGGGGGGAACTGGCATGAAAACTTCAGCTAGATTTTCATATTCTTTATATGGCAACCTTTATTGATTCAAAATCTGAAACACCTTATTATTGGAGGCCTAACCTTAGACTTTTGCCGTATGTATGCCCTACAAATTGTATAAAGATCGGACAATAAGCACCGAAGATATTTAAGATTGGTTGTATTCAAAGTGTGGAGTCCAGGGAAAAGGAAAGCGTGCGTGTGCATGTGTGCATATGTATGCCTTTGTACGTGTATGTACATGCATGCATGTGTATGCATGTGTTGCATGTGCATGTGTCTGCATGTCTGTGTAAGGAAGTTGAAATGTTCTTTACGGCCTCTGCTAGCTGAGGGTATCTTCTAGTCGTGCACTTCCGACTGGGGCACTTTTACTTAAGCTTTTGCTTTCTTCTTGTGAATTTTAATTCAATTTTAAATACTTTTGCTTTGTATGTGGGGCAACCGTGAATGAACTGAATGGAATGGAACTGCCAACAACTCATTTACTTGCGCATATTTACACTAACAATTTGGGCAAATCAGCTAACGTGTGTCTAACTAATCAGTCGGCCAAATAATAGTACACACAAAATCCCACTTGGCCGGGCCAAAAAATACACTCACACTCACACACACACACGCACACACACACATTCGCAGGTTTATGCAATTCGCTAATAAGCTAAACAAAATGTGCGCCGAGTGCAATTTGTAATTAACTCGTAGCACAATTATTTATTGTCAAACACAAGGATTGTTTATTTTGGCCATGTAACACACACATACACACACACACACACAGCCTGACTATATAAATTACAATAAATATTTAATTTTAGCCCTCTGCTCATTTGGCCAACAGCAGCAATAATTGTTGACTCAAATGGCTTCAAGCGATTTATGGCTCTGCGCCCAAAGTTCTTTGGGCTTATAAAGTATTCTCTTATGGCTTTGAATTAAACGTTAAAACGTTAATCGTGCAAATGATATTCGATATAAGCATTAGATATTATAGAGATCGCTGAAAGAAATTGTTTAATAAGCTAATGTGAAGCCTAGCGATAAATCAACTAAAATTATTTATTAAAATGCAACTTAATAAATATAACAAAACCAAAGAAGCCCTTTTTAATCTGCAGATCAAAGTTTGAAGACATTTTGCATAGAAGTAGTTGCAGTTAACCAAAACCAACACAAATTTCCTGCTGATTCGGTTTAAGGTTTGAACCAGCTTTTATTTTGTTTAATAAAATGGTTTCTAATTATTTTAATCCGGTTTAATTCGATTTAAGCTTCAGTTCTGGATTCGAACCGTTTCGGCTCGTTTTGCAGCTTTAACTTATTTATTTGGTTCTAAGTTCTCTGAGAAAAGCATTTTCTGAAATATTTGACCAGTGTTGCAAACTGTTAAATAGATATACAAGAACTGGATAATAGTAACTCTGCGGCACACTGTATTATAATTTATAAAAATACGGCAATGTTTTTTTTTCTTTGAACTTGCTAGCAAGATGTACTTGCAATTTGTAAAAAAATTATAAGAAATCCTGACATAAAACCCCGCCATGTGAACCTGTTTTTTTCATTTGTTCAAGAATCGTCTAATTCGTGACTTGGTACTATTAAGCATTTCTGTTTAAATAAACATGATAAAATTATGTTTTTTTTGGAATAAGATATGATTCATGAGCAAGAAACTGAACTCATTCTAAAGAAGTTTTGGAGCTTTCTTTTTAATTTCTTATTGGTTCTAATACTATTGACTGCCAAGAAAGATGAAAATTGTACAAAACTGGCAGTTAAGTGTGTTGTATAACACGTTGCCTTTAGAGCACTGGCGATCAAGTGTATTCTACAACAATAAGCCTTTGCAGCACTGGCAATTATGTGTATTTTAAAACACGTTGCCTAAACAGCACTGGAAAACAAAAACATTCTACAACACTTTACCTTTACAATACCTTATACAAAAGCAACCACTGCCGTATACAGCTTTAGGCATTACAAATTTTACAACACTCAACTTTATGTGTGTCTTACATGTTAGCTATGTAACTGTGTGTGTGTGAATTATTTGTATTTAAATATAAAATAAACAAATTGTAAAACTTTTGCTGGCCAAAATAAATATATGTACACAATATAAAGGCTGGCACTGTATATTTAAGAGGGCCAATGCAATTGGGACCCTTTGAAAATGTTTTTACAACATTTGTGTGTCCTGTGCGATAAATGTATGCATGTATATATGCATATATGTATTTATTTCTATATAGTCGCATATTTTTGGCTATATTTTGCCCCCGGGGGCGAAGTCGTTGTGTAAAAAGCACCAAATAAAAGAACATATGTGTGTAAAAATTGGAGAAAAATGCATTTGCTTGTTTAATTTAATTTTTAATGCCCACAAAATATGCATAAAACATGATCAGCTGCCGCTGCTCTCTTTATATTTTATGTACATTTTTTAAGCTCTCGATTGAAGCAATTTGCATTCGGACTGTGCAAATAGCAGCGCGTTCTGCCCAATGCTCCACATTAAAATCAATTAAATGACAAATTGAATTTCGGCAAAAAATGGCGGCGGCCATAAAAATTACATGTCCTTCTGCCGGGAATTCTGCAATCAACGCGTCATCAGCGCGAATGTCAATTTAATAACTGCCAAATCGCTGGGACGAGCGACCGAGAGGGCGTGGGTTTTCGGTCCACTGTGCGGCACAGTGTGCCCGGCCTGGCAAATTAACACAACAATGTTGGCTCATTAACAGCCCCAGACCCAGCCTCAGCCTCGACGGCTTCTTTTACAACTCCACAAAAGTTGGGCAAATAATTAAAAAACAATGCGCGAAACGGACGCGGTTTGGCGACAGCGCCGCATGACATCGAAATTATGGCGTAATTAAGAGCCTGTATAGGCGGTAGGCGTGGCTGGCGGCTTGAAGCGCCAATCTGTAAATCCCTGTAATCAACAATGGCCAACAGCGGGCGCATGGCCGAGATGTCGACAAACAGTTGCCGGTCGCTGGACAAGTCAAGTGACACGAGTCGAACAATAAAAAATAAAAACAAAAAAAACTTTACGCACGACGCCAAACAGTGCCTGCTGCCAGTTTGTGTGCCTGACTTTAATATCCTGGCATGCACATTGTGAGCCAGGATAGCCAGAGAGCTTTTCAAATTGGCCCACACGAAAAGCGCTTATTATTTATGCTCAGCTCGCAGCCTTTAGCGCGAAAGAAAGGCCTACCACGGCACGCTGAAGCTTTAATACTCTATAGCTACACGATATACTGATGCGATACGACCATTGCAGAGATGTATTTGTACTTTATGCCTGCAAAGACACTTTCCTTCAGGCATTACAGGGCTATCCACGACACACATACATACTCTTCAGCTATACGATATTACGATATCTTCTAGGCCTTACATTGCAAACCACACGCCGAATTCTAAATACTCTAGCTCTATGGCATACTGATGTAATACGGCCTATGCAGACATAAGTACATGTGAAGAATATAAAGATACTTCTATGCGTTACAATGCTACCCACATCACGCCGAACTCTAAATACTCTTTAGCTATATATACGGATCCAATATGATCGAAAACCACTTATGTGTGAATCATATATAGATGCGTTATAGCTGCAAAGACAACTCTTGTTATGCGTTACACACTTCATTTAAAATTTAAATTACCCACATGCAGTGTATACAAAAAAAGTATGCACAAAAAGTTGTAATTGACTTTAATAGCATTTCAATTTTTGCGCCAACGAAAAGCAGAATAATTGTAATCAATAAAAAATAAATGCCATAAATAAGCGCAATTAAAGCTTTGTGTCAGAGCCTGTCATTGTAATTTTATTAACGTATGCATATCATTATGAGCTCTAGCCACGATTTATTATTTGCTGAAAAATACTCTTTATAAAAAGCAATTTTTAATAAGATATGTTTCGGGTTTTTTGTTGAATGACATAGTTCTATTTTCCAGTAGATACCTACTATTCTTTGATTAAAATGGAAGGCATGGAAGGCTTTCATTCTTTGTGAATATCCAGGGAAGACAGGTTTACTCTATTCGTTAAATTCACCTCGCTGAGTGAAAAATGCGTTAAAAGTTGTAGGCAAAAGAAAAATTGTGCTGCAATCATTTTACATTTCTTCTTGGTCTACTAGAAATTTGAGGTACAAATTAGTTTGAGGCCTTGTTCCAAAATATTTTTTACTTTTTTTCAACGGACGAGAAATAAATGGAAATGTGATGTCAAAAAGTAAAGAAAATTTGAATATTCCAAGCAAAGTATACATGTTTCTGACTTTTCAGACTTCAATTAAATTCTTTGAAATCAAATTAGGCAAATGATTGTATGATAAATATATATTACCGCAAAGATAACTTGTGCATATCTTAAAATTTACCTAAATATATTTGTTAAAAAAAATACTTCCGAAAGTTTAAACACAAAATTGAACTACAATATAAACATAAAATATTAAGGGTAACACCCTTTACAAGTTAGTTAATATGCCCTGTGCTAGTGTATTATTTAGATATGTACAAATCGGTGTAATGCCAACAAAATAGAATTTAAGCCAAAATAAATGAAAAAAACAAAAATAAAAAATGAAAAATGCCAAAGTTAAAGCGCATGAACTTCCGTTTTAAAGCCAAGGTTACATTTTGGCCAACATTGAAATCTGTTGTTGTTGTTATTGTTGTTGCTGTTGCCCTTTGTTTGCCAAAAACCAAAATTGAGGCTGTCGGCGGCTGTCTAACCAAATGGCTGCGTGCGGCTTGTGAAAGTGAACCAAAACTAGAAAAAGTGCGGCAGTCGGAAGTAACCGACTTGGAGTTACCCTGTAGCCAATGCCAAGTTGGCCTACAAGCATTCTACTTCCTTTTAAATATACCTTTGGATAAGCACACGAACTTCTTTCGCCTTTCTTTCTTTTGTCCTTTACCACACACTATATATGCGCAAATGAGTTCTTGAATAACTTCCATGCTTATGGTCCGATCTCTATGAAGCCTAAATATGGCATACAAGAGTGTGCATCTACCAAAGCGCAAGACTTTTCCCAAAGTTGTTGCATCTAACTCTAAATTTGTTCTTAACTCTAAATAGATATTTATCGATATAAGAAAATGCAGGCAGATATAGATACATATATGATATACATGTTTTCTGTATGATATTCGAAAAGAATTGTTCTCTTGTAATTCTGAAGACGCAAAGCTGGAAATGTATAGATTAGCCTGATCAGGAATATATGTATATACTTCACGGGTTTGAAGATGCGAAAGCCAGGGTATTATCCCTTTTTAGCTGTGTTCAATGGGCTTAGAGTATGAAGAGATTTAGCATGCAGGCATGTAGATACAGATACATTTGGGCAGGGCTACAGATACATGTAGATACAGATACATTTTTGGGCAGAGCTACAGATACAGCTATGTGTTTGGGCAGATGGGCGCGTCTAAGCCGCGCAACGCACTGAACTGTGAAATTAAACAACGTCAACGGGCGTCGTAGAAAAAATGCGATCTTTTTTTATTTTATTTTTGGTTTTTTTTTAATTTTGAGAATCTTTCCCAGTCTGATTTGTGATTGAATGAAATGTCAAACACAAACAGCCAAGTGACCCACAATTTAATGCGAAAGCGAAGCGAGCGCAAAAAATGTCTTAAACCAGATTAAATAAGCTGCCGCGGCGCTCGTTTTGCAAAGTCCGCGCCGGGCCACACGACGTATACGTAATCATTATCAAGTGACGACCACCTTGACCCCGAGAGCGCCAACTGAATGAAGCGAATGCGCTGGTGAGAGTACGAACTTGATTGACTGACTGAGTGACTGAGCGACTGAGCGACTGAATGAGCGGGTGGGTGAGCGAATGCTCGCTGTGCTGGTTGGGTGAAAGGGGCAACGCGACAAATGAGCGAAACGTGAGTCAGTTTTTCTTCGTTCATAATGATGACTACGTCGCCGTGTCGACCTTCAGTCGTGAGTGGTTCACCGATTG
Source organism: Drosophila novamexicana (assembly GCF_003285875.2). Classification (NCBI taxonomy): domain Eukaryota; kingdom Metazoa; phylum Arthropoda; class Insecta; order Diptera; family Drosophilidae; genus Drosophila; species Drosophila novamexicana. The sequence continues at coordinate 2,446,885 of NW_020824808.1, read as the reverse complement.
AGCGCTGGCTGCCGGCACAAGCTGTCTGCTTTGACAGACAACCAACAGCAGCAGCAGCAGCAGTAGCGGCAGAGGCAGCAGCAGCGGCAGCTTGTGGCATGCTCTCTGCCTTGTTGGCGGTGTTGGTGGCAACTTTGTTTGCCTTGCTGTTGCTGCTTTTCGAGCTGCTATCCCGGCGGCAACCTGTTGCAGTCAATTATGCTACTGCCGGCAGCCAATTAGCCAAGTTAGCTGCTCAGGCACTCTTTACCTTGCGTTACTTTTGCCCCTGGCTTATATTTATCCAACAAATTGTAAAAATGGCCAAAATGCTAGCATCAAAAGTGTTAGACTATTAGATACTTTGCACACTTATTGCCTATATATTTTACAACAAAAATATATATAAAATATATTTTCTAACATAGCTGAGTTATATTTGTAGATTACACATTCAATAGATTACGCATTAAATATTATTCCCGAATTTTTGTTTTTAATTTAAAGTATGCAAATGTCAAATGAATTCCGACAACAAAATAATATGTGAAGCATATCAATTTGTTAAGTTTTTGCCAAAGTTTGTATTTTAATAAATTTGGAAGCTCTAAACAAGCAGTCATAAAAGTCGAGCGTCTTCAGTTAGTCGTTTTTACCTTTACCTTAGCTAATAGAGCAAAGCAGACTTTAGCAAAGAGAGACAGAACGAAAATCTTTGCAGGGTATACACGAGTGCACTGCCAGTCTCAGCTAGACAGCCCTTGTGTTACTTTCAGCTGGCTGTTGTTGCTCTGTTTATTTCCGTTGCATCTTGCAGTTGTTGTTGTTGTTGCTGCACTTTATGAATGATGATGAATGATGTGCCGGCACGTGCCACGACAACAATAACAAAAACAGTTATCACAAGAGCAACAACAACATTTAAGTAGAGCAAAGACAGCCAGCTGAGCTTTCATTCAGTTGCGCCTCACAATTATTAGCTTGTTTTTGTTGCTGTCCATTTTGGCTTAAATTGCTGACAATGGCCAACAGACATGGCTCAGACAAGTGCACGTGTATCGACCATATCTAATTGGCTACTAAATGACCTGAAATTATTTGGCAGAGAAAAGGGCAAAGCTCACTCTTTTATTGAGCCATAATTAGATGCTAAAGTTGTTCAATGAAGTGTTTGCAATCAATTAATGGTGGGAAGCTGGATTATGTGTAAAGTTAATTGGTCATTTAAGACCTAATATAAATAAATAAATTAATTAAAAATGTATATAGTCTGCATATACAAAACATTTTGTCCTGACAGACTGACTGTCTTATAGACTGACTGATTGGTGTTCATCGCACAGCCCAAGCTGTAAGAGCTAGGGAGCTAAAATTTTAACTGTATTTGGTGTTCGGAAAACAGCACACGCATTTGTGGAAAACCCGCGAAAAACGTTTGTACGAAACTGTTTTGTTTATCATCCGATCAGTCTACAACTCAAATTCATTTGATGAGGGTTTCACACTTTTCGAAAATCCCCTTTTTCCTTGGTGGAAATGGAGGTCAAACATTTGGTGGGGGACGTTTCGCGCTCAAATTAATTTCCAAGGATCTGAATAAAATATCATTTGACACGTGTTTCTCATATTTCGGCAAATCAAAGCTTTCTCGGTGGAAAGTATGATTCTAAAATTTTTTTGGTAAAGCTTTAAGTATTGTCCGACTTGCTTCAAACTTATTTTTAAAGCTCTACATAAGAACTTATGTTATTATCATTATTATTAATATTATACGAATTGCTGTTGTATCTTTAATGATTCGGTCTCTTCGTGGCAGATATATCATATAAGCTTCGTCAGATTGCCCCGTCATATATATATGTACGTATATATATGTGGCCGTGCCAGACGCCCGACAATCTGAACGCAAGCGAAACGCTTAGCCAATTACTCGGGAATTAACTGCGGCTGCTTACTGACTGGCGAGTGTTGCATACTGAAAAACCGTTAAGTGGCTGCATGAGATGTGCAAAAAGCAGTGCGAAAGACGTGTGGAAAGAACAGGAAAGCAAACAAAAACAATGTGAACACGTTGTAGGTAGTCAAGGGCGTGGCGGCAGCGGCAGCGGGGACTGTGTGGCAGCCAGGTTGGGGCAGATGTTGAAGCGTGCTATGTGAAATATGCAACGTTGATGCGCGCGTTGATTGCGCCCTGTTTGCTGCAGTCAGCTTCTTGTTTATTGTTGTTGTTGCCGCTGATTGAATGAGTGCGCCACATTTACAGCAAGTGAATGGAGGAGGAACGGAACGGAAAGGAAAGAAACGGAGGGCGGTACAGACACAGCGGGCAATCTGAAGGGATGTGCGGCAGCAAAACGTCTGCTAAAAAATAATAATCATAATCATGATAATAAAGAACGCAAAGTACTCGCACAACCGGCAGCACAGAGGCAAGTAGGCAATTAGTAAGCGAGGCATAACCGACTGCAAAATGCCCTGTAAAAGACTCCTAACTATGATCTATGATCTTAACTTGAATACAGTTAAATTTGCGAGACAGGCAACATGTTTTAAATTTTACATAAACAAGCTTCAACATACCCTGTAAATGATGCCTACAAGACTTGGGGACAGGCGACTAGGGATACCCTGAACCATCTGGGTGGCGGTAGCTATAAAATGAAAGATACTTGATCTGCATGTACTATTCTGGAAGCTACATGTCAAATTTGGTGACTCTAGCTCTTAATACCTAAGAGATTTGCCCAAGAAACATGATTTTGATATCGATTCTTATCGATCGGAAGTCGATCGTACTGAGCGACCACTAGGAGGACCAGCGTTCATGTTTCTAGCACCTAAAAACATGCGGACAGAAGAACGGACGGACAGACAAACGCACATGTTTAGATCGACTCGGCTATTAAAACTGATCACATACATTTGCACAAAACCATTATACCCTTTTATACCCATTTTCAATGAGTACAGGGTATAAAAACATAACTCACATGAGCTGAATGTGCCCAGGTTATATAGAAACTGAAAAAAAAACAACTCACATGAGCTTGAAACGGCGGCATGCAGCCAAGTGCAGCCAAGCCAAAGTCATGAAAAACCCACAAGTTGCATGCACCTGTCTCTCTCTCTCTCTGCCCTCTCCCTCTCTCTCTCTCTCCATCTGCCACATGAGGCATACTCTTCCTGCCATCATCTCTCCCACAGTGCTTATTGGGCTGCTGGCTGATTCTTTGCACGCGCCGCGGCTCATTTTATTGATGGATTGCCAAGTGGCTTTGCCAGCAGTTAAAATAAAATGTGCCATTGACTGCATGACAGAACGCCACGCCCCCTCTACCCTAAGCTTTGTCCCCATAGCCCTTAGCCTTGCTGCTGCCAATGTGGCTGCCGCTGCTGTTGCTGCCACAGACTCTGTGCGCGCTGACGTTCATGTGCATTTTGTTTCTTTTCATTTGTGTGTTTTTTGTTTGAATACTCTCGCAGAGGTTACTTTTATGCTGTCATGAACTATTTAACTTATAGCAGGAGACATTCTACATACTATAAAGTATATATATTCCTAATCAGGAGTGTCCCTATGTCCAGGTCAGTCTGTCCGCCTGTCGCTGTATTGACTCTCTTGTCGATAAGCTGTGCAAAGATCCGCCTTTCCGTTGAAATCAGTACATATATCAGAATCTATCGGATCGCACTACTATATTATATTATTGTCATGAAAAAGTGATATGTCGCACCAGCAAATCATTTTTGGGTTTGATCATGCTCTACACATAAGTGCAAATTCTAACAACATCGAACTACCATATCATATAGTTCTTAAGGCAGCATTAGACGAGACTGAGATTTATATGGCAAACACTTTTTCGAGCTATGTTGACATAACTCAGCCACTCACGGGCTTCACATAGGCGCAATCCGTAAGACGTATCGCTAAAAGGGTATTTAACATTCGGCGTGCTTAAGTAAACCAATTCTTTCTTGTTTGTGTTGTGTTTTTGTAGCTTCATTTTTTGCCACTAAGCTGTTGGCCAGTCGTGGTTGTTGCCATTGTTGTTGTTGCAGTTGCCGTTGCTGTTGTTGCAACTGCAACTGCAACCGCTTTTGACCCACGAAGCGTGTCGTGGCGCCAGCGATTATGTTTGTTTATAATATGCCCGCTTCGGTTTTTGCCCATTGTTGTTTTTGCTGTAGCCGCATCGCTTTACTGTTTTTATACCTATATTTTTTCTATATATGTATCTGTATATATATATATTATTTTAGCTGCCATTTCAGCTGCTGTTGTTGTTGGTGGCACGCTGCAGCGATTTTAGCGTCGCGCATTACTTCAGCACCGTTAAAAACATATTTACAAGCCACGTTAATTCTTAAAGTGTGGCCTTAATTTGATTTGTTTAGATTTGCTTCGTTACGCTTCCTAAATACCATACCTTTTTATTTTCTTTCTTATAAGGCCTGCCTGAAGAGGCACAGGAATAGAAACTTAAATTAATTAAATTTGTTATTAATTTGAAATTGCGCTCAATATGAATATTTTTGCAGCTTTAAATCAAGCATAAAAATAAATAATTTCCGATTAAGTTTATGTAATTGTCTGACTTCAAAAGAGTTGTTATCGGGTTAGGGTATTGTATTCTCTATCAAGGTAATTTCATAAAAAATTGACTTTAATAATTTTGGTTAGACGTAGCCAAAGACAAGGGTGAGGGTTAATAACAGAAAGAACAAGTATTAAGTTAGCTGGCATTAGCTTTGTAATCTATGCATATGTCTTAAAGGTTTAAAATATATAAGATTAAAAAAAAGTATATATATATATATAAAACAAATTAGGATAAAAATACAAATGAATGAAAAAAACAATGAAAATAAAAAAGATAAATTAAAACATCCCACGCCTTATTATATGTATATAATTTAAATACAAGAAAAATAAATAAATATATAAATAAAATAATTAAAAATAAAGAAAGATAAAAATTAATGAAAATAAAATAATAAAATAATAATTTAAATAAAAATAAATAAAAACATGCAATGTAAATATAATGTATATAAAATAAAGTACAATTACAAACTATATATATTAAATAAAGCCTTAATCTCAATATCATCAATATCTTAAACTTTTAAATTACTTAATCTTAAATCAAGAAATATTTTAAATAGCATGCTTAAAGCTTTTATAATAAAGCTAGAAATATTTGTAAAAACGTTAAGTTAATTTAAATTGTGAATAATTAAGCTAAGCATATTTAAAAACATACTTAAAGCTTTAGTCTAGCTATATTCCTTTATTGTTATCTAAAGCCCTGCTCTAAAATAAACATTTAAGAAAAGTTGTCTTTTATAATTTTGATTAAAATTTTACTTAATAATCAGAAAAATATATATTAGTTATACTTCAAGAGGTATTGATCAGCTTCCTATCGTAATATCTAGCATATCAAGCATATCTTCAAGCTCAGAAAGAGATATGCGTGCGCTTGGCGATGCGTGTCGCAGACTTGGCCCAAATTGTAATCAATTTGGGCACACATATGACCAAAATGGCTGCCACCGATTTTGGCCACGTTGAACATTTTGGTTGGCCCAAAGTTAAAAGTCAAATGTGAGCTCGAATTAACAACAGACACAGCAGCAGCAGCAACAAGAAGAAGACAAAATGTGAATTCTTGGGGATTTATGAGCGGGCATGCAAAAGAAACCGGCTTAGGCAAGGGTCTGCGCGAGCTAAGCGGTGTGGCAGGGCGGGCGAGTGGCAAGCTGGAGCCTAGGGCGACGTCTAACCAAATACGAGTGAGGCGGCAAGTCAAGTGGCATGCAATAGTATTTTTTGGCTAGCCAAAATGGCCAGCCGAGCTAAATGCAGCTTATGTATGTATATATATATATATATTTTATTTTGGCCAAATATGGCGATCGCATGCTGCGGCCATGTGGCAGGCAACGGCATAGATACATTACGAGCGCAGACATGGACTTTGGCTCAGGTGGAAACGGCGACGGCGACGGCGACGGAGACGCAGTTAAATGCTGCCGCTGCCGTTGTCGTCGCCACTTTGGCCAATTTTTGCACTTGCGCAAAAGGTCTTCAGACAGGTTACGCGCCTGCGGCGATTTAACCGTTTTCATGCAGCCAACCACAATAACAACAACAACAACTGCTGCTGCTGCTGCCTATTCGTGCCGCCTGCCTTTATTGGCCTCGCTGTGGTCACGCCAACGCCAAATCGCGGGGCCAACCAACTATGCAAAAGGGTCAGACGGCAGCGGCTTACATTTGGCGACCATTAGAAAGCAATCCGTCAGCGCGGTTTAGGCCAACAAGAGTCGCGGCTGCCGTGGCTGCTATTCAAAGGCACAGGCTGTGGCTGAGGCTGAGGCTGTGGCTGTGGCACACCCACGCCCTGACATGCCACCAGAACCGGTTTGCTTCGCTTGGTCCGGCACCCAAAATGTTCTCCTTGACTTTATTACGAATCACGAGCCAAAGCCAAAGCCAAAGACAGAACAATGCCAAAAAGGAGCTGCCGCTTGACCCAAAAGCACGCCAACGCGCATTGCCTCAGAAAAAAAAAAACAAAAACTTAAGTAAAAATAAACATGTAGGAGTGCTCTAGTCAACAGTGCCACGACTAGTAGATACCCTGCACGGGTTCAGCCATACGCATTAACACACAAAAGTACACACATGCTATTAAAAATATATTCTTAAATAACTTAAATCCTCAAATTTTACTTAACTTTCGGGAGAGTACGGAAAGAGATAATTATAAAATTAATTATGATGTTTGCTTTAACTTCAAAATGTGTGTTTATATCAAAAATCGAGGTTGTGTTTCTACAAATTTAACTACATTTTCGGGAGAGTAAGTTTTCCAAATCTTTTTTAAATAACTGTATATATTGTCAAATTATTCTGAAATTTGGAAGGCATTGGGGTTGAAAGGTTGTGTTTTTTAAGGATTTACTCAATTTTCGGAAGAGTGGCCAAACTTCTCCAAATCTTTTGGCAGCCCCATAAATAACATTATGTCTGATCATTATGAAATATTCAGGTTACGTTTAGTTATGCCTCTTAAACAAAGAGGAAGGTATTCAAGATACAGAAAAATGAGTAGAACAAATAAATAAACAAATTAAGCCCACAGAGATATGCTCAATTAATATATTCGAAATTTCGTTATTATCGATTGGGAGAAAATGTGGTAAGTTATCGAAAATATAAATTTGTTTCCCGCTCTATTTGCAAAAATTCATCGGGAATGTATGTACTTTCTAGAGTCGCATACTTTGTGTTCTTCAGTTATTTGCTGTACTGTTATTTACATATTATCATCAAGCCAATATACCCCATCCATTTTCATTAAATACGAGGTATTAAAAAGGTTTTCTCTACGCGACCGACATATTTATGACTAATGCCTGGCTTTTGGCTTTTTGGTCACTCGCATTTGCAACCACAAGTTGCACAGATAACGCGATCATTTTGGCTGTGCGGCAGCCAGCATCGTGGGCAGCTAAAGGCCATTAGAGCCGCCATCGGCAAAGCAGGTGACAGCGAGGCGCAAACATGGCAAAAGTAACTGACAGATGCGCACTGCACGGCCCACATGCTGCATGCAAGACATAGATACATGTATGTATGTGTATAGATACCGGTGTACAGATACATTTGTATCTTTGTGGCTGTTGGCTTAACTTTTTGGGGGCTGCTGTAGTTTTTTTTTGGCCGCTGACATCATGCGACTCCCCAGCTTTGCATAGCTTTTGTGAGTTATTGAGTTATTTATGCGCAACTTAGCCCGTCTCCCTGCTATGTTCTCTCTCTTCGCCTGCAACTTGTCTTGTTTATTTGTTTAATTAATTTGTAGCTGATTGCTTTACGGCTTTATTAGCCGAATGTCTGCCCACGCGGACCACTTGCAGTCGTTAAAGTATTGCAGCCAGTTAAGCGCAATTCACCAGGCAGATGCAAACACATTAAAATATTGCGTATACGCAACGTTGCAGCGCTTGCAACCTGAATCTGGTCCCAAAGACACTTCACATCATTTTGCTTAAACGAAAATTTATCTGTGTGCACATTAAAGTTTATGGCATTCCAAATTATAGCTATTATTTGGCCAGCAATTATTACGCCACGGGGCGTGGCCAAAGAGAGGCGTCCAGTTTATTATGGGTTTTTATGACAATTTTGCGCTTTTACTTTTTCTGCCGGCAAGTGCTTGCCACCGACCGCCCCGCACCCCACCCACTTGGTTAAACGTTTGCTGCTGCTGTTTATTTGTTTGTTCTTTTTTTTGCCCTTCAGGCGTGCTGCTTTTTACCCTTGTGGCATTTTTTGTGGCTTTATTTACCACTTGTTTTTTGTTGCCGTTGTTTTTAGCCTTTCATTGCTGTGGTCAGTGTTTGGGCGCTTGGAAAGCGTCAAAGCGGAATGTTTAAAATGCAGGCAGAATGATTTTTTTAAGTGGGAAGTTCATGCTATGTAGTTAAATAAGAGATTGCATTTTTAGAGATTGATTTAAGCTTGTTATATTGCTGCTAGTTGATATTAGTTATCTATCTAGATTTTTTAATTTTATTTCTCTTTGCATCGAATATTAAAATATAGGTATATATAAATTGTAATCTTTCTTTTTATAAAAATCGGCACCAGAATTTCAACTTGAGTTTTTCTTCATGCTATACGTCAAATTGTTTTAGATTCAACTTCTCATCTTTCTGTCAATGTTAAAAGGCATTGAAAAGATTTAACATGCTGTCAACTAGTACGTGTTCACTAGACTAACACGTAAATATAGACCATTATCGCTTACAGTTTCCTCAACTAACTATGCCTTGATGTTGAATACAAAAAGCATTACAGAGTATTCTGCTTGTAGTCTTCTGTTCCCCGTGTAAAGTCATATATTTTAAACTATTTAGCAAGTAGAGAGTCTTAGTCTAGACTAAGTTTGTATTCGTTTTAGAAATCCCCCACTCGGGTCGTATTGTTCACGACTGCGCCACTCTGTCGCTTGGGCGGGTGGTGGTAGGCAGTACTTTCCATCGGGATTCGCGCGAAATAAAATATGTCAGACACTTTATCTGGCAGTTAAACATTAGACAAGAGTACTGCTTTTACCATGTATTGCATTTTACACATTCGTTGCTGCCATATCTGCAATAGATTGTCAAGTGGCAGCACCGCAAGCTCTGCCCGATTTTTAACAGTCAGAGAAACTGCCTGGTCGAATTTTATTTCAAAAATTAAATAATAATGATTAATGCGCATTGCTTACTTAATAGATATTTATATTTATGTACTGCAGCGTTGCCATATTCGCAATTTTTAGAGACAGCGCTGCCATATTTGTGCACAATCTGTACATATTTTAATCATGAGGATAAAATAAGGACCTGATAACTAAAATGAATAAACGGACAAGCTCAGAATGGTGCTTACTTAATAAATAAACGGACAAGCTCAGAAATGTGCTTACTTAATAAATTAATAAATTACCTGCTCACCCGATAATTTTGGGAAAATGCTCAAATACTTAATCGGATCAATTTTATGTGGTTGATGCTTCTCTCAAAGGGACTTACCTAAAAAAGAGTTAAATATATATTAGTTATATACAATAATAAATTTGTTCAGGAAATAAATCTAAAAAATATTGAAATAATAATGATGATTCAGCTAAAGTGTTCAATGCATATCTTTGTACAGTCACGCTAAAATGTTTAGTTGATGCTTTTGGCTTTCTTTTTTTAAATATAATATTTAGTTTTTAAGTTAGTTAATATGCATGTCAGGTCTATGGATTAGTTTAATTAGTGTATATTTTAATTGTCAACTAATTTGCACACAACTTTGCAATTCTTGGAGCTACTTACAGCTAGGCTACATTAGATACAAGTAAGGTATGTGTGTGTATATCTATTTATATATATACACGTTAGTTAAGTGTTTATCAACTACGGCAGCTTAAGACTATAGAACCAGGTTCGGCGACCACGCCCAGTCTTTTAACTTGCGTGTAAATCTTGTGCAAATTACAATAATCTGGCAGCTCTATTTTGTCGTTCAGCTAGCAGCCAAATTGATCAGCCGCTTCTGCGGCCAATCTGGCAGCAACATGCAACTAAATTACTTCAAATTCATCAAAGTGCGGCAACAAAAAACTCAAGCAAATGCAACCAGAAACTAAGCTCCATGTGCCCTGTCCCAAAAGAGTTCTTTAAAGAGCTGTCAATCTTTATTAAATTGCAACAGCTGTCAGGTGCAGCAATTTAAACAGCTTTTAACTTAACACTTTTTGCAGAAATTGGCAGCACTTGTACATGATCGAGTGCTGCCAATTTGTTGCGTAGGTTTTAATTGAAGAAAGAACACGGAAATATTTTAATTGTATGCTATTATAACCTGAACCCATTAAATATGCGTAAGAAGGGTATAATAATTTTGTGCAAAAAGTATTTAACAGGCAACCTTTTGCTTCCTTAAGCATTTCGTCCCCATAAAGAATATATATTCTTGATCACTTCAATAGCCGAGTCAATCTAGCGATGTCCATCTGTCTGTCCGTTCGTCGTTAACGCACAATCCAACCCTTAAAAGCTAGAAAGCTGAAATTTTTACAATAGTTTCCTTTTGTGATGAAGGTGGACGTTAAGATGAGGTTTCGGGAATTTCCACCCGCAAGAGTGGAAAAATCGCTTAGCATCCGATCGGCTTCAAACTCATTTTCAAAGATCTTTGTTCAAATTCATTTGAGGGTGTTTCGCACTTTTCGAAAAAGCCATTCGTCCTTCGCGGAATCCAAGACTCCTCGGTAAATATGCGATTCAAAGATTTGTTCGGCTGAGTTTTAAGTGTTGTCCAATTTGCTTCAAACTACACAAGAACTTAATGAATAACCCTCAACAGTGGTTAATTGGCGGAAAACGATTATATGAAAGTTTTTTGTTTAGCGGCTGATCACTTTCAAATAATTTTCAAAGCTTTTTAAGAAAATTTAACCGATACGTGCCACGGGCAAGGCCGGGTTATACTAGTTGTTTATACATAAATATGTATATAACTTTCGGTCTTGGCATTACTTCCAGACACATCAATTGGGATTCGCAACTTGATTTTCGTTTGTAAGCAATCGGACTATATTAAACAATTTTGCAATATAATTAATTAATAACTTTTCCAATATAATTATCATTAGGCATTTTGCTATACTCCTACCCCAATTAAAGGACAATCAAGGTGCATGACAAACACTTCCAGTCGCGGCAAATAGACAGCTGGCCAAATCTCACATTTATTCACTAATCGGTATTTATGGATTTAGTATAAAGGCTCAGTGTATAGCTATCTGCTCGCAGTTGCACTTGCAATGGCCGGAATATTCAGACTAACGTATCCCTCTCCGCTTTCAGTTCGCATACGTTCCAGGCAGAGTTGTGCCTATATGTATCGTGTCATGATGTTCGTTGGCTGGATTCCACCTGAGCAGGGCTTGAGGCGGTATCTGTAGCTATGTTGGACGTGCTTTGTTTTTGCTTATTCAACAATTTATATACCAATCGGCCTAATGCTCAGCCTTATAATTGACTCAAAGAGACTTACGCCTGGAGAGTTTCTTAGTGTACTTCAAAATTGTTCAAACCTATTCGGAGCCTCGCTGAAAAGTATCGTATTGTTATTTTTCCAAGCGCGTCTTCACGAGACAACATCGATTCTTGATACCCTAGACGAGCGACTGCGCAGCGACAGCGATCGTCAAAGGATACACAAAGCTGTTGCCGACTCGAACTACATCTTCTTAGTTTATGGTAAACTTTACTTGGGCTATACGGTGTCCGATTTTATAGCCGGAGTAGCAAATAACCAGCCACCATGGCAAATGTACAACCCACTCTTCGATTGGCGCAAGGGAATGCTCAGCTTGTGGTCGCAATCTTTTCTTGAGTTCATGGCGATTTTCTTGATGGCTTCTGTGATACTTATTATGGATACATATCCCATCATGTTTCTAAATATTTTTAGAGCTCACCTCGACGTGCTTAAGAATCACATTCAAGGTCTGCGCACCGATCCGCTCAAGACAGAGGCTGAAAACTACGACGAGCTCGTGGACTGCATCTCCTACCACATGTCGATTCTTCAGTAAGTCTGAGAAGTATGTTCCATTTTCTTCCTCATTTATAACTTCTATCTTTTTAAGCAGAGGCTGTGAGTTATTGCGTCCAGTTATGTCGTGCACAATTTTTATACAGTTTCTGCTGATTGGCTTTGTGCTGGGACTTACGTTGATTAACATCCTATATTTCTCTGGACTATTCCGAGGCCTATCCTCGGTTATATTTTTTGCTAGTGTCCTGGTTGAGACTTTTCCCTTTTGCTACCTCTGCGATTCGCTCGTTGATGATTCCACAGACTTGGCCAATCTATTGGCTCAATCGAACTGGATTGATGCTGGGAAGAAATACAAGTCCACGCTGAAGATTTTTTTGCAACACGTGCAGCAGCCTATATTGTTCATTGCTGGAGGCCTCTTTCCCATCTCATTGAGCAACAATGTTAAGGCGGGTATATTTATTTATTAATGAATAATATCTTATGATTAATTACGATTTTCAGATGGCCAAGTTTGCGTTCAGCGTTATGACTATAGTGAAACAAATTAATCTGACTGACCGATTTAAATAATTCGATTTGAACACAGCATGTACGAGTCTGATGATGTGTAAAGATATTTATTTAAGGGACCATGATCTATTGTACCAGAATTAAATATCCAAACACTGAAATTATTTGATAAATCCTCTAAATGAGACCGTTCGAAAGTTGAAACTAAGCATGACTTGGAAGGTTTCAAAACACACACTTAATTATACTAATCTGCATTAAATGAACAGAAAAAAGTATTATTCTATGCACTTTACTGGGTGGGGTTTGAACCCAAACTTCATAGGGGCGTCTGTCATAGAGCCAGCCTTGAAATTGACAAATCAATCAAAGTAATTTGTAATATCCTCGTTTTTATTCCCTGAACCCATTAAAAATGGGTGTAAGGGTATATTGTATTTGTTCAAAATCCAAATGTATGTAACAGGCAGAAGGAAGCATCTCCGACCCCATAAAGTATATATATTCTTGATCAGCATCAATAGCCGAGTCGATCTAGCCATGTCCGTCCGTCCGTCCGTCCGTATGTATGAACGCAAGGATCTCAGAACCTATAAGAGCTAGAGACTTGAAATTTTAGATGTGGATGCTCCTAGCTCCCGCGCAGATCGAGTTTGTTTCCGATCATCGATAACTTGCTCCGTTTCCAAGCAATCGATATCGATATCCTGTTTTTTTGTCAATTTTGGTAAATAATAAGAGCTAGAGTCACCAAACTTGACATATAGCTTCTAAAATAGAATATATATATGCATTTGATTTTGGAAGAAAAGGGTTTAGGGTATCCCCTAGTCGAGAGCTCCCGACTAGAACCTCTTGTTTTGTTTTTAATCTCATACTCATTGCTGCGGGATTCTCTCTCTCTTGGCAGCTCGAAGCTCACGCAAACTTTGCACATGGATTGCCATCCACACATATATGACAGCGTTATATGCTTTTTCATACCCAGCTTGCAGCTCGAATTTTCCAAAACTACATATTTGTGGCCACTTTCGACCAAAAGTCAGATTTGTACGAATTTTAGCGTACTTGACTTTCTTTTTATTCTATCTCCATTCCTAAATGTCTTTCACAGAAGGTTGTCCTTGAGGAGTCCCAAATGATTGACATATCGATGTCCCTAATTACAGGTTTAGTTCCAAGTCCCGGCTTGTGTAGGACACCTTTAGTCGCGCGAACTAACCAGCTGGTCTCCTGCCAAGGGTATCCTTAAATTCTATATAAGCTAGCCACGTTCTGGTTTTTCGCACAGTCTCAGTTGCAATGCCCGGAATATTCAAACTAACTTCTCCAGCTCCCTTGGCCGCTCCTATACGTTCCAGGGAGTGTTGTGCCTATTTGTATCGGATTATGATGTTCGTTGGGTGGATTCCCCCTGAGCAAGGCTGGAGACGATATCTGTATCAGTGTTGGGCGTGCATCGTATTTGCCGCTTCTACATTTTTTCTACAACTTGGCCTTCTTTTCAGCCTTATTTTAGACTCGAAGAACTTTACTCCCGGCGAATTCCTTGGTGTGCTTCAAATGTGCTCAAACCTATTCGGGACCTCGCTAAAGAATATTTTTATGTTTTTTTACCTAACACGTCTGCACGAGACGAGATCGGTTCTTGATACCTTGGACGAGCGACTGCACAGCAACAGTGATCGTAGAAAGATCCACAAGGCTGTTGCCGACTCAAACTACATATTCATGGTTTACTTCAATCTTTACCTGGGCTATACGGTTTCCGACGTTATAGCTGGAGTGGTAAACCACCAACCACCCTGGCTAGCCTACAATCCATTCTTTGATTGGCGTAGCGGAATGGACACCTTGTGGATGCAAATAATTTTAGAGTTTTCGGCCATGATTTTGACTGCATCCATAATATTAATAATGGATACATATACCATTCTGTTCTTATATATATTTCGGGCACATATGGATGTGCTGAAGGATCATATCCGTAGTCTGCGTACAGATCCGCTCAAGAAAGAGGCTGAGAGCTACGACGAGCTCGTCGGTTGCATTACCTATCACAAGTCGATTCTTCGGTGAGTCTGTTAAACATATCCCATAGACTGATATTCTTTCTATCATTATTTGCATATAGATGCTGTGAATTATTGCGCCCCGTCATGTCGTTCACAATTTTTATACAGTTTCTACTCATCGGCATTGTGCTGGGATTAACTTCGATTAACATTTTATATTACTCCGGTCTGCTGCGAGGCTTATCCTCGGTTTTATTTTTTGCTAGTGTCCTGGTAGAGACTTTTCCCTTTTGCTACCTCTGCGATTCGCTCGTCGATGATTGCGCAGACTTGGCCAATCTATTGGCTCAATCGAACTGGATTGATGCTGGGAAGAAATACAAGTCCACTTTGAAAATTTTTATGCAAAACGTGCAGAAGCCAATCATATTTATTGCTGGAGGCCTCTTTCCCATTTCATTGAACAGCAATATTAAGGTCTGTATAATTATTAACAAATGGATGGAACAGTTGAATTTTATCTGATGAATTGGATCTTCCAGGTGGCCAAGTTCGCATTCAGCGTTATGACCATAGTGCAGCAAATGGATTTGGCCGCGCGTTTTAAATAAGTTTAAATATATGAGTATGAGTATATAGAGTAATCCATTTACGGACAAACAATCTCTGTATCTTAAAGTCTATAAAGCACAACTAAGATATAATTATTAACGCACCACAGAAAATAAAATAAAATACATGACGTTGCTTTATATAATACTTTTATTGTTCAACCCAAAACGAAGGATCTAGGAAGCTGAGTCTAAAGAAAAATGTTGGAAAAATTCATCACCAAATTGTAGAAAAGACTAGTCAAATTTGTAAAAGTATTTTGGAAACGTGCGAGAAAGATATTTGTTTAGGGTTTGGACCTGCAAGCGTAAGTTCGCTGGCACAAACTCAACAGCAATTTTCAATTTTCTTAATAACAACCAATGATGGAAATTTGAAAGCCCTTGACTCGATTGTACCGATTTATAGTATAGATCTTTATCTCGGAGCTCGATCTTCTGAAAATATTTTGAATGTTCGTCTTCTAAAACCTTAGATTAAGACCAACGCGCAGCTTAGGAATAAACTATAGGTATTCTACATAATATTCGATATATGTACGCACGGACGCGAAAATGATTGACGTCTAAAATTTTCCTAATTACAGGCCAAGTGTCGCGTGCCAGTACCGGGCTTGTGATGGACACCTTTAGTAGCTGGCATAAGGCAGCTGGCTTAATCCCAGGGGTAAAAAGCAGCTATAAAAGCAGAATATTTCTTTTTTTCTGCTCACAGTATCACTTGCAATGACCGGAATATTCAGACTAACTTATACAGCTGCCTTGAGCGCTCGGATACGTTCCAGGGAGAGTTGCACCTACTTGTATCGAGTTATGAAATTAATGGGCTGGATAGCACCCAAGCAGGGTATTAAGCGGTATATGTACTTGGCTTGGATGTGCTTGGTTTTTCTATTTCCATCGCTTTATCTGCCATTTGGTCTCGGCCTAAGTTTAATTTATAACTTCGAGAATTTTACTCCCAGCGTATTTCTGAGTGTACTTCAAATGGCTTTCAACGTATCCGGAGCAACCGTTAAAAGTTATATTGTGTACGTTTATATGAGTCGTCTGAACCAGACAAGATCGATAATGGACGCTCTGGATGAGCGACTGCAGAGCGACAGCGATCGGATGAAGATCCACAAGGCTGTGGCTAGTTCAAATTATCTATTTATGGTTTATGCAGTGCTTTATATCAGCTATACGGTGTCAGTGTTTGTGGTGGGCTTGGCAAATAGACAGCCGCCCTGGATGATCTACAATCCGTTCTTCGATTGGCGCAAAGGCGTGGCCAGCCTGTGGCTGCATGCGATGCTCGAGTACATTCTGATGGTATCGATGACCATACTGGTGCTCATCATAGACACATACACTCTTGTGTTTATAATTAACTTTCGAGCCCATATCGATGTACTGAAGGATCACATTCGAAATCTACGCACCGATCCACTGCAGACTGAGGCCAAGAACTATGATGAACTGGTCTACAACATTATTTATCACAAACTAATAGTGCAGTAGGTGCATTTGATATTTATATGGTATTATTTCGACTGCCATAAATTCTTCCATCCCGCCAGATGCTGCAACTTGATGCGTCCAGTTATGTCTCAAACCATTTTCATACAGTTTTTACTGGTTGGCGTCGTACTGGGCGTGACTATGATAAATGTCTTATATTTCTCTGGTTTATTTCGTGCAATTTCCTCGATCTTGTTTGTCACGGCCCTGCTGTTTGAGACCTTTCCCTTTTGCTATCTGTGTGACCAGCTTGTCAATGATTGCTACGAATTATCGAATCTTCTGGGTGAATCGCATTGGATCGACGCAGAGCCCAAATATAAGTCCACGCTGAAGTTTTTCATGCACAACCTGCAACAGCCGATTATCTTTACTGCTGGCGGCATTTTTCTCATCTCACTGAACAGCAATATCCAGGTACGTAAATATTAAATTTAATTGTTAATTATCAAATTCATTGCGATTTGCAGGTGGCCAAGTTTGCGTTCAGCGTGATGACTATAGTTCAGCAAATGAATCTGGCCGATCGATTTAAATAAGTTAAGTAAAAAAAGGCTTCAGCCTGTCTGAAGGAAAATAGACTTTTGAGTAGCATCAATTTGTATGGCAACACGAAAATCAATTTGCAAATTATATCCAGCCAAAACACACACCTTGGAGAAGGCATAAAAGTAGCTGCTTACTCCCTACTTCGATTTATTTTGTTACCATATTTTATTGACTTTGCAAAGTCAAAGCATATTGTCGAAGCAATTTCTCATTAATTATTATATTTTTTTCAAATATCCCTATCGAAAATATAAGAATACCACCCGACATATTTGTTAGGCCTTGGTGCCTTGAATATATCTGAATATTAAATGCTATATGCATTTTATGTTTCTGTATTAACAAGTTTAATCAAGTTGTAGTACGCTTTGAACAATAAAATACGAAGAGCTGTAGCTCTGACCTTAATAATAAAAAAATCCCCCAGCTGTAGGCCAAAACTTAAATATATTTATCAATTTTTTTTACCAGCATATGGCTTATAAGCATAATCAGATAAAAATGATGTCACAAATTGGCGTGTGAAATTCCAGAAACTGTGCAGCTAGCCAAAAGAACAAACACACGGTGCCAAAAGTCAACTACCAAGGTGTGCAAGATCCCAAGGAGCTTATGAGTGTGCGGGTTGTGTGTGCTGACCAAGTATCTGGGACTGCGGCACTCCGCTGGCTGTTTGCTTGCCACTGCAACACGTTTCAATATTGACTCTTAAATGTTACGGTAGCGCGGATTTGAGGCAAGCAGCTCTTTGCCACCTCAACGCTTCAGACTCATCATGTCTGTATATATACACATGTGTGTATGTGTGTGTGCGTGTGTGTGTGTGTGTGTGTGCAACAGGCTGTGGCTAAGCAGCTGCTTGCTTAATTAATTAATTGCCGATGTGGCAAAACTTTATTGTTTCTTGCATCAATCAAAAAGCTCAAAAATAACGAAAACATGAAACGATTGGCTGACTAGGATATACCCTGCGCTCAGCTGACGATTGGAATTCTCTTTTATGCATACATGCTTTATCCGGCGGCTACGTTTCTACTTTTCTAAACCCCACGCTCTGTAGGAGAAATGCGTTCTTGATTAACGCTGGTATTCAAAATCCGATATTTATAAACCCAAACACAAGGCTGTTTTTCTAAAAAAGAGTTTATTTTACAATTTAAGGGGAATGGGAAAAGATTTCAAAGAAGTTAAATGTTTTACATCTGTTTACTTTAATACGAACATCTAAATACCAAATTGAGTGTATCTAATTATCGAGCTATGCTTAAAAGATCATGCCTCGAAATCAATATTAATCGATATTATGAAACATTTAATTATATTTAGGTTTCGATAACGATTTTATATAGATGGACAGCTAGAGCGGCTCGGCTGCCTATGCTGATCAAGAACTATATAATTTTGTGGATTGGAGATGCCGTCTTGCGCCTGTTACGTACCTATGCACAAGCCCATTAGAGCCTGTTTACTTATTTTCAATGGGTTGAGCGTAAAAGATACAAAAAATAAACAAGAAACCTGTCTGTTGAGGCAAATTATTAAAAGGAAATAGTTGACATTCCTTGGTAAATATGCAATTGCAACGGTAACTGCAACTGCAACTGCAACTGCAGCGGCAGCGGCAGTGGCAGCTACTGGCTGCAACCTGAATTAGAGCCAAGTTGTCGATGATGGCTGATTGCCCCTATAAGGAAAACAGCCCGTGCCGTCGCGCAGCTATCTCTATTACCACGGCCAAGAACACGGCAATGGGAACAAATAACAAACAGCAGCCGTCGACTACCTCCTGTTTTCTGTTGTTTATATATGTATATTGACTTTTTTTTTCAGCTTCTAATTTTTGTAGGACAAACAATTTCCGCTGCCGCTGCTGCTGCTGGCTGGCTCCTGGGCATTGCCAAATGCCAGTAGTTATAAAAAATGCACAACCTTTTTTACGATTCAGCAGTTATCATTATTTTATATATTTTTTTATTATTTTTTTCTCTTGCTACAAGTCGGTCGTGTTTGCTGTTGCCTGGCTTGTTGTTGGCCAAATAAATTCTATAAGTAATAATCCAAGAGATGCAGCAACGGGCGGGCTATTGCAGTTGCACTTGCCCCAACTGGCCGCCGCGACGTCGTGAACAGTTAGAAACGTCGACGTCGCTTGGCGCTCAACTGGTTTGTGCGGCAAGTGCGGCAACTAAGCGGCAACAAGGCGGTTTTGAGGCCGCGCAACAGCTTCCTCCTTCTGCTCGTGAACAGTACCTTTAGCCAGCAAATTCTTGGCCAAAAGGGTATTTCGTGCGATACGAACAGCAACCACCACAACAACAACAACAACATCAACCTGGGCAATGTTTTTTTCCGCTCAATGCGCCGAGTTTCAGAGCCAGTTCGTGCAGTTTGCTGCAAGTTGTTTGGTTGCAGCTAGATAAAAATGCAGTTAATAAAACTGTAAAAACTGGACGCATGCGCAGCACAGCACAGCACACACACAAACACATACACACATAGGCACAAACACACAGAGATATACAGATGCAGAGCGCCCGCCTTGGTCTGGGCAAGTGCAACAACAACTGCAACTGGAACTGCAACTGCAACTGTGGCACATTGCAAGCTTTTGCGCCTTTTGCAACGCCATTTAATTGCCTGTTTGCATTTCACATGAGGCGCGCCACAGAAATGGGCGGTTCGCTGAGCTTTCAGCTTGCCCATATCCATATCTCAAGGGGACGGCGGTGGGGTGCACGGATCGTTAGTTCGTTTTTCAACAGATCAGCAGAGGGTTATGTGTTATTGCATGCTTTGTGAGGAATTGAACGTTAATTTAAACTGTTCAGATTTAAGTATAAAACTAATTTAATTTGGACTTAAATCCTCTTTAAAAGCAGTAAAATTTATATGATAATAATAAACATAGTAATAATAATAATCACATAGCAAATATTTAATTTAAATTTGCAGAAAAATTTTCCAGTTCTCTAAATAGATTTACAGATTTGTATAAAATTACCAACTGAAACAAGCTTCGTGAAGTGTTAAGGGTATTCCTTTTCATCATATCTGTTGCCATTTTTGAGTTACATTTCAAAAGGTAAATGAAGCCTAGATTTATAAACAAGTGCACTTCAAGCTAGTGCAAAAGCTCCACAAAAACCGCACTAAACGGTTTTTGAAACGAATATAAAAGTAAATATCATAAAGGATTCATAACTAGTTCACATTTAAAACCGTTTTGATTAGTTGCAGAACTGGTTCAGAATCAACTTTACAGTCAGTTAGAAACTTTGTTATTAAAGAACTTATATTTATTCTTTACTTTTTCTAATTTTTTCTATATTTCTTTATTAAAAGACATACAAAATTCGCAATAAATGTTTTATTTTTTTTACTATAGAGCTTTGAGCCAAAAGTGAACCGGCACAAAACTGACCTTCGTTCATTAACGACAATCGAGCGCATAGCAAGGCATAAACCTAAAAAAAAAATGCCATATTCGGCTAAGTAAAAACCAGTTAGCTGCAGCCACAACCAACCAGCAGCTGCGACTAACTAACTAGTAGTAAAATTAGCTTTAGAATTTTGTGTTTCTGTTTGTATTTTTTTTCCTTTTTATCTGTAGATTTTAATTTGCCAGCCAGCAACAAAACTTACAGAAAAAAAGAAGAAAATAAAAAAAGAATTAAAAACATGCTGAATTAATTTCGCATTAGAACACGCGCATGCAACGCGGCCAAAACGCAGCCAAATGGCCAAATGGCAATCCGGTAACCGAGCCAAAGGGGCGACTTCTAGTTCGGGAACCAAAGTGGAAGTCGTCGACTCAGCCAAGCTGCACGCTTCGCTCCGCTGCCATTTTGTGCGGCATAAAAAATAAAACACAGAAGAAAAAAATAAACTTGTTTGCCAAACAAACAAAAAATTAATAAATTAAGACAACTGTAAAATTTTTGAAACAATTGCTAAGTTACAGCTATTTAAAATAAACCTCACACATTGAATAAAAAATCATTGTTTTATTTTTCTATATTCTATAAAAAATATTTAAATAAATTGATAAAAATTGCCCAATTGCCTAACTACAGCCTTTTTGCTTTGTATGCCGAAAATGTAATACCCTTGCAGACATTTGCTTTTAGCTCAAAGGTGTGAATAGTTAAGTTCGTGAATGATGAGTTTAATGTCTTGGAAAACAGAATACAATAACTGTTTGATATAGGGATCCGATCAATTCCGACATATGTACTGACTGCACCAGAAATAAGGATCTTAAAGTTCTAAGACGAAAGGTTTAACAATGAGAGCCTTGTTCTTATAGAAACAGACAGACGGAAACGGTTGTATAAGCTAGGCGGCTGATACTGATCTAGAATATATATACTCTATGGGCTGACATTTCTTTTCTACAAGGGTATTAAAATATATATATATTTCTCATAGAGTACAAGAAAGCACGGTGGCTCAAAAGAATTCTTTAGAAATAATATAGATTTCTTCCAATAAATAATAATAATTGGAAATCGTTTACCAGAGCTTTAAATGGGTTAAAGGTTTTACAACTTTTGGTCAAAGAAAAATGCTGAATTACTCGCCCATAAAAAATAATTAGACCAACTCTTAAAAAAAAAAATTAACCAATTAATAAAAAAGACAACTGTAACAATTTTTATATATTTTTTCATAAATGTAAATAATGCTTTTTGTGCCATCTTAAAAATCGCTTACAAGCGCCAACAAACTTGGCCCAAAACAATTGAACAAAAAATTTAAATAATTTCTGCTGATTTGTTTAAACGAAAAGCCGCAAAAATAAAGAAAAGAAAACCTCTTCAGCTTTTTGTTGACGCAGCTGGGCCGAGTTCAACTTGCGGGCAGGGGCAAGGGGTACGCTCACTCGGCTTACAATGTTGGAGCCGCTGGCGCCAACGCCGGCGGGGAGACAGCCCCTCGCGAAGGTCTACGCAAGCGCCAGCTGCCGCAGCAGAAATTGCAAACAGTCAAGCAATTCAAAAAATATATTTTTTACTTAACAATGCTTTACAACAAAAGCAACAACAACAAACAGACGCTTAAGTGCTGTAATGTGCCGCTTAGTTGGCCATAAACGGCCGAAAATTTGTTCGACAAATTTTGTTTGTTGTTGGCACAAAGAGTTGTACGACTTTTGGTGGGCATGTGTTATGAGTTTGCAGACGGCCAAGGATTGGTAGTAAAAGTACAGTCGTTACCTACTATAATGAACGCGCTTTGAAGCTGCTTGAATTAGAGATCTGACAAGCAAATATTTATATACCCCAGTAGAGGGTATTATAAGGATCCCTTCGATCCCTTAAAGTATATATATTTCAGATCAGCATCAACAGCCGAGTTGATATAGACAAATCCGTCTGTAGAAGTGCAGCTCTTACTTTATAAATGAAACTAAGAAATATATATGGTAAGAGAAATAGTTTAAAAATTTGCAATTTAAAGAAAGCCTAGTTTTTTTCTCTATATTTTACTATATGTAAATATGCCTATACACCTTCGCCTCAATCTGTTTTTGTTGTTGTTTAGCTTACATGTAAATTTACTTGGTGGTTGTTGTTGCTCTTGTTGTTGTCGTTGCCGTTTTTGAAGGTTAAAAACACGAAGAAAAAAAAACCAAAAACAACTCTACAGCGTTTAGTTTATTGCCAAATTAGTGGGTCGAAGACAACAGATCCACTAGACCCACTGACATAACCAGCACGAATGAAAGCAACAACAACAACGACACCAGCAGCAGCAGCAACAACAACAACGACAACAACCACTTCATTATCCGTCTGTTTTGCCCGTCGGCTATTTAGCATAAAATGTGTGTCAGCAAGGTAAAGGGCGTTCGTTGTAGCCAACAAAACCACCTACCTTTACCCCAAACAGCCGCCTCTCCCTTCCAAAGCCTCTACCCCGTGGCCATAGCTGAACAACAACCGCCCGCTATGATATACAGTCGCAAAGTTGTTCGCGTTGTAAGCATTTGAATACCTAATAGACTGCCAGGTCTATTTTACAATTTTTGTTGTTTTTGTTGTTTTTGTTGTTTTTGTGTTTTTAACGCATGCGAAATTGTTTTTTTCAATTTGTTTCTGCTTTTGAAATTTTACAAGAAATTTATCGTTAGCTTTGAGCTTGAATCTAGCCTTGAATTCAAATTGTTGCTAATTTATTGTTGTTACAAGCACCTTAATTGAGCTGACTAAAAACATACAAAGTTAGCTGTTTTATTATTTGTCTCTATTTTATATATTTGATTTTATTTCCTTTTATGTTAGGTGCATGTTTTTTATAGCGTTTACCCGTGGAGGTCAATTTGTTTTAGGTTTTACTGCACATTCGCAAATATTATCTGGTTGTTGTTGGCGCATGAATATTTCAAAACCTAATAATTAGCTAGCATTTAAGTTCGAGTTTAACTAAATCGAGAGCTTTGTATATAGTTTAATGATTATTTATATTTAGAACTTAATTTTTACTTTTTCTTGCGCTTTATCAACACAGATAGACAGAATTCTTTTATTGTGGGGTTTGGTATTGTGCGAATGTATCTCACAGGTAGAAGGAAGCATCTCCAAGTCCACATAAAAAGTATATATACTCTTATACATATATATACATGTATAATACAAAATTAAAAAATTTTTAGTAAACTAAAAACTAAAATATTTTTAAACATAAAATAGAATCAAATTGTTTGCAGGAAAAAGAGATTGTTGGCAGAACCTTCAATTCAGTTGTGAGTCCTAATAGTTTTTGCAGGTCGCACTAGACCCCTAAATTCTTACTAAAAATCACAGCTTTTAATCATTTAATTTTAAAGGATATCAAAATGTTTATAAAAAATAGATTCAATTGGATTTTAAGGCATGTGCAAGTTAATTAAGCTAAATAAATGTTAATGTTTTGATATGCTTATTATTCTGACAAGAGTTCCGAGCTTCTCCTATCTACACAAACTTGTTTATATATTGTGCTTCTTTCTAGTTAAATGCCTTAGTTTTTAAGAGCTTCAAGCTTTTTAAATATGTATAATATGTATTCACCTAGTTTTTCAAATCTTTTCAGCTTAAGAATGAAATCCAACTGCATATAGACAATTCTTCCTTTAGACACAACATTTCGTTGTGCCTGAAGGTTAGTTTAACAGTCAAAATTTCGTGCAGATAAATTCTAAAATATATATAGAAAACTTAAGAAATGAATACGCTGCAAACCCCAACAACTTTCTCTGACAGCAGAAACGCACCTGCACTCCACCTGCAGCCCTCCCAACACCCCGCCTGCGCCCAATTTTGGCCGTTGCCAACCAACTTGAAGTTGAGCATCTTCAAGTGTTGACAACCAGCTAAAAGTCGGCTGCTCGCTTGGTGTTTTGATTTGCCAGCTGGCGTATTTGCCACATTTTCACATTGTTGGCAATTTGGTTGGCTTTTGCTCGCCTCGCTGCCACAAGTTGCAGTTGCAGTTACAGCTTGTAAGGTGGCTTACCGATGCGCCGCAATTTTGGCTTGACTGACTCACGGTTGCGGATCAACCAAAGATAAATATATTTATATCTATATACTATGTGCGTGAGTGTGTGTGCGGCGTCTGGCATGACTCAATTAATTTAGCTTCGCAAGTGTCCAGACACAGGCAGCAGGCACCAAACACACGCCCAGTCTGGAGCCCAACACGAAAAGGCAGTGCTAAGTTGACAACGTCGAGGATTATGCAAAGTTGTCGCGGAATGTGCGAGCGCATCTATATACACTCACATATACATAGATATAAATACTCGTATATATGTGCAGTTGCTTGTGATTCATGGGCGTGCAAGATTTATATGCGAAAGCTTTGGGCCTTAAGTAATATTCAAATTGGTTTATCTGATTTCTTGACCACACACAACAACAGCCGCCGCATTTAATTGGCCAGGGCAAAAAGCATTAACAACAAATAAAATAAATGTGCGCACATAAAAAACAAACACAAATAATAATAATAATATGCAGACTGCAAAAAATAAAAAAAAACAAATACAAACAGAAATTTTGATGACGGCACTTCCGGTGCAATTAAGCAGCAAATGTTTCGGGCTGGAAACGAAACTGGAAGCCAACCAGGCTGACAGCGCCCAAGTACTATATATATGTGTATGTGAATATATATATATAGCTATTACAAGATTTTGTTGTTTTTTGTAACATTTTGGAATTGCCTTTTGGCATAATTTGCGGCGACAAGTAAAATGCTTATGACAAATGCAGCCAAGTGGCCAGAAACTGGGCGACGGTCGCTTCACACTTAATAAGACATAATTTGTGCAACTTTATGAGAGGCAGCTTTTCACAAATTTTTTTTCTATGCGTGCAAATGCGTGGGCTCCAGCGCGGAACCCCAATTAAATGGCCAACATGTTTTGCATTTTGACGAAAATGCGATTATTTACAGAAAAATAGAAAAACAGAAAACATTTTACGGCCCGAAGAGTGGCAGCAGGGAGGCGGGACCATAGGCAGACGTGCGGCCTTTCTGGGCATGCAATAGCATCGGCAACGGCAACGGCAACGCCTTCGCTTTCTGCACTCGTTCTGTCAAGCAAAATATTGCATTTGTGGCGACACTGGCTGGGAGGAGGGGGCACGAGTAGTGCTCTCTGTCGGCTGCCAAGTCCGGCACTTAGACGCTTGGGACAAGTTAATTTTGTGGCGTCTTTTGTGTTTTCTGATGTATTTAATTTGTAATTGGTGCAGACGTGCAAATCTAATGCACTCTGGCCAAATGATAAATTGCAGCAAAAGTTTTTGTCTGTCTGTTTTTGGTCGACTTACGTGGCGTATGCGCAAAGCGCGAATATTAATAATACGCAGCGTTGTGCACCTTGGCTTGCGCTCTGCCCCCTTCTCACTCTTTCACTCCAACACTCTCCCTCTCTCTCTCTCTTTCTCTCTCTCTCTCTCTCTCTATCTCTCTCCTTCTCTCTCTCTAATTAAAACAAATCATTCCCGCCCGTGTTTAACAACAATTGACAAACAGCTCACAATTGACACATGGCATAATTGACAGAATTAACATCTGCAGCGCATTTGGAGTGCTTTCATCTCGCGAATTTTGTATCTAGCATCTATCTCCAACTGCTCTAACTGCCACAATTGGCATCTTTTAGCTGTCGCTTTCATCATTCTGTTCACCATAATGCTGGCTAATAATGCGGAAAGTGCTGTCACAGCAACTGTCACAAAACTGTCATTTGCATAATGAAGCTGACTTTGTGGATGGGCTCGCGTTTGACAAATTACTCAAATGCCTTGCAATGACTCTTCTCTGACGAAACGCTGCTCAATTACAACAGCATTTCACACTGAATGCATTGCTTGCGCGAAATCTAACAATTGCTGAGTAGGTGTTACGAACTAGAAGTACACATACCCTGTATCGAACGTCTTCAAATACAACACGTCAGGTGCAGAGCTTTTTTCTCACACCATCTATATTGCAAGGCACGAACGTTTATAGTCGACCCATTTCAAACTCGGAATTGCAATTATAACTTAACTTATAGGCAAGCCTTTTAAGAAAGAACCACCATTAAAGAGAATATTCAAATCTGAAACTTAAAAGATTCATGAGATTCAAAGATGAAACATTAAAGATTTATAAGATTCATAGATGAAACGTGAAATTTCATAAGTTTCAAAGATGAAACCTAAAAGATTCAAAGAATTTAAAGATGAAACGCCAATGCTTCATACGATTCATAAGATTCGAAGCTGAAAGTTCAAAGATTCATAAGATTCTAAATTCAACGTAAACGATTTATACGAGTCAAAGATAAAACTTAAATGATTCATAATATTCAAAGCTGAAACGTAAATGATTCATTAGGCTAAGCACTGATTCATTCCAAAATCCGTGCATGTCTCGCATAGTTTTACTACAGGGTATACACACCTTTGCATGCGTAAGGCCCGCCCAGTATGCGTTGTTAAAGATAGCCCAAATGTGTTGGCCATCCACACAATATTTGCCGACTTTTCAACTGTCAGCGAAATTGGGTCAAATTAATAACCAGAAAAATGCGTGTACAAAATGTGCACAAGTAATGCGAAAGCACGCATAAAAATAAATAAAAATTAAAATACGCATACACACACACACACATACACAGGCGCACATACATTATGAAAATTAAAAACTAAATTAAATACTGCGCTGGCAGCGAAAGATGTCTACAAATTTACAAAACAGCCAAAAACAAGCTACGCTGACACTTTCGATTTCAATTCACAGAGTGTGTGTATGTGTGTGTGTGTGTGTGTGTGTGTGTGTGTGTGTGTAGTTGCCACTTGGCCGCAATTGTCAGTAAAAATGTTTGAAGGTGGCACCACCAATGCGACAGGTGCAAAAGTTGGCGACAATTTTTAATGAGCTGCAAAAAGGCAACGACGAAAACATATACAAATATATATTGTCTATAAAGAACCCACAAACAAATAATCAAAAGTCATTTAAATTAATTAAATTCCCAGATCTGGCAACTACTTGGTTGCCTAATTCAAATGTATACCAAAATTTATATTTTAATTATTATTTTACTGCGATTTTCGAGATCTTTTCTAATATCGAAACAGGCGCAAATTCTTAGGTAGGATAGTTTATGGCTTTAAGTTATTACAGTAAAAACTCTTCTAAAGGACACTTTTCTAGGTGAACGCTTCGTTAATTCTTCCTTAGGACAGTCAATCAAATTGTATCTAGAGCATTACATATGTATTTATATCGCTTCAAGAAACTACGGTAAAAACTCGTCTAAAGGACATTCTCTTTCGGCGGACAACCCTTTTGGACGGCTAATTTCTCTGAAGCCATTGTTACTTAAGCCTCCCTCCATTAGGCGGACACCACTTCTAAAAGTTACCCAAAAGTCGCTGTCCGCCGTAGAGGGTCTTCACTGTATTAGATTTATTTGTCAAGATTGTGGACACAAAAAACACAATTCAAAAGTTTTGGGATCTTCTCCTTTTGCAGAGTTCAATCAGAGAATAATGTTTCATGAATTAAGAAACAGAAATATTAATTATTTCTACCCCTTAACAATCTATTGTTAACTTTACTCTTTCCGTTGAAAAGCTGCATTAATTCATTTAATTTGTTAATTTACAGCAACTTAACACAAACTAAACACGTTTTGTATCATAATCACAGCAAAATGAGATACTTTGAAGAGAAATAATAATAATTTCAAGTAAATTAAATTAATTGCTAACCCAAATTTGGCGTATTAAATGCCACATGGTTAACGCCCGTTTTAGAAATACTCATTAAAAAACAAAAAAAAAAATAAATATAACTGCATGCATATATGTATGCAATAAATAATTAAAGAATACAACAGCAACAATTGTTGTTTTACTATTATATATAATAAACGCTCGCATGTTGTTGTTGCGCTGCGAATATTGCTTCCTTTTCGGCATGCGGAGTAACGTAGTATAAAAATATATAAAATTTAAATAAACAAAAAATAAAAAAAAAATAAAAAACAACAAGACTAACGTATCAGCAGCAGCAGCAGCAGCGACAACAACAACAAAGGCAGCAAACAAAACACAAAAGCAAAGCAAAAGAAAAAATTTCAAGGTCAGCGCCGAAACGTGCATGCAAAAATTAAGCGCACAAAGAAAGAGCGAATAAAAAGTAAGCGAAACGAAAAAAAAATTGAAGACAGACAAAAAGAGAGTGCCAAAAAAAAATGAGCAGAGGAGAAATCAAAATTGTTCACTTTTCAGCTCTGTTTTTTTTTTTCGCCGTAACCTACCAAGATAATAAAGGGCACATAGCATGCATATGTAATGGTTAGAGTGTGACAGCGACAGTTCAATTTGCCTTAAGTGTAGGCACATGCATGTGTATATGTTGGTATCCATATACATATGTACATGTGCATGTAAAGCTTATAGCGGGCTATATACATATGTACATATGTACATACATATTTAAATAAATTAGTCTAACCGAAAGTTTTACAATTAATAAATAAAAAATAAATAAAATTCCATAGCTCAGCCTATCTTAGTATTGCCTACGCAATTGCGTATAGGGTATTTTCTAGCCATGAGAACATTTGTATGTATTAATAGCTCTTGATATCTTTTACTGTAAATTGGCATACATATGTAGGTATTTTTATTTTATTGACTTATATGTACATAGTGCTTGCACCTAGCGATTTTAACTAACTACTATAAATATATTTATGTATTTATTGTATTTTCCGGTCATCCATTCATGCTTATTCATATCTAACGCGTTTAAGTAATCAGCACTGCTTGATAAGAAAGTGCAAAAGGGGGTTAACATTCGAAATACATATGTACATACATATGCAGGCAGAGATTACATCATGTTTATTTTACAGTCAATACTGCATAAATTTTGGAATCAAATTGCAATTATCTTTGCTCTGGCCCAAGTTAGCACAAATAAAGGCTTGATTCATCTCATAAACACTTTAGCATAATTAGGGAGAAGAGCAAGAGTGGCTATGTACAGAAGATACTCATGAGATGCAGCGTAAGCCGTGGCCGCAGTAACAGCGCAGCAGGCAGACAGGCGGCAGAGCTCCAACTCCAGCCACTTGTCCTTGAATGTTAAGCGAAGCAAAAGAAGATCACAAAATCGCCAAATGAGCAGCCGAAGCGATGGCAGCGACGCCAACGCTGCCAAATGCAGTCAACGTCAACGTCTGCGGCGACGCCATTAGACGAAGCGACGGCGCTGTTGCTGTTGTTGCCTTTGGGCTTGGCTGCTGCTGCTGCTGCTGCTGGTGCTCAGCAGTGAACAACTGTCGTTGCTTGTTGTTGTTGCTGTTGTTGCCTCTCAGCTCAGCATAAATTCGCAAAGTATGCGAAATTTATTAGGGTCTGTTCGCATGGGCAGCTGTTGTTGTAGTTGTTGTTGTTGTGTTTGCTGCTGCTGTCGTGTTTCGTCTAATTTAAAGTTCACACACATGCACACAAAAGGCTATGGCTGTGTGTCCGTGTGTGTGTAACTGAATACACTTAAAAGAAACCCGAAATAGCTAACAACAACAATATGCGCGTATATGTATGTATGTACATACATATGTATGTATGTTTGTTTGCATGGGCCACTAACAACTACATCAAAATGTTTATATTAATTTTTTTTGCTGTTAAATTTGATTATTTGCTGTTACTGTTGTTGTAGCTGCTGCTGCTGCTGTACGTTTCTTTATTTGTTGTGCTCTTTTAATTTTTTATTGATGTGTATTTGTTAAATTTTTAGCAAAGCCAAACCAATACAAATGCACAATTTACTGCTTCTCTCACTCTATTACTCTGTGTTTTTCTCGCTCTTGCTCTCTGAAAGTGCTATCGCCCCATTGTGTGTGTGTGTGCGTGTGACTTTTTTGGCAACTTTTTGTATGTGTGTGTGTGTGTGTGTGTGCACAGCTATTAACGATGTGGATTAAACAAATGGAAGAGCGCGTGTTTAGCTAAGTTAAATGTAAACCTAACAAAACACAAAATCTAAAATTGTATTTTCTAATCAAAACATTTGATAAGCGAGCGGAAAACAGATTTCCGTAATGGCATATTTTTTTTTAAATGTATTTTTGTTATCTGCTTTAGCATTCATTCAAGATAGGAGCCGGGCACAACAAACACTTTACCTTAAGTGTCTGAAACTCAACAATTGACCGACATCTGATTTAATTTAGTTTTTTTATAATTATCTTTTTAGTTTCGTTGAATTTTGGCAATAAGCCGTATTTTTTTTTAGGGAGAAGCTTTTTATTTAAATAGAAAATAGTTTGTTTAATATTCCAAAGGTTTTTCAAATTTATTTGAATTTTTAATATACAGTATTCTTGGAATATATAAGAAAATATATATATTTAAAAAAGCTATCTGACTTCTTGGCTTAAATAAATATGTGCAATTTGAAGATACAAATATCAGAAACTTTCGCATGTGCCAAGATACATACTTAGCTTACCTTAACTTGCTTTGCCATATACAATATGTAGAATACACTGTAAATTCATTCTTGGCTAAGAGACTTGTAACCAATATCCTAAAACTTGATTTTGTGCAACTTGATAAAAATCAAGTTAACCCTGATATAAGGCATTATATTGGTAAGCTACTTGAATGGGGATTTCAATTTTTGTTTTATTTGATTTTCTTTTTGGTTAACCCGACATGCTGGCATTACATAAGCCCGTACCTGAGACAGCTCACACCTCGGAACTGCCTCACAACGTCCCAGTTGGTTAAATGTTGCAGGCCATTAGAAACGACTGGAAAACCTACTTCAAAAACATGTTTTAACCTTTTTCGTGGCGTGCAAAACTCAAACTCAAATTGGTCAAGCGGCGCAGCCGCTTTACAAGTTCCAAAAAAAAAAAGCGAAATACACACACACACACATACACACACACACACACACACACTTGCCAACAAGAACAAGGTAAAAGGGTAAAAACGAGGCACGCCAAAAATTTGCAAAAATGGCAACAACAACAACAGCAAAAAATACAAATAAAAAAAATTCAAAGCGAAGCTGAAGCCGACGCGACGCTTCGCAGCCTGTGGCCAAAACGAGCGCATGTGCCGTCGTCGTCGTCGTCGCCGCTGACTGCGCAGCTGGCGTCGCTGTCGGCGTTGCCGTCATCGGCGACTGTCAAACCTTTGAGCGGCGATGGCGACTTAGACGTGACTTACAAACTAAATGCGCACGGCTCAAGGTTAAAAGCAGTTTATTTGTTGTAAGCCAGCGGCCAAATGGCCAACAGCTAAACAGCTAAGCAGCGCAGCCAGCAGGCGATGGCCAACAAAAGCGAAAAACGAAACTGAAAACGCCAAAAAATAACAAAAATAAAATAAAAAAAAAAAACCGAAAAAGAATCTCAAGCTGTTGTCTGGCTTTGATCTACCCTGTCCTCATCAAAAGTGGCTTCAAAATGGGTATATTGGTTGTGTGCAAATTTCAACAACAGGCAGAAGGAACTGCAACGCCATAAAGTAAATATAATCTTGATCAGCAGCAATAGGCCAAAAGCCCATGTCCGTCTATATGAACCTCCGCCTTCTTGGCACTGGGTTACTAATAGAAATATAAGAGACTTCAAATGGAGACTCAGATCAAGTTTGTTTCGAAGTCAGCATAATAGCAATAGCAAAGTCCATGTCTAATTATGTCTTTCGTCCTTATTCATATGTGGAACTTTAAATACTAGAGACCTTATGATTTAGAAACAGATCAAGTTCGTTTCGAGAATAATCAGCACCAATAGCCAAGTCTATGTCCATCTGTCTATCCATTCTGTCCTTATTGATCTCGAGAACTCAAAGTGCTAGGTTATTAAAACATAGCACATTTTATGCACACGCAAATTAGTTTTGCATCCCCGATAACTCTAACTCTCTCAAGAAATCGATAAAAATCAGTTTTTACTTGTTAAGTACCCAGTTCATGTCTGTCTATCTCTTACGTCCTTATAGATCTGGGGAAGAGTAAATTCTAGAGACTTGAAATGTAGAATACTGTTCTCGTGAAATCGATAAAAATCGATCTTCAGCATCCTTACGTCCTTGTCAATTTTTTTGATTATTGATATTCCGCAATACATATGGTTGGAATTATGGAATATTTCACCATAAAGAAGAATATTCGACTGACTGACTCTAATATAAAAAAAAATCAAACAATATTTAGCCTTGGGCGACATCAACAAGTCGAGCACATTCGATTTAAGCAGACGTATGTACACACACTTTCACAGGGCATCAGTTAGTCGAGCAAATTCGATTAAAGCAATTTTGGGCGGCGTAGACATGCGCATTGATTTATGCACACATTTGGCAGATTGCAGGGCATCAGCTAGTCGAGCTTGCTTGTTGTTGTTGTTGTCAAAAGTGTTATTGTTTGTTTCAGCTTTTGTTTTGTTGGAGGACTTTGTCTGGGCGAGCCTGTGCCCAATTTTTTTTTTATTTTTGGGGCGTGTTTGAAATGCTAACAAAACAGCAGTTAGAAGCTGCCACTGAAGATTGCTGCTGCAGCTCATATTGCCCGTTATTGTTGCCCCATTGTTGCAATATCACGTAATAATAGCAACAGTTGCCGTTGTTGCTGTTGCTGTTGTTGTTGTTGTTGTTGTTGTGTGCGAAATTGATTGCCAGTCGGCTTTTGTGCGCAGCGATAAAATGGCTTTCAATTAATTAGTAGGCAATTGCATTGGCAAATGCTCGTATCAATGTTGGCTAAAAGAAAAATCGTGTTTGCGCAACAAACAAATGATTCAACTTTAACCTGACCCCGCGGGTCTGTCACAGCAGCAGCCGCAGCCGCAGCTGGAGCAGCAGCAGCGATCGAGCTAGCAGCTGCAGGATGACATCACTGAAATGCCTTGCCATTTGTTTAATAATGCAACAAAAGCAGAAAACCAAATAAATGTTAAATGTTATAAATTACATTTGCGCACAATTGTCCAAAAATGTGCATTTGCATTGATTAGACAACGGGGGTTGCTTCCAGCTTTGCCAGCTGTCGTGGCAACAAAAGTAGCTGAATCTTTTGATGAAAATAGCTAAAAATTTGAATAAGCACGCTGACTAGTGTTGCCAACAATCATGAAAATGGAAGTGTTAGTGTTGCCAACAATAGCTGCATTATAAAAGCGAAATAAAGCTAAAATAGCTATAAATGTAAACAGTTGATCATTGTTGCTGTCGCGGCAACAGAAGTAGCTAATTCAAGTAACGACTGTTGCTGCAAATTCAAAGCTAAAATTTAATGCTTAAATGCTAAATAGTGGTAGAAATAGCTATACATTTAAACATTTAGTCTTGTTTGCAAAAAAGTGGTTGAATTCCATGATGAAAATAGCTAAAAATGCATTTGAATTAGCATGGTTGTCAGCATTGCCAACTATCGCAGCAAAATTAAAGCTGTATTCAAAGTAAAAATTTCATATACATAAAAGCTATAAAATCTTAATTAAACTAAAAAGGGTGAATTAAAGTCTAAAAATATCTGAATAAATGTAAAACCAAAAACTAGCTGCAAATGGCTACAAATTTAAATTAGCAGGCTGGCCAGTGCTGCCAACTGTCGCTGCGAAATGCAATCTGTATTTAAGGCTAAAAACAGCTTATTAAAACTGAAAATAGCTAAATAAGAGCTCAAGAAGCTTAGAAGAAAGTTGCCAATTTCTGCAAAATATGATTTAATCTAAACCTATAAAATGACTGAATGACAGGTAATTGCAAATTTCAACAGTTTCCGGTGACGACATCTTAAATAAAGCCAAACTTAGCTGGAAAAGAGCTGATTTCGCTGACATAGCTTAATTGTCGCTGCAGCAGTTGCTGTTGCTCTTGCTCTGGCGATGTTGCTGCCACCCACAACATGCAACATGCACGCTAGCGCCCACGCGAGCCTAACCAAAGCTGTCAAAATATCAGTTGCAGCAACAACAACAGCAACAACAACTAAATTAACAAGTTAACAAATGCAAAATCAGTAGTTGTTGTAGGTGCCACAATTCAAATTAATTCAATTAGCATGCATTGCGTATTTTGTTTGCCATCAACTATTTTAAATTGATGACGTCGCCGGAGCTTGGTGCTGCTCCTATTTGGCTGGCAGCACCAGCAGCTAGCTGAGCCCCAGTTATAGCCGCACGATCGCTTTGTATTTGTCCTTCACAAGTCGTTGACTAAATTGGAATTGATTTGGCAACATTTGCGGGCAATTTGACTTTGACCATATGGGCGCGGGCAGACGATGTTTATGCTCAAACTTTAACCAAAACTTTAATGGCAACGATTAAAGTTTGCGCTGCAAAAATTCATTTTCTTGCGTGCCCAATTGATATCAAGCTGTGCACAATATGCGGCCCACCAGTGTCGGTCATTAGTGATATTACAAATTGTACGCAAATTTTAAATGCAGCAAGTGGGTTTGCTTGGGATTAGTTACATACTTTTATTTCTTAAGCATTTATTATAAAATAGAATTTAGTTACGTATAGTTGAATTATATGTGTAACTAACGTGTATTACTCAGCTTTGTCCGGGCCAAGTTTAAAGGTTAAGGACACTGCTTTTCTGCATTTGCACGCACGTGAGAAATTGTATATAATTTATATACATATAATGGATTATAATTCAGCTCGAAGTCAAGCGGATTTGAATAAAAATAGTGCACTTAAACACTTTTCACAAGAAAAAGCATTTAAAGGTTTTCCGCTTAATTTCCACAGTCGCGGGTGGAATTGAAAATCCGCTGATACTGAAATTTCATCAGTTCTTTAAAACTAATAAAACTGAAAAATTCGCCAATAAAAGCTTTGAACGCCATTTGCCATCCAGGAATGTTGGATTCTGCGTAAAATGTAAAACATGTCCAATAAATGTTCATGCAGATCCTCGAAAATGAACTGGAAATCGTAAGCTGAAAGACCAAATCTTTGAGCATCATTAGAAGGGATGCATTTTCTGAGAAGTGTTAAATGCTCCACAACTGAATTTGAACAAGGACCTTTGAAAATAAGTTTGTGGCCGAGAGGATGGTATTCAAAAAACTTTCAGTAAACCGTTTTTCGCATTTTACACACATGCGGGTGGAATTGGCCAAAAACAACGGGGAAAAGGGCTGCTATATAAAATATATCCAATTCTTTACTGATCATCAATCGGTCAGTCGGTCAGGAGGAAAATTCTGTCTACTTTAGTTTTATACCTGTGCATGATTTTGAGATACATTTATGCTAAATTCGGAACAAGTATTTTGTTGAAATGTAGAATTCTAGAAAATGGATCTCAAACGGCAATTTTTAACTCAAGGACTAACGATATTTGTAAATAATTTCAATATTATTAGAAACAAGAAATGTATGTGGTATGAAACATAGTTAACCTAGCGATACTTTTAGATATTTTATCTAAATAATTGACATAACAGTATCGCTAACTAAATAATAGATCTTCAAGCATTGCGTACTTTATTTTCTATAATATAACTTGTAGGTAATGTAACTATAAAAAAGTTTCTAAATTATTTAAATGAATAAATGCATTTGGATAATGTGTCTAAATAATATATCCATAGTTTCTAAATTATTTAAATGAATAAATGCATTTGGATAATGTGTCTAAATAATATATCCATAAATTTACTCTAAGATAGTGTATCTTAATAATATATCCAAAAGATACTTTATGCTCCTTACAATATAGTATTCTATATATATTATATGTAATATTCTAATATTCTGTATGAATTGTAATTAAATTAAACAAATTTTATAAAATTAAATGCCCTTCACTTTTTTTTGTTATGTTACACACATGTGCACAAGACATTTGTTTGTTGAAGTAAATGGATTAAAAGGTCAGCACCAACCTGGTCATTTCCGCAAAAAGATAGTTATAACATTTGCACCGTGTGAATATAGTTGAGATACATGCAGAGTATCTGGCTTGAGTATTTTTGTTTCAGTTGATTTTGATTATGTGTATTTTTGTATTATGTTTAAGATTTATTGATTTGTTTTTGATTTTGTTTTTTTTTTTCCTTTTTGGTATGCTGCAGTATTTAACGTGTCCAACATGCACATTAATTTGTTGTAGCACCAATCATCAATAATTTGATTGTATCTTTGTATCTGCAAATACACACGCGCATTCTAACGTTCCACTGCCTACGTGCGACTTCCTACGCGAGCGGCAGTAAAAAATTTTATGAGCTGTGAAGAACACGCGAAATATTTGTTGTTTTTAGCAATTTTTGTTGTTACTGCTGCTGCTGCTGCTGTTGTAGCTGCTGTTGGCATTTTCGCAAAAAAAATGATTACACAATTTGTTAAAGAGAGTCCCCGACCGCCCCGAAAGCAAGTA
This sequence comes from Drosophila novamexicana, assembly GCF_003285875.2. Taxonomy (NCBI): domain Eukaryota; kingdom Metazoa; phylum Arthropoda; class Insecta; order Diptera; family Drosophilidae; genus Drosophila; species Drosophila novamexicana. The sequence goes on along the minus strand of NW_020824808.1, from coordinate 2,409,672 downwards.
AAAATTAGTAAAGAGTGCGTACTACTAGTTGGCTGGCTAATTAGTAGCTTGGACTCGTAGCTGCGCTCGTATCTGACGGATACGGATATGCTTGTAAATATGCTCAAAGCACACGAAACCAAAGCGTACCGCATCAGCACGTACCGCCGACTGGCCGGCCGTTCCGACCATGCGACAGACGGACCCTTGCCAATTCCCAAGTAAACAAAATAAATAACATAATTTAAAAAGCACAAAGCGCAAAAACTGAGCAAAAATGCGCGAGTATCTAAAGGCGGCGAACGGCAAACGCTCTTATTTTTTTTTTTTTTTTACTTTTGTTTTGTATGAATATATATATATATATTTTGTGTGTTGCCAAAATTCGGGGCCGAGCCGGGGCAGGCGCGGCATCGGGCCTGGCAAGGGACGGGCAAAGCTTACAGATACTTTGCCGCTGTCGGCAGTTGCTGCATCTGCCGGCGTCGCAGCTGCGGCGACATTTCAGCAGCAGCAGCAACGATCAAGGGCATATTGGACACGAAGACGTCGCTGTCGCTGTCGGCGTCGCAGTCGCAGTCGCAGCTATTGTCTCACCCTTGAAGGCGCTTACAGCAGCGATCTGTATTTGTATCTGTATCTGTATCTGTGTCGGTATCTGTATCTGTAGCTGTGTCTGTGTATCTGACGCTGGGTTTTCGCTTTCAAACGAGCAATTTGCGAATTTCTTCTTTTTGTTCGACAGCCGTTCGTCTGCTTAAGAGCATTTATTTTATTCCTATACCTCTTTTGCCTGCTAACCTAGTACCCGATCTTCGGCGTTATATCTGGTGTGAGTGTGTGTGTGTGTGCGTGCGAGTGTAAGTCTTGTTTTGTCTCTTTTTTCGTTGCCGTTTTCGTGCGCGCTCAAACAACAACATCATCCCCCCAAATATATAAAAGTCTCAGTCTCATATCATTTTAATTCCATGGAATTGTCTGAAAATTAAGCGCAAAAAATGAAATAAAATAAAATTAAATTCAAACCGATGTCGGCTGCCTGTGCGCAAAATGTGCTCCTCACATGTTTAGATATATTCCTAAAGGGACTGACAGATACCACATGATGAGGATCTGTGCTTATGTGCAGCTCCCCAGCCTTAATGATCATCATCAGCTGTTTGTGAGCTGCGCTTTCGGGATCGAGTGGGGGACGACCGTGGCTGGGACTGGGGCTGGGCTGGGGCATGCCTTTTGTGTGCGTGCAGCTTTTGTTGTTTTAGTGGAAATTTGCAATTTGCATTTGTTGTTGTTCTCTTACAGCACATTTTCACAATTTGCATTTCTATCGAACTCTATACAGATTGTGTTTATGATAGTGGATATATAGCATTACATTAATACGAAAGTATGCCAACAAATAAGTGGGCATATGCAAATGTGTTTCTTTCTTTTTTTTAAATTTAAATCATAAGCAAGGGCTAAGAAATATAGCAACAAAAATCAAATATATTGTTTTCTATAGAAATGCCAACTTGATTGATTGCTTCGCAGAACTGCAGACAGAATTTCTAAGGCCAGAGCTTATCGCCTAGGCATTTTGTGTTAAGAAAATGATGTTTAGTAAGTCCCATCCAAAAAAACCCACTGGTATTGCAGCAGCCTCAAGCCTGCCACACACTTTGGTGTGTGCGTGGGTGTGTGTATCTGTGCGTGTGTGCGTGTGTGTGTGTGTGTGTGTGTGCGTGTGTGCGTTGCTCAAATAGCCGCTGATCTCATTGGAACGCGCAAAAAGTTCAATATGTTGCGCGACACATGTTGCATGCTTGTTTGATAAGCTTAAGATGTTTTGGTTTTAACTTGAAGCAGACGTAAATTTTGTTTTATCCATATATATGTATGTATTTGTATATATTGCACCGATGTTTGCCAATTGTCTGACTGAGAGATTCTGAACAGCACTTTGCACTTGATAACAGTTAGCCACAATTAGTTTAAGACTAATATCGTTTGATTTGTGTGTATGTTTGTTTTTTTTTGTCTTTTTATTATTCTTTTTTTTGCTGCGATAGAAACGCGTGCCACAACGTTGCGGTTGCAGTTGTTTTTAGCGAGTGTTCGTTGCAAATGCTGCAAATAATGCTAAAAGTCTAAAAAGAACACGTTCAGCAGCAGCAGCAGCAGCAGCAGCAACAACAACAACAACAATAGCTACAGCTTTAGCAGCAGCGTCTCTGCCGCAGTCGCTGCCGAAGCAGTTGCAGCTGAGAGCAAAAAAGCAAACGTCGCCGCCGCATGTGGCAAATGCCGGAGCCGCAGCAAACTGCAATTGCACTCTCGCACTCTCTCTCGCACACTCTGTTTGTATCTCTCTCTCAGCAGCAGGGCAGCTTGCATGGCATTAGAATTGACTTAGATTAAGACTAAGACGGGCCGCAAGTCCGAGCCAAAGTCCGAGTGGGCTTCGTGCCTTTGGCCAGATCGGTTGCCGGTTTGCAGCTGAGTCTGTGTGTGTGTGTGCACGCGTTAATATGTGTGTCTGAGTGTGTTTGTGTGTTTGTTGCTCAGTTCTTGCGGCACATGTGCGCAACAGCTCTTAAGTGGCTTTCGAAGTGCTGTCGCTGCCGCTGCTGTTGCCGCTACTGGCCCAGCTACAAACACAAACCCAAAAGCAAACACAAAGGCAAACACAAACAAAGGGGCAGGGGCCCGGGGCAGGGGCAGCGGCAGCGGCAGGGGCCGTGCGTAAACTTTGCAAAAAGCACACACAAAAGATGCCACACCGAAAAGCGCACATAGATCGCTCGTTTCGCACAGCCCAACTATCTGAAGCTGAAGCAAAAAAAAAAAGCAAGAATGAAAGGCTATTTACGGCAGGCCGAATATCAAATACCCTTTGTAGATGGCTCAGACATGCTTTTAAAGAAAATATATTCTACTAATTCTTACTGTATCATTTAGTATAATTGTCAAGTTTGAAAAACAGAACAGAACAGTTTCCCTGGCAAAGTTATATGTTATAGTAGTCCGTTGTTTATAAGAATTTTGGTGAAACATGATAAAACTTCAACTTTGGTAAAAATATTCTGAAACGCATAAAATTATTTTACACAAGAACTAAATTTGTCAGTAAAGGGCTGCGATCCAGAAAGTTCCGACTTCAAGCCTTGAATCCGAGCGACTAGTGAACATAGAAACATATGGGCATGGCTATATTTCAGCTGTCTGGCCTGTTGATACTGATCAGGAATATATATATGTACATCTGGATCGGAGTGTTACACATTTCTTGACAAACTTCAAATGCCCGTCTGCAAGGGCATAAAAACACAAATTTTGCGCGCCTAAGCTTGTTGCTTTGCCTCTTACATACTCTCTCACTCGCACTCACTCTCTCTCTCTCTCTCTCTGGCTCTATCGCTCACACACACACATGCATATACGCTTGATCCGCTCTCTTTATGCCTGCCTTTCTCACTCTCTCTGTCTCTATCTCTCTGGCGCTCATGTAAAAAAAATTTGAACGCCAAAAGATACACAGCAGTATCTCATAGATACACAGACACAAACGCAGACGATCGCACGCACTCAGCGCTGAGCGACTAGCGTCAAATTCGCGCTAATTATTTGCAAGCTTTTTTTTTCCTTTTCATCAAACCTATGCATACACAAAATGTGTATTAAATACATATAAATAAAAGTATCTATGAACATACACAATGGATGTATCTTTTTGAGAGTGAGCGCTCTTTGTGGCTTTTAAAGAGCGCAATATGTCAATAATTTTAAGGTTTGCATTTAACCTTTAACATTGCTTAGTTAAAAACACACACTCGCACACACACACTCGCACACACACACTCGCACACACACATTCGCACACTCACACTCGCACACTTAGCATTCGCTACGCATACGCAAACAGCGCGCGCGCGCTATAAAAAACGGAGAAACGTAAAAATTGTGGCTAACTGGTGAAGGTAGTTAGAGAGTGAGAGGGGGGAGGGGGTAATTGGGGGCGAGCGGCAAACAGTAATTGGCAAGGTCGTTTCGGCATTTGTCGTAATCATTGGCAACGTTTTCTGGCCTGGCTTCTGCCGGCGCTGCGTTTGCTTTTTGGCCAACAACTGCAAACGAACGAATGACAAAACAAACTTTGCCTGTTTGCATTTGTTGTGTGGCCCATGAAGAGCGCCAGCCAGCCAGGCAGGCAGTCAGCCACAGTGGTTAAGAGCGACAACAACAACAACAAACAAGCAATGGTCTTCAAGTAAAGCTTTGCTCACTGGCAGATACCCTGTATCCAGTTCCGAGCTGTCATAAAAAATTACAGGCGGAAAGTATAAAAAATAAGTCAAATCTTCTGGAGCTGTGTATACCAAGCGAAAGTCTATATGTTCAATTTTGAGTCTCTATCTTCTATAGAACAAATCGAAATCCGATATCGACACACACACAACCTATATACCCTAGTTTACTTATCGTCAATAGCTACAGGGTATTGAAACAATGAAACCCATTCGCAAAAAAGGGCATGCTGCTGCCAAATTTGACATCGGTTGCTTGGCTTCTTTCTTAGTTAGCAAATATTTTACTTCAACGTTTTGTGCCATTTTTTTTTTAAATTACTTTCAAGACCCTTGATTGCATATTGGATTGGAAAATAAAAAGAACTATCTACTGCGAGCTCAATAGATAAATTTTCAGTTATTTCGGATTTTATTGGTGTTAAATATATTAGTGTATTTATTTATTTATAATATTCAAAATATTTGTTATATATTTATAAAAAATATGTATTTTAAGAAAATTACAAACATATAAAAATTTGAATAAAAATATTGAAAATAATATTCTCTGAAGAAATATTTATAAAGGCTTCTAGATAACTTTAAACTATAATCTTAACCTTTTTAGACTCAGATAAATTTGAATTAAAAGTTTGATTCCTACAAAATAAACGTTCATATCCCGCAGTCTTTAAGCCCAAGATATATAAATGCATTTAATTTAAGCGCCATTCAAATTACGAGACTGAATGTCTAGTTTATGCATATATAAAATGTATAAGTCTAAAAGCAGGGAATTGAGTATAAATTGTACTTTTTTTTGCAATACATGTGTAATTCATTTACACAATTAAATTGTCGACACGCTCAGCTAAAAATAAACAAAAAAAAATAAAAAACAGGGACTTTAAAATACAATTCAGCAGCGTTTGTTATCATCTGACCTGACGCCATGATAAGGCCATAAATAATGCAAACGATTTGGCCATATCTTATCTGAGCTATCAATCATGAACTCTTGTTAGTTGTTATTTATGCACAGATAGTACAGTATGTGTATAAGTACGGGCCATAAGCCAAATGAAAGTGAATTTGTTTGGTTGCCTGTGTTATTATTGCAGTTGGAAGTCTTCTGGGTGGGGTCAAGTAATCGCGCAAATATATAATCTGCCAGTTGTTTATTGTTATGCACATGCAGGGTGCGAACAGCGGGCCGTGGTACTGGCCACTTGGTACACGCGGCGTATGCGTAACGCGCAGTTCTCGTCTTGTATCTGAACAACTCTTCGGCATTTTGTACATTATGAGCTGAGCCCATCGCAAATGGCTAATAGAGGGTATAGTGGCTTTCGGCAAACTTATGTAAGAGGCAGAAGGAAGCATATTGGAACCTCTGAAGTATATAGACATACGTGTTCATGCTCGGGGTGTTGAGATAAGTTGAGCGGCGTCTTTCAACCCCGCAAACTACAAGAACTTGAAGTATTTAAAATATATTCTCATATGGGTTATCTTTTCCATGATATTAGGATATCCCAATGTCAGAATGTGGATTAAAATTGATTTTGAGATATAAGCATAACTCGAGGATTAATGACCAGGGCTTACTTCAAATGTACAATATATATTCTCATATGTCGTAAACAGTACGAGGATATCAATTTTTTTCCATGATATCTTACCATTATCTTAATATAAAATACAATTGATTTTGAGATATAAGCTTAGCTCGAGGATTATAGGAGCTAGAAAAATCAAACTTGGAGGTAGATGCTCGTATAGTCTTTGAAGTCTAAGAATGTTATACTTTTTGGATAGCTCCGCCGGTTCGCCAGTTGAAAATAGCTTACTTTCAAAGCGATCACCTTAGGCCTTGCTGTATACACACACACATTTGTCTGGTATATTTAAGCCCTGAAAGATGGGACTTTAAACACAGAAGTTAATCTAGAAAGCAGTTCCCTAAGTGCAGTCCTAAAGGATGAAGAAACACAGCCTCAGCATAAGCTGCGTGCATGCTTGTGTGAGTTTGTGTGTGTCTCTGTAGAAGGAAGCTGGAATATTTTAAAAGGCAGCTTGGCGCTGTGTTTAGCGTATTTCCCAGTCGGACACTTTTTGGTAGAGCACTCTTGTTTTTATCTATTTTTTGTTAAATTTTATTTTAGCATTTGGTAAAAGTTTGCACACATGTGTTTTGCTTTAGTCAGCAAGAATAGCAACAACAACCTGTTTTACAAATAAACGTCTGTAGCTGCCCTAAATTTCAATTTGGAACGCCTCGAGAAAGTACTATAGCGCATATTTATGTGTGTTACTTAAATGCTAAGTATATCATGCCAATATATAGCTGGCATTAGCTAAAGAAAACCCAACTAAAACTAGGGCGCCATATGCACACCTAGCCGAATCGGTGCGTGTTATACAAAACAATATGGTTTTTATCGCCGAAATTTTGATTATAGCAAAAATATTACACGCTGTGGTGCAAAGTCTGCCTACAAATAAAGCGCTATATAATGTATACATACGTGTTTTCTATGCCTTACAGAGTATTATTATTATTATTAGTCTCTTTTTTTTTTTGTTTACCCCAACTGTTTGCTTGAGTCGAATGTGCGTAATTTACTTAGCCCAATTTGAAATTCCGCATAAAAGATATTGTTTACTCGCCAGCCAGGCTATTGAACCGACTTGGGCGTACTGCAGATCTTGAAGATCTTGCTGCCTCGCCGCGATCAATTATGTCACCCACAAGGATTTTGAGGCACTCATAAATTTCGTTTAATGAATTTAATTGCCTGTGCGCATAAATCTAAAGCGCTTCAGTTGAGTTTACCCAGAAAACAAAGCGTTTCGGGTTTGGCGCCGCGTCATTTATTAAAAATCGACTAAAAAATGGTCAACAAATTTCAAGAGTATACGACTAGCAAATATCCTATACTAAAATGAAACTCGTATTCGCTTAAAATATTTTTATATATACTAAGCTAAATCAATATATGTGTTCTCATATTCTACAAAATCTATTCCGCATCCCTCTTGCTTTTAAAATGGATTTTAACTATAGTTTTTTTTTTAAGTTTCTTATGTATCAATTCTTCTGAAATTCTCAATATCCCAGTTGTGTTCGGGCAAGTAGTATGCCATAATTGGGTCTTTGTTGTTATTGTTTAAAAGTTTAGTTTAAAAATATCTTTTTATTTCAATATTATAAATATACTGATAAAATAAAAATTAAAACAATTTGTATGTGATACCTGATTTCTATAAGAAAAGCTTTAGACATTATATATATAACTATTAGTCCGGACTGACTAATAGACTGACTAGCTGACTGATTGCTTGAGTAAGTGACTGATTAACTGACTGAGTGATTGATTGATTGACTGAAATTAATACTGTAGTTACTTTATATGGTAACCGAAAGTGTGGAATTGGGAAACACATTTGTTTGAAACTTTTTTGTTTACTATCCGATCGGTGTCAAACTTATTCGCAAATGTCTGTTAAAATTCATATTAGGAGTGTTTCACACTTTTCGGGAAATCCATCTCCCGTGTCTTATACATATATTAAATAGTAGAGCTGATTGTTGTGTCTCATCATTCTTAACATTTGTTGGGTTGCTGACAAACTTATTTAGTGCTAAAATAATAGAAAATGTTCTTATACCATAAAAAGCTGTGTTTTAAGTTTAACTCGAAAGATGAATATCAATTTTTTTATTTATAATAATATCTACGCTTACTACCATAATAGTAGTAAGATTATTATAATATATATTGACAGAAACAAAGTTTAGGTAAATAAAACATTTGACCTTCACCTTTAAAATAAAAAGAACCTATAAAAAATGTAAAAAATGAAATATAAAAATATTGTAGGGTATTCTATGAAAAAGACGCATTGCAATGTCGACAGCGCCATCACAAAAAAATAAAAATAAAATAATAAAAAAGACACTCGAAAAAAAAATTCGCACATTTGCCCTTGAAAACACATTTTAGTTTGCAAAAAAAGTTGTTGCTTTTGATATTTTGTTTTTGGTGCTCTGTTTGCATTTTGTTTAACATTTGATACACACACGCACACACACACACACACACCATATAAACGCAGGAAGACACGTCGCCAAAAGCTACAACAACAACAAATAAAATAAATGTTTTAGTTTGCATTTTGAATGCTTTGCATGTAATTTAAAAACTGGTCTAGCGGGGGCCTCCGAAGCCAGTGTCGGGGACCTTCGTTAACTTTGCCAAAATTATGCGCGCTGCCCTCAACCGCGCTGCCCCATGACCGCCTCCTGGCCCCCTCATGACAGGTCGTCTCGTAATTTATAGCAAAAATCGTAGAGCAACAACAAGAACAATCAACAGCAGCAACAACAATCAACACAGCACAACAACATTTTGGCAAATACGGAAGTTTTTATTTTCGTTGCGTTTTTTCGCCGTTTTTATTCGCGCTTACAGTGTAGAAAAGAGAGTATATCAGTTTGTGCAATGACTTACTGGTAAGTTCAAGGGCATTGAAAAAAAAATATGCTAGAAGTTCTTTTGCAAACCCTGAAACCAGACGAACTGAAACGCAAACCCTTTACCATTTTTCAATTTATTTGTTGGTTTAAGATAAAAACCGTTTGAGGAACCGAGTCCATGAAAATATTTTAGCTAAAGTTTTTGCAGCCCTGGGATACATTCCACTTCCTATATATTCGTGCCAGATACAGTGTTAAAATACTCGAGATACGCCTACTAAGGGCACGCAGGCGCAAAAATATATATCTGCCAGAGTATTAAGCCAAGATTCAAAAAATTTGGCAGATAGACTTGACATAACATCCTTTTTATATGGCCAGGTCCACACTCGGTTCCTCTGACCGGACAGAACTCTATGTTTCAAAGTCTGATAGATAGAGTGCAAGCATTTGGAATAAAGAATGCTGATGAGCTCTTTTATATAATAATATATAATATATACAATAATTTGTTAAGTGATTGCTTACAGCAGCGCTTGGCCGGTGAACGAGTATTACGCAGTCGTTGATACCCGCCTACAAGTTCTACTTGTCTTTTTCTTAAATTGTAATAAATTTGTTCAGCGCTTGTTGCAGTCATCGATTTGTTTGCATAGTCTTCTTTTTTTTTTGTTTTTGCTTTGTTATTGTTTTATTTAATTATTGCTATTTGGTGAGCTTTTTGTTGTCTTTCTTTGGCGCTGCGACTAGTTAATGTATTTGCTCGGGTTTTGGGCCGCTGCATGAGAACAGCCTTCAAAATCGTTTTCGTTATCGTAGCTAAATGTTGTCGTTTTTGTTGTCGTTGTTGTTGTTGGTGCTGCTGCTGCTGATTTGGTTGACGACCTTTGCTATTTCGCATCGCTTAGATTTTTATTTTTTGCATATTTAGTTGTATTTGTTTGCTTTTTTTTTTTGGTAAAACATGTTTTCTCAATGCTTACATAATCCATGACGCGATACAGTTTTAGCCAAGTTGCGCTTCTTTTGTTTTTATTAAGGAGATCTACAGATGAATAACTCGAGCGAGACGTTAACAAACTAAGTAGAACCCATTTAATGGCATAGATAGTTAATAAGATTTGAGGTTTTTTCAAATGAGCTGTGTGAAGCTTTCTTAATTTTGTTTAGGTGGAAGGTTAAGTTTCAGGAGAATTGACATATTTTTATATATATTTTTTGAATGGTTCATAAAAACTTCAAAAAGTTTGTGAGAATACAGTTTGCCAAACCAAATTGAAGAGCAACCTTAGTAATTTACTATTTGTATTTGTGGTATTTTCCATTGAATATTCCTATACCCTGAACCCATTGAGAATGGGCAAAGAGGATATAAGGGTGCTTCTTAAATGTGCAATTGTGAACATGCTCAACGAGTTGCGATGTTTTTTTGTTAGAACCATAACCAGAAAATCAAATAAACGCAATAAATTGTGTTGCATGCTTTTAGGCTATTTTATAAGTTAATTATAGAAATAATTATTAAGCTATTCTGCTTTATTTTGTTACTTGATTAAGTTGTCATACCAAATATCATACAATATTTTAGCAAACAACCTTATTTTACAAGCATATCTGTGAACTAAACAAATTTAGTTTAAAATTTCAAGACTTACAGGCTCTGAGCTCGATACGTACATATATGCGGACAGACAAACAGAAAGGCGGACATGGCAAGATCGACTCTGCTATTGATGCTGACCAAGAATGTATATACTTTATGCGGTCGGAGATGCTTCCTTCTGCCTGTTACATACATTTGCATAAAACCATTATATATGTCCTTTTAACCCACTTTCAATGGGTTCAGGGTATAAAAAATACAAATTTTAGGAAAGAAAAGAATAGTATGTAATTTTAAAAATATATAAATGCATAGAATTAATATATATTTAAATATAACTAATATATAATTAAATATATATATAATTTTCGTATAACTTTGCAGGAATAGAATTTGAGTACAGTTGATTGTCGCTAGCCCCCAGCCAAACATATTTCCATATTAAAATTCAATTTAAAATGCACATTTAAAATATGAATTTGCTCTGTCTAGTGCCAAGTTGCTGGCTGATTTTTGTTGTCCCTAAGTGGCACATACACGGACCGCACGGCGGCACCAATTAGCGAACAAGTTCGTCTTGATTTAATGCAATGACTGGAGGGCAAGTGCGGTGCAGGAGTCGAAACGGTGCGAGGATAGGTGCATTAACCTCTTGCGTAATGAACACCAACAGCGCCACCAACAGCGCGCGACAGGCAGGTCGACATTGTCAGGGATGGGGGCAAAATGGGTACTGTGCCCTTCACCTAACCCCCCTCCCCCGCACACACACATACACGCCGTTTGGGGCCAGGAGGTGTACCCTGTGCAGGCTGGCGCGCAGCTGCGTTGTAAAATTAGAATTTTGTCTTAGCACTCGAAGATGGCCAGTTAGCTGATAAAAGCTGCGCGCTCTCTCTCTCGCTCTCTCTATCTAGGCAGAAACCCAAAGCCATGGCCAGGTAATTCCATTGGCCAACAGAATAAAGTGCGCTACAAAATAATTGCAAATAAAATGCAGCTAGCTTCAACTGCAGCAGTGTTGCACCTGAAGCCAATGTCTTCGTACTTGGCCAAGCACCTGTGCGCGTCGTTTAATTCCATACGAAAACAAACAGCCCAAGCCAAAAGACAAAAACAACAAAAAAGAAAGAAAACTACGGCACACCGAAAATTGAATACCCTTACGGGCTTGCAGATATGTGAGATATTTTGTGAAGCTTATAATTGTCGACTCTGGACTTTGAACTCTTCGAAGCAGAAACTCATTTATTGAATGATTTTTCCAATTGAGCTCTATTATATGGAAATTCACAGTTGATAAGACTATGAGCATGTGTAAGGAGCTTGATAAGACTCGTATATGCCAAGTTTAGTGAAGACCTCTTCAAATACCAAAAATGTTGTTCATATAACATAAATTTCGAATGATAATTCCTGGCTTCATTTCGATATGCCTTAAACAAAAAGAAGAACCTATATAAAATTTACAGATAACTTAGCTTCGAAATAGACAGATATCGACTAGTCAATTAAGGCGGATCGAGAATATATATACTTTAAGCAGTCGAAGACATCTTCTTGTAACAAATTAAATAACCTCTAGAAGGGTATAATAAGAAACCCAGGAGAGTGTTGCTGAGGCAGGCAACAAATGTTGCATGATAGTCAACGTTGCGACGCTTCTTCTTCTTTGCTGCTGCTGCTGCTGCTGCTGCAACAACCAGGGCCTAAGCAATGCGGCTGCAGAGTAACAGCATCGAAGAGCCGTTATCAATATCTGGTTTGTCCACTCGCAGCTCACAGCTCGCAGCGGGCGACGGCCCAGCGCGCAAAGCTGGATAGGATTGGGCCAATGTACCTGAGAAGCAGCCACTTTGGCCAAGGAATGCGTTCAGCAGCGGACATTGCTTAACTGCAAATGCTGCCATTTATATGGCACAATAAACATTAGGTGTTGCCTGCTCGCATGGGTGTGGGTCTGGCTGTTGTTGTTGTTGTTGCTGCTGTTGTTGTTGTTGTCGCTGGAGTGTTATCCCGTGCCAGCGCTTAGTTAGCCAACGTTTTGTATGCCCAGCGCCTTTGCCTGTTGCCTCATCACAGCCTCCTGCTCCGCCACCACCTTCTCGTCTGGCTCCTGCTGACAATCCCCTCCCACCAGAGCAGCGCCGTGCAACGGAGTTTTTTGTTTTTGTTTTTTTTTTTTTGCCTTTTTCTATTAAAATTACCATCAAGATTTACATTTCAGTAGGCAACAGGTTCGAGTGCAGGTTCGAGTTTGGGTCTGGGTCGGGGGTTCGGGGCTTGGGTCTCGGACTCCTTTTAGGTAAAAAAAAAACTGTGGGCAGACCAACAAAAAGAAAAGAAGCAGCGACGGCGACTCCTGCGGGGCGACTCCCCAACTAAATGCCTTGGCCAGCCTCTGCCCACTTGCTCGTAAATGCAACGCTCAAGTCAAGTGGAAAATTGTTGTTGCTGTTGTTTTTGTTATTGTTGTTGTTGCCGCTTTGCGGTTACCCTCATTTTGCGTTTAATGCCCATATTTAGCAGGCCTGCCACGCGGCATTAGCGGCAACAAGACAAACAACAACTACAACAAATATGCCAGATCATTCTATGATTTTGATGCTCAAGAAAAAATTATTAATTTTAATACCAATTAGCTAATTTGTGTTGAAGGCTGCTTAGATTTTCCCTTTTGCAATTAAGTTGCAACTCAACTAAAGACTATTATAACAAATCGCAAAAATATTCTCTTTATAAATACAACGTGTTACCATTTTTAGTTATTTTTTATGTCAGCGTACATTTTTCTATATTTTTTTATTTTATATTATTTTACTTTTATAGCTAATTTTAATATTTTTTCTTAAACATTTAATAAACATTTAATTAACTAAAACCAAACTCAGAAATATATTTAATAGTTCAACAAATATAATTTGTTCTGCATAGAAAAATGCTTTTAACAGCCAGAATTTCTGGTCGATTATTTGCAGAACAAATAATAATAATACTATCAAATATATCTACAAGTTTTTTATTTTCCAAGTAAAAAGTTTTGGAAAGGTTCATATGAATGTACTGTACCCTACTGATTAATTTGGATGTTATTTTCTCGATAATATTATCAAAAATATTATTTAAGACTAAGATTTTGATGATGTAAAAATAAATAGAATTAAATAAAGAAATAATTAATAAAAACCTCTTTATTTTTATATCGAAAAAATATTAAACAACAATAAAAATAAGAATGAGTTAAATACGACAATAATTGGATATATAAATATTGAAACTGGACTAAAGATGTGGCGATGTATTCGAATGGAAAGGCTTAAGTTTAAGCAACAAAATAAATCAAACAAATTGCAAGGGCGAGGCTTTGTTATGACCTTAGCTGCCCACTATTCTTTGTACCAGAATTAGTTATAATCAATTTAAATTTATTTAACCCCAAAAATCTTGAATGTGTATTGCAGTTTATGATCTGGATCTCTTTTAGACTGATATTCTTTGCTCCAAAATTTTTAAATTTTCAATACAGTCCTGAATTTGTCTTACAGTTTAGGGTAGGGCCTTATGGGACTGATATTCTCCGCTCCAAAAATAGTTTTAATTCATTAATTTATAAATTTTATCCAAGCCGAAAATATGAATTTTCAGTGGAGTCCTGAATGTGTTTTGCAATCATTTCTACATATTTAATAGTTGGACGACCCAAAAGTTGCCTTGGCGCGGTTTCTCGCTGTAGGCCTTAGCCAAAACAAGCAATTCTGTGTAGTAGCTGGCCATAAGCAATTGCGATAAGCATTGAGACGCTCTTTTGGCCAGCTGGTTGGGCAATCACTTGATCACTTGGACGTCAATCGCTGTACGGCCAATGCAATAAATTTGAATTTTATTTAACATTTTACCGGCACTCAAAAGGCATAAACGGAAATTTAAAGCAGGTACAGGTCGCAGTAGCCGCAGTAACAGCAATTCAAATAGCAACAGCAACAGCAACTGCAACATGGAACGAGGTATGAGGTAAATCCAAGTCCAACAAGGAAGCAATTGCGTTACAGCTCTCCAACCGAGCGCTGCTTTACGCATTAGGACATGCGTTGGCCCAGTCGGCGGCTGGGTGAGGGCAGCACCAAGGGGCAGCTAACAGCACTCCAAAGCATAAAACAATTTAAATATTGCCGCGCTGCACTTGCAACAACAGCAACAGAAAATAATAATAGCAACAACAGCAACAACAAACGGCAAGAAACTGCAACGGCAATGGCAACTGCAACTGCAACCGCAACTGCGCAGTCAGAGCAAACTTGTTTTTTGGGTTAAAAAAAAAAAGGCTAGGGGAATGCATCTGCAATCTGAATCGGCTGGCCAGCCGCTAATCTTCATTATCGCGGCCCAGTCTCATGATGATGTTCGTCAACGAACGGTGTCAGCTCTATGGGCAACACTACTACCACTACCAACAGCAACTGCAATCGCAGCTGAAAATCGCAGCAAGGAAAAGCGGAAGATCAACAGCAACAACAACAATAACAACATCACATACACGCATGGGCCTGGGCATTAGCCCGTTTGTCCCGCCGTCCATTCAACCAGCGCCATGTTCATTTAAATCTACAACATTCGGAGGGACAAGTTGAGTTGGGGACGTCGCGACGGCAGGCAACAACCTGGCTGGACCTGGTATTGGTGCAGGTACTGGTTACTTCTGCCATGTGAGAAAATTGCGCACTTGAGCTGGCTGAGAACCTTCGGGCGGCAGCGGCAGCCAAGATGTTGGCTGGGATCGCTTTAACCCCGTTGCACGTATCAAGTGAAAATTCCTGGCTGACTTGGGCTCAGTTCGGGCCTCCTGCGAGTGGAATGGCCCAGCGTTGGAGCGAGCAGCTTATCGCGAATTCATTATTGAAATAATTCTTAACTCTTAAGCCCTATAACGGTAAATAGCCCAGGGATCTAGACAACAACTTAATGAAAATTGAATTTTATGTTTATTACGCAGCCAGGCACTTCAACTCCCAGTCCCAGTCAGCCAGTCAGCCAGGCAGCAAGCCGGCCCTCCACATAACCTTTTAAATAGTATGCCAGACCGGACCGGTCCGGTGCCAACCAGATGCCAGATTCTAAATGCTATTTGGCGGACCTACTCGCATAGGCCATAAGACGCGACCAAACCGAAAGATAGCGGACCATCGTCCACCATTGCCAGCATTTTCCTGTGGCAACAACTTAACGGCAGGGGGGCTTGTGCAACGGCAACATGTTTGCTTGATAAGTGAAATAAAAGTAATAGAATCCAATCTAAGGTACAATGCATATGGCAGACACTTCAAATACACTACTAAATTAACCGTGTGCATATTGAAGGGTGTCAAAGGTAATTTCAGATTAGAGAATATAGTTTATACTTTTACATGGATATCTACATCTATTTCTATTAAATTCTTTTTTATTTAATAATTATTAATTTTCATTTTATTTATATTATTTTTGATTTAAATGATTTTACGCCAATTTTTGCTTTCATTTAAGTTCTGTAATTTTTGTATTGAATTTTCAACATTTTAAGAATCTATTAAAGAAAATATTTATTTGTTTTGCTATTTTTCTTATTACTGATTTGGCTCACTCTGTTTTTATCTTTAAATAAACAGCTTAAGAAAACATACAAAAATATTATGAAAATATTCGATCTAAATGTTTCTCTATTCTGGCATATATATTAAATAATTTTTACTTTAGTATCTTTAATTATGTCTAATATCTATATAGGATCTCATAAAATAACTAATTGTGTTGCATATTTCATAAGAATTTTCATTGAGCCGGCCAATCACATCATAGTCCAAGGGACAGCGACATTTAGAACCCGCCAAAGAACCAGGCGAGTTGTTTTACACACAAACAGGTACACACACAATCACACTCACACACATATGCACACACGCACACACATGGGCGCACAATTCATGAAACAGCTTGGTGCAACTAGGAAGCAAACTGATCTGGCCTGCGAGCTAGAAAGACCTTGGTATGGGGCATTCGGCCTGAGCCCAATGCAACGAGCAACGGCAACCTGCCACACGCGGCCTACGTAAGTGGCAAGATCGCACACAGCCGCCCGAGCTGCCACTGAAGGATGCCAAGCGAAAGGTGGGCAGGTAGATACACACATACAGAGAGAGAGAGAGAGAGAGAGAGAGAGAGAGATACACATGCATATACACATGTGCGCATAGGTCCAACGGTCCAACGGGCTGCATGTGGGATGGCTATTGCTGCCGCAGTTTGTGCTGCTGCTGCTGCCATGCCCCCAAGTTGTTGCATTGATTTAGCAAACATGCATTTTTATAGCCTTACAACGCGCCCAGGCAACAACAAGTTTCTCTATTATTTATTCCAAGCTGGCGGCCACAGTCCACGATTGCACTGTTTCTATTTTCTACTCTTTTTATACCCTCAGCCCACTGAAAATGGTTATAAAGAGTATAATAGTTTTTTGGACATGTATGCAACAGGAATGAATGTCCAAGATTATAAACGTGAACGAGAATCAATATCAACATCATATTTTCGTATTATATCTCAGAGCTACAAACACAATATTTGGGAGGTAGGCTATTCAAGAGTATATACAGATCTTAATTATATAGCTTTAGCTACCAAAATCCAATATATCCATTAAAGTTATATCCTTAGTCTTCGGGATTTTCATATATTTGTATGCCATATTCGTGTGCTGAACATTTCAAAAAGATAGGACAATAAGCATCGATGCAATTCAAGATCACATTTCTCTTAGGCTGAGGCTAGGACAAGGTAAAAACGATTACGCCTGGCCCGGGTGCAGGGTATCTCTTAGTCGGACACGTGTGACTGTAGCATTTTAACATGTTTTTTTTTCCAGATCTTGCCCGCTCCTCTGATTATTTTGATAGCGCTCGGCGCGCAGCTGCAGCAGCCAAGACCGCTCCCACCTGTCCCCCTGGCCCGCCCCGCTAGCTGGATTAAAGTGTTATTAATGTTTATTATGCCTGAATGAGTTTTAATGTTTGCTGAAGTTATCATTAAAATGTTGTTAAAAAAAAATTTGAATACCATGTGAGAAGAAACCGCGCCATTGCGATGATCAAAGTGAAAAACGGAAAACAACGAACAACACTCCTCTGTCCACAACTTGGCTGCGATTTGGTCAACAATGTCTCTGGCCTCACTGTAATTGGCCAACGCCAGCTCTTGGCTCTCAGCTCTGAGAGCTGCCCCCGAAACCAAGTTGAAACCTGGACAGGAAGAGCGTGTACTTTATTTTGATTGGAGCTGCCATGGAATTTCTTTTGTGTGTTCGCCAGAGATTTTTTAATGATCGGTGACAGGATTATTAAAGTCATTAAGCGGCCACTTGCAGTTGTTGTTCAAATCGAGTTGTTGTTGTTAGTGTTGTTGTTGCCGTTGTTGTTGTTGCTGCTGGCTTGTTCTCAATGCCGGGCCTAATAATGTTAACTGTAACTGACAATGGCAGCAGTAAAAGTTGCATCCACTGCTCGGGTGCTGATCCCCTATTGATGCCTCTGACGTGGCTTATATATAGTCAGATCGTGATCATTGAGGCGCCAAATTGAATTATGGATTTCATTTAATTAGTGGATTAGTTTTGCAAGATCTAAACATGTGTTCTATATGCTTGAAATATTTAACTTGCAAAATCTGGCTGTCTTGCGAGTATGCAACTCGAATATTTAACAGAATACGTAAGGAGGTTTGAACCAATAACTTTTTATTTATTGGCTTCGTTTAATGAAGCTAGTTTTCGTATTTTTGGTTTAAACGCTAGTTCAATACGATTTTAATGAAGCTATGCCAATTATTAATTAAAAATTCGGCTCATATTAAAATTAACATTGAAGTTCGGCTCAAAATGTATTTTCAGGCCTTAAATTAGTCTATGAATGCTTAATACTATTTAAAGGTCAATTACTTTCGACTACAGCTTATCTAATTAGTGGAGTTTAAAGAGAAAAACCTCAGGATAAATCTTTACAATCAGTCAGTCAGCCAGTCAGGACAATTATTTTTCTGTATTATCTTCATAAATTATTTTAAACACCCAATAAATATTTATGTTTGTACATATTTTTATATTCACAACCTTTATATATAATTCATAGTCATCACTTTTATATTGACAACACATAATTATAGGTCTGCCATAGTCTCGATGTCAGTCAGTCAATCATTCAGGACAAACAGTTGAATATATAGAGATGTATGTAGTCACATATATATTCTAATAAACTTATTGATGTTCATTATTAAATTCAAATATCAGTATGTTAGCAAACTCTAAAAGAGAACGCCTTTTTATCTACGTCTGTAAATGTACTTTTCTTCTTTCTATTCCATACATACTGGCTAGATTGACTCAGCTATTGTTGCTGAGCAGGAATTTATTTGCTTTATTGGGTCGGGAAAGCCTTCTTCCGAATGTTACAAATATTTGCACAAAACCATTATACCCTTTTTTTCAATGGGTTTCAGGTATACAAATATTTACATTTAAGATTGCAAAGCAGCAGTTTCTTTTAATTATAGTCCTGCGCATCCCTGAGGATTTATTGAAACATAAAGTCGTGAAGAATGCACAGCTGGTCTTATCTCAAAGCCTTTTGCCTTTTTGTATATCGGAATTCCGGAATAAATCCAGTATGATATAACACCTATTCAGTGCTAGTCACAGTGACTTTTGCAATGAGCAGAATATTTCAACTAATAAATCCGGCTCCACTTGGGTCTCGAAAACGTTCTAGGGAATGTTTCACCTATTTATACCGCGTTGTGAAGTTCGTTGGTTTCGCACCACCAAATCAGGATGTACAGCAATATCTATATCTGTTTTGGTCTTGTTTTATGTTTATTTTTTTCCGAGTTATAGGTACCCCTTGGCCTTCACTTAGCGCTGCTAAGAACTTTTCATATTTTACACCAGGTGATTATCTTAGCGTGCTCCAAATATCTTTTAACGCAAGCGGAGCTACAGCAAAGACAATCGTTATTTGTGAGTGGCATCTTAAATGGGCAACTGCCGTGGTTGTTATATAATCCTATTTTCAATTGGCACAAAGGGTCGGCCAATTTCTGGATGCAATCGATCATCGAACATTTTTAGTCATACTCGAAATTAACTAATTGCCCTGTGTTTCTTAGATATGAGCAAAGCATTATGAGCATTATAAAAAGATTCGGTCTGCAAGGGTATTAAGTCTTCGGCATGCGGAAGATAGCCCTTTTTTCTCGTTGTTACTTATTTACTTTTTAAGCTACATATAACGAATTATAAAGTTTAAAATTAGTTTATTAAAATATAAAACTTTAATGGAAATAAATAACTTAAATAGTTAAAAAATAAAACAAATTCCATCCGCATCGTTCATGACGACTCGCATTGAACTATTGCATTTATTCACCAACTTGAACTGAAAGTTTTTACTCTATAAACAGTATCTTTTTTTAAAAGTTAAGCTGAGTCTTAATAGTATATGTACATACTCGTGCAATTTAACAGCTGGCATAATTCCACAACCATAGCTCCCTATTGGACACCGAAATAAATTCAGTAGGATATCTAAACTGATTCAGTGCTAGTCACAGTGACTTTTGCAATGCAAAGGATATTCCGATTAATAAATCCAGCTTCAGTAATGGTTCTTTTACGTTCCAGGGAATGCTACGCTTATTTAAAACGCGTTCTTAAGTTCGTTGGTTTATTACCGCCCAAGCAAGATATACAGCGATATGTATATATATTTTGGTCCTGTTTGGTGTTTACTATTGCAGAGCTTTACGCACCCGTTGGCCTTGTGCTTAGCCTCATTAAGAACTTTTCGAACTTTACGCCCGGTGATTTTTTTGACGTACTTCAAGTAACGTTTAACGTCAGTGGTGCGACAGCAAAAACCATCGTGGTTTTGTTTTTGTTTTCACGAATGAATCAGGTGAAGTGAGACATAATAATATTTTTGTAATAGTAGGCGTTGAATCAAAAATTATTTTTCAACTTAGCTGTTGATACACTGATCCCAATGAAAATGGGCAACATGCCCAAGTGAACATATTTCATTCAATAAATTTTATTTAATGTATATATATACGTAACACAATATCTACAAAATCGACAACGGATAATTTCCTTAAGATGTTAAGAAACACAGAAGTTGCGTGCGTTTCTTTTGCAAATTTTATGAAAAGAATTTTAATTGCGATTTTATTATATATGTGCGCTTGTGTTACTATGTTAAGTCCGTTTTTCAGACAAATCCAAGTGTATGTAGGTGTAATGATGCGAATGAAGCGAAGGGAAACAGTGTCTTTGGCCGATGGGGAGAGTTCAAGTCTCGCAGAGAGAGTTCTTTTTATACCCTTATAGAGGGTATTATAATTACGTCATGAAGTATGTAACGCATAGAAGGAAACGTCTTCGACCCCAAAAGTATATATATTCTTCATCAGCATCAACAGACAAGCTTATATAGTCAAATCAGTCTGTTCGTCAGTCTGTTTCCATGCGAAATATTCTCTTATTTTTAAAGCTTCTTGAAGCTTTTCATAGGTCCGTCTTTCTGTTGCAGACAGTACTTTTCCCGAAACCGGCTGGATCGGACAACTCTATCATATAGCTGCCATAGGAACGATCGGTCGAAAAGTGGATTTTTGTATGGGAAAATATTGTATTTTTCAAGATATTTTCATCAAGCTCAGCATTTACGAGCTTCACTATTTTAACATAACTGCATATGTCTATAAGGGTATTAAATCTTCGGCGTGCCAAAGAGCAGTTTCTTTTAATTATAGGCCTGGTCAGCTGGCCTAATCACAAAGCCTTTTGCCTTTTGGTATATCGGCATTCCGAAATAAATCTAGTATGATATAACACCTATTCAGTGATAGTCATAGTGACTTTTGCAATGAGCAGAATATTCCAACTAATAAATCCGGCTCCACTTGGGGATCGAATACGTTCTAGGGAATGTTTCACCTATTTATACCGGGTTGTGAAGTTCATCGGTTACACACCACCAAATCAGGATGTACAGCGATATCTATACCTGTTTTGGTCCTGTTTGGTGTTTATTATTGCAGAGCTGTACGCACCCGTTGGCCTTGTGCTTAGCCTCATAAAGAACTTTTCGAGTTTTACGCCTGCTGATTTTTTTAACGTACTCCAAGTAACTTTTAACGTCAGTGGATCGACAGCTAAAACCATTGTGGTTTTATTTTTTTTTTCACGAATAAATCAGGTGGAGTCCGTACTTGACATTATGGACGAGCGGCTGCATAGGGATGACGATCGTTGCAGGATTCACAAAGCTGTTGCTTATTCAAACTACATATTTTTAGTTTACGCTATAATATATGGGACCTTTCTTACGTCCGCATTTGTAATTGGTGTATTTAATGGGCACCCGCCGTGGTTGTTTTACAATCCACTCTTCGATTGGCATAATGGATCTACAAGATTTTGGCTGCAATCGATCCTTGAGCAAATCGTTGTGTCCCTTACGGGGTTGACGCTTCTGGTTTCGGATACATATCCTCTCATATTTCTGGTTATGATGCGAGCCCACATCGATGTGCTGAGGGACCGTATTCGAAATCTCCGCACTGATTTACATAAAACAGAGGCTGAAAACTATGATGAACTCGTCTGCTGCATTCTGGACCATAAGCTTATTTTGCAGTAAGTCAATCTCACGATTCACTCATGGAATCTCTTTTAAATTTCCTATCCCATTTCCTATTCTAGATGCTGTGCAATTATGCGTCCAGTTATCTCGGGCATCATATTTGTACATTTCCAGCTAGTTGGCGTAGTGCTGGGAGTGACCATTATTAACATTTTATATTTCTCGGATTTCATACACGGCATTTCGTCGATTATTTATCTTACGGGTATCTTATTGGAATCATTTCCCTGCTGCTACCTAAGCGATTTACTTGCCGAAGATAGCAAGGACTTATCAAATCTATTGGCTCAATCAAGCTGGATCAGTGCTGAGCGCAAATATAAGTCCACTTTGATGATATTTATACAGCACGTGCAACGGCCGATTGTATTTGTAGCCGGTATCATCTTTCCTATCTCAGTTAATAGTAATATAAGGGTGGGTAATATATGGATCTTTCAGAACACATTGATGTTATTTAATAATATTTTTAGATGGCCAGGTTTGCGTTTAGCGTGATGACCATAGTGCAGCAAATGAATCTGGCTGATCGGTTAAAAAAGGTTACCCGTTAAATATTGGTTGAAACTATCAAAATTTTTATTGACTGTTGTTATTTGTGTTGTTAATTTTTTATTATTTAAAAGAGAACTAAAAACAGCATAATGGTTTTGTTTAAATATATGTCTACTACAGCATCTTCCCACAAAGCTTATTTATTACTGATCAGGCTGATGAGCTAAGTCAATATTGCCAAGTTACAATCTAGAGGATATGGTTATATAAGTAGTATGTATTCTAGCACATAGTGCACAGAACGAGTTTATCATTATTTGTCTATATTTTACTCCATTTGCATAGTATCGATAAAACTCGAGATTCAGATCTTTTTTTTAACCACAACTCGAGAATTCTATTAGCCACATTCCTTAAACTTGGAGCAGATTGTCGTAAATGAGGAATATTTCAGTGTTTGCATATCTCACCCGCATCCCCCAAAATGGAAAATATTGAATTTGCAAAATTTGGGATTTGCAAACATTTCGAAGCCATGTTTAATTCCTAAATTCTATATAGTGTATTTAATTTGATTTCACATAGTATCGAGCTTATAATACCGAAGCAATTTAGGAATAAATTTCTTACACTGAGCTGTTAGGTGAAGAAGCCCACCCGCTGTTTATATGTACTTATGTCCTATGTACAATATCTTTTTTTCTTATTGAAAAATTAAAAATTCCGTCACGAAAAATAGGTGTTTGCAAATTCTATTGACATGCATTTATGGATAATTATAGGTCAAAACTTTTGCGGGGCGTGTCCAAAACATCTACAGTCTCGGGAATAAAGCAGCTGCTCAGTTGACATTTGTGTCGACAAGTTAGTTTCTAGGGGCGTGATTGACACCTTGCCGAGGGGAACAGCTGGTCGAATCTCATGGATATTTACTGAACAACTATAAAAGCTTAGCACATTCCATTCTGGTGACAGTGACACATACAATGTGCAGGATGTTCGAACCCATTATACAGCTCCACTTTCGCTGCGCTTACGTTCTAAAACGCGTTTAACCTAATTTTACAGGGTAATGGTGCAGTCATTTACATCTTAATAAGTATCTTCAGGAAGGTGGATGCACTTAGGTCAACAAAAATTCAGTGTAAGTTATTTATATTAATTTATTAAATTATTTTATTCCAATTATTTAACTTTTTTTTATTAATGTTTACTAATTTTTATTAAATTTATTTATTTATTTAATCATATAATTTTTTTTTAAATTTATTTTTTTGCGTTATTTATTTTATTTGTTTTATTTATTTTGGGTATTTTATTATTTAATTTATTTTATTTGTTTTATTGTTCAATTATGAGAAATAAAGTTTTTATTTTCTGTCGAATATAATGTAAAGGAAGAATATAATGGAAAGGAAGCTCATCAAAAGGATATTATTTAAAAACATGTAGAAGATTTTTTTAAATTCATTTTTTAAGAACAAATGAAAGACAATAGCAAACAGAACAATACCTCCGGCTGCAAAAGCTTTAACACACAGAACGAAAGAACCGAAGATTTAATACTCTTATATAATATAATATATAAAGCAAATACGCGATAAAAAACTGTGTATCCGACTGACTATTTCTATTGGTGCTTTAAATAAAAAATTGTTCATAAAACAAGCTTGGTAAGAATACTTTCATTAGCAGTCTTAAGGGAATCAGAATTGGATCATATAAAGATACTTTATTGTGCTGCTGGTCATGACTCCATATAACCTACAGGGTCAGCGATATCACTTTCTATGTGTTACATAGCTCAAAACAATATTATTGCATTCACTGCAAGGGTATCAAATGTAAAACGTCCTTGAGGCTGTTCGCCCACTTTGCAGCCCTGACATAAGATTCTACTTTAACTTTAGCAGCAGCACTTTCCATGACAGACGGCATTAATGTTGGCACGTTCATCAAATTGCAGCTTAGAGAGGCAAATGGAATTACAGGCTGGCCCACTTTATTGCTGTGCTCCTAATGCCAACCGATTATGCGCCAAAAAGACGGCGTACTATCAATTTTGTATTAGCTCATGGAACAGTTGAACAAAAACAAAAAAAAAAACTATCAGAGTTGTTAGCAAATTTTGTGATGTAATGACACGCACGAGCGCAAGGCGCCTGCCACGCCCACACGCCACGTGCGCACAAGAAACAGCAGCAGCATAAGCTCAATTCCTTGGTCAAGGTCAGCTCAGCAGCAACAACAGCAACTGCAACATCAGCAACTACACCAGCTGCAACAACAGCAACAACAACTGCAGCTGAGTAGCTGGCAACAGGGCCGAGCAAAGTTAAAGTCAAGTACGGCACGCCGAAGATTAAATACCCTTTGGGGCACATTTTTTTCTTAATGGAAGAAAATTTTCAACTTAGAACACAAACTTAAATTAAATTGAAAAAATTTTTCATATTAAATGTTTTCACAGCTTAGAAAATATATTTTTTTGCGTGCAGAAAAGTTAAGTCATACTGATCAAGATATAAGATATGGTAAAAAACATTTTAAATTAGGTGTTATTTTATTTTATGAATTTGTAAAACTTAAAAAAAAGTTTTGTCAAGCCTACAAAAACTTTTTTTCAGATAGACTGTTTCTA
The DNA here is from genome assembly GCF_003285875.2 of Drosophila novamexicana. Classification (NCBI taxonomy): domain Eukaryota; kingdom Metazoa; phylum Arthropoda; class Insecta; order Diptera; family Drosophilidae; genus Drosophila; species Drosophila novamexicana. The sequence goes on along the minus strand of NW_020824808.1, from coordinate 2,384,480 downwards.
TAGTAATAGTAATACGACTTTATACTTTTTATCAATTATTTGAAGGTTGTCATTGCTGAGTTTGTTCAAAATATATTTAAAAATGGAAAATGTTGTAGTCGTTTCCTTCTACACAATTCGTTACAATATAAGAATATAAGGGTATGCAAACCGACCGAGTGGGTGGCTCAAAGTGCTGTCAGAAATATTGATAAATTGTTCAAAGCAGCATTAGGCATAATTGCTGGCAGGAGCAAAAGTTGCACAGAATAACTTATAAACGGGCAAAATAGCAAACGGCAAATAGCGAATTTAATTGCCGACGCGTCGTGGTACTTCAGCAGAGAACACATAGCGCACTTGGTTGACCGTTAGATGGTCAAGACGACGACAAAATGGAGCACAAACGTGGCTAATTGTAAATTGTTGCAATTTAAATTGTTGCAAAAGAACAGCAAGCAGCAGCAGCAGCAGCAGAGGCAGCGACTAACTGGCCAGCCGGCCGCATCCATGAGCCATAAAAATGCTGTTAAGGCCTAAAAGCGATTGTTGCATGCCAACAACAACAACAGCAACACGAGGAACAACAACTGGCACCTATTGAACGGGCATTGGTTGTGTCTTGGGCCCCACAATCGTTAAAAGGCATCGTTAAAAGGGGGAGCCGCTGCCTCGTAAAAATTTGCGCATTAATAAACATTATGCAAGATGTGCGACAGACACAGCAAATGAGGCGACACGTTGCCAGCCAATCTCTGATGTGGCTGCCACAGCCGAGCGGCAGCACCCCTGTGTGAATTTTTCGTTTAATAACTGAGCAAAAAGACCGAAGAACGTAGAACGTTGAGCTCAAGATGCGAGCACACACAGTTATAACGAGCGGCTGCTGCGAGCGGCAGCAGCAAACAGTTAACGATGCGTTTATTGATACCGTCAACGACTGGGGCAGTGGCTGTGGCAGTGGCAGTGGCAGCGACTGTGGCAGCGGCTATAGCACGATCACAAATACAATCACAGTCGAGTCGCATTTTATGTGCCTTTATCTCCGTTATCAATACGCTTAGAAATGTATGTTTTACGATCAATGTAATTAATTGGCCAAACGTAACTAATATCGGCAACAAAATCGCCGAGCCTCTCCCTGGGCAGCCAGTTGTTGTCTGGCAATTGGCTGGCAACTTTCTCAATGTTAGACGACTTGTAAGGTTTTTACGATCGCATTAAGTGGCTGCCAATTTATGGGCGCGGAAATATTCTCTAATTTATGATCGTACTGTACTGTACGATGCAGTTGAGAGTATACTGTAGTTGTTGCTACTACGGTTATGAAAAACCCTTCTTTTTAATAAAATATAAAATCTTTTTAGCAATTATGGAATTACTCACAAGTAGAATATGATTAACATATGTAAGTATTATCTCATATATGCATTTTATGTATTTAAATATATTGTATTAAATTTTAAAATTTATTTTCGTAGATAAGTTGTATAATTGTGGAGGTTGTAAGTATTGTGTCAATAGACACATTCTTAATTTTGTATTTAAGAAAACACATCTGGGAACTAATTAGTTAAAATATGAAAGTATATTAATATGAGAAACATTGCTTAATACCACTAACCAAGCTAGAACCTATTAATAAAATAAGAAGTTATAAGATACTCGCCATAAGGATATGTTGAAATAATATATTCAATACAATATAATAGTAATGATAAAATAATAATTATAATAATATTTATGATTCAATAAAAAATTAAAAAAAAAATGTTTTATATATAAATATTGATAATAATATAATATAATAATAAGAAGTGTTATGCGTTAAAAAAAAAACAAGCTTAAGTCCTTGATCAATTATTTATTTAATAATATTAATTAATTCCTTAATAATAATAACCTCAATAATGATAATAGAATAATAAATGTGTATGATAGTTTGTATAAATATATGTCTATGCATATAATAATTTACTTAAATTATATTTGTTTGAATACAATTTTTAAAAATTCAAATATTTCAAATTTAATAGAAACTTGATTTTTAGTAAAGAGTCAGCAGGTATTATGTGTTGCATGCTTAGAAGAAGAACCAACTAACATTTTCTAGCTACTATGATAAAGTGTTAATTAAAAGAATTCACACGTTTTTAAGTAGAGGCTACGCAATTTTAAATTTCTAATTGTTATTTTTTATTTTGCAGGAATTATTTAAGTAAATGCAGCAAAAGAACAAAAACATCTGGCTAAATTTATAAGGTAAACAATTTCTGCCAAATGCCAATGTCAATGTCAAACCCAGCTTAAGCATTCAAAGCGCTACGATTTCCCAGGCAAAAGAAAATGATAAAGCGAGAGAGGGAGGGGGCGAGGTAGAAAAGAAGGAAAATACTTCATCACATTTCCCATGCGGGGCCATTTATGGCAGTGAATGCCAGTCCGAATGCCGATCTACGAGGCGGCCTTTTCTAACTGTCCCTCTGACAAAATGCCGCAACCTGCAGGTGTAACTGACAAGCGATGGCCCAATGGCCACTGACCGGGCCAATAGACGCAAAGAACCATTGCGAGAGACAGAGAAAGAGAGAGAGAGAGAGCGAGAAAGAGGGAGCGAGAGTAAGAGAGAGATAATAATACAATAGTATAAGCGTACGAGCGATACGTAGAAAAAATAAATCAAATTTTCTCATCAATCTCATCGAACATGAAAATGCACTTTCAAAACGCATTAAATAAACCATAACGGCACGCATGCGCAGCACAGCCACAAGTGAACCACCGCAGCACCACCAGCCCAGTTAGGCAGGGCGAGCTGGCGGGGCCGAGAGTTGGCCGAGGCCGCGTAAATCTTTCACTTTGAGCAAAATGCAGCACCGCTAACTGAGGCTAACTGGAAAACTAGCGGCAACAAATAACGTAAACGATAAATGCGCATGCGCAAGTGCAACAGCAACTGCGGCAACAGGCAACGTTCAGCAGCAACTGCAACTGCGGCAGCATGCAGCAGGCAGGCAGCTGGCCGCAACGATCGGCGCGGCATTTGGCATGGCCCGGCCATATTTGGCATTGGCTTTGCCAACTGCCCAAACTTAAACCCAAACCCAGACACGTTGCGGCTTTGCTGACAAATTGCTGCAGTCGCCTCCTGCTGCTGACGCTGACGCTGCCGCTGCTGCTGCTGCTGCTGTTGTCGCCAGCATCAGCAACGAATGCAGGTCCTCCGGCCAGCATGGCGCACAAATTTGGTAGCACGCCGTGCGGCGGCAGTCAAAAGCGTCCAATAATTCATAACACAGCTATTGCCAGCGCCACGGCAACTGTTGTTGTTGTTGCTTGCCAAAATTGGCAACAAAAAAAAAGCGGCTTGATAAGCCGCCCGTCGCACAGTCGCTGCGCAGTCGCCATCGCCGCGTAATAAATCTGTGCAATTTGTTGCACGCTAATCGCGCCATCGAGCAGCGACTGCTGCCGTGTGGCCAAAGCTTTCAATTGAAAGTAAGTATCTAGCAGTTTATTGGGTTGCAGGTGTTTCGACTGCCCAAAAAGACAATAAGAAAAAACGGTTTTACTGGTGGGCCAAAAAAATCAGCGAGCTAATTATAAACAACAAATGAATGCAGCATTGGATAATGCGTATAAGTTAGAAACGAACTGAAGAAATTCTTAGCAATCAAAGATGTCATTAGGCATAGCTGCCTAATCTACCATATATGTAAGTGTCTTCCATATATGTAAGTGTATTAAGAAGCCTTTAATTTACTGAAGAGAAAGCAACTATATTATTTCGATTGTAACAGCCGATAGCATAAAACGGCAAATACCCCACACAATGCATCAATCATCATCAGTCTTAGTCTTTTTCTGCTCACCATAGTTGGTTTTAGCAGCTTGTCTATTAATAATAAAACAGTGTTGGATAATATTCGTGTGTCCATGGTCTTTGAAATGGGTGTATGACCCATAATTTATAAGAAACTTCATCTCCTTATCTAAGAAGAAAGCGTTTTTCCAATGCCTTGAGGGGAAGATAATATCACAAAGAATTTAAAGCAAATATGTTTTTATTCTGAGGCGCGACAAATGCTCAAAAAATATGTTTTCATAATATAATTTTTCTGTTTGTAAGAGCCATTTCTTGCAGTGTTGGAAAATGTGTGTAGCCATGGATATGCATTTCTCAGATTTTGAAGATGCAGTTTTTGATAGGAATAGCTGATAAATAAATTTAAAGAGGGAAACCCCTTCCTTTCTGATTGCAGGAGCTGACTACATAAAGAGCTAAATAACGGATGTCTCGGCATCAGCATTAAAGCCGTGCCTAGCAAGTTATTGCAGTGCTAAACAATGTGCATAATTAGAGGTGGAACTTCAAATTTTGCAGATTTTAAGATAACATTTTTAATAGTGATGGATAAATATATTTAAAGCAAAAAACTCTATTTCTTTGGTTTGCAAGAGCTCATTGCATAGCTTGAAAAACAAAAACTCGAAATACTTCGGAAACAGTTTATAATCCATGCCTAGCTAGTTATTGCAGTGTTGCAAAATGCGCGTAACTACTGTAGATAATCAAAGGGATGCATTTCACGAGGAAGAACGATGTTTTAATATTAAGCTTCTATTTTAAACATTTGTCGAAATTTTGTTAAAATAAAGCAAACTTTTTGAAAATAAACCGTATCTTTATGATGCCAAAAGTCGATGGTATAACTTGCCAAATGCCCCCCACAATACGATGACAACAGGTATCCGTTCATGCTTGACAGCATCCCCTCCTAACTGACTAGGTTCGCTTTTGCAGTCTGGCTAATAATAACAATAATTTAGCCAGTAAATGAAATTAACATGCATTACACAACAGTCAAGCGGCCAATAACGGCATAAACCTGCCATTGATCCTTGGGGCGTCCCATTGGGCGACTGCAATTGCAATTGGCGACTCAGCCAACTGTTCCCTGCGCATGTCTGCCTAACTGACTGGCTGATTGAGTTGGCCCGCATCGCACCGGACGGGGCTGCCATCAATGAAACTCCCAGATGCTTCATGCTGCGGTACCTAACGGTACCAAGCCACGTAAACCCATCGAGAGGCACCCGTTTCCCCACCTGCCCACCATGTCAGCCTGCCCATCGGCTCTTTCTAATGGCACACGCATCGCATTTGCCGCCTCAATGGCCAGCTGACTGACCAGCATCGCGCTGCATCTTTTCCCTGGCTTTTTCTCTTACTCTGCCTCTGTCTCCGCCTCTTGACTGGGCGCCATGGCGTATGCATTTTTTATGTAAATTGATTTTTTTTACGCTCATTTCTGTTGTCTTTAGTTGTTTGCTAGTCTTGTTCTTTGCCTGCCCATGTTGATTTTCATTAGTTATGATAGATGATGTTTGAAATTATTTAAATATATTCAATTAATAATAGACAACGATAAGGCTGGCAGTAAATAAGCAACAAGTGACATAGAACAAACTTTTTGTTTTAATTTTTCTTATTAAATTTTTAAAAATATTTATACCACTTCTACCCGAACTGCAAAGAGCTTTTACTATGTTCACGATTATCCATTTAAATGATTGGATATATTTTGTTCAGGGTTTGACCTCTACATTGATTCAACATTAAGATTTAATTATTTTTGAAATTTAATTCGTTTTCTTAACTGTAAATTTGCTTTCTTAAAATATCGAATCATGCCAAAACTGATAAAAATGTTGACTTGAAAAAGTGATAAAGCAAATGCTTCCAATAATCCTGACAATCCCATACGTTTCATAAGTTTTTTTCATTCTTTGTTTTTTGTGATCCTGTTTTTATTCAATTAACAAAAAAATGTTAATTGCTTACATTTTTGTAATTTTTTTTTTTTAATTTGCCCCAACTCATCTTGAAAAAGTTCTTTTTAAAATCGGAACATTTTATATTTAATTTATTGTGAAGCCCCCAAATCCATAGCAGATGTTGTTGACTAAATAAATCTTCACATATGGCTGGTCAAAAATTTATCTTGAAATTCATTTTGCGGTAGGTGATATTTTGTTTAAATATAATGCCAAGAATCATATAATGTTGATATTGAGCGTTTTCATGCTCCGGTAAGATAGCGGGCTTAAAATCAGCATAACTTCGATGATCAAGTGAATTTGGAATATGTTTTACTATTGAGACTGATTTATGCAAAGTATAAAACGATTTATAGTGTGAGTTTGAAGCCTTAACTGCATTACACATACGTCATGTTGAACACACAAATAATCATTCACGGACAGTACTCAAAAAGTAAGTGACAAAAAAACACAAGACATTTTCATTATCGTCACATTGCTTATAGCTGGCAGCAGACCCTGTTGTGCTCCCTGCCAAAAGTTAATAAAATAATTGCATATTTGAGCCTGGCATCGACATGGCAATAACAAGCGCAGTTCAGCATAAATGTGCCAATAAAGTGTATAACAGCAATGGGGCAAAGATAAAGACAAAGCCAGAGACATAGACAGAGACGCAGACGGGGGCGGTGCGGGCGGTTGTAGCAGCTCGGTGGCGCACAGTGGCAAGAAAGCGAACATGAAAAGCGTGAACCGAACAATCAATAAATTCAAAGAAGCTGCACAGCCAGCCAGCACAGCTGAGGGCTCAGTGGGCAACAGGTAATGGCAATTACCAATTGTCCTTAGCCTCAGCTGGTTTTTAGCACACGTTCACGAAGTGAACAACTAAGAGTGCTCTAGTCGGCAGTGCTCGACTGGGAAGATACACTGCTATTGTGCTTCCTTTTTCCTTACGTACTTTCTTCATAAACTTGGCTGCTAATAGTCCGATTTTTATGAAAACTTCAGGGCTTTAAAAATTTGGTCATTTCTAATTTTAGGTTTAAAAATTTCCTATTTTGTTAATGTATACCGAATTTCAAGTTGATGTGATCGATAAATATCGATTTTAAGACATGATTTTTTGTATACCTATAAAAGTAAAATAAGGTGGATGAAGCTCTTCTTATTTTCGAGTTATGCCTTAAAAAGCATTTCTCAAATTCCACATTAACCGAGTTTATGAACTTGAATTTCGTTATAATTACTCAATGAATTGGAGCCCGAAACTTTACCCAACCATTTCCACCAAGAAGAGGTGGATTTTCCGAAAAGTGTAAAACACAAAGATCTTTGAAAATGAGCTTGAGGCCAACGGATGATAAACAAAAAAGATTCAAATAAATGTTTTTTGGCGATTTTTCTATACTTTAAATTCTACCAGAATTTCTGAAAAACCCTGCTGTGCGTTGATCACCAATCAGGCAGTCAGTGAGTAAGTCAGAACAACCAGTTTTGTATATAGAGATTACATCCACGGCAAACAAGGTGTAAAATTGTGTAGTCACGCCCACTAGGAGGTCGAAAACCGTGACAAGCGATGTCTTCATAAGTTTGAAAGCTAGAGCTACCAATTTGCCCGGCGAACAAAGTATGATCTCCTTTTAAGATCGAGGCAAATTGCAAAAGTCGTTATCTCTTGATCAAGTTTCATTTCATTAATTAAGCTGTTGTTTCACTGTGAAAGAGTATTAAGAGTCGTTTACACCCGACGGAAGCATTTAAAATGTTTCAATTTTGATAGTTTCTTAGAATATAATGAATATCACGTAAAGCTCAATAAAATAATATGCACGAATATGATTAACATTAGGGAAAAGACAGGAACAGCAGCAACTGCAACTGCAACAATAACTGCAACAGCGACAGCAACTGCGGTGAGCAATTGCAAATGCCGTTGTTCGTGCAACGTTTGCCACCTGTTCCTGTTTTCTTCTTGGTCTTAGTTTGCCGTTATTGTTGCTTGCACAGCCTTGCCTTCATATCGTTAGCTAATTTTATTGTTACAATAACTGTTGTTGTTGGCTGCAACAGCAAAAACGGCATTGCAATGCTGCAGTTGCAGTTCCTGCTGCTGCTGTTGCAGTTGCAGTTGATGATGCCTATCTTTCGTGTATCTTACGGCCGGCCTTGCTTATATCAATTCTATTAAGCACAACAGCTTCCCAGGTCCACTTCACTGTTCAACTACCTCACCACCTCTCTCTCTCTGTCTCTCTGTGTGTGTCTCCTTCTTTCTTTCATTTTTCTAGAGCTGTTATCCCACTCTCCTTTCAGCATGTGACTAATCATGCACAGCCAATCATGCCACAAGTTTATTTATTTTCACGTTGCATTTGCAAAAAACTGGGTAATCCACTTGAAAATTCCTCGATTTTTGCTAACCCTGTTTAATATACCCTGAATCCATTGAAAATGGCTAAAAGGTGTATAATGCGTTCTAGCAAATGTATGTGACAGTCAAAAGGAAAGGGCTCTTAAGGAAAATACCAATGTGGTTATATGTATATAATTTTGATAAGCGTTAACATCGGAAGCTACAAAAGTTTGAGACATAAAAGGTTAAATATATATTTTTTTATATACTATCTATTAATAGATATCTCCTGATATTTTCTTAATATCGATAAATGTCGTTTTAAGATGTGTTATATAATTTATTATATTAATTATATAATTTATAAACAAGGATTATTTCCCTTCTTAAATACATTCCCCCTATAACTGGAAAACAACTCGAAAGGTAGAGCTTTGTGTTTTGTATGTATATGATTTTGTGTGTTATAAGCAATCAAAATGTTATAAAGATCGGACACTGAGCGCGTAAGCTAGTCAAGAATGCATTTCTTTTATATAGTGTTGCTTCTGAGATAAGTTGAAATATCTGTGACGGCAGCTGCGTGCCGTACTCAGTGCAAAGACAATATAAATATTATTCTACATTAATTTATTATCTTTGTTCAGGGTATCTCCTAGTCGTCATTGCCGCCTGGAGCACTCTTACTTGTTGTTGCTGGTGCTGTTATTGTTACTCCCTGTTATCGGCTGGCTATCAACGCCGCTTGTACTCGTTATTGTTCCCTGTTATGTTTGTTAGTTTCTTTTGGCTGGCTTCGCTGGTCTGTTATATCTTATAAAGTGAGTTATCTGTTGGGCTGTCGTGTGGCATTGGCTGAAGTATCTCTAAGATACATATTTTCTTTCTTTTATTTTTCTTGATTTTTTTTTCATTATTTGCACTTGTTCTTGTCGTGTGGGTATGTGTGTGTGTGGCTTTACAGCGGCGGTAGTTGCTGTCACTCGGCTGGCCGTTATATGTCCTTGAAAGAGTTAACTGTACTTGATCACTGATGAAGACGCTGTGTCTTAAGCTAATACAGTGATCGGTCGGAGAAGAACACCCAAGAATAGAGATATTTTAATTGCACCTTGAATTCCCCTTTTCGAGAAGAAATATTTTTACAATTTTCTGTATGTGAACACTTTAGAATGTGAAATTTATATACAGTAATCGCTCGAAAAGAAATACTCCCGAAATATAGAGCCACACAGAAATTAAATTGAACATAAAATTCTTCCACTTTAGATGGAGTATGGAGTATGTTATAAATGTATGTATATAGTATATATAATATAGCCGATGCGTTTAAGCTTATAAATAGTGTTGTAGCAAAATAGTATAAAAAAATCGAAAATGAATTCATGACTTTCTTGAATTGTTTTTCGCTTGTAACTAAACCATCTGAGACCCTAACTAGCAGCTGGAAAAATCGTTTATCACAGTTATGCCTCGACCTGGTTGAGGCTATCATGTAAAATGGATTTACCAAAAGAAAAATAGGTCACAAATATCATTTATAATGGCTGAAGTACTGACAGCTGCTAGATAGGAAATATCATCAATAATATAGGAAACAAGGTGAGAAAGACACTGAAGTGCCATTTGCAAAGTGGAAAAGAAAAATTGAAAATTCCATAGAGAAATAATATGCATATAGTCCAAGCTGCGGACTGATCGAAGGCCTAATATATTATATGATATGTACCCCGATATTATTCAAAAGCGCAGCATAATCTAAATTCCGTTTGGAATCTGAACCAATCTTCAAATTGGCCGCATAAATCTCGATGGCACAACTCGGTCTGGCTAGCTGTCAGCTGTGGCCTAGCTTTGGCCTGGACCAGGAACAGTTACAGCAGGAGCAGATGCCATGATGTCGATGTGGATGCCACTTGCTGTAAATGTGGCAAATGTCGAATGCAGAATACAGAATGCAGCCAGCGTAATTGATAAAGACCGACAAATCCGTTGATGGCAATGTTAATACTTAAAAGCTGTTGGCCAGGGTTTGGGCCTAGCTGGAGCCGGGCTTTGGGGCCGGGCTCAATGTCGTTGCGAAACGATCTTGTTGATGGCAGGAAGACAAAGACCTAAGATTGCCTGCTAATGCTAGTCGAAACGGGTCGATTTCTATCGATGGCTGGTGACGCGTGCAGAACCTGTTGGGTTGTGGCAGCAACATTGCTGTTATTTTTGTTGTTGTTGTTGTTCTTATCGAGCAACGTTCGATTTTTATAATGATTATCGCCATTACCGACTGCCGTTGTTGTTCTTGCTAGCAGCTACTGTTGCACACAAAAGTCAGCTAACAATGCAATCCGTTGCCCGTTGCCTGTTGCCTGTTGCAATTAGTCTGGGCGTGGGGCGCGGCTGGAGCGCGCATAAATTGCGTTAGGATAATGATCGCGCTTTGGCACAGTAAATCGCAATTCGAAATTCAACGGACACGGAGAGTACAGTTCGAATGTGATGTTGCTGCTGCTGCTGTTAACGCTGCTGCTGCTGCTGCGATGAGCCGCCCAGATCGCAATTGCAGCAGCTGCAGCTTTGGTCTCAACTGGTTCGGCAACAAATTTGACGCGCGCTGCTACAAATGAGCAGCTCAATGCCGAGCTAGAGCGTGAATGAGCGAGGTATAGTGGCAACTAGAGAAAGAGAGAGAGGGAGCGACAGTTGGAGAAAAATCAAGCGAAAAGCTGAAGGAAAACCAGTGGAAGGCCAAGCACCAAGCACCAAGCACCGTTTTGGCCACGCATGCTGGGGCGCCATTTAAATTGAGATTTATTGCAGGCATCAAGTGTTGTTCTTGTTGTTGTTGCTGCTGCTGCTGCAGGTGCAACAAGCAACGGTTTGTAGCTAAGAAGCGAAAACAAAACTGTAAAACGCTGCCAACGCTTGTCTTTGACCTGAGGATGCAACCGAGCTAGGCTGGCGGGGAAGCAGAGCATCCAGCTGTTAAATATAACAGACAACAAATCGTTGGCCATCCACCTGCTAATGAAGTTATTAGGCGAATCAATTATTGTAGCACATGCAACAGGCAAACCGTTTTGTTGCACAATTTATCACTTTAATTATAACATAATTAATTTTCAAAGAATATTTCTATAGAGTATCCAATGTGGGACATCGTTTGAAACAGGACTTACTTAATCAACTTAAGTGATCAATTTGTAATCAGAAATTATTTATACTTCTTAAATTTAATTCTATAATTTTATGTTAATTAATATTTTAATATATTAGAGATCTGATCAAGGAACCTAAAATATAAATTTACTCGTGCATCTCAAGAGTGGTTGAAAAAAATGGCTCTAAATATTTCATTTTAATTCTTGTGGTAAAGTTTCCTGTAAATTATGAATCTGTTATAATTTATCACTCAAAATAAGTACGATAAGTTAAGACGAATTAGTCATGTACTAGTGTACAATGTACACCCTAAGAGATAAGGGCTGCCATTTGCACAAAAGCTTTCTTTTGCATCGAATGTGAAAATTCGACTTCGAGAAAATATACAATTGATCGTAAGACTAGAAAGCTTAGCTATGTGACCAGCAAGCAAAAGATCGCTGGCTGAAAGTTCGCTGCAATTTTAAATCTGTGCACATATGTTTTCTTAAATATTTATAAATAGTAAGGTTGTTTTCCTGGCCGGAAAACTGCTTTTAATGATAAACATGTTTATGGCCAATATTGAAAATAGTTTCTAAATATTCATATAGCTGCCATCAAAAGAATTTATTTTTTATTAACTTATTCTAAATAATTTTTTTACAGATGCACTTGTAACGACTTGTAAGCTGTTTTCTTTAGGCAAATCAAATTTCATTACTCTATCAAGATTGTTGCCCAGTGTGGCGTGCCTCTAATAACAGCTGACACTGATTAGCACGAAGCAGGAGACCAATGCAACGGGGCGTTAAGTAGCCAGAGGCATCTCTTATAAGTTTGCAATGTGGCAAAACATAATTTCTGCATGTCACTTAGACAGGTTGGAGTCGCAATCGGAGTCGGGAGTCGGAGCTGGAAATGGAGATGGTTGTCAATGCGTCGGTTAATCCTGCTCATCATCTACAGCTTCAGCTCGTGGATCAACACAAATGCACAATTTTTTGAAAAATCACTGAAACCGGTTGACGGAAAAGTTGCTGCAGCTCAACACTGTAGACAGACTGTTGGAACGGACCGTACTGGAATGGACTGGAGGACTGAGTGAATGACTGGACGGCACCTGTAGATTTTATCCTGGCCATTTGATTGTCTGCCGCTGATTGCCGCTGATGTTTGCAGCTGTGTGTTGCCAACGTCGCTTCTTTGGGAAATTAAGTTGCTGCCTGGCAGCGTTTACATGGCAAACTTTTGATGTTTTAATGATAAGATTTGTGTGCGATTGATTTTTCCTGGGTGTCGAATTTTTGCTTAGTGAGCGCTAAAAGCAAACCGGTTGCGGCAGGAAGTCAAGCGTATCTGAAGTGGCGCAAAAACGTGCCGCATCAATCAGCCGCCCACCTCGACCGCTTAACAAGGTCAATGGGTTAATGCGGCACGCTGCAAATATATATATATATATATACATATATACGCCCACCAAGAAGCTGCTGTGGCGAAGCGATTTGGAGTGGCAAGGCAGTGGCGGCAGCAGGCCGGATGGATTACAATAATTGCACGCTGCGGAGGCAATCCAATCCGCAAGTGCAACTGTAAAGTGCCACCGTTTGTGGTGCTGGCGGGCAACAGGCAGAGTCAAGTAGAAGCAGAAGAAGAAGACAACGATTGACAGCAGAGCTGGAGCTGCCACTCAGCTCTTGTGACGGCAACGACAACGGCAACGGCGCATGTTGGCCATCAAATGTCTAGGCTAAACATTCAGATTAGAAGCAAAAAGACGACGACGACTACTTTGACCAGTCTTCCGTCAGGAATGCATTTTTATGGAGCAGACAAGAACAATCGACGCTGCTATGGCAAAGTCGGAGGCTAATCTAAATTGTTGCATGCAACAACAATTGCACAAACAGATATCCAGATACAAGTGTCCGAGCAGCGAGCAGGTAATTTCAGCTCTCAGCTAATTGCGAAAAGTGCTCCCGTAATTCCAACGGGGCCAACAGACAAGAAATGGGCACGTGCAGCGGGAAGTGGGGAGTGGATTGGGGCATGCAACTCCAACTCCAATTGCTACTTCTACTCCCTATATATATATAGACCCCTCAGGTAAGTGACACCTACAGCGGAGACAGCTTTGGCAATTGTCTGAGTGTCTGTGTGTGTGTGCCAGACCCCACAAATAATAGCTTCATTGGCTTCATTGGGTAAAATGGATAGCGTTTCCCACTGCCACTGCCAAAATGGGCAAGCGGCGGTTCATGTCAAGGCAATGGAATTTGCTCTGAAATTTGCATTGTCTTCGGGTCCGCGATCGGTGCCACTTTGCTGACCAAAAATGGTTGGCAATGCTTGACATTATTGTGCTGCCTAATGGCACTCGATGGGCATTTAACTGTCCATCAATTATACAATTAATTTTAACTCTATATATAACTATTAATTGTCAGCGTCAACGTTTGACCTGCGCCTATTACTCACACTTCAATTACTTATTGCCAATTTATAGAAATTTCGATTTTTGCTCAGCGATTTTACAGCCGCGACGTTTTGCCATTTACTGAAACTGTTCAAGAACATTTTTGCTTTTCAAGAGGCAAATAATATGCACGGCAATTTATGGCCTGCGCACATAACACCTGAAAGGTAAAATGGAGGACCAGGTAAACCAGACCAGGTAACTGTGATGGCCCGCTGAAGGTTACGCATGCTTCTGGCACACAAAGTGTAAAAGACCAAAGCACAAGTGAGAAGAAAGCGAAATATTTGAAAATTACTAAAAGCTGCTTATAAAAGTATGGATTTTGCGCTACATTCACCTGTCGTGTGCGTTCGATTGCACATTTAACAACTGTTTTAATCGTTATTTATATTTATTATTATTTTTAAAATTATATCTTATTTCAAATTGAAAATTAGCCCAAAATATATTAATATACTAAAAATTAATTTTAAAAGTTAATAAATATATATTAAAAAATATATGTCAATAATTAATTTTAAGACGTATTTACGGAAAAATATATATTGTCGAACTCAGACTTGGGTACACATTTTTAAGATATGATCACTTAATTCAAAATTTAACTCAATATGTGTCTTTATTTATTTATTAAAAAATTGACTATTGTTCTGGTATTTGGAACAATGTCTTATGAAATTAATTGCTCAGAAATATTGTTTCTGTCTTCACATCAAAGGGAGCAGACGAGTAAAAATACAGTCCTGATGACAAGAAGATATCGAAGGTATAGGACTTATAAAAACAAAATATAATAATCATTATCAGGACCTCGAGTCAGCTAGAGAAATATTCATAGATATTTTATTTAAAGTACCCCATCTTGGGCAGATGGGGTTCCCTCATGAAACATAAAATAGAGAACATTGTCAACAAAATTCAGCAATATTAACTTATTATAATTAATTAATTTGAAACATTTAATTAGACTTTTTATAAGAAAGAAACAATATGCATGTTTTACTATTGCTCAGAGTTAAGAGTCTTAAAGTATATTATTTATATAATTGAATTATTTATTTCATATCAGTTAGGTCATTTAATTATTTATTTCCCATCAACAAAAACAAAATGCGCATGGAGCTAAATCTAACTGTCATAAAGCTTTCAATTGATTTACAAAGGGTATGCAAGTCTCGCAGTTGTGTGTAGAGCATTCTCTGTGCCATGGGCCTCACTGCTATTCCTTTTCATTCCGCCTATATTGCCGTCTGACGCTGCCTTTCTGGCACAGTAGTTCAAGCGAAGTGTCACAAGTTAATTAGATTAAATTAAAAATATGCTAGTATACTTAGTGTATTGTTATATATATAGATTGAGCACCTTTGTTTTTTACTGCTTAGCTGTCCGCTCTCTTCTCTCTAGTGTCTTGCTGTCAATGTCAGCTCTGCCATTTGCCATGCCATTGCATACACTTGGGCTGGCATAGCACCATTTTCACCAGACGCACAAAAGTAGGCAATACAACTGAAAAAATATTAGTCAAGTGGGGCACCAAATATATGAAACCCTACTTGATGGTTCGTCTTTGCAGTTGGTAGCAAGGGATCATAGCTGTCAAATATTGCTTAAAGCTCCAATTTGTAACTTTCAATTATCCACTATTTCTTAATTTTAATAATTGTTTATTAATTTAAAGATGAGGAAATCAAAAAATGTTCACAACGAGTGAATCAGGCATTACAATTTAACGCACTATATTGAGAGCATTTAAACAATTAAATTTACAATTTTAATTGAAATGCACAACACTTGAGCCCTAATAAAAAAGGGGTTCGACGCATTAATTAAAAGAAAAACTAAACTACGCCATGCACTCCACAAATTCAATAAGCTGCCTCTGGCTTAGTGCAACCAAGGAAAAGAGCAAATGCTGTGCACCTTGAAGCGCTTACAAGTTGTAGAGGCGAGCGGCAAGGGGAATGTGTATGGAAAAATGTTCGCCCGTTTATTCACCTCATACTAACGCACAAATCTCGAACGCCCACGCACAAATGACGACCAGTTTTCCAGAGGCCCATTCTTAAGTGTTACGCACATGAGTGAGTGCGTGTGCGTGTGTGTGAGTTCTAAAGCATACGCACTACACAGTTATGCAAGGGTAGGCCTGAGGGGCTGCTTCTAAGCCCATGCAGTAAAATATGCAACTGCTAAAAACGTCTGTTTGTCTGACAGTCTATTTAATGTGGCCATAATTTTTTGCAACTGCTTCAAGGGATACAAAGGCATATGACTGTGTAAATGGTAATCGGAGAGTGTTTTATTATTGTCGAGACGCTTGCATTTTGTCTGGCAATTTAATAACCTCCGAACGCAAATTACATTCTCGAATCCTAACTGCACTTCGACGCTAAGTGACCCAAATTGCCGGCAATGAGAGAAAGAGAGAGAGAGAGAGAGAGAGAGAGAGCAAGAGGGAGTCTGAGAGCGCAATGACTGTAGCTTTTTGCCAGAGCTCGACCGTTTACATTGCCACATTGCGTATACGTAACGTGGATGTTGCACAAATCATAATTGCCGGCAGCAAGTCAAGTGCAAAGTCTTTTAACTGGCCCATGGGGCGTATAATAAATAATGTAATTAAATTACCAATGCAAGCAATGCTCTCCCAGGGCCAACTATGGCTAAGCATATAGCAAATGGGCTTAATGAGCATCTATTTTCCATTTAATTAAACAATTGCATTAGGGGCAAGCAAACAAACACCTACATAATATGCCATATTAGACAAATTGAATATGCATATTAAATTCTAGCAGTCTGATATTTATTTTTATACCCTAGGCCCATTGGGCACAAAAGTGGTATAGATGTTCATAAAAGGAACCCATAAAGTATTTTTTATTTATTCCCACTCGATTCTTGTTGCAAGGTATTACTTAAGCTATTGAACATATTCCAAATATTTGTAATTCAATAGATTAATTTAAGTTGAACTACATTTTTTATCGTTTTTAAAACATTATTCGAAGATTATAAGACTCAGAGCTTGTTATGTAGGATCACAGGATCACAAAGTATCCGAATTTTACCCCGTAAAAATATCAAAAGGATCAGACTATGAACACCAAATCAAGCAGGCATTTACCATACATAGCTTGAGGCAAAGGGAAGAAGGTGGTAGGCCGAAGAAGAAGGTGTTTAAGGTATCATCTAGTCGAACACACCCGACTAGAGCACACTTACTTGCTCAGTCTGTTGCGTAAATAATGCCAGAAGTCCACCGACACTCACCGTAAATAAATTGTAATCAACAGTAAATTAAGCGTTACGGGAATCAACTGCGGCATCAACTGCAGGTGGCAGAGTTGCACGTACCTCTATGAGTGCTTCGCAGAGAGTTGAATACTTCTGACAATTGTGAAGCTGACAATGCAACTTACAGGAGCTGCCTGCCAAGAAGCTGCCAGTTCATTTGCTCAAGTGATAAGTTGCAGTGGCATCAAAGCAGACGCACTATATATAAATATATACTATATATACATATTTAAAATTATGATTTGTGGCATTGGTCACACGGAAAAGCAGTTGTTTTGACTTGACTCTGCGTCTTGTGGGTGTCAACAGGGCTCAAGTGCAAATATGTCTGTATGTGTGAGTGTGTGTGTGTGTGTGTGTGTGTGCAGACAGTTAATTATAAAGAGCATTCCAGAGTTCTGGACTTTAAGGTCATTGTGCATTATTAACACAACCAGAATAAAACTATAAATATTTGGGCAATTTATTAAATTTTATGTGAACTTGTGCGTCAGTTACCAATTAGTCCAAAAACTCGATTTGAGAGAAACAACTTTTTTTGTTTTCCAGGACTTTCTCTGTTAGCTATTGATTTTTTGTGTTTTTTTTTAACCATTGTAACTTGAACGTATTTAAACAATTGCCTGTAAATGTTTTAATGTAGTTTTATTGCAATTTATTGTATGCAAAATTCCTAAGAGATGTTTTTAATACGCCTTTAAAATAAATAACTTTTCAGAAAAAGAAAATTCTTTAGTTAATGTTAAAAATTGAATAATAAATAGATTTTCTCTTTACTGTGTGTCAATATAACATAATAGTTCAATTCAAAAAGCCAGAATAAAGAAAATTCGGCTCATATATGATACCCTTGAACCATTATATTTTGTTATTAAAATTGACGATGTCTTTCCTCGCCTTTGTATGCCAATATCAAAAGATCTTAATAAAAGTCAAATTAAAGATAAATAGATATCAAAAAGATAATGTTAGAATACATTAGAGCTAGACATATTACGACCCGTTGTAATGCTATATTATATTATGATATTTACTGCAATCTGATTTGAGATAGTTAAAGAAAATATAATTCGGTTCATAAATAAATTTAATAAAATCTACTTTTACTAAGTAATCATCTAAAAAGTGCTGTAAAATTTATATACTCTCAATGGCAAGAGTCTCATTTTCACTTAATAACTACACAAATTTGTTGAGAATTCGTGGTCTACGAACACTCTCTATTTCTAGTTGTGGCGGCAAGGTGTGGAAACGGGGCGTCACGCTGCGAGCATGTGCCCAAAACGGAAGCGGAAATGCTACTCGGGCAAAATATGGCAGACCAACAAAATGGCGCTCAAAAAGTTAAGCTGTTTAGCTTATGCGAAATGCAACGCCAAAGTGTGTAAAAAGTGTAAACAGTTTTTGCACTCGAGAAACCTTGAAATTGCCGGCACGTTTGCCAAGCTTGTAATGAAAAATGCAGCTCGGTTTTTCCAGCTGCCTTGGTATACATATTATTTTTGTATTTTCTTTTTTTGGAATTTGTTGGCAATAGTGATTTATTGACTTGTCCTGACCGCAGGTGCTATGCTCTAGTGTTTGTGGCTGCTTCCGCAATTACTTTTGCCACTTGGTACTGTTTGCAGTTGTTTATGTAGAACGGTGCCAATAGCTTTTACTGTCCACATCCGGCAACATAATTTCACATGAACTTGGGCACTACGAGCTGTACAGTTTTTAATTACAGGTAAATGCTAGGCATAACCATGGGCAATTTCTTTCACACAGCATGCAGTGTGGGGCCACTTAGCCGACGGTGGGGCGTGGCTGGGATAGCGGCGGGCGTACAAACAAATAGTAGCATCATTTTGCCTATTCCCCACATGCATTGTGCGTTTGTGTGTGTGTTTATGTGTTTATTGCTGTCAGTGCGTGCTTCCTGGCAGCCTCAACAGCGCTCAGTTCCCGTCCCAGACTCAGGCTCAGTTTCAGTTTTCAGTCCCAGTGGCCTTAGCTTAGGTCTTTTGTCTTTATCCTGCTCCAGTTCCACAGTCTGCTGCATTCATTAGACTTAGCCAAGTGGCATTCACAGTGCCTGCCAGAGTTGCCAAAGCTGCACAGAATTAAATTCCATTAACATGACGCTGCCAGGGGCCTCAGTCTTGGCCTTCTCCAGCTGTAGCTGCGTAATGGTGTTACATGACTTGGGGCCATACAATGCATATTACTATTATTATAATACTCTTGTATAGGGTATTATAATTCTGTCATTAGCATAGGACGTAACCTTAAGATTTTTATTGCTCTTTTAGAAAAAGAAAGAGCTCGAAATTGACAGAAAGTTTAGAAATCTTTGAAAAATCCATAAAACAATTTCTAATTTCACAAAACCAAAAAAAAAAAATGGTCAATAAAATACTATCCAATGCAGAAATGCAGAAAATGTTTGCCAAAAAGGAGAAAATATTTTCTAAAGAGGAAAAAATTCAAAAAAAATGTTTCCGAAAATCAGAAAATTATATTCTTTGAGCAGTACACGTAGGAGTCCGGATTGTGTTACTTAATCTTATTGCTGCCATTGTACTAAACGGTTTAAAGTTGAAAAAAACTTTTATGTATTTTAAAACAAATTTGCCATCAACTAGACTTAGCATGCTACAAACATATGATAAACCCCAAGTCAACATGGGAAGGTTTTATCATATGGGAAAAATCGATTAAGAAATGAGATTTTGTCTGGAAAACATTAATGTTTTTCGATTTATCTTGATCAAACTCAGCAAGTACGAGCTTAAGTATCTTCAAAAGCAGTAAGTCATATGTGTGAAAGGGTATTTTAATTTTGGCCTGCCACAAGAAGCTTGTGTTTCTTCATTCATTCGTTTCATTAATATTATTATTTTGCCTGTGGCGGTCGTCATGGCCAGCGGTTTATTGTTGCCACTCGGCCAAAAATAAGGCCTAAGCGAGCTGAACATTTAACAAATCATCTCTTGGCCTGCGCTTGGATCGACACCTATGATACGCTGCCGGGCAATTGGCTCAAGTTATTGTCCGAGCACTTTGCAAATTGCAAATTGAGACATTTCCGTTGTGGCCGCAGAGCTAACTAACTTAATACTGATACAAAATGTTGCTGAGATTGTCACAGGATTACCAATTGGCATGTCAAAGTGCCACAAGCAGCGAACTTGCCCCATAAGGGTGGCTATGTGATAGTTACACGTGTTACTTAAATGCAAAACAGTTCAAATCGCACGCTGCGCCGGAAATGCATGACCAACGCTCGGCTGTCAACTTGCCACACCACATCATGCAACACGCGCAACAACTGGCGGCAATTGCTGCATATTGCATGACTCATTACAACTCTATCGTCGTGTAAGCTAAACTGCAAAGAACAAATTCGAGAGCAAGCCTCTTGTGGCAATCTATATCAGGCGTATACAAATTTCTATGCACTCTCCGCGATAATTAAATTCGCATTAATATTTCTTTATAAAAAAACTTCGTTGAACAAGATTAAAAAAACTTTGAGAAATTTGACAAATGTATAAATTTATCAGACACCTGCAGAATTTCACTTTCGAAAAACTCGCTCACATTCAACATACGATATACTAACATTTTGAACTTATAAAATTGTCTTAAGTGTTGTGTATCGGCACAAGATGCTTGTTGTAGTGTTGCTAACGGAATTATGTGGAAAGAGTATTAAACGAGTATTTGTATGTAAAGAACACTTTCGCGTGCTTGGCGGCATTTGAATAGCGTACATTAGAGTTCTTGTAAAGACATTTCCGTTAGATTTGATTATCGTCAATGTTGGGGGACATAATGCCCGATTGAGCAAAATGCATATATGCAGATATCTGCATCTTATCGCACATTAAAGTGGCATTTGCATGAGCTTGACGAAAAATTGCTTTATTTTCATGAAGTTTTCTTTGTTTTATTATTTTTGTGTAGGAAGTTTAGGTTGGTTGCATATATTAAGTCCTTTGTTGCATGAGCGAGTGTTGGGATTAAAGTTAGTGTATTAATTATATGTCACGCGGCTTTTGTTGCATGTTGCTGCACCGTTGACGGCTTTAAGAGGCTCACAATTGTTGTTTGGCATGCGCACAATGCAGCTAGATCTTAAGTTCTAGGTCTCTAAATCTTATATAACTAAACACCCGGCAGGCCCTTCACACATGCAGCGGCCCGCAATGCCTTTTTACTTGGCTCCATGCCGCACGGTATGCAGTTCTAAGTGAATTTAACTACGTTCGCACTACGTTGGCTAAAGGCACGTGAGTGGTGGTTGATATGGGGGAGTTACAGATAAATGTAAATAGCTCTTGACTTACCGCGCTCGTTGACAGGTTTTGGGTGCATGTTGATTGTTGGTTAGGTTAGGTATTGATTACATTTCGTATATGAGATATATAGAACGGAGAGAGTGAGAGAGAGAGAGATTTGGAAAATACTAAGCTTATAAATAGTTGTCGACTAGATAAAAGCATTTTAAAGTGTTGATTGATGAGTGTCCACCAGCTGCTCCAAAAATGTGGGGTATGTTGATTGAAGACGTTGGCAAAACAGGCGCTCGTTGGGGCTCATTTCCTTTTGCTTGTCACAGTTATGCTTGATATTTGGCTATTTATCTTTTAAGTTTTGTCACTTGAAAAGTGTTTGCTTTACAATCGCTTACGACTACTTAAAGTGTACAAGTTGATATTTATTTTTGGCTAGCCAATTGTTGGGTTACTTTTTGGATACTTTTTTTTAAACATTTTGTACTCTTGGTTTAAAATTTTGCATTTTACAATGTGCTCATTAGGTGCGCGTGTCTATGCCTAGGACTTAGGACTGACTAGTAGTTATTAGGCATAAACTTGAATCGCTTAAAAAACAATAAATTAATTCGCACTACTTATGTATGTGTGAATATAGCAGAATTTGTGGTATACAATGTATGATATATAATAGTTCAACTACTTTTGTATTAATAATTTTTAGTGTTAATATATTTATATTATTTAAATATGAATTATTGTTAAGTTTATTGCTTTATCTGAACTACTAAGATTGATTTTTTCTTGCAAAAATTCTTTAATTTCAAGAGGCTATTCGTGTACGTATACTTTGAGTTAACACTAACGGTATTTCCAATTTGTTATTGTTGATTACGGCAAGCACTAAGAACTTGATTAGGCAATAAGACTTTAGAATATCAATTAACATGTTTAGTATTTTAATATTAAATGTTCACTACTTGTCTAACTTTAAGTGCATACATACATATATATGCTGCTGTTATATAAGTATGGGAACAAGTGGACCCACAAATTTAGCTGTTCTCTAATAATTATTCATATGTTATATATGTATGTATATTAAAATGCTATGTATATATATGTATACTTGCTTTCCAGTTAGAATATAGGCTTTAATTATTGTATTGAATACTTTTGTTATACAGTGTATCTATATTAAATAATTCCAATAAGTATATGTAGTCTTGACTATAAGATACGCTGATTTTGGGCAAAGTTTAGCAGTCTACTTGTAAATAGCTAAGACTAGAATATATGTGTTTGTATATATATATATATATATATATATATATATATATATAAGGTAACTAATTAAGCTAATTATTTAAATATTTTAGAAGGTGAAAAATGTAATTTAGTTTCATTATCCGAACTTATATCTAGAACATGACTGCTTCAACGGTACAAGTGCTTTCTGTATACGAACTGCTCTGCAATAGCTTAAGATCTAAAAACCCTAGATGTTAATATCATATTTTGATAATGTTATGTTTAAAGTGTTTTGGTGTTTTGTCTTACTGCGATTATCATAAATACATTGTTAGCTTAATGAGCTTAGTTTGGTTTAGATATTTTAAGATTTGGCTTACAAATAACTACATATTGTATATCATATCTTAACTTATCTCAAATAGCGTAGCAAACACTTTTTGTAGGACTTTTCTTTTAGTACTTTTCTCACTTCATATCTCACTGTCTCTATGATGGGATCAAGGTCCATTTTTACTTTTTTTTAAAGGTTTAAAAGTAATATGCAAGACTCTAATTTTTCTTTTTACTTTAGGTTTGTTTTGGCCGTAACTATTTAAGGGCTTTTACTTTTACTTGAATTGGAAACGCTAAGCAAAACGTTTTGGCAAAAACTAGACTGAAATGTTTTTTTTTTTGTGGTGATTGACGCGCTTTGGTTGATTGAAGACTTAGCATAGAAGTGTTGATGTGTTGCTGATGATATGCATTTCAGTAAGTTTTCAATTCTGTGCTTGTCTAGCGCTTTCCCGCCTGCACACTCGACTCGGGCTTACCTCGGCGATGTTGCTGACAGCGGCGGCAGCGAAAGCGGCGGCGGCGGCAACGGAGGCGGCGGTGCACGCACATCTGTCTCAATGTGGCGCTTGTGCGGCGACTGCAGATCGAGTGCCGCATAGCTGGCGTGCGTATGCCCAGCCACGCCCAGCGGCGATGTGCGCGGCCGCATTGTAATGGGCGGGCCGCGAAATAGAGCATACGGATTGCCAAAATAATCTTGTGAGGTGGCCATCATGTCGAAACTTTGCACTGAAATAGAGAGCGGAAAAATAATTGATAAATATAAAAAGTTCAAAGTAAGGTTTAATAATTTTTCTTATACAAGCGCAAACGCTCCCATTTTAGACAGATATGCAAGCAAAAGAACAGCACAATTTGAGTTTTGCTTAAGAATATGTCCCACCGCGATACTCAATAAATCTATTAGTATCTGCCAGTAGATACATATATACACACATAATATGACAGCATTATGGCAAATAAAATAACCAAAGCAAAAGGAAATTTCTTTTGTAAGCATCATATAAATTTAAAGCGGGAGTTGAACCGCCGAATTCGCACTTGTATGTCCGACGCTAAAATGTCCAGATCACAAGCTTTAGGTCATTCGATGGGAAACCCCACATATATGCCAAACTTCGAGCTTAATCCTTTTCATATAAGCATTGACCTTTATTTTTCTCAAATTGTAGTTCAAATATTTACAAAAGCCCGTCTAAAAGCTAACTTTCTAACCTAATGGCAGCGTCTGCTAAGTTCAGCCTACTAGCTCTCACCGTTGATCTAATTAGCTGACTAATTATTTAGTCAGCATTAACCGTTCACGATATATCGAAGACAGCATTTTATATATTTGCCCATATCCAATATTTGCCCACTTTATTAAAAGCAAATAAACCCGCCTCTATACACGCGCACCTATTCATATTTATAGACACTTTTAAATTGTTGCATGTCAGTAAACCATTTTTATGGGCAGCCATTCAAACTTGACTAAACGATTTCCCAGCTCATATATTTTTCGTGTCCTGTCCATTCATGTTTTTTAATTTAATAGTCATGTAAATATGTGCGGCACGCGACTGCATTTAATTTTGTTGTGAAATGAAATTATTGTAACATGTCCATTTGATTGATACCCAGCGCACGGATTCAGCCACATGTCGAACACGCCATAATTGACAGCCTACAGCAGACAATGGACAGAGGACAGCGGACAGTTGACAGCGAAGGACATGACACGACATCAGAACAGGTCTGCGCAATGCATGTAATTAAGTGTCCTGTCCCCGCCTGTCGCTTTAAGTGCTCGCCAATACCACAGTGCTCATAACGAGCAGTTGATGATAGTGTCCACATTCCCGGTAATAAAGGCAAACAGCAATTATTAGCGCCTCCGATTGAGAAAGGGTCTCAACCCGTCAGTTAACGTATAAGATTTATAGAAACTAAGATTTTAATTTAGATAAACTTACTTAAAGAAATATTTATTTGTACAAATATTTTGATAAATTTTTTTTCAAATATTTTTATTTATTATTTGTTGCCATTAATTATTTCCTAGCTGCTTTTTAAAAATACAAATATTTAAGAGTTTAAGTTTCCGCTATCTTCTATCTAAGGTTATGGATAATAGTATGATTATTATATTATGATATAATATTACATGACATGATATGATATGATATATGATATAATCGGCCCAACACCAAATAAAAAAAAGCGGGTGGTTCGATTTACGGTTTGAAAAAATTCCCCGTTTTTAGGTATCTTTCATGGATATATGTATATAATAGACAAATGCAATAGTTGGATATCCAGTGTATTTACACTTTGAGGCTGGCTCACCCTTTAAATTATTATATGTAAAATCAAAATATTTTCAGCATTAATATGAACCAGTTTGCGATTCGGTGCGGCTAGTTTTGGTTAGGGTTCGTTTCGAAACCTTTATGAAAAATAAAGATTTTTTATTTCAAGTCTAATTATTTCAAGCTATCACATAACTCCCAAAAATGCAGACCCTAAATATAACTATGTATTTTGAGGGTCCTCAATATTTTCCAAGTATTTATTTCTTGACGCAACAGAACTAATGAACATAAGAGCCAAAGTTTTAGATAATATTAAACTGGTTAATATTAAACACTCGAATATTTGTAAAATTGGGTTACATATTCAAGAAAATTGGTTTAATATATATATAATTTACATAATTATATTTACAAATAAATTTAATTTTTATATATAATTTACATAATTATGAATAAAAATAAATTTAGTTTTTGGATACTCAAAATTAAACTTTTTAGGATTTTTTCAAATAATGTTTGCAAATTTTATAAATATCTCCCCTAAACATAAATCTTTTTCAACTTAAAAGAAAAACTCATATTAAAACTTATGCATTATATTTAGTGATATCCTAGAATCCACTTGCACGAGGAGTAAGGACTGGAAAGTCACACGCTAAAATCGCATTAAAAGCATATTGCTAAGAATTACCAGTGCCGTTGTGGCCATTAATGCCCGGCAGCGATTTTGTAAGCCACTGCTTGGGCACTCGACGGATTAACGCAATTTCCAGCCAATTGGCATCAAGTGCCCGACACATTTGAGCAGCATGCCAAGCCACAATTACGTGTGCCACAAATCGCGTTATACACCTACAGTATCACTCCATACCATGACCAAACGCGTGCTCTTTTTTAATGAACCTTACTTTTTTGTTTTCTTGTTGTACTCTCACTCTTTATACTTTTGCAGGGAGGGTTACAAATTTTGTCGTGAAACATATAACGCACAGAAGAAGATATATTCGGACAAACACAGTATATACATTCCGGATCAATACCAAGAACCCAGCGGAGTATACGGAGGATCGTCTGTTTAATTCTAAGCAACATAGTCTATCAGATTTGAAATATTCGTCATAGAACTTTGCATCGGTCAGTTTGGATCATATATATTTTAGGAATTACAAGTCATGTATTAAATCTGGTATGAGAAACTCTCAAAATCTTATGAGAATCGGACTAGTATATTATATAACTCTACGAAAGCAAAGAAGAAAAAAGGCACAATTAAGCATAATGCCTGCAAAAGTATTTAATCTTCGGCGTGCCGCAGTTAGTCGTGTTTTTTTTTTTTTTTTCTTGCATAATTTAACGCGACAGCTCAAGTGCTGACTGATTTTCCAGCCGGCTAGCCGAGGCGCGACGCGCTGACGTTGGCGGCGTTTAACTTTTGCATAATTACGTGTAAGAAGAGAAGTTGCAAGCTTGCGGGTTCTTATGATGGTTATCGTGGCAGCGCGTGGGACGAGACGGTTCGAACTTTGTAAGAAATTTAACTAAAGGGAGAAAGTCAGCGTATCAGAGCTGCGAGATACGCGCACAGCTTAAACTTACGTAGGGCAAGTTTTTATAAAATCAAATGCAAGGCGATGGCAGCTCGCCGTGGCGCTAATGGCACGCCCATGCCCCAGAGTATCGTTGACTTTAACTTGTGTGCACACACATACAAACACATACGCAACGTATGCATTCCAGCAAAATACACACAAACACGCGCTTACAAATCTGGAGCAATAGCGTCAAGTGCACGCAGTTTATTCCATACGTTCTGGCAAGGTGCCACGACTCTGGCAAATAGGCCAGACGCTGTGCGGCGGCGGTCGCACCTACGCGCGCATTGGTGTCACCTACTGAACTGAACGGGGAAGCAGGGCAGACAAAATGTTGCAAAGTAATCTCTGCTGCGGCAAATTTACAGCGCGCTGGCAATTGCTGCAGCGAGTTGTGGGCTGTTAATGAGGCAAGATATGCAGTCGGTGTGTGTGTGTATGCATATGTATGTGTGTGTATGTGCGTGTCTGTGGGTACGTCTAAGTGCGTTGGCGTCGCTCTGAAACCCGACAGACGACAACAACGGCAAAGCTGACAATGCCGCCGGCTTGTTGTTTTTGTATTGCCTACTTTTGTGCGCAACCTTGTCGACTTTCTTGAAGCACAGTGGGGTCTAAGGCCCAAAAAACTTTCCAAAAATTTAAATTAAATCGAATAGAAAATTCAACACAAATTACGATTACAAGGGGAAAATGATAGAGTTTCTACAGAAGAGCTCAAAGCACCCTGTGTGAGCAATCACCTTAAAGCTCTTTAAAAGTTTGATTGATTGATTGCATTATTATCTTCACAAATTATGATTTAGCTTGTCAGCGAATAAGCTCTTAATACGCTTCCAATTGGTTTAAAGCAAACCACACACGACTATGTAAATAGATTTAGTTATACATAATGAAGATAGATTTAAATAAATTATGCTCTTTTTTTATTTTCTACGACAAAAATCAAATCGGCCCATTGTCCAACATAGTGTTACCATAAACAAAGTAGACTTTGTAATGTGAAATTCGGCTTATACCACCTTCCAAATATTTTTAGCTAGCTTTCATTTAATTATAGCAGAGCCCTCCATAATTAGTATTTTAACATATTCGCGTGTTTGACTAATCCAGTAAAGTAAAATACTGCTATTTGCTGGATCGCGAATGGCTTTCAAGTCCAACGTACTTTTGGCGCGCTGATGAATTCGAACAATTTTGTGGCCTTCCATATTCCGTCTAGCAGTTAATTTATGAGACTTGAGAAAGAAAATATTTATTCTACTTTAGTATTAACGACCCATTTGAATATACATATCTGTCTATTTAATTTTAAGCCAGTCTGCAACTGTTTAAGCTTGATTGAACTTGGCAAAAATCTGAATTCCTGTTTGCTTGCTTAAAAATGTCCGAAAAAATATATAAAATTTTTGATAGCTGGCATCTATGGCCTTCTACTAAGACAATACTCCATCCATAGCTGATAGATTGATAGTCGAACCAGGACTCTCGCTGTTCAGTTTAAAATATGTAAATGTTTGTATTTAATCGTGTATTGAAAGCCTTTGTGCAAGACAAAGGGTCTGGAAACCAAAGCTTGTTGATTCCGAAATTCTAAGATAGCTTCAATTAAATAAATCTGTGCAAAAGAAATCTTAAGCACGAGCATACTACAAATCGTAGAATAGAATAGAATTTCTAGATATCGATAGTAAATAAATGCCCCTCAAAAGATTATGTGTGGCTTGTAGGTGTGTCGAATGTGCTGTATTTCGAGGCTAATTGATGTGTAAGAGCCACTAGGCTCCTGGGCGGCAGCTGCCAATTGGACGCCTGTCAGTTCGAGTATTGCTGCTCGTTATGCATTTGCCTGACTTTTAATTAATTGAACTACTTGGGAATTTGAATGCCATAGAACGAGTAATACGCATGCAAAACTTTGCCTGTATTAAACATATTTTTTCTTTATATATATTTTACTCTGGAAAAGTTGTGAGCCGCGTGCTATCAGCGTGCACTATGGAACTTTTGCTGACTTTTACTTTAACATTGTGTTCTCCCCCCACCCCGGCTCGCCACAAGTTATAGTAAGTTTTGCCACTGGAGGACAGTGGGAGCTGAGGGGGTGGTTTGTGTGGAGGTTGGCCAACGGCTAAGTCAAGAGATAATCCTTTGTTGTTTTTTATTGCGTTAGCCTGTCGTTTTGTGGTTTAGCGCTTTAAGACAATAAATTGAATTTGGCGCCAAGCGAAATGGCCACAAAGGCGCCCAGCTGTGGCATGCAGTAAGCCGGGTTGTGGCGCGCTGCGAGTGCACTTGTTTAGTCAAATGCATAAGCATAAGCTGATTTGCGGCAGTTGCATTTGATGCACTCTCCTGAGCTTCGCCCCCGCTGGTTGCTCTTTGTGTTGTTGACTTGGCTATTAGCTTAGCTCGCCGACAGTACAAATGATATTTTGTTATTTGGTTGGGTTTTCTTTGATTTTTGCGCTATTATTACATAATACAAGAGCTGCCACGCCCTGTATAGAGCTGCACACAATTGCAACGCCCATTACGGACTGCCAGAAATGCCAGACTCCTGCCACACCCACCGCTGCCCCTGCTGCCATATACGCTGTGCCTGTGTACCACTTTGTTTGCGTGCAATTCCGTAAAGTCCTGTGCGTGCATTCAGGTTATTCCAGCAGCTCAGGCGTTTGACATGAAAAATGCATTTTATTGGGATTATTTTTATATCGTGTCCTGCCATCCGACCCCAACACCACCAGCAGCAACGCCGCCGCTCAATTAAATCGGCTTTGCCCGTGCTTTGCCTATTTAAATTGGCTGAAAGCTGAGGCTAATGCGCAAAATTTAATTAAATTTATAGTAATGTTTTGTTTAGCTAGATGCCTTTCACTTATTTTATTGTTAGAGGGTATTATGAATCCGTCATGAAATGTGTAACGCACAGATTGAGCCATCTCTGAGCTCGTTGAGTGTATATATTCTTGACTAGCATCATTAGACGAGTAATTATAGCCTTCGTCGCCTTTCGGTTTCTATGCAAACTAGGAATGATCGGTCAATACTTAAGTTCTTGTATAAACAAGGTATTTATTTTTCAGAAAACTTTAACAAACCTGACATAGACGAGCTCTTTGTTGCTTTATACATATCTGCACATCATATCATTAAGTTATAGAGGAGAAAACAGTCGAGAAATTGGTTTTTATTTGAAAAAACGTTCTGTTAATAGAGATATCTTGACCAATCTCTGCAGTTGCAAGCGTTACATTTATCCTCACATATTTGCAAAACCGTAAGCCGCATGTCAGCAAGGGAATTTAGTTTTCGTCCTGCCATTTTTTCTTGTTTATTAAAAATTTAATATTTTTAATGTATTATTTAAGCGCTTGAAAGCAGTTTTCGCACTTATAATTCAATTAACGCGACGCAATTTCAGCAAAAATTGACAATAACAACAACAACTGCAATTAGCCATTGTGCTTTGTGTCGCGGGCAGCGTTAATAGCCAATTATGTGCCTTATTTTCAGCTACACATATGCACGCACATGTGCCTATTCTGTTAGTGTGTGTGCGTGTGCCAGAGTCCAGCTTCTGCATATTCAGGTGCAGCTCGTGGCTGCGGTTACTCGCATGGTGTCCCTACGTGCTCGGCTTTCAAACTTTGCGATTTGATGTCGAAAAGTGTTGGAAGCCATGAACACCACTCGACATTAGTTTATAATTTTGATTGTGCAAAATGGCTTGTGTTTGTAAAGCGTTATCAGTATTAAAATATGCTGCATAGCACTTTAAAAAAAAATCAGCAATGAGCACTTATTCGAGTACTGGCGGTTAGAACCCCTTTGGCATACTACTAGAAATAAGAGTGCTTTACTCAAAAGTACTTGACAATGAACCCAAATACAATCGTATTTATTTACTAATAAACAAACAAGTTATATGCACAGAAAAATGCAATTTGTCCGAATTGTTTCCACACATGGAATCATTAGCGTGGCTTGAAGCCTTGAGAATCGCATAGAAGGGTCCAATTTTGGGGGAAGGCAGACTGGCAGAAGCGAGAAGTAAAAAAGTGTGATTGAGAGCACAAGTAAAAAAGAGTGAGCGAGAGTAACAGGAAGTGGGCGTGAGAGAAGGAGGGAGATAGTGATAACCGGTAAGCCAGAGAGATCAGAAGAGAAAGAGAAAATTGGGTGAGAGAGATATAAACCTTTTTTAGCAGAGAATGGAAGAGAAAGAGCCACTTATACAATTATTGTGTATCGCAATTATTATCACCCAAGAAACATACAAATTTCTAAAATGGAAAGTTCTGAGAATCCCAAAGAAAGGCGATATTCATAAATTTGAAGAAATGAGAGATGCACAAATATGTGAAATCAAACCGATCTGTTTGTGGTATACAAGAACCTAATACAATGAATGAAGAATAATAATTAAAAAGTCTTGAGTCGAGACCCCTTTCTGTTAATCGAAAATTTTATGAATTGTGAATAGACGGAAGAGCGGAGTTCTATCTCCAAATACTCATGCTGGAATATCAACAATATTGTTTATAAACAATTATCAAACTGGACTGCTGCGATGACTTGTCGCAAAGTCTGATTGTGACTCAACGTTTGGCAACTGTTTATTTTCTTATCGCTATCGTTGTTGTTGCGGTCTTGCAGTCATGAAGCTTTAAAATAGAACTCAAGTTGATTACGCAACGCATTCTCAATTGGACGTAGGTGCATGGAAAATGTTTGGCAGCCTCTTCTCCAATCGATATAATAAGAAACGCGAAATTTTCTATGCTCAATATGAGGGTGAGCCTTAAAGTGAGATTGATTGATATATGTACATTTTTTATTAATATATATGTACATTTTTTATATGAAATAAAATATATCTTCCTAAGAGACACGTGAGCGTTATTCCAATCTGCCCATCTACAAGCGTCCTAAAGAGCCTTTAAGCTGTAAGTCTCCAAAATACAGCCGCAGAAAAAGAAAACCCGCAGACTACGATTACGATGAGTGGTAAGTTTCGGTTTATAAGGGCAGCGTAAAATCTAATTAGAAATCCCAAAAGGATTGCCGGCCATTTTGTGCCAATAGTGGTGCGTCGCGCCATTGAACAGTGGAGCCGCCGGCAATTGATGGAGCCCGTATCCAGCCTAGGCAGCGATGCCTGCAGCTGGCGCTCCTGGCCAAGTGGAGCAGATCCAGCTGAGCCGAGACGTTCGTTACGTCTGGCGGATAAACCAAATTTAAGTCCTAACGAAATTGGCAACCCAAGTCACAGGGAGACAAGCGGCGCAATCAAATGGCCACAGCAGCTGCCTTCACTTGACGCAGACAATAAGCTGGGCAGCTCATCCGAGACTTTTATCGACGGGTGGGTGGCTATCTTCGGCATGCCGAAAATTGAATACCCTTATAGAGTGACTTGGAAATGATTTTAAGCGAATACTTATTGTTACTATAGGAGACATATAGAGGAGTAAGACGAATTGACGAATTGACAAATTGATGAGTTTGTACAAGATGTATTACAAGCCACAAAATTATTCCGTAAAATAACTTATTTTTCAACATATTCTTCCTATGAAACTTTATGATATAGTAATACATTTTTGATAAGATTTTGATCAAGTCTAGTCAAGATTTTGAGAGAAAGAGAAACTAATCAAGAATATATATACTTTCTGTCAAAGAGCAATCTTCTAGGGTATACAAACATATAAAACTTTTTCCATTGACCGATTGTAATGGTTCTACTTTGCATTGCAGCTGCCAGTTGCATGAGTCCCGGCTGGAGTGCAACATGTGCTGCAAGCATTTTGGCCAAAACTGCGAGTTGCAACTGCATTCGCTAGATGATTGCCGCAAATATTTGCTTGCCACACTGTCCAACTGAGCGCAAATCAAAGTTTAGCTAAGCAAGAGCCAACATTTAGTTACATAATAATCCAAGTTCTTGTAACTAAGTAGCAAGTGCAACCAGTTAATCAAATATAATTCGACTCGGACGTGGCAACATCTTGACTTGCCTCGCCTTGTTGGCACATTTAATATTTATTGTTAGAGGATTTACACAGATTTACACTGAATTTGCTTGACTAATTTAAATACAAATGACAAGTTGTGTAAGCCAGACGTGTGTTAATTGAGTTCGCTCGACTGAGAAGTACCCTGTATGCAGTTAAATTCATAAGCTCTTGAATGATTCGTGTAGTTTAAAATAAGGTTTTTTATTTTTAAAATATAAGAATAAATTTTAAAATTAAATTTATAATTATAATGCATAATTAAATGTATAATTTAATATAAGTATATAATTATATTATTTATTTGTTAGCTAAGCCGCTTCAAGGTCTGGGCTTGCAGTTAAGAAAACCAACTTGTTTATCTTTTTCTGTCTATATATTTCCCCTTATATTTTTAATACCTTTTCGCTTACTATGCTATGGGCATAATGTACCAAAAACTGGCCTTAAGTCAATTATTTAAAGAAAATAAATAAAAATAAAGCGACGCCCTAATTTCAATAAAGTAGAGCAAAATGTTAAAAAAAAAAATTTTGCATTTCCTTTGTTTAGACCAATAAAAAGGAAATAGTAAAGGCGGAGGTACTTGCCACTCAGCATGCACAGCGAATGCATAGTAAAATATGCATTTATTGCGGCTATTTTGCATTTATATGAATACCTTTTACCCTGATCAAGCCCAGAACTTCAAACGTGAATGCCGGCACGCAGCCAATAAAGTACACGTACTTAAATGATAAACAGGTGGTGTGCTCTAGTCAGAAGTGTCCGATTAGGAGATACCCTAAGCCCAACGCCAAGCTGTAGTTACAAAGATTCTGGTTTACTTTTATACGTACACACACACAAACACACACATATAGACACGATTGCACGCATGGCGTATGCTGCGCCTTTCACACAGCTGATGTGCTTCCTCTTCCGATTGTTTCATACTTTGTAAGGAAAAGGCATTCTTAATTAACTCGGCTGCTTATAGATTGATCTTCATAAACTTTTCAGGGCTTTGATATGATACTTCTAACTTGGTCTATGCCAAAGCCCAGGGTTTTACCTTTGAAAATAAGTTTTTTATACTTTTGGGAGGAATCGTAGAGTGAAGTATTCCTAATACGAGAATCTACATTTCAACTTTATTATAGCTCTTAGCTCTTAGAACATATACCCCATTTGACCATTTTCAATAGGTTCAGGGTAAAATAGAAGTGGCCCATATGGCCCACATGCGTACGTGTGGGTTTGTGCCATTTAAGTTATTAACACGTCAAGCGGCGTTTGCGTTGACAGCACAAATGGATGGCAGCTGCCAATAGCAGCTGGACACCGAAGCCATCGCGAGTGGGTTGGACAATGGGCGTTAGGGGCTTTGGGGCGTGTGCAAGCCTTACGCATACTTAATTTGCCCAAGAACTTGAAGTGTTTGTCTGTAAAATTGATAAAGTGCCAGCGACTTTTTACTCTGGTAAGTCATTTGCAATGCAAATCCATCTTTTTGTGCAATTTGTAACTTTTGGTTTTCGCCTTTTTCTTAGAGTTGTGGTACAGTAAAAACTTGGCGGCACATATTGACAGAGCAATTAAATTTTTAATTACCCTTCGCATGCGTGTGTGTGTGTGTGTGTGTGTGTGTCTGTGAGCTTTGGTTTGTCGAAACATATGCAGACATTAAATTTATTAACAAATTAATGCGTAAAGTTGGCTCTGATGCCAAAGACAAAGGACTTGGCAGAGCCGCATGGAATTTTCGTGAGGACGAAGTGAAAGCAAACAGCCAGAAAGAAATTTTGCCAGACAAAGACAAAGAAATCATTTGAAGCTCTTTCTTTTTAGCGCATGCTTAAGTCAATTCCTTGAAATGTCTGTACTTTCAAATTAACAGTCAGAATATTATAAACTATTGCCAACTGGTTTAGTGAATGCTGCAGGAAGCTGGGGTTAAAGTGAATTACTCCGAGTTAATCCAAGTTTTTAATAATGTGAAACATTAAACATTAAGTGGTCGTGTTTCGATAGTCCTATAATTAAAATACCAAGGGTTAACCATCTCTTACTCTTTTACTCTCTCCTCTCTCTCTCTCTCGCTCTCCCTTTTCTATTTCTTTTTCTTTTCTATATATCTCTCTATCTCTCCCTCTTGCTCTTCCTCGTTCTCTCTCTATCACATTCTCTCCCTAGTCTGTCTCAATCTCTCTTTTTCTCTATCTCTTTTTTCTTTATTTCTTTCTCGGAATACAAGTAATATGCTATGGTCTAGAATCTTTACCTTAACTGACTTCAACATGGCTCATAAAACCTTTGCTATGTGCTTACCCACACACAGAAACACACCCACACAGGGCACTAAAACACCCACAGACTGAAGCTAATAACTCGTAAATGCCAACACATTCAAGGCCTTTGGGCAGGTCCATGCGCGCAATGACTGCGACGCGTAACCAAAACACGGCTTAAAGCCCCGACAATTCCACTAACTGACAAACGCATGTGGGGAGGCAAAGCGGGTGCTAACTAAGCGCCGGCAGAGAGGCGGCACGCGTGGCACACTTTTCCGCTTTGCCGCTTACTCGCCGGCCACCACGGCGTCGTACATCTTCATTAAAATGCAATGCATTCTGGTGGCTCAGCGTGGCAATCGAACGAGCGGCGACCACAATCAATCTGACCAAGTCCAGAACCAACCCCACCATTCCCCGCCCCCTCCACAAGCCCAACAATCCCGAAGCCAAACTTAAATCGTGTAAGCGCTCGCGCGTGTAATGACAATGGCTGCGCGTGGCTTTGACTTTGACATGGCCAATGGCTGGATGCAGGCAGAAAAGCGGTTAGTGGAACAACAACAAAAAAACAAAAAAAAGCAGAAAGCCAGCAGCTAGGGGCCCGCAGCTAGGACTCTATGCTGTCAGCTGTGGCAGCAACGCGCATCAACACGCACGTAAAAGTCGCATCCACGTTGACGTTGAGGCCGCGCTGTAAAGTCGAATAAATTCTGCAGCGAGTCATCAACAGAAATATAAACAAACATCTTGACTGTCAGCTAAAAGCAGCACCTTATAAACATTAAACGGGTTGATGCACAGCAGGTGGGCAAAGGAGGACCGTGGGTGCCGGTTGTATGGTAGGGCATGTGTGGCATGTGGCATGTGGCATGTGGAAAGTGCCAGCCAGCATGCTCGTAAAATGATGCACAGATGCACATTCGCCTAGGTGTAAATCACGTAGCACTCCAACGTCTTTTACAGTTACCTTTGTTTTTCACAATAAAATTGAAAAGCAGCCAAAAACAGCAGCAAAAACAACATCAGCAATAAATAAGCATGCTCTGGTCGCCAGATACCCTGTATTTAGCGCTTAGATGCCGACAAAAGTATTCTTACTTCCTACTAAAAGCTTATATGTTCACACAGACAGGCACGCACTTCTTCTTCCCTAAAACCCACACTATAAGAAACGCATTCTTGTATAACTTTAAGTTATGAGAACTTACATATCAAGTTTGGTGTCTCTGGCTCTGATTATAGAGTACAAAAAACGGGGCTAATTATCTATAGTCTGCTTATGATATCCCAAAATGCATACATAATCATGAATTTATGTTTGTGTGAACTTTATATAGTTAACCTGACTGACTTATATACTTACTATATGGGGTCGGATAATTCTTCTACTGGCTGCTACATCCACTTGCACAAACTAAGATACCCTTTTTTAACCACTGAAATAAGGCATAAAATGAGCAATAACAACAAGAATAACTACAACGGCAGCAAAACGCAAAAGTTTTAAAAGTAAAATGACAAGCGCACGTGCGACCCGCCACTGAGCCAAAACTCTGAGCCGTAGTCGCATTCCCGTAGATTCGCAGACCCGTACTCCCATTTACGGGCTTTTGTTTACGTCGCGCTCCGCCCGCTCCGCCGCCGCCTGACACTCGCAGCCGTCTCTGGCTGACTTATGGTTAGACATCGATCTACTGGGACCCGGAGCCGGTGCCCTGAACTACTTAAGCCAAAAACTTTATGCATTTCTCGTGCGGCTCATTACAACTCCAACAGAGCTGCAAAAATATGCTACGTATGTAGATTACGTATGTGTGTGTGTGTGTGTCCATATTCCATATTGCATTCGCTAGCCTTGCGGCTGATAGACCCGGTGCAGTAACTGGGCCCTGGTCCTGGTCCAAGCACACGCGTCGAGTATTTTGTTTATTAAAATTAAGTGCCATGGACACTGCCCAGCGCACAGTGGTTCGATCCTTTGCATGCTTAACTTATTCCTAAAGCCCAATGACTAAGTCACTCGTGTGTGACTCTAAGACTAGCTGTGACCTTCAAACCGTGCGGAAAATTTGTAAAATACTAACATAACATAACATAACAGAACATAACCGATAATAAATATTTATATATACAAACTGGTAAACATACTTCTAAAAACAAATAATTTACAGCTAATTTCATTTACTTTCAAAACTACTTCCTAACTATTTAGCATCATGTCACTAGCCGAGTTACCATAGAAAAACGCTTACCAAAATATATATTTATAACAAGCAGAGGCTCTAGTCGAAACCGACGGACAAACGTGCGACTCGGCTATTGCTGCTGATCGAGAATATATATACTTTATGTGATCGGAGATGCTTCCTTCTGTCTGTTGCATACATTTCCACAAGAGCAGGGTACCAAATTTACCCATTTTTATTGGGTTTAGGGTATAAAAATAAAAAATCCAATTGCAATTGAAATTTTAAGTTTCACTTGCGGCACACATAATTTGGCACCACGGTGCAGTGGTGCACGAGCCGGCCACATATTGCCATCAGCTGGCCCGTTTCTATGGCTCTTGTTGTTGTTTGTCGACAGTTGCTTTTAATGCCGCACAGCGGCAAACATGTACCGTCCCCGAACCCCCTTTCCCCCGTGCCCCACTTCCCCCTCGACGCTCGTTGCAACCTGATGCACACTTTTTATTATGAGCCGCACACGCACACGTGTCCAGGTGGAAGGTCCGTCTGCTGCAATAGCAGCTGCGTGTTGGCCAAATGACGCCGTTGACGTGGCCAGTCCAGTGGGCTGCAACAACAACAACAACAACAACAACAACAACAAGTGGAATGCAGCTACGTGCCTTTTGTTTTGCCATTAGCCAGCGTCGACAGAACCAGCGCCACATTAAGTGATATTTGTTTTACATGAAAATCAACGCGTCCTTGCGCCGTCGCTGACCAACAACCCAGTCAGACAGGCTGTCTCACTGTGAGTTTCTCCCTCTTTCTCTTTCTCCGTCTACCTTTCTCTCTGACTGTGCTTGTTTTTATGCCCTTTTGAGGGTCTTATAAGTTTATCATGAAATGTGGAACGCATAGAAAGGACCTCTCTGAGCATATACAATTTTATATATATCTTCTAGATCAGTAACACGAGACATGTCCGCCTGCCCGTCTGCCTGTTCCTATGCAACTTTGCATAGGTCCGACTTCCAGTGGTATATGTCGGAAATGGACCACTATATCATATAGCTGCAATATCAATCGAAAGTTCTTATGTAAGAAGCTGCTTTGTTTTCCGTTTTCTTCAAATTAAATATGCTTCACACATATGTGCAAAATCTCATCAATATCGGGCACTATACGAAGCCCTATATGAAAAGTCGGCTAAGTCTGAGCTTCTGCATGAAAAACTTTATAATTTTGAACATGATTTGAGCAAACTCATCCATTACGAGCTTCAATTTTCTACCAACAATTGTATCATATGCCTCGTATGGTAAGTAT
Source organism: Drosophila novamexicana (assembly GCF_003285875.2). Lineage (NCBI taxonomy): Eukaryota > Metazoa > Arthropoda > Insecta > Diptera > Drosophilidae > Drosophila > Drosophila novamexicana. The sequence goes on along the minus strand of NW_020824808.1, from coordinate 2,345,874 downwards.
TTATAATACCTGACTTTAGGGTATTTAATCTTCGTTCGTTTCGTGCTCGGGTTTCTCATTAAATTAACGGAGCGGCCATGCAAATCGCATTTCAGCCTGATTGCTGCACGTGGCAAGTGAAGTTCATCATGGTTATTTAAGTCAATTTAAACATGTCATCAATCTGCGCTGTGAGCTTAGCAAATTGCAATTATAAGACGCGTCAATAATCACACATACGCACGCACACTCACACACACGCAGAACTAATCAGCAACAGATAAGCACTTGGCCACAAGCCACAATCTGATAATCATCGAGAGCTGCGTTTAACCCACATTACCTAAGCGAAAGTTTTTCGCCTAAATTCTAATGAACTAATTAGCTCACGCTCATCGGAAGATAGACAGTTAAGCACGCACACACACACACACACACGAACAAACATACACACTCAGAGACATAGATAAATTTTGGAGGCAAGTCATAAAACAAGCTGCAGCTCAGTTTCCATATAATTAAAAATGCGCAGACATTGCAAATAAAAAAAAATAAAAATAAATTCTCTAAGTTTTGTGCACCAATAAAAGTGAAAATTTCTGGCATATAAAATAAACACAAGCATTTGCCCAACTGTTTAATGCATTTATTTTCTGCGACGCGCTTTTGGGCAACGCGCTTAAATCTTGACGAGGCTAAAATATTTATTTGATTATTTTTATACCCTGCAATCAAGTTACAAGTGCGTTTTTACAGTTAACACATTGCCAAAGCTGCCTCTTTGTTTATGACTTAAGCACAACTACATCCAAAACAAGTAAGAGGTTCTAGTCGGGAGCTCCCGACTAGGGGATACCCTGAACCCCATTTTTAATGGGTTCAGGGTATAAAAAATGCAACCAAATATATATAAATATATTACTACGGTATGTCTCTAATTTCCCCTTAAATAAGTTGCAATCTTAGTGTAAAAATATAAATACCCTCTGCAAGGGCATATGTAGGCAGATAAGTGCGCTTTGTATTCCAGTTAATTTAATATAAGATTCTTACTTGTTCCTCTCTTCGCCTGTTCTCTCTCACTCTCTCTCTCGCGTTTTCTCTTTTACATGTGAGTTACGAATGCGCGCCAATTTGTGGTTAGAAAAAAAAACACTGCTCCAAAAACGTAGCGTCACGTATTTTACCGATTGCCAAATATACGACGGAGATCGGGTTGTTATACACATTATTTATATCACTTTTCAAACACACAACTTAACCGCGATAAACACCATTTATATACATAGTTAATTTAACTTTATAGCAATATATTTACATGCACGCGCGTAGAGAATGGCACCGATCAACAGGAGAGACGCGTACTGACTAATTTGCCTAAGCCGGCATTCACACTAATACAATAACAACCAAGCGCGCACACAACAACTAGCTCTCTTTTTGCGTGTATCACACTCAGCTTAGATAACGGGATTAAACGAGCTACGACCAATGGCGTGAACGAGATGCGGGAATTGTCTCTTGCGCTCATTCCATCGACAACTCTCGCTCTCTGCTGCAGCTGTAGCCTGCATTCGTTTTGAAAATAACGGAATCAAGCGCATCAACGTTAAAATTTTGCGAACAGTCAATGAATAAATAATCCCCCACGCTCACAGCTGCCACAAAGCACACTCTCTGAGAGAAAGCTCTATATTACTGTGATGATCTCTGGAAAGATCTAACATAAAATACTTTGAACAGCGTTTATTTATTTATAGAAAACTTCTAAATGTTTAATGGCATCTGCAGGTAAGCGGATTGTAAATGAAACCAAATGAAATGTGCTATAAACAATTTGTGACCCAATCGACTGGTGCAAAAATCTTTAAATCCCTTTTAAATTTTAAAACAACCCATGGTTGAGCACATCAAGCGACGATCATAAAGAACTAAAGGCAGTTTAAAAGCCCTGTAAATGGTAGCGGTGAAAGAAAGTGGCCAGGACCGAGGACCGAGGCAGCGGTAGGTGCACCATGCGCCGTGCCATGCTAGCTGCAGCAAGTTGTAAAGATGCCCAGAGGCCACAATACCAAAGTTTATGGCCACGAGAGTAGGGTATATGGGTGGGGTATGGGCATGGGCATCTGACTGCTCTGTTTACCTTTTATTGTACCAATCGCTATGCTTGTGGTTTTCCGACCGTATTATACCCTTATTTAGCATATATGTATATATTATTGGTCAGTCGAGTCGGTAAGGTAAGCTTTGCTGTTTCTCGTAGCTTTAAAGCTTTTGTCATTAAAATCTCTCTCTTTCTGCTGAAGGCTAAACTGGAATTTCGACATCGGCTGGATCAGAACTCTATATCATATTGCTCCCATTGGAACCATCATACAGAATTGAGTTCTGTTATAAAAAAACTGTTGTTCTTTTTCAAGATATCCGACGAATCTTGGCATTCACAAGTTATTACCATGCTCTCCCATATACATAAGCCAAGTCAAGGGTATTCAATCTTCGGCGTGGCGTCTTTTATTTTTATTTTTTATTTTTTAGACTAGACATTCGTGGCGCCTGGCCCAGACTGTGGCTGGCTTTAAAGCCTACAACAAGCCAAGGGGCACGCCGGCGCCGCACTAAAATATGCAACGCATTTTATGCAACACGCAGTGTTGTAAAAGGGTGGGGGAAGGGGGTGGATTGTTTGGCAACGCAGGTGTCATAATTAATTTGGACGTCAGTTTGCATTTGTTGCTGTCGCGGCTTTTGTCGCCGCTTGTTTGCCAGTTGTAAACAAACTTATTTGGCCGGCCCTGATTTTACAGCATAAACTGCGATTCCCGCCAATTGCCAAAACGTAACGAATTTTTGAATTATTTAACGAGCGCCTTAAAAGGGAGCGCAAAGCGTGCTGGGTGTGGGGGTGGGGCTAGGGGGTGGTATAGCTTTATAAACGGCTCTCAGACCGTTTTGAATGGGGCTTCAGTCTTGAGCCAGACGTTGTCAGGCACTGTCTGTCCGAGCTGGCTGGCTGTGAATAGAGCGGCAGCAGGCACTGTCCTACATTTTCTCATTAAATTGCCACGCCAAATAGTTGGCATTTGATATAAAGTTGGCGCTAACAAGGCGTTCGTGCGGCAAAGCATTGCATTTCGGCCACGGCAAAGGTTGATCTTCTTCTTCTTCTGTTTTTTTGTGCAAAACTTTTAATTGGCCAGAGCAACGTTTTAATTGTTTTGTCTTTTGGCCAGACTTGGGCACAACATACTCTGGCTCAGATATTCGCAGACAAACAGTTCTTGAGCTTTAAAGGAAAATCAACACACACACACTCACACACACCAACACACGAGCACACATTTTCCGGATGTCATTTGTTTACGAATTGCTAGCCGTAAATTATATGACACAGTTGTGTGCAAGTGTCAATAAAAAACAATGCCAACAACTTCTCTACATCAACAACCACATTGGGCCTTGGCATTGCAATAGCACAAGTTTGCGGAGCCCGTATTAAAAACACATAATATTGCCAAAATTTACGGCACAAAATCTCTCAAAATTTTTGCTACGCTGTTAATGCACTGTAAAGTGCTTACAGCGCACAGTTGTCTGCTCCTGAGACTTTTAACAGACTGTGAACTTTATTTTAAATTACTGTATTTTACAATTTATATGCAAATTTAAAAATATTATTAATAAAAAATAATAAAAATCCAATGAAACACAAATATAGAATAAAGTGAAAAGAAACAATAGTTTTACTATTTTAATATCAAACAAAACAGTGTAAGTACAAGATAAAAAGTTTTTTATTAACTATTAAACAATATTAAAGAAAAAATTTAAATAAATTAAAATAATTAAATGCCTTAAGCGATGAGAAATAATACTTAACACAAAAGCGTATAAGAATTGTAAGACATTTTAAAAACGAAAAAGTAAAGAATTCTTCAGCACACCGAAGATTTAATTCCCTTGCGAATATAGTGGACAACAGTAAACTTTGCGATCGTTCCTGATGTACTATAATATATAGTCCGCTGTTGAAAGGATTTTGCATAAATGTAGGAAGCATGGGAAAACTTATAAATGACGAATTTAGGTAAGATATCTGAAGAAAAAATGTTGTCATACAAGAACCTACTTTTCGACCGTTCGTTCTTAATGCAGCTATATCATATAGTGATCCGATCCGGCGGATCCGAGATATGTACTGCCTGCAACAGAAAGATGAACCTATGCAAAGACGATACATTTAAAACTAAGACAAATTCTCATAGAAACATAGATGCTGATTTAGAATATATGTATATAAGTTATCTACCCTCTACAAGGGTATAAAAAGAAAATAAAATATGAAAATAAAAAAGCAATGAAAAGCTGCTTAGTTCAAAAATAATGTAAAAAAAAAAAAAAACAAAAGTTGACTTTTAACGATGTAAGGAAAATTAACAAATTGAATTGATTTTTAAAGAATAGTTGGCTACGCTGCTGCCTTAGGATACCATTTCTAGGAATGGGATTTTAGGTATATCAAAAAAAACGTTGAGCATTATTTTTGTGTCACTTTTTTCACAGTACATGGAATTCTCCACCTAATAAAATTCAGAGCTGCTCGTAAATACAATCGGGTGTCCCTTATTTAAACATTTTATATCTATGCGTGTTTTCTTCTTTAAATTTAATAGTTTACAGCGTTCGATAAAAGTGAAAATTGCAATTTAATAAAGTGAGCACCGTGCTGTGCCAGTATTTCACATCTGTAAAATGGCACGCCTCCCACGCAGCCCATGAAGCTCATTTCAGTTTAAATTGAATTGAAGCCAAATACACGCCATGATTTTAAATTGTTTGGTTTGGTTTACATTGCAACAAGCGGCGTCGCCCGGCGGCGGCAACGGCTGCAGGCGTTGCATACATCCAGGAGCCGTGGCGGAAGCTGGAGCTGGAGTTGGAACTGGAGCCGAGGCGCAGTCGAGCACAAAACTACACAAATTGCTGACATATTCAAATCAATGCGCTTGGGCATTGGTAATGGGTGTGTGTGTGTGTGTGGGCTTGTGTGGCATGCATCTTTGCAACAGTCATTCGCAGCTGCACTTGCAAAAACAAATATCAAATTAAATAAATTGAAATGCTTCAGTCCAACAGCCGCGCCGCTCGCTGATGAGGCAAAGCCTTTCCGCCTGGCCCATGTTAAGTGGCATATTTAAGTTATCTGGCTTGAATTTGTGGCCAACACTGAGAGGTCAAATGCCAATCATAATAAATACATATACATTTAAACTCTAGCCGCAGCCAATTACATGCGGTTGGCATATTCGCTACTTTAAGGCCAAAATCAAGAGGAAACATAGCCAAGAGCTGCGGCCAGCATAAAAGCAGAGGCAATATGTCTGCGAAATGCAAGAAAACCCAAAGAAGAGTTAAAGATCGAAAGTTATTAAAAAACTTAGTGTAAATGTTTTCTTGGGCAAGCCGAAGTTCAAATATCCTCAAAGGCATTAAGAAAGTTAAAAAAATTTTTAAAAATTTAAGAATTTTGAATTTTGACAAGCCGTTCTTTAGATATCCTCAAAAGCTATTGAGAAAATAGCCAGAAATTTTAAGACACTTGGAATATATTCTTGGAATACATTCTTATCAACATTATTTTTCGACATAGCACTATGATGGATGTACGATAAAGTATGCACGACTTAACTAAAATAAAACCTGAGTAATGATAATATGTGTCAAAGTTTTCTTATAATTATTTATATAAGAACTCAAACTGTGTCCATTTGATAAGCCGAGACTTTCATATATGTACCCTACCTGTTGTATTATACCCAAAATTGGCCGATCCCTTCAATTTTAGGAAGCGTAAAGCTTATTGGTGAAGATATGCAAAATATTTAAAAAAAGAAGAAGAAAAAATAATAATAAAACAAAGGTATTTATACAATCGACCGATTGCCATGTCAACTATGCAATTGTTCAAAATATTTGTTATTTTGCTAATCTTTTAGGAAAGTAAGAAGACATATCTTTTAATTTTAAAAGACTACTGGGCACAGACAGCGTCTCGCCTGTTGATAAAAATCCAAGCTGTCCCATTCAATGCGCTTCACATTTGGTAACAAAATTCCGATGCAACCGGCAAGGGTATTTAAAAAGAATATGATGGGCAGACAAGTTCAGTTCAAAGCCAAGTCGAAATGACCCACGACACACACAGACGGTTAAACAACTCTCAGCGCCAACGAAGCTCGTAAGTAGATGGCACAGTACGCAAACGGACGGAGACAAGCGGACAGGCAGACAATCAGTTTTCTATGACTGACTGTCGGACAGACTGTCTGTCTGTCTGTCCATCTGACTGCCTTGGCATTGGCAGTCCAGACGCGTCGCATACGCCCAGCAGCCTTTGGTGCCGCTCTGACGCCCAACGCGACGGGGCATTGTGTTTTGTTGCAACTTGCAACTATCTTTTGAAATACCCTACAACCACTGAAAAGGTGTTGAATGGCTTGGTATACATGTATGTAACAGGCAGAAGGAAGCTTTCACAACCTTATCAGGACGTCGAACTGAGTCGACTTAGCCATGTCCGTCTGTCCACATGTATGGATGTCTATCTCAGCAACTAAGTAGAAGACTATAAGAATACATTCGCGTACCATATGCAGAACAAGTTTTTATGGTTTTTAGATATAATCTCCCGTTAATATCGATAGACATCGATTTTAAGGATGGACTTTTAAACATAACGCGTAGATTGTAAAAGCTGGTCACACCAAATTTGGTATATAGGCTCTCTACTTTATCTGCCTATACTATTTTAGAAGAAACTTGTCAGTGTTTGTGGCACTGGCCACAAAAATGCTTAACTCTCCCTGTATACTCTTTTTATTCCCATTATCAACGGTTGCAGGGTGTAATACCCCCTTTAAAAAGCTAAAGTCTTGTGCTTAGGTGTATACACACAGTTGTGTGTCATATTTAAGCTCTAAAAATTAAACAAATATCGGACAAGAAACACCTTAGTTATTCTAGAAGGCATTTTACATAATGTAAGATAAAGGAAAGAAGAAGCAGGGGAAGCAAGATGCTGGGTTGAGGGTATCACCTAGTCGCTCAGCTTGTTGTTGTTTTGGTTGCACTGTAATCCTATTCTGTTCTTGTTACACTCGTCTTCAAAGTTAAAATTGCAAGTAAAGCTTTTATCACGTGTTTATGGGGGGACCGTAAAACCCGTTCAAGCCCCTTGGCCACAGTAAGTAGGTTGTTGGCATTGGCCAAACTTCGTATTTGGCATAGAAAGTAGCTGCAAATCGAATTCCATTGCCAGGAACGTACTGTTTGCCATGCCCCAAAACAGCAAATACAGCAAATACCAATAAAAGTAAATGTAAACTGCGTGCTACACAGCGCCCACTAAAAGGGCTAAAAGCTTTGCCGACAACTCCGAGTTGTTAGCCTGATTTATTGATATGACATGGATAATGTATATGGAATAGAGTATTTATTTTTTGTAACATAACTTTGCATTTACTTCTGCCTACAGCCATTATTCGTAATTAGTGCTGTGAGTGTATTCATACTTGGAATAACAATTTTTTCTCGAAATATAGATAGATTTTAATATTCATATTGTTTCATTAGACGCTTTTCATTTTTCATTTAAAAACATTAGTAAATGCAGCTGCTTGAAGAGTTATGGCCAATTGCCAAGTGTGTAATGGCATTTATTTTGCTCGTTCGTTAACGTTTTTTGGCCACGGTAACTCCCAACCCTCGTTCTCTGGCCATCCCAAGTTGATAATCATAATGCGCTTTGTGGCGCTGTGTCAGCTTCAAGTGCTTGGTACTTGGTGCCTGCTGAACTGGGCTGTTGCCCTGTGCCCGCAAAGCGGTGCATATTTTACACAATCTGTCGTGCAGCCATCCCTAGCCGTACCCCTGGTAGCCAGTGCCGCACTCAAGCACAACTTTCGGCAGAGATTTATCGTGCAACTTGGTCAAAAAGGAAAAATTCTTGTGCCACACAAAACTTATGCCGGCAATGCCTTTCAGCTGCTGATGCACACAACAGAACAGCTATGCCGAACAAATGTACAAATGCCCAAAACGAGGGCAGGTTAAAAAGTTATAGGCCAAGATATACTCTTGTGTGTTCCTTATACCTTATAAGGCATAGAAGGCGACCTTTTTGAGCCGAACTTCATCTTCTGCCTGCAATGGACTGGCTCGGCACAAACCCCAATCGTTGCATGAAAAAGTTTATTGTTTGTCAAAAGCTTTTAATTTGAGTAGAATAAACATAATTATAAGCCAAGTTTTAAACAAATCTGTAGAAAGCATCATATAACTAACTAAGATATCTGATCGTAGATGTTATATCATCCGACGCACAATAAACTTATTTTGACGAAAAGAAAAATAAAACAGGCAAATACACATTTTTCAATTTTCGTATTAATTTTTTAAGTTTGTTGAAATTTGTTAGAATTGTCAATTGTGATAAACATGAATTTTTACTGAGAATCGCCCAGCAGACTGGATATGGAAACGGACTGCTAGATAGGTGTCCAGAGCTGATAGCAAACGCGTTCCACTTCAAGAAGGAACTAGGCTTCAAAATAAGTTCCCCAGATTTTCCAGTTATAAATATATAACCTTAATGAAATGGATTGGCAGATGAATAAATTTCGGACGAATAAGCAACTGCTTACTTTGAGCACCATTAGAAAAACTTAGTGTTAAGATGTCGTGAAAAGGAATTAAATTAAAAAAAAATATATATATATATATAAATGTGTGTAGCATGTAACAACTCCTCTAAATATTGAGCCTGCCCTCGTTGGAATTTAGCTGCCAACTCGCAGCCTTTATGACAAGAGACTCTGGCATGCCGCTCGAAATTGGCAACAACTTTCACTCACCAAATTTGGCGTTTGGCTCATTTCTAATTTGATTTTGATGAAAATGAAAATGATGATGATTTTTCGCATTAAATTGAAAGTTATTGTGACAGGCAATTGGATACTGAATGTATGCATAAATTTTGCGATAACTAATTTTATGCATACGCTGTAAGATTTTAGCATTTTAATCACATACGCTTCGGTTGATATAATCCAGCTAATTTTCATGTAAATCAAGTTCAATTGGCCACACAGCCTGGTGTCATAACTGGGCAGGCTCCGGCTCAGCACATCAAAGCTGACAAATGTCTGTTAGTGGGGTTGCCGAGGAGCGCATGGACATACCTGACTGTGGCACAAAGTGCATAGTCTGTCTGCCAGCCACGCTCGAATTCGTAAGTCCATAGTCAAAAGTTTGGCTAAAAGGCATACCAAAAAGTGGCCCTCTGGTTAGAACAGAACGTTATATGTAAATCGCATTTGGCATACATATTTAGACAGTTGTTTGCAAAAAGAGTAGCAGTCCGTGTCCTGGAGTCGCAGTCCCAGTAACAGTCCTGCCATTCGTCCTGGCATTAGCATGCAGGAGCAGCAGTCGCTTTCTGCCAGGGCTTACACAAGCAAAACATGGCACAGGATAAATAAGCGTAAGGATATGAGCAGTCCCCCCCTCTCTAACCCACCCCTTGTCATCAAAAGTAAAAAGGCAACATTTTTGCTCGGCCTGCTTAAAAGTTCGATAACGATAAGCGTACTTGTTTAGATATCTGTCAGGCATAATTGCATTAGCTTTGACTAATTAAAAATGCAGTCGGCTTTTAGGCGCTGCAAATGGTTTCGATATTTGAGAAAATTATTGCAATATTTGCCTATTTGCTTTGAGCCAGCTAATTGAAATGCCCAAACCGGACAGCGGCAAGACCTGGCCAAAAGGAAATTAATTGCAAATGACACAAGCATCCTTCAAACTCATCCTTTTTGCCAACTGCCAGGCCAGCGATGACAATTTAATTTCCGTATTGACTGCCAGCCAAGGCAAAAAAACTTTCCTAGATCTAAACTTTGCTCAAAGGTGAACAGATGCCCTCCAAATACATATTTGGTTTATCTTCAGGCATTTTGCTGGCTTTGACCAGCCAAAATATTTGACTATTCGTTTTAGTGCAGGTAAATTTAAAATTTCCATCGACGGTACTGGATGTAAAAGTTATATCTAAATACTAAGCATCAAATTTACCACTTATTTATGTATTCATGTATGCATGTATGTATGTGTGTATGTATGTATGTTTATGCATGTGTTTATGCATGTGTTTATGTATGTATGTATGTATGTATGTATGTATGTATGTATGTATGTATGTATGTATGTATGTATGTATGTATGTATGTATGTATGTATCTATGTATGTGCATGTGAGCTTGCATGTATTTATTTTTTCATGTGTGCATGAATGTATGTTAGAATATAAGAATTTATTTATGTAGGCATGTAAATGTACATGTGTGTATGCATGTATATGTACATGAATGTATGCATTCAGTTGGTTTGTTTTGAAAACAAAAACATATTCTTAACTAATGCCCTACTACGCGATTCTCACGAATTCAAGTAAGTCATATAGGCTTCACTTCATAAGGAGGAGGCTTTCATATTGGGGGAGACGATTTCAACAATGGAGGATAGAGCAACTTAAGCAAAGAAGGAGGCGGCTTGACCGTTTGAGGAGACGGCGGTCTTAATATTGGAGTTCTTTAAATTCATTTGCAAAATCACCTTTCTTACAAAAAAAATGCGGGTGAAAGCTTAAATGAACGAACGTTTATTAAATACAAACTCCTGGCGGAAACCGTTGATTCCTTCTTTTGTTTCTATATATTTTGACTTCTTTTTAACTATCTATGTAAAATATTACTTAAGATGTGCAATTCAAGCTAGAACGGATAGATTTAAATAGTCTATAGGCGGGAAATGGTTGCAAAAGTTAAATCTAAAAATTAAATTACAAAAGTTGCCACGGGCAAGCCGGGCCACTATTAAATAGATCTGACAAAAAATACGCTTCCTAATTCTGGCGATTTGGGCCATCATCCGATCATCAATCAGTCAGTCAGTCAGTCAGAAAAAGCAGCTGTATATACAGATATATTCTTGCATATTCACGTACGTCACAAAAAGTAAGTACTATAAAAAAAATCAGCCTCCTAACATTCGATGTTCAATCGGCCAGTTGGTCTATATGTCAACCAATCAATCAGTATAAACAGTTTATATATATATTGAAACATAATACTGTTAAATAAATGCCTGCAACAGCAACAATTTGCCCCGACAAAAGATAGCGCTCCACATGCCACATGAAGGGCTGTAAGAGGCAAGCTAGAGACCAGACCAGACCCCCAAGCAGCCACAACAAAATGCGCTTGTTTTTGTTTGGAAGCCGTGTTGTTACAGTTTTCCACGCAGCCGTTGACAGTCGCGACAGTTGTTGCAGACTCCACTCAATGCCACACAACCGTGCCACTCGCCCGCAGCCGCGCCCCCGACTCAATCGTCTGACGTTGCGGTTAATGAAAGCTGCGATTTTACAGCTAAAGAAAATTGGGTCGCCGTTGCTCGGTTCGGTTTTTGCAACTCGTTTTACATTTACTGCCATTTACTGGCATTTTTTGCCGGCTGCCGACAACGAGGAGCCAAGCGGCAGACACGCTTGAGCAGGGGGAGAGCGGGTTTAGGGGCATGCTGTCTGCGTTGCTTGCCAATTCTTGTCGTGCAACATCCAGAGACAAACGTAGGGTATACCCTGATATAAGTTAGTTGACAGCTTAAAGAGTTGACTTTACGTTTGATTATCTAAGGCAAGTCTCGAAAATAAAGTCAAATAAAATCGCCGTTAACTTTATGAAGCCGTCAACTTTCTTCTATACCCTATAGCATATAGCAAAGATAACAGTTTAAGAATGCGGAGCCGGGATTTAGTTATCTTTAATTTTCCTAATAATATTTAGAATATTGTAGTTGTTTACTTAAGCTTTTAATGGCGCTCTAATCTTTTAAAGAGCTTAGCTTATGTTAAGCATAATCGAAAGTTAAATAAATAAATTAAACAAAATTAGAGCTTACTTAATATTTGATATTAATATATAGAATAGCGTTGTGTTGTGTCTTCTTTTTTTTTATGTTGAAAGTAATTTGAAAACAAGTTCAACTATGTATTTGAAATAAAAAAAATATGTAAAACTCTCTTATAATCTATATTCAAATATATAAATAATTGAAGAACTCTTTATACTCTGCATTGAAATGTTTAAATAAATGAAGTACTGAATATTTTAATGCTGAGGGCTGTATTCATATGTAGAGTAAATTGTTTATTTATCTAGAGAATAATGAGTATTTCAATTTTTTATTCTTTTAAAATACCTTATTACAAATTATCTTCAACATAAAAAGCAGAATATAAATATTTCACGTTTAAAAAAATGTAAAAGAAAGAACTCTATATTATTATGCTTAAAGCTGCATTATATATAAAATCACATATCTAGGCTTTTTGTGTAGGGTATATGCATGATTCGGTTGCTTATAGATAGATAAGCTTAATTTTGCTTACAACTCTTTTCTAGGTAGCTTATAGTAGATAAGGTATTACAGAGACACAGTCCAAAACAACGAAGACATGAGTTCGAGCCTTCGACTAGTGTGTGGATGCAGCACACTCTCATCTGAAAGCCAGAGTAGGAAATGTTGCATATAAAAAAGTTATTTGGGCTTTCCGAGTGTGAAATATATTACATCTACAGCTAGTTAACATTATCTGCAAACTATATAAAAGCAAATAGAGAAAAAGTTGTAAAGGTCAGACACTTAAAAAGAATATGCCATCATTAATCTTTACAGTCTCTTATTTGAAATAAAAGCTAGTCATTTTTTGTTACTCCATATTGATTTTAGTTTCTGCCAGTTTTTTTCTTATGACTGTAAGCAGTTTTTAAGAGCATATTTAATCTATTTAGCGCCTGGTTAACAGCTCTTTTTTTTTGCCAATTGCGTGTTAGCAGCTGCAGCCATAAATAAAACGTCCACAGTTTGATATAGAAGATTACAGAGAGCTTAAAGTTCCGATTTTCGCTTCATGTGTATTTATAGTGGAATATTTTCACGCCTGAATGGCACACATTTGTCTTCTCTGTGAATTGCCGGGGCTTCTCAACGTTATCATTTTAAACAGACACCGGCACAAGCCAACAGGCCAGCACGAGCTGATGGCAGGCGGGCGGCAGCAGGGATATGCTGCTTGGGTTGCCGGCCAGGCCAGGAGCTGCAGGCCAGTAGCTGGAGGCAGAGGCAGAGGCAGAAAATATAAAATGTGGCAACAGCTTAAAGCCAAATAAGTGAGCTAGCATCAAATTGGTTTAAGCTTGGTTAACAGTAAGGTGTAAATGGCACACACACACACACCTCAACACTAGCCACACACGTCCAGCAGACAACCCTTAATGGACTCTGAACTGTATTCGGCTCAAAGGCATATTTAAATGGACATTTTCATAGATATATTTCGAATTATTTATTACGTTTTGGCATTGTTGATGCTCTTTTGGCATTTTGTGGATTGTAATCAAATTAAATATTGACGCCCAGTCTTCGTTGTTGTTGGACAAGCAAGCATTAACCGCAGGCCTAATAAAAAATAGAACCTGATCCCATTCCATGCTCATTCGATAATGAAAATAAATTCGAAACAATTTTCCAGCAATTTCTCAGTTTTCAAGTCATTTTATTACTTTGAGCATTTTTGAGCATTTTCGCCAAAAAGTAGTTGTCATGCATTTTTAAATTGAAGCAATTATGTGGCAGCTGCATTTACCATAGATAGTTCTGTGTCTGCCTTAATTGGCAGCCTGTCCGTGTCGACAATCCGACAGACTTCACATGTAAAACGTTTGCCCCTTGACACTTGACTGGCAATTTTTAGTCAATTTTGTGTGCACACTTTTGAGCCTGGAAATTCATTTAACAATTTGCGGTTGGTTTAATAATTGTTTTATTGCTCGCAATTTTGGCTAAATTTGTGTAACAAATTCGCAAAGAAATTGCGTAAATTGATAGCAAAATGCGTTTAGCCTAGGCAAACTGCTTACATTTTTAATTATGATGGAAATTATCTTAGAAAATAGTCTCGTATGAATATGAAGGTCTACCCATGTACCTTTGCTATGATCTATGTAGGTTAGCAATATTATCTGTCTGTATACTTGAGTTGGTCTCAGCGACCGTAAAAGCTAGAGGAACTAAATATGATCTAGTAGGCAACTTAAAGAGATATTCTTTATATGTTTATATGCATTAGTCTCAGTGATTGTAAAAGCTGGAATAACTATTTTATTTTGCAGCACTTTTTAACTTGTTTTAGGATTTAATAACTAAGAAAGATATGGACAGATTGGTCCGGCTGTGGGTAAAAAAGTCTCAATACGTATGCTTGATCTTCTTCCTTGCCTCAATCTATCCTGAATCTTACAACACATCATACCTTTCAGGTGGGGAATACCTATTTCACATTTACATAACCGTATTCTCATAAAGCATGCTTTTAGCAAGTGTACTAAAGTACTTTTTTTTGTATTTTAAAGATATTAATTTCGCCTCATCGAATACTCAAACAATCTTTCTGCTTGCCACTTGCTTTTTAACTAATATTGGATATCTCTCTATCAACTAGAGGAGATGCCGTTCTTCATCTTTTCCGCTAGAGAATTTCTTCAGGCTTAACCTTCTATTAAATTAGGGCATCAGAAATCAAAAGATGCTGCTGCTCTTTTAAAGAATAATAATTTTATCAACAAATAAATATTCAACTAAACGATCTATAAATTTCAATATTTAATAATAAAATGTTGAAAAATATTAAAACATTTACAGCTAAGGCCTTTGGTTAAAAATAAAATAAATTCAACTTTGATTCTAACTTTTGCTTCTTTATTCGATGGCCTTTTTACGTATTTTCAAAAAGACTGTGGGGGCCAGTAAGTTTGAAAAAAATTAAACTTTTAATATTAAGTCGTATATACCCAGCAACTAAAGTAGAGTATTATCTCTCGAGGTGGTCAGCGTAATGTCATCTCGCTCCCACGCCTCGGCGGTTGTGTTAGTTGCATCTCCTCGCGTCAGTTTCGCACCTTATACATAAAGCGACAAGAAACGGCATCAAAGAATAAGACAAGCAATCACGCCATAGTTCCGTTAAATATCACAAGCGACAAATGTAGCTGGCGTTGCGTATCAGTTGCATAGCCAAAGTGAGTTATCCACGCGGTCACCTCGTTCACTTCGTCTTCAGCTGTGAAAACGAACAGACGCAACGGAGTCATAACGTCTGCTCATTTTTCTAATTAACATTGCTAAGATTACACGTGTTAAACTTTTTCGGTTATAATCAAAATTGAAGACAAACGTATTTGGTTAAGAAGTATTCGCGAACGCGACATAGTGTTGGAACAGGTAATACTTTCCATGAAAGACAGTTAGAACTGTTTAACGTAAATCCACCTTTTTACAGGGAGCGTTAGCAGCGCCCGACAAGCCCAGATATCGGCCGGTCTGCGTACGGCGCCCCCGCGCTCTAAACATTAAACATAATTCGGCGACCGGCCGAAAGAGCCCCATACTCAATCACCGCCCCTATTTCGGCGATTATTCGGCGAATTAGTTAAGCTCCAGTTCACACCGGCTGAGGCGCAGTTGGCTCAACTTTAAGTTTACACCGGTTCTTTTCATCGCTATATATTTGTCTAATGCTTAAAACGACCGAGTTGTGTCTTGCATACCTTATCTTACTCGGCAGAGTATAGCCGCGCTTGATAGCGTGAAGCGTAGGTGTGACACAAAGGAGTGAAAGAGAAGTCTTTATCTGGAAACGAAATAGAGTTAACTTCAATCGAATAGTCTAGCTCGTTCGATGTCTCGCGCGCATGCGTTCTAGTTGAAATTATCCGTCGTCAAGCCGCGTAGGATTATCAGCTGTTTGATGTTGTCTGGAGGCCAGCCAATCTGAGTTTGGATTCTTAGATCTTAATTATTTTCTTTGCTTTCTTTATTGTTTTTTTTTTTTTTTTAATGTAACCTTAATATACAAATTTCCTGTGAGTACATAGTAGCGTTACCCGTAGCAGCGATTTCCGTTTAAATAATTTTCTTTATGCACAGCTACCAAAAGCTTTAAAGCACCACACCAACTGCACTTTCGATGGGCCCAACGAACCTGCACCGATGGATATAACAGTGAGTGACAAGTCTGAATATAACTCACAGTGAGTACGGCCTACTATTGGCGAACGAATTATTTAATCGGCTTTATCGCACTCGGAATGCTCGTGTATTGACATGAATATATATAATAGTTTAACACCGCCCTGTTACACCTTAGTTTGGGCAAAAGAAAACAAAATACTAAAGAGTAAAGCATTCTTATATGGATCAGATGATTGTTATCTGAAGTTTACTTTAATTAAAATGTACCGATAAATTGTACAGAAAGGTCCGTCGCCGGTACGATCCTACGCTGAAGTCATATTGTTTATGTTGAATTAAATAAAACATTAGTAAAGGGGTAACCACCCAAGTTAATCACGAGTTACCAAGGTTGGGAGGGTAAAGAATAGGGAGCGATCAACACCTACCGCACCCTAGCCACTGAAATTCTCACATAACAGTCCGCCGTTCTCATTTTTATTAATTCTGTACGTGAGTACAGCCCGAATACATCTTATTGGACCTTCATCTTATTAGTATACAGTCAGTGCACTTATCCTTTCTGAGCACAAAAGGAGTGATATGTGAAGGGAAGAGGAAAAGACCCACGCCAAATCCGACGAGCATAGTTTAGAGCAACGCTAGAAGTGCACACCTTCCGAATCTCTTCACCTCTGCGGAAGAACATCAACCGCACGAAGCTGGTGGCCTCTTGAATAGAGCACAAGATCGCATACATACCCTTCTGCATGCTACAAGACGTGGAGCTCAAGATAGATAGGGCAGATTTACAAATTTTCAGCAGAATATTTAAATGCAGCACAAAAAAAAGTATAAATTATTTAAAATTTGTACATATGCAATTAAATTTCACAACAGAGTGCTATAATTCTTTGAATTGTTTCTAAATTTAAGCAACTATCATAAAAAAACGTACATTTAAAACACATTATTTGAATACTAATAATAAATGTAATTTAGTACGCTATAATTCTGCCTGGATTGCAAGCATTTTGCCCGTGGCCATGCTAAATTAAACTATTTGTCGCTCTGCAACAGTTAATTTAATTTAATGTTGTAAATAAATTATTACAATAATAATACGCAGCTGGATATTAGTTTTTGGTAGCCTGCAACGGAAGTTGTCTAAATAAATGTATTAATAACCAAAATGTTATTAATGTGCATTACGATCTCTTCCTGTCTTTTGCATGCCTCGTAAAGCCTGCCCTTCGACCTCCCTCCGCATCCGCCTGCCCCCACAGGCAATCCGACAGCTGTGACAATTGTGAAAGCTCCAGACAGTTGAGAGTTGTTTGTTTGACTGTTTATTTGACTGCCCGACCGTGGATTGCACAAGAATGTCATAGGCTCATCATCAACATGCCAACGAAATCGAATTACTTCCGTATGTTGTTGTTGCCACACTCACGCACACACACACACACATGAGCCCCACTGGCAGCCGCCGGACAGAAACAATAACAACAATTGCCCTGCTGCCGACACGTTGCTTTGCCTGGCCCTTAGTCGACTGCCCATTTTTCCACTTGCCACATATTCATGCCTCTTGCCACACGCCAGGCTAACTTGTTGGACTTTTGCAACGGTTTGTCTACATGTTCAGCAGGCAGCAGTTCGGCTTACACACAATTTACAAAATAACCTCGACACTCGTTCACTCAGAGACTTTACAAATAGACAGACAGCTGCCCCCCTTCGACATACCCCCAACAGCCCCTCTCAGCTCCTTCTGCAGCCTGTGTCATTCAGATAGGCGAGTGTGTAAATTGTCTTGTGTAAATATGGAAATTTTTTTCCCATTTTCATCTGTGTTATTGCTGTTGTTGTGGCTGCGGCATTTGCGATGCGTGTAAACAAACCAAGGCGTCGGCTTATAAAGCTTTGCATTTACAAAAGGGAGCGCTTAGAAAAATGTTTGGATTATTTAACAACGATAAAAACTAATTGGAATTACATGTTGTTCTTATTTTTGTGAGCTGGCAATAACTGCAGAATTGAGCAGTTTATTTGGAATGCGGAACTCAGCATTTGCTGTCATTTTCCATTGTTGATACTTTCTGAAAACAGTTTATTATTCTTTATATTTTTGTTTCCAATATGATTTGTTGTGTGCCTCGAGGCAAATCTATAAAAGAGCATAAACAAAGAGAAACAATGCAATTTGCTGGATTTGAAACTATTTTTATGCAAGTAAAATTGTTTCATTTTTGATAAGTTAAACGCCGAAATTAAGCCAGCTAACTAAATATTTTTAACTATTTTATATATTTTAATTATGTATTTATTGCTTGCTGTAAACTCGGGCTTGAAATATATTGCTGAGGTGTCTTATCTAATTGGTTCAATATTTATTTGTTTATTTCTTCATTTTTTTATATATAAATTAATTTTTCTTTATTTATGCTGCACATAAATTTTAAGTAATATATTAAAGTGAAAGTGATTCTTAATATTTTAATTATATTTATTTGTTTATTATTTATATTATTATTTATTTTTATGTATGTATAATAGGTAAATAAAAATATTTTCTTAATAGCATTTATGGTATTACATTAAACTAAAATATGTCCAATAACTTTTCATTATTGCTTTTATTAATAATTGGCAATAACTTTTATGTAACACTTTTATTATATATTTATTATTTATTATATTTTTTAAAAATTCGCCATAACTTGTATTAATTACTTTTATTATATATCTTTGTTATTTATTATAATATTTGCAAAATCGCAATAACTTTTATTTATTACTTTAATTTTATTATTTTTCCTTTGAGTACACAAAAATTTCCATTTAAAACAAAATGTTACTGGGCATTACTAAATTTAAAAGAACTTTTTATTTAGGAAGTTATTAAAAAATTAAAATAATTAATCTTTGAAGTATTAACAAAACATTTATTCAAACTTATAAGAAACAATGATTTATAAGAAATAAAAATTATTGTGAAAATCTTTATACATGACTTTCGTGATTAAACAAGTAGTAGTTTTGTTGGGTTCTCTTTGATTTTATTAAGCGTTCGCTTAATGTATTTTGACAAAATCTCATTTTTATCATATTTATTAAAAAAAAAAAATCAAAAGTTTTTAAACTTATTAAAGAGAAATTTCATAGCTCCAATTAATTAATTATGTTATAATTATGTTATTATTTTACATTTGCAAATTACAAGTTGCCTATCACTCGAATAGCAATTTGGCTTTATTCAAATCAAGTCACATTTTCTTGAACACTTTCACATTTTTCCAGAGCACTTTTCCTGCTTTCTTGTGGCACGCACAAGCTAAGCCACTTGCCAAGCAAGGCAATATCCTAAACATAATCAACACTTAAGCATAATGGAGGCATGTAATAATAGATATAAGCAAGAAATAGCTGCTTTGTGGCATGAAACTCACCTGGTTTGTTGTCTATGTGATTTTGCAGCAACTTGTTGACTTTAATAAAAACTGCACTTTTGTATGCCGCAACAGTGGCAACAACAAGTTCATCTACTTAGTGTGAGTTTTGATGTTATAGTATCTCAAAGTAATGTTCACTGAGCACGAAAGGCTAATAAAATTACACACAGGAGCGCAAAAGAACACAAAAAAAAGGAAAGGAACAACAAGTACGAGGCAATATCTTTTCACTTAGCACAAAAAGAAATCTCTTAGACTGCAATTCGCTGCATGGCGATAGTGCAACTGGAGCGTCAGGTTACATGCAACGATTTAGTCTCGTTGCCAATTAGCCATTTTGCCATTGTCCCCAAAACTAAACTCAAAAATTGGCTGGAGTGCTGTCGGCCTTTCTTAACGAGTCAATTGGATGGCTTGCTGTTGAGGGCTAAGCAGCGCTTTAGAATTTATGTAAAAAGCGCTGTAAAGTTTACAGTGCCGGCTTCTGTGCTGCGGCTTACAGACAGTCTAAATGTTGCCTAATTGTTGTGTCTTCATATTACACCGCACAGACAAAAACACACTGAAAAATTGGCCAAGTTATTAACTGGCTGACTTGTTTGCCTGTAGGAAGTGCTGTGCGTCCTTACTGAAGGAGCAGCCGCGTACAACTGAATGCTAGTGAATGTGCAAAATGCGATTGTTGCAACGACTGACTGTCCTGGCAAAGGAAGCGCAGCAGCAGCAGCAGTAGCACCAACTAATACATAGACGCAGGGCTTCATGTGCATGTGTCGTCGCATGTACATAATGCACGACGGACGAACTGTGCACGAAGTAGCGCCTTGGTCAAGGGTTGTGTAGCTGCATCAACCCCCCTAAGACACCCAGAACGCCCGTCCCTGTTATAAGTTGTAGTTGTAGTTGCAAACCAACGACAAACAGCAGAGCAGCTGAGCAGCGCACAGCGCGGCGCAGTCGGCAGCGTTGCAAGCCACACGTTCGCTCAACGGCGCCCCGCATTCTGGCCCACATCTAGCCGGCCTCTGTTGACGTTGGCTTAGTGCCACGCAACTACAGCGCACTTTACAGTTGCAGCTTACATAGCAGCAGCAGTAACATCCGTTCTCTCTCGCTCTCCGAGTGCGCTCTCAAGCGCCTTGCAATATGCCGGCTCTTATCAGTTCTGTAATTAACAGCGCTCTGTTAATAACGCCTGCAGCACCTTGCTTCCTTCTTTGAATGTTTTTTTTTTTTGCTGTTGCTGCCGGCTTCGGCATTGACTCGTTTATTATGTAAAAGTACAAGGACAAATATATGTATAGAATATATATATATTTATATATATGTGGCTGCATTTGAAGCGTGTGCGTGTGCCAAGTGTTCGGCAAACAGGCAAAGCAAAGCTGACAGCAGTCGCTTAACAGCTTAGCAACAATGCAGCCAGCGCCTAGGGAGTTTCTCAAGCAATTGACTTAATGCGTTTGCCTAATGCTTAAGTACATGAACTAGTCTCTTGAATGCGTATCAAGGTTAAAGTTGGATGGCTGCAACAACAGCAATTATGCAATCAATTCCGTGTCCCCTGTCGCTCTTCATTAATTGCAATGCAAATTCGAAACATGTTCCCCACTATGGTCGCTCATGCTTACACTTGAGCCCGGCGCATTTACAGGAATTAATTCTATAATTAGAAAGAGAAATATCAACAGCAATAACGGCGGCAGTACACAAATCGCACAGCTTGTTGCCAACTGGGTGCCGTTAACAGAGCGCTGTTAAGTCGGCACTGTTAAGTGCACGGCACGTGTTTCTCTCACGCTACTCAACGCACGCACACAACGATACAGCGCGTTCTTTTGATTTTGTTTTGATTAATAACTTCGCTGCTGCTTATCACACACACACACACATGCACAATAAACAGGAAATGCAACAGTGTCACGTGGCCGGCATTCTGTATTCATGCTCTTTTTCACTCCCACGCGCTCTCTCGTACACTGTAAAGTGAAGAGCGAGCGGCGCTCTGTTTACAACAGTGCACTGCACAAACTTGGCCACGGTTAACTTTTTGGCGCCCTGCAGCATGCAACAAATGTGTTCGGCCCATCGAACATGTTGCGCTCAACGCTAGCCGTCTCGCTCGCGCATTACCCCGCCAACAAAAGACAAAACATTTGTTGTGCGTACAACAAAAAATAAATTTTTACATAAGGCGGGGGCTCCACCTACAGAATTTCAGTAAATTGATATGTACACTACATATTTACATATGTACCTATACATATATGTCCGATCGGAGAACGAATGAAATGTGCGAATTACTCGTTGTATGTGTGCTCGTTTTAATTGCTAGGCGTTGTCTTAAAATCCATTTAAATGTTCCATGCGTTTTTGGGGCAGGTCGGGTTTTTTTTGGATACCAGTTGCACGGAGGTGAATCTCATATAACACGAGGGTTATATTTGGGCTTTATCTTTAAGGCTAGAACCAACAAATTCTTTAAATGTTTTCATAATTAATTTCACTTTACTTAAAAGAAAATGTACTTGGTTATTTATGTTTTTCTAAAATTAATCGGTAATGTATAATTCAATTCGATAGCAAAAACATTCAACTTTATTTTAAACGCAATAACAATTACAAATTTGTTCGACAAAGAAAAATTTAAATACAAGTAAAAACCTAAACTGATTTATGCTCCCAGATGTGGGTTACGTTAAAGCTGGGGGGTTAAGTTCAAATGTCCAAGGTCCAAAAGTCCTTCGGCCTATCAGAGTTCAAGTTTGTATATAAATTTAATAATAATAATAATAATAATAATAAAATTAATAATAATAATAATAATATTAATAATAATAATAATAAAAATAATAATAATAATAATAATAATAATAATAATAACAAGATAATAATAATTAAACTCCAAATATACTGGGCAAATATTTTCGAATAAATTCTGATTTTATATATATTAAAAAAATAATACATATAAATTAAGACGTAAATTTAGCAATCTATAAAGAAGTTAATTTTAAATAAAAATAATATTGGTATCTTTCTTATAAATGGAAATTTAACTAAATGTTGATAAAATGGAATATTTTAATTATAAATTTTAATAGTTTCGTTTGCTTGAAACCTGGATGCAACCCGCAGAAACTCCTCCTCTTGCAACATGTTTGACGTAAACTTCCCCAGCATTCGGCTCCCTACAGATTTGGCATTTACTCCGCTACCTTTGGCCATTGCCATGACTCTTGTTGTTGTCGTACATGTCACCTACATACACACACACACACACGAGCGCGGACACACAGCACGACGAGTGCGTGCGTCGTTTACATAGGCTCCACTTGGCCAACCAACGACTGGCTTTCATGTCGCCTACATGGCTCGGTATATACGGCACGGGGCACGGCGCGCGGAGCAGCTCGACGTCTCATTCGTCGGCCGCTTGACATGGCCCTCGCCCACAACCTTGCCTCGAATTGGGGCAATACAATGTTGCTCGTTTTAGCCGAGCCTGACTTCGTAAGCGTAAGCCTGGCCGAGGCAAGGCGCAGCGCAGCGGGCGGGGGGCGGAGCATAGTTTACAAAAAGTATTTGCAACCAAAATGCATTTAAAACCATTTTTGGTTTGCCATTTTTTTAAACTCTTTTATATTTTTGTTGTTGTTTTTTATGTTTTATCAATCGCTGAGTTCTTGTTGGTTGCATAAATTTTAATCTTAATTAAATGTCATTTTAATATCAATTTAAATTTCCTATTTATTTGCACAGCTCTGCAGTGTTTGTCTACGAGCCGGAAATGCTGGAAAATTCGCTCGGGAAAACTACATTTAGTTAATGCAATGCCCAAAATGCACAAACTAATTTAGCTGAAATGTTTTTGCTTACAAATTTGGCAGCTTTTCATCAGCGGCAAATTTTCAGAAACTTGGCTCAAAACCCAAGGAAAAACCAGCTCAAACTCTGTGTTGTCTTGTGTTTACAACTCAGCAGCAGCATTTTCCAGAAGCATTTCATGCATTCGCATTACAGCTCTGGCGACAGGCAAATGAGTCATGTGTGTGTATGTGTGTGCGAGTGTATGTGTGTCTCTTCTTGATGAAAATGCCAAATGGTTTGTGTCTCTTTATGGGAATTGTTGTTTGTTCTTCTCTGGGCTTTTAGTTTGAGCAGCTGCATATTTAGCCAGCAGATAAGCAGCCGCATTATACTTAGGAGCGAGATATATGTATGCCAGAGCAAGGCGCTCTAGATTTTCCAAAAGAACTAGAAAATGCTCAGGCAATGCAAAAAGAGAGTGTTTAAATATAAATAAGTAAATAAAATAGAAGAAATTAATTGACGTGCGCTGAAAACAAAGCGAATTTCTTTTCAAGCCCAAGATTTGTTTTGAAAGTATGTGCTTAACAATTTACATATTTTTCAATACGTTTGTTTGATCTATAAACCAGCTTTAAAGCTGGTGAAAAAATGTATTCTTTAATTTTGAAGAGCATTCGAGCAACTTTTAAACTGTTTAAGCAAATGACTATAAAATTGCCTTATACAACTTATTTTTAGTCAACATATTCGAAACAACTAGGATGTGGTGTGTATCGGCTTATCTGAATAATAATAATATCAATTTAAATAATAATAATCATATAGTAATAATAATAAATCAAAATTACGATAATAATAACAATGATAACAACAATATAAATAAAACAAAGTAATATCTACCACCCATCATAAGCAAAACGTCTACACATCTTATTTTCCAACAACACCTTTAACGATATGCTAACTTTCAAAGTTTACTTTTCGGAAAAATAGTATTAGTTATAAGAAAACATGTTCATAGCGCAATAATTTTCTTAGGTTAGCTACAGTTCTAACTAAAGTATCCTACACGTATGGATATAGTGTTAAGTGAAGTAGGCCATTCTAGTATTTAAATAAAAGAAGAAAAAGTGTCGGAGTGCACGACTAGGAGATGCTTTAAACACAACTACGAGCTGCTGTTAAAAGTATTTTAGCTTCATTCTCTACATATCAGACAAACACACAAACGCACACACACACACACACACAAATCACACACTCAACAACTGTGCCTATTCTTTCCATTGTTCCACACATTAGGAAATACTTCCTTGATTAACTATGGCTTAAAGGTGCGTTCCTAATAAAATTCGCAAGTCTTAAATAGAATGAATATAAAAGTGTTTATGTACCAAAGAAACCCAAGAGTATTCCATCAACAATTATTTTGAAAACATTTTTGGAGGGAGCTGGGGAGATATCAAAAACGATAAATGTTATAGTTGTGTTTATACTCTCTTATAAGCTTCAATTTTAAACAAACTCGATCAACTTGTTTCGCGTATGCTTAGTTCTCTGAGCTTTATACAAAAAAAATGCACCAACTTACGTTCATCGTCTTGCTCAGAGCCTCATTAACCGCTGTAAAGGGAACGGCCAAAAGGCACGGCTGCTGCTCCTGCTGCTCCTGGCTGCAAGGACATTTCAAGCATTGTAAATATTTTAAGCGCAGCGCATTCTGTTAGAAAAGCAAGCCAAGCAAAGCCACTTAAGAGCCAGCTCAGTGGAAAACTCAACAAAGGAACACAGGACAGGCGGCAGGATCAGGCTGTAAAGCTCAGGAAGTGCAACTGTAGCAAAAGTTTTTGCTTCTGCCGGCTGCTTAATTTTAATTATGCCCCGCTTATAAATTCAATTGCATTTAACAATTACAAACAAGTTCGGCTTGTTTGGGGCCAAGCAGACAATTTTTACAGGATTACAGTTTGGCCAGCCAAATGGGAAATTAATCCGCCAAACTTTCGATGCTCCAAAGACAGCTCCTTATGCCAGTTATTCCGGCGAATGGCTTGTTAAACAAGACTCGAGCTGGTGCAGTTTATGCTAAGTGTTACTTTCTCAAGGACTCCGAAAATTTGCTGGCCCTGAACCCTTGAGTTTTAACAATGATGACTGGCATTGACATTGGGCGGCAATTGTTCAGCAATTAATTATTCATAATGTGCACTCGAATGAAGTGCACGGAGAAGAAGCCTTTTCTCTGCATTTCACTACAACACGGCACTTTACGCAAATATTCATTTGCATTAGGCCCGAAAAGAAAAAGCCTTTCAATTGCTGTGGCCAGAGCACGACAATTCACAAGACCTGGGCCGGAATTAAAATTCAAATGCATGTCTGGCAGCCGCAAGGCAATGGCCACAAAAGCAGCTAAGCAAAGAAAATGGCAAACAGCAAATGGAAAATAGAAAAACTTTCACTGGCACACAAATACAGCAGGATTTTGGCCCTGACAGAAATTGAAAATCGTGCGCAAAATTATAAAATATTAATCGTAGACGCATTGTATCTGAATTAACTCCACTTCGGCTGGGTAATTTATCCGACTTCATTTTGTCGCGACGTGCTCAAGTTTTGTGCCAGCCAAGGCAAATGAGATTTTCCGCTTGCGAAAAACCATGGCCAAAAAAAAACCAAACCTAAGCCAAATCCAAATGCTAAGGTGGCAAAAGAAAAACTAATTTCATGAAAATGGCTGCAGATGTGAAATAATTTTCCGACAGCCCGAGCATCCCCAAAGGCAACAATTGGCAGCTTGTTATCGGCCGCTCGTTGGGGCTGTGAGTGAGCTGTGGTGTGGGCGTGGTTGGTGCTGCCCTCGGGCATTATAGTTTTAGTTTTTTTTGTTTGCTCCTTTTTGTCACACACATTTTTTTCAAATTAGATGTTTATAAAAATGTGTGTGCACTAGCCTGGCTGAAAACTTTGTCAATTGTTGGCAAAGATAAATGTGAAGGTAAGCATATCGACAGAGAATTTAAACGGGTGAGCGAAATTCGAAAATACATTTAAAGGCTTTGATAAGAAACTCCGGAAATTGGGTGGAAATAATGCTGCAAAAAGCAATTTATTAATTAATTGGCATTAGCTCAAATACTATTGATTAGTTGATAATAATAATCGCATATCGTTTTGTTGCGAAAATTAAATTATGAATAAAGGCTTTTAGAAATATTTTAGCATTAATTTTGATCAAGAATGGTTTTTTTTTATTTATTTCAAATTTATATTAAATGCATTAATATGTGTCATTAGCGTAAATAATCTCGATAGATTAACAAAAATGTAACGTTTTTTTTTCAAATTAATGATAAATGATAATTTAATAAAAAATTAATAATAATTAATTGTCATTAACGTAAATACTAGCGATCATTTTATCAAATTAACACATATATTTCGTAAGAAAATTATTTTATGATTACAGACTTTTAGAAATATTTTCAATTTGTTATTAATCAGCAAAGTCTTTTTTCATTTATTCCACATTTATATTATATGCACTAATTAATTGGCATTAAGGTAAAAGAACCCGTCGATAGTTTGATAGGAATAAATATATATTATCTTTTTAAGAAACTTAAATTATGAATTAAAACAGTTATAAATATCAAACTAAATTTATTTTTTCCAACTAATTTTTTTTTATTCCAACTAATTTTATTTTTTCCACCTATACATAATACGAATGCATTATATGATTATTAAATTATTTACTATTATGCTTCTATTTACTTAAATTCTTACAAATAATGATTAGGTCATGTA
The DNA here is from genome assembly GCF_003285875.2 of Drosophila novamexicana. NCBI lineage: Eukaryota > Metazoa > Arthropoda > Insecta > Diptera > Drosophilidae > Drosophila > Drosophila novamexicana. The sequence goes on along the minus strand of NW_020824808.1, from coordinate 2,318,689 downwards.
AATGTCTGAACATTGTTAAATGTTCTTCGCACTTAGTAAATATATCAATATAGCATAACAAATATCTGTATGCTCCTAAACCTTAAAATGTTACATTGTGGGTTTCACCAAGAGATTTTCTAGGGAGTTTGACCATCCATTACACACAAAGACCCTTGTCGCCACAATAGTCCATTCACCCAGACAGAATTGAATCTGTAAAGAAACAATTCTTGTTGTTTGGTTAGTTTGGATTAATCTGGGATACTCGTGTGCGGATACAATTTTTAACAGGTAGATAAACTGCTTTGTATGATCTCAAACTCGAAGAGAACTTAATTTCAAAATCGAAATTAATTTAATAATAATAAATACATCGCAATGTCAACTTGATGAATTGTAAATACAGCACATTGCATTGGAATAAGCGCGAAAAAATAATAAATAATTATTTTATCGAAGGCCGAAAGAAGGCTTTTAATCTTTCTTTTCAAATGAACTTTTCTCTCCGATGCTCTGAACCCTTCTACCAACTGTCCTTTCTCAAATTTCCCTTGACTTATGTAATCAAATACTCAATAATAATTGACTCATATAAATTCCTTGACAATCGGCTATATGCAATTAATAAAGACCACACGAGGCGCAGCCAAATTAAATTGAATATCAAATACAAAACATTTAGATAATCACAAATGCTTCGGAAACTTAGGCGCATTCTCTTCGCTACGCTAAATGCAAATGCATTTTGAGCAGCTGCACCTTTAACGCGGCTTTTGAATGCCAAGCGGAAAATGCGGAATTTTCAGTTGGTTTTCAATAGGAAAACTTGTGAGAAAATTGCATGCATAAGCAGTGCAGACATTTAATTTCTCATTAAACTGCAGCCGCAAGTCTGACGGCGTCAATTGTAAAATATGAAAATATGCAATTATAATTTACAGTTTCTTTTCTTTTGCTTGTTTGATACAGCTTGCCACATAAATTGCTGAAATTGCTGGGGCAACTTTGTGCTTGAAACGCAGAACGCACATAAAAAAAAAAACAAAGAAAAAACATGGCTTAAACTTTGATGCTTAAGAGGAAGCAGCGCCTGCTAATCCGAACGTAGCTGCTGCTAGCTAGGCGGCAAGCACTTAACAATTAACTTGTCTTGCACCTGCCGCGCAACGTTGCATGCCCCGCGAAAACACAAACACAACACACACACACACACGGAACACACACGGACACGCACAAGAACTGACACCGACGCGTAATTTATGTTAAGCGTCGCATTTTTATGTTCAAACAAGCGAAGAAGCTGCTTATAATACAAGCAGCCGACACCACCAACACCACCGGCACCGCCCGCACCGCCAGCACCACCAACTCGAAACATTCTCAACTGCATTCTCGTATATGCGTCTTTGGTTCTGGCAAAAAGTTAATTGAAACACACGCAAGAATGAAACCTGACAGAGCTGTCAGCTGCGCAGCGACGTTCATGCGGTCGCATCTCGTGATACACTCATAAATCATAATTGAAAGAAGAAAACTATCTGAGGTCCGATAAAACCCAAAACGTCAGTAGACAATTTAACGTTTATTAGCATCAGAATAAGCTTTACTTGCTTTCAGAGTATAGTTAAGAGCAGTCCTGTGAAGTACGCAAAAAAGTATGTTATATCTTTAGCCTTAGAGAGGAGCCTCTAGATTTGCTCTTAGGGGTAGCTATTTTTTCGTAGGACCCTTCTTATTTATAAGCAACTTAATAACAAAAAGCATTTTAAGTATTTATTTATTTGAATATAACGTAAATAACTTCCTACATTTGATTATAGGTACTTAGATTATAATTGTCCAACAAAATGTTTATTTTAATTAGCTTAAAAAAATAATAATAATAATAGTGTTGCAAAGTAACAATTATTTATTTTATAAATAGATGACAATATCCAATACATAGGCAAGTGATTTTAAAACAAAATCAGATTTAGCTGAGTCATGGTTTAGTGTTGTAAAATGGGTAATTATTATTATCTATGTGTATATTGACATTTGACTAATTTAAGCAGTTGTACAACACAATGTTTTTAAATATTAAATTATCTTCACATTTGTTTATTCGAGTTCTGCAAATGTATTTTCATACAATATTACGATCATCCTTCAGAATTGCTGCAAATTTCAAAATACATAAATCGCACACGCATAAACCAACTGATAATGATAAAGAGTGCAGAGTGAAGGATAAAGGCAGAGTATCTCGAGTCAATGCATTTGCATCCTCTTACCGTGCATCTTAATCCTTGGCCGCTCGATGATTGCGGCTGTGCATAAAAAGGCAACACCAAGCCACAATTGCTTTCCGTCAATAAAATGTACCAAAAAAAATAAAACGAAAACGTGCAATTTAATTAAGTACGTATATTTCGACGATGCACGCACGATAATAATGTAAAAATAATAAATAAATAAATATGAAAAAAGTCAGTGCATTTGGAGCTGCAATCGCTGTATCGCATTTATTAAATTAAGAACAATATTATGGCCGCATCGCTCGTTGTTGTCGACCAATTATGGCGACAAAGTGTCTTCATTAAATTATAAATTCATGAGCTTAACGTAATTTGCATGCCAATGCACTTTATGAAGTACTTTGTGCCATTTAAAAAATAAAACAAAAAAATAACTTTATATAAACCATACAAAATAAAAGCAAGACGGAACGGCGCTTAATAACAAGACGAAACTCAAATACACTTCTAACCTTATGGCTGAATAAGGTATGAATAAATTTGTCGGGAATATGGATTTTCATAATTGATAAGTTCGGTCAATTTGGTAACTTGAAAACAAAAAAAGTTTTCTATACAAAAAATTTTTTTTCAGACAGACTTATGATACAGTAGACCGATATTGATTATTTTCTATCAGATTGAGATTGGTAGAACTCGTGAATGCCAAGTTTGGACAACAGATTTTGAAAAACAATATCTCTCTTCTAACAATTTTTTTTCTTAAATTTTCCTTAATTTTTTTATTTATTTTCTATTAAGGTAACAGTTTAAGTTAAACTTATATCAATATATACAAACACAACTTATTCCACAGTTCTTTTGTGAATAGATCTGAGAGATCAATTGGATGAGACCTCCGCAATCTCCCCGCATTCGGACTCCTCTAATTTTACGTCTACAAAAACTCGGACATAAGAGACTAGTTTGCATAGAAACAAACGAGACAGACTGACGGACATGTATTGATATGGACAAGAACATATGTATATACTTGAAAAACAAAATTTCTCTACTAACAAAAACTAAATGTTCAAACATTCAAAAGGCGGTTCCGACATATTAATTGTCGTCATAGTCTAGTTTGTATAGAAATAGACGAAACAGACAGACGGACGTCTATGAATGCTGATTAAGACATACATATATACTTAATGGGGATCTAACATACCGTTCGCTACATATTCAATAACAAGCCAACAATACCCTCTGTAAGAGTATATTAAAAACAAAATTGCGAAATCAAGTAAATCTGCTGACCATAATTACAAATGGCCAACGGCCTATTGACACTTATGGCATGTAAATTAACAGTTATTTTTTGATTGTTTAACAAACCAAACAAGAAATAAACGAAATAACAATAATACGAAAATAAACAAACACATAAATTGACGCTGCACAAGCAAGCTTTAAAGTGGCAAATTGATAAATTGATAAATCGGCTCGCCTAACTAAGACCTCAATAGCTTCTTTTTTTATGCCAGCCCATAAATTATTTGCCCGATAAACAAAAACCAATGCGCAACAGATTTGCGGCACACACAAACAAAAGCATTCATTGTTCGTGCCACAACGCATAACTAATACTAAAAAAATTAAACAAGGCCTTGGATACGATTATTTTATTTATGGCCAACATATTTGATTTGAATAGTATGCGAGTTGCACGTGCTGCCCGCAGAAGAGACTGAATTTATTAATTTGCATGTGTGATTATTTTTATTTAAATAAACACACACACACACACACACACGCACAAACGCAGCCTGGCTGAAGAGAATTCATTTTTTAATGCCCAGCGGCGCTGAAAAGTATGCTACGACTTTGACTAGGCGATGTGTATGCGTATGTGTGCTCTGTGTGTGGCTTTGTGTATGTGTGTGTAAATTAAATTTGCATATGCATTGCATATTTCTTTACTATGAGCAATGCAATAAACAAACACACACATGGATACAGCATACATATCTATTTTTTATACATGCGCTGTTTTAAGTGTTTCCACTATTCAACATTTGAAGAACATGTCAACATTCACAACAAGTTTTATTTATATTATTTAAAATAAAATAATAAACAAAAATAGAACGGTTTTAAATAAAGTTTATACGAATAACATTTTTATGCTCATAAAATCGTTTTTAAAATTTTTCTAAAATGTAAATTATTTAATCATATCAATTTTATATACATTTATTAACATTTGGCTCTAAATGATAATTAGAACAAATAAACCTTTTTACTATAAGGTATTAAACCATTTTTATCCTTATCTAATTAAATATTTTTAAAATATGCATGTATATTTACTCTTTATTAAGTAAAATTCGATGCGTGTTATGTATTTGTTTCCAACTGGATCGTGTCACTACTGTGAACACCCGTTTCTATATCTCATACAAATGCGCTTAGATGCTTTCAAGTGAAAACGCTTCACTTTATTCCACTGATATGGAAATTATATTTTCAGCTGTAATAATTCGCATATGAAGCGTGCGCTCTGCTGCATTATTCAATTAATATTTATTTGTTTTTCTGTAAACCAAATGATTGCAGTGTAAATTACCAGCGATTAACCCCAAACTCAAAGCCAATACGGCTGACAGCAGCCTCCGCCGGTAACAACGAGCTAAAGCCACAATTTGTACAAATATATTGGCTACGTGCACTCTATAAGTTATCGCCCAGGCAATCCCGAACAGCATACAAATGATGCAAAGTACACTGGACAACAACAACAGCAACAACAACAATAAGAAACTCACAACAAATGAACATTTGTCATGTTGCATTGATGCCAAAAATGGCATCCAGCCCATTTTATGGACCGAACTTCTACTCGAGAGATAAAGCCAGGGCGTGCGAATGCTGTCATAAAGCCATTATAAATGGGTATGATGGTTTTGTGCAAACGTATGTAACAAGCAGACGAAACTTTTTCTTACCCATTATGTATATATATTCCTGATCAGCAGCAGCTGCTGAGTCTATCTTGCCATAGCCATCTGCCTGCCCACTTGTCGTCTTCCTGTCTGTCTTCCAGTCTGTCTTCCTGTCTGTCTTCCGGTCTGTCTGCCTGGCTGGCCGGCTGTAGGAGAGGGAGAGAGAGATAGAGAAAGGAGAGATAGAAAGAGAGAGAGATGTGTTAACTTGGCACATTGCTTCGAAATCGATACAAAATCTATAAAAACATTCTGTCTTTGACCATATATTAAACGCTTACAAGCTTAAGATACAAATTTTGGGGTGTAAGAGTTTTATAGATCCCGAATATTACACTTTTTGGATACTCGTTATCATTCTGATCAAAATGAAGCTGTTTACACACACTTCTTTGCTATATTTCTGCCTAAAAAAGTTCATAATGATCCGACTGTAGACACCAAAGGTTATCAAGTATAAATTGTCCAGATTGTATGGCTAGGAGAAGATCCACAATCGCTGCATAAGCTGCTCAGCTTGCAGCACTAGTTTGTGTTTTTTACTGTATTGTGACAGCTCCGAACTGAGTGCAGAGTAGCTGCAAGTCGGGCACTTCCTTCCTAAGCACTTGTTACTTTTATTTATGACTTCAATTTCTTAGCACGAAATGGCCAACTAAACGCCTTGCTGCATTTTGTGTAAGTATTGGAGCTACGTGTTAGAAAAATATAGCTGTTTTCTAGCTAAGCTCAAATGTTAACAGCTGGATAAACAAATTTGTTAAGAAATTGCAAATTCTGTTTCAAATTCAATATTCAAGGAATATTGTTCAAAAGCAGATAACGTAAACAAATTAAAACAATAATTTGATCGATTAGAATATTATCATAAAGAGCTTGGATTTTAAGAACTGTTGTTGTGACAATGCAAATTACAGTGTAAGTACTGTACGTACTTTCGCCTATGCTTATTTTGGCAATGCCTTTATTTGGAAATTCAAATATGTGTTGTGTTAATTAATTACAGCAAAGTGGTTAGCCCCAAGCCCAAGCCCGGTACTCGGCGCTCGACCGAATCCAGCCAAATCGCATAATCGCCGGGCCAGGCAACAGGCCCGTCGGGCTGAGCCTGAGTTTGAATTAGAGATGAGCGCGTGTCGTGACTTTCTTCCAGCACGAACAACAAATCACATACAATTACTATAAAAATTGGTTCACAGACGGTAAAGCTTACATATTAACTTGACAGACATACAATTCAAAATTTAATATTAAATTTCGCTTTTTTAATTAATCATAATATAAATTATACATTTTATATGGTAAGTATTTTAAAATATAATTAAGCACTGCTTAAAAACTATGACACCAGCAAAATAAATGTATTTCTTTTTGTACTGACACCTATTGATCGGCCAAATTTGCTAAAAATGCTTAATAACTTATTTTTATGTTCATTTGTTTTTTTTTTAAGACGATTCCCGATGCGCAAACGAAATATATCGCAAGAGAAAACAAAATTGTTTTCATTTTTTATTTTAATAAAATAAACTCTGTACCTCGAATCATGTAAAGAAATATCTTGAGTATATGCTTATACTCATATACCTGTATGTCATATACCTGTATGTCAGCCAAATTGAGATTAATATACTTTTTATGTGGTTTGGTTCTGGGTTCAAACCAATGCCACGCCACGACTCGAACTGTAGATCTTTCAATTTACAATAACATTTTTTTTACCATAAATGAACTTAGTATCATTTTATATTTTAAATGATTTCGTTGAGTATTTAGAGTACAAACTATCTTGAGCGCAGTGTCAAAAGATTCGAAAACTTCAAAGACTATTTCGAAATGGAAAAATTAAAATAATCTTCTGAACCAACAATAAACCTGATTTAATTGAATATATGGTAAGATTCGGTTCAGCGGCAGATGTGCCTGTTTTTATTCTGGCTTTATGTTCAGTCTATGAGTCGTGTTGAGTCGGGCTTAACATACACAGCATAAAACTATTGAACACGAATACATCGTATTGAGCTCTACGTTTTCGTGTCACGTAGAAATACACGCGCTCATATCCCCGAATTGGGCGCACTCACTGGTTTATGCCACACACGTCGCTAGTGGAAATTCAATGCAAACTTTTGCGCAAATTAACAAATTTTCAAATCTACTAGCACAACAAAAATAAGTTCTATTTGCCTATGTCGCAGTTTGTTTATGCTGCTACCTTGATGGGGCGTGGCGAGGGCATGGTCAAATTTTGTGGCCAGGCCACAAATGCTACAAACAATTGTGTGTGTTTTTCTTTAGTAAATAACTCGACACGAGCTCGGACTTTGACACTTTTTTGTTGCATAGAATTGCGGCATGCAAATTTAATTTAGCAACGCCTGCAGGCAAACCGGGTCGTTATCGTGTCGTGGCCCAAACAAACACACACGGACACACACACGCACACACACAATTTGATTAAATTATATATTTTTATAAGGAATATTCGTTGGTATCTGTTGAATATTAAATCCGAGCGGCAAATATGCAATTTTTTAAGTAATTTATCAAATATGGAGTTATGCGCTGTCGCAAGAAAGCAAATCTTTCGGCTCAGCTAAAGTAATTACTTTTGCAAATGGAAAATATGCAACAGACGAATGGACCAATTGATGTGTGTTTTCCCTTAGACATGGCTTTTGCTGCCGTCCAGATTTATTACCCGTAACGTGGCTCGTTTTTCCAATTCATACTTCATTTATATGTTGATGACAAAATTTGAATGCAATCTTGGCCAAAGGCCATCTGGGAGCAACGAGTCGCATTTATTGCGTTTCAAACTTTCAACTCGACTTAACTTGGCTTAAACAGGCAACTGGCTTTAAGAACTGACAACCCAGCTCATAATAAGCCTTTTGCCACGCACGCACGTAAACCGCGTGCCTGTGAATTGTGTGAGTGGAAAAAAAATATAATCAAGCCTTTGCCGAGAGGGTTTGACTGGTAGATGCTCTGTAGCCCACTTGTGAAATAATCTAAAATATTAAATATTTATAAACATTTATATATGCTACTTGATTCGATAAATTTACTTAGTTATGAAAGTTTGTATTGCTCTGCTCCAACAAAATATTCTTTTAGAACTCTTGTGTCTACTGCGCGATTTGTCTGAAACTTTAAGAGTACTAAGATAGAATACTAAAATGTTCATATGCCAAAAAATAAGACATTGATTTAAAAATACAAATATAAACTATACATAGTTAAGAATATTGTACTAAGTATCTAAGTAGCTATTCTATAGTCGACCAAGCAGGCAATCATTAAATAGGGAGATAATGCCTTCGTTGATCAAGAATACATTAATATACAACTTTCATTAGCAGCTCAAAGAGTAAAGCCAACAGTAACACACAAAGGTACTAACAAAATTATTATATTAATAAGTAAATATTGCAAAATATCAAAAATGACTCAAAAAGATCACAAAACAATAAAAGCAAAGAAAAGGCAGAAAATATCGTGGAAAAAAGGGAAGATACACGCAGCAGCCTCACGATTTGCCTGCTTACCAAGACCTTCTATTGAATACAACAATTGATATTCATGTATATTAATGTTGTAAAGCTAAACATTTGCTGCGAAGCGAACCGAACAGAATGACAAATGCTAATACCCTGCATTAGAATGTGGCTGTTGATTGTCCCGAACTCAACAACTCATTTGTGGCGTTTGTTTGGCGCTCTGTTTGTTGCCTTTGCAAATTAGTGACCGGCATTCTGACAGTGCATAAAAATGCAAAACACATTTTGTCAAGCGAATGTTATTTTGCAAATGCTTTTTCATTACATTTTTTCTTGCTTGTTGCAGTTGGGGCATGGCTAGAGACAGCTCTTTATAACCAGCCCAAAAGTATGCTATAATTTTTCTTGCAGCTGCAATAAAGTGCGCTGTTTTGTGCCAAGACAAACGCAACTGCAATGTACTTCAAATAGATTTTTAATAGTCCAGCTGACACACACACACACACAGGGGTAGCAACTCAAAGAAAGCATCGTTTCATTGGGCTGGCAGTCGCTTTTATGTTGAGCCTTTGTTGACAGTCGAAAACATTTATGCGATTTTGTCGTTAGACGCACAGAGCAAATAAAAATTTATGAAATACACAGACAGACACACACAATATGAGAAATGTGCAGATACAAAATACTTCTATAAGCATTTAAAAAGAGATAAACTACTGTGAGTGTTCTAGTCGAAAGTTCCCGACTTGAAGATACCCTGACTCACAACCTCTTTAACAAGCACACGGACACACACACATACACATATGCATGGCGCAAGCTTCTTCTTTCCCTAATCCGCACTATAGAACATGGTTTCGTGGTTATCTTCTGTACGTATGGGCCGATCCTTTCCGAGGTATACATACCTAAAAACCATGTCTTAATATTGATTGGAATTCGAAAATGGGAAAGGATATGGAAGATCAAAATTGGCAATCTTATTCTGTGTATGTAAGGAATACATATATTTTAAATTCTTAAGCTTATGTAGCTTCCGAGATCGACGGGATGACAAAGACAGACACACAAACGGATAGACAGACGGAAAAAGACATGGCTAGATCTATATACCTGGAGATCGGAGATGCCTCCTGCTGCTTTTTATGGAATTGCAGATGCCGCCTTCAGCCTGTTACATACATGAGCACAAAACAATTATACCCTTTTTAAACATATTCAACGAGTTGAAGGCATAAAGAGAACGAAATTGAGGAGAGGACATTGGGTAACAGCTGACTAAATTTGCAATTGTCAAAATGAATTAATGTTTAACGGGCAAATTGCTTCTGTTATCTTTGACTATATATGCTGTAGGTCATATTTAAGACTGCTGCATCTAAAATTACCCAAGTAATTTGCTGGCCAATATTTTGTGGCCTTTGCAGCCATTTAACGGCAGCAGACAACAACTACAAAACGTGGGTAATAAAGTGCCAAATAAATGAAATAAAGCTGTTGAACAAGTCGTATGTTTCTTCCGGCTTTTATTACAAAACACACTTAAAACACACAAATAAAAACGCAAATAAATAATACATAAACTGCCAAACAATTGAAAATTGTTCGCCCAATGCAAGCTCTTAAGTGCTTACTAAAGGCAGCGCCCAAGTGCTGCTCAAGACCAACTGCAAATACACAATTCAATTTCGATGCTTAAAGCGTTCTACTGGATACTCCCACCCTGCCGCCCAACCTCTAGCAGTAGGATTACAGGCAAATTGCAAACGTCTTTGCATGTCTCGCGCACAAGCACACTAACACCCACACACACACACTGCAACACACACAAAGCTAGCCTAGCAAACTAATTTTATTGTACACCACATTCATGAGCACTCGGATCCTAACCCTCTACTGCTCCATAGCCTCTCTCCCATTTCCTATGGCAATCGTGTGCAAAAATTTTAACAAGAAAATTGTTTAAGTGTTTCGTCTTAAGTGGCCTCATGAAGGCCAGTTGAAGGAAATGCTTAGCGAGCGGCTTTAAGCCAATCAGGTTGCAAGGAAATAAACTAAATTTCTGCATACCTTGACTTTAAGCTAATTTTTCTTTTTCATTTGTTTACACGTGCTTTGAGCTCAAGCTAAAATAATAATAAAAATGTATAATAATAAAAATAGCAAATAAAGGTCACTTAAAAAATACTTGTTCAATACTTTTGCCATTAACATTTCGCAGCTCTGGTAAATGTACTTAATTAATTGACATATTTCATTATCTTTATATACGTATTTAATCATTTTCCATCACTGTCTACTGTAAATAAATTATATACATTTTTTGTTATCTTATTTTATTAATAAATAAAAAATTATTTTTATGGTAATGTGCAACACTGCAACTATTTATGTTTAGAACTATGCAACACTGCACTTCACACTGGCAAAAATGCAATGCTATGAAAATGTAAAAAAAAAGTTAAATAATTACAAGTATAATTGTATTTTTTATAACTATACGGGAAAATACAAATTGCTTAAAAGTGTTTAGGAAAAATATATCAAACTATTTTTTTTTTTCATTTTAATATTTGGTATCCGAAGCTAGGTTTCCGTTATATAAAACTAGAACTCAAGCTCTTGTTCAAATGCTTTTAAATCGAAACATTATAAAGGTTGGCAACTCCAAAAGCCTTGTCACTTGTCAAAACCACAGCGGTTGACATTAAATATAGGAGCTCAAGTAAATAACTTAACAAATGTCATTTGAAAACATCGAAAACAATAAAATATGCCCAAACTTTTTCGCAGTTTTTTCTCCGATCGCTATAATAAAAAGCACGAGCGCTTCTACGACAAATATGAAGGTAAGTAAACACGAAATCATGCAGAGCTATCTTTATATGCTATATATTGTACATTCTTCAGCCATATGTCTAGCTATACCCAATATGCCTCCCATGCCACGCCCTCCCGTATACCAAGGCAAAGTCATCCATGCACCGAAATCTGTGGGTGGAGAGCACAAGCTCGGCGGCAAGAAATTTCACTATGGGAGTGGGGAACCCAGCAACGATTGGCGCGCCGGCGATAATGTGCCCATTGTGGAGCGCCGGCGCATGGAGGAGGCCGGTGATATACAGCTGATGGACATTGAATTGAATCCGAGCAGCGAATTCAGTCACACAATATGGGAAGTGGAGCTGCCGGGAGAGGAACTGAGCATATTTGCAGACAAGAAGCCAGTGAAGAACGGCGGCACCAATCTTGGCAGAATCAAAATGCTGACCAAGGCCAAAGGACGACGCAAAAAGACGGATATCCAAAAGCGTGCCGAGCAACAGCTGCAATCGACGGCACAGGCCATGTCCACCAGATCGCCGAGAATGTTGCCCAACGAACAAGTCAAACAGGAGCTGGTCAAGAAGCCTACGGATCGGCGGCGTCTCAAGCAGCCGGGCGAGCAGTTCGTCTGCGGCGATTGCAACAAAAAATTCGATCATTCCTGGATGCTGGTGGCACATAAACGCACCCACACGGGCGAGAAGCCCTTCGTCTGCCCAGAGCAGAACTGCCAGAAGTCATTTGCTGATCGGTGAGCCATCCACTTAATAATAATGTATAATATTATTTTCCATTTGTAGCTCCAATTTGCGCTCTCATCAGCGCACCATGGGTCATCATCGCTGGGAGTTCCAGTGCGGACAGTGTGGCAAGTACTTTAGCCAGGAGTGCTATCTGAAACGACATTCCTTGGATGCCTGCCGCAAGTATCTGCTGTCGGTTAGGCTAAAGAAAACTTGAGCTACAGTGGTTAAAAGAAAGTATTTAATATAATATTGCAGCTATTTCAGAATATAAATTCTTTTCATAACATTTCTTCTGCTTAAATTTAAAATTTTTAAATTCGTCCCAGTGCATGAAAAGATCACAGTTTTTTAAAATCATCGAAAGATAATCGATAAGAGTCATAGTGGAAGAAGCAGATATTTCGATGCTTAATGCGCCTTGGACACCAAAAAGTACCTTGTTTATATATCTTTACAGTAATATATAACCAAGAAATCGATAATAATACATATGCAACTCCTTTTTAGTTTTTAATAAATTTCCAAGGTTATATATAGATACAGACACCAAAAATATATTTCCCCTTACTCAAAAATTATACAGCATCTGTTCGGCACTCGTTTTAGGGTATATCTTCGTCGGCCACTCCCATCTATGACACGCAACACAGCTCTTTATATCTAGCTAGCTAATCTGGCATTCAGCTAAGATAACATTAGCCTGGAACTCAAAACTGTATACTCTATATTCAGTCAAACGTACTTTTGTAGCTGTTATGCCTTTTTGCGCTGATTTCCTATTTGTGCTAATGTTTTATTTAAGTGGAGCCTTTCTTTTAGGATTAGACCAAACACCATTGAAAAGGTGCAAAAGGTGCTCTTTACTTTGATTACATCCCCGAATTCCTCTGTGAATGCAATGTATATAATATGTGTGCACAATACCCTGTGCAACCAATACCCGCCAACCCCTCTATCATTATGCTAGATGCCCCAACTGGCAGCTGCTATTTGACACCTAGCTGCAACTGCTTAACATTTCAAAGCGTTGGCCGGATACATTGGGCAAGTTTTTAAGTGCGTAGACGGGCAGACACAATGCAATTTCGTTCGATGCAACTAAATTGGCTCATTAGCAGACAAAGAGCCGAATTTCTTTGGGCTGGCTTGGCTGACTTGGCCATGGCCAAAGTTTCAAGTGTGTGAAGGCAATGTTCTGTTCTAAATCAAACAAAATGTGAAGGCAAAGTTTTGGCCACATACTCAAACACTCGCTCACACACGCACTTCTTTGGGACAATTAATGATCAGAAGGGAGTTTTTCGTGCTTCGATTGTGGTTAACCTCGGCCGCTGTGTAAACCCCACAATGGCCACGAATTTCACGGCAGCAGCTGCATGGCCTAATGCAACGGTCGAAATGCAAACAGTTCGATGCCTGCTTTGGCACAGGGACTCTGGCAACAACAATAACAAGTGGTGCATTGCAATAAGCTGCAGCCGACTGCACAATACTCTATTCACAGCAGGACTCCCAAACGGGCTTTTCATTTTCTATTTACCATTCATGAAATCATCTATCATATTATCGGGATAAAGAATAACCGAAAAAAATGTCTATTTAATCTAATTTATCAAAAATTCAGAAGGTAGAGCCCAGGTTCAGTTGAACAGATATGGAACCCATAAACTGTGACTTTTAAACTCGGACATTGAAAACATTCAAATTGCTTTTCTATCGGCGGCACTAAAAAAAGTTCTTGCTAACGATTTAACAAAACAAATATACCCAACTTAACTTTGCGAATAGAGTAATGCAAGATGAGACAGCACTGGTAATGCGTTAATTTATGGTCGCAAGATAAACAACGAACACACCGAAACGATTGAACGTTCGCCGAGGCAGGGGCCGAAATGATTTAAAGGTTTGGTCAAGTATAAAACGTGTGTCCACTAAAATGCAATTACTTAAAAGCGACTGCGAACTCTGCAGAGCACGAGAAGTAGGCAACAGTAAATGGCTGTTTATACCCTGAACCCATTGCTTTGGCGAATAAAGGGATTCTGGGCAAATGTAATAGGAGAGAAGAAGGCTTCTCAGACCCCAAAAAGTAGTCATATGCCTGCTCAGCATCAGCAGCCGACTCTAAATAGCTATAAAAAGTATAAGATACTAGATACTTGAAATGTTGAATATAGATCCACCTGTATCATCGATATCGAATTGCTTAAATTTTACCATATCTCAGAGTTTATAAGAGCTGGAGATACCAATTTTGTTATTTTGGATATCTTAGAGCTGTAACCGATGCGGAATATATGACTTTTTGATTTTCTCCCTAAGTATTCCACAAAATTGTCAAAAACGATATTATGGGACATAAATTGTATTTTGGACGCATAGTCTTAGTCTTTGGTGTTTACACATATTTGGATGTCATAATTAAGATCTCAAATTTCATAAATATCACGCGGTAAATAAGAAAGGTCTTCTAGAATACATTTCACATGATATGAGGCTATGTTTGTAGCGGCAGCTCCCGGCTCAGTTCAGAGCATCTTCTAGTCGGGTACACCCGACTTGTGTTTTTTCTTCTGGCAATTGGCCAAAATGTTCTTATTAAATATTTGATGCTGCCGAAGAGACGCGCGACAGGCGTCACATAATAAAATTGTAAAACACGAAATTTTATTGAGCTTCGTTGGCGCTATTAAGTTCTGGCAGCCTTTATTGAACGTGGCAAATGGCCGGCAAAGTGAATTTTTATGCCACCCAAAACGCACGCGGCACGTTGCAGCAACATCAGCAGCAACAGCAGCAGCAGCAGCAACAACAAAGATGAGCAGCTGTGGCTGTGTTCCATGTTGTCCTTTGCCAACGTATTTTTAAACTAATTTTCCAACTGGGAGCATTTCGTTGGTGTAGAGCACATCAGCCTTCTGGCCAAAATGTCTCTTGGTTAGCCAAGTTTGGTGTGTTTCGTATAAAGCTAGTTGAGCCGTAAATTATTTTAGCGTTTCAATTTGGCCAGAAAGGTGACCAGCTAACGAGTCGAGCAAGTTTGGACCAGAACAAAGTTAGCCAATTCGATATAATTACAATTTGCATTCAAAATTTGCAACCCTCTTGGTATTTTATATTTAATTATTTTAAAACTGAACTAAAATTTTAAGTTAGTCTTAAATGTTATTGTTAGTACATTAATTCAAAGCTGAAACTCTGCAGAACTTGGTAAAAGAATTTTCGAACCTAGCTAGTTTTTCAGGCCTGCAACACTGAGGATCGGGCCTTGGATTTTTGGCCAGCATGGCTGCAACCCCAATAAACGTTTTCAGCGTCTTGGTTCAGGGTTTAAGGCAAAAAAATATATAATATTAAAATAAAATAAAATTAAAATAACCATACATATTTATATTTTACTACATTGTCTGTCAAAATGCATTTATTTTTTATGCAACATTTTCGTTGTGCTATTAATAATATCAATATTAATATCTTGATAATTTTTTTTATTGCTCGAAAATATGATTGAAGCTTTCATGTGCCTTAAAAGCTTGTGTCAAATTGTAACAGTGTTATAAATAGCTAGTTAAAATCAAGCTTTAAGCTCTTATGTGCTTTAATAGCTTGTCTCACAGATGTGCCTTTGTTAAAGTTCATTAAGTAATTGGAATATTCTTATCAAGCAAAGGAATAAAGCTTAAAAATAATCAAAATCAATTGTTTGGAATGCTTTTAAAGTTCCATAGATACTAAAGTACGTTAAGCCTTAATGTGCTTTAAAATTTGTGACAAACTGTAACAGTCTTTCACTCTAATCACGCATAAATCCTTAAAAATCGGGCGTTAAGCTGTAATGATATGTAAAAGCTTCTCGCACTGATCTGCCTTTGTTAAAGCTGATTTAGTTATACGAATATTCTCCTAATAAACCTCTAATGCGAAAAGCTTGCGTTAAAGCTCATTAAGTAACTGGAATAATAACGCAAAGTGTTAAAAATAGAATCAAGCTGCGGTTTACAGAACTTTTGAAGTCCAAAATGACTTGATCTAATATGGTTATTATTTTTGGGCTAGTTTTAAATGTATTTTTAAAGCATCTGTTAAGTTATTTAAGTTTCAGTGTTGCCATCCTTATTTCTGACTTTGTGCTGAAACCTTTTGCTGCTTTCTCTCTCACGTGTCTACTAAAATGTCAGCTAAGTTAAAATGTCGAATGCCGTTTATTAGCGCATTTCGTCCTGCACCTGATGGCCATCAAAAACCGCCGTGCGATGCTAAATTTGCGGTTGATGAAAAGAAAACGTCAGCAACAAGCAGCTGCACAGCGCAGCCAGCGAGAATTTATGACCCACCGCCCGAAAGGAAATGCAAGGCACGTTCACACACTTTAAGCTGCATTTAAGGAACTCGTATATCTTGACAAAAACATTTATTTACTTGGGCAGCCGATAGTTACGCTTCTGGTACATGGCATTTACTTGATCCACCACGTTTTCATCCAGCTCGACGGACGTTGCGGACTGCTCCTCATCGGCGGCGTCTATTTCGTTGGCCCCAGCCCTGAAGCCGGTTGCCGGTTGCCTACTGTCCAATCCGGGACGAATGATATCCGCTGTGTTGCGACGTGCTGGTAAAGTGGGCACAAATCTGGGTACGAAACGCACTTCAGGCTCCTCGCAGCATTGACTCAGGCAGCAGAAACAGCAGCAGGTTAATAAGATTAGAGTAATAAAAGCCAAGGGAATTACAATATAGAGCAAAGGTATGTGAAAAAAATTATCCGATTCGTTAAGATACGCCCACAACTTTTCCAACTCTGAAGTGAAATCCATTTTAGATGTGCTATGTGTGTACCTCGACAAAGGAAACAAAACTGAAACCCATCGAGTCTTAAGATATTTATTTGTGATCAGAAAGGGTATTTAAAAATAATAATATATGGGCCGGGTTTGTGGCTTTTGAGGCTGCGGGCTGTGATTCAGTGCATTATTTACAAACAATCGAGAAATCACAAAAGTTTTCATAGCAATTAAATTAATGAGCAATCAGCTGCTTATCGGCATTATATATCCTGTTATACCCTGTGCATAACTTGCTAAGGGTATCATAATGTTATGCAAGCTCTGGCACAAGCAAAGGCATATGCACATATTTAACTAGGAATATATAAAATCGATCAGTAATCAGAATAGAAACAAGTAAACGATCTGTGC
This sequence comes from Drosophila novamexicana, assembly GCF_003285875.2. Lineage (NCBI taxonomy): Eukaryota > Metazoa > Arthropoda > Insecta > Diptera > Drosophilidae > Drosophila > Drosophila novamexicana. The sequence continues at coordinate 2,301,216 of NW_020824808.1, read as the reverse complement.
CAATAGAAGAAACTTTTAAATTTCTGTGAACTGATGAACTGTCAAAACATAACTTAGTTTAGTTTGTGTTGTATATAATTAAATTTATTTAAAAACGAATGGGAGCAAATTTTGTATTTTTAATATTAAATATTTTTGTATTAAAAACTATATACATATATAATTTTATATATACATTTGAGTTTGATCTGATAGTAATACTTTAAGGCCTTAAGATAAATTATATTTGTTCGGCTTACAGGGTATCTGCAAACGAGCTCTCTGAAATTCTGCTTAGCATTACACTAAGCGAAACTAGATGGCTACTTAAGTTCGACAAATCTTGTTATGTCCTGTATAAAATTAGCTTGCGGGATCATAGAGTTTCTTCTTGTTAAATGGAGTGGAGCAGGCATATATATACTTAGATATTTTTTACATGATCAACTGAACTTAAATTTATTATTGCTGTCGTTATATTACATATAAAAATTGTAAATATATATATTTTTTATAAACAATAATTATATTAAAATATACATGTGAGTTGGTAGCATATCAAGGCCTTAAGATTATTTATATTGATTCGGCGTACAGGGTATCTCCAAGCACACCCTGCTGTAATTCAGCTACTTGAATTTTGTTTTACAATTATACTGAGCAAACCCATATGGCTTTGTGTTCGATAAGTTTTAGCAGTACACAAGAGTTTGGTAAAACTGTATATAATGCATAATTCTAATTAATTATGTAAAAACTAGGAAATATTATATTTTCTTTAAAAGAATATATCTGGTTAAACCTATTATACGTTTAACGAAGACCCATACTCAACTATGGCATTGAGTACTTCCTGTACAATGCGCATGTTTAAGATATGGAATAATAAAAACAATAAAAATATAATAGAAATATAAACGCGTATTATAATAAAAACAATGAAATATGTTAATAAAAGCTGACTTTTTAAAAGCAAACGCTTAATCGACAAGCAATTTTTTTTAACAGATTGTTCATTTTTACACATTATTTTCAATTGTTATTTAACACTTTAGTATCAAATTGGAGCCCTTATATATTAGAGTCTTGGATTCGTATCTTAAGAAGGTAGATACATTTATTTATTTAATTACTTTTATAAACAAACACATTTTTCGAAACAAAATATTAAAACACATTTTTAACTCTAATTATTCACAATTGTTGTTCACATTTGTAGCACATGTTCATTAAGTTTTTAATGCCTATAGTATGTAAGTATTTATTTTTATTAATTTATTTTTTAATTTTAATAAAAAACAATTTAATTTGTACTCGAATGCCGCACCATCGCGTTACGCACTATAATCCAATATTTAGATTAAAATATTTTGTTTTTTTTTTTTTGGTAATTTCTTTTTTTAGTACAGCTCGGTTTGTCGGTTTTGATGTATTTTCCTTATGCTTTGCACGGAGCTAAATCGCGGGCGCCTTGGAATTTCGGTTTGGCGGGACGCAGCCGACTTTTCGAGTTGCGCCATGCGACGATATTCGCGCACACATAGATAACAGTAAAAGGTGTAACAAATCAGCAGCAGCAGGCCTATAGCCACAGATGGTATCAGATACAGCAGGCTAATACAATAATGCTCCTCCTCCAGCCAGTCCAAAATTGCTGTCGCGTTCATTGTGCAAAGTCTTGAGCTCGAGAGCTATACGAAAACTGCGGACGCTGACTCAAAAGCCATTTTGAGCGTGTTCTTCGAGTACATTGAGAAAACAAATGTACGCACATATAATATAGAAATAAGTATGCATTTTGCAGCCGGGTGCAAGCGAGCAAGTAATACTCGCTTTCAATTCCATTTATTAATATTTTAATTGTAGGGGTTACATAAATATATTCTGACAACATTTTTTAGTGACTTGTCAATTTTAAGCCCAGTATTATGCTGATTTGAATAGATTATATATATACTATAGATTTACATGTGCCCTGATTGTCTGACTGACTGGCTGACTGAATGCTTGACTGACTGAATGCTTGACTGACTGATTGATTGACTGACGGACTGATTGACTGACTGCTTGATTGACTGACGGACTGATTGGCGATCAACGCACAGCCCAACCCCTAAGAGCTAGGAAGCCTAAATTTTGACTGTAGTTACCTTGTGATGGAGATGTAGGCTAACAGGCGGATGTGCACAAATCTGCCTGCAAGTGTGGACAAATTGAAAAAAAAAATAGTTAAAACATGGCTGTACGTCAAATAGACGTGGAGATTAAGAAGGTATGGACAGATTTAACATTTTCACAGGCGAGAACTGAGTGAAAAAGTTATATCTACAATTTTAAGCAAAAAATCCGAGAAAAAATTCCAAACAACAAATCGCGAACTACAAGTGGGAAAAAACCAATGTACTCTTCTTTTCCAAATGAACGTGTATAAATACATTATATATATATATAGACATATATAGTTGTGCATATAATACGAGTGTGTGATTCATTGTGTAGCATTTGGTTTCTGGTTTGGCAAATCTTTCATTATCGTCAAACGGCTGGCGCATATTGCCAGAGGGGAATGCCAAGCAGCCGCAGCAGCAGCGCCAATGGGAATACCCTGTACATGATAAACAAACAGCCAGACGAAATGAGTTGATACTGGGACAAGCCCTGGTAAACTCCGTAGCTCTGCAGAGCTTCACAGTTCGCGTTGCAGACGAAACTCAATTCAACTTTGAGATTGTTCGACGCGTCGTTGGCTGTCTCTGACTTTTGACGCTTTATGACGAAGTAAAAAGCCAACAACGACAACAACAGCAACAACAAAAACAACTGACAGCCACAGCAACGATATGTGTTAAATAACAACAACAACAAGAACAACAACATTTATAAATATATGTGCAGCTCATATCTGGGCTGCGAGCTGATGAGCAAAGTTTTGATTAATTTAAATTTAGCCACAGCCTTTTTTCTTCATTTTTGTTTTTAATACAATTTACTGCGCAGCTTTAACCTTAACATTGGGCTTATCTTAATTTATTTGTATTTTTATTTTATTTATTTTTATTCATATTTTTTTTGCTGACCAGCTGCTAACAATTGCAGCCTTCACTCGGCTGAAATGCCAAGCCTTTGTGCGGCAAACATCTTTTTGGCGCAGAAATTGTTATGCCAACTATTTTTGGATTCGGTTGTTTTCATCTATATATATATATATATATCTATCGGGTACTCGTAGTTGTGGAAATAAGTTTTGAACGCAAAACACACAAAGGCATTTTCACATTCAATTTCGCAGGTGTTTGACTCGATGTCTGCAAAGTGTGTGTACGAATGTGTGTGCGTGTGTTGTCTGCCTTTGCCGATTGAAAAACACGCGAGTTGCATTAAAGAGAATTTTCGTAAACTGCCAAAAATGAAAACATGCAACAAACCTACCATGCTCTGCGGTCAGACAAGCTTAGGAAGTCCTTTATTTTTTAAAAGTTGACGATTCTCACATTTCTTTTTTTTATACCCTGAACCCATTAAAAATGGGTTAAAGTATATATATTCTTGATCAGCATCAATAGCCGAGTCGATCTAGCCGTCCGTCTGTCTGTCCGTCCGTCCGTCCGTCCGTTGATAAGTTCAAATAAACTAAAGGCCCACCATTGTCAGATATAGTTTGCGTATCTGAACTTAAGTTAAAGAGTTAAACAAAGATGCACTTTAGTGAAATCAAAATATCATACAACTTTTGATATTCGGACTCAGGAAAAGTAGAAAATATTTAGCTAATCAGATTAGCCTAAGGAACTGTTAGTCAAAGTCTATGAATAAGCATTTTAGCTATAGATTTTAAAGCAGCATGCTAGCAAAAACCGATTCTTCAGACAATAACTTAATATCTGACAAATCGTTACTATTTCAAATTTGGTTTTTAGGCTCTTGTATATTACCACAGATAAGGAATCTTTCACTTTTTGGCTACCTCCTCCAAAACACCTCATTCTTAAAGCTGGAGCCTTGCGGTTCTGTATATACACATTTTGGGAATTACTATTGGAATCTGTCATACTGACATTCGGCTCGTGGAGCCTATCGATCAATATTTATGAATTTAATAATTCAAAGCATGAGCCAAAACATTTTATTGTTCAGCATTCTTACTTGGTATACATATACAACATATAATTCTGTCATGATATGTGTAGCGCATAGAAGGAGACATCTCCGAATCCATAAAGTTTATATTCTTTATGTTCGTATGCGAACTAGTCTTTAAAGCTATCGTTTTCATAGAAACGATCGATCGAAAATGTATCACTATGCTGCTTATATGTGAGCCCAATCTTATCGAGATCCCACTTCTTGTATTCTGTTTCCCAAGATATTTGCATTAAACTCTGCACTTACGACCTTCACTACTCCGACATATCTGCAACCCAAACATCTGCAAGGGTATTTAATCTTCGGCGTGCCGGCGATATCCTCTCGTATCTTCTATCTAAGCTCACTTGTGTAGGAGTTACACAAATTAATTCGACCATTTTGATATGTCTAATTTGTATTTTTGAAGCCTGTTTATTTGGGGTTAACAAATGCGTGCAACTGAGACCCGCATTTCGAGTTCTACAGCTACGCGGTGGGAGACGGAAGTTGGGCTTGGCTTGCCACAACACTTTTTCGCGCTTGTTTATTTATGTGTTACTTCCTCGCGTCAAAGCACCATCTGCCCCTTTGCTTAACTAAATCGGAGAATATGTTGCATACTTTGCGGCTGCAACAGCTGTTTGTTTGCCTTTTGCAGGCAACGCTGATGCTGTTGCCGTCGATAATGATGGCTGCCACAGACACATTAACGCCAAGCCCAACCCCTGCCCCCAGCCCAATACCAGCCCCGTTGCCAGACACCTGCTCATGTAATTAGATGCATCAGTTAAGTGAGCTGCGTGTGAAATTAATTGAAAAACTTTCACTGTTTAAAGTTTTTGACAAAAAAAAAAATACTCAAATAATAACTTTGAGCTTTTTATGCAGCGCGAAATTAAAGCGAAAATTGAACTGAAAGCCGAAACCGGCAACAGCAGACGGACACGGGAAACTTTGCCGCAAAGTCAAGTGGCAAGTGGCAAAAGCTTGTTACACTTGCCACATAAATCAGACATAAAGCAGACCTACCTCTACTTCCCGCCCCTCGCCGCACCTTACACTCTCTGCCTGCCCGCCTGCCTGCCGTCTGTTTACTGATTGTCTATCATCGAAGGACATCATCCGACGACTGTCGTAAGTTTTTTGTTGTTGTATTTTTCTGCCAACTTTGGACAACAACTGCGGATCCCTTTTGGCATTGTTTTGGCTTCTGAGAATTCTTGAATATGCTGTTGCGTATTTATGGCATGCCACAAACGTTTATCTAAACTACATAAAGCAATAAAAGTTAAAAGTCAAATAACTGTACGGTACTTCAAGTTCAAAGTTGTTGTTGTTGTTGCTGTTGTTGCTATTGTTTGCGTCTTGTTGCAACTCCGCCTAACCCCCTCTGTCCCAGCATATCCTTCAACGATCTGCGTGCGGCTGGCCTGCCCTTTGGGAAACTGAGATAACGTCTCGACAACGTGCAACGGCTTGTTGCAACAGCATGTGACCCCTACAAAATCGAGCTAATAGAGAACAGCCTATTGGCATGCCACTGTAATACTCTGAAGAAGGGAAAGAAAAAACGGGCATATAAATAATCCAAAAATATACAACAACATATGCTCAGGTTTATCTTTACATACTTGGCTTTGTTTATATTTATAATAAATATTTATAATTCTTACTTTTTACCGAAAAGTATTTTATAAACAAAGTATTTTTACATCAGAAAAATATTGTATTTTATAGTTACAAATGCTCAAATTTGAGTTACGCTTACAAACTGCCAACCGTTCTTTAATATTATAATTTTACAATATTAAAATATTTTTGTAACTAGCAAAATTATATTTTTTATAGTTACAAATGCTCAATTCTTCTTTAAAAAACAGCTTAGTATATCATACCTAAATATTTTCCCACAGAAAAAATTAAACTATATTTGAAATGAGTTGGTATTTTATAGTTACAAGTGCTCCAAAAAGAGAGTACTTAACTGGTTCTTTATATTAACAAAGTATTGTTATATCAAGGTAAAGTGAGTACTTTGCAGTTGATTTTCATAACATTCTTGTGGCCTGCTATTTTAGATTAACAAATTATTGTTGTATCATGGTTGATTTAAAGTTACAAATTCCTCAACTGTAAATACATAGACGTATTTATTAACTTCACGAATTAAAAGTTTGTTTTAAATTATAGTTAAGTTCATGATTTATAGGCCAGCAAAAAGAAACAAATAGAACTTGTCACAGTCTTGGGCTAAATCAAAACAATTATTTAGACAGGGGTTCGATCCACTCTCCATTTTAAAATAATATTATTAATAATATGAAGAGATATATAAATACAAGATTTTTGATTGGCCTGGGTCTTATTTATGATTTTTTTTATTATAACTAAAGCTCTTTAAAAGACTTCTTCATCAAATCGAAAACATTCTTTTAATTTTTGCAGCGCATTTGCCGAGTCCCTCGAACCGAAACAAGTCGAAACTTTCACCAGCTTATGTATCTGTTTACACTTACAAGCTGTCGATGCGGGCTGCAGAGCTGCCCGACTGTGACCCGCAAACTGCACGGCGGGGCATAGTGGGGCGGGGGTTTCGGTTTGGACCAGTGCGCGTGTGTGTGAATGTGTGTGTGTGTGTGTGTGTGTGTGGGCCACATACGTAGCGTATGCGCAACGTCATGCTAGTCGCTGTATCCATTTAATCCTTTTGGCATTGCATTGAGTTTGATTTCACACGCGAGCACAGAAACAATAATATTATGCCACAAACACTCGACGCCAGCGAACATGGCCATGTAATCACACTTGAGCCGGCAGCCATGGTCGGCTCCGCTGCCCCCCATTCCTCCCACCCGCCCTCTGTTCACCTACGCAGCCACTCCTACAGTTAGACGTCACGGGCAGACATGGCGTCTGCCCATTCGCACAGTCAACGAGATTGCGAAACTTCATTATGTGTCCGTTTGGCAGGCGGCAGAGACCGAGACCCAGTTCCAATCCCAATAGCCGGGCGCAGACGAGGCCAGTTCTTTTCCATTTCTATTTCTGTTTGGCTTTGTTCTCGTCTCTGCCTTTGTTATAGGGTATATATAGCCAATGCAAATGCCAATTAAAGGGTATGCTGCACAATTAAGTTACAGAGTACTTTAAATATTATTGAAATGTTATTAAATCGAAAATTACGTGTCAATTATTATTATTATTATTAATTTAAGTATTATTGTTGTTATTGTTATTGATAGCTGCTCCACTTGAAACCGTTATTGAAATTATCGATAGATCCTCCTACTGAAATCGATCTTGGTATATACTTATAACTCTCCAGGCTGCCATATTTAAGATCTGAAAATGTTATTAACAATCCATTAATAAATCATGCAGTTATTTGAGAATGTATCTTCTATAATTTGTGGATGAAGATAAGAAGAAGAAGAAGCACAGCGGTGCAGCATGCGGTGTGCATATGAGATTGTGTGTGTACGTGTGTCAGTGTGTGAGCAGGTAAGTATGTATGTGTGTCTGTGCGTATGATTGTGTGTAAGTTGTGCGTTTGCAAGAGTGTGTGTGTGTGTGCGTGTACCTCTCTTACTCTCTATGTGTGTGATGTTTTGTGTGTATGTATGTAATATACGTAAACGAAGGCAATGCAATTGCTTGTCACGGCAATTTCGAGCTGAGTACAGGGTATCTTCTAGTCGTGCACTCTCCACATTTGACACTTGCCGCTGTTGTTGTTGGTGTTGCGCTTTTCGCCGGCATTGAGCTTGAAAATGTGTTTATTTCCAGCGCCCCCAACGACAGCGGCATCGGCTCCAAGTGCTGCCATAAAATCGCTGAAGCCTTCCGACGCAAAACAAGCTGCCATATGAGTGTGTGTATGAGTGTGCGTGTGTGCATGTATGTGTGGGTGTGTGTGCTGTTCCAGTCTCGACTGCAATTGTTGTGCGTGTTTTTGTTATCTTCCGACTGGCTGTAAGGAATGCTAATGCCATGCCATAAGTGCACCTCAGGTGTTGGCTGACTCCTGCCAGCTGCCACGCCCACCCCTCATCACCAATACACCCCCCTCCCCCACACCTGCTCCTTTCTGACGTTGTTTTACTTATGCTGATGACATTTGCTGTGTTATTTCTTAACTAGCTTCGACTTCAATTTGAAACGCAGTTGAGACTGAAACCAACCTCTTCAGCTACGGAACGTGTGCGGCTGCCAAATGAGCTGCCTAACGATTCACATGGCTTAGCTGCTCTTTAGACCCAACATTTCGGCAGTGGGTGCAGGATTGGGGTTGGAGCAGCCCTCCAGCCCATGCCCCGCTCAAAATGCAGCATTCGCTAATATATCAAGGCACTCAAACCGATTGCATTTAGTCGCTGTCCAACAAGGGACCCAGTCCGTCCCGGCCAGGTGACGACTGCATTATGAGTCCAGTTGCAGCGTCACGTTCCATTGAAGCAGACGTCGAGCGAGTTGCCAGGACATTTGGACACAAGGATAACCTGTATGTTTGCTCATTTGTTGCCGAGCAGCCGTCGCGCTCGTGTGGCCTTTTAATTGTTTTATACTCCCAAGCATTTGGTAACAGGCACATAATCCATGACTCCCCCCCTTACACATTTGCTATTGCAGGGCGAAAAGTGGGACAGACGCTTAGAGGATTCCATTGGACTTTAGCTAATTGATTTATTGAAATGTAATTATTGCCAAAGTACTCGCTGAAAGTAAATTTATTCTCGTATATCTCAATTACAGAGATCTCGGTGGAATCGATTCGAAAGTGATTTGCAGAATATCAGTGAATATTCAATGTGTTTCATTTCAATGCCAACTGTTAATATAATACCTAGTTGCAGAGGGCCAAAGCGTGTAAAGTGTTATTTGAATTCATGAGAATCGCATACTAAAGCGATATTGAAAAATTTTGTTTTTCTCTTTGCAGTTTAACGGTTGTCTATATTACGACTATTACCTATCTATCTATTTAAATATCTTCCACATCCATATAAACTAGGACCAGATCCGAACCTGTCTACCTAAACTCCTAAAGACATATTACTTACTTACTTCACTAGTATCTGAAACAGGATATCATTGAGGAGCAAATCAATCGACTCACCAGCAGTTTAAGTGAGCGACTAGAGGTAAAGCCCGTCCGAAGCACCTGGCGGCCTGGCTTTACCCAAGACATTCTTCACATGCTAGGTAAATGTAGAGTTATGGTTGTTATATAATAATACCAAGTCAGATATCGCTTACCAATCTAAACCAAAATCTTGTCAGCTTGTAGGTTAAATAATTAAAATGTTACAATAATTTTACAATATAATTTTCAGCTTCAATCAAGTTTATTGAGAGTGTATTAAATAAATTAAGGCATAATTAAGTAAGATGATTGATAATCGGTTTTATAGATGGGTTATATGCCCAGAAACTAAATCAATTCCCTTTCGAATGTACTCAACTGATTAGCGGCACGTAAATTCATTTCAATTCAAGTGATTCACTCAGCCTATTTGATGCCCACCGCTTGAGTCGTTTGATTGAGCTGTGAATTGTTTCAATGAGTTTAGTGGCCATTAGACCATTGGCCATTGTGCAGAGCTCATTGCTGTAATCCGTCAGATTACTTGGGGATTATGTGACGCGCAAACCTCTCAGAGCATGAATGCATCTGGTATGGCCCACAACCTGGGGCTAAGCCGTGGAATCGCGCATCAGCTGCTGACATTTAATTACAGTGGGTGGCAATGTAAACTGAATGCGGGGCATGCAATTTGTTGCATGCGCACGTAACTCAAATGCCAAACACCTGCAGTTAACACGTTCGTCGGGCCAAACAAACAGCGAGTTGCCGAGCGGGATGCAAAAAGCGTATCCAGACAGGCGCCTCGGTTAAAACTGCACTTAAGTCAAACTTGCCAGACAAGTGGCAGGTCGTGTGGCACGGTGCGTCGACAATGCGCAGGGGTAAGGGTGCGCATGGCTGTAAAACAGAGGCAAATACCGTGCAAATGGACCGCTGACGTGGCCGTTTAACGAGCGCCCTTCGGGTGTAAAATTTCATTAGGAACTAAACGGTTTTCATGTCTGCATTTGGACTGCGCTTTCTTATGCTAATTCTTGGACACTGGACACTTAGTTGATTGGTTTTTGTCAGCCGTCATCAGAAGCCGTTGACTGATTGGATTTTGGTCACTTGCGGCAGGCCAAAAGATGCGCAGTTGACGCATTAGTGGCATGCCCCCTCTCATTCACCCAACCACACATATCTAGTGGACATCAATTTGATGTCTCTTGACTTGCAGTGGCTGCTAAAACTGCCGTAGTTTATACGCCTATGTCTTCTTAATTGAATTTAAAAACATACTTTATCCCATTAAAGAAACGACAGTAATTAAACACAAATTATTCGGCAGAACATACATAAATACTTTTAAAAAGAGCCTAATTATTTTATTTATGTCTCTTTTATACCAGGGCCATGCGTATTTTCAAAGTTTAAACGCAATTTTAAATGCACAAGCTCAAGTTTATTTACACTGAAATATTTTAAAACAGAGTATTTTAAAATTTCAATTGCGCGCCAATTGCAATCAGTGCTTACAGCTTTAGTGTTGTAAGCTGCCGCAGTGTTCAGCCACGCTCTCTCCTCTCACTCTCTTGCGGGCACTCTCTCACATTGCTGGTACAAATGGTAAACAACGAACGCAACGAAATGAAAACGAAACGCGCAATACAAATTTATTGTATATTTATTTCGTGCCGCTGCTAAACGACTTTTCGTAAAAATTTGCGTTCAATTTGCGTTTGTCAGCAAAAATAGCCAAAGTGCAAACAGTTAATTAATTAAGTAACACATCTTGTGGCAATACGATTGCACTGAATTATTGAAGTACATAAAAAATAGATAAACGACAACTGAGGATTGCCAGCGCAACACAAACGCTGCACTCCGCCAATCCCCCTCTTTCTAGCATAAACCAGCAACGAAAAGACAAAACGAAAAAACGATTCGTCACGCTGAACTTTCGGCTTGCGGTATATTTGCCATTTGCGGCTGTCTGTGCAATTAAATTTCCACAAGGCTTGCAAAACTATTGTGAAATTCGTTGAAGAGCAGGGGCTTACGCGGTGTCCTCCTGTGCTTCAGTGCGTGGAAAGAGCCTATTGGTTTTAAATCGATTTTGCCGACTGTGCGGCTGCCGAAGCAGCAAAAGGAAAACAGGTTGGTTATTTTTCTTTTCACCTCTCGGTTTTTACTTGCCTTTATGATTCTGAGTAACTGGTTCTTGGATGTTTGTCGGTTTTTAGCATATGTATATATTTCATTTGAGTTTGCTTTTTAAGCTTTTCATTCGTTGCGCTAAAAACATGAAAACGAAATACCGGCTTGTTGTCATCGAGCGACAGCGAGAGATAGTGAGAGCGCGAGAGCTAGAGAGTGCGATACCTACACACACACATCCGCAGACATAGTCGAATTGTAGAGCGGCACTCGATTGCATGGATGACTCAGTGAATGCGCTCGTAGTTGTGTGAGGTTATGCGTGTCATTTGGAATTGGAACGCGCGTGCAAAGCGAACTACAGTGGCATCCCCACAGCATGAGCACAGCCGCGTGCGCTTGCAAATTGATTGAATTGCAGCATTCACTTAATTGATACGAACTTCAAATGGACGTCGTTACGTTACGACCACAGGCCGACAACTAGTTTCAATTAGTCGCATTTTGCTTTCCTATGCATTTCACCAGCGACTGCGACTTGCTGTGGGTGCCGCAGTAGCAGCAGCAGCTGTGTCTCACAGCTGTTTGCTACCCTTTCCCGCGCGATTGCAATTTGCATTTATTGCGAACCAGAGAAAGAGAGAGCATGTCCCGTTCATTATGCAATAACAAATTTAGCGTATTATCGTTTTTATTGCTTGTATTGCCGTAGTACGCGTTGTTATTGTTGTTGTTCTTCTTCTTGTTATTGTTTGTTTTGCTTTGTGCCTTAATTCGTCACTAAGGTTAATTTTCTCACACTAATTTTTGAAGGTTAATTGTAAACAATTGTGAACTTGGTCACACACAAACTAACGAATCTCTCCTCTTCCTGCATCTTGCTCTATCTTTATCTTTCGCAAGTTGCCACGCGTCAAAATTACTGTTGATTTGAGCAATGGCCGCTAATTCAATCGATCAACGCTCCCCCTCTCTGTCTTTCCCACACACACACACACACACACCTGACTTGTATTGGCTGCCAATTTGCGTTTACAATTAGTCGCATCCGCAGCCGCGATTATGCTTGAGATGCCGCTTGCTCTGCCGAGCGCAATAGTTGTTGTTATTGCTGCTCATGTGACCGTCGCCGCGCTGTCACCACGTGCTCCTCGCTCTCCCTCTCTTCCTCTCAGACGGTCGCCAGTTTGTATGTTGATTGATTTGTTGCACTTAAAATTTCGACTTGTTATTGTTTAATGCACTCGTCGTGGTCCATTGTACTTTGGTCACGCTCCGAGCACACACGCTCGGCGCCATTGATTGAAGGGCGCCAATAAAAAAAAAAAAAAAACAATCTGGATGCTGTTTATATGCATGTAAAAAATGCTGCCTTAGCCCTGCAGGGCTGCATTATGTAACTGATAAGTCAGGCGATTAAGCCGTGATCCCAGACAGCAAACCTAAAAATTCCCCAAATTCTATACGAAACAAATAAAAACACACGAGTCTTAAAACAAATATAAAATATCCGACTAGCCAAGACCCTAGCTTTTATAACAACAAAAGCACAGCTTTTATAATTAACAAAAATATGACGGGGTATAAACTTCTGAAAGGCAGACATTTTTTTTTTTTTTGACAAATATAAATTCAAATAGAATTTATAAAATAACATTCACATTAGGGTTGATTATGTTATAAATGTCCGTTAGGAAGATATTGTAATTAATTTGAATACTCGACGTGTCCATTTTTTGGTTAATTTCTTTTTCGCGCTCTAGAACTCTTTGAGATAACATTTAATATTAATACTAAATAAAAAAAAAAAAAACTAAAAATTTAATGTAACAAAAATTTCATTTTATTTTGTTTAATAAATAATAATAATAAATAATGAATAAATACACAAAAAAATGTCTAAAAAAGGAAATTTCGAAAACAAATTTAAAAAAGTATAAAGAGCATACTTTAACTTTTAACACAGACTCAAACGAAATTATAATTATTATTATTATAATTAATATAATTATTATATCGTTAATTATCGATTATAATTGCTTCATATTTAACAAAGTTATGAGGCCTTACCTTTAAAATTATACATAAAAACGCATCTGCTTTTGACATTCGGCTTGAATTTTGACAAAAGAAATGGAACTTCCTCAGAATATCTATTAAGATGCCTTTGCTTATGATTGTTACTGCCACACACGCTACTGTCTAAAATTTATTTTTAGTTTAATTTATTTTTTTATTAATTGCACAGTCTTTCGCTCATAATACAAATGCAATCTTAAAAATAAAAAAAATTCAACAGAAGCAATAAAATTGCCTTCGTTTTGAAGAAGATAAGTTTAATATTTGAAGTCGGAGGAGCTTCTCATAATGTATCTACATATATGGCTACATAAAATGTAGCAGTATCTTTTCGTAGAAAGTTTACAAATCAAATTGTTTTTATATTTACAGTGTTGGAAAACTCTTTTGCAATTAGCTCAGCGTCAGTTGAACTGCAGTGTGCAGTGTGTGTTGGTAAAGAAAAAAAAAGGTAAACTGCCTTCGAAAGCTTCGCATATCATGCATATTGAAAATTTATTTATTTGTTGTAGTCCGAGTGTCGGTCATAAATTTATGCACAATTTGTTTGTCTTGCATGTCATTTTGGCATCCACAAAGATTTAATATTTAATACGCTCTGTTTTCCGTCTATCATCGTCTGGGTTTTTGTTATTGTGATGTTTTTGCAGTCACAAAATGCATATTTTAATGGGTTTTACAGCACGTGCCGTCCCATCGTACGGAATGTTTATTTGCTGATTGCTTTTGCCTCTGATTTATTTGTTGTTATTATTTTTCGAGCATTTTTAATATGCAGCGTGTCGAGCATAAAAGTATATAATTTATGACACACGATTAAACCAGCAGCTGTCAAACAAGTGTTCATTACGTGTCCAAAGGCTAGACTCGCAGAAAATAGTAGCTAAATTTCTGCGTTCAGCTGACAGAAAAAGTTAAGTCTGCAAAGAATATTCCTATCATATACGTCTATGTTCATGTCAATCAATATTTAACATTCGTCTGTTGTTGCTATACAAAGTTAAAGCTACACTTCCGCATCTTATAAGAATTAAGATCTTTATCTAAGGTAAACTTTTTAAAGAGTTAATCCTTTACAAATTGCTGACTTGCAGATATGTCATACAAGTTTTAATTGTTAAATTTATTGAACTAGTTTCTTATTAGCCGAACTTGCGAGCACTGTGTTTTTTGCAATCAGTTTTCCACCCATTTTCCACCTGTAGCGTTGAATTATTTTTGAAGCAGTCAATTTTGGATCAATATTTCTTAATCTATGAGAGTTCTAGATTTCGTTTTGGTTTAAAATGAAAGTTCGTATAAATAACAACTCATTTTCGTTTTCATCTTCTGGATTCCGCCTCGAAACTAATACTTAGCTGATATTAAATATATAATATGAGTTTGGTTTATTTTGTCAAATATTTATCATTCCGCCAAAATCATAACCTTTGGTTAAAAACAAGATTTGATAGGAATCGAATTATAGAATTGGTATTTGAATTGGTTTCTTGTTCGTCGATACTTCGAGATCGAACTCTAAGGATTTGACTATTTTTAAGTATTACAAACTGGGATTAGCAAATTTTAATACCTTCTTACCTTCATAGTTATGTCTGCTGTTTGTGCTAATGATACTTGTACAACATGCAAACATTTTATGCAAATGTGAAAACAGTTTTTTCTTATAAGCAACATATTTCACATTCGCAGCAAATGTTTGAAATGTTGATAGTGGAATTCGGCTATAATATTTAGAGAAGTGTAATCGGAATCGAAATGTAGAACAAGCCTCTTATAAGTTTATTTTCGAAGTTGAGTTTGAAGCTATGAAAAACTGGTTTTTAGAATATTTTTCCAACCGTTTTGCACCTCTTTGGGAGTTTCTTTCAACCCCATTTTGGTGCTCATATTTACTAATTTTTAATCAATAAATAAGATATTTACGTTCTCTGGTCTTTTGTGTGTCACATCTGATAATTTGTTTGATTCAGTTACCCACTAATTTAGTGGCTCAGCAATTATTTTCGAATTAGGCCAATGCCATTAGCCCTTGGCCAGTTCCGAGAAAGTTTCCAATCGGCTTATTGACGAACCCAACTAACATGTGCGGCTATTTCGCTGACGAGTTGTGCCAATATTTGTGTCAGTGCACATTCAAAACGGCCCCAAACAACAAAGACGTCAGCACGTTTGGCCTAAAACGTCACTAAAATAAATTTAAAAACAAAATTCTGTTCGCTCCGTCTATTGGGCTCCGCCCCAATTGACAGCTGCTAACGCGAAAACAAGTCAACATTTGAAAGCAAACATTAAAAAAAATATATGTATATATTAAGTTTGAAAATGTACAGTTATTAATTATTGTTTATTTAAGCTGCTCGTCGGCTCATAAATTTGTCCTCGAACGCTTGATATATGTTTTATTTATATTATTTTTACTATTGCCGCGCAAAGGGCCCACAAATTTATCGCAACAGGTGCGCCGAACAAGATTTTGGGTAAGATTTGTTGGCCGTTGGCTGCGATTCAAATGCATTTAAAGTGGCGCCTTCTAGACGAATATTTATTTTAAAGTAAAGTATAGTAGAAACGGGTATATTAGGTTACGTCCGCCTAGATTAAAATATAGTAACTCGTTAAAACCCATGAAAGCAACTAGTTTTAATTTTTGATCCCAAAAACTCAACACATTTTAGATGGGAGAAACTTGGATATGCTCTTGGATATGTCTTTAAAACGTATTTATGATCCAGATTTGAAGCAAAATAGACATCTTCATGTAATACTCGAAATAAGAATTAAATGTCGGTATTTACAAATGTACCATTATTTTTAACAGCCTTAAAAGAGTTTCGAGGGATACAACTAATTGTGTGTAACCAAAATAATTTATTCATAAATTTTAGCAATTATCTTATTTTCGTTATAGCTATTAAAAATATATAACAGTTTATATATTACTATCAATCAATTTGAGATCGGGCGGATTAAGTTTTCTTACAATCGATTTCCACCAATTTACCACAGTTACGGGTGGAATTTCCAAAACCGCTAAAACACGTTTTCCATTAGTTCTTAGGTAGGGCTTTGAAAATTATCTTTGATCCGCATTTTTCAACGATTAAGCCTGGATTTATGCAATAAGCTTAAAAGACGTCCTAAATGAAATCATTGATATCTATTTATACTGAGAAGCAATAGATTTTCCGAAAAGTGTGAAACACCCGTCAAATGAATTTGAACAAACATATTTGAAAATGATTTTGAGGCCGATCTGATGCTAAACAAACAAGTTTTATAAAAATGTTTTTCTCGATTTACACATTTTCCGGGTGGAATTTTCCAAAAGCCCGTTTTAGCGTGCACCTTCATTACATAAGGTAAGGGCTGTAGGTTGATCAACCATCCGTCAGTTAATCAGTCATTAAGTCAGTCAATCATTTAGTCAGCCAATCAGTCATTAAGTCACTCAGTCAGTCAGTCAATCAGTAAGCCAGTCAAGCATTCAGCCAGTCAATCAAGCATTTAGTAAATCAGTTAATTAGTCAATCAATCAATCAGTCAGTCAATCATTTAGTCAGCCAATCAGTCAGTAAGTAACTCAGTCAGTCAGCCAGTCAATCAGTCAGTCAATCAATCAGTCAGTCAGTCATTCAGTAAATCAGTCAGTAAGTCAATCAGTCTGTAAGTCACTCAGTCAGTCAGCCAATCAGTCAGTCGATCAGTTTGTAAGTCAATTAGTCAGTAAGTAACTACGTCAGTCAGTCAATCAAAATCAGCCAATCAGTTAATCAGGCCAAACAGTTTCTTATATTGGGATAAAGATATTTTCGAATGAACAGTATTTCCTAGTCGAGCATTTAGACTGGTTTTTGGCAGATTTTTTAATTAGATCCTATAATATATATATACTCACATGAACATAAACTTATACATCAAACGTGAGAGCGCTTGAATATGCATATATCACATAAATTAAATAAACATCATATATATTTTACTTGCAGATTCAGCAGGACAAGTCGGTAAGTTTTATCTTATTGTTTTTACTTATAGATTTGTTCAGATTAAACATAACATTACGCACAACCATTTATCATGCACAACTATATATATATATATATATATAAATAAATATATATATTATTAAAGAAATTGGCATCGTGTTCAGTTTTGGGATTAGTCAGCAGCATTGAAAAGATTTGAGGCAGACGCGTAGACAAAATGCATTAATTAAACTAATTGCAATTTTCACATTGCGAATCTTAATTGTGATCTAAAATCGAGATTAAATCGAGAGGAAATCATCCAGCCAAGGAGGGGTGGGAGGGGTGAGTGGGTCACGTACAGCACAGCACGCCGCTAATCGCCTAATTGGCAGCATGTAAACACGCGGAAATTGTGTATGGCCGGCGGGCAGGCGAACAATTTGAGTACCCACTGTGCCAGAAAGGCACTTATGTCTAAATATCTGTATGTACAGTGAAATCCCATAAAAGCACAGCTCTTTTGGGCTCTGATTTTCTCTTAGGTGCATCCAGCTTTGTAGTCGTAGTATAAATTGTATATTATAATAAATTATCCATTTCGATTAAACTGAGCATATCTTAGTTTCTTTCGTCTCATGTATCTCATATCGGCAAGAGTATGCATTCTTCGACATGACAATGTTTGCCGAGCTCTCTGTCCGTTCAAGGGAACTGTCACTGTATCTACGCATATACACATATCTATCCGGTACTTATAGTGCGCCACTGTTAATTAAATTTTGCCTGCTTTTGCCTGGGCCTGACGTTAGCCCCCCAAGTTTTAATTCATTCGCATGCTTAGCCAAGCAGAAAAACAACAACAAATTGACATAATGATCGGGCATGGGTATAATGATCAACATTATGCGCAACAACAACATCATCATCATCATCGTCATCATCATGAGGCATCCACAACATCATCATCTTCGTACAGACCGTCACTCAATTTGTGGCGCCCCCATTTTTACTGACATTTTACATTAAGACTTGACTTTGAACTTGTGTGTGTGTATTTGTATTATTATTATTATTCTAGTTGTTGTTGTTATTGTTGTTGTTGTGCCCCTGTAAATTTCCATTTCTGCAGGGTCAAACCCTGAGAGAGATGTGACATGTTTATACGCTTGTGGAAGTTATGACAATTTTATCATGAAGTGTGTAACGCTTAGAAGGATTCCGACTCCATATAGTATATATATATTCTAGATCAGCATCAACAAGTCTGTCTGTATATCATATAGCTGTTGTATGATAGCTGCAATAGGAACGATCGGTAGAAAAGTAGATTCCTTGATGGAAAACTTTTTTAACTATCATGTTATCCTAACTCCTCGTCATTTATTGGTTTCAGTATGATCCTTATATGTATGCAACATCTTATCAACATCGGATAACTATATTATATATAGGAATGGTCGGACGAGGAATAGGTTCTTGTATAGAAAACCTTTTTGTTTTTTAAGATATCTGGACCAAAGTAGTCATCTACTAGTTACACTATACCTCTTATATAATGCAAAATCTGACCCCTATTTCTTATACCTTTCATTGAAACGATTGGTCCTAAATTCAGTTCATGTATGAAAAACTTCTTCGTTTATAAAGATATCGAATACAAACGCTGCATTTACAAGCTAAACTATGAGCAGAGTCTTATTAAGATTGAACTACTATTTCATATAGATAAATAGGAAGAATCGGTCGAAAATCTAGTTTTTGTATGACAAAATATTCTCTTTTCCAAGCTATTTTCATCGAAATCAGCATTTACGAGCTTTGCTCTACTCACATATCTGCAAGCCTACAAGTGTATTAAATCTTCGGCGTGCCGAAAATATCCTTCCGTTCTCGTTTTTTAATGGATGCTGCAAGTTTCCTGGACAGTTGTTACCCGGTTGCCCACTCACTCGCAGCGTTTTAAATTTAGCAACAATAAAAAAGAGAAAAGATAAAAAAAAAAAAAATAATAACAAAAGGCATAAAAAAGTCGGTTGGCTTTATATGGAACGGCATTTCAATTGTGCGCGGCTATTTTTAGTCATTGTCATCAGGCGCGCAAATATTTTACTGTTTGCTTTTATTTTTTTAATCATTATTTGCATATTGAGGAAAATGTCGTGCGCATCTGGAAATCGCTAAAACTGTACGTGATTTGTTCTAAGGTTTTTTTTATAGTATTATTGTTTTTTTTTTTTTTTGTTTCTTAATATAATAAGTATATTCTAGGGATTTGCAACAAGTGCGAAAAATATTATATAAGAGCAAATAGAATAGAATACGAGTACATGCTCCGAGCAATGGAGATTTCTAATTGATTCAATTTACCTGTACATAATACACCCTGTATTATGTAATGTTTTAGTAGCTTTTTAACAAGCATGTGACAAACAGATTAAAACTTATATTTTTATTTTTAATATTGTTTTGTTAAATTACGTGTTGAATGTTCGTTTTGAGGGAAGATTATATATAAATACTTAAATATGTAGTTAATAATTGTGTGTGTTTAAAAACAAGTTTGTGTAATCTTAGCAAAAGTCAGGTTTGAAATAAGCTAAGTTAGATCTACCCTGGCCAATTTTCATTAATATTTAATCACATTTATCATGTCTAGATTAGACTAGACATGTCTGACAATTATTATTATAAAAATCATTTTTAAGTGTATATATGAAAAGTTTTTTTTTTTTTGTATAGAAAATAGAGCTCTTTGGATATTTATTGTTTTTTTTTTTTTGTGAAAAGATTTTGCTTTTTATTTTCTTGGTTAACAGTTTTTTAAGAGTATTTCCAAAAAATCTATTAAAATGATCTCTAAATATGATTAAATTCAAAACGAAACCAAGAAAACAATTTCAATATGCATGGTACCATTTATTATTTATTTTTATTTTTATGTAAATCATTATTAAATTGAACTATAAATATTATTTAATTTAAAGTATATAAAATTTAAAGTAAATTGTAAGTATAAATAGTATACAAAATAAAAATTTTTTATTTGCTTTTTTAGAAAATAAAACTCTTCAGATATACCATTAATTTTTATTTATATTTTTTTCATAATAAAAATGGTGTTCTTTATTTTATTGTTTTAACAAGTTTTGAAAATGGAATTTTTTACAACTCTTTAACATTTATAGTTCAATATAATATTATTAAATTTAAAATAAAATAAAAACAATAATTATTAAGTATAAAAATTAAGATCTCCCTTTTCACACAATAAAATTAAATTAAACTTTAAATATTGGTAAATTAAAAACCAATTATTCTTAAGATATATAAAATTTTTAAAAATATAAGAGTTATTGCTTGTATAGCAAATATGTATATATATATTTATTTGGTTTTATAAGCAACAGTTAGGATAGTTAACAGTTTTTAAATGTGCAGCTAATGCTTTGGATAGAGGGGAGTATGTCTCCACCAATCAGATCCAAGCTTCTTCCTGTCATCAGGCAGGTCGAAAAGCTCTTGTGCAATTGGGGAGCCCCGTGTCGCTTACTCTGCCGTGTCCCCCTCTCTTTCCCTCTACTTTATTATTATTTCTTAACACCTTTGTCAGCAAAGTGTGTTTAGTGTTGCGCGTGAAAAGTGCACTTAACTTGCTGCTATAAATGCTAATTAACTATTTGTAAAATACGTTTCTCATGCTTTTGACTCGCGTATTCTGTATTAACTAGCACTTAAAGTTTTATGTCTTATGTGTAGTTCCTCCTAATAGCCGCACAATTATATGTAACTTCCTGCTGTTAAAAGTTCATTCAACTAAAACAACAGCCTCGCTATTGCTCAACGCAGCGCAGGTGGAGAACATTTATCAAAAACATATATATATATATATATATATATATATATATATATATATTTAAAAAAATAAAAAACCAAATAACGAACAGTGTTTATCAAAATGCTTTTAAGCATATTGCAATATTTTGCACACCTTTCCAGAGAGCAATAGACGCGCGTCCTTGCCTTGGCTAAAACAACTCGCAATTGCCAAACCAAATTGAAACTGAACACATGAGCTATATTTCACGTACATGAGCTGACACTCAGGCATATTTCGCATTTTTTGAATGAACTATTCATTTATAAAGTTTCAGACTGTTTGAAAATAGAAACTAAAGAGAAAGACAAAATGTGAAAGAATGGTTATCGATGGCATGCCTAAGATCGAATACCCTTTAAAATCTCGTAATCATTGTTCCTATAAGAATCTAATATATAGAATATATAATATCGAAAATCAGACGATATGAGCGGGGTTTAACTTATGTTGGAAAAACAAATAAATTCTTTACAGAAAAGCTCATTCTGGACCGATTGTGCCTTTATGTTATCTGATTATGGTAAGATTTGCACACATATAAGAACCTTTGTAAAAGTCGTCGAGAAACCCGGACGTATGCTAAGTTGCATGACGATCGAATTAAGAGATAAGTCTGCATAGGCTTAGCTGTTGATACCGATCAGGAATATATGTATATACTTTATAATATTACATAGAGGACTTCTTTTACGCGTTACACAACTTGTCTTAAAACTATAATAGCCTCTTCAAGTATATAAAACGAGAAATATATTTAATGCCGCGACGTATATATTTGCGTACACATGTAGTTCCATTTGTTTTAGTTGGACTCTTGTCGGTTGTACTATATATGTCTATAGATCTGATTCACATTGAATCGGTTCGGTTGGGTTCGGTTCGTTGCGGTCATTCATGCTTTTCGTGGCCTGTCTGATGGCATTGTAAACTTGTGTGTTAATGCCCCATTAATTATATGCATAAAATAGACAAACTTATAGAAATTTGGCAACCAAACCTTGCAGACAATTTGCAACTCTGCCCCGCCCACACACGTGCTATAAAATAAGGCGTTAATTGTTGAGATATTTTTCGCCCTCGCTTTAGAGTGCTAAATTTGACGCCAATTTTGATCACTTGACTCGTGTTACGGGTACGCATAAATAAATCCCTCCTAGATACAGTATCTATATTACAAATGAGTTGCTTTCAAGCCGTTAAGAAAATTTCGCACATTTCTGGGCATTTTGAGAAAGAAAAAACAAACCAAAACAAATAACAAGTAATAAATATATATACAACATTTTAAAAATAAATGTAGAAAAGACTGTGTGCAAATTGTTAAAAATAATAATAACTACGCAGCTTAGAAAAAGTACCTCAGCATAGAGCTGCTAAAACGTATTCAAATAAAACGTTTAAAACGTATTTGGACCAGGGTTGAAACCCGAAAAAAGGAATCTAACTGTTGCTAAGCTAAAATTTAGAATTTAATAAAATATTAAATAAACTCCTATTTTTTGACATTAACCTAAAAGTTTTTAACAATTCTTTTCCTGTTTTTCCTGATATTTTCTATTTTCGTTGTAATGCATTTTTTTTAGTATGTCAACTCCGTATATAAAACTGTTTTTTTGACTGGAAAAATCGCGAAAACATTTGTTAGACACTTTCTTGTTTAGCATATGATCAACCCCAAACTCATTTTCAATGATCTTTGTTCGAATTCATTTGAGGGGTGTTTCACACTTTTCGCAGAATCCAAGCTTTTTCGGTGGACTTTATTATAAAAGAATCGGCTTTAAAATCTTTTTCTTTTTCAGAGATCTTTTTATTAAAAGTAGTTAATATTTTCTCGGTCGAAAACTGAGTAAAAAAGTAATTTCTGATAGTGTAATAAAATTCCAGAACCCTGAAAGCAATTGTTAACCTATATATTGGTGTGAAATTGTATTCATTTATTTTTACAATATTTTCAATATTAATTTTGAGCAGTAGATAATCAACTATTTGATACTCTATAAATCGTTTATAATTATAAGCTGATGGTAAGGCAAGGCTTGTGTCAGAACTTTTTTGTTTTTATTTACAATCGTTCTAAAGAATGAATAAAAGTGAAACTTCGTGCTTAGAGTGCCAGAGCGGCGCCTGCAAGCGACTGCTATAAAGTTTTCCACGAACTTTGAAATCCCTGATGAAATACATAATCAAAAGCCCCGCCAAAAAAAAGGCCGAAGAACTGGGAGTGTCTAATTAATTTGAATTTGAATTTTCAATCAATGGCAAAAGTCAAGGAAATTACGTTTAGACAGTTGCCTTAACTACAAATCCCCCCAGTTAATCCACCCGCCGACACACAGATACCCCAAGTTGTGGCTGTATTAGTCGTAGGTAATGCGAGTAACTAACGCACACACTCACGTATACCCAATGGAGGCGGTAAAAATTTCGCACTTATTTTGTTATTTATTTTGTTTGTGGGGTTCGTCGCATTCGGCGTTGCCGTCGTGTTCCGCCATTTGTAGCGCTCATTTAATTTTTTATTGTTGTTTATTGCTTAACGAAATGTTCATTTTAAATGTTTGATTACAACGATTTGTGAAGTTCAGTCGAATTTGTGATTTTCGCGCTGGAGGAGCGACCGACCGACCGACCGCTAGCAATGCGATTTTAAATTGCACGCGAATCGATTCCGGCCACAATATCAGTTGCCGCCGATCGAATCAGATCGTTTTCAAAAGCCATCTCAAGTGCCCCGATTCTGTGCCAAGCACTCGTCTCGGCGCAGTAATACTCAATTCTCAGTCCACTTAAGTGGCTCAAAGCAAGGTTACAACAAAAAAACTGAAAATAAACAAGTGAAACCCAATTTTGAAGCCCGTCAAAATGCAGTTCCTAAACATGATTTGCCTCAAGCCAAGTGGGTGTCAAAATTGTTACTTAAACAATACTTTTACTGTGCCAAATTCAATAAACTACTTTATTATTTTATCACTAAAAATATTTAAAAGTGCGCGCATTTATCATTCATAAGCCAAGCAAAAGATTACCAAATGCAAATGACTAAATTTATGGTCGCAGTTCCATGTTGATTTTTATAACCTGAACTGATCGACAAGTGGCAAAAAGACTATTATATTTCTGTGCATATGTGTGCACCATTATATATTGTTGATCAGTTTAACGAGCTAAGTTAGATCCGTCTAACTTAAAATGTGAAATATAATATAATCGTATGCCTTACACACAACGAGATCTCAACAATATCTTCTCCCATATTCATAATTTCTATAAATATAAATTTTAAAACATAGTAAACATAACTCGAGAAATGTAAGATATTAATGCAGAGTACATATAGATTTAGCAAAATTTACTATTTCCTACAAAGATTCCCACATTCTGCCAAAAATGGAGTAAAATAAAGCAAGAATGCTCTTTTCGGGAGTGCCCGACTAGGTGATACCCTTAACCTTCTACTTCTAATAAAAGGGCTAAACGGTAGCCTTAAAATGAAAGTTAGTTGATCTGTATATACTATTCTAGCAGCTACATGTCAAATGTGGCTCTCGACCCGGCTATTGATGCTGGTCTAGAATATATAGGCTTTATGGGTTCGGAGATGCTGCCATCTCTCTGTTACATACATTTGCACAAAAACATGATATCCTTTTCACTCATTTTTAATGGGTTCAGGGCATACAAATTTCTTTGCTTTCATTTATACTTGGCTATTTACACACATTTGGTAAACCAATTGTACCCTGCAATTTTTATAAATATTTCAATCGAATTCTCGGCTTCTATCTGTTACAATATCCAACAAACTAATAGATCTCTAACCGTTAAATAATAATAAGCAATGCTGCAATTTGTTTATAAGTTGTATTTCACTTATATAAAAGCTACACCCCATTACAATATATGTACATTAGTCAACGAAAACAAAAAAAGAAGTAATTTCCTTATTAGTGCATACTTGATTCTCAGATCTTCCATGTTGTGTTGTCATATAAGGTGACAACCTCAAATAGAATTTAATAGAAACGTATAATGCATTTCATATATTTTATATACATATATTCGTATACACGTATATACTTGTACTTGTCAACGACTAAGGTCAGTTGACGGCAACATTTTAATTTTGATTCTTAATCTGGTGCTCATAATATTTCTTCTAAATACTGACTGGACTTGGGAGCGTAATTGTATATTATTTTTAAACGATGCCAAAGCAAATTTCGATGTGCTTGCAATTTATTTTGCAACATTTTGCACCTCGCAAATCATTTATCAAAATTCTTAGAAACTAACGCGTTGAATGCATAGATCAATTTATCTTTCCACTAGAAAGAAAATATATCTTTGGCACGCCAAAGATTAAATACCCTTGTAGACGTAAAGCTTACAGCTTTGTAAAGCTCAATTTATTGAGTATTTTGAGAATATTTTGAAAACAGATTTTTCCAAACATTAACAAATGTTCTACTAATACTTCTTATAACGCTATATATTATATGAACTAGGATATCCTAGTCAGAAGTTTATTAGCCTTGGCTAAGATGTGTGAATCCTTGTTGAACTCGTAAATGCAAAGTTTGATTGGCATTTCTTTAAAAACAAAAAGTTTTCTAAACATGAACTTTATTTGTGGGCCGTTGATTTCTATGACAGCTTTCTAATATAGTGGACCTAAATAGACAATAGCCTTAAAATTGAGAGCCTAGCTTAAACAGAAACAGACAGACGACCTTGGAGGGATCGAAAAATTTTTTATTGTTTCTTTCCAATAGGAAAAGTTTTTGGAAACCTCCTTATGGATTTTCCAGTGGCACCACCAAAAATTGGCCGAACTGCCCTCTCCAAGAGCTTTCAATGTGTTTTAATATGGAAGTAATACAAAGTTGGTTATAAATTCAATTTGTTCCTGACATTTATTTTATCACGCTATATGCAAATGATTGCAGAGGATTGAATATCTTTACAAATCTTTAATAACTTTTCTCAACTATCTTTGAACTTATTTGAGATCTGTCCATTATAACAGACACTATAAAATGTATAAATGCATTGGCACGGGAAATATCTTCGATCTTGAGCTATAATTTTGTTGTTAAATCTGTAACTGGGTTTTATTAGAAAGGTGAGGTAGCCTTAAAATTTGAAAAAAAGTATGCTAGTAACAGACAAAGGAATCCAAATTCCGTTAAAAGTGGCATAGACCAAGCGATTAAATCTTAGATTAAAGTATTTAGAAACTAGTATGGGAAATATATATATTTTTATAAGACTCATTCTTTTATGCTTACATTCAATTCGAAAATATGATTTTAACTTTGATCTCCTACAGCTAGGATTAATGTTTATCTGTAAAAGTAAAATCAAAAAAAAAACTCGTAGTAAAATTCGCATAGAGTTCAAGCACATTGCAGCTTGTAGCTCATTAATGTGTCAATATTGAAATTATTAAGATCGCACAGAAATCGCCTTGTCTAAAAATAGAAACCTCATAAATACATATTTGCGCATGCAAAGTGCAATAAACGCGAAATGTGTTGACGCCGGTGCCCGAGCAGAGCACACACACACGCACACACACACACACACGTATCGTTTTTACGCACTTCACATTGTTAATGCAATCGTTCGGCTAGCCGATCGTGATCACCTTTAGCGTCCCCCATGTGCGGACATCAGCACCCCGCGCCGCGCCCTTGCACCACTCCTTTTGCTAGGCAACGTTGATTGCATTGGAAATGATATGCAAAACCGTGAAGCGAACTCCTCTATAAATAAACGCACGCAGCGAAATGAGAAATGTTTCACGCGAATTTTTATTTTTATAAGTGAGTCGATGATGGCGCATAAAAATGCACAGCATTTAATGCCTTGAGTCGAAAATGTGGACTCTAAATACATGTGGATAAAGATAATATATATGTACATACATATATTATGTATAGTGTACATATTTAGCGGACGTCAAAGAAATGCGTCTGTGCCATATGCTAGAGACATGGAAACTAAATCATTAGCCAGTCGGCAATGCGATTCACGAATTTTCCATGACGGCTCTTTCTACGTACATAGATACAAAACGTATTCACAGATAGCTTTATATTTGATGAGTGTGTCTGTGTATCTAGGGGATGAGGGTTATTGTGGGTTATAGCTGGGTGAATACATTGTCTTGTCAATGCTCCACTTTTTGGAGCTCTGCTGTTGCTAATTGTATTCGTTTGTTATAAACGTTGTTGTTGTTGTTGTGTTGATAAAATCTAGCACAATATAAATAAAACTCGAACCGCAAGCCAGCTGGAATATCTTTCTATATGTACTTATACGAATTACAAATGCGCTACAATATATGTCAATGGGAATTTAAAGCATACCCATTCCAATACAAAAAAGGAATTGAATTGAATGCTAAACAAATAATAATTTACAACAATTACACGAGAAATTTTTAAAATATGTCAAAAGTAACATTTTATATTACGTGTTTATACAAAATTTCTGCTTCAAATCTTCAGATTTGAGACCGGATTAAGCAAGATGTATGCATGTATGTATATGATTATTAATCAGCAGCTAATTAAATAATAATAAAAAATGTTTGTAAACATATCCATAGAATCCATGTCCGAAAAATATTTTTCGCTTGATTATTCGGGGCACGCGACCCACTGTGCAACTGTATCATAGCGCTCTCTCTCACTCTTTCTCATTCTTACGTTCTCAGTGCACTCTAAACCACATTCCCCCTCTTCCGCAACTGCTGCCTGTTGATATTTGCTCAATACATTTATTTTTGTAGTTCTAATATACTTTGTTGTTTGTTTTTTACTTGCTACCACTGCCCCCTGTCTCTTCGCACACTTGTTACGCGCCGTGCCCGTTGCTGCTGCTGCTGCTGCTGACGTTGGCGCTGACGTTTCACGCTGTGGCTTTGGGGGCTATTCCGCTTTGGGCTGCGCCAACATACGCTCAGTTGTTGCGCGGCGTTGAATACAAACGCGTCGAAATCGCGTCGAGCGAAACGATACCCAAAGCGGAAAGAAAAAGAACCGAAAGAACGAACGAGAAAAAAACGCGCGCGTGCGTTTTGCTACCAACGTCGATCGTCCGTCGTTTGAGTGAGCGAGAAAGGGAGAGAGGGGCCACATACTGAAAAATGTAATTACCATAGCAATGAAGAAACCATCATAGTTTTGCGTAAATTGTTTTGATTTCTTTTGCGTGAAATCAATAAAAATGCGAAATGCAGGCCTTAATCGAAACTAATTGAACTCTTGTGATCGCCCATCGAGACAATTTTCTTCGCGGTCGTGTGACAACACACGCTGCTTATCATTTTCACATGATCGTGTGAGCATATACCCCGCTGCCCTCCCCCCGCAGTTGCCTGGCTAAAGTGTGATTTTAATATTGATTCATTGTGAATTTAGTTAGCGGCGCCTGGCAACGTTTGCTGTGGGTTTTATTTTGTATTTTATTTTGTTTTTGTTTTGTCTAGTTGCTATTTTAAAATTTTTTTTTTTTTGCCTATTTTTTTTTCTCGAGATATTGCTTAAATTAGCATGCATATAGCGCCATGACCAAGTGTTTTCCTTTTCTTAAGAAAATAAATTATATTTCCTGTGTGACTACTCGAACTCCCCCACACACTCGCACACACACACATACAATGTGTTTGTTGTGTAAACATTTTGTTATTGTTTTCAAGAATTTTATTTGCCTTTCTCATTGTTGCGAAATTCGGCAAATGTTTCGCTATATTCGGTTTCAGTTTGTTCTAATTGGAGCACAGTTCTTGACATAATCTCAACCCTAGCCACCTGACGGCGCGCCCTAGATAAAAATTACTTCTATATTTCTACTGTTTATTATTTTCCGTTTTGCTTTTGTTAGATATCAGCCTATGAAAACAAACATAAATAGGCAGTAAGAGCTTTGCTAACGGACGCACAATTGACTCGATATTTACACAATTAATGAGTCGCGACCTGTGAAAAAACTGAAGTTGGTGTACTGAGGCGCCCTACTCTTTCGAACTAACTGTGATAACAGTGCCTTCAATCTAACTTTATCCAGCTGCAACAACTCTAATAAAAACTGTAAACTGGATTCCTAATTGCACTTTCTACACATTGTTGCTGTTGTTGTTGTTGTGGCGATCTAAAAATAGCTGAATGCGGTCATTGGTCCCTCGCACACCTCCGCACAGCACACAATAAACTGATTGTGGAGCGTCAATTTTTATGCTACAACGGATCAGCAAAAGAGAGAAAGAGCGAGAGAGGGAGAGAGAGAGTAGCAGTACACACTTTGCTTGCCGCTAGTGTTGTACAGTCAGCGTCTAAAATTGCGTGCACACTCATGTTTAAATGCAGTTGATTCATAAAAACGCAAAACACATTGCTTATCAGTTTTATGGAAAAATTTTTGCCTTTACTCTTTTTATCAGTCATTAGCAGGGCAACAGGTCTCTTGGCTTTATGTGTATGTGTGTGTGCGACATGTGCTGCGGGGCGTAAACATTTTGTTTACTTTACAAACGGGTGCGAGTGCGAATGCGAGCTTCTAGCCAAAATGAAACACTTCCCCCTTAAACGTTTTGTAGTCGAAATATAGAATTGTTGCAAGGGGTATTTTTTAACAATTCGTTGTTAACAGTCGTTTTTCCACATTTGTGGGTGAATTGAAAAACAAAACTTTCTTCGTAAAAGGAAACTATTTTCATATAAACTGTATGTTTACTGTTTAGCCTGTGCATTGATCAGTCAGTTAATCAATTAAAATATTGATATATTGAAGTACTGTTGCATGCAACCAAATCGAACAAGCTCTTACTGCATTCAATAAGTCAATCAATCTGCATATTGCTATATTAAAGAACTTCAATCAGTCAATCCATCTGCATATTGATATATTGAAGTACTGTGGCATGCAACCGAATCTTACAAATTCCTAGTTATACTCAAAATCGCTTTGCATTTGCTTATTTTATTGTGGCAAGGCTCAACCTTATATGTTCTCTCTTTTGCTCTATTGCAGAAGTTGCATACTTCGCCAACAACAACAGCAACAACAACAAAAATAACTACAATAACAACAACAACAACAACAACAGCAGCTGCAGCATAAAAGTATCTGAAGAGTCGGACGTAGAGAAAAGTTGCATCTTTGGCTGCTTTAGCAAAAAGCAGCAGGAGCAGCAACAGCAACAGGAGGCAGAGCAACAGCAGCCCAAGGAGAACGCCAATTCCGGCAGCTACAACGTGCAACAGCGCAACAGAGAGTGCAACAGCAGCCAACAGGCCGGCAGCTACTACAGGCAACACGACACTGAGTTTGGCCAGCAGCAGCAAGAGGAGCAACAGGAGCAAAGGGAGCAGCAGCAGCAGCAGCAGCAAGAAGAGGAGCAGGAGGATCAGCCACAGGAGCTAAACACAGCTGGCATTGGTGTCATAGCCAGGCAACCGCGACGACAAACGCAACGCTCCCAAAGCCAGCCCGCAATCTTGCAGCAACCGTTGCGCAGCAAACGTCCAGGAGCACCACCACCGCACGCGGTCAGAAGCATGACTTCCATACCTGCCACGCTGTCCAGCAACAATGTGGCTGGCACTGCTGCTACCGCTGGGGCTGCCCTTGTGGCGCCCGAGAAGCAGCCATGGCCCAATTCCAAGGATGATTACGAGCTGAGGGATGTAATTGGTGTGGGCGCCACGGCTGTGGTGCATGGCGCCTATTGCATACCCAAGAATGAGAAATGCGCGATTAAGCGCATCAATCTGGAGAAATGGAACACTTCCATGGATGAGCTGCTCAAGGAGATACAGGCCATGTCGTCGTGCAATCACGAGAATGTCGTCACCTATCACACATCGTTTGTGGTGCGCGAGGAACTGTGGCTGGTGCTGCGCCTCCTCGAGGGTGGATCCCTGCTGGACATTATCAAGCATAAGATGCGCACGGCCAATTGTAAGCAGGGTGTCTTCGATGAGGCAACCATTGCCACCGTCCTAAAGGAGGTGCTCAAGGGTCTCGAGTATTTCCATTCGAATGGCCAGATCCATCGTGACATCAAGGCGGGCAATATACTCATCGGCGATGACGGTACCATACAGATCGCTGATTTTGGTGTTAGCGCCTGGCTGGCCACCGGCCGAGATTTGTCGCGTCAGAAGGTGCGTCACACATTCGTGGGCACACCATGCTGGATGGCGCCGGAGGTGATGGAACAGGATCATGGCTACGACTTCAAGGCGGACATCTGGTCGTTTGGCATAACGGCCATTGAGATGGCAACGGGCACAGCACCATATCACAAATATCCACCCATGAAGGTGCTCATGTTGACCCTGCAGAATGAGCCGCCCACCTTGGATACGGGCGCCGAGGATAAGGATCAGTATAAGGCCTATGGCAAGACATTCCGTAAAATGATCGTTGAGTGCCTGCAAAAGGAGCCATCGAAACGTCCAACTGCCAGCGAGCTGCTCAAGCATGCATTCTTCAAGAAGGCCAAGGATCGCAAATATTTAACCCAAACCCTGCTACAATCCGGTCCCAGCATGGAGACGCGCGTCCACAAGGCGGCCAAACGTCAGCCGGGCGCATCGGGTCGTTTGCATCGCACCGTCACCGGCGAATGGGTATGGTCCAGCGAGGAGGAGGACAATGCCAGCGGCAGTGGTGGACGCAAACATCCCTCATCCGATTCCGAGTCCGAGGATCGTCCCATCAATCGACTCGAACGCGCCGATTCCTCGGACAGCGATCGCGATGAGACAACACCTGAAATTACACGCAGCCTCTCCTCGGCAACGGTGACGCCAGGCGCCGCCACATCGGGCGCTCCAGCAGCTGCTGCGACAGCCACGCAGGAGCTTGCGGCTGGACTGGCACAGATGCCGCTGCCCAGTGAATCAGCTGCTGGGGAGGCTCCACCCGTTAATCTGGTGTTGCGCATGCGCAATTTGCGCCGTGAACTGCACGACATCCGTTTCGAGTTTGCCGTGGGCAAAGATACCGCCGAGGGCATTGCCACGGAGCTGGTGGATGCGGGTCTAGTGGATGCACTCGACACCCAACCGATGGCCGTGCATTTGGATCAGCTGATCGCCCAGTGCGACACCATGAAGACAATAACGTTCCAGCTTAGCTCCGGCGTACAGCCGGGCGAGACGCCCGATGAGCGTTCACTTGTGGGCTATGCACAGATATCCATTACCGACTAGGACACGGAGTTGGCCTAGTGCCACAGTTCGTTGGAAACCCTACGGTCTACCGTTATATCGCCTGCGCCGCTTTTAGCTATAGACTAGAACTAGTACTATAACTGTAAATGCTAATGCTAGTTATAGATCTGAAGAAAGAAAGAAAAACGCAAGCCGTTCGTTTACTATAGAAATTATATACCTAATACGAAAATAGCTATATATATATATATCTATCTCTATCTGCCTATTTAGCAATCTATATCTATCTTTGGTTCTGCGCATTGTAATTACATCATACCTCCCCCCGCGGTCCTACCTCCCGAAACCTGCCGTAGTTAGTCGCAGCACCCACGCTAAATCGAAAATCGTGTACTTATTTGTTAATTTCTGCATATATAGCTCATATATATATAAACAATATATTTATGTATGTATTTTACACTCCCTACAATATCATATATATATATATATATATATATATGTATGTAAACAACATCATCATATATGTAAATTTGTAGCGGCTACTATTTAATCCCCATTTGCGGGCATCTTTAATTTATTCTCTAGCGTTCTAAACTAGTTTAAGTTGTAAGTTTTGTCCCCCCGCCCACCCCCGCCCCCTACTACCCACGTTAAACTTTAAGTCGATTGATTTGTTCAAGTGGTACAGTTGTGTCGCCAGCAGCTAAATTAGTTACCAATTACCGTTAATTATATTTGCCTGCAAAAAAGATTGTATTTAATTGTTCATGAAGTACAGTAAAAACTACATCTAATGAATATTAAAACACATACTTATAGCATATAAAGTAAACAATAACAAGAAAACGAAGAAAAGAAATGAGAACAACAAATTCATTTTGTGTTTTTTCTTTCAAGGGTTTTTAGATTTTGGTATTTTAAGTATTTATTTTTTTTTTTATTTAGTTTTTCAGTATGACATCATTTTTAAGTATTTTGTAGATTACCATTTATAAAGATCGGTTTTAGGTCGGAAATTAATGATATACTTCCAAAATGAAAATTTAAATGCATTTCTTTAGTTTTCAGTTTCAATATTGGCACAAAGAAATCTGGAAATATTCCTATTAATATAGTTTCCTTTTTGATAATACTGCATTAATAATACATTTTCTTAACATTCAAATATTATTCATTTGATGGTCTTTGACGACGGCTTCAGTTGCTCTAACTTCACTAAGCTCAGCCCAGCTCAGCTCAA
The DNA here is from genome assembly GCF_003285875.2 of Drosophila novamexicana. Lineage (NCBI taxonomy): Eukaryota > Metazoa > Arthropoda > Insecta > Diptera > Drosophilidae > Drosophila > Drosophila novamexicana. Next base: position 2,267,528 of record NW_020824808.1, on the reverse strand, counting down.
CGATACCTTGTCTATAAATACAGCAAACCTGAACTATAGAGTCTGTAGCAATCCCGAGATGCCAGTATATGCCTGTAATTTTAGACTAGTTGAAGAAAACTTTTAAACTAATCATAGCTCTAGAACACATTTTAAATGCAAAGACCTCTTACAATATACCTAGCTACTAAATACACTAAGCCCTAGGCTCTACGGAGATCAGTGTCAACTCAATCTACGAATAGTTCGGATCGAGTCCAAACTCTATAACTTATTGTACTTACATATGAGAGAAATTGTATACGATTTAATTTGACTTTGAAATAAAATGGCATTTGGCTCTACAAACACCCTAAAAAAAAAGAGAAGATATACTAAAAGTTTTTCTTGAGCTTGTCAAAAAACTGTTCATATTTCAAAATTTTGATACACCTTTGCAGAGAGCAGCGCATTATGGCCGATTACTTTGAGGAACTGGGACATACGCCCACAGGACCGGAGGGTGCCAATGATTTTGACCGGCATTATCGCCGTCTCCAGGTGCTGGCCATCATGAATGGCATTGATATGGAGATCGAGGTGCCGGAGGCATCCAAGCGGGCCATAGAAGCGCTCCCGATCCATGAAATTGCCGCCGACGAGGTCAAAGAGGATTTCGAGTGTGCCGTGTGCAAAGAGCCAGCCCAAGCCGGTGATAAATTCAAGATCCTGCCATGCAAGCACGAGTTTCACGAGGAGTGCATTTTGCTGTGGTTGAAGAAGGTAGGTCAACTTTCTAATATTTGAATATATTTTTATTGTATTGATTTCTCTATCCACTCACCTGTGAAGGCAAACTCCTGTCCCATTTGCCGCTTCATCTTCGTAAGTATACAATATTATTAAAGTCTTTGGCGACAACATAACCTCACTCTTTGATGCTCACAGGAAACAGACGATGAGGTTTATGAGGAATTGCGACGTTTCCAGCAGGATGCGGACAATCGACGTCAACGTCAAGACAATCTAATGAATTCCATGTTTGGTTAATATCAAAATATTTATCTTCTTTCATTCGGTGGTGTAATCTTTGGTGTGTGTATAATGCAATAAAAAATACAAAAGAAAATGTTCCATTAAAGCTTTAATTTAAAAACATTTGCTAAACAAATCCCCATTGAGTAATAAAGAGAAAGAGCTGAACTGACACTCTCTTTATTACTCAATGAACAAATCCAAAGGTAAGTTAGAATGAAACAAATAGCTTTTTAAAAACAAGCTGTTTCTTTCTATTACATCCCTTTTGCCTAGTACACTGTACATTTACATTGAACTAGTTTTGTTTTTGTTGCTTGTTAAAACTACGTGATAAAGTGTTTTATAATTATTTTCATGAGGCTGACAAATTTACAAAAATAATTTATTGAATATATGACTTGGCAATAAAAAAGTAAAAACCACAAAACAATTTCATTTGCATATTTAATTTCATTTTGTGCTTGAACAGCATTGGAGCTCATTGGACTCATTAAACGAACCAGTGATCTTCGCGCGCTTACCCAACACTGTGCTCAACCAGTATTGACGCACACTTTTATTTAGCCGGTCAATTTTATTTTTTAGTTTCTCAGGCATCTTGGAAAAATTACATTTGCGGCCGGGTTTTTGTGTATTCATTGAATAGAGAATAACTGTAAAGCCAGCAAAAATGATTACTGACGACAGTGGTGTTAAGTTTTTCGATCGCAAATTTGTGGCAGCCAATTTGCGCAGTCAATTGCGCTGCCCAAAATGTACGCGCGAATATTCGCATAAGCATACCAAAGGAGTTGCAGCAGGTAAAGACATTATTGTTAATTGGATTAGCTTAAGCAAATGCCTTGCAATTAAAACTATTCATGAAAGCTGCGTTCAAAATGTATAACTGCATGTGTGTATGTGTGTGTGCTTTCTGCACTCAATTAGATGTGTGTACATAACCTACAAACCGTTATTTTGTCAGTTTTGCTTTTGCGCTGCTTCTAAACAAGGAGACTTTTCTATACTCTGGCAGAAGATAGATTCATTAAGTGCAACAAATGTGCAGCACCTGGAATTGGAAACATGAATAAGTTATTTTGTTTGTTTAAATTGTTAATGAAAACTTGAGACTTCTGCGGACAAAATAAGTAGGTGTTTGTGTGTGTGCATTCAAATTGGCCTGAGTGCTTAAGCTACAAACCGTTATTTTGTGTATGTATGTGTGTATGAGTGCGATGCTCGCTCAATTTTGCTTCATTTACTTTTGCGCTGCTTCTAAACACAGAAGTTTCTTTACCCTGGGCCAGTGTTGCCAAAACAGCTGTTTCCCTTCCTATCTATATTTTGCTATTTTAGGCAGAGATTTAATCTATTTTTTATATTATTAATTTTTTTTATGATCTGTTTATTGCCATCTATCTGAAATGTGTAACCTGTAGCTGTTTATTGCCAATTGGTATTTTTATATATTTTATATCAAGTTTTAATTTGGATTCAGCTACTTTTTGAAGAGACAGTTGGCAACACTCTGATCCCCTGGAAGAAGGAATATATGTTAATTTGGTGCGGAAATATGTAACAAAGCAAGCAGCATTAGTTATTTATGTGCATAAGGTGTTTACCATAAGTAGAAAAACGCAGTTTTTGATCTGATAATGCAGAATTATTCGTTATATTGTGTAAACATTTCTCGTATACTGTTCACCTAAAGAGGACATAAACTCTTTCTCTATCCTGTTAAGTCTGTAAAATACAGTTTTTCTTTTCGGATATGAAAGTCTTCAAACAATGATGAGAAGCTGAAATGATAGCACTTAGCCGGACGCTAAGTTTTGCGTCCAAAAACATCAAACCATTTGTCCAAGGATAATTAAACTGTGACACTAAGAACTGTTCTCTTATGCTTTCAACAGAAAATCATCGACCCTTTTTGCTGCCTTGCGGTCATAATATGTGCGAATTTTGCATTTCGAAGCATCGCCAGCAAATGGACTTTAAGTGCGCCGTTTGCTTCAGCTCAGCGCAGCCAACAATTACCGCTAAGGATCCGAATGGCAAATATGTGGGCGACATACGTGACTATTACGAGCTCAACTATCATGTGCTGGGCGAGACAAACAGCCTCGAGTACTATCGTCGCTACTCGGTGGACTCGGTCAACAACTCGCTGCTGTGTCCCTCCAATATGAGCGAGATTGTGCTGGAGACCAAGTGCAGCGAGTGCGGGCACTGTGCGGCGGGCGGCGAGTGCAAGCAGTGTAATGCCTTCTATTGCAAACGCTGCTTCGAAACGGTGCATCACCATAGTCGCGTCCTCAAGACGCACGTCTTTCAGCGACTCGTCGATAAGAAGCGCGCCTCCAGGGGCATTCGTGTCGGCAACGACATCTTTCGTATGCCCGTCCAGCTGATGTGCAGCGCCCACAATGCACCGGCACATATCTACTGTACCACATGCAAGCGCAACACCTGCGATTCGTGCGCAACCAGACAACATGGCAATCATATCACGTGCACAGTAGGCGAAATGGTGAGTACAGGTACAGGTACAGGTTACCCTTCTAATGGGTTATAGTACAGAATTAACATAGAATCTTAAGTTCGCTGACGGTTATATTCCTTTTCTACAACTAAATGCAACGATAACTCTACTTACGGACACTCTTGGGCGAACGCTTTCTCTCAAATCAAGAATCAGGTCATACCCATTCCCTCTCTATTAGGCGAAGTCTCTTCTTGATTGATTTAGGTTTACACATTTCTATAATCTTGGATATTTTTGCAAGTCCGAGATACGAATCTTGTATGGAATTACTCAAGTTAACTGATAGTTACTTTAAGGCTGGCGACCCATTTCTTAATAACTTGCAGTAATTGCACGGCAATTACATATTTTAATCATTAATTTATCAATTTTTTATGTCGAATCATAGGGCTGACAGCAGCTTGTTTATTTTTTGCAATATAAAAACAGCTTTCGATCGGATGTGATATATTGCCTTCGACTTATAATTAATGAATGGCTATAAATTAGCATACTGACTTGAAAAGCACTGTGCTACATAAACCTTTGTCTAAGATAATTATCCTCCAAATACACATGCCAAGCTTTTGAGTTCGCGTACTATTTTTTCTGTTGCCCAAAAGACTGAATCACTCGGACAACTTATATACATATATGTTTAACTGGATTAATACAAACAAATGTGAAAAATGAGTGAAAAATTCATAAACATCCTAACGGACGAAATATAGGTGAACATGTAATAGTTAAGCTATGTAGCGTATTAAATGTCTTTAATTCCACATTAATAGAACCAACACTAAATTTGATCTATTTGTAGAATCATCGTTATGTCACCGAGATTCCAACTACAATAAACTCCATAGACGCGGCTCTTTTCCAAATCAACAATGCGCGGCTGGTGAGTAAATGTTAATTGCATAATGTTTACTTAATACTTGGGTCTTTATTTTAATTACATGCTATATCTAATTCTTTTTCTATAGATATATATAGATAGGTTAATGTTTCATTTACAGTTTTAGCTATTTACAGTAATCGCTCGCTAAGAATAATTTAAAGGCGTCCAAAAATCAACAAACGAACAAGTACAAGAATTCTCTCATTACAAATATGGCAAGCATTCCCTACCAGGCTTATTGCTCTCTTATTGTTGCTCCCCCTGTCACTTTCTCGCCTGCTTACTGCTCTCCGCCATGCCGCTGACGATGGGCATTAGGTGTCCGGTTGTGCCGTCCGTTTTAATCTCAATCACCTCCAGCTTCTCGACGCTTACTTTTGTCGTCTCGAGCTGTTTTTGACCGGCGGCCGTATTTGTGTCCCGCAAACTCTGCAGCCTGTTCACCTCCTCACTGCTCTCTAGCGTATCGCCATCCACCTCAGTGTCAGCCTCCAGCTCGGGATCGGCACCTGGCAAAGGCTCTGGCTCCAGCTCCAGCTCCAGCACTGGCTCTGGCTCCGGTGTGGAAGATACGACTATGGGCCTCAGGCCAAGCGTTTGCGTGTCCTGGCCCGTTGTTGTTGTTATGGGCGCCATTATAGTGGTTGGCGCCTGGCCGTATGTGTCGTAGGTGCCGCGCTCCGAAATGTCATCAATCTCATCATCGATGAGAAGATTGCGCTCCGAGCTCTGCTCATAGACCTGAGCATTGATGCCGCTGCCGTGCTTCGGTGACGGCTTGTGGTTCTTGGGCAATGTGGGCGTAGATGCCTCGTCGCGGGCTGCCGGCTTTTCCGCCTGCTGATTGGCCTTGCGCTGCTTATCCAGGCGCATTTTCTCCTCCATTTCCTGGAACTTCATGGCCAGATATCTGAATTGCCAAATAAATAATGTTAATGTTAATATATAGGCTTATAGCTTTGATTTTGGCTAGCATTTACTTATCCACAATGGGTCCATTGTAATCCTCGGGGAATTTAGGATTAAAGGGCAGTATATACTTGTACAGACGCTCATTTAGCACATATAATTGCGAAGTGGTTGAGCACTTCACGTTGAACCACCAATCGCAGGTCAGCGCAATCTAAAAAATGGGGAGTGTGATTAGAGTTCGAGCTTTGCTTTCCATATTTTGATTCTTTACCTGACTGAAGATGGTGCCATTGGGGCATAGGAATGAGGCTTTGCCTCCATTGAGATCACAATAGTGCCACACCTGACAATTGGTCTCCGGATCGCCAAAGAAACCCTTGTAACGCTGCTGCGTGCACTCGAAGCTGGTCTTTGGAATCTCCGCGTAGTTGGGATAATCAATGCCGGCACGTCCAGTGCTAGGACCCGGATGTTTATCTGTAGGATAAAAGATTAAAGACATCAGTGTCAAATCGATTTCAAGTTGTGACAAAATGCAATCGCAAAAAAACTAAAGCAGAACTATATAATTTTGCCCGAATCAATATAAATTCAACCTATTATCTGCTTATTTTAAAAAATTATGACATTTTTTAAAGATATCGGTCAATTCGCCACCATATATGGAAAATGGGTGAATTTGCGAATTGCTTTAAATTTATTCTGAGATCCCTACACAAACATTAACATTTCCCAAAGGTCAGACAACAGATAGGTTGCATTTTAAAAGAAACTGTTGATCCTTTATACTAGTCTCCTTAAAGCTCCTTTATAGTTGAAAGTAACTCACTTGGTCCGCTCAGCTGCAGCAGATCCGCATCGACGTTGCCCGCCACTTTTGCCGGCGTGTGCTGCTGTTCCTCTTCGCTGGCCGTGTTGTAATCATAGTCGGGACTGTTGCTGTTGCTGCTGCTGTGTTTTGTGTCATGATGCTGGGGAGGATTGGGTACAATTGTTTGGGTCTGCTTCAGATTTTGCAGGATGCGTATCAGCGTCTTGATGGAGTTGTCTATGTTATCGGGTGTGAGAGTTTGTGGCAGGTGGTTGCTCGCCTGCAGCTTATGCAGAATCTCTGCCAGCGAGGAGGTGCGTATGTCGGGCAGCTGATCCGCATCATCCGGCGTGTTGAACACCTGACTCGGTCGTGCCGAAGCAGGCGGACGCTCTGGCGTGTATTTGTGGACGGGTTTGAGCTTAATAGGCGGCGCTTGGGGCGACTCGCTGTGGACAGATTGTGGCGGCGGCGACGGCCGCGGCTTACTGGTCACATAGACATACTTGGGCGTAATCTTGACCGTCTCGCTGGGCGTGGGCGGACTGATATAGACTGGCCGCCGGGTGGCGTGATACTTGTACACAGGCGGCACCGGTTGCAGGCGCAACGTGGGCTGCTGTTTGTATAGCACAGGTGCACGGGTGGGTTGTAAATTAGGCAGTCGGGGTGGCTGCGAATGCTCCGCGTAGGGCGCTGAGGTGGTTACCAAAATGTAGGCGTGCTGTGGAGGATGCGAGGGTGCGGCTTGAGAGTGCTCCTGATGCGACAGCTGTTGCAGCTGCTGTTGTTGTTGCTGCTGCTGCTGCTGCTGTTCCTCGTCCAGTGACTGACGCGGTCCATCGATGAGGTAATCGATGAAGTGGGGCGGTGCGGGTGAGCTGTGTTAAAAAGAGAGGGAAAAGAAGTGAGAGTAGGCTTATGAAAGTTGGACTAAGAAAAAGCAAACCGCAAGCATATGTTCAGGCACTCAAATGGCTCCTAGTGTGTGGACTTACCCGAGCAGCGAGTCCTTTGGCTGCTCATGCAGTTGACCCATGAGGGCGCGCAATGGAATATGCAGCACCTGTTGCTGCTGCGCTGTCTGTGCCGCCTCCGGGCGCACGAAAACCTCATTGTAATTGTGTAACTGACTGTGGTGGGATGGTGTTGGTGGTGGTGGAGGTGGTGCTGCAGTTGGCGTATGTGGGTGACTGTGTGGATGTTTGCCAGCTTTCGTATTGCTTTGCGCCAGCTGTTGTTGTTGTTGATGATGGTGTAATAAGCGCTCCTGCTGTTGCTGCTGGCGTTGTTGCTTCATGCGCTGCTGCAAGTAGAGCACGTACTTTTCCTGCGGAGTCAGCTGCTGTTGCTGCTGCTGCTGATCCGGCGACATGTTAAAGTAACTCTCGTATTTGCTCACGTGTCCATATGCCGGCGACTTTTGGTGTGCTATCAATGCGTTTTGTGGGTTTGTGGATGTCGATGAGGCGGCGGATGTGGTGACAGTGGCTGATGACACAATGGCTGGCTCATTGTACACGCTATAGCCAACGCTGCGGGGCACATGCAAAAGCGTATGAGTTGTGCATACAGTGAAAGCTCTACTAAGGGACAGCTCCCTTGGGCAGATAACTACTATAGCAGGCCAATATTTATGTCTTGAAGTTTCATAATATAATATAATAATAATATGTTGTCATATCCTTGAAACATCTCAGCTAGTGGGCAATAAGCGCAAAGTATGTATCTGCTCCCAGGCAGCTTTCACTGTACTCATGTTGGGTTAAAGGGTGCGTCTGAGGGGTTGTAAAAACAGCTGCTGACCTGTAGCATGCATATGTACATATTTTGTATTGACCAGCTTGCCTGCGGTTGTTTATGACATGATTTTGCAATTTGTGAAAATTACGAGATGAACAGGAGGCGCTCATCAATACACGGCCAGAGCATTGACTACATTCAGAGCACACGCCCACTGTATGCCCCTTTGGCGGCGCCTCGTGGAGTACAGCAAACTGCTTCTTACGTCACCAGACCGAATGTCGTCAGAAGCAGAAGCAGAAGTAGAGGTTGAGGCAACGCATTAAATGCAATTGAATTCTATGCCCAAGGGCATTGCATGCAACCTGTGCCACGTGTGCTGTGCCGTGTTTGTGTCGCCGACACAACGACAACGGCAGCTCGGTGCAGCACAAATGTTCTCTATACTACCTTTAATTTTCTATTTTACTTATTTAAAATGTCACAACTGTTTCATGTATTTCAATTTTTGTAAACAATGGCATTTTAGAATAGCCAACGACAGACTTGACAATATAGATTTGCATTTAATTTTAATTACATAAAAAATTAACAAATGAGACATTATTAAAGACAAGTCTTGCCTTACGTTCTTCAAAATACGTTTACGATAGTTGTCATATAAGACAACTCTAGCTTAACATTCGTAACAATAAATGTCTTAACTATAGTTATCCTTAATTCGAATTCGTGAGAAATAGAATATTGCAAGAAGTTTTTAAAGCGAACTGTTTTAGTGTCTAAAACTTGCCTTTTAAAACATCTCGAAACTGAAAAATTCGAGATTCGTACAAATGAGAATCTCTTTAAAATTGAAACTTTTTGTAAACGTTGTATTTGGTATTATAATCTTATTTCATCCCCGACCCGACAAGGTAAATAATTCAATCATGAAACTTAATAAACATCAGAATGGGCTGAACCTGAACACTATATTATTAATTTGTTGTATAAATCAACTGATTTGATATATACTAGAGAATCAATATCGATCTTGTTTAATACAGACGCTTAAAGAGAGTCTTAGTTAGTTAGAGTTATAGAAAAAAAGGAAAGCAAAAAATAATAAATAATCGGTCAAATAAGAGAGTATGGGAATATTTTTATTTCAGTCTGCAGGAGTATTTATAATCCTTTTCTTTCTCTCTTTATTTATTTCTACCTTTTGTTTACCCTTGCAGAGGGTATTATTACTTTGTCTCGAAATATGTATCGCATAAAGGAAAACATTTTCGGCCCCATAAAGTATATATATTCTTGATCAGTTTCATCAGCCATGCCCGTCTGTCTAATTATATGCGAACTCATCTCTCAGTTTGGAACCGACCGGATCGTATCACTATATCATATAGCTGCCATAAGAGCGAGCGGTCGAAAATGAAAAACTTGTTGTTTATCAAGATATTTTGACCAAACTCGGCATTTATTAGTTTCACTATGCTCCTCATATATATGTGTGCAAAATTCTATCAACATCAGACCACTATATCATATAGCTGCCATAGGAACGATCGGTCGAAAATTAGGTTCTGTTTTGGCAAGATACTCTGCTTTCTAAGTTATTTTTATCAAACTCAGCATTTAAGATCTTCTGTATTCAGACATAATTGCAAAACCGTAAAGCAAATGTTTGTCTGGAGTTCCGAAGATAAACTAACTTTCTCGTTTTGTACCATCAAATTTGATTTGATTAGTCCATTAAAATTCATCTACATAGGCGTTTGAATATATAATAAGTACACTGAACACTGTCATATAGAAACGCAACGATCTTAAAAGTAATTGATGTTTGAAACAATTAAAACGAGTAAATAATTGTGAGTTGGGTTAAGAGTTTAAATATAGGGATTCGACCTGTTTAGTCTAAGTACATAACTATGCTTTAGAACTGTTGCCGAAATGTGGATGCAACATTTTTAATTTGTTTGCAACATGCAGTTGCACATGCAACAACAACTATATGATGACAATGGGTGACGATAGGCGGCAGTAGCTAAGCGTGTGGCTGAGCGCGTGTGTGAGTGTGTGGGAAACGGCAGAAACAATTCCATCAGCAGAGCGCTGCTAATAGTAGCAAAAAGTCTATGCTAGATATGTATCTGACAGATGCACAGATACAAATACCAACAAATATCTGACAGATACACATAAAGAATGTGTCTGCATTTTGTAGAGCTTTTTCAGCGTATTCGTATGTCATACACAAAATTCTTACCTCGGCGTCGCATGCACCGCATCCTCCGGCTGCGCCTCCCCCGATGACTGTGAATCCGGCGAGGCGGCAACTCCGGCTGCTGAGGGCACATCTCCTGCATAATCCGTAACAATTTGTGTTTGATGCGAATTTTTATGGTAGACAATTTCAGATGGCGACTGATTTTTGTTGTAATTGATTGTATTGCCGTTATGCAGCTCATTGTTGTCGTTGTTGTTGTTGTTGTTGCTGTTCGGCTTGCTCAGCGGCGTATAAATAATGGGTATAAAGTGTCCCGGCAGCGTATTCTGCGCTGTAAACGGCGTTAAATTGACTTTTGATTGTTTGCCACGCTGCCGCTGAAACTGCAGCTGCAGCTGCGGAGGCGGTGGCAGCAACTCGTACTGCTGCTGCAGTGGCTCCGGCTGCTGCTGCTGCTGCTGTTGCTGGTGATGATGGTGGGGCTGATGGTCGTGCTTTTGCTGCTCCTGCTGTGGCAGAGGCGGAAAATGCTGCACCGTCTTGTGCTGTTTATATATATTATGATTTTCACGATTATATTTGACTTTATTTGTGCTCTGCAATTTTTTGTTATACCCTGAACCCAGGGAAAATGTGTAAAAAGGGTAGAATGATTGTGTGCAAATGTAGGTAACCGGCAATATTTGGCAGCTTGAATTGTACTTAAAGTGATTTCAATTGATAGAATAATTAACGAAATAATATAATTCTGTCACGAAATGTGTAACGCATAGATGCAGGCACCTCCGATCCCATAACTTTGCATATTCTTGATCAGCATCAATAGATCTGATCGTAAGTTTATCTGCCTGCACTTTGGTCATTCTGTTGCCCTTGCAGATCAAGTTTGTCCATAACTTGTGCATGAAATCGGTTAAAATTATGTCAGAACTTATAAGAGCTAGAAATACCTAGATACTAGATTTGGTATGAGAGCTACAGTTACCAAGTTTGGTATATAAAATCTCCTATAGTATACACAAATCCAAAACATAAACTTATTAAAAAAGGCAGTTCTTTCTGGATTTGGTATATAAGAAGCGAGAGGCAGGCAGCTGGGTTCCAGGGTGTCTGGTAGTCGGGCCTTTCCGACTGGTGCAAATTAACTTGTTTTTTTACTTGCCTTGTGCGCTGGACTCAATGGTTTGTAGGCAATAAATGTGGCGCCCGGCGATGGCGTCTCCTTGCCGTGCACAGGTGACAGCGGTGGCAGCGGGCCATGCTGCACCGCCAGCGTATGATACACGTCCGCTGCGCCCGACTGATAATGCGGCGTCTGATGATGCGGCTGCTGTGGATGCGTCTGTGGCATGTAGGCAACGGGCACTGGTATGCGACTAGGCGCTGCACCAGCGGCGGCGGGCGGCAGCAGCTGTGAGCCACCGGCGGCTGAGGCATGCTTGACAGCATATTGTTGATTGATGGGCAGCTCGGGTGCGGGCAAATAGAAGGCCATATAGGGTATCAAGCGACGATTACGCTCCGAGGCGCTTAGCTCGGCGTCTGCAATGACACCGCTGTGGTTGTGCTTGCCACCGGCCGTGGCATAAGGCAGCGGCAACAGGCAGGCAACTGTAAAAAGATTAATTTATTGGCCTTATATAAATCTAATTGAGTTGGAAAATTTATCTAATGAAAGTTATAAATACGACTAGTAAATGGTCTGTAATCAGAGAATCATAGACTAAAAATCTTCTTGTGCAGCATTCAACCGATTCTTCCTATGGATCTATATAATAAAGTAGTGAGAGCTAGATACGATTTGGCTCGTATACAAACAGCACAATTTGACTAGTAATTTCTGGGTTTTTGGGATCAAGATATATTGATAAACAAATTGTTTTTACCATAATTTTTTTTTCGATTGCATGGCAGCTATATGATATAGTAGACCGTTCCGTTTGGTTCCGACATATGCACTGCCTACAATAGAAACATTCAATGTTGAACACGAAAAGAAAAAAAAAACAGACTGACAGATAGACATGGCTATGCCAACTCCTTAATCTATGGCTATATCAATACTCTATCCATTGAAAAATAATTTATACACATGCAATTTTTATATAAATATATAGCTACGTGTTTTTATTTTTTAAATTTTTCGATTGGTCTGTAATATTTTGGGCTCAATGCATTTTCCGGACATATAACTTTGTTACTAAAACCTAATTCTATTTTTGAGTGTGGTGCCAATATAAGATTTTCGGCAATGATTTTTACACATTAATGTTGACGACTGTTTGTTGTTATTGTATTTGCTGCTTTTGCTGTTGTAGTCGATGTTGTTGTTGTTGTTGAATTTGTTGTTGTGATTTCTCCTTCTCCAGAAGCAACCAGCTGCACTTGAGAATCTCGCGCAGATTCCAGCGAGTCGTTGCATTCGGATCGAGCAGCACGGCAACTGTGGCCTTGGCATGAGGCGTGATGAGGTCATGCAACTTGCGGCGAAACGCGTACTTTCTGGAGCGCTGATCCTCCAGTAATTTGGACAGATTTGCATCATCGAATGGCATCTTTCCATTCAACATAATAAACAAAATAACACCCAGCGACCAGGCATCGGCCAGCTTCGGATCATAGGGCACTCCGTAGACAACCTCTGGTGCAGCATATGCAGCCGAGCCACAATACGTCTCCGACAACGTCTGCCCGCCGCTGTCGTTGGGACAGAAGCAGGCGAAACCAAAATCGGCTAGCTTTATATTGAAATGTTCGGAGAGTAAAATGTTCTCGCACTTGAGATCCCGATGGGCAATATCAAAGCTGTGTAAATACTTCAAGGCGGTGGCCATTTGATAGAACCAGATCTTAGCCTGCTTCTCCTCAATAAAGCCCACTTTCTTGATATGCGTCAATAGATCACCTCGCTCGGCATAGCGCATAAATATGAAAATCTTCGGACCGCGCTGCAAGATGCTGTGAATCTGTATAATATTGGGATGATCCAGTTTCGTCAATATATCCATCTCGCGCGGAAAGAACTTTTCCACAAAGTCAAGGGGCGCCTTTTCCTTATCGATCACCTTGCAGGCCAAATTGATATTGCGACCACTCTCCTCCGTATAGCTGGCATTTATCACAGTCGCATAGGAGCCCTCGCCGATCTTGCTGCCGATTTTATAGCCCTGCTGGGCCAATGCGTGAATGTCAGAGCTGCGTGTGCCCTGAATCTGGGCACTTTCTCCATTGTTGCACATGATTTAATGGTGCCTCTCAATTTACCAACTATATGTGGGAATGAGAGGGTGAGGATGTTGTTGTTTTTTGAGGGTATTGGCTATTCGTTGTATTGCGTCATATTTACCGTTGCATTGGTTAACTTGACTAAACTGGAATTTGATGGTATATTATATAAAACGAACTAAAATTCCTATTCGAATCCAGAAATTTTGACAAAATAAAAACGTGACAGAACAAAGGCAAATATCGAACGCAAGTTAAATAATATAAGAGTATTTTTGAGCAACTTTACACAGTTTACTCTGGTTTCACTTTTTTAATAGAAATTGTAGAAAAAACAGATGCAAAGATTTAAAACATTTGCAGATATATGACAAATATACAATATTCAAATTCTTATTTGAGTCACAGGAAACTGAATTTTCGACACATTATTGTAAGCTTTATGATATAGTAGTCCGATGTCAATAAAATATAATAAGACATATTTGTTGAGAATTAAGTTCTCAACCGATACTAACTTAGTATGTTAGTATGTATAAGCATTATGGAAGTCCAATTCTGGTTAAAATGTTGGCTAGTATTTTTTTTCAAGGTCACCTTAGCTTAAACTGCAAATATTGTTCACGCAAGAGCATCTTTCCTGATCGATGCTTATACAAAAGCGAGTCCAACTTTAGAGTTTATCTATGTATCTAACTGTGTATTCATATGAAATAAAGAACTGTTTTGAAGTTGGACACATATGTCATGCCTACTGCAAAAAAAGTATATATGCCATATGTTATCGAAATGGCTTTTGATAGAAAGAACGATATTTTGTCTACATGGACTTAGCTTGTTGACCTCATCAGAAATATATATATATATCGAAGGTGCCTATCTTAATGATGTCACACTTTTTAAATATACCTGTACTACCTCGAATTCCAAATCTCAAATTACATTTTACATAGATATTCGAAAATGAGTTTGTAGTCGATCGCACAATTAACTGCCGTGGGCTGAATTACAAAAATCGTTTCACAGGGATGTTTGAAAATGTGCTTTAAAACCTATTGGATTAATACAAAAAATCTATATGCATCTGTAGTCCACAAATGTTCCATAATTGCAATTGGAATCTCTTAAAATCCCATTCCAAGCTAGTCAGAGTAAAACTTAACTATATCTTATGGCTTGGGTTATGCGTTGATCAACAATCAGTTAATAAGGACGAAGAATTGTATATATATTTATATATATATATATGGTATACCAATGTATACAACCAGAAGTATATATAAATTTTATTTATATGTGTGTATATGCACACAGCCGTGGCTACAGGGTACATCCTATTCTATTTTTTTTTTTTAGCATATTGAATGTAATGCTCGAAAATGATAAACAAAAATGTACATAATGTATTTTAAGTATTTAGAAAGATTTCATTGAAATAATTTGAAATATACTTGGTTTGCAATACGTAATCTAATTAGTTTGTTTTTTTAAATACTTCAAATTGAAGAGTATATGTATTTTATTATATGGAAAAAAGTAGAGCATAGTAGACATGGCCAGTTAAAACAAAATTGAATGTAATTGCAGTTTCAGTTTCAGTTATTTTATTATTTGTCTCTGCTCTTTCACAACGTTTGTAATTTCGTCAAAATTTCTGGATTGGAATAGGCAATTTTGTCAACTTTATATTATAGTACCATCAAATTCATAAGTTTAGTGAGGGAAATCCAACACAACGGTAAATATACAGATACATACATATGACAACAAGAAGTGATCATCTAACGTCTTATCTAACTATGCCCTACATCCCGCTAAAATAATGCAGTTGGTAAACGCAAAGATCATAGGCAGCGTATCGATTGATTTAGCTCATATTCCATAAACCATGACCAATTATGGAGGCAGCCGTCAGTTGAGCACACGCAGCTCCGACATTGACGCCCTGGCCCAGCGTGGTTATAATATTGGCCACAAGATCGGCGAAGGGTCCTATGCGACTGTGATCACCGCCGGCTATGCGGATGAGAGTGGTCATGGTGTCAATCTGGCCTGCAAGATCATCGATAAAGCCAAGGCCCCCACCGACTTTGTGCACAAGTTTTTTCCACGGGAACTGGAGATCTTGACGAAACTGGATCATCCCAATATTATACAGATACACAGCATCTTACAGCGTGGTCCGAAAATCTTCATATTTATGCGTTACGCCGAAAAGGGCGATCTATTGACGCACATCAAGAAGTCGGGCCCGATTGATGAAAAACAATCGAAGGTCTGGTTCTTTCAGATGGCGAAAGCCCTAAAGTATCTGCACACACATGACATTGCGCATCGTGATCTTAAGTGCGAGAATATTCTGCTTTCCAAGCGCCTCAATGTCAAATTAGCCGACTTTGGGTTCGCACGCTATTGTCGAGACGAAGCCGGACATCAGTTGAAATCGGAGACATATTGCGGCTCGGCCGCATATGCCGCACCGGAGGTTGTTTGTGGTGTGCCATACGATCCAAAGTTGGCCGATGCCTGGTCCCTGGGTGTCATATTGTTTATAATGATGAATGCCAAGATGCCATTCGATGATAGCAACCTGACCAAACTGCTGGAAGATCAACGCGGCAAGAAGTTCGCATTTCGCCGGAAACTACAGGATGTCATATCGCCGCACGCCAAGGCCACAGTGTCTGTCCTGTTGGAGCCAGATGCAGCGACGCGCTGGGATCTGCGTGAAATACTCAATTGCAGCTGGCTGGTCTCTGTGGAGGATCCGCGACCGTCGGCGTCCACTTAAATGAAAGTGTGGTCATTATATTTTGAATTGGAAACAGAGCTTCATAAGTATTCATCAGATAGTCAGGTGTGAGCTATTCCATTTCCAACTATGTGTATACATATGTCTATATATATGTGTATGTATAATATATATATATATATGTATATGTATCTATATATATTCATAGTTAGTTGAATTGTTAGGTATACCCTACACTACTTACACTAAATGAGGAATAAATTAAAAATTGTCAAGCGTCTTGGTGCCTTTTGCTGCTGCCCCCTGTTTTGTTCAACTTCGATTAACAATTAAAAATACTTCTGCGAAAACCCAACGAAGCCTGACCATCACAGACGCTGTCATAACCGTTCAAGAAAAACTATTATAAAATAGCTTTAGGTGAATTTTCAAAATTTTTCCTTATATTGTTCATCGTGCAACATGCGCTTAGTGAGCCGAGACCAGACTTGGGCAAAATCTAGAGGTGGTCAAAGCCTTTGGCCTTTCAAAATCTATGTATTGTGTTTAGTTCATTTGTTGTCTTGACGTCCTTTTAGTTAAACTTTAAAAGTGAAATATATGTGTTGCAATGATTCTTATCAACTTATGAATAATTTTTTATTGATTCGTTAACTTGTTAACTAATAAGTTCCATGCAAATATTATGAACTGAATTTAATATTTGAGCACTGAATTTTCAAATAATTAACTGAGCTGCTCAACTGTAAATGTAAGTTTAAAGCGAACCGGTCCGGATTTCTTTTGTTTTTACTGTCAAAATATCTGTTCAACTCAGCTGGCTAAAAAGCAAAAAATGCACGGTTCAAATGAACCAGTGAGTTTTTATTGCTGTATACTGTATATCTTTTAAAGGCATGACATTTAATGAAGAAACGAATGAGAAGAAACTGGTTCGTGGCAAACGGTTCTTGCTTATTTAATTTCGTTCTCTTGAACATAAGTACTTAATGCTTAAAAAAGCTGCTAACCCGTTTTTTTTAGTGAACCGGTCCGAATCTGAAATTAAAGTTTAAATTAAACTATGAGCTGAACCATAAACCAAACCAGTTACCCAAATCCGAATTTACCATAATTTTTTTTTATTTGGTGCAAAATAAAAAACTTGTGAATTTTTTTATTAGCTATTTTCGAAAATATACCACAAAACAAGGTTTTAAGCATGAATTGAAAACCCAGGTCACAAAACAAACCTCAAACCAGCGAGCTGGTTAGAATCGTGAACCGAACCAACCCATTCTTTTTTTCGGGCTGCAGCCTTTTATTTGAACACAAGTTTCTGCAACGTACCAAACTAACCGTTCAATTGATTTTTCAGTGGTTCACCTCTAGTGTGTGCATTGTGTCTTGTTGGCAACCGTGTCCTGGGCGGCATGTGTTGCAAACTAGCAAACTTGCAATTGGCAGCCATGACGACGCCAACGACAACAATCTCTAGACGACAGTCGCACAATAAGTGTCCAAAAATACGAGCCAAATCGGAGCTCTGGGGTAGATAATTTGCATTGCGGCGCGGGCAGCTTAAGTGGCCAAACAGTCTTTAACTGGCACGGACCAGGCCTGGCCTGGGCTAGCCTTGTCTGGCCTGGGCTGGTCCGTGCCACAAAGGCAAAGACAGCGGCACAGTGTGTGACATGTGTGGTGTACAGTGTGTACACCCACTGGGGTACTGCCAGGTATCAACTACCTGAATTTGGCCATATTCAGACTTAATTTCTAACAAAATGTTTAGAGCTCAGTCTTTAGAGCCTTTTCTTCTAGCTGTTGTTTTTGTTGGTTCGTTAGCTTTGGTTTTTGTTGCTTTTGTTTATGGCCCGACGAATGCTGTGTTTTTATTTTACGACTCTTTTGTCCAAGTGTTTGCAGCTGCAATGTGTGTGGCAGCAACTCGTCTTTTAGTTTTGGTTTAAGCGTCGCCTGTGTACACCTGTGCGTATGCGTAATTCAATTTTGAATTAATTAATATGTGCATGTGTGAATGGCCAGTGTGCGAGTTAGAGTGTGTGTGAGTGTATTCGCCTGCGGCACTAAAGTGTTGTGCATTGGCTCATCTATCTCGTATGTGCTCAGTTTCTCCACTTGCCTCCCCCTTCGCTCAAGTTGGCTGCTTTCAAATTAATTTCCAGGCAACGTTTCAGTTCCATGGATGCATCAACTATGAAAACGCATTTCTGTTGTTATTGCAACGGCTTATTAAACTAACCCCCCTCTCGATTCAGCGACGGTTCATTGTTTTTGGAGCTGTGTGTCGAAAGTTGCTCGGCAACTTCCGTTCACTTTTGTCTATCTCATCTTTTTTGCTTGACAAATCTTTTTTTCGTCTCTTATTGCACTTTTCATCAATTGTGAATGAAATTTGGTTTTTCGATTTGTTCAGCTCAACCAGCTACCCGGCTAAAATTGAATTGCAAAAGCGCCTAATTACAGCACAATCGAGTCAAGTGTCATGACTTGGGTTGCAATATACCAAGCTACAAAACATGCCATATCTAGAAATCATTTGAATATGAATAATAGATACCCAAGATAATCTCAAGCAATGTTTTCAAAAGCATCTTAATTGCATTTGGATTTAAGAGCTTATGAATATGTTTTTAGTTTATAGAAGAAAACTATCATAATTTCTAGAAGAATAAAAGTATTATGAATTAAATATTTTCAAAGTGCTTGGTAAAAAAATGTAAAGAATATTAATGGGGGAGCCATTATGTTTCCTAGACTATATCTGTTCTTCTAACCTTGTGTCAAGTATGGTATTTATTTGACAGGATGGTTTTTTTTACATTGCATGCCTTTGATTATTTTTTACTATATTTTATACTTGATAAATCATACTAAAAATTTTAACTCTTAACTTTACAGTCTCTTCCCAACGAGTTTCTAAGTTCGTGGTTTTCTCTATTTCAACATCACAATTCAGACTATCGATAATTCCTTGATGTAAAGTAATGATCATGTACTTATAATTATACTACTCTCCGTCTGTCTTTTTACACTTGAGTACTTTCTGGGTATTAAAATGTATACATTGTTTAATTGGTTAATATTAATATTAAAAACCTGCTAAAACTTTTATATCTTGAAAGGCTCAACAGCAAAAGGCAATGAAATTCTGCTTCTCTTCAGTAATTTGTCATGACAAGTTCAAGGGTTCAGGGTTCATAGAGATACAGAGATAATCATACACAAAAATACGCTCTTAGAGAATATACTCTGCACTTCCAATGCAATAATTATGTAATTTTAAATATAGATTGAAGATACGCAAAGATTTATTTTATTTATTTATAAACAACTCCCATGAGCTGAACTTACACTCTGCAGCCAATCCTTTTTTGAATAATACCACGAATATTGTCAATGACATTTACGCGTTTTTGTGGCGATCTAAAACGCGACCGTTAACAATTGTCCAAAGGTGCGGCAGGAACATGCACAATTTAGCATATAGTTGGCCAAATGAACCGCTCACATGTCCAACACTTGTTGGCCAGCGCCCACACATTGCAATTTCAATTACACACACACTCACACACACACACAAACACAACTTTTAATAGAGTGTGTGCAAATGCAATTAGGCGCACAAAACAAATAAACGAAGCCAACTAAAAGCAAGTATGAGAGCTGTTGCCGAAAGTGCTCGACTAGGAGATACTATAAACCCAGCGCCGAGCTGCATTTACAATCATAGCTTTCGAGGCAATAATATGACATGCAAGTGTCTGTAAGTATCAAAACCCAAGGAAATACCTCAGTTATTTTATTTTTTTTAAATGGTTGCTTTATCCAGCTCTTTTGAGCTGCAAATTATGCATTAAAAGCATATCGTAAAATGTATCGAATTTTATCGATTTTCTGAATGCAGACTTAGTAATCGATGATTTTAAACAATTTTGATCATGGGGCAAAAGGTGAACTTATGTGTCATTCTCAGAAAACTAAGCATTTAGACAGACGGACGTGGAGTATAGATTCGGCTATTGATGGTTTTGGAAACCTCCGTCTCCGTCTGCCTGTTATACCCGAAACTAGTATTCCCATTTTTTAGTGGGATCACGGAATACAAACAGGACGAATAGGAATGGCGGCTGTTCCCTCAACCTAAATAAGTGTTAAATTTGATTTAACATTGTCTCATTGTGCCATGGTTTAATGTTCATTGTTGGCATTGCATTTTTCGCCGTTGATGTGCGTTGCGTTGGTTTATGGCTAAAACACATTAAGCGAACCGCATAAAAACATTTTAGCCGCACAGCCAAATGCCCAACTCCTGTTTTGCTTGGCTACGTTGAAGCGTTCCAATAATGCGAGCACACTCTACCCATCATCGGGCTTAGATGAAGCTTTCGATAAAGATACATATTTGCAGATACAGATACAGATACGGATACACACTCGCTATTTGCCGAACACTTTTGCGCACATTTTGCATAACATTTGCCAATGCATTGTGCATCGCTTCTTATTTGGTGCAATTTTGATGCAATTTTTGGAAACGTCATGTGTGCATCCAGCACCCAGTACCCCGTATCCATAATACCCTCTAGCCCGCACCCCGAAACGTAGCGAACTCGGCTGGGACCTGCTCAGGGTTAATAGGCAAGCACTCTGGCCCGCTGGCAAAACATTTCACGCTTTTTCGACATTTCTGGCGCATAATTTGATTATATTTCGATACGTCGCACAAATTGTTTTCGTCGATTTGACATCAAATGGGTATGGGTATGGGTATTGGCTGCCGGCTGCCAGAGTATTGTTTAGTGGGTTTGGGTAAGAGATTGGGCCTGCTATTGGCATGCGGACTACAGTTGCGGCCTGTTTTAATACCCTTGCAGAGGTTATTTCAATTATGACACGAAATGTGTAACGTATGGAGAAAACATCTCTGAGCTAGAAGTTGAGCAGATTGCTGTGAGGACTATTCCAATGATACTTGACATCCATCCATCATATTACTGCTATAAACTATATTCTGTATGCTTCCAAAGTAATATTCTACCGTTTGGAAGTTTCGTTACGAAATGCGAACATTCGATTAAATATCAACTACTTATCTCAAAATATGAAGTTATATGGGTCTCGTATTACGTATTACTAGAAAATGCCGCTTATCCATGCTTTCGTTTAGATATACCTATATTGCACGGGTGTCATTTATCTACAGAGGGTATTTCGTCTGCGACATGTCGCTTTCGCCACCTCGTTTAAATTTGATTTGATTTTGGCCAATGTTTTGTGGCGTTTTTCGCATGCCTATCGCGTGCGCGATCTCTTTTCACAAATGCAATTAAATGCAAATTTATTGCGTAAATATTTACTTGAGCGTAAATGAATTTTAATTTTGTCAACGTGGAACGCGATTTGTGTTTTTGGACATTTTTGTGAACCGCACATCGCCAAGTGCCTGAGGTCAGTGCACGAAACAACGGTCTGATTTGTCCATTGGATCCACTCAAACCCCAAACTTGGCTAACAATTTACCTCTGAAAATTATAACAGCCAGACGCCGCAGATATGCCGATTGCATTGTGAATATATATTTTTTTTTTGGCCATTTATGGCGCAAATTGTCTGCAACTACAGCAGTTTCTTCAATTACCGAGCAACTCCTTGTACCCCTCCAAAATCCCCGCTTATTTAAAACTCAAATTGCAGCCTGTCGCCCGCTCCGAAGGTGGACGACGGTTGCGCATGCGCCGAGACACCATGCACTTGGCTCGGCTACAGGCTAATTATAGTGTCCGGCTTTAAATGCATTAGGCCCGGCTCGCAAAATATTAGCCAGCTTTAAAGTGCGAAAAATTGCGAGTTCAGCTCATGGAGATTAGTCTTCAAACGACTCTTGGGTTCAGCGCAGCTCGCTGCCAAAATTATAAGTCTTCGTTTGCTGCATTTGCATAAGAGCCTGGCCAAGATTTAGTTAAATATAAAAATGGCAGAGTAGTTAACTCTGTTTTTTAATTTTTAAATGGGCTTGGGCTTATCATAGATGGACAGTCACTAAAAAAGTTAGGCCTTAGCTTTAAGGATTTTTAAAAAATGAACAAGAGAAAGTGGTGCATTTGAGAGAAAGTTTTGTGGCAAAAATAATATATACTCATCGATTACCCGAACCTCTTTTCGCCCTTGATAATATTTTTTAAATTTATTGTATTTTCTTGCCACGTTATAGAATACTTTTACCATATATTATATATATTTCCTTACTATTTGGTTTTTGTTTTAAGTTTTACTAACCTTATATGAAGCCTAGACCTTAGATACAAATAGTGAACTTGAAAATATGATTAGCTAAGTAAATATAATTTCTGAGAATGTGTTCAGTTTGGGAAGTTAACGAAAAGAATTATTTCAGAAATATTTTGATAATACGCATTGCGAAAGGAGAAGGCTCTGTCCCACTTATGTAATCTTATATTTAGACTGATAACAAATAACATCTACACATATAAAAAAAAAGTAATTTGTTAAAAATAACATTTAATTAATTGCATTTCTAGTTGCATTTTCGTCTAAAAATGTTAGGTAGATCTTCGCTTGTATATTAGAATATATAAATAAAATTTTAAGGAATGTGCCCAAAATTTCTATACGAACGCCTATAATCTAACTGATTGCCTCACTCAGTAGCTGTTTTTCATATTAAATATCTTTTATTATTTTGCTTAAATTGTGTATTTATTAAAAAGAACCTGCTTCTCTACATTTGGTGATCAGAATAATTTAAATAACAAAAAGTACCCATCTAAATAATAAATAATCGACATCTGCATTTTTTAAACCCACTTTTTTGTTCCACTATGTCCTTGAGAACTTGTCTGGCAAAAAAAGCACAAAGCTATAAATAATTATTACATTTTAATTTCGATGCGACAAACATCTGTCTCTGTCGGCAGCTTCACATATACGAGTTTACACTTGGAAAGCGACTGCTCACATTGTGACCGCTGTTATTACAATTTGAGTTAAGTAATGGGAAAAAAATAACAGAAATGTGTTCAATTGTTGTTGATTTCCACGTTTTTCTCTGCGCTCGGTCAGGCCAGAAAAGTGAATGGTTTGATTTAATTTTGTTGTTTCTTATTTTCATTTTCGAATTGTAACGTTCAGTTTTGTTTTGCCTATGTCGCAATGGGTTGCCGTTTGCTAACTCTCCAGGTCTGCCAACCCCTCTTAAAATACATTTTAAGCTGACAACTGCCCATTAAAGAAACGCAGCTAATCAAATTGCGTCCATCAAAGTCGCAAGCGATGGTTGGGCATAGATGTGGGTAGTGGAGAGGTTGAGGCTGAGGGTGAGGCAGGCACGTTGTCAACTTCAGAATTGTACAATTTCTTGTCAATAGCGCTGAAAAGTGAATGAGCTCAATTTGTTAGGAGTTTTGCCCGACAGCCAGTCAGTCAGTCCGTCCGCCATTTGCCGGTTTGTCTGCCAGTTACCATTACTAGCTGCGGCTGCTACCACTCGCTGTCCAACCCGTGCATTCCCTGCACAAACTTTTTATGGAGTGTAGAACCTAACCGAACATGTAAAATATACTTAGGATATGAGTCGATGAGGTCGATTCGATCTGTCAAAGAGACTAAGATCTAAAGACTATAAATTGGTATGCACTCGCCCGTATAACTTGAGAATCATGGACGTCCCTCATTTTTCTCAATCAGAATAGCTTAGGGAAATCTAAATGATTAGATTTGGACAAACATTTTATGTGTTTGTTCCCATATAAGAACGCAGATCAGTTTTAAGTACGTCATATCGATAATTCTTTCATTTGCCTTTAATTGATGTTTATTTATATATTTCTCCTCTATTTTGAGTATATCTCGGAGTATGGAGAACCAAAAAAAATCGATATTTATCGACTTTAAGATAATTTGAGCTCAGATCAGCCAGTTAGAAAACACGCTCTTTGCTCACTTTACGTATAAGTATGTCTGATTGTCTATGCAGCGGCTTTTTAAAGCAGACTAGAGGGTATCTTCTAGTCGAGCGCGTTTGCTTTTATCTTATTACCGCTCGCTAATTGCATGCAAATCAAATGCGTCTTCGTGCATTGACTTTTGGCCCTTTGTTACACTTTCTGCCCGCCGCGGCAAAGTGTTTAAAAATTTGCATTTTATTTAAATGCTGTCTTCATTTGGGCAGGTGCATCTCATTATGATAGAGTTTTGCATTTCATGGCCAGCTGATCTGAGAGATTTATGTCCAAATATTTACATAAATGCTTCCTGCAAATGTGTTAACAAAATGATTTCCTCGACTACTGTTGCTTGTCATGACTCATGACCAGTTGCTGCATTCAATTTGTCTCACATTCGCTTTTTGTTTTTTTTTTTTTTAAATATTTTTGGGTGGGTTGACCCAAACGCTTGACCCGCTGCCAGCGCCCACGGGACGTATGAGCCATGGCCGGGCACGATTTGTGTGGCCCCGCTGACAGTTGCTGTAAATGCGCTTAATTTATAGACTAATCCCAACTGTAAATCTAGGCATACAATTACTGCTGTAATATGGATTTGCTGCCACATTCATATAGTTTGGCCTCTGGCCTCAGTGCAGGCCAGAATTACACAATCGACATTTTCCAATGCCATTGAAAACTGATTACGCAAATTAAATGTAATTTATTTATTTCATTATTTATATTTTTGTTATTTTGTGGCAAAGTAAAAGCCAAACACAACTGTAAATCCAAATGTGATTTTTATCAGTCGAAGCGCAGCCAAGCCAAACAAATTTGCATATAATTTACTTACACAGCCCAAAAGCCAAATGGAATAAATTGCATAAATTTGGACGACGAACTGCGAAAACTTTGCTTTATGGCGGCTCTGATCGATTTGCAGCGCGCCACATCGAAATCGATCGTAGCGAGAGCGTCTAGATATTTGTTCAAATAGCTACATCAAGGTCGACCAGCTGCCAGCTGCCGGCCGTCCGTATTTCGTGGCAGCTCCGGCTGCTGCTGTTGCTGTTGCTGCTGCTGCTAAATGTAGTTCACGATTGACCACAAGCTAATACGCCAGCGATTTTATACCCTCTGTTTATGAAATGGGTACGAAAGTCTATAATTTATGTAATAGACAAAATAGATTGATTGATTCGTATTCAGATCATCTGTATTTGCCAATTTAAGTCTCAAAGATATCGTTTTTTGGTCGATTTTTGGTAAACGTTTCATACCGATCGGATAGGAAATCTAGAAGTTATTGAAAAATGTTTAGAATAGTTAGGAGCAGGCAAGATCAGCAACATTTCAACTGCTTGAATTTGCGCTCCCTGAATTGCACTGCCTGAATTGCACTGCTTGAAGCGTGGATTATAGCACAGGGATTTTCCTAGATACAAGGGTGTAAGATGTATACAGACTAATTTGATAGGAGGTTACAAATAGTACCATAATATAACTTTTAGTATAGCACAGAGTAACTGCCAGTCGAGCATACTCGTTTAGCTTGTTAGCACTTTGAGTAATCGAAGTAAATTCTCAGCAAACTGTCGACTTATGATTTGTGCCCGATGTTGTTGCTGTTTAGAGGAACGTGTATTAATTGAAGGCGGAAATTGCTAGGGTCATTTGCTTAATGTTGAGGTTAATTTTGTTCTCATTGGACTACTGCATGGGCTCATGTCGAGGTCAGTCCGTTGTCATTTCGTTCACTAAATGGCAATTAATCCCAGTCTTTTGTTTTTTCGTTGCCTGTCGACAAAAGCTTAGAATTAATCGTCGATTGTTTAGAATTAGTAGTCACTATTGGGGCTTGTCTCTTTGATATACTACTTACTAAATAAGGCACAAAATGTAGCTAATTAGACCGTCATAGTCACGTTTTTAAGGGGCTGGCTCTGATCAATGAAAACCATAACTAATAACAGCTCTGCAAGCATTGCAAATGTCTTAATCTATCGCACGAAATTTATTAATCAAAACGTGCCGACTGTAGCTAAAGCTAAAGTCAAATAACTATTGTTACTGTTAAAATAAACGGAAAGATTATAAAACGCGCAGGTCTAACCTTTTCTTTTTGCGCGTTACCAACTTCTCCAATTAACCCAATTTACGTTTCTTTCGGGATAGTTGTTTATGTTTAAAAACTGAAGAAATAAAGGCGGAAATCAAACAAATTGCATATATTTTTATACAAATTGTATAGCATCTGCAGCCAATCTTTTTATTTTCGTTGAGACTTTTTCTCTCGAAAAATTAATTGTTACCAATGCTTATTGGGGGTAGTCGCAAGTTACGAAATCAGATTCCAACCCACCTTATTAAAATATATATATATATATTGTTCAAAATGTCATAAAACTTATTTTTGACTAATACGCTGGTTCAATATTCCATAGATTTACAAGCTTTGGTTCTAGAAGTATTTTCAGACAAGTCGATTGAAAGCGTGCTTCTATATTTCATGTTTACTATACTTATTTATTTAATAATATATATTAATAATATTACTATCATATTTTTTTATTTATCAATAGCAAATATTGTTTATTATTTCCTACATTTCTGTTAATTTGTTTGATGCGATTTAGGAAAATGTTTTTTATAAAAAGCAAGCAAAAATAATGATTACACATAATTTTCAAATCATCTATATCGAATCAGATTATAATTTCCTCAATCTGTCAAATGCTACAGATGCCGCTTAAGCAGCTACCGAGGTTAACGGACTTTTCTTATTTACATTAAATTAGTGAATGCTGCGAGAGGAAACATTTAGCCATGAAAATCAACTTAAACCTGGTAGCTTTGCAGCTCACAGATGCATTTAATTATGAATTATGAACGCTGCTTACTTTACGGATAAGTGCGTGTTGTGGCAAATTACAAGTTTGGGGGCACCACTTAAGTCGCGGTCTTTAATTGTGGCTGGGACAAGGTCTGGTCAGACAACTAACTGACCCGCACAACAAATTGACCCTGTGCACTTTTGTGAAATGATCAATTGACAATGGTGAGAATATACACTTTTAGAGGGTATTGTAATTTTGTCACGCATAGAAGAATACAACTCCAAGCCCATAAAGTGTACTTGATCAGCATCATAATCGGAGTTGATATACTCTGCCCTCAGTCTTAAATCAATCGTCACATAAAACATATGTCAAAATTGACCAAATCGCAGCACTATATCAAGTGTTAAGTTTTCGCATGAAAAATGATTATTTTTCCAATATATGTGGATCGACATAGATGTATAGCATTTCCTTCACAAGATTAAAGTCTTATACGCATGTGACTATGTCATATTGTTCCACAGGGAAAATTGGTATTCGATAAAGTTGTTGGTATAGAAAACTTTCAGCTTTTTAAGATATTTGAAGAAATACGATGCTTACTACTAGGAACAATTCAATATGGGTTTTTATTGTTTGGAGTGCTGAGCCGTTCTTTTGAGGGTTTTATAGAGTAGTAGACAAATGAGTAATATTTAAAACAGCAAAGAAAAAAAAACAATTTTTCTTAAGTATTTCCTTTATCGTAGACACAAATCGCACACTTGAAAAAAAGCATTTTCAGCATTTTAATGTAACTTACATTTTAAAGTCGCTGTTAAATTTAATTTGTATGGCTTTAAGCCGCGTTTTTTGGCTTTTGCCAAGTTGGCATGTGTCAGGCGGTCGCCTACGCCGTCGCGATTAACCAAAATGCCGCCCCTAATTTATGGTCTAGTAAGCGCTATTGTGGCTTAGAATCCGAGCTGCTTAATTGTTTGCTCGAGATCATTGGCTTTAGATTGTGGTTTGGCCTCATGCCAAAAAAAAAAATAAATAAATAAAAAAAAAAAAGATAATGTCGCCGTCTTTACGAGCTAATTAATTACTTAACTGTCTGTGGACCGCGTAGACCCGTAAACTCAAGGTGTTGAGCATCTTGTTGGCATGTTGGCAACTTGGTTGCCAATTTTTAACTACCGAATGCGATTTATTGTGTTTGATTAAGAACCAATATCACTTGCTGGGGCTTCCCAAATAAGTAAAAGTTACGTAATCTTTGGTGAATAATTTCTGACCAAAAACCCAGACTTGTGGATATAATTAGCATAATCGAGCTGACCTTCAGCTGCAGCGTTTAGCGGGCATATATACATTTCGTTAGTTTTAACATAATTGTGCCTAATTTATGTAAATGCTTATCTGAGTTCCCTAATACCCGACTCCTAGTACCGTTACAGGTCTGCCTTAGAGTGCTACCTCAGGGCTCGGACATGACACAAGCTTTAAATAGCAAATAAATATTGAGCATAAGTTAATTAGCGGAGCAGCAGCCGTTGTCTCCTTGATTTATGAAGAGCCCAAAACTCTAAATCAACCTTGACAACAATAACTATGAATTGGTTTATGCAATCGATCAGCAATCACCCAAATAAAATATATTTGAAACAATTTTCGATAGCAGGCGATGCTAAGCACAGGTTTTGTTCAATTTTAAGATATATTTGTGTGCTATTGAATACATAAATTAGCACAATCTCCGAGTTGATTATGAAGCTTTTGATAAATTATTACCGGTAGTTGTGTTAACTAGAATTATCTAACAAAATCAATGTCAAGTTAAATGAACTTCCACACTTTATGATAATTTTAAAATGTGGGACTTTCTATCATCATCTGTCACTTTCTCTTTCTGTCTCTCTCACTGCCTTCATCCTTTTCCCTGTTAGTTTCTTTCACTGTCCATATCTCTTGACAATTATAAAGTCCTCGACCTCTCTTTTTGTATTCAGTCTATCTTTTTCCTTCTGTGTTTCATTTATGTCATTTGAATGCTGCCATTTTACGGTGCATTTTCTTAATATTTTCATCAAATACTGTATAACTAATCACAAGCTTAAAAATGGGATATAATATTTTACTTTAAGCGGAATCATTTAAAAATTGTTTAAAATCTATAGGGAAATGTATTTCCTGTACATTTATGATTAACATCATACACAAAGAAAATGGTAATTGATGAGGGGAATAACTTTTAAAGTTTACCAGCTTATTGAATAAAGTTATCAAAACGAAATTCCAGTAAAAATCAAATAATAATATCTATATCCATTGAGCTATCGTCAGCGATTCGCATCACTGATGGACTCGTGATTATTGCATGAACTTAACAATTTCAATTATGCCTTTTGTGCAATCAATAGACGAGTGGCACGAGTGAGTGAATGAGTCTTTGAGTAGCTGCCGTTTGGCGACCATACTGTAAACCCGCTATCGCATTCATGGCTATACACATATATGCACGTATATAGCTGGCATATAAGCCGATCTACTACTTGGTCGCAATCCAACAATTGCAGAGCCTCTTAAACTTTCCCTTTGATATAAGATATTATGTCACCGTGTGTTATGACTTTCTAGTTAATTAGATCATTAATTAAAAGCACTTCTAGGCCTTGTCATTTCAGGTGTAAATTTCACAGCAACGGCAAAGACAATAACAATGATCAATTATGTCATCTTGTCATCTACTTTTTAGACCTCTCTGAGGCCCCTCTTCATAAGGCCTAAAAGTAGTTACGCACGAGCCAAACGCGTCAGCGATGAGT
Organism: Drosophila novamexicana; assembly: GCF_003285875.2. Classification (NCBI taxonomy): domain Eukaryota; kingdom Metazoa; phylum Arthropoda; class Insecta; order Diptera; family Drosophilidae; genus Drosophila; species Drosophila novamexicana. The sequence continues at coordinate 2,237,871 of NW_020824808.1, read as the reverse complement.
GCAATGCCATATGAGAGCGCAGCGCTTAAGGCTAAGCAGTAGCAGCAACAACAATAATCATTATAATAATAATAATAATAATGACAACAACAACAGCACTGGAATGCCTTGCCAAATGCAGCGTTTTGTTTGGGTTACCATTACACATTGTCTGCCCACTTAACAAAGCAACTCTCTGCACTGTTTAATAAGCCAAGTTAACACAGCAAAAAAACAGCTAGAAGAAACCCTTGTGGCTCGAATTGACAGTGTCTGACTTAAAGATACCCTGTACGCAGGCTCGAGCTGGGTTATATTCGTTTTAACCTCTATATATACACACAACTGTAAAAAGCACCCGGGCTTCCTCTACCTGTAGCCCTCTAATTTGAAAAAGTAAATTTCAATTTTGGGAAATTGACATATTCTTGATCCTAGGTGTGATTCAGGCTCCTAAAATTTCGCAAATATATAAAAAATTTTGGAACTGGGGAGTTATTGGAATAAAAACATACTTTTATTTGTTACCGCCGACAATATGTATGCATAATGTGTTCAGAGATGGCTGCCTGCTGCCAATATACCCCTTTCAATAGCTACTAGGTATTTAAAACATCAACAAAAAAGAAACGGTATCATGTGTTGACATTTTTTTCGGATTTATTTGGCCAACGGCGCCATGTGGTTGTTATTGCCAAAATAAAAATACGCCGTGTAATGACTGTAAAATATTCACACACCTCAGCGGGCGCACAGACATCATCTGCTCATGCAATTGTTGTTAGCCCAGTTTTCAATTGTTGTTGTTGTTTTTGTTATTGTTGGCATGCTTAGCGGCGCATGAAATATATATTTGAGTTTGTATACCCTTGTGAAGGTGAGTCCATTAGATATGCATGTGACGTATGCCAACATAAATATATGTATGTTAATATTTCATATTTCATATTCTTATTCATATTCATATTCATATTCTTTATTAGCGTGGCGCCGCCTAATTAGATATTTCGAGCTATCAGCTTTTGCATAATTATTTGCACATATAATTAGGCTGCTTTCCTGAGAATTTTAATGTTATACGAAATCTAAATTATTGGCACGCAACGCCTAGAAATGTCTAAATGTCTGAATAAGCTTATTTACCAACTAAAGGCTAACACGATTGACATTGGATACATTGGTCTTTCACTGTTCAGAGCCAGTTCACTAAACCCGTTAAGCTAAACTGGTTTTAATCTTTCAGATATCTTACAAGTTCTTTAAACTGTAAATTATTTCAAATCGTTTCGTTTAGTTCCTTGTTAAATACTTATTCTGACGCTCTCGATTTTATAGATAATTTGCTGTCTATTGTTTAGCTTCTTATAAATAAATATTCAATTTTATAACACCAAATGCTTATTATGCGACATAGAAGTGTATATAGTCGCAAAATAATTGATAAGGACAGCTGAAGTGCGCGATAACGTGCAATATTATCGATGTTGGCTATTTTAATCATCGATACTGGGTGAAATAATCGATGATCATCGTTTCCTTGCATTTGATAGATTTTAATATTAATAAAGTTCCTATGGCATCGAGCTTATGGTCGATAATAACAAACACTTAACTATCGATAGCTGTTAAACACGGTTCTTCTATAGATAAGTTACAAGAGTATTTAGTCTTCGGTTAAGCTTGTTGTAGCTTTCATTTGAATTTTGATTGAAGAAAAGTCATGTATGAGGTGCTTTTCCCTCAGCTCTTTTGTTTTTTATATAATTGCTTGTGTGGTGTTGTTGCCTTTGATTGCGATTATGACACATTTCGTTTGATTTCTTAATAATGCAGCCAAAATAAGTGGGTTTTTGGTTAGACAACGTCACCTCGTTCTTAACATTTAAATATGGCAAACAATTCAAAAATTAATTTATATACATTAAAAGTCAGAACGAAAGCTTTTTATTAAGGAATACTCGCGATAAGTTGTATGTGAATAGAACCTCAAAGGCTTATTTTTATTGGCACCGGTTTTGCCCAAATACTTCCACCTGTTATGCAGTCATTGTTGAGTCCGCAAAGTCTTAAAAGCTGTTTTAACGGTTAGGTGTTGTCTTCCGCCTACTTAAGTAAAGCACTTGATCTGCCAAACAGGCTAGCCAATTGTGTTGCCAAGTTATTAACTGCTTTTGGGTGAAAATTGTGCAAATTTGGCCAGAGGCCATAAAACAATCAAAGCCCCAATGCAAATGAAAAGCCCAATTCAAATGAAAGCAACTTGCAAAAGAAATTAGAGTGCTAAAGCAGGGGCATGTCCGCCTGGGAAATACCTTAAACCCTGCTCTATGGTGCCTTTAAAACATTTCAGCTTTCTTTTTTACATACATTCTTCTTCATTCTTCACTTAGCCCCACACTTTATATGGGGTTGATTTATCTTGGGTGTTTCGACTCCGATCATTAATAAAATTTTGAGGGCTTAAATCTGGCATACAAAAGTGTGAGGATGGAGAATATGTCCAAAATGTGTAAGCTATATAAGAACCGTCATACCAAGCTCTCATATTCAGTGATGCTTAGAAAACCATTCTTCAAATCGATATATATGGGCAATATGAAAATATATTTTTAAAACTGATTAATTAGTTTTATATATGTGACACTAAAATGTGCATTCCAAATTCGGAGTCAACCATTTGTAGTTTCCAAGATAACTAGATCAACTCAGCACGTGGGATATGCCTTTTTCTACCTGTAACATACTGTTGCACAATATCATAATACCCTTTTTAGCTATATACAATGGGTTGAGGGTATTTTAAAAACTGTTGCAATGCGCCGCGTGAAATTGTGAAATTTGCCTGTAGGACTCAAGTTTGACCAACCGGTTGGGGTGGCCAGTAACGAAATTACAAACAGATTTGCATATGTGAATCGAAATGCATAATGCATAATATGGACAGGAAGTGGGCGGCCTGATTGGAAAAGCCAAGCAACAGCAGCATTGAACTTGAAAAGTCGCAACAGCCTGAAAGCAAAAGTTGCGCAACTTGTTTTAAGACAAATCTGTCTGGTAATAAGCTATTTGCTTAACAGGCGCTGCCACTAAATGTATAAAAAAGTGCGCGTCATATCCGTTTGAATCTGGCTAACTGCCAGACTCTGCGCAGCTGGCAGCTCTGATCAGGATTTCCATTTGGTAGTCCGAGCCACATTTGGCTGCAAGTTGAAAGTGTAACGTCACGTATTCGGCACTATTTCGCTTTCGATCAGTTTAAGATCGCATTATATCAATTATCCAATTGCTAATCAAATCCACGTACGATGCTGACCTGCAGTCAGTGAAATTCGAATTGAGAAACTCGCGAGCGCGCTGAAATCATTTCAAAGTCATTGACACAGCCTGCAACTAGCCGCGGCGGTGTTTCCGTTAACTGCCTCAGCAGATACATTTTTCTTCTCAACGTTTTTTGTTTTTTTCGGCAAACATTTTACTTTTTCTTTTCACCAGCGCGCAATGTTTGTCCACGCGGCAAGTGAAAAATCTTGTTTTAACTGGCGCCCAAGCTCTGGCTTACAGCATTTTCCATGCGGCTGCCCCTGCCCCTGTCGCTGCCTCAGCTCTTGCCTGCACTTTTTCAGGTGGGCGTTGTTGCCACTTGGAATACATTGGTAGTTGACTGTTGGCCGCCAGCTGAAAGCCATTATTTAAGTTTGGTCTGCATGACTTGACCAAAAAGTATATATATACACAAAAATCGTAAATTTAGCAAAAACCAAAAAGTTGACAAACTCAAATTATGATGTAAAGCCTCAAAAAATGTTTACAAATTTGCACAGTTTGGAGGTAATTAGTGAACGTGAACGTGAATTTGTTTGTTTTCTTTTTTGGCAATAATATATTTAGGAAGCTATTAACATAGTGCCGAGGGAAAGTGCTGTCGGCTTTATTTATTTTGCCAACGCTTGGGAAATGTATTAATGCTAATTGTCAACTAAAATTTAATGCAAACCTGCAACTTTTGCAACATATGATTAATACAATTATTTCAGGTTGTCTATCTTTAAGTTAACTGCAAACATAAAGCTGACAAAAGCGAAGCGCAGCTTAGATATAGTTTGAGTGCACGATTGTAAATATTGATATGAAGATTGAAATACTTGATTAACGTGATGATTATTTACATTAAATTTACGCGTTTTTTGCACTCCAGAGCTGGTACTTGACCTCCTTCGTATAAGTAGGTAAACAGCGAAGTGAATATAGTAATATTATGTGGGAAAATGCAAAAGGAGAAAATTTGAATACAGTCCTGTCATTTATTTTATTAATAGTCATGAGCAAGAATACTATAAATCAACTTTCCGATTTGAAATCGCACGTATAAGGCACACGCACGTGGACGCTTCGTAAGTTCAAAGTGAGCGCAAAGCAGCGTGAACTAATACATGTGCATACATTAACCCATACAACTGCATTTGGCAGCACTGCTTGAGACATTTCGTAACTACTTGAAAGCTGTATTTTGTATTGGATTCCTTACGTACTGTACTACGGATGTCTAAAACAGCAGGTACCTAAAAATCCACCCCTGCTATACAAGTATATTAAAGCAATGCATCAAAGGCTGCAGCTACCCAAAAACTCCCACGAAAGCACATTCCACGAACTGACGACCCGCATAAATTAGCTACATATTTTGCAGTTGCAAATGCTGCGCACACAAAATGTTGCACGTTTGCAACCAGACAAACGAACCCTCCCCGCTCCCACACACACACACCCCTAGCCAGGTCAACATGCTGTTAGACAGCTATCCGATAGTGTAATTCGCTGGCTGTTAATGAATATGATGAACCTCTTCTTGCGGCTACGACCTCATGGGTAACAGTTCCGTTGACCGCTGCAGCTTATCCGCAGACGCAGACCCAGCGGCAACATTGTGCAGCGCATTGCTCAATCGTGCAATGTTAAACGAATCAAATGCCGCTGTACGCACGTATTTTGGATTTTTGTCAATTCGCCAGATGCGGTATTAGCCGGGGCTTACACATAATTTTCATAATTCATGACCAGCTCCTGACGATTGTTGGTCATTTGCGCTGCGCTCTTGTTGATGTTTCGTAATGTCCTGCGTAATCCTTGGGGGCAGCAGAGGCCGACCGAGCAGGTTCCATTCATTGTCAGCTGCTCTCCCCTAGGGGATTGCATAATTTCTAGCCAATATTTACTCGCATGTGCAGCGACATTTGCGACCTTGCTCTCGTTGAAGCACCTCAGCTGCGTCCCCAGCATCCCGTGGCAAGAGAAACGAGTTTATCGACTAGCGGTATGAACGGGTAATTATGCTCGTTCGCAAAGCGAAAAAGAGTTTATTGGTTTCCTGCTGGGCTGCTACCGACCCCAAAAAAATAGTTCGCGCCTGCCTTCAACTTTGCTTAGCCAACCTCATTTGGCACATCTTGAAGCAGGGTTTAATTTCTAATCTTGCTTCCTCTCATTTTTTTACATTCACATTTTTATGAGAGAACTAAATTTGAAATTTCTTATTGAAAATTTAAGAGAATATATGAAATTTTTATGTAAAATATTCGAGAGAAGTTCTATATCTATAGTATATATCAAAGTTTTTTTTGCTTTGGGCTCTGTTCTTGTCTTGGCAACAGGTTGAGTTTAAGGTTCGATTCAAAAAACAAAAAATATAATTTTGTTTTTAATTATTTTATTTTGGTTTCGAGTCGTGCTATTTCACACGAATACGAAGATTAATGAGGAACTTTTCTCAAAATGAAACCAAAAATATATATAAAATAGAAAGTAGCCTGTTCTAAGCTGTTATTAGAACTACGATAAAGTATCGCGCAGTCGGTTGCAACCGATTGCAAAATTCCTACTTGTTTTCGGTTTTGATTTGTACTTACCAAATGCCAATGGCAACAACCAGCAGCAACTGCTACGGCTCTGACTGAGCATTTTTTGTGCGGTGGATTCCTCTTTTGATGGAGATACTGCGATTGCGTTTATAAATCAACTGCTCGATTTGGGTTCTTGTTTTAAATCAGCAGCTTATAGAACCATATTAAATCTCTAGTATGCACGTTAACAAATAGATGTCATTAGTTTATGGTCTGATAAATTGAAACAAAAATTTCGACTTCTAATTTATGCACTTTGTTTGCATAGAAAGCTCCAAAAAAAAATAAGGTTCTATTTGTGGGCGTTGCCTACGCATAAATTATTTCCCCCCAAATAATAATAACAATAAAAAAAGAGAATGTCTAAATCGGTATTGTCTTTTTTCTTTAGGTGTGGGCTTTTGATATTTATCTCTGGAGCGTTAAAAGTAACAGTTGTTCGATGCAATAGAATCAGAAGAGATGACAACAGCCTTAAGTGTCTCGAAAAACTGTTTGGAAAGTTAAGAAGTTTAAATTGCGGGTGAAATTTCAATTTATGATTTAAGCGTGACCCAAAAAAAATATTATAAAATCAAAAATACTAATCATGTATTAATATCAGATAACAAAACAAAAACTAAGCCTCTATTGACAAAAGATTTGTATTTTTGCAATACTCTTTATTCATATTTATGGCCTTTTGACACCTCGAAATTACCAAAGCATTTACAATAATTTGCCGCTCTCTCTCTGCCATAATCAAACAACAAAAATTCGGGCTATCAAAGCAAATTGGTGCATAAATCTGTCTTTTTTATGACGTGTCTACAAAGATAATTCAGAAGGGTCATTAACAAAAATCTTGGCGTTTCGGCATATTTTCACTTTTTTTGTTCGCTCTTTTACACAAACAACTTAATTTTATAAGAATTTTTGGTCAACTTCCAACTTTCACGTGCGCGCGTTCGTTGACATTTATTTTTTATAAATTGTCTAGAATTTGTGGACAAAATTTTTATATGTATCTTCTTTTTTTTTTATAGATATTTGGAAACTTATTAATTGACAAATATCTCGCACAAACCAAAATCAAACAACAATTTGCTTATCGATGCGCAGTTAACGGAAAAGCGCGCGCGTAAAATTCGTGCACGACGCATGCGCAACGTTCCAATTGAAACTGAGGCGACGCCGCGGCGTGTTTCGTTTATTTGAATTGCTGCAGCTTGAAGCAAGCAGTGCGCACTGCTTACTTGCCGACTGCGCGAGAGCGTGCGCGCTCTCCCTCTCTCTCTCTCTCTCTTGCCTTCTGTATTTTCGGCTGCTATTCGTGCGGTCAGCAAACGCGTGCTATGGTCTGCCGACGTCGGCTGATGATAGTGCTGCCAACTAACCGCCCGTCCGCCCTCTGCCCACATTGTCTGTTTGCGTCTTGTCTTGTTTATATTTTTTTTTGCCTTTGCATTGCCCTAGGTCAGGTCTTTGTTTTGTTTAACTACCGTTTCGTTGTTTTTGCTTTTCTTGCTGTCTCTTTCGGCTTGTAATGAAGCCATTAACGGGCAATTACATGGGCTGAGCTTCTCATTAAATTGATTGATTTTCCAGTTTAAGGAGACCTGCGCCGTGGGCTGATTCTATTTATTTACATTATGCATTGCCGCCTTTCACTGTGCATAATTCGCTTTTCGTGCAAATATAAACAACATATTATCAGCTCCTCTCCACGTAATAAATTTCAACATGGCTTATGGCTTAACAGAAAGATCTCAATATTTAATTATGCTGATAGCATTACGGCTTATAGTTTATACGCATGTACCTAAATATACATACTTTTTATTTATTTATGTTTAATCACATTAATCTTCAAACTTGCGATTGGGATCCTGTTCTCTAGGCTCTGATGATAAATGTTTTCAGCTACTTTCGCTTTCAATTTAGAAATCAGTCACGTCCCAAAATTCCCAAAAAAGCAACATCAATGCATTTATTTATTTTCTTAAAGAAAATTGTCATTTAAATCCGTTGACTGGAATAGCATATTGATTTATTAGAAATGGTGGGCATCAAAATAATACTAAAATTTTATATATTATACGATACTAATAATAACAACATTTAAATGGATTTATAAAAAAATTCTCCTATGACTTATGAAACCAATATAAGTATACTGACTGGCAAATTTATTTATATTTATTATTTATGAATAGCTTATTTTTTGCTTAGGTAAACGTTTTTTTTGTCTAATGAAATAAATACTTTATTAAATTAATTAACTACCTTATAGCTTATATTTGTTATAATATATACAGCTTTTATTATAATTGTCATTACGTATATTATTTTTATAATTATATATTTTATTTTTATTTTATAACCTTTTATGGTTTTTAATTAGAGATAATTTGCCTTAAGTGAAGCTCTATTATACATAAATACTTCATTATATTAATTATTTACTTTTTTAATAGATTTATTTATTTTCTTAGTACTGCGTAAAGTTATTTTTATGTCATAATATAACATTATTATTATCATTGTTTAATACCTATTATATATTTTGCCAGGCATAATTACTTTTATTAATTTCAACACATTCAAGAGAGTATTTGCCTTGCGCGCAGCTCTTTCCAATTATTTCCCAAATATGTTTTGACCAGCACGCAAGCTTTGCACTTTCTATAAGTTTGACTTATTGATAAGTCGTAAGATTAATTTATGGCCACGTTAAGAGGCAAACGTATATACCTGTATTATACACGTATTAGATATCATATACAATGACCTGAAATTATGTTATATTGTTTTCGCTTTTCACACTGATGTTGATTAATGAATGTCGTTAATTTTTTCAACATTTACATTTACGTTTTAATTTGCTAGTTTTCAGGTTCAATTAGTTAGTTTCCAGTTTAATTGCATGAATAAAATGTAAGTTTTTCCCATAAATGAATGCGAAACAATTAAAAACTGAGGCAACTTGAGTTCGCGTGTTGTACACAGATAAAGCTTCATGCCACCATTTTTATAACTCTTTTTCCAATTCAATTTTTATGACCTTTAAATTAGGGAAAACCCCAGCACACAAAGTCGTCTTTTAAATGAACTATTGCCAGCCGCAGGTGCTGAAAAATCCATTGATTAGGTTGTTACTTTTCATTAGGTTTTTTTTTTCTTATTTTTTTTTGTTAGAAAAAACCTGTTAGGTTGTTGTTTAGTATCAAAACCGATGGCAGAAAAAATGAAATAGTAAAGAACCGATTACTAAATTCAATTTAGTCACAAAGCACACAGACGACACCTTTGTGGGATTTTCAATTATAATGCCCAGCCAAAGAAATATAACATGCTCTTTCCTCTGGCTCTCGTTTTATTTTCTTCCTTTTCTTTTTTTCACTTACCAACTGCCCGCAAAAGAGGCAAATGCAAAGCGCCAATGGCGTCAAAATAACCCATAAAAAAGGAGAAAATAAAAGGCGCCGTAAAAAAAGGGAGCACAAAAAAGCTGAAGCAGAAACCCGACCTAGGCAAAGCGCTTAAATGGTTTTGAATGCTGGACATGGAAATGGACACGGATGCGGATCCGAATGGGTCGCTGTTGTCAACATTGTAGCTGCGGTGGCTGCTGGCAAAATGTTGCGGGTGCTGCGGTCGCCTGTTGGTCTCTTGGTCTGTCGGTCTGTCTCTCTGTCTGTCTGTCTGTTCGCCTGCAAAAATAGTACAAGGCAAATCCAGCTCACAAGTTGCAAAATCACGCGCCTCGAATGCCAAACGCAATTGAATGGAACTGCGAACTGGGCGTCACTGAGGCTCTACTTAGCCCAGACTCCCGGACTCTATGCTAGTCTGACTTTCTGATTTTCTTGGGAAATGGGACCGCGTTTTAAATACCCTCTGGGCTGGCACTGTAAACATTACTAGAGTCATTTAATTTGTGTGACTTTCAATTGGTCGGCGCAACACGTACGTATTATGAACTAAGACAACAAATTATATAAAAATTTTTTGATTATTTATCAACAAAAAAATCGATAGTTGTGATAGAAATTCCCTAAAAAGAAAATATCTCTTGGTGAAGACGGTTACCGACGTGTAGCCAAAATATATCGGAAGATAAATATATTTAAACAAAATTGTTTTCTTACATTTTTGAACTGAAAACAGTTTGTTGCATTTTTTTCGGTTTTGTTCACAAGCATATTTAAAGTCTTAAGATATTCCCATGTAAATTGCCTGAGGGAAAGAAAGAAAATTTAATTAATATTCTGTGTATTGAATATAATCGATTAATCTATATTTTTTAAAATTCATCATTTGAAATCAAGCAATAAAAAAACCAAAATGTTAATAGTTAACTATTCATTACACCTTAACCTAATTAGCTATTAAACTTATGGAAAATAGTCTGAAATTTAGTATATTTAACTTGGTTAGTCATTCTGGGCGGTAGTTCTACAATTGGTGAAGTTAAGTATGACGATATCTTGTTCTTAACATCATAAATTAGTTTTTCTTTTTCTTCAAAACAAAATTTATATTTTTTAATAGCGAGAAAATGGGAATATTGATATTGTCTACAAAAGCTGGGGACAACATTTTTTTTCTAATTACAGGAAATTTTCATTTTACTGAAAACAAAATTAATTTTTCTTAAAAGCCAAAAAATAGGATTAATGGGATTTTCTAAACAAAATTTGGTTCAAACCCTTCCTCACAGTCTATACAATAACTTCTTATCGTCTTGTTTAAAAATATTTTCAATATTTTATTTTATTTTTATTTGATATAGAGATTTAGATAAACTTATAGTAACTGCTAGTCAATCATTTTATTTAACACCGCGTTTTCCGCTAGTTATGTTATACCAATTGCCGCATTTGTTTGCCTGCCCGCACAAAAACACAGCAACTAACAAGTCGCCAACCAACGCTGTCGGAAATGGTTTGATTTTTATTTTTTGCTGGCTGAGAATGGGCGGCGGGTGGGTGTTTGGGGGCGGGCGGCGAAAGCTCAGTCAGTGCTGCAAAATCAATTGGCATTTGAAAATTGCACGCCTTTGAGTTCGTTTGAGTTCTTTATAATTGAAATATGGCCAGCAGGGGGCACGGGTTAGAGAGCCCGCAGCAGGGGAGCAAATTTAATGGCCAAGCTACTTACTAGATTTAAGTTGTGCTGCCTCAGCATTAATCCAAAATTGAGCCATACAATTAATGCAACTGTCATCGTTTGCCATCAAAGTGCACATGGCGGGGATTTACCTTTGCTCTTCACTCTGGCACCGGCTCTGATTCTGGCTCAGGTGTGTTTCTGGTCAAGGCAAAAGCTACGCCCAAACAGTGGCCACATTCAGTTACACCCCAGAGCTCTATTGATGGGGTGGTAGCCAAGCTCGCCAGCATCTGCACAGCTGGCTAATACAGGTGTTGCCGAGTCAGCTATTTTCAGCTCTATTTGGCTATTTTCGAAGGTCGCCAATTGGAAATTGTTGAAATTCCGCTTATTTTTGGACTAAAGCTATTTTGTTTTAGATTTTACGAAAAATTCTTGGCACCTAATGCAATTTAACTTATTTTAACGCGTGGTAAAAAATATGAGCGTAACTCATATAAAATATTATATTATTGTTGGTTTCATGCGACCTATCTATTTTATAAATATTTCCGTTTACTGGCTCGAGGTTCGAGGTTTTATTAAAAACAAAAAGAAACAATATTGTTTTAATTTGTATTTTCCGATATATTTCGCCCGCTCATCGGCAACCGTCTTCCATTTGTTGACGTGGAGATTGAATAATCAAGCCAAATAAACAATATATTAATATTATTACATTTTATACAATCCCTTTATGAAGTACCGATGGATCGTTTATCGATCAAGCATTTTAGTATGGCTAAAACAGATTTCTTTAGGAATTTCATAATTTTACATACTTTTTGTGGGATTTATATACATACATACATATACATATGTTTTCTTCAAGTAAATATCTTGGATTTTCCCTATTGAAAAATTCTTTGCTAATGTTTTTTAAATGCGAAGCTGGATTCTAGGTTACGTTTCTTATTAACTGTTTTATTGTCTTGGCATAGTAGGTGGGTGAAATAATGTTGCTTAAATACTGTTTATAAGTAAGTTTAGCAGCAGGACTAGTCGTAGACGACTTAAAAAGAAACAGCGCGATGATTGCTTAGTTAACCTAAATTCAAGCACTGCATTAAAAAGGGTCTGACTAACCCTATTAATGCACATTGTACCTACTGCAAGTCTAGATAAACTAAATAAAAGCAAGATTGTATGACTCAAAAAGACAAACAAGCAAACGAACCTTTTCGACTCCTAAAGAGGAGGCTTTTATGTGTGCTCCGAACATTGTACACTTGATCCAATGGACCACATTGTCAATTTAATTTAACTATTTTTAGCTACTTTCAGCTATTTTATTGCAGCAACAAGCGACAGCACTGCTTAAACCTAGTTCCTGTCTAGCTCAACCATTGTCTGTGCCTTGCAGGCGGCTCGTTTGGTTTAGCCGCCTGTGTTTGCTGCATAAATAATATGAGAGAGTAAATTAATTTATTCGTTGACATGTGTCCTGCGTTTATTTCAAACTGCATTGTCATTATGCAAATGCACTCTGTTCTCGACCTGTCAAAACGCCTCTGACCCGTACCTCAGCCCGTTGTCAAGTTGACAAGCACTTTTCTGCTGCTGCAGCTGCTGCTATCCCCTTTTTTCCATCTCACCTAATGATCTATTTGTTGTTTATTCAAACGTGTTATTTACACTTAATTTGTGAAGGCCTGTAATGGAGGAAACCTCGTTGTGTGTTTTGGGAATTTGATTTGTTTTCATTACCAACTTGATGGGTTAGCTGTGAGTGTGTGTGATATACAAAACACACCATACATATACATATGTATGTACTCATGTATGGATAATAAGCGACCTTGTTAAATGAGTTGGACAAGTGTTCTAGCTTTTAAAATACCTAATGAATGGAGTTGAAATCACTTTGCTGTGTCATGTATGATAAGATCGTAGTATAGCCAATGATATATATAAGCACTTGTGATATAAGTTAGATATAGAATTTGTTAACCTATAGATGTTATATAATTGTTAATAACTACAAATTTGATTCTTGTAATAATAGCTGTTCTTGACAGAGAATTTATTTAGGTAACCCACTTATTCAGCATTCAACACAATTGGAATCCGGACTCCTATCCTTGGCTAGTCTCTGAATATTTAGGCCAAATGTCATAGTAGCCAGTGCTATTTAAAAGTTATGTTGATGGCTTATATCAATACCTTGTTCTTATCATAATGCTTATGCGTGTATTCTCTTTTATGTCTTTATAACTTTTTGATACTTTTTTATGTTATTTTATTGTTATTGTGATCTTGCAATATGATGAGCTGAGCCTCTTTATTAGTTTTGTTTAGCTAGTTGTTATAAAAAAAAAAGATGCATGAAGTTAATCCCTTTGTAATCTTTATTTGGTTATAAGAATGAGTTTAAGATGGTGCTGTTCTTATGATAATCATAAACCCATCGAGTTCTTTGGATAAATGTAGGTATATTGCCCCTTATGATGTTTCGAATTTCTTATGGTACAAATGGTTATGGTTCTTATGGTCTGGCTAAAAGTTTTCTGGTAAGACTCCAGGTCATTTATTCAATATTCAAACCTTAAACCTTACTAACATAATGCAAGAAAAGAAAAGTTTGTTAACTTTAAAGTAATTAAAAAGTTATAATAATATAAATTCTGTTTTATGCGGTCTCTGAAAGTCTCCATTGCATATGCAAATAGTTTTTAACAAATTCCAAAAAGGAATTCAATAAAATGAAAGAAGGAATCGAATGCGGAATAGTTCGGAATAGTTTTTCAACTGTTAAAGTGCAATCAGTTTGTCTTATTTTTTTATAGCATTCTTCACAATATTTAAAACATAATTAAGACATAACTCTGTTAATAATGATGGAACACTTGCTTGCATTATGGACAGCTGCGTGACGGCAGATGCCTGTGGTTGTGTTATATGTTGTGTTGTGGGTGCTTTTGCCTGCAGCTGACCAAGTAACCGAGTTTTTGCGCCAGCTAATGTTACATCTGCGTGGTACGAGTTGAGCTGCTGGCCACGTAACATGCAGGCAGGTTGCCTCATGGCAAAGGGAAAATGCATAAGTGAAAATGTGCACGCTTCTCTTTGACGTCTTACCATTATTATTATTGTTTTTCTCTTGTTATTTCTGAATGAAAAATATAATCTTACACTCAATTGCGTGACTTGTGGTGGCTCTCATATTTCCACAGCGAGCGGCGAGTTGGGGCACACTCTACCAATTCTTTAACTCTTAAGGCTTAAGCCAGTCTACTCTGACGCCAACATTTGCTCTAATTGAAACGCATTAATAGTCAAATTAGCTGCCTCTGCTGGCTTGTGCAATCAAATAATACACTTTTGTGCAGTGTATAGGCCGCATGGGGATGCTCTGTAGGCCAACATTAAGGCGCACCTTGAGCGAATCCTTTCACTGTTAACATTCACTTTTTCTATTTCAAAGCAAATGGCATTCACTTGATGTTTGACCAGCTCTAAAAATAAGTAGGTGCTCTAATCGGAAGTTCGCGACTAGGGGATACTCTGTACAAACCGCCGAGCTGCCGTTGCAAAGATAGGCTCCACTACGGATGTGCTTCTGCTGCTTTCCCTTGCTTTTCTCCTTTAATAAAAGAATTATGTTCACAAAACCATGCCTTAAAACCGAGATTCATCGATGTTATAAACATGTGAAAAGATATCCAAAAGAATATTTTCTAGTTTAGCGTATTGTATTTGAGAATATATACTTAAAATTTCAAGACGCTAGCTTTTGTAGATTTTGGATATGTCTAGATCGTCTCGATATATCTAATGGGGATTCTTCCATTTGCCTGCTAAGCATACCCAAAAAGATCATGCCCTGTTTATCGTTTTCAATGGCTACAGGGTATAAAACTACAAGCATAACAGTTCATTGATCATGGCAGCTGATCGGTTGTTTGAACTACCTGCTGCTCGCTTGCCGATGCCTCATTAAAATGGGGTTTTTTCTGGCCGCTAGCAGAAGTCATTAACGGTTAAACCACACCTGAGACTCCGACTCCAGCTATACGCTAATTTGTTGGCCAAGCCAACAAGTGCATGCAGCAAAAGCTCGTGATTTGTTGGGTGCAATTGCAATTGATTCGATTTCATGTTTTTGCTGCTGCTGCTGGTGCCTTTTACAAAACATTAACCCAAAATATTACACATACGCCATGTGTGCGCCAGCCAAAAAGAACATGTGAAACTCTTTTTGCAGCTTGTTGTTCCGTTGTCAGTTGGTCGTCATACAGTGAACACTTATCGTTTGTAGACAGCAAACGACCAACAGCCAGCAACAACTTTAATCACAGTGTCATAACTTTGAAATTTAACAAATGCAGGCAAAAGTCTGCAGTAGAGCATGTACACTAGAGATGGCAAATATTATAGAGGGATTGCATTTATTTTAGAAAATTTATACTTTTCATTAGGTGTTCACACAAGAAGTGTATCCAACAGTCGCCATCCAACCGCCATGTAACTCCGGAACCAGTACACGGAACATGTACTGAAATTTCACCACACGTACACTAATACACTGGTACTCTTGTAATGTACTCTGAGAAAATGAAATAGATGAAAAATAACCTTCAAGCTAACAAAACGTGTTTTTCTTCAAACCTAAAATAAATTTGTGCAGAGCAGAAACGCTCCTCCAACGACGATTCATTCTATAGAAGTTCACCTGGAAGCCCTGCGGACGCCCTACTACAACATTTGGTCCTTCGAGCCGGATTGGTATATCCAGTTCGCCCCAGCAAGCATTGGTGGATCTGCAATAAAAGGTTCCAGGAACAGCCATAAATTCGAAAAAGATAAGTAGCAGTGCACCTACCTCAACTTGTCCATTGCCAAATTTCCGGCAACTCCAGTTAATTAATTCTTTTGTGTGTCTGAACATATTTTTTCGCTTCACATTGTCCGTGGTTAAAGCGAGGGGCAATTGTATTAAAAAAAAAAAAAAAATTCAACAAAAAAAAACCCGCAGATAAAATATTGTTCGTGGCCATTAAGGCGTCTAAAAAGTGATAAATATTAAAAGAAATAAAACAGAAAGTGACTCCGATAAGGTCGCCATATTGGTGTCTGTACATATATATACATATATGTACAAGTGCATACCCAAAAATTTAACCGATCGCCATATTGATGTACGCAAGTACATCCAGACATATCTGCACACATAGGCTTTCGCTCCGTTGAACAACAAGTGTATGCGCTTCTCCATTCCAACCTTCACCAAAGAATCACACACTAAATACATATATAAAAACACACAATTCTAATTCGTATTTAATTAAATAAAACCACACTGTGCAAATTCACCTGCATGTATACACACACACATCCTATTATATGTGTATCGTTTGTTATTTTTTCCTCCACAGCAGCTTCAATATTAATTTATATATTTATTTTTACCAATTAATTGGCAAGTGTGAAACGTAAACAAACAACAGGGTTGT
The DNA here is from genome assembly GCF_003285875.2 of Drosophila novamexicana. Taxonomy (NCBI): domain Eukaryota; kingdom Metazoa; phylum Arthropoda; class Insecta; order Diptera; family Drosophilidae; genus Drosophila; species Drosophila novamexicana. The sequence continues at coordinate 2,221,409 of NW_020824808.1, read as the reverse complement.
AAAGTGTCAAGATCGGTTTTCGATAAACTGATTCTGTGAAACTTTTATATTTTGTATGTTTCCACCTTGCCATTGAGCTGCGTTTACTTAATAAAATACAAACATATATATTACCTTTTCTTATTCTTATAAAAAAATTTATAAAACATAATTATAAGTTAAGACGTTTCCAAGTTGCGTATTAAATCGAATATCCGTGCGATTTTTTATTAAAATAACAATTTATCACAAGTAATTCTATGAAAAAAAAACTTTTCGTTGAGCTGCGTTTAGAATAAACGTGCTTCTTCTTGAGCTCAACCATCAATAAGCGATAAGCATCATTTTTTTGCGCGATCCGTTTCCACCACACGGCCGCTTTGTCAAAAGAGAATAAATCCTTTTCTCTGGTGTTTCAATAAAGAAATAATTAGATTTTTTTTCTCAATTAAAGGAAACTAAATAAGAATCAATTTGGTAAATTATTAGTAAAATAATTAATTTAACAAAATTTTCCGATTTCGTTGGACTCAATAGTGCACACCATTTCAGTCATTCCATTTTATTCTGATATCTCGATTCCATCGTTCCTGTGCCATTTCTTATTCCGTTTTATCTCTGCTGATTCAAATTATTTGTATTTGATCACATTTCACCTGGTTAGTACAATTTTTGGCTCTGTGAAGAGCCTAGTATGCCAATCGGTGGTGATCAAAACAGCCAAAAACGACTCACAGCACCGTCCGTCAAGGAGTCAAAGCGACCTTTAACCTCACCTAGAGCAGTTTTCGGGAAACTCAAGGTCGAGAGTACCCGCACATACGCCACTCCAGTCCAAACCCACAAGAAAAGAGTCCAACCACCTGAGAACCTTCGAAGCAACAGTGACTGCAAAGCCACAGCACTGCAAATTGTGTCAGAAGGAAAACCATCCCGTGCGTCTATGCCCGCGTTTTCTACAAATGTCCGTACCCGAGAGAGTTTCCGTCATTAAGCAACAAAAGCTGTGCTTAAACTGCTTCGCCAGACAGCACCAGTTGAAAGACTGCACCAGCGCACATAGTTGTTTCACGTGCAAGGGACGTCACAACACGCTACTCCACCGTGACAGACCCCAGGTGCCCTCAGCTTCCACAACACCAATAGTTTTGAACCCTCCTTCACCAATACAGTCCACTTCTACTTCAACCCAAGCTACCGTTCAAAACTATTTTTCCGCAAATTCACATGGTGTTCTCCTCGGCACGGCTGTCATCCAAGTGTGTCATTTGGGCACAAAGTATACAGCCCGGGCATTAATCGACTCTGGGTCTGAAGCGACCTTTATTTCAGAGCGATTGTTCAAAAGGGTTAAACTTCCTTATCAACCCGTCGACGCACAGGTCTCCGGTTTGAATCAAGCCATTTCGGCTCAACCTCAAAAACTTTGCCATTTTAATATTGGCTCTCCTATAAAGCCCAGGGTTCATATTGAAACCTCGGCTTATGTTCTTCCAAAGCTGGCAGGCAATTTGCCCTCCTACACCATCCCCCAAACTGCTTTGGAAGAACTTCCAAAATTACAATTGGCCGATCCCTCTTTCTATAGGAGCTCACAGATAGACGTGCTTCTCGGCGCCGATATCCTCCCATCCATATTGTTAGGTGGCTCCTATCCCAACATATGTGGCACTCTCCTTGGTCAAGAAACGATTTTCGGCTGGATCCTTACAGGCCCCGTTTCTAAGACCAGTGCCAAATTTGTCGCATCCTTTTCGACTCAAGTCTCGCTGAATCCAAATGCGAGCTTGGATAAATTGCTCACAAAATTTTGGGAGGTGGAGGATATTCCAGTTAAGCTGGAAAAGGAATCCGACCTTTTTTGTGAGCGCAATTTTCAAAAAACCACTAAAAGGGATAAAAACGGCAGATACTTGGTCACACTGCCATTCAAGAATTCCGATCACATCCAGTTAGGCCATTCAAGGTCCATCGCACTAGCTCAATTTCTACGAAATGAGAATCGTCTGGCAAAAAATGCCCCCCTTAAGGAGCAGTACGATGCGGTGATCCAGGAATATCTGGACTTAGGTCACATGCGACAAGTCCCTCCAAGCAATGGTTCAGATAACTTTTATCTACCACACCATGCTGTTCACAAGCCTGACAGCACCACGACCAAGCTCCGCGTAGTATTTAACGCCTCCCACCCGTCATCGAATGGTAAAAGTCTGAACGATGTGCTACATGCAGGGCCCGTTCTGCAATCCGACTTAACCATTCAAATTCTAAGATGGCGCTTCTTCCGATATGTGTTCAATGCCGATATCACAAAAATGTATCGGCAAATACTTGTGCATCCCAACCACACGCCCTATCAGAGAATTCTGTTCCGAACAAAGGACAACGAGCTTCGTGACTTCGAACTCAGCACAGTCACGTTTGGAGTTAACTGTGCCCCCTTTTTGGCAATCCGGGTACTACATCAGCTATCTGATGACGTTCGTTCGCTCTATCCCTTAGCAAGTCATATTATCGCAAACAATATGTATGTCGACGATGTACTAGCGGGAGCCCATTCCAAATCAATAGCAGATCAAGCAATTGCAGAACTCCGCAAGGCCCTTGAATCTGCCGGGTTTCCCTTGCGAAAATGGACATCCAATGAAAAGGACTTGCTAAGAGCGATTCCCAAGGACCACTTGCTTCACGCCGACTTTTTAGAGATCGAGGAAGCCTGTTCGGCAAAGACTCTCGGGATCAGATGGAAAGCTGACACCGATCAGTTCTTTTTCGCTCCATCCGAGCTAACAGCCAAACAGTCCGTCTCCAAACGTGAAGTCCTTTCACAGATTGCCAAACTGTTCGACCCAGCAGGTTGGCTGGGTCCAGTCATTATCCAGGCAAAAATATTCATGCAGGAGATCTGGCTCCAAGAACTGGGCTGGGACGATCCGCTACCTGAGAGTCTTCTCATTAAGTGGAATTTATTTCTGCAAGAGTTTCCGGGCCTCAGTGCGATTCGCATCCCTAGATGGGTCGAATTCCGCCCACAGGGGACTATCCAATACCATGGGTTTTGTGACGCTTCGCAGCGTGCATATGGGGCCGCCATTTACGTGCGCACTGAGATACAAGATCGCATCTCAGTACATCTCCTAACAGCGAAAACGAGGGTCGCTCCGGTCAAGACGATATCCTTGCCACGACTAGAGCTGTGCGGAGCAGCACTTCTGTCCGAGTTATCCGCTGCACTCAGTCCCCAGCTACCTTCCGCTGGCGGCGACTGGTTCTATTGGACAGATTCCACAATTGTGCTAGCTTGGCTTCATAAGCCACCATGCGCCTGGACTACCTTTGTAGCAAACAGAGTCGCAAAAATTACTCAGGCCACCGACTCCAATAAATGGTCCCATGTACGATCCGAGTACAATCCAGCGGACCTAGCGAGCAGAGGTGCCCCACCACACGCGTTAGTCAACAATGAGCTGTGGTGGCACGGGCCAGAATGGTTACGCCTACCTCAGAACCAATGGCCCATTCCTTCAGATCCCCTCCCAGATACGACAATAGAGCAACGTACGATTAAGGTAAACCTCGTAAACACGGCTCCCTCATTTTCTTTCCTCGAGCGCTTCTCCAAGTTCGATCGAGCCCTGCGAGTGTTAGCCTACATCTATCGCTTCTTCAAGCGTTGCAAACGATTGTCGCTCCCGTCAACTATGGAAATTGACAGCAACGAGATTTCTTATGCACAAGAAAAACTCATTCTCCTGACCCAGAGACAAGCATACTCGTCAGAGTACACTTGCTTGAGCACGAAAAAACAGCTCACTTCCAGCAAAATCCTTAATTTGAACCCCTTTTTAGATGGTAAGGGAATTATTCGAGCATGTGGTCGTGTAAGAGCGGCCGAAGCACTCGGCTACGATGAGCGGCATCCAATCATACTGCCATACACATGTGCATATTCGCGTCTCTTGACCGCTTTCACCCATCTTATATCCTTGCATGGAGGCAACCAGCTCATGATGCGTTTAATACGATCACAGTACTGGATTCCAAAGCTGAAGGTGTTGGTCAAATCCACAATTCATTCCTGCAAAATCTGCGTCATCCGAAAAAAGAAATTGCAAACGCAGCTCATGGGCGACTTGCCTGTGGAGAGAGTCACATTCTCTCGACCGTTCACTCACACAGGAGTCGATTTTGCAGGCCCCTTCGATGTAAAAAATTACACAGGTCGAGCCTGTCTTATTACAAAAGGCTACGTGTGCGTCTTTGTGTGCTTCAGCACCAAAGCCATCCACCTAGAAGCTACATCTGACCTGACCACAGAAAGATTCCTAGCGGCATTTGCGAGATTTGTGGCACGACGAGGGTGCCCAAGTCAAATGCATTCCGACAACGGCAAAACCTTCGTCGGAGCGGCCAAAGTCCTCTCGCGCGATTTTGTAGAAGCGCTTAAGACTCAACTCCAGGCCACTTACAGTCTCCAGAAACTGTCCTGGCACTTCAACCCTCCTAGTGCACCGCATATGGGTGGCCTGTGGGAGGCAGGTGTAAAGAGTTTCAAAAATCTATTTTATAAATCTACATCGACCTCCAAATACACCTTCGAAGAGCTTTCCACGCTCCTATCCAAAGTTGAAGCATGCCTGAATTCAAGACCGATATCTCCATTGTCGGAAGATCCTACTGATCTCCTAGCTCTGACTCCCGGTCATTTTCTAGTCGGGGGTCCTCTACTTTCCGCCACAGAGCCAGAGATCAAGGAAAACGCCGCGTCCATCATCAACCGCTGGCAGCGCTTGAAGGCTTTGCAACAACAGTTCTGTCTCCGTTGGAAACATGAGTATCTTTTAGAGTTACACAAAAGAAACAAATGGCAAACTCCAACGCGAGACTTACAACGGGGCGATCTAGTCATTATTAAAGAAGATAATCTTCCAGTTAATGACTGGCGTCTAGGTCGAATCCAAACGACCTATCCTGGCGACGACCAAAGAGTCCGAGTGGTCGACGTCTTAACAGCCCGAGGTGTCTCCAAGAGACCTATCTCTAAGCTGATCCTGCTCCCGATAGAATCTAGTCTCCATTTTCCATCCAGTAAAATTTCCAGTAAAGACTAGAATCCTAGATCCATAGGTCTGCGGACCATCCGTATAAAGCCGCATCAGTAATGTCTACTATGTTTTTTTTTCACAATCTTCACGTAACAGCACGATGTCTCCACGCCAACAACATGGCCGATCCAAGAGCCGACCGGCAACGGAATCGTTCCGATGCCGAGTATGCCGAGGAGTCCACGCGCTGCGCAAGTGCCAGCGGTTCATGCGGCTGTCTCCAGAGAAGAGACTCCGAGCAGTTCTCGTTAATAAATACTGCCCAAACTGCCTGGCTCACCAACATTCCGGGGAGTCATGTCGCCGCAAGGACAAGTGCCGCAAGTGCCAGGGCGACCATCACACCTTGCTTCATTTGCAAGAAGCGCGTCGCATGCCATCTCCAGAGCGATCCCAGACAAGGCGCAGCACCAAGGCCCAAGCGCGACGCTCCGCGCCGCCTTCATCCGCTGGTTCCATCTCCTTATCATCACTCATGGAACACAAAAGGACAACCGTGCTCCCGAGAGCACTCATCCGACTCGGAAACGGCAAGGCGACCCGCGAAACTCGGGCACTTTTAGACCCGTGCTGTCCGGTAAGTCTTATCGACGCATCCTTGGCAAAGGCCTCCGGGCTATCCGTCACCCGCGTCGGTAAAGACAACGCTTGCTCGGCTTCAATAAGTTCTAGGACCTCTAGCTTCCAGCGAGAGGTCATCCTGCAAGTGATGCCAAATCTCCGGTATCGAACTCCAACGAAGCCCATCAGCGAGGAACTGAATGAGCCCTTCACCAACATTCGATTGGCAGACGATCGCTGGTTCCAGCCGGAAATCTCCAATCTGGTTTTGGGCTCGGATATATATCCGGACTTAATCCTCCAAGGCGTCCTGCCGAGTCTTGGCGGCGCACCACTGGCCCAAAACACGGTCTTTGGGTGGATATTGTCCGGCTCCTGTGCTCAATAGTCGGAACAGAGCCACGTCCCTCTCCCTTTTTCTTTTGCAATACTGCAAGGCGGGCGGCATGTTCACACAAGAAGTGTATCCAACAGTCGCCATCCAACCGCCATGTAACTCCGGAACCAGTACACGGAACATGTACTGAAATTTCACCACACGTACACTAATACACTGGTACTCTTGTAATGTACTCTGAGAAAATGAAATAGATGAAAAATAACCTTCAAGCTAACAAAACGTGTTTTTCTTCAAACCTAAAATAAATTTGTGCAGAGCAGAAACGCTCCTCCAACGACGATTCATTCTATAGAAGTTCACCTGGAAGCCCTGCGGACGCCCTACTACAACATTAGGGTCTGATGACAATTCTATTAATATGTAATTTTTGTAAATCAGCCCACAACTGAAATATTTTTCTATATGTTTGTTTGATTGGACTCAAAAGTCTTTCGCTATTTTAAGTGTTAAAGTTGACTCCCATATTTAATTAGCAAAATCGTATCAATTTATTATATAGGAAGAAACAGTCGTAAAATCAGATGTTAGTGGAAGCCTTTTTTTTCGCTGATATCTCGACCTAACTCAGCAATTACGAGCTTTGATATTCTACGTCACGTATCTGTATAACTTTAAGCTACGTAAATAGAAAGGAGTTTATTTGGTCGTCGTGCTTAAGATAGACATATCCCTTTTTTCTATAGCCATGGTAGACTTTTATATGGAAATACTCTTAAATCAAAATTGCTTGAAGAAGCATTCATTTGACAGCAATTACTGTACTCACTTTGTCCACAATTAAGTTCTAACACTTTCCGCCTAAATCAAGACAGCTGGGTCTACCCTACGGCATATTAAGTTGGCTGCGCCTGAGCATTTCGTGACATGAAGCTGAACGAAGAATCTAGTTTTAATTTAAGGAAAGCATTTTAGGCATGTTGACAGTCAGTTTCATTTGAGTGTCAACTTTGCTAGGATTGTTTGTCACGGGTCCATCGCTAAGACTACATTTTTGAATTCATGATTTGACACAGGCAGCTGCTGTGGGCTGTCATGGATTGAGCAAATGCTAGGCTAAAGAGTGAGCTGTTTTTGGTTTGACTGATGTTGTTGTTGATATTTCGGTTCGACTGGATAACTGGCTGGCACTTGTTGCCGGTTTGTGTCTCGGCCAACGCAGCTGCTCTGGAGCTTTATATTTTTTTTATTATTATATACTTGATTTTTTGTGGCCTGCAGCTTGGGTCCCGCTTTGGTGAATGATGCTAAGGCCACAAAATCAAAAATAATATTACAAAAAAAATTACATATCACTAGCTGTGATTTGATTTGTGCTGCGCGCCGCCAGGTGAAAGTGGTTTGTGATTTGAATTTATATTTGGTAATACGTGCTTAAATAAGCCTAAGATGATGTCTCTATTCTTTGGTTCAATTATTTATGGCTATAGATTACAGCCTTTTCATCGGTTTCCACACACACTGACACAAAGAAAGAGAAATTACTCACGCTTGCATCATGATCTCTGGATTTTCGGACATTTGGATCTTTTCTTTTTAATATATTGACACCAGCTGCGCCAACTGGCCAAAAGCGAATGCAAGCGCCGGCAAAACAAATGCATTGTTCACAATTTTCCAATTGTCGTCGATAAAACACACACACACACTCATTTATTCGCTCGCACACACGCATACACAATGCTTTATCGCCTTGTCAATCGTTGCCGCTCCAAAACAAGTTGCATGAAAATATTTTAGCCATGGCCCGTACGCGGGACCCGACCGTTCATTATCGTCTTAGCCATTGGCTCCCGCTCAAATCAACCGGCAGCCATCTCTCAAATGTTGCAGCAGCTGTTAGCCAAAATGCTTTTGCTCATATCTGCACTCGCCAATCGCTCGGCTTGTTTGTTTAATTAACTTACCATAAAAACCGACCGGTCGTATAATTTCTAAAATGTTGGCCAAAATAAATTTCAATGCCGGGCTCAACCGGGATTTGAACCCGGGACCTCTCGCACCCAAAGCGAGAATCATACCCCTAGACCATTGAGCCGCTTGCTCGAACAGCTTTTAAAGCAAAACTTTCACTACGGCCAATGTGATGTTGTTTTGGCCACGTTTGGCTTATTTTTAGTTGCCACATGCAGCAGCCAAAAGTGTGCATTGGTTGTGGCGGCATCTGCACATATTTTGTGTGTGCCTAGAAGTAGGCAACATAAAAGTGTGGGAATTCTTGAGTACCAATTGTCTTGCATATATGCGATAATAAGCGATAATCTCTAAACGATTTTGGGGAAATTGTACTCCATTGCTAAACGAAAAACTACGCCAAATGCGAATTACCAGCTCAGCCAGTTGGCCTCTATATGGTTGGTTGGTTTGGGACGGTGTTGGCTAACATATTTTGCCATAATTTATGTAAATTTTATCAAGGAAATTAAATGCAAAGCTTAAATCAGAGCAAGTAAATACTTATAAGATTTAAAATCTATTTTCTTAAGAGTAGTTTTTGAAAAGGAGAGGCTTTTAAAACAACCACAAAAAAGACCTTTTCCACCTAAAAACTGGAACTGGGTAGGTATTTGGTTGTATGATATTATTGTTTCTCGCACGATAGTTGTTGCTGTAGTTTTCTTATCAAACATTTCTGCTAATTTTTGGGATCAATCTGCACAGCTGTAAGCAAACAAATTTATTGATTGCGCTCAACTCAGCTACAATATTATGTTTATGTTGTCAACACTTTTTTTTATCGATGTTCCATAAAGGACTGTAAGACGTTTCATTTATCCACCCACAGACAAATAAGCACAATTCAAACCAAATTTTTCTTAACTTAAGAATAGTTTTTATTTAAATTTAAACTAATTATGTACACAAAACTTTACATTTAAAGTGAATCTTAAATATACATGTATGAAAACATATCTAAACATGAAAATGCACGCACTTTAAATTAGCACAAGCTGAAAATGCAGTTATCTATTCTTTCTCAAAATATTAAACTATTTCGAGCTCCTTTAAGAACCTTGCGTAATGAATTCTTTTTTCGATTATTTAATGAAACCTTTTATTTTTGTCGAATTTTATTCTCGATATGAGCGTCATATGACAAACTTTATATATGTACTTATTGGTTTCTAGGAATATTTATACATATTTATTTTTTATGAGCCGCAATTTCGAAGACAGTTTCAATTTCGAAGACAGTTTCTATTCACATATATTTTATAGTTCGTTATTCTGCTCAGATTTTATTACAGGTATCGTTTGCAAATTATAACCTTACTTCCAGGTTTTGAAAGGTTATTTTTGAATACAAGAAAATTTACGATTCCTAAATCCAACATTTGGCTCTTAATATTTAAAAAAAGTTCTTATTAGCGACTATTTGAGAAAACACCGCGCGCTTGAGAAGTTTATATTTCCAGTTTACTTTAATACGTAAAAATAAATCTTTTAGCCGAATGCTGTCCAAAACTTAATCAGAAACATCTAAAACACATGATGGATAAGTATGCCCGTGGCAAAAGAAACCAAATCTAACCACTAATAGTCGTCGACAAAACTATGTTAAATAAAGTCTATTAATAAGGTATGCAGCTCAAGTAAATATATCTTCGACCAGCTGCTTGGTAATGATGCGATGTGGTCGCGTTGGATTCACCTTGGGGCGCTGATAGAGACGCGCATTGATCGCATACAGCCGGGGGGAGATATCGCAGCGTACATTGAACCACCAGTCGCAGACGAAGACCGCCTGAGAGAACTGTGTGCCATTGGGGCAAAGAAACGAGGCCTGACGTCCATCAATGTCGCAATAGTGCCAGCCTGTCAATATATAATGTAAAACATCTGTATAAGTACATTGATAAACATGCATGCATGTAACTCTGGCTTACGACTCACCCTGGCATCTAGTTTCCATGTCCGCAAAGAAGCCCGGGTAGGACTGCTCGTCACAGTAGAAGTTCGTATAGGGTACGGCAGAGAGTATCGGATAGTCCACGCCGGGTCGACCTGCAAGATTATTTGGTTATTGCAATTAGCGCTGGCAAATAAACAACGTGTCTTGTTTGTTTCCAATCAATTTCACTTCATGTGTCGATTTTTTACTTAAAAGAAAGTGCAGTTGCAGCCCAAAATAAAACCAGGCTATAAAAAATGGATGCCACAGCAACTGCCCTACCCCCTCTCTCCAACGACTGTTGGCCCGTTCGCAAAATGTCAAATGCACGCACAACAACGCCGCCAGCGGGCCGCATAAAAAACTGTTGTATGTTGGCATAAACAAATCTGACATGCCGCTGGCTCCACCGACCCCTCGCTTGACCCCTCGACTCGCTAATAAATGAATTTACGAGTAGCTGCACTTCTGTGCCAAATTTTCCATTCGAAAAATAATTTAAAAAGCGTTTTTTTTATTTTTGCGCTCTGGACAAAAATGCATTTTGCAGCTGCAAATGAACACAAATAGGTCTGCCCTAGTCCGATTAGCAGATACCCTGTACTAAGCTGCGCAACATAGCAGAACATCTAAACTAAATGGCCTTTTGATAGCGATTCGGCATCTTCTTCGCTTCTCCTTTTGTGGATTATTCATTCTTAAGTAACTTCTCTGTTTATTGTCTGATCTTTTTGTAATATTTCTTAATCTATATATATGCTCTGATTCCTAAATTCATCACGAAGGACTTAAAAGAGCAGAGGCTTAAATTCAATTTATGAGAAATCGAGAAATTTATCAATATATATAGATCGAAATTAAGGTCTAGCTTCTAAAACCTATTTCAACCATTTTCAATAGATATTATAGGCATATACAGGGTATCTGCAGTTGTTCTGACAGTGAATACGCTGCCGCTCCCTCAGCCAGATTTAGGCCGTGCTTGCAGCATGAATTTAATGCAGAGCAGTCGCGCATATTGATTGACTTGTTAGCAGTAATGTGCTCACCCGGTATGGATTTGCCCAGCTCCAGATATTCGCGCACCGAGGGACTTAAAAAGTTATCGGGTATTTCGGGCAGATCCTTCTCCTGGCTGCCGGTGTCCTCATTCTCCAGATCCTGCTGCGGCTCCGGCTCGAAGTTGACCGGTTCCGGTGCGCGTGGGCGTTTTGTGCGCTTCGAGCGTTCCGTTTCACGGCAATCTACAGGAAACAACGACAAAACAAAAAATATAATAAGCTTTAAATAACCAAGCCTCAAAAACTGAAAAACTAAAAACTTAAAGTTCAAGGTTTTAACAACAATTGCTGGCGTTGCTAATCGCATTTATGCCAAGATTATAATTTGGATTTTGACCACACCCAATTCCGGTTTAGGCAATTAACTCTGGAAGCGCAGCTGTCAACTGTAAATCAACTCCGACCTCCAGTTTTGACCCGCTTCGGCTGCTGTCCATTGTGCAACATGTTCTCATGTTTTATCATTTGTTGCGCAACATTTTGTGGCCATATTGACAAGTTTTTGTGTTGTTTGGGCCATTGACCTTGCAGCTTCTTTGGGAAAATACTTTATCTCCGACTAAATGACATGCACTTTGCCGTGTAATTGCTTACTAAGAATTTGGCTTTCATACCCTCATAGAGGGTATTATAGTTTTCTTGTGAAATGTGTAAAGCAGAAAGGGAGACATCTCCGAATAATAAATTATATATGTTATATTCTCGATCAAGTGCATCGATCCATTATATCATATCGATAGATATGAATTACCCTTTTCCTTTTCGAGTTAGCTTGCACAAACATGGCATTACCATGCTTATTGTATATGATTGAAGTCTTTTGCCCAACGGACCTTTATTTCAGATAGCTTTTACAGGCAGAAATTAAACTTTGTTTAAGTTTTCAAGATGTCTTGACCACACTCAGCAATTATAAGCTTTACCACGCACATTATATATGATCAATCATCAAGAATCTTAGCAACATCATACTTCTACACCAAAACTCGTTCGAAGAAGAAGTATTTACATGGGATGTCTTTTTGTTTTAAGCATATTCTCCTCAAATATCGTGAACAGTTATTAGCTATAGGGTATTTGGTGTTCATCGTTCAGTTGTTGTTTTTTTTTCGCTCATTAGCTTAATTTGCAGCTGCAGCAGCAACAGCTCCGTTCGCTTCCTTCATTTGCAACCCACTCACAAGTATTTTGCATGCTTTGCCTTCACGCGGATCCGTCCGTTGGCCCGGTGGATACTGAAAACTTGTTCTCAATTTCATTCTACAATTCGCGCAATTTATTCACGATGTTGGCAGTTGTCGTTTGTTGTAATTGTAATTGACCTTAACCTTGTTCCACAGTGTTTTATTTACTTTTTTTCTTATTCTCGATTCTTGTTGTTGTTATCGTTATTGTGGTTGTGTGTCATTCAACTCAAGTGTTTGTTGTGCAACTGCCTACATGCAGTAGGCATTTGAACTTTCGTTGAAGGGCAGCTGCCTCTTGAAAAAGGCCGACGTTAACATAATTTTTTACATATTATCTTGTCTGATAGCGCGAACAAGATTCAACTTGTAATTAATATTCTTCCTAAACTAAACAATAAAAGTTTCTAGATTTTTGTTGTTGAAATTAAGATTTATTGATTTTGGATAAAAATGTTATTTCAAAAGCAATTTTTTCTTTAAATCTTTTTTTTTTAATTATCAGTTAATAAGTTTAAAATGAAATCTATCGGAAAGCATGAAAAATGACACACAACTTCACGATCATTTTTTATTAGTTAAGTTCCCAAATAAATAGAATATGATCTCACGATTTTTAGACTTACGAGCATTTATTGTTAAGGGTTTGACCTCCTGATATTCCAAACACATTTTTATTATTTGTGTAAAGACGTTTTCTTAACAAATATTGAGTGAAAGTATACCTTACCTCACCTCACCTATTTTAATCGTATTGCAGTGATTTCTGCCTACTATATGCCTTGAATAATTTTGACACTCCACGCATAAGCAGACGCGGATATTAAAATGAGCATTTTGCAGATTTTTTGATAATATTAAAATAGGGGAAAATGTCGAAGAGCAAAACCAATTAACATAATCCAAACACCCATCGACTGCAACGAGCACACGCACACACACAAACACACACACACACACACACACACACACTGTGGTTAAGAGAAGCAATTGAAAAAGTGTTTATTAGCCACACTCTGCAAACACACGCACACAAACACGCCGCCTGCGACAAATTGCAACATTAAATTTTCGTAAAAATGACAACAAAATTTATTACAATTGAAATAATTACTGCGAAAAACAATCAAATTGCAATTAGAGGCAAGTCGCGAGGCAAACAAAAACCCACAAATGCCATGACGACAAATTGTAAAGCCTGCAAAAAAGATAAACGTAACTGCAAATATCTATATACACATATATGTATCTATATCTATAGCTATATCTATATCTGCTACGCACAGCGCGCCTAATGTCAAGAGTTGTGCGTAACCAATGGCAGAATGAAAAAATATCATGTCTAATGAAACATTTCGCGGCGTAGATTGGACAGAGAACTCTGGGCGGGGCAGCTGTCCCAGCGGATGCAGTGCATCATGTCTGGCTGTGGGGCACACCCCGTTTGCCACGTCTGGCAATGGATTAGGTAACCCGAACGGCCGTCTCCCATATGTATGTGTTGCAAATGCTGGCCGGTCACCACATCGAACCACATTTTGTTGGTGGCTTGTCGTCGCCAATGTGTATTGGGTTTTTTGGTTTTGCAGTCGCATAATTAAAGTAATTGCCATACGCTGCAGCCTGCAACGAGTTGTGGCAGCTGCCGCAGCAGCAACTACTACGCATTTCACAATTGTAATTGGTTTTGCGCACTAACTTAACGAGTGATAAAAACTTGGCTACTGAAATCCCAATCACACCCAGCCCCAGCTTATTACCTAAAGGTTATGCTCCGCTTACCTCTTGTGGCATCCACATGCCATAAATCCAACCTGTCATTTTTATCAGCCGAATAATTTAGAGTGTGCATTATTTATGTTTTGTTTAATGCTAAGGACAATGCCACCACAGCTTAGTTCGAATGCTGCCACAATGGCAATTAGGCGGAGACTGATAATTGTGGCTGGAGCTTGACCTTTTAGACAAATCGTTTTCTAAATTTACAACATTTATTCTTGTCCCTTGCCCTTAAATATGAATGCAATATTCAAAGGCCAACAGAGTTACCATTAAATTTATTTTGATTTTATGAAAATTAAGAATTTAAGTTTGGTTAATTACAATATGTTAAGGTAATTGTACCTTTCAGTTCTCCTGAGCAAAAGTTCTTTGGCTCTATATTTTAATAGAGGATATTAACCGGCTTTGTCGAGTTTCTTCTTTGCAACACATTTCTCGGCCATGAGATTATTAAAATTAAATTTAAAAATATTTTTTCACATCGTAATTGAGTTGTTATCTACCTTATCCCAATTCTATTATCCACTTTTATCCTACCTGGCTGTAATTTCAAAAAAGTCCCGAATATTTATTTCTTTAATCATTTTTTACACAGTTCCTGGCAATTTCACTTGAAGCTGATCGTATGGCCTGTTCGCTTTTACATTCTTCGAGCCTAACACATGCCCCTCCTCTCTCTCTCTTTTTTTTCTTAACTCAATAGACCTAAGCAATGCTGCGACTAGTTACAACCGATTTGGTTAGTTGAAAAGCCCGAATTATGCCGCCTTCAAATTGTTGTTAGCCTCTAGCCGACTGGCGGTTTGTTAGTGGTAGGCGTAGTCGGGGGCGTTATTTGATAGCTTCGATAAGAATCAAAAGCTTAAAGCCGTGTTAACGGTTTTATTTTTTGGCCCAATTTTATTTGGCAATTTGCATTTTGTTGGCGACTAAAGTTAAAAACTTGCTCATGAAACGAACTAACCCAGTGGCTGGACCCATATCGAATGTATATTGACTGCGTTCATAATTTTTGACATGGCCGTAAAATACGTCTCGTGAGGGGTGTGGGTGGGTAATGGGAAAGGGGTTGGGCAGTGGTATGGGTGTATAGCCCGCTTCTCAAAGACAAAGCGCCTGCGAGCTATTTGCAGTCGTCACACGAATCAAAACAATAATGGATAATAGAACGGCATGCCAAAGATGAAATACTCTTGTCTGGCTGGCTTACGGGTTTTAAAAATTGTTAATTAAATTGGTCAAGATATCTTTAAAAACAGAATAAAATTTCCATTCAAAAACTCACTTTTCAATCGATTCTTCCTTTTTCGGCTATATCATGCTATGATATAACATATATGATAATATATGATCATATATGATTTCAACATGATTTGGCTTATATGATAGCTTGGTCCAGATATAATAAGAAACAATAAAGCTATTTTTACAAGAAATAAATTTTTACTTTTTTATTCTATGAAAGGTATATGTTATAGTGGTCCGATTCCATAACTTTAAAACTGACAGACAGACGGACAGATTTACATGACTCTGGCAAGTTGGCTGTTTATGATGATCACGAATGTATATACTCTATAGAGTATGTATATACTCTATCTGTTACACAGTCAACGACACAACTATAATACTCTAAAAGGGTATAATAAAAATGAAAATGAAAATAAAAATAAAAAACAGCATCAAACTCGTTTGTTGCATTGTTTTGGTTTAAATCGTCGCCGCTGAGGTTTGGCTGCGAGTTTATGCAATGCATTTAGTCAATAGATTAAGGAGCCGGCTATACACCCAATGTCTAACCGAAAATATGTATGTGTATGTATGTATATATATGTATGTGTGTGTGTATGTGTAACAAATCGTGACTGCATGAAGTTGCCGTTAAAATCTATGACTACGCGGCAATGCTTCGATCCAAGTCACATGCACATTTTTAAGGTGGAGCTCGTTGTGATTTCTTTTGACAATATATTTACGTATACCCTGTAAACAGCACACCTTTACGATCTTGATAAACAAGAGCTTCCGCCTATTTAAAGATAAAGTCTTGATTTTTTGGATTAAGAGCAAGTCCGTATAGGATGGCCTTCGACTGTTTTCCTCTTAGGATACCTGTGCCCAAATTACAGGGTATGCCCCAGCAAGCACACTCAACTATATTTGAGCTGCCTGTTTTATATATATTGTTTTATTTTTTACTTTTTTGCTGTTCGAAACGATTTAAAGGCAGCCAATGCATTGATTATACTAAAGTACACACACGAATGGATTTTGGGTATATGGACTAGCGTAATCTTTATTAAAGACAGGCTATATGCCATTGCCCACCTGGCAGCGGATATTTATGTGGGTTGGGCAGAGAGCGGCGGGACGAGAAAGCGTGCGGCGCAACAGGAAATTCATTTACATAATTTTTGTGCTGTCCCTGGGATCCTTTGCGCTTGACTGTGCATTATCCTTTTAATAAGCATCACACACACAAGCATACACATACACACACATGGCTAGCCGTGTGGATAATAAGCCTATCAAGGATTCAATTATATAATGAGCTTAATTTATGTTGCGCCGCTTTCAACCATTCGACTCGCCGATGGATCAACACGGAACTGAATTATGTTCGCGGCGACAGTTGTTGTTTGCGGTCTCATTTTGCAAGGATGTGCCGTGTCGTCTTTTGGGTACTTTTTTTTTAAATGATTTATTTTCTCATAATTGTCAATAAAATGCTGCACAATTTGCATTTGCTGGCTTTTAACCCTTAACGGATTGCGTGCAGAGCAGCATGTAGATCATCTCAGTCAATTCCAGCACGTACTCTTCAATTAAACATTGCATACAACTTGTTTTCTTTCTTTTCATGTTTTTTGGGAGTATGAGGCCAGAAATAGTCAGTGAGTTCCCGTATCCTCAAAGCAACGATTTATTTAAGGTAGAGAGAGCTATATGGATAACTATCGTTCGTTAAATACTTATACATATTCAAATGAACTTTTAATCAGCGCGGCGATAAAAATAGGTTCATCTTTATCTCCAGTCTATGTCTACATTATTTGGCATATTGATTTTTATAAATACATATTATAATTTTAAAGAGTTCAAGGAAATATAGAAAAAAGAGAGAAATAAATAATTTGGAACTAAAATATTAACGTACTATTTAAAACATTTAAATCAAAAATAATATTTCAAAAATATAATTAAAAAATGTAATAAATAACTAAGGCCGTAGCTACGTACATTCTTTTATGTTTTGCTAAAGGGAAATACACAACAAGTTTTTAATAGTTATATGATTCTATATTCGATTCTATGGGATTCTAATTAAAGTTCATATGTAGCCGCTTATATGAATTCTATCACATTCTTTCTATTCACACATTATCCTTTGTAAATCCTTTACATCATTTACAATATTGATTGAAAATAAAAATTTAAAGTAGACAAAACAAAATTATTAAATTAATAAAACTTAACAAAATATTTAAATATGGCTCTCAAGGTAAATCTGTTTTCAATATTTTACTATATTATAATTTATTATCTAATTAAAGCTTATGCTTCGGGGCCCGCATTCAATTGTGCCCAAATTTATGTGCCCAGCCACAAAAATTGCGTAAATATTAATTTCTCACCTATGCGTACGCATACTTACGGCCAGGTAAATCATATTGTCTGCTGTCAAAAACTGTTTAATACTCTTTATGTACTGTACGCATACATGTGCATATGTATGTAATTAAAAACTTTTATTTCATATTAATTGCATTGAAAGCCGCCTCGGCCACAGGCAGTTTATCAACAGGCAGCTCATAAATATAAATGAGCACAATTTTTATTATATATTTTTCGAATTTTATTTTTTTTTTCTTTGCAATTTGTCGCGCACAAAGCAAATTTTATTTTAATTGAAAATTATGCCATGGCATTAACATTAATCGCAAATTGATGGCAAAACTCAAACCGAAGCGAACCGAAACGATCCTCGGCACAAAATTTAAGGAAATACCTCAAAGCAATTGAAGGCGTAGTTTTGTTATTGTTTTATATACTCTATTGCCAACTTGTTGGCCGTCAGATTTTAGCCTCAATCAAATTGCGAGCCGGCATTATACTTCTTTTTTTATTTTTGGCTTATCGCTTTTGTGCCATTTGCATATGTCAGCTGGGCGGCTATTTGTTGGCTCTTTGCTTGGCCAACAGCCGCGCATAAATTGTTTTCTCATGTGTGCCAAATATTTGACTTACGCGCCCAGTAAAAATAAAATATCCGGTCGTTACGCCGACTGCACAATACTCTGTTCCCAGCTGAAAACAAGTTAAGTGTTATAGATATCATCAAGACTTTACTATCAAAGAAGAGTAATTCTAGTTTCAAAATCATATTCATATTCTACAGTCGATAAAAATGTCTTCTGGTAATAGAAAATGGGTATAAAGACAACCTGCTCATTTTTATACAGTTTAGTTAGGTTTACTCTAGGAAAACCTCTTAAGTTGTGAATATGACAGATCCCGATTGAGCTGGGGACACATAAAAAACTTGAGTGTTTAAGCTTGCAAAGTTCAAACATTTGGCTTAGGTAAAACCAATTTACTCTCTTCACACTGCACGAACAGAGTATAAACAAAAATGTACGCACAGGTAAATCTCCCTGCACGTGTGCGTGTGGACGGGGCCCGCTTTTTGTTATCCGCCCATAAATCAATTAATTTTGCGAACATGCAAATGCAATTGTGCAGCGCCACCTGGCGACAGTGGTGGAAACCTACAACGCCGCGAACAAGTGACAACTGGAGGCAAAGTTTTATCTGCTTGTCAAATGTGTACGACAAATAAACGAGCATCTAGCCTCAATTTATAGGCTCAACTATGCAGTTATTGCAGTCATATATCAGCCAGGCTTTATCTCAGACATTTTGTTTCATAAAAGTTTCCGTTTCGCATTAACCAGATATTGCTGCATGTATATATTGAACGACTTTTGCCAGAGTCTCATAAATTTGTTTTTCCTACCAACGCTGCATAAATGAAAATCATTTGCATACTTATAAGTAGATGGCAAATGTTTTGACATGCTGTTGTTGCTGCTGTTGAGTCTCTGCTCGTGGCGGATGTGCGCTCGAAGATCAAACAACAGACCGTTAGTTACTTCGAGTCGTTGCATCAAGTATACGCGCCGTTGCCCGCCGCTATTTGTGAATGGTTAATGCGATTGGGTTAGCTGTACATCAGTTAAGAGATTTGCCATTTGCATGGATGGTCCATAGGATGAGACATCAACTTTACCAAGTCAATTGTCGTGACTGCTTGCATATAATTAATTATAAGCCAGCAATTAATTATCTTTCAATAGAGATAAAAATAGATTTCTGTTTCCCACTTAAAAAATTAAGTTGGCTTTAAGCATCTTTTGACCCAGTTTTGTTTACAGAACAAACAGACAAACTGTTTTACACTTAATTTATCTATCTGAATTGTTAATATTTTTTAGAATGTCTTAAAGATACCTCCATTACCAAAAAGTTTATCCTAGTTACACAAACTATTTCCTTCGTTATTTTAAATGCACCCTTTAGCAGCTAAATATCAACATTATATATATTGCATTAACATAAATTCTAACAGCTTAACATGAGCATGCTTTCAACATTTGTAAAACAATTATACATCCATCGAAACAAATCCTTTGATCAAAAGCTAACCAACTTTTATTAACATGAAAATCGCGTCTTGGGACAACTTGCTTGTTTGTTTTTATTTTTTATTTATTTGTTATTCTGCAATTAGCATTGCATTTTGTATCGTGATGTCACTACAAATTTATGTCTAGACTTCACAACAAGATTGTTGTTTCATGCGGCCCTCACAGCATTGGCAATAGTTTTACATGCAGTTGCCCCCACTGAAAAGTATCATAAAACATCACAAATGTAATATATCTGACTTGCAAATACAAAAATTATACTTATTTAAGAGAAGACTGCACGACTAGCAGTTATCCTTTGTGAATTATAAATTATGTTAACTCATATTTCCCCAGTTCAACACTAGAGTGGCTTAAATTGGAAATAGAAAAGGAAGTTGATATGCTGTTAAATAGATAGATAGATAGATCCCTTAATGGTCAAACATTTCTGCGGGCATTTGTGATCATTTGGAGTTTTTACTGGGAAACCGTAACTCCGGGACATTTCTTTAGCAGAATAAACACACATAGCTACATAAATATACATACATACATATATATATTCAGTCCATATATCATTGCCATTCACACACTTTAACATAAACATTGACACGATCTGTAACATTATGGATTATTCCTGATAGATAAAGATCTAACAGAAGAAGAGAAACGGAGGAGTGTTCAGTTCTCAGAAAATCGCTTCGATCTTCTACAGTATTTATTTCTTTATTTTTAAATGTTATTAATGCTGTTATCATGTGAATGTTCTGTCATTATTGCTGTTATAAACTTGAACTGCTTTTGATATCTAAGAATCTAGATTTCAAATTTGATACCTCCAGTTATTTGACATTTTTTATATAAAATCTCTAATATATATAAATATGATCATATGTACATAGTGTCATATCCATATTGGGTATAAAATGTCTTCTATGTTGAACAAGATATATATAGCCGTACTTAACCCTTTATTAGGTAAACTCTATTGATAGGGTATGAAATACAAAACAATTGTCAACTGTTTGACATTTTGCCTCTCACTACTCTCAGCTATTGTTGTTGTTGTTTTAGTTGTTGCTGCTGTTGTTGTTGCATTTACTGCATGTGGGCAATAACTATGCAATCATATTAAATGCAATGCTAATGCGGCTGTTAATTAGACGCAAACCGAACTCTCGCACCTAATCTAAATGGCAAACGCGAATATTAAAGCTTACTTAAGACTGCCGACTGCCCCACTCCACCTCCCTCAGCACAACGTCCGCCAACGTCCCTTGCCACATGGAATGTCGTGCAGTCGATTGTAATGGGTGCGGACTGTGCCAACCTTCAAATTTCGTGAGCTACAAAGATTGTTGCTGTTCAAATGTCAAAGGTGAAAAAGAACTTCCCTGACAAATTATGAATTGGATTTGGATTTGGTTTTGGTTTGGGTTTTGGTGGTTGGAATTGGTGTTGCTTGATGCGAAAGTCTCGCATGTGATGGCAGCAGTTGCACAACCGACTTGACAGAGATTTGCGTGGCACTCATAAAAGGCAGGTCGCCGATGTTGCAAGTCGTCTCCTCTGCCCCGTTGGCCTCTTGCTATTAACTAAATAAATCTCAACATGACGACGCGTTGACTACTTGACCATAAATGTCAAATACGCAGGCCGCGCGCGTTTCGCACGCGGTTTTTTTTGGCTTGCAGTTTATTTTGGTGCTTCTACCCTTTGCCGTGGGTATATTACTTTTGTCATGGCGAGAAAAACATAAGTTGTTGCTGCATCTTTATTTAAAGTCAAACGTTATACTTTGTCTGTTCCTTTGTAAAAATAATCTTCCATTTTGTTAGATATGTATATCGGCATGCATACGACTTTTTGCATAAGGTAGTATATATGTCAAAGTCGACCCAATAGGATTACTATGTCATATAGCTGACATGAGAGCCAACAACTGGTTATGATTCTTTACAAAAGCATTTTTTTTTTGTATTTGTAGAAGTCTTAATTAAAACTCACAAAAACTTAGAAATGTTGCATCAAATCATTGATTTGTTTTTTTTTTTAAATTATTTATATATTGTCTGCAAGTGTATTTATTATTCGGCCCACCAAAATTAATATTCCCATATTTTTTAACGCCTGACACATCAAGGCGGCAGTTACCGCGTACCCGCCCTCCGTGTGTGTGTCATGTAATCTGCTTGAATTTATTGCGTTTAGCTTGCGTTTTGCTGTAATTCGATTTGGTTGCAACAAAAGCAACAACTGCAACAACAACAAAATCCGCTAGCTTTAATTTATGTTCTGCCTGTTGTTGTTGTTGCATAAACATTTATGATTTATAAGCAACTTGGCGACTTACCCGTAAACAGCAAATATCCACAAAAGACGATCAGCACAGCGAACGTGAGCCTTGGCAACATGTTGCTAAACGCGAATGTTGCCAGTTAAATGATGTTGCTAAGCTGGCTGTTGCTTGATTTGTTGCCGTTGTTAATGTGTTTCTTTTGACCTTTTGACAAAGCAAACACAGTCCAATCAGCCAGGCGACAGACAACAAATCCACTTTCCAATCCAATCTACGAGCCGCAAGGTAAAAACCGCGCCTAAGTAAACGCGCGCGACTTAAAAACGCGTGCAATTTTTTAAGCTAGTTGAATTAAAAAGCGTTTAAATGTTGTTTATTTTGTTGTATTTTGAATTAGCTGCAGCTGCAACATAAATTTTGGTGGCAATTACACGGCTTGAGTTTTGCTTGCCACACCAAGAAAAAAGTAAAGCGTTTTGTGTGTTAAATTTGCATTGAGTTGGCCCATAAAAAAATCAGCTAGTCGCTGTTGTTGCAGTTGCCTAATATGTGGCACAAAGTAGCGGGCGGGCGACTGTTGTTTGCAGTTGCAGTTGCCGCAACAGTAGCAGCAAACAATAGCACACGAGTATTTCACTAGTCACACACACTTTAGCACACATACACACAGAAGCACACACGGTTAAACACACATCACAAATTTGATATTTGTTGTTATTGTTATTATGCTGTTGCATATGTATACTTTGTCTCCAGCTGCCAGACAAGAGTTGTTGCATGCAACACTGCTTAATTTAGTGGCAAATAATATTGTTTAGATATTATATACTTTTAAGCCAATTCCAGTTGTCGCGCTCAACGACCGTTCGCTTGGCGTTTTCAGCTTCAACTGATTTTGTGTTTTTCAATTTTTCAATTGTCTTGGCTGTATTTTTCGCAACGAGCATCCACAGCAAGCAAGCTTCACTCACAACTTGAGTCGAAACTTGAGTCGCTTTTGCTTTGAGCCTGGCCCCCAACTCGTTTGTCGTGCCTCCAAAATAAAAAAATTAAACAACAAATCTTGTCGCTCAGCTGTGCTCGGTTTTAATTGTGCTAACTAGACTTGGCCTTACGCAATTGCAAATCAAATTAAATCAAAGCGCCTGATGAGTCACACACGCACACACACACAGCTAGTGAGATCGGAGAGACCCTAGTCTCAACCTTCGCCTCGAGTCGCAACGCGTCGTTAGGAACCTAACAAAATAAATAATACTTTACCAAAATATATGAATCCAAGTCGCGGCTCTGCATCATGTAATTAAGAAGTTTTTTTCCGTTTTGGCCAGAACTGAAAAACCTTAACTTCGTTGCTTAGAAGGCCTCCTTTCATTTTGTACTTCTCTATAAACATAGTATACATACATACATATATATATTTATAATATTGTTTTTGGCTGCTGCTAATCGATGCTAAAGTGGAGCGTCGAGCATCTTGTATGCAACTCGCGTTGCCGCTGACCTTGTGGCCAATTTTGTCATTGTTATTGTTCTTGTTGGCTGATGCTGCCACAGAACCAGGGATAATATGTCTCCAGACGCTCCATAAAAAACCGGCACCTGAAAGCAGTTGCTTCTATTTGCCAGGGCAGGAGTAAATGTAAGCGGAGGGAATTTTATATTTATCACTTAATAAAGGCTTGTCGAAGTCTTCTACCATGTCTAAAAGTATATATTGCATACTCGATCTGTATAGCTATAGGGCATTGCCTGTCTGCACATAAGATTCTTCGTGTTAGATCTTCAAACTCATAAGTTACAATCTATTCAAAATTAACGACCATATTGATGGTTTGTGCTGAGCGAGGGCCTACTGTAGCTCTAACAAACGGTTAAGCCACTTTTGTGGCTTGGTACACACTTGCCAGCCTCTGCCTGCCCAAGGGTATTAAATCTTCGATATTTCAAGCTCTTTCCAATCCCGACACCTTTTATTTTTTGTGAGCTTTCAGTCTGGAGCGCATTTTGATGTGTATTTAGCCTGATTTATTTTAGGCGCCTGCCACGCTGACTAGCATGCCTAATTAGCCTGGTTTATTTTCGATTTTAGACAGGAACAACTTTCAAGGCCTCTCACAATTCGCATAAATCATAATCACATTAGGCAGGGGCTGGGCTGGGGCGTGCACAAAACACAACTTTTGCTTCCACGAGTCGCCCACATCAGATCATTAAAATTAAATAGCACGAATTATCTATTATATAAACAAATAAAAATTACAAATAGCAAAAGTTGATTTCTCATTACAACTCTGAGGCACGCACCGCAAAGAAAAAGTGCTCTAGTTGGGAGTGCCTGACTAAAAGATGCCCTTAGCGCTGGTCGAGCTGCCGCTACAATCATTTTAGCTTTATTCTATACATAAAGAAACACGCTTCTTTCCTTAGACCCATCCTATGGAAAATATGTTCTTGACTAACTTGGGTTTTTATTGTGCGATCCTTATGAAATTTTCAGGACATAAATATATCATCCGAATATGTTTAAATGCCCAGGCTCAAGATAATTTTCATACCTAGAATGATGTCTCCAGCTCTTATAAACTCCGATATGTGCCAAAAAACATATCGATTTCACGAAAACAAAACAAGTCATCGCTGATATACAGGGAGCTGCGTTCAAGGTCTGAAGTCTCCCGAGATCCATTTACCATTCATATTTTGTATAGAATATACTGCTGCATACATTTGTGCAAAACCATTATACCCTTCTTAAACATTTTTAATGGGCAGCATGCGCAATGCGGCGGCTAACGAGGTGGCTCAAAGCGCCAGTAAATTGTCCGTCCGTAATTGATAAACTGGCCAAATGTAGTGGCTTTGCGATTGAATGAGTTACTTAGTTACACACACACACACACACACACACACACACACATACACACACTCTTCAACATTTTGTGCAGCCGAAATTGCGCGCAATCATCTTTTACTTATTTAATTTTTATTTTATTTTTAATTTTTACTATTTCAATTGCTTGCTAATTGTTTTAATGGGCGCTAAATGCAGCTGCTTCAAATTAAGAGCGAATTATTGGCAACTAAAATAATTAAAGCCCCCAACTTTTTAGTATGCGCTTCCTCAGTGGTTTTATACCAAACGTTTTGCCGCAAGGTTGCTTTTCGTGTGCCCCAAACGTTTCAATGGTCGTTTTTATAGAGCTTCCGACTGTGACGACAGTTGTTAAATACATCAAAAGAAACGCAGCTGCTTCTTTTTTAGAGCGAACGCGTTTCTTAATTTTTAAAACAAACAAAAGTCTATCAGAAAGAATTCCCCATACTAACAGCATCTTAAGTTATAATTTCTTTAAGATTTTGTTTCGTATTTATAAAACAAACAAAAATCTAGTACAAAATATTCCGCAGTCTTTAAATGTGAACATTTCGGAGTAAGTTTGTTTTAGGACATGAAATCAAGTAAAAATCTTAAGTTATAAAAACTTTTTGAAATAGCAGCAAGATCTTTTAAGAATTTTGTTTTGAGCTACAAAAAAGTTCATGGCAACTATTTGGTTTATTTCAGAGGAGCATCTTAATTATTGTTATTGGTACAAGTAAGAAATATGCAATTGTTTTACTCATATGTGTACTTTTTTTTTTAACCATTGCTAGATGATTGTACGATAGGGTATTTGTGTTTCGTATATAGCGGAATAGTTACGTTATTTTGACAATAACCAAGAATTCTTATAGCCAAGAGCGCATTGACTTCAATTGTTGCGTGCTTGCTGGTCAGCCGAAAGCATAAAAGCATAGGCTCAAGTCTCGAGATTTGAGTGCCTAGATATTATTATTGTTACACTTTTAAAGCCACACTCGACAAGTTCTGAAAAGCCTGACAGACTGACTGACTGACTGACTGACTGACTTATTGGCTGACTGACTGACTCGCTGTTGCCGTAGGAAGTGTGTGTGTGTGTGTCTGTTGCGATTACTTTGAAGTGCGCACCGAAATTGCAGATTATTGAGAAAACTATTTTCGATGCTGGCCATTAAAACTAATTGGCAAGCAGCTGAGAACGCTTAAATCTCATATGTATTTATGGCCAGCAATTAGGTCGTGCCTATTAAAAATTGTATGAACCCAAAGCCATAGAGCATATCTCATTGCGTGTATGCCCCTCCGGCGACTCTGGCTGGGACAAGGTCAAGTGTAAATTGATTTGATCTCGACTCGTGTCGTTGCGTCGCGCACTTTAAATGCATGTGTAAAACAATTTATACATTTTGGCTGCCCTGCCCCCCAATAAAAAAAAAAAACGTTTCGTTTTAATGATGTGCCAACGTTCCAATATGGCACTCATTTACACATTCGCCCCGATCTAAGATCTCCGATATCAAAGCCTGCTGCCATTTATGGTAGAACCGAGCGATTGGCGCGAACTTGCCTGTCATCTGCAACAAATCAGCTGTCATAAGCCCAAAGCAGCGACTGCATTTTCATTTTTGTATGTATACATTTTTTTTTTTTGGTGGTTTTTACAATCACTTTCAAAAGTCCCACAACAACAATAACAATAAAAGCAACAACAATAAGACTACTCCGGCCAGCTGATGCTTGACTGGGAGATACCCTTTAACCAGCTGTGAATTTCCTTAATGTACCTTCATGCTCAGGCGTACTTTAAACAAATACAAGCTTTGAAAAATTGCTAAAACTTCTGCTGTTATAGGAAAAATAAAATCTATTTGTTAAGTTGAAGCATATATATAAAAAAAAAGTTTGAATAATTGTATTTATTCATTCTTGTATAATAAGCAACTTTAAAAAACTTGATGCTTGAAACACATTTCCACCCGGGTTGATGGGATTTACTGAAGAGCGTGAAATGCATCCCGAATGAATTTTCATATTTGACTTTGTTTTAAACCCCAAACGTCGCACATAAAGCATTTGAGCGGCGTTTGTATCCAAAATGGGTCGATTTTCCAAAATCTGCCAAATTTCTTCTCAAGTTAATTATCTTGCAAAATGAGTTTGAATCCAATCGTGTGATATAATCAAAAGTCTCATGAGCTATCATCTGAGATATACTACAAATTTCTGGTTCTCAGCTTACCCTATTAATATTATATAATATATTTATATATATTGTTATGTATTTATGGATTTGAGGGCATTATGCCAAGTTCATAGATGCTAGCTCAAAGAGTTACCGAGCTGGACGCACTCAAACAGACAGATAGACAGGCAGACGTGACTATACGGACTCAGTTTAGTTCTTGGTCAAGAATATACATGTACATTTTATAAATCTCAGATATAACAACATGCACAATAGAAGGGTATATTCAAATCTCTCATTTACAAATATGGTATAATATATATTATACAATATTATGCTGTTTATGTAAATTTCCAATTTGAATATACCCTTCTCATAGACAACTTCAATGGGTATACCCTGTATACATGAAGACAAGTGTATCTAACCAACTTGCTGATAATGATCATTCGCCGAAGAAGCATTGAGAAATGCACAATTAAAAGTGGCAACTCGAGTGGTGCTCGCCATTCACCTGCAGCAGGCAGGCAGGCAACAGCCAGGCAGGCGGCTGACTCTTGTAGTCACCTCGTATCATTAGAATGTCTTTTAATGGTGATGCCCCCAACTCAGCTCTTCCAACTCTATTGCAGGTGGTGAAGAACACGAAAGACAAACTTGGCAACTGTGCCGCTGAAACGCTGGACAACATCACCGAGCGTTTCCGGCTGCTGCATGGCCAGCTGCAGAATGCCCAACTGCAGGCCATTGAGATGCTGCGCGAGTCCAGCCTGTCGCCGCAGGTGCAGCTGAATATGGCAATGAGCCAACTGAATGGCTATGAGACGGTTCTAAAGGTGAGCAAAGCGCCGTCCCTCCCAGATTACAATCTACTTATATATATGTATTTTACATTTATCTATTTAATTTAAATTGTCTACTTTTCCCTAGAACCTACGCCAAATCCTGCACAGCGGTATTAATGATCGTTTTGAGGTGCCGCAGGATATTTGGCTCAAGGATGTTATTGTGATCATCACTGAGCACCTGGAGAAAATACCCACCTATGTGCAGGTTACCAAGATCAACAACAATCCCTATCAGTAAGTGTGAAACAATAAGATTCTTTTTTATATTTATTTATTTATTTTACCTATTTATATTACCTTATAATAATAATATTAGTGTTTAAAGAAAGAATTCGTCTATACCTTATAGTTCACATATTTTCCGCTGATCTTTTTAAATTTTAAAAAATGATCTAATAAAAAGGTTAAACTTAAACCCTATTTGTTTCAAATTTTCTGAACTGTTTTGTCCTCTGACAGCTTAAACACCACCAATAATCTATCGGAACTGATTGAGAAGCATTTTGAGTGCCACTTTGTGGACCCCCAAATTAAGGTGCGCTTCAATAACGAGTACGGTCATCAGAGCATCATCTCGGACAGTAGCCAGCCGCACAACTCGCTCGACTCGAGCGTGAGCAATTCCTGGCCGGACCAGAAAGCAGCTCACCCGAATCCTGCTACGGGCTCAGCACACGGCAAAAAGCAAAAGCGTCGCCCCAAAGAGATCAAAAGCAGCTGCAGCTCAATGAATAGCAACGTTGTTGAGCAACCGGACCAACAGCACAACTTTGTGCACACATTCTCTGCCATGGATATCAGCAAGTCGAATTCGATGCAATCCGCATCCAATAATCTTTTGAATCATATGGGCGACTGGTTCCACACTGATGCAATGGTGCGTGTCCGTTCGATTCAATCCCCGGAGGATTTCTACGTGCAGTGCATCAATGCGGCCCAACGCATACGCGAGCAACTGGAGGCATTTGCCGAGACGCCCGACTGCAAGCCACCAGATGTCATTGTGGTGGGTCAGCAGTACATCACGTGCCACAGTCAAACCGAAATGGATCGCTGGCATCGTGCACTGGTCAGCCAGAAGGCGGAAATGCGTGATATCTATAATG
Organism: Drosophila novamexicana; assembly: GCF_003285875.2. Classification (NCBI taxonomy): domain Eukaryota; kingdom Metazoa; phylum Arthropoda; class Insecta; order Diptera; family Drosophilidae; genus Drosophila; species Drosophila novamexicana. The sequence continues at coordinate 2,192,454 of NW_020824808.1, read as the reverse complement.
TCTTCTTGCCGGACATCGGTCTCTCCCATATGGTGCACAGCAACAAGTAAGCTAATCTTTGCTTTTAAATAAATTCATCTCAAGTTAAACTCAAATCACGTGCAGCTTCCGTCGCCTGCCCGACCATCTGGCAACGCTGCCGTATGCCGCCGTCCACTGCAGCCTGAAGCAGCTGATGCCGAGCAATGGCGGTACCGAATGGGAACCACAGGCGGGCGCCTTTCTCAAACAGATGGTGCAAAAGTACGTTTAACAGTTTTAAATTTATCACTTGGCTAGAAATTGATAGAATAACTGATTGGGTGACTGACTGATTGATTAAGGAACTGACAGAGTGATCGATTAATTAATGGACTGATTGATTAATATATGAACTGACAGTCTGGTTGATCAGGCATTCAGATAGTCTGGTTGATTCAGACTGACTGATCGTTTGATGGACTGATTGATTAATTTATAAACTGACATAAGTTAGGTTAAGTTAATGGATTAACTAACACTTATGTTGATTGATGATCCTGATTAAGTGATAGAGACATTGATTGAAGATGGATTAACTGACAGGTTCATTGATTAATCGATAAGTGGACTTATTGTTGGATAGACTGATTGATTGATAAGCCATTCCAACTTATTAATTACTAATTAACAGGCTGGTAAACTGACTTATGTACGTACTAACTAATTGTGTGATTGACTCGTTGACTGATTGATTGAGGAGGGATTGACAGACTAATTAATTACTTGACTAACTGACTAATATATGGATTAATTGTCTGTTTATAACATTGTTTGATGCTCAATTGACTGACCAATGAATTAATTGACTGATTCCCTAATTGACGGGTGGACTCGCTGATAAATTTAATGATTTACTGAATAATTGACAGACTGGTCTATCATTTGAGTATAAAGAATAAAAAGGGATGAAATCCCGATTGCCTTCCTTCTATCTAGAATTTAAAATATTTTGTATATTCAATTTCATCCGCTAGCAATCCAGTGCACGTTACTGTTATGCGCGCCTCGGGATCCCAGTTCTACGAGGTGGATCTGATCATAAACAACTACGAGTCAAACATTTCGGTGCGTGAATCTTTTTTATACACAGGCATGGCCCGTGCACGTGGACTTGCCGCCGCGCAGGTTCCGCAACCACAACAGTTGATGGCGTTGCAATCGCAGAGATTGCCGAAATTTGTGCCCCATGTGGGGGATGTGCTAATAATCCAGATGCTCCATGTTGAGCATCCGCAAGAGTTCTATGTAATGCCGCACGAACTGGAGCTGAAACGATGCACTCTGCAGCGCGAGCTGCAAGGCTTCATGGATCACCTGAGTCTCAGCCAGCTGGAGCCCATCTATTTGGGTCGCCTTCAGCTGAGCTGTGTGCTACAGTCGGAGGGTCAATGGCAACGCGCCTGCATTGAGCATATGCTGCCCGAGGGTGAGTTATGATCGGCAGCCCAATTGGCCAGCTCCGCAACTGATGTTTACTTTTCTCTCGCAGGTTATGTGCAAGTACGTCTGGTGGACAGCGGCATCTCGCAGAAACTCTACTGGGATCAGCTGTTTATGCTGCCACACAAGTTCTGGACACAAGAGCTGGCCATCAAGTGTCGCCTAGCCGATGTGGAGACACTGCAGGCGCATAACTATGCTTGGACACCAGCTGCAATTGACGCGTTCAAGCAGCTAACATCGAATCCCAAACTTCAAATGGAGGTGGTCTATGTGCGCGACAAGGTGGCCCATGTCGCGATCCATTTCACGCGCAGCGGCAATGAGCAAAACAATGTGGGCGCCATGCTGGTGGCCCAGGGTCATTGTCAGTCCAGTGGCGAGAGCAGCAAAGTAATTAAGCCGCAGCCTGGACGATACTCACATCTAGATGCGGATACCCGCAAATTGATTGAAGAGGCCAAGTTGCAATTGCAGCCATCGATGCCTGCCAAGACGTTAGATAGACAGAATCGCTCACAAATCGACGTGATCTACGTAGAGCATCCGGGTGAATTCTATGTGACGCTCACACATTTCGTCTCGGCCCTTGCTAAGCTAAGGAAGACCGTACAGGTAAACGCCGACGAAATGTACCAGACCCATCCGCCCAAGCAAAATTGGCAGCCGGGTGATAAGTGCTTTGTGCGTGTCATGGCCAAGGGGGATCTGGAGCTGCTCTGGCATCGCGGCCAGATTGTTGGACCTACCCAAGGAGCCAACTCCAAATACAATGTGCGTCTGCGCGACATTGGCGAAGTGGCCCTGGGAGTACCTACCAGCAGCCTGGCCATCATGGATGAGGTTCTGGAGCGCGTCAGCAACAGCGCCTTGTGTTGTCGTCTGTATGGAATCATTCCAAATGGCGCTGATTGGTCACCGGAGGACATTGAGTTCTTCAAGACACAGCTACAGGCTTACAGTACACTGCATGTTATCGGGCATGGGCGCGATGGTGGTTGCACGCGTGTCACTCTGTGGGGCGGACACACCGAAATCAGTGGCCCCTTCTCACCGGCACGCATCAAGTATACGAACATCAATGAGCTATTTTTGCAGAAAGATCGGGCTTTAAGCGATCCACTGATTTTACTGCAACAGGATCTGCCATTGTTAGCCAGCAGCAGTAGTCGCAGTAGCTCGAAGGGGGAAGATGATGATGATGATGATGATGATTCTGAATTGCTTGCCTGCCTCGAAAAGGTGGGCAGAACTACAGGTATGCATTAATATTGACATATTTTTCAACAACAATAATTCCCGATGGTTCGGCCTGAAGCTTGCATTTGATCTAGAAATGTATTATTTTATATCCAGTCAACTCGGCAACAGAAAGTCGAAATTATGCAAAGTGTTATGACAATATCTTTAAGACTGAGAGTCCGGTGTTCATTGAAATGGATGGCCGCTAAAGCATGGCTATATCGACTGGCTGAGCTATATTTATGCTCATATGCATAACACATTTCCTGACAAAATAACAACACGCTTTACGCGCTTCTAATGATCACTTTTAATTGTTGCTTCTTTTATTTTAGGATCCGTGCCCTTGTCGCAGGATTCATATTTCAAACAGGATTTCGAGCATAACGATGAAATGCCACCACTGGAGCTGCTCAAGGATTTAAATATCAACGCACCCACCACTGGCTGCAGTGAGCCACCGCCGGCCTGGCTGCAGCCGCGTCAGTGCAAGAAAAGTATTTTTACCGCTCTACCCACCTATGTAAATCACCAGTGTGAGGTATACCTGAGCCTGGCCACCGATGAGTCGTTTATACATCATATGCGCAATTTGCTGGTGAAGCATTTTAAGCCCCTGCTGGAGAAACAGGAGCCCAGCATCTATGTAGTGGGTCAGCCCGTTGTAGTCATCTACCATTTGGACAATCTCTTCTATCGCGGCATTGTCCAGAGCAAGCTGAGTCCCAAGGGTGAGCACAAGGTGTACTATGTGGACTATGGTAATGAGGAGAAGGTAAAGCCGACCCAGATGCTACCCTATGCGCCGTTCCCACAGCTAAATTCCCTGTGCTGGCGCGTGGGAATCCACGGTGTGCAGCCCAAGCAGAAAAATTACTCATTGACGACAATGGACACTGTGCATCAGACTGTGGTGATGAAGCTGAGCAGCGTGCGCGTGGTGGAGACTCAAGGGGTCAACGGGCTGCCGCAATGCCAACTCAAGGTGGGCGACATGGATATAGCCACCATGATGTTGAACAACGAAATGGCGGTACGCGTGCCACCCCAGAGTGATCATGAAATTAAACAGAAGCGCGCAGAGATCCTTAATATCTTCAAGGTGTTCGATGAGCTGAAGCAGTTGAGCGAGTTCCAGCCGCCGATAATGGGCAGACAAGCCAATACAACTGCCCAACCGCCGCCGACTAAAAAAAAGTACCTGATGGACAGCAGAGAGATGCAGCAGATGCAGCGTTTGGATTGCCAAAACGATTTCGATTGCAAGGAGGCGGCCAAACAAAAGCTCCAAACGAGCGTCGATTTTGAGAAAGGGGACAGCGATGCAGATGATTCGGAAGAAAGAAATTCAACCGAGGGCTTTTCGGATGACTACGTCGACGAGGAGATCGATGAAGGTATTTCCAATGATGATAACGATGAAAACACAGCTAGTCCCGTAACAGAGCAGGCTAGCTTTATACCACCGCAGGGCATATCTGCCATGGATCAAATGCGTCGTCGCATTCAACTGCGCTATAAGGTATTTTTGATGCTGATTCCTTATACCGTAATCTGATGGTAAAACACGTTTTGTTTATTTAGCAGGAAAGGTTGGAGAGCGCACATTTCTCGCCAATGGACACTTCCACGGAGCGTTCCTATCACGACGGCGACGGCTGCTTTAAGCCACAATGTCTGCCCACGGGCGTCGATCAATTTACGTGCAGCATTGACAAAGTGTTGTCTGCCACAGAGCTGCAGATAACGCCACAGCTGACCGAATTTGCCAAGCAGCAAATTGTTTTGGCCCAGGAGACGAGCGCATTGATCAGGGAAGCTGCCCAGCTGAATCCAGTGCAGTTAAATACATTGTGTTTGGCCCGCTATAGTCGTGATAGTCAATGGTATCGCGCCGTTATCAAGGAGCTGCATCAAGCTGCCAATCAGGCGACTGTTTACTATATCGATTTCCATGACACCGAAATGTTGCCCTTTAACGATCTAAAGGTAATGCCCAAGCAGCTGTTTATGTTCCCGCTGCGATCATGCCGTGTCAAACTCTATGGCATCAAATTGAACAGAAACTTTGCGGACACATCCGTGCGTCAGGCACTCCAAGCGTGTCTATGTAAATATCCCTCGGTGTTTGCACGGGTTCACTATCCGATGAATTACAATGACAACAGTGACGATTTCGATGATTCGGATCCGGGTTCGTCCAGTGACTCCATCAGTCAAGGCTTTAAGCTTTACGAGGTCGATGTCTATGAGAATAAATACAAAACCGATCTGCTATATAAACCCTTAATTGACAGTCGAATGCTCGTATTGAAATAGTTATAAAATGACATGTTAATTAAATGTTCTCAATCAGAAGTAGCCAAAAAAAGATGCAACTACCAATTATTTAAAACATTGATCTAATTACATATTTGAATATGTACTTTAGTTTTATTTTTCTGCATATTTTAATATGTATTTTCTAATACATATTCTAATCTATCTATTTGATTTTTCGTTTTCAATAAATTCCTCAACTATTAAAGAAAAGATGACTTGCTATGCATTCTTTGTTTGGAGATGGTGAAAAACTAATAACAACTTTTTGTTTTAAATTTTATTGTTATTTAAAGTTTCCAAAAATGCGCTATAATTGGAATATTTCAAATAAATAAAATTATATTGTTGAATAATATGCCTCTTTTTCGTTTCGAATGTTTCCTATTGATTGGCATTCAAAAATTCTCGCTTTGAAATCCAAACATTTAGTTTGATTACAATCTGTTCTATGGAGCTTTACACGTTCATATTACGACCATTTAAAGTATATTTGAAATACCTGATATAGGATTGATATACCCAACCAAAAACATTTATTTACGATATTTATAATTATCCATAAATTGCATTTATTTCCTCCACAAAACGAATTTTATTTTGTATTTGTTTATGTTTTGTTGTTTTCATTGATTCTCGTTGAAATTTGTATGTAAGTTGTAAATATTTGAAAATTGTTTTGTTTTTCGTTTGTTTTTTTTGTTTGTTGTTTGTTTTTGTTTTTCATATTATAAGGTAATGTATTTAATTAATTCTCATAATGCTTATGCTGTGTTGTGTGTTCACTTATAAACTAGAAATTTTAACTAATCGCTTCATAATCGAAACCATCGCAAACAATTATTAAAAATAGCCTAGAGAAGTTGCAACTACTACAAAATCAAATATATATATATACATATATATATATATATACATATATATATATATATATTCTAGAAACATCGAGATGGTAATTACGTTTAGGTATATTCATTCAATATGACAGTTGTGTTCGTTTACTTTCGATCTCTGGTAGACAATTTTGTCTGTTTGGTTTAAAATATACGAAAAAATTATATAACATTTTCGAAAACGGTCTCCTGCAAATTGGTTGTGTACTATATATGTGTTAAGGGGTGTGTGTGTGTATTTGTGTGGCTTAGAATGTGCTCAAGCTTCGAAAACTCAAAAGAATAATGTTTTCATATAAAATTTAACCAATTGCAGCTAACTTAAATTAACTAGATGTTTGTTGCCGTTTACAAACGAGTTAAACATAAAAATATATGTATATGTATATGTATATATATACATATAAAGATAAGATAAGTAAATACAAATGATTAAAATTAATTGTGTTATTTAACTAAAATTGAGATGTTTTAAAATTAGGGCGTAAAATTAAATGATGATAATAATGAATATTGCACTGAACTAGGCATGTCATTTCACTAATTGTAATTATGTTTATAACTAAACAAAAATTAAAGCAATTTGTTTTAAAATATTTGTGTTTAACGTGTGTGTGTGTATATATATATGTGCGTGTGGGTGTTTGTGTGTGGTGGAAAGGAGCTGAGGGTGGGATCAAAGGGGGTGTTAACACTTTCACATTTAGCTAAGTCTCTTAAACCACATTCAAATGTACGATTAGTAAAATGTTATTAATATTATATAATGATAAATTGATTTCATCTTTGTTTTTGTTTATCAAGAATTGGCATTCGCATATGTATACAATACGTATATGTATGTATATATATAGTTTCAATAGGTAATACTAGTTTGTTTTTGTTAACACACACGTACAACATACACACACCCACATACATGCACAGAGAAGAGCCATGAACAGCTAGCTAATTAATGAATTTAACTTTAGATAAGTCGATTAGTCGTTAGTATATTGATTTAAACCTCGACGGTAAAAGGATCCCGCGAATGATGTATCTTCAGATGCTTATTGTGATTGGTCTTTGTCGTCGAGCTCTTGCCGCAGATGGTGCAATGGAAGGGACGCTCTCCAGTGTGGATGCGCCGATGCTCGATCAGATAATAATGACGATGAAAAGACTTGTCGCACTGGTCGCAGGTGAACTTCTTGTTGCCATGATGCTCCCGTCGATGCCGCATATAATTGTATTTACGTATGAACTTGCAGCCGCAATACTCACAGGTGTAGGGCTTGATCTGCTTATGGGCATTCATGTGGTTCTTGAAGTCCAGCTCGCGAACGAACGCCTTGGGGCAGTATTCGCACTTGAACGGTTTGGCCGTGCGATTCGCATGCACCCACGAATGTATCTTCAGATTCCATTTGGTTGAGAAGCTCTTGTTGCATATGGCGCAATCGTATTGCGGATCCGTCGAATGTGTAGCCATGTGCGCTTTGATGGAGGTCTTGGCAAAGATCTGCTTGCACATGGGACACTCCATCGGCTCGGCATAATCAAACTTATCCGAATGGGCCAGTCGAATGTGCCTACGCAGCGAATTGGCATGTACGAAACGATCGCAGCAATACGGACAGCACTTGGGCTTCAAGTCGTGGGTCTCCTTGTGCCACAGGAAGCGCGCCTTGGACGGCAACACCTCGCCACAATGGCACACGTACTCCTTCTTGCGCACCATCATTTTGGTGTGACGCTTGCGATGCTGTGTCAAGTTCGAATAGCGCTTGAACTTTTTGCCTAAGAACAAGAAGAAGGGATGCTTAACTAATTATCCCTGATTGATATTTACTTTCAACAACTTACCGCATATCTTGCACTTGAGCGGCGTCTGGCCCGTGTGCATGCGCATGTGTTCCACTAGCGCGCTGCGCACCACAAACTTCTTGTCGCAGACATAACAGCCGAACTCCTTCCAGCCCAGATGCCTTTTCAAATGCAGTGAAAAGTTCTTCCAGCGATAGAATTTCTTGCCACAGGTGAAACATTCAGCGGGATGCTCTGTCAAATGTGCATCGTACAGCTTTACTGAGGGGAAATCGGTGCGGCACACATAACAGAGGAATATAGATTTCTCCATGGCCTTTTGCTCCAGCTCGCTGAGATTGTTGCGCTCCTGGCCTAGCTTTGACTCATTGTAGGCAATGAGCATGCGATAAAGAGCAGCTAGCTTGGCAGCTGGTGTGGTCATGGCTAACGGCGCTATGGCTGGCTTCTCGTCCAGCTCTGAGACGTTGGCTGGTGGCTTCATGTCCGCATCGCGACCATTATCAGCGCTGGCATCTAGCAGGTCAGCATCCTTGACGTCAGGCATATCCATTTGGCCAAGCAGCTGCTCCGATGAATCCTGTTTATCTTGGCAGTGTTCCTGCTTGATTTTTACAATACCATCCTTTGAATCCTCATGCACAACATCGCCATTGCTTTGCCCCACAGACTGCAGCAGGACTTGCTGCTGGAGCTGCTGTTGCTGCTCTTGAGCCGGCGGCTGTGCTAGCATTGTGGCATCGACCTGCGGCTGCGTGCAGATGAGTCGTCGATTCTGGCGCACATAGTTGTGTTCGCCAATCATGTGCGCATTGCGCTCCTTCAGCTTCTCAAAGATGACCACACAGTGCGGACACTTGTAGATCTTGCGACGCGGTGGCTTTCGTTGCGCCATCGCTGCAGCGACGGCCTCCGCTTCGGCAGCAGCCCGTGACGTCGAGGCTATTGGTGGACCAGCCAGCAAAGCCGATGACGACGAGGAAGCAGTGGGCTGTGCATCCAACAAATGATTGTGTCTGTTTGAGCTCGGGGAAGCGTCCAGCTCGCCCGATTGCGCGTACTCCGAGGCGACAGCGTTGAAATCAAAGCTGGAAAGTGGACAGAAAAGATTTTCAACAAATATAAAACTGTCCTGGCGTAGCCAAATACCCACCGCTTTGGCTCACGCTGCTGCTGTTGGCCACTGAGGTCCTGCGGCGGATAGGAATCGTGACGCCAATCAGCCAGCTGCTGATGATAGCCATCCGTAAACTGATTTCTAAAATAGCGCTGTGATATGTCACCATACATCTGCAAAAGATACGAGTAGTTCGTTAATGATAAGAGCACAGGGCTATGCTTGGATGCGGTGTGCCTACCGATTGACTCCAGGAGTTCTCAATATCGCAGTTGCTTTCCTGCTCGGAGATTTCACCCTTGGCGGGCATTTTCTCATCGGTGCGTATGTTAAGGCCCAAGCCGCTTACTAGACTGCTCTCCGTGGCGGCGGCCGCAAATGATGAGGATGTTGTCGATGCGGATGCGGATACGGAAGGCAAATGGCTGCTGCTGTTGCTTAACTGTTCCCGCTTGCAAGTATCCAGATCCAAATACTTAACATCGCTATCAACGCCCGCCACACTGTTGCAGCAGTCAACGGCTGCGAGTGCGGCAATAAAATGGCTCGACTGTTCCACATGGCAGCTGTGCGAACTGCTTGCCTGTAGCTGCTGCTGCTGCTGCGGCTGATACCAGCCAGCCAATGTGGATTGTTGCTTGCCCAAGCGAAACGTGGCATTCATGGAGCAATCCTGATCCATAACCGATGAATTGCTAGAGGAGGAGGCCAGCGTGGCGGCATTAGTGGCCTCGCTAGAGCCATGCTGTGGATGATGCTGCAATACCTGCTCCTGCTGCTCTTGCTCTTGATGTATGCCAAATTCTGCAAAGTGGGAAGCTGCCGCCGCACTTGCAGCTGCCGCTGCAGCTGCCGCTGCCGCTGTTGTTGCGGTTGCATTTTGATGGTAAAGAAAATTGAAATCTGTGAAGGCGGACGGCTGCTGCGACTGCTGCATGCTTTGCTGCGCTGGTTGCGACTGCGACTGCGACTGGCGCTGCAACTGCTGCAATTGTTGCTGCTGCGAATTAGAGGCATAGGATGACGAGGAGGATATCACAATTTCATCCACCTCCAGATTGTTATCATCAGGCAGAATGTACTCGTCGCCCGGCTTGCTTGACTTCTTCGCACTGCCGCTGCTGCCGCTGGCAAATACGGAGCCCGCCGAGGCAAAGCTGGCCGCATTTACCACAAACGTGGTCTGGTTGCTATTACCCGCTAGCGGCAGTTGCTTCGAATTGGCAAACTCCAGCAGCACGCGAGCATCATCATCATTGACTGCAGAGTGTTTGCGCGCCTGCTGCTGTGCCGCATAGCTGGTGGTCAGATGCTTCTCTAGTATGCTGCCGCTTGTTGTTGCGGCTGCCTCCACATTCTCGCTCTTCACCTGCACCAGCTCTGTGGACGCCTTTGATATGCTGGCTGTTTCGGCAGCGTTGTTCTCAGTCTTTTTTGTCGTTGCCGTCGCTGTGGCCTTTGGCTTGATGACTAATTTCTTGGGTCCACGCTGCTGCGCTGGAGCTGAAAAGCGTTGCGGCAGCAGCATCGTTGGCTCCACTTCCACTTTCATTGGCGGCGGCTGTGTGAGATCCTCGTTAGCAACGTTTGTGCCGCTGCCGCTGCTGGTGCTGGTGCTAGTGCTGGCTGCCATGCGTATGACGCTTGTGGTGCCGTGGCCACTGCTGCTGCTGTTGCTGCTGCTGCCACTGGCATGTTCAACGCTGGGCTTTTGCTCCACTGCAGCCTGCTCCACTGCAGCCTGTACGGTGTCGTAGTCGTCCATTGGCTCCTCCTTTTCCACCTTGACCAACGGTATGGGCGCCACGGCAGCAAACGGACGTGCTGCACCAATGCGCCCTGATGCCACAATGTTGCCCACCAGATCCAAATACTCGTTCATGTTGAGCGGCACATCGCTGAGCACCGTCACGCGATTCTTTTTGGACTTTGTGGAGCCGCTAGGCGTCGAATTGGCACTGCCAGAAGAGGTGGGGGAGGGGGACGCGTTGGCAACAGCACCAGCAGCTGCTCCACTGCTCGTCGAAGGCGCCGTGCTTAGTTGAGCTGGCGAAGAGGACGCAAGCGAAAGCTGCACCAGAATCTGCTGCTGCTCTGCATGATGTTCACTTTCTGCACAGCTGCTGCCTAGACTCATAAAGTCGTCCTCATCTTCCGGCTGATGCTTGGTGGCGCGTTTGTGCTTTCTTCCATTTGCTTTTGTCTTGCGTGACTTTTTCGTTGTGGTCTTGGGTGCAACTCGGCTGCGGCTATCCTCGTGCTCGTCGTCACCATCCTCTACATGATCTTCCACCTTCATGTGATCCTCATCATCGCTGTTCCAGCTAAAAACAGAAATTCACACTTTAATAGCAGCTCTGAAGGTATCCCGCATAGACACGCATAGACAATAGTAAGAGTGATGACATTTTAAAATGGTTTGGTTCGAATGTTTTCTTTTGAATAGTCCTTTTGATAAACTAAATGAAACTTGTTTCCCGATGCATTGCCTTAAGGCAAGAGTAAGAAGTGTAGTCAATGCCTTACCCCTTGTCATCCTCGTCCTCCTCCTCGTCGTCGTCATCGTCGTGTATGTGCAGCACGCTGGGTGGCGACTGATAGATGCGCTCAATCACGGAGAACTCGCCGTCATCCTTCTCGACGCACTCGACAATGTGCTTGGGCGTCTCCTGGACTATAAAGTCGCCATTCTCTCGCTCTAGATAGTGGGCCACTGGTGACTCGGCATAGCGCAGCACAGACGCACTGGAGGTAACGGGCGAGGCGCAGGCGGCCTGCGCTGCGGCATTTAAGAGCGCACCAAAAGGCGAATTGCTCGTTTGGCGACAGTTGCTGGCGCGTCCGACGGAGGTGGATGACATCAAAGTCGCAGAGGAGCTGGCGCAGTTGGCACCTGCATAGCTGCCGGCTGCAAGAGATTGTTGGTGCTGTTGCGCATGTTGCAGTCTTGACAATGACGACGACGACGACGACGACGACGACGACGACGTTGACGGAATCGTGATCTGTGGCGCTGGTGGAGGCGGTGGATTCAAGAAGATATCCGTGTGGACTTTGCCATGTTTGCCACTCGGTGGTGCAAGGTTAACGCTGTGTTGTATGCTTATGTGTTGTTGTTGTTGTGTCTGTTGCTGTTGTTGTTGTTGTTTGTTTTGGTTGTGCTGAGATCGAATTTGACTGATGGCGGCGCCATAGGCGGGTGGTGGCTTCTGATGCGACTGCGTTGACGTCGCCTGCTGCGCAAAGAGCTGCACGAGACAATTCAAAGTATTAAACTACGTTCATTGGCATGCAAATCCCATGGTGGGTCACTTACCTGCAGTGGCGGCGGCGGCGGTGGAAGCGCTGCTGCATAGGTGTACTTCATGGCCGACTGCTGTTGTTGCTGCTGCTGCTGGTGGGCAAAGTGCTGTTGGTTGGCCAGATACTGATGCTGCTGTTGTGGCGCTTGCGGTATTAACAGCGTGGTGGCACCACGTGCAAACCCGTGCAGCGTCGCCTGCTGGTGCTGCGGCTGTTGCGGCTGCTGCTCATAGCGATAGTCGGAGTAAATGGCGCTCGTGCTGCTAGTGGTGGGTGCATTGGATGTGTTGGCTGGCGCCTCAGTCGTGGGTGGCGCGCTTTTAACTGCCTTAATCGGTGGATTGCTCAATTTGTTGCTATTGTTGTTGCTGCTGCTAGGCAAGGCAGCTTTGGGTGCTGTTGATTTAGATGCTGTTGATGTTGTTGGTGCAGGAACTACATCTAGCACAACTGGTTTCACATCAGCCGCCGTCGTCGTTGATGATGATGATGACGATGATGATGATGAGGATGAGCTAGATGCAGTGCCGCCATCTATTGCCGTGCCGCTCCCGGAGAGCACAGCTGCAGCCAAGGCGCTGCCCATGCCATTGTTGCCAGCTATGGTCATTTGCACCAGAGCCTTGATGACCTGCTCCTTGGGATGTGTCTCCAAATGATCGGAGAGATTCATGCCCGCATGCAGATACAGCGTGCACACGGGGCACTGCACACAGTCCACCATGATGGCGATTTTCTGCTAACTCGCCCGCTGGTTAATCAAACTACGTACAGCTGCTGCACACTCTGACGCTCTCTCACTCTCTCTCTCGCGCTCTCTCTCGCTCTCACGATATCAGTTTAGAGTCATAAAACGGTGACTTTTGCTGCTGTTTTTCGTGTGGCGGCCATTTTGCTCAATCCTTGAGCGGCGCTGCAAGGGAACAGAAAAAATAGTTGTACGTGGTTCCCAGATATATAATACACACACATACATAGATATATTTCTGTGCTGAAAAACGAAACTCGATAATAATTCCCGTAAGCTGATACCGATATCCAACTGATATGGCAACGCAAAGAATGCGCTGCACAGCTCAAGCCCCGGATCGTTCCGACCTAATCTGCGGAAACGTGCAATATATTTTTGCACTGGCAAGCAAGAGCGAAAGCTTTCGCAATGGCTGAGAGAGATAGAGCACAGCATAAAAAAGTCAATGCCAAGTGAGAAAAACGGCTAAACAAAGGACGTATGCGGCAGGCAGTGAAATCAAAACAACAAATAAACAGCAATATGTATACAAATGCACATGTATTTTAGTACCCATTATGCAGCTAAGCAAGCATGTATGCGTGTGCATGGGAACGGGGAACGCGAAACGGGGGGCAACAACAGCATCGGTTAAAGCTTCATCCGCCTTTGAACTGCTTGCTGCTGCTGTTGCAGTAGAGGAAAGGAGCGCAAAGTGCAAATGGAATGGAATGGAATGCCCAGTTGGGCCAACAACAACTTTTGGAACAGCTTTTTCTGTGCATTCAACTTGTGTTATACGCAACACTACGAGGACGATGAACACACGGCAACATCGCGATAATGATGAGTTATTTGCTGGGCATGAGCAATAATTGCAATGAATCAGCGAATACTGTGACTTCAGCATGAACAAAATATCGGTGAATGTGATTTTCAAATGATTTATGCTTGCAATTGAGAATCATGAATTCGCAATCAATAAGTCATGAAATACGCATGCAAATATATAATCAATTCATTTTTGCATAAATCGAATTTGTTGTCAGTATATGGACAGAGATTTTGAAATAATCAAGAGGATTATTAATTCAAACGATTAAAACCAGCTCAAACATTTCTATACAATGTTTAAAATCAAATTCTCAAAGCGAGTTATGTGGGTGGTATTCGCTTATCAATATTATTGTTATAAATCGAGGCATATATGCATATGTAAACATATGCATTGCTTAGTTGCAGCCTTACAAAATGAGGAAAAATTGTATTTCACATTTTTTAAACACCGTACACACATAAATCCCATTTGTGCAAAAATTCCAGCTGTCACAATAAACAGCTGCTCAGTATAAACAAAACTAATTTTCTGGCATGCTTTACAAAGCACAAATGATTTTTCATTGTGTATAAGCTCGTTATCGATCAATTTGTGTTAATTAACTATTTTTAATGCTGGGATATTTATTTGAATGTAAAAATTTCCTACTCTGATCTAGATTCCCACTGAGAATATCGATATTCGTCACAAGTACTCAATTCTACATATACAGGCATGTGTGTGTGTATCAAGTGCGCTCTAGCGATGCATTGTTGTAGAACACTGGCAATGCTGCTGGAAATGGTCAGCTTTTTTGCGTAGTTTTTTTATGCACATCCACAACGACAAATTGTTGTGTTTTATTTTTGCTAATATTTTTGTTGTATCTGCTATATTGGTACAAAGCGTATAAGGGTTGTGTAGTGCTGGGGCCGCACAAAAATAAAAGCAGCAGCAATGTCTACGTCTGTTGCTATTGATTTTTCCTTCGAGAGAAGCTTACAATGCAAAACGATGAACAAGTCGCATAAAAATCAAAAGTGCGTGAGTGAGCACATAACATCGATACTTCTGATGAGTACATACATTACAAAATAAAAAAAAAAACTCGAGCAATAATTGCCACCTTCTTTCTACCTACCTTCGCTGCTGCTGGAGCTGCTTTGCAGATGTGTGTGTGTCAGTATGATCTTGCGTAGGACTGCGAACTGCGGGTTGCGGGCAGCTACGCCAGTGTTGTCTTCTGTTGGGTTGATTTTCCACACACGCACAACGCACTATCGTTGGCTACACTTGCTTGCACACATACACACACACACGCACACGTACGAAAGGTAGACACAATTTCAGAGTATTTCCGCTTTGTATTTCTTTAATTTTCTCGGTTCTCTTTTGAATTCATTCAAGGAGAGATGTTAGACACACACACACCCGCACTTGACGCTTTTGTACACATCGAGAACAATGTTTAATGAGCACTAATTTTAAATGAATTTCAATTGCATTTGTATGATATATGCGTTCAATAAAAACTTTTATAAACAGGCGGCGTCAATATCGATCGTAATGTGTGTATGTTTGTGTGTTTGTTGAGGGCAAGGGCAAGTTTTCTTCGATGAACGCAAGGGGATGGGGCAGTAGTATCCTTGAAGAGTTGGGCACCTGCAGCTGTTATTATATATGTATTATTGTATGTAATTGCCTAGTTGCGGTCTGCGGCTCTTTGGTCTTGGTCTGGTCGTCGCCTCTTCGCCTCGTTCAATGACACAGAAATCTTTCTTCTCGTCTTTTGCTTTGTGCGCTCCTTCTTCAATATACAACTGAGCTTTTATATATATGCTGCGAATGCGAGTGCGAGGCCATTGCTGCGTTTATCTCCATGTGTGTGCGTGTGTGTGCTACACACAAAGTAAATTTTCAATCACGTATTTCATGCACTTTGTATAGATTTTCTTAGGGGCATTTATGCAAAACTGATGCACGCCTTTATTAGCTACAATTTGGTGATATTTGTAGTGATTTAAATTCACTTTGCACTATTTAATAGCCGTCATTTCGATTTCACCTTGCGACAAAATGAAAAATTACAACACCAGGCGTTAGAGTGTTGTAAAACTTATGATGGCATCGTTTCAGCATTTGCCAACACTTTGGCTCACGGAGCAACTCTGTGTGGCTGCATCATAGGGAAATTTTGATGCCGACTGTGGCGACTCGCATTTGGAATAGATTTAACTATTTAATTGTTTAAACCAGCGAAAGACAAATAACTAATAACAAAATGGCAGATAAAGCACAAGAGCAAAGTATTATGGACAAATCCATGAGGTCCGTGTTCGTGGGAAACATACCCTACGAAGCCACTGAGGAGAAGCTTAAGGAAATTTTCAGTGAAGTCGGCCCGGTTCTATCGCTAAAGTAAGTCCATCGGCACTTGTGGGCCATGTGGATAATATGTAATGTCTCACTGTGTGCCTTTTATAGACTCGTGTTTGATCGCGAGAGCGGCAAACCCAAGGGCTTTGGATTCTGTGAATATAAGGATCAGGAGACTGCGCTGAGTGCTATGCGCAATCTCAATGGCTATGAAATTGGCGGGCGAACTCTGCGTGTCGACAATGCATGTACAGAGAAATCGCGCATGGAGATGCAACAGTTGCTCCAGGGGCCGCAGGTGGAGAATCCGTATGGCGAACCCTGCGACCCGGATGATGCTCCCGAGCTAATTACCAAAACAGTTGCGTCCCTGCCGCCGGAGCAGATGTATGAGCTTATGAAGCAAATGAAACTGTGCATTGTGAGCAATCCGTCAGAGGCTCGGCAAATGCTCATGCTGAACCCGCAATTGGCCTATGCGCTGCTGCAAGCCATGGTGGTAATGCGAATCGTTGATCCGCAGCAGGCGCTAGGCATGCTATTTAAGGCCAACCAAATGCCGCCTGTTTTGGGTGGTAATCCGCATGCCAATTCTGTAGCCATGCCCATGGGGTCAGCGCCGCAGCAGCAGCAGCAACCCCCGCCTCAACAGCAGCCTCCCACACAGTCGGCTGTTGGGGGCGCTGGACCGATGCAGCCCATGCCCGTGCCCGGGCCTAACTTTAATAATATGCATTCGAATGACATTGATTTGCGCATGGTGCCCGGTGGGCCGGTCAACATGGATCCGCGTATGATTGCGCGCAATATGGACCAGGACATGCGACAGGTGCCTGGTCCTTTGCCCAATCCAGTGCCACCGCCACTTATGGATCCACGCACTCGTGCCCAAATGCAACCACAGCCACAACAGGGACCGCCTGCCGCACCCATTCCATACCCAAGCGATCCGCGACAACGTCCAATGGATCCGCGTCTCCGTGGCGCCATGCCGCCCGTTCCAGTTCAGCAGCAGCAGCCGCCTCCACAGGTGCAGCCTGTGACGCAGCAGCAGCAGTCGGCGGCACTGCAGCTGCAAAGTCGTCTGGGCGCACACGGCGTTTTGCCGTCGGATGCGTCTGACCAGGAGAAGGCCGCCTTGATTATGCAGGTGCTGCAACTATCTGACGATCAAATTGCCCAGCTGCCACCTGAGCAACGTGCCAGCATTCTGGTGCTCAAGGAGCAGATAGCAAAGACCAGAACTGCACGCTAAATAAATAAATCTCGAGTTTAAATCTATAATATTTGAATTGGAAACTTATAATTAAAGATTAATAAAGAGGATTCAAATGCAGCTTGAAATTGGGTTGAGTTCGCAACATCAATAAGCAGACACCAGTGTTTGGTGTAGCTTTTGCACGGTGGTATTTAGCATTTGCCTCAGCACCTCATCCTCGGCACATTGCACCGTCTGTAATAGGTGAGAGTGTGAGATAGTACGAATAGCAGCACAGATTCCCAGCTCTGAACAATGCTTACCAATGTATCAAGATTAATTTCAGCATGCTTGCCACTGACTATTACCGGCAGCAGATCACCCTTGAACATCTTGGGCACACAGCTGTCGCCGAAGGTGTCCTGCAGCGTCTCAATGAGGCATTCGCGGAAACGAGATTCCTCTGATTTGGTTTGCTTGGTGGCACCCTTGATATTTGTGCCGCCCAGCTCGGACTGCATGAGGCAGGCTAGCACTGCATCCGCATAGACATCGTTCACATGCGTTGCATGCCATTCCATGACAATGATTTTCTGCTCCACAGTCAGTTCGACGCAATTGAAAACGCGCAGCTTGCGCTCCGGCTCGACAACCTCTACGCAACCAGCTCCAATACGATCCAGCAGGAGTTGAAGTGTGGCCAGGGAACTAGTCCAGGGAATCGATTGACGCTGCGTGACCACAGACATGCTCATGTCCGTGTACTCTAAATAAAGCGGAATTAGAGGAAGATAAGCACAAAGCAATTGCACGATCAATAGATAATACTTACTGCCAAGATCGGAGGGTGCCAGCAAATGGTACTTGAAATCGCGCTTGACCAGCACGCCAGAGAGTTTGCTGCCCACCTCCGGTTTCTTAGCCGCCAGATGGCCCATCACCTTGGCCGTTTTCTCACCACGGAAATAGAGATCGACGGCGTGCGTATTGCGGGGATTATAGAATTTTATGTCCGTACTGGCGTCTGCTTCATACTCACGCTGCAGCGCCAGCTTCAGGCGAGACATTTCATTTTGTTCGCCATGGACGAGCACCACGTGATTGGGTCGCAACATGCGTATAAATTCGCTAGTCTGTTGGTAATCTGTGTGCGCCGAGAAAGATATGTAGTCAACGGACATGTTTAGCGGCAGTTTTTGGCCAGAAAGCGTTGTTATCTCCTCCGGCTCGGACAATATGGTCTTGGCCAGTGTGCCCTCCACACAGTAACCGGCTATAATGACGCCATTCTTGGGATCTGTGCACCAGCTCTCGAAGAGCTCGCGCGAAAGGCCCGACTGCATCATACCCGGCGAGGCCATGATCACACAAGGTCCAATATCATCAAAGTGATCGATGCCCTTCAGGTTGGAAATGTGACGAAAGACAAATGGATTGTTCACGGCAATCTGGCGACGTATGCGATCGTTCATGGCATTGATATATGTCTGGTAGACGGCCATGCACTTTTTGGCCAGCGAGGAGGCATAGTAGATGGGTATCTCGTGCAAATCGGGATTCTGTGACCAGAACTCATCCAATATCAACAGCAGCTCCTGAGCTCGACCCAAGGCAAACACCGGAATGAGGCAGCGGCCGCCCTGCATCACAATTTTCTGCACCAGCGATGTGAAGCGACTCTCACGATCTTCGCGCTTTTCGTGTATGTGTGTGCCGTAGGTAGATTCGGTAATCAGCACATCAGGTTTCTTGGGCGGCACCTCGGCGGCCATCAAATGACGATCCTCCTGTCGTGAAAAGTCGCCCGTATACAGAATTTTAATGCCTGCGATTTCAATCATAAACATAGCTGCGCCGAGCACATGACCAGCGTTATAAGCGCAAAAGCGCACGCCCATGACATCGCGCTCCTCGTGAAAATTGATTGTCTCGATTTTCTCCATGGAAGCCTCCAGATCAGCTTCCGTATAGAGCATTTGCTCTGTGGATATATTGCTGATTTTAATGTAATCTGAGAGCATCCATCGGTAAATAGCTTTGGTGGCGTGTGTCATAAAGCAGCGTCCACGAAAGCTGGTCTTCATGAGGAACCAGGGCAGAGCGCCGCAGTGATCCAAGTGGAAACTAAAACAACAAGAGTCCAAATATATTTTATGCTGGCCAAAACAAACGCAAGTCACTACGCACTGTGATATAAACAGCAAATCAATTTCGTCAGCTTCTATCAAGTCCACATAGGGCAGCGCATCCATGCCGGACAGACCTGGATGTATGCCACAGTCCAGCATTATCTTTTTGCCCTTGAACTCCAGCATGATGCAGGAGCGCCCCACTTCCTGACCAGCTCCGCTGCAAGAGAACATTTTATGTCGTCGGGCATTTAAAACAGCTGTTGGCTACTTACAGTGGCTTAATTTGCAGCAGGTCGCTCTCCTCATCAGGCACACGTGTGTCACTATTTGTTTGGGCCTGCGACATTGTGTTTTTATTTATCAAACTAAGGAGCTCATAAATTCACGTTTTGCCGGCAACAGAAACGCGTTCAATTAGTGAACATATGATGGGCATAGTAATCGATATTGAACTATCGATAACAATTTGGAAACACTCTAAAATACTTCACCATATGTGCTTCCAATGTTTTCTTTTTTATTTTATTTTCTCTCTTATAAACAAAAATATATTGTTTAATTAAACCAGTTTTTAGACCGTACAACAACAAACATTTAATGCAGCTCAAGGTATGCATTCCTTTAATTCGTGAATGAAAAATTCCATATGACTTGTTAATGCAGCCCTGGCATCAACTCTAGCTGTGTTTTATTGTTGTGCCTGCAAGTAAAAAGAATATTGTAATCAAATGCAAATGGTTGGCTCCAGCTATGACGGTAAATATTTGTATTAACATGTTTACACGCTCGCATCTGCTGATATCATCTATCGATATGCTATACGCCCAGTGCTACGCAAGCAGGCGCGCACCCTGGAAAATGAAATTGACCTCAAACTTGTGGCGTTCAGCAAAATTGGAGCTGGCAGCAGCGGCCTCAGCAGCAACAGCAGCGCTGCTGACACATCACCTCTGCTGGGCGAGCATGTATTCGACTCGCTGTCTGCCGAAATAGAGCAAATGCTCGAAAAGGTAAGTCGCAGCACAGTTTATCGAGCTTTGGCCTCTAACCCAAATTGTGTGCATCTGCAGTTGTCGACGCTCAATGAGTCCATGTCGGAGCTGCCGGCAACGGGTAGTGCGGCTATGCACACGCTGCAGCGGCACAGGGAAATACTCCAGGGCTACAGGCAGGAGTTCAACAAGATTTGCGCCAACCACACCATGCGCATCGAGCGAGAGGAGCTGCTACGCGGCTCTGGCCTAGCCACTAGTGGGAGTCCATCGATTTCTGGACTCAGTCGTCGTGAGATGTATATGAAGGAGAGCGGTCACTTGACCAGCTCCAGTAACATGGTCAACGATCAGATAAACATTGCCATCGAGACGCGAGACAACCTGCATGCACAGCGACAGGCCTTTAAGCGGCTGCAGACGCGGTTCAACGACATTTCCAATCGTTTTCCATTGATATCAAGGTGAGGAAATAAATGTGATAAAATTGTGTAGGGAACTAATTAAAGATTTTTGATATTCTCTTACAGTCTTATACAGCGCATTAATATCAAGAAACGACGAGATTCGCTTATTCTGGGCGCGGTCATAGGCTTCTGTGTCATCCTTTTGCTGATCTATGCTTTTAATTAGGTCTCGACACATTTCTGACAATTTTAATTATTTCTCTATATTTTCCCTTTTGGTATATGTATGTGTATAATAAACTTGTGATAGCAATAAAATTTAATATTTAAGTAGATGCAAGTCCATAAATAAACGAAATACTGTGAAACTCTATGTCGTGGGGAAATTCTTAAGGGGGGGAACAATACTACTTGTTACAATTTAAATAAAAGTTGACGAATCGTTAAATCGAGTACAATCGATAAGTGTGTTATCGAAATGGCTTGCTGACTCTGACAACTCTGGCGCAACAGCTGCTGCCTGTGATGTGATAACAATTCAGATTACATTCACACGCCTTACAAATTACTATTTTTTTAATTAAATACTGTATAAACAACTAATTATAAACTTAAAGGCAAACCATGTCGGTGATGCCCAACGTTGATCCCAAAGCCGGCGAGGCCGCCAAGCCGCGCGTCTTAGACCCCGCCGAGCTAGACAGAATGGCCATGCATTTTGTGGGCAACCTGAACAGGTATCGTGAGAATATTGTAATACCCAAAAGTAATGGGCCGGTCCAGATTAAAACCAACGAGGAGAAGCTCATTGAAACAGCTGTGGAAAGTTGCGCCTTTAAAAGCGCCATGGCCTGCGTTATGGGTAAGTCTTGACAAACATTTTGCTGCACAAACAATTTACATGTGTTCATGCTTGCAGGCTACGGATTGGGCGCTGCTTTGGGCCTGTTCAGCGCCTCCGTAAATCCAAATATGGCCGATCCATTCGCAAATGAAAAGAAACAGACGGCGCGCGAAGTATTCCGCGAGATGCGCTCCACAACGCATTCGTATGCCAAGAATTTTGCCCTCATTGGCGCTGTATTCTCCATTGTCGAATGCACCATAGAAAGTGTAAGTGATTGTGCCCATCAATTATCCCATTGCTCATCTAACTGACGTCTCTTTTGGGCAGAAACGCGGCGTCACCGACTGGCGCAACGGTACCTATGCGGGCGGCATTACGGGCGGCCTGATTGGCCTGCGTGCGGGCATTAAGGCCGGCGTCATTGGCGGCCTGGGCTTTGCGGCGTTCTCCTCGGCGATTGATTACTATATGCATATGAGATAGGTGCACTAAAAGTGTGTGTGTGTAGCTCGTATAAATGTTTGTTCTTAATTACAAATCTATTCGTTTTTATGCACGCTTCAAAGTTGCCGCTAAGGCAGGAGCACGCACCGGAAACGCTTGCAAAAGATCGTTTAACGAGCTAATCACGACGAGCATTTCCGTTGGCCATAACTGCATTTGGAGGCAGCAGCATAGAGACAGCTGCCACACATAAATATTAAGGCAATGGCATAATCAATGTGCCACAGTCTCAAATTCGGCCAACGACCGGTTTTGGGTGCTCGTCGATTGTGTCGAAAAGGCAGGGGGGCCAGGGCCAGGGGCAGGGGCAGAGCCAGTCGTATCCAGCTTGTGGGAACGGCCAGCGATATCCAGCTTAAGGCAGCATGGACAGAGAATGCCCGAGCTGCTGCTGCTGCTGCTGCTGCTGCTGCCTCAACGATTTCCAGTTTCAGTTGAATCTGAGCAACAGGCAGGTAACGATCGCAGTCGCTGCATTTTCGCTTTCGGTTTCTGTACGTGCGCGAGTTTGATTTAAGACCAGAACGAGGATGAACCTCGGCGGCAGCTGCAAAAGTGCAACAACAAAAGAAACGAAACGAAACGAGTTTCAGGTTGCAAGTTGAAAGGCGACGCGTGGAACGTTGTCTGCGGTTTCTAAGCGTCTGCACAACTAATATATTATAGTATGAAATAATTGAAATTTAAGAAAACACAAATATCGATGACTCAGCAGAGGGATCTGTTCCGTTCTGTTCCGTTGTGTTTTGTTTATGCAACTAATTGCCACACAGCAGCGTCCACAAACATTTATTTGTTTTTCTTATTTACTGTGGAGTTCACATTGCAGCCATTTGGTATTTGTTGTTGGCATCAATTTGCATGTTCTTCGAACAGCTCAATTTGCCTCATTGTATCACACACACACACACATACATACATACACACTGTAACATATGTATATGTACATAGTTACACGCACACATAGACGTTGGCGCAAAGTTCAATGAAACGTAGTGACACATGCTTGTTGCCTTTCCAATTGGCCCCGTCGAATCTAATTGGAACGGCCTGGTGGCAGCCGGCAGTCGGCATTTCTTTAATATTTCCTGTGCCTGCCATTGTTTTGTTTTTCAAACGGCAGAAATCGCAGCTGAGTCAACTGTGTTGAGACGCATATTTGTTGGCTTGGCACAATTTGTTATCTTATCATTGTCACTACATACATATGTATATAGGACTCTAGATTTCAAATTGGACTAAAGCAAAACAAAAACTCGCAGTTGCTGTCTTAGTCAGTGTGCAGCGTGCAGTTGGCATTGGGCGCATCAATATAAACGACCTTGCAACAGAACAAAACAGTCTGCTCGTGACTCAATTGCAATTCACTTTTACTTGAGACACACTGTACTTACATTTAACGCGACTTAGTCGAGAACGAAAGTATGTGTTTGTTTGTGTGAGAGAGAGAGAGAGAGTGGTGGAGAATAAGAGAGTGCTGCTCTCAGCTGATATCTAATCAAAACAAATAATGCCTCAACCCACGGCCCGCGGCTTGAATCATTCACGTTAGTTCCAATTCGACTTCGAAAAGTGCTCGTGGGTAACTGTTCATTTCGCAGCGCAGCCGAATTTGAATAAGAAACTCAACTGCATTTCGGAGCAGTGCATGTAATTAAATACTTAAAGTGTTTTGTGCATTCGATTGCAATTGATCAAATAAAAATCAACACAGACATCAAAAATATTAATTTCAATATAAAACTACGTGTACAGCATGAAGTGCAAGCTTTTGCTGCTGGTGAGTGGAAAAAAATATAATCTATCTAGCTACAAATTTCGAACTGTTTTCTTATCTTATCTGAATTTGTTTTCGCTGGGGTCAGCTATGAAGCACCTAAATATACAGTTAACATTGTGTGCATTATAGAGATATATACATACATATATATATATATATGTATATATATATATAAATTATTCTTTTTCTGTTTAGGGAAACCTTTTTATTGTAGAACTATTTCGAAAAGGAAATTAAAAAAATTTGTTCGGAATTTCTTGGGACATAAGCTCATATGAAATTCAACAAAGTTTTAGTTTAATTATTATTTAACTATTTTTTATGAAGATGTATATATGTATGTGTATCCAAAAGTATGAAAGTAGAGCATTGATAACTTCCATCTATGTCGATAGATACGCATTATTATAAAATATAATGATATATATTTTCCGTGGACTTTCGAATTTTGAGTATAAATATACATTTTATGAATATAAGCAAATATAAAACAATTTTTAAATAAAAATAAAAAATTTCTAAAAGCCATTTTCAAAAGAGTTTTAAAAGTATTTTGTTCAAATTTTTCGTTGGAAATTAAAACAGAATAAAGAAATACGTTGGAAGTTCATAAAATTACGATGAAGTGTACGAATACGAATACGATCAAGAATTTATTTAAAATAAAAATTTTTATCTTATGAATATCAAAGTACGATATAGAAGTTCTTAAACATACGATAACGACTACGAATTCCAATACTATAAAGAATTTCTTAAAAATGTAAATATTAATTTCATGTAGAGATATCCCTTAAATGACTTCAATTGTAATTTCCAGATAAATCGAATAAATTTTAATCTTAAATAAAAAAGCAGAGTATCTTTAAGGCGATTACTGCCAGTGTCAAAGATAAGAGCTGAAATAAGTAAACTATTGAATAATAGGTATATTTTCAAGATTCTCATTGTCAGCTTTTTGGATTAAATAGTCGAGGATTGAATAGAAAACGATAAGAAATTGCCTATCAATAAATAACTGCTATTAAAATAAGAATAATCCATTTTTTATAATATATATTCTAAGCAATCCCATTTGATCCATTGCAGCTTCTCAGCATGGCAGCGCTGCTGCTGAGCCTGGGAGTTGCCCAGCACGAGGATATACCCTACCAGGCTGTGGCTAACATCTGCGAGACATGCACCTGCCTGAGCGCCCAGGACAACAACCATCGCCTGCACCAAACGCTCAATTGTGCGATGAAGAACTTCGCGCACATTCTGGCGCGCTGGCCACCGGAGTTTGGCAGCCAGCATGCGGGCATGGAGATTGTCGCCTCGTATTCGGGCAACAATATTCGGCTGCTGCAGCAGCTGCCGGCGACGAATGCAACGCTGACCTTTTCGTGCCGCCACTGTGGCATGCAGCAGCTGCAGGAGCCGCTCTTCATGGACGTGCCCAACGTGGAGGGTCTGTACCTCAGCTGGAACGAGATCGCAGATGATGCTCTGCACCCGGCACTGTTTCGCGGCCCCTTCAATGCGACCAGGTATGAGCCCATTGCACTGAAGGATCTTGATCTCAGCCACAATCGCATATCCCGCCTGGACCGCAAGCTCTTCGAGCACACGCCGCAGCTGCGCAAGCTGGCGCTGGCCTATAATCGACTCAGTGTGCTGGATGCGGCCACCACAGCCTCGCTGGCGTCGATCACAAATCTGGAGCGCTTGGATCTGTCGCACAACGGTCTGTTGACGCTGCCCGCCGAGCTTTTTTCACACCTCAACAATCTCTACCAGCTGGACATTTCTGGCAATGAGTTTGCTGTGGTGCCAGCCAGCATACAGCAGCTGGGCAAGAGTTTGCTGCACTTGAATCTGGCGGGCAATCCCCTGGCCAAAATTGATGCACACAGTTTCCAGCAGCTGGAGGCACTGCGTCGCCTGAACATCAGTGAAATAGTCATGCTGCGCACCATTGAGCTGGGCGCCTTGCAGCTGCCTGCCTTGGAGCAGCTGGACTGCGCACGCAATCCCAAACTGGAGCGCCTGGAGCTGTCGGATCTGCGGCATAGCCGCAATCTGACACAGCTGGACATCTCACAAAATGCCCTGACCACGCTCACGCTGAACGTGAGCGGCAACGCAACCAATGCCAGCTGGCCGCGCCTGCGCAGCCTGGCCATTGCCGGCAATCCCTGGTACTGCAGCTGCGAGCTGCTGCAGGCGCTGGAGCATGCCGGTGCGCCGCAGGTGCTGCTCCAGCCGGCCAGTGCTGTGGCCCGCTGCGATACGCCCTATCTGCTGGCCGGTCTGCCGCTGACCAATTTGACGGCGGAGCAAATCTGCAATATGGTCATACCCAAGAAGTATCGCGCCGTCGAGGATGATCCGCCACGATTTCTGCGTCGTCGCTACATCATTCTCACTGTCATCATTGCCAGCGTTGTGGTCGTCGCCGGCCTGATCATTGGCTTCATTGTGGTCTGCGTGCGACGCCGTCTCAAGGGCAACGACTACGGCGTTCAGCCCATACGCTACACCAGTGTGCGCGGCAGCAATCTGTCCGCCTTCTCGCAGCTCCAACCGGCTTCGGTTACCAGCAAATTTAACAATGCCGCCGCCAATACGGGCACCACAACGGGTGCACCCAATGCCTGAGCGGGCTCCTTGTTTTTTTTTTTGCGCCTGCTGCACGTACCATGAGCCAAAGATGTCCACGAAAGTGTTGCAGCCACTACAAAAACAAAGACTTTGCGTGCATGTTTATGCTGTATATATGCAGACATATATATACATACATATATACATATGTATATTTAAATCGAAACTCCCCTGGAGGAGTCCTGCCACCATATCCCTAGTGTCTAGTGTTGCCATCGCTGTTTGTATTGTACTTAAGTTTCGATAGGTTTTAATTACTGTGAAATAAAATGCATTTTTATAAACATTGCGGAGATATTTTTATTAAACAATACAGTGGTCCTTCGCTAATAAGAACTCCAACAAACGGGCTATCTAAAATATTCTTTTTTGAGTAATTTATTTACTTCTCTTACAAACGCCTTTGAAAATATTTTTATTTTTATGGTTTTATGTTTTTCAACAATTTTGAATATATATATTTTCAATATTGGGTCCATAGAAATCATAAAAATATAGTACAGTGGCTGCTCGCAAATTAAAACGCTTCTGTTTGATCGAGAAGTCCAACAAAAAGTCAAATATCTGAGATTTATTTCTCCATATAAAAAATAAACACAATTTAATGCATACTGTGATCGATTTCAAGAAGTTGGTGTTTTTTCTCTTTTGAGAATTTCATATTCACATATTTTTATATATAAAATTGAAAAACTCCAGATTTCTCAATTATCTTTTAATCTTAAGCATAGAAAACTAAAGCTTCCAGAAATTAAAATTTATGATTTTGAATTATCTCTAAAACTAGCGCGAGCGAGCTCTATATCGTCAAAGCCTCTAGATGAAACTTAAAAGATCACCTTTTATACAATATGAATTGATTTTTGTTTTGTATCAGCAAAATCCCAAATATTTTGAGATTCGAGGATTATTTACTGCAGGACTTGAACATACTAGAACTTAGTACTATATTCTGTAAATTGGTTTATTAATTTGTATGACTTTGAATGTTAAGGGGGAGAAAACAATAATAGAAATCGAAACAATCAGAAGTTAAGAAAAACTGTTGTGGAAGGCGCTTTCGACGCAGCTGGGCCGCTTATCTCATAGATTATATAGATGAAATGATAAACATAGCGATAATGTGACTAACACTAGCTAATTGGGTCTAGCATTCGCTTTCCAACAGCTCCTCCTCCATAGCTGCTGTTGGCCGTGCCAGCTGTTCGTTTGATTTTTGGAGCAGCAGCTGATGCATCTGTGGATTCAGCTGAAACAGATTGACGGCTTCTTTCTGGGCGAGAAATTGTCGCATTTCGGCAAAATTATCGCGTTCTTTAATCTGCTTGCTGCGCACATCTGCCGCCTCATCCGCTGAGTCAGATTCGGAGTCGCTGTCATCGTCATCGCTGTGCCTTGTGGCATTTGTTAGGCGATTGTCCTGTGGCTGTTCTAGCTGCTCCGCTTTGCCAAACAGCACATCCACATTGATGCCCTTGGCGGTGAGCACTTCACGCTCCTTTTCCAGCATTACACGGCGTATGGGATCTATGCGATCCTTGAGCTGCCGGAGCACAGGCTTGAATTTGCTCTTGGTGATGCGCTTCTCGAAATTGAGCAGCTCCTTTTCGGGTGTGGAATATGGTGCTTTATGGTCGTTCTCGTACTGTCGCGCATCCATCTCATCGTACATATATGCATAGAAGTCATCGCACTTTTGCGGCTCGCCGGGATTCTGCGAGAACTCGACACGCAAAATGCTCTCCGGAAACTTTTGCTCCTTGGTTGGCGACTTATATTTACCGGGCTCATCAATGCCCAGCCCTAATTTGCTATTCAGAAACTTGTTGTAGACCAGCATCAGGCGCTGGAAATCATCACAACAAACGGCCAAAGCATTCTCAATGCCACGCATATTGTGTGCCACGGCCACCAACTGGTCCGCATTGTTTCTGTTGGCTGCCTCGGCTGCTGTCAGCTGTTGTAGCGTGACATCCAGTGCCTGGCACTCGCCGGCCACAGCCACCATGCAGGCGCTGAGCTTCAGGGATGAATGCTGCAGTACAAAAATGGGACCGCTTGGTTGTTGTTGGATTTTGGTCGCGTGTAGTTGGGCGAGCTCCAGTTTCTTCTTGTTCTGCATGGCCAGCGACAGATTGTGGAAATGCTGCTCCTCCTCCTGAACCAGCTGTCGCATCAGTTTATCTATTTTCACCAGATCTTCGCTAAGCTGCGAAATGGATGGTCGCGTCATAATGGTGAGCGCCAGACGCAGCAAATACTGCGACTGCACATAGGCGAATATGTTGTGAAAGTCCTGCAGCATGCAAGAGATTAGTAGGGCATATAAATGGTAATACACAAACGCACCTTAATGTGCTTCGGGCTGTAGTCCGTGACATTGTTCTTAAAGTATTCACATTCGCGCAGCTCCTCCATGGGCGCATAGTAGGGTCCATATTTGGCTGGTAGCGGATAATCAACTTCCAGTTTTCGTGTTGCATCGTACAGTATTTCGGTTACCTCCTTAGCCGCTGTTATGCAATCCCAGGCGCGCTCTATTTGTCGTGATCTGCGCGAATAGCCAAGTTAAGGACGTTCGTCTTCGTTTATTACTGTACCCCCGATGCACTTACTCAATTAACTCTGCCTGTTTCATTATGATAATTTCTTGAAAGTAGGTCATGTTGCGTCTAATGCAATTGCCAAATTCATCAATGGTCTTCACCAGCTTCTCTAGTTTGCGCTCAACAATTTTGTTGCGGCACACAAAGACGCTCTTGACGGCGCAAAGGGCGCCAAAGGTGCTCGTCAGCAGGACAGAGGGCATCAGCGACAGTCGCAAGCCACGCGGCGTTACCAGGTGCTGCAGGACGGTGCCGCTCAACAGTAGGCAGGCATTCCGCGTGGTCAGCAACTGCCGGCCGGGCGCAGCTGCCTGATGCTGTTGCATGCAATGCTCAAGCGCCTCGACATGATCCACCAGCAGGCGTTTCGAATAGAGTATCCGCTGCAGCAGACGATCTGTTATGGCCTATACGAGTGTAGCGTATCGTTAGAGGTGTTTGTCTATATTTCTATTTTCGACATGGCGCTCACCTGTTTCTGCTTCAGCTCGTTTACCAGTTGAGGTCGCTCGAAACATGCCTGTGCGCGGATTGAGTGGGTACATTGATTAGTCATATAACATTGGGTTTTCTCTGTGTGTGTCGCTTACCGTTAACCTTTCCATTATTATTTATTTTAAATTTATTTTACAGTGCAATTCAATGTTTTATTGCATTGGCTGTTGACAATATTTACGTTGTGAAAAGAACCGAGCTGATATCTCGCTCTAACATATAGCATTTTCCATGCGCTAACCAAAACAAACGTAAACGCAAGATGAGTACGTAAGCGCGATACTGCGTAACGTAAGCGCAAGACTGAGGGGCTTATCGACACATTAAAACGATAAATATGATTTAAATGCAAAAACCGGTAAATTTTGAACTAAACATTCCAGACTGAAATGAATTAATTTCGGATATATTTGAATACATTAAAACAGTTTTGTGTTTGTCAAACGGAAAATCAAACAAAAATTTATATTTGCAAAAATGTTGTATGCAACTGGTATTACATTTATATGTAGATTAGTATTTATTGCATTAACAAAATATAGTAATTAATAATAATACTTAAACCTTCGCACGCTCTCTTACCAGCCACTACTAGCACACACTATTAAGTACCACCTTATAACTAACAATTAAACAATCAAAGTCCTGATTGATGCAACCTGCAGACAATTATAGCTGCTGATGGGCAATAATTATCCAATTTATGGCTGGTGTTAGATTTGCATATAAAGACGCATCGAACAGCACGGCTTTACAGTGTTTTATACAATTTTGAAATGGACGCAGTGGATGAGCCCATCAAAATTGAGCAGTTCTTGCAATTCCATAAATATCAGCAAGTTTTTCATTTTCTGCACTTTCAATTCGTGCGAAATGCGGATGGACGCTTGTTTAACAAGTCGGAAATGGTTTTCCGTGTGAGTTTCCTGCTGGATGTCTGGTTTTTTGGCATCAATTTATTTGACATCCTAAGATCGATCCATCTGGGCGAGACCTCCCATCAGAATCTGCCCGTGCTGAGCATATCGATATATTTCACGATTCGGGGCATAATTATGTTTATCAAGCGACACGATATTGTGGATTTTCTCAATGTGTTGGACCGGGAATTTCCCAAGGATTTGGTCTCGCAAAGGGTGCTTAATGTGTCGCAGGTATTCGACCGCTATCACAGGCGACACGGATACGTGGGACTCTATGCGAATTATGCACTTCCCGGCTTCTGTTTCACACCGGTCGTCACATACATTCTCACCTATGAGGATAGGAATGCGCCCATATTGCTGGATTACCAATTGCTTGGCGGCTGGCTGCCCTATGACCTACGGCAGAATCATTTGGTCTATCCATTGGTGTGGCTATACGATGTCTATTGCATGCTGGTGGGCGTGACCTTCTTCACCAGCTTCTACACCTTGTTCAACACGATGCAGGCCCAGGTCATCATGCATCTGGATTGCTTTTGCAGGCAGCTGGAGGCGCTCAATGCAGCCGACACCCACCATGCTATGGATGAAAGGCAGTTCTATGAGCACATCTGTGGCCTGATCCGCCGTCACCAGCAGCTCAATTTGATATGCGATAAATTCAATGACATCTTTAAGCTTGCGATTCTGATAACTGATCTTGTGGGCGCCACATCCATATGTTTCCATTTGTATTTGATAACCGAAACGCAGGATCCGTTGATGATTGTCAAGTACATTTTGCCCACATTGGCCTTGGTGGTGTTCACCTTCGAGATTTGTCTGCGTGGCACACAGATCGAGGAGGCCGTGAGTTAAGCGAGATATTTACTGCCTATACAATACATATGTAAGATTTCCTTAGTCGTCCCGTTTGAATGAGGCTCTGTACAATCAAAACTGGTATATGGGCAGCAAGATGTACCGCAAGTTGATTCTAATTTGGATCAAATATGCTCAGTGTACCAGAAAGCTGACAGCTTATGGTTTGGTCGAGGTCAATATGAAGCACTTTTCGGATGTAAGTGGCAGATACTCTTTGCATTTTGTGCGCTTATCAATATCTTATTTTTCAGATTATGCAGCTGGCCTACAGACTATTCACTTTTCTCAAGTCCCGACAATGAATCTAAGGCTTGAGTTGGGTATTCTTCGGTTTCACGTTTAAGCTCAAGCCTATATAATAGTTAATCAAATTAGTCTGGTCACACTTTTAGTGCTTATCTCAGAGCCAGCTAGCTTTCTAGTTGTTGAAGTGCATAGATTCCCTTTACCCTGCTATCTAACATTTGGTTTTAACATAAAACATTAAAGTATTTAACCAAATAAGCCTGGTCACACTGTTAGGATTTAACAGCAATGTTAAATATTTATCACCTGATAAGTGTAAGTCAGCTTAATCTCTAATTTCGGTAAGCTTGAAGAATCACAATGAAATATGTTTTTTCATTATTGTTTTATTTATTTTATTTTTATATAACTTATGTACTTAGCATAGTCTGTGTTCACGTTTACATAGAATTTGTATACACAAAGATATCTATCATATTAATATCCCATTTACAAACATATCAGCATCATAAAAATGATTATCTTCTGTTAGTACACTTTTTTGTTTTTTGTTTTTTTATATATCAGTGTGATGTGTTCTCTCGGTTTCAACTTGGGCCAGCAAACAATCGGAATAGAGCGTTTTCGTAGGATTATTACATGTGTTAAAGGATGCTAATAAAAAGGATGTGTGCGAGACTATAAAATAAATAACATATGCATGTTGCTGCTGGTGTTGATGCCCGCGGCTAAATTCGTACGGCAACTCATAGAAGCATGTGGAATGGAAAGTATGCTGCAATGCCAAACTGAACGCGACGACGACAAACTTGAAGAATGGGAATATCCTGGTGCACGACGAGTTGAGTAGCTGAATGTGCCGTAGTTGACTCTTCCAAAGGGCTCCCCTTTACAAGGGATAGGTGGCTGGCAAGGCACGCGGATAGTCGAGATCGTACATTTGAGCTTTGATGAAGGCCAGCTTGCTGTCGGGCTCGGGCTGGACGGTGGCCAGGTTATTCTGATAGGCATAGCAGACAATCTTCTCGGCTATTGCCAATGAGCATTGGACAATCGAATTAAGTGGCGGATACAGGCTGCCCTTGCTCAGATCCTCCTTGTTGACCAGTTCGGCCAGACATTGGGCAGAGATGAGGAACACCTCCTCCGGTATGGTCAGCATGCCGGCGCACAAGACGCCCAGAGCCACGCCCGGAAAGATGTACGAGTTGTTGCCCTGGCCCGGATAAAATTTGCGTCCATTGTAGGTAACCGGTGCAAACGGTGAGCCGGATGCAAAAATACATCTACCATTTGTATATGTGTAGGCATCCTGGGCGGTGCACTCAGCCTTGCTGGTTGGATTCGACAGGGCAAATATGATGGGCGTCTCATTGATCTCGGCCATTTTCTCGAGAATCTCCTTTGTGAAGGCACCGCCCTGAGCGGAGGCACCAATCAGCACATTGGGGCGCACTTTTATCACCGCCTCCATCAAGGTGTCAATGGGCGTGCTGACCTGGGCAAAGTGCAGTTTATGCTCGGTGAGGCCGCCCTTTGGACGATCGCGCACAATCACGCCACGGCTGTCAAGGAAAATGCTGGGTTAGTTGGATTGCCAGTTGAGATTTATACAAGCGCTTACCTGTCGACCATCCAGATGCGTGCCTTGGCTTCCTCGTCGCTCAGGCCCTCCTCCTTCATGGCCATGGTGCACAGGGTGGCAATTCCAAGCGCAGCCTCGCCGGCGCCCAGGAACAGCAGCACATTATCCCTGAGCAGTGTCTTCTTGATCTTCAGCGAGGCCAACAGGCCGGCGACAGCAACAGACGCGGTGCCCTGAATATCATCATTGAAGGTGCAGTATTTGTCGCGGTACAGAGATAACAAGCGGAAGGCATTGGCATTGCCAAAGTCCTCGAACTGAATGAGACAGTTCTGGCCAAAGCGGCGCACACAGGCGCGCATGAACTCATCGACAAACTCATCATACAGATCGCCTGTGGCGCGTGCCTGACGCAGACCCACATAGAGCGGATCGT
The DNA here is from genome assembly GCF_003285875.2 of Drosophila novamexicana. NCBI lineage: Eukaryota > Metazoa > Arthropoda > Insecta > Diptera > Drosophilidae > Drosophila > Drosophila novamexicana. Next base: position 2,158,729 of record NW_020824808.1, on the reverse strand, counting down.
CCAGTATGGACTGTGTGTTGGTGCCCACGTCCAAGGTGATGGGCAGGCACTGATGCGGCTTTATGCCAGCCAGAGCCGTATATAGCGAGAGCTTGCCCACGGGTATGCCCATGCCGTTGGCGCCCAGATCACCCAGGCCCAAGATGCGTTCACCGTCGGTCACCACAATGGCGCGCACATCCATCTCCGGCCAATTCTTGAGCACATCATAGACATGTCCCTTGTCCTTAATGGAGATGAACATGCCCTTCGACTTGTGGAACACCAGGCTGTATTTCTCGCAAGCCAAGCCCACCGTGGGCGTATACACCAGCGGCATCATGTGAGCAATGTCCGAGCCGAGCAGATTGTAGAAGAGACGCTCGTTGCGCTCAGAGAGTCCAATCAGATACACATACTTGTCCAGATCGTTCTCCAGACGATTCAGCAGAATACGGCAATGCTCCACTTGCTGATCTTCGCTGCGCACCACATAGGGCAGAAGGCCATGAATGCCCAACACCTGGCGCTCCTCATGTGTAAAGGCGAGACCCTAAAACAAAGGATAATAAGAATAATAATTTAATTTGTTATAATTATAATAATAATATTATTCTTATTGAATTGGGCCTCAATTAAAATAGGAAAGAATGTGACAAAATATTCGCAGCAAAGTCAAAGCCGATCGTTTGACCCGAGAATTGAACCGCCGACCTCTTTTGCTGATTAGCTTAATCAACGGCCGACTGTCAACATATGTCATTATCTGGCTGAACCACTTATCAATCGAAGACCTTTGCGTAACGTGTGATCAAACGCCACGCGCCACAGACAACCTGGCGGCGCCCGTTACCGTGCTCGGGCTCGTGCCCAGGGGCTGACAGACGCCTCTTAACTGACCTTCGCCGGATGCACTGTCAAATCCGATAGGCAACGAGATTTGCATGCGAAATATGCTTAAAGTTCAAAGTCAATCTCTGGACAGCAGCTGTCGCCGTCTCGGACCATATATGCGCGATTACGAACCGGTATTCAAATGCGATGGGGCTGGAAGGGGCTTCAATTTGAAAGTCGAACCGTTTGCTGACTCAACCCGCGACCTCGATACGCAGTCGAATGCTCAGAGCATGATTTGCCACTTTTGAAAGCGCTCAATTGTTTGTACTTAAAGTTTTTGTTTTGTTTATGCTATTGTGTAATTAACTGATATGAGCTTTATGGTACTAAATATGTGTTTTAACGTTTTCCCAACCTTTATTATATTTTTTTTTTTGGTTGTGCAACTTCCTTGGAAGCGTCTATGCCTGACGCTACCTGACAAATTGCACATGAAAGCAGAAGCGCATTCTTTGAAGGCTTTGAATAATGTTAAATCGTGACAATACAAAGAATAACAAGAAGTTAACGTTTGTGCATTTGACATGTGCATAAATATACCTTCAGGTCGGGGCTAAGTTTGAGCTATTGTCATTTTAAAGTTGTTTTATAATCAAGATAAAATTCATTAATGCAGTATTGATAATTTTTATAAGAAAAGAATTGTCTCTATGATGTAATTGCTGGAGATTTTAACCTCCTGTTAAAATCTAATCATCATTGTAATTTCATAATTATTTGTTGTAATAATAAATAATAGCCAAATCGCTTGGACTAAAGTTAAGATACTTGCGAATTAAGGAAAAATCTGTTAATAGTATAGTAAAGACTTGTTCAATTAAATTGGCAGTTCGCGTAGTTGTTAACTTTTGTAATTGTGCTTTGCGTATAAGTATAAATATATACATTAGATAAGACATGCATGTTTTGGGCACATTAGATGTACACTTTGCGTGTTTTTGAATGTTAAGAATAGCAAATTGAATAAATTATTTGTATTGCTATTTAAGATCTGACGACTAAACGAAGTTTAAGTTTCAATAAGAAAAGACAAAACCTATTGGGTTTTATCGCAAATAAAAGCGCAAAATAATGTTGTCTTTACTCAGACACAAAAGTGCGTCATAAATTGGGTAAATTTCTTGCCAACTCATCTTGAGTAAAAATAAATATCTGAATGGGCAAAATTGTTCAATTAGGGCGTGAATACGTGTGAAAATTAACATCAGATGCGCCTGCCCGCCTCCCAATGGAAATCTTCCACATAAAACAGCAAATTAGTTTTAATCTAATCAAAATCTTCAGCAATTTAAAGCCAGCCCCGAAAAAATCATTACCCCATGTGGCGGGAGCGTGTGTGGATGAGTAGCCAAAAAATGCTTTGAGTGGCTGAAAGCAATTAACTAAGTCGTAGTCTGGGTAATTAACTAACCGATAGGCAAACCAAACATTCTGGAATAGCTCGAAATATCGTTTATTTACGATACGTCATCATTGGATCTGATGAAATAGCGAGTGCGAGACCGTTGAAAACGACACCGTTGACATTGAAATGTTGCGCTCTACTATCTACGATAAGCGGGCGGTGCGCGAGATCGTTTGCCTGGCAACACGTCCAAAACACACACACACACACACACACAGCCATAGCTGTATACACTCACACACAGCCATAGCTGTATACACTCACACACACACGCACAGCAAGCAGTTCCCAGCGCATCACACGGCGTATACGCAATAATCAAGCGTTGTATTACGCATATAAATTTGCAACAAAATTGCAAAAAAAAAAAGAAATAAAATATAAGAAATACAAATATAGCTTGGTTAGCGCTCAGCTGATGTTTGCGGTGTCTGGCACGGCGGGATGTCGGTCATCATATTCATTATCAGGGGGCAGCCGTCGTTGGCGATAAGCGTGCAGCGGTAAGCGTGACTTCAAAGCGGCTGCGATGACGAAACCAGCGGAATTTACAACAAAAGATGACACCGTAACACACACAGACACAGACACGGACATGGACACAGACAATTTCATACAAATTGCTTCCCCTGTTAAAAAAGGTGAAAGGTCTTCACGGTGTCGCTTATGCATTGCGAATTGTGGGTCAGCGGCGCGAAGGGTGGGCTGCCGTTTCGCAAGCTACAAATGCATAAATTGCCTAAGCTTAACAAATTTCTCAACCAACTTTATTTTAAGCACACGCTAAGGCTTTCTTCTATGAAAAATTGCCTGCAACTAAGTTTAAACGCTTGCCTAGGCCGATGGGCCAAGCATTGCCATTAGTTGAGGGATCGAACCCAAAAAAACACTCATTTGCGTTCAGAACACGGGTATCATAGAACTATTATCATCATTGAAACAACATTCATAATTTGTCCACAATTTAAGCAAATTGATTTTCTATGAATTGTTTATTTCTGTCATCACAATACCCTTTCCCAAATGTTAATCTTACTCCAGCTATTCTTTATATCAAGTATTACTCAATACTATCAATATTATTTTCTTAGTCCATGCTCTAGCTATTTACATATTGAACTACTGAAGTAACCAAGTTCAGAATTTCGCTTCATGGAGCACATTGACCGTATTAGTTGTTTAAATTTGCATACACTTACATTAAGCACATTAGCTATAACATCTATATGCGAGCCTTAGATAGGAAAATGCCGCACAAGTACTTTTACCTTCCATATTTCTTATGACATATATTAATGTTTAATTAGTTACTTTTGTGCTGTAAGCGTATTTGAACGTCGACTTGCTCTCAATAATGCCTTTCGTGCTCTTTAATTTCCTATAAACAACATCATGCGGATAAGTTAGGCAAACATGCAAATGATTTGTCTGGCTCATTTTTTTCTTTTTTGTATCTAAACAAATATTTTGTGCCATACACATCCATGTATATGAAAGCATATAGTATAAAGGTTTGTCATTAGTCAAGTTTATACGTTAAACTGTATTTAGAGCTTGACGTAGGTCAGTTTTTGTGGGTTAGGCAGTTGATAGTATTTAGTATATGTGCACTGCGATAAGAATTGGAAAACTTTTCCATTATGCAATGGAACCGAATGGACAAAGTCTTGAGCGTGCGCTTTAACAATATTTATATATATACATATATGTACATATATGTTATTGATGCATATAGAAACAGTCAGCTGTTTCCTTTAGACAGCAAAACAGTTCAAATCAAATACATGCAAATACTATAGAGTATAAAGTATATACTATAAGATATGAAAGCACTTGAAAACTTTGATAAGAGCCCTTGAGAACTTTTGTGGGTCACCTTTAGCTACTTTTTTTTCTAATTATTTTTTATTGTTATTAAAATCAATGTACTATAAAATATCCTCATGTTTATATTGTCATTATTATATTAATTATTTTGCGTATGCCTTACGTTACGTTTAAATATAATACGAACTACTAACTAACGGGACTTGTCTTTTCTTAAGACGTTAAATTGCTTGTATAAGTATGCTCATTGTATGAAACATAAAAGACACGCCCCACCCCACCCTAACCCTCCCTTAAAGCTCATGCGCATTGTTTGCTCCCGCATGCATAATTGCCCTCTCTCTCTCTTTTTCTCTCTGCCCGCTCGCTCTCTATTTGCATGTTAATTTAATGCTTAACTGCGCGATAAATGCGGAAAGGCGAATTGCAAAGGCGAGAGAGAGAGAGAGAGAGACAAAGAAACAACTGCATCTGCAAGTTGGCAATGAACTTGAAAATGAAAACTGCACGGTAAAATGCGTGCAACCAAATTGGCTGTGTTAACACTTCAGATAGCTGCGAATAGTTAAATACATAGTTAATTGACTGGCCAGTTTATCGGGCATTCAATTACGTGCTCACACACTTGCTTATTACTTTCTATTGATTTTCTATGCCCCCATGCTGTCATCAACTATATGAAGAACAACAAAAACTACAAAAACTAAAAGAAGAAAAAATTCCACACGAGCTTTGGTCTTCCAGTGCGGCGCGTGGACGGACGTTTTGCTTTGGCTATGTCATCTAAAGGTCAAGCAAACCGGCAGCCGCATTTTTTTTTTGTTTTTTTGTTTTTTAAGAAAATTGTTAGCGGACATTTATGTTTAATAGCTATGTATTTATTTTTATTATTTATGAGTTTTGGTTTTGCTTTTTGCAGTTGTGGCATAAATTTCGCAGACAAAACTTGAGCTTTTTTTCGTCAGCTTCTTTTCAATGAAGGGCTACGTCGCCAGCACTGAGCAAAAATAACTATCATAGTTTTAAAACTAATACTATATGCATATAAGCAAAACTTTCAATTAGGTAAGACCGCATTTAATGAAACATTATTTGATCATCAGCTGTTTTTTACAGTGTATCAGTCTAACATGTTGCTAATGCGGCGTTTGGAGTGTGTGTGTGTATGTGTGAGCGTATGTTCATTCATTTCTAGTACATACATATCTACAAATACATATATATATATGTATATCCGAAACAACCCCGTTCTGTCTGTTCTGTGCTCTATGCTGGTACTTTTCCGCTATTCGTATGTATGGGTAGCAAGCGGCTTCCTCTTCTAACTTACCTTGTTGAAGCGTTTGTTTTGCAGGCGCTCGAGTCCAGAGACGTTGCCCACAATCTCGTTGTCGCCGGTGCCCCAGAGACCGAGGCGATCACGATGCAGATCGTTGCTTTTGCTCATGTCGCAGCTGTAGCGTCGTATTTGTTGTAGATTGTTGCTTGGTTTGCCAATAAGTTGTTTTGTTTGCTGCTGGTGTAGCTCGTGCAGGCTCTGTTGTAGCTGCTGCAAGTGGCTCGAGGATAATATCGGTGGTGGTGGCAAAGCTTCAGCTTCGGCTGCTCTTGCTGTTACCTCGTCAACGTCGCGTTGCGTACTGATTTGTGTTGTGAGTTTTGCAAAATTGGAAAGTTCGTATTCGAGCGTTGTTATCGTTGTAGTCGTATGATTTTTACACACACGACTACTGCGCCATTTCGCAGTAGCAGCGGCAGCGCAGTCACTATCACAGCTGCTTGTGCTTTCGTGTGTGTGTGTCGTGTGGGTGTGTATGCGTGTTGGCTGTGCCGCGTTTATTTTGTTATTATTGTTGTTGTTGCCGATGCTCTCTTGCACGAGTGCGCGTGAGCACAAATCAGCTGTTTGACAGTGAGAGCAGCGTTTGCTGCTACTGCTGTTGACGGCGCTGCCAGTGCCAACGCCAACGGGTATTGTGGTCTTGTAATAACCGTGCTCATTTAGTTGTTGTTGTTGCTGCTGTAGCTGCTGATGATGATATGGTGTTATTTGGCCATTGGAAGGGCTGTGGGAATTATTGGCCGTTGGATAAATCGGCGTGCTGTGAATGAGACAGAGAGACGGAAGAGAGTGAATGTGAGGAGAGAGTGCGCTGTGTGTGTTTGTGTGTGTAAGTTAGTAGGGTAGACAGAACAAATGCCCAGTTCTCGGCATAATTTTTTTTTTTTTGAAAAAACAATTATTGTGACTCCATAACGGCACATCAATAGCAAAAAGAGGCAGGGGAAAGATATAAAATCCATACGTTCTCAAATAACTTTTATACAAGCTTTGCACTCTGTGAACTAGACAAAATGAATTGATCATTGTGATCTAGTGATATCCACTTAAGGCGTTGTATGTGGTATAATATACGAGCATTTAGAAAATGGGATCAAAAATTTTAAAGAATATATATTTATTTTACAAACAGTTACAAAATGTCTGAAAGTGACAAATGAAACATTAAAAACATGATTTAGTTTGTTTTTGGGATTATACTTTATCGCAAAACATTCAGAAACAGGTGATGCTTGAACCGCAGACCAGACAAATCGCAAATAGAGATAAGACTAGTGCCACGCCCTCTTTGGCGATTCATGATAATGATGCATATAAATGTAGGTAAGTACAGGTAGGTCAACTTATGTAAAATGCTCATATATATATATATATTTCTTTTTTGTTTTTGTACATATGCATTTACTTCTTGAGCCGTCCAAAGGTTTTGAATGGGGAAAAGCGCTGCAGAGTCGCGTACATGCTAAGCACTTGTGATGCCCTCTTTATCATATATGTATATTATATATAGGTATATATAGTATTCGCTTTGGCTATGGTCAGAGTCGAGCACTTTTCACATTTGACCGAAACGTTGCAGCACTAAAATTCAACTGAGAATCGCGATTTCAGGAGATTTTTCGATGGGGCTTCTCGTTTTTCCAATACGTTTTGTGCTTCTCATCGTTGTTTGCTTTGCTCAACTTGGAATAATGATGGGGGAGAGGGGCATAAGGGACTGTTGTAGACTATGCACATAGTGCTGATAAGGCCAGAACGACTTTATGACAATCAATCAGGGCATAAAAACATTTCGCTTGAGCGTGTAAACAATTCGCATACTTATCAGAGGCGTCGTATGAGTGCAATGGAAGAGGGGCAGATGATATGAATTTCAAATAACTATGAAGAGGCATTTAGTCAGTTTAATTTTAAATTATGTGGAGTTATTTCATGTTTGGCTTGAAGTTAGAGTGTTTCTTAGTGAAGAGGTATATTATTTTAAGCAAGCCGAAGTTTTTATACTCTGGCAGAAAAAGATTATGCATATACACATGTACATATATCAGATCTATATCATACTAGATTATTTTTTGAATAATCGTTTCTGTGTGAACTACTTGAGATACTGTGGAAACTGTCCACTTTAGAGAGATTCCAAAATATAGCATAGGAAAACAAATATTCTTTCATAATTTTAAAAATGTTGAATTAAGCAAATAAATTGATATTCCATTTATATAATCTATATAAATTAGTTCAAAAATGTCAAAAAGTTGGTAAAGTTGTTTCTCTAATTTAAGCAGATATTAGTAGATTACAATCAGTTCATTTTGCCAGCAAAATTTAACTTTTATTTTTTTCTCGAATATGTTCAAAAAGGAGTAGTTTTTTTTTATGCAGGCAGTTTTTAATTATGTGAAGACTTTGTTGAAGCTTAAGGAATTGCTAAGTGAAGCTGTCATTTAGTAAAAATTGAATTGAATATTCGAATATTGATTAATTTTGGCTTAAATGTTAGGGGCATAATTAAGCTAATAATTGGCAAATTAAATCAAGTTAAGTTAAAAAGCAATTGAATAAAATGAAATTTTAGAAAATTAAAAGAAGATCAAATAGGAAGGGTAGCTGGCATGGGCAGGGGATAAGCCGATCTATTCCAAGTTTTATCTAGATCTAGCTATATTGACCTCGCATGTCCTCGGTCGACGCGTAACCAATTTCGTGACAAAATAATACTATCTGCTAGGCAAGGGTACATTCGGACCCGAGTCTCGCATTTTTGTTAACCAATGCCAAAAGCTGGTCCACAAAATCGAAAGTAAAACAACGGCCGGGCAATTACTGGCAACATTTTACACATGCGTCTAACCTTCATAAATATTAATAGGTTAATTTTTGTTGAATTACTTTTTTTTTGTTTTTTTTTTATTTATTATTTTTATTTAAGACAGATGTTGTGATTGTTTTCTATAACAACTTTTGTATATTTCGTGCTTCAATATATTTTTAACGCGGCGACATTAATTCTATCAATGCCTTGCCACGCCCACAGCCCCTGTCAAATTACATATGGGGCCGACTCGTGTGTGTGTGCATGTGTGTAGTTGTATTTGTAGGGTCAGTGAAACGCGCGCAAATCGCTAATAAAACGCTGGTAAATCGCATCGTTAAACATTAATTACAAGTTGTATCGACAGGACCGCCAACCAGAGTGGGCGTGGTCTCGCCCATGACATTGCCTCTATGCGCCATGTTTGTGTTTTGTGGCAGGGGAAGAGTCGACTGTCTATAATTGTAGTATATGTGGCCGTTAAGTGGCAGGGTTTATATTTTTTGATATTTATCGTTAGGTATCAATACAATGTGCTAAGTGTGTGTGAATACTATTTGCAGCTAGTGTGGAATGAGTCTTAGCTTGTGGCAGTGTATTCTCGTGCTAACTAAATCGTAAGGAATCTTAAGTATCTTTTCAAATGATTTCATGCTTTTATAATTCTCAACAAGTTATCGGGTGAGCAAGTGGCGAGGTGCTTGCAAGCCTTTGACTAAAGTTTGCTGATGCTAGAACCATTGCATGTTATTTGGTAAATAAGTTAGTTGGGTTTAATTAGCGACTTTATGCTATATGTGTGCATTAATTATTTATTAGCCCGAGAACGCGTATCCTCTTTGCCTAAATGATTATTAGGTCATATCGACAGCTCGTCTATCGAGGCTTGCACGGCTTTCTATCCATCTATCTATCTGTCTTTATAATCTATAAATTTAATAATATTCGCTGCCATTCCACAATAACTTAAATAATTTGTAAGACATCGTGGACTTGGATAAATATACAGATAGCAAGTGATAAATTCGAGAACATTTCAGATCTTAACTAGACACCTCAAATGTCAATAAAATAGCTCAACTTTTTGTTAAAGTTTCAGTTAAACTAAACTTTCAGGGCATTATTTGCTTCAAATAAACATATTTAAACTGTCTTTTAAATATTTAAACATCAGTTTTCTTTAATCTTAAAAGTCATAATATTCGTATTTCTTTTGATATTTGCTGTCGATATATTTTTTTTTAATATTAATAATATCACAAATGACAGAAATACGTATATTTCATTTGGTATTATTACATTTTTCATATATTTTGTGAAAATTAATTTTGCAAATTAAATCATTTAAAGCTCTCGTTTTTTGCACTTTTTCCAACTGTCCTCGTTATGCATTTGTTTTTGCTTTCGTTTCCTTACCCATTTTCATCGAAATTCCTTATGGCATTGCGATCGGCACAAATGGAACTGGAATTACCCATTTCTTATTTCTAATTACAAATAAACGGCACTTGAATGAATTTATGTTGTAAATCGAACACCAAATTAAAAGAATTCAACATAAAAACAAGACGACAGTTCTTTAAATTATTGAAAAGTTGGCTAAACACGAATATTAAAAATGTTTCTGTGCGCTAATTAGCTCCGATCCGACTGAAACTGAACCAAAAACTAAAACTAAAACTAAAGCCCGCGCCGGCCACTTGTTACAATCAAAAAATGTTGTCGCATGGCCAAAGGAGAAGGCGCGTGCAGGCCAGCGGCGCAAGGGAGATGGCATTAGCTAAGCTGTTAGCTCGCTCTCACACGCAGCCAGCAGCAGCACGCGATGCCTTGGTCCGCAACAGAGTTGCCAACTCAGCGGCTTTCCAGCTAAACTTTGACACTTTCAGAGACTGTCAGTCGGCAGAAGTTAAAATCTTGCAGTTCTGGTTGTTTCTAAATTGAAAAAGTTTTTCTTTTTATATTTAGCTATTATAGATTACTAAGTTACCCAATAGAATTAATATAGTTATAAAGTTAACGCCTTTGTTTTTACTCATATTCAATGTTGTTTTTTTCATATAATATTTATTATTGTTCAACGAACACAAATAAAAAGCAATCCAAATCTACTAGTATTAACGCAAATCTGATTGACTAAAAACTAAAACAAGGTAACGTTGGGTGCATTGCCTCAACAACAATTCAGCCATTTTTAGCTATTTTTAGCAGCTTATAGCATGCGACTCAGCTGCAGCTGACAGCACTGTGTCCGCGATGACAGCTTAGTTGTGTGCGTGTGGGAGAGGGGGAGGGAGAGGGAGGGGCTATGTGTGAGTCACATTGCTTGGAGCCCCACACAGCTGTTTAATTGGACGGCACAGCCTTATAGACAAAGTGTGTCTGTGTGTGTGTGTGTGTGTGTCAGTGTGTGCACCTCGCCTGTGAGTACATGGCTCTGACTGCGTGGCTGTTTGGCCCACAAGTTGGCCAGTTGGTTAATCGCAGTGACCTTAGCCGCTGCCAATTGCACAAAGTTGCTGCTTGCTGTTTGTTGTACATGCCCGTGGCTAATTAAAAAATAATAATACTTTATAATTTCACAGTAAGTATAACAAAAAACGCACTGACCATCGTCGCACTTGGGCGGACGCGTTAGGGTATGGGTTAGTCGAAGCCCTTTTGATATAAGCCTGGAAAACCCTGAAAATAATTTTAACATCTTCCGCCTAGAGTTGGAAAGAGATAGAACCAATTACTCGAGCAAGATTGTAGAAATTAAAGGAAATAGTGAGGGAAATTAATTGCAATTGTGTTTTTATGTACGAGAAATTGTGCGATTGTGTTTTTGGTGTGCAATTTTTTAGAAAATAAATAAAAGCTTATACAGTTTTACATGATTATAGCGCCACCTAGTTACTATTGTAATCCACGGTAAGTGTATTTATTTTTATCTTTTACTTTTTCGGTATTTTTTTAGCTTTAAGTCCTTTGTAACTTAAAGTTATACTTATTTTAATGAATGAGTAGGAAGCTAAACATTTAACCTAATCAACCTAATCTTAATGCTATGATAGAACCGAAAAATAATCTAGAAAGTAGACTAACTTTTGCTTAAAATTAGATTAAGAACACTTCGATTCAAGACTCAAAAAGTTAACAACAAATTTTATACCCAATTTTATACGTCTATAAACATTAATTCTTGAACATGAAAATATGCAGCGCATATCCAAGTCGACTAGGCCGCTTCATCTAACTACATCGGATGTCAATCTCTGATTTCGTCATTTTAATGATCTGCCGCTCATTTAGTTGTCGTTTAAGTTGCACAAAACTTTTAATTAACTCAACAACTTTTGGCTAGGCTCACGTTAAACTCAATTCGCAATTATTTGGGTGAAAACAATAGAAACCAACAAATGAGAAGGCTTAGTACGCGTACACTAAACTTCATAATTCGTGCATTTAATTTGGGAATTAAACTTCAAATTTTGTAAAATGATCATGTTTACAGCGCCTAACCCAATTATATCATAAGTTCACAATCTGACCTTTTAATGTAAATTCCTTTTGCGTGATATTCAAGGACAGTTCAAATGTCGTCGACTTGAGTTTTTGGCAAATTAGGTAATTAACGCTAAATTTATTTATTTTATTTAATTTTTATTGTTTTATTTACTATAGATAGATTTTTTGTTAAGTGCTATTTGCTCTGGGCGTAGTATTTCGAGAAAGTTTCGCTTCAATAAATCTTGTTTTGAGACTTGGACCAATATCAAGTGGAATATTAAAAAAAATTAAATCCTTGTAGAAAATTAATGTTTTTAAACTAGTTTTTAAATAATTTAAAAAATTTAAGCAATCCATGCATATTCTTTTTTAATTTTGTAGATTATTAGAAAATTCAAATTCAATGATTCTCTTTGGCATAAGCAGGCAATATAAATTTACAACAGATGGCGCTGCTTTTGGTTCGTATCTTTGCTAGACTGTTGCTTGTGGCTGTGGCTAGATGGCGTATGCTCATTGCAAAGCTGACTTGATTAAAGTTTATTTTTGTTAATAATTAAAATGTAAAATCAGATAAATTGTGTAAGGCAAAGGTAACAAACATATACATATAGTTTTAATTATGACTAGGGTCCTACAAAAACAATTTGAATTTGAAGAGTCAGAAATTATATTTTAATGAATAAGTAAAGTTTATAAATAAATATAAACTTAAAAAACATGTCATATTGAAAGTTGTAAGTGCAGTAAGAAGAAGCTTTCAGCTCCGCTTTAAAATTTGTTGTTGTTTTTCTTATTACTTTTTAAAATAACTATAATAACTATTTACCCAACTTTAATTCAAGTAAAAAAAATTTATTTGAAATAGAAGAGATAATTCATTTTTACAATTATTTATTGTTTTTAAAAATTTATTAACACTTGCACAAATATTTTAATACTGCTTTACTTTACTTATTTAGCCAGCTTTTATTGAAGTGAGAAAAAAGTATTTTTTTATTAGGGATTAAATAAATATGGCACTTATATAAATAGTTTCTTTTTTGAAAATTTGTTTAAGACATGCAAATATATTATTTAATGCTGGAAACTTATTTAGCAAGCCATAATACTTAGCTAGCTTAAGTTGAGGCTTGAAAAATATTTTAACATTTACTTTTCTGTTTATTTTCTTAATAAAAATTGTTATATAACACTTTTTAAATATACATTATTTGTTAATTATCTCGATAAAAGATATTTATACATAAATTGTTCAACCTCTTTAGATCTATAATGCAGCCAATATTATTCTGTTGCAAACTAATGCATACAATGCGGTTAAATTCAAGAATCTTTTAATAAACTAGAGCTCTAATGGATTATTATTGCTGCTGTGTGGCAGCTGCAGCTTGCCAGCAATTTGCTGCCACGCGCCCAAGTCGCAGTCTGCCGCTTGGGCTTGGACTTAAATTTAATAAAAGCCGCGCTGGCAATGCCAACGAGCAAAGCAACAAGCCAGCAGCAAAGCAATTGAGGGGCCACTTTTATCATCAAATGCTTTTCTTCAGCTAAGCTGGGCACAATTTTCACGGTGACGTCAGCGCTGCAGTTGCTCCAGACGCCGAGTCACGTCAGCTGCATGTGCAGAGCGAGTGTGCGAGTGTGTGGCAGTGTGTGTGTGCGGCTGTGTGTGCAGCGGTAATCTATCATAATTTTTATATCCTAAAATCCCATTTTCGTATTAGAGCAAAAATGTCTGCGAGCAAATATAATAAAATGGCCAACACATCGACGTGGACAGCAGGCGGTCGGGCACGGGGGTTGGCGGTGGGGGGGCGCGGTTCAGGCGCAGGCCAAGCTGCACACTTATGCTGCTTGTCAAAGGATAACACACACACACACACACTCGCACACTCGCACACACACACAGACGAGCGGACATGCCATGCCAACAGTATGAAATTCCAGCCAAGCGCTTGATTTCGTTCACATTTTCGTAAGAATTTTTTTTTGCACCCTTTCTAAAACTTGTAGTGTCTGTGTGTGTGTGTAGTGTGTATAGTATTCCGCCTTTGTGTTAGTCTCAGTGTGTGTGTGTGTGTGTGTGTGTGTGTTTGGCTTAGCTTCACTTGCCGCGTTTTATTTCTCAATGCCCTGGCTTTGGATAGCACAAAAACGTTCAAATAGCCAACAATTTTATGAGTCTCGCACACACAGGATCTCACTTGCTGCGGAAACGGCAGTAAGGACCTTTGATATTGTTTTTGTTGTTGTTGTTTTTGTTGTTGGAGCACATCTACTGCATTGTCCTTGCTTCATAGCGGGTATAGCAACAATATACGAAACACACACCGGCACACACACACACACAAATGCAATATGGTTAGTTCTTGATAATTGAAAAGCTTTTCGTCCATGTTTGCGCCTATCTATTATAAATTAAATTCTGAGTATTTTATTTTATTTAATAAAGCAAACAAATTGCTGCGGATTCAGCAAGTCAATATTTTATATTTAAATTAAATTCAGTAAATCCAAACAGGCAGCAGAACGACTTGAGTATACTCCGTAAATAGTTCAGAGAGTAGTTGATAGTTTTTGTAGTGTTTGTATTTTACATGAGTTTTAAGTAAGTTTAAAATAATCAGCTTTCGACAAGAAAGAGCTTTACATTTTAAGTTTTTCCTATTTCATAGAGCCTTTAAATAAAAGTACGTTCAAATCTTTCAAGAGCTTTGAAAACGTTTTGTAGAGTCTTGGATTTAATTCAGTTAGTTTTATACGGCCATTGTAGAGAAGCCTAGAGTAGAGAGCTAGTTCAAAATAATTTAAAAATTTATCGTAATAATTTTAAATGCTGCCTATTTCACAGAATATTTCCATAAAAGCGTGCTTAAAGACTACAAGTGCTTTGAAAAAAGTTGTAAGAGCTTTGCACTCAATTCAGTTTGGTTGATGTAGCAGAGTGAAGTGGAGTACAGTAAAGATTAGATTAGAGAATAAGCTGATAAATAATTCAAAAATTGACCTTAAGAGCATTAAGAGCTTTTAGTGCTGCCCATTTCGTTTAATTTAAGCACACATATAGCTTTCAGGAGCTTTGTAAGCTGTATTAGAGCTTTCAATTGAATTAAGTTTATATGATAGTTAATCAAATAGATTCAGCTTTAATTTCGCCTTAACAATTTCAATGAATGCGAAGTAACTGTCTTATATACCCCACTCAAAGGTAGGTAAGCCGCAAAAGCTTCACTCTGGCATGTAATTAATTTTTAAATAATAATAATATGAAATGCAGTCAATAAATAAAAAATGCAGCATGTTGCCCAACAACAAAAAAGCTATAGACGGCGGCGTTCACCATAAATTCGGGCTTTGAATACAACAAAAAATCGATGTTCCCTGTTTAAACCGCTTAAAAATTGCATCGAAGTATCTTTCGACGTTAATTTTAACCAGCTGTCTGCAGCGCTTGTGTCATTGGCCCCACAATATATGCACACATAATAGTCTGAGATCCTTGCTTGAGCTGTTGCGTAATGCGTTAATAATTTAACGAGTGGAGTCCCTTATGTGTAGTCGGGTTAAAAGTTTATATTCGTGTGTAGCTGAAAGGTGTATCACACGATTGCGTATATATGTGCTATGGGCAGAGGATAAACTGTTTGTATATACATATATTCCTATCAAAGCTGTAAATCGTTTTAATGCAAACAGGCTCCAACTTTGAGTTCCAATTTATTTGGAATCCAAAAAAAGTTGCTTGAGCTTACGTACATTTCTTCCCCCAAAAATGATTTTGTTTTAAGTGTTACATTTTTGAGGAAGAGCCTTGGGTTCTAGGGTTCCTTGGGTTCCTAGTAGGGACACCCTACAGTATGTTATAAATAAAATAATATAATAAATATAAAAGGGTTGCGATAGTTTCCATACAATATATGATACAGAAATGCTAAGTTTTACTTTTTTTGTAAGTTTAGACAATAACTTTACAAATTTATATTTAAACAAGAGCAAGAGTTAAAGTTTATTTCCAGCTATTAGCATATTATCTTTCAGGTGATGCAACAGTTTCCATGCTATCCTTACAAATCGCCATACTATCTTCCGGGCGATAGGCGTCCTGTAAGAGCCCTAAGGCTTTAAGGTTAAGAACTTAATGGGCTGCTCTTAATGAAATCTCGTGTTGTATTGAGTGTTTGCTTCAATAAATATTTTGTAAATTCGCTACAATTGATGAAGCTGACAACAACAGCAACAACAACTACGGAAGCAACTGAAACAAAAGGCGTTCAAGGCAACAACAATAAATTTAATTAAAAGTTTTAACAAGCTTTGGTTGATTTCACTTTTGTCAGCTTCACAGCTGGGGACAGCTTTAATTTCGGAGTCGTTCGGCGAACTTCATATCTGCCTCTTATGTGGTCCCCCTACCCCACCCACGGCTCTCAGCCCGCCCCACACCACCGCAGCGTCTACCACTCACGTTTATGGCAGCGCTTCATATTTGATATTAATTAAAAAGTTTCCACTGTCGCGTGGGGTGCTTTAAACAAATTGTCAGAGCTGACGAACCAGCAAGAAAACCATAATTTTCTCTCTCTCTCTCTTTCTTTCTTTCACTCCCTCTCTCTTTCTCTTTGGAGACTTGTCTTCGGCCAACCTGATGAAAAATCAAATACAATGTCAGACTCATGCTGACCATTTCTCATGTGTGCAACTGTGTGTGTGTGTCTGTATATATATATATATGTTTGTGGGTGTTACTTTGTGTGCTGCCATGTTGCTCTGCCGTCAAACCTACGGCAACGCCGGCGACATCTGCTAATGTCACGTCGGTGCCAGGTATAAAAAAATTCACGCTTTCCATACCCTGTTCAGAAATTGATAAGGGTGTATGGGCAGTGGTTGTCAGTGTATATGAAGGACTATTTCGGTTAAGTTTCCAAGCGATCGGCTTTAAAACTTAATATTTATTCAAAAACAGGCTTGGTTGTGTATATACTTTTTGGCCCACTAGGAGTCAGAAGATATATATATATTTCCATATATTTCACACAGTTTCAAAAATTGGGACATCAAATTCAGCAGGCCGTTTACATATTTCCCTACAATAGCGAGCCTTAAATAGTATTTTTGCCCTGCCCATTCCCGCCCACACAAATCGAATGTTTCACCCAATAAATTGTTCCTGAAGTCACAGTTTGAGGTTACAGTTTCGGAGCCATTCTTTCTATATATTGACCTGCTTGTAGGTGTCTTTGGAGAGTGAATTGCATAGTCATTGACACCCGATGGCAAAGCGTATTTCTATTTTTAGATGTTGACAACGTCATAAACAAATATTAACAACTCTTTGACAGGTTGGTTGAATTTTGATGAACAAAATAAAAATATTGATCCTCAAAAACGATGTGCGCTATGATTTGTTTTAAATTGCTAAAAGAAAATTCAAAATAAAACTTGGTAACTGGCTAACTTGTCAATTTTCCTGTTATTAAATTTGTCGGCGTTTTTTAGACCTAGCTGCACAATTTATACATTTGGGTTTCCCTATAATCTAATCTTTCTTTTATCCCAAAAAGTATTTGATTAATTTGTCTCTATATTTAATATATAAATATAATATATAATAATATATATGTAAAACTGTTTTTCCAGCCTGACTGTCTATAACTTCCTCTCATACAACTTAATACATGTATTTCCATCAAACAGAAGTGGATTTTGCGAAAAGCGTGAAAAAAGTTTTAAAAAAAATTATCCCAAAGAACGCACGAAACTTATTTTTAGTAAATTTTGCTATTAGGAATGGTGAAATTGTAAAAAGTGTGAAAAACGTCTCAAATTGATTTTCATTAAGGTCCTTGAATATGAGTTAAAGCCAAAAACCTTGCCTGCCTAATCTTTAACCACCTAAACTTTTATTCACTTTTTTCACCGCAATGCGTGAATTTTAGGGAAATGCTTTTCACAAAGATATTTGAAAATAGGTTAGAGGTCGATCGTTTGGTACACAAAAGGCAACCGACTGTTCCACACTTGAGTGTGGAAAATCCAAAAACCCCGGCCTAGCGTTAACGTATACGATGTACAAACAGTTTTATATATAGACTTGTGTTTCTTGTCAAGAACAAATATTTGTTCGACCCGTGGACTCGAACCCCCCCCCTTCTTGGTGTTTGTAAAAGCAATGCCAAGTCTAAAACGACTTATGGAAAAAAGATGATGCGAACCTTTAGCTGTTGTACATCCGTGATAAGTGTTTCTATCTGCTTGGGCATTTAATCTCCGGCACCCCCCAAGGATAATTGTACTAGCTCGTTTTACTTTTAAAACAAATTCACATAAATTAACATTTCCGTTTCCACAGAAAGTCTGCTATATTTTTGCCAGCTAATGTAAAACCTGTCGCACAACTCATAATAATTCCGCGGAGAGGGCTCTAGACAAATCCCAAATGCTTCAAGCTAGATGCGTGTCTCTGGCATTTTCAAATCAACGCACGGCGACACGCCTTTCACTTTTCCATTTTCCGCGTGCCAGTCGGTTGACAAGGTTCGAGCTCCAGGCGGGAATCCCAGCAATATCTGCAACTTGAACTGAGAACTCAACTTTGTGCACAATAAACGGGCGCACTTGACTGAGAATGTTAGCGATAATCCTTCGGGGGCTCGTAACATATACGTAGCTAAAAAGCTCGGGTAATTGAAGGAAGCGCGGAAAGGCAAGAGGGGGGGGGGGGGATGTAGAGGGGAGCTAACAGCATATGCAGGATATGTGGCAACGTGTGACCTGCCGCATATTTATGTCAAAGTTGCGAACGGCGCTCAAATGGCCGCAGTTCGAGCTTTTGCTCAAGCCGCCGTCCTCTTTGAGCCAAGGCAATATCCATCCTGTGTTTAATAAACTCCGCGACGAGTCGAGGCGATGCTGCCTGCCACAAAAAAAGTAAAGTTGGTCTCGACGGCGATATGCCCTGTACTTGGAGCACAGCGGCTGTTCTTTTTCCTCTGCTCCACATAACGGAAAATGCGGTCTTCAATAACTTCGTTCTTTGTTGTCTGATCTTTTTACAATTTTGTGGTCGCATTAGCCCAAGACTATACCTTAACTTAATTTTAATGGGCTTGAGGTATCTACATATAAAAATTAAAATATTCTATTTCTGTTTATATATCGATATTCACGGATGAATATATTAATTAAAGTTATAAATATACCATATTTTAAATTTTTTAACGGGAAATTTCTAAGACAATATATGGATCTTTTTATATACTAAACGAGAATCGAAATAACAAATAATGAGACTTATGATCTCTTTGATTTGCCTTAGAAGCTTGTATATATTATTCGATATTTTTTTTTTATTATTGCCTGAGGCTTATTAATTTTGAAGTCAGAGATATGGCTGCAAAACATGTGTAAATAAATTAAAATTATTTTTAAATTTTAAATGGGAGCTTATTATGTTATCTAAATAATTGAAATATTCTAATAAAAATATTCTATTCTATTATACTAAGCAAGCATCTACACAAAAAATGTTGTGTCTATAGCTTTTATAATCTTCGAGATCAGCTTTCAAAAGCTTGTTTATTAATTATGGATATATGGATATTTATCGATTCAGAAATGGGGCAGAAAGGACGGACAAAAGTACAACGTTTCAGATCGTTGTCCTGATGGAGATGATAAATAGATTTATAATTTATTATATTATCATAATCCACCTGCCTACTACATACATTTGCACATATAATAACTAATAAAGCCTTTCTTTCGGGCATTTTCAATGGGTACAGGGTATAAAAAGGCGGACAAAACTTTGTCGATATTTATCGAATTCCATAGCCTCCGGTTAAATGTTTGTCGGTTTGGCTTGCGCGTGAGTTTACATTTGCATTTGGCGGGTGTGGAGGTGTGCCTGAGCATGTGTGTGTGTGTGTGTGTGTGTATGCTGCTTTGGCAAGCCCTCAAGCAGAGGGGAGCTCAAATGTTTCCTGTGTTGAGTTTATGGCATGTACTGAGGCATGTTTTAAGTGGTTTTACAGGACGCGCCTCATTGCGTCTTGCAATCAATTTGCTTGCGCTCGTTACGATACGTATACGCAACGTTTGGCAAATTGTTGCCACACACACACACATACACGCATACACATACACATATACTAGCTGCACAGGTGGGTGATTCGTTTGGCGCTCTCATAAAAATTTATTTATATTTTAATTAATATTTATCAATATATGAAGCAGAAAGGAGTTAGCATTGGGGCGTTCTGCATATTTAGTGCTTATTATGGTAAAATTATTGTTTTCCCTTATAGGGCGCACATTTACATACACATCACATACATTTGTGTGCATGTATATATATATTTATCAAAATATATGTTAAACTATAGTCAACACAGAGCACATAAATTATTGTCTATGGCTTTTACTTTTATTTACCTTCAAAAGGGTAGCAAAAATTTAAGTTAAATAATTTATTGTGCGGATACCTTAATAATTAGTTACAGACACATTAAATGTGAATATTTCTTTATTTGCGTACACGAATAATTGCCAGAAATTTGTAAATGAAACCTTTTTAATCAAAAAAGGCAATTTATTCGTCTTCATGAAATATTTAATATTTAATAACAAATAATTGAAAGGGAAACAGACTTTTTGAATATTATTATTTAGTAACAAAACTCAACACGAATGTTGATGTATTTGAATGGTCTCTTGTTTATTAATGAAATCAGCAATTCGTATTTAAATAAGTGAAAAATGATTGTGCATGAAAATATTTGTTTATTATTTTTTATTTGTACAATGTTCCTATTCTATTCTATTGTCAAACTATGAATAGCTTTTAAATTTACGGATTGAAGAAGACTTTCAAAAGTTTACGAAACGATTTGTGGTTGATAATACCACCTTGATGATACTATCGCTTCTTAAACACTTTATCATATCATGTCAACCACATGGAATGCACTATCGAATGTATATTTGCCTGGTTGATAATACCACATGGATTGGACTATAGAAGATTTGCAAAAAATTATTTCTCTGGTTTTCCATAACAATTTCAATAATTTTTAAAAATTTTGGATTTATTTCATTTTTTAATTGCTTTTTCAAAGTTTATAGCTTCATGGGCAAGGCTTTGGGCTGGCTTAGAACGGAAAATCAGAGTTAACATTAGCCGAAGACAAAACATTTGTAAGCAAGCCAGGCAGAAGACTGCCGCAGAACAGTCAAAACCTATTGGCCAAAAGAAAAGAACAAGTTGTTAAATTCAAAAATTGAATTCGAAGTCTAGACTTCTAAATCTAGACCTCCAACAGGCCAAGCCGACAACTAAGAATTAGAAAAAGTTTTTATTTCGATTTTGTATAACATATCATAATGGAATGTAAAAAGTCAAATTGCAGACCAGATTTTCACGTTTCAATTGGAACAATAAGAACACATAAATTTGCACAGGATCAAAGAGAATGCGCTGATAAAGGTTCTGAAACTTAGATGCTGTACAACAGATCTGCCTGCGGAATATCCGTGCGTCTGCTACTCACGACCGTCATAGAATATCATGTTAAATTGTGTTTAATTTTCACTAATAATACTTAATACTAAACTCAAACTTTTGTTATGTTTAACGCAATTTGACAAACTTCACTAAGCAACTTTTAAAACTCTTTCAATTTGCGAACTCCTTTGCCCAATTTAATGTAATGCATCAGTTCCTTAGGCCTTGTTAGGAACAGACTTTTGCATAAGCAGACGAATGCTGGCAGGCAGCTGGCAGACGCATTCGCATTATAATTTGCCGCTCGCACACACACACCCGCACACGTACACACACATACACACCCGCACACACACGTACACACAAAAGGTGTCAAAGGCCTTTTGTGCGCCTGTCTTCCGCCTGTCAATGACAACAGCCGAAAGTGTGCCAAAAAACCAGCCAAAGACTTTGTTAACTTCTTCCTCTTTCTGCCTCCTCCTTCCACAGTCAGCCATGGAATTCTCTCGTGCCGCCCATGGATGGGGTGGGAAAATTGTGTGAAAAATTCAAATCGCTTTGGCGCTGGCAGCTCTTTGGCTCAGTTGCCGTTTATGTCAGGCATAATTTAAGCCCGGTTAGGCTTCTGGACAACAATGCCGGCCACTGCTTGGGCCCGACTGGGGCCAGAAGCTAAGCTCTGACCTGCCCCTTGACCCTGACGCTCAATAGATTTGCAGACCCAGTGCCACACTTGACTTGGCCGTCGCACGGGCATTTCCGAATTTTCACACTGTGCACAGTGTGACAAACCAAATAAATTGAGAGCTCGATCGGGTGTGAACTTATGAAGGTTAATTGCAAGCAACCACATTTGGTAGTCGACGTGCAAATACCTTGCTAATTCCATAGGGAATGTAAATGAAACAGGGAACAACATTTTTTCTTACAAATGGTTTGGCTTAAAATAAAAAATAAATTGCAGAACAGAAAGGAATTCGATTAAAAGAACAGATAATTAAAAGCTGTGTCAAAAAAAAATCTGTCTAAGCTTGACTTTTCTCTAATTTATGGGTTTATAGTTTTGTTTATGATAAGATATCTATATCTATACAACACAAGATAATTCAATACATTATTGTTAACGCACAATTCCTATAAATACCCTGCAATTCAGTTCTGTTCTCAGCAATTCGCAACTAGAGATGTTGCGAGATGACGTGAGCTGTCGTCCTTCTAGCATTCGTCTGTGCCCTGGACTATGTGGGCACCGCCCTGGCCGAGTGCTGCCGGGCATCGATGACCCTATCATATAGCGTGCAAGGAGGTTAAGCTGATGCTGGTGGACACAGTGGCACACGGGGCTGCACGATAACCATTTGTGCCGATGGCGGGGGTCAAATGGGCTCCTTTTGTGGTCGTGGATCCTGCAATATCTTTGGGTGCGCCTGCGAAAATGGCTGAATTAGAGGCAAATGGCAGGGAGGTTTCCGTGCCATTAAGAGACATCTAAGGCTCATAGATATTCCAGATGGAATACATAAGTTGCGAAAATCTTTTATCAAATTGTATTACCCTAGATTAATAGGTGAGCTAATTATTTTTTTTAAATCAGTTAGCCCGTTAACTAGGTTAAATAAATATTCGCTCTGAAACAAAGTGAAATGCTCATAATAATAAACAATTATTATTCAGCATGTGGCTTATAATTAGCGTAAGCTTTGATATGAAATGAAATGAAAACATTTTCTTGAACGCTATTCATATTTCTTGCAGCTGCTTTTCATGCTGCATGCAACCAGGTGGCAAGCTTCTAAGTGCAGCACCATTTATTTCTCATTTCTTATAGAAACTAAAACAATTTGTTGTAGCTGCAATTCAAGGCAATTTTATTGCACTTTTTCCGGCAATTCATAAGCATAAAGAGCATAATGTTTGAGCGTGCTGTGTGTGTGTGCGGGTGTGTGTGTGTGTGTGTCTAGGTGTGTGTGTGTGTGTGTGTGTGCGGGTGTGTATAGTCGTTGCACTTATCCTTTCACTTCATGCGCATAATGAAGAGCACTTTACGCTTATGAAAGCGATGGCTAAAAAACGGGCAGCAAAATAAACAAATAAACAAACAAATAGAAAAAAAAGGGAAACACATAATCAGAAGAAGGAAGAGTTCTTGCGAGAAAACCGAAGACTTAATACCCTATCCAGAAGCTAGCAGATGTGCTGAATATTTGTGGAATACTTAGTTATAGAATGGTATTTGCCAAAAGGCCGTATACTGAATAGCCTTGCCGACAGCTACCGGATGTGCTCCATATTTGTAGATATACAATTGAAGTTGATAGGAAACCGAAGACTGAATACCCTTGAATACGCAGCTATACATGCCTCTGCTAATTTCTTAGTTGTTTTTAACTAGAGACGTTGCGAGATGAGCCAAATCGTCTGTGTTCTGGCCTGGATAAGAAGATAAGGATAAGAAGGCTTTTCTTTTTCTATAAAAGAAAACTCAGCTTTTAAGAGATGGTTCTCCTGAGGGCATTATTATACAGTGATCTAATACGTCTTTATATGTTGATTGTAAGGAAATTGATTTGTGAGTTTGGTTAGTATATTTTATTATAAATGAAATGATATATATGAGACTTGAAATATTTGTAGCTGCTGTTTAGATTTTGTCTATATATTAAGAAACTATAGAAAAGTACTAATTAAGAACAAATTTTCGACAGATCGTAGTCTTATAATATAGTTGTTCGATTCGACCAATCGATTCGGCCTGCAGAAAACTAACGAATCAATGTCTTTTTCAAGATAACTTTAAAATAAATACAGACGGATCAAGACAAGAATATTATGCATAATAAGCTCGACCATAAATTGTGATTAAATCATAGTACCCTGCGCATAGAGTATAAAAACAAACGTCAACGAGCAAACGACGATTCGCATTAAGGGGGCAGGATCTCGTGTGGGCTTTAGCAGCGCCACATTTTCCACTCTTAAGACTGTACACACACACACACACACACACACACATACACGAGCGCACGCACACAACTCTGTTTGAAATGACGCGTCGTGCGTGCAAAGGACATAAGCAGTGACTGCAAAAACTGAAGGACCGCCCACAATTCAACAGCCTTCGCTACTATTTGCACATTGAGGCTGCGGCTCCAAATGAAATGCAAACAGGCAAGGACGCTGCGGCTGGCGGCTCGAGGCTGTGCCTTTGCTTGGCGCCTTTCAATTGACGGCCACGCCTCTTCACTGAAAATAAGTTTTAATTTCACTTTCGACGCCGTCGACCATTTGCTCATTTAATGCAAACGTGCTTTGGCCACAAGGACATACGGCATTTGGCTTGCAGGCTCTCTTTTTTTTATTTTGATGTGTTTATGTATTTACAACAACACATAAATCATTTGGCTGTGTGTGTGCGTGTGCGGGTGTGAGCATAAGTGGCTTTAGCCAAGCGTGATGCCTGCCCGCTCCCTCGCCTGCCCTGTTTGGCTCCAAGTGAAACAGTAAACAGCTGCGAGATAAATTGCTCATCTGCTCGACCTCGACGCACGGTCCCCTCGCCGCCTCCCCCTTCCATGGAGGCTTGGTTTCTTGCCCAACTGTGGCTCTGTGTCAACGCCGAGCTGAAGTGTTAAGTACATAAAACCCACCCATACATTGCGTTTATCCATAATGATGACCTTACTTATGACTTGAATTCGTGCGCTGGCCAGCGCTGCGTATACGTAATGGGCATAAAAATTCAACTGCTTGCACAAACGCATTGCTTAGATACAAATATATATGTATACATACATATATGGTGTGTATATTAAATTGGATTTGCTGTTGCGCCAACTTTAATTTGTCAGCACAAATGTTGACTGTTGCTCAGAATTGAATGAAGTTTATCTGGTTAATAATTTGATAAGCTTTGAGTTTTATATGGGAAAGTTTATGAGAATCGGGCAAATAAAAGTTTGGTAAGCTTCACAGTGCATGAAGCGGATGCTCGTTCCTGATGACGGCTCTCAAGTAGCATTGTATATATTGGGGATAAAAGAGGTTATTAACACATATATAAGCCAAGAACTGAAATCGGTCCGAATTTAA
Organism: Drosophila novamexicana; assembly: GCF_003285875.2. Lineage (NCBI taxonomy): Eukaryota > Metazoa > Arthropoda > Insecta > Diptera > Drosophilidae > Drosophila > Drosophila novamexicana. The sequence continues at coordinate 2,133,378 of NW_020824808.1, read as the reverse complement.
AATTATTGTATATAATAGTTATATCTTTATATTTATATCTTAACATATTTAACTGATATTATTATGTCCTTATATATATCAATATGAAATCTAGGATTCTGCAATTTATAATTTAGGTACTTCATGTAAAAACTAAATGGTGAAAAATTGGTAGAAAAAAGCTACTTTGAAAATATTATTGATACGCTTTTTACGTTTTTTTTTATCCAACCGTTCTTGACAGAAGGATGAAGGTTACGTTGACTTTTCGCCTATTTTTTATATGAATCGATTGAGGAAAATTTCTGAGCTTAAATTGGTACGCTACATCTAAATAATCCACACAATAACCCGAAACAATCTGTCTATCAAATACTGCAAAGATTTTACAATTTCTTACGACGGCTTAAATTGTGAAATCTTAAGCCTTTTATTACAGGCCTTTGGCTAGAATTTCACAATTTATAATCTGGAGAAGATATTCCAGCGCGTAACCTCATTGTTTCATGTTAATGCAAAACGATCTGCAATTGATTATTAAATAAATTGTTTGCCATTTGCTGTTTTGATAAACTGCTTTTAATGATTATTGAGCTAAATATTCTGTGGTTTCACTAGCTGAATGTGGTTTCGCTGACCACAGTGAAGCCCAAAACAATGAACATAAATGATGGATGGCTCACTAATGAAATTGTTAATGCTGTGCTGTATAATTATTCGAAATACAATAAATCGATTACAATTACTACAGACTATTATCAAATTGGATATAAAGTGTGTGATTCGAGTCCTCGCTTACTTTGGCAAATTTGATATGAAAATTCGAAGAAATTTGCAAAAACTCTGCAAACGGCATATGAGAAATGGCCAATCAATTAAGCTTGACTTCATTTAAATTCGTTTACTTGCTGCGTAATGGAATTGCAACATGAATAATAACTTTGTGTATGCAGACAATACTTCGGCAATTTGCCATAATCTATCCGCAACTTGTTAACAGACTCCGGACGTGGTCTTTTGACCAGCCAGTGCAGGCAGCTACAAGTTTATTTTTATAAGCATTCCATGAAGCTACATCAGCTCAATCGTGAGCATACCCTGTTTGAGTTAAAAAGGGTGTATTATATTGTCCGAATACTGCTTGTAAAAAAATGAACAGAGTTTTTTTTACAGAATTATTTGAAATATAAATTACTCTTAACAAGGAATATATAGGTAAGGCCAATTTTCTGTATTGATTCTTGACTATTTGCGGGGTATTTACCAAAGATGTAGAAATGATTATCTACCCTTTACAAGGTATCTAGCTGTAACCATTTAAATACATATGTTTTGACTACTTAAGGGGGTTTTGCCTTTTAGCTACTCTACTTTACAGGATATCTCGATAAAAGAATTGTAGCAATTTTAAACTTTTTGCTGGGTATTTTCAAATGCTCGTAGAATTAATTATCTACTCGTTACAGGGTATGAAATTATTTAATTCTTGGCTATTTACAGGGTTTTTGTCTATTATCTAGTTTACTTTACTTTACTTTAAAGAATATCTATATACAAGCATTGAAGCAACTGTTGAGTACTCGTAGAATTATTTATCTACTTTTCATCGTTAATCGTATCAATTGTTGACTACTTAAGCCCTATCGTAGAATTAATGTTATTCGCTCAACACGACATTCCGAACTGGATGTCCATCTATTTTCTTAGTATCTTTGAAGGGTATCTGCTAGTTTATAGATCTGTTATTTAGAGAGGAACTGTTTTAGCATTGCAGCTGCAATTTCTCATGCCCTTTGCCGGCTGGCTGCTCAATCATGACCAGACATTGGCTGCCACCAGGGAGCACTTTGCCACTCAAGTGCCAAACAATTTCAAAAATCAACACGAAATGGGAGAAAGGGGCAACGAATGCCACCCGCCACATCCACATCCAGTACGAGTTCTGTTTTCCAGGTTGAAGGTAGCTGCTGCAGCAGAGACCCAATCCATTTTGGGACCAACAGTCAGTGCCGTGTGCTTGGCAATGGCATTGGCAGTCAGCTTTGGTTCAATTAATTAACTTGGCCAAAAAGAAGCAGGTCGAGAGCAGCTCTAATGAATACCAAATGAGCTGCATATCAGCCGGGCATATGTAAAATATCCGTACGGAGACTTGCGATTTATTTGGCGTAATAAATTCGCAGAAAAGTGTCACAAATTTATGGAGCGCCGACAGCCAGCACAGATGACAGATTGCTCTAGCTGAGGATGAGCATGAGCATGAGGATGCGTTTGGAGCGTTTGGCTAGACAGCGTTGGATTTATGCGCTCAGCTCTGCTCAAGTGGCTAGCCAAGCTTGGTCTCCCACTCGCCCCCCCTCTCTCTCTCTCTCTCCCTTTCTCTGTACTTCTCTCCCTGCTGTCTCTTTTGGTAAATTTTAATGGGAGTTTTGTACGATGTGGCCAGGTAACGCTGGCTCCGCCATCTTATTCGTTTCAATTTACATATAATGTTGAGCATTCCATATCCTTAGGCCCTTTTACCTTTTTACCCCACCCCCTCGCTACCGCTATTCCATATAAATGATGTGTCAGTTTGCGTTGCTTGCTGCGTTTTTATTTCCGACTCGCTTTCACTCATTTTATGCTTCAGCGATGCTGCTCACTTGACACCGACGTCGCTGTCGCTTTGCCGGCTTTTGGTTTTGTGGTACAAAAAAAAGGAAGCCAGTAAGAGTAATCAAGCTGAGGGTGCCCGACTAACAGATACCCAGTACCCAGCTGAGTTGTCGTTGAGCACATTCCTTTTAAACAAACCAAATTTTGTTTTTATCGATTCCTATCGATTTCGGCAAGATGATGGGTATAATCGATATTTTGTCATAGGAGAAACTTCATTCAAAATTCGGGGTCCTTAAATCTATGAGATGACCTAAATAAAAGAAGACTTTTTTCGATTTTGAAAAATTAAAATAATTCAGCTCTGTACGTATCACATGAAAAACTCCAATACTAATTTGAGGTCTGTAGCTTTGACATCTTTCAAACTGGGAGATTTGGCAAGATGATGGGTGTTGTCGAAGATTTGCTATAGGGGTAACTGTATTAAATATGTAATGTTTTTCAACTACAAGAAAGACTTAAATACAAGAAGACAGTTATCGACTTTTGGGAGAATGGAGAAAGTTGTCGATAACCCAAAATAAACCTGCTCTGCGGTGTCGGTGGAGAAACCGCATTACAAAATGATGTACCAACTATCCTTGACATATGCAGCTCTTTAAGTCTAGAAGACATGCTTAAAAGCGACTCTTATCGATATCTGACTAAGATAACGAGTTGACGATAATTTAAGAAACCACATTCCAAACGAGGTGTTTAGCATTGATAGACTTAAGATGTCGGAGATGCCTTCTTTCACCTGTTACATACATAAACACAACTTGTTATATACCCTTATTACCCATTAGATGGGTGCAGGGTACAGGTTCCCCAGCTGCCCCTCCCCCCTGCTCCACCAATTGCCGAACAAATGGCAGGTAAGGCCAGGCGCCGCCCAGGATTGGCGTGCGCGCGAGCGCAAAAACAGATTACAGTTCAAGAACATGTTTTGATAAGCAGCAATTTAAAACGTGATGCTATTTTTGGTTTACACGAAACCGAAAGACTCAGGACGAAAGACGTCACTCGACAAAGGAGCAGTCGTAAGAGGCAGCGGAGTGGCAGCGACGAGCTGAGTTAATGGCGGCTGCTGGGGAGCTTAACAAAAGGCTGCCGTTCAAGCAGGTGAGCAGGGTGCCCGCTCAGGTGCGTTAGGGTGAGCGGTGAGCTGCTTCTAATTTCATTTGCTTGCATATTTCGTGGGTGAGCGTTTGAGATGCCGTAACGCCTGATGAGCTATTCAGCACAAGCTTTAATGCAATTTACCTATAAGGATGAAGAACATTTTAAGACAGTCTCGATAAGAGTCTCTGGAATGTGAGCCAAAACAAACGAACAACTTGAGTGTTGTACAACAATATCACATAGTTAGCATAATTTTGCATACTAATTCAAATTTCGTCCAAAGTAATGCAGCACTCATGGCTAAAACTAGCAAATAGCTTAACCATATTTGAAAGAAGGACAAAAACAACAAAAGATAATCCTCGATTGAAATGGCAAATCAATTTAGGAGCTCGAATCACATCCGAAATGCCTACAAGCATTAAAATCAGCTAAGTCTTGGTAATGATATAGGAGTTGCATGATTGAGAAGTTCATTTTATAAGAAAATTACAATTTTTAAATTTTCGGCATAATATTCTAGGATAATAAGCTTAATTTAAGGACTCATGCTTAGACTTGCTAGTCATATGCGGAACCTATATAATTTAGTATTACAGACTCTCAACAAAATGCTTTCTGTTAAATATCTTAAAAAGTACTCTGATTGCGGCCCATTCAAACATTGACAACAGATGTTTCGGCCTCTATTCAAGGCACTTGCATGTGGGCTTCTAAGTCCATGATGGCAAATCTTTTGTGCTTAAAATTATCAATTGTGAGTGTTAATAATTGAATTGAATTGGAAATAAAAGGAGGGCATTGAGTAGATTTCGTAATAGCTATACAATGTGACAATAAATAACAATAATAATAAATGAAGAGCGAACAGATAGAAAATAAGTATCTACGTTTCCAATGAACACGAACGTTGAAAATGTTGAGCCGAGTTGAAAAGAAAGCAGACGATAAAAATAAAATGAATGCCAATTTTTGAAAAATTAATTTACTGTCTCAGAGCTTGGCTCTATATCGATATTCAATGAAAATTGCAACAGAGCCAACGAAGCGGCACGGAAAAATAAAAAATATGAAAGAAGACACAAAAATGAGGAAAACGATGAATTATCTTTGCCATAACGACGAGTAGATACCTTTGCAGGCATATTGTAGATGTGTGTATAACAAATTTTATTTCCGAACGGTCCAAATCCTTTAGGAGCTAATTGATTTAGTAGTGCGAAGCTCATAATAATTAATATATTCATCATTCAAGAAAGTTTTTATAATATGTTAGGTTAATGTAGATGTGTTGGGATTTTGCTGGGGAGCTGTGGGACATAGCCGTGCAAAGTGAATCTTGTAACAACTGTAAATTATGCAAAAGGTATTCATTTATTTCAAATTATAAATATATTCAAAACTTTATTTCCTTTCTCGACAAACAAACAACATAATATGACATTGAAATTCAGAAGGAATTTAAATAAATATGCATATATCAGTTGGCGCTATAAGTGTGTATATTCTTGAGTAGTAACTATGCATTACACATTTATAATACCCTCTGCAAGGGTATAAAAATACATGAAAATATACTTAGCAGGGCAAACAGACAGTCAGAGGGCCAGACAGTCAGACAGATGAAGGGCAACAAGATGCCAGCATAAGTCAACGTCGATGTTCTGTTCTGCACTGTTGTGCTTTTGCTTCTATACTCGTTCAAACTGTGAAAAGAGTATATTGCTTAGGTGCACTGTTCGTCCGATTTTCTTTTCCTTTTTTTTGCTAGCCTCTTGTACGTTAAACAGTAAGTAAGGGAAAAACAAAATCGTTTCCAATGATATGAAGGATCCATCCCTATTAATGAGATTTTGTTCTCTATTGAAGCTAGAAATCTGTAATATTTACTCGTGTAAACCGTTCTCAGCGAAAGCGGTAAGATCATAAGGCTAAAGGGAAAAATCTAGATCTCAAACAGCTTCCAAAAGGGCATACAGATAGATCACTTCTTATGCCTCCTCCTAAGATCGGTAAGATAAAGGCCCAAACGAGTATACGGAAATTAACGAAATGTCATAAAAAATTTGACAAGTAGCCTGTTTTAAGCTGTTCTTTGAATGTGAACGTGTATTATGAAGTTGGTTGCATTCGACAGCAATTCACTAGTTGTTGCTGTTGTTGTGGTGTTTAGTGTCGTTGTTGTTTTCGTTACAGCGTCAATCGATTCTCAAGGCATCAATAAGAATGGCAGCGTTAAGGGATCTAAAAATTCCCAACAATAACTTTTCATTTGAAGGATAAGCGCAAAGTGGCAGCATTTCTACTGCCCATGATGCCTCTTCCCCACCCACACCACCCTTGCTGCTGCGGCTGGATGCTGCTCATTTTGCAGACAAGAAGCATTTGTAATAACTGTCATAAGCGAAATTGGTGTTATCCTGTGCAAGGACAGCGCCAACGCACCCCCCCCGCCCCTTCCCTTTGCGGTGTGAGGCAAAATGAACGAAATTAAATGACATTTTTTGTTGTTGTTTTCCTTTTTGTGTGTAAGCTGGTAGGGGGCTGGGGATGGGCTGAGGGAGGGGTGCGTGAGCGCATTGAATTTAGCACCCAATATAAAAATCAACAATGTGTGAGTATGTTGTGCGGCGTGTGTGTGTGTGTGTCTAAGTATGCGATGAGGATAAGCTTTAAGCATGAGCATGTGGCAAAAATTCTTAACGCTGAGATTTCATCTGGCAACAAGCTGCGAACTGCGCAAATGAACAGACAGCAGGACGCGACGCATGCTACAAAAAAAGGACAACAGCCAACGCGCCACAAAAATGGTGGCATGAACAAAATGAAAAGCAAAATGTCAAGTAACGCCCCATTTTGACTGTCATAGAAATGAAAAGTAATTTTGATTTATTAAACGTTAACAAACGTAGCAGCAGACACGCACACACTCACACACACACACACACCCGCACACAAACAAGCAAACGCACTCGGGGTTAGGGACTTGTCGCCGTTACAGACAATTTTTCCCCACCCCCTCGCAATTTCACAAAAACTTATCCCATACATTCGCATAAATGTTGTGTTTGCGCTTGCGACATTTCGAAAAGGTTTTTTATACCCTGTAGCCATTAAAAATGGCAAGAGAGGTTTACTGCTTTTGTGTACAAGTATGTAACAGGCAGAAGGAGGCATTAGGTGTATACGTTTATTCTTGAATATATAGCAGTATATAGAAGTTCTTGCCTGTGTGCATTTATTCCAAATATTTTCGATAATTATTAATTTTAGCAACTGACATTTTGGGCATAGCTCGAAAATTATAAGACCTAGATACATCAAATCATATCTGCACGCTTGCATATTAATATACTAAGATACAACGATACACAGAATTGATAATTATCGATTTTAGGAAATGGATTTTAGGCATAGCACAAAAATGATCAAATCTGGGTACCTAGTTATCCGACCAAACTGAATTTGCTGGTTTTCGTATATTAATAGGTTAAGAATATCTTTTTGTGGATACATAGAATCAATAATAATCAATTTTATGAATGGGATTTTTAGACATAGCTAGCAAATTATAAATCGTATATATGTAAAATCTTGTGCTGTGGTTCCATATATATGTGTGTGTGTTTTTGTATGTATGGTTTTGTAGGTGCATGTGTAGAAGGAACTTAGAGTATTTTTAACGCCAGCAGGGCGCTCCTTTTAGGGTATCTGCTAGCAGACTAAGCTCGACTAAAGCACCCTTACTTATTTTTTGATTTTTTGTTCGGTTTTTGCATGGCGTACAAAACCCAAGTGCTTAACCTTAGCCCTTTCCCTGAGCTACACAAACGCCCTAACCCCACCAGATACCCCTCAAATACATATGTACATATAAGCCAAGCCTAGCCTAGCGGCACGTTCCCAGTTTTTGCTGTCGCTTCATTTTGTTTTCACTTCCGCCTCGTTTTTGTTATTGTAGCCGCCCTTTTTTGTTGTTATAAGAAACTCATTCGCATTGTCAACTTCGTTTTCATCAGCAGACAGAAGGACCGGCAGGACAGCCAGGCCGAGCAAGACACTCGAGACAGCCTGGTAAAACTGACAGTCGCTTTAAGATACAACAAATTTTTATAACTACACGTCGACATCTTTCAGTTCTTTCAGCCTAAAATTTTGCACGCCCGTTTCGTGGGCCATTTATATGCTTTCTTCTTTTTTTTCAATGTGGGCGTGCGGCTCCCTGTCGTGAGTTGTCATAAAAATAACAGAAGCGAAAGGAGCCAAGTTAAGCATCTTGGCGGCCTTATGACATATTGCTTAAATGGGACCCATGTGGGAGATTGTATAGTAAATTCGGAGGGGTGAAAGTTGCTGGAGACATTTTCTTTTTCGTAGCTGCATTAAAATATAATTGGTAAGTGATTTAGAAGGGGCTAGTCTATGGGGTAGTAAGCTAATCCAACCCTTTAGACAATCGATAGATCTGATAAGCTTGAAATGGGGCTCCGATTTTCGAATATGGCAAGTGAATTTATTTGCAATGCCTGTTAATCAATGCGGCAAAAAACTTGATAAAAAACACGTTACTTAACTATCAATTTAACAAAAACTGTTTTTATCGGCCAAATTATGTCAATGAATGTTCAAAAAAAGAAATAAATTTGATTGTCAATATTGTGGAAGTCTTCTTTTGTTTTTCCTGAACACAATTTTCGATAATTTGACAGCATTTTCGGGTATTTTTCATAAATCAGTCAATTAAAGCATGCAGTCGACTTATGTCAAATTAAAGCTGAAAACAGTTTACTATCGAAATCAACGCTGCACTTATCAGTGTTGGTTAATGTACTTGCATGAGCAACAGCAGAAGCAGAGCAAATGTCAGCACAACGCAATTGACCGAGAGGAATTTCGACTTTTGATTCGACGATAAACACACCCGATTAAATGGGCAAAGCGTTTAATTATAAGTTCACTTAATGTCAAGCATAAAGCCAAAGGCTTTATGGCCAACAACTCTCGTTAAAACTGATAGCAGAGAGAGAGTGGCGGGAGGCATAGGCACGAGTTGGATTGCCTTTGGCCCTGGCAACGTGGCGTTGTGGCATCGTGACGTGGCATTTTGACAGTCACAAGGCAGAAAGCCGATAGCAACAATATGTCAATGCAATTGCCAATGCCCATGATATGGCTAAAAGCAGAGAAAGAGCGAGTGAGAAATAGAGAGAGAGCGAGCGCGAGAGCCTTAGCTGCATCAGTCCAAATTCATTCGACTTGACTTTTGTACGCAGCGTTTCTTTGACGACTACGTTTTTAATTACAACAAAGCGCAGCGCAGAGCCTAAATCTCTGGCCAATTAGCCGCTGAACCAACTGACACGGCTGCCAAATGTAATCAATGGGAGTCTGATAAAAACACGGATGGAAGATACTCCTTACACAGCTAAATGTGGACCTAGCACACATTTCGAGTTTTTAATTTAAATAAATAAGGCTAGCTTTGTATATTTCCGTCTTTCTGCTGCAAGCTGAATATATATTTATATATATATATATATAAACACATATATTTGAATCGACTGGATCTTATAAATATTCTATATTTCTGCTATAGAATTTAAGTTAATTCTTAGAAAATATATATATTTTATAAAAGCCCTTAACCAAACTCACAAAATATAGGCCTTACGATCCTCCTAACCTTTTAGAAATAGCCGTTCATTCATGTTTATAAATTTGTTACTGGGTATCAAAATAACAAACGGAAATCTTTCGCTTGTTTAAATTGCCATCATCGCGGGGAACGCATGTCATCCACAGTTGGGAGTGTGCGCCGAGTCCGTGTTTGTGTTGCCTATCTGGCACGCGACACTTTGACTGACAGCCACGGCTCAAAATGGAAAATCAATGCGTCGTGACTTGACTCATTTGCCAAAGAGCTGCGACTGGCGGTTCTCTCGTTTTAGCTGGTTATTTGGAACTCCTGTGGCAAACAAATTTAAATCAATTAATATGATAGGCATGCAAACAAAACTGTCTAATTATCAGGAAAATTAATGTTCATCTCACTGAACTGCAGCAAATTCATGTTAATATATATTGTATTAACTGAAGGTGCATTACAAATAATTGAATATAACATTACCTAACTTAACATATGTTTAGCCAACATAGCCAAACCTAACCTAACCTGACAGCTGTTGTTCTTACATGTTATAGTATATTCGCAACATAAATACTCAGTTAAGTCATAAGAGCTGCTAATAAAAAACAGACAAACTAAACTAATTTTAAATGCACTCAACTTACCATAGCCTAAGCTAACCAAACCTATCCTTACATTACTTTCAGCAACTGCTGATTTTTATCCTATATGTAATGTTAAATTCGCAACATAAATACTCAATGTTAAATCATACAGCATAATGAAAACCACACAAGCTAACTTAAATGCTTTACATTATTTTTAGCAGCTGCTGCTTTTCAGCACTAATTACAGCTGTCATAGTACAACGAGCTATTTTAAGATCTTCTGAACAGTAATCTAACATATTTATTACATAAAAATTTTATTTAAAGAGTACTTAGGTCTTTTAGTAATAAATTAATATATAAATATATTAAAGATATTTGATATATAGCGCGAATAAAGGTGGCATAGGAAAGGTAGATCATTTGTTATGCCACAACTATTGATACTACAATTTTTTTTTTGTTTTCTCGCATCGCGTGGCTAACTAACCGTTGGGTTTTAAGTGGATTTAACTTTGATATTTTAACAACAAGCGGCCAATATGTTGAATGAATTTCATGTTTGCTTGCAACTCATGTTGACAGAATGACATGGCGACCGTTAGGCCAAATATTTAATTTAAATCAGTGTCACCGGCCATTAAACAATTTGTGTTGGTCAACTGTGTATCAAAGTGTTGGCCCTGGATTTTGAGCATAGTTTGGTGTGGCAATTGTCACATTGCTTTCAAACTGGCCACAAGTGATGGGCGTGTGCCGCATTTGTGTGCTCTTAAGACACGACACGAACACGGATATTGTTTAATTTTGTATGAATTAGGCAGATTCCATGTATTTCAGAGATATACTATATATTTAAATAAAGGAATTTGTTCTGACTGACTGAGTTAGTATTGATTAACATATAGCCCAACATTAAGAGGAAATAATCTAAAATATTAGTAGAAACTTCCGCTTGGAAAGAAACTGAAAAGCTTATGAAAATCGATTCCAAAACTATTAATTTTTGTCCCTTAATCGATTTTTAACTAACCATTAAAGTTAATTATTAAAATTGATTGACAATAACAATACTTTTAATACTACTAGGAAAATGCACTCCATCGGGGTTGAAACTGGGGCTCCATGTGCTGTCCATTTCGTGTAGTTTTGATGTGACACGCTTCCTTCTCTGACCGCGTCCATTAAACTACATGAGCTTGTCACAAATATGCCAGTATACAGTGCGATTGCAAGTAAACTACAAATTATAAATTAAATTCAGCGCTGCCAGCTATTTGAAATGGCTCCAAGTTTCGCCCCTGCCAGGGGCTTCATGTGGGCGTGGGCTCTGGCATGTGGCGGATTGGGGGACTTAATCTTTGGAGCTTGCAACCAGCTGTCTGCGGTTCAGGTAATGCTCGCTTTGCTTATGTTTCATTTGCCAAAAACTACATGTCGGTGCCGGGGCCAAGTACCTGTGCACGTTTTCATTTAATTTGAAACATTTTCTTTGCTTAAATTACAGAATCACATAACTCGTGGATCGTGGGTGTTGTTTCGTTGGGTGGCAGCTCTGTCCGATGCTTATATAAGACGCACAGCTCGTGTCACTCGCTCGGCTTATCTTTTATCGGGCCAAATGTCTTTGTTGCCTTCACTTTTCGAGCTGTTGCCGGCGGCCAAAATTGGGTGCAAAAACGTTTTATACCTGGTCAAAAAAAAAAATATATACATATAAAACGGCAGCGAGCGCACGTCGAAGACTAAATACCCTTGTAAACATATAGGTTCTAATTCATAGGCTTTTATAGTCAAGATTTTCTTACAGGAGTCATATGATAAATTAACTGATATGGTTTTGCAGATATGTTTGAAAATTGAAAGAAGAACAGAGATTGATTATACTGTCCCGTCTCGTATTTGATACAAGGACCTAATTTCAGATTTCAGAATTTTAGAATTTTGTGTGGAAGTTATATGACAGTGTTTCAATCTGGTTGCCTCCTACGCATGTACGAACTGCAACAGAAAGACGATCCTTGATGAAAAAAATGAATAAACAAATGGATAAACTGAAGAACACAGCTAAATCAACTCGTCGGATGGCACTGATCAAGAACAAATATCTTTTATATCTCCTTCTGCGCGTTACACATTTCATGACCAAACTATAATATTCTTCTAAAGGGTATTCAAATTTAACAAAAACAAAGCCAGACACACGGAGCGACAGTTTATTTCACACGGGAGCTCCGGCGGAACTCGGACCAAGACCCGGCACCACAGCCGCACCCGGAACGGGAGCAGGCAATTTACAGCTACGCGGCCATGTGACTTACTAAATCAACTTGGGCTGCCGCTCGCCGGCTGCTTGAAGCTGAAGTTCGTTTGTGGCAAAAACAAACGCTTCTAGTTCTCGGCCTACGTCGACGCCGACGTCGCAAATGTCAGCTTGACAAATCGCGTGCAAAAATCTGCGAAATCTTTATACCCTGAACCCATTGCAAATAGGTAATGGGGGTAAATTGGCTATGCGCAAATGTATGTAACAAGCAGAAGGGGTCCCATTAAGTATGAACAGCCTAACAGCCGAGTTGACCTAACATTATTCGTTGTACGTTATTTAAAACGCGCCGATAATATAAGACAGATTTGATATTTGGAGCATTGGTCCTGCTTGTGCACTAAAATCTCTTATTATTATCGATAACTTTCCTCAAAGGAGACACAAAATGTTGTATGGGGACTCGTATAAAATATACACAGATCCAAGTCATTTTATTATTCAAATACTCGCCTGTTTTCTAAATCTCATTTACAAAAATTTTGCAGCTAGTGCTTAGGGCTTTGGTGAATTTGTGCTTTTGTATGAGTTTTTATAAATGTTTTTAGGGAAGGAAGCTAAAAACAGTTAACAATAGCAGCTTTTTCCTGGCTTCAGGGTATCTTCTAGTCGAGCAGCCCTTACTAGAGCATTGTGACTTATTTTTTTTGTGCTTTTGCTGCTCATTTTTGAATGTTTCTGAAAGCGTTGGATTTGACGTCTCCAAAGCTGCCACAAGCCGCAGCTAACAATCGGATGGGGAATGTAGCTGACGTGCCTCATGTGTCGTTGCTGTGTCTGTGTGGGTGTGCCTGTCTGTGTGTGTGTGTGTGTGTGTGTGTTGGCGCCTCTGCCGCAAATGCCACACGGCATGCCGACGGCGCCTCTTTGGGTAATTTGTTGTGTTTGTCTTGCCGCCGCCTTTTTCACTTCGCTGCCCCTTCCAAAACGTGGCCGTGGCAAATTTTTTGATTAATCAAAGGACATTTTCGTTTATTTTTTTTTTCTTTGGGTACTTTTTTTTTTTTTTTTTGGTTGATGCGTTAAAGAAGCCCGAATTAATGCAAAAATGATGAGTGGAAATTTGTCAAGCTTATTTACTTCCGTCATTTAATGGCCCGGCGGCACATTGACAGCAGCGACTGGACCCCAGCACAGACAGCGGAATTTATCTTTGTTTGCTTTTTGGTTGGTCTTATTTTTTGTCCTACCCGAAGCCATTTTATGCATAATTTTCGGGACAACTCCCTGCATGACGTCCATCGTAGCTCGCTGGCTTTTATTGTCCGCCATTTTTACCTGCGGCCATTGGCCCTTGCATATTTTAGCCGGATTTGTCATAATGCGTTGAATATTTTTCTCGGAAAGGCTTCATGCCAGCGCACGGCCGGCAAAGTGTTTGGGTGTTTTTTTTTTTGACGATGTTAAATCGAATTTTTCGGCTGGCGTTTTTATTTTTTTGGGCCTTCTTTTTATCAATCATAAGCAGGGTAAACGAATTAGTTGGGTAATTCGGAAATCTATGGCATAGGCTGTTTGGTTGGGTGTTATTGGGGGTTAGGTGCGTGTTTGTAAATCAACTGAAAAGAAGAATATATAATTTTCTTATCGGTTTAAAATGTGTACACAATTATTATACGCTAGATTATATTAGGAATCGATATTATATTTTGTATACCCTGAACCCATTGAAAATGGATGAAAGCTGTATAATGTATTTGCGCAAATGTATGTAACAGGCAGAAGGAAGCATCTCATGCCCATAAAGTGTATTTAGCCGAGTCGATCTAGCCATGTCCGTCTGTCTGTCCGTCTTTCCATCCGTATGTATGGACGCAATAATCGCAGAACTTATAAGAGCTAGGCTCGCTCTACGAGCTAGTTTGCTTTAGCAGTAATAAAAATAAATTAACAAAAAATAAAAAAAATTCCCTCGGATCGCAATTGCAATGCTGTTGATAGAATTCAATAAAGACGCGCATGAATGTTTGTGTGTACATGTATACAGAAATTCTTGCAATTTGCGCTAGCTGCCCCAATTGCATTAAAATTGTGGCTTAAATTCGTGGGCATACAAATTGGCTTATTTACTTGATTTATAGCTGTGTGGTGATAGCGGGAAGGTGGCGATAGCTATAAAATGAAAGATACTTGTTATATTAGTTAATGCTGTTCTAGAAGCTACATGTCGAGTTTGATGACTCTAGCTCTTATAACGTACGAAATCTGATCGAAAAACAGGATTTCGATATCGATTAATTGGAAATGGGGCAAGTTATTGATTATGGGAAACAAACTCGTACTGCTCCGGCACCAGGAGGACCGACATTCCAAATTTTCCTAGCTCTTATAGGTTTTGAGATCCTTGCGTTCGTACATAAGGGACGGACAGACAGACGGCTATTGATGCTGATTAAGAATATATATAATTTATGGGGTCGGAGATGCTTTCTTCTGCCGGTAACATACATTTGCACAAAATCAGTATACCCTTTTTACCATTTTAAATGGGTACAAGGTATACAACTGGCACGTAGTAAGGTTATAAGCAATATTTGACCTTACAGCTAGAGAAGACAGGAACACGAGCTGAAGCTTAGGACTTGATATGAGCGAGGTACAACACATTTGCATTTGGGTGCAAGGCAAATATAAATATAAGAAAAAATAAAAATATTTATCTAAATGTCACATGCATAAATACATTTCTCAACCAAATCAAATCAAATCAAATCAAATAGTATATTATTAATTAAGCCGTCATAGTTAATTGGACATTGCATATATAATCGGATATGGCAAATTAAATCCGATTAAAAAAAAAGAAACCAAAATAAATGTTAAATATTGCTGCCCATCTTAGACAAACATTGGCTTATTAAATGTAATTCCGTGTTGGCACCTATAAAAATTAAAGTTACAAAAATTTAAGTTTTGCTTTGAAATTTATTTTTTATATTTCACGTACATCATTTAATACAAATACATTAACACTTCACATTTATTAATTATGTTTACTTTTATTTGCCATTGATTGTGTTTCATTTGATTTTGTGTGTTTGTTTTTGTTTTTATTTTTTTCGTGCAAATACATATACATATATCTTTATTTATGCTGTACGTATGTGCAAATTGTTATTCATTAGTTATTATAATTTGTATTTTTAATAGATGTACATATGTGATTCATGACTCGTGCATGATTTTTCTTCCTCAACTATATCAAATTTTATTTGTTTTCTTTTTCTTTTTCTTTTTTAAATATATATATATTTTTTGTGCTTACACACATTTTGGTATTAAATCAAGAAAAATCGCTAGAGCCGGGTCGAAGAACTGTTTAAACTTACTCGATTGGGACTCTGCAATTACTTTATAGTTAGTATATATATATTTATATATGTGTATATGTAAATATATATACAAATTCAACAGTTGCCTTGTTAACTTTTAATTTTTCTTTCTTTGGCGTAGTTGGGCGCTAAAAAACATCCCATCGATTTGTCGCCTTGACTGGACTTAAAATGCTTATGTAAAATTAGACTAAAAGAAGGGCGGCCAAAAGGGACAGCTACTAACTCAGAGTGCAGTGCCAGCGCATCAAGGACGTCAGGCACAGCAGCCAGGCGGCAAATGTGGCTGCAAATAATAAACAAAAATATTTCTATTTATATGGCATAAATATTCGACTTAAAGAGTGGCAATGGGAGTAAAATATATGAAATACGAACAAATAAATAAAAGAATTCGTGTATGGATTTAGATAAGACCGTTTTGAAAGTATGACCATACCGGTCACAGTTTACTCTCTTGTACTTTTTTTCAGAGTGTTAAGAATTTATCTGAAATGAAGTAGAAATTAGGAAATCAATATTTCGAAGCAGAGTTTTAAAGATTGCTCCATAGGATCATATCACGCGTATAAGTTCCCACAGTAAAATACAAATGAAATTTAAAGGATCTACTGAGCAGTCGAAAGTTAACGAGTGCAAGAAGGGTTCCGCCCCATCAATAATTCCCACAATTATACGTTTAAATTATATAAAGAAAACAAGGAGAAATAAATAGAGTAAGTGAATGATAAAGGGATAAATAAAATTGTTATATAAAGAATAGAAAAAGGTAAATAGCTGTAGAAATAAAAGTTAAAGGAAGGAGAGCTATAAAGGGGAACAAAGAATAATTAATGTAATTATAAACATTGTATATAGATGAAAAAATCACTGTTTATAGATGAAAGTACATCAGTCTGGACGACTCACCTGCTCGAGCACTGGCACAGGTGCCATTCTCAATCAGCCGCTGATTGTAGCCGCTTTCCTTGAGCGCCAGTATGGTGGTGCGCATGGAGCTCTCACGGCGCACGGCGGGCAAGCCCATGATATCCGCCACGCAGCGCAGCTCCAGCATTTCGCTCTTGCCAATGAAGCGCTTGTCGTCGAGGTGCAGGCGCAACTGCAGATTGCTGGCATATAGCGGAAAGCCCTCGACGTTGCGTGTGACTTCATTGATTTGCGGTTGCAGCTGCATCTGTGGTGCCTGCCACAAAAGAAACCGAAACATTAACAGTCTTTAAAAGCAAACCACGCGCAATCAGTGTCAATGCGCGCATGGGAAATTCCGGGCCACAAGCCGCAAGTAATTTTGCGATTTGCATTGCACATGCAGTCAGACTACGGCCACAGTTATCTAATGTGACGAGCGTGCAACGGTGCGTATGTGCCCCAACGTGCCCCAAATCTACTTACAGTTTTGTTGTTGATGTACCACGTAAGCCTCGCCGCTGGATTTGACCATTCCGAGCTGCAGTTGGCCAACAGCGTATCGCGGTATTTATAGGCATGCCGCATCCCAGTAATGAATGGATCGAATTTTGGCAGCACTGTGAAGCAGAGTTAAGCCAGTTATTACAGTTTCTAAAATCGGTTTTTGTCGCTGAATTCTGAACATTTTTTTGAGATGCACAGAAATGCCATTTGTATAAGCCAGTTCAACTGATAGAGTGGGGCTTGCATGGGCGGAAAGTGCCATTAGAATTAGTCTTTTTGACTGTCAGAAAATGGTTTGCATACGTAAAAGTGTCAAGTTGTCCTCATTTTCTAATTACCGTTGATGGAACCTGGCTTAGATTGAGCTTAAAAAATACCTATTGTCGGAATTTCAGTTTCAATGGTCATAGTGAATTAACCCATTTGTTTAAGAGCTCGAAAATATTTTTAAATATATTTAAATCGTAATCTTCTTTTTATACCTTTGTAGAAGGTATTATGATTTTGTCATAAAATCTGAAACGCATAGAAGGAGACATCTTCGATGCCATAGAGTAGAGATATAGTCATATCAGTCTCGCAAAATATTCAGTTTTCAAGGATATTTTCAACAAACTCAGCATTTTCATATTTATCTGCATACATATCTGTTAAAGGAATATGTCTAGAAGGGTATTAAATCTTCGGCATGCCAAAGACATCCTTACATTCACGTTTTGATTTCTGAATATTATAGGGCACTTAAAGATAATCCTAAATAAAACATGATAAGGCTTAAATTTAACATATGGTAAGCACAGACTAAATAATAATACATATGTTTAAAAAATAAGTAATTTTTGACTAGAAACTAGTAAAGTTGAAAAACAAATTCCCAAACAGACAAATCTTTAAAGGATGACAAGACGTTTGCAATTTTTGCAACTTAACAAAAAAGTCTGGAACCTTTCGGTTTTATCATCAAACCGGGAAACTCGAAAGAAACCTATTGACTTATAGGCTACGAACCGGTCAGGTTAAGATTATTATTAACAAAAAGCCATAAATAATTAGAGCAATATATGAAATATCAATCAATATTATCAATATCGCCGACTATCGGCATTCAAAAAAGCAATTGCAGTTAACTGTCGAACGTTTTGGTTTGGGTATCTATAACGCTAATAAATGTAGTTTTAATACTGATTTAATTTTTTTAACGATTCGTGTTCATTCCATTGGTAGCTAAGGCTTTTGGGCTATTGTTAGTTCTTGGGCTAATTGGAATCTAACACAAATGCTGCAACTGAAATGTGAAAATGATTTGGCTGTTGGTTCAGCAGGTGTTGTTTGCAGCACACCGAACCAGTTAGGTAATTATCAGGCCGCCAGCAATCTAAATATTTGTTTAAAGTGTTAATTAATCTTTACAAATAATTTCCCAGGAAAAACTTTTTTGATGAAACCAAGAATAATTTGGTTTATTGCGACGAAACACACAGACACAAGTACACACACATTTAGGAAGAAAACAAAGTATCCGTCACCAGCAACCAGAAACAACAACGACAACAACAACGACCAACTCGAGAACGACCACAAAACACTGGGCACAACAACAACAACAACAAAAGCTGGGGAGAAAATTTAGCTTGAGCTACAGTCAAATGAATGCCGACTGGCGCAGTTGTTGCTGTTGAAAATTTGTTAAATATGCTAAGGAGCCACAGGCGGAGGTGGTAGCTTGGGCGGAGGCGTGGCTATTCTCTGGGAAATCGAGTGGGTGAGCGCTAGGGGCCATCAAAAGTCAGGCAGTCAGCAGTACTATAAACTTTTTAATTGACTTAATACAAACCACTTTGGTGAAAAGTTTTCTGACCTGTTTTCACCAAGTAAAATTTGCCATGGCGTTGCCAGACTGTTTACCAGTGCTGATGATTGCGGCCATGTTGTGCCCCTTTTGAAGGGGGCCGCATCTGATGGACAGGTCAATGTTGCAGGTGTGCGGGACGGTGTATGTTCAAGGTGTACCCGTTGTAATGCCGTACCGGTGGGCCTTGTGGCAAACAGAGCTGTGACTGTGCAACAACACGCAGCATGCGGCAAATACGAAAATTGTACGAAAACAAAGCAATCAACTCGGATAAATAAACCAAAAATACCAAAGTACCAGTAAAACACAAAACAACAGCAGCAGAAGGAACTCAAAATAAACAAAAAAAACAAAAAGAAAATAAATAGCAAGAGTTATCTTTGTGTTGTCGACCATTAAATACCCTTACTTATGTAAACAGAATGACTGATATTTATCTGTGCAAGGTCAGCTACACAATCAAAATTCTCAGAACAAAGCAATATTCGACAGGATGTGGGTTAATAAATGTGGGTATATATATATATATATATATAGGAAAATAATTATAATATTAATCGAAATATACCTGGTATTATTTTATATATATATTATATATAATATTATATAGAGGTCATTATACCAGAGACGATACTAAATAAAAAATATAAAAATATTATATAATATTATATTATATATCAAGATAAATAAATTATTAATAAAAATAGTGTAATAATCAAAATAAAATAATAATTTTAATAATAAGCATAACAAAAATAATATGAAAAAATTATTGGAATGGTAACTTAATATTGACAAATACTTAACATTCTGTTAATTTAACAGGGCGAATTTATTTATCATATTTTAAAATTTTTAAACTATTTATTTAATGGAAAGTTTATTGAACATCGTTTTGAATTTAGTTAATATGTAATCCTGATTTTGGCGACCTTTCCATTTTAAAATGTTTTGTATTGGATGGTATAACCTCGTTATTTAGTAGTATTTAGTTAATATGTTAATATTAAAAGCATAGACAATTCCTATGCGATGAAGTTTTCCATAAATTTAGAGAAAACTTTATTGGAATAGTAAAATCAATTATGTAAAAGGCAACACATTAATTTCGTTCGATTGTTCACATTTGATTCAATTGAGCATAATGACATTTGTTTACGATGAGTTTGGCTGATATATCTTTAAAAAATAATATAAGTAGACAGTAATAAGCTAGTAATAGTAATAGAAGCTAAATATCCAATTATTAGTTCTAATGACAAATATAAAACAATGTGGGCGATATATGTATAGTAATCGGATTATTAACACTGAATCGACTATTTTTCTTTGGAAATTATAGGCAATTGTGATCGAAGTATTTAAATAAGAAAAAAAATAACAGCTTTGCAATGTTATTTTCAAATAACTTTCTAATTGTATAAAAAGAGACAATGAATGTTATTTTTGGTCCAATAAAAGAAATGTAAAAAAAAAGAGAGACAGATTAGAACAATTCGATTAACCGAGATATTTAATGGGCTCGGAAAAGAAATGCTCAATGCGTTACAATTTTCTTGTGAAAATTATGATACCCCCCTCTGCAAGTGTACAGAAAAGAAATAAGAAAGCCAAAGTAAAGAGAGGAAATAAACGACACTATAGGCAGTTGGGGAAATTGCTTGATGCCAACTTGAATGCTAAACGAGACCAAAACCGACAGCACCAACAACAACAACAATGAGGAGAAGAAGCAGCAGCAGTGGCAGCATACCAAACAGGTGTAGCACTTTGGGGCAATCCTGTGTCCTGTCGAAAACACCGCAAATGATGACCCTATATTAAAAACTCAAAAGTCAAAAGTGCTTGATGGAGTAGCACGAGTATCAGAAAGGAACACGGGCTTGACCTTTAAAAAAAACATATATATATATATATATATATATATATTTTATTTTTTTTTTTTGGGGAATCTCTGAAGTAATTAGGTGTGTGTGTGTGTTGGGCCTGGCCCTTTGTGGACACAGATCACATCCTGTGCAAACTTTCCAAAACTTAATCAGTGCCAGGCAGCGACACATGGCACGCAACTAAGCGGAAAAATATTTGCAGTGCAAAGTTTTGTGCCCACAACGAGTCGCATCATCAAAGAGCACAAGGTGATTGCCGTTGGAAAATCGAGACACGGTCCGACAAACCACTTTTGCCTGTTTCGTCAAAGTTTTTCAGGTGGATTCGATGCGCTGGGCGATGGCACTTCGGTGACAAAAATTCCCAAGTTGATTGTTGGTCTGTCAGCAGCTTTGCAGCCATTGAAACAAAAAACTGGCTACAAGCCACTGCCCAACACCACACAACACACTACACATTACACTACACGGCACAACAGGGCTGGGGCATTAAGTCGAAACAACGTGCTGCATTGGACATGAGACACATTGTTTTATGCAGTTGGAGCAGCAGCAGGGTTAGAGAAGGAGACTGAGAGAGAGAGAGAGAGAGAGAGAGAGTAAGGGAGAGGTAGCTGCCCTTAAACTTTGTCACCAGCTCGTTGATGAAGTTTGATAGAAGCGTTGCTTGGTTGGCTTTTATATTCGGTAATGTTGGCTCCTCATTTTATATATAGCCTGGATTGTCCTCTTTATGGCTTATACTTTGCAGACACACACACAAAAACATATATATTTGAATGGCGAATCGTAGGTGGCATATGCCAAAAATGACTTACAACATGCTGCAAATTCAGTCATTTCTTTTATATGGCGGTCAGTTTATGGGTCTCTGGTTGGTTATTTAACAATTTTCATGGTTGTGAGGAAAACATAACAAACTTCAAAGAATGTTATTTAAAAAAATAACTGTTTGGTTTGATTGGTGATAAATGCACAAAGAAATCCGCAAGAGCTAGGAAGCGGACATCAAATCATAGAAGTTAGCTTAGGGTTTAGGAAAATTACTCCCGCAAATATATATTATATAATTTTTTTTAAATTATATTAATAAATATATTTACAAGTTTCTTCAATTCAAAAATTAATTGCAGATGTGTTTTATACTCCTGGGAAAATCCACCACCAAACCTAACCTCACCGAAGGACGAGTAACATCTGATCGTATTAAATGTATTAAATGTGTAATTATTTGTTTTTCTAATATCTAATGCTAAACTTGTAGATACACCAATTTTGTTAAAACCCCGTAACAATATAGTTAATCTATTTATTTATAGTGGTACAATATTCATATAGCACTTACGCCCCAATGCCACTAGTGCCCGCAGTTAAGCGTATAATTTAAGCGTACTCATAAGGTAAAAAATTGCAATAGTTATGGCATAATAAAGTTAGAATGGCATTGGATCTAATCTAGTCATTGTTATTTGCATGTTGAACAAGTTAAACGTGGCTTACTGGCATACCTAAGTACAATAGATAAAATTCAAATTGACATGCAAATAGCACCAGACAACAAACTGGAGAAGGCAAGGCGTGGCCCTAGGGAGGAAGGCGAGTAAGGCAAGGAAAAGTATTCGCAAACATCTACAAAACATCCAATTAAAGGCGAAATTCAAATACGAAAATGCGAATTCAAATTTGATTGTTACGCGTAAACAAATGCTTAAGTGCGCATTATGCAAATCAATACTCTTAAAGCAGCGTCAATAAATACCGCACCGCCTCATCGCTCTGCCGACACGAGTTGAAGTAGCAACAAATCGCTGAGCAGGAAAATTGCGACAAATAAATCATTTTGAGCCGCAATCGCGTACGCGTGCAACAAAAGACATAAGCAGGCCATTTTCATTTGCGTCAAATGACATTGGGCCAGAATCAATTGATTTGAATTTCAAAGCGAAGCAGCATACTCTGTACAGGCCAGGATAAGCTAGGCCAGGCCACAACCGCAGCGGCAGCGGCAGCGGCTGAGGCTGCGTCATGTACGTTGCCAATCAAAGCGAGTGCGAGTTCAAAATGGTGGCCATCATTGCCCACGGCGCTGACATTAACAAACCCCAACTACAGCTACCTAGACCCAAAAAGCGAAGTTGCTGTTCTTGTTGTACCCTTTATAAGTATGGGATAGGAGGGTTTGTTCAAATTGTGCATGTAACAGGCGATATGAATTGTTTCCATGAAGTATTATTATCTCTGATCTTGAGCAGAAGACGAAGAAGAATAAATATAATTATTTTTTCATAAAGTATGCTAGGTATTAATTCCATGAAGTCTCTCTATTTTTGATTTTGAGCAAAAGTGGAAGACATGTAGATATAAATTAGGTTCTTTATCGATAATCTACATATATCGGAATTTAGCAACTCTTAAATAAATATATATTCAAAAAAACACAATGCATGATTGGTGTTTGAGGTAGTATGACGGAGAACATTTGTGGGCTAGTCAAAGCTGGTGTACGGGGTATCAGCCAGTCGGTCACACTCACTTGACCTAACATTTTCGTGTTGTTGTTTGAGTTATTCCCGCTGTCTAGTGCTGTACTGCACGTGACAACGACGTTGCCGCCTTTTTGGGGGCAGATTATAAATTGATTCGTACAAAACTCACAATTGAGCTGAATTTGGGCGCTGCCGGGCGGACGGGCGGTCGGGCGGTCAGGCAGGCAGGTGGGCGCCAGTGGGGGAAGTGGGGATTGTGGCATAGACTGCTGGGCTCTGGGCCAGTCGTTCTAGATTTATTAACAATCATTACTCATACAAATGGCTGAAGCGTGTCACAATTTTGCAGCATTTATGCGGCGTCCTTTGAACTGTGTACGCGCCTACTGCGACTGCCGCTCGGCGATGATAAATGAAAAGGAGTTGAGCTGCCAGCCCCGCGACTCCCCCTCGCAGCACCGCTGGCGGCGAACCGTGCAGAGACCATTTATAATTTTATTAAGTGCTTGCAAAATTGCACATAATTTGTTGTCTTTGTGTGTGACGCACACACGCACACACTGACAAACACATACACACGCACATAAATCAAACAAGTAAACAGCAAAAATTACAAGGGCGTACACTCAGAGAAACACTGCGCTCTAAAGTCTGGTATGACGGGGATCAAATTTATGCTGACTGCCTCAATTATGAGTACATATTTTTTGATATTCCAAAATAAATTCTTTTGGGCTCACAAAATGAATAAATAAACTAATATCGTTTAGCTGAGGAATAAATATATTATCTTTTATTAATATACTTATTTTAGAGACAAAAAATCGTTAATGGAAGCAGAATATTTCTAAAATTGAGTATGGTGTTCAGAAATTTCGTTTATTGAAAAAGTTCTTAATATAAAATTTCTATTTTTAGCTGAAGAAATTCACTTTTTAATTTTTTTCGTTCTTGAAACTCGTTTAAGAAAATTTGACTTAAAAAATGTCTTTAAAAATTGATTTTTTTGAAAAATAATTTCATCTTAAGCTTAGGAAAATTCGTTGTGGTGTTGTGAAATAAGAATTTCACTGTCAGCTGAAGGAATTTCGATCCAATAAATTTCCTTGAAAAAAGCTTCTCTATAGAAAAATATAGATCTTAAATTTAGAAGTTGTTCCCAAGTATTTCAAATAAGAAATACCTTTAAAAATGTCCTTAAAAAGTATTCAATCTCAGGTTAAGAAATGCCGACTAATAAAGGTTCTTGAAAAAAATTATAAATGATCTTCAAAAGAATTTCATGCCAATCTTATGAAAATTCAAATTTGTTCTTTTTACAAATATCTTTAGAAGTAAATATTGGCCTCAAGTTTAGAAGTGTCGACTAGAAAATGTTCTTGAACAAAGGATTTTGAGCTCAGTTTAAGAAAAGTATTCTCAACATCATTTGTACTTAAGCTGGTTGAACAAAATACTTCGTTTATTTTTCTGAGTGTAGAGGGTATGCTCTGTGACAGGACACGCTGCAATGGGCAGTTGGCAATTGGACTGTGGTGTGTTGGTTTTGCTACCTACCGCCAACGGTCATATTGGCCGCTTTATCGATCAGCTTGAACTCGGGAGCATCGCCGGACACCTCGCAGCGGTACTGGCCCGACGAGTGCACATTCAGCTTCTCCAGCTCCACGTTGCAGATGAATTGATTGCAATGCGACGAGCCGTCGGCAATGGTGACACCTTTGACGGGAAACCAATTTGTTGTCGGCGGCGTTAGCGGCGAGTATCTGCAAAAACATAGAAAACGAGTGAGTGAGAGCGAGTCAGTGTGCGAGCGGGAGAACGCCAGCGCCTTGGAGTTCGAGTGCTGCGCAAAAATCGAATCCATGAAATATTTATGAGGCGTATGCAAAAAGGTTTTTTTTTCGGTTCCCCTGCATCTGTGCTAA
The DNA here is from genome assembly GCF_003285875.2 of Drosophila novamexicana. Lineage (NCBI taxonomy): Eukaryota > Metazoa > Arthropoda > Insecta > Diptera > Drosophilidae > Drosophila > Drosophila novamexicana. The sequence goes on along the minus strand of NW_020824808.1, from coordinate 2,108,171 downwards.
CGTTGCGGAATAGAAATCCATCGATTTGTAGCCGCATTCTGCGTAGCTCTCACGATTTCCACGATATTTTTTTGTATTTTTTTTTGTTATGAATAACGCGGGTATTATGCCGCTTTCAATGAATGCAACAACTGCGGTTGTGCTTGAGGCTTAGTACTTTTGAATAGCTCCAATTTAAAAAAATATAAATGGAATTACAATCAAATTCAAATTGGGGAGCAAAAGTGTATACATTCGTTTACCAGGGCTGCACAAATTGTGCATATCTTAACCAAATGCTATTTGGACTGCGCTCTTTGATGTCTAGAATATTGCAGAGTAAAGTTGCAAACAAATAAATAACAAATTTAAGCAAAATATAATGCTATGCATGCATATGTTTTGTTTCTCTGGCTTTTTTGGGCCAGATATTTATTTAATTTTTTATTTATTTTTCCAACATATTTTTGTACAACAATATTTCAATTGATTGTAAGTTTGTAAATATATATTATATATACATTCATAATTAAAAAATACTGGTTAAATTAAATTAAATTGAATAAATCAATAAAAATGATCTTTACATTATGATATTCTTGGGCCCTAATATTGCACATCGTGCTTACTTTTCACTAGACTGAAATCTTTTATTATTACTCTTATTTGAAAAAATTAAAAGAAAAAGATAAGACAATCTATTTGCCTTATGGTTGTTTGAATTGAGGTTTGTGCATTTGGAAATATGCTTTCCCAGAGAAATTTTTTATATTACCAACGATTTGCTATAAAATATTTAATTAATAGATTTTTGGAATACCACTGGAAATAACGAATTGTATTTGCTTTTGTAATCTTTATGCACATAGCTGTGGTTCCAACATGCGAATTCCTTGATGCAACCCCAGTGACAATTGCTTTGCATTAATTCAGTTATTCGCTAACGAGTGCCAGCCACATTAAATTCCATAATAATACCACGGCTAATGCGCCTAAAAGCAGCAGAAATGCAACCACGGCTCCCACTGACAAAATGTGTATCAAATTTGATAGCTTGACATGTGGTTAACTGAGATTTGCCGCATTAGTTTGGGAGGGCGCATGCTGCGTCGCCAATTATGAAATGTAAGCGAAACATAAACCGCGCAGCACATGGCCTTAAAATCAATTACAAAAAGGCGGAACCTAAAAAAGGAGGTGTACAGTGAGAGAATTTTGTGCTCGATTAAGCCTGACCAATGACCAACAATTAAGTCAGTTAAATAAAAAGTGCGCTTCACACATATTTGAACGTGAGCTGGCAGTGGGGATGTGCGAGGCTTGGGGTCTACTACACTGTCGAAATGGCAACGTCACCTGAGCGCAATTGCTGGCGCCCATAAAAATCCATTTCAATTAAGCATTTAAATTAGTCGCGACACTTTCAAGCGATCGAGTGTGCAACCCCAATGTGTACCCCAATCAGCCCGCACTTCCCCTGGCTCACATTGTTGCGGACAGTGTTGCAATTTCATGACGTTTTCAATTTACACCATAAAATCTGCATGAATGCGCCGGCACACTCGCTGGCCATTTTATTATTTCGAGCCAGAACCGAAAAATATTTTTATGACTTTTTTTCTTTTTGTTTTATTTGTTTTACAGCCGCCGCAGCAGTTGCCAGTTCTCAGTTAGCAGTGGGCAGGGGCAGTGGGCAGTGGGCACTGTGCTTACCTGAAAAACTCCTGGCCATCCTTATACCATTTGACCGAGTTGAGGGTCCGATTGCCCATCTCATAGCTGCAGAACAGTTTGGCCTTTTGGGCGACATCGATAATGCGCGGGACGGAGAGGTTCGACAGATGCAGTGCCTCGACGGGCTGTACGGCTGCAATGGAAAATGCATACAGTTATTGCGGTTATTTATCAATAGAGGTGTTGATAACAGCAGTTATTTTTAAATGTCTTAAATGCATATCAATGCTGTTAACAGCCCAATTAAATCTGAGCAAAAAAGCTACGAATAAAGTCAGACTGTTTTACCTCATGTGCAGTATACTGCGTGAAGTGCGTATTATGCACTATCAAGAGCCAGCTGTGATCAAAGACATTAGCAAAATTTTAAAAGCAAATTTAAAATCAAAATTTTTTGCATTCATCGGCCATATGTGAGCTTTTCCAAAAACACGCATTTATTACTTTGATTATAAATAAAACTCAAGTTCGATCGGAGACCGATCCAGCGCAAAAAGTGTGCTTTAGATTTCAGTTATTTCTGTGAGCGTTAAACACGTCTCCAATACGATTTAACAAAGTTCTTTGGAATTGAGTCCTCAATCAGTTAATGAATCAAGCCAAAAGGTTTTATTTGAGTAGATGACATGCAGCTATAAACCTTAAGTTTTACGCCGAAAGGAAACAATGGTGATTCAGTGCATCTCAGCCCTAAAGGCGTGGCTTGTGCAGTGATAAGCAATCAGTCAGTCATCAAATCAGGACAAAAAGTCATTTATTAATATAGGGATAAAATCTTGCTTACGTTTCTGCCTATGCTGGTCATAAATCGGTCAGTCAATCATGCCAAACGGTTTATTTTAATATAGATATTACAGAGCATACAAATGATCTTTTAAATCACGAGAGGTAAATACTGTGATTGACTGTATCGTAGCCCTAGCGCCTGGGCCTGTGCAGTGAAGATCAATCAGTCAGTCAGTCAATCAGGACAAGGAGCTTAATATATATATATATGCATGTTAGTCTTAATTTATGCAACAATATTTTTGGCTACTTCTGTAAGCCCAGTGCAGCTTTTCATGGCTTTGACCCTGTTCAAGTGTCAAAACTTTTATTTCTCGCAAATGAGGACAATTTATTTTTTTCGCACATTCATTATTGCATTTAAGGCAGTTGCGCAAATGCAGGCCATGAATCAAAGCACGGCCGGCGTGCAAACCGTGACTTTTAATTAAGTTTATTTTACCTTTGGCCTGATAATAAAAATTACTAAAATGGGCGCGGCCAAGGGCAGATGCGACTGAATGTGCTTGTGGTATTGTAATTATTAATGTTGCCGGTTGTACTGGTTCTTGTTGTAGCATGTTTTTATATCTGAACTATGAACTTTGCACAACCGACAAAATAATTAGCCAGCTGCTATCTCTGTCTCTCACAGCTCGTTTCTCGCTTTCCCTTTGTGTGTTTGACTCTTACGCAGTGGGCGGAAGCAACAGTTTTTCATTTGTTTATGTGTCCGAGTTCCGGATTTAATGGCCCTGTATAGTCCTGTCCAACGGCTTGAACGTCCACTAATTACAACAAACTACAGACAAAACAAAAATTAACTTATGTGCTCCATAAATTAGCACCATAATATAACTTATTCCGGCAGCCCCGCTATAACGACATTTACTCAGGCAGAACTTTCTGATAATTTGCTCATAAAGTTTGCGGCTATTATAATAAAATTGAATAATTAGAGGAGCAACAAATACAATGGGCATAATTTTAGATACCATAAAATATATTGTATCTATGTTTTGGAAACATGAGTTTTCTATATGTTTCTTTGTTTGTATTATTTATGGAAATTATTTGAGTGAATAGCTGGAACTTAAACTTGGTATAGCTCTAAATTATTCACAGATTCCTTAAGCTCTATATATGTGTTTGTATATTCTGTTCTCAACTTCTGACTTCATCTATGTGTAGTTTTTGCTTAGTTCTTGAAGCAATTGTGGTTGTTCTTATAAGGCAATATACTTAAAATAGTAATAATATAGTTGCATAAAGAGCTTAATAATAATAATAATTGCCAGTTCCCTTAGGTATAGTGCCATCATATGGCTGCCATAGTAAGGGACAAAAAATAGGTTTTGACATGAAAACCAATTTGCTTTATATTATACATTGGCCCACTATATTATGTAGGAAAGGTCAGTCGAAAAGTAGGATCTTATGCGGGAAAATATTCTGTTTGTATAGATATTTACATCAAACTCAGAGTTTTCTAGCTTTAATATTCTCACATATCCTCAAAAGGCAAATGTCGAAAAGAATATTAAATATTTGGTGTGCCTTCCCATTGTTATATTAAAATCCCTTTACGAAAAAAACACTTAAAATAAATACTTAAAATAAAATATTGATTATGTAAATTAAGCATACATTTGGTAAATATTAAAAAAAACACAACTGTGAATGCGTTTTATATTTTTTTATGTTTTGACTTTTTTTCTTTATTTATCTTTATGTTTTTTCAATTTTTTTTTTTTGTTTACAATATTGTATTGTTTTCATGTAAAATTGAGTATGTCTGACATGTGCGATTAAGTACTTATATTGTTGTTGTTGTCGTTGCGGCTGACAAAACATTAACATGGCTTTAATATTTATGCTTTCATAAATAGCTGAAATCCTGGCTGGCTTAAAGCAATTTGCCATTTCGAAAGTTACTCGACAAATTGCTTTAGGCCAGGCTAAAACCGAGGCGCATTACTCATAATGACGAGCAAAAAATTCGATTAGCTTAGAAAGCAATTAACATGCTAAGCACACACACACACATAGACACTCACACATAGACACACACATAGACACACACACATTGACACACACATAGACAGCCATGCATACAACGAAATTAAAAAGGATTTGTGGAGCAAATGACGAGGGCATTTTGTGAGCTTGGCCGCAACTATGCAACACAGCTCGGCCTAAATCTGGCTCAAGTCTTTGCCGACCACGTCGTGCGTTTGTTATACCCTGAAAGCATTGAAATTGGATGAAAAGGAGCTTATTGTTTTTATGTTAATGTCTGCAACAGGCAGAAGGAATGATCAGGATGACAAACTGAGTAGTTACCAATTTGAAAGTTGAAAAATATACACGACTTTATTCTATCGATATACGCCCGTGCATACCTAACCTTGATAAATATCGATTTGGTAATAAGGTTTTTTAAGCAGAACACGGAAATAACTTTTTCGTTTTTATCAAAATAAAAAAGAATTCAAACCATAATAAAGCACTGAAATTTTCAATATTATCGGACGACAAACACCAAGGTTATTCAAAAACGTTGTTTCTTTAGTATGGGGCTAGGCTGAGTACAAACGTGCTTATGTTAATATGTATGTCGCTGTGCTTAGGGTATCTGCCGGTCGCGTACTCCCGTGTAGAGCGCTCTTACTTGTTTTAGCTTTTTCTTTTGGCTCGCTGACGGATTGTCGGGTCAGTTAATATCACTCAGGCATGAGACTTTGTTGCCTTTAGCGACGGCCACACACTGACAGACAGATAGCTGACCATGTGTGGCGCCTGGCGATGAGTTGGCCAAAAGACCAGTTGCCCCATAAGATAATGAATGCGTTGACGTTCAAGCATTTAATGTGCCGAAACAATGATGAATTTGTGACGAGACAGAAATTTCTCAAGCGCAAAATAATGAGGCGTTTGCTTGCCACCCCCCACCCCTTGCAGCCACTATACAAATTCACTGCCAATGCCCCGCCTACTGTCTCGCAGTTACAGTAACAATCATGGCAAAATTCACTGTGCGGGCAATTTGCTTTGAATTTAGTTGATTGCCGGACGGAATTTGGCGCCATTTGAGCTCCCTCTCTGTTTGTTTGTGCGAGAGTGTGTATGTGTATTGCTTTAAATTCACAGCATTAGCTTGCTTGGAATTTTCGATTAAAGAATGGCGCCCCAGCGAAAACATTTTTATTTAAATTCGAACGCCAAGTGCTTCAAGCGTTTGATTATATCAACTTCAATATACTATATGTATATATCCATATTATATATATATACCAAGGTATCTGTGCCTGATGTTAGTCCAGAGGATCCCACATGCTGTAGCTGAGGTAAATTTGTCTTTGTCATCGCCTTTGACATTGACATGTGGTTCACTTCTTGCCCGCCCATCGACTGGCCTAGCCACAGCCACCAGGAGAATGGGGGCGTTATGTTCATTGCTTTAACTTTGTTGTTAGTTGAAGTTGGAAGTTCCTGTCTATTGATGGGTCCTTGAGTCTCCAAGCACCTGTTGCTACCCTATTCAAATTTGTGCATATTGAAATGTACTTGTTAATAAACATTAAAATAATTTTAAGACTTCTTGCAGTTTGAATGAAATATTTCGAGAGTCAAGCATCATTTGGTGAACTCCGCGTATATTTCGTTAAAAATAGATTATGCAAATTTATCTACTATAATAATACTTTTGCTATTAAATTACATTTTTTGTGTTTATGTTATTTAAATTTGACTTCATGTGAGATCAAATCATACTTTTATGCACAATTAAATAAAATTTATAAATATATAATTGATCTAAAATTTCTTATAAATATTAGTTAATAAATATAAAAATATTAACTACATATATATATACTTATCAGATATTTCATTCATGCGATCTGAAAGATGCTTTTAAGGTTTAAGCTCTTTTGGTCTGAGAATAAAATTCTTTGTTCTTATCGAACTAAAATCTTGAAGTGCTATTTATGCTAATTATGCTTAATCCAATAAAATTCCTATTAAATAAATTTATTCCGCATGTCAGCAAGTGTATTCAAAATTCGTTCTTGTTAATATTTTTATGATTTTTGCTTGCTATATATGCCTATATTCCTGACACTAGCTCCCAAACTTGAGTCCTACAAGTTATTGCAAGAAAAATGAGGCGTATTTCATCATACGAACATTTGTATACATATATGTATACCTACCCACTTTTAGTTTTCTTTCGGCCCTTTGTGGGCGAATTCATCATTGTTTTTGTGGTTCGTTGCCAGCATTTTTCCCGAAACTTAAAGCCAAACTTTAAGGATAACACGAAAGTTGTTAAGGATATGTGCGTGTGAGATTTTCGCTCTCATCACAAGTTTTTGACAGTTTTATGCCACGGGAATTGAGCGTAAGTTACGTAGCATGTGCTGATGGATTGTTTTGGGCCACAGGGTTCTGGTGTGTCTTTCACTGAATGCCACATTTGCTGTTGCAACTTAATAGGAAAACTGAAAGGCGCTTAAAGTATTTTGTGGCCCGTCTGGAATGAACTGCAGCGCTGCAAAATTATGTATAAATTGTAGATAAATATGTAATCAGATGAGCAACTAGCTGCAGATGCTCAACAAAATATAATACCTTAACAGATTTGCAAGGAAAAGTTGTAACGAGTCGACAGTTGATTGCATAAGGACTCTCTGCATCCGCATCCGTATCCGCATCTGGCTATGGCGATGGCTATATAATACAGCCAAGCAGACACAGCGAATGGCCGACAGGCTAAAGGACGGACGAACTGAGCTGGCAAGTGGGTAATAGTTTCAGGTAAAAGCCTGTAAACGAGCAAACTGGCACAAACGAGCAGCTAGCTCAATGCGGGCTATGCGAAAGGGTGTTTGGAGGACGAGGAGAGTATAGAGGTAATAGCAAGGGCAACGGTGCGGATGCTCGATATCCAAGGCATCTGTGGCAAATGTAGCTCGAGTCGTAGATATAAAGTCATTCAGCTGGAAACTGTTTGCCAGTGCCAAGCCAGCAAAAGACTCAAGTAGCAGCAGCAATAGCAGTAACAGCAGCAGCAGAAGCAGCAGCAGCAGTAGTAGCAGCAGCAGCAGCATTCACAGTAACAGCAGCAGCGGCCGTTTTCTCTGCATCGCTTGTTTTATTTATTACATGGCGTATACGCAATATTTGCACATGGCGCAGCCCCAGTGCAAATATGCAGCAATGCATTGTTTATTTTATATGTTTTGTTCTTTTCATTTCAATGTCTGAAAATTTCGTTTTTATACTCTGGCATAAGGTATTTTAATTTTGTCACCAAAGCGACAATCAAGAGACGACTTTAAGCCCATTAAGCATACATATTCTTGATGGGCATCAACAGGAGAGTCAATAAATATCCGGAGTAATCTATCTTTATATTGCAGGCCCTATCAAACCACTATATCATTTAGCTGCATTAGAAACGATCGGATGATAGATGCATTTTAGTCTCTTGAGATATCTTACTAAGTCTTGGAATTTCCAGTTTCCCACACATGGGATGAAACTATTTGTTAAGTTAGTGAAGATAAGATATTTGAAGAGCATTCGAAGCTTCTTATTAGCATCGCGGAGGACTCGGTATAACTAGCAGCAACTGATCAAAAATTGAATATATTGTCGTATGATTAGTTAATCATTTAAAAGCTTCACAAGTTGAAATATAATTTGTTGAAAGGTATTTTAATTTAGTTTCATTTACTTTTTTTGTATATATTATAATTATTAATATATGATATTCTATTTGTCTGACAGAGTATTTAAAGCTCGGCTAGCCTCAGTTAGCTGTTTTTTCTTGATTCTAGTTTAGTTTTTGTTTTATTTATTTGTTTTGGTGTTTTTTTTTTTGACAATTTTGTAATTGTTTCTATTGTTAAAGGGCTGGCAACTTTTTTAATCATTTTCATATATATTTTCGCAGTTGCAAAAAGTCGTGGCGCAATTTTTTGAGGTTTTTTTTTGTATTTTTGTGAATAGGCAACGCCCTGTAACCTTTTCTAACGCGGCCTTAGCTCTTGCTTTTCTTTTAATTAAAACGAACTTTCAATACAATATGCCCGTCCGACTGGGGCTTGAGGCGTGGACTGGAGCAGAGCAGCCAGCTCCATTCGCCTCTTTGTTTGCTGTTAATTTTTGCCAGCTTCAGTTTTTTAATATTATTTTCATACTGTTTTTTAGCGTTGGCATTGGCGTGTCCTTTGTTAGATTTCCCATGTCTCGTCGGGACACGTTTTCGTTTTCATTGTTGTTGTTGTTCTGCTTTTTGCGCTTCTTGTAGTTTCCACAGTCTCTGCAGACGCTTGCGTTTATTTATTGTGGAAAAAGTTACAAACTAAAATTAGTAAAGTGGGGTATGCACGGTGCATGTGGCCTATAAAGAACAAAAAAAATGAATGAAAACAAATGTATAAAGTGTGCCAATTGCAGAAGTTATTAGCTCCAGGGAGTCCTGCATTTTAAAAAGGACAAAAGCAGCGGGCTTAAAGGCAGCGGGCTTAAAAATAAATCAGATTTTAATGGAAATATCATTTGGTCGAACGGCAAAGAGTGAGAGTGCAAGGGAAAGAGGGACTAATAGGAGTATGCAATAAATGTGCGCATTGAGCAATCAATTAAAATCGATTTCTTACTAAGGCAACGGAATTATTTTCGATGATTTGATAAGTCTATATATGAGCGAGAGAGAGAGAGTAAGTAAGAGAAAGAGAGAGAGAGAGAGAGAGAGAGAGAGAGAGAGAGAGAGAGAGAGAAAAAGAGAGAGAGAGAGAAAGGGACCGCAACAGAGTGAGAGAAAGAGGCAAGAGATTGCAAAATATGCAAATTGATTTATTGACTTTCCCTTCCCCCTTGGCCTCTTCTTGTATACTTCAACTTTAGTGAGCCGAGTAGATCCTTGCGATAGCCTTTTTCTGTGAAAAATATGGAACGGAGTATGCGTACAATGAGACTATGAAGCTTTATAAAAAAACCCGATAAAGGATGACAGTAGCTGCCTTTAAGGCTAACAGTATATTGAAAGACAAATGCCAATATTTTTAGCCAAACTTTTCGTTTTTGCTGTGCAGCTAAAAATATATTGAAACTCATTCGCTTTAAATGGCAGACTAAACGCTTGATAAACCAAAGTTAAATAGCTAACCAAAAGATCATTACCAGCATGGCCGAGCAAAAAACGTGGTCTAGTTAGAAAGAAAAGAGTTCACCTGTGGGCGGCACAGAGCTACAGAGAGAGCGAGAGAGCATAAGAGACAAAGAGAGAGTGAGAGGGAGATAGTGTTAGTGGGAAGTGCCTGCAACACCAAACGAAAAGTGCAACAAGCACTTGAGAAACTTTTCTCATTTAACGTTGGGGCACAAACTAAAAAGCTACTCAAAATCTATTTGATTTTGGTAGGTGCGAGCGACAGAGTTGAACAAAAAAAAAAAAAAAGAAAAAAAAAAAAGTAGAAAACATAAGAAAAACGTTGGACACTTGCGGGACAAGTAATAACAAAATATTAAGTTTAAACGAATTTAAAAGAAAAGTTTTTCGACTGCAATTGACGGCCATTAAAGTTGTACATTTTGACCGTGCGGCCTGTATTTGGCCAAGGCAAATATCAATTTAAATTTTCAATTGCCGGCAACATCAATTGCAGCCGGAAATGGCGGTGTTTAGGCCAAAGTTTGCTGCAATTTGCCATAGCCAGCAAAATCAATAAACTCCACATCAGCAAACTGTTGCCTGTTGCTACATATTTACTTATTTTTATACCCTTGCCGAGAGTATTCCAATTCACACGCAAAATGTGCCACATTTCAGCTAAAAAATCGTACAAAATGTTGGCATAGTGTTTCTATTGCAGGGAGATCATATGCTTATGTTGGCTGGATTGGAAACCTGTTTAATTTTTCAAGTTATTTTTAACCTATTCACTCCTTAGCCATACCTCACATAGCTACATCAAATCGATCTACCATATTATGTGGTTTATATAGGAGCAATCGTTTGGAATTTGTTTAAACCCATTTTTGGTCAAGCATCTGCAAGAGAATTTGAACTGTGGTCTGCCTGGAATATTGGTTTTTCCTGTTTTTTTTATTTATTTATTCCTTTTGGCACACCATAGAAATTGAATTGGTCTAGGGTTCGGCTGACTGACATGCCTTTGCCACATCCTAATGCTCTTAAAGCAGCTTCTCTGCACATGTTTGCGTTTGCAAGGAATTTCTATATATATTTTTTTTACCACATCAACGCAAATGTCACGCATAATGTTAAAGGAAAAAAAAGAGAAAATAAAAATGAAAAATACGTGAAGAAAAATAAAATAAAATTGAAAATATAAAAGTCTATATATGTATTTTCATACGATGCTATGTTGCAGCGTTGTTTTTCCACATCGTCTACTTATTTTGCAAAAGTCAAATATTAGCTGAAAAGTTGAGAAAGTTTTCTCAAGCAATTTTTCGCTTACATTTTACCAGTACCGACAGCCTTGAAGCTGGGTCCTGGTATTGTTCCTGGTCCCGTTGCTGCCGCTGCTGCTGCTGCTGCCGCTGCTGCTGGTCTATCTGTCAGCAGACGGAATGCTGTTGGCATTTTCCTCATGCTGGCCCCACTTCAACCCGCTTCGATCCTTATCTGCTTAGTTCTTAGAGCTGCTGCCACAGTCGCTTTTCTTTTCTTATATTTTCTTTGTTTTTTTTTTTTCTTTGCTTCTTGGCCCAGCGTCTCTTGCCACGCGTTTCAGTTTCCCCCAAAGTGCATTAAAAAATATTGTTGCTGCATGGTCGGATACGAACAGCGCGTATCATTTTTGATAAAATTCATGGTAATTGTTTCAACTGTGAATTTATCGAAGTTTTTCATGTTACGCACAAAACTTTGCCCTGCTCTCGGCAGCCAGGCATTGCTTTTTATGGGACCAAAATGCTGGCTGAATGTGCACAGTGTTTGCCAACTGGGATTGGCGCTTGTGGATTGCGAAGCAAATGAATAAAACTAAGTCTTTAAAATACATTAAATTAGTGGTCTCAGTGCACACAAGTTTTTTACAAGAATAGCAGAAGTTTCTTCTTCGTTTTTGTTTTTTTGTGTTTTGTGTAATTACTAGATAGTTAAAAATGGAAAATGATTGCGTTGATTAGCAGTAACAACAACAGCTTTTCGAGAAAATCAAAAATACATAAAATATTGACAAGTCAAGAAAGAAAGATTCTGTTTGGCGCGCTGAAGTTTTAATAGTCTTCTAGACAAGTGACTCGTAAAAGTTTTTCCACGAAAGCTTTATTTTCTACGTTTTGTTCCGATGGGATTTAATATAGTAGTTCGATTTGATAAAGTACATAAAATATTAACTAAACACAAAAGAACGATTGTCTGCCGCATGCCGAAATTAATTAACTTTAAGATTTGTAGCTCAGATATATTTGTCTCCGCAACCTTTTTTTCCTACCTATTGTTAAAATGGGAGCCATAAAATATATTGTAGTCTGATTTAATGGACTACATTAAATACTAATATAAAACATGGGTTTTCTGCAACACGCCGAAATAGTTTTTCTGTGAAACAGTTTTTCTACAAAAGCGCTATTTCCGACCTATTGTTTTTATAGGAGGCATATAATATAGTCGTTCGATTTATAAGAGTTTTAATGAAGCTCATAATTGCAGCGTTTTGTATATCTGGAAAAACAAACATTTCTTCGTGCACAAACTTAGTTATCAACCGATTCTTCAATTCTTCTCACCAATATAATGTGGTTGTTGCTCATACAATTTTACTTAAATGGGAGCTTAATGAAACTGTTAACTACCGAGTCATGATAGTTTTTCAAGAATCTTAATGCCGATACCAAATAACGATGAAGATAGAAGGCGAAAGTTCTTGAAAGAGCTATAAAGAAAACTTACATAATAATACCCTCTTTACAGGGGTGTACAAATTAGACTAAATTACATGTACACGCACTCACAAGGATGTCTACAAATGCTTATATTTGGACTTAAAAAATAACAAATAATTTGAGAAAAGTGCCCTAGCAACATGTTACATTAATTATGTATGCATGGTAAGCCCTCCCGTGAAGCTACTTGCATGCGCATCGTACTTCATCAAAAGTTGTTGTTTTATCGAGCCAAGAAGTTGCAACTTTTAATTTAAAAACCTCCTGCAAGCTGTCTCAGTTTTGGCCAGCCACAACATTTATATTAAACTTTTGACCTTATCACAACAAAGCCAATAGAATCAATTTTGGGCCACCAATGCGCTGCCGCTCAACAAAGGCTGTGGGCTGTGGTCCCCAGATGAGCCGAGGCACGGCGCATGGAGCATGGGGCGTGGAGAATGGAGCATGGTGCACGCACTCATCTGGACAGCAAACATACTGCTTGGGCATGCTAAATAAGTGAGGGTATGGTTGGGTAGTTCTAGGGGTTGGTCTAAGCTTAAGTTGTCTAACTGTACATGGCAGTGCTCACATTCGTACTCGCATTTGCAGTCACAGTTCGAGTTGAGAGTATATTATTGCCAATAATACAAATGCCAAGGGTTAAAGTTTCCAGAACAAAAGCCAGATAAATGTCTGTTGTTTTAGCTGGGCAACTGTTTTGCACTTGCAAATATATTTATATCGCACATTGCACTTTGCTTATGTAACTTGGACTATTATTATCAGTTTGCAATAGTAAACTTCCAAATGGCATACTGGCATGCAGTTTAAGATTTGTGGCCTTGCACACACTGTATAATGAAGTAAAGGAGTGAACGCTTGGAAGTTCCTAAATTTCCTCAAATTTAATGGCGTCAAGTGTGGCAGAAGTTGCTTTTAACATTATTAGATATTAGCTATATAATTTCTGTAATAAGGTTATAGGTTATTAATATTAATAATATTATTGACTAATTAAAGCTCACAGTCAAGTTTTCGAGCTTAAATTCTATTTTTATCAGCAACCAATAACATCAAGTGCCTTTTTCATATGGGGCCCATTGATTTTACTATCATGTTAAGCGCCCAGCTTTTAAACTCAATTTCAAGGTATTTGGAATGGTTTTATAATGATTTGCAAGGTGTACGGAGTCTCCATGAAGGCATATTTCATGCTAATTTATTGCAAAACTACGTGTGAGACGCTGCCCCACAAATTTATAAGTAATAACAACAGTTGCGAAACTTGGGCAAATTTAAACATATTTTGTGTTTGAGTGTATGAGGGGACGCGGGGAGAATATGGAGTCAGAGTTAGAGTCAGAGGCAGAGGCTGATTCCAACTTATGGCCGCTGCTCAAGACGCAGTCACAGAATGTAAAATTTATTGTTGGATCTGGGTGAAAAAGTGGCGACTGTACTGCTGGGGGCTTACTACGACTACGTGGGCCAAGTGCTGCCTGGGGGCAATACGAGATTATGATTAATTGTTGTGATATGCGCGGGCACTCTGTGGGCGTGGCACGTGTGACAAAGCGCAGCAGTCAGGGACATGAGCATGCAGACGCACAGAGAGGGAGAGAGAGAGTCACGAGAGAGAGAGAGAGAGACAGAGCTAGTAGCAGCTGCAGGCATGCCACGCTTGCCACATAAATATGAGGCAGCGTGACATTGTGAAGGCATTAAAAATTAATTTACTTGCAACATGACTAACTGTCCCGAGCCCGAGCCCGAGCCCGAGCTGTAGCTGTATATGTAGCTGACTTTGGCTTATGCCGCAAAGTATGCGCTACTTGCTGCTAATATTTCACGCTCATTTTTGCGTAATTTAAAAACATCAAATATCCAATTAAACTTGCCACAAGCATTCATCCTCAATTTATAATAATTACAAACTAATTAACTGTGATACCCAGCGCCAAGGCAACGCGGCCCAGCCGACCGCAAGCAATGCCGAAAATGTGAAAATAATTATTAACTGAAATTAAACCAAATTACAGTAGGCCAAAATAACAGCATGAACAACAACAACAACAACAACAGTCGAAGAAAGTCAAGAAAAACCAAGCTAAAACTCACCATAGCAATCAAATGTCTTTGGCGGAGGCGGGCAAAAAGAAAAAAAAAAGAAGAAAATACATGAACGACTAACTACGGCACGCCGAAGATTAGATGCTCTTAAATAACTTACAGCTTTGCAGATATGCCAGAAGCATAGAGAAGAGAGACGGATTCAGTTTGCAAAGAAATAAACAGACCGACAAACATGGCTATATCAACTGGGCTGTTGATAACTGATCCAAAAAATATATATGCTATAGAATCTAAGACATCTTCTCTTGTATGTTACTTATCTCGTACAAAAATTATAGTACCCTCTACCGGAGTCTAATGATTTAAAATTTAAATTTCATTTCATTAACAATTTAAGGAGAAGGAGGCGTAGCGGTAGACGTTGGTTCGAGCATGGAACTGGTCTGCGGATGACGAGCCTTGCCAAATCTCTACAGAACTACAGCTCATTAAAGCTGGCCAAGACGCCAGGGCTCAACGCTCTAGATATTTATTTAAAAGTGCAAAATCTGTGGGAGCAGACAAGAAGCTTCAAAAAGCCTGCGCCAGTCAATTTGCGAAGTCCGCAGCTTGCTGGGGAGCGGGATAGGCGGGTTGGGCGGTTTTTGGCCAATGCATTGTGGCCGAAAACTTGTGGTGGCTACACACAAAAACGTGGCAACAGCCAACAAAAAGGACCTTCGCCAGCATTTCCACACGCATGTGCGTTTCGTTAATGGAATTAGAAAAGTTTTTAAGCAAAAAAGCCAGGCCAGATATATATACTAACAATATATACTAATATGCTCATACATATAGGGCATATACATGTGTGTATATGAGTATGGTTTTGTTAAAAAATATGCGTGTGCGAAGTGTGTGAGTGTGTGTGTGCTTCAGAACTATGAGCATGACATAAGCAAAACGCCAAAAATTGCGTAATGAAAAAGTTTTGCGTCTTGCCTGACGCATTGAATAAGGCAAATGCCACACAGAAGCACATCCTCGATGTATCCTTGAGGCGCGCTTTGGCTGCTGTAAAAGTTGTACTTTTCTTGACAAGCGCAAATCATGGTCAACGTTAGTGTTAACCTTAATGCCAGCGTTAAATTATAAATTAACAGCTATTGGCATTTACATCAAGGTTCCATTGCAACTGTCTCTATTTGAGGACCTTTTTTATAGGGTGAGTTTAAGAAGCTTTTGTGATAGGTTTGGGTCGCATTTACACTTCCAGGCAACAAGCATAAGCATACTTAATTTAGAAAAAAAGTCGGAATAAAATTCATGTCCTTTTTATATCAAATGATTTTTCAATAATGTATTTCGCTTTTTTTTGGTCCAAGCAACTTTTAACTAAAATTTGAAATTTAAATCGAAACTTAATGTTTTGCTGCAGCTCTATCTTTTTTTTTTTTTTAATATTTATCTAATTGACTTTTTTGTACACTTTGAACATTGGACAAATTTTGGTTGAAATTTGTAGGGTTTCATTTTCCATTTTTCCAGTTTGTGTTGTTTTATTAATTTTATTTATAAAGAATTCTTTTGAAAAGCTTTATTGAAATTTTCAATGCAAGTCATTCAATTATAAATATAAATAACAATGTCTTAACTCTTTTCTTCGTATTAATATTTCCGTATATTCCAGATCTGGAAATTGATTTTGATCCCAATTATTTTAAAGTGGTCTAATTCACGACGATGTGTGCAATTTCAGTTTCTTTTTGTTTATTATTCTTATAAATATAATGATTCAATAAATATGATATGTTTGTTAGTATTAATTTAATGTTATTCAGTATCAAAGAAAAAGCTGCAAAGCGAACTGTGCGTGAAGTGTTTATTGTCAGGTCAGATAAAGGAGCAGTGCAGGTTAATGTGAGTGACTTTTTTGCACTCGACAGGGAAACAGAGACTTAATGGAGATTATATTGCTAGTATTATTATTTAATACAAGCGATTAGCGAATATATAAATCCACAGAGTGAATCTGATATAAGAACTCGTAGCTCAAAGTTAGTTTCTCATCAAGCATATCCAAATGCAAATCACATTCACATAAAAGATTATTGTTGACGGCCAAGCACTTCTAAGTATATTTTACAGTCAAAGTTATCAAAAGCTTGATTGAATAGCGAATTCCAAAATTCATCTCATATTATATGGTTTTTGGTTTTTCTATTATATAAATAACGGATACGGGAAAAGTTTTCCCAGTTTTTATGTCGAAAATGCGAACGTTGTTAAAGTGTTTGGCGCACATATCAAAAGCCAATATAAAAATCAAATTTAAATTTATGGCCAAAGGAGGGCCAGCGCCAACTGAGCCGTGGCAGAAGGCAAAGGCCAACGAAACTTTGCCGATTTGTCGACTGGCATTATAATTTCAAATGCCTGGACTGCTAATAAGAAAACGATTCCATTTGGATGCCAAGTTCAAACCAAGTCCAGAGCAACAACAGCTACATCTGTGCCTTTGTGCCTGCTGTCCATCCGCTTGTCTGCGTGTAAAATTATGCGAATTGTCTGTCCGGAGGCTATTAAGGCGGCATTCGATTTCGTTTAGACGCGAGTAAATCACCCTGGCAACACTTACAAGTTTCGACAGTTTTAGCAGCCAGATAGACGCGATGGCAGTGGAATTGACACCAGAGGGGTCAACCAGTGCGGGCGCCAGGACCAGTCATCGGTTGTGCTGCCGGCCACATAAATCATATTACAAATGGCGCGTGGGCGAGCTGCTGTTTATTATTGATATGCATGAAATGGATAAACGGCAGCTATGGCTTTAAGTCCAAGGAGATCAAACAATAACTTAATGTGAATAGGAAAATTCAACAGATTTGATATGAATTAAAATAAGTGGATCCCATATATGTTAAAAAACTACCGATACTAAAAATTGATAATAATTGTTATATCTATTCACATTTTTAAGATTTTGATATATTTAAAAAAACTATTGATATATTTTAGAATACTAAAAATAATCGATAAATTTTACCTTTCACAAATTATAATATCATATATTATATTTCATTTTGTAATTTTAAGTAAAACAGTTCACATTATATTCAACTATCGATGTATCGATGACAAAACCGATAAATAGTGATGTGCAAAGACATGGAATCCATACCAACGATAAATTAATCAAAAGTTTACCGGATTTGTGAAGTTCGATTTGAGTGTTTTTCTTTAGTATATGTTTATGTAGTAACAAAACATTTCCACAAACACGATTGTATTCTTTGCGTTGCTTGTCAAATGAATATCCCTAATTATCCCTTTAAATACACATTTAAGCCATGGCATTAATTTTAATTTCCGTTGACACTGCTCACCCAATTTAATTTAATATTTGATGTCCTGCAACAATTTGGACAATTTCAATGCTCAACTAATTGTTTATGAATCAATTTGCGGCAGTTGGCTCGTTAAATTTGGGGTTATATATTTTACGGCTCTGTCGGCCATTAACATTTGGCCATTGTGCAGTTTATGAGGCCCCTAAACAACAAAATATTTATGCTTTTTTTTTCGCTCGCTGTTTTTGCCGTTTTCTCCATGCATTTGACTATACAATATTACGAAAATGGCGGCATTAACAGCTGGGTTTTTATGTAGCCCGTTTAAACTATTGTCAAATAATATTCTTGATATTATTATGATGATTATTATTGCGATAACCGTTGTTTTTATGCACAAAGTTTCTGCTTAAGTGGCCCGTCAATGGCTCCTTGTAACTGAATATAATTATGCCGCACCCGATGCCAATCAGCCGGAATATGCCCAATTGTTTGTCTCATGTGTTGTGCCGGCAACAGCTGCCGGTCATATATATTTATGTAAATAAATATATGTATATGCATATACATATTTGTGTGTTTACTTAAGGGGCTGCTTCAGTCGGGCTGCAAATTAGGCTGAGTAAAAATAATTACGTGAGCTGTTTAGCTGGGCAACGGGTCGTATGAGTAACAGGTGCACGTGAATTACTTGTAAGTGGCTCTCGGCCACAAAGTCAGCAATGGAATGCCTACAGCCAGGCACCACCTTGGCATTGTTGACAGCCACAGCCACTCTCGCAACAACAACAACCAAGAGTTGTTGACTTTTATGCCGGCAAATGTCACTTGCCAGCCAGCCGCAAGGCATAGCGTTGGCGTACGTATGTATGTATATGTGTGTGTGTGTGTGTGTGCTTGTGTACGTGTCTGGGGGGTTTGTTTTGTATGTGTGCGTGTTTCTGTGTATAAAAGTGCCGGCACAAAGCTTAACATAATTCAAAGGCCTACAGCACTGACGTACACATCCGGCATAAAAATAAAATTGCAGCCACATCCAGAGAAAGTGCAGCAATATACAGACATACACACATATACACAAACACATGCAGTTAAGTAAGAGTTTTCTGTGTGGCCCATAAATAAGAAAATTTCTTTATTATGCAAGATATGTCAACATCAGAGGTGATGCATGCAAAGTCTCATGAGCTGCAAAAGATGGTGTGGGGAAATTACAAAATCGAAATCAACAAAGGGTCAGTTTCTTAAATTCGATATATATATGCAAATATGTTCCTTTAATTACTTCAAATAGCAAATATATATCTAGTTAAATGAATAAAATAATGTGTCACTCGGGGGTATGCGTAAAATATTATTATTTATGCATGCTTCATTATTTCGTTAACTCTTTAAATATTTGTAATTAATGTCTTAATTGAAATATTCATTAAATGCCAGTACACTCCGCGCACTTATGAACAAATTTATTTCTGGCTACTGTTTGATGTGAATTTATGAGGCCCACTTTGCTGGAATTTTTCATATTTCCGGTCCCGGCATGCGAAAATATTTTAATTAAGTAGGACTATAAAGAATTTGAGACAGATATTAAAGTGTGAACGGAATGCAAGCACCGGAAACGCAAGAATATTTAATTCAATATTTAATTAGTAAAATTTTTAAATTTAATGGTAAAATGTACTATATTATTATATAAAGACAATAAAGAATTTGAGACAGTTATATTATGTTTCCATATAGAAGGTTTTGTTGGGTCAGAGAAAAGAGAGAAATACATGACATATTTACAATAGAAATAATATATTCATACAAACATATCATTTCACAGACTACAAGATAGCTTTTAATGACGATTTAACAGACAGTTAACTCTTCATTTATTTAAATGAAAAAGGGCTTCAGCTTCAATTAAATTGAATAGAAAAACTAACTGCCCACAGGCTAATCGTATATTAGACCTATGTCAAGCATCTGCCAATTGATTGTCGGCAGTTAAATGATCCGGTAATTAACTAAAAGCATGTGATTACATTTTAACAACAAAAGAGCCAACAAAATATAAGCGACAAGTTGCAGCTGCAACACTTGCAACAGCACCAATAGCCGTTGCAGCCAGAGCTGGCAGCAATTTGTACGGTCATTATTCATGGTACATATTGAGGCATTCGGCCGGGCAGAGCCAAATGACCAGCAAAAGTGGCAAATCTTTGTTCACACCTACGAACAGCACAAGGGAAGGGAAGGGTAGGGAACGGTGGCTCAAAGCTGGTCCAGACTAAACCAGCTACTGGTCGCATGTGTTTGTGAGCGATTTTTATGGTCTCGGATTGCTGCGTATAGTCGTTCGGTGAACCTAAGAAGCGTTTTTCCTCTACATAAATTTGCTATAAAAACCATTTAAACGGAAACGTTGAAACATTCAAAAGGCAAAGACCCAGTCTCGGTCATTGCCAAAACTAGTCAGCAAACCCAATCCCAAACCCCAGCCCCATCCCAGCGCAAGCCCAAACTCAAACTGTTATCCAAACAAGAGAATGACCTAGAAGAGCTTGCTCGTCGTCGGTATACCCTGCATCCAGCTCTGAGTTGTCTTAATATGCATGCTTGCCCACTTTTGGCCCTCTCTCTAGACTTTACTTTATGAATAATGAATTGTTAAGTTTTCTTCCACTTTTTGAAATATAATATCTTGAAAGCTGACAGCTAAATAGTTAAATATACCTATGCGCATGAGATATACTATATAGGGTTGAAGATGCCGCCATCTGTTTATTGCATACCTTCGAAATAATATGCCCTCTCATAAACATTTTCAAAGGGTACGGGGTATTAACAGACAGGCACATACACAGCCCGCTCTAGTTGTCGTTTGACTTGTGGTCCGAGCTTCTGGCCGGTCCGCTGCCCAAATCTAAACTGCTCCAATAAAGCAAATTATCGTTAAAATGCTGCTGCACATAAGAAGATTTACGATTGCTCAGCTCAGTGCTTGGCCCTGGGTTTTTGGCAGCATGGCAACCTTGGCCAATGATTCCGCTGGCTTGTACGTTGTTGTTATACTCCTGCGGTTCCCCGTGCTAAGGCTAGCCCCTCCGCTATCACCTATTTGCCGCTGCTCTTTGTTTGTTTGTTGTGCTGCGCTGGGGCTGGCGCTTGCGCTTGATTTTTGCGTACTTTTCGATCCCGATTTCGATTCGTCCTGTCCAAGGATACGTTTGGAAAACCTTTTGAGTTTGCCTTTTCTATTTTTTTTTCTCTTTTTTTTTGGTTTATTTTCCCATTGCTGGTCCCGCATTCGATTTGCCTGGGAAAAGCCAAATGAGCGTATGACCAAAACAAATAGCCCACAAAGTGAGTTGTTCTATGGGTATACCACATGCATGCTGTTCTTTGCGTGTGTGTGTGCGTGTGGAATGTGGCGTGCTGCTGTGTGTGTGTGTGTGTGTGTTGATTTGCAACGCCATGAACGCTTCAACGCTTTGGCTCTTGCCGGGCACAGCTGGTGCACAAATCTCACACAGTTGGTTATTTGACAATTGATGATAGCATCAAGTTGGGTCGCCAAAATGGTTTACACACATGCACACGAGCACACGCGCACGCATACACACTGGCCTACGTTGACCTATGCTGTGTAAGCTAGAGATGGACATGTGCTCGCAAAAAGAGAAAGCGGGAGAGACGGGGCATGTCATGATGAGCTCACGTTTTGTCAATTAGCTTTTTAGTTTTTACGTGATATTTTGTTCGGCTTATTATATTTAAAATATTCTTTACATTTTATTTATGTTTTTAATATAAAGTTTTAAAGTGCAATGCCATATGCATATGCAAATATACATTCACATAGTTTGAATTGACAAACGCTTCTCGCGTCTTATTTCATGACATTCTATCTTTTGCTGACATTCTCCGAATATTCAATTTTTCTCAAAATAAGTATTTCTAAAATTAATGCCTAGTTTGGCCCTTCTTTTGCTTCCGCTAGTTTGGACAACAATTTAGTTAGGAAATGGATTCTCCAATTCTTCGGATTATAATACTTCTAATATAAGATCTTCGGGCTATAAGATTAGGTTTATATTCGTTTAGCTTCATATCTTTCATAATTAGTTGAATGTCGATAGGCAATAGAATAATAATAAATATATATCAAATAGTTGACTGCCTATTTTCAAGCGTGGCGGGAGCCTAGGTGGCCAACTTAGCTGTCTGAGCGTCGCACTAATAGGCGAGAGGTCGACGGATCAAACTCAGCAGAGACTGTTGGCAAATGGAAAGGCTTTTTATGTGTGCCTGAGGCTGTTGGGAATTATACAAAATATTTAGGTAGCATTTTATTTAATTTTATGTTAAGCTGCTTTTTATTTATTTATTTATTTTGATTTTTATGTAAAAAAATATAGTATAATACTGGTAGTTGCGTACAGTTTGCCTGTGTAACTAATCGGATTATCATAATGTGGCCATCTCTAATGGACTCGATGGCCTTCGATTCCCTCAATTGTGTGGTCCTCGCATTAACCTTTGTCATTTGGCTTTACTTATTTCTGCTTGGGACAGGACTTAAAAGCTTTTGTGGCGCAGTATCCTTAATTTGAAGCAGCATTTGATTGCACTTTAATTTTGATGCTGTTGTCTCTTCTATGCGCTGGACTCCATTTGTGCCCGGTGAATTATTAATGAGTCGGCAGGAGCGAAGCGTTTCGTGCTCATGCTGCCATGTGACATGGAAATCAGCTGTGACTTCCGTCTTGCTTGCAGGCGGAATGTGGCACAGTCGTTTAGCTGCAGCTTCTGCTTCTGCCTATCTGCGTGGTCATTTGGGCCACGAATGCTTCCGTTTCCGATCAGCGCTAATGAACATTTAGTTGACGATTGTTCGAGCCGCTTTTGGCCTTCTTTTTATTTTTATTTGTTGCTGTCATCCTTCGGTTCTTATCAATGTTAATGCATGCGTTTTCTTTTTCTCTTTTATCGCTGTTTCCTGTCATTACTTCAGCTATCGCCGCATTACGTTCGCCAGGCTCAGGTCCAGTTCAGTTCCTGTGCCTGTCCCAGCTCTGAGATTATAGCTTCCCTGCCATTCCCCTTCAACTCCCCCTGTCATTGCTTAATTTCGTTGGCAATTATTTATTTAAAATGGGAATTCATTGGGAACAGGGCGCTGAGCAGCCCTTAATTGTTTGACTTGGCATCTGAAACTATGCCCCGGTGCCGGAACTCTGACAACTCGTTGACCGTAAATTTTCAAGTTTCTCATTAGGCTGCTGCCAATGGCAGATTCCCGTAGTCCCTGCTCATTCCCTCATTTCCACTTTCCCACTTTCAGTCCCTGGCGACAATGTGCGGCCGCTTTCTAATCAACTTGGACCGCAGTTTGTCGCGCTCCGTAAAAACTTTTGTCCAAGCCTTGGCCAGGTTTTAAATGGAAGCGTTTTCACTGCGATTTCATTTCATTTAGGCATCCGTTTTGTCACTCGGCCTGCTTCATTCATTATGCGCTGTTCAGATTTGTAATTTACACCTCGGGCAACAAACAGGTGAACAACGTGGTCCAATTAAACTCTGACGCGGGGCTACCATAATGGGCAGGGATCTGCGATAAGGGATTACGAAACATGGATTTGACATTTATATGTTAGTAAAGGCTTACATAGAGCTGCATATTAATTAAGCACAACAATGCAACAATATTTTCGTTGGCAGTGACTTGACTGTGACTAAACTGTGACTTAAATGTCATTTAATTATTACTACTCTATAGGAAAAATTGGTTAAATTATAATATTTTGCATCACTATTTTCCAAGCATATATGCAAGCTAAAGCTATATGAAATCTCCACTATATCATATGCTTTCCATTGGAAAGAAGTTCTTTGTAGTAAAGCGCTTAAAGCCATTCAGCTGTCCATAGTTTGGACCAGGTGGACAGGGTCAGAGAAAGGTGTTCAACCTATTCTCAAGATTATATAATTTAAATATTTTAGTTAACAAAAAGATGCGACTGCTTTAAGTGCGAGTGTCATAAAAGTTTGTTTTACGCAAAAGGATTTTGACAATTCCGTAAAGGCGCACAGCATACCACCTAGCCCGCTGGTCTCTCGCCCCTGCCTCACAATCTAGCTAGTTGGCTTTCTAGCTGGCTAAACTGGAAAATGGCTGGCTGGCAATTACGGGCCTGGCGCAGTTTCCTGCAACAACTGCAAGCTGTAAAATGTTTATGAAGCTTTTATAGTAGCCGCTGATGGGCGGAAAACAGAAGGGTGTGGGGCTGTGACTGGCTTGGCAGGCTGCAAGGAATTAACAATATAAATTATATAAAAGGCAGCGGCGAACAAAACTGAGTGCTAAATGGCTTATTACGACGAATATTTTCATTTATAATTGTGCTTTGTGTTTTGTTTCCTGTTACTACTTGCTTCATTGTGTGGCAAGAACTTGCGACATGGCGCACACAAGCTAACACGACTCTAAGCAAAGGTTTGCCTGTCAAGATTAAACAACTAGCCGGCAGTGTATTTTGGTTTATTCAACTTTATTTTATTCTCCTGTGACGTTGCAAAGTAGTCATATTTATCATACGCCACGTGGCCCGCACATTAAAATTTCAAAAGCCATGCTTTTGGCCCGTTGCTTTGGTTTTTTTTTCACTTGTGCATAATCTTTAATTTAAACAAATGCCCAAAGCCAAAAATAAAGCCGAAGATGACGCAAAGGCGAGAGCCCATACGAAAATCTACACCGAGCTGAACTGAACTAAAAATGAAACGTGCCGTGCGAGCAAATCAGCTTAAAAATAATCAGAAAAGCAACAGAAAAAAGTATTTGCTGTAACATATACTATATAAAATAAAGTAAAATGCCCGCAAAAATATCAGAGCAATGCAGGAGACCAAACAAGAGCTGTCATAGATAAAAATAGCATTTGCTATGATTCCCTATACCCTATACAATTGCACTTGAAAGTTCGGTTCGGTTATGTTTGTTTTCAGAAAGTGTTTTCCCTTAAGAGTACACAAAAATATAATATATATGGCATATACTTATCACCAGGGACTTTTGAATATTTAAAAGACTTTTATAATATAAAGGGTAGATGTATTTGTAGGAGATTTTACTTAAAATTGTAAAAATAAATGTACAAGAAGTCTGGGAGTAATAGTAATTATTGTTATAATAGCAACAAAGTTAATAACAGTAATGATAAAATTAAAAATAATAACAAAAGCAATCAAAATTATTAAATTAATATTATTTTTTAATATATATATATAGACAGTTAATATTTTATTGAAAACTTAGTTAACTTTTTTGCGATTGTAGTGTATATTTTTGTCGTTTACAATTTATGGTTAGCTTGTCTCTCCTCCTATTTTGTTGTTGTACTTTTAAAAATACCATCAAAGCCGCTGCGGCTTGGACATAGATGCCAGGCAGCTGGCAGTCACGACTTTGGCAGTGGATTTTTGTTGTTGCAGCAGTGGCATGCCGCAGCTGACATTGTGTGTGAGTGTGTTGGTGAAATAGCTGCTGATGCTATGACACTCAAGGACATATCTCAAATACGCGTGACCAGGAAATTTGCGGCACGCGCTCAAATCGCCTGAGACTTAACCAGAATGTCTTAAAGCGGGCCAAATTCTAGGACATTCTTTAAATTTAGCTTTAAGTAGGAGTGAAAGGGAGAGAGAGAGAGAGTGGTTGGTTCGCTTAATATAAGTTCTTGACCTAGACTAGTCTCAAGCTTAAGCATTATTTAGCCCGCGGCTATATTTTCTTTTTGTTTATTGTTATTTTTTACAGATGCGGCTTTTGACTTTAGGCGCAGTCAAACTGCGGCCTTATGCCATGTGCCCGGCACATTTTGTGCGGGCTGTTTTTTTGATATTGTTTATTTATATCATAATTTTTCTTTTTTTTTTTTTAGAAATTTATTTATCAACGCTTTTTGTATTTCCGTTGCCGTTGCTGTTGTTCCGCGGGTCGTTTGTTTTTGTTAAATTTCATATACTTCCTCATTTTTAATTTATGACAATGGCCTGGCTATTGTTGTCGGCCGGCCACGCCCACCATCGCGCGCAGTGTTATTGTAACTGATGCTCTTATAAATGGCCCCGCCAAAACGCCACGGCCCGCCCACCGTCCACCAACCGCCGCCCAGCCGTCCCACAATATTTCGTTTCGGCGCTTTTATCGCAGCGGTGCGACAGACAGCTACCGGGCGGGGGGTGTTGGCGGGTGGGGCAGTGAGGTCACCGGGCCTTTTCGGAACACGTACACTTTGTATTTCCGCTGGCCGCCATTGTCCTTGACTGTTTCATTATGACAGCTGTGCGCTGCTGGCGCTGTCTGCTTGCTCTCTTCCCGTTCCCGTTCCCGCCCAGTTCCCATTGCCGTTCCCGTTTTCGTTGATTTTGGTTTTGTTTAGTGGCGCATTTATGCTATTTAAGTGTCATATTTTCGTTGTTGCGCTCCCTCTCTCCCTCTCAGTTTATCCCATTGTTGTTGCTCTGCGGTGACTAAAACAAAAGCCAAGTGTTGGCATTATTATTATCAACGCGCTTCCTTTTCCGCTGCCGGAGAACAAAAGCAAACGCG
Organism: Drosophila novamexicana; assembly: GCF_003285875.2. NCBI lineage: Eukaryota > Metazoa > Arthropoda > Insecta > Diptera > Drosophilidae > Drosophila > Drosophila novamexicana. The sequence goes on along the minus strand of NW_020824808.1, from coordinate 2,081,774 downwards.
ACGAGATAAAACGCTGCCATTCATGCTCTTGAGTGATTTTAACTGAAATTTCATTTGATTCCTTTCCAACATTCTCTCTATCTCTACCATCTCACTGTCTGCCACGCTTTAACATGCACATATATTGGTTTCAAGCACAAAACTTTAATTCTCTTTGTTCCTGGCGAAAGGATTTGCGTTGGGAATGAGGACCAATCGATTGAGTGCCCGAAACCAAATGTCAATCAATCCACACAATTGACGGTAATTAAGTCGCTTTGAACAAAGCACAAAATTAAGCAACATAGATAAGTTTCCGCAAAGCCAAAGCATACCAAAAATAACTATATAAACTCAAAACTGGCTAATTATTAATTCTTGATTTATATTTATCGTATATTATTAATATAGCTTGTTTGATGGCAATGCATACCTAATATGAATACAAGTATCTATTTCGCCTTTAAACTTGAGATTGTCAAGATATAAAGCTTCCAATGAGAGCAGACATGACTAAATCTCAAGCCAGTGCGGGTATTCTTTGACTGCTCTCTTAGTTCTAGGTTTCTCATATCTCAAGGTTATATTGAATAAGATATATAAGTTAAGTATAAATTATTTTTCGGTTCAAAGTAAATCAAAACTCGGTAAGCTTTATTTGCAACAATAACATCTCTTATTGGTATTGCTTAACAGTTTGTGCTTTATGACATAACAGTTAACTTCATTTGAAATTGCGAATATGCCAAATTGGTTAAAAATAGCTGACTAATATCAGAGTATGCATGAAAATGAATGAGTCATGTAAAGTGCTGTCAGCTTAATCTATAGTTTCAAATAACAAATCGCATAAGCTAATATAATTGAGTAATGCTCGACATGCATAACGAATCGAAAAATCCTGAATAATGTATTTATTTAATTGAAATTAATTTTTATTGGCATGAAATGCTGACACTGCGAAATACACATTTATTTGCAGCAAATCTTTAGCAAAATGTTTGCACATTTGCTGCGATTATTAAAAGTCGCATCAATGCAAATTTATATTTCCGACATTGCGGCAACAACAGCAGCTCGAACTGTGGGCAAGCAGCCGACTGGGCGGAGCTTCTACGATTGCCCATATAAATATGCAATTATTTTGCATTTGCCAGCTTCTCGGTCTGCGGCGCGCTCTGGGCTTCTATTTACTTGGCACTCATACGCCATGTGGGCCATGTTTATGACACTCGCGACTTTTGGGCGACAGCAAAGTGTAAATTGACTTTAACGCACATAAAGATACGTTTTGGCATGTGGCTGCCGGGTCGAGGGTGCAACCACATATCATATCAAGCGACACATATTTATTTGCTGACACACACGCATTTATACATTTATTTATATTTATGCTCATAATTTGCATTTGACATATTTTTATGCTGCTCACAAAGCAAACACATAGAAATCAAAATGTTCCCTTCACATGTGCAAGCCCTTCAGAAAGGGTTTGCAATAATCAAAATAAAACTTGAGTCTATATCAACAAATGAATTTACTTTTGCAAGAATTGATGCAAAGTGCTTACGCAATGCAAAAAGGGAATTTTTTAAAAAGTTCTTAGAAACACTTTTGTAAAACTTGCAAGCATTTACATGAATATTTTCGATATGTATAATTTTTTGTTAGTGCAATATATTTTTCATTTCATTGCTTTAAGCTGGCTTGCCATCCATTTCTTTTATTAAGAGCACTGCAACAATACAATTTTAATCAAAAATGCAAAGCAACACATTTACAGCAATTATTTTTATAAATGCATAGTTAAATAATAGATATTGCCTTTCTATGCGATTTTCATGGCATAGAGAATCAATGTTAGTGATAGTCTGTTTAAAAACGATATACAAATGTTTTATTGTTGCTCTGAATAATTATACTAATAATTGTGGTATATTGACGATACGTATTTGCGAAACTGGAAACTGATATGAAACAATGGTGCGATTATTATGAGCATAAGAACGTGTATTTTACATACCCTATTGAGCGAAATATTGATTGCGAATGTGTTTTTGTATACACAGCATAACTCGACGTCTGTGTGTGTGTCTGTGTGTGTGTGTGTGTGTATAGCAGTAAGTATTTATTATGCATTCTGATTCTGTATTCAGTTTGTCTTTAATGTATTACAAATTGAAATGCATTGTCAAATTTGAACCACGTTCTCACCAACTACAAGCATTTATTGTTATTGTTGATATATTTGTTGGTGCCGCCTTTTGTGGCAACGATAAGCTTTTTGCATAACCATATCGCATTTTATTTGCCCGGCTAGCAGGCAGCAGCATCAGCAGCAAGAAAATATTTGTTCATTTAAGATATATTTATGACTGTTGTCGATGCAAATTGTTGCATTTATTGAATTGTTGCTGCTGCTGCTGCTGTTGCCATTGGCAATGTTCGTAAATAGTTGTGCAAATAAATTGCTAGCGAAAATAAATCGCGGCTCATATGATAGGTGTGTGCAGCTGACATATATAAAGCGCTCCTCCATACAAATTGTGCGCTTAATCATGTGCATAAATATTTGAAAATTGAACTTTAACCCCCTCCCAACACCCCCCTCATAACTGACTCCCCTTTCTACTTACCATTCAGTATGCTGAGGATCAGCAGCTGCGCGACGAGCAGACGCAGCAGCAGCTGCGGCGTTGGCGTCGGCAGCGCCGATGACTGTGTCTCTGGTGGGTGGCTCATTTCCAAATCCTTGCCAAATTCGTATGTAATCCTGCTGTTACTGCTACTGCTACTGCTGCTGTTACTGCTGACGTTGTCCTTTGCGCGCATTAAGCGGAAACGCTTTTACATTGCCGCGATAACAAACGGAAATGCGCGCCTGCCACAAAAGGAGGCGCAGGATGCGCAGCAGTTGGCTGCCAGTTTGCCTGCTGCTAAATGCGCCGGTTGCCCTGCTGCTGCTGCCTCTTCTTTTTCTTCTTCGTTTTTTTAATGTTTTTTAATGATTTTTTTTATGATTTTTTTCTATTTGGAGCGCTTTGGGTTGTCAACTTTCCGCTGCTGATAATATTTATGGCTCGTTTCGGCTTGGCTTACGAGCAGTTGCTGTGTTTGGTAAAATTTCTTTAAGAATTTTGCTTACAGGAATTCGCCCAAATTACTTGCTAATTGTATTAAAGGTCTGTCAAATTAAATTTCTTGCCCAAAAGGTGGCTTTTTGCCAGCTTACTGTCAAAATCCATGTTAAAGATTTATCGCTGGCTGCTGCTGTTGCTGTTGCTGCTGCTTTTATCTCTCTGGGAATTTATATCCGTCTCGTCGACTTACAGACATTGGCAAAGACCCGCTTTAGCATTGGCTTAAAGTTCAGACAGACATGCACGATCTGGCGAGCGGGTGGTGGGGAAATGGTTGATGGGGTTGGCAGCTATAAGCGCCGGAAAGCACGCAGCTGATTGTTGCACTCGCGGCCCCCGGGGCGAATACGTCATGTGGCTTGTCGGCATGTTATGTAGTTTACTCTGCTCCTGACAGCAAGACAGAAGACACAATACATTGTAAAATTCCACCTAATGCACTCGCAGATCCAAAAGTACATCAGTCTGAGCTTTTATTTGGGTACGAAAGAGATTGAAAGCTATACATATATTGTATGCATCTTCTTATGTAGAAGTATTTATCCAATAATGTTAAACCATTTAAAAAAAGCAATTAAAGTTTATAATCTTGTGCATACATAGTATAAATAAATAAATATAATGTTTAACATTATTATCTTCTTTGAATTCTGATATTATTTATGAATTTTTCCAGATTATGCATTTTTTACCAAGGCTGCAAGCTGTACCGGTTCAGACTCGGAATTCCAACTTGGTTTTAGTTGAACGGTTAATTGAAGACCATGTTCAATTTCATTCTTATTTTAAAAAGGAAAGATAAACCTTCGTTCGAACTTGTTAACTGAACCTAAAGGCAGGTAGTTGTCTCAAATTTTGAGATGCGAATTTACTTATAAAAACAAAAAAACAAAAAGAATAATTAAATTAAATATAAAGAAACGGAAAAATATAAGAGCGGAAAAGGTGTCAACGCTTTAGACATACACAGGTACTTAGGACAATAATTATCAATTTTCAAGTCTAAAAATAAAATTTATATACTATTGGAAATAAGCAATGCATAAAAGTCGAACTTTTTAGAGTAAAGTGAGATATTAATTATACTATGATTTTTTTTGTGCTGTGTTTGCCTTTGGAATCTCTCTCACATGTACAGCATACAGCTTGCCCAACTCATAGTAAATCCTAGCTAAGAATCTCATAAGCCCATCCGTACCGTCACATACCTCTATTGAGCACAAAAACACACCAGCTCAAACTGATATTCAAGCTTTGCATAGTCTCAGTTCTTGAGCTGTGTTGCCGAGTGTTGATGCGCACTCGCATTTATCTGTCTGAATACCAATGCGAATGCTAGTCTCGTAACATTGCAGGAGAAAAGCGAAAACCGAAAAGCCATTCGATGCTCAAAGCCCTACCCCAGTATCGGGGTATGAGCCATCCAAAATCGACAGTTGGACAAGGGACAGTGCCTACAGGCAGGCAGTGTACACCGATTGACTGCTGGGTGCCCTGACACGCCTTCGCTTGAGCTTGTGGATGCGGCACAAATCAAATTGGCCGCCAAATGCTGGCTGGCTTGCGTCAAAAGCCATCCATCAAGGACGACAGCTTTAGGCGGACGCAACTTTCCATGAAATTGGCTGTAAGCACAGCGAAGCGGGCCAACTACACGAGACTGGGAATCGCCACTTGAGACTTAATAAACTGCACACAAAAACAAAAAAAGGAAGAGAGAAATAAAAAAAATGACAGCAGGATAAACAGAAAAAATGTCCATGTAAATAAATAAATGCTTAACCCTTTCAAAGCCAAGTTCGTCGGGCCACCAAAAAAATAAAGAGAAAACTCAAAGGCGAGGGGCTATGCCACATATAACGAGTATTTGCCACAAACCCCAGCGGCATTAACATCAATTCATCATCACAGTGTGGCGCAGCAATATTCGCCCAGTCCCAGTTTGTTTAATTTTTGGCAACACAAAAAGTGCGGTATATAAAAGGCCCGCAAGCAAAACATATAACAAGCAAGAGTGCCCTAGACGGAAGAGTGCACGACGAGCAGATGCCTTGTACCCAGCGCCGAGCTGTCCTCATTTAGCCCTAAACAAAATGAAATACATTTTAGAAAAACTTCGGTGATTATAGGCGGATCTTTTTGAAATTTGAGGGGCATACATATGATATAAAAAAGTCTTTTTATATAAACTTTATCAGCGCGAGCAATGGAAGGTTTGTTGTTGATAATTTCAAGTATTCTGCTTTTGAAATCTTTGATTTTTCCGAGTTCAGGGGGGTGGACGGGTAAAAGAACACGATTTTTGCTGATCAAGTGTATACTTTTTATATATATACTCTTTAAATTCGGATTTTCCACAGTTACATCTGCACAAAAACCTTGAAACACTTCTATTAACCCATTTTTAATGGGTATACAAATTGTTATGTGCTGCCCGAAGCCCGTTGATGTACGCGTCGTGTACATCAAGTCAACCAGTTGGGCTTAAGCCCATATTCAGTGTCGCTATTGCAGTCTTAACCCATGCCCAGTCCACGTCATCAACATGACCACAGCGCATATTGTTGTTGTTGTTGTTATTTTTGTTGCTGTTGCGGGCTGCTCATATGCACAAGCCGCGCTCTGTGTTTGCTTTAAATAATGTTTGTGTGTTTTTTTGTGGGTTGTATATGTGTGCTGTGTATGTTTGTGTGTGTGTGTGTGTGTGTGTGTGTGTGTGCGTGTGTGCACTGCTGGCCTCAGGCAGTTTTTTGTTGTTGCTGCTGCGGCTGGCGCTTTCTAAACAACCCGGCAAAACGCCATGAGTCAAATAAATTACCCCAGCATTGTTGTTGGCAAATTTTTGATGGTTTAATTTTGTGGAAAATAAGTTGAGCCGCTGCGTGGCTGTTGCTGTGGCCATATACAACACACACACGCACGCACACAGCAGCATACACACATGAGCAAATAAGTCACATGGCGCGGGGCAATTCTGTTGCCTACTTTTTTGGGCTGTATCACAACGCGTATACGCAATAAAATAAACGCGCCGCAGTTACATTTTTGCGCGTCGTTCTCGCCGCTTCCCGGTACATTTTATGCCGCATTGCCATTTTTATTTATTTATTTTTATTTACCAGCGCCCTGCGCCCTTTATTCATGCATTTATAAATTATTGTTGCGTCGTATCCATGCAGCAGCATCCTGCCAGCACCCTCCTAGCTCCACTAAGCACATATTTATGTTTTTATATTTGTATTTTGTCTTTGTGTGTGTGTGTGTGTGTCACTTGAAGTGCTTTGCATTTTCAATTTCCTGCCACAACTCCAAAAAATAAAAAAAAAACACACACATAGCATATTTGTTTTAAAAATTTATGATTTAATGAGGTCTTGCCCTCAAACTGCTTGTCAAATAAATTAACCGGCTGCTTAGAAATTTACAAGCAGCTTTTAAATGTATTTAGTCGCAAGTCAAGTGCTTGCCTGCCCTGGTAATGTACTTAAATGAAGCATTGTACTCGAGTTGTCATTACCCTCCATTAAAGACTGCTTGAACTCAAAGCAACTGCCAAGTGCGCCCGTTCCTTGATTTTCCCCATTTACTTTATGCTTGAGTTCATCTCGCTGCTATTTTGGGACTTGTCATTTATTTTCTTCTGCTACTTTTCTTTTACTTTTCCAATAATGTTATGCCTTTAAAAAATATTTGCTGCTTGCTAACTTATATATGATGGCTGCTTTGAATTTAGCCACATCATCATCATCATCATCATCATCATAATAATCGTCATGATGATCACGCATAACCATCAGCACCATCAACTTGATGCTCCCCCTGTGACATTGTCAAAAGGGTTTAAGTGCCTGCTCTTGAACCAGAAGCGGCAGCCGAAGCAGAAGCAGGAGAGGCACGAGTTGCAGCAGCAGCTGACAGCCATCCCCTTATTGCTAGACAAATATTCAGGCAGGGGGCTTGTTGCGAGCGATATGAAAACGTGACAAGCAACTTATACGTCTAACTGTATAATCTTTAAGTAATGATACGCCCCTCTTAAAGAACTGCTGCAATTTAACATATGCTAATTTTCCATTGATTGGTGTACCCATAGAAAACTAAACTAGCAAAATAAAGCTGACAATAAAATCACGGAGCTATATAGATAAGTTTAAAATTAACAAATAAAATAAAAATGGAAAGGATTTGTATTAATTGTATGCCACAAATTAATTTGAATTTGATATTGAAATTCACATGCTTGAAAAGTCTCACAGATCTCATTAAATACGACAAAAACAATTAATGAATTAATGAATGAATGAATTAATAAAGAAAATTAAAAGTTAATTAATAAATTAAATTTTGTACTAAATAATAATTGGGAAAAATCCTTACTAAAGTTATGGATAATAACAATAGGAATAAAAAAAATTAATAATAAAAAATACTAATTATTTTAATAATAATAATTTTTGAAAATAGCCAGTAAAAGTTAATACCAATAAGTAAAAGCAACAAGAAATATGTTATTTAGAATTTTGTAGCTCATGTGCTTCCGTATCAAGATAGATTAAAGACTTATATAAGATATTTACCTATATTTTCAATAATGCCAAAGAATTTGTTCTGAAAATTACGCATTTTTTTCTTTAAACATTAACATGCTCTCACACTAATTACTGCTCCCCGGGCTATTATTATGCTATGACATCCGCGACGATTCACACTTCACGCTTAATTATGGTGCCCTTCGCCCTTAGCCACGCCTAGTCTGAACACCTTTTGTCGACTTTATTGGCGCAACAAGCATTGCAACTGCCTTCACGTTCGACACGGCTTAAAATCGCTTACAATAAACAATTAATTACGTGGCCAGTCGAACCCTTCGGCACATCAAGGGTCTAATTAAAAACTTGTAAATGCTGCGCAAATCACGAAAGAAAAAAAATTGAACAATAACAACAACAATATCGTATTTGGTAGCTGTTTAATGCTGTTGTTGTAGGAGCTGTTTAGCTGGGGGCAGGGGCAGGGGCAACCCTTAAAAAACACGCAATTCACCTTCGTCATTGTCATGTTAATTAATTTGGTAGCACTCGAGAAGTCAAGCTGAACACGCTGTTTGGCAATTTCGGCTGCTTAACCTTTGACCTCTTGCCAAAATGCCAGCTGCAAATGTCAAAAACATGCGTAGCAACAATAACAAAGACTTCGGACTTGGGGCCAGTCCAGAGCCTTTCGCACTTATTAAGACTTTTCAATGGCCATCAATTTTTAATAGCCCCCACAATAACTGAGGTCGCAGCAGCAGCAGCAGCAAAAGATCCCTGCCAGGTCTCTCTCTGTCCAAGTCCAGGTCCATGTCCAGTCATTTCGTGCCACAGTTCAATGCTTTGGCATGGTTCGTTGGGCACCTGGCAGCTGCCCGGCAGCACCTGAACGCAAGCAAGGATTAACACGACGGCCAGACTCAGGCACGGATTCAGAGACGCAGACACATTCGTTCAGCACTCACTTCACGTGGCCTTCTTTTACGTCTTTTTTCGTTTTTGTTGTCGGCGAACGTTGCGTATACGACGTGTGTGGCACGCGTTAACCTCTGCACGCACAGAAGACTTTTCGAGACTGATGCTGCGGCCAAGTGCTCAGCGCGCACAGCGTGTGGCCAAAGCGGGCAGCGACGCCGACGCCGGCAGAGCTAGCTTTTTCGTCGCCCTAGTCAGCGTCGTCCTTTCAAAGTTCTTTTTTTCGACAGCTCTTCGTTTAAGCCATGAGACGAAGACAGAGCAGTAGTACTCCTGCTGCGGCTGCTGCTTCTGCTGCTGCTGTTGTCTTTGGCTGCTGTCGCTGTACCATCAAGAGGCCATCCAGCCAGGACATTAGCAGCAGCGCTCAGTGCTAACATATTGTCGTATCAAGGACGAAGTTAAACACTTCGTCACCTGCCTCAACAATGAACCACGCTCGGCTTTTCTTTTGGATCCCCCTCAATCGAATAATGTCTCTTTTGTCGCTTTGTCGCCACGCTCACACTCGCACTCTCTTAGACTCTTAAAATCGCTCGCTTCTGGGTCAGTTATTTGTGCTGCCGGCTTGCAAATGTTATAACTGTTAACTAACAAATAAATAATAGCTGCGCTATGAAATCAAAATTATTAGAATATATAAATCTGCTAACAATCAATTACATTTGGTTCAACAGATAATATTTTTCAAATTTGATTAGATTTTATGGTACCTGACAGTGTTTATTTCATGTACAGCCTGTAAAGCTAACATTATGTTATATCACTGCTAAAAAGTCTCCACAATGTAAGCGCGCCGGTAACCCACTGCTGTTAACGCTATTAACAGCGCAGCGCTGTTAACATAAAATGTTGCAGCTAAAGGATTTTGATTACAAGCGCCAAATTGCTTTACCATGCTTCTAAGTACTGAATTTCAGACAGAATTTCAGACATCCAGCAATTACATTGCCCCAGACAACGGGCATGGAAATCGGGCTCTTAACATTTTTTTGATGGGCCGCAATAAAAGCGCCCAGATCCATGTACCAGGCGACTAGGTGGAACTAGCGGCCTAGACAAGCCAGCTTTTTGGCCACTTCACGTAGCCAAGGAAATGTCGCCCCATGTAGATTCGTTTGGATATTTAATGGCATTTGCGCTCGTAAAATTTTGAGTGTATATCTCCTCTGTTTTTTTTTTTTTTTTGTTTTCAGGCGGCGGCAAAGAACAACAATGTAGTCCGGCAGCAATTATCTTTGACTTGCTTTTGCCATTAGCTGACTGACCAAGTCCTGCGACTCCATTCCCCCTCTGCCTATGTCAACTATTTGCGCGTATATTTTACGCATATTTTATGTGCCAAAATGTTGACCGGAATTTTATGGCCTCAAAGTTAAGCGGAACAAGTAACAGTAACAGACTAAAACATAGACCCGAATCGAGTTCAATGTAGTTTATACATGTGCATATACAATTTCTTGTTGTCTTTAGATCTAACTAGTCTCTGACTCGGTTATTAACGTCTTTCTATGTAATTGTGGATTCTTGATAATATAGCATATACACACTTAAATTCGTTTTGTAATATGTTAATTTGATTTTTGATTGAAAGTTTCTGTGAAAGCGTTTCTTACAAATGAGTTTGGAATTATTTTGATTACTACTTGGAAAAATATAAAATATATAAATATAATCAAATCAATCTAGCGGAAATCCCACAAAACAAATGGTCATAAAATTTTAAAAACTGTTAAATTCTGTCAAAGTTTTGGCAGATGGAGTCTGGGAAGTTTTATAAGACAACATTTTTGTCAGTTGTACAGGCTTTGTTTTTACAGAAAAATTGAAACCCACAAAAATTGTTTTAGGAATGATATTTTATGTTTATTCGAACATAACAGCTAAATTTATTTTTGCAAATTGAGTTTAATTTTTCAAAATTAAAGAAATTTAAAGCCAAATGAATCTCGAGATTCTACAAAATAAAAGGCTAACAGAGCACAAATGTGCAAAAACAATATATAGTTTCCAGAATACACAAAATAAAATTAATAACATTTAAATGATGTAGTTTTTGACATAGTTTGAATTCTGGTTGGGGCATGGGGCATAGCATGGATTTTTTAGGCTTGCAAGTTATAATAAAGCTATATTTTAGGTTCTTTGGGCACGGGTCTGTTGTATTAGCTTAACCTAAACACACGTTACGTAAGTTTCATAAGCAATCAAAACCATGACAAATAGTTACCGTTACGGCAACAAAAACAAAAACAACAATAACAATGGCAAAAGCAATTTGGAAATGTATCCTGACAAAAACTTTACGCATTGTATATGTTTTTGCCCTCGGAGCGCGCTAATTTCCGTGGATAATAGTTTCATCAGACACGTCCTTGAGTGCGAAAGCCCCCAGTCCATGGCGCATCCTTCTCTTGTGTCACTGGCTGACATGTTGAATTTGTCGTCGTTCGTCTTTATCGCGTTTGTTTTCTTGAGTTGCGTGTGAAAAACTCGACACAAGTCCGCAGCTCGAAGCGGCTTTAAGTTTCCAGCTAACAGGCAAATTGATATACCCATCGAATCCTTGGCTTTGGCCGACTCGCGTGAAATTGTTTGCTTCCATCCCTTGGGCATGTTTTATGGCCAGCTCATGTCATAGTCAAATTGACCAGAGCCCGGCACAAACACAAGCAAAAAATGTCACAGCCACTGACCCAGAGACATCATCAGCAGCAACAACAACTGAGAGTAGAAAAGCAAAAAGCAAACTGAACTCGTCGAGACAATTGCAGCTACGAATTCGGCGTATCCTAGCCGGGTGCCAAATCCTTGGGGATGGGTTGCATTGTTTGGATTGTTTATGGCTTGTTGATTCGTGCATGCGATAAAGCATTTATTTTTGTCGTACAACTGGCGAGAAAAACTAGAAATGAGCCAAAGAAACTACTCACCAAGACAGGAAAATAGAGTTATCCTTGGGTTGCTGTGACTGCAAATACCCTTGCAGAAATAGTATTCCTAACATTTGAAAGTCATTTAATAGAGTAGCTCGATGCTGGTGAGATAGGATAAGTAACATGGCTGCCAGTTCAACAAAAATCTTTGCTGGGTTTGGTGCGAAATAATGCCTCGCCTGAATATTCGTTCCGTAAACCTGGTTGTACATATCTTAAAGTTAAGATTTTGGACTTAGATAATAGAAGTAGAAAAGCAGTACGCCAAACATAAAATCGTTGATGGTTCAATTCACATCTTGAACCAAAACCCTCTCTTTATTCGTATCGTGAGCCCAGATTTTGGTTACATTTTTGGTATATCAGTAATTTTTATAACCGATTGTGACAAAATTATTTTTTATTTGTATTGTATTATACTTTTGTTAATTAGATTCTGATGGTCAAAAAGGCCTCCTGTCAGTTAATACCAATTAAGAATGTATAGGGCCTTAGAACTATGTAGATCAGTGAATTACTCAATTCGCGACTAAATCATAATACATCATGCTCGGATTGAAAAAATTGAAGTTTAGGTAGCATGACATCGAAATTTATGTTACGACTTGTAACAAAATATAAATAAAATAAAACAAATTGGGGTTGGGGCAAGGTTTTCAGAAAATTTCATTAGGCGAGCACATGCCATGTACATATACATATTTATATGTATATAGATATAAAGGCTTAGGCTCCTTTGAAAAATGATATATAACAAATGATCAACACTCGAAACTGTTGCGTTTAATCTTGGACCTGAGCCAATGCCCAAGGGCTATTAATCATTTTGGCCATCAAGCATGAAAGCGATTACTCATACATAGATGACGCGTAGCTCCCCGCCGCCCCACTTACTCCGCAAATCCTTATGGCAAACATTGCCTAATAGCTAGCCAAATGGACAAAACAAAGGAGAGCGCCTCCGCAGGCTTGTTGTGAAACAAGGCTATTTTGGAATATTTGCTTAAGTGTTATTTCTGTCAGCTTAGTTTGGCCCCAAAAATTATGCTACAATATATCGTTATTATTTATCGCATTTGATTGCGCGTATTAACCGAGAAATTAATAAGATAACTTTACGATAGAGTCAGGCAGAGAGAGGGAGAGAAGAGAGAGGAATTGACTAGGCCTGAGACAGCGGCTTTGGTCTGTCGACATGGCCAGCAAAAGTTGTTTGCCTAACAGTTTGGCCTAATTTGTTTTTATGGCTGAGCCCATATGAGGCTTTATTTCTCTGTAAATCAGCAGATTTATAGATTCTCGGCTTGCTGGCTGCTAATTTGATTTTGAGCAGAGGCAACACACACATTAATATATATATATATATATATTTCATTTAAATAGAGTCAAAGTTGGGGCAGTTAATTACCCGGCAGCAACAGCATGAGGCGAAGGCGATCTGCGGAGTGCGGGGTTTAGGCTTGTGTAAAAGAATAACAAATTGTTTCAAGGCCTCGGCACAAATTCAATTGCTTAGTGAAATGCCATTTGCCAATTGTTTATTTTAAGTGGCCACAACGAACGTGACCAATGTCCGTGTGTCTCTCTATGTGTGTGTGTGTGTGTGTGTGAGCGTTTATTGCGGCTAATTAAAAACAAACAATGGCTGTATAAAGTAGGTTGCCACAACAATGGCTACAACAACAGAACGACAGCCAATCAAGTCAAAGCCATACAACACATTACATTACGTGTATTCCTGAACCACCCACATGGGAGCCACACGGCAACCACAGTGGCAGCCACTGCAACTGCAGCTGCTCCTCGCCTCCTGGCATTTCTTTCGTTCTTTCGACAATTTCTTTTGCCGCTCCACTTGACGTGGCCCGGGCTTTTGTTAATGCGGCTACATAATGAAACAATTAGAGGCACAAAATTAGGTTACAGTCGCAGTTGCAGTAGCAGCAACGGCGGGGTTGCATGCAAATGTTGCAAGTGCGAGTAAACAAGCGCTGAATGCATTGGGCATAACAGTTGCAACTAAAGAACGATGGCGAAAGAGGACATGACAGGAAGGCAGGCGTTGCCAAAGCCACAAAGACGACACAGATACAGACGATGCAGCGGCGCAGCTGCCACAGCATGTGGCAAGGCGGGGCAGCAGCCTTTGTCCATTTAATGCGCCAGACGATGTGTTATCAGTGTCAAGTGCTGCGCTGCAAAGTATGCTATAGAAATTGTATTGTTGCCATGTGGCGAGTACACAAATAACTGGGCTAAGAAGCGTTTTCGGGGAGCTTTGCTATGCATTGCGTAAGAATGAAAAGGAGCTTGCCCCACTTACGAGTCTGGATGCTCCCGTCCGGCTAAGCGGAGGGGCGCATTGTTAAAACATACAGCTCGCATTGCTTTTGCCTTTAAATAATCAATTTGACGATTTGAATTCATTGTGATTCATGAGAAATGGAAGAAATTGTTGTTGTAAGTCCTGCAAGAGGAACAAAAATACTTGACAAATTCATCATTTTATTTACTATTCATTAACTTTAAATGTTTACAAAAAAGGTCTGTAATAATTAACAACTTGTTCTCTTTCTTTTTTCCTTGAAATTAACTTACAATAAACTAATACAACTCATTCTACAGATAAGTCTTACAATAGAGGATAAACAACCGATCTCTGAGATCGAATGCATAAGAGTTCCGCAATCTGCTTCGCACTCGGATTACTCTACTTTTACGTTTCTTTAGAAGATGCCCCGATTTAGATGATTTCCAAGCCGTATGAGTAGCAAAAGGTAATATTAACTCAATAATATAAACTATGTAATTTTCGAAATAAATTAAATTAATAATAAATTAAAATTTGTATAGCCCCATATAATATAGTTATATATACATGAGTTGTTTTTATTCTTCTTTTCTATTGTTCTTGAGACATTATAAATTTGTAACATGTTTTCCTTTATACTTTTTGTTACAAAAAAAAGCAATAATTGAAAAACAACGTCACCTTTATTAAGCTGAAATGGTGTTTAATATGATTGAGATTCAGCTAAAATGTAAATTGTGTTCTTAAAGGAAACTTTGACTGTTTAATAACATTGTATTATTGTGAATTTAAATCAAACTATTTTTTTATCATGTTTAATATTTTATAAAAATACACTTTCAATTACTATGCGAAATAAACTTTAATATATTTCGAGATAATATTTTCGAGCAAATTTTCAATTGAATACCATGTGCGAGACTCGCATTTGTTGATTGTTTTTGATGACCCTAGTGATAACAGAAATAATTCCAGTACAGAACTTTTTGTTTATTTATCTATTTGGCGACTCGGCTGCGTTTTGTTTGTGTTCAGTTTGGCCGGTTGTTGCAGCAGAGCGAATGTTTTCATTAGACATTTTGTCAACACAACAGACCAGTTGCCATGACACTCTATGCCATGGCTTATTTTCGCCTATATTCATATGGTAAGCGCTATAGCTGTGGCATTGTGCACACATTGGCCAGCTAACTAACTGGCTAGCTGGGCTAACACCTACCGGCTAGCTGGTTTGTTGACGTTGATTGTAAGGCTTGCTGCTGATGTTGGTGTTGATTTTGCATTTTATGCTCTCATGTATCATCGGACGTGCGAGCTAAACCCAATCGTGAAAAGGAAAAAAGCATGACAGTCATCAAATTCCGGCAAACGCCACGCACGGCCGGACAGCACTTGGTGCAGGCTTAACGGTTTTCAATTAAAGGAAAAGCTTTTTTCCATTTTTATGCCAAGTGGTCGCATATTTTATTATATTTTGTTACATTTAATTAAGCAAATGTATTCAATGTTAATACAGCAACTTAACTGATTTATTTGCCATGCTGATGGCCCTCTCTCTTTCTCTGTCTCTATCTCTCCCTCACTCTTGCCAACATTCGCAATTTGGGCAAATTAATTTGGTAAGAAATCACGTAGATACGCAATTAACATTGTGTTGACGCCCCAGTTGGAACTCGACTGGGCACGGTCGACTCGGCTTAGTCATTGAAAATGGTTGATATTGGGTTTGATGGCTTTTTGCAAATGTATGCAACAGCTAGAGACTTGACCCAGAATTCGCTTATTGATATCATCTCACATTTTCGATGAAAATCAATTTTGAGATATGACTCTTTAAGCATAGTATGGAAGTAGGTGGTAGACTCGGATTGATACAGATATTAAGAATATTTTACTTTCTGATCATTTTGACTTTCAAAAGCTGAGCCCTATCATTTGGTATATACATAGTTTCTGACTCTAAGCAAGAAAGTAAAAAGAGAATGCAAACTTCATTCATAATGTGGGGTAAAGGGATTGTAACTGCACTTCGGCTCTGATTATAGGGAATCTTCTAGCCGGGCATCCCACCTAGACTTCTCTAAGCTGTTTTATGTATCATTTCAGTTGCAGGCCACGTACGTGGTGTCCATCTATTGTTAAAGAGCATTAAATACGCTGACAGCTTTCAAATGCAAACGCAACCATTACAGATAAACAACTTCATGGATACATTTGTATGTACGGACACAAGCACACACACAAGCACACATTTACAACTAGTTACATATTGTTATGAGTGTCCAACATGGCGTATGAAATGCGTGTCTTCTTTGATTTGAGCTGAAACCGGAGAGATAAGCAATGTCGGAAACAAGTTTTTATGTTAGTTCTTGCTACTTTAAATAAATATACTATATCTCTATATATAAAATTGTTCGGCTTAACTGCACGTAAGGACGGGGTTTCGGGAAATTTCACCCGCAAGTGTGCAAAAATGGCGAAAAACGTTTGTATGAAACTTTCTTGTTTCCTATCCGATCAGCCTTAATCGCATTTTCAAAGATCTTTGTTCAAATTCATTTGAGGGGTGTTTAAAACTTTTCAAATATCCATTCTTCCTTGGTGGAAATGGGTGTCAAAGATTTAGTGGATCTAAACGAAAAATCATTTGAGACGTGTTTCACGTTTTTCGCACAAAGATTTTTGGGGGCAGTTTTAAGTTTTGTTTGGCAAATTTGGCAATTTTCACCCGCAACAGTGGTACATTAGCGGAAAACGTTTGTATGCAAGCCGTTCGATCAGTGTTTAATTCATTTTGGCCAGGGGCAAGGCCGGGCCATACCCGCTAGTATATAATGTAATATAAATTATATATACATATATAATATAACTATATATTGCTTCCGTTCAGGCTGAACCAAGGCCTCGCTTCATCATTCGGTTCATGAACCGTCTTATTTGATTGATTTGAATTTGTATTTTTAAAATTATTTAGATATTTACTTAATTTTTCCATTACTATTTTGGGCTTATGTAGTTTAATGGCTTACAAATTGTTAGCTGTTCTATCAATTATATATAAATAAATTAAATAGCTAAAAATATCATAAATTCACATTAGCATATTTTATATGTTATCCATGCTGAAATTCAACAATGGCCACTGCCGAGCATTGCAATTTATTATTCATGATGCATTTAATAAAAGCCAAATAAAACCTATAGCCAGGCTCCCAGTCTAATTGTGTATTACCACACTATACACCCTCTACAAAGAAATATTATTTGGTAGGATATCATCAATTTCAACAGCTGTATGTAACGGTTGCTACAGACACCGGTTGAGGAGCTAATTTAAATTGTTTATATAATTAAATTTCGAGCTCTAAAACAGGGTATCTGTTTATCGCTTACTCTGTTTTTCAGCATAAACAGAATTCATGTGATTTGCATTATTTTAAGCTCTCATAATAATTGTTTATTATAATTAATTTTCAACATTTCTGGCAGCTAGTTTGCAGCTCAGATTTGAAATTCGTTTATTGTTTTTAGTTTTCAGTTTTTAGTGCGGGACTGCGAGAAATCAAATGAAATTACACGAACTTTTCTCCGCAGTATTATTTAAGTTTTTTTTTTTTAGTTGCAGTAAATGTGTTTTTTTTGTTGCGCTTTGTGCGAGTTTAAAGAGATTTTTACTAATACGATTTGATATTTGAAAAATTTGTTATATTTAAGCAGCTGTAAATACCTATATTACAAACTAAATCCGATAATAATTTATTGTTTGCTGAAATATTTGGCAAAATGCTATGCTACAAATATATGCTATTACGGAATTTTAGGTGTTTATTCTACTAATATAAATTGATAAGTTGGAATGCAATTTACATTTGTAAGTATCGCTTTTCATCGGCAAAATAGTTTACGTCTTAAACAAAATCAATTAGGATATGACTTGGATTGGAAACTTAATATTTGTAAACGGATCGGACCGCTTTATCATACATTTAAAGCATAAATTTCATAAATTTAGTTACTACATGAACAACTGTCTTGTTTTTCATAAAATCTTACCCAGATCTATTTGTTTCACTAACCTCGAATGGAAGACGATTCTTGAGCAAATAGCAAAAAATATGCTTTTGTACAACAATCAGTTTGGTTTCAAAGATATCATAACCAAACTTGGCATTCACGATTTTTGGCATGCTCCTTATAAATGTTCCCAATTTGTTAAACATCGAACATCAAACAAACTATTTATTTTAGAAACTCTTCATTTTTCGAGATCTTTTCCCTGTTTCAGCAATTACCTTTGTCACACTTCTTTAAAGATATCTGCATAGCCATATCAAATCGATCTATTAGAGTTTTATATTATCAGTCTTCTATAGGAACAATCGGACGAAAATAAAGCTTTAGAATAAAAGTACTTCTGCACCATATGTCTGCAAGGACATTTAAGCTCTTGCATGCCTATATTGCTTGTTGAGGCAGAAAGAGAGCGCTATATGTAAAAGTCTAAGGTATTGGGTCCTGGTCACCCCGGTCATCACACACATAAACTAGTAGAGCTCGACAAGAGTGTGTAACTTTTACAATCTGTGTATTTTTTTTTGATTTGACTTGCGACATATTTCGAAATTATTTGCCTGGTCACGTTTTATTGTTAATTTTAACAAATTTTGCGAACTGATATCAAATTTAACGATGCCCCATGACGTTGCAGACAGCACTGGAACTGGTCCTGTGGCAACACTCCTGGGTCCTGCCTGACAATGACAAAAAAGCAAACACAGACGCGGAGAAGGACACGTTTTAAATATTTGGCTGGATGGCACATATTTTGTTATAGGCCGGTATGGGCTTTGTGCCCTTTGCATCGTATATATCTCTGGGCGAATGTGTGTGGACACACAACACACTCACACACACACACTCTCTACAAAGCTGGGGCTTGTTGAATATTTAAGCGGTTTTAAAACATTTGTTACATTTCTTTTTCTTTCTTATTTTGTGGCGGAGTCTGCGAAGTTGGGTTTTTATTGTTTTGGTTATCAACGCTCAGCGCTTTTAAAAAATTCAATTGCGGTCGGAAGTCGTCGCATACACATAAACTGTGAGCCCCCATCCCTTACCCAACCTTCGTTCACAGCCATTGGCTGGCTTCCCCAGCAGCAACAATTTACATTTAAATGGCGATAAAAAAGCGATACAAATTTGAAATTCTAGACTGCCCCCCAAAAAGCTGGACTCTAGTGGACCGCTGCACCTCTCCTTAATGATGCTCTGCCATCGACGTGCTCCTATAGATATATATATATATATATATTCATATATATCTACACATATTTCTCACAGGATTGGACAGAGGTCTCACTCTTGCCATTTGCGGAAAATGTAAATTTAAATTCTTTTCAATTGTTATTGTTGTTGTTCTATTTGCACTTTGGCACAAATAGTCGACGCCTTGGCCACATACCACATAACAACAACAATAACAACAGCAATAGCAAAACAACACTGGTTAACATACGTTAGACCTCATGTCCTTTTGGGAATCATCTCTCTATGGCAGCAGCATTGTCATTGTCCTTGCCTTTTGCGGCTTGCTTTACTTTGCTTGATTTTTATTTGTATTGCTCAAGTCCTTTAAATATTTAATTCATGCCCTGTCATCTGAATATTCTGCACCAGACTTATGCAGCATAATGGACAAATTATTATTTTACAAAATTTTCAGTTATTGGAATTGTTATTCATTTAGAGCAATGCCTTTTAAAAGATTGTCGCCTAATAACGAGGGCCTGCTGAAAAGTAATAGGCTTCGACAAGAAGCACTGTTAGCAACTAAATTATTGTGATTGTGTACCTTTACACCACGCACAAATTGAAAAGGGTTAAAGTGGGATAAAATGGTTTGGAGTCTTGCTTTCTTTCAATATAGAATCTAGATATACTAAACGTACCATGTAGGCTCTCGTGTTGTATATACAGATGAGGCATACTTCACTTTTTGGAAACCTGGCACGTATTCCCCATGCACAAAATCATTTTACACTTTGTATATACAAATATATACCATTTCAGTATTATAATCACATATAATATGTATATAATATATCATATCGACCTACGTTACGAGCTGGTTCCCCACCTTACTTTTTTTTGATGATCTTGAGATATCATATGATTTATAGAAGACAAATGGACAAAAGGAAATGAAATATTTCCAAAAAAAAAGTTTTTCTTTTGGAGGCCAATTACTTTTTGGTCTACCTTTAAATGTATGCCGACTGACAATTTCAAATTATTTTTGCCTAAAAATCCGGACTAAGTAAATTATGGTTGGGCCCCTCCTTGGGGACATTTTGTCAATTTCCGTAGTGACAAAATCAGATAATTTACAACGCCGTCAATCTTTATCACTGCCATTGCAGTCGGCTGGACGCACAGCAACAGCAGTGGGCGTGGCCAGGGCCCCATATTTTCACATGCGCCCCGATAAGCAAGTGCAAATCAGTTGCCAATGCAACGGGGCAAGAAAGAGGAAAATGCGAAAAGCTTGAAATCATTTGATTTTCTGCTGCATTTACTTGGCGAGTTTCGCCTATTTTCTATTTTCTATTTGCCATTTGGCCATCTTTTTGTACGTATTTTATTTGTCGATTAACTGGTTTTAGCCGATTTTTTTTTTTTTGCGCATTTGAAGCCGTGCCAAGTGGGCAGTGCCAAATGTGTTATCGGCCCTCAAAAGGTTGCCCCCAAAATTCCAGTTGACTGCAAATGAACTCTCAACCGCATGCGGCAAACGTTGCGCCCTCATTATTGAAATTCTTACCTTGCCTTGATTTATGTCCAATGATCGAAAACGAATTTTGATGAATATAACAACGAGGATCTGTATTCGAATACTAAACTTGTTATGTCTTAGCGAAGTAGCCTGTGCTGTTAAAATGAAAGCACGAAAGAACGGCTAGCTTTGGCGAGCCGAAGTTTAAATACACTTGTAGCCTTGGCAACGACTAAACAGATATGCGGGGAATTGCTGCGTTTGGAAAAAATATATCTCGAAAAACAAAAAAGTATTCCATTCAAAAGCTCAGTTGCTCACTGACTTTTCCCATTGAGATGATATAGCGATTCGCTAATAAGATTGAACAAGATTTTAATCATGTGTTCAGAGCATGGTAGAGCTCGAATATGCCAGATTTGGTAAAACATGCACACATTTTTAGACCGATCAATCCTACACCTATATGACATAGTCGTTCGTTCCGGCCGGTTCCGCATAAATAGTACCCACAACTGTAATAATAATAAAGATAAAGATAGTATTCATAATAATAAAAATGAATAATAATAAACATAATATCAATAATATTAACACAATGTAATATTTAAATTAATAATAATAGTTATGAAATATTAATAATTCAGTACGTATCTTAAAGGACCCTTTTTCTTCAGAGAGGACAAAAATCGCAGCAATTAAGTTTGCTTGACTACAAATCAAATGCCATCGATTCATATTTCATGCTCCAATTGGCATCCTCTTCCTTCCACTCCACACCTCACACCTCTTGACCCACTTGCAGCTTTGGCTGTAATTGCCGGGCACGCATTTTAATCAAATCACAAATTTACGACACATTTCTCGATTGAAGCAGAAAAATTTTGCGATTCTGCAGCACCCTGCTCTGCTTCCTTTCGAACATCTCTACCCGTTTTTTTTTTTTTTTTTATCAAAAATCTGTTTTGCGTTTAGAATTTTGCAGCTGCTGCAAATATGGCGGATGAGCAGCGTTCCCGTGCCCACCCACAGCGGCTTCTCATATATGCAAATGGCACAATGAAACAATAAAATTGTGCATTGAGATGCAGCTGGAGTTGGAGGATGCCCTGGCGACCGGGTTGGCACTACGTAATGCTTCGTGTAATTTATGCAGCGAAGCAAAGCAACTAAAATGCAAAATGCGTGAAGATTTTGCAACTGAGCTGACGAGCCATGCAAATTGATGTGCTGCTTGAATGTTGCCGCTGTTGCACAGAGAAATTATGCTACAACATTTTTAAGCTGCTTAAACCACTGTGCTGGAATTTGGTACATTTGTTTTGGTTTTTCCTAATATCATTAAGAACTGTGGCCCTAAGCGTAGGAAATACTACAGCTCAGATACCGATTAATACCCATTAGAACAGTTCCATGAATCCTATTTATTTACCATCCGTTCGGACTCAAATTAATTTCCACGACTGTTTCACAATTTTCACAAAATCCACCCATTCTGTATGAAAATGGGAGCCAAAGTTTTAAATTTGTTTCGATTGGCTGCAAACAAATATCTATATTACAACCAAATGAAGATTTTCTGAGATTTTCGAAATTAGTAAAATTTTTTTGTCAACCATTGGATCAGCTCTCATATCATTTTCAAATATCTTTGTAATATATAAAATATAATATGAATTCAGCATGGGTTTCAAGTACATATATACACAGCTCTAGGAACGATTTGTTCCTATCGAGTCTACAAATTGTCGCACAAAATGTGCTGATAAAATGTTGACTTTGAATTCACTTTGCATTGTGCCGAGTTAATGACACAATGCGAATGACACTTAGACTTGACCACAAGGCATCTGAAGTTTGGGGTCAGGGTGTCAGTTACATTTTTGTGGCTTTTGGCTTTTATTATGATATTCCCCGACACCTTATTGTAAGCAAATGACTGTTGTTCGTTGTGCGGGCAGCAGAGTACGGTATTAGGTCTGGAATTTAGGCACATAGCCAAGCTGACAACTACTCAAAATTAAAACCATAATGCACAGCTCTGGATGTCAGTGTCAGGCCCGGTTGCAGGCTGAGGTCAGCTCCATTTCCAACAGCGACTTGGGCCATGCTTTGGCTTCTGCTCCTGTTCATTGTTAACTGGATGGCGTCGTGGCAACGCAAATGATGGTAACTACGTGTCCTCAATTCTCGAAACGCCCTCAAGTCCTCAGACAACAGCCCCAAATCTGGCGTCCATCAAATGCGAGCGAGCGTCAATTTTGACTGCCATCTAACGGAATCCGAGCTTGGGCATCTTCTGTGAGGGAAGTGTTGCCACTTTTGTTGCCGCCGCTGCAGCTTTTGTTGACATGGCTTTTGCGGCATTGTCGCAGCGGATGTCACATGTTGTACGGTGCACATGTGTGCCGCCATGTGTGGCAGCTGTGTGTACGCGCATGTGTGCGTGTATGTGTGTGTGGGAGGCTGTCATTTAGAGTTTCGTTTGGTTCTTCTTTTGCATGATACTTTTTGGCATTTGGCTTCAGCTTCGCACTTGCAGCTTGTCGCTTAATTATGTGAGCCTTGAGGTGGCAAAAAGTAGTTGACACTTTGACATGAGCCTCGCTAAGTTGACAATGGCTGAGAGAGTGTGTGTGATTGTGAGGCTGTGCAGGGCTTAGGTTGGCGAAAAATGCTAAGCATAGACAGGCCATTAGGCAAGCATTCTAAATGAGCACTCAGCCAGAAATGCAAGGGAAAATTTCACGAAATAATAAACACTATTTGCGCACTCTGTTATGACTAAGACAGCATGTTGCTGGTATCCTGGAGTAAGGCTTGTATGAATTAGTTGCGTAATTTAAATATTATATTTATACGATTTAATGCCGACTAGAATAAATGAGTTATTCAAGTAATCCAAGCTTGGAGGTTCGAACCTCCGATCCGGGCTTAGTTATACTGATTGTGTAATGTCTATTTGGGAATAAATGTTTAATTAGATAAAAATTAGAGACAGTTAAGCTGTCTAAGTTATTCAAGCAATTCAACAACGGATTCCGAGGTCCCCAACCTTGGGTATGAGTTATAAGTTAGGTTGATAGTTGTGGTGCCTAGTAAAGATTACCAGCAACAAATATTAAAAAATTTGAAAACAAATAACATCTACGCTAAATGAGATGTCTAATAAACAACGAAGGTGGAGGTTCGAGTCCCCGACTTCATTAAGCGAAAGTCCAAGGTTCTTAGCTACGAGCTTCTATTATTATTAAAATATTATAATAATTATATTAATAATAATGACAATAACAATAATAAACTAGTTTTCAGTAGGGTTCTGTTTCCCCCTTGTTTTTAGAATATAAAAATATACTTTAATCCAGGACATAATTTTGATTTCCTTAAGTGCATTCATTCAGTTATTATTGTGAATCATAGAATAAACATTATTTGCATTGGCCTTCTTGTATTACTTTTTTGTTTGGCAGTTTCTGTTATATTTATTTTTTTTTTCTTCAGCCAACAAGTGCCGCTGACAATTGTCAAGCTCTGAGTTTCATCCAAAGTGTAATGGAATAAAATATTAATAATCAAGAGAACTTTTGCCAAGTGACTATCATCGAGCTAAAGGCAGCTTGAAACTTGGCCTGGGCTAGCGCAGGACAACAGGCATCAGCGGCAGGATATCAGGCATCAGGCATCTATAATTCCTTGCGCTCAAACAAACTTGGTCACAACTGTACTGGCCATCCGGCAGAGCTGAACTGAACTGAACTGAGCTGAGCTGACAGTTTGTCGGACTTTTGTCTTTCAGTTGTCCAGCTGCCTCGCGTGCGTTTTACAATTTGTTAATTACTGCAAAATGAACTTTCCCACTGATGATCCGAGAGTCGAGATGCTGCAGTGCTTTGACTTGAGCAAACAGCAGCAGCTGCTGCTGCAGCCTTCCTGCGCAGCCAAGGCGCATCCATATCGGGAAGGAGGCCGAGGCTGTTGAACGTCTGCTGACAATGTTTTCAGTGCAGCGCTTCCCGCGCTTTGCTTGTCATCATTGTTGCATTCCGTCAATCCACTACCCATTGCGCTGTCACGCCCCCGCCTGCGCCCCGAGCCGCTGCTCACTAATGCGGTTTGTTTTCGTAACTTTTTTTTCTATTTTGTTGTGCGCTTCGTTATTTCATGTTTTGTTTTACATTCTGTCGCTTTTTATGCAATCTGCAGCGTTCCACGCGCCACTTGCCGCCCGCCGTCCGCCGCTTGCCACATGGAAGCAAAGCGGAGCGGCGCAGAGCAAACAATGTTGCAACGCGGCCTGGCTGCCAAGCCCAAACAAGCTTGAGACCGCGACCACGACGTTTCACGTCCACATCGCAATTTTTCATTTTTAGCCAGGCTCAGTCCAGACAGGCCAGAGTCGGACCAAGCAGAGACGCGCCATAGGGCTAGCTCATTCATTACTAGAGAGAGAGAGACAGAGAAAGAGATAGAGACCCCGTGTCCTTGTGGGTACAAAGTGTACACCAAGTCCTGCTCGCAACGGCTGCAATCGCCGCCTCTACATCATCCAGGCGCACGCTTTGCCTCCGTCCGTCCGCCCGAGCATCCGTCCGTTTGGCGTGCCTTCCTTCCGTTTCATTGCCAGTTGCAGTCGCAGCCACAGCCCAGTATCCTTCCGCATGATGACACTGTTTTTGGCGGCCGCAGTTACCCAGTCTTTGCATCCAGAACGTTGCCAACGTTGGCCGCGCTGCTGGCCTCATTTAACTTGTAATTACGCTTGAGCAAAAATCAAAGTGGCTCAAGTTGCCAGACAGCCAGCCGGAGCAGCCAGACTGCCAGTCCTGGCCAGAGCCAGGCAGAACCCGCCTGGTCACTGATGTTGCCCTCGTGCAGCTCCTGGGCGTGGGTGTTGGGGTCCTGAGTTTCCCGTTGGCAGCCATGACAACCGCAGCCATCAACCACCCCCACACCGCTCCCAGCCCGCGCAATTGCTTTGTTGTATTTTTCGGTTTTCTTTTGGCCGCCAATTTGAGCAGCATAAAATATTTAAAGTCTCGCTTGCCGCTGATGATTACCGCGTACCCTTTACGCCCCGCCACGCCCTTCGCCCAACCAGCCGTCTCCTTGTGTGACAGCGGTGTTCCCCGAGCGTCACAGCGTCAACTTGGGGACACATCTCGGGCACACCTACCAGCCGCCTTAAGCCCTCAACATGCACAACTTTAGCTAAAGTTAAATTTTTGCCGAATTTGTGGCAACTCGTGCGCCTAACCCTTTTTGTTATATACCCTGCACCCATTAAAAATGGTTAAAAGGGGTAGAACGGCTATGCGCAAATGTAAGTCACAGGCAAAATAAAACATTTTCCAGAAAGTATATTTATTTTCTGGATGAGACTCAAGAGCGGAGTAGATTGAACTCCGTATATCCAAAATTATGATGTACATCTTTAGAAACCTCTCCCTACTCTCCCAAATAAATTTCATCTGGTAAAAATAAGAAAAAATATAAAATAATATAGACCTGGATGCAGCACAGGGTATTTCCCATTTGGGCACTGCCGAGTTTAGCTGGGTGTTTTTTAGAATTTTCATTTTTTTGGTTTATTTTGTGTACTGTTTTCCTGAGCGACTACGCTCTTCCGCTTGGGTTGGGGTTCGAGTTTGGGTCCTAAGTCTTGTTTGAGTGTGTCCAAAACGATGTGCTGAATTGTTGGCTCGGCTTTTAGTACATAATTTATAGCAAAACCTGTGCATAAACAGCTTAAATTATGTGCCAGCCTCTAAGGAGCTCAGGTCTCAGGTGATAAGAACCAACTCGGATTAATTTCAATGCTCTTGTTTCACGGAAGCTAAAAATTATAACCAATTCCAAAGTACCGAAATTGTTATACTCTAACAACAGTCGACAGTTTATAAAAGTGAGGAAGTTTTTTATAAGTTTTAGTTGAATAAAACTCTTGCTCTCATTGATTGTTGCTATGTTCACGCTAGAGACATAATTAATTTACAGACCAAAAAAATTACTTTGTATGAAAGTAAGCAAACGGACATGCATTCAATGTATTATCTTATCTACATATAGCAATTAAGCTTTAAGAAATAATGCAATGTGGAAAGTCTCATCAATGTTTATATATATATAAAAAAGTATTAAGACAAAGAAAAAGGAACGTAATCTGAAAAAAGCACGAAGCAGTTGAATTAATAAGAAGTGCATGAAAACCCAAACACAACTGATAGGAAAAAGCACAATATGCCAGAAGAAAAATAGAATGAAACGTTGCTCGGCGCAAATTGTTAATGTTGAGCAAGTGGTTCCGAAATTATTTTTGCAATTCGCACCAACTTTAGACATTCTGAACTTCCAAAGAACCCAAGTCTGGGCAACATTTCAAAAGCAACCAGCTTGCTTTAATCTATAAGACTTTCGATTCGTTTGGCTGTGTCTCTCAGTAAACATGGCTTAAGCCGCAAATAATCAGCAAGTGCTCCCATTTGCGGGTACATATATGAAATGCGAAAGCCATTGAAAGCCACTCATTTAGGGGGAACGGCGGCCACTTCAGCCGCAATATCAACACATTTGGGTTTTAGCCATAATGAAGTTGTTAACTTTCGGAATGCGTTGGCCATGGCAACGGAGGAGTCTCGCAAATTGGGGAGTGGCATCTAAGACCAAAACATAATCAAAACCGAATTATGTGCTTTAAATGCGTCCTTTTGCTCGTCCTTATCGTGCTGTTTCTTTTGTCGACAAACGATGTCTGAAGAGCATTCAAACTATCATTTTCCTACTTAGCCAAATGTGTGTCGCCAGTCGCCAGCAGTCTGGCTAGCACACACACACGGACACACATACTAATAGACATGCATAAAGTAATTAGAAAAGAAAAAGAGTTGGCTGGAAAGAAAAGCAATTAGTGTCTCTCTCAATTTCTCTGCGCATAGTTGGGAATATCTAATGTCCACACAAACAAATATGCAACTGGCTCCAGCTCTCTCTCTCTGTCTCTCTCTTTCTCTGTCTGTATGTGTGTTAGGGTATTCTTAGTCTGGTATCCTAGAAGTGATTAAGTCCATTTGCGCGTCGCACAAAAGCAAAGTTGGCTTAGAGCACATTGCTGGCTGCTGACTGCTGGCCGCCCTGGCAACGGAAGTTCATCTTCAGTATATTGGTGGCGCCACGCGGCGCATGGGGCGTATGAGTGCCGTTCGACAGACTAGTCGATGCTGTCCATTAATGCCCGTTTTTCGATATGTGTATGTTGCGATGCAAACGAAAACAATTAACACCCAATGCCAAAATGAGCCACGGCCCGAACGCTGGACAGAAATATGTAGATGGTTGGTTAAGTGGTGGCAAAATGTCTACGACCAGAAAAACTAACACAAAAGTTGAGAAGTGTTGAAGGCAGGCAAAGTTTTTTCATCAACGAAAACATTTGGAGTAGACGGTCAAGCGTCGACTGAGGAGATGAGACACAAGTTTTGATAGACGCGAGGCGGAAGTGTGCTGAGAAAAACTTTAGGATGGCCAGTGGCCAGCGTTTTCCGGTTCGATATTGGGCATAGTGCGGCATACATATATATATGTATATATATATTGATAAACAGCGCGCTGGAGCAACAAAGTAAATATCAAGTTAACGCCTGCGGCCTACACTTGCCTGCCGCCTGCTTGCCACGAGCAGCGGACATGAAAACTAAAAGCGGAAACGGAAGTTTGCCAACGTGCTGCAGCAGAACCAGCATCAGCAGCAGCAGCAGAAGAAGCGCTCATTGTGCGTGTGTTGCGTAGCATCTATTTGTGTTTGTCCCTGTGTTTGTGCTTGATTGCTTTCATCAGTCGAAGAGTCCAGATCGAGTCACTTGCCAAGCAAACAAGCCTGGCGACTCAGTTCCGCGTAAGGGTTTTATTATTGAAATGCCCGCATATCCGCCCAAAAGTCAGGAATTCCTTTGCTGCAGCTACTTGCTGAGTGCCGGCATATCCCTGCATCCTTGCATCACTCGCCTGTCACACTGTGCGCTGCCGCTGTGTCAGTTTGCTACCTCAACGGTTTTTCCCATTTCCCATTTATTTTTCCAGTTGATTTAGCGCGCCTGTCGCTCCACTATTCTCTACTTCGGTATACGTGCATTATACATACTTCCTTTTGTTTTCGAGAGCATTTTTCTAATTGAAAAAAAAAAACTACGCTGAAACTTTGTTTGACATTTATTGCCGTAGGCCAAACATTTTTAGTTTCTACTTCTGGGCCGCGACTTCGTTCAGCAAAAATTAAAGAAGTTTTGCGCTTTCAATTTGCCTCTGGCCCGTTGGCTCATTGTAGGCATGACAGCAGCGACAATGCACAACAAAAGAAAACAAAAATTTATAAACAGAAAATTGTATTTATGGTTAGTGAAGCGTAATAAAAGCAAATAAGACATCTCGAATTGGGTGCAACCGACTGCGTGATACTCATCCACAGTCAATTTTTTAAGAGCTATTGATCTTTAGTTAAGCTTAATCTAAAGTCTTCATTTTAGAAATGTAAAAGATATAGATATTCCCCCGTGGGCAGCACGAGCTCATGAAGGCTCCAAATTTTACCCATTTTCACTTTGTGAACGACTATAAAAACTAAAAGAAGAATACCCAAAAGAATTCAGCAAAATTCTTGATACAAGAAATGGATCTCAGGCTCATGGTAACTTATGCAGGCATATACAAACACACTCTTCTAAAAATATATATTTTTATTTGATTACTTTTAATAGAAGAAATATTTATATGAATTTTTTATTATAGGCGTTTTTGTAGATTTTTAACAATTCTGAAAATTAACTTTTTTGGCTCATTTCTTGTATTCTGAATCTTTTTTTTTTTACAACAAAAAAATCATGAAATTTAGGGAATTGTTTTGTCGCGTTTTTCCAACATTAGGCTAAAGAAGTTATTTGTGTGTCCTGTGCCCTATTATTCCATTGTTGTAGTTAGACTTAAGATGTGTTCAAATATATATTCAATAAATGTAGTAGGAAACACATCTGGTCATGGTGGAAAACTTAGGGAGTAGAATATATAAAACTAAATTGCGTTTAAATTCCAATCAAAACATGAAAGCCCTAGTTTGTGTGCCTTCTGCTGGCTACATTAAATATTCGCCAAGAAATCAAAAGGAAAGCAAATGACTCTATGATTTTCAAATTTACAAAAATGAATTCGTTTACTTCAGATTAGTCAAAACCTTTTTAAGCCTAGACGAAATGAAATTCTTATTTTTAGCTTATAGTCGTATATACTTTTTGATAAATCCGTCAGATGGGAGTGTCATTAGGGTTATCTCGCCTCAGTCTGGCGCACAGCGAAGCTTCAGATTAATGTTTATACCCTGAACCCATTAAAAATGGGTATAAGGGATGTAACAAGCAGAAGGAAGCTTCTCCGACCCCATAAAGTATATATATTCTTGAACAGCATCTATAGCCGAGTCGATCTAGCCATGTCCGACTGTCTGTCCGTCCGTCCGTCCGTCCGTATGTATGAACGCAAGGATCTCAGAACCTATAAGAGCTAGAGACTTGAAATTTTAGATGTAGGTGCTGTTACTGTTGTTTCCGATAATCGATAACTTACTTCGTTTAAGAGCAATCGATAAAATATCCTGATATCCATATCCTGTTTTTTGGGCAATTTTGGTAAATAATAAGAGCTAGATTCACCAAACTTGACATATAGCTTCTAAAATACTTAGAATACATATATGCATTTGATGTTGAAAGAAGAGGGTTCAGGGTATCCCCTAGTCGGGAGCTCCCGACTAGAACCTCTTACTTGTTTATATTTATTAGAAGCTTAAAAGTTTGGTTCAGGTAGCAAACGAATCTTGTGCTAAAAATCGGTTCAGATCAAAACAGGCAGATTTGCTTACAAGTTCTGAAAAACTGTTTAATCTTTGACAGCAAACCTAATCGAAGGGCCCTTTGAAGCCCGTTTATCTAAAGTTGAAAGCCAAAAACCAACATTGAAAACTGCATCCGAAAATGCCTGTTTAATTGTAAGCACGTATATATATTTAATTTATAAATGTATGTAAGTATATAATTAATCCTTTATTTTTTGCAAATCTTGGTAAGTGCTTGTCTGCCGCATAGTCCTGTAATATAAAACATTACAGCCCCCTCCCCCTCCCTTTCTTTCTGACCATGTCCTTAGCATGCGAACACCGTGGCGGCTCTTCAGCAGGCGCCACGTCCGCTGCGCCTCTAAGTATGCAACAATAACAATATTTAAAGGTATCTGCCAATTTATTTTAATGGCCGCAATTAAAGTTAATTACTCGCGTAGACAAAACGTGCAACGCGGCGCAGCAAAGACGCCAAGAGGAGCTGGCAATGGCTATGGCGACAGCTACAGCTGCGGCTACAGCTACGCTACAGCTGGGTGCCCGGTGAGAGCTGGGGCAGGGTCTGAGGCAGCTGGCACTTGCCTGCTTCTGGCAGTGCCCAATTAGGCATAATACGCTCGACTTGCCTGCGATGGCTGCGATGGGCCGGTGAGGGGAGAAGGTGACTAAAACTTTGAGGGCCGCCGTTTGGTCGTGTTTAATTTTGCTAATGATATTATTGCAATTGACCCTATTAGAATTCGACTGTGGCAAATGAGTCAAAATGAATATTTAGTTTTGGTTGCCACTGTAAAATATATAGAGAACGTTCTGTGTAATTGCCTGAAATGGGATATGGTTATATGACGGCTCGGCTTTGCTCTAGCTGGCAGCTCGATCAATTAACTCAAATGCCTAAGCCTTTAAGTCAGCCCCATGGCTTAGCGCAGTTAATTGCAGGGCGCACTTAGAGGACAAAAGTCCTTAAGAAGTCACAGCCCAGCTGCGTGGGCTGAGCGGGCTGGGAGTGTGGCGTATGCTCCATCATTTGCTTTGACGTTGTCACCGCTCTGCCATTTCCACATTTCAAAAAGTGTTTACTTGAAAAGCAAATGTCTGAAATGAAAATTGTTTTCTTGTTTTCCAGTTTTCTTGCTGCTGCCGCTGCTCCTGCTGCTGCTGCGCTGCCTGCGGCTGTCTCGGCCATCAGCAATATAATTTTACTTGGCCACAGTCGAGGACAACAAACACTTGAGAACAATTTGTAGATGTTGCTGGAGAGAGAACGGCGAAGCTATAGCCGAGACTGCAACCACAACAATAATGACTTTATGAAAAAATGATTATCCTGCCGGGCAGCCTGCAGTGCCAGAGCTGAGCTGAGCGGAGCCGCAGTTGAGATAAGTCCTGGACAAGTCTATTAAAAGAAACAACTTTAGCTGACAAATTACGGATTAACCATGACCCAAGAGCTGCTGAGACTATTTATATATGAGACTTATGCAGGTATTATTACTAATATTAAAAAAAGCTTTTTACTTGAAAAATTAGACTTCAATTAAAATTAAAATAAAAGAAATTTTAAATATCTTTCGTATCTTTAAAATTTGAAAATCGTTTTGAAATTGATCGAATGAAGAATAAAAAGTTGCAATCAAAGTTTTTCGGTGAACTTTCCGAAATGTATCCAATACGTCTCAAGTAAATTTTGAGAATGAAAAACAAAAAAGTTGCATACAACAGATTTACTATACACAATGTAAATAAAGCGAGAATTCTAGCTCAATTGCCCAGAAAATCTTGGCTGTGCGTTCACGATCAATCAGTCAGATAGTCAAGTTAGTCAGTCAGTCAGTACAAGCTATTTAATAAATTGAGATCAGTTTTTGTACATCTGTTTTAATAATAATAATAAAAAATAGTTAATGATAATTTTTATTCAAACAAAAAAATGTTAAAGAGAGGTTAGCAAAATGTCGATTGATTATTCAAATTAATTTACAACGAGTTGAAAATTCGCACAGCCGAATGAATAAGCCACAATCACAACATAATATATCACTTATTAACATTTCACAGCTTTATTTGTAACTGTGATTTTTGTTTAATTCCGTGATTTGTGCATCTCTGTTGTCGCGTCGTTTTCTTTTGTGGCAAATAAGCAGAAAATCTCTTGCCAAAAATTTGTCAAGCTCGGAAATGGAAATGACCAGGCCGAGGCATGTTAGCACTAAAACAGAGTGGGGCATGTGGAGCAGCTAGATGGTGGGGGCTCTCATCCATTTCCAAGGTACTCCTTGCTGTTTACGTAAGATGACAAAAGAGCGCGACTAGCTATGAGTTGTCCTGCTTAAAGCGAGTTCCACTTCGGTAAGCCGTTAGATCTATGGTAATGGCCATAGAAAATCGTTTTCCTTGTGTAACTTGCTTGGCCACTCGCTCTGCAGCCGATATCTCTGGGTTGTCATCAGGCAAAGGCAATGACTTCCAGACAGACACATAGAGGTGGGGTGGGGCGCAGGGGCCAAATGAAGTAGTGAGGCGGGGCAACGGCAAAGGTTTTGGTTTTCAGCCAAATTATTAGAGCAGCTGCTTGGAATGAATCTAGCGGGGCCGTCGGGGGACTGGAGACATGTTGGTACTTACTTTATGGTGGTTTGAAGGAGAGTGGGGTGGCAAAACTGATTTGGAATTGAAATGAATGAAAATAACATTTTGGCTTTCGGTTTTAACTTTTGCCTTGCTTGCAAAATTTTAATAAACTCTTTGGCCAAAATGAACTGCGAACAGCAGCCAAGATTGAAGGAGGGAAAGGGAGATCTCAACTCATTTCCACCAATGCTGAGACTGAGTGAATGACTGATGAGCAAATTTACATATAACCAATTTAATTGTGTCGCATTCAAGCTTGTCTCTAGACAAACTTGCAATCGAGTTGCCTGCAGATAAAACTTTAGGCACCCGCTTAATTAGTAGAGTGGGGGCGGCTATAAGAAATTTCATTTACTTTGCCCAACTTAAACTGGAAGCCCTGGCCTAATGCAGGGCCAAATGAGAACTTATGGTATTGTGCTGGACAATGAAATGCATTTGCGGCATTTCGCCTGACCCAGTCAAAGGCATTTTGCAATGTGGCAAATAATATAAATAAACTGAAATTGCAAAGCAAAGAGTTTTTAGTTAGCAGAAAATCAGTCGAGCAACGGGCAGGCGAACAAGAGACATTTCCACAAAATGAACAAAAATATAATTTCAAAATAGGATATGCCACACTGGCCGACTGAGTAACGAGGGGGTGGGGTGCTGGAGGCATGGAACTGGCGCTGAGCATCGTAAACGAAGCGATGACTTACATAAACATTGGGACAAGGACAACAGCAAACAGCAGCAGGAGTAAACAGAAATGACACAAGCCATAAAAATCTAAACATACGAGCAGTGGCCAGAGCGAGATAGCGACAGACTGGGGCCATTGGCGGTGGGTGGTTAGTGGCATGGTGGGAGAGGGGGTGGACATGGTGCAACTTAAACGAGCATCCGAAAGGATTTTGTGTACAATTTCCGTTTTATGACTCTCCAGAGTGGTAATAAATCTCACACAAAACTATTTCCGTTGCATTGGAGCTGCTTAGCTCGCACGCTGCCCCAACGCCACGCCCCTCCTAGTCCCTTGCAACACCACAGACGCCGATTCCAACTCCGACTCCAACTGCGACTGCGACTCAGAGGCCAGCACAGCACATTATCTTGTGCGCAAATCCAAAATCCAAATCCATTCAGTATAAATGATGCCCCAAACCTCGGTCCCAGACCGAGCGACCGCCGTCTGGCTGCGGTTTTTCGTGCAGCCCCCTTCTCCCTGTCGATTCTTTCTTGCCGCACACTTGGGTCATTGTCGGCCATTGCTGCTTATGATTCGTCTGGGCCGCCATTTTGTTGGCTCATGGCACGTACTGCACGGCTTTGTTGCACTTTTTATACCAATCTTTTTATTTATTTTTTTTTTATTTTGACTATTTCCGTTAGTTGTCTTTGAGCTGAGTGCGCTTTTAGTGTGGCATCCGCTTACACACACACACACGCACAGACACACGCACAGAGGCACACACACACACACATACGGACAATATTGTTAAACTGTTGACAAATCAGCAAATGCCCCAAATTGTCCATTTGTTGCCTGAATTTATGAAGTACAAGTAATTGCAATAAATTTGATGGCAATCTGCGAAACATGCTAAATGCCAAAGTGATTTGCAAGTCAATTTGTCAATGAATAAAAACACTTAAATGCTGCTTCTTCTTTTATGTAGTACCTTACGTAATGGGTGGGCGTGGCCATATTCTATGCTTTTAGGTTATGTTCATCATTAGCAGCAAAGTCACGATTTGACTTTATAGAAAGCACTTGAATTTAATGTGCCTGGATTTCGCCTTCTACCATTTTTGCATAATTTTGCATAATCCTTTTGTATGTGGCAGCGGCGGAGGCGGCTCCAACGATGCGGCTGCGGCTTCTGCTGCGGCTGCTGCAACATGCGGCGTATACGTAACTTGTAATTTCATTGCATTTGCATATTTTATACATGTTTCCTTCTGTTTTTTTTTTTTTCTTGTACTCACATTCTCCTCCTCTCTTTCATTTTGTTGCAAGTAATCTATGTTGTTTTCATTTTGCCCCAGCTCAAGTGAAGTTTTATTGACAGTAAACGTGGCCGATGAAAAACTAAAAGTTTTCCAGCGCTTTGGGGATATTCTTCTGTCCGTCCGCCTGTCCCCACACTATCGGGCTATACATGTAAAGACTTTGGCTGTGATTCATAAAACAAAGCGTAAAACGTTTTCAAATCGAAACAAACATTTCGTGTACAAGTGTTTAAAAACTGAACTTTTACACGTGTCCAGCATTTCAGTTGCCACTTTGTGTGTATGAGTGTGTGTGCGTATGTGTGTATGTGCAGCTATGCAGCTATGGCTTGTCAGAGTGGGCAGCAGACGTGGTCAATATAACCAATAACAAAATACTTTGTTATGAAACTATCAAAATACTTGTGTGACGTTTTACCCAGCTCAGGCTATAACAAAGGGTTTATTGACTTTGTCCGTTTATAAATCAAATACAGATGGAGATCTTGTCGAACACCATTAGTACTTATAAACATTTAAATAAGGACTAATTCGAAGAACATCCCTATTTTTCTTAAAAATATGTACACTATGTTTAGATACCCAGCATAGATTTACATTTACATTACATTTCCCTGTCTCCAACTCAATCAATAAAAAAAAACCCCTGAACTAATTTTCCCGATAGCATCTGAATTCTATATAAAGAGCTCAACTCTGTTACAGGGTATCTCAGATTCAAGCATTTTTGTTACAGTGTTCTAACTCTTTGCTGGTGTTGAAATAACTTTCGGATTGTTAAGTTGTGCAAGTTTCGGGCACGTTTGTGTTTTTATTTTTGTGCTCGGCTATTCTTATTATAATTGATCCTGCAAAAAGTCAACAATCGAATACATATCTCGATAATTGTTTAAAAGCATATTTTTATCCATTTATTTGAATTGCTCAGTGCTGAACTGATTATTAAAGCTAAGTATTTCATAGGCTGGCAAAGAAGTAAATAAGTTTTTCATTTGAATTGTATATAAATTTGGTGTCGCAAATCACAGATAAATCTCTTAAAACACTTGGTGTAGGCAATGTAAATCTTTTTAAAGTCTTGTACTCTACTTACCCTGATTAGAAAAATATCGTTATATTTTTAAATTAACCAACATCAATTTGTCAATAATTTTTTATATAGTTTGTTCCGCAATAAACCCGACGATTGACGAAAGAGAATGTTTTTTTTTTGTGAACATCGTAATGTAGATCTCGCCATCTATGGGTCAACCTAGGCGTTATATCGTTTGTAACGAGTGAAACAGAAAGAGTAAAAGATAAATGTTAATGTGATAATTAGAAATGGCGTCTGACTTGTTTTCGCTGTAAATAGCATTCCCTAAGGGGACCGAAGCTCAAAACTTTTTTTTACATTCTGTCCGCCGACAGTGTGCCAATTTACAATCGTGAACAACGACTTTTTACTTTTTAATAGCACGCGAATTTTTATATAATTATTATTTAATTATTATTAATCCTAATAGCGATAACCTAAAAAAACTAGCCCATCCTAGCCAATGTCACATCCTTGCGTCGCTAAACGCTCCACAGACATCAGCTCGCTTACATACGTTTTATGCCACAACTTGCATATAGAATTATCGAAAACTATACACTTAGGTCTATTATTTCTCTTGAGCTCTCTACAAATAATATATAAATATATTCCTTTTTTCGCCTATTTTCTGTGGATACACTGATAATAAGCCAATACAAAACATGTAAAAGGCTCTAGTCGGGAGTTTATTTACTTGATTGGTAGCAAGGAGGTGGCGATAGCTTAAAAATTAAAAATGTTCATATTTTCTTTAATTAATTATTAGTCGTATACCTTTTTATACCCTAAGCCCATTAAAAATGGGTATAAGGGTATATTGTATTTGTGCAAAATCCAAATGTATGTAATAGGCAGAAGGAAGCTTCTCCGACCCCATAAAGTATATATATTCTTGATCAGCATCAATAGCCGAGTCGATCTAGCCATGTCCGTCTTTCTGTCCGTCCGTCCGTCCGTCCGTCCGTCCGTATGTATGAACGCAAGGCTTTCAGAACCTATAAGAGCTAGAGACTTGAAATTTTAGATGTAGATGCTCCTAGCTCCCGAGCAGATCGAGTTTGCTTCCGATAATCGATAACTTACTCCGTTTCCAAGCAATCAATAAAAATCGATATCGATATCCTGTTTTTTGGAAAATTTTAGTAAATAATAAGAGCTAGAGTCACCAAAGTTGACATTTAGCTTCTAAAGCAGAATATATATATGCATTTAATGTTGGAAGAAGCGTGTTCAGGGTATCCTCTAGTCGGGAGCTCCCGACATGAACCTTTTACTTGTTTAATATATTAAAATGTTTTTAAGTAGTTATATATTATTATGATCAATTAAAATAGATTAACAAATTGCATATACTCTGCTCAAATGCAGCGAATGCAAGCACACACAAAGTAGCTGATTTAATATGTAAAATACCAAAAAAGTTTTTTTTTAACTCTGCATAAAATAATATTTTTTGTTTTTTTGTTAACTCCATTTAGACACCTAGAAGCATGCTAACTGAGCTGTAATCAGTCAGAATTTGAGCCACATATTCAGTTGATAAATGTTGCCAAGTAAATAATAGGAAAAGCCACTAACGAGCTCAATTTTACTACGCTCAGCTGTCAAAATATCAAACAGCTAATTAAGTGAAGGCACTGACAAGTTGAACATCCGCAAAAAAGATAGAGCCATGTGGTGGCTGGTGGGCGTGGATTGTGCTGATATGGATATGGTTATAAGAATGGAGATGGATATGGATGGGTGACATGGGGCCAGCGGCAGCCCGCAATGGGAGTTCATTAGGCACAGCTGCGTCAGTTGAAAAATATACTTTTTAGCTAAGGCTTTTTGCTTCAGTTGCTGCCAGTTGGAACCCGGCTATGCTGCGTATGCGTAATTTATGCCGCACAGAGAGAGAGAGAGAGAGAGGGAGAAAGAGAGAGAGAGAGAGACCGAGAGTGAGAGTGAGAGAGTTGTGGGTATGCCGTAAGCAAACATTCCATGGGGATGCCTGTGCTGCCCGTGCCCAGACAGCGCCAAGGTGTTTGTACAACTGCTAAACGAAATACTAATGCGGTAAACTGTATGCAAAAACCGTTTTAATTAGCACGAAAATCATTGTAACTCGTTAGGTAGCCCCTGCCACAGTCCACGCCCCAGTCCCTGCTATATACGTAGCTGGTATCTGTGCAAGACTCATGCCTTGGCCAACCTGGGCTACAGAAGCAATTGTGACTGCGGGTAGGAGGGGTCTATCGGTGCCAGGGTGGCCAACAGGCATATGAATACCTCTTACTCATTCACTCTCTCTCTCTTTCTCTCTCTTTCGCTGTGAGTGAGGAACAAATGCCAGCATGTCCTGCTGTGGGGCGTAGCAGATGAAGAGATAATATTGTGATCACGTTCGGCAACCTGCTGAAATGCAAATAGAGAACATGGCACAAGTTAAAGCCGGTTGGGCAGTAGGGTCGAGCGGCAGTTGCCACATACAAATTGTAATGCGAGTTGCGCTAATGAAACGTTCATTAATCATACGACGCTCGACAGTAGCAATTACAAGAACAACAATAATAGAGACGGTGGCAGAAGCAGCAGCAACGAATTGCTCATACGCACCGGTGTACGCCTTAGAGTCGAGGCGTCTTCGTGGCGAAGATCTCGCGCAGGGTCTACCTTGCCCTCTGTCTCTTTCGCTCTTTTCAGTCTCTCGCTCCCCTCTCAGAGTACTGACAAAGGCAAGTAGCAACTGCCAACATTACAGAGGAGAGGGCACGACACGGTTGCACTCTCCATGATGTCTATATGCTATGTTATGCTATGTGTGTGTATGTGATGTCAGTTAATTAATATTCCCGGCTGCCGCACGTTTCATGTTTGCATTAATTTGGCAGGTAACTTGTCAACGTTCTTGTTGTTGCCCTCTTGTTGTTCTGATGAGGATGTTGCTGCCGCTGCCAGGATATATCCAACGAGTCGCACACACACACCAACACACCAACACTTAGCCTTTAGCCAACATGTTGTTAGCTGTATGTTCGCCGCTTGTAATTAGCCAAGATCGAAGTGATTTAATTACTTGCGCAAACTTTTAACATTGTCTACTTGGCATACTAAAACTTTGCTGCATAATCAATGGCCCCCAGTGCGAAAGTCACTCGGATATAGCTCGCATCCGGATATGCTATACCCTACAAGAGAGGCTACTCTAGCAACAAATTTGTTGGCCATGTGTGTCTAACTAACACGAGGCTCAGCTCCGCGATTGCCTGGCACACATCAATAGCTGGGAACGTCGCATTGTTATCATTGATGCGAAATGAATGTAATTACAGTTTTGCCAATTGCCGCTTCTTCTAATAAGCTTCCAATTAGTGGTGTCTAAAGAAAGGCCACAGCCACGGGACGGACAGTATGCCGAAGGGCAGAGGTGTCGATGATATCATTATACGTTGTCAGCTTAATAACCACGCCCTCCCCTCGAAAAAGACAAATGTTGAATTTTAGCAGTATAGCAAATGCAAGTGCTGCACTTGAAAATACTCTGTAATATCTAATAATATATAATATATAATATATAATATATAATATATAATATATAATATATAATATATAATATATAATATATAATATATAATATATAATATATAATATATAATATATAATATATAATGTATAATATATAATATATATTTTGAAATAGGTTTCACGTCAACCAGACGAGACCCCAAATCAAAATCAAAATTTGTACTTCTGTGGGCTGAGCTCAAAGCCGAAAACGAATCATTCGCTCAGCAAACTTTGAACCCATTTGGCACCCAGGAGGGTTCGATAGTTCGAAATGTGTGAACCATGTCTCAAATAAATATTAAAACAAAAAAGGTTTTATTTTTGACAAAAATTACATAAGTTGTTCAGTCCATCAGTCAGTCAGTCAGTCCATCAGTCCGGGCAAACAGTTTTATATATAGAGATATAAGTATTCGTCAAGACTATATGCATGTTGCCTTCTGTCTTACTGCACAGATTTATCGTATCCACTTTTACCCAGCCGAACTGTGGTGACAGGGTATAAAAAACATCAGCTAATCAGGCTTATTTGTTTCCACGTCTGTGGTATGTATGAGTGTGTGTGTGCAAGTGTGGGTCGTTTGACTTTTTGGCAAACATGAATTTTATGAAAGGCGACAACGGCAAATTATTGCGCATACGCACAAATGTTTAGCTCTGTAGACCTGCCCCGCCCCTACCAACTATTTTATCACTCACTCTCTCTCCTTCTCGCTCTCTTTATCTCTACTCTCTCTCGACCTGTGCATCTCTCTCTTTGTGGCTGCACATGTACAAGTAATCTAATTAGTTTTATGCTAATTAGCACGCGGATTTAATTTAATAAATTATTATAGCGCATTATATTCGCAAAACTACGTGGAACTAGGGAATCAACTACGCAACTACTATGCAAATACGACTACGTTGCCAATTTGAGCCAAATTGTACGAATTGTTGGCCAAAAACAAGCAGATTAGAGATAATCCCTCCACCAGCCCATCGTGTTGCTTAGGAATGCCAAGCAATTTTACTTGTCTGTAGAAAATACATATAGAGCATATGCATAGCGTATAAATAAAATGTACACATTATCAAAATTATCCTTTGAGTATGTATATGTAGACTGCAGCCTTGAAAGTTAATATATAATAAATAGAAATATATATATAGTATTGTGGACACGGTTGAAAATCCAGAGCTTGCTTCCCGGCTCCGACTTCCTTTAAATATTTATGCAGTTATATGAAATATTGAATCCACATAAGTCAATTTGTTTATCGAACGAGCTTGAGTATTTTATTTATGTATATATATATTTATATATATATGCCTTTAATTTATGCATATTTGTTATTTTGCGAGTAAAATAGCCAATGTTTAATATAAATCCGGAAATACAAGCAATTAAGTATAAGCTTTTAGGTTAACCAAAAGGGAAAGCAGATAGTTTAAGTTGTGCATATAGCCATTTTACTAGACAACAGGAATTTCTTGATTTTTAGTAAACATTGTGCCTAACTTGTCAAAATTTGATTTTCATATATTAGCATATAAGGTCGGATTCGCAGGAAATTAGTCGCATTTCGATATTTCCAGCAAATTAAAAGGAAACGAAATTAAAGCTTATAGGCCTGTCGCAGTACCAAATCGAAGTAGGCATCATTGTCAATCGAGGCGCTGATTGAGGAATAATAGTTGATGAAATCATCCTTGGTCACAATCCCATCTGGATTGGGTGCACCTGCTTCGAAGTTCTTCACAAAGTTCTTCAAAATGTCAGCCTCGGTCAATTCGCCACTCTGATACATGGGGTGATCGCGCACCGAGTAAACATGCCTCAAATCGGCAATGGAGAAATGGCCATCGTGATTGGAATCCAATTTTTGGAAGGCCTTTTCAATGATGCTCAGGCGAGATGCGCTCATGGGCGGCTGTTAAATTTTAATAGATTATGTATCGAATTAAATATTATTATTATAGGGAGCGCAAGCTTTTCAAAACTTTGGGCATTGTGCAACACTTACGCGCAACTTCATGAGAAATTCTGTCATGTTAATGTGGCCATTATCATCGGTATCGAAACTGTAAGCGAAACTATCATAAGCCATAAAAGCTTTCATAAAATGAATTTTGCATACCGTCTGAACAAGTCCTCAATATCGGACTCATTCGAATCGAGCCCCAAATCGTTGATGCCCTTTTTGAATTCTGTCAGATTAAGGGTCTTACTGCCGTCATCATCCATCACGTGAAAAGCTCTAAAATGAAAAAATTTCCAACATGAGCCGTAAACATAAATTGCAAAATGTTAAAATTTGTAAAACAAATGTTTGCTTAGATATACCCTATAAAAAGCAGCAGCAGAAGGCAGTAAGAGGAAATTTCAAATATTATCGATTTATACGATATATCATTTTTGGAGTCTAAAATATATCTTTCTTTTTGCCTCCATTTAAGCCAAAAAAAAAAATATATAATTAAATTGAAATAAAAGTTAAATATTATTTTAAAGGTTCTATTCCTTTTTGTTGCCATGGATAGGATAATAATGTTGCTAATTCTGAGAGCTTTCACAATACTAAAAAATAAGCCTAAAAATGAATATGTTAAAGGAAAAGCAAGAAAGAGAGAGCGAGAATATTGAATAGGATAGGCAATGTGCGGAATTTTCTAGAAAATGTATTGAATGCATTGAATTTTCCAGCTGACAAACAAATTGCATAAATATGTACAAATAAAATTGTACAAAAACACACATTCACTCTCATGCAGATGGTCGATGCGCAGATCCACATACTGCAACATGTGGATATATTGAAGTTGCGATTTTGTTAAAAATGTCTATATGTTCAAAACGGAAAATTGTTAACAGACTTGCCGCCCAGTCGGACATTCGAGTTGAAATTGAAATAAAAAGCTAAGAGCAGATGGAGGTGGGCTCTTTGTGCTAGGTTGCGGGTGTGCGGAGGGGGTGTTGTGTGGCACTGAAACCAGAGAAATCCAATTATGTTTGTTTGCATTCAGTCAGCGATTTTTGCCATCACTCAGCCCCTGCCGCAAACTGGCCGCCTCATGCGCGGGCCAACGTCAGCGGCAGCCTGACATGCATAGTTTTTTGCCGCATGGCACACACTTAGAAGAGCTTTCGAAATGTTAGTTCAACATACACTCGACATATTTGCCGGTGCTGAGCTCCAACCCAAACGCATCTCCAGCACAATCCTCATCAGCATCGTCATCATCATCACAATCAACATTATCGTCTTTAACATGCCCATCATTGTCCTCGTCGACATTGGCAGCACGCTGCAGCGGCATGCCGAATTTATGAAAAACATGCTTCAGTTTAGGCATCTCTCTCAGGGCAGCTCCCTATTTTACATTTTTTACTTGCCTAACACTCAACAACTTCATCATTTTAATACACCCAGCCTGTCCAGCAATCTGGCCCCTCGCACTTATAATGCCCTAGTGTGTGTATCTTCAGGCCTTACATTTGTTAATAAATATGCCCAAAGTGTATGTAAGAGGATGTTAACACTAGAGAACAGGGAAAAACAGCTAGGAAGACTCTTTGGTAGGCCGAAAATTAAATACCCTTGATGTATGCTGTATTGCTGACAATGTAAGAATTGTTAAGCTAATTGCTGAATATATCTTTAAAATTTAAAATTTGTCCGATTCTATGAGCAGATCTGTATGTCTTGTGGTCGGAAGTGTATATCGGAAGTCGGAAGAGATATATATAACATACTTATCCGATGTTGATAATCAACCAATCATTTCTATGACAGTAGATATGAACTGCCACAGAAAAAAACAAAACTAGCTTTAAATCTTACATATAAGTTTGCACAGAAACAGACAGACATGGACATGAACTATATCAATTCGACTGCGAATACTGATAAAAAATTAATATCCTTAATGGGCTCTCCCATGCGTTACACAT
The DNA here is from genome assembly GCF_003285875.2 of Drosophila novamexicana. Lineage (NCBI taxonomy): Eukaryota > Metazoa > Arthropoda > Insecta > Diptera > Drosophilidae > Drosophila > Drosophila novamexicana. The sequence continues at coordinate 2,038,062 of NW_020824808.1, read as the reverse complement.
TTTGGGACACAGCTTTAATACCCTGTGCGGGCATCTTTTACAACCACACAGCGCAGTAGCCCAGGTTACGCCAACATGCCTCTGGTTGCACAGCCAGGCAAATTCTCGAGCGGTGCTTAGCGCTTGGGAAATTTGTCTGTTGCATTGTCGACACTCACCTGGCAAGTCCCAAGATGCCGGTGGCACCACGACTGAAGCACTGCAAGCGCAACTTGTGCATCGAATCCTTCTCTTGCCCATTGGCCAGCTCGCGCTTAGCCAGGTTTTTCAGCGCATTTTCCTTCGAGAATAAGTCTTCGCGATGCATCTGTCAGACCGCAAAAAGAAATACAACATTTGCTTAATAATAGTAACAATATGTTCATACCTTTTTTACCATGTTTCTTGTAAGAATTGGTTTAAAGTTAAATTTAATAAAATCGTATTGTTATAAATTTGGAATATCTGAACGTTTTTACAAATTATGAACATAACAAAACTGAATATGTTTAATCTTTAAATCTAACTAACCTCTTTATATCTGCCCGTAGAGCAGACATTCCAGGCCGACTGATTTTCATAAAAAGCGGCATCCATTTCCATAGCTTGCTTGTTTTTGTGACTTTTGTAAACTCAAATGTTGTTTGAATGAAATCAAACTTTCTCGTCTGCAAATAATAGAAAGATGTTTCAGAGAAACCATATAATTATAATTTGAATGTATATTTGTTCCATTTCGCTAAGCTGTAAGCTAAAATTGTTTTTATCTGCTTACTGGGAGAATTAATTAAATTGCGTTATTTTTATTTTTATTTTTATTTTATTTTCTTGGTGTACATATCTAAGACGAAATTTCGCTTGCAGGCACCCAAACTTCGTCTAATACTTTGCTTATTTACCTCGCATAATTATTTCTATTATGACAGCCATAGCCGCCGGCTATTATGATTAAGAATTGAGCTTAGTTACGGCAAGAGTTAGAGGCAGCTGTATCTGCAGTTGTGTGCGTGTTTTATACCCCCTACCAATTGAAAATGGTAAAAAAAGGGTATACTAGTTTGAGGAAATGAACATAACACGCAAAAGGAAAGTTTTTTTTACACCATAGGGGGTTTAAACCAGTATGTACGAACGTGTCAATATATTCTAGTTTTATAGTTGTTCCCCCCATTCTCATTCAAATGCCATGTTTATGCCCTGAGAATTTTATTCACATCGGACTATAAACGCCGAGGCTATTCAATAACGCATTTTCTATAGAATGGACAAAAAAAACACAGCCGACGTATGTGCATGTGCACGTGTCTATGTGTGTGTGAGCTGTGTGTAGAAAATAGTTGAATGTTTGTGACAGCAGGGTATTTTCTAGTCCGGCATTTCCATTTGAAGCACGTTTCCTTGTTTGTTTACGTTTTCTCTATAGATGTCCAAATATGAATTTAGCGAATTTTATGTCGCTTTATTCTACGCCCCATTGCGCACAGTCGACTTATTTTGATCTAGCTTATAAGGTTGTGAGACCATTATCGTAATTACACATCGAAAAATAAGTTGACAATCAATAGCTTTAGATGGGTTAGTTTTTCAAAGTCATCTAGATAACTACCGTATCAGTTTACTTAGAACTATTGTTATGATTCAAATTGTTGTTAACTATATATGCATTACATTCATAAATCGGAATCTCCAACACTTACCAGCTGTTCGCCTTGTTTATGTATATTTTTAATAATATTTACTGCAAACACACACCTATCAATAGAACTGCAGCTGTGCTCAATGAACCGGAACCACTTGAACTTTAACTAGTTGATTAGTGTTGCAGTCGTACGGATAAGTGTGCCCGTTCAGCTCGATATTTCATGCATGACATCACAACACAATTGCGACAGACGGCTGAGTTGCATCAGGAAGTATGGCAGCCCTAACATAGCAATTGTCTGGCAACTCTTTGGTTATTTCTTAAGTACAATTCAATTACATTCTAACCCCTTGGCCGGGAAAGTGCTTTACGTAAATGAATTCTATAACTAAGCTAGATCTTTTTATAAGCAATAAACATGGTCTTGTACTTTATATTTATGCATCGATACATAATATTATGAAAGATTTAACTAGAACAGCACGCAACAGAGTGTGTATGAAAAAGCGAGAGAGAGAGAGAGAGAGAGAGAGAGAGAGAGAGAGAGAGAGAGATAGTGAGAGAGTGTGAGAGAGAGAGAGGGGGAGGGAGCAAGAAATAGTATGGAACAACAAATCGTTAACTGTAATTTCTTTAACGGAACTTAGCTTTGTTTTCCTGTTGCTTGATTAGATGGCAATCATATAAAAACAAAGACAGACCCGCAAACGTAAATAACTGTGTCAATTTACTACCTAATCCTAGCATACTATTACCACTCAAATAAAAATAGGTCCGATGTGGTCTACCATAGTTTTAGTAGCAGGAGGTAATATTTGTACTTAATATACCTATTCGATTCCCATAATTTCTGCTTTTCGACTATTTTTAATTGTTGCAAGGAACTTAACATACATGTTAAATTTTCAACAGAATGTGTATATTGCATATTTATAATATTTGCAAGGGCAAATATCCTCTTTGAGAAAAATCGATATGCCAACTATTCTGTGACCTATTAAATCAATAAACTGATGAGCTCATTTGCTATGTCCGTTGTTACATGCTGATTGCCCGTTGATGACCCAGTTAGTCAACAACAGTCAACTGCTGTCACGAGCATTACTCCAAATTAAAATTCCCATGCCAAAATGTAGCTTATGGTGATGCGTCATACCAATAAAGTTAGGTTAGGTTAGTTAAGGGCAACAGCTTTCCGGGACTGCAAAACTATTAAGTTCAGTTGTAAACAACAAATGTGGCTGACAACAAATGCAGTTTCGGCATTTCAAGGCCAGCCACATATCGATTTTCTCAGAAATACTACATATATTATACCTAAGTTGGGTTAGGTTAGTTAAGGAAACAGTTTGTAGGGACTGCAAAACTGTAAAGCTTTTCGCTTGTAGCCAACAAATGTGGCAGGCAGCAAATGCAGTTGCAGCATCTCAGAAAAGTGTGGCAAAGCTCTAGTTGAATGTCAAGACCAGCCACATATCGATTCCTCAGCTATACTAGATATATCATACCTAGAAAGTTGGGTAAGGTTAGTAAAACGAAACGACATGTAGAGACTGTAAGTCTGTAAAGCTTTTCGCTTGTATACAGCAAATGTGGCTGATAACAAATGCAGTTGCAGCATATGAGGAAAAGTGACGAAGCTTTGGGTGAGTGTCAAGCCCTGCCACATATAGATTTCTCAGATATACTATATATATCCTAACAAAAAGTTGGGTTAGGTTAGTTAAACGCCACAGCGTGTAGAGACTGACAACTATAAAGCTTTTCGCTTATGGAAAACAATTGTGGCCGACAATAAATGCACTTACAGCTTCTGAGAAAAGTGGTAAAGCTTTGACTGAATGGAAAGGCCAGCCACATATTGATTTCCTCAGATATACTCGATGTATCATACCTGAAAAGTTGGGTTAGGTTAGTAAAGGGTAACAGTTTGTATGGACTTAAAACTACGAAGCTTTTCGCTTATAGACAACATATATGGCCGACAACAAATGCAGTTGCAGCACCTGAGAAAAGGGGCAAAGCTCTAGTTGAATGTCAAGGCCAGCCACATGTGGACACGTCAGCTATACTAGATATATCATGCCTAGAAAGTTGGGCTAGGTTAGTGAAAGGCAACGGTATGTAGAGTTTGCAAAACTGTAAAGCTTTCCGGTTGTGGCTGACAACAAATGCAGTTGCAGCATCTGAGAAAACCGGCAAAGCTCTTTTTGAATGTCAAGGTCAGCCACATATCGATTTTGGCTATGTTGCTCAGATATACTAGAAAAAATATATATACACGGCCAAGGCCATATGCAATGCCGTTATGCAAACGCTAACGGGGGGTGGAATTAGGGAGTGGGCGTGAGGTTATGGAAGACGTACAGTAGGGCATGAAAAAATAAATTATTGCTTTATTGAGGGTAAACAAAACGACAATTTAACACGTCAGCAGGACTCTGAGTGCATGTGGGAATGGGAGTGGGAGCTGAAAAGCCATATATAATGGTGACATGGACACGGACATGGCGATAAAGGATACAGAGCGACGAAATAAAGCAAATAGGTCACGTTCAAAGACAACATCGATTAACCATAAATTGCGAGTTAAGCAAAAAGCACCGAACGCCAGGACGCAGGACACAAATAACAGGACACAGCGCGAAGCAGGCGACGCCTGGCCCAGTTTAAGCATGATTTGTGCGTGTCTTTATGACATGGAACACACTCCCCAAATGCGCGAATAACACAGGACACAGTTACACATATATAGATACAGATTGAGATACAGATACAGCTATATATAAATATTCTGGTACAGCTCCAGATACATATACGACAGCTGCAGCTGCTTCACTAACAACCCCAACAATTGAGGGGGTTGTGTGCCTGTCACTAACACCACCAGCTGTCAACTGGAATAGAAACGCCAACGCAGCAGCTGGAGCAGGTACAGTCGCCCTTAGGAACAGCACAAGGGCTGACAATGCCGCGTGTGTGTCACAAAACTTTCACAATAATTAACAGACATGTCGATTATTTCTTTGCTCACATTTTACCTTTTTTGTCACGAGTGTGTGTTGTATGTTGGTGCCTTTGGCAGCTGGTTGTGTTTTATTTTATTGTTCTAGAAATGTTTCAACTTTTGCCGCTGACAATTTAACTTTGCACGCACCTCGCACGTGTCGTTTGTTCTGAGCTTTGGATACGAATGCGGCACCGATTGCGGCAGCTCACAACGCCACCCGGCCAGTCAGCCAGTCAGCCGTTGCAGCGACAACTACACCCAATATTGCTATCTGTTTGTTGTTGTTGTTGAAGTGTTTGCTGTTGTAGTAGTTGTTGTTGGCCCGGCGAGCGCCAAAGGCGGCGTCCTTGGAAACTAAGGCCAGCCAAAGCTATAATGGAAGCACCAAAAACAGCTGAGCATAACAAATAAGAAAGCTCAAGCCAGAATTGCTTGACGGTGAGATACCCTGTAACGAGGCTTAGAGTACTTTAACTATCTTTTGCACCTACATATATCGAATTTAATATTAAGCTTATATAAAAGTACGAATTTCCAAACTTGTTCCCTCTGCGAAATAAATAAATAAATTGCCTTGCAGCTGATTTTTAGAAAGCATTATTTTATATTCATTCCGCAAGGCTGGTACCTTACAAGGGACGTAACATGTATGTAAAGTTTATATATATTTCTTAAATGAAAAAAATTATGTTTATGTCTTAATATTTTGTAAAATAAATTGAAAATTAATTAAAAATAAATATAGCATTGTAAACATTTTATGCACATGCACAAGCATATCATACCCTCCTTAGTTCGCTATACTGATTAGAGGGTATAAAAAGCTTAGTTGCACCATTTGGCTGCCAATTGTAAAAATGCATAGCTACATTCTGCGGCAAAAGCTTTTGAGCCTTTCTCACAATTTTTGTTTAGCTACATTTGCTGCGCACCTTTTCACCACCTTCTTGCTGACAGGAGGGGATTCTTTCTGCCGTTATGGAGGATTTGTTTTTTATGGCGCGACACGGCATTATCATTACCGTTTTGTGGTGTCGAAGTGCATAAAATTTATATGCCCGTATCATATCATGGCCCCGCTTTGTCAAATTGATGTGCGCTTTATGAGTTGTGTTCTTTGACATTATTTGCGGCAGATAATTTGATTGCTCACAATGTCCGGAGTCGAGGTTTATTATATAACAGCTCTGTTTGCCTTAATTTAAAACAAAATTGTCGTATTAACAGAAATAAATGGGGATTGTTGTTTAGTTTTTTGTGTGTCAATAGATTGAATGCTATTTTAAAGAGTGGCCACAAACAAAATATTCTTATTTCTGCATTAGCTGGTTGCGCGGCGATAATTATTTTGTCTTATTTACATTTACAATATAGCTTTTAGCCTAATTAGCTTTTCAAGTAGTTTTTCTTTTTTCTTTTCTTTATTTGGCTTTTGGGCATGCTTTAGCACTTTACAACAAAGAGTTGCATTTACTATTTCATAGCTATTTAGGAATTTAGTTTTTAAGGTGAATAAAATTTAGAAACTTAAACAAAGATGTATTAAAATTATTTTAGATTTCTACAGCGCTTTCTGGTATCTACTTTACCTTTATAGGCTTAAGCACGTTTTTCGTAATATTTTTAAAGAGTTCTTTATACATTCTTTAGTTTCAAGAGTTTTTCATAAGCTTTTCTCGATTCAAGGGCTCCTCATAAGCTTTTCTGGTATCTGCTTTTAGTTAATTTGAATAAATACATTTCTAAAGTACAAATGTTTCTTAAAAATAGTTCCTGATTCATGATTTTATTATATGATTATGATCTAGTTTAAATTAGTGTTTTTGTTTACATCTTTATATAAATATTTTCGTAAGGTTCAAGCTTTAAACTAATGATTCGATGTATGATTATTATTAAGTTTTGAAGAATTTGTTATTTAAATAAACTGAGATATACTTTAAAACACGTGTGTTTTTTTTTTAATATTTATATATCTTTATATCCATATATATATATATATATGTGTCACGAAAATTAAAGGCCAAAACATTTCTTGGCGCAGTTTTGTGCATCATCCGTAAGGTGTTCTAAAAAGTTGTTGTTTTTTAGGAAGAAGAATGCATTTTTGTCATTTAGTAATATATTTTATGTAAGTTGAAGTAGTGTTGGACACTCACACAACGATATATATGCTCATTGTCGGTCTGTGTTTGGGCCTAAGTAAGAGAAATTGCTTCATCATATAACATTTTTCTAGCTTCATGCATTTACTTTATGTTCGTCTGCCTTTGTCCCTATATCATTTTGTCGCTTTTATTTTCATGTGTGTGTGAGTGGGTGTGTGTGTATGTGTGCGAGAGTGTTGTGTGTGCGATTCACCAGTACTTTTGAGCGTCCTTTACTGTCAACTACATTTTGTCAAATTACTTATGCAAATCTTTCAACTTTTACAAGCGCGTCCTTGCCACGCAAAAATCTCGTTTAGTGTCGCGGCTGCTGCTGCTGCTGTTCCTGCGAGTTTTTCTATTTTTTGTTGTCTTTTCTTTTTTTTTTTTGAGAAAAATTACGCTCAAAGCCTGACATGAAGTGGCAGCCAGGACACTGATATCACACACAGTCAGAGCCGTGGCTTTGGCCAGCTCTCATTCATAACGGACGCTGTCAAGGAGGTCTACTAAAAACCTATTTGAGTGGTAGCAAAGGAGTGTTTGTTGTTGGCCCGGGCAGAATGGCAGCCCGCCATCCAGCGCATCCTGGGCATCCTGGCCATTAGACAACAATGTTTCCCGCCATCAAACTGACTTGCTTGTCGCCTCGCTGATTCCACACAGCGGGGCCAGTCGGAGCTCGCAATCTGAATACCTCTTTGCCAGAGCCACGTCAAGTGCTCGCAGCGCTTATAAAATAAATAAAATTTATGCTGCGACGCATTATTGCCTTGTCTTTTGTTGTTGTAGTTATCGTTGTTGCTGTTCTATTTAAAATATGACAAATCGTCGCCAGGTAGAGGGCCAACCCAACTACACCGCGGGAAACTCATCTTGTGGCACTGATAAATTTGTCGACTCCAAAAATGCTTCACAAATTTCAAGTACCCTGCAAAGCAGGGCTTCGTGTCTTTCAATGTTATGTAAGCCTCAAATATTATACTTATAATATTTAATCCTAGTTTATCATAAAAATTAGGTATAAAAAAAAACACATTCAAGGTTTTTAAAAATGTATAGTTAAAAAAATATAAAAAAAAAAAAATACAACATAATTTAAATCAAATTATTCTTGCCTTTAAGTGCAAAAATAAAAAAAAAACAAACTTGTCATAATTTTTTAATTAAAAAACTTAAGAGAATATTATTTAATTAGTCCTGATTTTGTTTTCTAAAATAACGCTTAAAAACTTATTATGATATTGACATCAATTAATAATTAAAAAAAAAATTTTATAATATTTCGCAGATAATTAAGAGTATCTGCTACTCGGCTCTAAAGTGGCGTGCGACTATTGTTATTGTAAATGATAAATACTTTGCTGGCTTTGCTCTTTGTCTGTACCTGAGTCCTTAAGTGTATGTGTAAGGATGGCAGCGACAAAGGCATTGCCGTCCAGTTCATTATTTATGAGTGTGTTGGCATGGAATTATTCTTAGTCTTTATTATGGCAACACTGTGAAAGAAAGGGACTTAGGAGGGAGTTTGGAGGGCTTAGGACACTTCTAGAAATGCTGCGGCGTCTAGTGTGCAAATTTTCAGATAACTTGCGACCACAACTAGTGCCAGGGGCACGCGCTCGATGGGGGTGGCGAAGCACCTAGTAAATATTTGCTTAATTAGTGAAATGACGGACCGCAGCAGGAGCCCGCGTCACCATTGTCGCCGCATGCAAACACGAACAAGGACATTCAGCGCGTCAGAAACAGTTTAAAAGCTGGGCTAGACGCCGCTGGCTGTGCCTGTTTTGTGGAATGTGGCTTGGGGCGTGCAGCACGGGGAGCGGGGCGTGGAATTTGGCTGTGTTGATTGTTTGCTTGACGCTTATATTAATTGAGTTTGTTACGATTTTTGACCCTGCCACGTAAGTAATTCAACTTGCCCCAGCCAACCCGTCACCTTCTTCTAGCTACAATCAGCTCGTTCATCATTAATCATGGCCAGGGCCACACGGATCCATACATCATATGGGTCTGGGCACATTTGATATGCATGAAATGCTCAACTTTGGCAAATTGCAACACATACAAGAGCCAATAATTTGTACAAAATCTGCATGTTACCCAAGGGTTCGATGGCAAAATGAAAACAACAACAATAACAAGAAGAACAACAACAATGGCAACGGCAAAACAATTTACTGGCAATATTTCACAAAAGCATCAAAGCTGTCTTTGACAATTACGGGCAAACCAGAGTTATTTTATTTAATGAATGCCACAGATTGCAGAAAACGTTGTAAAATGGAGAAAAATTGGTTGTCATGTAGTCGCATGTACACGTGTGTGTGTCCACATCCTGCACCGCCTTAAAATAACTACCATGTGTAATAAATTATGTGCACGGACAGCTGCAGTGCTGCTAAACAATACACAGTATCCTGGCAGAGCGCCATTTAGAGCACATTTCATTTTAAATACCTGATTCCGTAGCTGAAATTGTCCTTTCAGCTGGCTGCAGGATCACATCAAAGTTGCCTGGCGCTAAAGGCAGTATGTAGGGGTGGGGGAAAGGGTTATGGGTATGGGGCACTTTAGTAATTTGCAAATATTTCAATAGAAGAATCGGTACGACCTGCTAACAAGTGAGAGCCAGGACAACGACGACGTGTACGCGTACAACAATAAATTATGGGGCGAGTCGGAAAATTGAATGGCACTCGCGTGCACATCCGCACAGTGGCAGGCGAGCTGTGAGCACTAGATACAAATAAAAGTGCACACACACACCCAACACACACACACACACACACACACACACACACACACACACACACACACACACACACACACAGCCATTCACAACTGCTGTCTATGCAGATGCCTGTTTGAGGTTTTATTAATCATAGCACTGGGGTAACCCACAACGCGTCCATTTAGCCATATCTGCAGCCGTATCTTTCTATCTGTAGCTGTATCTGTATTTGTATCTGTGCCCGCAGCTGTAGCTGTAGCTGTGCTGTCCTGCGATGTGTTAGTTCGTTAATATGCCAAGGGCTGCCACTGCTAAATCTCTATGGGGTCTGACAAAGGCAACTGCCATGTGTTAGCTCCGTTGTGCGCAAGGAGTAAACCAGCTTCTTTCCTGGCCGGAATGAGCCAGCCCAATGCACGTTCCTCGGTGGATGCTTCCGCTTCTTTTAGCTTGTTTTGCCTGCTGCTGCTGTTGCTGCTCTAGCTGTTAGCCAGCCATTGGGATATTAAAGACAGTGCTCATCAAAGGCCAGCAGTCTCTCAGATACAAAATACTTACACAGTTGTTGCAGTTGCCACTGTGGCTTAAATACTTCGTTTGGTTGGCTGGCCAAAAGCTGTCAGTTCATTCCGGCTTAGTTGCTGGATTTTTACTGCAGCACTTGTACTTAGTTTATTGCCGGTATTTGAAGAAAAGAGTGCGCATTTTTCGTTTGATTTTAATCACACCTTGTTAATGTTTCAAGAAATGAATTATTTATTTTTATAACTCACAATTTTATAATAATAATCATGTCCTTATAATTGCAAGAAAGAGAAAGAGAAAATAGCCTATTACTTGCGATGACCAAAGATTGTAAAGTTTGCTTGAAAGTAAATAAATAATTAACTAAATATTTGAAAATTCTCAGTGAAATTAATTTATTTAAATCAAAAGGTTTTCTAAAAAAAAATCAATTTTTAACCGAAGTTCATAGGAACTTATTCTGGGAACTTAAGAGACCGGTATAAAGAGATCAGCAGACACATCTGAAAATAATAATAAATACAGTTAGTTGTTGTTCTTTGGGCTGTAGGCTAATCATCAGTCGGTCAGTCACTTAATCAACCAATAAGTAATACCAAATGTTCTATAAATGTATAAAGATAATAATCCGTTGCGGCCGACCGTGATCTTTGTAGGATTAAAAATGATTAAAATCTCCTGTGGTTCAGTTTTTAGGCAGTTCGTGTCCACTGTGCCTGTGACAATATATAGCTGCATACTTTTGGAAGTGAGTATATGTCAGCTCAGCGGCCATTGTTGTAATCACATGGCGAGCACTGGACTGGGGTGTACAGTGGCTCCTGCAGTTGGTTATCTTGTCTCTGGTCTGATGCTGAAGGCTTTATTAAAGCAGCCACATATTCTGTCCAGGTGATATTCTGCATGTATTAGTATATTACAGAATATGTCTCGGACAGAACGGAGCTAAACTGAAAAGAACCGAATATAAGGGAACAGCTTGTTTTCAGATGCAACACAACAGCTGCTGGCAGTGTGTTGTCAGTGGGCGTGGCCAGTAGAGTGTGCAGGAATTTTGACTTGTAACCAAAGTGATTGCACACACACACGCGCACACACACACGCGCAAACGCACGCACGCACATTGCCGTTGAAATCTTCCTGGACAGTTTTGAGTTTGTGACCGAGCTCAGTTGGCTTTTGTAGGCATTTTCACATACTACTGACATTGTGGCAAGAATTTGTGCCTTTGAATCGAAAAAATCAAATTTCCTTTTGCACAGCGTGAGAGCATAATTCAAGGGAACAGCATTTCGAAATTGCAATATGCAATTGCAATGCAAGCAGACAACATGCCACAAATTATAACAAGCAAACAGGCAGGGACGAACCAAAAATGTTTAAAATTCAACTTCACGTCTAGTCGAATTTCATTTAATCAACAGCAAAATATTTGATGAAGCGCAAATGCCTGATGCCATAATCGCTGCTGCTGCTCATGCACCGAGCATTGGCCCAGTCCCGATTGCATCTAATCTGAAATCATTTTGTGGATAACAAATATGCCTAGGTGCCTGTTAAAAAGAGAAACCAGCAATTGATGGCTGGCGTACGACCGGGCGTATGCGCAATTTGACGGCTGCCCAAAAACGCATTGAGCCCTAGACGAGCCAAATTGAACGCAATTTGCATAAATAGCTGCCTATCAGCAGGTGCAACAGTATGAGATATATTTCGGCAATGGGCAGCTCCAATGGATTCATTTGCGGCATTTTCACCAGTCGCTCGCATGGCTTGGCCAGGTGCCAGAAAGTGCTCAGCTTAGGTTTTGTTCGGATCGGTTTTTGGTTAGATCTCACCTTCATTGCAGCTTTGTTAGTTGGCCGATAAAGTTGTTTAAATACTATCAATGCTTATGTGTTCTCGGTGAGCCTGGTAGCTGCACCCCTCACACGCCTCACAGCCCACACTCTCTAAACAATTCCCTGCTGTTTTGGTATGTCATCAGGCAGCGACAAATGCCACAATTGCATATTTGATTATGAATAATTAATAATGTTTGGCTTTCATTGAATTAATTAACATCCCACTCGTCAAGCTTCGTGCCCACTCGACCAGTCTCTTGCCCGCCGCCGTCTCTCCAGTCACTGTCCCATTGTTACAACTGCCTTTAAATTTGCACATTGTAAATTAATTAGAACGCTATTTGCATTAACGCATTGCTCTAAATTTTGGCCTTGTCAACTGTTCCGCGAAAATTTAAACAATTAGTCAATTGTAATAAAAACAATGCGTAATAATTAGTTCTGCATGGCCCCCATAAAACACGTAGCTATATTTTCATTTTCTAAAAAATGTAAATGATATTACAAAAAAATAACTGACATATTTGTACAGTTATATTTTAAGATTTTCCATAGATAACTTACATATGTCCACAGATTTATTGGGTATTTACATAAAGCCAATTCAAGTTAATCTCGATCTCCGTTTGGTATATGCCAACCATTGGTGCCCGCTGAGCTGGTTCGAATGGTCTCTTTAGTTTCTGAAAGTGTTGCATATTTTGTTAATAAATTTTCCCTGCATTTTTATATCAAAACCCAATCCAATAATTATGAAAAGGGGTAGTTTTTCTAGATCCTGTCGATGCCAAAAATTATATATATATTCTGAATTAGGACGAAAAGCTGAATCGATCTTGCCAAGTCCATTGAGAGGAGTTGATTTTAAAACAGCGTCTTTAAGTTCGGGATACATCGATTAAAAATATTTCACTTTTTTCATAACAACCAAAACGAAAAGGAAAGGCTATCTTCGGCACGCCGAAGATCTAATACCCTTGCTGACCCAACCTTTTCATAATGCTTATAGTGCTTTGCCCGTATCAGAGAAGCACAGGGAAAATAGTTAATGCCGAATTTGGACAAGATATCTTGATAAACAAAATGTTTTTTCATACAAAAACTTAATTTTCGGCCGATCGTTCCTATGGCAGCTATATGATTTAGTGGTCCGATCCAGCTGGTTTTGACATACGTGCTGCGTGCAACAGAAAGAGGGACTTCTACAAAGTTTCATTAAGATAGCTTTAAAACTGAGAGACAAGTTCGCATAGAAACAGACAGACGGACAGACGGACATGGGTATATCGACTCGGCTGTTGATGCTGATCAAGAATATATATACTTTATGGGATCGGAGATGTCTTCTTCTATGCGTTACACATTTTACGACAAAATTATAATACCCTCTGCAAGGGTATAAAAACTCATGTATGAAAGTGGAATCTTGAGCTTTGGATATACCCACAATGATCGAACTATAAGCACGGAAATTAATTTAAAATTTGCCAAGGGAAGAAGTAGTTTAAGCTGCGTAGGATATCTGCTAGTCGAGCACTTTCAACTCGAACACACTTGTTTTTTATTGCTGGATTAAGTTGTTCTTTGCTTAAATATCGTATTCACCACAGGATATAATTGATATATATGTTGCACATTTAAGTGGCAAAGTCTACAGACGTCTGCCAAATTCGTCGTGGAATTAAATTTTAATTATGCGCTTCAATTCATCAGCTAAAAAGAAATAAAAGAAATAACCATCGGGCTTATGCGATCCAGAGATGCTCTGCCATAAACTGAATTTCAATTAAGAGTCCGCTTTTCATAAATAAGTATACAAAACATAAGATTAAAAAATACATTTTTACGAGCTAGTTCATGCCACTAACAAAATTTTTTTGAAAGGGTAAGTTCAGAGTATATACGACCAAATAAGCAAAGGAAATTGCCCAAAAAAGAAAAGCTTGTTTTTGGATTCGAAGGCTAAAGTTTGCTTGTGCCGTTGAGCGAGCTATCGATGCGCGCCCGAGTGCTGCAGCAGCATAATTGTTGCAGCATTTCATCAATTCCTTTGGCTAAGTAATACATGCTGCATGCTACATGCTGCATGCTACACACTCATATCCTCTTGGCATTGCCCTTGCATGGCTCGCTCTGCAGCCCAGCTAAAGGCAACAAAATTGCAACATTTGCAGATTGCATTACGTCAACAACCGCAACATGAACTAAAGCCAAGCAGACGTGGCATGGGGTACAGTGAAACCACGTTAAGGTGAATATTTAGGGACCGACTGCAGCTCTGCTTGGTTTAAGCTTCATAAAAAACAAGAATATACGAATGCAGAGTATTAATTTAAGACCCAACTCACTTTAAGATTTTAAGCCAGTTTCTCACAGCTATTTCGCCTGGCTCAGCTTTTGGAAAATCCCCTTCGATTGTCCAATCGAAAGACTGTGGCTTTTAGTGGCATAACTTTCACAAAGTTCGCCCAGAGATCTCCCGATAGTAATGATACTCACATACGCTTTGGCCTGGAGATAAGTTTTCCTTTTTCCTTCTCTTCGCTCCTTAATATGCTATCAGAAATCCACTGCAAGTCCCCAACCATGCCGAATAGCCAAAGCTCTTTCAATATCCTTCATTACCCCAAACTTGCAGATGCACAAAAATAAAATCATTGAAAGAGCCTCCTCAACGCTTTGTACGTAATGCGTTTGATTCCTCAGCTAAATTCAGCAGGTTTAAAAAAAAATAAAAGAGAAAGAAAAAATATAAAAGAAAGGTGCACGCCGAATATCGCAAAGAAGAAAGGTTCAGAGTGTGCTTGACTTGGAGTTGCCCTCTCTTTCTGAATTTGGAAAATTGGGTTGATGTGTAGAATTTCCTTACTGCACTATCTAAAGAGTTGCTTGAATTATATCAAGTCCACCTTTATATAACTGGTTGCTAACCTGAAAGTCCAAATAAATTCCCAGAGGTTCGGGCCTTATGTTGCATTAAACTAAATTCGAAAATCTGGTTATCCCTGATTGCTAGCTTATTTTAATTACATATATCAAGCTGAATTTATATATTTTAATTGAGTTTATTTTATCTCAATTCCTTCTGTTTGACGTTTACAATGAATAAAAAGAAATATAGAGTTTGGTTCAAAAGCTATTGTTCTAAAATATATCTAAAAATGTTCAAGAAATAAGTTGTCCAGATTGTGGCATGTACCATACGATTTTTCAATATATATATATTTTCTTTATATAGCATTTTCATAACAAATATATATATACATTATTAAATGTCTACATTATTATATGTCTCATGTCAACTCTGTATCCCATTTTTAGCACACCTCTCTGTTGAGCTCTGTTTTGCGGGGTATTCAGAAAAATGGCTTAACCCTGTGCACCTGCAAAAATAGATAAAAAAAGAGAGTTGCATAAAGAAGTTATCGAAAAGTGGTGCACGACGGTCCGCAGCCACCGCTCGTTGCCAGAGGCTACATCCACATCAATGGAATTGCTTTCAATGTTGCAGGTTCCGCCAGCCACTTCACGCTCCACCTCTCGCAACCCGCTGTCTGTCTGTATGTCTGTCTGGCTGTCTGTTTGCTGTCTCGTTTCAGTCAAGGCCTGGCAGTAAGATTTCGGCAATATACAACAGCAGCAGCAGCAGAAGGATGTGCAAAAGGATGACGGCTTATGGGCGTAAGCATATTTGACGTATTAGACGCACGTGGCAAGGTCCTGAGAGGTGATGTGTGTTGGGGAGTAAGGTGGTCTGAACTGTTAGCCAATGATGCGTAGTCAATCAATTTGCATGTTGCAACAACTCTGCAGTAATCCTTTATTTCTGTGTGCGACTGCTAAGTGAATTACGATTGCCCAGCGCCGCATATATATGCACATGCATTTGAATCCTGGCCAGAACAGGAGTTCATTTAAATGTTATAATGATTCACAGCTAATGAACTGACCGTCTAATGCACTACGCCAATGGGTTAACGTGTGTATAAATATGTCTTTGTGTGTGTGTGTGGCGTTTGGTTGACGACTTTTGCGGTCAATGCCAGAGGCCGGACGCACTTACTCCCTCCTGGCTCAGGCTCATGTCCTGCTGATGATGATGCTGCCCATTTACACTGATAGTGCGCGCTAATGAAGTCATCAGCAATGGCGACATCAAAGCCAGTTGGCGAGTGTGTGTGTCCGGGTGTGCGTGAGTGTGTGGGGCATGTTTTTATTTGCAACATTCGGCGCTGGCCAGCTGGAACGGCTGCCACCAGCTGCCACACTTTTGCTGGGCGGGCAACAATTTTCAGTTCGCACACGCAGCGGCTGTTGCTTGCGTAATGATGTCTACGTGATGTGCCGCTGCAGGTCTAACGAGTATGTGTGTGTGTGTGTGGGTGGGCGGGTGTGTGCCTGCTCGACTGTGAAAGTTTGCCGGCTAGCGAAAGTAACCAAGGGCGACACGCACTGCATACTTTTAGGCGCCTAGCTCAAAACGGAAGGACATCTTTATCAGCTGGGCTGCCTCATTGGCTTTATTGTTCGCAGCCGCAGCATAATCAGAGCCAGCGACGGAAGCGTCAGCGTCGGCGTTAGCTGTCAACGGCGCTAGGAATGCCACACATACTTAGGCAGGCTGACACACACACTCACACACATAGACAGACACAGACACATGCACGCACATAATATCTCAGCCGCTTGCATGCATTCTCCGCCGCATAACTTAGCATACTTTGCGGCATGGCAAACTTTGCCGTGGCCCCCAGAGCTGGACTCTCGCATACACGCAGCTGGAAAATGTCACACCTCAGCCTTCATAGTTGGAGCTGAAACTTTGAGACCCCCTCGCTTACCATTCCCTCCCCGCCCTGCTGGTCATGCAAATTGTCTCAGCTGTCGCTCGCCTCTACGTTGAAGCTTGATGATGTTTAGCTAGTCCAGTGTCTCCACACTGATTATCCCTGAGCCACAACTCGGAGCTGATTCTGTTAAGTCTCACAGCAGCTCTTTTCCCTGTCAGCAGTATGCAAATTTTAAGCTTAATTAGGCATCTGTGCATTGAGTCGCATTTGAAAGGTGAAAGTGCAACTGAAATTGAAAGCGAAAGTGAAACTACGCACACAGCACAGCTCAGCTCCGCATTTACTGTGGCAAGTAAATTAATTTAAATTGTGGCGCAGCCTTTTAATGTGCCACGCATGAGTTTGATTGCTATGCCTAAGATCCTTCCAGTTGACTTGCTCAAGTGGCTGCATTATTTATTTAAATGTTTCAGCAGCTACACCAACAGCAGCCAGTAAGAGTGCTGTAGGTGGAAGTGACCGACGAGAAGATACTCTGAACGCAGCGTCGAGTTGGCGTCACAAGCATTTGAAAAGCCTTGGATAAATGAACGCAAATGGTTGTACCATCCCGAGTATATATTGATTATGCGGTCATCAAAGCTTTTCTTTGCCTGTTACATGTATGTGTGAAAATCATGATACCCTTTGTAGCCATTCTCAGGGTATAACAACAATAAACATGCCTGCATCCTGCGTAACCCATATACATAAGTATTAGAGCCTGCGGGCCATAAAGGGCAACTCTTCTCGGCCAACGGTTACGTCAAATGTTTTTACGCAGTTTTACGTTTTGTCATGAAATGTGCGTTGATTGTTGTTAGCCAGTTCTTTGGGTTCTTGTTACCATGTGCTGCCTGTCTCTCTCTCTCTCTCTCTTCCGCTACCCATGTGTTTCATTTGCTTGCTCGCCTGGCTATATAAACATAACAAACTCATCGTTAACTTTTTATTTGTTGCTCTTTCTTTTTTTCTTCTTTTTTTGCTGCTAGTCGCATTATTGCCCCGCGGCCAGATGAACCCGCCATCGCCCGGCTCCACGTACATGCCACGCCCACAACGCGTTACAAATAAGCGTATTATGGAGCCGCTTGTCCTATGGTATGGACAAAAGCAAATCCTTGACACGCTGTGATAAGGATTTCTTCATTTTTTATCTGCCCCCAGGGAAATAAAGTGAAAAGGTTATAAAACAAGCCAGCCAGTGCCCAGCAGAGATGGCTTCGGCATCGACTTCGACTTCGGCATGGGGCATCTAGCAATGTCCCCCAGCTAAACGCAAAAGAAATCAACTCCAGCTCAGTCGACACGACGACTTGGATCTTGGTCTGCTTAACTATAACACACAGTTCGTTTGCGTGTGTGTACGAGTGAGTGAGTGTTTGTCCAGGCTCACCCATTTTCATCACACCCGACACCTCTGCTCCCATCTACAAATCTGGCATTGAGGCCCAGCCCACGCATTTTGGTCTTGGGCACTTTGTTGTTACTGCTGCTGCCGCTGCTACTGTTACTGCTACTGCTACCGCTACTGCTGCTTCTTTTTCTGTACTTTTTATTTTATTTGTAAAGTCGTTATTACATTAAGGACACACGTCCTTTGTTTTTGGGCTGCAACAAACAACTTTCAACTGTGATGCGACTGCGACTGCGACTGCGACTCGTTGACCCCCGAACTGTGACCTGCAGTGATTTCATGATCTGATTAAATCAAATAAATGTGATTATTTTTTATGACAGCTTCAACCGCTTATCTTTAGTGGAAACTCTCTTTTAATTTAAAATGATATTTAAAAAAAGATGTTATGCTTTAGAATTTTGTTTAGTTTTTCATTTATTATTGAAAGCAAAAATAATACATATTTTTTAAATAGCCCGCTACTGAACATAAGCACAAATTGATCAAGGTAAAGTCCAGCAAATGGACACAGATTTTACTTTGATTTTTTTTATACAAATAAAAATAAATTAAAGCAAATATAAAAAAATTTAATTAGGTTCGTCGTAAGGCTTAATGCTTAAAGATATCTTGCCCAAAATCTCTGGCATTTAGTTCCAATCAATGGGGTACAACTCTTAGATCACAACGGCTAAGAGAGCACTAACTAAGACCGTTCCACTTATCAGCGAATCACAATGTATCCTCAGTTTGTGTGCACACAACATTGTTGAGCAGATGAGGGACTGACAGCTCCAGTAGTCATGCGAAACCCTTCCTGTAAAACCACTGCCAACTAGATGTAGACAACAATAGGACATGTTGTTGTTGCTGTTGCTGTCGTTGTTGTAGCTACTGCTGTTGTTAACTGTTGTAGGAATATCTGCAGCTAAGCCCGAGCGCAGCCCCGTTGCTCCTTGTAATAATACGTATAAAATGTAACTGTGTGTGTGTGCGGGTGTGAGGCGCTTGTTGTGGTCCCATAAGTCCAATTCAAATGTCCTTTTTTATACATTTTTATTTCAACAGTGATTCTGTTTTGTGCCCTCGTCCTGCGTGTGTTTTATTTGCGAATGTAAACCAAAGGCGAGTGCATGCACCGAGTTAATGGCTAATGTCATGTTCCGGACTTAACAACAACATTTCAAACGACCCAGCGACCGGCGGGCAAACAACGACAGTCGGTAACTGCTAACTGAATCTGAAGCATCAGAAGTAGCAGCAGCAGCAGCAGTAGCAGTAACAACAGCAGTAGCTGCTGCTTCAGTCAACAGAGACATCAACTGTCCATAAGAAAAGGTTGCGTATACGCACCATTGTCCGTTCTCTGATAGAAACAAGCAGTTGGTGCAAGGGAGGGCGCAGCAGGTTTTAGGGCGGGCTGAAAAGCAAGATGGGATGAGATCGGCTCATAATGTCCATGCCCATTCAGCGCACAATATACACACACACACACACAGCCACGCACGCACACACAACTGAGTGCGTGGTCAGCCACAGTACGTCCTTATTGTCCTTCGGCTGCCTTTATGCTGCTGTTGTGATTTGCAGTCATAAAGTGAAATTACAGTTATTGTTGTGGCCAAGCAGGACGAGCGGCGGGGCGAAGCAAGTCGAGGCCCAGTGAAACGAGAACGTTACTTGCTTCAGCGTAAAGGTTAATAAATATAAAATGTAAGGTTAGCTCTGTCCATCTGCTGACCATTGCCCGCTTTAATGAGCGCACATTCTCCTACTCTTCCCAACTTTCTCTCAATCACTCGCTCAAATTTCATTTTATTTTGAAGCTAATTAAACTGCACTCGGTTGTCGTTAACTCGGCTAACTGTCACTGCCTGTTTCACCTGTTTGCCATCTGGCCGTAACGAGCGTGTCTTAATGGCAAATAATGTTATGTCGCTGCAAGGAATCACTTAATTCAAGACCTGCTCGGTTTTTACACACCGAGCACGGAAATAATAATCGCTGACTACAATGTTATTTAAGCCTTAACTTGTCTCCAGTCCGTGCTAGATGAACTGAATAACAAGGTACAAGAATTCAGGCTCGAATTCCAGAACGGGGTTTGAATGTGGTCTTGTATTAGCCGAAAGCCGGTAGTAATAATAATAATATTAGTAATAATCAATAATATTATTAAAACAATATTTGTTATAATAAACAATAATAATCCTCCCTAATGTAAAGTTGCTGTCACTGTTAACAATCAGTTTATTATATTGTTGTCCTGCTAAGGTCAGATCATTCCGTATATCTGATCTATCTGTCAAAATTTAATTGCCTGCTTGCCTATATTTTATTGTTAGTATTTGATTAATCTGTAAACTATTAGCTGCCAACTGGCAGTTCGTCTAACTTTTATCATTACTCTATTATTGAGGTGAAAATTATCTATATAAATTCAAAATAGCATTGGCTTTGACCTTGCGCTTAGATTTCACTATATCCAAGCATTAGATTGGGTTGCGAGACCGCATTTTCGTTCTTATCTGGGTTAATTAAGCAACGCAACAAATGATTAGCTTGTCGGCGTTGCCCGTTTGCTATTTACTTAACTAAACTTGTATCCTCACATCTTAATAAATGTTTTCTATATACATTAGAAAATTAATTAAACAAATGTGAAAGGAATTTCCTGCAACAAAAAATTTGACTTCCCACATCTTATGATTTCAATAAATCAGTTATTCATACTATTCTTTAAAACATAAGGGTATGTGACTGTACGACTTATTATGGTATATCTTGCAAAAGTTATCATTACATTGATAATTTAAGTCTTAATATCCCACAATAATGTAAGCCATCACTTCAAACCTAATTACAGTTAAACGTCTTTTAATCAATTTGAAATTAAGAAGCAAATTTGAAATTGAAAACAATACGCATAACTATGAGGAAGTCAAGCTTTGTGGACAGAGCTGCCAACTACCGCCGGTGAACACAAGTGAGCGCCATTCATAGCTGCATGTCTTGCCTTTAGAATGACAATCAACTGATAGCAATATCTTTAATTAGGAGTGTAACCAATTCTCTTGTGGCCGGTGACTAACTAAATGCTAGAGTTGTAAGATTGAATGTCTTGGACAGCAAACGGAGTGACAAACATTTCATGAATGGACTAAAAACCACACACACGCCCAAACCACGTTGGCTGCAATTGACAAACCACAAAAGGTTGTCAAGCTATTGCCAACTTTAACGTTCACGCTAACGTGAAACTCAAGCATTAGTTGTTTACTTAACCCCACGCAGGCCACCGCAGTTGCCAACTAATTTTGTGGTTCTCTCTGCAACAGTTGAATGTAGACCCGGCGTTGACCTTTTTGTGCGTGCTTGTATGTACGTGTGTGTGCGTGTGTGTGCTTACTATGATATAATAATACGCTGTTTTGTGTTTTGCGTTTGATTCGCCACCGCAAATCAAAATCAAATCAACAGCTGTTGCCTCTGTCAGCTGCAATTTGTCCACTTCTCCAGTTGCCCAGTTGACCAGCTGTCAGCTTCTTAATAAAGTTCAAAGAGCATTTGCATTTTGTTGTTGGCTCAGCTGTTGCAACTGCGGCTGCCGCGTCAGTGACAACGACAACAGAAGCTATATCAAACAGCAGCAAGTCAATCGCTGGGCGTATAAATTACAGTGGTTGTCATTGCAAACGCAAAATTAAATACAATTAGTTAATGAACAGCGGACAGAAAACATATTAATATTTGGCTGATGTTGTAATTCCATTTATATATAAAGATTCTAAGAATGGCAATATCGGTAGCTTAAATAATCGTTAGCATCGATAGGATGTCGAATAATGTCTTATCCATTACTGTAGTTTGTACTGGATATCAGCCTATTGTAATAAATAACCAGAAATATAATCAGAAGTAAAACAATATATATCTTTGTATAAGTAAAAGCTTACGGCAATATTTAGTAATGTTATCGGAAGATACGGCGAGCAGCTCCGATAATTATCGATTGGGACTTTGGAGTTCCAATGGTATTGCCTTATAATTCAGTGAATATTTTATTTTTTGGAACAGCTAAATCTGCTCTTTCCGATAAATATCGTTTCAAGCGAATACATAATCCATTGTTTAACAAAACTACCATGAATTGTAACCTGATAACCTCATAAAATATAAAAAGTATATATTCTTGATCAGTATCAAAAGCAGAGTCGATAAAGCCATGGCTATCTGTCTGTTTCTATGCAAACAAGTATTTCAGTCCGATCGGATTGAGCAACTCTACTACAAAGCTCTCATAAGAATAATCGACCCCAAACATTTTTTTTTAAATTGTACATGCATCGAAATATTTTATAAAGCTTTAAACGATAACTAGTATATCATATAAGCTGTGTGTGTTCGAGCGTATTTTATAATCTTTCTTGTGCTGATTAACTTTTAATTTCCACTTAATTAACTAATGCTGATCACTGTGCGTAGGCCTTTCCGGTTATTAGCATTGCAGAGCGCTGAGTGACATGGCAGAGGTGTTCATTCCGGCCAATGTTGGCTCAACCAACGATGCATGCCGGGGTCAGTCTGGGTCTCTGCTATGGATGCGGGTGACTAAGGATAGGTGAGGAGTGGCGAACGGATGGCGGGGGTGTGGGTCCCTCCCACCGGTTGCCTGACATTGCGCCAGCGCCATGGATGTTGTGGTTGCTCGGTTGGATTCAGTTCTGTGTTATCTATGCTTCATATGTCTGCCTTGGCATTAGGTTAAGCACCAATGCAGCTGAAGCAGGGCCCCGGAAAATTGCAATAACATTGTGACACGTCGACGCTGACGCTGTAATGGTCGTGCAGCAGACTCGATTGTCTGCCGCATCCATTCGGACAAAGTTCAATGTTAATTTTCAACATTTACCTGTGCACACACGCACGCACATCCTTGCACAACCATGTGAGCTGTTAATTCTTTAGGGTGGGCAGGAAGGGAAGGCTGTCGGTCAGGTCAGTCTACAAATGTTATTCTACAGTTACCGCAGTTGTTGGTTTTCTTGCAACAGGGAGACCCGGTGACAGGCAGAGGAGATAGTAGCGGTAGAGGGGGCTGGTATGCAATGTTGTTCTTTCTGATGTCGTTTATTTTTGTTCGAAATTGCGCCATCAGGAATATGCACAGGTGCATTTTAGCACAAAAAAAACGTAATTGCTGGCAATTTAATACAGTTGTTATAGTTGCCATAGAAGGGGCGCCCTGCAACACAATAGGCAGGGCGAGAGTGTGCGAGCGGGAAGCAGAAAATTCACACATACATATGCATATGTGGAAGCGAGTCGATGCCGCTCGCTGCATATGTCAAAGTCAAGCGTCACCATTCATGTGCCATATTTCATCAGCTGCGATTTTATTAACGCAAGTTGTTCGACTCACGTGAGCCCACATGACGTATGAGTAATGCGCTTTGTAGCCCCAATAATCGGTCGGAAGCTACTTGGGTAGCTATTCGAAATTAGCTGAACGTTTGATTAATGTGTGCTTTATGCAATTTTTCCTCTTTGTTTTTTTGGGGACTGCCAGCAAAAGTCGACAGCAAACCCTTTTCAAGGCGCGGGCCCAAAATCATTTGGCCGCTTTTGGCAACATTTCAAGTCAGACTCGGGCGCTCGTTTGTCTTGCGTTCAACCAAACTCAAACTCGACGCTCTTTGCGCCTAATTAAATTTGGCATAAAGTCCCTTTTTGTTTTTTTAATGCGCCAGCTAAAAAATAAATAAAAGAAAAAGAAAAGAAAATTAGAGCTACATGTAAAAAGTTCGTCCAGACAAATGTAACAGATACTGCCAGCTACATTTGGAAGAACCTTCTTCTTTTTAAATTTTTTTTTTTTTTTTGGGCATGGTATAGAAATAATTTAAAAAATTGAAGGGCAATTAATCACAAATGAGATACAAATTTGTAAGCGCGCCGCCCATGGCGCAGTAAATGACTTTCAGAGAAGAAAAGGAGCTCAAAAACAAAACAGAAAAAAAGTAAAAAATTGGAGTTAGGAATTCGCATGCGGCAAAAGTTAAATATAAATCGAAATGAACATTGAAAAGGCGCACTTCAAATGAACATTTACTTATTTAAATAACTTTCATTAGTCATTCAACTGTGAAGGGCGAGAGGTTTACAGTTGGGGTTCAGCTAAAAGCCTGACCAGAAGCTATACAAGGCAGATTTAATTTGATATTCGGACTGGCCATAAAGCGAAAAACAATTAAGAAGCCCTGGAACCCTAACTTAACACCAATAAAAAGTAGTTGCAAAGGCAGCAAAAGTTGGGTCTGGGCAACGGCAACGGCAGCGGCAGCGGCGGGCAGGGCCAGCGGGCAGGGCAAACGGCGCCGGTGAAGTTTCGCTTGCCGGAGTTTTTAGCAATGTAAATCCAATCCGGCGTGCAGCCATCATGCGGTTAACACTTCGTATGACATAAATTACGAAAGTTTGCGCATACTTTTTCACACACAGAGACCAATGCAGCACATCCCTCCCACCTAGACCCACCCCTTCCCAACAAATGCAATGTGGCCATATTCTTTACCAAATAATGCTCGCCAGCCGTGCTGGCAAAATGGCTTTCAACAGCAGCCCTAACCTCCCTCTCAGACCGAACTCCGACCATGAGCATGGGGTTTTTCTATTCTAAAACAAAAAGCCTCTGAAGTTCGTCTGATTTTCTTTCATTTTAGCCTTGCCTTGCCGATTTTAAAAAGTTTAAAAGTTTGCCAAAGATAAAAGATATGCATATGTATATAAATGTGTATGGGTGTGTGTTTGTGAGTGTATTCGCATATATATTACGTACTTACATACTCATAAGCATTTTACTGCTGCGGCTGCTGCGTAGCAGCGTGCCTCAAGCGCCGCCTTTATGTGGCAGGGTGCCGAGGCAGCCAAGCAGCAGCAAATATTGCTCTCCTGTATGTGTGTATATGTTTCAACGCACTTAACACTTTGTACACGCATAAATGTCGCATAAAGTTAACTGCGCATAGAAAAATGGACATTTTTATTAGATTTCGATTTTGAATTTGTTTCTTTGTTTCATGTAAAATGCTTATAGTCCCAATACATTTGTAAATGTTTCCAATCAACACATGTGTGTGAGTGCTTATGTGTAGACACATCCAAATAAGCAAGTTTGCTGGCTCTGCCGTTCAGAGTTCACAAGCCGACCTGCAGATGCTTTTGAATGCCTATTAGGAATTACATTTGGGTCTCAGAAATGATAACAATTATTTTCATTTAATATTTGTTAGACAACAGCTTTTGTTACCTGTCTTTGCTCGTGTCAAGTGAATAACACTTATACAGTTTTCAGCCTATCTTTCGTCTCTTTCGTGCTTTCACATTTGCATCCAAATAATATCTTCCAAGGATCTGTCAGGCGTTGCAGCTTCCAGTTCAATTAAGAGTTTTCTGGATATTTTTCGACTTACCCGTGTCTCCTCTCTGTCTTGAAAAGGGAGAGAAAAGTTATTTTAAAGATTTAAGAAATTAAATGGGGAAAGATAAATATATGAAGTCGAGAATATAATATAAGGAACATAATATAAGGATCAAAAATAAGGAACACATATTAACCAAGCCAAGCTCCAAAAATGAACACTGTAATGATTTAAGGTAATATAAATAGAGAGTAATGAGGCCAGAGATGTAGAGCTAAGAATTCACAGCCCTTCCCGCAATACATTTATTGATCATGGCAAAGAAGAGAGTTGAGAAAAAAACACGTTGTATTATAATTGGAGAGGACGCGAATCGAGCTTTGGGGTAATAATCTGTAAAAGGTCCCCTAAACATATTCTAACACCACCTACAATAAATGTGTACATATATAAGTTCACCTCCCTTAAGGAACCTTTTAAGTATGATCCTTTTACAGAGTTCTTTTTTAAAATGAACTTCATAAAAGTATATTTAATAAATCATATCTCACTTTTTTGTGCTAACAATTTGCTTTACCTTCAGCTATTCAAGATGACAAACTTAGGCAAATATTTGCCTTTCGTGTACACAAATTGCTTTAACCATTAATCCGAACTCTATGCATTTATTTTGCAATCCCAAGCGCAGCTATGGCAGGAGGAAAAGCACTTGAGCTGGCAAATTGGGTCCATTGTCCGTTAGCATGGTAATTGAATATCACGGGCTATATCCCATTTATGTAATACGTGTACATTGTTTAGTTGAATTATTTTCCGCCTTTTTGCACATTTTTATTTCCCCGATATTATTTCCATGGTTCTAGCCCCGCTCCCCAACCGTACGCTCTGTGAGCTCTGTTGCCCCCGCTGGTCGCTACATGCGATTTTATAGTTTATCATTATTTGCGTAGCGCTTAAATATCTCCTGGGAGAGCTCGCGCAGTCAAAGGCGGCGGCATCGTGCTGCAAGGGGCAAAAGTCAACGCAGCTCGCAAGAGCAACAAAAGCAACAACAACAACAACAAAAGCAACCATCGATTGTCGCAGCGTCTGTCGCACAGGTGCGTGCCCCGTTTTGGATGCGGATGCGGATGCTGGAGTCGCGTCTCTCTGTTGCTTGTCGTTGCCTGGCTTTGCTGTAAAATGGAAATTTGCTAACGTTTATTTATTTTTTTTCTCTCCCCTCTCTGTGTTCTTGGGCTGTGCAAACGAAGCATGAACTGGGAGCGTAATTCAAGCGGAAAATTGTCGCGTAACGTCATCTTCCCCATTGACACAACGGCGCTTGTCGCTCAGGTTCGCATCCCAGCCTTGCTCGGTTGGTGCTCAGGCCGGCTCCCTGGTTGCCAGCTCTTCAGCAGCTGCTGCTACATAAACTGCACACGGCATAGTTGAAATTGTTCTGCTGCTTGTTGTATTTGTTGGTCATTGTTAATATTCTCTACGAGCCGCCGCCTGAAATTGAAGCCAGGTGAGACCAGATGGGATCACGGGCAGCAGTCGCTTTGGGGCTGCGTTTCAGCGGCCAGCAAATTGGAATGTTTGATCAGGCATTGCGTTTGCTCATCATCCTGACCAGCTCGAGCCAAACGAGGCAACGGAAACGGAATTAAGAGCCGTATCGACTCGCGGTCTGCCACAAATCGTGTTAGGCACGCCATTAGCAAAAGCTGGCCAAGAACTCTACCAAACAACAAACGTGCTCATGCCATTCAGCCAGAAACGGCAGCAAGCCCAACCTGAAACTGAACCGTTGCTGGACTCTGCCCCGGCACCCTCAACTCCGGCTTCAATTCCAACCATGACACCGACTCCAGCTCCGTCTCCAACGCCAACTCCGACCTCGTCTCCGGCAGGGCAAAGTGCACGCATCAATGGCCGTAAACCAATTGAAAAGCATATTTGCATGCGCTGATTGACCCTGCGCCGCATTTGGGGCCAAGGCTCGGTTAGGCGCTTGTATCGTATTGCCACGGCTTGAAATATAATATTGAACCTAACTGGAAGTCTGTTAGCAGGCGCTAAATGATTTTGCCCCGTACCCACTCTAGCCGCAGCCTTTGTTGCTGGCCTCTGGCGAAATCACTCGAAATTGGAAGCGCGCGCACGCGATTCCCAAACATTCCGGATTACGTTTGTAATCGAAATACTTGTAGCAAATGGCGGTATCGAGAGCCTAGATATGAGAGGTCTGCACCCTATATCGATGTCGATGCCTATGCTGATGCCAATGTTGAGACCATGTGCGCCTCATAACAATGTGGAAAATTGTTTCCTGTATCAATTTCACACATTAAGGAAACAATTTGATTTTATCGCTTCCTCATGACTTCACGTTCAATTATTGAAGAGTTTACGTTTGCTGTCTGCGCCTCCTGTTTGCCACCGTCCGCCACTTTTCCTTTGCCTCTGCCAAGCTCCTGCTCCATGCCCCAACTCGAACATTTCATATGTGGCAAGTAGACCCTGTGAGCTTTGTGTTGCCAAAAACATTTTTGCACATGTGTTTGTTAGCGCCTTTGTCAGTCGCTCATTTCGCTTTCGTCTGTGGGTTTTAGGTAATTCTTTTCAATTGATTCTGCACAAAGTGCTTTACATGCCATTTTCCGTTGTTTTATACCCTAAACCGATTACTATTGACTTGCAGAGGGTATTTTTGTTTTGAATCGGCTTGAGGTATGTAGCGACAGGAGCAAGCAGTTCCGACTTGATACAGTTTTGGAATAATAAAAACATTTTTATTTGTTGTTTTGTCTTTGATCTTTATGTGAGCTCGATTCCTAAAATATCGAACTCAGTGCCTATATCGCGTAAGAAGAATAACCAAAAGTGGACCTGGATCTTAATAGGTCCTCATAAATAAAATTATGAGTAGAAGAATAATCAAAACTGTGTTAGCATAATTTTAATTTTAATTCTAAATACTCTCAAACATGAAAACAGGGATTAGTTGACTTTGTGAATGCTGATCCCATTTATCAATTTACTGTTCTTATACTATTGATAACATAAAGTATAGATTATAATAAACAGTGCCATTTTCTTTTTATTAGAGTGCAAGATATTTTTTATAAAAGAAAACACCTTAAGATGTAAGTCTCTCAATTGAAAAGTAAGGCTTTAAAAAACAAACACTTTTCTCATCTCTTTCTCATCTCTTCATGAAACAAATTACATAACTCTAGACTTAAAGGAACCATTTAGAAATATTAGTTATTCAGAATCGCTTCAGATGTAAGTATTCTTGCTAAGGCCAACAGTTACTTTCGATTATACAATAAAATTAAGGTATGGTAAAGTTGAAAAAGTTTTCAAATAGTGTGGAAACTAATTTTCTTCTAAATTTATTTTAGCAAATGAAAAATATGTAAATGGAACAAAAGTTTAGATATCAAATCATGTTTAGTTTTAGCATTGATAAACGTGATTAGCTTCTAATACTCTTTAACAAATGCAATCGCAGAGAGTGTAACTCGAAATAAATATTGAGAACGGCTGGGAAACATAAGTGGTAAGCAGGCTGGGACTTAAAATTGAAATCTCTGCTGCCACAAGGACACTGAGGTAAAAGACTGTGCTCCATCTGTCGAAGGGAGGCTGTTACTGTTTGCATACCAAACTGGCCCAACATCAAGGCTCAAGCGAGTTGCCAACGATTTGCTGTTTAAGATTCGTGACATGTCTGCCATCGAGGCCGTTGCGTATGCCACATACAAATGAGTCATTGTGGGGCACGTAGCCGCATGGCTGTCAATGGGTCAATGGGTCATCAGCAAATCAGAGCTTTATGCAGGATAGTAGTTGACAGTAGGCCGCAATTAATGAAGCTCCAACTGCAGTGCATTTACTAGAAGTTTATTTGAATCAGAAAACACGAAAAATTCCACAAATTAGCAAAGAAATTAAAAAGTAATTTCTGGCAAGGGGAATATAAGTGGAAAAAGTGTGAGCAAAAGATTTGTAATTGTCATTTGAAAATGTTGCGCATGCAAATCAAGCCGAGTCCAAGGCTCAACACGAAGACCAAGACCCAGAACTAAACCAGAAACGAAAACCAAACTGAGACCCGGTCTTTGGCCAGGGCCAGGAACAAAGTCACAGCAAAGCAGTTGATGAAGGCTCCACTGACAATGATGCCAACTGCTTGGCAGACAGAATTGAGAAAAAAGTAGAAACTTTTAATTTGATTTGCAGCATTTTAATGGATTTTAATGAAACGCAAACAGGCGAAAATGGCTGCAGCAGCAGCAGAAGCAGCTCCAGAACTTTGCCGAAAGGACACTTGAGGAGCATCTCTGGCAAAACTTTGACAAATGCCAAAGCGCGAAAAATTCACTTCACTTTATTTTGGGCGCATTTTTTTTAGCAACTTAGAGGCGACTCTCAACTGCGGCGCAACTCAAGCTGATGTGCACCATCCGGGCGGTACTTAATTGAAAATGTTTAAAATTCCATGACAAATTGCAGGCAAGCACACACACACACCAAATCAAAAAGAAGAAAGTAAAATAAATTATAATAATGCAAAATTAATTTCAATTACTTGCAGAACAACATGAATGTGACAGCTATGCTTCACGAGTGGGCGGTGTGCGGTGGGTGGTGGCAGGACGACATACTGCTAATTAAAATCACATAAATTACGCGCACACCATATGACAACACTTCAGCGAAATGATGCGTAATTTACAAAGGTTCCTTCATGTTCGCATATTTGATCAAAAGTCCAGCTAATTTGATTAGGCGTCAAGGCTCAGGCTCATTAAGTGGCCATCAGAAGTGGCCTTTGTTCGCCTTCATTTTGTTCTTCAATAGACTTTATTTTTTGTTTGGGGCTGCGCCTTTTTTGGGCTCCTCTTTCTGTTTTTTTGTATGGATTGGCCTATCCTGCCTTGGCTTGTAAGCGAGCTGGACAGAACTCATGAAAAATGTAGTGGAAACTAATTGCAACGGCATTGAAATTAATTATTTAACCCTTTTTATTGTTTAAGCTTTTGCCCATTGCCTTTTTGGTCTGGCCTTCGGTCTCGCTGGTGCCCCGGCCTTATTAGCATAATTAATTGTGCAAATTTACGTACTTAAACAAGTTATTATTTTAAATTAGCCAAGTACATTTCATCATCATGGCCAACCAACGAGTTCGCTGAAGTCTCCTGAGCATCAGCAGGACATGAGCAGGTGTGCAAGTGCACACAGTTTAGCCGAGTACTTGACTTTCTGTGGTGAATGCCAAAAGGGGAAGTCAAATTGCCATTAAATTCTTACGAGTCTTGCAGCATCTAGAAAGTGGCATTCATTTGAGTATTTGGCAGATTCTATTCTAAAACTATTTCTGTCAAATGGACAAGGAGTAGATAATAGATGTCTAAGTGAAGTGAAGCTGTCTCGGAAGCAACTAAAGAAGCTAGACAGAGCCAACATTAATTAGGTGGCTAAGATGTGAACAGAACAGTTTGATTATATTAAAAACGATCTTAATTACAACATTCATTGTGAGCATCCAGGAACCAGAGTACATTCTGGAGAACTGTACGGACGTCTGAAGGACTCTCTACTAGGATAAAAGATCAATACAACGATTTGGTTAATTTAATAACAGTTTATCAAAGCGATTTAGTTAATAAGTAAACCAATTTGGTTTTTTTCTAGATCATTTTAAATATTAATGGAGGGCTCTTAAGCCAGGGGCTTTACAAGTGTTAAGACTGGACAATGGGCTATGACTCAATGACAGATTGAATGTACAATAGACTAAATGCCAGGATTTCATAATGGACCCAGCAGAACAACGAGGTTCTGGGTTTGAGTCCCCGGCTAGTGTGTGACTAGAAGTAGTCAGAGCTATTTAAAAACTAATGCAGATTATTTTTAGCTGCATATATACGTAAGCTTGTACTATAAAAATAATTACTGTAATTTTTAAAAATATAGTTCATTCAATAATAATGATAAGTCGAAAGCAAGTGCCAACTGTCCGTGTTTGGCAGTTATCGTTGATTTTTCTTTACTATCGTAAGTTTTCTAGTTGAAAATTTTAATTTTATATTAATGAGCTCATTAGAGTTCAACAATCCTGTAAGTTTTATAACATTTATTTTTTAAGCAATTTTTTTATTTTCCTAAGACGGATTACAAATAAATACTTAGTTAGGGGAAATATTTATTTTATTTTCATTTTCATTTGAATTTTCTTTGAAATTATTATTGACCACAGCAGCTTTTAGATACGCAAATAAAATAATTACAAAGCGTACTCCATAGAAATAAATTAGGATTATTATCCAATAAAAGAAGTTTTCTCTTTCTTTTAATCTTTCTCGATTACTTACCCTTTTAATCGATTACTTACCCTTTATTTATATAAATTTAATGCCTTTCTTGGCACAGCTGCAATCGTTGTTTTAAATAAAAGAGCCAACTACGTTAGTTACTGGCTAGTTACGGACCCTGACTAGTCACACACAGTTCATAAATTCTAATTAAGAAGCGCATTGTATACCGCAGCAATTAAAGTTCGTTAATCTGTCAGTAATGTCACAGATTAGCGCAATATATATGCCATACTGTTACGCAGCAGTCGTACCTTTTTTTTGCTACCACATAAATTAAAAAAAATATTTATTTTAATTGTGTGCAACAAATAAAAGGCAAAAAACCTTAACAAAATTGTTTGGCTTCGTCAGTGACTGGAAATATTCGAAAAAAAAAAATTAAAACAACACACAAATGTATTTTTAATTTTTTATTGAGTTTTCTTGTTTTTATTTTTTATTTATTTTTTTGTTTGTTATTATTTTGTATTTGAATAAAATAAAACAAGTTCACAACCAAAAGATGTGCAAATGAATAGGCGAATCAATTTATACACATTGTAATACTCATATTGTATATAATTTTTTATTCGCTTTTTGTTTGCACTCGGCTTTATTTTAATTGCTTGCTGGATAACAAAAAGTGATTAACAAGTGCCCGACTTTGTATTTTGTTTGACTCTTCAATTTAATATATCTAGTTACAATGTTCTTTTTTTATTTAAGCATTTCTTTATGTCTTTAATTTAATTAAATTAAATTTAGTTTTTTTTTAGCTTCCATCGGGTAAATGCTTTGTTAAAACTATTTGATCTGATCTGAAATAATTTCAATGCTGTTCACTTTTTTTCGCTTTAGTTTGGCAGTCAGTACAAGTTTTTTGGTTTCACGTGGATTGTTCTTGTACATTAATAGTGGTTGGCTTATAGTTCTATTTCTAGTAGCTTATTAATATGAACATTTTTTTGAAGTTAGTTTCGCTTATTTCTGTGTGAGTTTTTGCATGTATATACTTTTATTCGAGCATTATTAAAGTGCGTACATTCCATGCACAAACTTTAAGTCCTTTTATGTCTATATTTTGTAGGGGCTATGGCAGCATGATTATTATAACTTTTAGTCCGTTTGCCTCGGTTTTTTGTTTTTGTTTTTTTTTTTAAACGTTTTAAAATTGTATTTACAGCTTTTATGTTAACTAGCCTATACATATCGCTATGTTCATAATCATTTTTACAACACATGCATAATCCACAGAAAACATTACATGCGGAGTTTTGCATTCTTTTTTTTTTTTATTATTAATATTTTTTTTTAATTTGCATTTAATCGTTTTTGTGAAAAGTGTTTCATGTGCATAAAAATGTGTGTAGGTTTGTGTTGATTATAATTAGATTTAAAAAATGTTTACATGTACATTAAAAATTCGTGTTTGCTCAACTTTGTGACCTTATCAAGCAAATTGAACACCTTAATAATTCAGTTGTTTCTGTTGAGTGCAGTTTTTTTATTTAATATATTATTATGTTGTAGGCTTATTTGTAATTTGTAATTGATTTTGAAAAAAGACAGTGAACACATTTGGCTACCCGGCGAGGAGATCCCAAAATGTCAATATGTATAAATGCCATCATAAGTAAAAAAAACAACAATTTGCTTAAATAACAACAGCAATAACCCATTAAAAATAGAACATAGCCCTTGCATTAAATATAAACTTATGTTAGGCAATAATATATATATGGGGATATGGATTATTATTTGTAATGGAAGCCTTAAGTAAAATATAACTATTATTCAAATAGAAAATGTATAATAAATGTTGAAATAAAATTGGATTTATTAAACAATTTTACAAATTGAATTGAATTCATTTGAGTTGCGCTTCAACCTTAATGCATTAAATGACTTCATTTCCTGTTCTGATTTTGTCTCTAATACACACTTAATATATTTGTTTTTAATATATATATAGGGTGTATGTGTTTAGTATGCTGACTTTCCACGCCTCCTACAACTGACCCGCCCTTATTATGTACAAGTGGCACAAACAAACATAAGTTTGCCCACATAGCCGGCTCTTGCCATATGAATTGCCCATTACCTTGAGTCCATTTCGGCTGGTCATCCTTATTAGACATCTCTACTTACTACCTAACTAATTTGTTGATATAGTTGCCAAAGTTTCCGTCGCCTGAGACCAAGCCTGAAGCAATTCCGTAACCGATGTGAATGCTCATGATTCGCGTTGTGAATATTTTGTGGCTAGAATTAACACACAAAGACTCGAAACTAAGAAAGTCCTTTGCCAGTGGCAGCTTCTGGAGTCTGCAGCAGATGAATCTGTGAAACAAAGGTAAATAAATGCAGAGAAATGGGAACGGATCTATAAGTTATAAGCTAAGTGCATCCAAGATGAAACAGAAAAGATATGATAAATTGCAGTAATATATAGGACCAATCGAAAGGATATATTGTATTAATTACAATAAACTGTATTCAGTATTATAAAGTATTCTGATATAAAGCCACACCTAGCCGAATCTTTAAGAAAAATCAATTGTCATTTAGCATTAATAGATATATATTATTCTAATACATATTCACGATTGTATTTATTTTCAATATCGTTCTGTAATGGCTTTCTTTTTTGTAATCTGTTAAATGTATTCACAATCTTTATAATTTATTGATTAATCCACTGGAGATTCTGAAACTGAAACTTTAAGCCAGTGACTTTCAAACTGTGATTAGGAAATACTGACAATCCCACTTTGTGGAAGTTTCATTATGATGTAAGCCTCATAAGAGACTCGTTTGCAACCCATGCTTAGATTTAATCATTTTTTATAGAAATAAAAAAGATGCGTAACACAATTTGGGCTTACTATATAAAGAGAAGCTGAGCCATAAGTGGGTTTATAAATTGATGTACTCACTTGTGATTGCGTGTCTCAGCATTTGATTGTTCAAATTATCAAATTCCGTGACGGATGCACTGAGCGTGGTCTCGCGGCGCAGCTCCGGATAGTTTTCGATTTCCGCAACGCACTTAAGCTCGAGTATCTTACTGACCAGATAGAAGCGGTGTCCCTGCAGATAAAAGTGCACTTGGAGTCGCTGTCGGCGCAGTATATAGTCGTGGGCGGGTATGCTCGTGTCGATGCTTGGCTGCAACTCCCCCAGCATTGGCTGCAAAGAGTTGTGATTGAGGAGAATTCCAGTGGGTTAATACTCGCTGTGTGTATGTGTGTGCGTGTGTGATTGTGGGGGGATATGTGCTTACCTGCTCTCCATTGATATACCAAGTGAGCTTTGTGGGCAAACTGGAGTAGTCCGAGGAGCAGGTGGCACTGAGAAACTCCTCCATGCGATACATCGAGTTGAAGCCCTCTATGAGGGGGTCACTTTGCGGCAAGGCTGCGTAGATGCAACAAATGATAGACAAATTAGCCACAAATGAGTTAAGTGGTTTACGGTTTGTGCTTCTGCCTCACCTGCGACCGTCATGTTGTCCTCCTTGGCGGCCAGCTTAAAGTGCGGCGCATCCCCGCTCACCTCGCACTTGAAGTTGCCCGTGGACTTTGCGCCCAGCAGGCTAAGATCCACGCGGCACGTGGACTCGTTGCAAAAGTACTTGCCATCGAGCACTTGAATGCCGGCCACGGGAAATGTTAAGTAAACCGGACGCATCAGCGGCGTATATCTAAGGAAATTATATAAGCTCCAAGCTGACACCATAGAAACAATAATCGACTTGTCTACCTGAAGAACTCAAGGCGGTCCTTGTACCACTTCACCGAGTTCAAGGTGTGGCCGCTCATATCGTAGCTGCAGGACAGCGTTACATTGTCCCGAAAGTCCACTATCTCCGGCACGCTGATATCCGTAACGAAAAGCGCTGAAATCTTCTGCATGTCTGTCGAATTTGAAAGAAGCGTGAAATGTAAGTTTCAATCAAGCTAAAAAATTCGTTTTTCGAGTTTTTAATTCTAATCTATGATTAACAATCAAATTTAATTTACTTTAAGACTGTAATTTATATTGAAAAGATTGCTAACCAAGCTGGTTAGAGTCCAAGATTTCAGTACTTTTTTTTTTTCGAAAAATATTTTGGTTAACTCTTAAAAGCATTTGAGATAGTCCCGCAGCATAAAAAACTTGCAAATATGCCTAACCAAATCTAGAATCTAGAAGGACAGGTTCATGATTGAAACCAAGGAGTAGGGAACCATGAACCATGAACCGGACTAACGGCCCCCCTGGTTTTAAGTAACAACATTTGGACAGGCGCTGCAGCCACAAAGCAACATTTAAGTTTCGTGTCTGCATTGCAATGGGCTGCACAACATTTTTTGTTGCCACCAACCAGGTGCAGCTGCCACCAAGGGAGGCAGGTTAGCTAGTTGCATCGAATAAATTTGAAAATTTCATGCAATGCATATGCAAAATAGGCACAACAAACTGCGCCACATTGCAACAAGCATATGTATAGGTCTCGGTTTGTGGCATGTGGCGGCTGGGCTGGGGCTGCCAGCGATAAGCGAAGCGGCAACATATGCAACATCTGGTTGCTGTGCGGCAGCAAAAATTGATAAGAAATGCGAACCAAAAACTGTCAAGCAGCTCGACTTATGTGTGTGTGCATGTGTGTGTGATAGTGTGTGTGTTGGTTACACATATATGTTATGTGGCCCAAGCGCAGCACAGTTAATTACAAAGATATCCAATTGGTAAAAAAATAAACTATAATTATTTTCTGACTGTTCGAAGCTGCCTGTCAACCTTTTTCTGGATACTATTGGTTTATTTATATACATTTTACTATCCATTTCTAATATTTGCCACGTTTATCAAAACTGCCAATTATGTATGTAGATTTAAAATGTTAGCAAAAGACAAAAACTTGTGCTTTCTGCTGCTTCAAATGTTAATATACCATATGCAAATACGCTGCTAATTAAGCCACACTTTTTATTTGATGCTGGCTAGCACATTTACTACCTTTACACACACACACACACACACACACACACACACACACACACACACACACACACACACACACACACACACACACACACACACACACACACACACACACACACACACACACACACACACACACACACACACACACATAAACTCAAGGCAAGCGAGTTCTGTGTGTGGCTAGATAAATTTACATATGAATTTGGCAAAGGACGCGCCGGCACAAGTTTGGTAATAAATTCATTTAAAGATGCTCGAGACATTTATGCAAATATAAATATATGCATATATATACTGTAGGTATATAAATACACACATATATATACATAAATATATATATATATATATATATGTGGTTATTTGTATGGGCACCCATTCAGGCGGTTCTACTGTTAAGATTCCCGATTTGTATGCAACAAAAATAATAGTATTTGCATAGTCTACCATATAATAAAATCAAGAGATAATGCAGCTATGCATATATCAAGTAAATTGTATGTTTTATGAGGGAGAGTGGGATAAAGTGCGAGAAGGGGAGAGAGAGCGAGAGAACTGAATGCAGATTAAAGTTGAATGGAAAATATTTAATTCCATTAGCCAAGTTAAAACAGCCCGCAACGCGCGTTTGTAAACTAGGTGTAATATATTAAACAAGTAAGAGGTTCTAGTCGGGAGCTCCCGACTAGGGGAACCTGTTCTTCCAACATCAAATGCATATGTATATATATTCTATTTTATAAGCTATATGTCAAGTTTGGTGACTCTAGCTCTTATTATTTACCAAAATTGCCCAAAAAACAGGATATCGATATCTATTTGTATCGATTGCTTGGAAACGGAGTAAGTTATCGATTATCGGAAACAAACTCGATCTGCGCGGGAACTAGGAGCATCTACATCTAAAATTTCTTAAATTTCTCTAGCTCTTATAGGTTTTGAGATCCTTGCGTTCATACATACGGACGCACGGACGGACAGACAGACGGACATGGCTAGATCGACTCGTCTATTGGCGCTGATCAAGAATATATATATACTTTATGGGGTCGGAGATGCTTCCTTCTGCCTGTTACATACATTTGGATTTTGCACAAATACAATATACCCTTATACCCATTTTTAATGGGTTCAGGGTATGAAAACGTGTCAATTCAACATGTGTGTGCGTGAAATTGTATGAGTGTGTGTGGCAAACGATTTATAAAGTCCCTGGCAATGTGCGTTCCTTGTTAAACGTTTGAATGAATGGCCCCGAATGTGCTTCGAGCGCGGTTTCAAGTGAAATATGTCAGCTGCATTTTGCACAGGACCAAAGTTTTCGTATGCTCTGCCAAAATGTTGTCGCTTTAGTTTTCTTAATAAAGATTTAAGAAACCCTAGATCCTAATGCTAAGCTTAGTTAAGAGCTTAAAAAACATGGCTTAGTTAAAAGCTTTTAACATGGGTTTTCTGTTAGAATTGTGAAAAGCCACTAATTTGAATGAAATCAAAACTAAAATATAATAATTATTAAATAATAATTATACATATTAAATAATTATAATAATCTTAGTAAAAATCTTAATAAAATAGAGGTAAAAATAAAATAAATAATAAAAGTTCAGCCGTTATTTGACTTAATTTAAGCTGTTGAGTTTTTTTCTCTATTTGTATGCAGCACACAGCGTATGCGTAATATTTGCATTTAATTTAATGTCCAGTGCAGAATGTGTTGTGTTATTTTCTGTTAAATGCAACTGAAACTCATATCGTTTCTTAATTATTTACTTATTTACATCTCGCATAAGCAAGCTCCCCACATAACAAACATAGCTGATCCATTGCATGAAAATAAATGTCTAGGATACGTCATCTTTTCGACAGCTAAATAAAATCGAATTTAAAAAATGTATTGAAGCGTCAGCAGCGCGAATGTCTGAAAATTGCAGTGTCGGTTTGCCACTGGGGCAAATGGCAGCTCATTTAATGCGCTGCAAATTAATTGCCCCATTGCCATTGGCAATTTATATGCCAGAAGGCGATGGAGGAGATGCCTTTGGCAAGCTGCCTAATTGCGAACATTTCCGAAATATTAAGTTTAAACTGCACTCAAGCTGCTGCTGCAGTAAAGCAAAAGTTGCGGCTGCACAACTTACCAAGTGCCAAAAGGCAGCGTCAGCAGCATCAAAAAGCAAAGGAAAACTGCGAACGAAAATGAATGAACGGAAAATGCAACTGCAGTGCAACTGCACTCGCAGCAGTTGAAATTATGGCAAAAGTCATTAAAAGAGCAGCCAGCCACGAAGCCTGATGGCCAGCAGTAGCAGTAGCAGTCGCAGTCGCAGTAGCAGTAGCAGTCGCAGAGCCCGAAGCAAAAACTTTGTCAATATTGATTTGCGGTTCAGCTGAAGGCAAAACAAAAATAAAATAAAACGAGAAAAGTAAACAAAAACAAAATTAATATAATCTGATTGCAAGCGGAGATGAAAACAATCAAACGCAGCAAGGCGCATTACGCATACGCCGCGTGGCCAGCAAATGATTTAAGCAGCTCACTAACTCGCACGCCCGCCCTTATTACAATATGTGAAAGTTGCAATCAGAACAGAGAAAAAAGAGTTAAATTCAATAAACAGTCAACATTCACTTACCAATTAAAGTGCAGCTGAAGATAAACAGCAGCCAGGCGTAATCCATTTTTTGTATTTGCTCGGAAAATTGTTTGAATAAAATTAATTGATATGGCGTTGCGGGCGGCAGTCGATTGTTGTTCTTGTTGTTATTTTATGCTTTATGCTTGGCCACACTGTACAGAAAATATATTTATATATATATATATACAGAAGTCGTAGTGACATAGTCAGCGTTAGTTATTTATTATTATTTTGTATCTGCCCGTCGATTGAATTGTTTAATATTTCAATAGCAATCGATGGCACAAAGGCCAAATGGAAATACAGAGTAGCTTCAAGCCAAGTTAAATGATAATGGAACGTCTGGCAGAGGTGCAGAGGGACGGACAGGGAATCTGAAGCGAGGGAGAGAAAGAGAGGGCGAGTTGAATGGAAAATGAAATTAATTGAATGCAGTGTCAAAGGCGAGTCTGCAGCTGTAGCTGTAGAGAAATAAAAACACACACTACTAAACCAATACATATATCTATATGCATATATATATTTATGTATATATATATAACATGGATATGTGTATATGACATCAACACAATTGCAAACTCATGCAGAAAAGTTCAAAGGATGTGCTCGCCGTTTGGCTGTGTTTGTCGTTTTATAAATAAATAACAAACATTTGGAAAATAAAAATACAAATAAAGAAAAACACGAGCAGCAGCAAAAATAAGTAAGTGGCATCTGTATGAAAAGGGAAAGGCACAAAGGGCATCGAGGCAGTTGGGAAGTGGAAAACGAGTGAAAGCACAACAACGAGGACAACAAAACAGGAAACAAGGGCGCTAGCTGGGCGTGGTGTGTCTGTGTGCGTGTGTGTGCGCTTGTCAACTTAAATAATTTAAATGTCGAATTCAAGCGAAGTCATGTGCTTAATATTTGAGAATGTCTGCCACGCCCCCGCTGCCGCAAGGCAATCTAACTGTAATGCACACGCCCTTACGCTTTTAGGAAGCACGACGGAAACGGCCGTGCCGCACTCAATTAGTCAGTTTGTCCTGCACATTTGCTTAGCCTCTATTTAACTTCATTATAGCTGTGAGTTTTTTTTCAGTTTATATTTGCATTTATTTAAAGTGTCACTCACAATATTTCTGTTATATATAAATGCAACTTTTATGGTAAATTTATCATAATTATTTATTAGTTTTTTGGTTTGTTTTTTAATTGGCAGTTTGAATGTTTTTTTATTTAGGCTGGACGCAGCGCTCTCTAAGGCATCTCCGCACGGCTTCGAGTTTACGAACTGACTGAAGCTGCAGCAGCAGCAGCAGCGCGAGAATCATGTCTTCTCGTCGGCCTCATCGTTGGCGTCGTCGGAGTTGGCGTCGTCGAAGTTGGCATCGTCGTCATCGACGTCGTCGTACTCGTAGCTGTCGTTAATGCTGCAGCAGCGACGATAGCGTCCTGCTCGTGTAATTGTAATGCTGCGGCTGCTGCGATGCTCAGCATCTGGCACGCTCGTCCACGCGTTGGCCCATTACAGCAAGAGGTTAACAGAAAAGAGCTCTTAACAGAGCGCCAAGAGAGCAACAGGCACTCATTTGTAGCTTTGTGGCTGACTGTTAGCGCCTGCTGCCGCTGTTAACATTAACAGCTGCTAGCACTGTTAGGCAGCATCAGATTTAAATGAACAGCAGCCGGCGCTGTAAAGGACCCTATTTGCACTGATAAGTCTTTTGTTGTTAATAAGCTAATAGTCAATTAGTTTATAGTTTGCAGTTACCTGTTTATGGCTATTAGCATATTTATGGCTAGGCAACTTTTGACAACAACTTGACAGCATTTTAAACAGTGACATTTTGTCAACGAAATTGCATTTAATTTAGTTTATGTAAGTTTTACGCTTGTTTTCAGTGCGGGTTGTTAAGGCAACGATAGTTGCCAGTTAAATACGGCCCCGACTGCAGCTGCAGCTGGCTGTGAAAATATAACGTGCAGTTGCAAAAGATACTGAAAAAAATAAAACAGCAGCAGCAGCAGCGTTGACGGCAACGAAGCCAGCACAAAGTCATCTTATCATTTCATGAATAATGCAGGGATTTGTTAGGGACACATGACTGGAATTTTACGCAAAAGTTGTGATGATGCTGATGCTGATGCTGATGCTACTGCTGCTGATGCTGATGCTACCAACCGCCAACCGACACGCAGGCTAACACTATACTTGTTGTTGTTTGTTACACTATAACTGCACGTTTGCTAGCCACCCCTCCACCACTCACCGCTCCTCTTTACTCTAGCCGTATTCCTGGTTTGGCTGCGGCAATCAACAGAAAATTGCAGATTTTAAATTCAAAGCATTTTCGTCGTAGTCGCTTTTAAGCTCACTTCTTTGCTCGCCTCTGCTCTACCAGGACACCGCCTGCCGCACCCCCACTAGCACTCCCCGCCCCCCACCGTTGCTGTGCGTGCATAAAGCAACTTAATTTCAACGAATAATTTCTGATGCTAAAATATGAATATTAAAACAAAAGCTAGCGCTTGTGCATATGCTACAGTACTCGCTCTCTCTTTCTCTTTCACGCTGCTTTCCATGCACAGCGCTTCTTTTGAGCGGAAGTAAGTCTGTTGTAAATGGCATTTCCGGCACATTTCGACACACGTGTCTGTGTGAAGACACTGCAGCTACCTGTTCACAGGCTCAGCTACTTATTTACTTCTTCTTCTCTTCTTCTCTCTCTACTTTTTTATTATAAATATTCCCATTTTCGACGCCAGTCACGTGACAACGCAAACTTTTCGCCATAAAAAAAGGTGCAACAGCTAAAAACCAGCAAAAAATGTTGCAGCTTCAAACGTGTGTGTGTGTGAAAGTTTCGCTACAAATAAATCACATATTTTAAGAATTCATAACTTTAAGTTTGCTTCATGACTCCTGTTTGTGCATACGCCATAAACCAAGTGCATTACAACGCGGCGTATGCGCAACATTTGCAATTCACATGCACCAAAGTTTTCGCGGTTGCAACATGTCAATTATTGATGCCCGGCAGGACACAAGCCACTTCAACATAAAAGCTACTCATAAATTTACGAGAAAAAAACGCTAAATTCAGCTAAAGGTTTTATTGAAAGTATTTCAAAAATATATTGAAAAAAATGCTGTACTTAGTGAATGAGTTGGCCATGTGGCAGAATAATTTAAGTAAATAAAAACAAGCAATCGGTTTCAAAGGGAGAGTGTAAGGACCTCTTTAATCCAAAGCCAAGGCCTTTAATAGCTAGCTTGTTTGAGGACCTGGCCTAAACATTTCCAAATTTATCCATTATATTGTATTCGTATGTTTATTTTTAATTGATATATTGTGACACTCATTGGTAAAATAATAAGCCCTTGGATCCGTCCAGTACTATAGTACTTTATAAAATTGATACATAAATAGTTTGTGTATATATGTGATGTAGTTGGCTGCTAAGAGCTCTGATGCTTGCTAAAACATTTGGATTCTGTCTTGCGTGAGTCGCCCGACATTCAAAAATAAATTAGAACTAAAAGCTATATTTGAATTTGATAAACACACTACAAATAAGCTTACCTTTTGAAAGCAACCATAATTTAGAAAGTAAATATAAGAAAGCCAAGGATTCGCATAAAATATAAAGAATCTCAGAACTTAAATATGAACATATCAAATTTGAAAAACTTACCTAAATAAGTTTTTTTTTTAAGTTTTGTAAAATAGGATAATGGGCAGCATTAAACAATTGAGCCTTTCTGAAACATTTTTATTATACACTCATTCTTCCCATATTTCTTTTCTTATAAATAATAATTTATTTTTGATTTTAAAAGAAGTTGGCACAAGTTCCTAGAATGTTATTCACTAAGTGAAGCATTGTTAAAGGGTTTTATAATATTTTTCTCTTTTTAATTTTCCGTATTTAGTTCCTTCAAAAATAAAATACATCAAATATAGTGCAATAAAAAGTTCCAATATAGTTAATTATCCGGCGACTTGATCGCTCAGACTCAAGATTCATATAACATTAACACATATATTTATTGAGAGAAATATATATCATTTAATCGTCAAGCCCGTGCCACTGACACAAATAGAAGGTATACGCGGCATATTAAATTTAAGACCCCCAATTCTTCAGCTGCACGTTGCATGCCACAAGGAGCGACAATCAGGTTATCTTTGCCACGAGCTAAGTGGTGGTAGCAATTCGCCTGTCGCTGGGGCCACCTTAATGAAAAACTAAATTGTCAATCAGCCGTGAATTGAATGAAATGAAGTGCAAAATTACAATTTCATCCAATTTGCAATTAACTCAATGAGAAGATACAATTTTTAGTGAATTTTTTTTTTATTTTCATTTTCAAATTATTCCAATGGAACGCACTTACAACTGAGTGTGTCGGTGGTGTCGGTGTGTTGAGTGCTGCACACTTTCACTCTACGCCACAACAACAACAGAACCACTTTGCGGTTGTACAGACCGCTGAAAACATGACAGAAACAGCTAAAGGTCTGACGAGGGGCGGGGCAGCCCAATGAGAGCTGCTGCTGCTGCTGACTGGGGACAGACGAACAAATCGAGCGAGTTGCAAGCTGCGGACCGGCCAAGTTACAGTCGCGCTTCTTGCAACATGGCGTTGCTCTCACCTTGCCCCATTCAGCGAGGATCTGGCTGCAAAAGTGCAAGTTTAATTGCATTGGCGAGTAACTAGTTAATGGCTGAAATTGCAAATTGAAATGGTGACAAAGCAATTGAGGTCAAAAACTCCCCGAATAGCTGCAGTAGCAGCGGCAGAGGCACCAGTGGCAGCAGCAGCAGCAGTAGCAAGTGGCAGAAGGGGCGGGCCAGCGCTAATTACAAACGGACATCGCTGCCAATGGGGTCAGTTGGCAGTTGTCTGTAGACCAATGCAACATGGAATCAAATAAAAAAAGAAAGACAACATCAACAATAACAACAACAACAACAGCAACAACAACAAGAACAGCTGCGAACCGTGTGAAATGTCAAAGTTGCAAAATGGCACTAAAAACATTTACAAATTGATTTTTTGTTGCCGGTCGCAGTTGCTGGCTAAAAATATATGTTTTTGCATATGAATGGCGCGCAAAACCGCAACGGGACCTGATTGCCAATCGCACAGACACACACACACACACACAGGCAGACAGACTGTCAGACACACACAACTAATGCATTCAATAGCACATTTTTCGGGGCACAATAATATAATGCCCATAATAAAATGGCCATTTGCATGTTCATTTTAGCCAGCCCGACAGAAGCGCAAATAAATGCAACTAAAAATTGCAGTGTCACGGCAAGTTGTTGTTGTTGTTGTTGCAGTCTTTGCTGTGGGGAAATTAACATTTAACATTTAACATTCGTTGCTTAGTTGACCAAC
Source organism: Drosophila novamexicana (assembly GCF_003285875.2). Lineage (NCBI taxonomy): Eukaryota > Metazoa > Arthropoda > Insecta > Diptera > Drosophilidae > Drosophila > Drosophila novamexicana. The sequence continues at coordinate 1,993,156 of NW_020824808.1, read as the reverse complement.
ACCCTAAAATCGTGTTTTAATGCATTGACAATTTTTATTTTGGCTGCCAACGCTGCGTATACGCAATACCACAACATTTATGCTGAAATTAATGGGAGGGCTCAACTGCCTTATGGGCGTGGCAGCTAAAATGTACAATTTTTAAAGCAACTCCATATATATTTGTAGACTACAGTCCGACTTCCATATAATGCACAAGCAACACTCACTCAGAATTAAATATTTTTAACAAAATTATTTACAAATTTTCTATATAGTGAAAATATTGTTTAATAATTTTACATTTATTAATTTTTTTTGAAAATAAATCATTTTTTACTTACAACTATACATAACAAACGTTTCGAAGAAAACTTCAAAGCTTTTTTCAAATGTAGTTTAAGATTTCAAAATAAGTTTGTTTATTCAGATTGTAGTCAGCTTTTAAATGTAAAATGTGTTTGCACTCACTATTTTCTCAATAATAAGCCTTTCTTCGATACCCTTCGCGTTTGTTAGCGGGCTAGTTAGACTGTATTCCCCGGCTTGCTATTAAATACAAATTACTTTGCCAAAAGCGCATATGTTATGGGTAATTGTAAAGAGTTTAAAACGAGGCCCAGATGACATCGGGCTCAAATGAAGCCACCCACAATTAAGCTGCAGATTAATAACTGACAATTAAACTCGGGCCGGCAATCAGGTGGACGGCAACCAAATTTAACAAGCACTCGTATTTACATATTATTGCGTGAAATAAAAGAATAAAAAATGAAAATCAAACGAAGAACCTGACGCACATTTCAATCAAACAGAGGTGTGCAAATTATTCGAGCTGTGCGCAGAGGAAACGGAAATTGTAGCGCGTTCTGGTGCAGTTGCGTATATGAGTTTGTGTGTGTGTGTGTAAATGTGTGTTTCTGGTGTACATTGCAGGTGCACTCGATGCTGTTGTAAATTGCTCTTGATTTCGATATTTCAATCAACGATGCGCGCAGTTTGTTGAGCTTTTTGCATATTTTATGCAATTTGAGTGAACGGGCTGCGAGCAGCTGGCCACAGGCACAACAGCAGCAACAAGAGCAGCAACAACAACAACAACAATAACAACATCATCATTAGATGAGGCGTGTCTCCGCCATGCTGGCGACATTGAATCATTGATTCAGCAAGTACCTGTTAAGAGCCACAGCCGCATTTTATTTTCGGGCTACATTTCGATTTACAGCTGGCCAAATGCCCAGAACCAGGTTGAGCCAAGAGCTCAGCACTTGTGTTCATCATTCAGTCTCTCTCTCTCCCCCCCTCTCTCTCTCTCGCTCGCTCTCTCTCACTCTCTCTCTAGCACCATCTCTGTCGTATTGTCTGGCTGTTTGGCTCTCGCTTCTGCATATTTTGAATGAGCGCATTTCGATCACGTGATTGAGATTTTTACATTTAAAACGTGACTGAAATATTTTGCAGCCTCTCGTCAGACTTAATGCCTACTCGGCAAGCCGGGCATCATTTTTGGGGCCCGCCACTTGCAATGGAATTTATTCAATACTGCTTCAATGATGTGCCCTGTGGCCAAGCCGAGTCAGTCGAGTGTGGCCGCCTTTTATTATTATTATTTTTATGTGCTGTTCTTCCACTTTTGTTCGAGCTCCCGCTACTGCGCCATCCGCTACCTTTTTTCTTTTTCAATCAATAACAAATAGCAAGTGTTAACTAGATTTAAATAATGCATTAGCCAGCACAGTGTGTCCCCAATATGTGCGACAACATTCTCAGTAAGGGCGTTTAAATATTTCAGACAACTCCTGAAATTCAATGGGCAGCTGGAAGGGACAACACTGCAACTGCAACTGCAACTGCAACTGCAACTGCAGCTGCACTTTGCACTTAATTTATGCATGAAATTTATATTCCATTTATGGATATTTTAATGCACAATTAATTAGCAGCCAATTTGTATATTAATGCCATCCAAATGTCTGATATGTACCCTGATTTAGCAGACATGAAAATAGTTCAGCCAGCAGAGCCTATAGCAATTGTTCTTGCCAAAGATGCATTCTTCGCTTAATACAATTGTGCAAAAGTCGAAGTGGAAGAGGGCTTTAAGCGTGACAGGTATTATTTATAGTAGCTAATATAAAGCCTGGAACGAATTGCTGCTCGTCAGATAATTTTCTCTTACAAAACTAAAAACTATAGGTCTTGGAGCAGGTTGTCATGGTGGCCACACCACGCACAGTGGGGCCGAAAAGAAGCACAAATCAAAATTTTCACAGTTAATAATTTCAAAATAAATAACTAATAAGAAATCCAATAATTTGTTATCAATCAATATTAATTGATATAATAATATTAATCTATTATATACACTTCAAATTTTTGCAAGCGGTCATGATTTTTGCAGTGAGAGTAGAAACGCTCGATATGGCTGAGTTTGATGAAAATATTTTTGAAAACAGAATATTTTGCCATTTAAGAGCCTACTATTGGCCCCATCTTTACTATACCATCTATATGATATAGTGATACAATGTTCATTAGATTTTGCATGCATGTAGAGGCTATTGTTAATAAATGTCATAAATATATGTTCATAAATGCCAAGTTTGAGTAAGATAAATTGAGAAACAAAAAAAGTTTTCATACTAGAACGTGATTTACCAATTATACCTTTCGTAGTTATATTATACAGTGGACGGATATGGCCGGTTCGGACAAATGAATTTCCTGCATAAGAAAGAGAGACCTATGTCCAGTTTCAAGTCGTTTTATAAGAGAGAGACTAGTTCGCATAGATAGAAACAGGCGGGCTTGGCAACTCGGTTGTTGATGCTTATATAGAGTGTATATTATTTGTGGAATCAGAGATTTCTCCTTATATGTGCTACACATCTTATGACCACTTTATAAACCCCTCTACAAGGACATGCTTCAAGCCATAAAGTCCTATTGGAAAATCAGGCTTAAGCCTTGAATTAATAAATGCTATAATATAACCAGGTTCGACCCGTAATACCACCTGAAATTTTATATAAAATATATATAATATATATATATATTTTATATAAAATTTCAGGTGGTATTGCGGGTCGAACCGTATATATATTTCATGATATAAACTAGCAGAAAGACACCAAAAATTATACTCTGCTGCCATCATTTATATACAATATGTGCTTGAAATATAGTCTGTCTAGTCCTTGCAAGCACATAGAAACATACCAAAAAGACAAAGAGATTTGAGCAAAAACAAATCAAGTCGTCAAATAGCAATTTGTTGACCTAATGAAAAGAGTTATGTTTCATTTTATTTTTCCCATTTTTTGTGAAAATCAAATTGCAATCAAATCTAAAAGGCTTAGCTTAGATAATGACAGTTCGGGCAAATATAAAATTTTCTTCCAATACATAAATTACACAAATATTTCAGTGCAACAATGCACATCAGTTGTGTGTGTGTGTGTGTGTGAGTGATACAGGAAATGTTTTTGCCTTGGCAAATACACAAATTTTGGCAGGCACTTCACTCAGCCAAGTGTGAAAACTGAAAGCCAATAAAAGGCATTTTCAAGAGTTTTAAGTGCATAAAACAACTCGACGCAAGCGACGAGCCTCATGTGGCAGGCAATTAATTGAAATTGGTTTTATGTGGACAGCTTCAACAGCAACAATAACAACATCATGCCGAATAAATGCCAGATGCAACATTTTCTTTCTTTTGCATTTTCTTTTTACTTTGCCCAAACATAAGCAGCATAATTTACATGGCAAACAAGCTGATAAATTTTAACTTGCAGTTAAAGTTAAAGTTAAATAAAAAAGTAGTTGAACAAGCAAAGGAAAAGGCCCCAAATGTGGCACTGTATGCAAATGTTGCAGGCTGTAAATAAAATTTAATGAAATCAGGCAATAAACTTGTAACTTTCTGATTTACAGTGAAGACGATTGCAGCGAGCTTGTTAGCCAAGTATCTCAGTTTGTCTCAGACGAGAGTTTTTATGGTTGGCTAGAGGAGGCGGCTAAGCGCGTTGGGCTGGGATGGCCTTCTTCAGTGGCTGCGTAATTTCAACATTGGCAATTAAAATTTCGTATGAGTTGCTTGCAATCAGTGCACAAGTTCCCAGCACCACGTACACACACACACACACGCACTCACACGCACTCACACACAAACACTTACACATGCGCACACATACACGACAATCTCAGCTGGTGTCTGCATAATTTAAGGCATACATTTAGGCTGCCATCGCTAGACTGCTCAAACCATCCTCAGCGCCTGCTGTAACAACTGTGTGATAAATGCCTGGCACACCAGCAAGCACACACACTACACCGCACCATACGACACCACACCATACGCACACACACATACAAAACTGCTGACAGTTCACCAACAATTTTCAGAGCATTCCATGCTTGTTGCAATGATTGCCGTCTTGGATTTGGCTCCGGCAGCAGCCGCTTGATTATGGCTCCGACCCAGACCCAGACTGAGACCCAGCCTAGATCCAACCCCAGACACAGCCCGTGCTTAAATGCTTGTAGAACTAGCAACAAATGTTTAGACAAAACTTTTCACTTGTTACTTTACATATCTAACAAAGAGTTTTGACTCTGCCGGGTATCAGTTGTGGGCTGCAAGGAAAAACACTTTTTTTTATTGGAATGAAACATGCGTGGTGTGTGTATAAATTAGACATGAATAGGACTAAAGACTAGTTTGTTTTAATAGTTAGATACTCGAGGTTGAGAATTATATATTGAACCCGTACTCGGAGGACTCCTTTACATGGCATAGGCGCGTCTCATCATCAGATCGAAGTACATATCGTTGTCAATCGAGGCGCTGATTGTGGCATAATAGTTGATAAACTCCTCGCGTGTAATCTGTAAGTGTTATATAGTTAAAGACTGAAAGAGTTTGAATAGATATTCGAACACCCACCTTGCCATCCAGATTGCCACGTCCACCCTCAAAGTTGTGCAAGAACTGGGTTAAAATCTCATCCTCGCTCATCTCGCCGCTTTGGTACTTGGGATGCTCTTTTACCGAATAGACATTCTTCAGATCGGCTATGGTTATAACACCATCATCGTCCTTGTCCATTTTATCGAATGCCTGATCGATTATGGATATGCGACACTGCGACATCGGCGGCTGTCAACAAAGTGTTTGCTTTTAACTTTTCAACTTCAACGATTTATTTATTTCTTTTGATTTGATAGGTGAAAACTTACTCGCAACTTAAGCAAAAACTCCGTCATGTTTATGGAACCGCTGCCATCTTCGTCGAAGCTAATTTTAAATGAAGACATAAGTTTGGCAGCCCATTTCAGCTGATTGGCTGGAACTTACGTATTAAACATCTGCCTGATCTCATCATCTGTCACATCCAGGCCAATGTCCCGAATGCCCGTGATGAACTCCTCCTCGTTCAGCGCCTTGCTGCCATCATCGTCCATGGCGCGAAATGCCCTAATTAAATAATTGAACATTAAGCAGGTGGTTGTATAATTCTCCAAGCTCCTCAATAAAAACTCACCTGCCCAGGCCCAAAATGCCTGTTGCGCCGCGGCTGAAGCATAGCAAACGCAACTTGGTAATGGGATCCTTGTCGGCGCCATCTGTCAGTTCCCTTAGCGATTTGTTAGCTAAATTGGCTTCCAGCGTGTACAGGTCTCCATTTGAGGGCTGTAAGCAAAGTAGACCAATCAATATTTTAACCATTCACATATTTGCAATAGCACTGTGCAACAAAATTGAGTCGCCTTTGATTTATTGTGCTTGAATTAAAAATTTAAAACAGGCGACCGAGTTCGATTATTAATTATGATAATAAGGGTTGATAATTTACAATAATGTAAATGTAATAAATTCAACAAATTTCGCATTATTCGACACACCGAAAATAGCCTTGAAGAGGAGAAATGTAAAACTAATAATAATTGTTTTTGGTTATGATATTGTTAAAGAAAGAAAAGATTTGGATCGACTCTACTCTCATGTAAGAAACATGATAAAACTCGTATTTGACAAGCTTTAACTATACAAGCTTATACTATAATGAATCCATCCATCTGTCCATTTGTTCATCTGTCTTTTTCTATACGCTATCTCTTAAAACCTTGTATAAGTCAGACTTTATGTTTTCGGAAGTGCATATGTCGGAACCGACTGGATGTGACCATTATATCTTATAGCTGCCATAAGAACGATCGGTCCATAAGTAGAGTTTTCTATGTTTATCAATACATCTTACCCAAACTCGGCAGGTTTAAGTCTTACTATACCATACTAACATACTTACTATTACCCTCTTCATGTATGCAGAATCTTATCAACAGCGGAACACAATATCATATGACTGCTGTAGGAAAGATCGATGATGGGATCTATAGTAGGATATTGTAAAATAAATAAGTTTTTCTTGAAGAAACTGAATTTCCTTACGACGGGCATATGACAGTTATATGAAATAGTGATCCGATCGGGTCACTTCTTACATGTGTACTTACTGCAGAGAAAACACAAATGAAAGACTAGTCTATATAGACACAGAAAGACGGGAACAAAGATTTCTCTTTGTGTGCGTTACACATATAATTTACATAAATAAAAACAATTAGAAAAAAATATTGTTAATATATTTTAGAAAGATATCTTACAGTTTACCAGCTTTTAATGTCTCGTAGCAGCTTTTATATAGTTTTTTTTGTGTAACACTTAATGGCTTAAAAGTTACCTTGGTTAGGTGTTGCTAAGTTTGGGTAATTAACAGCCCCATCAAGAGTTTACTGTTTATATTTTTTGCGCCAAATCATAAATAAATCTCACTCGTGAAGCCCGTATAATATTTCAGCGTTTTCAGCCCAATAAGTAAATGACTAATCGGAAATCCAACGCGTTTTCATAATTAAAGTGAATGTATAAATACAATTTTTTAACAAAGATCAACAGGAGTAAAGTGCGGTTTATCAGGAGTGGGGAGTAGGGACTTAGAAGTGGGAAGTGTGGTCTGGAATAAGGGCGAAAAACGTGACGCACTCTCGCATGAATCATCGAACAGCCTCAGCTGATCTGGTGCTGTTCGTCGGATTTAACTCTTGCTGCTGCTTTCAACAAAATTGTTTTCATTTCTGTGAAAGCACTTGCAGTGCAATTTGTTTAATTGAAGCCCAAGGTGAAGGTCGTGCGGCTGAGCTTAGCCACACAAATGCAGCCCACACACAAAATAGGAAAAAATAAAAATAAAGGGAAGATGGAAAAATTCACAAATAAAATGAAAAGCAACTTACATCCATTGCAGCCGCAAGTTTTCTATAGCTGTTTTCACTTATTTTCAGCGAGTGTTTACAAAAATTTGCCTTTTCCCAGCAAGTTTTTCTTCAAGCGAATGGATAGCTCCAAGATACTTGTTACTTTAGCGGCTTTGAAATGCAAACTGAATGCGAAACAAAAAAATAAATAAAAAACTAAAGCGGCGGCAATGAATAAGCAGCTAAGCGCCCGTAGCGAGCAGAGAGAGACAAAAGGTGAGAGAGAGACTCTGAAAGTGAGAAGAGCGAGCGGGCGAGCGAGTGGAATGAATGAAATGTGGACTGTGGGGCTCAGAACTAGTTACTTGCTTACAAACATTTATAGTCATGTAGAGCAGACAGTGGGCCGCAATAGACAGTGGCCCAGTCTGACTGATTCATACATTTGGCCAATTGCATGCACTCTCTCGCTCACACGCCTGGCCCCCTAACACACTCGCTCCCTCTCACTCGCTCTTGCTGTGGATACCTGTTCTGGAAAACATTTTATTTCAATTAAAGTTGCGGGCTTCGCCTCGTCAGGTAGTTAATATTGTGCCCTGCTCTGGCAAATGTTTGCCCGGGACAAACATGTGACGAGGCTGAACAAGAGAAACACAAATGAATACAACACCTCCCTCAGCTGATAAATTGTTGTAGATAACCGAAACAAGCAAACAGTGAAAAAATAACAGGGTATAAAGAACAACACCTAAGTGTATGCAATCACATATGCAGCCAAAACGCGATTTCAAAAAGGCTGCAATAAGTTTTTAAGCACTCGCATAGGCTATCATTAGTCGGGCAGGCAATGTTTGGGATTTTATAAAGAACTAAAAGTTTAGGTTTATATATATAATACTGCTACTCAAACTGATCTATTACTATGTCTAACTCTTTGCATTCAATAAAAATGGGAAGTTTTAATAAAACCTTTTTCACAAGCAGGCAAATTTATAAAAAAAGCAAAAGCCTGCTAAAAATATCATAAGACAAATAATAATATTTAATAGAATTATTTTGTAAACTATTTTAAAACTTTTGTAAGCTATTTGAAAAAGTTGTTCAAAGTATCTTCAAGTTTTTAAGCTTTAAATAAATTTTAACCAATCTCATCAAATACTTGATATTTTATGCCATTTAAAAGTAATTTTATTCAGAAATTCGGCAATTTTATGTAATATTTAATGCAAAAAAATCGATAGGTCAAAATAGAGAATAAAGCTAAGTTATCCCATTATATATGGGTTATTTGTTAAGTGCTTTATTTATATTTAGCAAGTTCTATATAACATATGTAGCCAAACAGGTTTGTTTAATTTAACTTTAAGCCCACAGTTCTTATAAAATTGCGTTTAAGTAAATGTTATATGGAAACTTTGTCTATAGGGCATTCACTGTTCGGCTGCACGCAGCTGTTTGCTGTTTCCCAGATTGATTTTATCTAGTCACAATCGCATATCGCGACATGATAAGATAGGAATATCAAATGCTGGTCCACAATTATGTTTGACTTGGATAAGAAACTGGTATAACAAATTTCGCGGAATTAAGCGAAATGATAGCACAGAACTTTTTATACCCTGAACCCATTAAAAATGGGTATAAGGGTATATTGTATTTGTGCAAAATCCAAATGTATGTAACAGGCAGAAGGAAGCATCTCCGACCCCGACCCCATAAAGTATATATATTCTCGATCAGCATCAATAGCCGAGTCGATCTAGCCATGTCCGTCTGTCCGTCTGTCCGTCCGTCCGTTCGTATGTATGAACGCAAGAACCTATAAGAGCTAGATGTAAGTGCTCCTAGTGCCTGCACAGATCGAGTTTTTTTCCGATTATCGATAACTTACTCAATTTCCAAGCAATCGATAAATATCCATATCGATATCCTGTTTTTGAGCAATTTTGGTAAATAATAAGAGCTAAAGTCACCAAACTTGACATATAGCTTCTAAAATAGAATATATATATGCATTTGATGTTGGCAGGCCAGGGTTCAGGATATCGCTTAGTCGGGAGCTCCCGACTAAAACCTCTTACTTGTTTAATATTACTTTTGGATCTCATCGAAGTGCTTTTCTTGGAATTCACTTCACTGAAATCTTTTTGCAGCTTCCAATTTTTTTTAGAAAATAAAACCAATGATGTTTTTTAATGTATTTTAGCAATATAAAAACATGTAATTGTTATTGCATTTGACCGTCGTTTTTATTGGACTGACGGTGTTATTATATTTTGTGCGTCTAATCAAATATCAGAGCGCAAAGTCATTTGCCAAATTACATGCCATTGCAGGTCCTCTAGGGTGCTTTGTGTGTGTATGTGTCTGTGTGTGTGTGCGGGGTGTGTGCGTGCAACTGGTTAATTGAATGGCGGATTGGAGTGCACTGGCATGTCCTTTGACCATTAAGCTGACAATGGAGCAGAGGTGCAATGGTGCAGTGCTGCAGGTGAGTCTAGTGCAATGTCATGTAGTTGCTCTAATTAATGTTTAGAGACTGAACTGAAAAGTAGGTTTCGCTGATAACAATCTGCTAAAATAAAACGTCCATAATGATTATCCGTTGGACTATGAGACACGCGAGTGTGTGTATTATAATAGCACACTGTTAATAAATTATTTAGCTGGCCAATTAGTTTCACCTTGTGTCTGCGTCGCCAGCTCGACTTGCGCACGGCCTCAAAGAACATGACTGACCGCAATTTGAAAGCAAACTGAGCCCAAAACCTTGGCAATTGGCCCTTGGCTCATATTTGGAGCAGGTTGAAGCAACCAGGCAACAGGCCACAACACAAAATGCGGCCAATGACCGACTCGAAATATTGTCACAACTATTTAATTACGACAATCAATAAAATTAAATACAGAAAATCTCTTCTAAATGTTTGTATTGCAAGAATGGTCTAGTCTAGTAGTCTCTTGGCTAAGGGATACCCTTTTAGCAAATTTTCCTTCCATTGTCTTATTATTATGAAACATCTCGCATGTTAGCGTTAAATACAATTATAAATCACAAATATTTGTTCTTTTAGTTAAGATATAAATATTAATAAAGATTTTAAGATAGTTTTAGTAAAAGAATTTCAGTAATCAGTTCTTAAATTCCCTATAGTTATGCACTCTTATAAATAGAAGTATATATTTTTTTAAATTTAGAAATCGGGCTTTAGCCTATTTGTTTTCTTCTGATTGTTGATCAAATATAAGACTCTATAGATGATATGAATATGATAGCAAACGTTTATTAATACGTATAACAAAAGACAATTCGTATAAAAAATATTCAGTCAGATTCAGACACTCTTATAACCTCAAGAATAAACTTATTTAAAACAAGTAAAAATGGGCAATTTTAAGGGACTTAGACTTCTGGCAGGTAAAGAATCGCAAAACAGCTTTGAATCCCAGTCTTGTGTGTCTTTAAAATTGTCTAACTATTTTCTATACCAGTATCAGGAACAATAATAAATGATATAATGCTTCCAACAAGTATTTATAGTTAACACATAGTGGAAGAAGTGACTTTGTCTAGCCACTTAAAATATCCAGAATATGTACAAAGAGTCCAGTTTGTCCAATTTCTTTTATTTTCATATTTTGCTAATAGGTTGCCTGCACATGCATATTTAAAGGTAGTTTCAAGTTTTCCAAAACGCCAAATTTAAATACCCAAAACTTAAAACAAAAAGCGGATCATTTGGAACTCTGAGGGCAGCAGGATTACTGAGAATCTGTAAAGCATTCAATCCCAGCTCTCGGTAAGCTGCATAGGTGTGTCTCTGTGTAAGTGTAAGCCCTTAGTCCATGTGAAAAGCTTTTAGTCCGGCAGGCAAATGTGACGTGTCCTTTTGAGCGTGTTGACATTGTCGTCGCATCAACTGAACCTGAACTCAATCAGTGAATCAATTCACAATTCGCTGATCAAAAGGAAATAATCATACGCATTTGAAGTGTCAGAAATTGCCGAAAACGAGGCAACGACAACAGAAAGACAGACAAAGACGCAGCGTGGCTAAAGAAGAGAGAGACGGAGCGAGGGCGAGAGAGAGAGAGAGAGAGATGCAGAGGCAAAGACAGTGAAACTGCCAAGAGGACCCTTTCGTCCTTTGCTGCTGCGTTGACACATGCGAATGCTCGAATATGTGTGCCTGTGTGTGTGCGTGTGTAGTATGTATGTGCTTGTTTGTATGTGAATGCCTTGCATGTATTTTCTTTTTAATCAATTTATATGCAAATAAGTGAAATGCTTAACTGAATTTCAAGCTGCCTCGCAACCAGAGCACCCAAATCCCAACCGCCTCCCCTGGCCCGCAATTTGCCCAAGCAGCGCCCGCCGCTGTCTGCAGCCTTTTGGCAGTTGGCTGATTGAAAACGTTAAACGCATTGATTAACGAAAGGACGAAAGAAGAGCCAACTGAAGAACGTTTAATTGAACTGCTTTTTATTAAATTCCTTTGCCCGGGCGTCTGATTGCAGAAACCACAGCAGCAAAAACAAGTGGCCAAAAGCAGCTCGTCTTGGTTAGCATTCACGCTTTAAAATACTACAAATATTTACTTGGGCCACACTCGAACGGAGACCTCTTGTCTAACTCGTTTAACTAATATGCCCATCAAGGCAACAACATATAACCAAATCAATTCAGGCCCAAAACCACTTGGCTATTTGCATTTGGAGTTATTTTGGCTAGTCAATTCGCACCCAGATGGCACCTTCGTCACGCCCAAGAGCATTAGAGAGGGAGAGAAAATGGGAGAGTGGTTCTTTTGTCTGAGGCATAAATTGATAAAATCAACTTGAGAACTTCATTTCATTAGAGTAAACATTAATCACATTAACCTTTGGACTCACAGCGAATGAGCTGCGAATATTAACCCTAAAATGCCACAACCCTTGACCCAGCCTCTTGGCAACATTAGTGCTGTTGTTATATAAGTTAAACAAGAAAATCTGCTTGTGCGTCACACACACTCGCACACACGCACATAACCTTTTAAGCACAAAGGCAACATTCCGCCAAGAAAATGTCAACGAGCTAATACAAAGTCTAAGTGTATGTTAATGTGTGTGTGTGTGTCGCCCGCAGGTCAAGACGCATAAAAGTTATTACTTAATTTAAGTTACGCCCACCCAACCCTGCGCAACCCTTAAAAAAGAATTTATTATGTTGCAAATTTCATAAAATGTGAAATACATTTTCAAACGAAATATCTGCATATTTCAATTTCGAGCAGATTTGCATAAATTGTATTTGTTTGTGTGTGTGTGTGTGTGTATGTGTCTATCTAGTGGCGAGAGTTATTCATGAAAAGGGTTTTCCGTTTTTTGGACATCTTCTCTCTCCCTCTCTCTCACTGACAGCTGCTGTCTCTGTCGCTGATTGTGATTCTGATTAGTTTGGCCTTTTGATAACGTTGGCGGCAACTAAAAAAAATTATCAAAACTGACATCTGCCTGAATGATGGCTACGGGTGCGGGCAACTTACCACACGCACACCCACAAAAACAACAACAACAGCAACAAACACAACAATTGTAAGCCAAGGAATATGTTGGGCAAATAAATCTGAAAGTTTTTTCATTAGTTCGCCGTTCGACTGATTTGGCAATTAAGTGGCCAAAGTTGTATGCAAAAAGTTGCTGTCAGTTGTATTTGTAAATATATAAATATATATATTTATATACTTCTATGTGTATGTGGTGTATGTGTGCGCGTTATTACACCTGCTGGGCATTGGCAAAAGGTTTGCCACTTCGAGCGTAGTCGAACTTTTCAAATTAAGCGCAGATTTTAGCGAAAAACTTACAGGCCCCTCACCTGGCAACTGCTGCCAATCCCCCTGCCCTGCTGCTATGCCGTTTCTTGGCTCACTTGCTCTATTTCGCAGTTTACTTAGTAACTAAATCACGTTTCCTATTTAAGCTTAAGAGCTCATTAACGCCAGGTTTGAGCATTATCATAAAACGAGTCAAAAAGCCAACGAAGCTTTAGTCGCAGCCGTCGTTTTGTCGGCCACATTTGTGTTGATACACCTGTACACCTTTACAGCACTACACACACATACGCAGACACATCAGTCGCCATTGAAAGTCAATCCAGAAATGCGCACGATGCGACACTCATGAGTTCGAGTTCGAGTCGTGTAGCCCGGAATCTGAGTTCGAGTTTGATTTTGATTTTGATGTGAGTTGTGCTTTTTGGCAATGCCAATCAACACACACATCAAACGCACTCTATCGCACACACTCACACAGTTCAACACACGTTGCCATAAAAATGTAAAAGGGAAATAATATAAAAATAAAAAGTTTTTCGCACTCCACGTGTCAAATCCTTTTTAATGAGTTTTTCGGGCGCATCAAAAAGTTTGCCATTTCTTGAACACTTTGCTGCTGTATGTTGCCCCGCCTATTCGCCTTCCTGCCTCTTTGCCACTCAGTCATCCTGCATGTTGCTGTCGCTGCCTTGCCAGTTTCCTTATTCTTTTTTTTTTTGTAGGTGAGTGTTACTTGAACTTTTTTATTTGATGCTCGCGCAAGAAGCTGCACATTGGCCTTGAAGACGATTACTGTGTTCCACAAGCGAATATCGCTGGCAATTCGCCAGCTAATTGGGCAGCCCACATTAATTTTATTTTAAAACACCTTTTACATAAAAACTGTCTGTAGAGAAAAACACATATGTAAATAAAATAAAAAAACGCACAGAATGCTGATGATGGTTTTGCTACTTTTTTCATAGCTTAACGCTTGCCATTGTCAACAAGTTAAGGGCTCGAAATGGGGTACTTGCTCGCTATCATTATAACGAAAATCAGAAAAGTTTGACTATCTTCAACCAAAAGATTTAATACGCTTGCGGACATTTAGTTTGCGGTATTGCTGATATAAGGTTTGTGAAGCTTGAAGTTGTTCAGATCTTTAAAGATAGACTACTTGTCTATACAAAAACCAATAAATAAGAGCACGAAATGCTAAGTTAGTTTCCAGATTTATATGAAACGTAAGAAAATCATTCACAATACTTTTACACTCATTAACTTAAAATTGTACCGTTCATTCGTGTGACAGCACAATATAGGGGTCCGATCTACATGTGTAGAAGGGTGCAATAGCTAAAGTTCACCTCCAGCTGCTTAGCTTAATTTATGAGTATTTCACTAAATATAACATATTTTAAATTAGCTTATTACATTCATTATGGATGGTTTTTCTTAAACCACCTAATTAAAGGCTTGGAGATTTTAACGCGTTTACGAATTGTGGAACACGGCACACGCTCCCGTTCAAATCATATGAAGAGTTAGGGACTTAATTGCGGCCTCAGCTGATAGCCAGCTGCTTATCGAAGTGAGATCGAAGCAACTCATAGAACAACCAGTTGGTAGCCAAAGTCAGAGGACTTTTGAATTCACAGGCAGACTCACACACTCGCACTTATTCATAACTGATGTGGCACAATTAAAGCCATTGGCAACACGTCCGTGTGGAGCTGCCAAGTGTTAACCATATTGTTGGCTGATGCGGGTGCGGATGCTGGTGTGGCCAATGGCAATGGTGGCAGCCAGCTGCCAGCAGCCTGTCCACGTTCGTCATGGCATCAAAATGCGTGCGTGCCTGCAGTGTCCCAACTGCTGACTGGTGGTCGCAGCCTGGATGGCTGGCTGGCTGGCTGACTGGCTGACTGCCGACTCCATGTCCATGTCCAGGCAGACCGTCACGCAGCAACGTTTGAAGTCAATTTAAAATGAGCAGCCGAGCGTGCAGTCATGAGATGCACAGCTCGAATGCGGCTCCTCGTGCAGCAGTTGCAACTCCCAATCCTCTTACCATCCACCGTCGGCATGTTGTGAAACTTATCGTTATTGTTGTTATGGATGGTTGTGGCTTGCTTCATGATTTAACAGTTGGCCAGTTGGCTTTATGAACACTGCTAATTTAATCGGCTTTGGACCGCTCTCAAGCGCCAGCCCTTGGCAATATCTAATTTCGACTTGCTTAATTGATCTTGCCCACTAATTTGACTGCAGTTGGAACTTCAACTCCCCAGAGTAGCTTCTGCTATCAATGTGGTGTGCCTGACTGAAATGTGAATCTAATTACTGGCCACACAATGAAATGTCGCACATTCCGCACTCCGTCCGCTCCTCTGTCTCTTGCTGTCAACTGTGCTGTTTCTCTCTATATCTCGCACCCCCAACACTATTTCTCACACTTGCAGTGGCAACTTTTCTTTGGTTGCCCTGGGTATCTACAAATGCAACTGCAACTGTCGCTGCCACAAAACTGTCAAAATTAGCTGAAAAGCTGCCGCCTGCTGAGGTAGCTGACAAACTTTTTGTTGGCCATTGAAGTGCCTCTGTGTTCGGATAACAACCCTCCCCACTCTCTCCCCTCCCTCCATCATATGTCTCTGCCCCAACACGCTCACAAGTTATATTCTGCACATTGTCGTTGATGTTATCGCTGCCAACATCCTGTTCTAGGCTGCACCCCCTGCACGCTCTAAAGTTGAAGCATTTTTGAGTTGCAACATACAAATTAATTGAATTTTAAGCAACTTCAGCCTGGGCAACACAAATAGTTGCTGAATTCTTATAATAACATGAAATACAACCCAACTGCTCAATCACAAAAGTCAGATACCCTAGCTACTGCTTCAATCGGATCTTAGCAGATTTAATAATAAATATGTACTTAGTTTGCAAAACTTAAAAAAAAAAAAACAATAATTTTTATATTTGTTTTAAAAATGTATACAAGTGCTGGCATTCGACAAAAGAGACCTGACTCTATTGACATATGTATGTTGCATAGCTGTCACTAAGATTGAAATACCCTTAGCTAGGGCACAAAGCACGAAAATTTACAGACAAAACCGACAGATAAAATGACATTTTGTTGCCTCATCTCTGGCAACATTACGAAAAATAAAACTAAATGAAACTCAAAATTTAATTTGCCAAGGGCTTAGAAAATGTTGAATACTCTATATAAAAAGCTGTCATATGCAAACTTTAAAAAATAACAATTGCACCAAGGGCTTAATGGTATATTATAATTGAATAAAATAATAAATAAGGAAAATGTTAGTTATATGTTATTAATTATTATAAATTAAATAAAAATATTTAATGAAAGATTTCTGTATGTATTTTTATATATATAATATTCCCTTCTTTGGCATATTTTATTTGCCGTTTCAAGCGATAACAGATAAGTATGAGTTGTCCTATGGGTAGGGTGATCAAATGGTTGCACTCTGACGACCACATAAATTGGTTGCCATGGTTATATTGGTGCGCAGCATAGTCGTTGGCGTCATGTACCGGACAGAAGCGCTGGGACATCATTAGTCCTTTAATTGCCATAAATAACCGCAGCCAACACATTCGCACACCCACACACACCCACACGCGGCCACGCCTAGTGGTTGTTAGCGAAAGGCGCACCACAGAAAAGTTGTTAACGTTATTTTTGCAACTTTTCGCACAGCAGCAATTCCCGCGTGCATCATACAGTGATCCCTATATGTGAACGTACGTGAGTGGCCTGCGTGTGTGTGTGTGTATTTTACAGTTAGTCTAGCATCATGTTGAGCACACTGTCAAGCCTGGGCCACTGGAGAAGGGGCATCAGCACAGGACACAGAACGCAAGCACTTTGGCTATTGGCAATGGCTCACTCACAGTTGATGCCCCAAGCCAATTTCTATTGTCATCTGGCTGCAGCTGCAGGCTGTGTCCACATTTTGTGCCCGGCCTCAGATGCACTTCCAAATCAGTCAACATATGCCCAAAAATGTACTTTTATATAGGCACTGCCCACATTTAACTGTGCAAATTCTTGCGGTCGCTTCGGGTCCTTACTGTAGAGTATGCCAGGATCCAGTTATTATCGAGTGGGCGTTGGCTTATGTCCAGTGCATTTTTGGCCCTCTTGACAATTTGTTGGTTGACCAAAAGGCCTCAAATTCTGTGCATTTGCTTAACATTTTTATCCTGATTTTTGTTCATTTGAAATGCATCGTATTTCTGTTGTGTCAAAGACAATAAATGGACTTGGTAGGCTTTTAAGCTAGGCACGGCAGGCATTTCTCTGCAACAAAATATCTTTGATACACAGTTTCCATTTACTTTGATATTGACAAGATAAATTACATAGCAAGTAAGAATGTTGCAGTCGGGTCTAGCCGACTGCACACTACTTCACTTTGTAATGAGTAGAACAATACAAGCAAGTAAGAGTGCCCTATTCTTATCTTAGCTCCTCAATATTTGTTTTTAAATAGCTTCGGTGTTTAGATTCCGATCGTTTTAAAATTCAGAGCTTAAATTTGGCAAACAAGAATATCTATAGAAAAGTATCTAAAATAATTTTCCATTTTGCAAATTTGTAAGGGTTGCGGAGATCCTTCTGGCCTCTTACATAATGTGCACAAAACCCTTTTTACCCATTTTAATTTCATCCAAAAACCTGGGCAGTTAATTTAACGATGAACCGAAGTATAAAATTAACTGCCAATCTCCCATAACACCCCAAAGATGTTGCGACACCCGCAGCTAGCTGTACTTACACGAATTAAATATTTCTGTGCCTACAGGGTATTAGGAACCGCCATCTTGTAACCATGTTTGATATATAGTTGAAGGCCATGTCTTGATTGTACTTACTTACTGAGAGCCATGCATGGAATGCATTCACGCACACACGCACTTGCACTCACACACACACACACACACACACACACACACACACACACAAGATATTTAAGTGTGAGTACTTATGCATTTGCTTCAAATTGAATAGTTAATGGGTTTTGCAGTCAAACAGCAGCCATTCGCCCATTTGCATTTGCAGCAGCTCGCCCTGCGACCCCTCCCTTCAAGCAGCCATACAAGTTGCCCCCAGTTTACATTGGCGTACGTGGCGCGAACACAGAGCTTAGTGCACTCTCTGCATGTGTGTGTGGGCGTGTGTTGATGTTTGACTATTAGATCATGGGTAAGTACAAAAGGCTCGATGCGTGTTTGCCTGGCGCACACGAGTCGATTTAATTAACTTTTAGACGATCGCAGCGAGCAGCAGCAAAAGCAGAAGCAGCAGCTGGCAAAGCTGGCAGCATGCTGCGTGGGATTTGATTGGCAACTGTCAATCATCTAAGTGGAAAAAAATACAAATCAAAGGGATTGTCAGCTTAAAGAGCCAGCTTTACAGCAGCACAAAATTGTATGAGCTGTTTGCCAAAAGAAAACAGGGTATATTGGACTTGTTTTATACTTTTTTGCAACCAAATGTGTAACGTATATTTATTTTTGTCTTTGTGTATAAATTTATAAATATTGCCACAATAATGTTGCCACTATATATCACACGGACTTCAATTAAGAAATGGCAAAAATATATATTTTTATTGCTATGGTAAAGATTATATGGAAAGGTTTGAAAAGAACACCATGTTAGACGCCCATTTCATGTTTCTTTATAAGTCAATCAGATGGTAAGCTAACCAATGTTTTCTTTTTCTATTTTTCCAGAATTTATATAGGTTTGTGACATGGTGAAATATATTAAAATGCTGAGACAAAATACATTGGTAGAGATGGACGCAGTCACTTACGACGGGCTTGGGCCTCGAAAAGTGTTTTCCTCCGGGCCAGTCCCCAAAAGAACAACAAAAGAAAGGCTTGAAAAAGTGCGAAAACGCATGATAAAGCCAGAGAAAGAGTTACGTTAAATATCCGTATCTGAAAATCGCAGTTCATAAATGCAAATCACTCCCATTTCGAACCATCTATATAAATAATGAAAAGAAAGCGTTTTTTTCAACTATATGTTCATGTTCGTGCAGTACTGAATCTTGAAAAAAAAACGCCACTTTTTAGTCTGGAGCTATTGTTGATTCAACATAGTGTATACTGCAGTCTGAACCTGTTCTCGCATTGGGAACAGAGTATTTCGCAGTCACTAACTACCAACAGGCTGGACTCAGTTGTTTGTTTTTTTCAACAAAAGCTCAAATTATTAAGAATCACAATAGAGTGGATGCGTTTGCAATAAGCTCGACATTGAATGCCAGCTGCAATTGCAATTACAAATGAAGTTGGAGTCAGGGTTGAAGCAGCTGTTGTTGTTATTATTGTTGTTGTGGGATTGGCTCTTGATGCGAGATTCGTTAGAAAAGTTGGGGTCACAGCTGATGTGGAAGGCGAGTGGATAGGGCATAGGGCAGTGAAGGTCTGTTTAGCCAATGTGCAATGCATTCGAGCGCATGAAATTTACGCTCAGACGCATCCAGTGGGTGAATGAATTTAAAACTGACTGACTGGCTGGCTGCCTGACTGACAGCCAGACATTGTTGCTAGCTTACAGCTAGACAATGGGACAAGAGAAGCGTCCAAAGCGACCAAAGCGGCCAAAGCAGCTGCTTGAATGCAAGTCAGGACATAAATGCAAATAAATACATATTGTGAGCCGGATCACAGCCTGAATCCGGTATCCTCAGTCATGGATTTATCGCTGTCAGAGCAGAGTCCCTTTTGAAGCTGCAGCAAAAAGAATCGCTAAAGGAATCTCGTGTGCAGTCCTTTAGAGTCTTCTTCGAATCGTTGCTCCAATGAATGCTAATTACACGCGCATTTGCCTTGTTAATTATCAATTCAGTTTGTCTGCCGTTGGCATCGTTGTCATCCTCATAAAATGCCAGCGTTGAGAACATTAAAAAATTGTTTGCTGCTTTTGAATTTCAATTGAAGCTGTGCGCAGCGGGTGCTATTGGCGGGCTAGTCCTGTGTACGGATGTGGGCGGCTGCAGCTCCACAGCTTGTACTTGTATAAAATGTAATATATATATATATATATATATAAATATATATATATATATATATATATATATATAATTTTATATGTATGTATGTTTGTGTGTGTTTTGCATAAATTAATATGCAAATCACAAACTGTTTCATTAATAAACATTGCGAGCGAATAAAATGCGCGGCTTATGCTTGCCCATAAAAGCGGGCTGGCGTGTGCAGGGCTTAGGGGGCGTGGCAAATACACTGGTAACGGCCAGGAATCGCCTTGGCTTTTTCGCCTACACTGTAGACATTTTTGAATGTAATTTCCTTAAAGGCAATTTCTATGCAGCTTCTATATATATAAATAAATATTTACGTATTTGAACAATTAGCAAATGTTGGCAAACTATGGACCTAGATGGAGGGGGAGAGAGAGTGAAAATAAAACAGAGAATGAGAGAGAGAAAGAATGTACAGCCTATTGCCCCTATTTATACTACAAAATATCTTTTACACAAACACCTCAAATGACTTTTAAACAAAAAAAATTTCGATGGTTTTTCTATGTTCAGCACTGCAGATCTTTAACAAGAAGATCAAATGGCCTTTTAGATACTTGGCTAACGGCGTTGTAGATATGTTTCGAGAATAGGGAATAGGCTCAAAATCTCTGAGCTTGAACAAGTTTTCTTGATAAATGGAAAATTTGTTCATGCAACAATAACATAATATACTCGTACGAACCGATCCGACTCAGCTGTTTATATGGATCCATTGGATCAATTGCATTAAAATTATGACTTAAATTGGTGGGCAATACAACTTGATTTATAGCTTTGTGGTGGAAAGATACTTGATATATATGTACTGTTCTAGAAGCAACATATCAAGTTTGGTGAAATGATCACCATAAAAACATGATTTTGAAATCTGTTTTTATTGATTGCTTGGAAACAGTATATGTTATCGATTATCGGAAAAAAACTCGTACTGGGAATGGACTTGGAGGACCTACATACCAAATTTCAAGTCTCTAGCTCTTATAGGATCTAAAATCCTTGCGTTCACATATACGGACAGTCAGACTAGGTCATGGCTAGGTCGACTCGGCTGTTGATGCTGATCAGGAATATATATACTTTATGGGGTCGGAGATGCTTCCTTCTGCCTGTAACGTACATTTGCACAAAAACATTATACCCTTTTTACCGGTTCTCAATGGGTTCAGGGTATAAAAAGTGAACGAGAAGTGTCAGGCTATTCGTACCTCTCAGTTCTTAAAAAACACTTGTCTTTATTTCCCTAGATGCTGAAAGCATATTTAATTTTAAAAAACTAAATGAAATAAGTTAAAATGAAAATCTTTGCACGCACTTAACTTACCGCTGTGTTTTTACCTGTTGCTTAAACGCAGTTACCAAGAACACATATGTTTGTTGCAGCTGCAAGTCTCAAATTATAGCAAAAATCTAAAACGTATAGCCAAATTTCTCTCATGTAAAATTCCAATGAAATAGCAATTTAGCTACACACACACTCACGGTCTTTCACACAGAACAATAATTCCTGGACGTAGTGAGAATATGGCTATTCAATTTCTACCGCTTACCCTTATTGATACGTAGTTAAGCGCCGGCATCAATGGAGGTACCAGACATATTATCTGGCCACCACGAAGGGGCTATAAGTGGAGCCTACGACCGTTCCACATTAATATGCAACAAATATTTTGCCCAGCATTCATTGGCAGGACAAGTAACAGTCTCTGTCCTGCTGTCTGTCTGCCTGTTAGTCTGTCTGCCTTTATGCCTGTCTGTCCGTTTGTCTGTCCGTGCCAATGCAGTGAAATGAAAAATTTAATTTTCATAATACTCGAAAACAGTACACGCCAGAGCAGAGCATCCAATTTCCATCCATGACACCGCCTCACAACGTATTTCGTACACTTTTGTAATGGAAATTGAAAATATTTTCCCTGGCCTCACCATATTTGTTCTGCCCGAGCCCCGGCTCCTGCTTCTACTGCTGCTCGTGCTGCGGCTGCCTGACTATGATTTCAACTGTTGCAACTGTGGCAATGCATGCTCATACATTTCCATGGGGCATTATTGTGATCCGAAAATGAATAAATGGAACAGCGTGAGTGTATTTGTATCCCAGCCCCATTCCTGGTCTGTCCCGCCCTGTCCGCATATGAGTTTTGTGGTTGGGCTCTATTAATTGAGTATAAATATTTGTCAGACGCCGTCAAGTCAGTATTTTTGGTCAGCCTCCTTTTGTATACGAATAATGTTGGCCAAACCTTCAAATCGAATGAGCTTTCTATTTGCTTTATGTCTGGCGTAATCAAATTGGTTTTTCAAATGTAACCATACAATCGAAGCTGCAGATAGCAATTCCCTTGGGGCTTACAAATTTAAGCTTGTAATCATAATATTGCCAATTTAGTTTCTATTTTGTCAACTTTCATTTCGTAAATATTGGCTTCCGGATGGCTTTTTTTGCGGGCCGTTTGTAATAACATGAAGATATGAAGATCGAACGAAAAGAAGCTGAACATTTTGTTATCACAAAGAATGTTGAGTGTATTTTATGAATAACTTAAATATGTAGAAATATATAGACTTTATAATAAATAAAGGCAGAATTAAATTAGTTAAAGAACAAATTGAAACTCTTATGATTATAATTATCTTATTATTATTATATTATAACATATACTGGTCTTGCCCATGGCAAGTTTTGTGCTACAGATGATATATATTCAGATATAGATATATATTCACCCGCATTTATTATCCACGAAGGGCGTTTGAAATTGATTTTAAGGCCGAAACAATAAAATTTCATGGAATCACGTACTGCCAATTGACGACAGTCTCGAATAGAATTTCTAAGATCGCTAAAACACGTATTCATTAAGTTCCTTTCCAGGGCTGTGAATGTAAGTTTGAAGCCAATCGGTCGAAGCTCTTCCCCAAAATCTTTGACCCCATTTTCTACCAAGGAAGCTTGGATTTTGCTAAAATTATGAAACAAGTCTTATTCTGCAAAAACGATCGTCAGCGATCTAAAATTTTGGTGACTAGCTCTGAGCCTGTATACATTAATTTTGAAGTTATATTAAGTAGCAAACACCCTTCTGTAACAAGCTTAGACGTACACGCCTTAAAGAAAAACTATTTGGAATGAACTGAAATAAAGTTTGTTTTAGAAAAATAACATAGGTACAACATAATAAATATTGTAATACAACGTAGGTTGAGCCCACTTCAGCGTTAGATTAAGCTCCAATGAATTTATGCATACCCCCGAGCCCCGTCAGAGAGAGGGAAATAAATATGTTTCTGTCGTACGGCTCATAAATAACGCATACTCCGTATGATATGTTATTATTATGGAATGTTTTATTTTTCTGCCGTGCTCCTGTAAATAATTACCAGGACGTGCTGTTAGCCGCGTTTTAGCTAAACGAATTAAAGGCCGAAACGCTGCGTCAAATACGTGACTTCAATGCCAAATAAACATGTCCATCGTCAGATTCATACATTCATATACAATATGTATAATACATCATGATGCATGTGTGTGCATCCAATATGAAACGCTCTATAATTTGCTTTTTTAAATTGACTGCTGGCCATAAAACTGAATAGCATATTGGCGGGTCTGGAGCGGGGAGATCTTGCCCAGACGATTAGTTCAATTTAACTGCCTAAAAAGAAAATAACCAAGCGGTGCCATGTCATTCATTTGTCCACGCCCGACTACTTGCGGACCACATGTATAAATTTCCCTTGCTAGAACATGCATATGGAACAATGTGGCGCCCAACTACAGCTCTAGCTCCTGGCACTGGCTGCCCCGACTAGCTGTGCACTATCTTTGACTACATAAATCACAGACTAATAAAGCCGCAAGACTCTAGCAGCCGACCGGAGCAGCACACAAAAACTGAGCGCAATGTGGTCCACAGAAAAAAAAAATAAAAGAACTGAACAGCAAACAGAAAAAAATGGCGACATGCGACATATGAAGTTTATTAAAATGGCGTACGGGGGCGAAGACCTGGGAAGGGGTGGCTTCTGAGTGCCTGGCACGCTCTTACGCATAGTTCAACGTCATGTGGCCATAAATATTGTGACCCTACACAGAGGTAGGAGTAGCCCAGAAAGTAAACCAATTCCTTTTTGGGGCCTATTTTGGAATATTTAAATTTTGATTACAGTGGCAAACATTTGGCAAAAGTTTTTTGATAATTTCCAGTGTTTGCACAGTTGTTGTTATTTTTGTTTGTGTTGTTCCAAAATTTGGGCTTGTGCTATGCAGTTTTGTTGTTCTGTGTGGCTCGAAAGACGTACAATTACGGCCAATTAACATGTGTTTGTACAAGTGCAGGAATACAAACATAAATGCCTCACACAAACACACACTGACAGGACACACAGATAAGGATTGTGCTCGGTGGCTACAGCAATATACAACCAAATACAAAAATATATTTTATTGTGCCTTTAGCAACAAAAAAAACAAAGCAAAAAAAAAAGAAGAACAACAACAACTGGAAAACAAAATGCGACAGCACAAGGCATCTCTCGGCTTCATCCCGTTTCCGGCCACGCCCGCCTTTTAGTCGCAATCCTTTGCAGCACTCGCTCGACATCCTTGTTGGCATCGCCTAATGAGTGTCGGCATCAAAATTCATGACAAGCAACCCGCCTACCAGAGACCACACCTACAACACGTAGCACTCGCTCGGGCAAGGCGCAAGGGGCGGGAGCCATCGTGGCACTCAGACAGAATTTTGCTGATGAAAACGGCACAAAAATGAAATATTTAACTAAATTAACAATCTTGTTTATTTATTCAAAATTTGCATAAACAATTTGGTCGAAAGATGAAAAACCGAAAGTCTATTCCGTCCTCGCCAGCAGATTTACTCTGCTTCTTGCCTTTGTTTTTGTTGCTCCAGCTTTTTTTTTTTTTGTTTGTTTTGTTTTTGTTGATGTTGCCTGTTGGCCTTGACTGGCTACAGATGGTAAGCAGCGAGCAGGGGCGCCACCAAGGGGGGTTGGGAGCGCTAGTGAGCCAAGGCTTGTTTTTTATTTAAACGTACTGCGAAATGAATGCCTTGCCTGCTCCACCCTCCCCAGTTGTGATGCGAGCCTTTGGTTTTTGCTCAACTCAAAGTTTCCTCAGCCTAAGCGAATACTGGTAGATTATTTAAACCCCCAAATGCATAGGTCAAATGTTGGGAATTTCAAAAACAAATCATTTTTCAATTTATTTTTTTTGCAGCGTACAATTTCATTGTCTTTATGCAAATGTTACTTACTTTAAATAAGTTTTTATAACCAGCGATTGATATTGTTATTGTAGAAGTTTTTTTTTTTTAACATGAATCCGCTTGTTTGGCTCTTTCTTGGCAGCTAAAGTTAATAAGCATCTCGACTGCGGCACGTGAGTTGTCAATTTATCTAGTTTACTCCGCCCTAAGCCACAGCCGCGACCACATCTCCCAGCACCCCCATTTTTATCCATTTAAACACCCTGCCTAACATCCAATGATATCATTTTACTCGTGCATTATTTGGCGGTTTTTAGCTGAATTATGGCCTTTGCGTGTGGCAGCAGTTTTTGACAAATGCGTAGAAGCTGTTTAATATTTAAATTTAATTATTTTTGCGTGAGCCGACAATGAAGCAGCGCTTGGCTCCTGCTCCACCCCTATTCTAAATGGCTTACAATAAATTATGCTTATTAATAGATGAGCGCGAGATTTGGCCCCAAATGACTTGGATCGGAGCTCCAACATGAATAGCTAGAAGAGTCCTGCATAATATATATGTGTAGATTGACTTAGGCAGCATCAAAAATAGTTTAAGTTTCAAAAACGAGATTATCGAACTTCAACGGGTAAGTTGTAAATTCACATGGAGTTGAGCTCAGCTGAAATGAACTCTCAGGTTTTCTCCGGACTATAATTCGTTGATTATTCTGCTGAGTCAGTCAAGTTTGCCTCAGATTGTTGCATGCCAGCTTTAAAGGTGTCTGCCAATTATTGGTCTTCAAATGAGCTAAGCGACATCAACGTTGCAATTGACAAGTGACTAAGTGCAGACAGCCAACTACTTACTTATGCAAGTGCGAGCCTGTGTGTGTGCGTGTGTGACAATGTACAAGTGCAAAATATGTCGTCACAGTTGTCACTATTGACACCCACATACACAAACACACTCACACACTTAGATATACAGATACATTTGCCAAGCGAACTAAGAGTTGCCGTTGCCCTTCGCCGCAGTCAACCCTTTTGATGTCGCTTGAATTTTAATGAAAAATTCACACATGCCACAAGCGCACAACGTGCAAGACATACCCAAGCCACACCATCTCTCTCTCTACCACCGCTCCCAGTTGTGGGCGTGTCATGGGAACGTGGCAGCGTCTGTGTTGGTTGCGGTATTTGGGTGCGGTCGTGGTCAGTCAAGCTGGACATAGCGTCACAGTCGCTGGTGCCTGAGCATAACTAAACCCCATCAGCATTGGGATGTTGACAGGCATACGTTCAGCTAGACACACACACACCCACACATATAGAGAGAGAAAGGATGTCCACAACCACACTAAGGCAAGAGATAACCGAGACGGCTGGCCATGACGTTGACCAAGATGCGTAGCTGTAGGTGACCACCACAAAACGGAAGCCTGGCCCAGTGCAGTTGATGCTCAAAGTTTGATGAGATAATGAGTTGTTCATTGAACATTTATGACATATTACTGCAAATATGTTGGCTTAACATAATGCCTATTAGGAACTAAATTGCGCTGACCTTTTACTTCTCTTCAGCATTTCGGGGAGCACTTTTGAACTTTTGGTCAATTAAATTACACTTGTTATAATAAACAGTTTATACGCATGGTATTTAAATCTATCTGCCGGGTAGTTTCATCTAGTATTATAATAAATACCTTTTAATATCGGTCTCAAGAAATGATTACAGTTTATTATGTAGCTCTAGCTAGATATACGAACCTGTTACCTAATTCTTTCGCATAGCTTATCTTTAGATTTCATTGGATCTTGACTTAAAATCCAATTGTCATAACAATTTTTCATTGTCTTAGCTTGAATTCTTAACACTTGAATATAGCTTCTCAGCTGGGATTTCTATATTTCTCTATTTCGCCGTGTTTGCTCTGCTTTACACTAAATCACACAAATGCACTCTAATATGATTAAGCACGTTTTTAGCTGCAAAATAAATCAAGTGGTGCAACGAGCGCGCTTATGAAGCTAGCAACACAGACACACACCCACACACTCTCACATACTCGAGCGCGCTTTACGTGGCCCAAACAAACAAAAGCCGTTACACACATGCATCTTACGGTCACAGACACCCACACACACAAATGGAATAAAACGTCTGTATAAATTGGAGTGCGACAACTGGAAAAAGGTAAAGAAAGACATTAAATCTTAATCTTGTCTGAGCTATTGCGAAACTAATATACCCTGCTTTAAGCATTCAAAATGTAAGAATTAATTTAATTCTATTTAAAATTGTATTGAATTTATTAACTGTTGTTCTTATTTTTAGTTTTAGATTCCCGATCTATTGGGATTTTAAGCTTCTGTACTTTATAAATCACATGCTTAGGAGTACAACATGTGTATCCATATTAAAGAGGATATCATATGAGCCAGTTGCTAGCTTAATAAAATATTTAAGCCACCATATTTGATAGATCTTTAAGGACCTTACTGCAATTGAGTTTCCAAAGTCCGCACAAAGCCTTGGTTATGTCTATAAGACAACGTGATATTTCCAGTTTACAAAACGATAGAGAGAGAGAGAGAGAGAGAGAGAGAGGGAAGTATGCATCCTTGCCAAGTCCGGACAAGTCGTGCAGTTTCTAGCCAAACCAAACTCTTACTGCAATTTTAATGACATTTATATGTGCGTGTGGGTGTGTGTGTGTCGGTGTATTATACTGTGCTTGTGTGTGTGCGTGTGTGCTTGGCTACAAAAAGTGCACGTGTCAAGGTGTTAGTGTTAGTTTATGAGCTCAACGTGAAGCCAACATATTTCAAGTCTCTCTGGCAAGAACAACAGCCAGCGTGCAGCAGCAGCAGCTGACTAGATAGTGTAAGGTGTATCCCATCCTAGTTGGAGCGTGTAAAGGGTGAAGGGATTGGCAAAATGTGACACACATACACATTATCTCATTTTCACAGGTTTCGGACGCAAGAAAACGCTAAAGTTAAAAGCCAGCTGGAAGCAGGCGTTGCTGCTGCTCCTGCTGCTGGTGGGCGTAACCCCAGCAGCTGCCATACATAATGTCAGCTAGGAGGCAGAAGGATGGCTGGCAGCCATACACGCAGCATATGAGTTATAGAGTCTCAGAGGCGTGCCGGCAAACAGGACACCTACAAATGATTTAGACAACTCTCAAATGAGCGGTTATCCTTTATGGCTTGAGCTGCTTTAATATGAAGTTTATATATATATCTCTATATATATTTATATATGTATATAAAGGTATATCCACTACAGATAATTAAATTTAAGGGCCAACAAGCAACTGTTTAGGACTTTGGCTACCTGCAAGCGTGCTATCAAATCACGATTTCACCACACACAAATGGTCAGCCGCACAAGTAGGGTAAACATGTTCATTGTGTGTGTGTGTGAGTGTGTGTGTGTGTGTTAGGCAGCAGCTAACATAAACATCAAATATAAGTGGACCCGCAGACGACAGCAAACACACACACACAGATACCCATGCATACATGTAAATTTGTAATGCATATCTGTACGCATACATAGACATGGATAAGTCAAGAACAAAAGCAACAGAGTCGAGACACGGACACCAACAGGGGCAAACAGACGAATGCTGTCATTGCAACAACAACTCTAACAACTTTATGCCTGCCTGTGTGGGGGCGGGTTTGGGGCTTGGGGGTGGCAGAGCATAACGAGCCGTAACCGTAACATTACCCGATTCCCAGTGCCGCCATTTCACTCCCTGCGGCACGCACACATTTGCTGCAACGGAAACATCCAACATAAATGTGAGATATGCCAGGAATGCTAATCACAAACACACACACACTCACACAAGCACTCCCACACACACACACACTCGCACACCCAATCAAAAGCTGGCAGGCACTAAAACATTTGTAAATGTTGCAAAGTATCATCTTAAAGAGATTTGCAGCTTAGCGGCCACGTGATGCGTTACGCATACGTAAACAACATCCCGACAGCAGCATTCACATTCGTATTCACACTCACACTCAGATTCGCACGCATACTCGTTACTTACATTCACATCCATATCCTGTATGCGAAATGGGGGTCACAATGATGATGGCAGCCACCGCCGCATCAAGCATCAAAGTCAAAGCCATTGATTTTCCAGCGTCCCCACTGTCAAACAAGTGTATTCATTCAGACTCGTTGCATTCATCTTCACTGGGCGGGTCAGCCAAAGTGCTCAGGGAGTGGCTGCAGCCTTAATGTGCAATGAATCATCGTAAGGTATTTAAGAAAACGTAGCAGAATAATCAGTCCAAAAAGCAGCTCCAATTACAACGCCTTCCTCTGATTGCATTCGCATGGACTTCTGTAATGAAAGACAATTATTCAGCCAGAGTCAAATTGATACAAAATTGGAGGTGTCCCAAAAATAAGTGAATATAAATCTAAAGCTGATAAATTATCTTAATTAAATTTAAATTTAAACTTGTATTATGTTTTGCGTTACGCTTACGTTATGCTTTGTTTTGTTATGTTATGTTACGGTTTGTTATGTTATGTTATGTTATGTTAATTTATGTTCTGTTTTTCTGTTGTTATATTGTTATGTGGCTATGTTATGTTATTTAATGATATGTTATGTCAAGTTATATATTTGTCGTGTATCCAATAAATTATTGTGAGTATTATTTTGAATGCTAACGATTAAGTGTTAGTAAGAATCAGAGAATTTGACAGAAGGTACTGCTATTTAACATAACTGTCCTACTTGTATTAGGGTTGCTACTGAAAGCATGGTGTGAGACAAAAAAGATAGTCTCTGCCGAGCATGGCCCGAGTGTGTTGTATAACGTCCAGTTTGCTATAGTGTTGAATGTTCACTAACAGTACTAAAAGTCAGAGAAGAATATAGAATGACAAGAGCATGAGTAGTATGCTCGAGGACGATGAAAATTATTCATTCTAAAAGTGGAAGTCATAGAGAACAGACGTGCTCGCTCCTAAAAATATAATTATTTTGTGACTATAACGACACTCGGGACTTGCTGTGCTGCCAGTATGCCTAATTGCAAAGAAAGTGATTTCTCTGTTCCGACATCAGAAGTGGGATCAGGCGATGCCCCTCCACGAGGCAATTCTGACGATTCGTGGCGTCAGCTTTTGGAATCTCAAAATCGAAATATTCTTGAGATTATTAAAGCAATGCAGATGTCAAATTCAGCATCCTCAACAAAGAAGAGCATCTCGTTGCCAAAGTTCAACCCGGACATTGCAGGCGCAGATGCAAATGCCTGGTGCAAAACTGTAGACATAATACTTGACGATAATCCTATTGAGGGCAGTACACTGGTGATGACCCTCAGCGGCTCCCTAGAAGGAAGCGCCTCGCCCTGGCTTTCTCAAATATGCTATACTGGAATGCACTGGCAAAATTTTAAGGAATTGTTTTTGCAACGTTTCGTGGGAATGGAAACATCGGCGGCAACTTTAATGAACATTTTTAATGGCCGACCGAATGATGGCGAATGCCTCTCCGTATATGCGAGCCGTCTTGTGACGTCACTTTTATCCAAATGGAAGACAGCGAACATGGAGGAAATTGCAGTCTCAGTTGTTTTGGCACATACATCGAAAATCGACAAAAGTCTGCAACGTATGTTATATACGACTAATATTAAAAGTCAAGACGAGATGCAACAGCATCTGAAGGCCTATGCTTATGGAAGGTCAAATGGAGGTCTACAGCCAAATATCCCAATGGAACCAGATCGCAAGAGATCGAAAACATATGGCATTAAATGTCATCATTGTGGAAACCTCGGACACAAAATGGTCGAATGTCGCAAGAGGAAGTATGAAGAAGGCAACGTGTCAAAAAACTCAGCATTACCTAAAGTTCGATCTGCCGTTACCTGCTTCAAATGTGGCGATGCTGGCCACATTGCGTCTTCATGTACGAAAGGAGTTTCTACGAGCGGTGTTGGATCACATGAGAAGCGTATAAACATCTGTTGTGTGTCCGAGCCAAAAGGAATCCTGCGTCAATCTGGTGAGCTCGTTCCATTTTGTTTTGACTCTGGAGCGGAATGTACGCTCATCAGAGAGAGTTGTGCCGAGAAATTTTCCGGAAAAAGAATTAATAATTTGATAGTTTTGAGGGGTATTGGAGAAAATCCTGTGTATAGCACTATGCAAATCTTGGCTACTGTTAAAATTGATCAGTACTCCTTAGAAATATTATTTCATGTAATAATGGATAAGTTTTTGAAATACGATGTATTGATAGGCCGTGATATACTCGGATTAGGCTTTGGAGTCTCCATCGAGGCCGACAAATTTGAAATGTACAAAACCAAAACTTTTGATGTACTAATAAAAGTGCCAGATATAAGTTACGTAGAGCATCTGAATAACGATAGAGCATTAAGCAACACTGATAAGAATCGTCTGCTAGAATTATTGCAAAACTATGCTGATAAATTTATTGAGGGTATTCCTCAAACGCGAGTGACTACGGGTGAACTTGAAATCCGCCTGCTTGACCCAAATAAAACTGTACAAAGGCGTCCGTATAGGTTAAGCATAGAAGAAAAAGAAGTCGTGCGAAATAAAGTAAAAGAATTGTTAGACGCAAACGTTATACGTCCTAGTTGCTCTCCATTTGCAAGCCCAATGCTGATGGTAAGAAAGAAAAATGGAACCGATCGACTATGTGTCGATTATCGGGAACTGAATGCTAATACGGTCGCTGACAAATATCCGCTGCCTTTGATTTCTGATCAAATTAATAGACTGAGTGAAGGCAAATATTTCTCCAGTTTAGACATGGCAAGTGGTTTTTACCAAGTTCCAATACACCCAGACTCTATCGAGCGCACTGCTTTTGTCACGCCAGAAGGACAGTATGAATTTTTGGCCATGCCTTTTGGATTAAAAAATGCTTCCTCGATTTTCCAGCGCGCAATCGTGAGAGCATTGGGTGATTTGGCTCAAACGTATGCCATCGTCTATATAGATGACGTGTTAATTCTAGCGAAGACAAAGGAAGAGGCACTTGAAAGGCTACAAACGGTCTTGGAAAACTTGTCTAGAGCTGGATTCTCATTTAACATTACAAAATGCTCGTTCTTGAAAACAAGCATAGAATATTTAGGATACTTGGTTGAAGCGGGTCAAATTCGACCAAATCCACGCAAGATACAAGCGTTGGCCGAATTACCGTCACCGCAGTCAGTAACGCAGGTGCGACAATTCATAGGCCTAGCCTCGTATTTTAGGCAATTCGTACCAAAATTTTCTGAGCAGATGAAAGCTTTATATAATCTCACCTCCAAAAATAATAAATTTGTCTGGAAGCCGGAATATGAGGAAATTCGTCAAAAAATCGTATCAATTTTGACTAATGACTCCGTTTTGACAATTTTCGATCCACTAAAGCCAATGGAATTACATACAGACGCAAGTTCTATTGGATATGGTGCTATTTTAATGCACAAGATAGAAAATAGACCCAGAGTCATTGAATATTACAGCAAATGTACGACAATGGCTGAAGCAAAATATCATTCATACGAGCTTGAGACCCTCGCAGTTTACAACGCAGTAAGACACTTCCGCCATTATTTACATGGTCAAAAATTTATTGTGCATACAGATTGCAACTCCCTGAAAGCAAGTATCAAAAAAATTAACCTTACCCCAAGGGTACATAGATGGTGGGCATATCTGCAATCATTTGATTTCAGCATTGAATACAGGAAGGGAGAACGCATGTTACATGCTGATTTTTTCTCGCGCAATCCGTTGCCTACTGATTATAAATCCTCAGCGAAAACGGTTGAAATGCACATAAACCTAGCTGAGATAACCGACGATTGGCTTCTAGCCGAACAGCAACGAGATTCTGACATTGCTTCCATAACCTTAAAATTGCGAAACCATAAGATGGGAGAAGCTATCTCAGCGTCGTACGAATTGAGAGCAGGAGTATTATATCGAAGGATTCAAAGAAATGACAGCACAAAATGTTTGCCTGTAATACCTAGAGCCTTTAGATGGTCAGTCATTAACAATGTTCACGAAGCCATAATGCATTTAGGGTGGAAGAAAACTCTAGACAAAATGTATGCCAACTACTGGTTCGAGAAGATGTCTAAGTATGTGAAAAAGTTTGTAGAAAATTGCATTACCTGTAGAGTGTCAAAACCACCATCTGGTAAGCCACAAATAGAAATGCACCCGATTCCTAAAGATGACATACCCTGGCACACTGTGCATATTGATATAACCGGAAAATTAAGTGGCAAAAACGACTTAAAAGAGTACATCATAGTTCAAGTTGATGCATTCACAAAATTTGTTCACCTTCAACATACGCTGAACCTTAATACGGAAAACTGCATTAAGGCAGTCAAAGAAACTGTTGCACTATTCGGAGTGCCGGCACGCATCATAGCTGATCAGGGTAGATGTTTTGCTAGCACAAGGTTTAGGGAATTTTGTTCTTCGCAGAAGATAGGTTTACACCTGATTGCGACGGGCGCCAGTCGAGCAAACGGCCAAGTAGAGCGTGTCATGAGCACCTTGAAGAGCATGCTCACAGCGGTTGAGAGTAGTCAGCGATCCTGGCAAGACGCTTTAAAAGACATACAGCTGGCAATAAATTGCACGACAAATCGTGTAACGAAATATAGTCCGTTAGAATTGCTAATCGGTAAAGAGGCAAGGCCGTTAGGAATGATAACAATATCAGATGAAAAAACAATTGATAAAGATTTAATAAGAGCACAAGCGAAAGATAACATGGTGAATAACGCTAAATATGATAAGGCTAGGTTTGATAAAAATAAAACAAAAATTGTAAAATATAAGCTTGGTGATCATGTCCTACTCAAGAGGGAAGAACGAAATCAAACGAAGTTAGATCCCAAGTTTAAGGGACCTTTTGAGATAATCGAAATACTTGATGGAGACAGATATTTATTAAAGTCATTGACGAGTAAGCGCACGTTTAAGTATGCACATGAGTATTTGCGAGCTTTTCCAAGCAACAATGTATCGGAGGAGTTGATAGATTTGAGAGATGATGAGTGTGACAATGTTGAGGACATTGCTCAAGACACTGTGGCACTAAGAGAGAGTGCGGTTGGGCTCATACACGATGGCTAAGACCGCACCATAATACTCACGCCGTGCACAAGTGCTCGATCATGGCGTGCTGAAGCGGGTGATATTATGGCGGGGGTCAGAGGTTGAAAGACCTGTATGGATCCGCTCCATGTTATCGTTGCTGGGCAGCAAGAGCCTATAGACGTGTGATGACAGAACAACAACAAAAAAAAAAAAAAAAAAATAAAAAAAATAAAACCTACAATGACCGATGATACTGCTGTTTGTAAAGCTATTCTTAAAGTAAAGTAATGACTAATAAATTTTACCCAACAATTTTGACTATGGCATGATCTAAGCGAAATGTACACACGAGGACGTGTGAAATGTCAGGAAGGCCGTGTCGTGTATCCAATAAATTATTGTGAGTATTATTTTGAATGCTAACGATTAAGTGTTAGTAAGAATCAGAGAATTTGACAGAAGGTACTGCTATTTAACATAACTGTCCTACTTGTATTAGGGTTGCTACTGAAAGCATGGTGTGAGACAAAAAAGATAGTCTCTGCCGAGCATGGCCCGAGTGTGTTGTATAACGTCCAGTTTGCTATAGTGTTGAATGTTCACTAACAGTACTAAAAGTCAGAGAAGAATATAGAATGACAAGAGCATGAGTAGTATGCTCGAGGACGATGAAAATTATTCATTCTAAAAGTGGAAGTCATAGAGAACAGACGTGCTCGCTCCTAAAAATATAATTATTTTGTGACTATAACGACACTCGGGACTTGCTGTGCTGCCAGTATGCCTAATTGCAAAGAAAGTGATTTCTCTGTTCCGACATATTGTGCAATCTTTTATTATGCTATTTTAATATTTTTTATTCTAATATGTTATATTTATTTATTTTATAATATTGGTTGTTATGTTATATTATGTTTTTTTTCTAGTTATATTTTGTTAGATCAGATTATCCTACATTTTGCTATTTTCTGTAATAAGATATTATGTTATCTATTATTATCTTGTCCCATTACCCTTATTATTTATGATTATTTGTTACTTTCGTGCTAGTTGCAGGGCATTTACTAGTCGGTCACTCCCCTAATACCTACCTATGCTCAACATTTTCTTTAATTTTTGGTCATACCTTTAAGGATTGCTGCTTGAATGGTTGTCAGCCCCTCAGGGGAAGGCAGGCTGGCAGGCAGTTTGGGCACCCGTTTTATGACTGCGGGGCATAAAAATCCTTGCAGCAAAGTAAAATAAACAAAGCGCACGCATTACGTGCCGACCCATTTTTGTCATTATGCGTGAACTAATAAAGCCATGGAACCAGTCGACTGTTGCCTGCTGGCTAAAACGTGCTAACCCAAAAGGAGCGATGCGGTGCGATGCCATGCGACTAGACGGGAATGAGCCCTGGGCCGAGTCTCAGACAATCACTAACGCATAGGCAAACAGAGAAGCAAATGACGAGCAAACACACACACACATATATACACTCATTTATATATAATCTCTAAGCTGTTTAAAGTGCTGCTGTGTGTGTGGGAGTGTCCTTGGCTGGTACCTATTAGCAGTCGTCTTAAAGCAGCCGAACGACTCATTATGGGTTTGGCATTCATGCAAAAGATGATTGAAATCAGCACAAGGCTTTCCTTGAACTCTTTGATAAGGACACCAACAGAGAGAGAGAGAGAGCGAGAGCGACATCGACAAGGACAACTGTTAACCCTAACTAAGGAGCCGACAGGAGCGTGAGGCCAACAGGCATGGACAACGGGCAACGAGCAACGGGCAAAAGGATTAACTGGCTGGAGGCTTAAGGCAAACGGATAGTTTTTCATTTAGCGGCACGGTGTCCTGCGTACATCTTCGTTTATTGTCACTTGTGCTGTGGATTATAACGGATTTCCTATGCTACAATCGTTCGCAATAAAAGCATTAAAGCGCTTTATCATTATTCACTTTGCGCCCCACGGTGTGCAACACGCGTCGTATGAGTTACGTACCCCAAGTCCCAATTGTTGCCAGCTTATCCTTGCGTCTTTCTGTCTGTCTGGGTGTGTGTGTCTGTGGGTGGGTGGTCGGTTGTTGCTGCTGCCTGAAGTCCAGTTGCCAGTCGCCAGTCGCCTCATAAAATGGCTTTCTTTTGCAGTGGCCAAGCTGAGGTCTTGAGCGGAATAATGTTT
Organism: Drosophila novamexicana; assembly: GCF_003285875.2. Classification (NCBI taxonomy): domain Eukaryota; kingdom Metazoa; phylum Arthropoda; class Insecta; order Diptera; family Drosophilidae; genus Drosophila; species Drosophila novamexicana. The sequence continues at coordinate 1,956,499 of NW_020824808.1, read as the reverse complement.
TGCTTGGGCATTGCGCAAAGATTATGGGAATTATAGGGAAGCCGAAAGGAAAACGCTATAAATGTCAACGTCAATGGCCATAAAAATGAATTAAATGTGGGTCGCTCCCACTCTTCCCTCTCTGTCTCATTCTCTCTTTGAGCATAAATTAGCAGACCAGTCGGCATAAGCAAATTGTGTTTGCGACTGTCTCATTGTTTAACATGTGCAACTGGCTATGAAAATCGTTGATTGTCGCTGCCAGAAAGTTGCGAGCCAAAACCGAAACTGAAACTGAAAGTTACAGTCGCCGTCGCAGTTGCAGTCGCTGCAGCAGTTGCAGTTGCACAGTTGCACAAGTTGCAGCAACTTTTGCAAAGTGATATTAACTTTTAATGGACAAACTATACGAAAACTGTTCCTTGTTTTCCGTGTCCCTTTCTCTCCGGCTGCTGCTGGTTTTAGTCCAGCTGTTGTTTTTGTTATTTTTGTGACCCGGCTTGGCTCTGCACTAAGTGCTGCCAAAAGTGCAGCAGAATGTGTCGTGGCCGATAAAATAAACATTATCACAACTGGCAATGGTAAAAATCATGTGCAAAATGCACAAGGCGAAACATTGCTCTGTTGGCGAGGGCAGTTAAAGGAGTATTTGTCATTTGCAGCTGTTATATAAAAGTAATATATATTATATGAATCTATATAAATATATATATATTTATATCATTTTAACTAAAACTAAGGCAGGGGATAAAAAGCCGTGTTACTTTAATACTTACTTTTCAATAACTTTCAAAATTGTTGTAAAGCAAATGTTTGTAAAGCCAACTTTGAAAAATTGTTTTGAAATAAACTTTTATAACGTAGTAAATCAAGGCTAAGGAGAAAAGCGCTAAGTCAAGAAGAAAGAAAAGAAAAATAAGTTTAAAAAAAATATGTTAATATCTATATTAAATTTTAAAATATATATAACAAATAATTGGAATAAAAAGAGAATAGAGAATTGATTTGCCAAAAATTACGAATACAAACAATTTTAGCAAAGTATAAAAATTAAATATATAATTTTTCGATCAAATATTCATTACACAAAAAGTCTATTTTAGTCATAAGAAAAAATAGTTTATATATGAAATAATCTTTTTTTTACCTTCACTTATTACTACTTATCATTTACTATCATTCAGCTGGGCATACAAAAAAATAATTCAAAAAAATATTGAGTAGATCGAAATATTTGAGTACATTATTTGGGCAACCATCGAAAAGCTTTATCTGAATTTAAAATAAAAATATATATAAGAACAGCTCAGACCACACTCGGACTGCTCATGTACAGAAAATGGGTGTCCTTGTTATTGTTTTGACTCCTTGTGCTGGAACTTTGTTTTTAATTTTGCATGGTCTTCTTGTTGCTTTTGTAGAATTTTGCGTTTATTTTACATTTATTATCATTTGCACAGCATTGAAATTTATTTATGTTGCTCTTCTGGTTCGCCGAGCACGTGACGTATGCGTAATGTGGTTAAAACTTTAACTGTTTAAGACATTTGAAATATTTTACGCACTACTCCAAGCACTCAACACCAGCCAACTCTCACTCAACTCTCAACGGAACTCTAACTCATTTCCATTTGCATTTCCATTCATTTGTGTCGCTTTGTTAGCGGCTTTTGTTTGGCTCGCCGCGCTGATTAGTTTTTTGTACAGTTTGCTTATTTGCCCAAGTGCGAGGACAACAAAATACAAAGGACACTATTTGTCGCTGCTGTCGCTCCTGTCGCTTATCGCGCATACATTTCGAGTTTCGACTATTGAGAAGTGCCTTTGTGCTCTGCTGTGTTGTGTCCAAGCCGAGTTTATGAAGTTACCGTAAAAGTTTTTCAGCCCTGGCTCATTGTCTTTTGAGCTGCTAGAATTACAACAGATACAGAGTGCCAGTGAGTGTGCCTGTCTTTAACTTACGTACATTCGTATATTCCCCTTTCCGCCCTGCTGCTTCAGAGAAGTGCAGTTGTCGCCTCTGCCAGCTTTTTCTTTTATGTACGTATACATAATACTCATTGTGCGGGCACGTTTTAATGAATGCGCCGCAATTTAACGCAATGTTAACAAAGTCAATGCCATTTTTACCAGCGAGTGCTCGTTTCACCTCTTTATGTTTTAATAAAAATAAATAAAGCAAACGACGCAAAAGCCGCAATTGAAACTATTTGCACACCACTCACGTAGAGCGCGCGCTTAAGACTCAGCTAACCGGAAGCTGGCAGCACCACATCCGGTCGAGGCAACGTCTATGGCTGCGGCACACCCACAAACACACACACAGATGTGCGACCCTAAAAGCTCATTAACATTTTAAACAGCAACGCAAAGCGACGCCGCGCCCGTTGCCCGCCCTTTTAGACCCGCTCTACCCTGCCGCAGTGTCGCCAATAGGCTAAAAGGTGTTAAAACAGTCCTAAACGCACATACAGCCTTCCAGCGTGCTGTGTGTGTATGTGTAGGTGTAGGTGTAGGTGCAGGTGTGTTGACATGCAGCCGTTAAAGTGCTCGTGCGCACCTCAAGTGGCTTTGTTCAGTTGGCCCTTTGCAAAGTGTTTGAGCTAGTTGCTGACGTCGCGACGTTCTAGCCGCCATCATTGTAGTCGTCCTAGTTGTTCTTGTTGTGGTTGTTGTCGTCATTGTCGTCGCCATTGTGCCCCCCGCTGGGGCTGCCCTGGCACATTGGGACCCTGGCGCACACGCGCTGCCAATGCCAAAAGGTCCTGGCTAGGGTCCCCCATAAGGGCACACGCCAGGACACGCCACGCTGATACGAAATGCTAAATTATGGCATTTAACTGGTTAAAATCGCTTTGACTTTGATAATTATCATGAACATTATTTCTTGTTTATTCACTCTAAAATTCACAATTTTATTTGCCTCATGAATTTTGGTATTTTAGAACGAGCGACGAGCGCAGCGCGAAGCGACAGTTAGCTTTGTGCAGGATAAGTTGCCAAGAGCTGACAGCAAAGTATTTAGTTATAGCCATCCGGGACTTAAGCCGTGCAGTTTACAGTGCATATTTAATGCAATTAATTGATTGTGAAATTACGTCTACTCCGAAATGTGGTTTTTAACACATTAATTATATAACATGATTTTAAAGATATGTTTTGAAGTAAATGTTTAATAATTTCAAAAATATAATATATAACTGACTGATTGATTGACTGACTGATTGATTGACTGATTGATTTATTGACTGTTTGATTTGTGCTGCACAACTGTTTCTAGTGCATAGTTGGGTAACATTAAAGAGTTAAGAACAAATTCACCGATAGCCCTTTATGAATCCGCCTGAGCTGCCGAAAAATGAGTGGAAGTGGAGTAGAAATGCTTGCTAAAATGGTCTCGCCTGCCTAACCTTTAATAAACACAATTTTCAACATATTCAATTTTGGCATGGAACCCTTAGGGAACATGTAATTAAAAATCTGACGCAAACAACTTGCGTTATGAAGTTAAAATGCACTCAGAGGATAATATGCTTAAGAACGCCCACACACCTATGCGCAGACCTGCACACAGCTGCTCAAATACACTTACACACACACACACACACTAACGCACATAATAAGCCATTTTGTGAGCAACTTTTATCAGCATCATTAAAATTCTGACACATGTAACACGAAATCAAAACTTTGACTAAAAGTGCAAAAGGTGTTGGAGGCGCTTCTCCTTCATTTTGGCTTTGCCACCCCTCACTCTCTGGAACCCCCCACCATTCACCACTGCTTTTTGGCCGTGTGCCGGAGAGTGTCAGTGCCAGTCAGGACAACGATGGCAAAACGTCGTCGTCGTTGTTGGCTGCCGCCTTTGGCGCGTCCTGACTCCTTATACTAATTTCCATATAAGTAGCGTTAACATATCATTTGCATAAATTTTGTTGACATCTTTTCAAAATCGCACGAAAATGTTTTAAGGTGTTTCCGCACTCACACACACACACGCACACATGTATGTACACATTCATTGTAAAGTTCAAGCTGCGGCTGGATAAGAATGTGTGTTTTCTGAGTACCCTGTGTGCTTTAATAGCGTACCCGCCTTTTTGGGCTGCCATCTCTTTCTCTATCTCTCTCCCTTTCTCTTTATCTGCATTTTCCTATACACTACTACGCGCCCAAGGCAATGACAAATGGTGTGCGTGTGTGTGTCTGTTTGTTAGTTTGTTGTAGGAAACGGAAGTTGAATTCAAACCAAATTGAATTAAGCAAATAAAATTATTGCAAATGGTATTCGGCTATGTGACTAATCAAATTTAAATTTAATTGATTTTAATAAATTGTAATGTTTTTAAGTTCCATATTTTTGTTGACGTTTATAATAGTTGCCGTTTCAATGTCTTCCAGATCAATTAAATTATTATAATTGTTTATTAATTAGTAAACTACTTGCAATTTGTTAAATGATGTGACCTTGCATTATACGATCACCAAAAGGACGATAGTTTTTGACATACATATATTACAAAATTATACAAGCCTCAGACATAACTAGTTGTTAACTTAACAGTACTCTAAGCATAACTTAGATTACTGTTATTGAGTGGTAAAGATATAAACTGCAATATATATGCTTGAAATTAAGTCAGTAAATCAATGAAAATATGTTACAATAAGTGCGCAGCTCACCCATAGGATTGACTTTTAATTTCACTAAAAAGTTTATTTGTCTTTTTATTTTTATTTATTTTAAATTTGTTCCTTTCTGCGCCTTATATGCTAACAAATTACATGACCGAACTGGCAGCAATTTACGCGGAGGCGGATCAAGGCGTGACAATGGCTTGAGGGTGTAGCCACGCAAGGCACAAGAGCTGATGTGGGGAGGGTTGAGGAGGGGGCATTTAGACAGAGATGATAAATGTCGAGCACACACAGTCGTGTGACAAGAATCAGTGTCAAATATGTTGTCATTTAATTTCGCACTCACATTTAAGGCACATGGGTAAGATGTCAGATCTGTAGATATGGTAATAAGCTTTTCCAATCTCTCGCTATCAGACCAATACCAGCACAGTCGCTGTCCGGGTCCTATTCTCCCCTCATATACACCCCACAAGCCGGAATATTTAAATTGTTGCTTAACACGTCGTCAAATTTGAATTACTTATGAATTGAATCCAATATCTTGCGACTTGTCATCCAAACTTGGTGCGTTTTTGCTGTTGCATATTTTTGACAGCAACTTTTATTAATTAGCGCATGTGGAATTTAAAGCCGCAAACGGCAGCTCGAACATGGGCATTTATCAAAGCTACACAATACTATGCGTCCTAATGTACAGGTGAAGTCAGTTAGTTGAGTTGCAGGGCGGTTAGCGTGGCAAATATTGCGTTAGAGATAAAAGAGACAAAATGCCAAGCTGCTGCCTGACTAGCTGGCATATGTGACAGAGACAGGCGCATGGGCGACAATGTCGGCGTAAAAACCGCAAATATGTTTAGCTATTGTTGTTGTTGATGTTGTTGCTGTTATTGCTGTGCCTGTCTTCTAGGAAGCCCGGCGCACATTAAAGCCAGCCGCCCATTCCGCACCAACCGCCGTTGACAATGGAACTTGTCTTTTTAATTAAATGCTAAAAGAAAATGCTAAAGATAAATGAAGTTGTGCTAAATGCGTGCTGTGCGTGTGTCTACCCCTAACCAGGCCCCCAGCCGCAGAATATGTGCTCTTGCAAGTGTATGTGTGTGTGTGCCTGTGTATGGGAGTGTGCTCATTGCTGGTGACTCTGTCTTTCTGTCTGCATGTCTCTAACGGATTTCAATTATTTTATACCGAAATGTTCTGCTTTTGGGGTTTCTGTGGCGGCATTTCCGACTACCCCTACTGCCCGACCGACCCCCAGCCCTAATTCCACGTGGTCGTCTCATTGAATTATGCCCTTGGCAGTCCCTTAAGTGCCACCACCAGCAACTGTTAACTAACAGTTGGCTATAATATAATGAATTGGCCTAGTTTCGTTGAGGTAAAAGCGTCCGATGTACTGCATGTGTGTGTATCTACAGTGGGCTACCAATACGTTACAACTTGTATCTCATTTCTAAAATTTAATATTATATAACATCTCAATCTTGTTTATCTTGAACAGATTATGACATTCGCGAATATAAATAAAAATTCTATTGATTAAAACATATTAAAAATCATTGAAACTCTAAATTTAAACTAGAAGGTAAGGCAAATTCATATATTTTAAAGAAGTGTAGTATAAAAATAATGTACATAATGTAGATTTCTAATATTTTCCAAACCAAATATCTAATATGTTAAAATTCGTATACCCTGAAATCACTTTTCTCATATTTTTGTATAGCTTTTCAATTCAAATCTCATATGCTTGCACGCTATGATAATAGTTACTTAAACAAGAATTGCATTATTTATTTATAACGATGGCTGAGATAAAAAGATAAAAAAAAAAAAAAAACAATTCGATTGTCAATCGAATGTCTTATCAAATAGAAAAAAAAAACACTAAGCATTAAATGAAATCGTTCGATTGAACAAAATCCCAAAATTGTTGTGGCATTTGTAATCGCTGTTCAATAATTTCTGGCCATTTTATGGCCATGGCTTACTGTCTCGCACACACAACAGCATGTGTGGCTGTGTGTGTATCTATATAGGAGACGCTTACAAGTGTCATGTTTTAAGCGTGCACAAGCGACAACAACAACAGCAACAAGACACAGTAACTTGAGGCAGCTACAACTAAAGTTACATCGGTTTTAGTTGGATCCGTTGTTGTGGGCGTTGCTGCCGCGTCGCTTGCAGATCAAATTAGATGTATAAATAACAAACCGATTAAGCGATTGTGCGTCTAAGCCAGGCCAGGAGAGGCCAGGACGAGCTGCAGGCCGGGACAGGCGAGTGCGAGTGCCAACAATCCTTGGAGTGTCATTCCCGTCAAGTGGCTGGCTGGTCGGGGGAATTGTGGGAGGGGTGCACATTTTATTGCCGGGGCGGATAACGGGAGGCTCGGCAATTGCTGTGCGGCTCATTTGGATTATAATTGATGTCGGCTACTACAAGGCTTCAATTGCTTTAAGCCTGTCCCAGATAAGCGCAAATCTAAGTGTGCCCACTGCGAACACAACAAACTGTTTTTGCAATTATTCTGCGCCAATGCGCGTTCGTTGGGCTTAGTTCGGGCACTGGCCCAAAATGCCAGACTCAGTTTTCAAGATATTTAGCACCGTTGGCCTGCCCCAAATTGTGAGCCCCCTCCCCAACCCCTGCAGCAAAATGTGATTTTGTGTCAATGACAGCTACTTTTAGACGATATTCATATACTGTTCCCAAAGGCGAACTAGTATATATTGGCTAAATCATATGACTGTCTTGTGATCCGCCTGTCATACACTTAATTCATTTATTACATACATATTCATTAATTCTTAATGCAAGGCTTTTGTGATATACCAATTTAATAGACGCGCCTTCAGATTTAACAAAACTTTAAAATCGTATTTTTACAGTTTAATGGCAACTAAAAAGTGAAAGCTTGAGAGTCACCAATTTTTGTTAGAATTCTTATGAATCCCAAAAAATATATAAACGAAAAGTAAGATATTTTTTCAAGTGCAAACAGAGTATTGCTCAGTCGAGTAAAAGATACTTCAACGTCTTTTCTGCTTATGTTCAACTTTTTTCATACGCTTTAATGACTGATAGGGTTTTGGACAGGCGCTTTATTTGGCGCCTATACGGCGTATGATGAATTTCATGCGCAACGCCTAATCAACTGCAAATGAAATGGACTATTGTGCAGCGGTAGGTAACCACACGCGTCGATACATCAAATCGGCACCACATACACACACACATGCACACCACACATCAACATACATGTTGCAGTTGTTGTTTTTGTTGAGTTTTGTTGCGCTCTTTCTGTGCTTTTGGCTTGGATAATAAATTGCGCTGGCTGTGTTTGGGCCAACAAACCCGCCTCCTTGCCATTTTGGGCTGTTTTTGTTGTTGTTGTTGCTGCTGCTACCACATTGTTTGCCCTAATGTTGTTGTTGTTGTTGTAGCTGTTCTCGCAGCTTAATAACCATTGTCCGCCTGTGCTTCGCGTGCTCAACGTGGGAGCTATAAACTGTCATTTAAGTTGTTGTCGATGTCATTCTCATGGCTTGGCCATGGCCGTGCTTGTTGTTTCAGCCAAGATTTGTAGCCAGCTTCTCTGCAGCAGCAGCAGCAGCAAAAAAAATAAAAGGAAAGTGAAAGTAAATGTATTTATGAGCCAAAGCAGTCAGCGGGTGGTAGCCAGGGCACTGGCAAAAACACTCCAGAGTCAAATAAACAAGAGCAGCGAGCGATTCTGCATGTGTGTTTGTGTGTGTGTGCGTGTGTATTTTAACAGTTGTGAGCTGATGTGTAAGCACTTTACATATAAATATAATAGGCATACCTGACAGATAGTTGCACAAATAAATTCCCAAAGTTATTGTTAAATACCACAATGCAGCATATCTACTATTTAAATTATTTAATTGGATAACATTTAAATAGATGACATAGTTTTGCAATGTAAAATTTAAATTAGCCATGGCACTTTTTGCTAATTTATTTCATTTATTAAATTGCATAATTCACTTTGATTTTTCAGTTTGCCGCATTAAATCATCATATACAAAGCATATGAAATATCAGCAAAAAATAAAAAAATTATTTTGCTTTGTTAGCAAAAAGAAAAATTATGTTTGGGCATACTGAAATATTGATTGCAACTAACGCAATTGAAACTAGACCATAAATAATGTTATTTAACACACCTTAATTGAATTTAATTTAATTTTGAATACATAATTCCAAGCGATATGAAGTGATACATCGAAATCTTTCTAAGAGCTGACAGCTCTCTGTGTGCTTTGCAATTCTTGTGTGCTGCCTCAAATCGATGCGTGCTTCCAAAAATGCATGTCCAGGTTAGCTTTTAATTTAATATTTTCCACATGTTCAATTGAAATTTCATTTCATCTGACAAAACCAATCAGCTTTTCCTTACGGCTAAGCATCATTCAGAGTCTAAGTAAACGTTTCTGGTAACTGCATCAATTAACGAAAATGTCATGTTGCATGCAGAAACCCATTAGCTATTGTGTTAACTAAAATCTTGCTCAAACCTTTTGATTACAAAAAGAGACAAAGCGAACTAAAAACAAATTAAAGTGCACAGAAATTCCTGACTGAGAGATACCCTGAACCTCCCTCTGTTTAGCATCCAGCTAATCTAATTTTTACGTAATTCTAGCTCTAAAATCAATTCAGCTAAATAGTTTCCCTATGAAATGGATTAATAAGAGTTGATAGTGCTATATTAAACTTCGGTATAAAGCCAACCTTAAACTGCATACAGAATAAAATGGCGAGCCATAGTCGATTTTATTTTAAATAAATATTTAGCATTCAGCATTACTGAATGCAAAGCACAAAATGTTTATAAAACATATTTATTCTGGTAAAACATGAAATGTCTATAAACTATATTCATTCTGGATATATATCACCCACATGCACAGTTTACAACATTTAAAGTAACATAAATAATTTAACCACATGTCTAAAAATCAGTGAATGCAACCGGTCTGAGCGTTTGGACTACCATAACAAATAGTAGTTGATGCTGCGGTGTTAATATTATTTGATGTTAATTAAAATATGGTTAACAACTAATGGCAAATGCAAATTTGACTTTTATGCCGGTGCAGTCATCTAGTCGACCTCGTTATGCTCGTCAGCAGCCAGCACCAGTTGACCACAAACATGAATTGCTTTCAATAAATGCGGCTGCATTCTCCCCCACAGCATTTTCCCCCTTACAGGACCCACATTTTTAAAATTGCACTATTTTAGAATTTTATTCGTTTTTGTTTTTGAGAGCTGGACGCACGAGTTGGCTGGCTTTGACGCTAATTTGTCAGTTCAGTACCGCGTATGTGGAATGCAACACAGCAAACAGCACAACAAGATATTCCCAATGAGTTCGCATGTGTGTGTCTCTATGTGTCTGTGTGTGTATGTGTGTATGACCAAAAGTGGGAGTTTTATTTTTGCCAGCTACTAGCTCAAAGGCACCAGCCAATTCAACTACTGACCGGAAGAGCATATGAACTTTTGACTTTTGTGCTTTTTTAAATCCACTTTTAGTCAGTTATTTTATGCATCCCAGCGTTCACAACTAGTCGGAAATTGTATTACAGTGTATGAAATCGTTTATATACGAAACATACTTAACTAAAGGTAGAAGATATTAATTGAAATGAAATGACACGTGAACGTTAGAGTCAATGCTGAATATTGAAGAGTGAGTATGTTAGCGAGTACCCGACTATAGAATGCCCTGTGGACCGTTATGAAAAGCATAATACTTTACATATTTATATTAAGCATATAGAAATAAGTCTTTGTTTCTTTATACGAACTTACAAATATTTTTTTAATTATCTTCAAACTTTCTGTAATGTAATATCAGGCTTTATAACCGTGTTTAGTTTATTCAATGATTCGTACACAGAAAACCAAAAAAAAAAAATTACTAATAAAATAGATCATGCTAATATCTATTCACAATGCCAATATTTGCACTTCGCTATTTAAAATGGGTTCAGGGTGCACCTAACATTCTGACCGCGGAAACCGACAAGTCTTAGATGGTAAAACATATACAAACATAATGCACTGAACAAGTTTCTATATATATATTTCAATATGTTTTGGGTAAGATAAATACAAAATCACATTTTCTAACGCTTCCTTCTATATATCCATATGACATGTAGCTCATATGTTGCTAAGCATTCGCTTATTTGTAAGTAGCAAGGTAAAAGACGCAAAAGCAATGCTTGAACTTCGTTTAACCTACGGCGGCCAAAGCTGTCATAGGCCATGTCATATAGTTATACCAAAATACTTTCTACCTGCAAACCAAGGACGGACATATGATAAGTTGCATGGGGATAACTTTAAGTAGTAGCTTCTAGTGTGCATACAAACAGACAACGGAGCATGGCTATATCGAATGTTGGTAATAATCAAGCAGTGTTCGGGAATGTCTCCTTCTATACAGAGTCATTGTGGGGCAGTTGCGTATCGCGACACGCTAATCACGAAGTTTCGGACCTTGTTGAAAACAAAGACTTAAAATGTTTGAAATAGTTCTTTGCATTGCAAATATCGATATCTCGAATTCGATAAATGAATTGTCATTTGCTTCAACACTCAAATGCTCTGGCTTCAGTCAAAATCGTCAGTCATGCTGTACCCACTGCCTTAGGCTTAAAATGTAGCTGCCGGAAACTTGCGCTCCTCGGAAATTTGCACACAGCTCAGGCACGTTGTGAGTGTTTTTTACTACATGTGTACTTTTGTGATTACATGAATTTTTAAAATGCGCGCATTCACACACACGCACACACATACACACGAAAAAACACCTTGGCAATGTGGGTGTGAGGTGGGCAGAACGCAAAGCACTGGGCTGACATGAGAACTACATTAAAATAATTTATTTTAACGCATTTTTGTTTTTTCTTTTTTTTTTTTTTTTTTTGCTTTTTGTCATAACCCGATGGGGAAAAAAACTCATTTCCTTTAATGATTTCATCTTGTACGCATACTGTTGGCCCGGTGCTCTACTGTTCTGGCCTGGCCGGGATGCTTCCTGCTATCTACTGTTTTGTTCTGTTCTGCGTGCTGGCCTTGTTGTTGCTGGCCTTTTCTTTTCTTTTTTCTTGTTTTTGGCAAAATGAGTGCAACAACGAGTGGCACGCACAGGACGCATGGTTATTTCATTAAAATGGCCTTTTGTTGTTTGTAAATGTTGCTCATTATTATCCCTTTGAATAAGTATCTGTGCGCTGTGTTGTATCTGTATCTGTAGCTGTATGTGTGGCCGTATCTGTATCTGTATCTGTAACTGACAACTGCTGCATTTAAGTGGGTAACGGCGTCACAAGACACAACATTTGCATTACCCGGGCAGACGACGCCGCCGCTGCTTAATAAAGACTAATTGACTTTTGCGTAACTTCGAGTATTGCAACTGGGACCCATCACTGATTGCCAATTATAACAAACGAAGGATCCACGCATCAGCAGACTCGATAAACGAATTAACATTTAAATTAAGGCATTTCAAATTGTTGTTGTTTTTGTTGTTGTTAGTACAGCATGAAATGTTTACACTGCATTTGTCAAGCGTGGCCTACAACACACTTGAGTCGACTCCAGCGGGCAGCTTGTGGATATGTACAACATTATATAACATCAACCTGACATATCGGGAGCCAATTGAAATTTATGCAAATTAATGCGTTAACTTTGGTGTCTGCATATGTAAATAGTTAGTTAGTTGCATTTAATAAGCCCAACTGCCAGCTGCAAGAATCTTACACCTGCAGTTCAAATAACATTTACTGCTGTGACAATTTCTATCACATCCTCAGTAAATAGTATAATACTTACATTTGCTAATTATTTAAACTAACAACTGTTTAAGGCATTATAGTAAATAGTATTTACATACAGCTTACTCAAATGAAATAAAGATTTGAATGCTTTAAGGAATTTAAGCGGTAGTAAGTTTCATTTAAGACAGTATAAAAATCTGAAAGAAACTGAGTACGATGGCCAGGAACGTAGCACTTTGCTGAAGAGTGCTCTAGTCGGTAGGGTCAGACTAGAAGATACCCCGAACACAGCTCCAAGCTGCCGTACACACGTATACACATACACATATACACACAAAAAAGTGGAACCAAAACGTTTGTACATCCCAAAAACCCTGGCTCAAGCATAAAAGATGCGAATTTTCCAATATGACGTGGAACGGAGAAGGGAATTTTTGAAAAGTGAAGTATTCCAAAACAGTTTATACCATTCGAGAAACTACAAAGAAGGTTTGAGACATCTAGCTTCTTGAATTCTCGAGTTATGTTTACAAAATCTTTATGTATCGGTATAATGGAAATGCAATAAGATATCGGGAAATTATAATATCGTGCCATTTTAGCCCCACAAATACTGCAGTAACGTTAACTTAACTAATCAAAGGCTCGAACATAATCTTACCGCTTAAATTAATTAAGCAACTACGCAATTATAATAGCCCATTACAATTGAAAATGACCCAGCTAATCTCTGAAAGCTTTAACGGCCATTGTTAAATTTCAATTGTAGAATTTATCGGGCAGGCGGCAGACTTGGATGACTGCGAGCTATCAAATTTACCGCCATAATAATGTTGATAATAATGCAATTTATGCGCGCAAACAAGGAAAACACATGCCCCTCCTCGGGATAATTAGACCCCAGAGTATTGACATTACTAATGAGCATAGTTATAAGCAAAATAATGCAAATGATGATAATGATGATGATGATAATGACGGTGATGAAATTGTAGACAAGCCAAAGTTGTCGATGCCTTGTCCAAGGTAACGTTAATGATGATTAGCCTAGAAGTTTATGTCGGATCATTGCGTATACGCCATGTTGTGCTGCCCATTCTCAAGTTAAGATTACTCGAGAGAATAGTTGGCTGCCATTATTTTTCCGTAATATTCCTAGTTATAAATATTAACTAGAGTTTAACCACGACAGCTTTAAGTACATTTTTTAATGGCACAATTCATTTCTGACCCGTGTTAATTGCATTTTGCGAGTTGAGCTTAAAATGTTGCGACATAAATATGTTAACGAAATATTTAAAATGCATATAACAAGTAAATGGAATTATTCTGTACAGCAGCAGCTCTTGTGGCAGCTCTTAAGTAAATTACAATATATTTTCCATTAAATGACAAAATGAAATGTACCTACCCCCCAAATGTGACCCACTATCAGCTTTATTTTGCTGTACTTTCAGCTGCTATTAATTTAATTACAATTTAAATTCCAAATAAACGGATTTTTAGGTAATACGCACGACATTCAAAGCCAGCCAGTTATTGAATGCGGCATTTAAAATGGCATTAATAATGCATCAACACCTGAAATACATGAACTTTCACAAAAAATCAAGTCGGCCAGATGAAGTTGAGCTTGGAGATATCCTGTAACGAGTGGTACATAAGAAAATGAACTGCTGAGCTGCGCATCTATTCGGTCTACAACATACAATAAAACTTTTAGTTTAATATATCACATTTATATTTTTTCAATTTAATGAGATATAACTAATTTCACATGTCACATTTGCTTCCAGGGTATTACAGCAAGAAGCACGCTGCCCGCCAAAATAAAAAAAAAACTAGCGATAAATAACAAAACTGAAAACAGAACTGCACAGAACGCATTTAAGCGTGCAGAAAGTGACCTCAGCCACGCCCATAAATCATATGTCAACTGCATATTTTTTTGTCGATAATATATATTGTTTTTATGCAATATGCAAAGTACAACATGCCAGCAGTTCGCATACAATTAGTCCAGACTAGCAGGTGGCCCCAATAATAAATAAATCGCCTATGCATGAGAACCCTCTCTCCTCCAAAGGGCGAATGGAAATACAATTTAACATGCGCCTTTTCTGCCGTCGCGAAGAAATGTTACCAAAACACAGGGAATAATGTATTTAACATTACAAATGTGCCGCAAATAACTTGTAGAAGCCGGTGGCAAGAGCTGCCGTCATGATTGTTTCATTATTTCACATAATTAGTTGGGTATGGGGAGTCGGCATTGAAGGGGCCGCAGCTGGTGCAGCCTGCTTTTAAATGCAAAATAATAATTTCAGCTCTGTCGCTGTGTTTGGCTTTTTATTTTGCCATTTATTTTATGACTGTCTGGCAGCGTTTGCCAGTGGCAAAAACTTTCAGGCATGTTAATAGCACTCATAATTAAAAATAAAATGTTATAATTTCATGTGTGCCATGCGGTTGGCCCAAGCAGGCTGCAACTAGCACACACGCATGCCACAACCGCTTGTTGCAAGCTCTGCCATTGCTAGCTGTAAAGACATTAAATTCACACACACACACACATACAAAGAGAGAGAGACAGACACATGCATTTGTGTGTTCTGTTCCTTATATGAGATGCCAGCGTTATGAAGAAACTTTCAATTGCAATTACTAAGCAAAAGCCTCTTCTGTCCGAGTCTTGTCCACAGTACAATTAACAACTGGACACGGCTTTTGAGCTGAGCCATCAGAAAAAAATATTTCGGGCTTACACAATGTTTGGCCACCCGTTGAAGGCCAGCTGAAAGCAGCATTTGGATCATGTTGGCCAGGCAATAAAAGTTGCCAACTACTTAGTAACTTTCTGTTGTTATGTACTCTACACAGCCCAACTCATTCGAGAATAGGCAAAACAAATAAAAAATTGAGTCTAATTTAAATGTTATTCAAATGAACTTTGGCTTGTCAAGGACAGCAATAAATTACACAGGATACAGTGGCTTATTGAAGCTAAGAAAATGGTATCAAATATAAAAAAGCTGCTCTCTTTGTGCTGTCAAATTTTCTGAGATTTTCTATGTCAGCTATATGATATAGATTCGGACATATGTACTGCTAGCCATAGAAATACGGTATTATGCATAGTTTAATGTTTTCAAAGCTCGAAGACTAGTTTACTCATGAACAGACAGACAGACAGGGCTATATCGAGTCGACTTTAACAGACGATCAAGAATATATATCAAGAATACTTTAAAGGATCGTAAATATCTTGATTTATGCCATACAGGACAAAATTTGAAAACCATCTCTTCACGGATAAACAAATTCAAATGTCTTATTAATATTTTAAACTGTGGAAAATATTGTTGGAAACCAAAACCCCAAACCCGGAGATTGGTTCAAGCAGTAAGTTGAACCATTGTGAATTTTAGTTTTGCAGACCATTTAAATTCGCAACAATTTATATACATGCATGCGTTCTGCAATCTTCTGCCAACGAGTGTCATAAAGAGTAATATTAAAGAAAACAAGTTAATTCAAGGCGAAATTAATAAATAATTAAACAGGAAGCGCAATGACATATTTAATAAAAATTGTTGCCGTGCATTTAATGGAATGCTCTCAGCCCAATTTAAAATGTATTTTAAATTGTTATGCGCGCAGTCCTTGAATAATTGTTGTTGAAGGAGGCGGGCGTGGGGTGGCAGCCAACAGGCAGCTGGCAAAACCAAAAGTCAATCAGTAGAGATACAGATACAGCAAGCAATTCAATGTATCTGCGGGTCGAGCCGCTTATTTAATTAATTACTCGCACGGAAAATACAAGTGACAGCAATCCGAAGCCCACTCCCAGCCCCAACTACAACCCGAAGCAGTATATGTAATGCAGAAAGCCGAGTAATTATTTTACACTTCGCTGCTGTTGTCGCTCATTTTGATGAAGTTTTTTTGTGGCAGTTGCAGTTTCCGTGTGCTGCATGTGCCGCATAACTTACTTAAAGTTTGCTGCGCGTGTGCAATTATCGTCAGCTGATTAAATGAAATCAAAACCGAGCTCGATCTTAACTTTAATATGGCTGAAATAAATGCGCACATAAATTCGCTGCGGGCTCCATTCCCGCTGCATGTCAAGTAGCGTCCATCGAGCCATCGATTTTTGTGGCCCGGCCCGGGCTTGGGTCATTTATCAATATGGAGATTTCTCGCAGAGTTCAATGGGCCAGTCCGCATACTTGTACAAAGCTGCGTAATTTTTACACGCACACTCACACACCCTTGCAGATAAATTGACTGATGTGTTGTGGGTGCTGTCCCACTGTCCCACTGTCCGACTGTCTGTCTGTCGCCCAGTTTGATATATGTGTCTGTCTGAAAATGTGTCGGCAGACAGCGCTACCTATCTACATATACATATACATATACATATATACACATATATTTCGGTCTCTTCTTCTTCCCTTTCACGCCCGCTTTTACTTGGCTTTTGCCATTGGCATTTGGCATTTTTCTTAAAAAAAAACTGCACCACGAGCAGCGACTTCCGGCGTGGCACTCAGACTTCAGACAAAACCGTAATGGCATCAATTTCCGCCTGCCCAAAATTCAAATTTAAATTCGTCCTGTTGGTGTCATGGCGATATCGATTCCGCTATTACTTATTAGCTTTGCGCAAAGTGGTTCCTATTTCACAGTCAATCGAGTGGCCTTAGTAGCTCTGTGCCTGAATCTGTTCTGCTCACAATTTCCAAGCAGGTATCTAAGACAGACCCCTCTAGCCAGCCAATCACATTGGCAATCATTATCAGATATCTGACGCTCTTTCGGCAATTCAAAATTATGTATTTATATGTGGAGTAAAATAAATATGTTAGAAATGCTTTCTGTTTACATTACAATATAAAATATTAAATAAATAAAATCTATATTTTTATACCCTGAACCCATTAAAAATGGGTATAAGGGTATATTGTATTTGTGCAAAATCCAAATGTATGTAACAGGCAGAAGGAAGCTTCTCCGACCCCAGCAGCATCAACAGCCGAGTCGATCTAGCCATGTCCGTCTGCCTGTCCGTCCGTCCGTCGGTCCGTCCGTCCGACCGTATGTATGAACGCAAGGATCTCAGAACCTATAAGAGCTACAGACTTGAAATTTTGGGCAATTTTGGTAAATAATAAGAGCTAGAGTCACCAAACTTGACATATAGCTTCTAAAATGGAATATATATATGCATTTGATGTTGGAAGAAGAGGGTTCAGGGTATCCCCTAGTCGGGAGCTCCCGACTAGAACCTCTTACTTGTTTTTTGTTTGAAAGGGTTTTTCGCATTTTACAGTTAATGTTTTTTAGCACAAAAGTAATTATAAATATATAAAACTACAGAAATAACATAATTGAATTAAATTACGTTAAACTAAATAATTACAATTACAATTTCATTGCCGTAAGTCAAGAGCCAATGTAATTTTACTTAAGAAGCAGTTCACATGCGAACCTTTCACACCAAATAGAAGTAGTGTATGAAGGAAGTGATATGTATATCCTTCGTTACTGTTATTTAAATAAAAAAAAATCAAGTTAGAACTGGAGCCAGCCAGCAAATAATATGAGAAAAGTCTTTAAACGTAACTTTAGTATTCAATGTTGTAACTAATATTTAAGCGTGTCTAGTATGGCAATTTGCCATATTTCAAACGCATAAATCTTTCAGACACAAATAAATCGAAAGCAATGCAGTTGCCCCCATTGAAGTGCAGCCTCTCCTCTCAAATACCGCCGTGGCTCCCCGATGAGTGCCTACAAGTCTGGGAGTCGGGGCAGTCGGGCTGTCAGGCACGCTGCTTGCCATTGTAACCACTCGAAAATGTCAATGACAATGATGATGAACTGCAAAATAGAGCGCTGACAGCTGCAACGAGACAAACTAGATGGATAGATAGATGCCAGCATATAGAATATGTGGCACAAAGCAGCTCCAGCTACCCAGCTGGGTAGCTACCCAGCTCCACAGCTCCACACAGAGAGTCTCAGTGGCAGCCCCCAATGCCAATGCATGTGGCATAATTTCAAATATGGCGCTCCACAAATACTTTGGACTGGTTGAATGCTTCACTGGCTCAACTGCTGACTTGTCTGTCTTTCTGGCTGCCTCTCTGGCTGGCTGGCTGGCTGGCTGGCTGGCTGGCTGGCTGACTGCCTGGCTGGCCGGCTAGCTGGATTGGATGACAGTTTGATTTGTTGTCAGTTGGCATACAATTGACGTCTGATGGATGGTGTTCTACATTGTTGGGACATTTTACGAGCATGGAGCTGCGCCAAGCGCAAACTCCTATTTCGAGTGCCCTTTACTTTCTCAATGGTTATTATTTTAATTACTTCGAGACAAACTCTCATTTGGACTTTTATGTGCCAGCGGCCAGCAGTCTACTCGTTGAGTCCAACTTGAAGCTTATTTAAAACTTGACATGTTTTATAAATTCGATTTAACATACGATCCACAAACGAAACTTCGACCAGCTGCACATATTTTTGCTTTGCGAATCCTAATAAATTTTATGTTCTCGCAGCAATATGTTATAATATTGAAATATCAAGACAAAATATAAATAATGAATGTTTTTTTTTTATTAATTCTTTATTTTCTTGGCCCTTTGCCCAGTGCTCTCATCATTTTTTTCTTCTCTACTCACGAGCCTGCTTATTTAACAATATTTGCAAAAACTTTTTGCTACTTACACCAAAAAACGTTGAAAGTTATAACCAGCTTGCAACTTAAGCTCCTTCTCCGCGCTAGGTAATTTTGAAAAATAGAGGAAAAGAAAAACAAAGTTCTGTGCACGGGCAAAAGTTTTTTGTTTAAATAAAAAATGAGACAAAGTCTGCAAAAGTGACGAGTGCCAAAGGAAGCGCCGTACGAATTCGACTCAAGAGTCATGAGGACAAACTACTATAAATGCATAAATAAAACAAGCGGCAGTTTTTCCACTACTTCCACATTGTTTCCAACCATATTTTACGTGTCCACAACTCCACCTGAGCCTCTGACAAACTTTCTTCGTTATGACAACTTTTGTAGATTCCTAAACAACCGGAAACTTTTGCGCCCTGCTGCAGAAGACGGATTCACAAGTAAAAATAGTTCATGACAATTGCACATGATAAGTACTCCAAAAGGTTTGACAAAACGAAAACGATTTTCACGCCTAACTAGCAGAAGGAGAAATCTCCGTACCGGACGTTAACATATTCGTCTTCCCCTAAAGCTTACCAATTCTTCTTAAATGTCCTTTTCTAATAGTGACCATTTTTTTGAATGGACAGATACTGTCGGTTGAATTTTGTCAACTCAAGAAAAGTGTTCGCCCGATGGCTATGCCCTGACTAGGCAACCCCTTGATACTTCATTTACCAATACCAAATACTCTAGCTCCTAAAATCGAAGAGGTTATTTGCAAAACAACTAGCCCTAGGAGGACCCATTTCAAGTCTATAGATCTGATAGGTTCTGAGGACAAAGGGACACACAGATAGACAGACAGACGGACAAGGCTAGATCGACTTGGCTATTGATGACCAAGAATATATATTCTTTATGGGGTCGCATTATGAATAGGTTGGGTCTGCAAGGGTATTCGATTTTCGGCGTGCCAAAGATAGCCTTTCTTTCTCGTTCAATATAATTTTAATTTTTAAAAACAGATGTCATTTGTCATTTTTAATCAATTGTAAGCATTAAATTTAGAAATATATTTACATTTTAACTCTGGAGCAATCCATTATTTTAAACTTGATTAAATATGAAATATTTATATAAGATTCGTTTCTAAATAAGAAACTTTCTAAAGCTTGTCAAATCGAACCCGATCTGGTTCCTTATCCTGAAATCTGCATCGCATGAAGTTCCAGCTAAATTTATAAAACTGTTTTAAGAAATTGCCTCCTACTCAAAGATTATTTTGTTTGTATAACATAAAAGGGACCGCTAAGATAACATGAACATGTTTTGTTACAAAGCATTAACACAAAGGAGCAAACGTTCTAAAAACAAACGGGTTGCAAGGAGTAAAGAGTCGGGCTTCTCTGCAAGGCTTTAACAAGAAATTAGCAGGCAGCATTTGCTTAGGATGGGAGGGCATCAAGATTCCGGATATATACACACGCTCTGAGCTCGTCTTGGCCGCTTTCGACGTCTAATTAGCTATGCAAAAATTTGTGCTGTAAACAAACTTAATTCAGTTAAATGTTTGTGTTTCGGCATGCGCGCGTTGATTAGCCCTCAGCCTGTATAGGGAATGCATATATCATTGGGCTGGGATTGGATTGGATTGGGGCTTTAGCCTGGGGTTACGGCAGCAGGCAGCAGGTCGTGCCCGTCTTGTATTTCAAACGACAGACAAGTTCGCATACTTTGTTGTCGGGCTGTTGTTTGAGTTTTGTACTTGCGTGTAAACATGCATGATTAAGTTGCCAGTGAACGAAAGAAAGGTTTTTAATTTGTATAAGCCCAAAACCAGAATCAGAACCAGAACCAGACCTAATGAGACCCAGCAGCAGCGGCTAATGGATGTGTGTGACAACGCCCCGGCGCGTATCTTATCAACGTTTCACACTTTTTAGCCAGCTGCACACAGCTTGCCAACAACTTGGCCTGCCAACTGCTGACCCCACAATCAAGCTGCGGGTTGGGGGTTGCCAGCTGGTTGGGATTGTCCACCCACTTTTTTTTTACGCCACACACACACACTCACACACACACCCACACACGTGAAAATTATGACGCGAGTCTGTTATTTTACTTTCCTGTGCACCACAGCACATATTTCTTGTGGACACACACACACACACATACACCCACTAACAAAAGCGCATTTGCGGAAGCTTTGCCAAAACGAAGTAAATCTTCACTTGGCGCTGTCGACTTTTGCGCTGAGGCGCAATTTTTTTCAGTTTCCACTGCCAAAAAGTTCACAATTACCGTGATTGTGTTCTGCTGGTGTGTGTGTGTGAGTGTGTGTGTGTGGCCTTGTGTATTCCTCAAGGCACACTTTAAAACGCGCTAGTTTTCTATTGTTGCCACTTGTAAATCAAATGAAATCTCTCAATACTTTGGCCGCATATCTGCTTAATATGGATCCAAAAATATATAAAATACATTTACAAATAATAGACAATATCAAATGCGAATATTGTGAAACGAGTGAGCCTCGAACTCTGGGAGTAGCTCTGCCTGGCACATAATATAAGAATGTCACATTTTATCGAATTGTCACAGCACACACGGAATTCGAATGACTTCGCCAGTTGCATGCAACAATATGTGGGGAGCTAAGCAAATTTTAGCGAAATGCCAGCCATGTGCCAAGTGCAACAATAAGGAACAACAACAAATCGAACGAGACGAGCGTGTGGAAAGCGGATGCGGTAATAATATCGCGCCACCTGATGCCTCCCCCCCTCAATGCAAAGCCAGATATAATGTTGAGTTTGTTGTGTGTGTCTGTTTGTGTGTGTAAGTTATCCTTGAGCCAAGCAGCGAGACAAAGTGAAGCTGGCAATATGCTAGCACTCAGCCTTCATCCCTTCAAATGTGTACTTCACTTACAAAGAGTAAATAAATAACAAGAACTTTTCTCTATATGCACTGCCACGAATAACAAATACTCTAACAAAAAATGTGTCGGCTTGCTTTAAGCAAATCGATTTTTTCATTGGTATTAATAAAAGTTGCACGTGCATACAAATTTCTACAATCAATGTTATCTTTATATTTTTCAAAAACTTGTTTAAAGATCAATTTATACACTAATAGCAAAAACTTACAGATTTTAATGAGAGCTAGCTCAACCTCTAGTTCTATGTCCGCAAATTCCATGTACCTTACGTTCCATAACATTTTTACAATACATAAGGAATCATCTTCAATTTCAATATATACTATAAAAGAAAAGAGAAAAAGTAAGCTTCTGTTCAGAACAAAATAATAACTACAAGTATATACTAACTTAAATATTTGCTAAATTCAACAAAATACTTATTACAGGAATTACCTAACTTAAATAAGGAGCTTTACTATCCTAGTGGTAAGAGAAAGTGTCTTAGATTTACAGAGGAATTTTCTATTATTTTCAATGAATGTTAAAAAATAATGTGTTATGGTGAATATAGCAAGAGAAATACATTTATTATATATATATATTTTTTTATTACGTGTTGGCTTAATATAAATAACGAAAACCTCATTTTGAACAGACAGTATAATTAACAAACATGCTTATCCGGAGGAATATTTAAAATCGGTTTCTATGATTTTCACGGAAAAGCGATCCGCTGCGATCAATGCACGAGTGAGGAAATTTTCTAAGAAGATATGTTTAAGCCTTTTGCCCAGAAAGGTGGAAGTGAAGTATGACAAGCTGGTTGACATACAAGCTAGTTCTGCATGAGAATAAATGCGATTTTCTTTTATTTGGTTTCACTTATTCTATCTGGCGAAAAAGGCATAAAAAGACACATCCCTTGCCAGTTGCCAGTGGCGAAATTTATGTATAGAGTAGAACATAGTAGACGAGCACAAGCAATGGCAACGGCAATGCAAATGCAGACAAATGTAAAATAATACGTGACAATAGTGCTGCCAATGGCAGCGCTGATTAGACTGGTTTATTTATGGACTCGGCTTGCCGAGGCTGGGGGCAAGAGCTTGTACGCCGACTCTTAACGATTAGTATAATCTTCAGTTTCCAATATCGATTGTGGAATTAAACTTAAACATGTACTAATAGCCACTTATTGCTAAGCAAATACATAAATACTTATATAACATGTTTTTGAAGACTGGAGCAAATTAAGCTGAATCGCGCGGATGAAGTGAATGCCTGCAATGCAACTGGCGGTGAAATTGCTTGTGTAATTCGCACAAAGCCGCTTAAATTTGTGCCACGTTCCTGTTCACTCGTAACAGCTTATTTTAAAGGGGCTCGATCCCTAAAGTTGGTAGTCTGTGTGCTGACGCTTAGCCCACTGCACAAGTGACTGCAAAAGATGCATATTATCTTAAATTGTAGTTGAAATATCAAACAAAAGAGCAATATGAATTATTATTTATTTACATTTTTCCCTTTTATTATTGATTTGTTTGTATGTATGAAGAGTCCTGCTCATTTTAAGCAGGCAGTCAATCAGTCAGGGCACACCCTTTTATATATAAATTATTTATTTTTATGTCTTTTAACTTATTTGGAAAGCTGAATTGCTTTTGCCTAGGGATTAAGTGTATGTATGTGCATTTTCAGTTCAGTTGGGCTGGCTAGATGCTCACTATTTGATCTGTTTGGAGTCAATTTGTAGTTAACGTTACAACATTTATTTAACTGTCACAAGTTAAGCTACAACTTTTAAGTAACCATTTCTGTGAGGTTTCTGAGCAGCCTAATGAACCGTATGCTTGAGCTACAGATACGTCTTATGTGCACATGCGCGCGCGTGTGTGTGTGTGTGTGATGGCAAAGTAAATATTATTTGATGCAATCGTAGAGATGTGTTGAAAAACATTTTCAGGTAGCTTCTGCGGCTGAGACAGAGCCGCACTCAGCTTGTGTTTTTGCATAAAATATTTACAAAGTTGTTGTGCGTGTGCATGTTATATATGTGTCTGTGTGTGCGTGAGTATATGTGTGACAGTGGCTTTCACTGAGTCCAATTTACCCAAATATACGAGTAGCATTTGCAGCTGTGTGTGCGTGTGTGATGTTTCTTTTCCTCTGCTTTTTTTTCTATTCCTTTTTTTTTTTTTTGCTTTTTTTGTTTTTTTTGCTCGGTTTTATTACTTTAAGTTTATTTAGGCAAGGCAAGGAGAGTGGGTTGGGCACCACATCAAAGCGTTGCACGTGCCACGCATGACTGGCAGTGGCAAAAAGTACAGCCAGCAACAACAACAACAACAACAAGCTGAGACAAGCTTCAATTGCAGCGCACAGAGTGACCACAAAACATGCGCCCGGTTGGCCGAGAGTGTAACAAAAAAAATAGAAAGAAAACAAATCTAGAAATAAGGCAACTGCAACTACAACTGGAACAGCAGCAACAGTAAATCAACTGCTGCCCTGTTGGCCAGTGTACGTATGTGAATTTGTAATCTAAACTTTCTGCTAGCCGCTTACTCGGTGTTTGTTTTTTTTTTTTGTTCCTTTTTATTTTCATCAACGTTGGCAACAGGAAACGGAAATTGCTACTGTTGGCCCATTGACAAAAACACGACACTTGCACCTCAAGTTGCCAGCAACTTTCAACTTGATTTTACAGCTAAACAACAACAGCAGCAACAACAACAACAATCGCAACAACAACAACCATGCAGGTTTGTACGATTGCTTACAGTTTTGTCGCAGCGCATTCAATGTGGCCATGATTGCACTTCTGTGTGAGTGTGTGCGTATGCCTGAGTGTTGTTTATTGGGCCATTGATTAAGCGTGACCCAGCTGGACAGTGTTTATCGCCCACAGCCGCCAGCCGCTTGACTCAATCATGGCGAAGAGCGCCAAAGCTAAAAGTTTGCGATTCGATTTTAACCTGCAGTTTGTTATCTTTATGAGTGACCCGCCCACTTTTTCACGAGTTCTTATGCTCTGTTTGCAAAGTGTTAGAGAGTATATTGGTCTTATGTATTATGCATATTGCTGGTCAGTCGTCTGTAGCATCTTACCTGAGTGTATCCGCGGTAGACATTATGTATATATCCACCACACTTTTGGAGCTAGACTCACAAAATTTGGAAGGTAGTTTACTTACGAGTTCGCCTTTGAATGGTTCTAGAACGTATAGCGCACCGTCGCGCCCACTAATCGGGAAAATTAACGTTTAACCAGACTAAAGTCCCGAAGTAAAATTATACTTTATAAATATTTACAAGAAGAAGTCGCCTAGCCAGACGATATGGATGACATGGACAGTATGTATATTTATAAGGTCCCCAAATTTGGGCACTCCTAGGTCTCTTTCCAAATCGGAAGCTTGCATGTACCAGGGGGCACCAGACAGCTTGCGGAGCGCTTTTACTTGTAACACCTTGATTTTCGCAAAACGGGATTTTGCAGCAATCCCGTATACTTCTATTCCATAACGCCAGGCAGGAGCTATGAGTATTGCGCAGTCGTTGCCACTCGGCTAAAGCGTTGTAACTTGTTTATTGTTGCATACTTTTCGGGGTTTGCTGCGTGCTTCTCTGCTATTTTTTCCTTTAAATGTTTAATGCAAATTGATTTGGAGTTTTTTTTCTATGCTTGAGCTTGAAATGTTGCCTTAAAATGGAAGCATTAGAAAGGGGCTAAAAGCCCCAAAGCAAAACTATCTCGAAACTTGTTACCTGATTTTATGTAGCAGCCAGCAGCAGTAAGAGCTAGCAAAAGGCGACACCGCAAGCAGACACGAATTCTCTTGCCACACGCTCGCCAACACATGCAGGTGCACATAAAATAAAAAAAAAAACATAAAAAAAATAGGTATATACAGGAGAAAAAGGACGCTGGCATTGCCAGTTGGCTGCACAATTTCCGCGGGTTACTTGGCGGCGCACAAAAATTTTTAACTTAAATTACTTTTCGTAATAACTTTATTTTGTAATTTACGTAAGTAGAAGTAACATTTATGCAGCTGCATAAACCTCCAGCCATGCCAAAGTAGCTTTCAAACTATGACGGCGCACGTAAAAACTTCTCAAACAGTTTAAATATCCTCGCAAATTTGCTAAGAAACGCTGAAAATGAGGCTAGGCACCAACTGGAATATGCCGGCTACGACTTTGCATTACATTAGCCCCGGCTATCAGCTTCTTTCGCTTTGGCCAAATTTAAAACTACTCTGCATATGGTAATAACAAAAGTTTCTCGCTGATCTTGCAATATTAACAAGTCAAAAGAAATATTCTAAAAAAATGTACATATGCTATGTAGAAATAATAAATATAACTTTCAAAATTTATGACAGTAGATAGGGAGAATAAAACTATAAATAAACTTGCCAAAACCAAACACTTAAATTGTGACTGAAATCAGTCCGCTTAAGGGCCTCAATTGAAGCTTTAAAAATCGCATAGATAGGTGATATTTAAAAAAATAATTTAAAGATAGTCAGAGACATAAGTTGAGTGAAGTTGAGTTTTTGGATATTTAAGTATACACAAAATTAAGCAAGCATCAAAATCGAAAAGCTTTATTTGAAACCTTGAAAATCACATAAAAGGCATTTTTTAAGAGAGGAACAAGTGAGTAAAACAGGTTGAATGAGCGAGCGTTAGATCAAACGAAAGTGAACGACAGGCAGAGGAAAAGTGAGGAAGACAAACCAAATTAAAGAGAAGAAGATGGGACAGAAAGAGGAAAGTAAATTAAGATATGGCAATACAGGGAGAGATTGAGAGAGAGTAAAGAGATAAAAAATAAAGAGTTTGTTGAAAAATGGTAAATTATTAAATATTCACAATTGTTAAAATCAATAATTGATGTCTCCGATGTTTATTCAATGAATACATATACAAAAAATATTTCAGAAATAATTTCTGGTATTATTACAGAAATGCAAGGATGAAAATGTGACTTTTGCGCCATTAGATTTCGTGGCAACACCTTTGGTTTATTGAACTAGCCTTCGTTATATTTTAAGCCCATTTATTTGAAGCTTATACAGCAAGCATATCCCGAATGATTTTAGGGCTTATATTGAACAAAAAGTTCAACTGCAATTGGATGTCGTATGTGGAATGTTGCCGTGGCTGTTCGCTTTGTTTACTGAATGTTTGCCGAACCACTTGTCCTTGCGGAAAACCATTTGCATATGCGAAAAGCACAGCTATAACCACACGGCCAAAGCAACAACAAGGCAACAAACACTTTACCCCAATACACAATGAAAAGTGCGGCATACTTTGCAGCGCTTAGCATATAAACCGAATATGCGTGTGTGTGAGTGGATGTGGGTGTGTGCGGGCTTGTGTGATCGCATGTTTTTTTTCTCGTTTGACATACAAATCATTTTGTCGAGTGGTTGAGCAGCGCAGTAATGTAAGCCCGAAAAAAAAAGAGAAGGAAAAAGAAAACCCAACATAAAATGGCAAGAATTTTGTTCAGCATAGTCCCACAAGCCAAGCCAAACATGCCATATGCAACGCACCTTTAAATTGTAGTAGCTTTTGCGTACAGGGCACACACATATTTTTGGGCGTATTTGCATTTTAATTATTGTGTACGACAAATTTGGCTGGCAGTCAGTCGAGCAAACTGCAATCGCTTTGACAATCAATCAATAAATCAAAAGACTTCGCACACACTCGTCCTGCGCTGGATTTGCCAATCAGTAGCCGCGGCCGGATGCGGAGGGGGCGGCCGGGGCGGGGTCACCCCAATGTGGGCTCCAATTATGTTCAAGAGGGACTCAAACTCAGACGCCCCTTGGGGGCGTGTCAAGCAAGCACAACCAGCCAGCAAAATGGCAGCGACAAGAAGAAGCATCAGCAGCTGCAAAGATGAGCCAAGTGAAATGTGTAAAATGCAAAAACTCATTGATGATTGAATGCAGCAGCAGCAGCAGCAGTAGAAGCGGTAGCAGTAGCTACTGCGACATCGAATGCAGCTTTTTGTGCTGCTTTGTCTCAATCTCAATAACGAAATGCAAATAGTACGTAAAAAAGCGAAAGCAAATACACACATCCAGACAACGACATGAGAGATCGGCTATAGCACAAGCAAATCGAATAGCACTGCAGCGAAAGGAGAGCTGCCAAGTGCTCGACAAAGCAGCGTAAAGAACATGGTTAAAACTCGTATGCCATCCATCAACAACTAAACTTTAATACCCTCCCTTGGAAGTCGAAACTTTTCTTCCAGCAATGCTCGGGGTCTTTCTTCTCAAAACTGTTCTTCTCACAAGCACAACTATTAACTTAGTACTAGATCTGAAGACTAAGGAGGTTATTGTAAAAAAAAATTTTCTGTTTTAGTCAAGCAAGGCTTAGATGCTTAAAATACTTTAATAATATCATGAAAATTGAGTTCATGTAAGATAAAATACAGTACAGGAAATTTTTAAGTGTATTTTAAGAGTAAAAAATATATTTCTTTATAATTCAAAACGCATTTGTTTAAAATCATGATTTTAAATCAAAATGCTGCTAGTCTAGTTAGGCTTTCCTCTTTTTTCAATTTGATTTTCAATTATCTCTTTGATGTGATCACATGATTCTCCAAATACCCTAACAATGGCTTATGGCATCTGTTCCCACGTATTTATCACTCCCCTCAAGATTTTAACATGAAATAAATTGACTTTATTGTTTTGTAAATAAATAACCCAGGATCTATCATGAGAATAGTCCAGATTTTAAAATTGCAATCAATAGAAGGCCAAAAACGACTGCAATTATTTTAATGTTACAAATTTTTTGTCACATTCATAATACTCCGCCGGAAAGGGTATACAAAAAACTGAAATGGTTTGTTGGGGCTGGCCGCATGGCAAAGAAAATGGCGTTAGCTACAGCACATAGAATTGCAAATTCAATTTCGATTCAATTGAGCATGTGTTTGCAACGGCTCAGGCATATGCTCGACTATGTGTATGCGTGTGTGTGTGCCTACGTGCGTGTGTATTTGTTTGTTGTGAGTGCGTCTGTCTCTCTGCCTGGTTGTGTACATGTGTATGAGCTGTTGCACTTATTGTACGCATGTGGGCATTGTTGCGCGCATTGCTGCCTCGCTTGTTGCATTGTCAGTCGAGTAACCGATCCAATGGCTTTTTGTCAACAGAACAGCTCCAATTGGCGACAGACTTAATATGCGCCATATAAACAGCCAACAAATAAATAAATTTATAAATAACTATCATTTATGATACTCCAAGGCGATTTAATGCCCAACAAATTGACCCACAATTAAAGCTCATTAAAATTCTAATTTCATCCAGCCGAAAGCAACGCGAATAATTAGTATATATATATATGTATATAGTAGCAATTGTTAATTAGATTTGATTTTACAAATTCGTATTTTCAGTGCGCATATCATTGAACTGCGAAGGCGACGACAGCACATGCATAAAATGCAACGAGAAATCAGCAAATATTATTTGTGCATATGTATATAAGCGAATATGTATGCACAATGAAATTGCATTTAATGATTATCATTTTCGCCACTTTACACTGCACCCACAGTGTGGCAAAATGCAAAATATACCCAAAACAAAAAAACTCTAAAAATAATTAGAGCTCATATTTATTGTTGTAAAATTGCAGCCACAATATGTAAGCTTGTCTTCTTTATATATATAATATTTACAGCTGAGCCGATTTTCATGACATTTTTGACGTCTGCTTATGTGCATTTCTGCAAGGGTTAGATTCACAATTAGTGACGATTGATCACACTGGAATCCAGTTCAAAGAAATTTTAGTTTAAATAAGTTCTTTTTCCAAATAATGTAAACACTATAATGTAATGTTAATTCTATTAATAATATTAATGATTATAATATTAATAATAAGATTCATCATAGAAATAATAACGATAATAATGATAATAATAATAATAATAATAATAATAATAATAATAATAATAATAATAATAATAATAATAATAATAATAATAATAATAATAATATGTAATAATGCTATTAATAATTATAATAATAATACAATTTTAATTATTATAATATATATAATATATATTTATATAACTGACGATTGCTATAAAATATTAAAATTAAAATTTGTTCACCATAAAAGGTATACAATTATAACCGAAAAAAAAAATCTAGCGAACTGCATTGTTTTCGAAATTGATAACAGTATTTGTAATTCAACAATGTGCCTATTCAGACGTATCCATAACAGATTTTTCTGTAAAACTTTGGTCATTTTGGCCATGGTAGAGCCGTGGACAACAATGGTGTAGGGCGTGCTGCATAATATGTATAATCAAATTAAAATTAACAAAAACGCCAATGATTGCAAATTAGTTGCTGAAAATGTGCGCCAAATTGAAATATCGATTTTTATGGCACTGCGCTGTTTGGCCCGGGGGTGGACGAAAGAGGGTGGGGTGGGCGCAAATGTTGCCGATTGATTTGAAAGTGGGCGGGACAAGGATTTCAATTGGTGGAAAGTTGACTGCCGACTGCTGTTGACTGTTGACTGCTTAGGCAGCCAAACGGATCAAAAGTTAAACTCATGTTTGACTTTTCATTCGAAAAATTGGATTTTGCATTTGGGCAAAAAGTTTTCTGCTAGCCAGCCGTGCAGTCAGAAAGTCAGACGGATAAGCAGCTCAGCTCAGCTCGACTCGGCTTAGTTCAGTTCAGTTTTAGCTGAGCAGCCATAGAAAAGTTTTATTTTTTTCTAGTTTTCACTCGTACAACAACTAATTTATCAAATTTGAGAGATTTTCGCTTTGCAATTTTTGTTTGAGTTTCAGTTTTGTGCGGAGCGCTGTCCGCCTCCCAACTGTTAAATGCCAAAACAATGGCTATACAATTTTTAATTACTTATGAGTCGCACAACTAGAATTACAGCTGCCCGCTGCCCGCTGGCCGACGGCTAACTCGTACAAATGCAAAAACAAATCCACTTGTCAATTTGCTAATTGCTGTGGTTTTCCCTTTAATTGCGACCGCAGTTCTAACCAAATGGCAGCCCATAAAAAACCAGGCCATAAGCCTTACCCACAAACAGGCAAAAACAAAAAAAAAGAAAAGACAACAACAACAAATTCAAACCTAATAAAAATAAAATGTTGGGCGTGGGAGAATTGGGTGGCTAAGCCTTGGCATTGGGTATGGTATATGCCCGCTGGCATTGCTGGCACAATTGAAGCGTGTTATTAGCTCTAATTGTTATTAAGCCCTTTTAATTGGGTGTCTGATAAAGTTGCGTCAAAGCAAAGTCCAAGGGATTCGGGAGTCGGCTCCCCTTTGCCGCACACTACAAGGCGGCGTTTACCTTAATGGCAAAGGTATTTTGCCCTTTCTAAACGACTCTTTTCTAGCTCAGTCTTTGCATTTCTTTTCTGTTAGCTTTAGGCCCAAAAGTATTTTTCACACGGGCAATGCTACGTATGCGTAATGCGCACATCTTTGCCAACTGGCGGCGGGACAGGGCGGAGCAGGAGTCGCACCACATTTGTTTTGTTGAGAGCTTTTTTGTTTCAAGAGTCTTGTTAACATGCTTTCAACTTGCGTTTTAATTAATTTTCAATGGATCTGTGTACACGTGCGCTTACGGTGTGCATGTGTGTGTGTGTGCATGTGTGTGAGAGTCTTACGGCATCAGGCGCCAAGTGGGCCAACTTTTGACCTATGCGTACTGCCTGTCGCAGAATGCGTATCCCACGCCAGCTTATCCTCTTGCAATTACTTAGAGCTATCTTATGTCTGGTTAAAATGTTGCCACAACAATTCCACAACAAGTTGATACATTTAAGTAGCTTGTAATGTGGGAGATTTTCTTCAAATTAGAAATGAGTAAAAAAAGGGCTGTTGTACAAATTTAAATGCTTATTTAATAGGCAGATGGATCCTTTAGGCTTATATTTTTAATCTGTATATACATATATGCATTATATTCATCATAAGTTTATCTGTTTAAGTTTCATCATTTGTATAAGAGCTTAGGATGTTCTGATGGTCAACTTTATTTCCAAATCCAATCTAAAAATCTTTGTAGCTCAATGTAAATATAGTTTCCAGTTGAAACACACGAAATGCTTTTTAAAGCTAGGAATTCTTCGTGTCTATCTGCCAGGCATTGCGCTTTCCCAGTCTGCACCCTTATGTCAGTTTGATGGAAGATAAGAAATCGATATAAACGCAACATTTCTAAGGATATTTCTGAAAAGAAAAATCACTGTCGTATTTTTTTCCATAGAATTCAACAGCATATGTTGTTTCGTTAGTGGTACTATGACATGGTTGCACTGATACAAAGAATATTGCAATAAATATAGCATGTCGAATAAAATATCTCCTACCATCGCATATTTAATTTCCCATTTCTATTCAGGCCTTAGCTCTTCCTTTTTATTTAATATATTTTATTACATATATATTTTTCACATATATATATATATATATATTTATATATATATATATATATATATATATATATATTGATATATATATTTATTTATATTATTATATGTATATATACATATTTATATATATTATTATATATATTTCATATTCATGATATAGCCGACCTATAGTAGGCTAAAACTACCCTAGCTGGAGGGGATCAAAAAAAGAGGGTAGAAAAAAACAGCGAATTTTTGCATTTAAGATTCTTGGAATCTAGATCAGTTTTCAGTCAGAAGCACAATAAAGCTTTTATCATCTAGGTACAGGGAATGTACGTCTATTACTTAAATTATTTTTATTTAATATTAACTAAGTGCTTATCTTACTAACTAATTGATAAACATATATTTAAAATATAACTAATGCTGAGATACTTATCTGTAAGCTATTTGCATTTGCTTATTGTACGCCCTAATTTGTGTTTGTGGTCAGACGCACGTTCCTTCTATCTTTTATAAGACCCCCCAGCCGGCAGTTGGGCCTAAGAAAAATGATGCACAATAAATATCGCGCTCGATAATCCCAGTTAAAAGCACAAACATTTGTTTGGATTTCCTACAGCATTTTCAAACAAACGTTTTCTATAAACTTTACTTGATTTTGTTTTTTGTTGGTTTTTTTTTTTTTTGGTATTTGTGGTATTCGAAGTGCTTGCCGCCTGCTGGTTAATGGCCATCGATTGCTCGGCTAAAACGAATGGCAGGCCATTAGTTATGGTGCTGCCAAAGGGCTTATTAATATGCGCTGTGTGCAAGGTGACAGACAGTTGTCAGGGACATGGATTGCGTAGAGGTGGCAAGGGGCGATGGGAGCTTAGAAGTATTACCGACATTTTAGCGTAATCTGCTGGCCAAATCGTTGGCAACTCGCAGGTGCTCCATAAACGTCATCAAGCGGTGCCTGCTGCGGTTGCGGACATGTAGTTGTCATCAATGCAAATACAACACAGCCCAACAGCAGAGCTGAGAGTACACACACTTGTCACCATCGTCGTCATCCTCGCATGATTGATCAAGTGCGTGCGTGCCAGAGACAGCATCAAGGAGTAGCAGCAGCAGCAGCAGCAGGAGCAGCTGAAGCACAGCGATTGCCATTGCCGGCCATTTTTCTGACATTTAGTTGACAGAGCAAAAATTTTGTTTGCTCGTAATGCGCTCTCGACATGGTCGAGCATGGCCATCGACAGCGACATTTACATTGATTCTCGGTGCGTGTGTGTATTTATGTGTTTGTATGTGTGTGTGTGTGCGGTCCGTGTAAGTGCTTAAAAAGCATTTTACGCCATGCACCAAGCGCTGCCGGAGTAGAGAACACTCAAAGCTTATTTGACATTTATCAGTGCAGCTGGATTACTACGATTCCCCGCTTGCCCCCAAATACCCTACCCATCAGCAAGCTCTGCCCAGCTTTGTCATTGATGGAACTGTTTAAAGCATGCCGCACGCATTTCTGCGTCCAACGTGCGAGCGCACAAAATTGTAATGAAAAGTGTCAGCCAGTGGCTCAGGATATGTGATAATCCAATTGGCCGGGGCCAACCGCACAGAGCGGCTGAGTGCCCTGTCTAATGCAATTCGTGATTCAGCATAAAATTCAGCCAGCACATGCCACGCCCACAATTTATTGGCTTGCCCCCTTTTAGCGCTTATCGTTGCTGCCTGTCCGTCCGTCCGTCTGGCTGCCTGGCTGGCTGGCTGGCTGCCTATTTGGAGCTGGGCCCGTCGCACTATCAAACGGGCGGATAGGCCAATTGCCAATTGTCAGATACAATTTATTCTTCCCTTAGATGTTGCCCCAAACCCAAGCGTGCCACGCCTGCCACGCCAGCCACACCAGCCATGGCCGCCATGGCTGCACTAAATGCGAATTGAAAATAAAATATTACACCGAGATTGCAGCGGCAGAGTGCGAAAAAAGCGCTCCGCAAAGAACCAACAATGAAATCCAGCACCGCCTACTATCCCCTGCACCTGCCACAGCTGCCTCGCATCCTGGCTGGGGCTTCGTTTGGAATTGCGGAGACAAACAAACATCCAATGCAGCAAACAGCAACACGATTACGCCGCCGGCCATGCGATGGCAGGGATGAAGGCATCAGACCGGGATAGGGTGCTAGGGCAGGGGTAGTTGGGTGCCGCGGGTGGGGCTGGGAACAGCCAAACGAATCCTGCAAGGCCAGAACGACGCCCGCAACGGTGACGATCATCAAGCGCAAAAGGAATCGTAAAACAAAAGCGACAGATAGTTTGCAGCATGCCATAAAATCAACAACAACAACAACAACAGCAACAACAACAAGAATGGCAAACATCGTCGCAGCAGCAGTTGGGGGCAACTCCAAATCGATTGTGTGAACTTTTTTGGTAGCGTTAAGTGTGGGCTGCCCGTGGGTGAGGCGGGCGAAAGGTGGAGCTCCCGCTGCTGCTGTCCTCCTCCTGGTCCTCAGCCTCGTCCTGCTCCTGATAGCGTTTACGCAGACACACTTCGGCGGCGGTGCCAACGAAGGCAACGTCATCAATGGCTGCTCTGTGTTTTAGGGCAACTGCATTAGGCTGGTGCCTAAAATGAGCAAACTTTTGTTAACCAAGTTCCACTCAAAAAGAAAGTAGGAGGAACACACATGCCAACAAATATTTACATACAGTCCATGTAAAATTACATTTACAGCGTTATGTTACGCTGTTTAATAGTATCGGTCAGCAGGACACATAAGCAGCGGAACAGCCTGTCAAAATGGGTATATCTTAGAATCATTAAAAAACAAAAAACAACTATTTTCACATTATTTAAATTTATTTCTATAAGATTACAATTTTTTAATTTCTCAAGACGAACCCGTGAATTGTGCGTGTCACGCGCCCATCTCAAACACGTGCTACTTACTGCCTGCATCAGGTAACGCTTTTTGGCACCAGCCTATCGCACACTACGATGCACTGCAGCAGCTGCATGCAACCGGGTGCAGTGGAGTCCTCCGCTGTGACACCTTGAGGCGCTGTTGGCAAACTGCAGAAATCACATAAACGTGAATGTCGTCGACTGCGACTGCGAAGCAGCCATTGCTTTTGCCCGCATTAGCACTATCAAAAAATACACACATAGAATAAGTGGGCGATGGGCGTGCAACACAGCGGAGGCGGTGCGGCGTGGCGCGGCAAGAGCCGTGAAGCGTTAGACAACCCACATGCGGCAGCGGCAAATGCAACGTAAAAATGCATAAATCCATGGGATTTAAAGATTTTTTGTCGGAATTTGTGATTTTTCGCATTCGTTTTTATTTTCCACGTTCCGTTCGCCTTCAGCTGCATGTTATACCCAGAACCCAGAAAATCGTTAAGAAGGGTATTTTGTTTTTGTGCAGACAAAAGAAAATTTCACAGAAAAAAGGAACTATCCCCAAGCTTTTTAGTATTCGCCATGTCCAACTGTGCTTCTGTATAAACAAATTGTTCTCGGAAATTATGAAAGCTAGGAACTTTATATTTGATACATATACTATCCAGAACCTAAAAAGCTATTTTCCTTTCGTTTAACATCTTTTTTTAAGCATAACTCAAAAATAATTATAGCTAGATACAAAAACTTGGCACGTGGGCTTACTTATAGTATACTTATATTAAGAATATTTGACTTTTATGATATTTTTTCACAATCTCCCGAAAATTGTAGATTAAATAATTCGTAATAATAGCTACTTGTGCTTCGGTATATTAACAGTTTGTAAGCCATATTTATGCAGCGAAATTTTTGACTTTAAGCACCGAAGTTAATCAAGAATACATTCCCAGATAAAGTGTGGGTGGGTGTGTTTGTAACGACAGTTTGACGCTGCTAGTGCAGGGTACTTTCTAGTCAGGCACTCCCGACTAGAGCAATCTGTATAAGTTTTTGTGTTTTTTGTCATTTCACAGCGCCCCACGGAGAGTGGGCGTGAGCGTGACTGGATTTACGCGCTGTCCTTTTACGAGTATGTGCACTGGTGAGTGGATACGAACCACACCGCCCGCCCCATCCCTCGCGCTTCCTGTTTAACACCCGCAATCAGCAAGCGCTACAAATTTCATATGACATTTTAAGTTGTTTTGCATTGCGCCCGCCCACAGTCCACACACACCCCTGTCCCCTCCGCCGACACATGCCCGCCGCCCACACGTTGTGTCCTGCGACTACATTTGATTTGCTTTCAACAGCAAATCTGCAAAATCTGCAAATCCACGACAGCGCGCTTTGTGCATTTTGACTTTGGGGCACAACATTTCGTTGCATTGTTTCCACATTTTATTTTATACGAATCGGTCTCAAAGGGTATCTGTAGCCCGAGGCAAACTCTTTAAAAAATTTTTCAGTGGAATATACAAAATAAAATGCTTCCATTTCTAGGCCAAAATGCATTCATCCTATTCGATCAACGACTCGTGTATGGTTGGATTATAAATGCCCGCCGCCATTACCTGGCCATGCACAAAGGGCAGCAGTGAGCTCTGGTCGAGAGTTTCCAGCTGCTCGGCATGCAGGCGATTCACCGCGCTAACGCAGTCCTGTGGCGCTCCAGGTAGCATTATGGCAAAATGGCCGCCGGGTCGGAGGTAATGTCGCGCGTGCAGGATCAGCAGGCGGAGTTGCTCATGATGCAGCGTGTCGCAAAAGAGGAAGTCAACACTGTCAACCACGATCCGGCGATATTTGTATGGCAACGTAACGTCCTCGGTGATAGCCACCACGTTGTGTCGCCGCTTGGCCAGCTCCAGAAGCTCGCTGTTGGCCCAGGGACTTGTTTCGACGGCATACACAATGCCCTCCTCGCCCACAATGTCCGCTAAATGCGAGACCGAGCAACCAGACGCAGCACCCAAATACATCACCTTGGTACCTTCAAATATCTGAATATATTCGATTCCCTTCAGTAAGGCGGCTGCCAGCTTGGATTGATAGGGCGACCAGGTTCGAAACTTGCAGCACTCCTCATTGTAGTCCGCCAAGAACATCTCCTCGCCATAGTCCTCATATGTGGATGCAGAGCAGCGCGTAACCAATTGAACCAAATCCTCCTTACCACGTACCAAGTAGGCGCCGCAAAACTCCTGCGGCTCAATGCTGATATCCGACTTAATGCCAAGTCCAACCGTGCTAGAGAAACTATTATCACTGCCATAATCACTGCCCTCATTGCTGTCCACTTCGCCAGCATCGCCCAACATGCTCCAGCCACGCCCATTGGCTTGACCACGCCCACGGCATTTACGATTGGAAGCCGCTAGCTTTTCCATATTTTTATAAAATATGTGTATCAGTCAGCACGAGTATACATATAAATTTGACAGTTAACGAGAACGTACGTAGATATAGATATAGATATAGATATAGATATAGATATAGATATAGATATAGATATAGATATAGATATAGATATAGATATAGATATAGATATAGATATAGATATAGATATAGATATAGATATAGATATAGATATAGATATAGATATAGATATAGATATAGATATAGATATAGATATAGATATAGATATAGATATAGATATAGATATAGATATAGATATAGATATAGATATAGATATAGATATAGATATAGATATAGATATAGATATAGATATAGATATAGATATAGATATAGATATAGATATAGATATAGATATAGATATAGATATAGATATAGATATAGATATAGATATAGATATAGATATAGATATAGATATAGATATAGATATAGATATAGATATAGATATAGATATAGATATAGATATAGATATAGATATAGATATAGATATAGATATAGATATAGATATAGATATAGATATAGATATAGATATAGATATAGATATAGATATAGATATAGATATAGATATAGATATAGATATAGATATAGATATAGATATAGATATAGATATAGATATAGATATAGATATAGATATAGATATAGATATAGATATAGATATAGATATAGATATAGATATAGATATAGATATAGATATAGATATAGATATAGATATAGATATAGATATAGATATAGATATAGATATAGATATAGATATAGATATAGATATAGATATAGATATAGATATAGATATATAGATATAGATATAGATATAGATATAGATATAGATATAGATATAGATATAGATATAGATATAGATATAGATATAGATATAGATATAGATATAGATATAGATATAGATATAGATATAGATATAGATATATATTTTTTTCTCATTATACGTTTAAAGTTTTTTATTTAAATGATTCCATCTGAAGCCCCTACCTCCGCCACCTTCGTATCTTTTGCGGACCCGCGATTTGTTTTCACAGTCCTACTTTGAATTCGAAATTCAGCTTTTACATAAAAAACTTTTAAGGCCTTTTCTGTCTGCTCGAAATGCGGAGTTTTAGCTACGTGATTTAATGAGCTGTTGATTTGCCAAATGCGCGTGAGTCAATTTACAGCGGGCGGAGGCGCAGCTATACCCAGAGACAGAGACAGAGACAGAGCTGCGGACAGGGAGAGAAGGATACAGTTACAGGCAGTGCATATATTTACTGGTAGTAAACAGGACAGCAAAGGAGGCAGCTAACTCATATTTGGCTTTTATGCAACGCGTTTGCAACAATTTCGCCAGCGCCGGACGAGGGCACAAAAATTATTTAACATGTAAATCAAGGCGAATCTAACAGAGCACAGCGCAAACTTTTTTAATTTCAAAGCAAATAGCATGGTAGGTGGCTGGAGTGGGTGGATAGGAAGGGTGGGAGTGGAGTCAGGTCGGCTGGACAGATGGGCGTGATTGGGTGGCTGCTCTGACTCTAGCATTGCCAAACGCGTGTTGATTATAGTCACGTAGTTGTCAACGCCCTTTGCAGCGCCCAGCGTTAGCGTCTAGAAGTTGTGTGAATTATGTGTGTGTGTGTGTGTGTGTGTGGCGTATGCTCTACTTATATGTATGTGCATAAAATCCAAGTGCGTGCGTCTGCATGTGCGTGAGTTTGCCGGCAAATATTGACGCTCAAGTTTTATTTACGCGCGCTAATGTTCAAGTTTCCAGCTGAAGACAAATATTAAGAATTCTAAATCGCGGCG
Source organism: Drosophila novamexicana (assembly GCF_003285875.2). Lineage (NCBI taxonomy): Eukaryota > Metazoa > Arthropoda > Insecta > Diptera > Drosophilidae > Drosophila > Drosophila novamexicana. The sequence continues at coordinate 1,916,854 of NW_020824808.1, read as the reverse complement.
CTACCTAGCCCCTCGCAACGCCCCATCCCGCCCATTTACTCATTTAACTGACAGTTAAAATTACAAACGCTTATCATGTACCAGAATCATATCATACGGAATAATTTATTCTGCCCGACGCTTAATGTAATTCCCGAGCAGCGAAATTGGCGCGGAGCGATGTGCCTGTGTGTATGTGTGTGTGCGTGTGTTTGAGTTAGAATAAAGTGAGTAACATAGAAAATGAATATGTGCACACACACACTCACACAGACAATTTGAGAGACACACATAGCTCTATTTGCTCAGCTTGTATCATTCATTTGAAGCGCCAATCTCCCAGCGCACTAAATGTATCTGTGTGAGTAGACGCACATGAATAGACGCACATGTAACACAGTGTTGTTGTGTGTATGTGTGTGTGGCTCTGCACCCTGGGGTTAATTAACATTTTGCCACGCATTTGTGTTGGCATTGCGCGAGTGCGCAACTTCCTCTACACATGTGTCCTTATCTGTACCTGTATCTGTCTGTATCTGTATCTGTATCTGTATCTGTATCTGTATCTGTATCTGTATCTGTATCTGTATCTGTATCTGTATCTGTATCTGTATCTGTATCTGTATCTGTATCTGTATCTGTATCTGTATCTGTATCTGTATCTGTATCTGTATCTGTATCTGTATCTGTATCTGTATCTGTATCTGTATCTGTATCTGTATCTGTATCTGTATCTGTATCTGTATCTGTATCTGTATCTGTATCTGTATCTGTATCTGTATCTGTATCTGTATCTGTATCTGTATCTGTATCTGTATCTGTATCTGTATCTGTATCTGTATCTGTATCTGTATCTGTATCTGTATCTGTATCTGTATCTGTATCTGTATCTGTATCTGTATCTGTATCTGTATCTGTATCTGTATCTGTATCTGTATCTGTATCTGTATCTGTATCTGTATCTGTATCTGTATCTGTATCTGTATCTGTATCTGTATCTGTATCTGTATCTGTATCTGTATCTGTATCTGTATCTGTATCTGTATCTGTATCTGTATCTGTATCTGTATCTGTATCTGTATCTGTATCTGTATCTGTATCTGTATCTGTATCTGTATCTGTATCTGTATCTGTATCTGTATCTGTATCTGTATCTGTATCTGTATCTGTATCTGTATCTGTATCTGTATCTGTATCTGTATCTGTATCTGTATCTGTATCTGTATCTGTATCTGTATCTGTATCTGTATCTGTATCTGTATCTGTATCTGTATCTGTATCTGTATCTGTATCTGTATCTGTATCTGTATCTGTATCTGTATCTGTATCTGTATCTGTATCTGTATCTGTATCTGTATCTGTATCTGTATCTGTATCTGTATCTGTATCTGTATCTGTATCTGTATCTGTATCTGTATCTGTATCTGTATCTGTATCTGTATCTGTATCTGTATCTGTATCTGTATCTGTATCTGTATCTGTATCTGTATCTGTATCTGTATCTGTATCTGTATCTGTATCTGTATCTGTATCTGTATCTGTATCTGTATCTGTATCTGTATCTGTATCTGTATCTGTATCTGTATCTGTATCTGTATCTGTATCTGTATCTGTATCTGTATCTGTATCTGTATCTGTATCTGTATCTGTATCTGTATCTGTATCTGTATCTGTATCTGTATCTGTATCTGTATCTGTATCTGTATCTGTATCTGTATCTGTATCTGTATCTGTATCTGTATCTGTATCTGTATCTGTATCTGTATCTGTATCTGTATCTGTATCTGTATCTGTATCTGTATCTGTATCTGTATCTGTATCTGTATCTGTATCTGTATCTGTATCTGTATCTGTATCTGTATCTGTATCTGTATCTGTATCTGTATCTGTATCTGTATCTGTATCTGTATCTGTATCTGTATCTGTATCTGTATCTGTATCTGTATCTGTATCTGTATCTGTATCTGTATCTGTATCTGTATCTGTATCTGTATCTGTATCTGTATCTGTATCTGTATCTGTATCTGTATCTGTATCTGTATCTGTATCTGTATCTGTATCTGTATCTGTATCTGTATCTGTATCTGTATCTGTATCTGTATCTGTATCTGTATCTGTATCTGTATCTGTATCTGTATCTGTATCTGTATCTGTATCTGTATCTGTATCTGTATCTGTATCTGTATCTGTATCTGTATCTGTATCTGTATCTGTATCTGTATCTGTATCTGTATCTGTATCTGTATCTGTATCTGTATCTGTATCTGTATCTGTATCTGTATCTGTATCTGTATCTGTATCTGTATCTGTATCTGTATCTGTATCTGTATCTGTATCTGTATCTGTATCTGTATCTGTATCTGTATCTGTATCTGTATCTGTATCTGTATCTGTATCTGTATCTGTATCTGTATCTGTATCTGTATCTGTATCTGTATCTGTATCTGTATCTGTATCTGTATCTGTATCTGTATCTGTATCTGTATCTGTATCTGTATCTGTATCTGTATCTGTATCTGTATCTGTATCTGTATCTGTATCTGTATCTGTATCTGTATCTGTATCTGTATCTGTATCTGTATCTGTATCTGTATCTGTATCTGTATCTGTATCTGTATCTGTATCTGTATCTGTATCTGTATCTGTATCTGTATCTGTATCTGTATCTGTATCTGTATCTGTATCTGTATCTGTATCTGTATCTGTATCTGTATCTGTATCTGTATCTGTATCTGTATCTGTATCTGTATCTGTATCTGTATCTGTATCTGTATCTGTATCTGTATCTGTATCTGTATCTGTATCTGTATCTGTATCTGTATCTGTATCTGTATCTGTATCTGTATCTGTATCTGTATCTGTATCTGTATCTGTATCTGTATCTGTATCTGTATCTGTATCTGTATCTGTATCTGTATCTGTATCTGTATCTGTATCTGTATCTGTATCTGTATCTGTATCTGTATCTGTATCTGTATCTGTATCTGTATCTGTATCTGTATCTGTATCTGTATCTGTATCTGTATCTGTATCTGTATCTGTATCTGTATCTGTATCTGTATCTGTATCTGTATCTGTATCTGTATCTGTATCTGTATCTGTATCTGTATCTGTATCTGTATCTGTATCTGTATCTGTATCTGTATCTGTATCTGTATCTGTATCTGTATCTGTATCTGTATCTGTATCTGTATCTGTATCTGTATCTGTATCTGTATCTGTATCTGTATCTGTATCTGTATCTGTATCTGTATCTGTATCTGTATCTGTATCTGTATCTGTATCTGTATCTGTATCTGTATCTGTATCTGTATCTGTATCTGTATCTGTATCTGTATCTGTATCTGTATCTGTATCTGTATCTGTATCTGTATCTGTATCTGTATCTGTATCTGTATCTGTATCTGTATCTGTATCTGTATCTGTATCTGTATCTGTATCTGTATCTGTATCTGTATCTGTATCTGTATCTGTATCTGTATCTGTATCTGTATCTGTATCTGTATCTGTATCTGTATCTGTATCTGTATCTGTATCTGTATCTGTATCTGTATCTGTATCTGTATCTGTATCTGTATCTGTATCTGTATCTGTATCTGTATCTGTATCTGTATCTGTATCTGTATCTGTATCTGTATCTGTATCTGTATCTGTATCTGTATCTGTATCTGTATCTGTATCTGTATCTGTATCTGTATCTGTATCTGTATCTGTATCTGTATCTGTATCTGTATCTGTATCTGTATCTGTATCTGTATCTGTATCTGTATCTGTATCTGTATCTGTATCTGTATCTGTATCTGTATCTGTATCTGTATCTGTATCTGTATCTGTATCTGTATCTGTATCTGTATCTGTATCTGTATCTGTATCTGTATCTGTATCTGTATCTGTATCTGTATCTGTATCTGTATCTGTATCTGTATCTGTATCTGTATCTGTATCTGTATCTGTATCTGTATCTGTATCTGTATCTGTATCTGTATCTGTATCTGTATCTGTATCTGTATCTGTATCTGTATCTGTATCTGTATCTGTATCTGTATCTGTATCTGTATCTGTATCTGTATCTGTATCTGTATCTGTATCTGTATCTGTATCTGTATCTGTATCTGTATCTGTATCTGTATCTGTATCTGTATCTGTATCTGTATCTGTATCTGTATCTGTATCTGTATCTGTATCTGTATCTGTATCTGTATCTGTATCTGTATCTGTATCTGTATCTGTATCTGTATCTGTATCTGTATCTGTATCTGTATCTGTATCTGTATCTGTATCTGTATCTGTATCTGTATCTGTATCTGTATCTGTATCTGTATCTGTATCTGTATCTGTATCTGTATCTGTATCTGTATCTGTATCTGTATCTGTATCTGTATCTGTATCTGTATCTGTATCTGTATCTGTATCTGTATCTGTATCTGTATCTGTATCTGTATCTGTATCTGTATCTGTATCTGTATCTGTATCTGTATCTGTATCTGTATCTGTATCTGTATCTGTATCTGTATCTGTATCTGTATCTGTATCTGTATCTGTATCTGTATCTGTATCTGTATCTGTATCTGTATCTGTATCTGTATCTGTATCTGTATCTGTATCTGTATCTGTATCTGTATCTGTATCTGTATCTGTATCTGTATCTGTATCTGTATCTGTATCTGTATCTGTATCTGTATCTGTATCTGTATCTGTATCTGTATCTGTATCTGTATCTGTATCTGTATCTGTATCTGTATCTGTATCTGTATCTGTATCTGTATCTGTATCTGTATCTGTATCTGTATCTGTATCTGTATCTGTATCTGTATCTGTATCTGTATCTGTATCTGTATCTGTATCTGTATCTGTATCTGTATCTGTATCTGTATCTGTATCTGTATCTGTATCTGTATCTGTATCTGTATCTGTATCTGTATCTGTATCTGTATCTGTATCTGTATCTGTATCTGTATCTGTATCTGTATCTGTATCTGTATCTGTATCTGTATCTGTATCTGTATCTGTATCTGTATCTGTATCTGTATCTGTATCTGTATCTGTATCTGTATCTGTATCTGTATCTGTATCTGTATCTGTATCTGTATCTGTATCTGTATCTGTATCTGTATCTGTATCTGTATCTGTATCTGTATCTGTATCTGTATCTGTATCTGTATCTGTATCTGTATCTGTATCTGTATCTGTATCTGTATCTGTATCTGTATCTGTATCTGTATCTGTATCTGTATCTGTATCTGTATCTGTATCTGTATCTGTATCTGTATCTGTATCTGTATCTGTATCTGTATCTGTATCTGTATCTGTATCTGTATCTGTATCTGTATCTGTATCTGTATCTGTATCTGTATCTGTATCTGTATCTGTATCTGTATCTGTATCTGTATCTGTATCTGTATCTGTATCTGTATCTGTATCTGTATCTGTATCTGTATCTGTATCTGTATCTGTATCTGTATCTGTATCTGTATCTGTATCTGTATCTGTATCTGTATCTGTATCTGTATCTGTATCTGTATCTGTATCTGTATCTGTATCTGTATCTGTATCTGTATCTGTATCTGTATCTGTATCTGTATCTGTATCTGTATCTGTATCTGTATCTGTATCTGTATCTGTATCTGTATCTGTATCTGTATCTGTATCTGTATCTGTATCTGTATCTGTATCTGTATCTGTATCTGTATCTGTATCTGTATCTGTATCTGTATCTGTATCTGTATCTGTATCTGTATCTGTATCTGTATCTGTATCTGTATCTGTATCTGTATCTGTATCTGTATCTGTATCTGTATCTGTATGTATCTGTATCTGTATCTGTATCTGTATCTGTATCTGTATCTGTATCTGTATCTGTATCTGTATCTGTATCTGTATCTGTATCTGTATCTGTATCTGTATCTGTATCTGTATCTGTATCTGTATCTGTATCTGTATCTGTATCTGTATCTGTATCTGTATCTGTATCTGTATCTGTATCTGTATCTGTATCTGTATCTGTATCTGTATCTGTATCTGTATCTGTATCTGTATCTGTATCTGTATCTGTATCTGTATCTGTATCTGTATCTGTATCTGTATCTGTATCTGTATCTGTATCTGTATCTGTATCTGTATCTGTATCTGTATCTGTATCTGTATCTGTATCTGTATCTGTATCTGTATCTGTATCTGTATCTGTATCTGTATCTGTATCTGTATCTGTATCTGTATCTGTATCTGTATCTGTATCTGTATCTGTATCTGTATCTGTATCTGTATCTGTATCTGTATCTGTATCTGTATCTGTATCTGTATCTGTATCTGTATCTGTATCTGTATCTGTATCTGTATCTGTATCTGTATCTGTATCTGTATCTGTATCTGTATCTGTATCTGTATCTGTATCTGTATCTGTATCTGTATCTGTATCTGTATCTGTATCTGTATCTGTATCTGTATCTGTATCTGTATCTGTATCTGTATCTGTATCTGTATCTGTATCTGTATCTGTATCTGTATCTGTATCTGTATCTGTATCTGTATCTGTATCTGTATCTGTATCTGTATCTGTATCTGTATCTGTATCTGTATCTGTATCTGTATCTGTATCTGTATCTGTATCTGTATCTGTATCTGTATCTGTATCTGTATCTGTATCTGTATCTGTATCTGTATCTGTATCTGTATCTGTATCTGTATCTGTATCTGTATCTGTATCTGTATCTGTATCTGTATCTGTATCTGTATCTGTATCTGTATCTGTATCTGTATCTGTATCTGTATCTGTATCTGTATCTGTATCTGTATCTGTATCTGTATCTGTATCTGTATCTGTATCTGTATCTGTATCTGTATCTGTATCTGTATCTGTATCTGTATCTGTATCTGTATCTGTATCTGTATCTGTATCTGTATCTGTATCTGTATCTGTATCTGTATCTGTATCTGTATCTGTATCTGTATCTGTATCTGTATCTGTATCTGTATCTGTATCTGTATCTGTATCTGTATCTGTATCTGTATCTGTATCTGTATCTGTATCTGTATCTGTATCTGTATCTGTATCTGTATCTGTATCTGTATCTGTATCTGTATCTGTATCTGTATCTGTATCTGTATCTGTATCTGTATCTGTATCTGTATCTGTATCTGTATCTGTATCTGTATCTGTATCTGTATCTGTATCTGTATCTGTATCTGTATCTGTATCTGTATCTGTATCTGTATCTGTATCTGTATCTGTATCTGTATCTGTATCTGTATCTGTATCTGTATCTGTATCTGTATCTGTATCTGTATCTGTATCTGTATCTGTATCTGTATCTGTATCTGTATCTGTATCTGTATCTGTATCTGTATCTGTATCTGTATCTGTATCTGTATCTGTCTGTATCTGTATCTGTATCTGTATCTGTATCTGTATCTGTATCTGTATCTGTATCTGTATCTGTATCTGTATCTGTATCTGTATCTGTATCTGTATCTGTATCTGTATCTGTATCTGTATCTGTATCTGTATCTGTATCTGTATCTGTATCTGTATCTGTATCTGTATCTGTATCTGTATCTGTATCTGTATCTGTATCTGTATCTGTATCTGTATCTGTATCTGTATCTGTATCTGTATCTGTATCTGTATCTGTATCTGTATCTGTATCTGTATCTGTATCTGTATCTGTATCTGTATCTGTATCTGTATCTGTATCTGTATCTGTATCTGTATCTGTATCTGTATCTGTATCTGTATCTGTATCTGTATCTGTATCTGTATCTGTATCTGTATCTGTATCTGTATCTGTATCTGTATCTGTATCTGTATCTGTATCTGTATCTGTATCTGTATCTGTATCTGTATCTGTATCTGTATCTGTATCTGTATCTGTATCTGTATCTGTATCTGTATCTGTATCTGTATCTGTATCTGTATCTGTATCTGTATCTGTATCTGTATCTGTATCTGTATCTGTATCTGTATCTGTATCTGTATCTGTATCTGTATCTGTATCTGTATCTGTATCTGTATCTGTATCTGTATCTGTATCTGTATCTGTATCTGTATCTGTATCTGTATCTGTATCTGTATCTGTATCTGTATCTGTATCTGTATCTGTATCTGTATCTGTATCTGTATCTGTATCTGTATCTGTATCTGTATCTGTATCTGTATCTGTATCTGTATCTGTATCTGTATCTGTATCTGTATCTGTATCTGTATCTGTATCTGTATCTGTATCTGTATCTGTATCTGTATCTGTATCTGTATCTGTATCTGTATCTGTATCTGTATCTGTATCTGTATCTGTATCTGTATCTGTATCTGTATCTGTATCTGTATCTGTATCTGTATCTGTATCTGTATCTGTATCTGTATCTGTATCTGTATCTGTATCTGTATCTGTATCTGTATCTGTATCTGTATCTGTATCTGTATCTGTATCTGTATCTGTATCTGTATCTGTATCTGTATCTGTATCTGTATCTGTATCTGTATCTGTATCTGTATCTGTATCTGTATCTGTATCTGTATCTGTATCTGTATCTGTATCTGTATCTGTATCTGTATCTGTATCTCTATATCTGTATCTGTATCTGTATCTGTGATCTGTATCTTTATCTGTATCTGTATCTGTATCTGTATCTGTATCTGTATCTGTATCTGTATCTGTATCTGTATCTGTATCTGTATCTGTATCGTGTATCTGTATCTGTATCTGTATCTGTATCTGTATCTGTATCTGTATCTGTATCTGTATCGTATCTGTATCTGTATCTGTATCTGTATCTGTATCTGTATCTGTATCTGTATCTGTATCTGTATCTGTATCTGTATCTGTATCTGTATCTGTATCTGTATCTGTATCTGTATCTGTATCTGTATCTGTATCTGTATCTGTATCTGTATCTGTATCTGTATCTGTATCTGTATCTGTATCTGTATCTGTCTTATCGTATCTGTATCTGTATCTGTATCTGTATCTGTATCCTGTATCTGTATCTGTATCTGTAATCTGTTATCTGTATCTGTATCTGTATCGTATTATCGTAATCTGTATCTGTATCTGTATCTGTATCTCTGTATCTGTATCTGTATCTGTATCTGTATCTGTATCTGTATCTGTATCTGTATCTGTATCTGTATCTGTATCTGTATCTGTATCTGTATCTGTATCTGTATCTGTATCTGTATCTGTATCTGTATCTGTATCTGTATCTGTATCTGTATCTGTATCTGTATCTGTATCTGTATCTGTATCTGTATCTGTATCTGTATCTGTATCTGTATCTGTATCTGTATCTGTATCTGTATCTGTATCTGTATCTGTATCTGTATCTGTATCTGTATCTGTATCTGTATCTGTATCTGTATCTGTATCTGTATCTGTATCTGTATCTGTATCTGTATCTGTATCTGTATCTGTATCTGTATCTGTATCTGTATCTGTATCTGTATCTGTATCTGTATCTGTATCTGTATCTGTATCTGTATCTGTATCTGTATCTGTATCTGTATCTGTATCTGTATCTGTATCTGTATCTGTATCTGTATCTGTATCTGTATCTGTATCTGTATCTGTATCTGTATCTGTATCTGTATCTGTATCTGTATCTGTATCTGTATCTGTATCTGTATCTGTATCTGTATCTGTATCTGTATCTGTATCTGTATCTGTATCTGTATCTGTATCTGTATCTGTATCTGTATCTGTATCTGTATCTGTATCTGTATCTGTATCTGTATCTGTATCTGTATCTGTATCTGTATCTGTATCTGTATCTGTATCTGTATCTGTATCTGTATCTGTATCTGTATCTGTATCTGTATCTGTATCTGTATCTGTATCTGTATCTGTATCTGTATCTGTATCTGTATCTGTATCTGTATCTGTATCTGTATCTGTATCTGTATCTGTATCTGTATCTGTATCTGTATCTGTATCTGTATCTGTATCTGTATCTGTATCTGTATCTGTATCTGTATCTGTATCTGTATCTGTATCTGTATCTGTATCTGTATCTGTATCTGTATCTGTATCTGTATCTGTATCTGTATCTGTATCTGTATCTGTATCTGTATCTGTATCTGTATCTGTATCTGTATCTGTATCTGTATCTGTATCTGTATCTGTATCTGTATCTGTATCTGTATCTGTATCTGTATCTGTATCTGTATCTGTATCTGTATCTGTATCTGTATCTGTATCTGTATCTGTATCTGTATCTGTATCTGTATCTGTATCTGTATCTGTATCTGTATCTGTATCTGTATCTGTATCTGTATCTGTATCTGTATCTGTATCTGTATCTGTATCTGTATCTGTATCTGTATCTGTATCTGTATCTGTATCTGTATCTGTATCTGTATCTGTATCTGTATCTGTATCTGTATCTGTATCTGTATCTGTATCTGTATCTGTATCTGTATCTGTATCTGTATCTGTATCTGTATCTGTATCTGTATCTGTATCTGTATCTGTATCTGTATCTGTATCTGTATCTGTATCTGTATCTGTATCTGTATCTGTATCTGTATCTGTATCTGTATCTGTATCTGTATCTGTATCTGTATCTGTATCTGTATCTGTATCTGTATCTGTATCTGTATCTGTATCTGTATCTGTATCTGTATCTGTATCTGTATCTGTATCTGTATCTGTATCTGTATCTGTATCTGTATCTGTATCTGTATCCGTATCTGTATTTCTATCTCTATTTGTATCTGTATATGTTACAGTATTTGAATCGTTATTTGGATCGCATTTATGAACATTTATTCAACCCAGCAAAACGAAAAAGTTTGTGTTAAGTAATTGTAATCCCTAATTTAATGAAAGTTCTTGTGTGTAATTAAATGGCAACACTTATATGTATTCAAAATTGAGGATTATGACGAATGTAGCAAAAATACAAAGTAGGAGCAAATAAAAATATTCAACAAAAAAAAATTAATAAAAATATTTATCTTAAAATTGTTTAGAAATTTTATTCAAAGTCACGAGCAAATTGATATGTTTAAAATTTTTTAAGTGCTCTAAATTAATAATAATTGAAAGCATTCACTCATTTTTCACTTAAATTAATTGAAATTCAAATTTATTTCAGCTGCAATAAATAATAAAGGTAAACGACAAACTTCTACTCAATAAACATTTATATCTATTTATTATTAAATATTATAGTTGAGGTCCTCTGCCAGCAACAGTCCTTGTGGTTGGCCATCGAAATTAATAAACACCTGCGCATATAGAATTGTTGGGCTAAGCAGCTGCTGCTGTTTCATCTTGAGCAAATATATGTGCATACAAATACCGCACATAATTTAACAAAGTGAACTACTTGCTCGGCCGAGCAACCACTACAACAACTAGAACAACAACAATAACAATAATAATAATAATAACCTCGTTGGCTGCAGCAATAGCAAAAAAAAAACATTCGACTTTATATTGTGTTTGCGGTTTTCTTTTGGCGCTCTTGCAATGTACATAAAACTTTTTCGAGGCACTACAATGCTTAATGCACTCCCTGACATTGGCTGGTACTCTGGGTGCTCCTAGTACTCTCCTGTTACTCCTGGTACTCTGCCAGGGCCTCGAACCATTGCCGAAACAACCAAATGAAACTCAAGTGCATGTAGCGATGGCCAAGTGGCACGAAATACAAAAAAAAATTGAAGTGAAACACAGCCAACGCAAAAAAATTTAAAAAAAAAAAACACAAAATGTAAGCAAAAACAACAATAAAATACAAGCGAGTGAGGCGCGCGCTCAAATTTTTAATAAACTCGCCCATTGTGCCGGTGCCCGGCCGTCCTTTTGTTGCACGCCTACGGGGCGTAGCGGCAGCGTGGTACCTAGTAGAGCTGAGAGCGTGTTGGGTGCCTATTCGTGACACGAACAAAACACGACATCTTTATGTTAAAAATTCGAATTTGAAGCAAGTTGAAAAAATAGGTTTTCGTGCATACTTATGCGAGCTCATTTACAGCACGCAAGCACGACACAGAAAGAGCTAACACGATGCTGAAAATTCACGAAGCTTCAAGCTTTTGAGATGTGTTTATACATCAATATTGTTTGTTAAAACGTTGAGCGAATAAAAGCTTTCAAAAAGGTTTTCTTTACGAATTTTCGCTGGGCCTTACAAAGGTTAATTATTTCCTTGTTGGAATTAAATAAAAATATTTTTATAAATTAAGAAATCTTTCCTTAGCCAAGCTCACATAGCCAAATACATAAATGTACTTTCGTACTCGTGCACATCCATGTCTTGTCAGGAAAAAAAACACGACACGCGCCCTTCGCTGTCCGCTCGTGATCGCTGCTGCTGTGTTTATTTATGAGCATTTGCTTGGAAATGTTGCAAATGGAAACTTTAGGCCGTCTGCCTGCCAAGTAGTGGCCGCGACGTAGTGGTCCGTCTGTCGCTTGTCCTCTGCATAATGAGCCGCAGCCAACAAAGTTAAGCGGCCAAAGTCGCTGGAAGTTCATAAAATCAACCAAAAAAGAACTACAAAAATATCAAGAAGAATGCCAAAATTCGTGAAAAACGCATTGAAGATGTGATTTTTAGCAGCCGTAACCCAACTTGCAGGTTGAGCTTAGAAATTGAAGCAACTGGCAACCCATGAGCTGCAACCTTGCTGCAGATACATTAACCCGCTGGGAAACAAGATGGCACCCGCGCCAACACACACACACTCCAAGCTCGAGCCTGGCCCAACAACAAAATGTGTAGCATACTTATTTGCGCTCGCTCCAGCCAACGCTGAGCATTGGGGCCAGCACGTTCGACGTGTCCCAAAATGTAAGGCTGCCATCCTAGAAAAATACATTTTTAAAATACTTGCGCACATTCTCGCAAATGGCAACAAACGGTGCCAAGTTTAGCAGCTTCGCGGCGCTGGGCCCCGTAAAATGCAAAAAACTCAAGAGTTTGTCGTTGTTGGTGTTGTTGTGGCTGCTGCTGCTGCTGTTGCTAATGCAATTGTTGTTGCTCGCTGGCTTTTGGCATAACATTTTTAGCATATTTGTTGCAGTCAAAACACGTGTCACGTGTGTGTGTGCAAGTGTGTGTGTATGCCATTAGTTGCTTTAGTCATGCATCGGTGGCAAAAAGGAAAAAACTCACGTGTCGCGTTTGCTGCTTGCCAACAACTTGGCCGCAAAATCGCACACACACACACAAAACATTACACACACACGAGAAATTGCAGTTTCGAGAGAATAAGTGCAATGCATGTGGCTATTTATTCTGCATCTCATCGCATTTAACATAGACATTCTTGGCCAAACTTTAATCAATTTTTAAATAGTTCAATTCACATATCTGGACAACATACACACATACACACACACACACACACTCACCTATGACAAACGACAAATGTAAGCGCTTTAATTTACTTTTGCCAAAAATAAATAATTGCTGAAACAAACGTAAATAAAAATGAAGAACAAATGAGGCAGAATTGAGTTTGAGAAACTAAATATCCCACACATTTTTATTCGACTTTTGGTATTTTTGCCTAAAATACTATAACCTGTTCGTTTATTCACAGATATTAAAACGAAAGCTTGTATTTAATGTAGATTTTTGAATCAGGATTGAGTTTGTTTCCGATAATCGATAACTTACTCCGTTTTCAAGCATACAAATCGATATCGATATCCTGTTTTTTGGGCAATTTTGGTAAATAATAAGAGCTAGAGTCACCAAACTTGACATATAGCTTCTAAAATAGAATATATATATGCATTTGATGTTGGAAGAAGAGGGTTCAAGGTATCCCCTAGTCGGGAGCTCCTGGCAGAACCTCTTACTTGTTTAATTTCAGTTATTCAAACTCTTGCTGGAATATCTCTAAATATTCAAAACTTGAACATGGACTTCCTTGGTCGGTACTGGCCGTCAGCTAGATGGCTAGATTTATGTGATGTGCATTAAATATATTAATTGGAACATGGCAATGCTAACCAAGCTTGCCTCATCTGGCAATGCCGCAAATAAATGTGCGCTTACAAATTTCAAATTGTATAAATTGCTTATAAATTTATATATCCATTTATATAAATTAAACTGAAACAGATTTCAAGCCATTGCTAGCTATTGTCAAAAATGCAATAAAATATAAATAAATGTATTTATCTGCTGTTTATTAATTGAGGCAACTGTAGGAAAAGCTTTTAATGAAATTATGCCCCAAACATAGTGAACACCCGTGAGGTCACTCGTAATCCTTTTGGCTGCAAAAAAAAAGGAATTGCATTTAATTGAATAATATGATTAAATATTTGCTTTTAATTCCCTGTCACGGCCCCTTGAACAGAATGCTGCAATTTAACCAAAAACGAAAAAATAGTTGTATTAATTATTCGGAAATTAACATCAGCTTAAGTCTGGGCAGCAGACTAGCCTAGCCTGATGCTATTCGTGGCCTCATTAAACAGCTTTAATCTTCATTGATTTCCAGCAAAATTTTTTTGGATTCATTTATTTCGTTAGCGCCAAGGGAAGGCACAATTTTTAGAAGAAAATTGTGCGATAAAAAAGTGGGGTAGTCACAAAATACACTAAGTAAAGAAACGGGAGCGAAATATGCCAACTGGATGGTTCGAAAAATTGCTGTTGAAATCAAAGTTGCATGTTTACAGAAATTGACAATAATTCATAATTGTATTAAAAAGATATTAATTCATTTTGATAGACAAGTAGATTAGATTAATTATTCTATAACTTAAGTCTTCTAGAAACTATTTGCTTGCAATGAATTTTGTAGAATTTACCTTCAATACAATTGAAAACAAGACGGAACGGATTTTATGGGGTGAAAATAAAATATTCTTATTTTAAATGGGTTCAAAGTGTTTTGATGCAAACGTATTTTTCTGAACGAATATTCCCATGGGAAAGAGTAATCCGATTGGACGTATCCAAGTTGTGGATAGATTGGTATAAGCAAAAGCTGATTTTGGTCCAATTCCTCTTATAAATATGTCTAATATGTTGTTATATGGGCAGATATCATCAAAAAAAGAAAATGTTTTTCACACAAGAAGATAATTTTTGACCGATTATTCCAATGACAGCTTCATAACCCTCTACAAGACTATAGAATTCCATTTAAGGTAATATGGTCTTGGTGGCGACCTGACATGACCAGAAGAAGCCGCACGAAGCATTGAAATCAACTCAGACATTAAGGTCGGGGCTGGTGGAAGGTGATGGCACATAGGGGGCAGGTTGCAACTGTTGTCTAGTTGCTGCCATGTTCATGGCAGATACTCGTTTGCCTGGCTGGCAGCTCCATCTGCGTCCCTGTGAGTGACTGATAAACCAGTTGCGATTTGCTGCTCACCTTTGTCTGCCTCTGGACAACAAATGAAAACTGCAACTGAGTTTGCATCGTACTAATTTTATTTCTATTTCCATGTTCTTTTTGGTGTTTCCTTTTTTTTTTAGTTCTTGCTACCCTATTTTTGATAAGCGGCTTGGCAGTTGTATATCTTTTCTTGCAACCTCAGCCGAAAAATACATTTCCGCTTGTTGCATTGCGTTTTATGCTCTTGCCTGCCTGCCTGCCTGAGCTGTCTGAACTGCGCCAGAAGATGGGCATGTGGCTAATAGGATTTGCAGCGCCAACAACAACAACATCGAAACAACAATGACAACCAAAGTCTTGGGATTTCGGAATTGCATACTTGGCTGCACAAGGCCGTTGCCACTGCGATTCTGCCACTTAATGTGACATGTTCTTATTATTTCCTTTACAGAAACTTGCAAATTGCAAAAGATAACCAAAATAGGTCAATAATTCAGGATACCTATTTTTAAAACTAATAAATACGTATGGAATTTCCAGCCGTTTTTTGTTTATTTTTCAAAATCATTTTCAAAGATCGTTGTGAAAATGTATTTGATATGTATTTATATATGTATGATATATGTATTTCATATTTAATACCACCGCTCTAGACTGAAAATGCGGGTCAATTTTGGCATCCAAATCTGGCAAAATTATTCTTGGTCATATACAAATTTTACGCCAAAAAATCCTATATAGACATAAGTTGAAATCTCCCACTTCATAACTCGGTCAATTCTCAGCCGATTTTCACGAGGTTTGGCTCTTTGTGTGATTTATTTTATACGTACCGCTGGCAAGGCCAGGGCATACCCGCAGTAGAAAAATATATATTTATAATTAAGTACTCACCTGTAAATTCACACTCACGATTCTTTTATCGTCATATATCCTTAGGTTTAAGGCGAACTTTTGTATAAACACATCACTGAAAGAACAAGAAAACAGAGTAATGTTTGTTAGCTTAAAAACGAAACTTGCTTTCTAAACCTTAATGTGTTTTTTTTTCAGCTCAGCTCAACATACAAACATACTCAGCTCCAACATATTGATACATTGATGTATTGATATATTGATATATTAATATATTGATATATTGATATATTGATATATTGATATATTGATATATTGATATATTGATATATTGATATATTGATATATTGATATATTGATATATTGATATATTGATATATTGATATATTGATATATTGATAGATTGATAGATTGATATATTGATATATTGATATACTGATATATTGATATATTGATATATTGATATATTGATATATTGATATATTGATATATTGATATATTGACATATTGATATATTGATATATTGATATATTGATATATTGACATATTGATATATTGATATATTGATATATTGATATATTGATATATTGATATATTGATATATTGATATATTCATAAATTGATATATTCATAAATTGATATATTGATATATTGATATATTGATATATTGATATATTCATAAATTGATAAATTGATATATTGATATATTGATTTATTGATTTATTGAATTATTGATATATTGATATATTGATATATTGATATATTGATATATTGATATATTGATATATTAATATATTGATATATTGAAAATATTGATTGACATTGATATTATGATATATTGATATATTATTTTGATATATTGATATACCGACTTATTGATATTTTGCTATTTTCATATATAGATGATAGATTGCTGTAATTCGTATATATGTGCATATATATAGTGATTAAAAGCGATGTAATGATTTGCACCCAGATTAGTTGTTGAAAATTCATCATAATCTATAACAGTTATTCTCAACAATAGTTCTGAAAACTTTTTACTTGTAAGAGAAACTTGACTGTTAAACTTGGCGGTAATGTTAAAACTCTCCACTCGCTGTTAATAGTAACAGTTATAATTGTTAACAGCGCCACAAAGCGACAAACGGCAGCAACTGCTGATAGCGCCGCTCTTAAGGGGAGTACACAACACACAGCCAAGGCGCGCCCAAAAACAAACGACGCTCTCTCTTCGAAGCACTCCCACGATGCTCGTGAAACGTCAGCAGCCGAAGACAAGCCGAAAACGAAGCCAAAAGAGAAGCGGCAGCCGCCTCGCAGCATCTCTGTGTGCCGACCGGCATCAATGAGCTGCCATTTGGCGCTCTTTGGACGTCGGCGTCGGCGTCAGCGCCAGCGGCCACACACGAACACCGCAAAGGAATCCAGGACAGGGATTTTACATATCGGCGACTTGGCTTGCTGACGTCGCTGCCGCAGCAGCCGCATCAAAAGTTGCCAGCCGGCCGTGGCCAAAGCCGTGGCGCGTCAGTTAGACGGCAACTGTTGTGTGACACGGTATGTG
This sequence comes from Drosophila novamexicana, assembly GCF_003285875.2. Lineage (NCBI taxonomy): Eukaryota > Metazoa > Arthropoda > Insecta > Diptera > Drosophilidae > Drosophila > Drosophila novamexicana. Next base: position 1,899,149 of record NW_020824808.1, on the reverse strand, counting down.
CGTGCGTTCGTGCGTGCGTGCAGTGCGGACGGGTGGCAATAAAAGCGACAGCGACGAAACCGCGTAAAAGGCAAATAACAAAAAAATAACAAACGATTTACAAACATGTGTGTGCCTGTATGAGTGCGAGTGTGTGTGTATGTGTGGAAAATTATGCATTTATGCAAATGCAGGCGCAGGGAAAAAAAACAAAATAAGCACAACAGCCGACTGTTGCGCAAGGCGTATAAATAAATATTTCAAAAGGCCAACAAACTGTGCCATGAACTCAGAGTGGCTTTAAGAGGCTGTGTGTGTGCGTGTCTGTGTGTGTACGGGTGTATGTGTGTGTCAGTTACGCCAGTCAATGAAATGTTTGTTAATTATTTAAATGCCTGTGCATTACATAGCCATTAAGTAATTAACTTAGATTCGAGCATAGCTGTTAAGCTGTGTGTGTGTCTGCGTGTGTGTATGTGTGCATTGTGCTTTGCTCTTGCCGCTTAGCATTGCGCTCAAGCACATAAGCATCAAACCTGTGGCAGTCACACGTTGCGTATGCTCAATTTTTCACCAACAACATGCACATATAAATAAATATATGTGTGTGTATTTGTATGTATTTATGTAAATTTACATGTAACAAATGGGCTTTATTCGGCTCATTTAACTGTCAAACGTTTGTTTGTCATTGAGCACCTGTCAATTTGCATTTGACCTGATTTCGAATTAAGTGGCGGGAGGGGCAAAAATATTAATAAATTAAATTAACATTGTTTAAAGAGACAGTTCAATAGAGGCTGAATCTCGATTATTAATTGCAACAGCCTTTTCATACCCTGCACATTTAAAAATAAGTGTAAAATAAGGGTAAATTGTTTTTTGAAAATGTTTGTAACAAGCAAATGAATGCGCCTCCGATCTCTGAGTCGATCTACTTATCAATGTCCTTCTGATTGGCTGCGAGAACGTGTCGTACTCTAAAATTATAAAAACTATTGACTTGATAATTTCAAAGTCTATTCTCGCATATTATACTTAGCACACATTTATTTTTTCTCTCCAATAGCATTTTCATAATATAAAATTAATCGCTTTGATATGGTTTTTATACATAACTCGACGATTATAAAACCTTGTTACACCAAACTTGATTTGCAGTTTCTCTTAAGGTACATACAGATTACGAATCCATTGACCACAAAATTAAATAACAAAAAAAAAACAAATGATTAAAGGTATTTACACATATTTGCTTAACATATTTAGACACTGAAAATTAAGCTCGGGCACCAAAATCCCAGAGAATTTGAAACATAGAAGGAAGCTAAAATATTAGAACAATATGGACAGCAGGTTCACGGTATCTCCTATTCGGGCACTTCCAAGTTGAGCACTCTTGATTTATATGTAAACTTTTAAAACCATTCAATATAAAAAACAAATGAAAACGCTTTTGAGGTCATGTAATATCAAAATTAGTAATATGGAAAATTGATTAACTACCGATACTTCTTCTATTTATAACTCGACTATGAAAATACATGAATTCCAAATAAATCTTATCCCAAAAAATAGATTTTCAAAACGCAAACAGAACCTAAAAACAAAAAAATACCTTGAGCCGGGCAAGATTGCAAATTAAATTAGCCTAACCTAACAAGGCGCAATCCCCACACCCCTGGAAGGTATATTTTTAGTAGGTAGTAGAAAAACAAATTAACTAAGAAGCCAGCTCAAGCTGCTCGCTACTGTTAATAAAAATAAAAAATGCTGCCGTGAAACTTTGCCGCGGTAATTTTAATAAACGCGTCAATGAAACCAAAACAATGATGACAGCAACAACAACAAAAACAACAACAACAAAAACGGGAGCGGAAACGACAACAACAACAACCAGCCAAAGTTGTCGACAAGGCAGCTGGCAAAAAGAAGCCACAATTTGATTAGAGCATTAAAGGACTTTATGCCACAAAGCCCGAAGCGCCACAGGCACCCACAGGGGCATGCTGAAAGCATTGGCAGGGGGCCCTGGCGCCACCGGGGGCGGGATGGAGGCGGGACAGTGGTGCTGGTGATGGCAATGGCAATTGTTACCGGCCCATGCAAGTTGGCAGACAGACAATCGCCGGCGACAAAGTTGCCGCCTGCCACATTTCCATTTTTTGGCCACGGCAAAAAAAAATTTTTTGAAACTGTCAACGTTTAAATAACGCTGACGATGACAATAAACAAATGCAATGGGCGCCCAAAAAGTATATTTAAAAAAAAAATATATAAACTTTATTACGGAGTGTAAAAAAGTCGACTAGTGCATACCCTGTGACCCAGAGATTTGTTTAATTAATGCTGACTAGAAATAATGGCAAGGGCCCAGCAGAGAAAAAGACTTTTAAAAAACTTCTTTTCGAGTGTAACGACATAGTTTCTGGGTCGACTAGGAGACCTTAAACCCTACCCTATAATTTTGGAAGGAGTGTGCAGCGGGACTGTGTTAAATCCATATTCTTACTTTTGTTGAACATATTTAAACATATTAAAACCTGTATTGGTGTACTTAATTTTCGGAAGAGTTTAAGATTGAAATATATAATAAAAATACAGTTTGGTAAATTCAAAGAGCAATAGCCATTTTTCATTATAATCTTTGCTGTATTATTTATGTTATTTATAAAATCATTTTCAATTTCCACGTCGAGAAGCGCAGACGTGTAAAATGTTTGAATATAATAATTGAGGATCCAGGTCGAATTCTATGCTTGACAAAAAATGTTTATAAATGTAAGCTAAGCGAGGAAACAGATTTCGTAAAACCTAATTCAACAAAATTATAAATTTAAAAACAATTAACAGCCATTCTATAGATTAACTCGAAAATATGATCGATAGAACATAAACAAAAGTCTAAGCTAACTTTCTATAAGCCAGGCAAGAGACAATGGCGTGTGTGTTTGTCTGCATGAATGTGTATGCATGTGTATGTGTGTGTATGTGTGTGTGTGTGTAGTATGTACGTGTGTTGGAATGGGTGTGTGTGGACGTGTGGGCGTTGTGCTGCACTGAACGCCGCACTTTGACGCCAAAAAACTTTTCGAATTTAATAACCTTAAAACATAGTAGACAAAATATAAAAATAAAACAGAAAACCAAACGCCAACAGCGAATGCTAAAATTTTGACACAAAAAAAAGAGGTAGCAGGACTCGTAGCTTGTTTCAATTTGTTGGCCTGTTAATGGCACTTGTCGATACAGTGACTATATACATAATCATAACAGACGATAGTGCAAAGTATAATATGTTCAAAGAATGTGCGACCAAATATAGAAATATGCCGGCCGGAAAGTTTTCGTTTGCGGCTTAGTTAGGCGGCAGGAAGGACCTGAAAGGACAAACACACACACACACACGCGTTTGCAATGGAGTATGGGCGCTGGCTGCTGCAGCTGGGCATATTAAATATGCTTCTGGGTAAGTTTCTGATACAGCTTTAAAGTCGAGGCTTTTGTGCATAGCCGACTCCAAGGTCCGGGAGACCGGTAATAATAATAAAAATATTTGAAACTTTTCATTTTATTGCCTTTTGCTTTTAATCCCTTTAAGCTGTTCAACCTTTTTTACGACAAAGTCGACGACGTGGCCAACTTTGCGGTTGACTTAAACGCACACACACATACAACACACATACGCACGCCATGTTGGCCTTAGTCCGCTGCCCTTCAGCTGCGACACCATGAAAAGTCATTTAGGCATTTCCGTTTCCGCTTTGCGCTTTTGTGCACTTGCCTTTTGTTGCTGTTCTGACCCAAACTCAGAAATTAGCATAGCAATAAATGTGTTTGTTGTTCCGTTTATTGTTGTTGTTATTTTGTTGTTGTTGTGCGTGTGTAAATATGGCACTGGGCGAGACCGCAAAAATGTATGCAAATTTCATGCCACTAAATTGTTTTTTAAATACACTTTCAATTATTGTGCCTAACCCGCTATGAAACTCCAATCGCCAAAAAGTCGCCCATAAATCTCATTAAAATGACAATTATTTTATTTTAAATGTTTATATCAACATTAGTTTAATGTTGCAGCATTAAAGTGAAGGTCGCAATTTGGAACCAAATGCATTCCGTTTCAAATGCAGCTGGCCAAAATGCATTAGTAATTGGATTTTTCAATTGCGCTTCGGTGTGTGTCACTTTTGCGCTTTTCCAACATTTTTCCATGTTCCCAGAGCAATTTGTCTGCACTCCAAGCGAATACGGTAGCTGACAGCAAAGAAAACATGGCAAACTTATGTAAAAACAAACTTTAAGACAGCAACCAAAAAACAAAGAAAATAAATAAAATAAAATATACAAAAAAAAAGTTAAAACGTTCACTTGTCAAGCAGACCTGACAAATGTCAACTGGAATGCCTAAAGAGTATAAAATATTTCATATACAAATATACCATTTCGGTTTTAAGGTATTTCACGCTTTAAGACTAAGTAACAATGCTAATATTAGTAGTTTTATTATTATTATTATTATTAATACTAGTATTATTATAAGATATATTAATTTTATATTGTCTGTAATACATAAAATCCTTTGAAAAAATTTCGGCTTGCGCTTTTAAAAAGAGGTAGGATAGATATTTGTACTTTTATCATTGTTTTTTCATTCTGATTATTTAATTAATTTTATTATTATTATATTTTTTATTATTGTTATTTTAAATATACTTAAATTTTATTATTCTTCATATTATTATTATTATTAATTAACTATAATTATTATTATTATTATTATTATTATTATTACTATTATTCATGTCATTAATAATATTTTTTATTTTTATTATTAATATTATCAATATTATGTTATAATTATATCATACAAATTATAGACCTCACTTTATTTGCAAATAGAATACTTTAGCAATAGAAGCCGGTAATTAAGCCCGGTTTAAAGTGTTGGTCCCATCCCCTTAATGTTTTCTGTTGCTTATATTTATATATTATATTCTGTTGCTGTCATTATTTTTTTTATCAAGGCTAGCTTTGATATTGTGGAAAAGTATTTCCCATACGAAAAAGGATTAAAATAGAAAATAAAAGAAAAAATAAGGACATTAAATAATCTCAGGACATATCATACATGTACATTTATTAATTTATTTCTAGATGAATGTCTAGAGTGAGTGTTTATTTCTATAAAATGTTTATATTATTATATTACCAGCATCCAATATAAAAAAAAAAATAAAATCGTATAATTATTTACACGTCCGCAAAGTTTATTTGCTTGTAAAGCTAAAACATAAACTTGCCATAGATCCATGGCATTGGAGGCCCTATATATAAATGTATATATCTATCTCATCGCACCACTATATTATGTACATCCCAAACGAAAAATATTTGTTAAATATCATATTTCTTTTTAATATACTCCAACCAAGCCAAACAAATGCATGCCTGAATAAGCGCAAAAACTTTTTAGCATTGATTTACTTCATGAACTCGAAAATATATTCGTGCAATTCTTTATTATCTACAGGGATAAGTCAACTAGATAATCCCAAAGATAACGGCATTCTCTTTTGGGAAAAACATCTATAAATATTTGCAAAAAGATTAGCAAGAATATGTGAAGCATGTCAAAGTGGAGAATTTTGCGGCATAAAAAGCGAATCAATTCAAATGTGAGCAAAAAACAGAATACCAAACACACAAATAGAGAAATTTGCATAGTTTTTTGAAGGTATTGTTTAAAAATTTTCTAGGCTAGCTTCAAGTATTCGAAGGACATTCCACGCCAAGGCTGACAAACAGCAGGCTAATGGCAGACGAAGCAGCAGCAAGAGAGGCGCAACGAGAGAAAAAATTTACATAAAGGAAACATAAATGTGACAATTTTATTTTGGAGTACGCCTTAAAGGATTTACCCACACACACACACACACATAAACACACACAACAGGCATAAAAACTTGCGCTATATTTTATTTGCACTTTTCTAAAATTTATAGACGCTTTTAAAATTTACTGCCAAAGAGTGAATAAGGCGGGAAGTATGTCTCTGGCAAGGACATGCCAAGAAAATAAATATTTGGCTACAAGTGCCTGGCCAAGGCGTTGGCAAGACGGCGGTGTGGTAGGGTAGAGAGTCAGCGAGGCAGCGAGGGAGCTGACTTGCTGACAGTTGGGCCGCTCAGACCCTTGCCTCAAGTGCCATAAAGTTTATTTAAACAAATTGCCTATTTTACAAGTGTCTTCAATTTTATTAAGTGTGTGATTTGGGTGGCAAAAGTAAATGATGTTTGTTCGAGTCGAAGACACGCCCCGCGCCGCTCCCGTCTCACAATTGCAATTGTGCGTGCATGTGTGTGTGAGTGTTGGTTTTTTATTGTAAATTCTTGTAAATTGTTTGGTGGGAGTGGCTAACCAACTGTCATGTGGCCAAAAACTGGCACTAATGTGCAGCCAGTATCTGAGGCCAGTAAGGCTGCGTGGCATGCAGCAAAGCCAAACAGCCGCACCCAAAATCAAGTTTAAACTTTGATGTTTTGCATAGCTGTTGTTGTTGTTATGTCTGCTGCATACCAAATGGATTTTAAAGAAAATACCAACAACAACAGTAGCAGCAACAACAGCAACAACAACAACTAGCAACAGCAGCAGCTAAGGAATCTCAGTTCTAGCAGACAGCAGCTACGTCTATTTATTTTAGCTTTTTTTGTATGCCATTTAGCTGCTCAATTTTTGTTGTTGTTGTTGTTGTTGTTGTTGTGGCACAACTATGCTTTAGAGAGATTAGCATCTTTATTTGTGTTCGCCTGCCACAAGTTGAACCCCAGCTAAAAGCCAAAGAAAGAATTACGTTAAAGTCGAAAGGCGAGAAGATACCCTGTAAGCAGCTGCAAGCTACATATTTATTATTTACTTTTATATATAAATAGACGAAAGCACACATACACACACAGGCAACTATGCATTTACTACCACAGCCATGACTTATACAAATTTCAAATTTGTTCTTGACAGAAATGAGTGAGAGAAGCTGGTTTCCACAGCTCTTGTAGTCTCGAAGACCCAACCGAACTGGCACCTTCTGCCCGTGTGGCGCCAAACCAATACACCCTATGCTAGTGTACAGGGTATATGCTAGAAAAAAACTCAAACCCAAAACAAACAACCGCTCGGACGACTGCGTGGTGCTCGAAGCGTTGTCGCATTTATATGCAAATTATAGATGCTTGGTATTTCTTTATGCCTGGGCCCGTGCAGATTTGTCTGCTCTGGCGTTTATCGTAAGCAGCGAACGGTTCTAGCCAGATTTAAATTGGCTAAATCTGCAGCAGCAGCCAGCAGCAGCAGCAAAAACAACAACAAAAGTAGCAGCAACAGCAACAACAGCGGCGACAACAAAGCAGAGCAACTTTTGTGTTGCCTACTTTTCAGGGCAGACAATTTGCATTATCCAGTCAACATGGAGTCAAGCGCAGAAACTATGCGCTGCATGCTTTAAATAAAATTCACGACAAAAAAAATAAAAATAAAGAGGACGGCTCTCTTGACTTTCTTTAGGCATTTTCATGGCTAAGGGAAATATCGTCTTTTCTTGCTTCGAGCTGCGTGCCTCGTGCTGCGGCTTCCACGTTGTAAGCCACAAGCGAACAGCTGTGCAACAATCAGCCAAGCAAACAGACAAAGCAGCAGACAAGCTGCCGTAGTTACCTATACACCCACACACACACACACAGACAGTTGACAGCAAGAGCAACAATCAAATTGAGGCAGCAAAAACTTTGCTCAAGTGCGTTGATTGCCGTGCAAAAAGTTGCCTTGCTTGTATTTGTTGTACCTATTTGAATACCCTAGCTGGGCATGTCATAACTTTTGTTTAAGGGAGAGGTATAATGATCCGATATATAACATATATATCTTACAATTCATTTCTTTAGAAGAGGTCTTAGACTTCTGTGTTTACGTGAGATTGAATGAGTATAAGTATTTGCTGAGACTGTTTTATTTTCCTTAGTGAGTTTTTAATCACACACGGTATATGATTACCGAGCTTAAGACTATTAAAAAGTTTAAAGTTTTATGATTTTGAGTCACTTTGCATTCCTTAAAGCTTACATATATTCTTTTGCTGCTTTACCAATCAATTCTTTTGTTATAAAAAGGAGCACAGCTTTTAATAAACTATATTAATGATTAATTATGTTGTTGAATATATATAAATATATATATATATATATATATATATATATATATATATATATATATATATATATATATATATATATATTTTATATTTATTTTATTATATTTTTCAAGGGTATATATGTATATAATAATATAGTAAAATAAATATATACGTATAATTTATACTAATATTTTAATATTTAATAATATATTTAACATTTACATAAATAAAATATATACATAAATAAAAAAATGTAAATTTTAATATAGAATAACATAGTTATATATTAAGTATTTAAAAAAATATATACTCATAATATAGTACAATAAAAAAAATATTTAAAAACCTATTCTTTCATCCTTAACAATAAATTAATAAATTTGAAATAATTAGGTACAATATATTTATTAAGGGTATTACTAGGGCGTAACCCAGAAGTTAACTGTGCATAAACACTAGGCACACACACACATACTTACCCTCGCTTTCTTGGTCACAGATACAGCTGTCATGCCTTTTGCCACGCAGGTGAACTTTTCCCAATATGTCCCCATGACACCGCACACCCCTCGGTTGAATATGTGTTTGTGAGTGTGCGTGTTTGTATGTTGTGGGGCTGTCATTAAGCTGCGGTTGCCGCTGCCATTTGCAAATGTGTTTGCCGTTGTCGTTGTTATAGTTTTTGTTGTTGCTGTTGTTGTTGTTGCTGCTGCTGCTGTTTCATGTTACTGCTAGTCAGCAGCTTTGACATGCTTCAAAAGACTCGTGTCACACTCAGACTCGGCTTGCAGCATGCGGCACGCAGCGTGCATGGCTTGCCTGAGGCAGATCCGCCTCTTTGTCGTCAGTGAGGCACTTTTGTTTGTTTGTCTATTGAAACTTTAAACAAGTTTTCAGTTTGTTTGCTGCCATTGACAATGCATAAAACAGAATAAAAAGCTCCGATTTCATAGACAGACAACCCGACCGCAATCTGCCACGCGATATTTAAAAATATATATCTGAAAATATTTGCCATTCCACAAGGTAATCTTTTTTTTGAAAACAATTTTAAGAATTTTGATGGCTGCTGCAAAGTAAACCAGCAACATCTGTCTCTCTCGCTCTCTATCTCTCTCTCTCTCTCTAACGCGCTCTTCAACTTTTTGCCGCCACACCTCGAGTTATTCCAACTGTAAAGTGCAACAAATTAAATTCACGAGTGCTGCTGCTGCTGCTTGTTGCTGCCGCTGTTGCCTAATGCCATTTGCAGGCAACAAAAATTATGCAGACAAGTTGCAAATTGTCGTCCTTGCTTGGCATTAAATTGTTGCTTATCATGCAGCATAGTGCTCCGATTCGCCAACTGTGCAGCGACATGGCCAAGATTATGGAAATTTCCGACAACTTTTCGCGCGTTCGCTCGGCAAGGAGCAGAGTTGCAATAAGCAGTTGCCCCACTAACAGCAGCAGCAACAACAACAACAACAATAAATGCAGCTAATGATATTAACCACTTTTTTTGTTGCTGCCATTTCCTTTTCAGCTGTCTGTTTGCACTTAAAAGCGTTCCACAAATTGTGAAACCCACGCGCGGTTTTCTTCCTGTTGTTGCTGGATAAAAACGTTTAGCACTCTTTGTTGTTTTCCTTTTTCGTTTCCCGTTTTTATTTTTTTTTTCTTTTTTTGCTGTGTCATTTCAGATGTTGAGCATTTTTACAAGTTCATTCAATTAGAAGTTGTGCGTCAGTTTTTTGTGCTGCAAATTTGTCTGCTTCCCATTTTGTCTGCCAGTTTTGCTTAATTTCTTTTTATATTAATTTGTCTCCACAAACATTTACTTTAAATTTTTGTAACTAATGTGCTTATCCATTTGAACAATTAAAAAGTATTAAATTTTAAGCATTATTTTGATTTATTTCATAATGAAGCACATATTCTGTGTGTCGCCTTTCTATGCGATTTTCATTAGTTGAAGTATTCTGGCTGTAAGAGTTAGCAACAAGGGAAGTAAAAGAATGAGAAAGGAACAAAGAGTAAGAGCGAGTAACACAAATAACAAGAGCGATAAAGAATGAATTTACAAAAAGAATGCAGAAGATTAAGCAAACAACTGATCAAATCGGACAAAAGGCAAAAGAGTGAAAGACATTGTTATTAAACAGAGAAAGAAACAATGTGGGAATATTTCTACTTCTTTTCTCTTTGGTATTACAAGTAGATGCATAAAGACAAATTCATGTTGGCAATGAAAATGTTTACTATGTTTCCTATCATACAAGTAAAAAAGAATAGTAACATAGTGATGTTACTTGTGGCCATGAGAATCGCATAGAAAGACGATTGATTAATATTTAAGAGATGCCCTTGCAAGCAAGCATATCAGATATCAGATGGTCAGCTGTGCATGCAATGTAATATCACACATCCCACTGATACATATAATTATTTCTAACAACGGATTACAAAGTTTAAGAAAAAATGCAAATACTTTGAAAGCTTTAACATTGAAATAACCCAAATGCACACAGCTGCAATTAGCATTTGGCCCAACATTTGCATACATATTCATACAATTCAACCTGAAATTATTCTTTATACCACGATCATAATCTCTGATGCAGTTTTATTTGCGCCACTCAAACACACACATATATACACACACACGCGCGCACATTTACAATTTTAAAGCTGGCAAATGCAAAACATTTTTGTGTCGTTATATTTTGTACAGCATTTTTATGACATTTTTCATCAGTTTATCTGACGTTTTTTTTATCGAATAACGCACCCAACTGCTGCTGGCTGTGTGTTTACCTCACGTATTCCAACTCACTCATACGCTCTCTCTCTCTCTCTCTCTTGTGGCAGCTATGCGACGCATTCAGTGTCTACTTGTGACTGACATCAATGTGCCAGAAATTGTTGATTTTCGTGATAACGTGACATTATCCTGCAGCTATGACATAAGTGGTCACACGTTAAATTCGGTTAAGTGGTACAAAAACGACAGCGAGTTTTTTAGGTAAGTAAACACACAAGCACACGCGTGCGCACACACTCTCACTACGAACAGACAGACTGTGCGTGTGTGTGTGTTTATAATTTATGATATTTATTTTGTTATTTTTGCGAGGCTGCGCAGCTGTCAAATGCATCGAAATCCGTGCCATAGCCCTGGGCGAAGCGCCAGCTCGTAGTCATAACCACTCTCAGTTACACCCACACACCCCACACACAGACACCTCACACACCCGCCACACCCCACACACATTCGCCACATAAATATGTTCATTGTCAGGCGACTTTCTTGCCTAATGAATTATTAAATAAATTAATTTACGTTGGTTCGTTTATGCTATGGCAAATTAATTTAAATGTCCTACCATATGAAATACTCTGTTGTGGTTGCCCCCGTTTTGGGTTTATAGGCTTTTAGTCGTGTGGCTCGGCAACAGCCATCAGTCACTTGCGTATTTCAACCTTTACACGTATGCGGCATGTAATATTTATGCCACAGCTGTTGGCAGTAGCAGTGGCAGTCGCCAGACAGGCGACAAGAAAGCCAACTAATTGCCATAGGAGCTGGTATCTGTTCTTGAGCTGGGCCAGAAGCCAACCAAAATGATTATTAAATGCCAATTTGACCTCAGGACGACCACTTCAAATGGTAAATGTGCAATCGAGAGTGGCACAGACTTCAGCATCATTAATATATTGCCTCATATGAGTCATAATCATTAGCAGCATCAGATGAAACTCAGTCACATGCATACATATATACACCCACATCGACATATATGTGTATGTTAGCATGCGAGTATTTGCACTGCAGCGTAATGAAAAATCTCAAGTGACTGCTTCGCGTTTTGCTTAATTAAAAATGAGAATGAGTAACGCTTAGGTGCTGTGCACACATACACACACACAGGCACACAGACACACAGACACATATGCCTGCAACCCCAAGTAAGTAAAAAGGGGGCTGCATGCTAAGCGAAAGTTTTAATTAGACAGCAGCAACAGCCGCTGCACGTGAAAAGTCAACTGTAGCCAATTGCAATTTTACTTGCACTTGTAATGCAACTGCAAATTAATGTAAACAAAAACTTTGAAAGGCTGAAACATGCGCAATATATATATTTATATGAACTTTTTTTGCATGAAGCACAAACAGCGCCAAAATTGGCTCAAAGCTAATAATTTTCGCACAGCAGGCAAAGTAACTTTCAATTGGCGGCCTTTTTTTTAAGGAGGAGAGCGCGAGCATTGTATTTTCGGTGTGTACAGCATATATATATATACATATATATACACATATATATATATATACACATATATATATATCTATATACATATATATATATACATAGATGTATATTATTTGCCAACCTCTTTCTGTGTTAACTTTTCTGTCAGTTTTGACTGCATTTCGATTTGTGTATACAACAGTTTAGCCATATTAAGCATATGCTAATACCCTAGATGATCACTTAAGACACAGAGCTGAGCTTTAATCGCAGGCTTGCAGAGATTCATTCATTTAACAGAAGATAGGCTGGGGCAGGTGTGTTTCTCGCTGCTAAGCTGCCCTTTGGCTCGCTCTGTATTGAAGGCTATGAATGAGGCGAAACTTTACCTTGGCCTTTAGAGTACAGTGTGATCTCGCCCGACCTCCTTTGTATGCGCTATAAATCTTATTAATCAACAAATAAAGTAAATTAAAACGTAATTATTTTTGCCAAGATCTGCTGCCCTTAGCCCATATATCCATGTAGTTTATTTAATACTTAGTTAAGGCGAGTATTTATTGGCTTTGCACAGCAAGTATGGGAAAAACTTAGGCATTAAACACAGAACACCGACTGTAATAGCTGCCACGAAATCCCTTGTAACGAGCCAGGCCGACAACCACAAATCGAGCGCAACAAGAGGAGGAGAGCCAGTTTATATTGCTTATCAAATTTGTTGATTTGCTGCCGCAGCAGACGGCGTCTAAGCCGCAAATAATTCGAGCCCCGTCCGCCTGCCACCCTGAGTATGCTCCTGCCCGGCCTTAGACAAGCAACAAACGCTGGCTAACAGCTATTAACAAGCAGCGTACAATGCGACTTATCAACACCACAACAGCCCACAAAAGTTGAGAGCATTTCTATGGAATTTCCCCAGCCCCTGCCGCACTGCCTCTTAAGTATTTATACCCAGTGAAATGGCGTAATAGAGCATACAAAACTAAATGAAATGGGTGTCAATAGAAAATACAGATAACACCATAAAGCCACAGTGTATAATAAATAGGGTATTCGCCAGTCGAACCACATTTTACTTAGCCAGAGCTTGTTTATTTATGTGCTGAAGCCACTTTTGTTGTTCAGCGCTGAACAAGTTTTCCACTTGAACACTTTTGTTGTAGATTTTTCTACAGATAGATTCAATATGTATTTGAGGGATTAATGAGCAACAATCTACAATACAAAACAAATTGAAGAAATCACACAAACACACACACACACACGTACAGACGCACAGAGAGAGCGGGCTGTGTTTGAGTGCATGTAAGCCACTTGTGTGCAAAATCTCCATTTCCTGGCCTCGTTTCGTTTATGGCTCGAAAGCTTTTAGCGTGCCTTTTGGGCCGATTATCAGCTGACCATGCAGGCCCCTCAAAAGAGGACAGTAAATGGCAGCTGGCACAATTTGCGGCCAATTTGGAACCACTCAAAGCCAACCCTTTTTGGGGTCAACTAACGCTTTTGCTATTGCTTCTATTCCCAAAACAAAAAAAAAATAATATTATAGATATGCGCCGCTAATGCAGACCGTTTTCCGTAAGTTTCCCGTGCAGGGCATTCAATTGATCGATAATAGCTACGAATGCAATGAGTCCTCGTGTCGTGTGGATCTCAATCTATTGGGCATCAAATCGACGGGCGTCTACAGGTGTGAAGTGTCCGGCGATGCGCCCCACTTTAAACTAACAGCGCGTGCGGCCAACATGAGCGTTGAGGGTAAGATTTCAGCGCCCAACGGTGCGGATACGTAATAAAATGAAATTTCAGTTGTTTGTCTTAAATTAAAATGCATGCGAATGTGTGTGTGCGTGTGTGTGCGAGTGTGTGGGTTTGTGTGTGTCTATATTTGTATGTGTGTGTGGACGCATATGTAATGCAAATATTTTTGCCGCTATCCATCGGCAATGCCCGCTGCGCTTGCCGCACAGCATAAACCAAGTAAAATGTGTAATTTCCGTGATATTTTAATGGTAAACAACATGCGAAGAAAACTGCAAGCAACATGCAGAGCAGTGCGAGAGCGCCTTTTGCATATATGCTGACTGCGGGCCAAAGTGGCTGCAACAGCGTGCAACGTGCCGCATGCAACGGCCAGCCAGTTACACGCACAGGATAAGCAGCCCGGCAGCAGGATGTATTCGCACAAGAACCAACGAGCAGCGAGCGGCAAGCCGAACGTTTTCATAAAATGTAACCAAGAGATGCATGTGATTCGCATCCCTAGCTACACACACACATACACTAACACACACACGGACACACTCCGTAGCTGGAACGCTGGAATAGCGCACAGGAATCGCGCTTGCTTGCCTCGAGTCTGCGGGTGTGCGGCCCATATGTGTGTGTGTGCCTGTGTGTTGGTGTGCGCCTCTGTGATTTACGGCAGCACTTTATGCTTAAAAAGGATATCGCTAAAATGAAAAGCTCCGCTGCCGAGTGCCCCGTGCCACACGCCTCGTCCCTGCTGCCAGCCATACATGTACAGGCGGATGTCTGCTTATGTGTGTGTGTGAGTGTATGTGTATGTGTGCTCGTTTTTCTTGTTTTTATTTTCGCTTTTACTTTTGCCCACACACACACACACAGCAGGATGTTTCAGCGCGTCCTAGTGGTGCCTGCGCTCTCACTGTGCATGTGTTTTATGATCATCTATTTTTTCGCTGATATAAAATAAATATCTTGTAGATGCGCTGCGTAGTACATGGGAGCCGCTGCTCGCTGCTGAAATATTTTTAAAAATTTATCAAAAGCAAATAGAGAAGTTGTTAAATAAACAACAAAAAGAATGCTCTGTATTTATTCGCAAGAACAGCATTAGCAACAGGGGCAGCGGACGGGGGCGGCGGTTAGAGCCGAGGGAAGGATGTTAGCAACAGGGGAATCAACTGGGCCAACCAGCTGCAAAATTTACATGTTTAATGCACCTTTAATATTAGCCTTCAAACTGTCACTAATGCACTTCTCCTAACTTTTTTATAGATAATATTACATTTGTATTTAGTTAGACATTTACTTGTGAATGTGTCCCGGCCTTGCCCATGCCAAGGGTATTGATTTAAAGTGTTATTTCATTTCCACACATTTTAAATTTTACTTATATTTTTCATAGCTTCCAACCGATCGAATGCAGAACCCAATTTTCCAATTCAAGTTTTTCGCCTGCCTAAGTCCCGATTTTCATCTTTAGATTTTAATAGAATATACCTTTTATAGCGCATATCATATATACATATAAGGTATAAGTCATATGAACATAAACTCATCCTTAAAATGCTTCAAGAAAATAAATTTAAAAATAAGTTTACTCTAAACTTATTTTCTCCATCGTACCACAAACGGGAGTTTACAGTATTACAATGATATATCTTTAATCCGTCATCTGCATGCACTAATAATTATAAATTGTAATAATTTTAATAACAATTTATAAATACATATGTCTTATCACCCTAACATTCTCTATCTAATGCACAATATATATTTCTTTATATGTTAAGCTAAAAGTTTGCTTTATTTTTCTAGCACTGCCCCAAAACAATCCGCTTATCAGCAGTTTTCACTCGATGTATCGCTTCGATGATTTCGTGCAGGTCAACTGCAGCACAGATTTTTCAAGTCTCTTGACCACGATCAGCTGGTATATAAATGGCGTCAAGGTAATTGGGTACATGACACACACACACACACACACACACACACACACACACTTACACATACTAACGTGGATTTGTCTTGCAGGCGTCCCAGGTGGATCTGCAGCCCAGCGTGGAGACAACAATTGCGGCGCACGATTACAATCTGAGACGGATCGTGTCTCAGCTCAATTTTTATGCCAACGATCCGCGTTTTCATCAGCTGCAATTGCAGCAACTGCTGCAGCAGCGACAACAGCAGCAGCAACAACAGCAACAGAAACAACAACAACTGCGCGTTATTTCGCCGGCCCGTCTGAGTCTCGAGCTGCGCTGCGTCGCCGAGATCGAGAGCTATCCGCAACTGACGCGGGAGACCAGTATGCAGGCGCTGCTCTTTCGGGATGACATCGATCTAAAGAACCAGAAGCAGTTCAAGTCGGGTGAGTGGAAGCGGAACAGACGGTGGAGTGGGTGGGGCGCTTAATGCATGCGACCGCAATTACAGTGCCCACTAAAGTGATGCGCACATGTGGCGACTGCTAATTAAAAATGAATGCACATTCAAATATCCACTGACAGCGGTCGCATATTTGGACAATTTACAATACAAATAAATATAATTGCAACCGTATTCTTTCCCCCTTTCCCCATGCCTTTTAGCTGCACCCCGCATCGCTTTGCTCAGCGCTCAGCTACTATTGGCCGCGACAACCGCAGCGGTGGCCGTCATCGGCACGCAGTGGCTCTTCAGGCCGCTGACATTTCAATATGGCGGACGGAAGTTGACGCGCTGCAAAATGGCGACGGCAGCGGCAACGACAGCAACAACAGCTGCAACCGTTAGTTTTCACATTTAATTCAGTTTTTATTTTTGTTCTGTTTGTAAACCGTTTTCTAGCTTTAAGCAACTGAAATGCACGTGAGAATTTACAACTAAAATTATATCTGATATGTGTGTGTATTATGCACATGTGTGTACATCACTATGAGAAAAAGAAGAAAAAAATAAGTACAGATAAATCAACCTAATTTAAGACGCGGCAAGCTAAACTGTGTAAATAGTCTGTAAGTATGCGTATGCAATACACAATTAAAAGTCATCAATAAATATGCAAGCGACGCGCTAGTTTTTCACTTCATACTCAATTGCAGCCATAAAAGTTGCATTTGCATGCCCAACACGCCCACAGGGTGGCGCAAAAGCCCGTTACCACAAAATTGCCGTTAACTATGCCATTGGCCTCTTCCTCTTTTATATGCCATGTATGGGTCATATGCGCTATGAGCATATTCGTCCCACAAGCGCAAAAAGATACGTTTGTATCTGAAAGATACACGCATATAACACAGTAAGTATCTGTTAGATTATGAGTTATTATTAGATAGTGGAAAATGTACTGTTACTAATTTTGTTCTTATAATTATAATTATTAGTTCGATAGTTTATGAAAAACTACTAAAGTGTTTGTACTGTTTGATTGATTGATTGATTGGCTGATTGATGACTGGTCCCAAACGTGCATTTGAGTGGCAAAAACTGAGGATATACAATTTTGGATAGAAGCTTTCTTGTGGAAAGATAGGAGATTTGAAAATGTGTCTACAACGTTGTTATGAAATATTTGCCAAAATAATTGAATCAATAGTTATAGAAACTACTTCTTGTGTTGCACGTAAAATAATTAATTTAAGAAAAGATATATACAAATTTTTACTGTTATTTAATAAATTGCAAAGAACAAAGGAATTCAGAAAAATTCGTTACATAAACAAAAGTATTTAAGTCCTTCTTGCCCCACAATTGTTTATATATCCAAAGATAAGTCTACATAGAGCATCTCAAAGTCGTACACCGACTGCCCGATCGTTTGCGGAAGACCTCATATATCCCAACGGATGGTCGATCTCGACTTTTTACTTTTTATTTCATGTTAAAATCGAATTCAATGAATTCAATTGCAATTCCTTTTTGCATACACAATTTTGTGGCTGCAAAAATGCGCGCCCGGCAACGCTCTGGGTGTTTGCTGGAGCATGTGTTAATGGCCCCACCTACATTCACCGCCCCTTCAACCGCATTCGAATACATTCAGCAACACCCCAGACTGCCACTCACACATACACATACGCAGACACACGTGCACACACCCCAAACACTCAGATTGCATATCAATTACAGCTCTTGACAGGCCCAGATTGATTTTTGTTTCTGTTTGCATTTAAAGGGATTGCTCTTCATTTCCGGCTCAAATTTAATTTTTTATTCGCATTATTTGGCTGCTGGTTATTTCTTACAGCACGCAGCACACTGTTAAGTATCAGCCGCTGCATCACATACGAAAGTCCCGAAAATGTCTGGCCTGAAAAGTCCTGAAAGCATCTGACAAATCTGAAATCTCGAGTGATTAACATACGCACACGATTCTCTGGAGGTTTTTGGGGACGATTCCTCGCATATTCGTACGGAACTTCAATCAAATACTCTTCCATGTTTTGTTAGCCTTAAGGAAGTGTTATAAGTATAATCCTGGTCAGCTGAAAAATGAGATGCCTCCATATATTTGTGCGATAGACTCGGAAAAACTGAGAATGTTATTTCCCAACTTACTTCAGGGCAAGAATCTGGGAATATCGCAGAAAACTCTTGTTGAAAACCCATGTCCAATATACAGTTATGACTTGAGGGGAAGCAACTTTGTTGATTGAGAGAGAACCAGAATTAATACTTGTTATTCATTGTGAAGATAGCTATCTGCCATAGTATATAATATCTTAAAGCTCTGCCAGTGAAAGTCATACATCTACGGCTGATTCAAATTGAAAAGGTATCTGCAGGTTTCTTTAGTAAGCTTTCATACAATAGGTTCAAAGTATTCGTAAGGTTATGAAATTGACTTGACAAATTTTCACAGCCTAAAGTGTCACTAGTAGGTGATATACCCTGTGCTACTACAACTTGGCTTTGGGCGGAATACCTACAGCTGCAGCTAAAGCTACTCTGATATTCGGTAAAACAGCCTTTTTACTGTGGTCATCAGGCCTTAATGCTCGGCATCCAAGATGCCATTTGGAGCTGCCAACACTGAGAGCTTCTGCTGCTTTGCAGCTTCACAGTTCGATTCCTCTTAAATATAGATGGCATACATAAGTAGGCGCATGATGTCGTAAGCGAACGCGATACACTGAATTTATTTCTATAAAAATGAAAAATGATGAGTCAAAACTTTTGTCAAGCCAGCAAACTAAGCAGCCACAACAGAGAGCAGAGTGAAAAGGCTATTAAGCGATAATTTATATGTAATCTGCGATGTGAATGCAACTCAGCGGGTTGCAGCCAGCGGGCGGCGCTAAAAAGGGAAGAGCAGCTGCAGCGGCTGCAGTCGAACAGGAAACAAGACGCATGCTGCTGAAAGGAATTCTCGCTTCCCGTGGGGCAATAAAAATGCCTGTCGAAGCAAACTCCAGCATCGGACGGTGCAAATATTTAAAGACGCCACGTTAACTTTGCTCTGTCAGGCATAGTGCAGCATAAGCCCCGGAGGCTATTTGAGGCAGACAATGTGGACAGTCGAGGCTCGGGGCAACTTAAAGGGCAAATAATTTCGAGTGCGGCTTACATAACAACAACAGCAGCAGTAACAACAGCAGCAGCAACAACAATAACAACAACATCAAATGCCAATTACAATTGCTTTAATGTGCAGCGGAAGGGTCAGTGGGCTGAGGAGTTGCACTTGCCGCTCCAAAAAACCGCAAGGATTAAGTAATTTCTGCCAGACATGCAGCAGCCACAATCTCCAAATGAACACAAAAACTTTGCCAGCGGCAAAGGGCGGGCAGACCCAAAGACGGGGCCTGGCACTCTAATGCACTCGTGTGTGCAATAAATTGGCATATCCTTGCAACACAAGCAAACACAGCACAAGTAACTCTGCGCCGGTCGGGCATGCTCGACTACGAGACACCCTGAACCCAAAAACGAACTGTCTTTACAAGCATTCTGTATATCTTCTATACAAACGCATTTCTTCTATGCACACATATGGAGCTGCTTTGGTTCTTCTTTCCTTATTTTCACACTTGAGATATGCATTTTTGCCTAAATTGCGACTATGAAGTTCCATCTTTATGAAATTTTTCTGGCTTAAATAGGGCGCCCAACTTTATGTGTATTGCAAAGCTCCAGGTTACAAAAAAAAGTTTTTTTTTATTTTGGAAATATATGGTAGAGGTATCTAAAAAGTGAAAGTGAACCAACCTACAAAGTTGAGCTTATCTAGCCCAATAATATTCGAATTGCCTTTAAAACATGTCTCAAAATTTGTTTATTATGAGAAGAGAAATTGGGTAGTGAAATATAGTAAAATACTTCCAAATCAATAAATATCGATTTTATGAAATAGGGCGGAAAAATCGACATAGATGATAAACTTATTCAGGAGAATATATATCTTCCACATTGACAGTCTCTAGATTTTTTAGTTTTTGAGATCGTTCGTTGAGCGTTCGCACAGAAGGCAGAAGGGCAGGTAAACAGACAAGACTAGATTGACTCAGCTTGTCGTGCAGGTTAAGAATATATATATGCTTTATTAGGACGTGCATTAACACAAAAACATTTTACCCTTTTTACACATTTTCAATGGGTGTAAAAAGAGGGATAGATAGAGGCAAAGAGAGACAGAGAGAGAGAGAGAGAGCGACCATAGTAGATTGAAGAGCTGCACACAACCACACAATGCACGCACACACGCAACACAATGCCAATGAGTTTTGCGTGTGTCGATGCGAGTGTATTATGCACAGGATGCGCATAGGAATAAAAATCCTTTTGCACTTAATGGCAACACCGAGCCAGAAGGCACATTCATCTTCGAGCAACCGAAGACTTAATACCTTATAAGACAGCTGCACGAGCTGATTAGGTCTTAACAAGAACTTCATTTGGAAAAATTGCTACGATGGACGCTACATAATGTGATTGGTCGGTTTACATCTGTTGATAAGATTTTAGACACAAATATGCTATAATCCAATTAAAAGATTTATTCTTAAAATGGAGTTAACTCTTGCCATATGCGCCATATATGTACCAGTCATTTTGAGTAAAGTTCGCTTTGTATTATTAAAACTCAATTATTAATGGGTTGTGCCCATCGCAGCTGCATAATATAGAATTTCGCTCGAATTTGGAAAGCATTTTGATCATAATAATTGTTTTATTTATAAAGGATCACCTCTGCAAACCGTTTCTGAACCGAGTGGGTTGGATTTTTTTTTATTAAGAATAAAACGAACCTTTTAATGGATAATTTGGATAAAGAGGAGCTCAGTCCCAAGCAGATATTTCCTAAATGGCTTTGTTTATATTACAAATTTTAACTAAACAATTCCTAAGTTCTTTGGGATAAATAAATAACTTTTTAAATTTATTAGTACCATTGAAAAATATAACAATTAAACGAAACAAAGTTTATAGATGTGTAAAACAAGGCGCATGTGCCGAATCGTATGGCAAAGCTTTGGTTCGAATCGTCCAACAAGCCCCCGAACCCAATAGCATATACATAATGTAGTAGTGCCAGTCGCACGCCTTATCCATATCTTAATATATGCTTAATTTCATCAATATATTTCTTTAACTGAGATACCTTTTTATATATATGCAATCCTGCAATTCATATTTCATTGGCAAATTATAGCACACTCTGGAAGGGTATAAAAAGCCAGCAGTGGTAGCAGTTGCAGCAGTTGCAGCAGCAATAGCTGCAGCAGTAGCCAGCAGTATTTGCTCTGTCTAGCTTGCCCCACCCTGCGCTCTGACAACCAGCTGGTCCGTGTTTGGGTAATATTATTTTGTGCTAAATTTCTTATTCTACCGTGGAAACTCATAAAATTTGCTGCTCTTTTGTGTGGACCCCTTTTGCGTACGACTTCCGGTTGTGCAAAGCTCTTTAACCACTTTGAAGGACATTAATTTGCAATGACCGACGCCGTCATTCGTTCTGGCTAATGTCTCAGTTCTCGTTACGCTTATTGAATGCGTCGTACCTATCAATATATATATATATATATATATATATATATATTCGTATTTGTGCCAGGCATGCGAAGATCCTGGCTGGCATCGGGGACGTGGTCGAGGACAATAAAGTGGCTAGTGCAATATTAAAATAGGTCGCTTTAAGAGCCGCACGCATAGTTGAGAGTCAAACACATGGCCACTGATCCGTTTGCCCTTTTAGAAGATAGATTGGCATTATTTATTCAAGCTACACGGCAACTGGCACAGGACAGAGGAAACAGGACCCAGCGCTCAGCTGAAAAGAAAAATTGTGTCCTGAGCTGCTGAGATTGCATACATTTCGCTTTGGCAGCACATTTTTTAGCCAGCGCAGCTAATGAACCATTGACGGGCGATGTGTGTGCAAGTAAGTATGAAGCTGAATCCCCAACACGATCCCCCAGCATATACATATATACGCTCTCTAAAGTGCTTCAATTTTCAAAAAGAATTATAATCCAAGTTGTTGGCGAAACAAAGAGAATAGACTAAACGAAGACCAAATACTCTCTCTAATTGAACACCTCAACAGATTTATCATATGGAAAATTGATAATTACATGAGCTCGTCGCACAGTTCTTATAGGAACTTAATATATAGTATAGAATAATTTGCACAGTAGAGTATACTTTTCACTTGGACGAAGTGTAAGTTGTGTTTTTATAAGTAAAATTCTCTTCGCGGAATTAAGGCTTTAAAAAAAATTTTAAATTTCCCTAACCAAATAACCTAGCCCAATAAAATAATAGTAATACCCTCGAGTACTATTAAAAAATGCCATATTATACAGTATTTGCGTGTATTACTACTACTTAATGCCGTATAAGATATATAAATTGTATGAAGAAAATGTTTGCAATATTAAAAGAAATACATATATTATAGGTTGCAAAAGAAACCTCTTACAAAAGAAAATCATTAAGCTAATCAAGGAAAAATATATTATTTATGGTGTCAAAAATAAATTTTTCATGGCGTGACAAAATTTTATTGCGAAATTAATTGCATCAATTTATGCATAAAAGTAATTTAAGACATATAAATAAAATAGTTTATTTTTATTTATTTAAAAAAAAAAATCAGTATAAATAAAAAGAAAGAAAAACAATTAAATGCTTTAAATAAATTAAGGAATTGGCTTCGGTGGGGTAGAGGGGATATGCTTGTGATTGTCAGCGGCAACAACGACACCGTCACCTGCCACAAGCAGCGGCAGCACAAAGCTGCAACATAGAATGTGCGGCAATAGCAACAATAAGCCAAAGCAGCAACAAAAACAGCAATAATGACAATTGCAATTGTTGCGAATGGGCAGCGAAAGCAAGCCAAGATGCAAGGGAAAAGTGGAGTAAAGTAGAAAAGCATTTACTTGAATTGACTTCATCCGCTTTGTTTGTAGCTGCCACTACTGCAGTTGTTGATGTTGTTGTTGTTGTTGCTGCCACTGCCACTGCTGTTGCTGCTGCTGCTGCTGCTTTGGACTAGCCGTAGCCGGGCAGGCAATCAGGCGCAACGACTTCCGCAAGGACAACGGCAGCGTCGACGCCTGGCAACCGCAATTGAAATGTTTTCATTGCGACAACTAAAAATTGTCATCAGGATTTTCATTACCTGCGGCCAGCTTGGCTTTCGCAACGCTTTATTAAAGATGCTGCCAGACCCACAGATACAACCCATATATATGTATATACCCTATATACATATAGCCCATACCCGAGGTTGGCTTCGGCTTTAATTAAGTTTGCTGGGAGCATTAGTCGCTTCCATTGTGTGGATTCATTTGGCGCCAGCCTTTATCAGGCGTGAAAAAATGCAATTAGTAATTGGGTTGCGTGCATTTCAAGGACCTTGCACTCAATTGCAAAATGCGGCAAATTAAATCAGTTTTCTCCTTTTTTCACCCGCCCCTAAAGCACTTTAAGGGCCCAGCGAAGAGTTTATGAAACAACACTTTAATTTACACCAAGAGCAACGGCAGCTGTTTAACTGCAGCATGTCCTTGCACAAAAAAGGACATGCAGGCGGCTAACAGCTAACAGCTAGCTGCTATTTGGTTGACACATAAAAAATTAGCATAAATGTGCGGTTCCAAGGCGAACGCAAAGAAAAGTTGTAAAAGCAAACGCCATTAAACACATCAACTGGAAAGAAAAACTCATTTCAGGACAGCAAAGTGGGAGACACCAAAAAGAAAATGTATAAAAATCAAATTGGACACACAACAAACGATTTTCCCCAGCACACACACACACGCAACAATAACAATGTCCAGCATTTGGAAGAGAGCAAACTGGTAATATAAGAAAAACAAAAACACGACAAAATGTTGTTCTTTAAATGGCACAAAATGTTTTGAAAGCTTATTTTTCATTTGCTTGGTACACGAAGCAAAAAGGGCAGCATAATATATATATATATATATATATATATATATATATATATATATATATAAACTATATAGAATACAGATGAAGATGAGCAAAAAAGCAGCTTACAACAAAAAAGCGCACACACACACTCAGACTCACACACAGTCTTTGCTTGTATAAGAAATAACTGAAGATAGTGAAATACTAAAGCACAGGGCAGCAGCAGGAAAATAAAAATAAATAAACATGGCACATAAAATGAAAACTAAACTTTACCAAAAATGTTATGCGCCATACGAAAAAGTTAGGCGCACACACACACACACACACACACACAAGAAATGCACTTTTGTTCGCCTTTTCCAGCATAGCTTGATATTTGCTTATTTTTTGTTATATTAGCCGCGCTCCTTGCCCATTCCATCAGATTCCATTTCCATCGCCTGGTGTGTTTGTTTTTTTGTTGCATTTACTGCACTTTTTACGACACAAATCGAAATTGTCATCCATTCGCTCAATTTGTCGTCTTGGTCGCCAACTCCGCATCCAGTTCCAAATCCAAATGCCTCGTTGCACAAACATCATATGAAACATTCTCTTGTTTTTCCAAATAAGCAATTTACAAGCTGCCACAGTAAAAATAACATCGGCAAATACGAATATATTAGCTAAAGTCCAGCCAATTCACAAGTAAATACAAAATATTAAAAATCGCAGACATATGTATGTATTGCATGCAGAAGAAAGTCTCTGCAAAGTCTCAAGGCGATACCTTTCAAACAAACAGCTTAATTCGCCTAGAAACAGACAAACGGGCAGGCGGACAAGCGGACAGACGGATGGACAGACGGACGGACGAACAGGCGGACATGGCTATAGTGAAGCTTAAGGTAAGGATAGAGCATTTATTAAAGACTTGGAATTTTGATAAAACAATCTTGGCATGATATTTTTAAGGATCTAATTCTGTCAATTTTAATTAATTTTTGTAAGCTAATAATATTTTAATGAAATATCGAACTTGAGAAATAACCATAATTAAAAAGTCATAAAGCAGGAAAAGCAGAGTTGCTATTCGAAGTCGAAAATTTTATCGATTAAAATAATCTTTTTAGCTTAGACAAGTTGTTGCTGTACTGTGGCAAAAGAGTCTAGTTAAATACACTGCAATCAATGATACCCAATTGAAAAAGATAATACGAAATTGATAATAGCAATTAAAAATTGAAAATTGTGAATAGGCCAAGTAATTCACGAAACATGAAACCAATCAAAATTATAGTGTTTAACCCACAAATTCGTTAACTGGTCAATTATTTAATTGTACCATACTGAGAAGAAATAAATGTACAATGCAGGTTCCTTGCGAAAGACATGCATCAATTGTTAAATACGGAAAGTGCTGCTGAAATTAAACGAAAATTCATGTCTTATGTTGAGGAGGGAATAACGGAGACATGAAGATAATGCGATGTATATGGGAGTGTACTCAATTGAGGCCTGCACAATTGCAAAGGCAAGTTATTAACGGCTTTATTAACGCAATGTGGCAACACAGAGCCAAGTGTCGGCTGCCGACAATGGCAACTCTGGCGCCTGACGCTGTTTTCTGTAATGGCCAAAAGGACGCGAGAGCAGCTACGAAATTATGGTAGACTTTTTGCCAACTCAATTAATGTAAAGTAAACAGGCGACGGAGTGCCCATTTTATAAAGTCCTTTGCAGAACGAAATAGTGTGTGTGTGGGTGAGTGTATGTGTGTGTGTGTGTGGGTGTGTGTGCTTGCCAATTAGAGACAGATGCTTAGATACATTCGCATTCGTATGGCATACACATTGCAAAATTAATTAGCTTACTTCACTTAATCGCTTGCAATTTGACTGCAACGATGCCGAGTGCCGAGTTCTGAGAATCCTTGCTGTTGTCCTGGCCCACGTTCGAGTCTTTGTCCTACTGTTGCTGCTGCCATAAAGTAATTTGCATTTCCAGCTAATGCCATTTGTATGCGCATATTCCGATTACAATTTAGTTAAATTTGTTGCCTCTGCCAGCCGCCCGTTGCCAGACTCTGCTCGTAGACCCTGCAGGCTGTAAATTGTCCTTGCCAGTGTGCGACATTTTCAGCTAGCAAACTATTGACAATGAACTAATTGCTATTGTTGCTGTCTGGGGACATATTTCGACTGCAAATAAACTCGTTGCCATTGACGTTGCCCATTCAGCATGGCGACTCTGGAGAACATTTGGCCCACCAGCAACCTCGGGCGTCATCAGGACAGCTTTAACTGAACTAAACTGCGCTGACATAGTTGCTGCTGTTACTATTGTTGTTGTTAGTCCGTAACACCAGCCAGCCAGCCATCCAGATAGCAGCAGCAGCAGCAGCAGCTGGCACCAGAGCGTCCACTCGAATGTCTCAAGAGCTCCTCTGGCAATCCGGGCGCTGACTGCATCCACATCCGCATCCAAAAGACTTTTGATGTGCTTCAGCTTCTGGTGCTGACACACACCGCACTCTCCAAATCGCAAACAATTACTTTTTCAAGTGCTGCAACGGACCCCCTCACATTCCCCCGCTTACTCCTTCAGCTTACCTGTGCCACATTGATCTATCATCATGCCACATGCCAGATTACTAACAGCAAATGACACGCCTCGAGCGACCCGATATGCACAGCTCGCATTAGAACTATGTTGAGAAATCAAGTGCTACAGTAGCTACTCGCTTTGCTGATCTGTGAAGAACGGCAAGATGTGCCCTGTACGCTATGCACGCTGTAGTTCTATGCTCAATACTTGTCTTAATTATATGGGTAGCCTTAGAGCCGTAAGTCCATTGTCAATTTGATAGACATATTGTATTTCATATTAAACAAAACCTGGCCAAGCCTATCGTATATCGATCTTTAATTATCCAGCCTAAAATCCAAGCATTGAATTTTGGTGCTTCAAGTTTTTTGCATACAGCTTTTCATCTTGTTTAAGTGCTAGTTGATTTCAATAATAAATATAATTATGGTAGTAAAGGACTAGCTTATTGGGATGAAAAGCAAAGATGTGTTTTAGATTTTTTTGGGATATAAGATCAAAATACATTATTAGCTGGGAAGGGAATAACCTCCTGCGTTTCACTCTGCTGTTACATTATTGTACTTGGATTTTGCGTCCACTAAAAACACCATGTTATCAGGCCTATCTGGACATTGAAAAGGATTTCCCAATATTTCGAAGTGGGTCCTATTTAAAGCTACGCGCTTCCATCTTTTGTCTGCTTCCGGACAGCCCTTATAGTAATAATAATAATAATAAGAATCATAATAATAATAATAATTATAATAATAGTAATAATAATAATAATTATAATAATAATAATAATAATAATAATAATAATAATAATAATAATAATAATAATAATATTAATAATAATAATAATAATAATAATAATCATTATAAAAAAAATTAACAAAAATAATAATAATAATAATAATCATCATAAAAAAATTAACAAAAATAATAATAATAATAATAATAATAATAATAATAATAATAATAATAATAATAATATTAATAATAATAATATTAATAATAATAATAATACTAATAATAATAATAATAATAATAATAATAATAATAATAATAATAATTATAATAATAATTATAGTAATAATAATAATAATAATAATAATAATAATAATAATAATAATAATAATAATAATAATAATAATAATAAAAATAATAATAATAATCATAATCATAATATTAATAATTATAATTATAATAATCATAATAATAATAATAGTAATATTAATGCTAATAGTAATAATATTAATAATAATATGCTTTTAATAAAATACCATTGCATCAACATTTTAATTATTATAAATATTATTATTTTTATAAAAAAGAAAAGAGACTTGCATGACAAGATTTCATCATATATGTATATTATTATATTATATATATTATGATTATTTTTATTGTTTTTGTTATTAATATGCCTTAGATTATGAATAAAGTATTTTGTACGTATTGTGCACAAGAAAAGTATTTTAAGATTTTAAGATTAACTTAACCGCAGACACAGTGCCGGAAAATGATGCAAAATTATGAAAATTATGAAAATGATGAACTAAAGGAACCAAACGAATGCACCGCATATAAACTTAAATTGAACTGGTCGTAAAATCATATTAAATTATTAGTTTATAGATAAGTTAAGATAAATTGCAGCTGCAGGTTTATCAATGGATCTGCATGTTAATTGGCAACATATTTATTCTATATTATTCAGCTGATTGTGCTACACCTATAAAATGCAAATACATGAGCAATTACTGAGCTGCAGCCAAGAGGCAAGTGGTGAACGAAGCAGTTGTTGTTGTTTTTGTTGCTGTTGCTGCAGTTGCAGGGAAACCAACGAACTTGCTCAAGTATTTATGAACTTTGTTAACAGACTAAGAATTACAAACTTGTGAGCGCGCGCGGCGCACAAAACTTCTGAATGAGAAATTGTGTGCAAAAGCGACAGTCTGGGGTGGCAGGGTTCTGCTCTGTGCCAGCTAGTGAAAATGAATTAAATGGCCACGCCTACACACACACACACACACACAGATACGGACACAATGTAAAAGGTGCACTAATTGCCAGCAAGTCACTGGACAAGTTTATGGCCAAGGTAAACGCGGTCCAAAACTTCATAGGCCAGAGTTCAACGTGGGCCAAGTTTTTCGACCGTGTAACGCCTACTTTTTCAAGAGTGCTCTAGACATGTGCCCTCGAGTGTGCACATGTGTATGTGTGTGTGTTGCGTTACAAGTTTTCGCCTTGCACAACTTTTGCTTTTACTTTTGCAATTGCCAGGCCACGATTTTCAGTTTTAATTTCGCTTACGATTCTTAGCCCAAAGTCCTGTGGTAAATATTCAATTTTAAAGTTTTCATTTTCGTTGCGTGTGTTTTTTAACCACTGTCATTTTTGATGTTTACTGCTTGTTGCAATTTTTCCTTTCTCATTTCCCAGACTTAATCACTTTACTTCTCGGCTTCACAGTTTTTCCCATCATTAAAATTGCGGCCGCTGCATAAACAGAGCCGCGCACTGATTGCGTTAAAAATCTCATAAAACTATGTCAGTGTAATTAATAAAGTTGGCATTATGAATTTTAAGGATGTGACATAAATTGTCTGATGCATTTACCCTCTCGCTCTCTCTCCTCCTCTCCATCTGTACATGTGAGAAAAATTGTTCGCCATTTTCCTCTTTGTTTTCTTTTAAACATATTTTTAATGGTTAAGGATTCTTTGATGGGCTTTTGTTGATCCTCAGATGTAGTTGTTTTTTTTTTTTAAATACTGTTGAGATAAGGTTTATGTTCGGCTGTTTTTAGTCAAGTGAATCTGTTCTAGTTTTAAAGTAAACAACGTGGATTGTCTGGTTCGTACCAAGGCTGAAAAAACAACAGAAACTATCAGCAGTTCGGTTCGCCAACCTAGTTTGCCACATCACATATAATGTTATTCATTGGTTCCCCAAATTTCTTTTATGTTTTTAAATGGCGTTACTAAGACTTGATCTGACACAGGTAAACACGAATATATACGCCAAATTTAAAGTCTCCATCTTCAATGAACAGAAATAGGCGCGGAGCCCAAGACGGACAAATAAGCAATATACTTCTTTTCACTTTGTGAACGGGTATACAAAAATAAACAACGGCAACGTTGGCGTTGGCTGTAAGAAGCGCACTTGAGTGCAGCTTATTTTCTTAGGCTTGCATTATTCACGAGCATTTACATTGATGATGTCGAGCAGCAGCAGCAGCAGGAGCAACAGCAGCTCACAGGTTGCACAGGACGTTTGAGACAGGTAGGAATCTATGGAGTCACCCCAGAGTCACGCACTCCAAATACACACACACGCACACACACTGAGAAGTAGACAGATATGCAGCCACTTAAATTAGCCTTAAGTTGACTGCAACGAGTGTTTTGCTTAGTTACTTTTTGCCTGGCACTTGGTTAAGTGCAAGCGGCGACTGCTGCAAATGCAAAAAGCAACAACAGGTCCTGGCAGCAGATCTCCTGCAGTCCTCTTCATGCATATCCAAGTCGCACATATTTTATTTTCGGCCAACATGCTCAAGTTTGCGACTTTGTTAAGCAAAAGTTTTGGCCAAGCTCCACAGCGCCCCCTAACTCCCCATATGATTGCAAGCTTTTTATTAGCTGCCCAAAAAGCAATTTTAATATATATGTTCATGTTCCAGTCAATCCCCATCTTTTTTGTAAAGCCTTGTAGTCGCCTTTTCTTCTGCCTGCAATTCACAATTCACAAAAAGAAATGAAAATTGCCTTCAACTTGTTAGTCTGAGCTGCAACATAAGCTGATGTTATTATCTGGCAGCTAACAGCAATAATATTGTTAACATCATTTTGTTTTGACCACAACTCGTTATAGTCTTAACTTCTTGAGACATAAATATGCAGAGCCAAGGGAATTTTGAATTATCCTCAAGTCAAAACTTCATATCAACTTTAAAGCTGTGACATCTGCAAAGGAAATACCTAGCCAATAATTTATATGGTTAAAAGTTGGCTCAATCGTTGTTTTAACTGTTTAATATAGTATTTTACAAAATATTGTTCTACATTCAATCGATTTCTAACTTATTTATGAATATATTTTTTTTATTATTTAAATCATGTTTCACTCTTTTGGAAAAATCCACTGCTCTGGCAGAAAATGTGGCTTTAAGCTTCATGGACACTTAAATGTTCGTTAAGACGGAAAAGCGGTAAATAAAAAATTGTAAAGTAACAGTCGTTCCGGACAAAGCCGGATAATGCTCTATGGTCTATTTATAGAACTAAATATATTCGTCTCTTATAAATTCGTTTAAAGATTCTTGTTTCCTTTTTTGTTTTACCTACACTTATAAATATTTTTAAAAAAATTCTATGCTAACATTGAATCATGATTCGCTTACACACACGCACTGCACACACACACACACGCAGCGTAGATGTTACAGCCTCGATTACACTCCCAGCGGGATGCAGCCATTCGAGAGGAAAGTTTTATTATCGCCTGCGTTTGAGAGGCAACAGAAGCAACGACAGCAACAACAGCAGCTCATAAAATATGTTTGCCATCACACGTACACACACACACACACAACGTTGCTTGTTGTATTTGGTTGTTGTTGCTTTATTCTTCATTTAACAGCTTTCCCCGCGGGAGGTGCGGCCGTCCAACGTGGCGCATTGTTTTTTTGGTTTTTATACTCGTTCTCAAAGTAAGAAAGAGTATATTGGCTTTGTGCAATGCACTCCTTACACTCATTGATATTTGGCACATATACAATCGTGTATGCCCGCGTTAGATCAGGCATATATAATTGCAAAAATCCAAGCTGAAAAGTCAATATATCTTGGCCTGGCTTAAGCTGTAATTGGACTCTGAAAGCGTATTACTCAGTCCGTTAGACTCGATTGTAATATTGTTGCTGGCTTTTTGTTTTTCGTTTTTTTTTTTACTTTTGGTCGGGCTTCCCTTTGCGCTGCCTTTTTTATTATTCGCTGCTTTTGGGCTTATTATATTTTGCTTTTACACTCATTTAAACCATTTTACAGTAATTTTGACTATACCTAATTTTAAGTCATTGCCTTTGGCCTGCAAACGGCCGACCGGTCCCCGCCCTGAACTGTTTTGCGGTTTGTGACAGGGCGTGGCCCGAAGGCCACGCCACCAATTTATAAACGCTGCTTCTTTGCAGCCGTTTTCAGGTGGGGGTCGCTTTCTAAGAAAAGTGAAACAAAGTCAAACCCGTTCCAAAGCTCATTCAAACTGTAACAGGGTATTAGCGAGTCCAGTCAGATTGTATCAAGTTATGCAGCTTGTTTTGTTGTCAGCTATTGCTCCACGGAGAGCTGTGCGCGTCTGAAGTTATGTCACGGCCCGCCACAAAATAGGCTACATAATTTAGCTAATTTTTTATTTATTAAAACTTTTGGCATCCATTAGAAGAAGGCCCACAACAAGAACTTGCACTTTATAAATAGACAATTTGTTAAGTTGACTCCGCCGAAAATTATTATCTATTTTTTATATAGCCAACTGGGGAATTGAAATCAAGAGCCCCAAACTTTCTGCCATGTTGTACAGTATACAAGACACTTCCATATACAAATGCTGCTCGGGAAGCAGGATCTCCTCTGTCACTTAAGGTGCGAAAAAGAATAATTTATTTGTGCAAAATTTGTTGTTGTTGTTGTTGTTGTCCAAACTTGTGCAGATTAAATGCCGTGCTGGGGTTAAGCTTGTGCAACAACAATGCCCGGCAGCCGGCAGACGGGAGAACAATAGAAATGACCACAGACGGTGGCAACTGCAGCTGAAGCTGGAGCAACAAATTCTAATAATGTCATTGTTATTGTTTTTGTCTTTAGCCGGACTTAACAACCTAGGGCACACGCACTCCAGTTGACTCCAAATTGAGTTGTGAGCGAGCGCACGTAAAAACTGAATAAAAAGGAGCAAGTGCCGCAAATTGAGAGCGCGCGACGAGAAAATACCCTTAGCCCAGATAAAGTCTATACACACTTGAATATTATTTTTTTTTTAATTATTTGTTACATTAGTTTTGTGAGGAATCAGCCATCAATATCGGCTTTAACAGGTAGCGTAGGGTAACTTTGGAAGACTCTCCTTGTCAAATGGACAAAATTTAAATAATAGCTGGGAATATTGATGATTTTGTCGTCTTTTCAGCCGGATAAGCGACAGAGAGGTCCGGCCAGATATGTTTAAGAAACCGAGACAAGAAATTAATATAAATCGATTACAGTTGAAGTTTCCAACCGTTCAAATCCCAGAGATTTAAGCCGTCAGACAGGCAGCCTAACGACGAGTTGCTTTACCAGTCAACGATGCTTTTTGTCTGCCTGCCACTTTCAATGGGTGCAGAGTATAAAAACTGCAGTCAGTGCCATTGAAGCGTCGGGCGCCAATGCGACAAAAGTCAAGTGCTGCACGGGGAGCCCAGCAATAGACGATGGACGATGGTCCTTTAGCCTTTTGGGAGATATGCGCTGCGCACTACAAAGATATTTATGGCCGCTGACCAGGCAGCTAACGGGCGGGCGTCCTTTGCCTTGAGCCGACACTGACTCCCTTTGCCGTAAGCAGTTAAAAGTTCAACATGCTTCGATGCAAGCGCATGTGTCGGGTCAATTGTTGCAGCCAACGTGGCGTATGAGTGATATGCATAGTTGCAACACAGTTGCAGGAAAGTTAAAGAACAAACAACATGAAAGCACAGGTGGCTACGGAACGCCGAAAATTTAATAGCCTGTTAGACATTTGGCTTACGATGCTGCTAAGAATTGTGAAGCTTATATTTTAAAATATACTTATCTTGAAAAACAGAAAAGTTTTCCATACTAAAACTCATCTGCCGATTGAATTTTTTCATATTATATAGTAGTAAAATGTATATGTTTTAACTCATTTGTGAGGCTTTTGATCGAAATCATGAAAAAAAAAAAGTACTATACCGTGACTTAACTTTGGACCGACCTACCCTATCGCAGCTATATGGTCATAGATGCCATAGATGATTCGATCCGGTCAATTCCCACGTATATACTGTCCTCAACAAACAGACAGACATATGTAAACTTTGTTTATCGTCTCGACTGTTGATACTGATCAAGAATATATATACCGTATGTGGCAGTAGAAATGTAACACATTCCGTGATGAAATCGTAATACACTCTAAAAGGGTATAAAAAAAACACTCAATTTAAATATGCTACAACAAGAAGCACAACAACTGCAACAAAACGCAGCTGCCAAACCCAAACAAAACAAATAAACAGCTCTAACTATGCTTTTTGGTTGGTTTGACATTGTGTATACAATTTGCAGTGTTGAACAACACACGAGAGTAAAACATGAATCTTGTATGTGTATTGTGTTGTGTTAAATTATAAATTATGCCAGCTACATGACGCACAAATTATATTACACAACATTTAATTGCGAAATTTATTTTGGTTTGTGATATTAAACGTCATGAAAATAATTGATTTTTGGAGCTGGGACCAGCCAAGTGAAGCGCTCCGTTATTTATTTTGCTTTAATTTTGATATGACCAGTCTCCAGAAAAGGTAAGATTAGGAAAATACAAATTTCTTGTCAATCCTTAAGAATGTGATACTCCGTCAGTCAAATATCTCATTATAATTTAGCATATATCTGTTGTGAAATTATTCATGATCTTCTTGGCTCCCTGCTCTAGTAAGGCTGCCCTCACTATCTAATGGTTACTTTCGCTCATCAAAAACCATTTTGCACTGTACGATTAAATCTTTTTCCGAGAAAATGGACTACCGACTGCGCAGACCTATTATTAATTTATTATGATCCACATTTACTCATTAAATATAGATAAAGGCATCTTGTTAAGATTTGCTGATATTTGCATTGCACGACATCAGAAAATATAGCTTAATATTATATATACGACATAGTTAAGGTGTACAGATAGTTTATTATCTATCTCATCTTTTGATAAGCTCACCTTGAAAACTATAAACCTTAGTCTTCAAAATAAATATTGCCGAATAAGTATCGGAATAAGGTTAGAAGAAGAGGCAACTAATTAAATGGGAAGAAGGAAACGAATACTTGAGCTAAATATATGGGCCAACATTCTTATCGTTACCGGAATTAATTTAACCTATGGTATAAGCTGAATACATTCCCAGCCCCATGTGTATATTCGATAGTAGTAGTAAAAACACCTATTTTTGAATGTAGTTTTCCAAATATCATACTTATATGTTTTAAAATACATTTTTTACTTACCGAAATCCATAAAAATAAGTTCAAATTCACAATCCATTTTTGCATGAAAGCATGAAGCATATGTAGATTATCATAATCATAGTTATTTCAAATAACTTCTAGCGATCCTCAAGATATCACTTCACTGCACTTTAATCACTTTTTCTGAGTTCAATCTAGTTTTTATACACTTAACGCATTGAAATCGCGTATATTGGCTTTTTGCAATTGTTTGTAAGTAAAATATCTCCGACCCAATAAAGGCGAGTATAACGAGCTGATTCGATTTAGCGGCAGCTTGGCGCTCAGTTAAGGGTATCTCCTAGTCGTACATGTTGGGTATTTTTAACCTGGAATATCTATATTGCCCGTTAGATCTATTGCTAGAGTATCTACCACTCAAATGCGCTCCACCAAAGACTTCTTGTTTACGTTACGAATTTGATGCTGCAGCAGCACATTTACAAATTGCTCATTCCCTGACTAAATGCACTTTGGAATAGGACTCGTTGCGGCGTTTACTAATCGTATATTTGTCAGTGGCACACACGCAACACACCTCACACTCTGGGCAACTATTCCGTTTCCATTTAGAATCGATGGCTTGGCACAATGGCGCATTACTTGCGCTGCATTTCAAGGTTTAACAAATTGGCAGCACTTACATGTGCAGTCGGTTCGCGCGTTGTTTGCAGCAATTACTAATGAAAATAAACGTATTTCAAGCTAATTAAACAATAAAAGCGCAAGAGCGCTGCCCCAAAAGCAAACGTAATAAAGAGTACCGTGGTTGTATACGTTAAAGATATCCCACTAGAAGATACCCTGTGAATTGATATACCTAGAAAATGAATTGTTGAAAAACTTTTTGATCTTGGTATTCTTGCTCTGTGTACGCTCGCATTAGACCAAGCCAAATTCGGTTTCAAAATGGCCAAAACGAGTTTCAAAAACAAGGCAAGAAATCGATATTTATGGAATTTAAAATAACCATTATCTGCGTATTCTACATAAAAATCAACATTCTAAATTTTCTGTCTCTAACTTCCAATAGTTTTTTCTCTGACAAGAAATCTATTGCTATCGAAACTAGACGAGCTATTAGTAATTTCAAATAAACCTCAACATACATTTCAGGTCTTTAGTCTGTAGTCTCTAGCTCTAGATCGACTTACTTGTTTGTCCCAATCAGCTCATTAAACCCGATGTTAGCCACTTTCAATAGGTATGGGGAATTAAAAACGCGAAAAACGGAAAGTAAATTGAAAGGCGAGAACACGGGCGCGAGCGTCCATAGGAAATTTAGCAAATAAGAGTGAAACACTGAGGGGCGTGTGCGTGGGCGTTGGCGTTTGTGTGGGCGTGTCTGTGAATCTGTCTTTCACGCTGACGCTGACGCTGACAGCTGACAAACCCGTGAGACTCGCGCGCGCGCTCTCAAAAGTAGGCAACAAAGACGATGCGACGCCGTGGCACAGTGATGTTGCAATTTAATTTGTATTGTTGTGCTGTTGTTGACGCTGCTGCTACTGCTGTTGACGTGCCTCCTGTTGTTGGTGTTGTTCTTGTTGTTGTAATCTTTGTTGTTGTCGACACAATTGCATCCGCATCAGGTTGATGATGATGATGATGATGAATCCACTTAAGCGCCCAGGCACAGGTAACAAATTCGCACAGCAGTCGTCTAATTGAACAGCAAAGGGACGTGTACAAGTACAGCAGGTTGTGTGCACTTGTGTGTGTGTCTGTGTATGCATATTCGTGTGCTTTTAGGCAAAGGCAACACAACACACACACACGTACATAAGGAATGCAAGTGACAAATGCTAATTCTCCTTTCGTTTAATTTCATTTCATTGCCTGGCAGCTAATTCAATTGGCTTTTTAACTTATTTCGACTTGTGTGTGTTTATCCGTATATGTGTGTGTGTGTATTAAACTTGATTGAAATGCAAAAACGCTCCACTTCACAGCAATGCAATTGTTGCACGCTAATCGCGGCACATACGCTTCGACGGAGGCTCCTCATCGCCGGGCGCAATCGACTGCAACAGCGCGCAGCTTGTGTGGCTGCCAAATAGCGTAAGGAGCAAGGCGACGCCATAGCCAGTGGCGCGTTCACCCTGCCAGAGAGAAATGCAACAAACCAGTTGAATGAGTATGGGATTTCCATTTAGGACTAGCACAATTACTTACACAATTCACGGGCGTGGCCATATCAACATGCATCCAAACGCCGGGATAGTCGAAGCCCAAATGAGCAGCCACAAAAAGGCCGGCGCAGGAAGATTGCGCATTCTGGCGATCCTGCAAGACAAAATATACAGAAATTAAATTAGACGGGAGAGTAATAAAAGTAGAATATAACACAAGTGAAAATATTATGCTCGAACACCTTTAGTAAGGACTCACACACACACACACACGTTTCTACCGGGTACTAAGAAAATGGTTTCTCAAGAAGTGTCCGTGTTCCGGTTTCTCGATTATTATACCCTTGTAAAAGGTTTTCGTAATTCTGTCACAAAATGAATGGCGCATAGAAGAATATATCTTCGAGACCATAATGTATGTAGTATCACACACCCAGTGGATATATCCATGTCTGTCAGTCTTTTGATCCCTAATTTCTGGATCTAGAAAACAAAGTCCATGTCTACATCATCTCAGCCCATTGTGCTGATTTATAATGAAATGCTTGCTTTTAAATATTGCCACAACTATTACAACAGCCGTTCTACGCACTTCATGTTTACAGGGTATACGCAAAAAAAAATGCAACAAGTAAACGTTAGCAGCATCTTCGATATTAAAAAGCATCCTGCAGTGCAGCGCAGCAAGAATATAAATATATAATTGCTGACACATACACACACACAAGGCATATATATAAATATATTACTATATAGATGTTAGGATGTGCTAATGCCTAAATTATATGCCAGCTACCAAGTAACGGAAACTGTCGCTCTACTAACTTGAGCGGAAATTACAACGCTTAAATGGAAAACATAAAGTACCATAGTTGACAATGAGCCAAATTGAGCTATCTGCAGATACATTTTTTAATTCTCCATGTTACGAAAAAAAACTAATAATTAATATTGAACAAAAAGATATTTCTGTTGAGCGAACTTCGTTTTTGGGTTCGGTACAAAAACCTGATAAAACACACCCATGAGCCCAGAGCTTGAAATATAACCAGATTTTTTTATATTTTAACTACGAACCTTAAATTCAACCGATGCTATGCTCAATCAAACTTCTTTTTTCTTTGATATATATAAATTCATTAAAATATAAAAATATATATAAATATCACATAATTTCTTTTTGATTCCGCAAATACCGAGCTATCTGCGTTTTTTTATTCGAAAATGGGCATTCATGGCCGACTGTGCAGCACAAGAACGTATAAAAAAGAAACCAAAATACACCATCGGCCAAAAAGAAGACGTCCAACTAAATTTTGCAGCAGACAGGACAACCATCGGAACAACAACAACAAGATTAACAGGAGATGCCTTGCACTGAATATTGCATGACAACGCTTGATAGTCAAACACACACACACACACTTGCATAGATACAGGCACCACGAAAAGTCTTTCGTCATGCAGCGGAAGTCAAAAGTCTATTCAAGCCAACGATTGCTGCCGCATATTGTCGTTGTTGTTGTGGTTGTTGGTGCTTTTGTTGTCGTTATTATCATTGTTGCTGTTGTTGTTGTTATTCTTATTGTTATCGATGTTTCAACTGCTTTTGGCGGTTTTAGCTAACAAACTTGAGCCTGCCTTTGTTATCAAACTTTCCGAAAAACTTGAAAATGTATTGGGCCAGCTAACTCCCAGACCACTCGCAACTTGTTTAGATTTTGTTGTTGAATGTGCGAATTAAATGTAATCGTTGCTGTTAGTTTTCAAAAGTTGTATGTGCCTTCCCACAACAGTCCAATTAAAATTGTGTGATGCATTGTGATGTCTTTCTAATTGAATTGCTAATCATTAACATCCTAGTTTCATTAGCTGTCAAATATGAGCAAACCCGATTTAAGGATACCTTCGACCTAGCTAACCTAGCCTTTATTCTTGTAAAAACAAATCTGTGATTAATATAAATATCTTATTTAGACTGGTGCACAGATAAAACTAGGAATCAATTCTCCTCAAATTATATTTCATGTACATATGTTAATTTAAAGATTAGTGTTGCAAAACTATCAATAGTATCACGGTGACCTACATAATAAATCTCTTATAACTGAATTATGATTAAAAAGCCTTGTTATAAAATAGATATTTATCGATATTTCGAAAAAAGTGTAGATATCATAGCAAATATCACTTTCTCGCCTTTTACCCTTATTTAATGGATATTAAAAAGGACATCTGCTTTTTCAAAAATGTTTATAAGAACTAATTAGAAAAATACTTTTGTCTATTGACACACCCACAATCGATAGTTCGTTAGCATTAAATTCAAGATGTTTCTAGCCGTATTCATTGTTATTGACTATGAAACGGATCGTCTTGGCGTCGTGTATGCCTCATGTGTAGTTAATTTTAATTAAAGGCTTTCAACAATTTCTCAATACGATTGGTCTGGTCCAGTGCTGAAATCAGCTCAGTCAACCGACTGCCAATGCGGCCTATGCGCTTTCATCAATAATGGCAAACATTTGTCAACGTAATGTCATTAGCATTGATTGCATTACGCAACGCATTGATTGTGTCAACCTTTTGTAAATAGCCGAATAGCTAGGCAAAAGCGCACCCCCCATCTACACCCAGCCACATATGAAGTCTGGCAATGGGTCGGCAACTAATTGCGGTTAGCTACGTGACCAAACCCAATGCCTCATGCGCCGTGCCCCGTGCCCCGTGTCCCATGCCGCACACTTCTGTCACCCGCGCCACGTGTGTCACATACCAGAATAGATGGAAATTTTTGAGTTGATGCCATCCGTTGTGGAAAGCGACTCGCTCCATTTACGATTAACGTAGATTTTAATAAGCAGGCAAAATAAACGTGTCTCGCTTCCTATATCTAGGTAAGCTATCACCAAATAGTAGAGAATATTCCACGCCTTTATTCAGAAATACTTCGCTAATTAACAATAATTCAATTAAATAACAATATTAAAATTGAAGACGGAATTATACACCAACTCTCAGTCATAGTAGAAGCGAGAAGCAAAGTGAGTAAATCAAAATAACGCAAGCCGAACAGCAAATCATTTAGTGCAAAGAAGTAAACAAGGAACGAAGTTAGAAGAACAATTAGCTGCAGACAGAAGTAAGGCTTAAAGCAATGTGAGAAGCAAACAAAAAGCTACGTAAAAAGATAAGTGAGCAACAAAATGAACAAGCAGGGCCCCTTTAACAAATTCAAAGGTTAAGCGAAGGAATAAATGCCTAAAAGTAAAAGGAGATGCGTGCAAAAGAAGCTGAAAGCAGAAAAGAGAGAAGCGAAGCAAAAAAATAAAGCTAAGAAAAAGGAGAAGCGAAGTAAAAATTAAGCAACAAAAAACGAAGAAGAAGAGACGCAAACACCAAGCAGAAAGCTAAGCTTAGGAAGAAGCTAAACAAGAAATTCAGCTAAAAGCAAAGCAAAAGATTGAGCCTAAAGTAAAGTAGCAACGAGAAATGAAGCTGAAAGCATGTGGAAGGGAGATAAGAAGCAAACAATTTAATTGAACACAAGCGAAGCGAGAAGAGACACAAGCAAATGAAAATAAAAAAAACAAGGCGAAGAGAGAAAGGAAAAATTAAATTTAAAAGAAATAGAATAGTAAAAAGGAATCGAAAAGCAAAAAAAGATAAAGTAAAAATAAAAAAGAAAATCTAAGTGATAATCGAAATAAGAAGCAACGCAAGGGAGAAACTAACTAGGAAAATTAAACGGAAGCAAGGAGTATGAATAGAAACTCAAAATTTGGACTGAAATGCTCAGTTTTGTACACTCTATTAGAAGACGAAGACGGTTTTTTTACAATAATAACTAAAACTTGAATTTAGTCGATGTTTGATCGAATTAAAGGGATTGTTAAATCTTTAAGGCAGCAACACTTAAACTTAACATGATGCTGGAAGAAGATGATATCAACACTTGCCACACTTTCCGCGTGCCTTGCGCTGAAACGGGGGCAAACGTGCGGGCGGGCGCCTCAATGCCTTCGGGCATCAATGTATTGGATGCCTTTGACTGGTTTCAGTATCAATTACACATTCATCGAATGGGCGTCAGAAGGATTTGCACAGGCTGAGTGGGACGGTTGGGACGATGCCTGGTCGCAGCACGCTGAATGCGACAAACGTTTTTATTCAATTTTCCCCCAATGTCGCGGCGCTTTAAAAACTTTTCGCCACGGAAAGGGCAAAAGAGCAAAACGAAAATATTAGAAACAGTCAATGCGAACGACGGCATGGTTTATTTTCCTTTCTTTTTCCCTTTTCCCTGTGTTTTTTTTTTCTTTCTTTTCAAATTTTGCCTAAGAGACGTGCTAAAGTTGAACGGAAACCAACACATAACAAGCGGAAAGATTTGTGTTAACAAAGTCGCCGGAGTCAGAGTTGCTGAAGCTGTCGCGGCAGGGCCCCCCCCCCCCCCCCCCCCCCCTAAGTAGGCTACGGAAATCGCGGGACATTGCGCAAATTACGTGACTTACGGTTGTGCAGAAGCTTGCCGGAACTTAAAATCTGCATTTAAACCACTGAATCACTAAGCTTGAGCATTATTTATAAACTGTTGGCATTATTTAATCAACAGTAACTGAGAAAACAAACACCAAAGCCAAACAAAATATCATATTTGGCGCCTTGAGGTCGCTGCGTAAAAATAAAAATTTATTTTCAAAAAATGAAAGCCCTGAACATAAAAAAAAAACAAACTTTGGCGCATAAAAAGTTCAATTTAATTCATTAAAAAGCGTAAAAAGTCGTCGTACAATTGAATTTAAAATGTTACCGCTTAATAAAAATTTACCAACTGCGTTTCAGGCAAGAAGTTTATTTTTTTTTTGGCGGGTGCCGAATATTAAATACACTTTTAAAACTTGAATTGGTTGTTAAGCGAAACACCTTAGCACAATGATATTAAATGTTTAATGTGCAACTAAAACAGATAAACATATTCTCTCCTAATTTCTTATTCCAATTCCTGCTCAAAATGGACATTACACTTGATATTTTCCAATTGATTCCGATTATTATTGGGAGACGAAAGTTAATGGGTTTGCATATTTCTTCACTAATATATAATAACCTGCGGGCAAGTGTATCAAAAATATAAAAACAACGAAAGCAATTACGCATACGCCCCGTTGCCGCACACAAACAGACGCGCACCGCAACACGTTGCTTGTCTTGTTCGATGGGTTTATCTAAAATTCATGCTCTCTGGTTTGTGCGCTGGCTGCTTTTTACGATTTAACATAAAAATCAATTACCAACAATGGTAAAATTTCACAGTCATAAAATTTGAGTAACTTTGCGTTGTGCTCGGCGCTCGACGCTTTCGCCTGTCGCTGGGTGTTGTCCCAAAATTGAGGAACAATCTGAAACGTTTACCTCGTTTTATTGTTGTATTTACTTCTTTGATTGTTGCTTTTCTAGTTGTTGACTACTTTATGCTAACCTTATCTTATTTCTTATGAAATAAATCTAAAATCTTTTCTTCTACTTCAGTTTAGCATAGAAACGATAAACGTTATTGAGCATAGTGCTCAGCAAAGTATAAATTTAAAATTTATTTAATTTAAATAAAAATGTAATTTGACTTGCTAAATTCAAAATGCTTTGATATTCATGCATGTGCTTGTGCATAACGAGGTTTTGTAGATGACATTTCAGATGAAAAATTTTTAGTTTCAGAAACTTAATAATTAAAAACTGTATTTATCAAAAATAAATATGTAATACATTTTGCACTAATTTGTTGTATCCACAAAATAGTTCCCTTTTCACATCAATGCGTCTCTTTCGCTTTCCCTACATCCATCTACATTTGTCTTTAAAACAAAAGCCGAAAATAAGCAGCAAAAAATGGCACGCAACGTGTTAACCACAGCCACAACAAAGCTAATGATGGCTGACCTCGAAATCAAACCCACAGCCTGTGCCCAGGGACCAGATCACAGCACAAATCAGAAACGGCGTAAACAAATTGCAGTCAGTTATTTAAAAACCAGACTAACGGACAAGTATCCGTCCGCATCCTGCTGGCCAAAACAGCCTAGCGACGGCAACACCAAACGCTCGTCAAAATGAGCCAACAGCAGAT
Source organism: Drosophila novamexicana (assembly GCF_003285875.2). Classification (NCBI taxonomy): domain Eukaryota; kingdom Metazoa; phylum Arthropoda; class Insecta; order Diptera; family Drosophilidae; genus Drosophila; species Drosophila novamexicana. Next base: position 1,855,512 of record NW_020824808.1, on the reverse strand, counting down.
GGCGCAAAAAAAAATTTAAAACGAAAAAAAGCGCGGTAGCTGCCTCCAAACGAACCACCAACCACTAACAACACTCATAATCCGTCCATTTAGTGGGAAACTAGCGACGAGCTGCCAAAGCACAAAAAACTCATGTAATTTAAACGCAACTCGTGCGAATTTGGCGGATAGCAACAGCAAAAAAAGAAAGGGTGCCAGCTGCAATTTGTATACCCTAGCTACGTAGGGTATACTAATTTAGCGACAAAACTTATATGTATATAGAACGGAAAAGGATTTTAAAATTATCGAAATGGATTAAATCTTGCACGAGTCCTAAATTGCCGCCGTTCCCGATATAATATTTCGGATCCCGAAAATACTTGAAAAGAATACAATCCCGGGGGATAAGGACGGTCAGGATCATTTTGGGACAAAATCGGGACGGGACGAGTTATTAAATATGTTTCTAGCTGGGCGGGACCTGAACGAATTTTATGCAGTAAATAATATATATTAATATATATGAACATACTAATATATACTGACTGACTGACTGATTGATTGCCTGATTGACTGACTGATCAACTGATGATTAACGCACGGTAAAAACGGTAAAAGCTGGGCTTTTCTCCAATAGCGATCTTTGTTAAATATTGTTAAATATTTCCTACTAGCTGACTTATTAACTGACTGATTGATTGACTGATTAATGCTTAACACACTTCAAAAACGGTCGGCGCTATAAAGCTGACTCTTTTACAGTAGTGATCTTTTGTGATGAGAGTAAATATTTCGTACTGACGGAGCGGAAAGAGCTGGAAAGCTGAATTTTGATTGATAACTGGCTGATTGACTAAATGATTGATGAGCAACGCGATGTAAAAATACGGGTTCATTTGTTAAGCTCACATTGGCAGATTCTGTGTAGGCACTATATTAGGGATTATGTAAGAAGCTTCTTTCATAGGTACCCGTTTAGTTAATATTTCGGAAAGAGCATTAAGTATTCGGGATTCGTGCGGGTCTTTTTTTGATATCTTTTTTGTTGCTTGTGGTTTCGATTCAGCTTTTTTGCATTTAACGTTGAATGCATTTTAAGTTTAAAGCACTTTATCACAGGCAAACTGACAAAGTGCGCGGCGCAAGGAGCGCTGATGACACATCAAATGCAGAACGGGGTTGCGTAACTGGACAAGCGGATGGGCAGCTAGGGGGTACTTGCTTATTTTTTACGGCCAGTAAAGACAAAAACAACGAGCGTCAAAGTGGTCAAAAAATCAAACAGCCAACAGCCAGGCGAGCAGGTGGGTCAGTTTGGGCAGTTTGGTTGGCTAGAGCCAGGCAGATGACAGGCAGCTTCCACTGGTGTAGGTAATGGGCAGGCAGCCAAAGCTGCCACGCCACTTGACCTAACTGGCAGTCGGGGGCCAACCTGGCAGCAACCTACGCACCCAGCCAGGCACATGCAAGGCAACAGAGTTCCCCGACAGTCGCCCATGGCGTGACAATGATGAATGACCATTGATCCGAAGCGTTTTAGACGTACAATAAGGTAACTCGATTTGCTGTTGTGGTGTAGCTTGAGGCCCCATACGCACCACAGCAACAACAACAGCAGCAGCAGTAACCAAACCCCCCGACTCAGCCGTCCCATTACTTTTACAAAGCGTAGATTGAACGCCAAAGTTTTTGATACATGTGAGCACAGAGGAGCATGTGTGAGGGTGCAGCATGTGTGTGTGTGGCATAAATCACAGTAATACTAATCAATCTTTAAACCGAACATGACGTCCATCATTTTTCGCAACATTGCAGCGATAAAAAATATAAAAAAAATAAACCTCGACTGACCCCGACAAAGTTAATTAAAATTGTGTTTTATACATGCTGGTGTATTTACGAGTGTTTGTTTTGTGTTTATCACACAAAATGTGCTTTGCAAATAAACAATATTTCTTTTGGAATATTTTCTAAGAAGTTATGTGTCCCGTTTGGTAAAGCATAACGAATTTACAGTCAAAAAATAAAAATTGACTTCTAAGGAACAGTAAAGTTAATTTTAAATAAATTTAACCAATCCACAGTCATATAAAATGAAAAATAAATTTGAATTGAGCTCAAATTGGCCAATCAGACATATTCTAGGTAAGTATTAAAATTCCTTCACGAAATGCGCGCACAAAAATAAATAATCGAACTTCACAGTTCATATTTTATACATACATTATCATCATCAGCACTGAACCACCTTATAATATTCCTCCAAATTTCTCATACAAATAGACTTTTGAAAAAACTGATTGAAAGGGTATTTTAATCTTCAACGTAAGGCCGATTGCAGTCATATTATGTGTCGTAGATTAATAAATGTTCTATATTCCGCCTAGTTTTTTCTTTGTTCTTCATTAGAATGCCATAAGGCATAAAATGCTGAATGTTAAACTGTTCTAATTTGATCGCTTAAATGAGATGTATAAAAAATGATGGTTTTAGTCGATATTTTCAGACCTTGCAATCAAGTGGCACAGTTTTTGTGTCAAATACCAAATTGTTAACAGAAAAAAATGGAGGACATAAAAAACAGTCTATACTTTTTTTATCACACATACGCCTCAAAGGTATGCATTTGCGTGGGTGTTTGTGTGCGCGTATGTGTGTGTGTCTATCTGTGTGCGTGTGTGTGTGTGTGTGTGCATGTGTCTGTGTAGTGTTTGATGTGTGGCGTTTGATTGTCAAGTACTTGAAATTCGTCTCTTCTTTTTTTGTGGGCTGCACTTACCGCTACAGAGTTTTTCATATCAGCAATGGCCGATGCAAATTCGGAGAAATGCAATTCAGGACAATAAATAATGGGCGCCAATAAATCGCCGGATTTGCGTCCGGCCTGCAATGCCTTTGATTCCCATGGCTCCGAGTTTGTCAATATGGCGCCATGATATTTGCCTGTTGCAACGCCCTGTAAGTGAGAAGAAAACAAATTTAATATGTGGCAGTGGAAATAAGAAAAACATAGTGCCTTAATGGCTTGGCCGTACGAGCTGATGGAAAACATGCAATATTCAAGCCGATTGCTAACAATGAAGCTGCACAGCAACTAACACAGTAAAGGTGGCAACACACTGAGGCAGGGGCTGCTTTGGATGCAGCACAATGGGGGCAGCCAAGCGGCGATGCATGGTTGCGATGCCAAAATTGCGAGCTTCCGACGCGACCAGCAATAAAAAGGTGCAAGGTTATTTAGCACAAGCAACACCCAAACAAGAGCGAGCCAGGACCAGGACCAGGAGCAGGACCACGACCAGAACCAGTACCAAGACCAGCCAAGGACTCTACAGCGCGTGTTAAACTACAGCTGGACAAATGAAAGCAACACACACATACACATCAGCACACAAACACAACAACAACAAAAGGTGTAACAAGCAGCAGCAACATAAAATGTAAAAAGACCAAAAGTTTTGGCTGCTGTTTGTTGCTTGTTTCACTATACCCTATATAATTGTAGAAGAGGGCTTCTTCGCGTAGGTTAAAAGTGATGTGCGGGTTTTGTATTTCTTCTATATTATATTGTTTAAATATTGTAACCCCATTTTAGACAAACATATTTTAAAGACAGCTTTGAGGCAGATTCTTTTCAAAAATAGGAATTTTAGCTTTAAGCTTAATATCCTCCTGTATCTCCAGATTGAATCGAATAAAAAAGCATTAAGAACAAGAATAGATGACATATTTTTTAGCCATGACTGCAAAGCAGCTTCTCATCTCAATCGCCAGGAAGATAAAATTGAATCCTGTTTTAGGTTGCGCTTGTTAAAGTACAATTTTGTAGTCAGAAAAATTCCTCCAAGCTATCCTCCCGACTACAGAAAGAAGCAGAACAAGCAATAAAAAGGCGATATTGGCAGAAATAAATAAATTGTTCTTCTTCGCAAAAAAATAAGGGCTGGTGTAGAAAAATAAAAAGAACCTCTACTAATTAAAGGGTATATCTTAGGCGAGTTTGATTTAATTTCGTACGTTATTACTTTTGTTGCTCATTGCTGTTGTTGTTGCTGTTGTTGCTGCAGTCGCAGTTTCACCAATGTTGGCAATTAATATTATTGCATGTTGCAAAAGTGTTGGGCCAGTTGAATGTCTGTGTGTGTGGGTATGTCGGAGTGTATGTGCGTATGTGTGTGTGACCGTGTGTAATGAAATTAAACACAACAAGCGTCAAAACAAATTCTAAACAATTTTACAGAAACTGCATGAAAAGCAAAAAAAAAGACACGAGTGTTGACTAATTTTGCTTAACAATTTTACTTGCACTCGCAACGAGTTGGAGTCGTAGTTTTTTTTTTTTTATTATTGCAGGACACGACAGAAGGAATCCTTAGCCATTTCGTGCCTTGTCCTGTTCGCTATCCCTGACCAGTTTCGATTTATTTCCCATCGAACCACAAATAACGCAAATTGGCATCATATTTTAAGCAAATTGCATCCAAGATTTATGGTAATTGTGCGCCATCCCAGTCAGCCAATGGCCCCTCCTCCTGCTGCTGCATTCGCAGCAATCGCACCACCCGCCACGCCCCGCGACCTACCAACAACCCCACCAAAAACCAGCAATAACCGCAAAACGGGTTTGCCTCGTTGCCTTCATTGTTGCTGTTGTGCATACGCGGCGGCAACTGCTGCTGCTGCTTCTTTCGCTTCTTCCGCTGCTGCTGCTGCTGCCACTTCAAGTTGCCGCCGAAAAAACCAAATTTGCAATTTATTTTTGCCAATTAACCTCGTGACTCTTATAAAACGTGGCATAAATTTTGCATTTACGAACGTAGGAAAAATGCACAGTACGGCCAAGAGGTTATATACAGTTCGTCACGCTAAGAAACGCGAAGCAAAACTACATTGGACAGCTGACTAGAGAATTTGATAAGATATGATGGGATGAAATATGTCGCAAACACGTTAGCTACTAGTATCAAGAGACTGCAGCAAACAGAAATGCAGTCTTGCTTATAAATTTGATAAATTTCGAAAATCGATATCTTTAATACGCTCATGGCAAAGTTCATAATAGCTGTAAGTAGCATGTTACCAAGAAGATAGCCTAAGTCAATACTTCTTTGCAAATTCTTAAGACACACGTAAGATAAGTAAAAAATTTTAATTCTAAAGAATCTACGAAGTACAATGCTAATACAGTAGGACGAAGCTACAATGAGAACTAATTTGGGGCATTATGAATACTTAATTGCAGATACCAAAGAGTTAACATTAGAAAAAATGTACATGCCGACTGGTTAACAGATATGTTAATTCTACAGAATATGATAGATATGAAATATCCTTGCTATGCTGAATTTTAACGCTGCCAGAAGATAATAAACTATGGTAAACAATTCAATACTCCATTGTAAATTCCCATTGTACACATAGAGTAAGCAAGATTGTAATAAATGTAAATGCAGATTGGCTTATAAATTTACTAATTCTGACACGTACTTAACATATGTGGTTCATGTTCATAGCAAAGTTCATGGCAGCTATAGGATTACTAGACAAATTGGTGTCATTCCAACTTGAAAGAAGAGCATCTAACCCCAAACTGAGTTACATTTACAGCATTAGTTAATATTATAAAATATGAGTTTACTTACTTGAGCGCCCGTCAGCGTGGCCATATCAAGAATAATGTTTGCCTTAAGATCCTTGTTGGCAAAGCAAACGCCATCGGCGAGCACCAAACGACCTTCAGCATCCGTATTGTTGATTTCCACAGTACGACCCGAGTACAAGGTGTGTATATCGTCGGGTCTGCGTGAATAATACAATGAAAGGATTAGTTAGGGCAATAATTGATAACACGCCCGCTTACCGCGTAGCATTTGGACCCACAGAGTTTTCGGCCAAACAAAAGACGGCATGCAAGTTATCCCTGAAACCGCACTTGACGGCCGCATAGAAGGCACCGAGAATAGCTGCTGCACCACCGCAATCCCGTTTCATGCCCGGCATAGCCGTTTTGCCCTTAATGCTCAGGCCGCCGGTATCGTAGACAATGCCCTTGCCGACCAGCGCAATAGTTTCTTGTGCACCCTTGGGCTCATGCGAGAGCACGACAAGAGCTGGCGGCACAGCCGCCGCCTTGCCCACGCCATAGATGCCGCCAAAGCCGCGCTCTTGCAGCTCTTCGCCGCGTATGATTTGCGGCTGCAGACAAAGCTCTTTGGCAAACTCGTTGACATTTTGAATAAAGTGATCCACATTCATCTCGTTGCAGGGCGTGTCCACAATGCGTGCGGCGAGGCGTATACCACGTGCCGTCTCGTGCAGGCACTTGAGCTCATCCTGGCTGAGAGGCTCCTCCTGTACGCAACCATCTTTGTCAATGACAACAAACTCAACGTTGACCACAGAGCGCGCCGATTGCCCGTCGCCTCCGTCTATTTCAGGCGACCTGGCACCGTTGCCGTTGCCCGTTTTGCGGGAGTAGAGTGGAAAGGCACGAACCACAGCACAGGCGCTGGCAAAGATGTTCTCACGCTCGCAAACTAACACAACGCTCTCCTCATTCACATTGAGCACATGGTTCTTCACCAGGCGCGTTATGGAGTGCGCCCGCGAGGCGGTGTTGTGTCGCGACGCCTTCAAGGGCAACGCAGCCACTGTGGCTACATCCAGATAAAGCGAACACTTGTCCGTTGGCGCCGGATGCAGGCAGGCGATGGCATTCTTGAATGTCTCCTCACTGACACGCGGCTCCAATTTGCTGGCAAGCTGGCCAAACTTGAGCAGGTTCAGATGACGCAGCTGGCCAATTATCAGCACCGGCTGCTGCTGCGGATCCGTGCGTGTAAGGGACGCATTAAACTTGATGTCCGTGGCCATCTGCAAGGTGTGTAGAAATGGATTAACGCTTAGTTCACAAGCATTTTAGCGCGCCACCACCTTAACACTCTTAATCATTGATTTAGTACTATTTATGACACTCCAGATTGGCACAAATAAACGACTTTGTACTGTAAACTTGTGCACATGACACAGTTTGATTGAAATAGCTGATTTGACTCCGGTTCTAATCATTACCATGTGCGTAGTGAAAAAATCAGTTTGTGGGGTTTACAGGCCACAATAATAAATTGACAAAATTCATGTTTATAGAAATTTCTCAGGTTTTTATAGATCTTCCATAAAATAAAGCATACTGCATACGGAAAAAACTTATTGCTAAATGAACAGACCTAATTTCCCATTCTAACGATTTTTATTTACTGCAAGTCCTTCTAATTCATAAATATTAATCAATACAATAATAAATTTCCCAAAAAAAATCTATAAAATTGAAATTTTTTGTTTTTTTCTTTAATATATTTTTATTTTTTACAAGTTTTATTATATGGTTTCGATAAGACCTCAACGACCTCATCACTATCGTGTTTTACTTAAGCGTAGATGTTTTTTTTAAGGGTATGCGGTCGTCGTCATTTTATAGACTTGCCAAAAACGCGTTCTTCATAAAAAACAATATGAATAAAAAATATCAAATATATTGGAATTCATAATACCTCCCAACGCACTCTATTAGTCATAACAATAAACATTTTCTAATCTATAAATAAAAAATAACAATGCATAAAAACAGTGTCTGCAATTGCGAGCTGGGCAATAAAACGAAATATAATAACAATTTCGACTTGACAGCTGCCGAATATGGCACAGCCTGATAAGCGTCCAGTTCACATCATTTCCGACGTCATCAATGCTATAGCGCAATGACATCGCAATCATCGTGACCTTGTGTGAAAAATACGGAGACCAACAAGTGGATCTGCGGCTATCTAAACGAATGTCTCCAAACGAAACGTCTCCAATTTAACAAAGGCGAACAGCAATGTATGTGTGCATATATTTGTGCAATCAAAGAGTTGAGACAGCAACAAAGACGTTTTGTGCAAATGTCTTATCTATTTTTAGAATCCAAAAATCAAGCGCTTTGTTCGCAAAAAAAAAAAATTACGTTCCGCCCCCGTCACCGGCATATGAACATAACCACGCATACATATGTACTTACCGTTCTAACTGGCGTGCTATAACTATAGCTGCGATGGAATATAGTGCGTAACGCCTTTGCGGTGTGCAGTATACGCATTAATATTTCAATTGCAACACCGAACAAATTTCACTCGTCCTAAAAAATTCGCTAATTTTGATGATGCTTTGCTTGCAATTTTTGCCGGCTATCAGCATGCTAGTTATGGCAGAAAAAATTATCGATGTCTCTTGTATACGATAGTTGCGATACATTGCCACATGTGGGTCATGCAAGAACTAAATCCAAAAACAGTCTGGCAACGTAAATGCTATTAAAAGAAATGTCCTATCATTGACTTATAGATTGATTACCACTGAAAACTTAAATTAATTTAAAAGGTGCTAGGCATACTAGACTTAAACTTAATTATTGACAACTTCCAATTTAAGGCAAGTAACAGAAAGGTCAATAACGCTCACCTCTAATTCAAAACAAACAACAGTCTGGCAACTCTAGTTTTGATGGAAGCGTCATTTATAATAGGGCACTGGAAATTTAGCCAAGCGCTTTAATTTAAATTTTAATTTAAACAGCTAATTAAGACGACATGTCTAATCAATTTAACACTCGCAAGCGCCTTATGGCAATGTTATCAAATGAGATGCGGTTGGAGCAAGAGGAGAATGCCATAGCAAAACAGAGCGCCAAATTTCACAGCAAAGTCGGTATGGATGCCTGCAATTAAGAGTTTAAATGTAAACTGAAAATACTCTGATTTTTCGTGCCCAGCAACAACCATGGAAAATATTAAACGACAGCAACGTGAATCGGAAAAATTAAATGCACTATTAAACCAACGACGCGATGAAGTCGAAAAACGCAACGCTCTAAAAAATGCTGTGCGCGTCAAGCTGGCAGAGGAGGAGCAGCATTGTGCTGATATGCAGGCACAGCTGGCCAAAAAGAAACAAGAGCGGGACAAGCTTATAGCCTGGTGAGTGCTGGGAAATATATTTATATATATATATATATATATATATATATATAATAGAACTTAATCTTCTCCAGCGTGCACACTCTGAGTGAAGCTACCAACACGTACATCAATCGAAAGGCTTTGCCCGAACGTGTGAAAGGTGTCGCAGTTTCACCAGATGATGGTCAGTGGATACCCTTTGATTTTGATGCACACGATCGCCAGGGCTTGGCAGCTCTGTGGGCGCAAGTGAATCGATCAAGTCGCAATACCAACAACTGGCGACAACTGCTGTCTGTGGGCAATTCTTCAATGCCAGCTCCAAACGGAAAGGAAAACGCCAACGTCTCAATGACATCTGTAATTGAGATTGACCTTACATCGCCGCCATCCCAAAAATGATTGATTTGTGGCCCAAATGCAAGCAATGGAAGTTTAATCGACAAAACATGCATTATTTTTAGTCGTTTCAATTTATTATCTGTTTATTTGTATTATCTTTAAGAGCGCGTGTTTCATATAATATATGTTTTAATTTTACTGCAAAATATACAAGGCTATCAGTACGCCATTCATCATGCCTGGTTCCCTTTGGATACCCTTTGATTTTGATGGGCACGATCGCGATAAAGAAAAGGAAACGTCAACAACTTAATGACTATAATTGAGATTGATCTTACGTCGCCGCCGTCTGCAAAATGATTGATTTATGGCAGAAATGCAACCAATAGAAATATAATCGACAAAACCTACATTTATTTATTTTCATTGTTTCAATTTATAATCTGTTTGTGTATATTATCTTGAAAAGCGTGCATTTTATATAATATGTTTTAATGTTACTGCTAGACTAGGCTTACTGAACACCATTCTTCATTCCTAGTTCTATTACAAAAACTCTTTATATGATTATTATTGAGCGTGCTAACGTTTTCCAGCCGAGTGGGCCAGTTTTAAGCCCGCCTCAGATTATTATCTGTCAATCACAATTCACAAATGTGTCTCGTGCACTTTGTAGTAAACAAAAGTAACGTATTATTTAGTTTAATTAATTTTATTGAATTGCCTCAATCTGATTGAAAAGTAGATTTTTACTTTCGATTAATTGTCTGTTTAGCAAATTGATTTTTAACTGTTTGTCTAGAAACTTTATTTTTTTCTAAGCAAACAATTGCCTATTTCCGTTTGGTTTTTGAGTTTCTCTAATCATATAATATCGGTCCACAGTTCTGAAGTTCGACATATATACAGATTGTGAAATCGCAATCGCAATCATAATTGCAAAAATGTCTGCGATTTCTAAGTTTAAAACAAATCCAATATATGACATTATCAGGCAAATGTTATTATATAGCTGTGTCGCTGATTCGAATAGATCAGTATTGCCCTGAACTTAAATCGGAACGCGTGCAAAATGTTAACTGCTCTCTTGCTGGTATTGTGCTCGATTATATTTCTATATCTGTCTTATAAATATGCAGTCGGTCGTCCTTCAGGCTTTCCACCCGGTTCGCTAAAGCAGTCCACCCGAAATTCGCGTGTGACTAACTGGCATTTATCCTTGCAGGTCCTCCGCGACTGCCTATTTTTGGAAGCTATCTTTTTATGCTGCTGATCGATTACAAATATCTACACAAGGCTGCCTTAATACTTAGCAAGTGGTACAAATCGGACATTATTGGTCTTTTTGTCGGCAGTTTTCCCGTGGCCGTGGTGCACAGCGGAGAAGGTGTGCGCGAAATATTAAACAATCAGGCCTACGATGGACGACCTCCCCTCTTTCTGAGCAAAATGCGTGATCCCGGCGATTGTGTGCGAGGTGTGTTTCAATACTGGCAAAATAGTATTTACAGAAGACTTTTCGTTTGATAGCCATGATAAATAATCTCCCATAGGATATATATAATGATATTCCCAAAATATTTGATTGATTTCAGCCGATCTCCTTCTATATGAGCCGATTAAGTAAGTTCGATTTCAATTTTTTGCACTGTGGCTCTTTGTTCATATCTTAAATACAATCCTTAAACTTTCATTTCGATCGGATAAATACAAAAGCAACTCAAAATGGAATCTTTCGGAGCTGGCTGCGAGATATCTTGTAGTCGAGCATTCTCCACCAAAGCACTTTCACTATTCGAATAGAAAACTTTATCATTATCTGGACTCTAATAGGTCCCTCTCGACTTGTTGCGGAAGTACTGCTATAGCCAGCCAGCTAGGTGCCGATAAGCATTGGTGGTCTGATATGTATACTAAGTCAGTAAACGCTTGCAACCCGACAGTATAGAGAACAAGTAAAAGTTTAGTCAGGAATGCTTGACTAAAAGATACCCCGTAAGACCTAAGGTGTTTATATGTTATTATATAAATATGGCACCGGAATTTGTGCGAAGCGGTCATGGAGGGGGGAGTGGAACGTATTTTCGTGTTTATGAACTCTATACTCTTTTTAGTCTCATACAAACGTTTGAACGGAGAGGGGCTAGTCTACTTGGCTCTTGATGCTGTCGAAGACTATGTGTATTTTATAGGACATTTGCACCCAATATTATACGGGTTCAGGTTTATATAAAAAAAACAGAAGATTGCAGTAGTTTGATTATAATCGTATATATATTAAAAAAACGTTCATATGTCATTACTAGGCATATTCTTTCAGGAAGGAATACTCTGGAAAGAACAGCGACGCTTTATCTTACGTTATCTGCGTGACTTCGGTTTCGGTCGTCGTTTCGATCAGTTGGAGCTAATCATTAAGGAGGAAATAACCGACATGCTGGACATGATACGCAACGGTCCGCGCTATGAGCACGAGCATCATCTGGTCAAGCCGGGCGGTTATCGGGTGCAGTTGCCATTGCTCTTTAATCCCTTCTCGGCCAATAGTCACTTTCACATTGTCTACAACGAGCGCCTGGCCCGGTCTGAAATGGCCAAGTTAGTGAAGCTTGTTCAGTTGGGCTTACAGTTCCAGCGCAATGCGGACGACTACGGCAGATTGTTGAGCATAATACCCTGGATACGATACATCTGGCCGGAGGCGAGCGGCTATAACAAACTGAATGAGGCCAATTTATATGTACGTGCCTACTTTTCGGAATTCGTGGATCGTCACATCGATAGCTACGATGAATGTAGCGAGCGCAACTTTCTGGATCTCTATATAGCCGAGATGAAAAAGGGCCTGCCCGAAGAATATGGCTTTAATCGGGAGCAATTCATCATGGGCCTCGTCGACTTCTCATTTCCCGCCTTCACGGCAGTTGGTTCCCAATTGTCACTGATTGTCCAGTACATGATGCTCTATCCCGAGGTCGCGAAACGCGTACAACGCGAGATCGATGAAGTGGTGGGCAGCGGACGTTTGCCCACGCTGGAGGATCGCAAGCATATGCCATATACGGAGGCGACAATACGTGAAAATCTACGCATTGAGACATTGGTGCCATCGAATGTGCCACACAAAACACTGAACGACACCGAACTTATGGGCTATCGCATACCTAAAGTGGGTTAATAAGATGGTCTCACGAAATCGCGTTAGTTATCGAACTTCTCTTTCATCTTTTCACAGGGCACTGTTATCATACCCAGTCTGTACGCCTATCACATGGACAAACGCATTTGGTCGGATCCCGAAAAGTTTCGGCCCGAACGCTTTCTGGACAATCAGGGCCAATTGTGTCTCAAGCTGGACGTATCCCTGCCCTTTGGCGCCGGCAAGCGTCTGTGTGCCGGCGAGACCTTTGCACGGAACATGCTCTTCTTGATGACCACAGCCATGCTGCAGAACTTCGACTACACCCTGGCGCCGGGCGACACACTACCAGATCTAAGCAAGAATAACAGTGGCTTAATTATAACTCCCCCAGATTTTTGGGTGCAGCTAAAAGAACGTTAGGTTCTTCTATTTAAAATATATTTGATTTGAAGCATGTTACAAGTTGTGTCTATCTCCCGCACAGTTGCTCTGTTTGTTGTTTTTCTTTCAATTATCTGTTTCGTCTTGATTCGCACCTGGGCTTCAGCTTCATCGTCGCCAGCCATCGGGCGATTTATCTCGATCTGTGGATCAGGAATAGTTCCATCAGCAACAGCCTTTTGTAGATATTGCTCAATGAGTGAATTTTTCAAAATATTTTTCTGGTTCTTACAACTGGTTTCAAATTTCTCGGCGAGCTTATTGAGAACGAGTTTAAGATCGTTCAGGTCCCTCCGATTCTCTCGGGTTCGATGCATTAACTCCGCTAACTGAATATTTAAATTACTTTCCCCAGCGTCGCCCAAGTTTGCGTAGTTTCTGCATGATCATGATCAGGAATATAGCTGTGACTATATTTTTATATTCACAGAGTAAAATAAACGTATTTTGTACTTCTCTAGTTGTGGATAATCTAAGGAATGAATATTAACATTATTTCCAAGTTCAAAACTAGTTTCTGTTTTTACCATATCTACTAGAATAATATCATATCCACGGACGACAATTTTAAAGTTTAAAGATATCAACTTGGGCCGGACAACGCCAGGTAATACCCGTTATATATGTTCACTTTTACCAAAGACAGATAAAGCATACTTCCTTTCTGGTATGTATGCATGTACATATGCCTGCTTGCATGCAGTAATATTCTTATGTATGCATCTATCGATGTATGTATTTTATTTATGAATTTATGTATCATGTGTAAACTTTTGTATGCATGTCCTATGTATGCATGTAAGCATGCATGTATTTATTTTTGCATGTATATATGCATGCATGTAAGTATTTAAGTAGGCATGTATGTTTATATGCAGGCATGATGTATGAATGTATGCATGTATGCATATATGTAGGTATATATGCATGTTTCTATGTATGCGTGGACGAATGTATGTATAAGCGAATGTAAGTTTGTAAGCATGTATACGTGTGTGTGCTATACTTATAAAAATAAAAATTCTTTTAATACCTTATAACTTCCCCTGCTCTATCTCCTCTTTATTTCCACCACCTACTTATACTAGCTACATACATATTTAAATTTGTTTATATTCCTTTATTTAAATAAGAATCTAATAAGTCAGTTCAGACCTGAGAACAGGAGTTCTCCTAATCGATATTCGTAAGAATTTAATTTTTATGATGAACTTTTTGTTTTTAACAACTATGGTTATAATAGCTTGATAAATTTGAATTTTATGGAGGTTTTACGAGTTTTTAATTGCACCACTAAAGCTGATAGGAACTATCGCTCGAATATATTTGTATTATGGCTTATACACTTCGAGTTTGATTAAAATCGGAATAATTAAGCGTATACCCGTCACAGAGTCTAACGGTAATATATTGAAAAAATGTATTCATTTGATATTGATATTTTATTTCGATATTTTAAACAAGTTTTCATTTCCACTTACCCGAATGGGAGGATACTTTAGAGTTTCTAAGCTTATTGCTTTAAATTTATACTGATAGATCATATAATTTATAGATAATTCCATTTCTCATATACTTGTATTGAAGTCTTAATTTATTAGCGCATATTTTACAATTTTGTCCTCAGCTTCGCAATATTTGATCAACCTTAATTTTAAGTTTTACTTAAGGTATAGTTAATTGATAGAAGCGAGCAAATATCTCACTGATTATGCATTATCATTTATTGCTTGAAATTCTAAATGCTAGCTTAATATAATGTAAATTAATATATGCATGCCACGCCTTATTGATTAATACTGCATGTGCCTTAAAAAACTGCAACCGGGTCAGTTTGGTCCAGATTACATGGCGTCAATATATGCACAGGGAATTGTTCACAACGCTTAACATTTACAATTAATATTAAATCTGTGTTAAATAATACAAAAAAAGTTGCTTTTGGGTGCGGGGGAGAAGCGTTCCATTTAGTAATACGCCTGCTTAATGGCCGCGCTGGTTATCAAAAAAGCGGAACCTATCAATACGAACGTGATGATTTTAAGAGCGCTGGGCCTACCGGAAGAATCTGTGGAAATAGAACGTTATTTAAATACTTATTTCACCGAAAACAAAACTGTTTGATTTATGAGATGTAAGATGGTTAGATGAAACTTTGTGAAACTTTCATTTATTATTGGCTAAACGTCAGACTAATTTTCAAAGATCTTTACAATATGTATTTGAGGCGCGTTTCACCCTTTTTGGAGAATTCACCACTCTTGGATGGAAAATGATATTAACAATTTGTACAAGTGAAACCTCTAAGATCTAAGACCATTGCTAAAGAATGCATTTCAACCCACGACAAGAAAAAATCGAAAAATGTTGATTGCACTTTTTGTTTGTTTATCCGATCAATTTGATAATTTCAAATATCTATATGAGTTATATTAAAATTCTCAGGGTTGAGAAAAGGGTAAAAATTCGAAATGTATACATTTTAGAAAAATAAAAAGATATAATAACGAGAAAGAAAGGCTATCTTCGGCACGCCGAAGATCTAATACCCTTTCAGACCCAATCTTTTCATGATGCTTATAGTGCTTTGCTCGTATCTAAGAAGCACAGGGAAAAGAGTTAATGCCGAGTTTGGTCGAGATATCTTGCAAAACAAAATGTTTTTTCATACAACTTAATTTTCGACCGATCGTTCCTATAGCAGCTATATGATATAGTGGTCCGATCTTAATAGGATTTTGCATATATATGAGGATCATAGTAAAACTAATAAATGCCGAGTTTGGTCAAGATATCTTGATAAACAAAATGTTTTTTCATACAAAAACTTAAATTTCGACCGATCGTTCCTATGGCAGCTATATGATATAGTGGTCCGATCTTAATAGGATTTGGCATATATATGCATATATATGTATATATGTTAGTAAAACTAATAAATGTCGAGTTTGGTCAAGATATTTTGATAAACAAAATGTTTTTAGGGACTTCTGCAAAGTTTCATTAAGATAGCTTTAAAACTGAGGGGCTAGTTCGCATAGAAACAGACAGACGGACAGACGGACGGACGGACATGGCTATATCGACTCGGCTGTTGATGCTGATCAAGAATATATATACTTTATGGGGTCGGAGATGTCTCCTTCTATGCGTTACACATTTCACGACAAAATTATAATACCCTCTGCAAGGGTATACAAAAATAGCTTGACCTGCGATATATAATAATATCCGATAGTAAGTATATGTAATTAGTATATATAGTAAATAATATTAATTGGTAGTTGGAATCTTACTCTTTTTGTTGGGCATTACACGTATGCATTGCCTTTGCTCAGTGCTGGCCTGATAACCAAATTTACACTGACAGACGGAGTTGCGGCATTCCACATTCTCAGGATCCTTTTCAACAAAACACTCTGTGGCTTTTGTGCAGGGCTCGTTTAGCACTAAAAAAAAAAAAACAACAACCTTTGTATGAAAAGTCCAATCAATTGCACATTGAAGCTTACGGCGTTTCGTTTCACAAATTCCGTTCTTCTCGTGCTGCTCGTCGGTGCAGCCACATTTGCCTTCCGCATTGCAGCTGGCCAGAAGCGGCTTACACTGCTCATCCTCGACGCATTCATCGTCCAGTTCCACGGCTATAGGCATATAGTTTACAATAGCTATCTGAAGGAACTCTCATGGGACACTTACCTTCCTTGAGGCACTCATCCTTAAAGTGCACATACCCCTTGCGACATTGACAGGAGCGCGTCGGCTCCGAATCTTTGGCTGAGTTGCTAGTGCTGCGCTCCAGGCATGCCGTATTCTCAGCCATGCACTCATCATCCTCTGAGCATTCGGCCCCAATGCCTAATACACAAAATGATATATATACATTTATTTACAGGGTATGTACCAGCTGCCTGAATCTTAACTGACCTGGCACGCAAGCTTCGTTCTTCTCGAAATAGTTGTCGCGACACACACAGAAGCGATTTGAGCAAATGGAATGATCCACAACACAGCCATCGTTTGACTCACACTCGGCACCCAAGCCATCCTTGTACTCACAGAGCTGTGAGATTTCATTGTACTGTGCGTACTCTTCGCACGTGCAGCGTCTGGGTATCTGCGGATGGCAATAGGAGGCTCCATAGGGACTACATTGGCTGTTCGATGTGCAGGATAGGTGATACTGAATGGCTGCCAGAAGTAAGCGTATATTAAATATATATTTTGAATTCTGCCTACTTCACTTCCTACTCACGTTTTCTGCAGTTGCGCAGGTCGCGTTCGTAGAAATAGTTCTTTTGGCATATACAAGTCTTGGACAAATGATCAAACTCATATTCACATTCGTCGCTGCTCTCCGCTATCTCGCCGAGCTCTGCCAAAGGAAACCAATTGCTATACAAATGCGTAAATTTCAATATTTCATGGGTTGCCCTTACCTGCAAAACATTTACCATTCCGCGGATAATAGCCCTGTCTACACAGACAGATCTTATTTGTGCAGATCGAGTGGGCCAGGCCGGTGCATGATTTGCCATTATCCGTGCAGCTACTGCCATCTATTAAATAAATAAAATAATTACATTTTTTATTAACGCACAAATAAGTCGATAATTAATTAAAAACTATAAGACACGGAGCTGTCATCTTTTTGAAAATTATGAAAAAATTAAGCCATAAACACTTTAAATGAATACCTGCAAATAAATTCGTATAAATACTCTCTCATTCTACTCACATTTTTTGTCATCGACATCGTCGTCATCGCGACTCGATCCCAGCGTGGAATATGTTTTAATATCCTCATTATCATAGCGAAAGATGGCGGGTAGACGGCGACGATAGTTCTGGGTATTGGTGGAGGTGTGCCGGCTGCTGGCGCTAGTCGAGGTGGTTGTCGTAGCTGTGGCCACATTTCGAAAACTGCGTCCCAGCTCTTTCAGCTCGTATTTCTCGATGCTCGTCTGGACGGCTATTTCACGGGAATGACGTGGCGTCAACCGGAGCTCACCATCGCCGTTGGTCAGTAAGAGTGTGGCCTGGGCGGCGGCATCTTTATGTGTGGGCGTGGCATGAACAAAAGCTTTGGCAAATTGCTTTTTTTCCCGCACCCAGCTATCGGGTATGATTGTTGTGGCACTGGACTCCGGTTCTGTTGTGTCTGGGTTCGGTTCGGTCTCGGTCTCGGTTGTTTCGTTATCCTCAGCTGTGGTCCCAGTACCGTTATCCTCGGGCGTGGTGCTCTGCTCATCTACAATGTTACATATTAGACCCACGCAGGTGGCACCGGCGCCCAGTGCATCACAGTCCGCATCAACGACGCATGCATCGTTTTTTTCTAAAACCAAATATGTATTTAATTTAATCAAACTAACCAGCTATATTCAGCTAATCTACCCATTGATTTGCGACGGCATATGTTTCCATATCTGTGATA
Organism: Drosophila novamexicana; assembly: GCF_003285875.2. Taxonomy (NCBI): domain Eukaryota; kingdom Metazoa; phylum Arthropoda; class Insecta; order Diptera; family Drosophilidae; genus Drosophila; species Drosophila novamexicana. The sequence goes on along the minus strand of NW_020824808.1, from coordinate 1,837,175 downwards.
ATAGCCATTTGCACAGGCGCAGACGCTATCCTGACAGCTAACGGATGCACGATCGTAGCCAAAATAGCAGTCCAAGTCCTGCAAATGTGGATGAGGATTACTTGTCAAAGAGTTTTAATTGAATATCAACTAATTTGTCGCACCGTTTCGCAGGGCTCGCTGAGTCCATTCACTGGCCTACACTTGCCACGCAGATAGATTTGGCCATCGGCGCAATCGCAGACCCCGGTTTTACAACTGGCTCCCGTTGGCATAAGATTGCATTGAACTGAGTCTTGGCATGCGTCACCAATCAGCGAGGTCGTCAGGCATTGCGTATAGTTCTCGGAGAAGACCTCATCGAAACTGGGACATTCACATAGACTCGTGTCTGGGTCACAGCTAGAGCCATCAGCTGTGCAGTCCGCATCGCTTTCACATGGCCAAAATACAGCCAATGCACCGCCGTCGCCTGCAATCAATTAAATATGCATATATCATTGACCATTTAACCGATTTACATATTCGCCGTATTGTCTATTTGTAGGCCTTTGACGCCATTGCACAACGATATCGACCAATTCTTAAGACAATACTTGGCCCAAATTAACTTGGCGGCTTTAATAATTTAATATGGTTAGAAATTGAATAAATTTGCAGTTGCTTTTGTGGCGGACAGCCGAATAAACTTTGATTTATAAATGCTTTCATATTGATTTTGTACGCTGTTGGGTAACATTTTTTGGTTAAATTTAGGAAAAATTAGCAAAATAAACAACAAGCAATGGCTATTATCGGTATGCCGAAGAGTAAGTTTTCTTATAGAGATATGGCATACGGGCATGTGATAAGAATAGTGAGGCTAGATTAAAAGCTAAAAAATTTTTCCTTACTAGAACTCTTTTTTTGGCCGATTTTTCCTATTACAGCTATATGAGATGAGGTAGGCCGTTGTTAATTAGGTTTTTTGCTTATTTTTAATTATGTATGTCCCTTGTCAGCTATATGATATATCGGTACAATCTGGACGATTCCGACAAATGTACTGCCTGAAGCAAAGATTCACAATGAAAGTCTTAAAAACTGAGAAAATAGTTCACATAGATACTGACTGAGCGACATGGCTATATTAGTCCATCGGTTGATATAAAGGCGGCAAGATGAAAAAAAAGTTAATAGTGCTCAAATCGGTGGATACCGGAAACATTCTTCTGTTATACACAATTAGATAGTCCGAAAGCTTTTAAATATATGAAACAAATCTGATCTCATGCTAACCCCTTAGGATATATCTAAATATGAGCATCGATTTTATAAACCTTTAGCCTAGAAAATAAAATTTTGTTAATGGGTAAACGAATACAATTAAAACAAAAATATTATCAAATACCACCTCGAGGCTTAAAGTGGAACCAATAGTAAGAAAAGCTACTTGCCATCGTCTCATATCCTACCATTAAAAGTGTCCTTTTTAGAGACAGAAATTTAAATAAAATAACAGCACACATATACAATACAATCACGATTGAAAAAATATAACATGCATAGAGAAAATTCCAGAGCTTGACGCTAACTGCGACGTGGCTTGCCAATATTACCGTCCGTTCTTTTCCTTTAGTATTTTTTAACCAATCTTGCTTACATTTTCTGCAGTAAAAAAACTCTGACAAAAAAGTAACATTCTTAAAATTGCGGCTATAGATTTTTTTGGATGTGGAAGTGCTTCCCAAATAATAAAATATTTAATCGTTCCTATGTCGAACGACATCCGTGTTTGGTTTGCGTTTGAGTTCGGTTTAATTTGTGCAAACGGTAAGGTTCAAATTAGGTTTGCAGCCTTGGTGGATAATATTCAAGACACTAGGATTTTGAAGACGTCCCCTACCATGCTTCATACATTTCATGACAAAATTTTAAATCCATCTAAATGTGAATGGAATTTATAGGGCTTAAGGGTATATATCTAGAAGGTTTAACATCCGTACCTTGGCTTAGGCCAAATACGATATAAATAATTTTTTTTAATTTTACCTATCTGTTCTTTTCCAAAATGAAAGCAATTTAGTTGATTTAAGAATTTTACCAAAATTTAAATTCAAAGATTTCTGTGAATTAAATCTAAATAAATGTCAGGCATATTTTTATACCCGTAAAACTTGTACCCTGCTGCTGCAAAGTAAGCCCGTCCAATATTTAAGTAATTAAAAGCATGTGAGCAAATTTAGTGCCCAACTGTTAATTAACTTATTTAAAATCCAACTTTCAGCTTTAATGTTTGCGATACTTTGCGACTGTTACGGTTTCCAGCACGCAACGAAGCTAGCAATAATTTATTACGTATACGCCAACAACTTCCGGCTGTTGATGAACAAAACTAAAAACCGTAAACAGTTTTCATTCAATTTAAGGAGCTTTAAATACCCTAGCAGATATGATTACCTTAAATATAGATAAAATAAGAAAATAGTTGAAATACATATGGGTAATTGAATTTTCTAACAAGACAAATTTTTAATCCGAAGCAAAAGTACACTATTTCTTAAAATTAAAAATGGATTAATTTCATAAACATTGTAGAATGCTTATGAGAAACCAATTTGGGATACAATATACACATTTTATTGAAAATTTGATGCATCCTTTATGAGGGCATTTAAATGCGCATACAGAACAGTTTCAGTTCAAACAACAGCGCTAAAATTTGCTCGTCACTTTGGCACTTTAATTTCCATTTTCCGTGGCCTGCGAAACTATTTCTCCAGCTGTAAGGCCTTCAGGGCAGGAATTTGCTGTTGTTCCTTTCCTTATACATTCGTTAATACCCTATGCCATATGCAGAAGGGGTTTATTGTTTTGCTACTGATATCTGCACCCATGTTCTGAATATCGATAAATATCGATTTTGAGTTACGGTTTTTGAGGCACAAATTTAAAATGTGGAATATCTTAGAGCATACAAAAACCCAGAATATATGACTTTTTGGATGTCTTTCAAGATATATTCTTGGGTTGTCATATTTATTCCCTGCACATTTCACAAATATCGGACCACCTGAGTTGATCAAGAAAAGTGTGCGACGGGGGGGTGAAATGTGTGGGTGTGTGTATAGACGGCAGTTAGAGTGTTTAAGGGAATCTACTAGTCGGGCACTCCCGACTAGAACATTCTCACTTGGTTCCATTTTTTGTTTTGGTAAGATGGGCGCTTGGGTCAATAGGGCAAAGCACTTGACCTTGATTGCGTTTGCATTAATTACTTTTGTTGTTTAATATTATGACTGACTTGTTCGCTGTTATTGTTTTACTTATTTGTTTTTTATTATTTGTATACCAATTTGGGCTCACACTTTGTTTAGTTTTGCACTGAACGACGACTTTAATTCAATTAACGGCCATTGCTCACAGAATGATTTCAACGCTTGCTACGAGTTCGAGCTCGAGTTCGAGTTGGAGTTAGGAATTGTTTGGGTTTTCTAAATTGCTGTTTATCCTAGTATACTTTTATACCTTGTGGACTGAGCAAGGCGCACAGGATGCCGAGTAATATAATAAGGTTCGGGTTTTCCATCGAGTGTGTGTGTTACCACAAGTCAATTTAAACGCAACCACAGGCAAATCGTTACTGAAACTTGGCCAATAATTGGCTGACGGTAGTCGGTAGCTCCATTAGGTGCTTGATAGCGCTAATCTTATCGGAAGTATTAGAATTGTACATCGATTTGGTTTTCAATGGGTTTTCACCTATCCAATATGGGCAATCGACCCATAATAATCTGACTAGGCAGTCTTTTATATGCCTTGGCTCCATCAAGTTGGGCTTAAAGTCAGTTTTTATTGTTGCCAAGGCTGCATTAATTACTAATTACTCATGCTATTTCCTAATCTGACAGACCGTTGAGTTTCTGGTAATCAGCCTCAGAACGACAAAACTCTCGCTTATCTCATCGTATCTTAACACCTGGCTGTGGACACCTGTTCCATTGTTTATTGAGTACTAAACATTTTTATAATTTAACCTATACTCGTAACTACAATAAGAATTTCATACTGAACTTAATTTTCTTTTTCATTTTAAAGTATATAAGTTACCCTTGTATATTAAATGCATATACTATATACTATACTATTCTATACTTTACTCTATTATACTCTACTGTACTATACTATACTATACTATACTATACTATATATCATCATGATTTTTCTTCCTTAATAATTTAATTGATTGTCATTATGTTGCTACATCAATCTTTTTTCTAAGCTATGCGCATTTGCTTTTAAGATCTTTCTCAGTTGAAAAAAGATTGCGCCTGTTCTAGATTTGAATTTGGGTTAAAAAGCGTTTATTACCATTCGTTTTCCTGTTTTTGATTTAAATCCATTTCGAATCATTTTTATTCTTACTCGATATCAATTGGTAGCTGCTAGCACAGCTTTATGCCATGCACATAAAAATGATTGCTTTAATATTAGGAAAAGCAGGTCCAACTATGGAGGACACGGCGGCTCTAACATTGGAGGAGACGGCAACTTGAGCAAAGGTGATGGCGGCGAAAACAACTATGGAGAAGGCGGCTGCTTGAATAAAGAAGGAGCCGGATTCAATTATTGAGCAGGCTGTGGCTTTGGCGGATGCCATTGAAAAAACTGGTACAGTTTTAATATATATAAAATAAAAGCAACAACTATTACAATCTTGTGTTTGTTGTTTGGTATTCAATATATACATTAAATATGTGTACATGTTGAGTTGAAAATAAACCAAAAATTGTCTTACTATGCGATTCTCACTAAATCAAGTCAGGTTTAGCAAACAAGCTGCGTTTAGAAGTTATAAGCATTGTCTCTGCTCTTCTGTTCTCTCAGTGATTGTTTAGAAAAAAAGTTTATCTCCCGCCTACTGATAGATGACTAAAAAAAGAATCGTGGACTTACAGATGAGTACGTAATTGTAAATATATAATTATTTACTACCTGGCTGAATAATTTAAAACGTAAGAGCTAGGATGTTGAAATTTTCATTATAGTTTCTTTACGTTATATAGGTGCATGCCTAGACGGGCTTTTGCGAAATTCCAGCCGCAAGTATGGAAGAAACGCAAAAACGGTTGCATGAAAGTTTTTGTTTACCGTCCGATCGGACTCGAACTTTATTTAAAAGATCTTTGCTCAAATTCATTTGAGGGGTGTTGCATATTATTTAAAAAATCAGTTGCTTCTTGTTGGAAATGGAGGTAAAATATTTGGTGGCTGAAGTACGTAATTTAAAATCATTTATTTGTATAGAAAATCACTTGAGACGTGGTTCACAGTTTTTGCAGAATCCAAGCTTCCTCGGTGGAAAATGAATATCAAAGCCGATCGGCTTCAAAGTCATTTTCAATGCTCTGTGTGAAAATAAATCTCAAATGTGTTTCACACTTTTCGTAAAATCCACAGGACTAACATTAGCGAGAACCGTTGAGTACAAATTTTGGTTATTTATTTTATGAACTCTAAACTTTCCTTTTATGCCCTGAACCCATTGCAAATGGGTGAAAGGGTATAATGTATTTGTGTATGTAACAGGCAGAACAAGCCTCTCCGACCCCATAAAGTATATATTCTTGATCAGCATCAACAGCCGAGGCGATCTAGCCATGTCCGACTGTCCGTCCGTCCGTCATTCTGTCCGCATGTATGAACGCAAGGATTTCGGAACCTATTTCGGAGCTGGAGACTTGAAATTTGGAATGTGGGTCCTCCTAGTCCAGCAATAGTTTATTTCCGATAGTCGATAACTTACTCCGTTTCCAATCAATCGATAAAAATAGATATCGAAATCCGAAATCCAAACGAGCCTGTAGCGCGAGCTGCATTTGGTATTGGTAAAAGAGGGTTCAGGATACTCCCTAGTCGGGAGCTCCCGACTAAGACCTCTTACTCGTTTTAACTATCTATGAAAATGGTTTAAAAAGTTATATCTAAAATTTGAAGCACAAAACTTGCCACGCGCAATCCGCTACCATAATATATGTAAATGTACATTTATCTGATTATGTGTAAGTGTCATGTTGTTTGTTAGCCACATGCTAACAAATTGAGGAAACCCAAAATCGATTCCTATAAAAATAGTACGACAGACCTTTATAATTGCGATTGCAATGAATAGAATTATAGCAATGTGATGTGGCCCTTGATAATACATTTACCATAGAAGTATCATTTTGAACTATTATTTATTGTGTACTATTTGTAATGCCATGTGTTATACTTAACTAAAAAGAAAAAAAAAACAAATATTGATGTGTGTGTGTGTGTGTGTATGTGTTAGAGCTGGCTGTGGCTGGGAGTAGGCCCTGCCCTCAACTGTGCTTACATTTGCTCTGCTAATTGATTAAATGATCCTTGACAACAATTAAAATTCGTATGCACAGAGTGTCATCAATTTCATCTTTAATTTGTAACATGTTCGATTTGAAAGTATTTCTTATGCATGTATTTGAATTCCTAGAACACCTAGATTTTGTCAACATGCTCCTGCACTAATTCCACCGAATCGTATGTACTTAATATTTTCCAAGTAATATAATACAATATGTACATACATATATACACACATAAAACTAAATAAATAAAAAAAATAAAACAAAGTTAACTAAAACTGAGTTAAGTGTGGAACAACTAAAAAGCTTTATTGGACCGCGCCCATTTGTTTGTGCCTGTTTGTTGGTTTGTTTCCTTCCTTGTTTCAGCCTCAAAAGTCTGTTGTCCCATTTCTAATTTTCAGTTTCGTACAACGTAAAATGACATTTTGTGGCTGTAAAAATGTTTTGCCACGCACGCGATGAAAATAAAATGCTGGCGACAGTGCAAGCAAGGAGAGTCCCTGTCAGCTATATACATCCCAATACGAGCACGCAAACACACACACACTGACACACACAAACACAAAGACATTCATGCATACATATGTAAATATAATTATGAATTAAAGTGCAAGGCCATAACTACAGAAAGCAGGTCATCAGCTGTTGCTGGGAATATGCTGCCATTGCGCATAAATCTATTAGAACTTAAACCTAATTAAATGCTCAGATGCACATGTATACCCTAGACTTGAAGTATGTGTATAATCCAGGGCTGCAGCACACACAAAAGCTAGGTGGTTCAGCTTCGTTTTGGTTCGCAAAGTTGATTTTGCACAATATCGAACACATGATTTGGGTTGAGCATTGGGCTGTAGTTTTTTTTTTCGAAATTTCATTGACATAGCTAGTTTTTTAATAAATAATTCCCGGATTATTATTTTAAAACAAGAGAGCTTAAAGAAAATAATAAACCCGATTGTTTCGGGTTTTTCAAGCAACTGGCTTAGTTTAAGATTCGGGTAATAGTAAAAAAATTAATTGAAATTCTGGTTTCGAAGTGGTTCTTTTTTAAATCTTCTTCAAGCGTTGATATAAACCTATTTAGCTGCTTTTATAGATAGTTTAAATTGTACAATTAAGGGTAAACCTGTTTAAATGTCATAAACAAATAACAGACTCGAAAAAATATTCTGCCGATTTTTAACCTGTTTTTATGGGCACAGGCTCTAGAAGCCTATATGTATTAAATTAATACTCTCTCATAATACATATATTTTTATTATTAATATGATTAAGTTAATTGTGTACTAAATAAGCTTTTATTAATGTGTGTCTAGGTTTTAGTTGAAGTATGCTTGTGTGCTTGTGTGGCTCGTGTTGTGTTTGTTTGTCGCATGTGTGCGTGTCATGTATACAAAGCACACACGCACACACACATAGAGTTCATATGTAGGACAGTTAAAGTATTTTTGGGCTTTGTTGTTGTTGTTTTTGTTTGCGGTAATAATGAATTGGAATGCGCTGAGCAACGGCGGGCCGCGTATAATGACCTCCACGACCCTTATTTTTTTTATTGTAACACACATTTTTATACCACTTACGACATATTTTTATTCAATCAATATTCATCAAATTTTCCAAAAACTTGTAATTATCAACACAAAATAACGCGTGCAATGACAGCACCAAAATTGTATGCTATATATAAATATATTTATATATATGCTGATGTATTTTAGACTTATGTGTTACAACAGTTATATTGGCTTATTCAATTGCTTTTGTTAGTTAGCATTTGCAAGCTTTTCACTTTCGGCACACAGATCAATTTTTAACTAAATTCGAACAACATTTTCTGTTGCATACTTTTGCGCGCAGACCGTTAAATTTTTTAATAGCTGGTAACACGCGCGACTCTTGCTTTCGATCCTTACGTTTGAAGCTCGTACGCGCAACTGTTTGCGTCTTCGCGTGTTTTGTGCCTCAACTGCATGCGACACACCTGCCTCTAAGAGAGAGAGGGAGAGAGAGAGAGAGAGCGAGCGCGCCTGTGGGAAATAGAGCGAATGTGTGTAGGAGAGAGAGCATAAGAAAAGTGGCACACGAGTGGAGCTCTTAGTTTCTTCGCCTGCGATTGAAGGGTTTTTGTTATTGTAGTAAAAAGCAACAATTTTGTGTTCGAGTGTGTGTGTGTGTGTGTCCGTGTGCAAACTATGGGTGTGAATGTGCGCGTGAGCTACTATTACATGGCTCATAAAATTATCCTTGCAGTTAGCAGTTTACGAATCACAAATACGTAATTGATAGCTAACAGCTGCAAGTGGCCACAGATATAGCAAAATAATAATTACAATAATTATGGAAATTGTTCTGGCAGCCCTAACTTTATGCAAAGTTATGCTTTTGCTTTGAACAACTCAACAAAATTAAGTACAATACATAATACTCTTCCTGAGCCAATCAAACGACAATTAAAATATCAGAAACTAAATTTGGGTCAAGTGACCCGCTGAAGCGACAGACATGCATATGTAAGCTACAGTATTTGATGATGTCTGTCTCAACACCCCCGCATCACCGCCCCAAAATTGTAACAAAACTATGCAACAAATCCAAAAGAAAATGAAAAAAAGGAAAATAATACATAGAGTTGAAACTGGTCTACGAAAAATGCCGCAAGAGGCAACGGAAACTCGCACTGGTAAGAGAGAGCCAGCACGAAATAAATTTTTCTACGTTGGCCACATTATCACACACTAATACTAAGTAATACAAGCCACTGGCATGACTAGCTAATTTTGTTGGCCAACAGAGTCGGAGTCTTCATTTGCTGTGTGAGGGTATGTCTGTGTGTGTGTAACGTTTCCTTGTGGGCTCCTTTCATGCAGCGAAACAGAACTGGATAAGTAGTTAAATAATGAAATTACACAGGCTGTATAAGAAGAAGATAACCAAATATTTTCATTCTTTAGAATATTTTTTGAGAGAGAAAATGTTAAATGTATTTAAAACGACATAAGTTATATATTCTTCTTTGATAATTTGTAATCAGAACGTTAATTTTTATCATTGTTAATAGTCTTTTATTAGCTTCCGTTGAATTTATTACATAAAAAATACAGTTCGAGCGAAATTATTTGTACCTCTGTTAATCCTTATGCTAAGGAGTTTATCTTATACCTCCAAAATCCGGGAATTACAAGGTATTTAAGAGCCAAGCAAACTACAAATGTATCGCACTAACTTTTACTCGTATAACAAGAAGGTTAAGAGAAGAAACAGACTACTTTCAACGAACTTGTTAAATAAATATATGTAATGAAATAAAATAAGATAATGTGCATACATTTTCCTTGATGAAAATAAATAAATAGAACAATTTTTGGTATATTTATATGTGAGTTCTTATAGACTCTAAGCTCGGTTTGACACACATCGGGGTTAGTCATTTAGAAACAAAGAAAAAAGTTTTTTACTATAAAAAATGTATTTATAATTAGAATTTGGTGTGTTGTTTTTCACTTCTAGCTAAATTCATTCCCAAGGAAAATATATTCCAACACGTGGCAAAGTGTGCCAGATGCAGTCAAGAGATCATACCAAGGCCAACAACAGAGTCGAAATAAAAATAAAATAAATAGAAAATAATTTTCTGTACTGAGGACAACCAACATATTTCACATTTGTTTGCTTGCGTCGTTATGTGGTATGTGTGTTAATTTTTCATACTATTTTCGGCTCAAATATTTTTATAAGCCACACATTCGCGTGGCATTTCCCACCAGCCCCAAATGCCACGCCCAACTTAAATCCGCTGCCAAATGCCCGCTGCCATGCGAGCCTGAAGCTATTTTTAGGCCAAAAAGACATAGGGTTTTTTTTGGCTGGGCAAAAGACACGCGAGCTGGTAGCTCCATTGCATATGCACATGCAAACAGTGCAACACCCAGGAGAGGCAAATGGAAGCATATGCGCTTCACAGTGGCAACAACAAGGACAACAAAGACAACATTGGGCCTTAACAGAGCGACATATGCGTTCTATCAACAAAAAATCAATCAAAAAGTCAGTAAATAAATACATACATATATGTACATATGCATGCATGCGTCTTTGTATGTATGCATGTATGCATGCATGCATGTAAATTTGCATGTAAGCATGCATGCATGCATGTATGTACGTGCGCATGTGTGTCGGCATGCATGTATGTATGTAATTATGTGTGTATGTATATGTGGTATATACTTATGAATTCTTGTATGAATGTATGCATGTTTATATGTCTGTATATAATCATCTATGTTTGTAAGCATGTTTGTATGTATGCATGTATTAATCATGCATGTATCTAGGCACATGTACAGTAAAATCTTGGATAGTGAACGTTGGGAAAATGATTGGCCGCTACAGAGAGATCCGCCTAATAGAGAGGAAATTGGTGCTGCCTAATTTATACAATTTTTTAAACTTAAATTCATCAATCCCACTTTTAGATGCATATTACGTTTACTTTAAAGGTTATTTATCAAACGTAAAAATTATTTCATAATTTTTGTGTGTGTGAGTGTGTGTGTGTATAGCGCCTGTTAATCGAGCCAAGCACATGTGCATTCTAAATGAGTGCACAGTTATAGCCCACATTATAAAAAATGCAAAATTTTAATCGAAATATAGTGTAACGACTACAACGAACAATTGGAACAACAACGTGCACCAACAGCAAAAATAGAATCCAATGCACCGCGCACAATATACCACATTCAAAGTCCTATTAGCGATGCAGCAAAACAGATAACCATATACGCTGAAATATAAATGCGGTCACAGCACACGCACACACACGAGTGCAGAACGGGGTAGAGGCCAGAAGCCACAAAGCTAAAAGCCAATTGCACTGCTGCAGGACTTTGGGCCAAGTGACTGCCCGCCCCCCATTTCCTTTTCCCATCCCCTCCCACGCATTCTTAAACGCGCCTGAGGCGACCAGCGGGCAGCACAAATCGTAACGTGAAAAGCCACGCTGCAGTGTTTTCCCATTTGACCATTTTTCATTTAACTTAATTGGCAAAACATTGAGGTGTGCAATCTAAACTAAAAGAAAAACAACAACAAGAACATTGTTGTTCAGTGTGCTCGACTACAAAATCACCTGCACACCTCAGTCTTTATAATATATGGGACCACGTTTATAATTCTTCAAATCATAAAATATTTTGAAATTCCGAAATGCATATTCAGGTCCAAGTCAAAAATGGATTTTTACCGATGATTTGGAAATAACAAAAGATATCTACAAAAAATTAAATAAACTTATTTTGCGTATATTATTGGGGAATATATATTTAGATACAAATCGATTCAGATAGTCGTCCAGATCAAGAATAGAGGGTCGGATATGCCACCTTCTGCCTATTACACAAACCCATTATACCCTTTATCACTAATTTTTAATGACTTCAGAATATTACAAGTAAGAGTGATCTAGTCCGGCATATTCGACTAGAAGATACTTTGCAGCCAGCGCAAGCCGTCCTTACAAATATTCTAGCTTTCTTCTTTATGACTTTGCCTCTTCTTTCCATGGAACTTCTTGATAAAGTTCGGTGTTTACGATTCAAATCTCCTGAAATTTCCTGGCCTTATTTAAAGCCCAAAATAATTGGCATTTATTTCTAGTTGATTCAAGATATTCAAGATTTCATCGCAGCTGTATGATATAGCAATGCCATTCGACCGATTTTGACATATTAACTGGCATAGAAAGACTAGTTTTTTTACTAATATATATACGGACTGACGGACGGGTCTATATCGACTCGACTGTTTGACTGTTGGACTAAAACCAACATAAGTTGTGCTCCAACTATTGTATTTATATTGTACCCCAAAGTTTTCAGTAGAACATTCTAATATAAATCAAAATTAAAATTGCTTTAATAAAATTTTAAAATTAAATATCAAACCAGGTTATCGAGCCGAACCTTTAGGGCCTGAACCGAACCATTGACTAGAGCTTTTGAATATTAAGTTAGTTGACTCTAAGACTGTAGCAGTGACTTTAAAACTGTAATTTTCAATATATATATATACATGCAGTTGTAAATGAGAAAGAAGGATATTGCTATAGAAAGGATATTCTCCATTACTGTCTCGATCTTTAGACAAGCTTTTCAGTAGGCAAACTTTCAAATCTAACTTAACTTCTGTAGGTATAGATTTCCGTTATAGACTGACAGTCAACAAGAGGGACATGGCACAAGCCAATATACTCATTTTTAACAATGTACACAGGGTGTTGAAAGCAACTTTAATAATTGACCAAATGTAAGTTTTTCTTGCCGAGCTTGGTTTAAATACTAATTGCCGCCTTGCTGGCTTTGCAAATGTCAAGATGTTTAACGCTTAGCGTGTGGCTTCTAGTACATTGCTCCGTCCAGCTGCCACGTAATTAGACCCGGTCATGACTAATTATGATTGGCAAAACGCCACCAAAAAATGTGCATGATATATCCACCCAGCCTCATTTATATTAACACCTGAATGTATATAAGAGCAAAGCCTAGCGTGAATAAGCCATGAAATTATATTTTACCACTGTGATTAGACATGGATCATATACACATATTATCAAAGAATAATTATTAACCACAGAGAGAAGAAAGAGAGGAGAGTACTATAGTCTAGTACTCTAGTAACCCAGCTCCAAGCTGCCATTCAATATATTTTAACTTCCTATACGCATGCCGCTTGTGCGAATATACTTCTTCTTCCCTGAGACCCACACTATGGTAACTACGGTGTTTATAGTCTGAACTTTCTGAAATTTATAGGGAATAAATTTGTCATCAATATATGTATAAATACCGAATGCCAAAACTTATCCACCAAAATTGCGGATTTTGTAAACTTAAGTGGGAAAGTGGCGAGGTATCTAAAAAGTGCATTGTTCTAGATCCGCGTACACTGTAAGATATCATCAATCCGAATTTCGTTATCTGTAGCTTTTATAATAATATTTAATGTAAACGATATTTTTAAGCGCTAAAATTTAAAAAATTTCAAACTTCTCGCTCTTGATTGAATACCGAATATACACATTGAAGAAGCCTTCTCCTGTTTCTTACATAGATTGTCACAAAACCGGCATACCTTATTGTCGGGGTATGAAAAATATATTGTTAAGAAGAGCTCCAAATCATTTTATTACAATAATATAAATACGGAACTTGAATGCTTAAACATGTTTTAGAACCGAACGTTATTATCGTACGTAAATACTGCACTCCAAGCTCTTAAATTGAGCATAACTTTTAGCCCAACTGTTATTAATAATTATTAACTATTTTTTAACTACTATGAAAGCAAACTTAGAGAGAGCGAGAGCGAGAGAGTGAGAGCGCGATTAAAGCGGAACACAGTTTGAAAGCATCTGGATATCAGCTGAGATTGATCGATACTGATCTTATTTTTCTAATCTCTTCCGTCACATAATTCGCCTATCTGAGTGTCTTTTGTTTAGTTGTTTTCATCGCTTTGCCAAAACCGTTGCATATTTTGTAAAGATAAGCGGAGAGTCGAGCGCCTGAGGTCTGATTAACGAGTAGAGAAATCGTGACAAATTGCAAATTATTATGCATTTCTCACAAGTGAACCGCCCTTCAGTTAGTTGTTGCAGTTCGTAGCGCAACGTTCGTCTCTCGGTTCCGTTTCAGTATTAAATGCTTAACAAATTTCACGCCTAAATGGTGCAAAAATCATGGAATCTGCCCAATGTAGGCAGCTTGGAGCCGGGCCCGGCCGGTGCACCGTGTCGCCTATTGGGCTCGGTGCGTCTCACCTACACGCTGTGCGCCTTTCTCACCAATGTCCTGCACATGGGCATGCGCAATATGCTTGGCCTGATCATATTACGCATGGTGAAGGCGCATTCGGAGGATGCACTGCTTCAGGCTGCTGCTTCCCATAAGCTGGACAATGTTACTGTCACGCCCAGCTGTGGCAGCGGCGTGTGGCAGCAACACAGTTACGATGTTGTCCAGGCAAGTTTGGCTGGCATTTGATTGTCCTAACTCTGACACTTTTTCGATTTGCAGTCGGGCGATCTGCCCTGGAGCCGCAGCCAGGCGCTTACATTTCCCGGCGTATTTTACTATGGCTACGTTATTGCCCTGCCACTGGCTGGACGCCTGACCGATCGTTTTGGTGGCAAAATGCTGTTTATTAACTCGCTGACGCTGCAAGCCTTAGCATACATTGTGCTACCCTCGATGGCTTATTATAGCTATGCCGCTGCTGTCACTACTTTGGTACTTTCCGGCATTTTTGCGGTGAGCCTATACATAATATATAAAACTGTGCGTCGTGATTGATCGACTGATTGATAAGAGCTAGGAAACTTTAGAGAATTTCACTTGCATCTGTAGAAATTTGCTGAAAGATTATCCGATCGCCGTCAAACTAGTTTTTAAAGTTTTTTCTGAAAATAGATTTCAGACGTGCTTTGTACTTTTCGCAGCAAACAACCCTTTCCTGGGTGAAAAATGTAGGCCAATAGTTAGATAAACGAAGTTTCGGGTTCAAGATCGTTTTTGTGAAAAAAAAAAACAATGAAATGTTTCACACTTTTCACAAAATCCATTCCTCTTTTGTGGAAACGGTGGACAGAGATTTTGTGGGTAACGTTTCGGGCTGAAACTCTTATCAAATGGGGCGAAGTTTCAAATTTAACTTATTAATTTCCAAGATTTACAATAAATACGTTTGTTTCGCCGTTTTTGAAAATATCATCCACCACAGTGGAAAATTGGCAGAAAACGCTTCTTAAAACTTTTGTACCTTCCCATCAACATATTTATGCGATTATCGAAGATTTATGGGATATGTTTTAAGCTTTCCGAAAAATGGATCAATGTGGAAGTTTGGCGTCTTTAATTTGAAGTTTCTTTCTTCTAGTTGTTAAGCTTTTGTCATGCACAGGGCACACGCACGTCAAAGCTTCGACAGCTTTAAGCTCTTGAGTGCAACACACGCATACTTGCCTAAACGCCCACTAATACATATGCATTGCTTTATATTCAACATCGTAGGGCTGTGGCACACCGCCTTTGTATCAACTGTTTGTTACCTGGGCACATCCCACGGAGCGCACCTCGATGCTCTCCTTCGCCTATAGCGGCCTGATTGTGGGTTCAATTGGCATATACCCGCTGGCCAGTTATCTTAGCGATTTTGGCTGGACAGTACCATTCTATGTGCTTGGCAGTGTCTCCATGCTGTATGGCCTAAGTTGTAATTGGCTTATTTATAATAGCTTGGAACAGCATCCACGGCTGACAGCTGAAGAGCGTGAGTATTTGCAGCAGTTTGCGCAAAAGCCACAGGTGAGTAGTTGCTGATTGACTGATTGAACGATTGACCTATATTATCTGATTTGGTGCAGCATTTACGCATACCCTGGCGATCGCTGTTGACCTCTTTGCCCGTCTATGCTTTTGTCCTCACCCATGTCTTCCACAATTATACCTTTCTGGTATTATCGCTAGTAATGCCACGATTCATGCGTGAGGCCATGCAGTTTAATCTGAAAGAGGTGAGTAATAAGAATCTAAAGCTTAAAAGCTTCACAAATCTACTCACATATCAGCAAATTCTCAACAAGGGTATTCAACCTTCGGCGTGCAGAAGATAAAGGTTTTTTGTTAGTAAAGACCTAAGACGTCTCTTATATTTAGTCTATTATTATTTAACTTGTTTAACACAAATTTAACTTAAGGTTCATTTAAAGTATTTGTAACTTAATCGTTTTGAAACTTATCTTACTTACAGATTGGACTACTATCTTCGGCACCTTTTATCGGCTCCCTGCTTTCGAAAGTAATATGTGTTTTCAGTTGTTCTTATTTAGAGAGACGATTGTTTGCCAATCTCAGCTGCCTGCGTCGAGTTTTATACACTGTCTGTAAGCATATAACAAGAAGAATTCAATTGAACCTTTGGTCAAATTATGAATTATACCCTGAACCCATTAAAAATGGGTAAAACGGGTATAATGTATTTCTGTAAATGTGGGTAACAGGCAGAAGAAAGCATTTCGACCCCATAACGTATATATATTCCTGATGAGAATCAATAGTCTAGCTAGCCATGTCCGTTTGTCTGTGCGTCCGTCTGTCCGCCCGTCTGTCCGCCCGCCTGTCCGGCCGTCTGTCCGCCCGCCTGTCCGCCCGTCTGTCCGTATGAAATTTGGAATGCTTTTGATAATTTGTCCCGTTTCCAGTTAATCAAATAAAATCCAATATCTAAATCCTGTTTTTTTTAGAAAATCTCGTAAATTATAAGAGCTAGAGACACCAAATGTTTCAAGTAGCTTCTTGAGTATATATTATTTAAATATCTTTCGGTTTGTAACTATTGCCATTTATTCTTTTATCACAATAGGTTCCGGTGTAACAATAATTTTAATTGGTATCATCATAATCGCGAGCTGTGAGCAAAAGACACTCGTTTTTCTTATCTTTGTGCTGTTGGGATCTACCACGGATATGGGCTTTAGTGGCGGCTACTGGCCTACTTTATTGTACTTTGCGCCTTCTTTTGCTGGTCTGATTTCAGGACTGGCCAACTGCCTTGGCCACATGTCCGGATTTGTGGCTCCCCATGTCATAGCCAAATTTGTGCATACCGTAAGTCCCCACCACATAGACATCTAATCCCATAGTGATGTTCTATAATTATTTTTCAGGGCATCAAGTCCGAGTGGAATTGTGTCTTACTAACGTTGATCCTTTTTAATGCACTGGCTATAATTGTGTTTGGCCTTTGCAGTAGCACAGCATTACAGCCATGGGATCCTCGTAGCCAGACGTCGACATCTCCAACAAATGCCAACAATTCTACTCGAGAAACGCCAAATTAGGAAAATCCACAGACATAGTCAATAATTTAATGTACATATTTTTTAATCCGTCCAAAGTTTTGCGTTTTTGTATTATGTTAGCGTATATTTGCAATATAATTTGGTCATTGTTTTTAACTTTCTCTTTTTCACATTTTATTTTTGTCACTTAAAATTATACCTTAAAATAGAATAAAAAGCGATATGCGCGTCAGTATAAAAAACAACAACAACCATGGATCAATAATTGTGAATGACTTTATTATTTTGTTTAAAAAAAGAAAATCTGATAAAAATTGTGAAAGTCCGTTAAGCTTTCTGATTGTATCAGCAATATGTCATGTGGATTAACCCCCATTACTGCACTTACTCGCTAGACTCTTTCAACATATTATATTAGAGGCATTAAGAGTCTTATATTGACTGCAGCTATTATAGTTTTTATTGACCCCTTCTAAGTGCTTAGCCAAATAATCCAAGGAAGTATTTACAAAATAATGTATAAGAATTTTATTAGATTATTACCTGTTTTTCGCTCTCCCTTCTCTTTTATTTTTATACGCGAAATTGTTTGAATTGCGCGCTTTGTATTGTGTGTCAAAAATTAATCGATTAACCAGCCAACATTTGACAGATGCCCATAAGCTCACATATCGACATATCGATTCTATAAAGTGTTGCTAAAATAACTATCGATGTACTCAACTAAATCCAAACAGCTGTACAAAATTAATCGTCTGTCAGTTTTTGTTTTATAAATCATTTTCGATTCGTTTGCTTGACGTTCATGGACGTGTTTCCGCACACAGCATTTGAATTGGTTTCGCAATAGAAAAATTTGCGTGTTTTCTATCTGGATGCAACAATAAATTGTCAGTGTCTCCCTTTATACTTTTGCAATACAAAATTCTCAGTGGAAGATCAACAAACAGAACATAGACTTCAATTTGGCAGCTCTTCAAGTAAAATTGCAAAGTGAGTACAAAAAATGAATCAGCTCTTGCGCCCAAAAAAACAACAACCATCAATTGCTTTAACTATTTAGTTAGTTTTTATAAATACACTGTTTTGCGTGCATCGAAAGGCGGAAACATAGGGCAGGTGGCGCAGCTAAATGTTTCCTGATTTGTAATTGCGGGCTTTTTAGCATTTCCTCAAATGAATGCTTCTTGACAAATCAATAAACGCTAAAATGTCGACGCCGTCGAGCGATGACGTTTGCCCGGTTTGGCTGCCATTTAGATTAAGTCCCTGGGTAGAGTATTTTATGCTACGTGCTATTGTTTATAACCAGATTTTTGTTGGCGACGTAATTACAGACAAAAAGAAAATAAAGCACGAATATTAATTCTTTTGTCGAATGTTTTAAGCTTTTCGAAACACTTGTTACCTTGAGTGCACCGTGTTGTTTTAACTGCTTGCGCCGAGTTGAGGGAGGTTCATTCATTCGTGTGTATTAGTGTGCGTGCGTGTGTCTGCATATGTATTTAGTATATAAAAAGTGATCGTTTAAAATTATATGCCCACAAGCCATATATATGCATGCATGTGCTGTTGGGTTCATGAAGCAAATACATTTGAATTTTTTCGCAATATGGCAACTGTAGCAAGAGCAACACTTGTATATGTGTGAGTGTGCATTTGTGTGTTGTGCTTGTGCTTATGTGCGGGGCCGCACGTTCACACATACATTGTCTCTCGCACACTGCGAGCTATTTGTTTGGCGCTTTAAAAAAAACTAACTACGCCCATGAAGCAAGCAACGCGATGTCCGATCCGATCCGTATACATGTACATACATATATGTACATATGTATTTGTTGTCTTATTGCGTTTTGCATAAATTCAAGACGTCGTCATAGTCAAATTTATTTTTAGTTTGCTTTTGTTCGTTAGTTGTTTGTGTTCACGTCCCAAACAGGTGATAACGGCGTACCAATAAACCATTAAATATATTATGCTGATATACACACAAATACCACTCAATAATACTTTGATACCGCTTATCAAAAATACATGTGAATATGTGTTATACATATGCACATGTATGCCAGTTGTTTATAAACAATTGCCTTTGGTTTCTTGTGTTTGTGCTTCTCTTCTCTTTTGCTTAGTCATTCTGTTTTATTTTAAAAATATTTTAAGCATTGCGACGACCCCGCAGCGCAAAAAAACTGATTTCGCTCACATAAACGAAAAAATTGCGCAAAAAGAAAAGAGAAAATGTTCGTTTACTTGTTGCGTTTTTATAAAAACATTCATACATATGTTAGGTATATGCATTTGTATTTAAATTCGCTTAAGTGGTGCGGTTTTTTCTTTTGTTTATCTAAACTAAACGATTGTTAAATGTGTCAAACCGGTTTCGAGAAGAACGACGCAACAGCTTCTTGCCGGTACAAAACAAGCGTACATACACACGGTCCTCATACATACATACCTGGACGGTACCATATCTTATATACATATATGTGTATTTGTATATAGACAGTTGCAGTTTAACAAATAATAACAATGTTCGGTAAATATATTCATTAATATGTTTGTTTTGTCAAAATACTAAAAACGTTTTCAAGAGTTACTTAATCTTACAAATGAAGTAGACGCTTTTGAAAAGATTCCTTGTGGAGGTTGAGCTATTATTTTTCCCCCAGCTGTAAATATATATATATATATATAAGTGCGTAAAAAATACTAAAGTTGAGCAAATGTAAAAACAAGCAGTAGGATGTGTATGTACGCACGTATATATTTATATATATTCCTGACCGAGTTGGCTACATTGCAATGTTGACTCGCCTTTTAATATATACTTGTGATTATATACAAAAATAAACGCTGATAATGAAAATTTAGTACAACTTTTTCCCCTCACTTTAAATGAACGAAAAGCGGCCTTTCTATGCGATTCTCATGAACTGTAATGTAAATTTAGCAATGAAAAACTGTAGTTTCCTTTAATATTTTTGACTCCTTCTCAATCTCGGTTCAATTGCCTACATCGTAGTAGAGAACTCAGTGTACATTGGTAACTTCTCCTCTATCTGTCTCTTTCCACCACTCTCTCAAAATCCCTAGCAATCTCTCAATCGTTACTACTCTGCGATATTTCATTTATTATAAATTAAGAGTACCTCGTAGTCGAGAACTTGATCCGCGTATTTACTGGCTTTCAAGAGCAATAATTAATGATTCTCTTTGCAGCACTACCATGTTGTTAAAAGTACCATCTGTTGATTGGACGGATCAAATAGTTTACGTGGTGGACGACGACGAATCACTGTCTGACTTTGACGATGAGCCAGATTTCTCAGAATATATGTGGATGGAGAACGAGGAGGAATTCGACAAGAACGTAAGTCTCAGAAAACTTAGCCAATACAGTAGAGTTCGAGTTTTGATTAATTCCTATGGCATCTGCAGGAATTGCAACGTCTGGAGGAAGAGGAAATTATGCAAGAGTGCTTTGAGGCCATGATCGAGGATGAGCTTGAAGAGCAAATCAATGAATGGGAAAAGGCAAAGTACGAAAAAAGAAGAAAAAATAAATACAATAGATAGTTGAAAATAAACGCTACTTTCTCTATTTGCAGAACGGAAGAACAAAATACAGCCCTATCTGCGCTACCAAAGAGTCAATGTAATGTTGAGAAATCTGTACTAAATCCTATGGCTGACGAATTTGTACCACTCTGCCATCAAATGGATTTTATAGCCTCGTAAGCCCGGCCCCAATAGTCTGAACTATATAACCTCACACATCAGCGCTTTCAGATAAGCGTCTGAAAAGTGACATACCGAGGATATTCCAACATCCCATGCAATACCTTGATAAACGTTTATATATGATATTCACCTCCCATGTCTTACCAAAAAAACACAAAAAAAAAAAAAACAAGCCATTTTTCAAACAGGCAACATGTCAAAAAGTAAAAAAGAATATATAAAACAAAATTGAAGAAATCTACGCGCACATACACACACACGTTATGATATGTACATTAACCAACTCAACCGAAATGCAAACGAATACCATAAACAAAAAAAAAACTTAAATTGATACAACCAAAAAAAAAAAACAAAAAAAAAAACAAATGAAAAAGAAAAAGAAACAAAAATACAATATATATACATAAACAAGTAAAAATGGAGTAAAGCCCGTTAACTTAGAATACTACGAGCATCAAATTTCGCGTTTAACAAGAAAATGTTTGCTATCTCGAGCCAATTATAGACGTGTCGTGCTTAAGCTAGTGAAACTTTCGTATAAACATACAAACAAATGACTTTTTTACACAAAACTAACTGTGAATTGCAACATCTATTTAGAAACCTAAAATTATTATACTTATATATAAATTTCCAGCAAAAGCAAATGTAACAACTACAAGACTCAATTGTGTTTAAATACCAACCCGAATATTTAGCCGTCACTTTGATTAATTGAAATTCTTTTTAAAGACTTTAATTGTAATTAATTTAATGCAAAAGCTCACGACCTAAACTCGCTTTAAGTTTATTGTTTATTGGCCTCTACTTTTTTTTCTTCATTAAATAATTGTTAACTCGTTATACGTTCTGTCTATATTACAAAATAGCGACTTTACCTCCCTTTAACTCGCATACTAGTAATTTGCAGTTGTAAATAAGTAACAAAACTTAAAGAAACAAAAATACTAAGATAATTTGATGTACGTACTAATGTTTAATGACATATATATACATATATATACGTATATGAATGTGTATATGTATATCTAGTATTAATCTAATGCGCTGCAATACATATATTTTTCGTAAAAGTTTAAGTCTAAATTAATTTTTGTCAATTTGCACTAAACGCAAATGCAGAAAAAGTACACAAATTTAATTGAAATTCTACTTTTACTTCTGTTTTCGGATGTAGAAATAAATAGTTTTTGGTTAGTTATAGATAGTAAGGACAGCATTAAAAAGATCTTATTTACGTTATGTGTGATATAAAGATAAAAAAAAAACCAATCAAAAAAAATATAAAAAACTATTTTTAAAATCCAAATAAAAAGAAGTATTATACCATAAGCATGTCTTATTTTATTTTGAATGAATGTCTTATTTTATTATTTTGTGTGTATGATTCAAATGGACATATGTATTCATATGGATAATTAGGAAAAGGATAGCATTTTGGGACTTTCAAACGTCTTGGCTGTTAGTATAAAGGAAAAGTATATTTTTGGCACGTCGAATATCGAATACCCTTGTAGACATTTGCAATACGGCCTTGAGAATATATTATGGACTAGTGAGGCTCTCAAACTCTTCATAAATAATATAGAAGTACGATCTTGAAAATTAATAATTAATGTCGGAGTTTTTCATACAAGAACCTAATTTTCGAAACTGATGATATAGTTTGTATGTATATCACTGTTGATGCTAATTTATAATAAATATGTACTTCATGGGGTCGGAGATGTCTCCTATGTGTTACAAATTTCATGATAAAGCCAAAATACCCTACCCAATGGTATACGGAACCCGTACGAAATAAAACCACTATTTTCAACACTCAACGCAATTGTACTAAATCTGGCAACGCCAAGTCAGGCCGTGCACAAATTAGTGCAATTTAAAACGATACTTATCGAAAAGCAGTCGATAAAACATTGCTGATAGCAAACATGGCGTCGTCGCCAATTTCTGGTTGATTTTGTTGTTAAAGCGAATGCAGAAAATTTTGCAATAAATTGTGTGAAATGTGAAATATTTTGAGTGCAATCAATCAGCGCGCATTGTAGCAACAAGCAGCAGAGCAAGGCAGGCTAAAGAGATGGCTGCGGCTGCTGCAGCAGTGCCAGCTGCAAACACAACTGCGACAACAACACCTGCAAATGCACCTGCAATCGCTTCAAGCGCTAGCGCGGCGCAATTTCGTGAAATACATAAGAATACGTGGTTAAAACGACTGACGGCCGATGGCAAAAAGTTAACCGTAGGTCCCAAGGTAAACAGTTAAACAATTTATCTTGCAGGTTGATAATCAATTGACTTGCAGAAATCAGAGTGCAGCTGGGTGGTATTTTGCGTACACGATGACACCGAAGCACTGCTGGAGGGTTATGCAGAGCCACGCCAGGCGGCAGCCCATATGCCTGAATGGGCTGTATCGCTGCGGGACACGCTGCACATATCACACGCCCTCATACCCAATTCCCATGAGTTTGAATTTGTTGTAACGCTCAGCAATGAGGTGTTGCGCTTTCATGCCGTTTCATGGTAAGTTGCGCTCAATGCTTAATTGCAATTGCGTTAACAATATTTTATTGGCCTACCGCAGGGAGATTATGCAAGAATGGGTGGAAACGTTGCGAGCCAAGCTGCGCGAAATGAAAATTCTATCGCCACGTGAAAACCTATACACAAAGTTACCTGAAGTGCGCGCTCCATTGCTGCCCACACGCGATCCAACATCACCGTTGCCTGCACCACCGCCAGTACCGGCGGCCATAGTGCCAGGCGTGGAGCGTATTCCGGCTCATCAGCATCAATCGGCAGCCGCCAATGAACAGATATCCCGAGCTGCACCCACTGTGGCGCCGGCACCAGTCATAGAAGCTGTCGCAACAACAACAACAGCAGCATTAGTGCCGCCGCCACCGCCGCCCCCAACAACGGCCATGTCTAATACCCTAACACAACATTTGCTCAATATGCTCTCGGATCCGATTAGCACGTACAGCGAACAAATTAACGACACAGCGACGACAGCTGTCGCCGAGGAACAGGAGGACGCTCAACAGCCCCATGCAATTGCAACTGAACTGCCAAGGGAAACTGCAGCTGATTTACATGTGTCCGATGAAGAGTTTCTAACGCCCATATTGCGAAATGGAGTACGCGTGGATGTAGCTGCTGCATCTACGCAGCGCATATCAGCGGGTAAGTGCCCGTGCTCAATTATAGCTCAGCATCAACAATTTAACAATATTTGCAACAAACTTTTTGTTACAGATCAAATCTTAAATTTCGACCAAATGATTCAATGCGAACGTTTAATACCCAGGTAAATGTAGAAAACCCATTACAACCCCTCAGCTAGCTCATCATGGCGTTCTTGCAAGAACTTGAGCACCGTCCGTTTTGCAAGTTTGTCGCCTTTGTAGCTATCCAGAAAGAGCTTTCGCAGCATCATCAGATGGCGCATGGCCACTAGAGACAGCTCTTCCATCCGAGTTGCTTCCTGCATGTTGAGCACCTTTTTGTAGCGTTTGCTCACCTTGGCACGCATTTCATCGTATGCCCTGCCGACCTGATATTGTATTGATAGGCGCGTATAGTAGTCCATGTGGGCGTGCAGTATCCATCCCAACTGCTTATCCAGCTGCTCAAAATGCGTCCGGTCCTGTTGATCTTCACACAGAACAGAGAAAAGCGTCACAAAATAATGTATCGGCTGTACAAAAGTTGGTTCCACAAACAGCTTCAGAGCCGTTACGGCTGAACAGGCAAAAATATGCTTCATATAACCAATCTCCTTACCATACATATTATTATGATTGCGCAGCGTCTCGGCTTTGGCGTAAAAGCTTTGACGACGTTGCAGCAAACTCTCTTTCTCCAACTGCAAGACCTGCAGCTCACCAGACATTGCTGCATTTTGCTCCGCCAACAGCTTATTGGCATTTTCCAGACGTTGCATCACATTCTCTCTGCAGCTAATGCCTGAGGAATGTATACTGATAGGCGAACTATACTCCATGCTGCAGAAACTATCGCAGTCATCATCATCATCATCAACACTTTCCCTTGTATGGTGCAATGCAATGCTCATCTGATGCAGCGTCCGCAGATCCCGATGGCAGCTGCGCGCATCGGTGAATGGATAACTCAGTGTGTTTTGATCGTTGAGCTGCTTGTGCAACAACAGCAACATACAGTTTCGCGCAAACTTCTCCTCGGGCGTGGCATGCTGAAAGATCTTGAACCAACGTGCGCATGTGGACATAATAACATTATTGCGGGGCAACCTTTCCACTATTTGCGTCACGCTGCCCACCTGCTTGACGAATAGCTCGTCCAGCTTTTCATCTGTTAAAGCAAATGTTTCAGTCATTTTTTTTCAAAAATATATTTTATGTATTTGTTTGAACTGACTTTCGGCAACTGTAACGTAAGCCTGACCTGCTAAACTAAGCAAATACGAGCTTTGTAATTCACCTGACGGATCTACAAGAGTATTAAATCTTAAATTAATATCTATAAATATCCAATATCTAACCCCACGCTGCGGACTTGAATTCGAGTCCTTAATGATTGAACTAGTCAAATAACTTATCCTCCAAGAAACATTTACAAAACATATTTGTTCTTTTATTTTGAGGGTTATTAATTATACATGTTTCTTAAAAATGCATCTTTTTTTTCAACTTTAGACCTCAAACATCACGTTCCATGTCGGCAGGCGCCGCTGACAAGTCCAAGAGGCCGCAACGAAAATCCCCGCAGCCCACAGTACAAGCGGCAGTCACTAACTCATCCGCAGTCGAGGAGAATGGGGATAATAATATAACAATTATACAAGTGTCCAACACAACAAATACTACTACAACGACCGAGGCGCAACCGCCTGAACTGCCGCCCAAAAACAAGATAATTGCGGATATATTTCGTTTTCCTGAGATCAATGTAAAAGCCAAGACGAAAACCCAGCAGCAACAACAAAAGCCACAAAACGATTATAAAAGCAACGTACAAATAATTCCGTCCAATTCAAATACGATACAGGTGCTGAGCCAGCCAAGCAGCAGCAGCTGCAGCAATCCCTATACCATACCATTAAACCAGAATGCTTCCAATACGCCAACTTCAAATGCTTCCACGGCAGCAAATGCCAATGCCAATACCACAATGGTTCACGTGCTGCCCAATGTCGAGACAATCGCACCGGCACCAAAGCCCACGGCTACCACTGTGGCGGTCTACGGCACCTGCTATCCGACAGCCAGCGAACCGCTTACGCCTAAGATGTCTAAGAAGATCATACTTAGCGCCAACAGCTCGGGTGTTACGCACATACGCATTAACAATGAACAGACGCTGGACTCAAATGTGATTAGCGGCAATGTGCACTACGAGAAGGTTTTCCTCTCGTCGAGTATTCCCATCAGCAGCTGCAGCAGTAGCCCCAGCACAGCTGTTCGTGAGCAGCGCGCCACGAGTAGCCAAGTAGCCCAAGCCACAGTTCAAACCCCAAGCAATGCTGTTGTCAGCGCGGAAAACAGTCCCGCACTGCCACGTCGTGGCCTTGCCGTGGCCTCGCCCACGCCGAACAGTGAGCGTGCAAGGCCACAACTAACGCGCGGCCTGACTGAGCTGGTCATAAGCTCGCGACCCAGTCGACGCGATTTCCACTACCTAAAGCTACTCAATACGCCGCTCAAAACGAAAACAACTCCAAAGGCCTCCAGCACCAATGCCAACAATAATATTGAGCAGGTTGCTGCTCACTGTACGTCCAGCGCAAGCAATGGAACAAGGGATCAAACTAGCCATGTTGCCGCCAGCACCAACACGGACAGCATCGAGCAGCGCAGGCGCAGCTCCTCCACATCTGATGCGCAGGCGCCGCTACAACGTGGCGCCTCAGTCGGCGCACCCACGCAGTCAAGCAGTCACCGTGGCGCTAACAACAATGAGTTTGTGCCTGGACGCAGTGCAGCAGGAACGGCTGCTTTTCGCATGCAATCTCCGCCACAGGCAACAGCACAGTCGAACAGCAGCAATAAGCGATTGACGCTGCGCGAACAGCAAGTTATGCAACTGCGCCGAGAGATCATGCATCCGGGTGGTGTGCGTCTAAATCTGCGACGCAAGGACTGCGTTGGCTCCATTGCCTGGGTGGATGCCTTCGGGGGCGTCTGGTAAGTAGCTCATATGGCCCCAAAATTAAAATAAAACTATAAATTTGAATTCGAATCATAATCAGGATTGCTGGCTGGAAGCAAAAGGAACATCCGGTGCTCTACAATGCCCTGCACATTGGCGACCAGCTGCTCTCCATTGCGGGCGTTAGCATTAGCAGCGCCGCCGAGGCCAACAAAATAATACGCAATACCAACACGTTATTTGTGAGTATTAAAGTGCGAATATGCACCAGCTAGCAGTTGTTAAACCGCGAACACGCCCAACCTTAAAATACTTGAATTTACTGTAGCGCTTACTTATAGCCTGATTACGTTATTCTTGACATATACTGTAGAAGTGGGCGCGCGTTTTTTTAAATTTATGAAACCTGTCGTTTTTACCGACAGTTAGACGGCGCTTTAAATCGCTTATTCATATCCAAAAAGAAATTTAAAATTTAAAAATTCTTAATAAGATAAATGCTACCGTTTTCAATGAGTTAGTATTCGGTTCGAACTTTCTATTTTTAGGTCGAAGTACTGCTGCGTCGCATACCATTTGGTCGTGCCTATGCCATACGCCGAGATCGCGACGGTCAGTGCTTGGGACTAATACGCGATGGCAATACCTCAACCATAGTGGATGTGGTGCCCAACAGCTTGGCGGCAAGGCATGGATTACCGCCCAAGGTGACTAGCATACAAGCTTTCAATAATTTCTTAACGATAATTCTATTAATTAATTTTGTACAGGCTCAGTCATGCGATGGCAGCACGCTGACTTTTTGGATACTCACGGAAATTAACGGTCGACCGTTAAATCTGTTCTTCAAGGATTTAGAAATACGCGATCGCCTAAATTCGGTGGGCAGGGATATATCGATATTGGTGCAACCGTCGGATTTGATAACCAAATTGAAGAAGCAACTGAAATCGTTGCGCGGCTACAAGGATTATCTAGTACAGTAAAATGTCGGCTACAGCCTCACTTCAAAAGTGGTCGGTTTTAAATAAGTACATATATATATAGGGAGATATATAGCTATGTAGAAACTCGAAACTGTTATACTATGTTATACGTGTATATTTTTGTATAACACTGGGCCAGATAACCATTCCATTTTCCACATAAAAATGCATGTTTACTTAAGCGAACGAAATGCTATATAGTCATCTTTTATATGTAGAGTAACTTTATACTAAAATATATATACAACCAAGCATGAACGGAAATGCATATACATATATTTTTGCAAATTTTATATAAGTAGTTTATATAGAACTCTATATAAATCGGTCACTTTGAGAATATACACGTCAAATTTGTTTGAATATTATAGAAACAAAATTATGAAAATTTACAAAAACAAAAAAAAATGTAAACAATCACAAGTATTTATGCTAATTCGAATACTTTTCAAACATTTTATATTCGTAAATTGAATTGAATATACACATACCATATACACACGCGTATTATACAAAACTGTGCAACTTAGTATCCTTATGTAATATTAGAGTGCCTCTGATTTTGTTTGATATTTTTTATAATGTGTTCTTTATTCGATTAGGTTTTTAATGGCAAAAATAAAAAACATCTATGTAACTTTAAGATGTGATAAACTGAGTACTCAAATTTAGGCAATTTTTAAAAAGATATATTTGTAAATGCTTTTTAATTTGTTTTATACATATATGTCCATATAATTTTTGTGTTAATATTTTGTCAGTATACAATTATTACATTATTACAACATACAAGTATAAATATATTATTATGTAACTTCATTGCAAAAAGTTCATTAAAGCAATTCCATATGCATAAAACCTACTCGCAGACCGTATTCCGTTTGGCCTCATTTACATTCTGCTTCCAGATGCGAAAATTATATACGTTGCTATCCAATGTGGAGTAAATGAAGATTGGCATCGAATTGGTCATGATCCAAATGTTGCCATCCTCATCGATCTGCAAGAAATTTAATTTGTTATTAATAATATATATATAAATGAATTATAAGTATTCTGACCGTTAAATCGCTGGGATAGATCATAGTTTGTTCATTTGATGCCACGGTACCATGGTTTGCCGCCGAGAACGGCTGGTTCGTGTTCCAACAGCCCACACCATTCGTTTGTATTTCAGCATAGAAAATAACACCGGTCTTCGGATCGTAATCATGCATTGTGGATTGCTTATTTTGGCCACGGCTGCCCAGCAAGCGGAAATCGTTGCCATGATCGGAACGCGCCGCATTTGACTCCAGCTGTAGCACACGATTCGAAACGACAAACTCATTATTGCTGGCCATCGCATGGAAGTAGACATCGCGACTGCCATCCGGCTGCTGTGCACCCAATGTTGTGGAAAAGATGCCATCATCCCAGCGGAAAGACTGACCGCCTATGTTCAAATCGCCGGCCACAGGGTCAAAGTTAAAGTAGTTGTGCGCAAAGGACCATATGCGATCTGTCGCCAGGTTATACACATACAGACGGCTATTGACCAGATCTGGAATATAGGCATAAGCCTGACCACACTCCTCGGCCGATTCCATATCAATGGTCAGGCTGGCCAGACCACGACCCGTCTCCACAATGCTTTCCGGTATATCAAAGCGTTTGATTACGCGATCAGTTTTAAGGTCCACTATCCAAATGCTGGGCCGTCTGATTTGCTGCCGATTATCTGGTTAGTGCGAAGATCACAAATTAAATCTACGTTTTTTAAATATAAATTTGACCTTGTCTCACTTGGATACTCCAGCATGCCAGTGTCAATGAACCATAATCTCTGGCAAGCATCCACCGTGGTCCGGTAAACGGAGACCAAATTCTGCGCACTTTTATTAAACTGATTCAATTCGAAGTTGGGATACGCGTAGAGCTTGGGACTGTTCTGTTTGCTATCACGACGCATGTCTATAAAGTTCAAGGTCGACGGAATGCCCACACGTCGTCTGGGCATGGTGAGAAATAGGCGTCCTCGAAAATGTGTAGCGCCCATTGGCACATTGTTGTAGGGTATGTATGGAGCGGCATCGCCATTATTGAAATCGCTGCGCGCGCTAAACCCCTCGGGTATATCACGCGAGGTGAACACCTCACGTTTTGCTCGCACAGGTCTCTCCCGACCATAACGATCTGGGAACACGACTGGCGCTGGTGGGGAAAACACCTCAAAATTAACATCAATACTATGAAAGATATGCACAAAAATGTTGAAAACACTTCCAATGTGTGAATGTGCTCATCAGTTTTTTAGATAGTTTGCAAATAAAATAGAATAGCCGTTTCTATAGAAACTCTGAACTATTGAACTTACAGCTTATGCTGATAAAGATACATGTGTTGTATTGTGATTTACCTGACGGATCCGGGCGTCGACCGTGTTGGCCATCGCCGCGATTGTAGAAATCCATTTGCTTCCATTTGAAGACCTCTATCAGGCCATCTCCATGCACAAAGGTTGGCACGAGCCACAATTGTACGCATAGCAAAAACAACGTTCTTGACATCGTTTTTTTCTTTTTTGTATTCTGATTTTACGTAATTTCAGTCTATTAGCCGGAATTCGAGCTTTCCGTGCCAACGTCTAAGCGACAACTGAGTTAACCGCTGGAGGCAGCAGTGTTTAGTGCTTTGAAATCAAACTGGGAGCATCGCAAACAATTGATAAGACATCATTGGCTGAGAATTGTGCACACAAGCCGGAAACCTGTTTTCTCATATGCTGCATATAAATAAATATATAGGCAACTTGATTCGACATTAAATCGTGCCAAAATGCAGCGGGGTACTTCACTTATTTCAATATTTATTTTAGTCATGTTTCCGGTTTTATCCAGCAAACTTTGAACGTTGAGTTCTTCAATCGTTTTTAGAGTGTTAAGAAAAACATTTAGCTTATTTTGTTTCTCATTAAAATGAGAAAATAAGTTTAGGTTGAATATAACACATACATATGTAATAAGATTTCAATTTACATATTTAGTGGTTCAAAAGGGCATATATTTCTTTCATTTAAATGTTAGGGGATTAACATGAGCACTCCCAGGCCCAGAACAACTTTTATTGCATAACTTTAGGCGGCAAATTATTCTATAATTGTATGTATGTCCCGTAAATCATGCACAAGACCAATTACACTCTATGTGTAAGTGATAGCACTACATAATAATAAAAAAAATGTAGACGCTTTAAGCCCCGATAAAAACATCTTTGTCAACATAGAGATTGACAAAAATGGTCACTACACATTAGGTATTCCATTATATTAAATATTTGAACCTAAGAGCATTTAAAATATCATATTATTATTATTATTAAATTACATGCAATAATGTAGTAGTTGGTATATTCAAATGCAATTTTTGTTTGTAACGTATATTTCGCACTCAATGTCTCCACCTGCTTATGTCAATACTGGTCTATCGATAACACACCAATTGTGTATGTATATCGTCGACCACTATTCGTCTGATCGACCGCAGTGCAACGCTGAGCCAATACAAACACGCTCACGTACATACACACACACGCACACACACACTGTGAAGGCAGAAAATTGCAATTGCACCGAACGGACGACGAGCGAAACAAAAACGAAAAATCCCAAACATTTCACTTGTTTAATAAATCTATATACTTAACTGCACAGCAGTCGAATTAGGCTAAAAGCGCTTCAAGGTAATCGTATCAAATTGTCGAACGCCAAGAAACGCGCACAGCTCGTTGAAGGCGCGCGCGTTTGGGAAAAAACGCGTTGCGTTCTTTTCATTTTGCTGTATGTGAGAGACTTCTTCGACACAACACACACATAAATACACACAAACACAGACTCGCCAGCAACAGCAACGAAAACGACGGTCGGTTGGTCGGTCGGTCGGTCGAGACGAGGCGAGTGAAAGTGTCTCCACCACGGAAGTGCATCTGTGATTTGTATAATAATGCGTCGCACATACTCAAATTTTTGTTACGCGAAAAGCCATGGCTACGTTTTAGCCTAATTGACGTAGGGGCTCAATGTTAAGAAGTGTGACCAAAAATAAATACAAATAAAATATATAAAAAATACAAATTTCTAAAATTAAATAAACATGGCTGAACAAGTGGAAAAGGCATTGACGTACATCAAGACAATGCCTGTTACCACCACGTTACAGGTGCCAGACGCAGCAGATGCAGCAGCCGCAGCAACAACTTGCATGAATTGTTGCAGCAACGAGGACGACGCCAGTCCCAGTTGCAGCGGCAGCAGCAGCAGCAGCGGCAGCTCCAAGCCGAAGGGTGCCAAGGCCAAAATCCGTACCAGCAGCATCGATGCGAATGTGGTGGCTGCCGCCGAGGCTGTTGTCAACGGTGAACTGGACGCCGCCTCTTGCTATCATGTGAGCATGAAAATGTCCATTGATGCGGCCACCCCGCGCATTTGTGGCGACACCATGCCGCTGAAATGTGATGCATTGGCGGCAATGCGAGAGGCGCTCAGCGCCAACAAGCCATTGCCCCTCCAATCGAAGCAGGCAGGTAACAAAGCCAGCCAGCACCCACCACCGTGTCAGCTGCTGGAGCGTCTCAATTTTCCCGAGGGCAACATTATAAACACGCTGCACACGATACTGGCGCTGCCGCCGTTCGATCCGTACGCGCCAGCGCCAAAATCGGATGTAGTATACAAGGAAGTCGTTACGCTAATGCAATGGAGCCTGCGCGAGGACAATGTTATCGAGATGGAGCTAAGCGATAAGTTGCTCCACGAATGCAAGCCCAAAAGCAATGATCCAAACGAAGAAAGGCGCTCGTATTTGGTATGTACAGCAGAATTCCATTCGATTGTGTACACAAGTTAATTGAGTTTTCGCAACTTGCAGATGGCTATTGAGAATATGCGTTTATTCTCAGAGGATCCAAAGATCAATCCATTGCGCAGTGCCGACGGACATCATCGTGCAATTACGGTGTGCTTCTATTGCCTTGAAACTGTCATGCTGAAGCCTAATCCATTGCAGCTTTATTTTCAGAATCTTGCCTTGATATTTGTTAAACATTGTAAGGAGGAGTTCTTTACATTTTGTTCCTGCAAGGAATGTCTCGAATATCGCGAAACAATTATGGCCATTATGATGGATCAATTTAAGGCTGCCCACATGGTCGTCATGCTGCTCGATGTGCTTATTAAGGCATACAGCCCCATGTTGAAGTAAGTTGGCAACATTCCATTCAATAAATAAATAACATACTCTTATGTTGTATATTTCTATTTTAGAAATGATGCTGCCTATAACAAATTCGAGAAGCTATTGGAGTCCAATAAGCAAATCTATTGGATTACAAGCGGTTTTCTCTACGATAAAAATGCCGAATATCTTGATTTTATTGATGATACTGCGATCTCTGATAATATGATATTAGTGCTATTCAGCGCCATGTAAGTTGATCTAATTGTTTGTACTACGCCTATATATATATATATATATCATATTATCAAATATACATTCCTAATTTGCTTGCAGACTGATGGCCAATAATCCGATGCTGCTGCTACAAATACTCGCCTATAATGTTGAGTGCATTGTTAAGGCATTTTCCGAGGGCATGATCGAAATTGCTCAAAATGTGCAGGAGAACGAGAAGATATCTGCCGAAA
This sequence comes from Drosophila novamexicana, assembly GCF_003285875.2. Classification (NCBI taxonomy): domain Eukaryota; kingdom Metazoa; phylum Arthropoda; class Insecta; order Diptera; family Drosophilidae; genus Drosophila; species Drosophila novamexicana. The sequence continues at coordinate 1,803,416 of NW_020824808.1, read as the reverse complement.
AGATGCTCACATGTAGGTTGCACACAGTTTAATGAAAAAGAGTGATCAAAATATTGTATTTTATTATACCATACTAATTTTAAATCTGAGACCCTTAGGGTTATACAATGGTCAATTTCGTTTCTCATACTCCTGTAAGGAGCATCACCATTTTCCACAAAATGTGCAGCGCTTTGAATGATTCATCTCAACACCATAGGGTAGATAAATTCTTAACCGCCTTAGTCTAATTATTTCTAGGCTATCTGGTAGTCCAAAATCAGTTTCAATTTAGTTTTAGCATAGTTTAAAAAAATTCTGGTGAAAAGTTTATGTGGAATTTGTCTGATCAAACCACTGAATTATACAGATTTCATAAAAATATAAATTAAATGACGATCCTTACATTTTGACAAAAACATATAAACATCATACTACAATATCAAATATCTTCCATTAGAACGATCGATTGAAAGTTAAGTTATATAAACAATGACGTTTTATGGTTAAGATCAGATTACCCAATCATGCATTGCTATTATTTGTTGGTTTTTTTTCAAACATTTGGATTTCGATTAATTCTGTATTATAACCCACTTAATTTATTTTCATTTAGATTTATTGGACGGCTACTCCGATTTGAACTGCATCTCACAGAAGATTTCACTTAGCCTGTTCGCTTTTGAGAACGATTTTCTGCGCAAGTTCAAGCTCTCCTGGGTGCTATTGTGTCAGCGACTCTTTCAGCAACATGTGTTCAATCCGCTGGGCGACACCATGCTCGCATGCATATTATCGCTGAAGGAGGGCGAGGGCTCATCTCAGACATCGGCGCTGATCAAACGCTATATGCTGTTCGATGAGCATATGCACTCCATTGAGCGCCGCTGGACGGACATTTGGATGGAGCTAAACAAGTTCAACTTGTCGCCGACGGAGCACGATCGTCGCATGGGCCTGCTCGATGTGTATAACATATTCGATAAGGTCGTTATGGATGCCACTTCCTTCTCGCTGCCGGATATCAGTGATGATGAGTTCATAGATTTTCAGCGTATTGTTGATCGTCAGCTGGCTTGGAAGAATATAATGGCATTCACCAAGCTCAAATGGCCCGACGGTTTCTACGATCCGCCAAATAAGCTGGTGCACGAGGACCTATGCAAGAAGTGTAATGCAATGCTGGAACACCATAATGAGTGAGTGATTCATCGATAGAACTGCAGCCTTTTCAACTATTAACAAACATTCTATTTTGTTTCAAGGAACTGCAAATGCATTACTTGCTCCATTGCTGGTACACCTCTAATGCCGCGACAAGCCGGCCATTGTGCCAAGTGCACAACACTCGGCATTGTTGAGAAAGACGCCAAGCTGATGAAATCGAAAATTTTGAGCACCTGTACGAGCGATGAGGCCAAACATAATGTGGCTGCTAGCACAAGCGCCGCAGCCGCACAACAGCGTCGCAGCAGCGAACAGCCGAACGAAGCAGCTGCAGCTATCTGTAGAGCTGGGGATGAGCCGAGTGGTGTGACGTTGCGGCGTCAGGAGATGGATACCGCATTGCGCACCACATATCACGTGGCATGGGCTGTTTTTCAGCATTTGGCCACGCGTAAACGCTATCGCTATGATAGCATCGAGCCGCAGTTCTTTTGCGGAGAAAACTGCCGAGTCTCCGCTTGCCAACTGGCACGCAAAATCCTTGCCAATGAACTTTCTCCGCCACTGACCAAGCATCTATTGCGATGCTTTCAGCCGTTGTCATTTTCGCGCGAGGAGCTGCGCACCACGCTGCCATCATTGATGTTCTTTAATCGCAAGCTGGCACCTAGTCCCGCGGAACTGCAGGAGCTCAAGAATCAGCACTATGTCTACAAGACCTACTGGACCTTTGTGCTGTCGATCTATGCCAATTTCTTTGTCAAGTTCAATTCCTCAGCTACGGACTTTAAGCATCTGGAGCTGCTCAAGGGTGATTTGCGCTTGCGTCCAAACAGCGTCGTCGGTGACAAAGACGATGGACGTTTTGAGCAGTTTTTGGCGCAGGTCATTGGGTATGTTACAATTTTTTAAATTGGTCTCCCATATATGACAAATTATTAATAATATTATTTAACATTTCAGCTACTCGCCTTTCAAGATTACGGACGAGTAAGTTTGATTTTACCTAATTTTTTTTTAAAAGATATACTAATTTTGTGGCCATATGTCGAACGCATTAAAGATCGCATCTCCAACAATGTAGGGCCTAAAAATTCCTGATGTGCATCAACAGTTCTTTGGATATGAGTTTCTTAGGGACTGTCGAATCAGTCAGACGCTGAGATAAAGCCAGCTATCCTTAAATAAGATTTTGTCATATATAGTGTGTTTCAAGAACCATTGGTCAAAAATTTAATTTCTGTATTTTGAAAGGTACATCAAACTTTAAAACAAAGACACATTAGACTATATCATGCATCAACCGTATAAACAACCGGTCAAGCATTAGAGTGTTTGTAAGAAACACAAAAACTTATTACTTGATGACATAACATTATAAACATAAACATTAAAAATTGCTGCTGGATTTGAACCGGAGCATGAATTTTCTTAATTTTAATTTAAAAAAAAAACAAATCTTGCAATCAAAGGAGCTTCTGTTAAAAGTGCCAATCTACAAAATATAGTCAATTGTCAGTCTGTTTCAGGCAATTATACACTTGTGATTAATCTATTGCCTTGAATGCAATACACCTCGATATCGCATGATAGTTTTTATTCATATTAAGTGGTTTTTCCTTTGCCCAGCTTCACACTCGGCGACGCCAACATCGAGAAAATGCAATTTGGCGTGGATCATCTGATGAAGCTGCATGACTCGCAAATGATGTAGGTAGCACATGAATCAAAACAAAAGCACTTAAAATAATATTTCGCCTTTTTTGTGCAGCAAACGGGGTAAACCGGATAGCACCACAAGTCTGGCAAACAAGTCAAAGATAAACGAAACGACGCAGACGGGCGCCGGCAACGACTCGAACAACTCCAAGAAATGCAAGGAAAAGATGCGTAAATGTGAGCAGCTCTAATATAATATCAAGAAACAACTTAAGTTATCATTATTTTGTTTTGCGCAGGCTGTGCTGATTACGCGGACATTGGGGAGCCCTGCAAGGAGAACCACTCGAAAAAGCGTGTCAAGAAGGAGTGCAATCATGCGCGCTTCAACGAGACGCGCGATCGCTTGCGTAAGAAACTCACACAGATTGTCAATGATCGGAAGAGCAAGAGTGGCCAGGAAGCGTCGGCGGTGGCCAAACCACTGGTGCCAAAGGTGCAAGCCGTCGAGCCAGCTGCAACTAAAAGGCCGGATCCAGTGACCACACAGCAGCCGCCCACACTCAAGGTGGTTGCCTCGGCGCAGGTGCAGGCGGCCACACGTAAAATGCCCGCTGCAGCAGCGGCAGCAGCTGCTGCTGCCGCCGCGGCGGCACTCAACGAAATTGGCGAGAATATTGAGGATGGCGATAATAGTCTGCTCTGTTTGGACAGTCTCTGCAAGAGCATACAGATGCACACGGATGCCACGGCTAGCGGCAGTGGCAGCAGCAGCGCTGGTAGCTTGCCCGCCGACCTAAGCAATTACAGCAAAGAGGAAATGATGCAGGATTTTGCCGAATTTCTGGGCAGCTATACACGCGAACAGGACCAAAAGCGCTGGATCAATGAGACGCTAAATTTCATTGAAGGCAAACCGCAGCAGCCGCAAACGACAAATCCCAAGAAGGCAGCCAAAAAAGCTAAGCAAAAGCAGCGAAAGGAGGAGGAGAAACGCATCAAGGAGCTGGAGGATTTGCGCAGTCAGTTCCTCGATATCTATTTCAAGGAATTCATTGACAAATATGAAATGAAAACCTTAACGGCTGCTGGCGGCCGCAAACGCGAAAAGAAACGCATTGCCGAACTGGAGGCCAACATTAAGAATCTGCAGCGTGCCAAGGCCAAAGTGGAAACAGTTATCTTGGAGCTTATTGCTACTGTTAAGCAGGCGAACAGCGAATTTAAGTTCTCCTATCTGCCCACCAAGGAGCAGCAACTAGCCAAGCTGGCTCAGCTAGACGAGATTTTAAAGGGTGGTCTTATAAGCACAACAATGGATACATTACCACCACCAGCAGCAGCTGCTGCCACAGCAGCGCATTACCCCAATTTTATCAGCTCAGCCGCGTACTTTCCACCTCACATTGGGTCATCCCACACACCCGTGTGCTATGCCCCACCTCATCCGCAACAACAGCAGCAGCAACACTTGCCGCGTGATGTGATCGCCGCCATGGCGGCCAATGCCATAACCGCTGATCCATCCAAGCGCATCGTCACCATACGTCGCGTACAGCTGCCGCACGCCGGCGGCGAGCAGCAGGTGACCGTTGTGGCGAAGGGCAGCTCGCCGGATGAGGACAAGCTGCTCTATACCTTTGTCAACGGTCACATGGTGGCCTCTGCTGTCCAGCCAATGACAAGGAACCCAGCGCCGGTTGCGCCAGCTGCGGCGCCTATGCCAGAGAAGAGCGCTAAGGCCAAGAAAAAGGAGGCTAAACGGGCAGCCGCAGCGGCTGCGGCAGCAGCAGCAGCCGCCGCCGCCGCTGCTGCTGCTGAACTGGAGGCAAAATCAAAGAATAAAAAACCAAACAAAAAAGCAGCGCCAACAGCAATCGCATCCAGTTCTAGCTCCGGCAGCAGCAGCTCCAAGTCGCAGACGCCGCAAAGCAGCGCCGTCAACACGCGTGAGAACTCTGTATGCAGCATCAAGCCCAAGGCAACGGTAAACAAGAAGACGGCGGCCAAGAATGCCAACAAAAATGTGGTCGAAGTGCCGCCCCCCAAACAAATGCCAGTGCAGGCGCAGGCACAGCCCGAGACGGCGCCGGCGCCGGAGTCTGTTAAAAGACACAAGCGCCTAAAACCACGTCTGGATCAGGGTCAGTTAGATAACAATCCGTTCAAATCTTTGCATGTGCAGGACTCTTCGGATGGTGAGTGGGAAACGGGCAGCGAAGCGGAACAGTATGTGGAGCCGCCTGTGGTTGCACCGCCGCCGCCAGTGAAACCACAAGTCAAGCAAGCCATTGCGCCCAAGCCAGCGGCAGCTATGCCAAATTCCAAGCAAAAGCCGGCGGCGCCCATCAAGAAGCCTAAAGCTGAGGCACCGCCACCTCGTGCGCAGGCACCTCAGCAGCAGCAGCAGCAGTCAAACAAATCGACGACAGCGCCAGCCGCTAATCAGCGCAAGCAAACGTCCCAGCAGCAGCCGCCGCCGGCGCAGGCTAAGAATCAAAGCCAGCGTGCGTCCGAGTCACATCTAAATGGCAGCACGCGCAAGTCTAAATCCAGTCATGGACAAGGACTTACGCAGGCAGCGGACAGAAACGGCCAAGCGGTCAATGGGCATCGCGTGTCGCAATCCCGTGGCGGACGAGGCAGTGGACGCTCTAAGCCAGCAAATGGCAGCCAGCAGTCACAGCAGCATGTGAACAGCAATAGCACCTGCTCCTCGAACGCCGCGGAGGGCGGCGGGCAGAGTTCAAAGCGTTCGCAGCGCGGCAAGCGCGGACATCGTGGTCAGAAACAGGGTAAAATCTTTTACAACTCGCTGAAGATGGCCAGCACTAATTCAAATCTCAATCCGAATCTGATTGCTTTTCCAGAGGATCTCTCGGGCATACCCCATAACATGGGCTATTTCAATCCCAACGAAGTTGCCATACCACCGCCGCTGCCACCGCATGCCGGCAGCTATGCCAGCACGCTGGTCCAACAAATGCAGCATCTGCGCATTGGCAGCGGCTCTTCCAGCAAGCAGCAGCAACAGCAGCAGGCCAATTGCAGCATCATGGATCAGTTGAACCGCGGTGTACAGGTGGAGCATCTTTCACTGCCGCCTGGCATAACGCTAACCAAGGTGGATCCAGCCAAAAGCGAACAATTGCGCCAAAAAAGCGAGTCCATACGGAAGCTATCCAAGCCGTTGTCTGAGCAGCAGCAGCAGCACCACTCGCTGCAGCAACAGCAGCATCAGGCACATCTCATGGGCGGCTACTATGCCGGCAATGCGGCGGGCATGGATACCGCCGGTGGCGTCATAATGGTGGAGGCCAATCCGCGCTTGAATCGCTCTAACTGCCAGCCGCTAAATGCGGCGCCCAATGGCAATAACAATGTGGCAGCTGCAGCTGCTGCCGCCACTGCCAGCGGTAAGTCTTCGCGCCGACGTCGCCGCAACCGTGGCAAGTCGGGCGGCAATGGTGTGGGCGGTGGCGCCGCCCTTGGCAACAAGCAGCAGCGTGCTGGCAACTTAGACAGCCAGCAGGCACAGCAGCACACGCTCAGCCCAGCGCCCATTATGGAGGCGAGTGCTGGTGGTAGCATCATAACGCTTCGTAACCCCATGTTCCATCAGGGAGTCAACAATGGGCCCGTGCCGGGTGCCATGTTGCCCAATCTGAATCCCATTCCGCCAGGTACAGGAACACAATGCTTATGCTCATGCTTAAAAATATAATATTTTTTCGTTTTTATTTTCAGTTCGGGCTTATGGCGCGGGTCTGCCAATTGCCGCACCAATGCCCATGGATCAACCGGCCGCGATTATTAAAAATGAGAACGGCATGTTCACCATACGCAATCCGGCGTTGCATCAGGCTGTCACCAATGGCCTGGCCATGGGTGGTTATCGCCAGTTCGGCAGCAATGTCAACTACTACACGCCACAGGAGGCGGTGGCCGAGGCGGCGCGTGCCACACAGCAGAAGCTATCGTCGCCGCCATTGGTTGTCACACCCGTCGGCAGCGGCGGCGGCGGCGGCAACGCTCCAAATCCATCAACAGCTCCAGCTGCGCCCACCAATTTCTCATACTTTTCCAGTGGCTCAGCCAGTGGCGGCAGCAGCAGCAACAGCAGCAGTGGCGGCGGTGGTGGCATTGTCGACACGCACAACAATATCAGTATTAGCTGCACAAACGTTTCCCTGGGCAGTCCTGGTCGTCTGGTGGGTGATGCGGCCGTCATTGCCCGTCCAAAGCAGGCGCAGAAATGTTTGTCCGCCATTGGTAGCGAGCTGAAGCAGAAGACCAAAGACAACAACTCGTCCGCGTCGAGCCACTGGTCCAGCTTTGGCCAGCCAACAGCATCGGAGTTTGGTGCCGCCGGTCCAGCGGGCTCCACGCTCCAGGAGAAATACCAACAATCGAGCTACTACAATGGCTTCGAGGTGTTCCCCTCGTCTGTGGCAGCTGGTGGCGCCGGGCCTGGTGCTCCTGGTGATTGTCACATGCATCATAATTGTGGCGATGATTCGCCGCCGCCAACCATCACCGGTTTCAATTCCTATCTTGAGGGCATACCAAACACTGGCGTCATACGCTATGACGATGCGGCGTTCCTCAAGAATTTGATACCGGGCCAGCATCTCAACAACGAGGTGCGTTCCTGCGAGCCACTCTGGCCAAGTCAAACGAATATGTTCCGAAAGGATCATGTGCCATTTGAAAAACTATCGCCAACATATTTCTCTTTCTATTCGTCTTAAATGAAGTTCGATATATGTACATTTATATATATATTTAAGTGGGTTTCTTGCTGTGCTATATAAGAGTCAGAGTCTTTTGAGTTTCATCACATATTTATATGCATCAAAAATATTTTGGTGTAATATAATTTTTGAGAGCATTTTAAGAATTGTGATTGTTATATTTTATTTAGTTCCTCCAGTTTTTTATAACAATCAAATTGTGAAAGTTAAGAAAAAAAAATATTTAAAATATTCAGTTCAATTATATCGATTAGTGAAGTTTAAAAATCATATAGAAAACTGTTGAAAATTCTGATTTTTGTTTCATCAATTTTTCGATGTTTTTAAATTCTAATTGGAATGCACAGAAAGAACTTAGCCAATGCGAATAATTTGAGAGCTGAGAAATATTAAAACATTTTATATGCATCAAAAGTATATATTTTAGGCTATAAACTTGCTCTGTAACTTGCGTTCCTTTCTATTAGTCAGAATCGCCGAGCGACCTCATATTTCTCCCGATTTCGATCGTTTGCAGTTCTGATTAGAGTTTTTATGCAACTGATCAAAGATAAGCCGAGGCATAAAAATGTATAACAAAATTCTGAAACATAGAATGTTTGCATCCAGCTTTTCTTCATTCTGATTGGCATATAAAACAATTTAGCCATTGCGATTAATTCGTTTCGATGCGACTTCGATAAATCCTTTATTAATTTGTATACTTTTTCTCACAGGTCTCCATACACAACATATCGGAGTCCAACTTCACGCGCAACAACACATCCCCATCGCCACATCACGTGGAGATAACAACCGTGTTTGGCAATCGCTCGTGCTCCACAAATGCCTACGAGCAACAGCAGTCATCGCAGGCCAGCGCCTGCAACAGCTACTGCGACAATGTGGCCGCCGATTTTGGTAGTGGTAAGTCCCATATTGAATCCTGTCTCAGTTACACACATTACTCAAGTGCACTTTATGCTCTGCAGACTCCAGCCACCTGTTTGTGCAAGGTAATATGCTGACACGTTTACCACAACCGTCCGCGGCGGCGGCACAGGATCCCTTTGGCTATGACTTTGAGCCGGCGCCTGGCTCAAAGCCCGCCAGCGTTGGCAGCGACTTGAATGAATTCTTGCGTCGCAGTCCGCACAGCCAGCGCACGTCCCCCTACAGTCACGACGAGAATGTGGCACTCGAGGCATTTGTGCAGAACATGAGCGCCCTTCAAATAGCAAGCGCCGCGGCTAGCGATGCGGAACAGTGCGCGCGTCTAAATGGAGCAGCAGCCGCTGCGGGAGATGCGGCCGTAGCAGATGCAACAGCGGGTGGCGGTGGAGTTGGTGCTACTTGGTGGTAAAGTGGCAATGACCATGACAACTGTTGCTTCAATGTCAACAATACAAACACAAACACACACACACAAACATCGTTCACATACATCCGCGCGCCCGTGTTGGCCAACATAACGCAAACATTTCATTGATAAGGCGAAAACAAAAAGAAAACAAAAAAATACCCTTTGAAATCATTAAAAATGGCTTAGATGTCAATTGCGATGTTTCAGAAAGCAAAAAATACAAATAAAAGCAAATTAAATTAAATGGAACTCGATTTTCGGCTTTATTCTTCATACAATTTGCTGCTAAAAATTATAATTATAAAACTTGAATTTCAGCTACAAAATCCAACGCAACTAAATAAGCCTAGACAAAATACTTTTTGTTTTCATTGTGTTTTTAATTCTCAAAGATGAGCGAACCGGAGGCGTAGCTAACACTGGAATCCTCCATGTCCAGGCACTGGCTGCTCTGCGCGTACTTGAGAAATTTAAAGCTCATATTTTTAAATCCCTGATCCTGCAGGGCTTTAATAGCGCCTAGCATAACGCCAATAGGATGACGTCCGCATATCGTATTATTATATTTGCGCAAGTACTCTGTAAACGCTGCCGGGCTAAGCTTCTCGATGATGTCCATACCCTGCTTGTCCAGCTGCTCGATGCACTTGTGTATAGGACCGCAGGAGCGATCATAGTATGTGTAACTGAAACGTTGGCCCCAATGGCAAAAATCGGAAGATATCACAAATAGATTCGTTGGATCCATAAAATAATTGGCCAACAGGCTGCCATACTGTGCCTCCTGCTCGGGATTCAGTGAACCGACAATTATAGGCACAATGGTGAACTGGTCCTTAAAGCTGAAAGTGTTTGAAAGAAAATATATAAAATGTATTGAAAATTTGATTTTATATTAAAATGGGCAGCTGCTACTTACTCCTCCATTACTTTGGCTATGTAAGGCAAATGCATTTCTATGGAGTGCTCATCCTCGTCAGATTTCATGTCCATCCAGGAGAACTGACCCGTCTTTTCCAGCTCGGCATTGACTGCAATTGTTGTTAATACAATGTATTAAATAATATTAATATAAATCAAACTACTTTCAGATCTCGCACCTTGCGTATCAATTTTGAGATCATATAATGGTGTCCTACACTTTTTCGCTACCGATAGGGCACAGCCGCGTAGTCGTACATGATGCGATGGACCCAATATGAATATGCGTTTACTGCAGAAATCAAGAAAGGCATCAGCTCAGTGGCATATGCATTCTGTCTGGCTTAGATTCCACTTACACGACAACGGGGCTCACTTGGCGATAGGCAAATGCACCGCAGGCACCACAATAAGCATAGCCGGCATGTCTAAAACATTAATTAATATATACAAAAAACTGAGATGCCAATTCGGTTAGTCAATCAGACTTACGGTGCAATAATGGCACGCGCCGGTCCATGCGACAAGTCTGCAGCACCCAGCCAGCGATCCAATTGCCTGGAGAGATCCGAGCCTGCAAAATATAATAAATAAAGGTAGACTCATTATATATCACTATATTAAATCTTTTTTAACGGCTCAGCAGTATCGTTAGGCAAGGGTAATTTTTCGATTAGCCTAGGGAAATTCACTAGGGATAGTTGAAAAATGTAACAATCTTTTTTAATCTAAAGTAATCATTTGTTTATTCAATCGTTTCTTACTATTAAGACTAAAGCTGGGACCATTTGAAAAAATTGTGGATTTTTTTAGAATGCGTTCGGGATATTGTGGAGTGTTGGAAATTTCGACCACCGTTTTAGGGATAGTGATATATGGAAAATTCCTTAATTAATTTAAATATGTGTACATTACAGTTCAAGCTAGCTTCATTTGATTTAGGGAAATTCGAGATCTGTTTTTAATATGAGGTTTAAAAATCATTGATTGATTTATCTGCATTCAACATACGGATTAAGTATAGGTATATAAGTGTAATTTCTTCTTTTTAGTTTTATTCGGCATTGATTTGTATTTAAATTTATATTTAGATTAAAGCGGAAATTGGTTTCAATTAAAATTAGAAATATATTCGAGTTATTTCAATTAAAACTCAGGGGATATTAAATGGTTATGCATGTCGGAACTCAGTAAGCCCGGGGTTGCCTAGAAACATAACAAACAAGTTTCCTTGTATACATATTTCAAATTTCAGTTTTGATTAAACTGCGCTAACAATATACACGAAAATCATAATATTAAATTATATTCATATTATATTGTATTCAAATTTAAGTTGCTCGCAAATATGGATAAAGCTAAACAAAGCGATGAGCTATTACTTCGTATACGAAATGAGCTGACAGCCATTCTGGAGGAAAAGTGAGTACCACATATAAGATATATATGTATTACAAATAGATCAACCTTTATGTTGATTCCAGTAATAGCAACGATCCGAAGCGCAGGATTTCATACGAGGATCTTATGAAACCTACACCGCTGCCCTCTTTGGAGCCTAGCAAAAACAAAAAGAAAAAGACTTCGAGTAAATTGCAAATATATCATAATCCTCAATCGCATCGCCAGTCAATTGGTGGCAAATCGATTACCATGAAGCCATCGAATGCACGCCTGAGCGCTGGCCAGAAACCGTCTAGCGAAGAGTTGTCATCATCAACATCGATTGGTACATCGAGTGCTACATCGTTCCGAGACATGCTGCCCACCTTGGACCACAGTTTAACTGCGGAGTTTCTGGAGTCTCAGAGTGCTAAGTCCATAGATGAGGATATGCAGAAAATGCAGCTGGAATTGGGCAAAAGCTATGAATTGTTTCAGGACATTGGTGAGAAATTTGAAGCAATCAATTTTAGTGGTCTCAAGTCACGCATACGCAACTTAAATTTAAATAATATGCCAAGTGATATCGGCAAAGCCACAACTAACGAGCTACAGAAAATGTTCGAGTCCAGGTTCGTCCAGAATCGTTTGGACAAGTTAACCGCAAATGTAGTAGACGATTTTCGCCGTCATCCCGGCGAATTTGGCGATATACCCGAACTGAGCAAATTCTTCCAGGCCTGCTCACAACTGGAGCACGGTCTGGACACCCTGAAGCAACAGCGCAAGCGCACCAACGAGCTGGAGAAGCGTATGTGTTGGGCCACTGAGATCGCCTACGATCGCATGGCGGAAATTCGCAATTCAGTGGGCGACAAGCCGGAATCTAATTTCTAGGCAGGTTTCACATTTTAACAATAACATTGTTCAGATAGTAAAGATATATCTAGAACGGTAAAGCTTGTAATAGCTGGAATAAATATATCTTGTGAAGAACATACATTTTACCGATAAATAGTACCGAGTAGTTCGATTCAGCAACAAGCATACAAAGCTATGCCAAAATTTCTATCCAATATAAAATGAGAAAATAATATTCTTTTAAAGATTACAAATAGAAAATCTTTCCATTTTCTGCATTGTGCTTAGCCTGCAAAAGTGGGCTTGGAAAATAATAATAAAACTTATTTGATTTCTCAAGCATTTTGTAAATCAATTTAAGCCAGTCTCTTATAACCTATGCAACTCATCCAATTTTTTTCTATTATATTGCTTGAAGAACAAAAGGGTCAAAGACATCGATATAAAATAATTTGTTTTGTTACCGGAATCTGTGTACCAGCTTCCTGCGTGCGTTGCTCTCCTGACGGACATGTTGATTTTGGTGCTGTGCGTAAAATAAGCCTTCGAAAATAATTTTTGTTAAGCCAAATTAATTAATTTTCCACGCCCGCACTTGTCTTTGTGCCTCTTCGTTTTATGCAAAAGTCACGGAACACAAATACAAATGCAATGTGCATTCTTTGACATCGAAAGCAAGTACTTATGTACTTATCGTTATCGATACCCGCGCCAGTATCGTCCAAACCCAACGCAAGTCGCATCAAGCGTTGCGCGTTTGTTAGTCGGTCTTACTTTAATATTTAAAGTTTAAATAGCGCCGAAAACATTTTCGTGTCCAATTAGTGTGAGTGTAAAAGGAATATGTTAACATTTTGGATTAATTAATGTGTCAGAGCAATTTTTATGTGGTCATTTGGCATTGCGTTCGCATCTGAGTGTGCACTAGAGCGTAAACATGAGAATGGTTGTTATGCGCTAAGAAGAAGCATAAAAGAGAATATATTTTGTGCAAGTGGATGGAAAAGAAAAATTTTGTAGTTAACAGTGCAATTCGAAATAAATCGTACAAAAAGAGTACGCAATATATTGTCAGGTGTGTTAAATAAGATCCAATATCAGTGTTCATATACATTTACATATATTATTAGTAATACGCGGCAAATGAGTAGCATCGCGGCAATGAGTAGCATCGCGTCATTGCTGTACTAAAACTAAAAATTGCCGTATTCGTATTCCGCCATTTTGAAAGCTGCGAGTCAAAAGTGGAATTTGGACGCGTTGCTGGTAAAAAAAATTGTTGAAAAATATATAAAAAGTACACCGATTTTATGAAAAATGCATGGAATTTGTTAACAAAGCTAGCCGGCAAATGTTTGTCTATGAATTGTGCGTTTGGCAATGTGTTTAGCACGTGAATTTTGTGCAATTACAAAATCGCAAAAACGCGAGAGCCGCGGCCGCCACCGTCGCTGCCGCCGCCACCACAATGAAGAAAAACGAAATGAAAAATATATAAAAAATGAAAAACTAGTGCGCTGTTGCTGCAGCAAATTTAATAACAAAAATATTTTGTATCTATACGCATTTTGTGCGGGTTGTACATCGTCACTTAATCTTTAATATGGATAAATGTATGCTTCTTCTTTTTGTTTTCGGCCAGCGTGTGTATGCTTATGAGTCTCTCTATAAGTGTGTGCGCGATAAACGTGTACAAGAAAAAAATTTAAACGTGCCGAATTTCGTTTGAATTTTTAAAGCCGATGTACACGCGCTTATATATATGTTTACTTATATATATATATATTAAGTAGCGCTGCTAAGTAAGCCAGTGTGTATAAGAGTGTGTGTTTATGCGAAAAAGCGAGTGATAGCAATAAATAATATTTTATTGTTGCCAGTACGCAAAACATAAATAAATTGTGCAATAATGTTTGCCATACAACGCGCGCGCACAAACACACGCAATATTTACACCAATTTTTGCATGTGTCAGTGTGAGTGTACTTGTTTGCGTGTGTGTGTTGATTTTTGCCCGATGCCGAATGACAATATACACGCAAGGTTCACTGCGCAACGCCCCTGTACCTTTCAAATCCACCACTCCCCCGCCCCACACTTGTGCAACGTGCTGCCTAACGCCGATGCTGCTGCTATGTCTCATCGTTGTTATTTTGCCGCCGCCACAGTTTTGTTCGAGTGAACAAACAAACCAGCGGAGCAAGCGAGAGAGAGCTAGCGGACCTAAAGTCAGCCAAGCCGTGAGGTCTCCGCCAGCCCTTCCAGTAAGCGAATGACATATTTCAACAGCATTTCTGTTGCTGTTTGCTGCGCCGCGTCGGGTCGCGCCGAGCTGCGTTTGTTTGTTAAGCCCAAAGAGTTTCGAATCCTTTAAAGGGTGAAAGTGTATAAATTTTCACTGTACTTGAAAGTTCGTGCAAATCGTGTGAGCGAGACGAAAGCTTTGAACACTTTAAAAACCCGTTAAAGCTTCTTGCTCTCTGAGAACGGGTGCGCATTAAAGTTTCTGTTTCTGTTCCCCTTTCGAAATGGTCTGGTCAGCCCGTTTTGTTCTATAAATAAATACCGCCTGCCGTTTCATTGTGACTTTGTTCCCAGTGGCCTGCAACACCGCCACCGCCTGCATATTGATTGAAAAAAAAATAAATAAATAAAAACTTTTGCACTCTACACTCGTCTGATAGTCATATGGGTATTGGTAGTGGAGGTATCGATGCTAGTCCCGTTGGTCTGTGTATATGCACATTGTTTTTGTTTTGCAATTTATGCATACATAAATAAATAAATAGCTACAATGCGCGCACGTAAAAAAGAGTTTATAAAATGTTGCTGCTGTCGATGTCCATAAATATTTTACTCACACACACACAGTTGGAAACCCATTGCTATGTTGCCCTACCCCCCCCCTCAACCTTACCCTTGTAGGCCAATGAAATTGGCGCTTGTTTCTAGTTTTATTACATTTTTTCGCTTGTCATGTTTTCCATCGTTGTTTCGTTCTGGCGCCCCTGCTGTACCCGTCCGCGCACACATACATACAGATACATTTTTGTTCGCCTGTCTGCGCTGTGTAATCATATATATGTATATATTTTTTTTGTTGGCACCGCCTGCCCCTATCCAGTTTGTGTCTATTTCGCATTTTGCATTGTTATGAATTTTCTCTTTCTCTAACGATCATGATTTTTATTTATTTTTTGGTTAGGCAAGTGGCAGACTAGACAAACTCGAGAATTATCTTGGGTTTTCTTCTTTCTTGTACATATATATAAAAATATATTGTCCATTAATTTTGAACCTGAAAAATGCCACTCGAAAATTTTCCTTTGGCCCACTCAAATAAAGAACAATAAAGGTTTATTGTGTGCAGTTATGTGTGTGTAGTTATCTGCTATCAATGTGCATGCAGTCGTGCTCTCCTTTCTACCCATCCCCAGCCCCGTTACAGCTATCGTGCGCTTATCATTTTGTGTTTGTCGTTCATTACCGTTTGTTTGTTGCTGGCTGCCAATGCCTAAAAAAAGCAAAGAAAAGCAGACCACACACCTGCGACAGGAATTTCACACATTGAAAATTGCAAAACAAAGAGCACTAAAATAGACCGCAATCGCTTAAACTGTATTTCCTATGAAACAAATTTAAATATAAATACAGTGAAAGCTTTCTTAAGCAGACACACACAGTTCAAAGAAATAAAGGCCTTAAAGATAGAAATAACAGTAAAACAGGAAATACTCCTCTAATAATATTTTTTTCAAAATAATACATTCCTATTTGTGCTGTCTTAAAAATAGTTGGATTAGATATCTGAGCACAGATTGACAATAAATAGTGTTATTAATTGCAGACGGCCTCTAAAATAGCCCGAATTTAGCGGGAAAATAGCTGAATTGGCAACACTGGTAGCGGGTGCTGTCCATTAGTAAAGCTTTAACTGTACATCTGTATGTATGCACGAAACATTTAAAATAAATGTGCAAACATTTCTTGCTATTGCAATGTGTGTGAGGGGTTGGAGAGGGGGCTTGCTTGTACTGCCTCGCTGGCTGCTTTGTATCATCGATCGATCTGTGGCCAAATTCACTGACGCGCTTTTAGTCTAAATAAAAACATATAAATCAACGCAATACACAATTTGATTGTTGTGCCAAATGGTTTTTAGCAGCAGCAGCTGGCCAAAAGCTAAAAGCGTGCGAGCGAATATAAATTGTTTTGACCAGAGTGACTTGCAATGCTTGCAGTTTTTTTTTTGTGTAA
Organism: Drosophila novamexicana; assembly: GCF_003285875.2. Lineage (NCBI taxonomy): Eukaryota > Metazoa > Arthropoda > Insecta > Diptera > Drosophilidae > Drosophila > Drosophila novamexicana. Next base: position 1,787,093 of record NW_020824808.1, on the reverse strand, counting down.
ACTCTTTGTTTTTTTTTTATTTACGTCATTCAATCTAAACACAAAGAACTGTTTATTACACACAGCAACATACATGCAGACAGTAAAAACAAAAGAAGCTAGCATTTATGCAAAATGCAAAAAAGCACAACAGAAAGCTTTGCTTAAAACGGATCGACAGCAGCTCTGCCGGCTTCAATGCTAATTCATTAGCAAGCCGAAGTAAAAAGCGCGCCAAATGCGACGTCACGGAACGAAACCGTTAATTCAAAGAAAAAACAAGTTAAGAGCAAGCGAGAGCAAAAAAGATAAAACTTTTGCAGTCGCACTGGCAAATGCAATCAAGTCACTGGGTACAGTACAACTTCACTGAAATAATATATTAACATGAAAAACTGCCTTGGCTAAAATGTTTATCAAAAATAGTTAAATTTTTCTTTATTGATTTAAAGCCAACACTGGCAGACTGTAATGGTGGTAAAGTGCATCATGTTGTAATTTGTTTGTCTGTTTTGCAGGTCCTTATCCCCCCAGACCTGACCCCGACTTGAGCGGAAAGCACACACAACTCGTGCTTTCCTATCTCTCACACACTTACACTCGCACTCATTCTCTTTTTGTGTCTCTGTCTCTTTCCCGCTCTCTCCCTCTCTTTCGCACTGCTTGTTCTACGTATGACTGTTGACTGTTGCAATGGCGTCATCAGCATCAGCGCTTTAAAAAGTTTTTGCCTGCCCCAAGACTCACACTAACACGAAGAATTGAATTATACGTAATTGTGTGTGTATGGATGTGTCTGTAGAGTGTACAAATGCGCATGACTTGTAAATATGTATATTGAAACGTGTTCCTTACACACATACACACGCACACACACACACAGTCGACTCGCATTGACTTGTCGGCTCGAGCCAATGCTTCGTTTTCGTTATTATGGCATTAAGCCAACAAACAATTTAAGCCAACATGAGTTTTTCCTGCCTGAAAAATTGTGGCAAAAAGAAAGACAAAAACAAATGTGCTCTATTCTAGGCTGCCTGACTAAGAAATACCCTGTACGCACGCACGTGTATACCAAATATCAAAGCTTAAACGTTAGACATGACTTATTCTTTTCTTTATTAAAGTAATTGTTTTTAATCTGTTTATGATAACAAGAAAGTACATATCAATTTATGTAACTTTGGCTCATTGTCGAGAAAACTATAACAAATTTAGAAATTTACAGAATATATAGATAAATGAACTGTCAACCAGGTAGACAGATATTTTTAGAGCAAATATGTTAATTAACAATAATTTTAGTTAAGCAATGTCTCTCCACCTGTTAAATACATTTGCACCACAATAATACACCCATTATCAATAGATACAGGGAATTAAAACAGACACACACACACACACACATTGAAAGTGTACTTTTGCTGCTTACTGTTGGGGCTGTTATCGTGTGTCGCTGGGTTGATAAACCGGTTTACTGTCTTGGCTTGGTTTGGCTAAAAAATGAAATAAAGAGATACAATACACCAATCGCCATCGCAGTTTGTGTGTTCTTAGTTCAACTTTTTGCTTGCTGCTGTTAGACAGCCGGCGGCTGTTGCGGCTGCTCAGCTCAGGTAGCAACAACAACAACAACAGCAACAAAAAGAACAACAATAGTTCAGCAGTGAAATGTATCTGCTAGATACGCGGCCAACATTTACTGTACACTCATCTGCGGCGCTTGAGTTTGTGATTTATGTATAATTGTCTGTGATTTACTGTTTGTGTGTATTCATTTTGATATACCAATGCGGCTGTGTGCGTGCGTGTGTATACACACACAAACACACACACATCAACAGGTTTTTTTCTTTTCGACTTTCTCAACTGCGTGGGCGCATGAACACGTTGCTGCATCCTGTGGCAGTCGCACAGAAGTTGCTGCCACTAGTTTTTTTGGTTCACTTGTAAAACTGGTTTTTGGCGCGCTTTCAAATATGTTTTGACTCGGTCTGCGGCTTCCTTTCACTGTTAAATTGTGTTGCCACACAAATTTCGTTCGAAAAATATATAATTCAACTTAATTGCTCGCGAAAAAAAAAATGAAAAAACCACGCGCAATCTTAAGAAATAATCGCAAATGTCTCGAAATTTGTTTTAAAAATAAACAAAGCATAGCCATAGCTCTGCTTGGGTGAATGTTCGATAGGGAATAGTCGGGAGGAGGCGTGTGTGTGTATGGCATATACCACACACATATATCACATACTATATGTATATATGTCATAATTGCGTCGCGTATTTTATTTTTCGTGTTAGCCACATTTGTTATTATCTGAGCATCTGTGCAATTCTATTTTCTCTGTTTATACCCTGAACTCATTAAAAATGGGTATAAGGGTATATTGTATTTGTGCAAAATCCAAATGTATGTAACAGGCAGAAGGAAGCATCTCCGACCCCATAAAGTATATATATTCTTGATCAGCATCAATAGCCGAGTCGATCTAGCCATGTCCGTCTGTCTGTCCGTCCGTCCGTCCGTATGTATGAACGTAAGGATCTCAGAACCTATAAGAGCTAGAGACTTGAAATTTTAGATGTAGATGCTCCTAGCTCCCGCGCAGATCGAGTTTGTTTCCGATAATCGATAACTTAATCCGTTTCCAAGCAATCGATAAAAATCTATATCGATATCCTGTTTTTTGGGCAATTTTGGTAAATAATAAGAGCTAGAGTCACCAAACTTGACATAAAGCTTCTAAAATGGAATATATATATATATTTGATGTTGGAAGAAGAGGGTTCAGGGTATCCCCTAGTCGCGAGCTCCCGACTAGAACCTCTCACTTGTTCTGCTTGACATTGCTATTAATATGATTATGGTTATTATTGTGCTGGTATGTGGTTGTACAGTGGTCCATCGCTAAGTGGAATACTTTGCTAAAATTGAATTTCTACTAGCTCTACCTTCCATACAAAACTAATGATTAAGAAAGAAGCCGGCGTCGTTCGCTTATCGGGGCCTCGAACCCTAAACCTCGTGGCTAGAATTGAAAACTGCTGCTTATTTGAACAGGCGACCTCTCGCTTATTAGTTCGACGCGCAGATACCAATCCTGTTGATGTTACTCAGTCAGTCAGGATAAACTCTTGTTTGTATATTGATTAATAATTCATATTTGTAAGCGCTATGAATCGTGTTGTCTGTATGAATCTCATTTGCAAGCCCTTTAACGCATTCTTATTTCTGTAATTTCCCATTCACGAGAGACATCTGTATTCAGTTCTGTTCAGTTTTGTTGAGTCGAGTCAATTGGCTTTATACGTGATGTGGCAGCCCCATTTGTCTGGTCTGTGCATTTTATGTGTTGCGACACACTAAAGTATCTACACTTGATGGCTTATCAATTATTTTTAAATGTGTTTACCACTCACAGATGTGAATAGTCGTGCTTTATTTGTCTCATAATCATGTATCAGCAAACTCTTAATTGCACCAATTTTTAGCATTTATTGCCATTGATTATGAAATCAAAATTCTTGAGAAATTCAAAAGAAAGATCAAAGATATTGATTTATTTGGTAGAAAAGTCGCCCGGATAATTTGATTCGAACTTCTAGAAATATTCCTTAATTTGTATTTCGTGCTTCAAATTGAAGCGACCTTGCCAATTAAAAATATTATTATATTCGCACCTGGCTTAACACAAAATACTCGATCGCATTGTCGTTTCGCTTATCACGCTCCGGGCTGTGCCAGATACAACGACATTTTTCTATCCTGTTCTATTGCGTTTGATAAGATACGGAAAAAAGAACACGTCAACTAATCCAAAAATCAAATACAATAGAGCAATACCTGAATTGCTGTTGCGGTTGTTACTTGTTGTTACTGTGCCTTGTTGTCCGTCTAATCAAAGCAAACGATGTTGATAAGCGCACACTGGGAACCTCAAGGAACCCATGGAACAAGGGGGCAATGCCATACACACTATATCATGATGTTAATGTGACGATAGCAGCAGCTGCTCGTCCAACAACAACATTCTTTCATACACGAACAATAACATGAGACATACTGCTGACCCAGGCCGTAGCGTTAAATTTCTATGTTCTTGCAGCCCCCTCCCATCGAGCAGCTGGCGGCAGTCAGTGGACTGTGATTGGAATTGGTAAGAGGAGGGGGGTTTTGTTGAGGCAGAGGAGCGTACGTTGCAATCAAATAGTATCTTTATCGCTGACGATTGCGAAATCCAGGCGAAACTTGTCATCGGTGAATATTGTGCTGACACTAGCGCGATTTGTTAGCGATTCGTAAGCGATTTGTTGTTTGTACTTTGACATCAGATTTCATGTTTTTCCATTTAATTTGCAAATTGTATTAATGTGTCTCTATGTCTGTGTTTGTTTTATTTTTTCTGGTATATGTAATAAATTCTCTTTCTTTAATTTTGTAATTGCAGGATTCTCGATTTCAATATGAAGCGCCAAAAATGATTGCAATGTGTGAATCGTCGTCTTGAAAAGGTTTTGTTTCCGTTGATTGAAATTAAAGCAACTGCAACACGCAACGAAGAAGCAATTGCGGCACAAAAACAAAATAAACAGACACAACACACAACAACAACAACAATAAGAATTAAAGTTTTAAGCAAAGAGATTTATTTCTTATATATATATATATAAATAGCATACAAACAAAAAGTAGTATCCACAATAAAAACAACAAATTTAATATGGATAAAAATCTTATGATGCCGAAGCGTTCGCGCATAGATGTTAAAGGCAGCTTTGCCAATGGTCCGCTGCAGGCGCGACCGTTGGTGGCGCTGCTGGATGGACGCGATTGTTCAATTGAGATGCCCATACTAAAGGATGTGGCTACAGTGGCCTTCTGCGATGCACAGAGCACATCCGAAATACACGAGAAGGTGAGCAGTAAAAGAGTTTTTAACACACAATCAACAACAGGCAAAATAATTATTATTGTATTGTTTCCAGGTGCTAAACGAAGCAGTTGGCGCCTTAATGTGGCACACCATCATCTTGACCAAGGAGGATCTTGAGAAATTCAAAGCTTTACGCATCATTGTGCGCATTGGCAGCGGCACAGATAACATTGATGTTAAAGCCGCTGGCGAATTAGGCATTGCAGTATGCAATGTGCCCGGCTACGGTGTCGAGGAGGTGGCAGACACAACAATGTGCTTGATATTGAACCTATATAGGCGCACCTATTGGCTGGCGAATATGGTGCGAGAGGGCAAAAAGTTTACGGGTCCCGAACAAGTGCGAGAGGCGGCACATGTAAGTGCAAGGCAAAACGAAACCATCTTTATATATGTATATTAATATTTACATGACCGTAATGTTTGCAAATCTTTCCAATAGGGCTGCGCACGCATACGTGGCGATACTTTAGGCTTAGTTGGTTTAGGTCGCATTGGCAGCGCTGTAGCGTTGAGAGCAAAAGCATTTGGCTTCAATGTTATATTCTACGATCCCTACCTACCCGATGGCATTGACAAATCTCTCGGCCTCACACGCGTCTACACGCTCCAGGATCTGCTATTCCAGTCCGACTGCGTCTCACTGCATTGCACGCTCAACGAGCACAATCATCATTTAATCAATGAATTCACAATTAAACAGGTATTTAATCGAAGCATTCCATTTCTATATATTTAGCAATCAATTAATAAATCTCCATTTAGATGCGACCTGGTGCATTTCTGGTGAACACCGCCCGCGGCGGTCTGGTCGATGATGAGACCTTGGCGTTGGCACTGAAACAGGGTCGGATAAGAGCAGCCGCATTGGACGTGCACGAGAACGAACCATACAATGTATTTCAAGTAAGAGATTGTTGTAAAACGAAACATTTTACGCAATCTGAGACGACGCCCCCGCCACGCTAGATATGTTTAATACTAAACAAAATTATTTTCCGATTCGGCTTGCAGGGCGCACTGAAAGATGCTCCAAATCTGATTTGTACACCACACGCCGCCTTCTTCAGCGATGCATCCGCAACGGAGCTGCGCGAAATGGCAGCCACCGAAATACGACGAGCGATTGTCGGCAATATTCCAGAAGTGCTGAGGAATTGCGTTAACAAGGAGTACTTCATGCGCACGCCGCCAACCACTGCGGCCGGAGGCGTTGCGGCGGCTGTTTATCCCGAAGGTAAACTACAAATGATATCAAATCAAGAAAAGTAGTAGGAGGCTTAAACAGATGCCAGGGAGAGAGCGTTACAAACAACATAACAAAAAGAAAAAAGAAAAAAACATTAAAAACAAAAAACCAGAAACAGTAACAGAAATCAGAAATCGTTTAAACAATCACAACCACGCACAACCACACACATTAACACACACACACACACGTGCGCACATTTATGTAGCGAGCGTCTACATATATACATACTTCTATTCTTCTGATTCATTTCAAAGCACACATACATATAAATACATATATAGAAAGTGAGAAAGGCGCGTTGAACCAAGATTTCAAGAGCGCCCGCTAAAGTTGATATATAAGTTAAACAGTTTAAGCTATATAAATATATATATATACATATATATATATATATATATATATATATATAGATATTTAGCAGTGGCTTAGGGCCGCAACACGAACATGAATAGTGGATGTTGATGAGTAGAAGGTTTAGAGCGCGACCGATGTTGGGTAAAGATTTATGAATGATTATACATATGCATATATTTATATAGCCAGATATGTGCATTATAAGCGATACAAACTGCAAACTGCTTAGCAATGTAACGACTTTTTCGTACTAACTCAAAGATACATTCAAAAATATACCATACGAAGGAATTGGTCTTAGGGACTGATACAGTTGGGTCTCATGCAGAAGAGCGACCAGATTTTGGGAATTTATTTTACTTTCGTTTCTTTTTTTAGTCCCTTTATTTTTTACAAAGTCCAAACTATCTTAAATAATTTTGTTAAAGCACAGTGTATTCAACATGGTTTTATTTAGGATTTGAATGCTATATATTTATTGAAAAAGTCTTTGTTTGTCCTCTCAAAAATAAACTTGGTCCAGACTTCGAAAGTTGTCAGCGTTTCTAGCAAGCCTAAACCCGTAATTTCTTTGTAGATTGTTCAAAAGCAATCTATGCGTATTTAGATATGTATGTATGTATGTTTGTATATATGTTTACATATGTATACATAACTCATAATTACTTACAGCAAAAAGGTGAAAGTAAACAATTTGATGGATTGTTGTTGTTAATTGTTTTGAGACCCTGCCTCACACATTTAAAATAACTAACGATCTATAAAAAAATATAATAAAATAAAATAAAACTCAACAGATAAATTATTAGAAAACCAATGTAAGAGATTTTGTTCAAGCACACATATTTATATATACATATATCGTATTATACGTTGTAATATTTACTAACTAACCAAGCGAGAGAAAATTTAATATTATATATCTGTAGCTTCCAAATGCCTCCAAGTTTTGTAGTTATCAAGCGAAAGCGTATTATTTATAAGAATCCACTGATTTTGCGCCATAAATTACTGACTTTCTTTAAGATATATAGATATATATATATGCGAAACAAATTGAACATTTGTAAAAATTATGCGTTTCACGATTATTTTTTGCTCAAAACACTGCTCTATAAAATGCAAAATGATCTCATCATCCGTGTTTATTTTCGCCTTGCGTAAAGATCTTTAGTATGCTGACACCAGAACGGAAGTAATTGTTTAAATACCTTCACAAACATATGCAGACAAGAATTATAAAAACTACAACACGGCGCGTTAACATAAACAACATCTATAAATAAATATAAAAAAGAGAGAACATTAAAAGTAATATTAATTCATAGTCTATGTACATTTAAACATAACAGAAATTATATTAAAACAAAGCAAATTACAAAAAAAAATACTATTAAAAAATTAGATTTACATAATTGAGGAGAAAATAAGATATAAAAAAAACAGCACATTATGATCAACCGAGTAGTCGGTATATCTAAGAATTGTTAGCGTGTAAAATGTAATATTTACAAAAAAAAAAACAAAAAAAAAAACGGCGCAAAGTATCATTTTGTAAAATTTTTGCAACTTTAGTTAATAATTAAACAATTAATGCAATTGACGCCAACTTTTTTAAAATTATTAATTTTCGCTCAAGACCAATATCAGCATAATTTACAAAATATTCCTTAAATAAAAAAGAAAGAAAGAACAAGAAAATATTCACTTTCATAAGAAACGCATCAAGTTTTTTGTTTTTGTTTTTTCATTATGTATTCTGTTTGGTTTAAAGCAATAAAAATTTGTTAAATTTCAAGCACATAACATATACGCATAGAAACACACAAATATTAATATATATATAAATATTTATATATATGTATATATAAATATATATATATATATAGCTACACATACGCACAAACTGAAGCCTAGACACACACCCCAACACACACACATCTTTAACACACACGATCCTACGAGTATATATAACAAGCTGCTACAAAATGAAAATGAGCAAAAGAAAGAAATTAATAATAATAAGCGTAAAAGTAAAAGTAAAGAGACAAAAAGAATAAAATACTGTTATTTTGTAATGTATAAAAATATTTTTAATAACTGTGAAAGCTAAATAAAATTAAACAAGAAACAAACAAAAAATACAATTGATAAAAACAGAGCAAGTTAATTTCAAAAAAAGAAAAAAACCTTTCCAGAAAACAAAAACGCAAAAAATCTAAAAACAAATAACAAAAAAAAAAAAAAAAAACAAAGAAAAAATAACAAATAAAAGAAAAACTTTAAAGAACCAACTATTGTTGCTTTTGTGTGGCGCATTATTGCAAAATTGTTTAAAAAGTATAATTATATGATTTTAATTAATTTTTTAAATAATTTATGTTTAATTATTTTCTATTCAATGGGATGATGGCATCATTGAGTGCAGAGCAGAGCAAGCTTTATATTTAATCGAAAAACTATTTATAGTATATAGACTTAAAAATGTAGTAAGTGTTCTCTGTTGCGTAAATCGAAAGTCAGTAATTTATGAGCGTTGTCGGCCCACGGAATTGATAGCCTATTTGTATTTGTATAACTTAAGGCAAGGCAAACATCGCATCCATATTTGATTAGGGATTTAAGTTGTTTAGGCGCCTGTTCTGAACTCATTCGCATCATATCAGGTCCTTTCAGATTGACTGCTTTTTATAAGAAGTCAATTCTCCTTCCCATTCGCTACTTTAGCCACTTCTTAGACCACACGCAGCCACCACTCTATAATTGAAACTACCCTACATTAAACTCCCACTTTCCCAAATGAAAAAAAAAACGAAAGAAAGCAAACAAGATAAACAGCAACATATTATTAACTTTACCTAAATACCAAAAATACAAACAAAATCGAAATACAAAACAGGATTAAATGGCGGCTATTATACAGGCGCACTGCATCATCGGGCACACAGCACCACACCGCACGATGGTCCCCACAGTACAACAAATCTGGGCAGCAGCAGCAGCGGCGGCGGCACAACCAGCGCTGCTTTGATACCGCCACCGGCCGCTGGCAGCAACACTGTGGCAGCAGCTGCTGTCGCTGTGGCCGCCGCAGCGGCAGCGGCTGCTGCGCTCCTGCCCTCGCCGGTACCGCCACCGAATGCAGCAGCTGTGCCAACGGTGCCACATTTGTCGCCCCAAGTTGGTGGATTGCCGCTCGGAATTGTGAGTAGCCAATCGGTAGGTACCCCCCTCGCCCACCAGCAACAGTGAGTGTTGTATGTGTGTGTGTGTGTGCGTGCGTGCGTGCGTGCGTGTGTGTTGTGTGTGCGCGCGCGAAATATGTGTGTACCCGTGTACTGTGTGTGGTAATCCAATGTGTGTGCCTGTGCGTGCGTGTATGTGTGTGTGTGTGTGTGTGGTCTAGCTTGTGTTATTGTTGTTTCATGTTGTTGTTGTTGTTGATGTTGTTATTGTTATTGGTCATTAGTTGTTGTTTGCCTAGGCTAGGGTTTTACTAACACCTTATTTATTTTTTTTTTTTTTTTATAAATAAATACATATACATTATATTTGCTACTATATACATACAAACATACATACATACATACATAAGTGTGCACGTAACTATGCTGAATTTTATATTCTAATTCGTTTTACATCTTGCTTTTAGCACCTGAGTGCGCCCGACCCTAATAACCATCTGTCATCGAGCATTAAATCTGAAGTGAAGGTCGAGTCAACGGAAACACCGTAGGCTGCTGCATCCTTGCTGGAGGGAGGCAAACAAAAATAATAATATAAATAAATAAAATATAAAAAAAAAAAAAAAAAAAAAAATCCACAACAACAGCCACAAAAACTGGTGTGACAACGGGCCGCCGTGTGACAGGATGGAACTCACACAGGGAGTGGGCACAACAGGGCGGGGCTAGTGGCAGTCAACTACTATATTTGGATAAAACATATGTTTATAATTTGTTATAATGCCAATTTACAATTAACAATCGCCAATTGCCACATCCTACGGCTGCTCCTGTGTGCGTGTGCCACTGCGCCCAGCCTTTGATTTGAATTTTTTCCAAGTTTCTAAGTTTTAATTTAAAATACGATACATATTTGCATTACCAACCCAAAAAACAAACAAAAAAAAAATGAAAGAAGAAAACAAAAGAAAAAAGAACCTAAGGAGTATCCCTTCCCCCCCACACTCACACACTTCTATACATACACACACACCCACACACACAACACGCCTCAAAATTAACTACGTATGTATTTAGTATATAATTTGTAACTATTTAGAATTTTACAGTTACAATTTAAGACTTTTATTTGTATTGCAGCAAATTGTAAGAGAAAAATATGTTACCTACATATAAGCGCAAAAACAAAAACAAAACAAAAAAAAAAAAACACACACAAACATGTTGGAAAATTTTAACTTAAAAAAAAAAAACAAATAGAAAAGTGAGTAAAACAAAAACCCAAGATTCATGGCATACAAAAGCAACACACAAGAGAGACGTTTAGTGCTTAAGATACGTTTAAAGTACATAATAAAAAAAAACAAACGCAGTGTATAAGTATATATGTGTCATATGTGTACGTATGTATACATCTCTCAATGGCAGGATTGCGCACCCTTCCAAAATGGTTACTAGTTCGCTTCGCGGTTCGAGCAAGCCTGAACTTCCCGTGCCCAGTAAATGTGGGTTTGGTTTAGGTTTCGGTTCCACTCTAGTTTAAATGACTGACGACCGACTTTAATGTTCAAATCATGTTAAGAATAAAATCAAAGCCGATCGGTTTGCAGTTCTGCTCAATGGTTTGAACTATGAAGCCATGCCAGGACTGGACCAGCTATAATACGTTTACCAGTGAGAGGCATTGGAATAATGTGGAATCAAATCGAATGTGAGTCAAGTTATGTTAGAGCCAAGCGTGAGTTCCTGTACATCAGATGTATAGATGTCAGCTTTGTTAATAATTTTCTTATGAATTTGAATACGATCGAACGATGTACATTTATATGTATATACATATTCAAGGAAAGGTCCACCAGTACCATTCATATTTTCAATTTTTATACCCTTGTTTTTTTTAATGTCAAGAAATAATTATCTAAGTTTGTAAGATTCAAGAAAAAGTATTTATGAATATATCGTTTAACAGTTATTTTGATGCTTTCTGAAAACTTACGAAAATTTAGGGAACAAAACTCAAAACCATTTTAAGGGAAAAATGGTCTATGTATCAGTAAAAATCTTTTATGATATTACACTACATTCGTATAAAAGAATTAGAAGAAATGTTTACGAAATAATTATTAGTTAGAATCAGCATATTTCAAAAATACACAAATATAGGTTTGACTTATGAAATGCAGGTGCTTTTTGGAGATTTTGAAATTGTTCGAATTTCCTTTCTGCAACTAATTTACCGCCCTCATCTTGGAGCTAAGCTTACCCACTTTCACAAACTTCCACGAAAGGAAATATTAATCCTTCTTTTAAAATATTTGGCCAATCTGAAGTTGAAGTGCTTGGAAATTCAAAGATGACGATAAATGAAAAACACTTTTTGGGGGTATGTAAACTTTTATTTGAGTCAATTATACACGAAGGTTTAGACTTTTTCGGGTGGTATACTATTTATAATGCTACTTAATACCAGTTCTAAATGAGCACAAACTACGCAGCGTCAAAAACAATTTGGCTTGTATTTGTAATACCATTTTTACGATACAGTTCAAATGTGTGGGATATTGTTAATAAAGTATTTCTAGGTAGGTTTTATTTTATTTTATTTTTATTGTAAAAGTCTTCAATATAATATGCAACATTTAACACACGGTTATACTTCCAATATCGAAGGTCCATCACGTTTACACTTAATTTTAAGCGTTACCATCTAAATTTTCAGAGTTTTTACTACGGAATGAACAACATTTACATACATAGATTAAGTCGAAGATAAAGTATTGTAACTGCTTCGGGCAGACGGGCACGGGCACGTTCACATTTAGAGTTTTGTTTAAAAATAATTTTTTTTTTATACAATTAACATTTAAATTGTTTTTTTTTTAGTTAGGGTTTTTTTTAAGCCTGCCAGGAAACCATGTACACATGCAATTACGACGCCTAATTAACCGGACATTAAAAAGAAAATAAGACTCATGACTAATTCTGAGTGTGTGATGTTTAACAATTTAAAATTAAATCTGTTTGTAAAACAATTGAATCTGAATTGATATAATCGTATTCACAGTCGCAGTGTCTATTCAAGCCAAGTACATTATATAGTGGTATGTACATGTGCGTATTTATTCTCTTTTCAATAGTTTTGTATTTTGTTTGTTGGGTTTTTTAAACCAGGAATATGTTTGAATGTCTTTTTTTTTTTTGTTTTGCACACATATATATATATATTTATATGTATATATTTATGTGTTGTAAACACGTTCTATCAAAAGCATCAAGTACTCACAATACTTATCATATCGTCAACGCCCATACATAATTGATGCGGGCGTGTCACTTAAAATCGAGAAACAAAGTCAACAAAATCGAGAAACATGGTCCACAATCAACTTAAAAGAAACGCGTCAGACGCGGCCTCACAAAACGAAAGGCGCCATAGCAGCCCAGTCCGATGAGGCCATACTTGAGGGTATTCTTGCAGAGCCGCTGACTGAGGCTGGCCGGTGGTATTTCAAGTATGGCCGGTATCTTCTCGGGATCCACTTGGCCCCACATTTTTGCAATGCCATTTGCATGTCCAATGCCTACAACGCCAACGACACGCACGGGACGCACCTGATGGGCACCTGGCGCCGCCTGCGGCAGTGCAGCCAATTGCAGTGAGTGACACAAATAGAGATCACGTTCGCGTACGAACACATCCGAAAAGGCTGGAAATTCGCCAGCCATTTCCTGCATTAATTTCTCCAGCAGATCACGCTGCTTGCACTCCTCCACCTCCTCAATGCTGATACTATCCGTAAAGGTCAGACGCCAAACCAGCTTCATGGTTTGCCACAAGGAAAGGGCGCGCAGAGCACGATAAAGTGTGATGCGTATGGGTCGATCGCCCAGATGCAAAATGCAGCCGGGCAGCTTGTGTATCTCTTCGAATGCGCGTCGAAACTCACCGCCTGGGGCCATGCCCAGATCCTTGGCAATTTGTGCGCTCATCTGCAGCAGCAGAATAAAGAAGATGCCATTGATATAGCCATGGGTCTGCAGAATGCCGCGTATCTGCAGGATGATTACATAATTAAAAACCTATTATTTTAAAGATCTGCATGTTAAATACTTTGGGTATATTTATGTTTTTGGCCTCCTCCAACAGAGTCTTCTCATCGAGCTTGAGTATGTGTACACGGGATGGACATAGCTCAACCATGACCACATCTGGACGGACATTGCGAATGACCTGTGAGAAGAGAGGAAGAAAGATATTTAGCAGGTATTTAATTGGTTTAACAGCTGGACTCACATAAGAGACGTCATCCTGTGACTCCTCGCTAAAGTGTGCCGTGCCCACAAGATAGACCTTGCTGCCAAATGGTGTATTCAACAGGGTAACCGTCGAGGGTAAATTTTGGTCGAATTCCTCCAAAGTATCGTAGATGACGATTTCGCGCTTGGTTTGCGGCTGATCACTGTTCGATGTAGCCGCTGGCTCCGCTAACTGCAGTTGTGTGTCGCCGCCTCCATCCGCTGCTGCGGATGCTTCAGCTATAGATATGTCCAATTTTTGTTTGCTTGACTGCAGCAGGGTGTCGGCTTTGCGGCGTCGCTTTTCTGTTGCAATGTCCGGCACTTTGCTGGGTGACTTTCTCAGTATGTTCTTAAACTTTTCTACGGCCTCGTCGTTATGATCGGTCGAGAGGCGCTCGATTAGCACCACCTCTTTCTCTAGATCTTCCTCCTTAATGGAGTTCTCATTAATTTCTATAATTGACAAATTGGGATTATCGGTCTTAAATATTGTCTTATTGGCCAGCTGAGACTTTGGATCGACCTCCTCCTGCGATGTATTCGTATCTGTGCTCTCGGATTGTAATAACAGCATGCTGGCATTTATGGCCGCAGCATTAGTTGTTTGCGAGGTAGGAGCAGCTGAAAGCGGAGCATAGGTATTATAATTGGCTGCCTCGTTCCCGTTGCCCATGGCATTGCCGTTGTGGGCATCAAAATTCTCGACGTTTAACATTTTGTGTGCATAATTGGTGTGTCCTGCGCTTTGATTAAAGTCTCCATTGAGGCTTTCTGTGGGGTTAAATAAACGTGCCGATTAATAAAAAATATAAACACATATGTAAATGGTATAGAGATTAAGCTAGGGGTTCTGCGTCTTCTGCTCATAAAGGGTTTTCATTTCTGTCAAATACGACTTTATATACTCTGTATCTTTACAGTTCTCGATTAGGCAATGCTGCAGCAGCTCGAAACATTTGTGTTTCAGTTGTGAAACCTTTGCTTGATGGGCTCTCTCCTGTTTGGCCAGCTTCGCTTCATATTTATGCACAAGCTGGGCTTGCAAGTTGGTTTTCTTTTTGCTAATAACACTTCTAAATTTAGTTTCTTGTGCCTGGTATGCCTGGAGGCGCAGCTTGTGCATTAATTTGGCTATCTCGCTATCTATTTGCGCACAGTGCTCCATAAAATTCTGATCTTCTGCAAAGGGTGCAAAGATTTGGACTAAAAAATGTTGAGGAAATGTGATGCGCGTTTGGTTGTCCACTGCTCGCTTTGCAGCGCTCAAGATCTGTGTCTTGATGTTTTGGTTAAAGTACTCCTTTTGTAGATTCTGCTGCTCCAGCTTGTGTATATGCTCCTCTAAATGATCATTTTCAATCCCGAGCGCAGCGAGATGTAGTTTCAGGGTGTTTAGTTGCTTCTTGAGATCTAATTGCTGTCCCTTCAGCTCGCTATGTTTCTGCAGAGCAACATCATGTGCCGTGGGCTGTTGCAGCGGGTTAGCTGGAAGCGACTCCTCAGGCTTGGCCTGATCCTGTTGAGTGGCTGCCTCCAGGTTGCAATCGCTCATGTTTACACGTGTAATAATTTACTAAAGCTGTTGAATGAAGCGGCAGAGCCAACTGACAAGAGTTAAAATACTCTCAACTTACCATTGCAGGATCTGTAGTTGGTTGTGGATAGCTGATGATCCAGAGCACTGTCATAGAACGTGCTATCGCCAATATACGATTTGCTCTTCTGCTCCGGAGTACCCATTGTCGAGTCACTTGAAGTTGATGCTGATAAATCCATATGTGCACAATCGGTGGTTGTGTATATATATATATGGATATATATATTTATACAAATATGCGTGTGTGTGTGTGTGGGTGACGTAGAGCTGTGTGCACAGCTGGTGACTTGGAAGAATCGGTTACAGTTTAAAAATTCGGTTTCAGTTTGTTTTGCTGTCGCTTCACCCACGTATCTACGTATCTTTTGTATGTATATTATTTGTGTGTGTACGTTGGTCGGACATCAGTTGTTGTTGTGGTGAGTACCGTTTTCGGTAAATAACTGTAAGTTAGAAATTAATGAGAGAGAGTGAGATTAGCTGAGAGGTACCAATAGATAATTCCAGGCGACCTCCTATCACGAACTTAAAATTTCAAAGATTCTGCGTACGTGTACATGTTTCTTGATGCTAAATACACAGCCTAGTGTCCTTACAAGTCAGTATGTGACATATATAGAGTAAAAACAACAAAACTATATTCAGTTACTCAAATTAACTAAGGTATTCAACACATTATTTTGATTGTTTTGCTTTCGTCAGCTACTTATACAAGTACTTTATACTTGAATATATGTATGTGTGTATGTATGTATGCACCTAATGCATTTACTTACCTGAACGTTGTATATTGATGCGCACAGACCTTTAATTGACGTAAAACTTTTGCAGCTGCGTGTATTTCGGCCTACTTTTGTTTAGCATTTGATAGTTTTTGTAATTTCTTGTGTTGTTTGTAACGGAAAACCCAAAAAACTAAAGAATGAAATTGTGATTGTGGCAAACTGAGCTAGAGCGTTCGCTTCTTCTTGCTAGCGTGCACCAGTGCTGCCTATAAAATCAGAATGAGTCGCGCACACAATATAAAGGTGTATGATATGTTTGTTGGCACATGATGCTTTTTAAAGGTATTTCTTACATTAATATAAGCCAATTTTATTTACGCCAAATCTTGGGCCTATTTTTCAAGTCAAGCATTTATACCAAATTAACAAATTTATTGCATGATGTCAGCGGCTTGACAAACAATTTTTTAATTTTACTTTATCGCATTATGGCAACACTGTACACAAACAGCTGTTCGCCGCGTTTTGTAGGCATTTTGCTGTTGAAAAAATTTTAAATTGAATTTTAGTTTATAAACAATGTCAGACGACGTAGAGGAGCCAAGCAAGGTGATATTAAAAATAAAAATTGTACATTTTGAACTAATGTGAAATGAAAATGAATTTATATATTTTGCGGGGCAGAGCTTCTTCATATTTGGCCGCGATGTGGCGCAGATACCGTGCTTTCGTAACAGTTTTTTGTATGGCATCAGCGGCGGCATAGGCATCGGTGTTTTAGCCTTTTTAGGCACCTCCCGCCCCCATTTGGCCACACACATTGGTTTTGGCACCTTCTTTTGTGGCACAATGGTCTATTGGATGGCATGCAGGTGAGTTGTCATTGCTACTGGGATTGGTTCTGAGCGCGCTACAGTCTTATCAAATGCTTTACGACAGGTATCAGTGGTCGGTGCGGCGCTTTGAGCAGCAACAACTGCGGGAGGCAATGCGCCGGCAGGCCTTGTACGAGGGCACAACAGTAGAACGTGACTTGGATATTAAATCTGCGTAACACTGAATCAACCTATGGATACATATATAAATACGACGAAACAGTGTTAACCTTTAGATACATTAAGAAAAATTGTAGCTGAATCATTTTTATATGTACAAATTTGCATATGTTAACATATGTAAATGTCTGTTAGATTCCTAACATTGAGATACTTTGTTTATATACATACATGTATTTAAACCACCTTAGAGCAATAAGCTAAACTTGTGACATATTTAAGTGCAAAATACAAATGTGTATTGGCTGTCTCATATTTAAAAAAAATCTGAGGCATATATACATGTATGTTAGTTTAAGAGCAATAAATTATGTAAATTTGTTTAATGAATTGCCCAACTGATATAGTTAAAACACCTGCAACTTGCTGTTATAGGGAATATTGTTAGTAGTTGTTATTGCCTCTGTTAATTACATTATATTTGCCGCCTTTTACAAGGAACATTTATGCGCCTAATTACTTTTAAACGAGCTACCTATCAGGTAGATGATAACCACTCGCTTGTGCAATATAATTTGATGAAACCTCTCCATTCATATGAGACACAATCTCGACCCTGTTAAGTGGTGTCGTTCGGTTCTAATCTCGGAATTGCCGCGCCTCACAGTCAGAACGAATTCGTTACTTGCTCGAGCAGGTCGTGTCTGTGAGTGTGTGGGAACTGGGCAATTAGTTCTCGTCTTAATTTTGCGCCCAGAACGATTATATATCTATAAAAGCAACTAATAACTTTTAAAATACGCACAGTTATTTCCTGTACAATGTCAAAGACTGCAACAACATCAACATCTGTTTTAGTGTTTTTTGTAAACGGAAAAAAGGTAAAACTAAAAAAAAAAACTGGTTTAAGCAACAATATACTTTGATTGTTTTTCTCGTCGACATACAAACAAATTTGGAAAAAAAAGAATTTCATCAATTTCGATTTGAAATTCAACGACACTTTTTTTAATTGCATTCCAATGCCAGTTATTGAAGGCATGTTTCTCATGCAATTGAGCAGATCGAGCGTTATTTTGTATTAAATTGATTGCGATTGTGTTGCTGATAACAATTGACCCACAATATGGGGTCATTGTTTTTTCTAAGAGGGGGGCATCGTCACAGCTTATCAACTTGTTATAAAATTCCTTTTAAAAAAAACATATGCAATTGCGCGTGTTTCAGCAATAATAAAGATATGAACTTTATATGGTATATCCAAGTATTTTGGCTTCTCTGTTGCTATATCCTAAATTAAACTATAATTCATTTAAAAACTTATGAGATTAGATTATTTTATGCATTTTTATTTTAAAACAAAACATGCGATTAGATAATAGCCTTCATCAACGTTAAACGGGTAAATAGGCTCATATTAATAAATACAAATCCCTGAACTACGAACTTTATCTGTATTTGGCTAGGTGTCGTAAATAGGCTTTAGCAAGAAAAACAATGTATATACTATATGCAATATGCATCTATTATGATAATAGTACTAAGCAGAAATGCAATCAATTCGCGCGTGTTGTTTTTCCAGCGACTCGCCTGATAACAACAGATAGCAGAACATTTGAAAAGTTGAGGGCTGGAAACGATGTAACGTACAAAAACAAATTTAAATGCAAAAGTTTATTACTTTAACACGAGTTGTAATATATTTCATATTTTTGATTAATTGATTGGAACTTTTTAAATGGCTGTTGCAGAGCTTACTGAAGCTTTGCCCACGCTTCAGGTGTTGATTTTGCATATTTTGTTTATTTTTAATTTATATTTTTTAATATACATATATAATTTTTTGGTTTAAATTAACTCTGACTCTTTTGCCTATATAGTTTCTATGCATAATATTTGCATACGAGCCTATAAAGTCAATGTATATATATATTTATTTATTTTCAACGGAACGACCAACTGAGTTCCATGTTTGCCTGTTCCTCTATCTTTTAAAGCTACATATTTATGTTGATAAAACTTGGCACACTACATAAGTCGAAACCGGTTGGATAAGTTGAGAACTCTTGTGTGGTCAGTCGAAAATTATATAAGCAGTTGTTTTTATACCCTGCACCCATTAAATTGGTATAAAAAGGGTATAATGATACGCGTAACTAACAGCAGAAGGAATCGCTCTTCATAAATCATGATTAAATTATATATGATTGAACTAATTGTGATTAAATGTGATTACAACAGCTCTTATCTAGGTATAGGGTATCTCCTAGTCGGATACCCACGATTAGCGCACCCGATAACTTTTTTTTATTGATAAGTAACTGTTAAAAAGGCAATTTACAATCAAAGTTTTAAAATTAATAAATTACAATTTACCATTTTTACCCAGATTTAATGGGTTTAGGGTATAGAAAGCTCGCTGGTTCGATTCACGGTTCGAACTACGAAGCTCGCCTTAAGGTTTAACAATTATGAACCCAGGTTCTGGTTAGAACCCTAGTTGTAAAATATTATACGCGATTTTTATTATTATTTTTTTGTTCACATGTAGAAAAACACAAGTATGTACGTCCTTCTATGTATTTGAAATGTATAGGTAATTGATTCCAATCCTGATCCGGAATGCACGCTGCTCACCTACCTGCGCGAGAAGCTGCGCCTGTGCGGCACCAAGCTGGGCTGCGGCGAGGGCGGATGTGGTGCGTGCACCGTGATGATCTCCCGGCTGGAGCGTAGCAGCAAAAAGATTCACCATTTGGCAGTTAATGCCTGCCTGACGCCAGTGTGTGCCATGCATGGCTGCGCTGTGACCACTGTGGAGGGAATTGGTAGCACGCGGACACGTCTGCATCCGGCACAGGAGCGTCTGGCCAAGGCGCATGGCTCGCAGTGTGGCTTCTGCACGCCGGGCATTGTGATGTCCATGTATGCCCTGCTGCGTAATGCGGCACAGCCCTCGATGCGCGACCTGGAGGTGGCTTTTCAGGGTAACTTGTGCCGCTGCACCGGCTATCGCCCCATATTGGAGGGCTACAAGACATTCACCAAGGAGTTTGCCTGCGGCATGGGTGACAAGTGTTGTCGTGTAAATGGCAATGGTTGCGGAGAAGATGGCGCAGATGCGGCTAAAACTGATGACACGCTCTTCGAGCGCAGCGAATTCCAGCCCTTTGATCCCAGTCAAGAGCCCATCTTTCCGCCGGAGCTGCAGCTAACAGCGGCGTATGATGAGGAGAGCCTCATCTTTCGTTCGGATCGCGTTACCTGGCATCGACCGACCCAACTGCAGGAGCTGCTCCAACTGAAAGCTGACCATCCGGCTGCGAAGCTAATTGTGGGCAACACAGAGGTGGGTGTGGAGGTTAAATTCAAGCACTTCCTCTATCCCGTGCTCATCAATCCCACCAAAGTGCCCGAGCTCTTGGAGCTGCGTGAATCGGACAAAGGCATTTACTTTGGTGCAGCCGTCAGTCTCATGGAAATCGATGCATATCTGCGCAAGCGCATCGAGGAGCTGCCGGAGTCACAGACACGCTTCTTCCAGTGCGCCGTGGACATGCTGCACTATTTTGCCGGCAAACAGATACGCAATGTGGCCTGTTTGGGCGGGAACATCATGACCGGCAGTCCCATCTCCGATATGAATCCCGTGCTAACTGCGGCTGGTGCCCGCCTGGAGGTGGCCAGTCTTGTTGGGGGCAGGCGTTCGGTCCACATGGGCAGCGGCTTCTTTACTGGCTATCGACGCAATGTCATTCAACCGCACGAGATTCTGTTGGGCATACACTTCCAGAAGACCAAGCCGGATCAGCATGTCGTGGCATTCAAGCAGGCGCGCCGGCGTGACGATGACATAGCCATCGTGAATGCGGCCGTGAATGTCAGCTTTGAGCCCGGCTCCAATGTGGTGCAGCGCATACAAATGGCATTCGGTGGCATGGCACCCACCACGGTGCTGGCGCCACGCACGTCTGACCTCATGGTGGGCCAGTCGTGGAATCAAGCGCTGGTCGAGCGGGTGGCAGAAAGCCTATGCGCTGAGCTGCCCTTGGACGCCTCGGCGCCGGGCGGCATGATAGCCTATCGACGCGCCCTGGTGGTCAGCTTATTCTTCAAATCCTATTTGGCTATCAGCCGGAAGTTGTGCGATGCCGGCATTATGCCGCCGGATACTGTGCCCAAGGCGGAGCTAAGCGGCGCCGATAGCTTTCACACTCCTGTCTTGCGCAGCGCCCAGCTGTTTGAGCGTGTCGCCAGCGAACAACCCACCCAGGATCCGATTGGCAAGCCAAAGGTACATGCATCTGCCCTGAAGCAGGCCACTGGCGAGGCCATCTACACGGATGACATACCACGCATGGACGGCGAGCTATATTTGGGATTTGTGCTGAGCACCAAGGCACACGCGCGTATAATCAAGCTGGATGCCAGCGAGGCGTTGGCCTTGAACGGAGTACATGCCTTTTTCAGCGCCAATGATTTGACAGAGCACGAGAACGAGGTGGGCCCGGTATTCCATGATGAGCACGTCTTTGCCGCTGGCCAGGTGCATTGCTATGGCCAAATTGTCGGCGCTATAGCTGCCGAGAACCAAACGTTAGCCCAACGTGCCGCTCGGCTGGTGCGCGTGGAGTATGAGGAGCTGCAGCCAGTAATTGTCACCATCGAGCAGGCCATCGAACACCAGTCGTATTATCCCGACTATCCACGCTATGTAACCAAGGGCGATGTGGCGTCGGCCTTTGCCGAGGCGGATCATGTATACGAGGGTAGCTGTCGCATGGGCGGCCAGGAGCATTTTTATCTGGAGACCCATGCAGCGGTTGCTGTGATCCGCGACAGCGATGAACTGGAACTGTATTGCTCCACACAGCATCCATCGGAGGTGCAAAAGCTGGTGGCGCATGTTGTCAATCTGCCGGCCCATCGGGTTGTGTGCCGCGCCAAGCGTCTGGGCGGTGGTTTCGGTGGCAAGGAATCCCGTGGCCTTTCGGTGGCATTGCCCGTGGCCTTGGCTGCCTACCGCCTACGTCGTCCTGTTCGTTGCATGCTGGATCGTGATGAGGATATGCTCATCACCGGCACACGGCATCCGTTCCTCTTCAAATATAAAGTGGGCTTCAGCCGTGAGGGCCTTATCACGGCCTGTGAGATTGAGTGTTACAATAATGCCGGCTGGTCCATGGATTTGTCCTTTTCGGTGAGTTTTACATGGCATGTTTCTGCTTGGTATATATGCTCACTGGCAACATTTCTAAACAGGTCCTGGAGCGCGCCATGTATCACTTTGAAAACTGCTACCGCATTCCGAATGTACGTGTGGGCGGCTGGGTGTGCAAAACTAATCTGCCCTCGAATACGGCCTTTCGCGGCTTTGGAGGACCTCAGGGCATGTTCGCCGGCGAGCACATCATCAGGGATGTGGCCCGGATTGTTGGCCGGGATGTGCTGGACGTGATGCAGCTGAATTTCTACAAAACCGGCGACTATACACACTACAATCAGCAGCTAGAGCGTTTTCCCATCGAGCGCTGCTTTGCAGATTGCCTCCAGCAGTCGCGCTACCACCAGAAGCAAGCGGAGATAGCGCGCTTCAATCGGGAGCATCGCTGGCGCAAGCGTGGCATAGCACTGGTGCCCACCAAATATGGCATTTCCTTTGGCGTCATGCATTTGAATCAGGGTGGCGCTCTAATTAACATCTATGGGGATGGTTCGGTACTGTTGTCGCATGGCGGGGTGGAAATTGGACAGGGCTTGCATACCAAGATGCTACAGTGTGCTGCCCGAGCCCTGGGCATACCCATTGAGCTTATACACATCTCGGAGACGTCCACGGATAAGGTGCCCAATACCTCGCCCACGGCGGCCAGTGTTGGGTCCGATCTGAACGGCATGGCCGTGCTCGATGCTTGCGAGAAGATTAACAAGCGCCTGGCGCCAATTAAGCAGGCACTGCCCACGGGCACCTGGAAGGAGTGGATCAACAAGGCATATTTCGATCGTGTCAGCTTATCGGCAACGGGTTTTTATGCCATACCGAACATAGGCTATCATCCAGTAACAAATCCCAATGCGCGCACCTACAGCTACTATACAAATGGTGTGGGCGTGTCGGTTGTGGAGATTGACTGCCTGACGGGCGATCACCAGGTGCTCAGTACGGACATTGTCATGGACATTGGGTCGAGCATTAACCCAGCCATTGACATTGGTCAGATTGAAGGCGCCTTCATGCAGGGCTATGGGTTGTTCACACTCGAGGAGCTGATGTACTCGCCGCAGGGCATGCTCTACTCTCGCGGACCAGGCATGTACAAGCTGCCTGGTTTTGCAGATATACCCGGCGAGTTTAATGTTAGCCTGCTGACCGGCGCACCCAATCCACGCGCTGTTTATTCATCAAAGGTGAGGCATTTGGTAACCCTTTCGCTTATATATATACATATATTTACATCCCATTTATTCAACTTTCAGGCCGTTGGCGAACCTCCGCTTTTCATAGGCAGTTCAGCATTTTTTGCCATCAAAGAAGCCATTGCCGCGGCCCGCCTAGGGCAGGGCTTGAATCCCGATTTCAATCTGGAGGCGCCTGCCACCTCGGCACGCATACGCATGGCCTGCCAGGATCAATTCACTCAACTGGTAAGTCAGTTTCACTCAGCTGAATATAACTAATTCTTTATGCATTTCAGCTTGAAATGCCAGAGGCGGGCAGCTATACGCCCTGGAATATAGTGCCATAATAGCGGATAGTGCCCATATACATACATTTCTCATATAGAAATATTTAAATGTGTACAGTACAATGATTATAATTAATAATTACTTAGATTATATTTCTAATTGAATAGTTTTTATATAGTATCTAATGCTTCTTAAACACAATTCTCTCCACCCAGTCCAGGTAGGAAAACAACTTTGTGTAGACGCCTGGTGCATTAGGCGAGGCACAGAATTTGCCAAATGATGTAATGCCCACGACAAAGGCCACACAATTGTTTTCGGGCAATATGGCATGCAGCGGTCCGCCCGAGTCGCCCTGACATGTGTCTTTGCCGCCCGGCAAATAGCCAGCGCAAAACTGGGAATCAATGATCCCATTTGGCAGGCGTCGTTCCTTGCGATAGATTTGCTTGCAACGCTGTTGCTTTATCATGTCCAAATCTACCTGGCGCAACGTATTGGACTTGGCGCCTAGAAACTCAGTACGTCCCCAGCCAGTGGCCACCACCGACTGAATGTGCAGTTCAGGCATTTGCCACAAGCAGGCTGGACGCACGTGCTCCGACAGTTTGGCGCGTTTGGTCAACTTGAGTAGCGCTATGTCATGGTAGTAGGAAGACGATCGATACTTTGGATGCAGTATTATTATAAGTATTTTAATGTCTTGCTGCCAAGGACTGGTCACATTTAGTTGCTGTGCGCCCAGACGCACCATGTCTGGTGGTTTACTAAAATGAAAAAAAAAACAATGTAAGTCGGGTCTTCTGGGGCCTTGCCACTCACCTACCCGATGTGGCGCAGTGTGCCGCCGTGAGCACATAATTCTCACTGACCAGCGTCCCGCCGCAGCCCCATTTGATGTCACCATCGCTTTGCGTCCAACCCAGTGCAGTCATATGTGGAAAAAGGGCATGCAGTGTGGGCGTGCCACCCACTATCAACGGCACACTGGACACACACTGTTTGCCTGAGAAGCTGCGCCCAGTGTCGCCCAGACGCAGATCCCTGGTGGCGCTGTTGTACTCCTGGCATTCTACAAATTGACAGGCAAACAAAAATGAATTCTTTTTCTTACCAGTGTTGCCAACTGCCCTTCAAAATGTAGCTAAATTCAATTTAAAAATTGTCTAGAAATGGCTAAACTAGATTTCTGAGCGTAAATTAACAAGTAACAGGAATGCTACTACTTGCAAAAAAAATAGCTAAATAATATTAAAAAGGCTCTTAAAGTTACCAAATTCAGCTAGAAAATATCTAAATTGGCAACACTGGCTGTGACCAACTTACTTGTGGCGCTTATGCGCTGTGCCTGAACATGCTTGTCGGCCAATGGGCAACAAATGACCGGCACGTTGTTACGATGCGTGCAAACGTCAATACGTGTGCCGTGCACGCGATATTCGCGTATAACATGAAGGCACTGGTAAGCCAGGATGCAGTAGCCGCTGCGTCCATCAAAGCTGCGCCGGCAAAAGGCGCCCTCTTGTAGCGGTTTTGCCTCTCCAGACTGCAGCTCATCATCGTTGTCAAATTTAAAGGAGCTATCCGACGGTTCAGTTTGCTTTTCTCTCTTAGATGCGGCAGCGTCGGATGCAGCCGCCTCCTGCGGCCAAAGTTCTGGGAACGTATATTTTGTCGTTTGGTAATTGACTATCTCAAAGGCTGCTGAAAACTAAACATTTTAACAGGCATTAAGTATTCCATATATCCACTTCTATTACCACTCAACGCATGTGTTAGCACAAGAAATAACATGAATTCTAGGCTTATAATTGTTGACAAAATTGGCATTTCTGCATTTGTCGTTTCATTTGTTTTGATTCTTGTACATTTGTAAACATGTAAATAACGTAATCCAGCTGGTCAGCAAAAGCGCCATGTGGACAGTGCTGTAAAGCGCGACAAACTCCCAAACGGCACTCCAATCAGGAGCCAGTGTAAAGGGTTGCCATGCAGCTTTTTTATTAAATCGATAGGGCAGCCTCGGTGTTTTTCGAAAATTTCAATGGTCGGCAAAAGTAAAAAGAAACGAAATAGCAAAGACTCTACGTCGAGCAACGCGGGAAGTGGCGAAGGCGATGATAAGAAAAAGAAGGAAGGTGTTGGTGGCACTAAGAAAAAAGGTGGTGTGGGCAAGTCCATTGGCTGTGATATATTTAATGATGCCGCAATGGAGAATGCCTACTATGTGTGCCACAATGTGCAGGTGGGATAACAACAGAAATAAATAATCGACATTTAAATAATTGATGTTTTTGCAGGACGTGCTAAAAACTCGTGGATTTCCTTGGCCGGATGGACAAAAGAAGAAGAAAAAGGGCAAGCGTTGAAAAACACTTTCAAATATAAATATGATTCGAGTATGACTGTAGTGATTTATTAATAAAACTAACAACAATATGTTAAATTCATTCGATTGAGATTTTATACACGCTTTTCATCCACAAATACGTCTCAACTGCAAAATTGAAAAGCGCAAAAATATCCTTACCTGCGTTCCTATTTATACCAGTCTAAACCAAGTCGTCATCATCAATTTAGAACCAAAAACAATTTCTCCAAGCGCAGTCAACGCAACGCCAAACGTCAGCATCAACACTTTCTAGAACAAACGTCAAAATCTCCAAAATACGAAAACATATCAAAATTGTCGGCGTGTGAAAATTACAAATAACAAAAAAAAAAAACACACACACACAAATCACATTTAGACTCGTTTTGTAGAATTGCCAAAAAATCTTTGAAGGCGACTAGCGCAAAGATTGCACCATAAAAATCCGAGAGTCGTGCGGGCACACGATTCAGTTGGGCGGCATCTCTGGCAGTAAGCGGATCATTGTGACGTCATCGTCATCGTTAACGAAGCGCTTGGATCAGTGTTGGACAAAATATGGCAAAAGCACCGGCAATTGGCATCGATCTGGGCACCACCTATTCCTGCGTGGGTGTCTGGCAGAACAATAAAGTGGAAATTATTGCCAATGATCAGGGCAATCGCACAACGCCATCGTATGTGGCCTTTAATGAAACCGAACGCCTTATTGGCGATGCCGCTAAGAATCAGGTGAGTAACCGTTGTTCATGTTGCACTTGACATAATTGGCCAAATATGAGCATAGAGTATGTATATGGACGTGCGTGTGCGTACAGTGAAAGCTTTACTAATGTACAACAGGTCCACAGTCGCAATGTTTTTCATTGCTTTTTCGGAAAAAATAGACTTCCATTCGACGGATGTTTATTTGAGCAGATGCAGACACGAATTTTCTAAAATTGAACTTTGAATTAGCAAAACCCCTTTTTTGAAAATCTAAATTTAAAAAGTTATCAATCATTCAAATTATTTACCATTAACATGAAAAGCCATCCTTAGTTTTTGGTGTTCCTTTGACATATCGGTTAAGGGTCAGTCCCCATCTTTCATGTACTGCTCACGAGTTTTTACTGTATCTATGTATTGACTGTGTCTCTATAAGCAATTTAATTGAAGCACGTACATATCTACATATACGAAAGTTTTTATAAATATGTTTGCATATGTTTATAAATATGTGAAATTCAACAGAATATATGGGGAACATCCCAACAGTTGGCCTCTTAAAAATAGATATTTGGCTGACTAACTGCTTAACCACGCCCATATTCCCCATACGATTTCAGGTGGCGATGAATGCCAAGAATACGGTATTCGATGCGAAGCGTTTAATTGGACGCAAGTTCGATGACCGTAAGATACAGGAGGATCTGAAGCATTGGCCCTTCAAGGTGATCAACGATGGGGGCAAGCCAAAAATTGAGGTCGAGTTCAAAGGTGAACGTAAGCGTTTTGCCCCCGAGGAGGTCAGCTCTATGGTATTGACTAAGATGCGTGAAATCGCCGAGGTTTATCTGGGCGGCAAGGTGAAGGATGCGGTTATCACAGTGCCGGCATATTTCAATGATTCACAGCGTCAGGCCACTAAAGATGCCGGTTCCATAGCCGGTTTGAATGTGCTGCGCATCATCAACGAGCCGACGGCTGCCGCCCTAGCCTATGGCCTGGACAAGAACCTAAAGGGGGAGCGTAATGTGTTGATATTTGATTTGGGCGGCGGCACCTTTGATGTCTCCATACTGACCATCGATGAGGGTTCGCTGTTCGAGGTCAAGGCCACTGCGGGCGATACACATCTGGGCGGCGAGGACTTTGACAATCGGCTTGTCAATCACTTTGTGGAGGAGTTCAAGCGGAAGCACAAAAGCAACATAACCAGCAATGTGCGTGCTCTGCGCCGGCTGCGCACTGCCTGCGAGCGGGCCAAGCGAACGCTCTCCTCCAGCACGGAAGCCTCATTGGAGATTGATGCGCTGCATGAGGGCATTGATTTCTATTCAAAGATATCGCGTGCACGTTTCGAGGAGCTGAACATGGATCTTTTCCGCTCGACCATAGAGCCGGTGGAGCGTGCCTTGAACGATGCCAAAATGGACAAGAAGGCCATACACGATGTGGTCCTGGTGGGTGGCTCCACGCGCATACCGAAGATCCAGCGTCTGCTGCAGGACTTCTTTGGCGGCAAACAGCTTAATTTGTCCATTAATCCCGATGAGGCGGTGGCCTACGGCGCCGCCGTCCAAGCGGCCATACTCACAGGCGTGGGCAGCTCACAGATCCAGGATCTGCTGCTGGTCGATGTGGCGCCGCTATCGCTGGGCATTGAGACGGCCGGTGGTGTGATGACCAAACTGGTGGAGCGCAATGCACGCATTCCCTGCAAGCAGCAGCAGACGTTCACCACGTACAGTGACAACCAGAACGCGGTCACCATTCAGGTGTATGAGGGTGAGCGCGCCATGACCAAGGATAACAATCTGCTGGGCACATTCAATTTGACTGGCATTCCGCCAGCGCCGCGGGGCGTGCCCAAAATCGATGTGACCTTTGACCTGAATGCCGATGGCATTCTGAATGTCAGCGCTAAGGATAACAGCACAGGCAAGTCCGAGAAGATAACCATTACAAATGACAAGGGACGCCTGTCCAAGGCTGAAATTGATCGCATGCTCTCCGAGGCTGAGAAATACAAGGACGAGGACGATCGCCAGCGGGAGCGTGTCGTTGCACGCAACACACTCGAGGGCTACATCTATGGCTGCAAGCAGGCCGTGGATGAGGCGCCCGCCGGCGCTTTGGACGAGGCCGACAAGTCGAAGGTGCGGGACAAGTGCAGCAAAGAGACCGCCTGGCTGGACAGCAATACACTGGCCGAAAAGGAGGAATACGAGCATCACCTGAAGGAATGCCAGCGCGTCTGCAGTCCCATCATGTCCAAGCTACATGGCGGTGGTCAGCCGCCCAAAGGAAAATCAGCCGCCGGCAGCAGCACCGGCCCCACCGTCGAAGAGGTGGACTGAGCGACTGGCCGTCACGAGCAACAATTGTATTGAATATGTATTTGGAATTTATGCAAATGTTACATTAAATAACAGTTCATTATGTACGCAGCCAGGTGGTGGTGGTGGTGTCACCTATATTCAGTCGTGTTTTAATGGTCGCACCGAGCAAGCGGGCTTTCGTGGAGCAGCTCAGCTGGCGCAGCTGCAATGAGCTGCTGCATCCGCACAGCTGTAGGCGTGCCGCCTGGCAGAATCTGTGTCGCTTTGCGTGGTCAAATGCCAAGTATTATTTGCCAGTGGCCATGCTGCAGCTGCTGAAGCAGGCGTTGTGTGGCGTCCCAGGGGAGCAGCTGCTCCGTGCTGCAGTGTGGTACCATGCACAGCTGGTGTTTGGTGGATTGGTCAATGGCTGCCTCATAGCCACATTCATGTGTATTCTGCGGTAGGATGATCATAGTTTTTTCACTTGAACAGCCCCCATCTAATTCCTCTCGTGCGTGCAGCCAGCTGCTGGGCGAGTTCCGGCCGCACACGCTGCTCTTTGTGCCGGCCATGTTGGGTGGCGCTTTTATTGCCCTGGTGCCCGGACGCGTGAAGCAACTGCAGCACACTGCCATCTTTCAAGCTGTGAGTGGGTCATTGGGAGTGAACTCAGAGTGCTTTATCCAATCCTTTCAGTTAATCGAAAGCCTGCTGGTGCAGCGCGCCAATCCTCTGACCAAACTGGTGGCCACATCTCGTTGCCTGCAAACGCTGCTCTTCATGGGTTGCAGCGCTATCATTATGCTGGGCAAGCAGCGCTGCTGGCACAATGGCTTCTGGTTTCTGATGCCCGATTGCCTGCGCCCGGAGACCCTGTTAGACAGCACTCGATATGTTGTTCAGGGCATGCGTAAATATTTGCTCATTGGCCTCGCCCTGGACATCTTCAAGGCAGTGACGGGCTGCGCGAAAACGGGTCACTGGCACTTGAAGCAGTTGCGACTGGAAACTATGACTTGGCTGGGCTGCTACGTGGGCATCTATCGGGTAATACAGCTAAATTTATATTGAGATTTTATAAAAGGGTATATAGGATTTATCAGCAATGCAGTATACAAGAGGTAGAAGGATACGGCACCCCATTAAGAACGAAGTCGTTCTAACCGTGTTTTGTCTGTGTCCTCCGACCGTCCGTCTGTCTGATGACGCAGATGCTTTTAAATCAATATTTCGCTATCAATAAGTATCCATTTTTAGATAAGGATTTTAAAGCATTTCCTGAAGCTTATAACATTTAAAATTAGCAAATTAAGTATAAAGGCACTCGTAAAGTATAGACAGATTCAGAATATTTCACTTCACCCGTTCCCATTCAATTTAAAAAATCAATATACATATTGTTAATTGTTTTCAAAAGAGTAGAAGTAAAGATTACTGGGTATCGCTTAGTCGTTCACCCTACCACTTAAGAGCACTTGTAATTAAAATGATAACCCATTGAAAATCGTAAAAAAGGGTATAATGTTTCGGAGCACATGTATGTAACAGGCAGAAGCAAGCATTTCTCACCCGATAATGTATATGTATTCCTGATCAGCATCGATAGCCGAGTCGACCTATCCATGTCCGTCTGTCATAGACAGAGAGCTAGGGACTAGCAATTTTAAATGTAGGTCCTCCTAGTGACTGCGCATATCGAGTTTATTTCCGATAATCGATAAGTTATCTCCGCTTCCAAGCGATCGATAAAAATCGACATCGAGTTTTGGTTTTCATAAGAGGGTTCAGGGTATTCCCTAGTCGGAAGCTTCCGACTAGAACCTCTTACTTGTCTTTTTTTAGATTACCCTATGCTCTATGCAGAGTCAAGCTGATGTCGGCCAAACACTACAGCAAATCTTGGCCAGCTTTCTGGCTGGCCTCAGCTATGTGTGCTGCCCAAAACTAACCATTCTGAGCTATGCCCTGCTGGAAGCGGGTCGCACGCTGTGGGGCAGGGTCAACAGCCAACGGCGGAGGGCACGTTTCGGCTATAGCGATCTACTGTATCCCCTGGCCCTGGCCTATCTAATACACACATATGCATTCCAACCGAAAAGGGTTAGCGCCTTGACGGGCATCATTATTGACAACACCACGGCCAATTAGTAAGTTCTTTTGAAGACTTTATCCTTTGCTGCCCTTATAGATTCCTTTTCTTTCAAACGGAAACAGTGCCGGCAACATTGGCAAACGACTGGAACAGCTGCAGCTGGCTGGAAGATGTGTCTGATTTTAATTATAACTGTAATTAGCTCGCTTTACATATATCTAAATATATTCATATATATATCAATGCATTTTAACTATGGCATTTGCATATTAACCTTCAATTTGAACCGCAGCGGTGGCTCGTGTAGTGCATTCTATACGCATTCAGGGCCTGCCTGGGAGTCAGTCGCAAAGGTAACGTCACCGCAAAATGGTTTCGCCCAGCAAGTTATGCGGGCATCCAATCAATCGCTTGCATTGTGGACACATTTTGCATAGCCTGCCGGATCAGAGCTGCACGGAGGCCCTGCTCTGGAATCTGTATCGCAATCATGTGTCCAGTGCCAAATATTACTTGCCAGTCTTGTTGGTTTGTCCACGCACAATCTTTCCCAAAGTCTAGAATACCCCATTCAATACTGTCTTATGCTTTGCTACAGTTTCCCTTAATCTTCAATTGGCGCCGGCAAACTAAACGGCGTCTGTGGGCTACAGTGAAGAACTATTTGGAAACGACGCATTTCGTCTCGGTAATAAACGCCTTCACAATCTACTTGCTATGCGTCTTTCGGCGACTAAACGGACGTTACGTTTACCTTTACACACCGTTTATACCCTGCTATCTGGCCTCGCAGGTGACCTGGTGGGCGCCACCCAAAGTGCTGCAGTTCTACGTGACGGGTGTCACGCATTCGGTAAGTGTGGGCTCAACCGTTTCGCATACTCTGTTCACAAAGTGATCAAAGGTATATTCGGCTCGTGCAATGTCCGACCTCGAATCTAGCCCACTAGTGGACGGGCAAATATGTAGAAATCCCACTGCGGGAGAGAGTCTCATCAAATATGCCAAGTAGATTACTCATGGTCCTCCTTGGACCATCAACCATCCACCAACTCATAAAAGGATTATTCTTCAACTGTTTTTGATGAACTCGTTAAATACTGATTTTGTCTAATCGATAATAGATTTGGAGGATACCCTGCTTCAAGGACTTATTGGACATTTTTGTTACTTGTCGGACTTGCTTTGATTATTTCTGTATTCCAGGCTATGGAGGCCGTACTACGTCAGCTGGATGTCAGCCTGGTGCACTCCCGGCCGGCCCAGACTCTGATATTCATGCTGTGCTCGATGGTTGTACTGCGGCAGCAACAGGCACATGGCTATTCTGGTTTCTGGTTCATCAAGCCGGCCCGGGTGCCGCTGGACTACAACGAGTGGTCCTCTGAGCGGCGTCTTAAGCAGGCCCTAATGGAATTACGCACCTATCTTGGCATTGGTTTGGTCTTAGATGTGTTAAATGCCGTACTGCGTATGGAACTTAAGAAGCTCAACTTCAAATCTACCGGTTTTATGCTAGGTTATGTGGCGTTATACAAAGTAGGATTGGCTGTACGTCAAATTTCGCTTATAATAATACGCACTTCTTTTGATTCAAGCTAGTACAATGTGTGCTGGCGGGCAGATTGGAGTTAAGGTACACCAATTTGCTGGCGGCGTTCCTAAGTGGCGGTTCCCTTGGCCTGTTCAATCGCAAACCCCTAAGCTTCATGTGCTTGGCCGTGGTCACTGCAATTCAAGTATTGTGGCAACAGCTGTGTTCAGTGGATGCCAACCACAATAGGCTGCTGGCTGATGTGCAGCGCATACCCTGGGCCAAACTGCTTATTCCACCCAACCTGGCATATTTGTTGCACAGCATGATCTTCCAGCGTCATGTTGTGAATGGTTTGGCCAAATCATTTATTAACAGCACGTGCGATAAAAAGTGAGTTATATTTTTTACACGTTTCTTTTCATATTTACATATTAAACTCAATTACTTCCATTTCAGCGTGCAACGTGTATACTCTTTCTTAAACATGCCTGTGGAAACAATAATGACCACAGTTTATGAATTACCTATCACCTCATTCTTATTTTAGCTGAAAGAAGAACAATAACAATTATCCCGGCTTTTTCTTAAACATACTGAGAAAAAGACGTTACAAAACGAATTTATAAAATTTCCGGCCTGCCAACTCGTTGTTAGAAATTGACTACGCGGCGTTGCCACGTTGTTGACAAACAAATGAAGCTAATTCCAACGGTTGTCCAATTGAAATAGTTTAAGCTTTTATGGGGAAAAATACGAAAGTGATCATCATTATATTCTACATTAATATTTAGTGGCCTTTAGACAAATCCATCACATGCTGACGCTAGACAACTGTACGTGATGAGAATAAAAAGTATTTAATTTGTTGTGCAACTTGGATAATAGAAGTAAATGGTTTGGATTCATTGATAACATATTACGAATCATTGGCTAGCCAAATATCTGAGGTGCAATCTCCACCCGGGTAGCGCATTTCATGTGGAAGGCTGGGTCCATATGGTTCCTTTCCAAAGTCGACAAAGAAATCCTCATTTAGGGCCATGCCACCGTTGACCACATCGATATCAATGAGGCACACATGTCCGCCGGCAGACACCATGCTTGGATAGAACTAGGGCAAACAAAAATAATAAAAATCTCACCAAACTGTTATTTAAAATCCTTGGGTCTGTGTGTACCTGTTTATCCCAAGGTGAATATAGAGAAGAGGATACATATAGGCGTTTACCATCCAGAGAGAGCTGCATCATCTGAGGTCCCCCTTCCAAGCGACGACCCTTAATGTAGCGTGGCGGTGGCCTCTCCTAAATCGAAAATAACATTGTAAGTCATAGCCAATATAATTGTCAGCCAATCTACAGTCAATTCTTTGTCCTCCTTTACGATCACGTT
This sequence comes from Drosophila novamexicana, assembly GCF_003285875.2. NCBI lineage: Eukaryota > Metazoa > Arthropoda > Insecta > Diptera > Drosophilidae > Drosophila > Drosophila novamexicana. The sequence continues at coordinate 1,752,668 of NW_020824808.1, read as the reverse complement.
GGGTAGATCGTTGCATATGGCGCCTCCTAGCCAGACTCTAGAGATAAGTTTGGGTTCGTCTGGTTTGGTAATATCATATTGCCTAAGGTCACCATGTCGCCAGCAGTTGACATAAAGGAACCGATCATCCAACGATATTATTATATCTGAAATCATGCCACCCATTTCGGAGGCCGTGCCACTGCCAGTATCCACTAGCTTATTGGGAATATCAATTACTTTTTTCACATCGAACTCATCCGAGTTGCTTCTCTTCTTGAAATAAAACACCTTGGCATTTAGGCCACATCCAACATATCCATCCGGGCGTTTCGGATCGTGCAGGAAACGAACCTCCAATGGTGCAGCACCCTCCAGTCCCAGATCAACAGTTTGATATAGAGTTTGCGTCGACCATTTGTAAAAGTTTAGTCTGAAGCCATACTGCGTCTTGTCATTCAAATCTTCGTCTTTCCAACCACTAAAATATTGCACAATTTAAAATACATGGCGCCGGCCACACAAAACACTAATGACGAACCGTCGAAACTTATTGGGTGCACCCCATTCGGATGATACCATCACATCATAATAGGGCTGATACCAGAAATCATAGCCGCACAGCGCTTTACGATCTCCTTTCGTCCAGGTGCCAACGTAATTGAAATCGGAATCAAATAGAATAAAGTCGCCCTTTGCATAGCCCTGAGCATCGCCCATTACCGATATCATTATATTGCCATTGGCCAAGCAGTGGGTCGTATGGGGTGCGGTTACATTCTGGCTCTTCAATACGTCTCCGTCGATAATCTTGATTATTTCGGGCTTGCGTGGATCCGTTGCCACGTCGAGTACGTAAATGAAATCGGAATTCAATGATGGCAATATCAACCTATTTCTCTTCGGCACACTTTTTGCATCCTTGTCCACATAGTAGCAGCTGGAGCAGGCATTCCAGCCCGAATGGTGCAACTCGTTGCCCTTTCGGTTCGAAAAGGTGCGATGCACAATCTATAAATAAACAAAATGTGTTAAAAACAAACATGAAAGGCAAAAGTTGATTCCATTCATGGACTGTTTAATTTCTATCAATAACGATGATTTGAATACCTGACAATATGTGGGACTATCAGGGTCCACATCGATTGTGGACAGATAATCGCCATGCGGCTCATCCAAGTTGGGTTGAATTGTCACCGTATAAAGAAGCTTCTCCCGGGGTCCACTTCTCATGGCGTCCATCGGTGTCGCGTAACCGGGTCCATGGCAACAAGCTTAGCAATTATCCATATCAGTAGCGTTCATTATTACGTGGATTAATAGTTATCAGTAGAATAACAAATACGCCCAAATGCCTGACTTGAGCCTTACCTTTTTCCGACATTTTAGATTATTTTTCGCACGTTGTTCGTTGATCAAAGAACAGCAGAGCACTGGAACAGACGCGAATGAGTATTTGCCTAAATATATGTATATATTTGCAATCGGCCGGTTTTGAGCGAGCGCTTTCTACATACATATGTACATGTATGTGAATTCGTTCTCATCATGCTCTCTTAAAGATTCTCCTAGAGTCAATTACGTGTATAAATCAAGTGTAAGCTCATATGATTGCAGTGTTTTCATCAAACTTATCAGACACGCGCCTTACCCAAGAGAAATAACTTTGTTTACTTCTTATTAAAACAGAATATATATACATACACATACAAAAAGTGTGTATATAATAAATTCTCAAACATCATGATGATAGAACTGATGTTCGGCTCGTGTGATAACAAATAAATAAGTAAATTTGTATTTTTATTTTGTTTTTGTTATCAGTATATGTTTGATATAAGTATTGTGAATTATGGTTTTAATGTAATTTAACATCAACTTTTTTTTGTTTAACTCGGTTTTTTTTGTAATCTGTCTTAGGACAATCAACTAATTGCTTTTTTTTGAAAATAAAATAAAAAATCAAATAAAAGACGAAAAATTAAAAATTTTAAGTGAAAATTATGTTTTTAATACTTTTAATATTAGTTATTTAATAGTTATTCACATTTATTTAATTCGTGTTTTCGTGTAATCAGGGGCAGTCATGGCCAAAATAGCACGAGGTTCAATATAAGCACGATTCTTGCTCATCTTTAACATACGGCAACTGATGACAGTCTGGCAACTCCTCGTTGGACATCAGCTGTTCGCTGTTATTGTTCACGCACGCTTGTTGTTTAGTTCGCCGTTACAACATGCGTTTGTTATCACAAATACGCAACGCATCAACGCAGGCCGCGCGCCGACGCGTAGTTATTACAGGTAGCGGCGCCGTCACACCACTGGGCAATAATGTGGGCGAGTCGTGGCAACGTTTGCTGGCGGGAGATTCGGCTATTGCCAGACTGGGTGCGGACTTCAAAGGGCTGCCTTGTCAGGTGGCGGCACAAATACCGAGGGAACGCCTCCAGATAGACAAGCATCTGAGCAAGAGTGATATAAAGCTTATGAGTCCTGCAACACAATTAGCAATTATTGCAGCGGATGAGGCGCTGGCCGCAGCAAAGCTGAAGCCCAGCGAGTTGAGCGGCGAGCAGCGGGAACGTTTTGGCGTGTGCGTGGGCATGGGCATGTTCGATCTGGCGGAGGTCTATGGCGCTTTTCAGCAGCTGCAGCGTGGTTACAATCGTGTTAGTCCCTACTTTATTCCGCGCCTGCTGCCCAACATGGCCTGTGGACACGTTAGCATGCGTCATGGCTTGCAGGGACCCAACCATTCCGTCTCAACAGCGTGCGCAACCGGCGCCCATGCCATCGGGGATGCTCTGCGTTTTATACGCCACGGCGATGCTGACATAATGCTAGCCGGCAGTGGGGAGGCGTGTATAGACCCCCTATCAATTGCCGGGTTTTGTAGGTTACGCGCCCTCAGCACTGCGTTCAATGATAACCCGGCTGTGGCCTCGCGACCTTTTGATAAGGCGCGTGACGGATTTGTGATGGGTGAGGGCGCCGCAGTGCTGCTTCTTGAAGAGCTGGAGCATGCGCGTGCCCGTGGAGCACCCATATTGGCTGAGCTACTGGGCTATGGTCTGTCCGGGGATGCGCATCACATTACCTCGCCGAGCGAGGATGGTACTGGTGCCACGCTGGCCATGAAACGCGCCATTGCCGATGCTGGCATCGCGCCCCAGGATATTAGCTATGTCAATGCGCATGCCACATCAACGCCCACCGGCGATCGCATCGAGGCACATGCCATTGGGCGCGTATTTGGCGACCATATAGCCAAGGTGTTTGTGTCCTCCACCAAAGGCGCACATGGTCATCTGCTTGGTTCGTCGGGCAATCTGGAAGCGCTCTTTGTAGTGCACGCCTGCGCTGAAAACCAATTGCCGCCCTCGATAAACATTGATCAATTGGATGTGGATGTGAATGTCGTGACAAAGGCGTGCAAATGGTCAGAGGATCACTCACGGCGCATTGCGCTCAAGAATTCCTTTGGATTTGGTGGCACCAACGCCTCGCTCTGCATTGCCAGTTACACTGGGGAGTAATATTTCAATTTTACAAACATTGTTAAGCACTAATTGTTGCATGTGAATAAATAGTTTTTCTTTTTGAACAGTTTTTTTTAGGAAAAATTTTAAAACTTTATTTGGAAAACTTTTCGGTTTCGTGTCCCCATCCCAATCCGCCAAAAACCGTGCTGGTTTCTAGCGTTCTGCTCTGTAAAAATGTATATGCGTACTGTATTGTGTAATGCGCAGAGTTCGTACTATTGTATATATCTGCGTACATAATATGTTTTATACATATATATACAAATACATATATATTTATATTTATATATATATATATAGGTATGTGTATATGATGCATATAGCTCTGTTTGATTTGCTTCTGTTGCTTCGGTTTTTAAACTATGTGCCGCATGCTTTTTAGTTCTAATCAAATATTTGTTGTTCTGGTCGTTTTTTCTGACATTTGCTGCTATTGTTCGTTTTTTTGTTTTACTTAAATTGTTTAATTTAAAGAATTTTTATTTTACAAAATTACTTAAACTGTAAAGTTAAAAATACATAGATTGGCTTACAATTAGAATTTCTTTATAATCAATATATTTATAAATGTGGTTGCTCATTTTTTCATTTTTTTTTTTCGTTTTTTTTAATGCTGATCTACTTTAGATTTTACTTGTCATTTGCCAAATTGTTTGTTATGGTATCATTTATACTCAATACATTTATAAATGTATATAATGTTGTTTTGATTTATTTTTTATGTATTTATAGGCGTAAATAATATGCTATATTTGTGTTCGTGTTGTGTGTTGTCTATTAATTATCGCTTTGAAAGTGTTCATTTTCAATTTGTATATAAATTATGAAAATAAATTGTATTCGAAGTTATAAAATTTATCCCAATTACTGTACAATTTGTTGGTAGTTTTTCGCTTTAAGTTACAGCATATAATTAATTTTTTAAATAATCTTGCACGTCACATTTATTAACAAGGTTAGTTTCCAATTTTTGTTTCCATACTTAAAGCATTAAATCAATTTTCAAATATCTTTCGTCTATTATTTGCATATTCAAATTTTGAATGAAAAATATTTCAAAATTACAGAGGCCTTTGAATTTCAAATTTACGTATCTGGTTTTTAGCTAGTATGCAACAAACATTTGCTCAACAAAATTTAAAAAAAAAAAGTAAAGGAAAGATTTTCTTCGGAACCTGAAGGCGCATGGTAGCAAATACAATAGTTTAGACAAATTAAAATAAATGACATACATTGTGTACACACCATGCACATGTACAAATGTATGCTTATGAAAATTAGACAATGCAATAAAAATAATAATAATTAAGAATTATTAAAAAATGCCTTACATAACATAAACTAATATAGAAACAATGAACTTATTATTCCTTGAGTTTCTCATACATGTCCAAAAAAGCAGTGAAGTTAATTTTTGTGTACGGTATACTGAGATTTAAATAAAAATTGTAAAAATTATGTAAATTATGAATAAATATTTGATTTGTTTCGCGTTGTGTTTCCTATTGCTTTAGATCTTAACACTTATTATCTTACTATTTCTTTTGTTTTGTTTTGTTTTTAAAAAGACATCTATTTAAGCGCTAGTAAAGTGGTTTTTCTTGTTGCTGTCAGTTGTTGGTTTTCTGTTAGTGAAATGGTTTCCAACTTCATATGTATAGTGGATGCTGCAACAGTTGCCTACACTAGATGTATGTATATGTATGCGGGTCTGTATGTATTTTCTTTGTATGCATGCAGGGGATGTATGTATGTATGTACATGGCAAGCCACTAAAAGACAGAATCTGGGTCACACTAGTTTAGCAATGCATCCATTGTATATGGAAATGGCGGATGCTGCTGTTGCTGTTCGAATCTGTTGGCTGAATATGACAGCAACTTTGTCGCTGTTTTTGCTGCTGATGCTGTTGTATCTGCCGTAGACGGTCAGTCCAGTATAACGATTTGTGATTCAATAGGTTTGCTGCTCGGCTCGGGGGCCATTGACTTGATAGGCAGTGAGCGCCATGGTTTGCGCGCCGCACGACGCAGATCCACAGCTGAGAGTATTTTTCGTGTTTTTCTATGGACAAGAAAGTAGAGATTAGATATTGCTATTGTGCAACAACGATCGAATTGCGCTCACTTGTGTACATCTGTCGCTCTAAAGTAAACATCGTCCGGTGCATCCATCCAACTTATGACCTGCTTGCGTCCATTGCCGCCACGTGCCATTTGCGCAATCTTTTGCTTGCCATTAAGCTGCAAACAAATCAAATATAATAATAATTCGATTTTTACAATCGCATTTATGTTAGACCTACTTGATGTCTGGAGAGTGGCTGACCCGCTGCCGCCATCATCGCGGCAAACTGCTCCGGACTGGGGCAATGCGAGGGCATGGGATCCTTATTAGGGCGTTTGGCAGGCGGTCCACTGGGCACAATAGTCACTGTAGGTGCCAAAGCGTAAAATTATTAATGGATGACAGAATGAAATAACCTTTGACTTACCTTCGGTGCCATTGAGTTGCTGTTCCTCGTGCGCACGCTTGCGTATCGTAGACGTTGCTTGCGCTGGAATTATGGTTAGTTCTTTGTCAGCCGCAACTGGGACGGCGACCACATCGGGCGTTTTATTGGGCACACGCTCGTAGAGTAAACTGCCATCTGGCGCTTTGGGCGGCTTGGGGAATGAGACAACAATGGGCTGTGGCATTTTATCTTTGGGCGTTAGCACCAGCCATTCATGTGGACCGCTGCCAGGTGCGCCCAAACGATTGGCAATTTTTGTGACGCTGCCACGTTCCTTAGGCTTGAGCAAAAGCATCTTTTTGATATCCGCCTGCGATTTTCCGCTAATACGATTCGTAACTACAATTACAAAAGTAACACAAAACAATAATGTAATCTATATATAGAAGAGTATAATCCAAATTACATTCTTGCTTGACCAACAGCGCGTTGATTGCGTATGCACTCTGCCGCGCCGCTTTCTTGGGTTTCACAATGTTTCGACAAACAATGCGTGCCACACGCGTCATGGGATTCGTGTGCAAATAGAAGGCAGTGCGCGTCTTCATTATGGGCCGCGGCGAACCCGAACTGATGGCAATGCCATGCGCTTGCGCGTAATGCCGGGCCAGGTGGGTTTTCAGCTTGAACTCTTTCCCGCAGTTGACAATGGAACACCTAAAATTTATTTTATTAATGGTGTAATCTTTGAAATTGATTAGATACTCGTACCTGTGCAATTGACGATTGCTAAGATCACTAACTTTCTCGTCTTCGTTAAGATCGACTATTGTTGTGGCGCCTGTGGCAGCTAACGCTGCAGCTGGAGTCGCTGCAATGGCAGCCTTTTTCTTAGCCTCACCATCGTTAGCATCGCCCTTATGTGCCGATTTCATACTGCCGTACTTTCGCCAATAGTCCCAACAACTCTGACACAGGCGACATGGTAGATGACCATTACTAAACGAATTCCACTATAGAAAAAAGGGTTTGGATTAGAAATTAATGTTAGCACATTGTCACTTTGTTCTGTCTTACGTGTGATGATTTAGTTGTCCCGCACGATTCGCAAGGTTTGCCATTGTTGGATAAGTCGGCTCCGCCATTGGTGGTGCCATTATAGATGCCACCAGGACCGCCGCTGCCCGCCTTCACGCTGGCACCGTTGCCTTTGCCATTGTTATTATATTGCGGAATATAGACTTGTTTGAGCTTGAGTTCCGCCTCGACGGCCTTTACACGCTTCTGCTGCACATACCGATCGGTGGTCTTCCACATATAGTAGTATTCAATGATCTGCTTAAGCGTTTTCCAAGGAAGCTGTTTAAAGATAAAGATTGTTAGATAGTTTTAAATAGATCTTCGGTTCAGTTTGCTTACAAAATCTTGTCGTATGTCATTGAAGTCTTTGCCATATTTATCTAGCGCTTCCTCAAAGAGATTAGCTTCCGATGCGCTCCAATCTTCGATTTCGTCGCGACAGAGTACTGGCCCAGTGGAAGGAACTAGCGAGGACATGGCCTCATCAATTGAATATTCGTGTTTGTGCAGAATGTTCATGGCGTGAAACTAAAGCAGATGGAAAAACATATGAAATAAGAAGGATTAGCAACTCGACTAGGTTATTTTCATTCAGTTGCTTACCAGCGTTATGTCTCGGCTGGCGGCCGCTGCGGACATGTGCAATGAGGGCTGCTTTACTGAACTGCTGCAGTCGAGGGCGCGGGCAAAGGTGCCAATGGAACGCGACACGACAAGAAACTGATCGATTTTGCGATCGGTCAAACTATGCTCCGGCGTCCATACCAACGACTCCAGCTCCTCCAGTTTACGTTCATCTGTGGCGGTATCTTTTAGCTTGGCGGGTATATCACACTGATAGCGACTGCCGACACGTATTTCGCCCTTGTCGGCAAGCAACGTTTTTTGATTCGGATCGAAGACCAGACAGTAAAAGAATGTGTCCTGTGTCAGGCAAAAACAGCAATTAATTAAATAATTAATAACATCATTTAAATTAGTAATCATTTTAATTCCTAAGATACTACAACTTACATCTTTATTGAGATAGCTTTGCAGTGACTCCGTTTCGTTGAGGAGCGTCACGGAGCACTTCCCTCGGATTTGTGTGGCGGGTATCGACTCAACTTGTCGTGATAGAAACAGTTCCCGATGCTTGATCTGGTATCGCTGTTTGGTGGTTAGCGCTTCGCTCTTCTCTCCATCGCCACCAGCAGCAGTAACAGCAGCGCCGCTCGCAGCGCTGTTGTTGTTGTTATTGTTATTATTATTATTGTTGGTATTGTTATTGGTGCTGGAATTGCCGGTGGTGGCGCCGGCGGACGCTTGCGTCGGACTGGTGCGTTCCTCTTCGAGTGCAGCTGCAAGCAAACGTAATTAAATCTTTATAAGCACAAGCACTCAAAGTATCTATGAACGAGCATTAAAAAAATATGTTTTAGAACCAATTACAACCATTGCATTATCAATTTGGTGTTCGTATCTATACTACATAACATAAAAGTACTAACCTTAACAGAAAACTTTTCTATACGATATACAGTGAATGCCCTGCTGACGAACAAGTCAAGTTAATTGGACATAATGTGTTTGTTTAATTTTTGACAATAATAATTGTATTAAAATTGTTATTTCTCCAAATATATTTAAAACGGATCTCTGGGTCCACTAAGCAGAGTGTTCACTGTATATAATGATCACAAATTTATCAATAGTGTTTACAGAATTTAAAGATACGAATTTACGTGTCTTACAATAGTTACAACGTTGTCTAGGTCAGTACCAAGTTGACTCTACCATAATAGATAAATCAAGATGTGAAAAAGATTACAATACATAAACAAAAGATTGATTAATGAAAAATCTGGTAAAAGAAAAATTTGCATTCCCAAAAGAAGATAAACTACATTGTATTTGTTTTTTTTTTTGTTTTATAGAAGTAACTGCTTTGCCATTTTGTACCTATTGAGGGATCGAGCACAGCTTGCGCCGCCTGCTCCTCGCCCACCGGAGTTCTAAGCCAGGTTTTCTTCAGTTTTGTTGCCAGCGGTGAGTCCTCGGCGGTTGCCACTGCATCATCATCAAGTTGTGTGGGAGGAATTTTTGGGAAATGTTGATTTTACAAATATACATATGCATATAATATATACAATGCTTATGACGAATGGTAACAAGCGGAACTTAATTTAAATTTACTTTACTAATAACTGCAAATAAGTTGTCAGCGCGTTAAAAGTGAGGTTAAGTACGAAAAGTAATTTTACTAAAAGATGTCGCGTTTGGCCAAACAGAAAGCCCAACAAAATACAAAACTTTTTGAATTTATTTTTAATACCCCGCCACACAAGCCAGGAAGGGATGGTAACGGGTGGGCGAGGCGACCTCGCCAGTTGGGCGGTAATGTGGTGGTGGTGGCTGCTGCTTCTGCTTCTTGAAGAGTGCGAGCTGCGCCCAATCCAAGCAACCAACCACCCCGCTTCCCCCCCAAAGGACTGTGGGTGCATTCGTGAATTTACAAAAGCGTAGGTGAATAACGAAAGAAGAAGCAGTAGCAAGACAATCAGGGGGGTGAGTGCGCAACTGTTCGGTAGCCATAGATAGGGCACAGTCGCACAGTCTGGCAAGTGCGCACGGGCGGGGGTTGCCAGATGGAGGCGTTTGCGTTTTGTTTGCTGACGATGTCTGCCTCTGCTTCTCTCGCTGTTTCGGGTATATTGGTTTTTTTTTTTTGTTTCAATACTCTTGCAAAGGGTATTCTAATTTTCTTGCGTAATATGTAACACATAAAAGAATCATCTATAGCTATATCAGTCCACCAGTGGAAAATTACATTTTTGTATGAAAAACGTTTTTGAACATATCTTGACTTAACTTAGTTGTTATGTGTTTTACTTATCTTATCAACATCGGATTAATATATTATATAGAAATAATCGATCAGACAAAGAATTCCTGCACATCTCTGTCAGCTAATATGCATTTATTATATGTCCGCAAGGGTATTTCAATTTCGACATAACCAAAGCCAACTGTTTTTTTTTTTATTTTTGTGTTTTGCTTGAAACGCTGTCGTGGCCAGTTTTCAGCTTTTTGATTGTTTCTTTTTTTTTTTTCTTCTTTTTTTTTTGGTTTCTTGACACGGCCGAAAGTCTATTTGCGTTGTTTAGTTGGTTGTTTTAGTAACTGTGCTAATTTTTAATGAGTGATTATCAGCTAGGCAGCGAAAGCAGCTTCGAAAAAGGAGCCTCAGCAAACAGTCATTGAAGGGGACGTTCACGAAGGGGGTATACTGTTAATGGGCATTGTCGACGCAATGTTGAGAGGGTGTGGGGCAGGTGGGGAGGGGTTGGAAAAACGCATTTTCGTTGGGTCACGTATCGAATTTGTGTGTGCCTCAACCAACCCCACCGATTGGGGGCTTTGTGTGTGTGTGGGTGAGTGTGTGTGTGTGAGGGGGTATGTGTATGTGTACGTATACTTTTTGGTAGGAAGATACAGCGAATGGTTCTGTCCATGTAGATGGCTGCTAGTTGTTGGGGTACCCTGGGTGTGTGTATGTATACATAAATGCAAAGCGCGGCTCCTTCCGAAGCTCCTGCAGTGCCAGGACTCATGAAAATTTTCGTGCACACACAAACACACACACACATACATACAGAGAGGCACAGAGGTAGACAGCAAGTCTACCTACCGCTGCTGCTACTGCCTAGTATTGCCACATTGAGGCAACCAAAAACGGCAACAACATCGAAGTACAGTGCAGCTCTACACACATTATGTTTATGTGCTTATGTTGTTCTTGTTGTTGCTACGGATGCTCGGATTCCGTTTACTCTTTGCTTTAGCTGTATGCTTTACAGTTGTTGTCATTGCGGTTCTTGTTGCTCTTGATGTTGGCTTTTATTGTTGTTGTTGTTGTTGTTGGCGCTGCTGATGCTGCTGCTAAGTGGGTGTGTATTAGTGTGAGTGTGTCAGTGTTGGGTGGGCTCCGCTTTGACACATTGCACACACTGGGCATATGCTGGTGTTAGTGAAAAGGGGGTTGCGCTGAGGTGTGGGCGGAGTAGCTTCGGTTTTGGTTGCGGCGCATGGTGTATTTCGCTCATCCTAAGGCGCCACCGCCTGAGCTTTGGTTCTTGTGGTGAAAAATATGCTTAGGATCTGTAGGGGCTTTTTGACTTATTAGAAGAGCGCGACGGCGCCTCGTCGCAACATAACCTCACTTCGCTGACCAACAACTTATATATACATACACACGAACATATACATTTATATGTTTGAATGTATGTGCCTGAATTGGCGTACTTACGTTGATGCTTATCGGCCAGCTGTACAAGCGGGTTGGGCAGATCACGACGTCGGTAGAAACACATGACCTTCGCTTCCACATTGCCGGTCTGGTTTTTATTCAGCTCCTCGATGCGGCGTATCAGGAAGGGACTATTCGGCGTTGTCTCAACGTAGACGTAGTCTGCAAAATTAAACGTTGGATTATTCAATTTCAGTAACAGTTCAAAAATGAAATACGCAGATGTGGTAGAATAATTATAGCCCAAACTGACCGCAAATCATTCATTATGAAAGCTGAACTGTAGCCCAAGCATCCAATAGAGCCAGGTAAAACGCATTCAAAACACACACAAATATCATACACACAAACAAACACACATACACACAATTCCGTGTGTGTAAATGTATGCAGACGGCAGAAACTAGAGATGAGTAAAATTTGGGTTACCTTTGACTATACGACCAAATCAACGGCAAAGCCACAGTAAATAGTTAAACAAAAAATAAATGTTATTTACTTTGCATAAAACCTAAAATTAATAGCGATATCATATATTCGTGTATTTTAGCGTGTTAAAAAGGAAATAAATAAAATGTTCAAGGCAATTGCCTATAGTCGTACACACATACATATGGGCAAATCAAAAAGAATAAATATAAAACGGCTTTAATCATTCTATTATTAGTTTCTATTTATATACATATATCTTGCTTCGAATAGATCTAAATAAATCCAAATTTGAGTAAGAGTACGTATACTTTAATTTAGCGATAATTACAATCACAAATTCTAGTAAGCCACTGTTTACCTATTTTTGTCAACCTATAAATTGAATATGAGTATTAAATGTCGTTAACGTGTCGATAATCTAGCAGTTTACCATCTTGTACTTAAAATTTACAGTATTGCTAGCTGCTAGTGGACACGCCGTTTAATTACGGCCACAGTACAGTGAAAAAGTATGCGCATTGCTCAATTAAATACAAATGTGGGCATCCATCCATCCATTCAACGAACGCAACGAACATGGGCTGAGGCAAGGGGCTGAACACACACACACACACACAAGCTCACATGTACAGAGCGCGCCAGCAGCGACGGTGCGGAACCTGTCGCAGAAACCGTTGCTTGGGTTTTGACCACGGCAACAGCAGCAGAAGCAACGAAAGCCGATAGAAGAGAGAAAATGACACAAAAGAAAAAGGAAAAAAAAAGAGCAGCGATCAAGCGGTAACATTCAGCAGGCATAATATAAAAGGAAAATGTATCTTTTGCATTTGGCTGATGTAAAAAAGAGATGAAAAAGAAAGTGTCGCCATAGCCTGCGACGACATTGCGGCTGCTGTGTGTGTGTGTATGTGAGCGTGGCTATTAAAAGTGACTAACAAAAAGCGCTGATGGAGACAAATTCTGAGGCAATGCGTGCATTGAGAGACCAAACCAACACACCAACATCAAGAAAATGCCGAAATTTTTTTAATTTATGCATGCGTCAAGTTGTTCTTTTCCTTTTTGTATTTTGATTATTTTAATTATCCGTTCGCATTTTCGCATCTACGGTTCATTTGCATTTGAATCGGACAAGCAGAAGAACAACGCCGTACAATGGGGCAGGTGAAGACAACAATAACGTCATCGGTTAAACAGAGTCAGCGAGCGAGCAAGCGAGCTAGCAAAACGAGTGCGTAAAATTTGTTGAAAAAGGGAAAACTCACTCGAAGCGTGAGATGCTGCGCCAAAAATATTGCAAACTCATTAGCATAAGAAAACACAGCCAACCAATAGCAACAACAAAGACACGAAAAAATCACGAAATATACTTTCAATTGAACAAATACACGCAAGCACAATCACACATACACACACACACACACACAAGCACAATCACACATACGCACGCAAACACATACGATGATCGGCAGGCGGATTTGTCAATGCAATTTCATTTCATCAGTATCCCCAACCCAACAGCACTAGTTCTCATACATACACACACACACACGCACACAGATATCAGTGCTAATGCTTATCGGGGCAACAGAAACATGTACTAAAAACACTTGCTGCAGCTGCGACAATTCGGCTGTCATACACATAACCCCTCTACGCGGCCGGTTACTCGATGTTCCATTGCCGCTTTGCTGGTGTTGAAAAATCGTCTACGTTGTTAAAACTCGCGTCGGCAAATCGACACAATTTAAAAGCGCATATGAGCGCATTTCACATCATCATCATCATCATCATTGATAACAGCATTGAGCGTATGGGGGGTGAATATTTGGTAAGATTTGATAATTAAATGCACTTTCATTATTTCCTTAATTTGGAGTCCCACACACACACAAACACACATGCATATACGCATATAAAACGACCAGGCGAAACAGTGAGACGGCGCCGATAACGAAAGATGATAGAAAAGCGAGTATGGAAAAAAAATTTTCTCACCTCCGACTCGATACATATTTGTGGCCATTTTCACAAAACTTTCGCACCAAATTTCACATGTAAAATATTCTGCACTTATTCAGCACTGTTTTTCAATAGTTTTGTTTCAAATTAGCGCACATTTATTAGCATAAAATTTAAGTTGTTATGATTGCATTTGCATTCACATAAGACGCGTTTTTTTCGTCGCCATCTTAGAAACAACTCTAAAAAAAATACACACACACACACACACTATGACAGCGACGAGTAAACAGCTGCATCAGGGCTGCATTTGATAGCAGAGCTGCCAACTAGTTTTCACATTTAGTATATTTATTTGTTTGATAAATATTAATGTATAGAAAGCTATTCAATGTATAATAAAATAAGCATGCCTTACTGCTGCATTATATTTACAGAGTTTTACATTAACAGAAACAAAATTTGTATTGTTTGCATTCCATTTTGAGTATACGTTGACAAGCTGCCTGCTACGCAACCAACTGTCAAATCCGTGACGTGGCCTGGCCAAACGATTTTTCCAATAAGACTTGCTTGTGTTATAATTAATTTTAAGCTTATAAACGCACCGTGAGCGTCGATAAAGCCTTTTAAACGATGACTACCTACGAGGAGTTCATCCAGCAAAATGAGGATCGTGACGGAGTGCGCTTAACCTGGAATGTATGGCCTTCAAGTCGCATCGATGCCAGCCGTTTAGTGGTGCCGCTTGCGTGTCTCTATCAGCCCCTCAAGGAGCGTCCAGACTTACCACCAATACAATACGAGCCCGTGCTGTGCACGCGCAGCAATTGCCGTGCCATCCTGAATCCACTGTGCCAGGTGGACTATCGTGCCAAGCTCTGGGTGTGCAACTTTTGCTTTCAACGAAATCCCGTGAGTACATGAATCACAAATAATCTTTTCAGCTCCAAGATTAACACTTGTAATTCCAGTTTCCTCCACAATATGCAGCGATATCGGAGCAGCATCAGCCAGCGGAACTGATACCTGGTTTCAGTACCATTGAGTACACCATTACCAGGGCGCCGACAATGCCGCCTGTGTTTATATTTCTGGTCGATACCTGCATGGATGAAGAAGAGCTGGACGCGTTGAAGGACTCGCTGCAGATGTCGCTGAGTCTGCTGCCGCCGAATGCGTTGGTGGGCCTTATTACCTTCGGCAAAATGATCCAGGTGCATGAGCTTGGCACTGATGGCTGCTCCAAGAGTTATGTATTTCGCGGCACCAAAGATCTGACCGCCAAGCAGGTGCAGGACATGCTGGGCATTGGACGGGGTGTGGCACCAACGCCACATCAGCAGCCAGGTCAGATGCCCAATGCACCGGGGGTTGGGGGGGCCGGACAACATTTGCCACCCGCTCATCGCTTCCTACAGCCGATCAGCCAGTGCGATACCGCACTGGGTGATCTGCTAAGCGAGCTGCAACGTGACCCTTGGCCGGTGCCGCAGGGCAAGCGCTATCTGCGCTCCACGGGCGCTGCTCTCTCAATTGCAGTTGGCCTGCTGGAGTGCACGTACCCAAATACGGGCGGTCGCATTATGACGTTTGTCGGTGGCCCTTGCTCCCAGGGCCCCGGCCAAGTGGTCGACGATGAGCTAAAGCATCCCATACGCTCCCATCATGACATACACAAGGACAATGCCAAATACATGAAGAAGGGCATCAAGCATTATGATGCGTTAGCGCTGCGCGCTGCCACTAATGGTCATGGCATCGACATATACTCATGTGCCCTCGATCAGACCGGTCTGATGGAGATGAAACAGCTATGCAACTCCACCGGCGGTCACATGGTTATGGGCGATTCATTTAATTCGTCGCTGTTCAAGCAAACATTCCAGCGCGTGTTTGCGCGCGACAGCCGCAACGATTTAAAGATGGCATTCAATGCCACCCTTGAGGTGAAGTGCTCGCGCGAGCTGAAAATCTCTGGCGGCATCGGCTCGTGTGTGTCGCTGAATGTGAAGAGCCCGTCGGTGTCGGATGTGGAGATCGGCATGGGCAATACGGTGCAATGGAAGTTGTGCACACTAAATCCCAGCTCCACATATGCCTACTTTTTCGAGGTGGTCAATCAGCATTCGGCGCCCATTCCGCAAGGCGGACGCGGCTGCATACAGTTCATCACGCAATACCAGCATCCAAGCGGACAGCGGCGCATACGCGTCACCACGTTGGCCAGAAAGTGAGTTTCGCCCCCAATCCAGCTAGTTGGTATACACCATTTATTGATTTATTTCGTGTGCAGCTGGGCGGATGCCAACACGAATGTGCAGCACATTAGCGCTGGCTTTGATCAGGAGGCAGCCGCAGTGCTTATGGCACGTATGGTTGTCTATCGCGCCGAGACGGATGAGGGGCCGGACATATTGCGCTGGGTGGATCGGCAGCTGATTCGCTTGGTAAGTGCTAAGTGCAGCCTTCTATGTATATATATATATTATTGGATTTTCCTTTTTTGTTAATTGTAGTGCCAAAAGTTTGGAGAGTATTCGAAGGATGATCCGAACAGTTTCCGGCTGTCACAAAACTTTAGCCTGTTTCCGCAATTCATGTATCATTTGCGCCGTTCGCAGTTCCTGCAGGTCTTCAACAATTCGCCCGACGAGACCACATTCTATCGACACATGCTGATGCGCGAGGACCTCACACAGTCCCTGATCATGATACAGCCCATTCTTTATAGCTATTCATTTAATGGGCCACCGGAGCCGGTGCTGCTTGATACCGCTTCAATTCAAGCGGATCGCATACTGCTGATGGACACCTTCTTCCAGATACTCATCTATCACGGCGAAACGATTGCCCAGTGGCGTGCGCTTAAATATCAGGACATGCCCGAATATGAGAACTTCAAGCAGCTGCTGCAGGCGCCAGTCGATGATGCCCAGGAGATATTGCAGACACGCTTTCCCATGCCGCGATACATTGACACCGAACACGGCGGCTCGCAGGCGCGTTTCCTGCTCTCCAAGGTCAATCCATCTCAGACGCACAACAACATGTATGCCTACGGCCAGGTGGGTCTCAATTAGCTGACGCATTTAAACAGCAATTTTGTTAATTTTTTAATCTTTTTTGAAACATTACGTTTTGTTTTCGTTTTACTTTCTCATTGTGTACCCCCCACAAACGCCTTAAACTTCTTCTTGTTGTCGTTGTTGTTGTTCTTGTCACGCGCAGGCGCCAATTGGTCAGACGACGGTAGTAAAAAAACAACTTTTTGTTCAATTTATTTCACTTTGGGTTTAGTTCTAAGTTACTTTGCTTCTTCAACTCCTTTAAATGCTTCTGGTGCTGGCGCCGCTTAACCAAAGCCCAATCCCAATCACAGTTTACTAACTCGATATAATTATCTTCATAGGATGGCGGCGCTCCGGTGCTCACGGATGATGTCTCCCTGCAGCTGTTCATGGAGCATCTGAAGAAGTTGGCCGTCTCCTCGACCACATAGAAGCTGTTATACGAAATGAAATGCCTGTATAAGCCACGAGTGGAGAGTTTTGGCATAGTTTTATTTTTTGGCAGGGGCAATTACATTATTTAATCCCATATATGCATATGTGTAGATTCCAATTGAACGCCTGATAAATACAATAATAAACCACATTCATACATATTTACAAGTATTTATTTTTCAAGCAACTAATTAAGTGATCAAATGATTTAAGTAAATAAATATAGTAGACTGGCCATTAACAAAATGCAAATATTTCAAGAGAGCGCGGAATGAAAGCGGCAATAAACCAGAATTTCCATACAATAAATTAGCGTAAAAGCAAGCAACAATAATATCTTCATATTAAATATAGTTTATAAATTACTAATACAAGTGAATATGCCTCGAACTTGATATTAATTTGACTAAACTATTTGGTTCACACTGACTAAGACATTTGTTTTCTGTTATCATTGAGGCCTAATTAAGAAACCTTATGGACATCTTCTGATCGACATCGGTGCGTTCCAGCGCCTTGCAAAAGTCCTCGAACGAGATCTTGCCCTGACAGCACAGATCCGCCTCCAGTATTGTCCGCTCCGCAATGCTAACCAACTGATCCTGACTTATGTTCGCGCCAACCATCATGTGCAATATCGACAGCAGCTCATCCCGGCTAATGACACCATCATCGTCCAGATCGTACATTTTGAATGCAAACTTTAGCTTCTCCTCGCGGCTGTTCAGTTTGCTCTGCTTGTTGTCCCGCAGCGGCCGGAAGTGGGCCAACACATTCATAAACTGGCGAAAGTTGACCCGATCATCGGTGCTCTCCGCAAAGAACGAGTGGACAATGCGCTCGCAGAGCGGATTGATGGCCAGTTCGGGTATGCGCATCAGATCCTCTCGCGATAGTGTGCCGCAGCCGTTGCGATCCAGCGAGGTGAAACGCGAATACAGGCGCTCAATTTGATTGGGTGTAACTGAGGTGAGATACAAAAAAATAAAAAGATAACGAGGGGTAGGGTAGAGCGTGGCGCCTTATCAATTGATAACAAATACACAGACAATGGCGAAAACACAGCTATTATCCGATATAATAACTCAGCAGTTGCTGGATACAAACGGGCGCCTTATCACGCATAAATTACACCTACTCGGACAGCTGATAAACACAGGTTTATGTGCATCAAACGGCCGCGCGCAGCACTTTGCCCCCGCGGGTCGTTGGGACAGCATGACGTCATAAATTCATTTGGAAATTTATTACACCTTACATAAATGCTTCAAATTGAGCTCGTTTCCAAACACTCAATTCGAAAACAACAGTTACGTTCTTTAACACTCAACGCGGCTGTGTGCTCGCTAACTTGTAGCTGGCGCTGCCGTACGCTAAATGACTTTAGACTATGAAACATAATTGAAACGATTTGGCAAAGCTATAATTAGTTGCCACAGTTGCCACTTAAGTGCAAAATTTCTGATCACAATGAGAATGCTTTTAGCAACTGCGTATTTGTTTTGAAATGTTTTTGACAATTTACACATGGGTAACCAGCTCCAAGGTTACGTTAAATACTATAATAACTAGAATACATGGAGCTGTGTGTTTTATATACTTACAGCCTGTTTCATTCTGTATTTGGGCAATTTCCTCGTGCCGCAGAAAGAGTGATGACTTATTGCCCATTACTTACGGCTTATTTAAACCAATGAGAGCTACACAAACACAAAATTTCCACTGAATTGAACGGGGCGTAGTGTGACCGAGTTTGGCAAGTTCTAAAATACTGCTATTCAAAGTGATAATGATGCAGCACTGCCAGCTGCAATGCATTGACCAATCGATAGATTGTGGCGGTATGCCGATAGATAGTACAATTTTGCTAGTCGGCAAATAAACAATTTTTGCACAAATATAAACAATTGCTTTGTTTGCCCGAATGCAAATGGATAAGTTAAACCAGACTTTAACGGCCGTTAAGAATCTACGCTCAAATGTGCGGCAGTGCTTTGAACACTTGGCCGATGGCACCGACGGCGAGGGCATCGACGAAAGTCGAAATAAATTTGTGCACGATTTTCAGGACAGATTCGGTGCCATCAACTCGCAGTTGCGGTGAGTGTGTTGAAATTAATTGGGTTGAGCATTACTCAATGGTATTTAACCGTTTGCAGTGAAGTGGAGCAGCTGATAAATGGGTTACAGGTGCCACCGACAGCCTACCATTTGGGCAACACCACATTTCTGGCACAGGAAACGTCACAGGATCGACAGGCGTTGTATCCGCAGCTGGTGAACAGCTACAAATGGATTGACAAGGTGCACGATCATAGTATTCTTGCGTTCAACAATCTCAATCAAAATACGCTGCGTCGCTCCTACAACTATTGCTCACAGAAGCGCCAGCGATTGCCCTTCTCCTCCTTCAACAACGATCCGGAGTGAGTGCACGATTTAGTTTCTATTAACTTTTATATTAACACTTTTGTTGCAGCCACATAGATAAGCTATTGAGTGAAATAAATCATCCGCCGCACACATCCTATAAAGTCTTTCGTCCTTTTGGATCCAATGCCGTGGCCATTGTTACCATCAGCAATGTGCTCAAGGCGGCCATCGTTTTTAAGGGTGTGCTCATTGAGTGGGTGACAATCAAGGGCTATGATGAAACGCTCGAGCATGACGATCTGTGGGCCGAGTCGCGCTATGAAGTCTTTCGCAAGGTGCAGGAGCACGCCCACTCGGCCATGCTGCACTTTTTCTCACCCACACTGCCCGATCTGGCGGTGAAGAGCTATGTGACTTGGCTGAACAGTCACATCAAGCTATTCCTTGAGCCGTGCAAGCGTTGCAGCAAATATATTGCCAACGGTTTGCCGCCAACATGGCGCGATTTGCGCACCCTCGAACCGTTTCACGAAGATTGCCGCAATAGCTAAAAAAAAAAACAACTATATATATATATATAACGTATTGATAAGCATAACTTTTATACTTCATTTATTTCAAAAAACAAAAAAAATTATATGTATGTATTTTGAATGCATGCGCCGCGTGGATTTTTAGAAATCGCAACGCGCGACTGAATAACTACAACGGTTTAATGCATTAATGGCCAGTTGAGGTGGCATCGACTCCAGCGGCAGCATTGGTTGTGCCTATGTGGACACCACGCTGTAGACACAAGCGTTCAAAATTCTCGCGCAATGTGGCACGCAGCTGCTCGCGTTGACGCTGCACTTGCTCACGCTGGTATTGATAAGCCAGTACCACCTCTTGGGGAATGTAACAACAGTTCTCATCATCCTTATCGTAGTCGTCAAAGTAGTCCTGTAATTGATATTAACTATAAGATTTGCAATCATAATCAATGTGGGTCTTGCTACGTACCCACATCTGCAGCAATGAGAATTTTTGATCCAATTGCGTCTGTTGGCCATAGAGCAAACCGGAGACGTAACTGTTGCGGACTGCAACATCATCGACGCTTTGCTCCTCGTCCAGCAGCCCGTCATGATGATTGCACAGTCCGTCCGAGCACGAAACTTCTGAGCCTTCCGGCGACGAGATTGCGCTGGAAATGCGCGAATTGGCATGCGATGTGGGTGGATCGCTGCCATAGCCAGAATCGCGCACATCCTGCTCGCAGGGACAGTTGGGGATGGGTGCTAAACAGTCGTTGCATTTCGTTGCCTTAGACACGTCTAGGTGGTCATCGACACACAATAACTTTTTAGCCTTCTTGCTAGCAGATTTTTGCTTCTTTTTCTTCGGTTGCTTCTTCGATTTCGATTTCGTTGATTTGTCACTTGGCGTTGGCGGCTTTGGCTCTGGATCTGCGTCTGCACAGAGTATAACGATGCCATCATCGACGGCGTCGTCTACAGCCGCAGGCTCAGATTCAGCTTCAGCCTCAGGAATAACGTCATCTTCTTCCTCCTCGTAGTCCGTTTCGGCAGCGTCGTTCGCATTATTAATATCGTTTTCACACAGACGATGCATATTCTTTTTTTCATCCTTCTTCTTCTTCTTCTTGAGCTTTTTCTGCTCACGCTTCAGCTCCTTGGCTTTCTCCGCGCGACTGATCTCCTGATAGAGCAGCTCCAAGTTGCTTATGCCCTGTTTCTCCTCCACACGCTCATGAAAGCTGCGACAGAGCGCATGCACGCCCACAGCAGCCAGCACTTGGCAGGCACGCTCCTCCTCACGCAGACTAACATAAATGCGACGCAAGCGCTCGTACATGATCATGCCGACGCACGTGAGCACCTCCTCCTGGGCGATCTCCAGCGTTTTGGCATGACGTTCGCGCAGTTTCGAGTAGCTACCATTTACCTCCGGCTCGGCACGCTTGATAAGCGCGTCAAGGAACTCGATTTTATTCGTGCTCACATGTATGTGCTCATCGGGCACACACTTGCGTATGTGGGCATACAGCTGTGCCGCATAGCCCTTCTCCTTGGTGGATACCTCGCCAATGAGTATTTTATAGGCACGCTCGATCTGCAAGGCAACAATGGCATTAGCTTGGAAATTGGACGCAATTAACGCAAGATGCTTACCTTTGTGCGACAGCCGGCGCAAAACTTGTGCTTCTTCAGATACTTGTCGAGCACTTCGTGCAGTTCCTTTGTCTCAATGATGGTCACCTCGGTGCGACAATTGCTCTTCATGGCGGACCACACTTCGCGCCACGTTTCCGAAAATGGTTTGGCACGGAACGTGTCCAATGAATGGAGCACACAGCGCGTCTTGTTGCGCAGCTTATTATCCAACAGATTGTTGAGCACCTCGTGATGTCTATATAGTAGAGTGCCCAGTGCCTGAGGTGTTTTTAGTTTTTCCTCCGTTATGCCCAGCGTGCAATTGTCGCGCAACTCCAGCGGGTCGACAGTACGATGGCCGGACTCAGCTAGCTGGTAAAACAAACGCTCCACCCTTCGCCGGCAGCCCACACACTGAACGCACTGATTGAGCACCGAAATGAAGCCGCTGCTATCAATCACAAGCGATTGATTGCGTTCCGTTTCTGTGAGCAGATTAAATTTACGTGAGAATTCCTCCAGTTCGCGACCCCGTATCTGTGGGCTGTCAATAACAAGTCCTTTGCTGTTCAGGTCCATGAGCATCTAGCAAGAGGGGGAGAAGGGATCAAAGACAGATCAGAGATAGTAAGAGAACAGTGTTGGCAAAAAAGAACACACACACACACGCACACAGAGAGCAACAAAGAGAAAGAAATGCATTTGAAACCTGTTTTTGTTTTTTTGTTGGTCGGTGTTGCCACTTCAGCAACATGGCGACCCTACGTAAGGTGCAGAGGAGGCGTCGGGCTGGTGCAGATCTGCCGAGCGGTTGCTCTAAGCGGCTGTTTATTATTGCAGACTTCAAATAACACACACAGAAAAACTGAAGTTTAATTAAACAACGTTTTCAATTTATGGGTGCAGTCGTCGACAAGCATATATATGTTTATGCACATATGTATGTGTTTACTACATATGTACATAGCACACAGATGCACGCGTACGTGTTATGAAAGTTTGACAATGTGCACACACAGGCATACACACAACATTCACGACACAGAAATGCATAAGTATGTGGGTTTGGAGGGGGTCATCAAATTATTAAAATTTTTATGACAGTTTTACAGCAGTAGTTTTACATTATTGCATATTAGCTCCTTTGTGCATTTTGTGACTTACCATTAGCTTATCACCTGCCACCAAAGGTAAATGCCTGCGGCCCACATAACCAGAATCATCATCATCAGTATTATAGACTTTAGTTAGTCTCGCCATGTTCTTTTGAAGACCAACGATGGCAGTTTTAGGCACTTTAACGACACACTTTGTGGCAACAAAACGCAGCACAATGTTTGAAGCGTATTTTAAATAATATATTATACAATAATATGGTGTTCTTTACACTATAAATCAACTATAAAAATGATTTTTCTAAGATTTCAAACACGTATGTAGGGTTCAGCAAGTCGTCCGGTCGCCATTAATAAATAGTGTTGCGTAACGGGAGACATTTGTTATTTTTGCAGCACAGACACCAGTGCAACTGTGCGCCTCAGCGTTGCCAGACCACAGTAAAAGTCATCTAGACCTCAACAAAATGAGTTTTTTTTAGCGCGTTTTGTTGCTCGTTTTGCTGGTGCAAAGTTGCATTTTAATAGTTTCCAAGTAACTACGCGTGCTTTTTGATTTGTTTTGGAAGCTTATTGTGTGTTTGCGAATTGGGAGAAAATGTCGCATCACTATGTGGTGACCGCCCAAAAGCCCACAGCGGTTGTCGCCTGTCTCACCGGTAAGTTAACGACGGGCATGATGTGGACGGGAACATGCAGATTGTAGTTTACTTTTAACCGGCATTACTTTAAAATAAATTTGTTAAGTACATGACGCATCTTTTTGAATAACTCCTCAGGCAATTTCACATCGCCGACAGACTTGAATTTGATTATTGCACGCAATAATCAGGTGGAAATTGATTTGGTAACGCCAGAGGGCTTGCGCCCGCTAAAAGAGATCAACATCAATGGCAAAATCACGGTTATGCGTCATTTTCGTCCGCCAGACAGCAACAAGGATTTGCTTTTCATATTGACGCGACGCTTTAATGTCATGATACTTGAGGCCCGCATGGTGGGCGATGCTGTAACCGTCGTCACAAAAGCCAACGGCAATGTCTCCGACTCGGTAGGCATACTTTCTGAGGGTGGCTTCATTGCAGCAATTGATCCAAAGGCGCGCGTTATTGGCATGTGCCTGTATCAGGGGCTATTCACCATTATACCCTTGGACAAGGATGCCAGCGAGTTAAAGGCGACAAATTTGCGGTAAGCCAAAGGAAATGCTTTGGTATACTTTAGCTTATACGTTCTGTCTTTTTTTCTTACAGCATGGATGAGCTTACCGTCTATGATGTGGAGTTTCTGCACGGCTGCCAAAATCCAACAGTCATTGTCATACACAAGGATAATGATGGTCGCCACGTGAAATCACATGAAATTAATTTGCGTGATAAGGAATTTATAAAGCTCGCCTGGAAGCAGGATAATGTAGAAACAGAGGCTACTATGTTGATACCAGTGCCCTCATCCATTGGTGGCGTCATTGTAATTGGACGCGAGTCCATTGTCTATCACGATGGCAGCAATTATCATGCTGTGGCGCCACTCACCTTCCGCCAAAGTACCATTAATTGCTATGCACGTGTGGACAGCAAGGGTTTACGTTATCTGCTGGGCAACATGGATGGACAGCTTTATATGCTCTTCCTGGGCACCACCGAGACCAGCAAGGGTACCACCGTCAAGGACATCAAAGTTGAGCAACTGGGCGAGATTTCGATACCGGAATGCATTACATATTTGGACAATGGATTTTTGTACATTGGCAGTCGCCATGGCGATTCGCAACTGGTGCGACTTAGTTCGGAGGCTATTGATGGCTCTTATGTCATACCAGTGGAGAACTTTACCAATTTGGCGCCAATTTTGGACATTGCCGTTGTAGACTTAGATCGTCAAGGACAGGGCCAGATTATTACTTGCTCTGGCAGCTTCAAGGATGGCTCGCTACGTATTATTCGCATTGGCATTGGCATACAGGAGCATGCTTGCATCGATTTGCCTGGCATTAAGGGCATGTGGTCCCTGAAGGTGGGCATCGATGACAGCGCCTATGAGAACACGCTCGTCTTGGCCTTCGTTGGGCATACACGCATTCTGACCTTATCTGGCGAGGAGGTGGAGGAAACAGAGATACCTGGTTTCGCGAGCGATCTGCAATCATTTCTCTGCGCTAACGTGGATTACGATCAGGTGGGCATTCAAATTAGACGCATGTGTGCCATAAATTAAATTAATCCATATTTCTTGCAGCTGATTCAAGTGACTGCGGAGAGTGTACGTTTGGTCAAGAGCGCCACCAAGGCCCTGGTTGGTGAATGGAAGCCCGAGGGCGATCGTTCCATTGGTGTCGTCTCCTGCAACAGTACACAGATTGTCGCAGCCTCGGCGCGTGAGATATTCTACATTTCTATTGAGGATGGCAGCCTAGTGGAGAAATGCCGCAAAACCTTGCCATATGAGGTTGCCTGCCTGGACGTTACACCATTGGACGAGAAGCAGACCAAGTCCGAATTGGTAGCCGTGGGCTTGTGGACAGATATATCGGCGGTTATATTGCGGCTTCCCGATTTGGAGACAATATACACTGAAAAGCTTAGCGGTGGTAAGTATTTAGTTGTAGATAAATTCTTTCAATCTTGAATATTGTTAATTAGCAGCCGATTCGAAATAGCCTTGCCCGTCTGTCTGGTTGTCTGTTTCTATGTAAACTTGTCCTTCACAATACAATCCTTTCAGGCAATACAATTATCAGAATCACTATAATTTAAAGGTGAAATTGTCAGTCACGAGTTATATTATGCTTCTCACACTTTAGACAAATTTATCAATATCGGACTACGGTATTTATATAGTTCTATAGAAAGAATCTGCTGAAATCGAAAGTTATGTTTTTCGTGATTCCTTTAAACTGATAAATTATGTGCTTCACATATTAACAAGGGTATTTAATATTTGCCCTGGTATAGATAGCAAGGGTATTTATTTGTTGGAGCCCCGAATGACTTGTCTTTTATTGTAAACAAACAGAGATAATACCACGCTCTATACTGATGACCACCTTTGAGGATATCAACTATCTGCTGTGCGCTCTTGGCGACGGGTCCATGTACTATTTCATTCTGGACAGGAACACTGGTCAGCTGACGGATAAGAAGAAAGTAACCCTTGGCACACAGCCAACCACATTGCGCACATTCCGCTCGTTTTCCACTACGAATGTGTTTGCCTGTTCGGATCGTCCGACGGTTATATATTCATCCAATCATAAGCTGGTATTCTCAAATGTTAATCTAAAGGAGGTGAATCATATGTGCTCTCTTAATGCTCAAGCATATCCGGATAGCTTGGCGCTGGCCACCAAAAACTCGGTTATATTGGGCACCATTGATGAGATCCAGAAGCTGCACATTCGCACTGTGCCATTGGGTGAGGGACCGCGTCGTATTGCCTATCAGGAGGCTTCACAGACCTTTGCCGTGTCCACTCTGCGCATCGATGTGCACGGACGTGGCGGTGCGAAGCCGTTGCGCAACAGCGCCTCCACACAGGCTCAAAATAGTAGCTGCAGCTCCAATATATTGCCCAAGCCGGGTGGCGGTAATTCGACGGCGGCCAATGCAGAAGTTGGCCAAGAGATTGATGTACACAATTTGCTGGTTATTGATCAGAATACATTCGAGGTATTGCATTCACATCAATTTGTACCGCCGGAGACGATTTCGTCATTGATGTCCGCCAAACTGGGCGATGATCCCAATACCTATTATGTGGTGGCCACGTCGCTAGTCTTTCCCGACGAACCGGAGCCCAAAGTGGGACGTATCATTATTTTCCATTATAACGAAAACAAGCTAACCCAAGTGGCCGAAACGAAAGTCGATGGCACATGCTATGCTTTGGTGGAGTTCAATGGCAAGGTTCTGGCCGGCATTGGCAGCTTTGTGCGCCTGTACGAGTGGACTAACGAGAAGGAGCTGCGCATGGAGTGCAACATACAGAACATGATTGCGGCATTGTTTTTAAAGGCCAAGGGTGACTTTATTCTAGTTGGCGATCTTATGCGCTCCATAACGCTGCTGCAGCACAAGCAAATGGAGGGCATCTTTGTGGAGATAGCACGCGACTGCGAGCCAAAGTGGATGCGCGCCGTGGAGATTCTGGACGATGACACCTTCCTTGGCTGCGAAACACACGACAATTTGTTTGTGTGCCAGAAGGACAGGTGAAGTAGCATGTACTTAAGCGCAATTTGTGCTTTAATTCTAAATATTTAATTGCCTCTCTAGTGCTGCCACAACGGATGAGGAGCGTCAGTTGCTGCCGGAGTTGGCGCGCTTTCATCTGGGCGATACAATTAACGTATTTCGGCATGGCTCTCTGGTTATGCAGAATGTGGGCGAGCGCACCACGCCCATTAACGGCTGTGTACTCTACGGCACCTGCAATGGTGCCATTGGCATTGTCACCCAAATACCACAGGACTTTTACGATTTTCTGCATGGTCTCGAGGAGCGCCTAAAGAAGATCATTAAGTCGGTGGGCAAAATTGATCACACCTATTATCGTAATTACCAAATCAATACCAAGGTGGAGCCCAGTGAGGGCTTCATTGATGGCGATTTAATTGAAAGTTTCTTGGACTTGAATCGAGACAAGATGCGCGAGGCCGTCAGTGGTCTGGAGGTGTGTATAGCCCGTATTCTCAATCAATATTATATAAAATTACATTTATTTTGCTTTTTGCAGCTGACGCTGAACGGGGAACGCAAGAGTGCGGATGTGGAGGACGTCATTAAGATTGTGGAGGATTTGACACGCATGCATTGAATCATTGATTGAGCTGTATATAGTTCATAATTATTGATTGATAAATCTACAGTTTGTTTTTGTATGCTTTTATTTTAGCGTGATTTCGATACCATGTATCCTATCCAATACAGCTCATTATTCTCTAAATATTCTCCAAAACCTCTATACTAACAGTTGACACTGTTTATTCAGCGTTGCGTTTGATTCTGTTCCTCGCCCAACTTTGACTTTCAATTATATAGCAAAAAAAAACTAAAACTATCGTTTGACGCACTTTCAAAGTTGCGTCACGCAATATTTGAATAAAGTGCTTAAATTTAAAATTAATACAATTGTTTGTAAAGAATTTCTTCGAAGGGAAAGAACAGCTATTTTGTGGGTGAACAGATTAACATACCCTTTATTTCAATACATAATATCATACGATTTAATTTTTAGACAATTGTTTCCATTGTTTGTTTGGCGCATGTAAGGCTAGGCTTGAACCGGTTCGATTCAAATCCGTTTGCAGTTTTAGAATTTCTATATGATTTAAATCTTAATCTACGCTTGCGCAGCGTGTTCTCTCAGCTTACGCACCTCCAATCAAAACACGGCGCGAGCACGTCCCACACACGCATTTGCACACACACGCACATGGTATGAGAGGCTTGCATGTATGTGCGTTTAGTTCCGGAGCAGGCGAACGCTGCTCACGTGCGGCATGGAAACGTGAGCAATAAGCATTTGGGCAAAGGGTAGCAGCGGGCGGATCGCGGTATTGGCGTTTCATTCATTAATACACGCACGCACACACACACATATATACATATATTTACGTGTACATATAGACAGCGACTGGAATGCTGCATGTGCGCTCAGCCACCACCACTTTCCAACACCCGCAGGCAAACAGTTGTTTTTACATATGTATGGCAGTTTGTGTATGTGTGAGTGTGTGTGTTTTGTTGTTGTTGTTGCTGCTGAGTGCTGTCTGTGCTTGTATGCGTGTGCGCACTCGTTGCGCCTCCACACGCTTTGGCAGCGCCTGCTGCCTGCGCTGCTGCTGCGGCGGCTGCTTCTGCTGCTGCGGCTGCTGCTGCTGTCTCCCCCAGGTTACTGCAGCTGAGCTCTCGGTCCATTTGAGTAGTCACTCATTCGTTCGCCGCCTGTTCGCTGGTTCAGCTGCGCTCAAGCGCCCGTCGTTGTCGTTGCCGTTGTCGTTGTCACAAGCGTCCTGGCCGCTCGTTCGTGATTTACACACACCCACACTTACGCATACACATACATACACACGGCACTTACAATTCGCTTTAAAAATATTTAAACTATTTTTGCATGTAACAACAAACATCGCCAATTGTTCAAGTGCCGTAAAATAAAAATTTGTATCCAAAAAAAAAAAAAAAATAATAATAATAATAATAATGTTAAGTGGGGCGCTCATTAAAAAGTTGTTGGTTTCTCCATAATTTGTGTTAACATAAAACTCGCCCGGCCGCAACGCATTTCAGTTAATTTTTGCAATAACTAAGCTAAAATGTGCTAAACAACAATTAACATTCCTTTTGGCCGTCAATTTGCAATATTCATTTGTTACTCGGCGATTTGTACGGAGCGCACTTTGGGATTAACAACGGCGGCCATTTTGAAAACAAAAACACCCAGCGGCAAAACGGATAGCTGCCCCAAGGTGAGCCAATTTCATGCGTGCCGCACGCCTGAATCTGCTGCAATTGTATATATGATAACATATCTGTAGTTATTTGCATAGCTTGATAAACAAAAGGTTACGCTGTCATATCATTTTGCCGTCGGCATTGGCTGCCATACAAAGCCTAGAACATGACTCAAAATCTATTCAAAAACAACGAAGCAGAAAAAAAAACAAGTGTAATTCAATGCGAAAATTTGTAAGCGAACATAGGGAAAGCGGTGGGGTTAGTGGGAATTTGAAAAACATTTGTACTGGCTGTTCCAAAAAAAAAAAAAAAAAAGAAACACAAAGAACACCGAGCCATTGACATCATCGTCATCATCAGCAAATCCAACAAGCATCGGGCATGTCACAGAGAGTCCCAGCACCGATCGCAGACCCTTCACTCTGCCCCTCTGCCCTAATGTAATCGGACTCCCTGGCTGCGTTGGCGTTTGGTGACGACGCCGTTAAAAGACCAAGAATCAGAAATTATTGTTTAGCAACAATAAAATGCCTCGTCCTACCCCCGAAAAAAAAACACACACACACACAAAAACTGAACACCATAAAGCGCAACGCCCGACTGCCAAATGCAAATATTAAAAAAAAAAAAAACCAACAACAAAACGTTTTATAATAACGAAA
Organism: Drosophila novamexicana; assembly: GCF_003285875.2. Lineage (NCBI taxonomy): Eukaryota > Metazoa > Arthropoda > Insecta > Diptera > Drosophilidae > Drosophila > Drosophila novamexicana. Next base: position 1,722,657 of record NW_020824808.1, on the reverse strand, counting down.
AGGGAAAAACAGCAAATCGAATTGCAGTCAAGACTCCGACTGCGACTGCGACTGCGATTTCGACTCCGACTCCGACTCCGACTACGACTTCGACTTCCACTCCAAGTGCGACTCAAAACTCAGACGCAGCCTGCACGGACCATGTCGGTCATCAGGCTAATTTTCTACGGAAACCGTTGGCAGCCCCATAAAACCATGCATACATCCATATATATACATATATATGACATATATAGGAGTATGTGTACATACATAAGTCAACGACACTTTTGTTAAGCTCTGGCCATTCGATCTTTGCTAATATAGGCGGCAATGAATTATATTTTATAGACCTCCCATTGCTGGCATATGCATGCTCTTGAAAATACCAACAGAGACTTTGCAATCACGAAAGAACCCAATTGAGCCCTAAGTCTGTTAAGGAATAGTTATATATATATATGCTAGCGGATAATAGCTTTGCCGCGGACAAGTTGTTCTCTTTGTCACCCATTTTCCACCGTTGAGAAATTTCATATATTTAACACGGATATTTGAAAATGATTTGAAATTCGTGTAGAACAAAGCTCATGTGAATATTTACAAAGTTCTAGAGAATGAGCGATCGGTTGTTTGGCAAAAAAGTTTTATTCCACTGATTTCCGTGCATTTTCCACACTTGCGGGTGAAATTTCGAAAATCACAATGTGGCTTTCTGAAATAAGCGCTCAGGTGGGCTTTTTCAATTGTAAAATTGGTAAAAATTGTAAAAAAATAAAAAAACCCTGACATAGCATACAAAGTAACTACAGTAAGAACTTTCAATCAGTCAGTCAGGCTTACAAGTTGCATAAGCGAATCAACCTTTATATTTAATTTATTATTATTTTATTTGAATATCTTTTTGCAAACTTTAATTATTGCCATTTAAATTTTAGGTTCAAAACTGTTTGTTCTATGACCATATGCATACATTGCCTTGAGAATATTTATAATTGATTTTGGGCTCTTTTTCAAATTTTTTTCAAGCTTCAGCTTTCAGCTTGATTTGTTTATATGTTGACATATTATTTAACAACAAGGTTTTAATCCCAGGCTAGAATATGGAATTAGTGTTGTGTTAATCGCAGGCTTAAACTAACTATTCAAAGAGTTGGACTTGAAATTTTACTATTACCATAGCTCATATATATTTTAAATTTTTCATGTCCACATCGAGATTCGCGCATAGTATAGACAGATTGAGCATAGACAGATTTGAATACCTTCAGGTCTAAGAACATTTTATAGATATCCATGGATATTGGGGTCCTTAATTGCTTTAATTGGAAAAGAATGCTTGTTTCGAATAGGTTTGCCCAGTCTGTGGCAACTTACGCTGAAAAAAAAGAAGTTACGCCAAGGCTTTCATATGGATGTAAATAAGTGCCATCCATACTCATGCGACGTCTTTGTCTGTATATAAATCTTTTGAAATATTTTTGAGCCGTGTGTATTTAATGTTGAATATGCAAATTGCGCATAACTAATTTGCATTTACGACAACAACAATAAAATGAAAAAGCGAAAAAAAATAATAACTAATAATCTGGCGAGAGAAGACGAAAAACCGATTGCGAGACCAAGTCAAAGACGCAGAGTTCGGCGACAACGACGCTTGAAGATATGCGAGAAATTTACAATAATACTTCCAGGAAGGCAAAAGGAAGAGCCGAAGCGTCGCAAATATGCAGCGATCGTTGGCGACTCTGGCTGGAACCTGATGAGATGCGTTGTCCAGCGCTATGAACTGACCATGACGGACCACTCGAAGGCGACAAGCCGGCCGAAGGTGTCGCGCGCCAAGCAAATTAGCGGCTGTGTCCAATTGGAAAACGAGCCACAGACGCGTCACACGCTTAGCGAATGTGTGCGTGTGTGTGTGTGTGGGGGTAGGTGTGTGTGTGTGTGTGTGTCGCCTTGTCACGTGAAATCAAATCAGGCATTACAATTTTACGCTCAATCGCCAATGTAATTGAGCCGCACAGCCGTCGCGTTGTCTGCCACAAAATCCAAATCGGTTGTCGCTGCCGCGCCGCGGGTTTTCCGGCTGCGGAAAAACAAGCAGCTTCCGCTTAAGCCGGAGTTAAGCGGCTGCCAATGAGGCATGCAGCGCAGCCGGCGCAACAATCTAACAAAATGTTCTGCTCCAAAACTAAAAATATACAACCATAAAATAAATGTATATATATTATTTATTCTGTTCCCATTGGGGGTGAAGTGGGAAAGGCGTATTATGGTTTTGTATATTAAGTATATATATTCTTGATCAGCATCACACATGTCCGACTGAGCGTCAGTTTGTATGAATTCCTCGATATTCTTGTATATATTCTTGATCAGCATCGATCTCAGAGAGTATTAGAACTAGAGACTTAGTACCTAGATATCCCTTTTGCCCGGGGAAATTAATAACTTACCCATGAAATCTATAATAATTGATTTTCTGATTAGATATAACAGGCACACCTCAGAACTCAGAAGAGCTAGCTATTTTAGTATGTAGATCTCGTATTTGATAGACGAATCCAGAATATTATATATTCCTTCGTAATTAAATGAAAAATGTATGATGTAGCGCAGCGCTTGAGTCTTAAAAATTCCATAACGATCGGACTATAAAGACCGAAGTGCGTGGCTAAGGGTGCAGCTTGGTATAGGGTATCTTCGAGTCAAGCATTCCCGTCGAATGCACTCCAGTACTTTACTTTTTTCTATAATATTAACAGCTATTTGTTTATGGCTTAATTTATGCGCTAACACGCCTTTGCCCAGTGCTGGCACACATTTTTTCCCAGTTTTACCAGCTTTGCCTTGTAGTTTGTCCTTAGCCCGTTGTCCTGTTGTGTCCATTGTTTGGATCACGTACCGATGTGCCGATATCGAAACTGTTCGATCTGTGCAAGTAGCAAAAAAAAAAGAAGAAGCAGAAGCAGTAGCAGTAGCAGAGAGCCGCAACTTTGTTTCCAAGTGAGCAGCAGACCCAAGGAGCTGCTCCTGCTCCTGCCAAGTCCTTTGTGCGCATCCTTCTATTCCGCTATCGGATAACAGCGCCCGCATTCACGTTTCATATTTTGCCATCGCCCGAATCTTGGGCTTAGAACTTGTAAGTTTCTGTTTTTTATTCTTTCTTTTTTTTTTCATGTATGTTTACAAACAAGGGTTAAAGCATTTTGTATGAAATATATGGGATTCCTTTGCATTATGCTGTGTGTGATCGTATGTTTCTCGATATCGATCTCTGCCCTGGCCATATAGGCATGGGAAAACTATGCTCATATGCTGTTGACCCCTTTTCATATTTCGTTTTATCATGAAATGCATAAATGCTTACATTTATTTCGATTGCTTCACTTAAAGCTGTTTTAGTAATTGTTTTTGTGAAACAAAGCATTGGGGGAATAAGTAAATAATCCATATAATATCCATAAAATAGGCCTTTGTATCTATTTTTTGTTTTTATGAGATATTTGCTTAGCTATTCACCCAAAATCTTATCATAATAATAAGAGAGTTAAGTTCTTTTTGTACAATGTTTATGAACAATAAATATATTGAAAAAATAATACCTCTGTTCTTGATAAAACTTTTATTTTTGATAAAACTAATTCTACTTTTTATTTTCACCTCGAGTTTTATTTTTATCGCAGTTTGGGCTGTTTCTGAGAGCAAGACTCGATAGATGAAATAAGAGTGGAAAGTTAAAGTCTTTTTCGGGGCTTTAAAGCAAAAAAATGGTCGATGGCTCGGTTTACGGTTCGGCTCGATCCAGTTTCCTGCCTTAAGATATGGTTCGTGAATGCGGCTTGCAATTGTTATTTTTGTTATTTATTGCAAAAATTTCGTATATAAATGATATATATAACGTAAACATATTGTATATTTTCATATACTAGCTAAGAGCTAAATTAGATCTCCACACAAAACTGGCATCGACCAAATGTGGTTAGATATATGTTATGATTAGGGCCTAAATCATATGTACTGGGTCCCTTTCAAGAATTTTATATTTTGAGCCAGAAAAAAGGTCTTAAGTTTATTCGACAAATCGTTTGCCGGTTTCTAGCCTATTCGGTTTCGATTTTCAGTTATTTTTTATAGAAAAAATAAACCTCTCGGCCTTAGAAAATCTCCTTTAATCTGTTGGTTCCATGCTTTATCGAGTGATGCACTCAATAGAGCGGCGCCATGATGATTCAGCCTCCTATCTATGTTAAAGCATATTTATTTATATATTATACATATTTGCACGTTATGTGTTGATAAGTTGCAGCAGCAGCAACAGCAACAACAACAACAACAACAATGCAAGCAGCAGCATTACAACAACAACGTAAATTTTGCAGCGCGTGCAAGAAAATATGAACGTCACAAACGATTAGCTCATCGACGTCCGTTAACAACAACAACAACTGACCCAAAACATTTTAAGAGCCAAAAAGAAACAAAAATTGGCAACAGCAATAACAATCATTACAATAACAACAACAACAACAACAGCAGCAGCAACAACAATAAAGCTTTGCACATATCGAAAACACGTGCCACAGCGCGGCACACGGTGCCCAGGTGCCGAAACATATGTACGCGTGATCGGCCATAAGTCAGATCAATGAATGAAAACGATAGCGCACAGTCCGAGTACAAAGTGTTTAACAACAACAACAACAACAACAACAACAACAACAACAACAACAGCAAGTGCTTTGAGCATAATAGTAAACAAGTGAATGTCTGTCAATGCACGACTAGAAGATGCCCTGTAGCCATATCTGATATATATGTATTTGTATTTTAAGAGCTTAAATATAACATAAGTGCACTTACCAAAAATCAAGTTTGTTTTTGTAAATTTGAGGCAGGTGAAGCAAACCAAATTTGGTTTTTGAGCTTGCGAATATTTTAGAAAACGAAAACGAAAACGAATTTGTTATTTATTTTATATATATTATTTGTTAATTTTATTAGATATTTTATTCGGAACATAATTTTCTGTTTATAAAACTTACGAGAACTTTTTCTATACGTAATATAATTTGTTGTATGTATAAATAATATAATTACATTTGTGTTACGACGTTTGAAGGTTTCTCTTTTAAATGTATTTATTACTTTAGGGGCAGCGGGGGTACGCATCGAGTTATCATTATTCTATTTAAATTTTCGTTTCAAAGTTAACACATTGAGAAACTAAATATTAAATTTGCAGGCCTTGACTCAAAAGATTTTAAGATCAAGGTTTATACTCAGGGAGAGGGACATGCAGACAGACAATTGCACAGGCAGCGGAATATGTCCAAGTCGGCTGCTGATCGGGAGTATATATTTTTCAAAGATACCCTGGAGGAGATACCAGGCGGAATCTACCCTCTTTGCAAGACATTTTCAATGGGTAGAGCGCATAAAGCGCTTAAAAAATCTGATTCCAAGTATTATGCGATTATGTTTTTGTTTTTGTCTTTTGGTTGTTTTTGTTGTGTCTGATTCAGGGGTCAAGTCTTAAATAACTTTGAGTTTCGCCTTCTGTTCTGCCTAGATCAGCATTGTGGCAAAAGAAAGTCGTAGTCGATGCAGAAGAAAGCGCAGCAGTTTCCAGTGAAATGCCAACAGATTTTCTTTTCTTTCTGATGTTTTTGCTTATTGTTTTTTTTTTTGCAAGCCGAGCACAAGTCACGGTCGCGCCGAAAGTATTGTTTATTTACTTTCGTTGCGCCCCCCCCCGTCGCAGGGCACATGTGACATTGTTGGCGACATTGAAAATGTTGGTAAGCCAATCAAAAGCGGAGCAGCAGCGCCAGCTCTCGGCCAAAGCTCAGCTCAGAATGCAGCGCCAAGAGCAGCGCCAAGAGCAGCGCAGCGACGCGTCGCTTAGTTTCAGTTTAGAGCGGCGGCAATCGCAGCGCGGGTGCGAGTTCTCGGGTTCGTGTTCGTCGCACTGCACCACCCAGTGACCAGTGCCAGTGGCCAGCTGTGAGCGTCGTCAACGTTGCGCGCGCGCGTTAAACACAATAGCGAAAACAAAAAAAAAATAAAAAGGTTTACTTTTAACTGACGCGCCACGCAGCGCGCAATGCAGCCTGCAGCTTAAGCATTTCGCATATGAAATGGATCCAAAAAGTAATTAAACAGTGTGAATACTCTTACCGCCAGCAGCTGCAGCTGTTTGTTTTTACAGTGTGTCGCAGCAGACAGTGTTTTTTTTCTCGTTGTTGTTGTTGGTTTTTAATGTTTTATTTTCCTTTCGGCACTCGAAAAATGATTTGTTTTGTCTGGCCACACGACAGCGCTGGGGCACGAGGCTGTGCCTGCTACTGGCTGCTGCACAGTCGCTCGGTCTGGACATGCGCCTGTCGTTGGGGCCAGTTAACGTTGCCGTTGACAGCAGCCCTTGTTGTTGTTGTTGTTGTTGTTTTTGCTTTTGCTGCAAAGTGTGTTTTTAAATGCAACTGAAAAATATTGAATTACAATTTGCGTTGGTGTTGCACGTTAAGTTAGTGGTAAAAATGACCAACATTGCAGCACAATTTCAAATAAAATCTCAAACGAAATTGGCGTTATTTCAATGAAGGCATATACATTATAATGGCCAGAAACAATAGAACTAACTGCAAGGCCATTTTAATTTAACGCGTGACCTTGAATCTAAATTCTTACAATTTCTGAACTATTTTGTTTATTTTACTGTGAACTACTATGATTATTTTTAAGTTAGCAAATAATTTGCAAAAAGTGTTTGCTTTGTTTTTTTTTAAAGAATGTTTAGCGATTTTATAAGCATGCAAAAATAAAGACAATAACGTTAGTCGAAAATTTTAAATATTAAAAATATTATGAAATTTAATCAAATTTCTTATTTATCAATATATATATATTTACGTTTCTGTGTCACATTTCCTATTTACAACGTTACGAGTTTAACAAGAAATTCGTTTTTTATGTGACATAAAAAGCAGCAACAAACGAAAAACCGTTAAAAAAGGTTAAAGTGTTATAATAAACTTTATGAGAGCATGCTTAAGATTTGTGTGCCTTATGCAAAATTTGCAAAAAACCAAAAAAAAAAAATGGCGGCCCAGTGTACAGTGAAAGACATTACAGCATATACGCATGCCAATACATACAGACTTACATATGCATGTATGCATGCATGTACACGTGGATATGCCAGAACTGACATTGAATTTTGACTAGCGCACGCGGCCGGAAGAGTTTCCACACATTCACACGCCCCCAAACATACATACACACACAAATCAACAACTTTGTCAGCGAACTGAGAATCTTTTTGCTCAAAAGGGCTGAAAGAGAAAGCTAAACCACTCCAATGCACGAAATGTTCGCTAATGGAGTGTAAAATACATACACACACATATACACGCACGCACGCACACTACGGTTGCGGTGGCGGCGGCAACAAAATGAAACTCAAATAACAATTATTAAGGCGTTGCCAGACGTGCACACAACAATTATGCGCCTGTGTGTGTGGGCGGAGCGGCGGCGACGGCGACAGACGCGATACAAATACACAAGCAGGCCCGCGAGATACAAACACACGCACACACACGCAGCAGTTCCAGTTCCAGTTTGTCGTTCCAGGTTCGCGCTGTGTTTGTGTGCGTTGTTTGCGTGCTCGTGGGGTATTAAACACGCCGAGACAGCCAATGAGATGTTGTTGCCAGTGTGCTCGTATTTGTGTAATGCTTTGCACTCGTCCGCTCTCGCTCGCACTCACTGTGCATTGCTGTTGTTGTTGTTCTGCCTGTCTGACAGAGGGTGGCATGTATGTATATGTGTGCGTTTGTATTTGGAAACCAGTTTTTTTCCTGTTACAGCAGCAGCAGCAGCAACAGCGGCAGCAGCGCAGCCGTATTGCAATGGTCGGTGAATGAACCGTGCGGCGGCCCTAATATCTTTCTAATGTTACCTGACTGAGACACCATTTTCTTTTTTTTCCTTTTATTTTTTTGTTGCTTGTCGTTTTTGTATAGTTTATGGCACTGATTGTTGTTGCTGCTGTTGCCTTTTGCCGTTCTGCTGCTTCCTGTGCTCGTTGTTGTATTTCTGGTCTGCTAGAATTTATGCTTTTCTTTTGTCTCCTACATATTTGATGTACAAACTGAGATTCGTCTGGGGGATTGAGCGCGTGTGTGTGTGTGTGTGTGTGTGTGAGTTGCACGTTAGTCTGCGTGTTTGACTTCTTGTGACGAAATCCGCTTAATGCTGTAATTTTGCTGTTCGGTACAAAACGAAATTGTTGTCGTTGTAAAAATCACAGGGGCTTGATTTACATTTTCTAAACTATGCTGTAAAGTAGCACGTCATGTACTCTTAACGTTCATGTTAAATTTAAAAACAGCTTAACTTTTAAAGTTTGTTTTCCTAGTAAATATGCTTTCAATTAAAGTAACGTGAATAATTCGTAAATAAATTTAAATATTGGACTATTAAAAAATCAAATTTGTGTATCAAAAGGACAACCTATCAGTTCTTTTTACATTGATGTCAAATAATTGCTAGGTTTGATTTTATTTCAAATTTATAAGTATATTTCTGTAGCATAATATGAAGCATTCATTTCTTGAGATGTTTAGGCTCCCATATAAAATCGCGCAAGAACGCAGCAGTGCACATAAATCATATGCTTACCAATAGGCTTATGTTAACGACACTCCGTGTAGTCGGACAAGTCTATTAAAATGGTTGTTAATCTGCTGCTTAAGCCAAAAATATCCTTAAGTTGTCAACACCATTTTGGGGAAGCAACTAATGGCCCAGCCATTGAAAGGGCTTAAGTTGGGGAACAACAATCCTTAATTATGCCCAGGAAACGCCCAGCACTGTAACACCGCAATGCGGTGCCTTCTATATTTAGAGCCCCGCCCACAAGAATGTCAACCTTGATATTAAAGCGAACAAAAAATGTCGTAAATTTCAAGGTAAGCACGCGACGATACAGATAAAGGTACTCTATAAATGGGGATTGTAGAACCGAAATAGCGCTATTCAAAATGGCCGCTTTTGTTGCTTTTATTTTTTCAACGCAATTCAGTGACGAGTTTTTAGTTTTTGAAATAGTTTTCGCTTACATAAAATCAATTCGTAGCAAGAAATGGAATTTAAATGCCTTGTATGTTCGTGTGTGTGTTTGTGTGTGTATATATGCATATGTGTGTGTGTATGTGTGTGAGGGCATGTGCAAGGTATATATATTATATGGTGTAGGTATCTAATGAAACGTGATTTTCTCTTAAACGTGACTTTGTATTGATTTTTTCCCAACCATATTTTTGTTTCATTCTGAGTTCAAGTTGCTTTTGTTGTTGTTCTCGTTGTTGTTGTTGTTGTTGTTCTCGTTGTTGTTGATAGTTGTTGCACATTCACTGCTGCAGCGGCTGTTGCAGTTGCCCATATCAGAAAATGCAAGACGTAATTAATGCCATGCTTTTTGAAATCTAATTGAAGTGATATTTGATTTGTACATGCGCTTAAAATAATTTGATTTGATTTGATTTGATGTTTTTATATTTAAGGCGAACAATTTCAATTCTATGATCTTAAAAGCAGCAAATTCACATATTTGAAAGAACAAGGAAATAACCAGAATCCAGTTTCGAATTTCCCAGTTTTCAGTTTTCTTAACTAATGTAAACAATTTAATTTAAATAATTATAGATCTAGAGAAATCGAGCCACATGGACTCTCAGGTGTTTGAGAATTCTTATCTAAACAATATTTAAAATATTCCATTTAAGTAAAATATTTTAAACGCCTATCTTATTAATCAAAAACAAACTTATGTATTGAAAATTATTCAAAGCTCTTTTGGAAACTAGCAATTTTCAAAACATACGTAAATAAATACCACATATGTATATCTTATACATATATACCAAGATATCGCGTGTTTTCTTCTATATTATGGATATATTTCAAGGGAATCGAATGGCCACTTAAGACCTGTGGTATTCCCTTGCGAGTGGTTTCGATCACATCTCAAGGACTTTTATGCAATTACGAGTATTTCAATCGTATATACTTAAATTAGTTCCACAGATTTTATAAGAAATCCACACTAGTATTATGGTATTACGACGTGTTATATGCTTCGTAACAGGATCCTTTTATGTTTGTTCTGGTTTCCTAGTGCAGTCACTTAGATAACTCATCCAACAAGGACTGCTTGATTGCAGGAAATTATTACGACGTTTAAGCCAAATTCTGTCACATGAGTCTTTGCGATAAATTAATGTAGCATACTTTTATGTTCATGTCAAACTCCCACAGGAAGCGATGTAATGTTTAGAATTGTATTTAAAAAGACCCGAAATTTAACAACCCGAAATCGCAATAATCCTTAAACCCAAATATTAAAGTTTTTTCTTTTTAAAGGTAATTTTTCTTAGAGATCTTTTAAGATAGTATTTTAAACTTAAAATATTCTCATGGCTCACAAAGGTCAATAAAAGGCTAGATAGATTTTATAACTATAATATACATAATAACATCGATTTTGAGACAAGGTTTATTTTCGGCATCACTCGAGAACTATAAGATATATCCCATATATAAATTGTAGGCTCTATTAATCGAAAAGTTATCACCGCATTTAGTTTTGACTGTATCTTAAAAATGGATAATTAAATAAACGTTATGCCTAGAAAAGTTTATGAAGGTTTTTGGTTATATAAAAGTATAGTATTGTATCGTATAGTATAGTATGGTAGATTATAGTAACTAGTTTAGTAGCATAGTATAATGCAGTATAGTATAATCAAGTAAACTACTTAAATATACTATTTGGCTGAACTCGAACTCAACTCAACTGATTGTTCGGGGACTGAAATTCGACTCGAATATGCAGAGCTTTGATGTGAATAATATCTGACGATATTTACCTCTCAATATGTAGCATGTTTACATTTGATGTTGTTGTTTGCTCGTATTTACCTGTTTTCCACTCTTGAATTTTCCGTATTTGTACAGTGTCCGCCATCAGTGTCCAGTCGGTAGTCGAGTCACACCAAACACGCTGGTTTGTATTGTTATTGTTGTTCCTGCTGTTATTGTTGTTGTTGTTTCTGTTGCTGCTGCTGTTTTAGAGCAAATTCAAAATCAAATTCAAATTTATAGGGAACATCACGTACTGACAACAGCAGCAACAACAATCGGACAATGCGTCTGCCGCGCTGTAAGTGATAATGGAGGTGTTTGGTTATTTACGCGTAGGTGAGGTCGAACCTTGAAGGAAAAAAACAAGAGCGCTCTAGGCTGACGTGACCGACTTAGGGATACCCTAGGCATTTGAACATTCTTCGGCTGTGCTTTCTCTTTCCTTAGAGTAATATTAAAGCTAAAATTTGCAGATCATAAATTGGGCATCCAAATATGTATGTGTACGACTATACGAGAGCCTATATTCCCTAGTTTTTGTATATACCTCTTATAGTTTTCGAAATATGTCGGTAATAAACCGTATCCCAAAATCTATATATATCGATATGGCGAAAGTAGTATCGAAATAAAATTTGATAAACTCGTTCTGCATATGTTATATGGGGATAAATATGAAAATGTATAAGTCTTTTGCTGAATGGATCAGGAAATCAGGATCAGGATTTTAAATGCTTTATGGAAGATGCATTCTTCTATATGTTACATACATTTGCTCAAAATTATTATGCCCCCTTAACGCACTATATGTGAATACAGGGTATACAAAAAGAATCAGACAAAAGCGGCAGAAAAGGTGTGGGGGAGGGGGGGGGGGGCTTAGGAGAGCGCACTGCATAGCAGCTTGTATGCACAGAGGGCAATGCTATAAAATTATGGTTATCGATTTGACCCTTGGTCGTTGCCGCCCGTTTGCCCTGCGTTCGAGTTGTTTGATTTGCCGAGCCAGCATGGTGAATGGGACTGGGGGCTCTGTGGGGCTACCCAATGGCCATTCGGCTTGCAAGTTTGTATTGTTGATCGATTTTACGTGATATTTTCGAGATTTTCCGTATTTATGGCTGGGCTGCTGCTGGTTGCCACTGCCAACTGCCAACAGCCAACTGCCAACTGCTGGCTGCTGGCTGCTCCCTGGTACACATTTTGCTGCCGTATTTGTTGTTGCCCATTGCCATTGTTATTTGTTGTTGCTTTTTTATTTCATTTGAAAGTTTACTTTCGCATTTGGAACGCCTCGGCGCGCTTTGTGTATTTGTACGCTTCATGTTTGTTTAACAAATACAAATAAAATACATGCATAATTATTTTCATTTTTTTTTGTTTCTCCAAAAATTATTGTAATGCATAAAATGTTGATGATGTTGCCTGTTGATTATCATTAAGTTTATTGCTCGAGCATTGGTCTAGCTTTTTGCATTGTTTATTTTCATTTTATTGGCACTGTCTCTCTGCCCCTCGCTCCCCCTCTCCAGCAACCTCTCTTGCTGTTTGTATTGGAATATGCATTCACAATAATTCAAACGATTTTAGTTTAACATTAAAATCTGTTATTTACGTGATATTTGCTGTGTTAATATTTAATATATTTAAGCTCTTTCGTTTAGCTATTCCATTGCAGGAGCACAAGCATTAAGGCATTTTTGTATGATAACAATATATTTGGGTGCTTTATTTACTTGCTTTAATGCTGCATTTTCATAGCTATATAATGCTTCGCTTTTAATTATGCAAATGCTGTCATGACATCTAATTGTTATTATTTTGTTTATGCTTCTTTTAGTTGCAAATAAACTTTTAACCTGGACTTTAGCTATTGGAGCTACATGATGAAAGTAATCCAAAGTTTATGGGGTTATCTGCAAGCTTGTAATTACTGAGATATGTTGCAAAACAAAAAAATTTCTTTTATAAAATATTAATCTTTGCCCCCACTTTTCCTACGATAGAACGATCTGACTGTTGGAAGCACAGCCTATTATAAAGTCATGCAAATTTGATCATCCTAATTTGAAAGGTGAATTTCGCTTTTCCTTATTCACAACTCAAAGGTCTTATGGATATTATCTTATAAGCTGATCAACGACTAAATGTCCTTTCATCTGCTTTCGGATTTGAATAATTTGAAATAAAATCAAATCAATGGCAAATATTAAAGTCAAATGATGCAAAACGTTCGCAAGAATATAACACAGTTCGTAAGTTGATTAAGGGTCGAGATCATAACGAGTGCCTCAATTAACTTAAGCAATGTGGTTTTATCGTAATTTGGGGACTTTAGATGAACTCACGCTCCGTGGTATACCCTTACGAGCGTTTTTATCTTATTAGAAGAAAATTGGCTTTAAAATGAGAAGTTATACACATAACACATACCCTTTTACGCATTTGTCTTATAGCTTTGAAGATATGTGAAAAAACTGAACATCGTAAATGCAAAGTTTGATGAAAATGTCTCCTCATCCCATTTTGCTTTATAATATAGTGGTGCGATCTTGATAGCTGAGGTTAGTGAAGACCTCTTGATAAGCAAAATAATTTTTCACACAAGAAACAACTTCCTATGACATCTATATGCTATATTGGTCCGCTCAATAGAAAGACGTACCTATGAAAAGTTTCACGGCGATACTTTTAAGCTGGGAGAGTAGTTCGCATAGAAAGAGATATACGGATATATCAACTCGGCTGTTACTGCTGATCAAGAATATATTTACTTTATGGGATCGGCTCCTTCTGTTCGTCACACATTGCATGACAAGGGATTTTATTAAATATGTATGTACTGACAAATATTTAGTAATATTAAAAAAACTAAATTATAAAATAATTGTATATATGTCTATAACGATTATATGGTGTACCATATAGGTATAATTATGCGAATCATAGGACCTAAAAATATATAAACAAAAAATATACAAAAACACAATATTTAAATATATAACAATATATGTTTAGTGATGTAATGAAATAAATATATACATAAAGCACATATATAAAGCATATATGGCACAATTAGGCAAATCAATATGCAGTTCCTTGGACCCAACAATTGCCCTAAACCGAAACTCCAACAAGAACTTGACGCAATTAGCGGGCTTGGAGATGGGATTTGGGCTTTTGTTGTTGTCCCCCTCGTTGTTGTGCCCCTCTTTGTTGTTGCTGTTGTGCTGGCCGCCGTTTCTTGTTATTGCTGGCAATTAAAACGCACACACCCCTGTACGCCCACAGGCGGCCACGCCCACCAAGCGCGCATAAACCGTTGTTTGATAATGTTAAAGTGGCGCGCAAACAAATCAAAAAGCATATTGAAATTGGGTTAATGTGTGCAGTCGTCCTGGGCTAAGGACATTGCGTCTACTGTTTACTTTACGGGTTATAATCCCAAAATTAAGCGCGGCCGAAGCATTAAAATCTGCGCAACAGCCCACACCACCCACAGCCTCCCCCCGCTTCAACGCGCCCAACGTCGTTGGCTGTTGTTTCAAGATAAAACTTCATGTGCGTTGGAAAAACAACCAAAAAGAGTGCGCGCATTGAGGGGGTGGTGGTGGGGTGGTTAAGGTTTGGCTAAAGTAAAGCGAGGGTTGGCTCACATTTTGACAGTGGCAAACACTGGCAGCAGGCACTGTATATATGTATATGTCTTATCGTTATCCTTTATGGCAATGTCATATGTTACGCACATTTAAAACGTATGTTGAATTTTCCATCACCTGATAGCGCAGGACGAGCGGGCCGAGCGGAACGCACAGGACCTGCCGCTGCTGCTGTGTGGGAATCTGCCGTATATACTTATGTATATATACACTACCTGAACATCTTCCCAGTTTCTCACACTTAATGGCCAATTCGTTTACATGTGCTGTGCGTTTTTTCCCCGTTTTATCAATTGGTCCATTGGAAATACCCGCTAGTCGTGAGCGTGGGAACTGCTTAAGACTGGCAAAACGCTCGGCCTCTACGGCGTGTCCAGAATTTCTTGGCATATATGCTGCATGGCCGAGCCGAGCCGAGGCGTACATATTACCTGTCGCGCGACGCCGTTGCTGCATGCCGCCTGCCGCATGCAGCGCGCAGCCGCAACACCCACATTAACAGCGGCCCAGCGTAGGAGCGAGACGAGCGTTCAATGTGCCGTTAATTGCTTTATGGCTGCTGCTTTTACTATACATATACATATACGTCTATATAGTGTATTTAGCTATTTATATATAGATTTGTTTATTTTTATTTTTTTTGGCAGCGTGGGAATCTTTTTTGCATGTTTACCTGTCGCCGAACGGGCAACTCCTACGCCACTTTTCTCTTTCTCTCTCGCCACAGCGGCACAGGCTAGTTCAAGTTCAGTGCTCGGATTTATTTTTAAACTTTTCTATTTGTTTTGGGCATTTGCCTTTAACAAGATTAAGGTCAAGATTCGGCTAAGCAGCGCCAGTAGCGTGAAGCGACTCCGCGTGTCTGTTTGTTGGTTTTATGCTCTTTCCCGGAAGAGTGACATTACTTTGCGGCGCAGCCAGTGCAGCATGCTCTATAGGCCACGGCACATAAGACAAAGAAATTGTACACTCAAAAAAATAGGAGTTCTATTCTTGTCCAGGAAATCAGAAGTTTGTTTTTGTTAGTTCGCCTTATAAGAATATAGTTTTCCAAATGGTTATTCTTTGCTGAAATGAATATAAATATTGAAATTTTGTTGTTCAAAAGTAAAGAGGGAATAAATTTATAAAAACGAAGTCTATGTCTAAAGTAAACAACCAGGGTCTTAGACACAGACTGCCTTTCTATTAACTTATTTATCTATTATTTAAAAATTTGTAAAAAAGATGTTATAAATTTAAAAAAAAAATGCAAGTAGCTTAATTTAAATTCACGATTTTAATTTATTTTTCATCAAAATTTGAAACCGTAAATTATAGTTTTTTGTTTAAGTTTTATGTAAATTTTTAAAGTAAAAATTTCTAGCTCTTGCTAAAGCTTATTAAAAATTTTACAATTTGTGCTAGGCTTAAAATCTTATTTCCGCAAACTATTTGATTTTTAAAAATTTGTTTAACATGTAAAATTTAAATGATTTAAAATATTTATCGCTCGATACGTTGTAGGTAAGAGTATTAATCGATTTGGGTATTCAATTACCTTTTCTCCTAATCAATTCCATTTATTGTACACATCAAATGCTCTGACTTGCACTATTTTTTTTTTCCTCTTCTTATGTTTTATGGGAATTTGTCTTATTTCCGCTCGTTTTCATTAGGCATATTAGAAATATGCTACGATTGAATTATGTGATACCAATTTATGCCTGCACTAAATGAGTATATACAATATGTACATATTCTGAACCATTTTGACCCACTTAGAGGCCATAAACTATCATTAGCTAACTTCTATGCGCATTACAATAGCTGTTCACAAAAACTTCCCTACCACGGGTTGGTATTTAGTAACTGCCGCGGTCAACTATGAATACCCTGCCGCATGAAGACTTCCGCGCAACAACAGCAACAACAACAACGAAAAGAAGCATAACCACGCCGGATATGAACGACCTCGGCGGCACTTCAGACGCGCATGTTGTCACATTTGAGTTGCGGATTAGCGGCGCGCTGCTCTTTAGGATTATGATCATTTAGCAAATCTGTTGCTCCTGTCGATATACATACCTCTCTCGTGTGCGCGGCGTTTGCTTGCGATTTGGCACAGGGCCCGGGCCCAGTCAGAGCAGCTGAGCGACTTTTGACAAATGTCCCATTGAATGTGACGCCTATAAAGAACAAAGCATATGTATATACATTCTGATTAGTAACAACAGCTGAGTTGATGTGTGTGCCTCTTTTGCGGATTGAATCTTTGCTTAGGTCCATCTTTTTACAGTAGGCATATGTCGGGCAGACCGGATCGGACTACTATATCCTGTAGCATTATACTAGAGCAATAATCGATCGAAATTTTAGTTCGGTATAAAAAATATACCTTTTTGGATTTTAAATATAACAAGAACAATGTTGAGATTTGGTCGAGTATTGGTCGAAAAAGAGATTTAGTATGACAAATTTTGTCATGAGAAAAAATTAATTTTTGTACGGATTTTATGTCTCTTTTCTAAAATATATATACATTTTATAATCGAGCAACTATAGCTCGAAAAAGTTGTAGTAAATACAAGTTTATTTTTTTTTAAAACTCCTTATCAAACTCTGGAATTTAAAGGTTCATTAAAGTGCATGATCAAATTCTCATAAATATCGAATTAGTATATCATTAAATTTGCAAGGGAAGAATCGCAAAAAATGAGGTTCTTACATCAAATTCTCACAAATTCACATAACTGCAAAATCCGTATTTAAACGGTCTACTAAATTGTATGACATCAATTGATCGGACATAAAAATTCCATATAAAAGCATGTAAGCCATATGTCTGCAAGGGTATTTATGCTTCGGCGATGAACATTATATTCAGCAATATTTTTCTTACTCTGCCCTTAAAGTAACCATTGGCAAAGCATAAATTTGTTTGCCATAAACCAAAATTGTTTATCATCTGCGACATATAGCTGGCATAGATATAGACAGATTTACACACATACATCTAGCTAGATATTTCATTCATGTCTGGTCAACTACGTGACCTACGTCAATAAGCTTGTAATTACGTGCGAATTCTTGCAATGCCTGCTGCTAAATAGCCAACTCATAGATACAAATGTAGGTGTGGGTGTGCGATGGTTGGCCAAAAAGTCAGCAGGAGCCATGCCATGAATTCTTGCCAAAAACTGCGCCAACATCACGTTCGAAACTATTTTATCAATGGCAAAGAAGGCAACGTTCAAAATTCGGCCAAAAAAAGTAAAACTGGTCCTGACCGTAACGAACTGCACAAACACACACACACACACACACACACACACATTTATACTTTAGGGCTGTGTGGGGTTTGCAAAAATAGGTGTTGTACATTATGTACAAAAGTCAAAACTGCTGCGGCAGTCGCTGTCAACCTGTTGCTAACATACACATATTCACACACAAACACACAGAGAGACACTCGCCCAGCAGTTCCGGTTGCCATTGAGCATCAATGGAAATTGGTAATATGGCCAAAAAGTCAATTGGTCTGAATCCCAGGCAAAGAGTCTATTACCTGCGCCCACTAAGCTGGCCAATGGCTGCTACAGTTTTTGGTACTGAGTTAGCAGGTAGTCGGATCCTGAGAGAAATCTCTCTTAAAACTGACTGCACAGGACGAAGTGCGCTCAGTCGCAAACAGGTGATCGTCGTGCTATGAGCAAGTGCTGCGAAGTGTTTCGAGAAGGCTCTAAAAAAAATTAAAAGAACTTACTAATTTAACAAAAATGACGAACCATCGTCGTGTGCGCAAGGATTGCTACGAGAGCCGATTGCATGGTTTGTGCTCCTGGGAAAATAAGAACAAAAATAAACAAACATTGGGTTTCAAATACCCTAGCATATGTAAAGCAGCTTTGTGAGATTATTGTTATATGTTATGCAAAGCCGAGTTCTCGTTAGTTTTGTGATATATTTCAATACACCACGCTTTTTTCAAATTCGAGAGATTGTTCTCAAATAAGTTATATGATATGGTTGCCCGATATTGAAGATAAATTGTTCACATGCTAGACGTATATCGAACTTCTTATTTGTTGCGTTTGGTTAGCATTTTTTGAGAAACAAACAAGTTGCTTACATTTAAAATCTATTTTGAATCCAATGGATTCTTTAAGATATACCATAGTTTTTCGATATGGATATGATTTTGTCAAATTGAATAATCAATTGAGCTTCTAATTGGAATGTCTGCTAAATTTAGCCCGTAAAAATGATATAGTTGTTTATATTAGAAGTCTATTTTTAAGCGATGCTTCTTGTGGGATTAGGATATATTATATTATCAATGTTCAAAGTTGTTTGGATTAAACTTATTTAGTAACAAGAATGCTCAATGGATTTTGCGCAAGCTTTGGAAGTTGTAAGAAGTTCATTATCGCACAGTTTGGCTAGAATTCTAAAAACAGGTTTTAATATAACAATTTCTTTCACGGATTATTTCTATGTGAGCTGTAAAATATAGTGGTTCGACTTGAACGACATCGGCATATGTATTCCCAAAAAGTTACCTATACAACATTTTTGAAAACATATTATTCCATTTTTTCGTAATTTATGAACTTATTACTTTATTTTTCTTATTATTATCTTTTATTTAAAAATGATTTATCCTAAATGTTGGAAATTTATTTTAGCATTTTTATTTTTTATACTTAAGTCATCATTATAATATTTGAAATCTGGGAGATATATATATATATTGTTTATGGGTGGGAAATGTTTCTTGGCTGTTACAAACATTCGCACAGCCGAATTTCTTTAAATATATTACTAAAATGGTGCATATTTCTCTCGATATTCCTTGCAGATATAGCCAAAACGTGTGCCATGAAGGAGAAAAGCAAAAATGCGGCACGCACGCGTCGTGAAAAGGAAAACACGGAATTCTGTGAATTGGCCAAATTATTGCCATTGCCAGCGGCGATTACATCACAGCTGGACAAGGCATCCGTCATACGTTTGACCACATCCTATTTGAAAATGCGCCAAGTTTTTCCGGATGGTAAGTGGACCAAGTCCGCCAAAGTTTAGCACTCAACACTTTTAGTGCACACAGATCTACACAAATGCCAATTAGTTCAATTAAATGTGCCGCTCGATTTGCTGTTGTTGGCTTTTCATCTGTGTGCGGCGTGTGAATTACGTGTCAAATGATCCGGAATCCGGTGACAGCCACGCGGCCGGCACGCTCATTACGCTTTGACACACACACACACACTCATACACATATACATATATACACATGTCCTGGCAGGTCACAGCAGGATATTGCCGCACGGCCTTTGTTAATTTAACGCGGCGCAAAAATAACAAGACGACCAAAATTTTCAAGTTTAAAAGGCGAAATGTTTGCTTAAAGCATATGCTTAACGGAAAAACCACTCAACAATGCGCAGACAATAAACAACCAGGTGGGGGCTAAGTGTGGACCTCAGCTAGCGGGGCGTGGAGGTGTGTGGGTGGGAAGCTGGCGGCAGGCACGAAAACACAATGGCGGCCTGTTGTTCCACTCAAAAACCAGCGAGCAGCGAGAGAGCGACGAGACGTTCACTGGAAGTGGATGCCCAGTGGGTGGCGCTGGGTGGCATGTATTACTGTGTGTGTGTGGGTGGATGGTTGGTTGTGTGTGTGCGGCGCTGAGATTTTGTGCTGACTACGAGGGTTGCACACAAGGCCCTACCTAAGGGTTGGGGTGATTGCTGTTGTTGTTGTTTCTGTTGTTCCATTGTGCGCAGCGTTTTGTGCTTTTCTCTTTTCAGTTTTTTTTTGTGGGCTTTATTGAAATAATTATTTTAATAATAGGCAACAAACAACGCGCAAGGAAGTGCGCGCACAATGTGCCCAGGAACAAGCCAACAACAACAACAACAATAGAATCAAGGAGCCAGGAGATGACATGAGAATGCAGTGAATATCGCCTGCTTGTGCCTGGCCGGGGCTGTGAATGGGCCACCTACGGCGCTGATGACTTTAATTGGGAATAATATTTAGACGTCAACTGTGTGGGCAATGTGGGGGGCGTCTGGGCGTGTGCCGGCACAGACTTAGCTGACAGTCTGTTAAAAGAGGCCATGGGAAAGTTTGCTTAGCGGCAATTTTAGCGAATTGAATGGTCCTAACCGTAGCTGAAAATAAGTGTAAACTTAACAAATTGCATGACAAATTTACAACTTGGTTACAAATTTCAGAACCAAGTTATAAATTTTATAATTTTGTAAAATTCAATTTATTATTGTTATTATCTTTTAACATTATTAATTAACCTTACAAAGTACATGTCAAATTTACAAACTATTTGCAAATTTTAAAACCAAGTTGTACATTTGAAATTGTTCTAAGCTGCAATCTACTAGCCATACAACATATGTTGTTATAATTTGTTGTACAGTTACTGATCATAGATTAACCTCACATACTACACAGGAAATTTGCTAGCTAGTTCTAAATGTTACAGCCAAGTTGGAAATTTAAGTGCTTTTAAATGCAATCAATTTATAGTTATTAATATTATTACAGTATATAGATTAACTTAACAAACTACATGGCCAATTTCTAACCTTGTTGCAAATTTTGTAACCAAGCTGTACTTTTTAAAGTTTTCTAAAATGCCATTTTTTATGTTTATTATATCATAACATTAGAGATTTAACATTTTTATTTTTATATACAAAGCGAACCAGAGTATATTGATGATTCGTCTTGCTGTCCATTCGTCTGCTCGTATAAAAACAAATTTGTTAACGATGTTAGTTTTCGTTCAATGTTCGATTTTCAAATGTTTGCTGAGTTTTCGCAAACATTAATATCTTTAGCATTAGAGTTTACAAATTTGTCATATATATATCTGATGAATTCCCTGAAAGCAGAGCAGTAGAGCAGAGTATTGCCCAGTCGGTCCACCCGACGTATCGTTCTTAGTTGTGTTTTTAATAAAAATAAAATTTTTCGAAAACAAATAAATACCTCCAAAAGATATAAAAATAAAATAAACTAGTAAAATAAATAAAGTGTTGAATATAAAATTTATTTATTCAATAAATTTTAACAATATTTTGTATAAATATAAATAAATTAAGGTTATTTAAATATATTTATCTTGCTTCGGAAATTGATAACCATATTATTTTAGAATAATTTAATATATCGAATTAATTAACAAAAATATGTTTAACCTTCTTGCAGGACTCGGTGAAGCTTGGGGCTCCTCGCCAGCAATGCAGCGCGGCGCAACCATCAAGGAGTTGGGCTCACATCTGCTGCAGACACTGGACGGCTTCATCTTTGTGGTGGCACCGGATGGCAAAATCATGTACATCTCGGAGACAGCCTCGGTGCATTTGGGTCTCAGCCAGGTGGGTGTGTTTGCTTGGCAGGCATCGCTTGATTTATGCGCATAAATTCCGTTGTGAATGCCCTTTCTGTGCCCGGGCCACTTGCATTTGCAAGTCAACGAGCAGCTGTGTGGGCGTCAAATGGCGCACGGACACGGGCCCGGAATTTGCATTTGCAGTGCGCACTAATTGGCACTTGGGAGGCTGGAGCTGGCATTAATTTGTTTGATTTCTCTACTCACGCAGGTCGAGCTGACGGGCAACTCCATATTCGAGTATATACACAGCTACGATCAGGACGAGATGAATGCCATATTGTCCTTGCACCCGCACATGCATCAGCATCCAGTAAGTAGCCCTCTCTCTCTCTCTCTCACACTCTCTCGCTTTCTGTCTTTCTCTTCAGCTCTATCTGTTTCTCTGTTTTTGTTACGTTTTACTCATGCCACAGGCTGCCTTTCTCAACTCCCTACAGCTCGCCCAGACGCACACGCCCATTGGCAGCCCGAATGGTGTGCAGCATCCGGCGGCATACGGCCATGATCGCGGTTCCCATACGATCGAGATCGAGAAGACCTTCTTCCTGCGAATGAAATGTGTTTTGGCCAAGCGCAATGCGGGCCTCACAACCTCCGGCTTTAAGGTGATTTCCGACTTTTCTATTACCTTTATCTTCAGTTGTGGCTAATATTGGTTTTTTTTTTTACTCAGGTGATACACTGTTCCGGCTATCTGAAGGCGCGTATTTATCCGGACTGTGGGGATGGCCAGGGCAGCCTTATACAGAATCTTGGCCTGGTTGCCGTCGGTCACTCGCTGCCTTCATCTGCCATTACGGAAATAAAACTGCATCAGAATATGTTTATGTTTCGTGCCAAACTTGACATGAAGCTCATCTTTTTCGATGCACGGTAAGTTAGAGTCCAGGGACTTGGATTTAACACTTCAAATTAATATGAACCTCTAAACATTCGAACAAAATCTTAAAGAATAACGTCCAGTGACCATATTAAATACATGTTGTAGGTTCCCGCCAGGATCGTGTAACTAATTAATTTCATAGACAGACAGACAAACTTTTTTTTTGAAAAAATAGCCGATCATAAACAGCGAAAAATGGGACCTTAGTTAAAGTAAAGCTCGCCTTCTCTGTTACCAGGCCATAAAAAAGGCTATATTTCCCTTCGAGCGAAAGCAACACTAGACAAATATTTAAACGGGTCGCAACAGAAGCAAAAAAGAATCTGTTAAAAAACAACAAATACATCCCCTGGAACATCCCCCAAAAGAGATAACGAACAAAAAAAGCATATATAACAAAAAGAAATGAATCTACGCAAGACGAGGGGCCGCTCTGACAAAAAGGAAAACAAATCATTTCCCTCTTGAGCTTGATTTTGCTTTGTGTGCCTTGCTCCAAAATGGGTGGAGGGCAGCTGGTGGGGGGGCGGGGCGGTCCAGCCTAAGCAGAAGGCGGTTGCCTTTAAGTGCCTTTGCCTATACGGCGCAACCAGCTGCCCTGCCCTCCAACCAGACCACTTTGTCTGACATTATTGTCACTCAATTACCCTCATGATGTTCAGCCATGAGCCGCGGCAGCAATCTTCCGTCTCTTTTCCGCTCGAGTTGAATGATATCGTAAAGACCAACCCCCACAGTGTAAGGCAGCCCTTTTGTGTGTGAGTGTTTGTCGGTGTGTGCTTGTCCGTGTGTGTGTGTGTGTGTGTGTGTGATAGCTGTTGTTTTTGCAGCATAATTGAATTGAAGTTGACAAAAGTAAACCGACCTACACACAAAGGCAACAACACCATTTGTTTAAATACAAAATCAGAAACAAATATATATACTCGGGCTGTCGAAGTTTGAATACCCTGGAAAAAACGAAAATCTGTTTTAGCAGAATGTTCCTATAACAGCTTTATGATGTAGAATTTCGATCCTGTTAATGCCGAAATAAGTATACAGCAAAAAGAGGTTTTATACAAAGGTTTCTAAAAATGTATACAAACCTCTAAATATGAAAGAACTTAAGGATAGATTTACTATATGAGATAGCAGATGTACCCTTCAATGCCTTGCACATTTCCTGACAAAATTCTAACACCCTTGGCAAGTGTATGGAAAACAACAAAAAGTGAAAAATATGTACATAACGCGTAACTTGAGTACATAACCTCAATCTCTGTGTACATAACCTCAACTTGTTTCATGATTTTTGTTTTGATTGCTTTAACTATTTATTTGCTTACAGCGTATCGCAGCTAACCGGCTACGAGCCGCAGGACCTTATCGAGAAGACGCTTTATCAGTACATCCATGCCGCGGACATAATGGCCATGCGCTGCTCCCATCAAATCCGTAAGAAAACAATAATAATAAAGCGTTATGCACTAAGCTAACGGTATAACATCTCCCTTTTCTGCCCACTGCAGTTCTGTACAAAGGACAAGTTACCACCAAATATTATCGCTTCCTGACCAAAGGCGGCGGCTGGGTCTGGGTGCAATCCTATGCCACACTGGTGCACAACTCGCGATCCTCGCGCGAGGTCTTCATCGTGAGCGTCAACTATGTGCTCAGCGAGAGAGAGGTCAAAGACTTGGTGCTCAACGAGATACAAACGGGCGTGGTTAAACGTGAGCCCATCTCACCGGCGGCCCAGGCGGCGGCAGTGGCCGCTGCGGCCGCCAGCGCATCGGCAGCGGCAGCAGCGGCGGCGGCGGCAGCAGCGGCCTCCGTCAGCATAGGCGCCACCTGCGTTGCGGCGCAGCAGCCGGTTACGAGCACGCCCGCGTTGAGCGTCAGTCCTAAGCTGGATCCGTACTTTGAGCCGGAGCTGCCGCTGGCGGTGCAGCCGCCGCCGCCCAATGCGGTCACGCCGGTGCCAACAAACAACAATAATAATAACAACAATAACAACAACAGCAGCTCCGGCGTGTGGCATCAGCAGCATGCCCCGCTGCATCAGCAGCAGGCGGGCGGTATGGATCACGACAGCCTCAGCTATACGCAGCTCTATCCGCCGCTCAACGATCTGGTGGTTAGCTCGAGCAGCAGTGCGGGCGGCGGCACCGCTTCCAGCGCCGGCGGCGGCTCCAGTGCATCGGCCTCATCCTCGGGCGTTTATTCAACGGAAATGCAATATCCGGATACGACAACGGGCAGCCTCTACTACAACAACAACAATCATTATTATTATGACTATGATGCCACCGTGGATGTGGCCACGTCCATGATGCGACCCTTTTCGGCCAACTCGAATAGCTGTTCGAGCAGCTCGGAGAGCGATCGCCAGCTGTCCACGGGCAATGCGTCCATCGTGAATGGCACCTCGCCCTCGCAGACTACCTACAGCGATCTGAGTCACAATTTCGAGCTGAGCTACTTCTCCGACAACAGCTCCCAGCAGCAGCAGCAGCAGCAACAGCAGCAACACTTGCTGGAGCATCAGCATTTGCAGCAGCAGCAACTGCATGCACAGCAGCAACATCCACAGCAGCAACATGCACAGCAGCAATATCAGCAGCAGCAACAGTATGGCATGCATCAGCAGCAGCAGCAACAGCAGCAGCAGCGTGTTGTCAGCGACTTTGCGGAGAGCTTTAAGAGCGTAAATGCCGCTGCGGCAGCAGCTGTTGCTGCCACGCCCCATTATACGAGCGTGATTGTTGAGCCGCAGCATTATATACCCAACGATTTTGTGCATTAGCAGCGCTGCGCTGTTGTTGTTGTTTATAAAACGAGTCACAGACCAAACCCTGCCCCCAAATGTTGTTGCAATGTTATTGATCTATCGATCAATCGACTTATCGATTTATCGTTTCATCAAATGCATCTCTGCGTTTAGTTCAGTTCTCCATTTTGTAATATGTGGCTGAGCCACGGTGCAAGCCTTTTTGCGTTCTCAATCTTCAGCACAATTCAACTGCACATCTATTTATTAACTATTATTATTATTAACTATTCGACACATTTGTTTGAAAATAAAACCATTGTTAACAAATGCAAATGCAAATGCAAATACAAATACAAATTATATATATATATATATATATACATAAAATTGTAATTATAAGCTCTAGCTGTAAATTGTTCATATAAATTAAATTATGCACTTAACATATGTATACCATATAGATGGCTCCTACATAAAATCGCATATTTGCATAAATGTAGCAAAAATAAACAACAAAAAATCCCTAAAAATACAAAAATAGATGTATGTAAATATGCGTTAATGTGTAAATAAAGCAGAGGCCCTTCTCCATTTACATAGATATCTGATATGATGATGCTGATGATCTTCATAAGTCGCGTAAATAATTGTACATGTAAAATTAATTATAAACGTAAATTTTTCTAATTTGAATAAACAAATTATTATGTGGGTGAACAATAAAAACAAAAAAAAAGAAGAAAACAGTTGAAATTTTTTTTGCACTGCCAATAACTGAAATTAAATGCAATTTTTTTCATTTATGCAATTTATACTGTCAGTTCAAACAATTTAAAATTGTGGATGTTTGGTTGAAATTGCAAGCTTATATTTATTTATGCAAGAACCAAGCTTTATTGCTTTCAACGAAAGTCTTACTTATTTCAACAGTCTGGCAGCATTTCCCAAACGGCACACAGATGGCGCCACTGCAGTTAACAGCTGACAGCGCTGCTAAACATAGCGTTAACATTTGATTATAACAAAAATTTGCTTTTTGAGATGTTCAAGAGAAATATTAACTTAAATTTCAGTTAAAACAATAATATTTGTGTTTTTTACATAACTTTAAACAATTGCCAATTTTAATTTAGTGCGCCAGCTAAGTGCACAAATTGCATTGTTGTTGTCAACTCAAACTGGATGTTTAGTTAATTTTGTTTATTTTTGACCATTTTGGGCATTTTGGTCAACTGCAAAACAAACACTTGACGCTCTAGGACAAAAGCCCATGTCCGTGTCGGTGTACATGTCCTGTGCGTATTGCCGCTGTCCCTGTGTGAGTGTCATTGATTTATTGCCTGGCATTTTGTGTAGGCCTTTTTAGAGATATGCTATCTGCAGATAAAGGGCTGACCTCTTTGGGCCAGGCTAATTGTCGTTTTTCAATTGCCACAGAACAAAAGGCAAGCCGGAGCACTCTCAGCTGCTGCTGCTGCTGCAATTTGTGCCTCACTTTGACTTATTGCTAACTTATTTCTGTTCAAGCATCCAAAAAGTTTCTAGACCGCAAATTATTTAATTGCAATGCACCCCCCAAAAACTTAGCTGCTGATGCCAATGCTCAAGGACTTTGCCTTAATGCAATAATTTAAGTGCAACCAAACCGCAACTTGCAACTGCAGAGCTCAGGGCAAAGAAGTCATATTAAAAAAAGAAAAAAAGTAAGTTTCCTACAAAAAAAAATTAAAAAACAAGGGAAGGAAAACAGTATTAAAATAGATGTGGGAGTTGTTACAGCTCTGGCAACACTGTGGCATACAGCTCCTCTCTATGTGGTTCTCTTTTTGCTTTTGGTTTTTACCCTTCTGGCATCGCCGGACAGCAGTGGAAACCGAAATGCACTTTAATAACGAAAGTTGCGCCATTTTGAGAGGCAGTCGAGTGAACATTTCTGAAATGCAAAACCTAATTTCGGCTTAAATGCAAGTGCAAGTGCAAAGTATTTTAATTTAAAATTCGTGTCGGACTCTACGTGCCAGCTGTTCTTCGGCCTGGTCATTTCGAGCCGAAGCAACGGGCGACGCATTTTAAATAAACGTAGCAGCAGCTGCCCCAAAAAGTGCGCTATTTAAATGAAATACGACAAACTGGCTTTAGATATGGCACATGCCGCACACAAATTTTGTACTCTAAAACTTTAGCTTCTTTTACAAAGTCTTATGCTTTTATTTAAACCAAAAAAGCTCTATTAATTAAAATAACATTTTGAAATACTTTATAATATCATTTTGTGGCACAAATGGCAGTTAGATTTGGCAGCAGCCTGTGTTGAAAAAGGTTAAAAAAGGCATATGTGATCTAAAAAAAACTCTGATTACGAGTGGCCAACTATGTTTTTGTTTTTCTTTATTTTAGCACGGAAAATATCGTGTGCCAACAAATAAATATCATAACGTTAGGAGTAGTTTTTGGCTTTTGTTTAGTTCAATCTAAATGCGTTTTACAACACTTTGTTGATTTTTTAAGCGCAGCATAGCAACAGCTGTTAACTAGCAAACACAAATTATTTTTAGTTCACTCAATACAAAAACTGGCTACAAAAGCCGTAAAAATATTCAGTTAAAAAATTCCTTCTTTTTATTTTAAGCATTTTTCAGAAGTGTGCTAATATATTATATATATTCAGTTAAAAAATATTCAGTTAAAAAATTCCTTCTTTTTATTTTGAGCATTTTTCAGAAGTGTGCTAATGACAAAAAAAGAAAAAAAATCGCTAAGAAAGGCGACCCTCTTTTGCTTACCGTTTTTCCAAGAAATGCATATTTAGGGCTGGCTAAAGATGACCGAAAAAGAAAATCGACCTAACAAGGCACTAAGGAGAATTACCTTAATTATCCTAATATTTTTTCCAACATTTTTAAACTGCCTGAAAAGATAATAGATTGAAAAGAGCACCCAGCTAATCTTTACCGCTTTACCTTTAATACAAAAAGGAATAATAATTACAAAACTAGAAAAATTCAAATCAGAAATATTGACAATAAATATAAGCCTATTTCTTTTTTCAAAAATTAGAAAAATTATTTTTTAGGTATATGCATACATATTAATTTTATTTAAATTTAATTATTAATTGTTAATTTGTTTTTTATTTTAATTATTTTTTTTTTTGTGTAGAGCTTTACAAAAGAAGTCTGACTTGAGACGACAACTTTTAGCAGCTTATTAATAATCAAAATTGCCCCCGTATACCTTTTTTATCTTTCTGAAACTAAGATATGTTTTGAAGGTATATACATTGTTATTATTTATATTTAAGTGTATTGTTTTATTTATTTTTTAGTATAAGGTATTGCAAAAGTAGCATGACTTGTGGAAACAACTTTGAGTGGCTTATTTCCATATTAAATTTGATAATTTGTATTAAAACAAAATATCACTATTATAGCTTTGCATATATAAGTATGTATATTTATTTTGTATATCATTTGCATATATAAAACTAAGCTCTGCTACATTAAAACAGCTGCGTCATGTGCTGGCTGCCATCTCTAAGCGGACCGCAATGACCGACACGAGTCCTGTCCGAGAGCTGCTCAAGCATCATTGCGGTTGGGCACGGAAATGGTAAGCGATTTAAATTTTTAATGCCTGCTGGTTGCAGCAGGTGCTGCTGCAGGCAGCCAGGAGAGTTGGCTAGATGGCGCACATTTGGTCAGCTTATGTGGCTGGCAAATGGAAAATTTCAAGCCTATTACATAAATGTTTAAGTGGGCAAATAGTTGGCAGCAAAACTGTATTGCCTGCAACTAAGTCACACACACACACACACACACGCGCACACAAGGGGAAGGGTCTGTCCAATTCCCCAGTTCATTGCACGCAGCTGTACACACATTTTCCACCAGGGAACGCCAGCGGGCGATGGAAACACTAACGTTCATATTAAAGTGCCCGGTCAGGGATCTAAGCTGCGAGTTGTTGGTCAGGATCTCAAGCGAAATGGGGACAGTTGAAAAGTGCAATTGGCAAATGCTAGCAATAGTTCCAGGGCAAAAGTGGGCAAAAGGGAGTAAACACAACAACAACAAAAAAAAAATAAAAAATAAAAAAATTGGAGCCGCAAACTTGCAGAAAAGACAACTCTGGTAATTTGTTCTGAGCGGCTTTTGTTTTGTGCGTCCTTTTTGCCAGCCAAACGGACGGCCATTGACAAAGGATGACGACGGACATTTGCTAGCCTGACAACGGACACTGATTGAGTGTGAGTGTGCGTGTGTGTGGGTGTGGGTGTGGGTGTGCTCGTGTGTGTGGGTGCCAAAAGGCGCTTAGCATCCTTTTCTTGAGCTTTCACTTTTCAATTGACCTTTTGCTGACATTTTGCGCATTGCCCGAAATTTATCACTTAATAAATTTTCCTTACCCGATTCTAGATTCTATTTTATTCTTGTTGTAATTGGAATGGTTATGCTAGTGAACAAATATATATAGACCATGTGATTTGCGGCTTGACTAAATGAAAGCTGTCTAAATAAAAGTTTGTAAAGTTGTTTATGTCCCAAAAATAGAGCTCAAATATAGATTTCGAAAATAAGGATAAGCTGACACTGCGAAGTTCCTTTAGTAGAACTTAAAACCATTTGAATCATAATATTCACAAATATTTCTTTTGGATTTAATATCAAATTCAATGGATCAAATTTATATATCTCTATCTATAAGATTGTCTTGTGCTGACTGGGGTCAGGGGTTAACTAAACGAAAGTTTAGTTCTCAAGCTTCAAGATTCTCACCGCAATACTAACGTGGGCGGAAACCGTGGATGCCACTTTGTTCTTTATTCGATGCTCAAAAACATATTTTTTTAATAGAAATGAAGATCCAGAGGGGTTGATTTAAATTTTCTACGGGCATAAACTTAGTGGAAAGATAGTATATTAGATTTTTAGGACGGGCAAGGGCTGGCAATACACTCTTGTATATTTATATTTATATATGCTCAAACACCCAATTCTTTTTTAAGCAAACCTGAAACAGGCCTTAATCTCTATACTTACAAAAGTATTTCATAATTACTCAAATCCCATAATTTTCCAAAATAATTTAACATGGTTTTGATTAGAAATTCGAGTTAGTATTAATTTTATTTATTTTTACTAGTTTTTTTAACTGCCCTAAAACATCGTTAAATCCAAAAACTTTATACAATAAAGTTGTATATATTTGAGTACTGAGCGAATAATTCAAACACTTTAAGTTTTAAATACGAGCTATTATAAGTTTCATTTGTCTTGATAATTTTTATATATTTTTAAACGCGCTTGAAACGCTCTGTTTAAAAACTCCTACATTTTTTCTGAAATAAAGTTAGATTTCTGGGCAAATAATTAAATACTTTTAGTTGTTCATGAGAGTTATTAGTCAAAACTATTCTATAAAAATGTTTAAACAGTATTATTATCTCTGTAACATGTTTTAAATCCCAAAGTTAACCAAAACAATTTTTATTCTTTCAAAAGTGCTGAGCAAATACTTAATTGTTATAAAATCGTAACTCATTTCACACTTAATCTCTTAACCTCTTTGAACTCAAAATGTGCCATCATAATTTTATATATGCAGAAGTATTGCACGGTTCGGAGCGCATGCACTAAAAAAACTTTTGGTTATAAAATCGAATTGATTTTGATTTTTATCCATGCAAATGTTGTAAAGCAGCAGATTTATGATGCATTAAGAAGAGATTGAAGAATTTTTCCTTTTTTATTGAATTCTCATTGATCTGCATAGGAAAGTGAAGTGTGTTTTGTGCGCTTTGGCTATTTGCTAAATTGTAGCAGTAAATGTCATAAAAAAGGATGCCAAAGCCGATATTAACGTTTTTTACGCACTTCACTTTGCCGTTCATTTGGCGGGGACTGAAAGTGTCTTAAAAGCCAAGCAGCCAAGGAGCCAAGCAGCCAAGAAGCAGCTACATTTCGTGGCTGCCAAATCCTTTCGTGCAGACGTAAACGTTTTGCAAAATTTATGTAAAAGATTTACGCATAAAATTGCGCGTCATTGAAGTTCAAATGCGGCGATTCAGATTTGAGAGCGCTTGCAAAGGGGAGCGGATGGGGGAGGAACTGCGTCGACATCATCAATATACTTCAGCCATTAAGTGTGGCAGTCAACGCGAAGGAGGCTCGCACTACGAGCGCAAGGCAACAGCCTGGTGCTAAATGTTGCGCATACGCCATGTGCGCCAGTAGAAAACTTAAGCGTCGCTATTACAGCAAATTGAATAATATTTGGGGCGTATGTGTGGGCGTGAGCATGACAGCGCACACACGCACACACTCACACACATTTGTCTGTATGTGTGCAATATCTTATGCATTTGTTTGGCTGGCTTTGAAGTGCGCGCAAATACGCCAAACGCTGCCAACACTTTTTCCTTTCATTTAATACT
Source organism: Drosophila novamexicana (assembly GCF_003285875.2). Taxonomy (NCBI): domain Eukaryota; kingdom Metazoa; phylum Arthropoda; class Insecta; order Diptera; family Drosophilidae; genus Drosophila; species Drosophila novamexicana. Next base: position 1,690,614 of record NW_020824808.1, on the reverse strand, counting down.
CTGGGAGAGGGTATTGCTGTTTTCTTATGAAGTGTGTCGGCATATACATATTGTTTATTGCTGGCTCGGTTCTCGTTTCGCTCCAACCCCCTTCCGTAGATCCGTTTCTTCATGCTTGGAACACAAGTTCTGGTTCAAATCTTGGCTTATCATTCATTTTACAAAAATTATTGGGCTTGAGTTATTTATGCTTTGGAGCTGGGTCGCCTTTAAGACTTTTTATATATAACTGGGGTTACGGGCGAGCTGTTTTTGAGTAATTGAGTAACTAATTTGATTATGTTTATTATAGGTAAGATATTACTGTAATAATCATCATTTTTATAAGGATAATAAAATGTGATTTGCATTATCATTACCTTTTTATATATAATTAAATGTTGTTCTCATTATAATTCATTTCTTTATAAGAATTAAATGCGATTTTCATAATCATTACTTTTCGAAAATGTAATGAAATGTTATATTCATTTTGAAGCCCATGTTTGAATGACACTTAAATATTATATTCATTTTCATTAATAACTTTCTCTAATAATAACTTAATGTGATTTTTATATTACTTTTGCACTGATATTTTTTTTATTTTTATCAATTTTTGTTATTGATAAGCACCTGTAACTTTTATTATTATTATTACTTTATTTTATGATAAATACTTGTGTGAATGATAATTAAATGAAAGTTTCAATGATAATTAATTTTTTTTCACTGTGCTTTTCACTATCATTAGTTGTTTTTAACGTTATTAAAATGTGATTTTCATTATCATTACGTTTTGCATTGATAATGAAATGTAATTTTTATTTCCAACATTTTTCGCAATGATAATTAAATGTGCTTTAAATTATTATTACATGTCTGAATGATAATTACATGTTATTTTCATTATCATTTCTTTTTGCAATGATAATTAAATGAAATTGTCATTGCTTAAATGTAATTTAATGTGCTTTTTATTATCATTATCTTTAGTAATGCTAATGAAAAGACAAATGCATTTCAAAATCAAACAATGTATAAACTACTTTTTTGATTGTTCAGATAACTTTATTGACTTTGTGCCTGCCAAAATAAGAGTAAAACACTTTTAACATGGAAATTCTATAGCTTATGGCTCTTCTAGGAAAAATAGATAGTCTAGCCAAACTCGGCAATGATGAGCATAACTTTAAAAATCAATAAAAATTGCTTAGATATTGGAGCGCTGAATTGCTCTGTAAAGTTGTTCCTATAGGAACAACCAACTTAAAGCTTTTAAATTAAATCAATTTTTGCCATATGTCTGCAAGGGTATTTAATTTTCACCTACCGACCGTTAAAAGTTCTTGTTTCTTGTTTTTTTTTTTACTTTTTTTATGATTTGCATGTTGCTCAGCTGCTTTTTATCAGCACACGCACAGACCTTGGGTGTTTTTTTTTTATTTTTGGTAAGGGTTTATTTTCTTTTATTTTTTTGTGGCTTGAGACGCAAGTCGCCTAAATCTCAGCGATATATTTTACATCATTATAGCTGCCGGCAGGGTTGTGGTTCCTATTGTTGTTGTTCCCATTGTTGTTGTTGTTGTTGTTGTTATTGTGCTTTATGTTGTGCTGCTTTCTCGCGATTTTATGACTTTGACAGCGCTGCCTCCTGCCCACTCCAGCGTATCTCCCGCATCCCGCATCGAGTCGAAGCTATTGAAACAGATTTCGCTGACGCTTATTTTCCCTCTCACGCACACCTACTCCCCCAACTACCTTCTCGCTATTTGCGCTTCCAATGAAAATCATTTTTCGATATGTTATTTGACTGCTCGCGCGTGTGTGTGCGTGTGTGTGTGTGTGGCATTGGTTTACCTTGATTTACCCAGCCCAGCAAAGCGACACTTTTGGCATCATTATCTGCACGGCATCGAATGCTCAAGCACTTTGAGTTATGCGTCAGGCAGACGCTCAAAAAACATAAAATACAAATAGATGACAGAGGAAAGCGAAACACACACAAAGATACGCAAACATATCACAAAGTCATCACAAAGATACATGCGTGGTACGCGGGCGTCATATACACATACACACTCCAATGCACACACACAAACTTCACACTATGCAACAAGAATGTAAATTATTTTCGTAAGATTATAAAAAGCACTCAAGTTCGAAAAATTCGTAGGCTAAAGTCACTTAAATTAAAGTTATGGATTAAATTAGATAGGTCCAATAGTATAAGTAAGATTAGCATAATAATAGTATTTGAATTTATGTATATACATACGTGTTATATAATAACGGTGATTTCGATGTCTTATCGATCTGAAGGCATTAACAGAATGTTAAAATGTTAATAACAGAGTTAGACTTTTAAAAGTTACTCGTTGATCGGGCGTAAAAGAAGCTGATTCACACAATTTTATTTGTTCAAAAATTCATAAATTTTAGATGCAGTATCAAAGTAGTAGACATTTGCAATGGGCTCGGGGAATTTCATAAGTCAATGTTATTGGCTTAACTTTATGACTAATAGTTGATGAATATAATTGGAATACAATACATAAGCAAATGTGCTCTGTCGCGAAAATCGCCTAATTTTTAACAGAGTTTGAAAGTAGATTCATGAAAATGTCTGCCTTGGTAATTTACTAGTGTGCAATTGGTTCATGTCAAAAGGCGTGGACTGGCATAATGTGGGACTGTCAAGCGTTTGAGCTAAGAGCAAATTGAAATGTGATGTGAATTCTGTTTGGATTTGCGTGTGGTTTGTCAGTTTTAAAGAGCAAGGGCTACTTGATTTTTTGATTAGAGCGCAAGTCAAATGTTTGATGTTTGGCTTCGGTTTTGTGTCCCAACAATCTTCAACACAATCTTAATTTGGATAAGTGCAGTCTTTCACGGCTGCAGTGCCTGGGCCAGAAAAAAGTTCACACATATTTCAGATACTAAACCGATGTTCGATGTTATTGGATAATGTTGTTGCCACATAAACTGGCCGTGTGTGTGTTTGGGGTGTGCTTAACACGCCATTGAACTGTTACGCAACAACAACATATGTAGCATGTCCGGCGCTGGCCCCAGCCCCCCAAGGACAAATCCCATTTGATGTGCACTCAGCAGAAAGGCAACGCCAATGAAGCATGCAAAAGGTATTTCTGTTTTCGTAGGGCGTTTCTCTAGCGCCCTCCTCCATCTGCCCCTTCTGTCAGTCTCTCTTTGTCTCTTTCTCCGGCTGAGATTTTGGCTTTGTTGCTCAAAATCGACAAGCAGCTTTCGGCAGCAGCAACAAGGAGCAAATGTGCAAACATCATGAAAAAAGCGCTGGCAAACACACAAATAAAAAAAAGAGAAGAGAAACCCCAAAAATATGCCAAAAATAAAAACAAGAAAGTACACAAGGAACAAGGCACAAAGACAAAGGACATAGCACTGCACAGTGGTTAAAACCAGCTAGAAAATAAACCTAAATATCCTATTTATCAGAGATTTGCCAAAAAAAAATCTCTGTGCTAAGTGGCTTTTTATCGGTGTTATCAATTACATATATCGGTACATAATGCTTGACATAGGAAGTTTTTCAAAATTGAATGTTTTCGAGGTGTATTCAATATCTGGTATATATTTCACAGCGAATCTAGACAAAGCATATATTTTTGATAAAAAGCTCCAGATATTGTTGTACCATTATATTTAAGTACTATCGTTACCCGGCTATGCCCTGACTGAGATTTTATGCTACAAATTTAAGGCTTCAGTTTTCCAACCATTGTCCTTGGGATATAAAATTATACTCTTACCACAATGTACCCCACATATCAAATCAAATCTTCTGGATATATTAAGGTAAGTTAAATAAGTTTTAATTCAAGTTGTAAATGTGCTTGAAGACGGAAAAGAACATCGCTTGCTTAGACAGCCTTCGACCTCCACTTTCATCCGACATATAGTGCATTTGCATTTATGCAAAAAATATAAGATCATTTATATTGGGCCTTAAAAGCGATTAAAATAAGAAATAGTCATAAACAAATATTATTTTTTGCATTTTTTGAAAGATTGAAAAATAGAAAAATTGTTCTTGAAATAAAAAATATAGTTATTTTTAGGTCATTCTCAATGTCTCTGCAAGTTGTTTGTCAAGATCAAGCCAAAAGCTTTAGATTGGAGAACTTTCTATGCTGTCGAACCACTGTGCGACGTCAACCTATGAACAACTTTTAGCCAAACATTTCGTATTCGTGGGCAATTTTATTGAACTTTAATTCATTGTGCAACAGCAACAGCAACAGCAGCAGCTGAAATACGAAATCTGGCGCATAAATTCTTTTTATTTAAGTTCGTACTTTGTGCGATTGCGTTCTTAAATGCGGCTGCGGATGCAGCAATGTTCGCATTTCCGCCTTTTTATTGTAAATACGCGTAAGCAGCTGGCAAGTGGGCGCCCGAGCAGGAACTGATGCAGGAGCTGAAGCAGAAGCTGTTGCCATTGTACATTCTACATTGTCCATTGGGTCATAAAATGGCTTCCGGTTATGCTTGAAGTAAGATTAACTTGTCGTTTGCAATTTCTCTTTGATTTGTTTCGAAAAAGGGGACCCAGCTAGGCCAGCGGGGGTTGGGGGTTGGGCACGAGCTTGAGGTCGAGGTTGAGTTGTTGTTCTCTTGTTTGGGGCTGTGCCTGTTGCTCGCCTTCGGTTTCGCTTTCATCTTGCCCAAACACACCCTACACTAAGCTGTACCAATTTTTTGTTACATGCCCAAAAATATATTTATAGATTTTATTCTTGTTACTTGATTACTTGTTATTCGATCAAATGAAGCGTGTGAACTTTGTCCAAAAATTAAAAAGAAAGGTTAAAGTTTATTTTAGCTTGTTACATTTTTGCTAGCATTCAACTTTGAAACAATAACAAACTTTACTCGCTGCAAGCACTTAACTAAATTTTAAATTTTGTAAAACTTGAATGCATAACATCTGCCCCAATTGTTAGGTCCAACAAACATTTATTGTTATTCGTTTACTCGTTAAGAAAATACCCCTTACATGGTTAGACGTAACTTAAAAGCTGTCTACTTGATTACTTGGCTTCTTTTCAATGTGGGGATTCTTAATTGGCAACCAATCAAATGGTTGCTGTTTAGTCTATAAATCGTTACTCTTGCTCGTTACTCCAATGACTATGTACGTTATTACTCGTTAAAGTTCTCCTTAAATCTTGATGACTCGTTACTTCTACACTCGCTATATGCAATATTCAATAAATACGAGAGTTCCTTACTTGCGGACTCGCTTTTTAAACACTTTTTCTTCAAACACTCGATACTTGATGGCTCGTTACTCGATTAGTCGCTAGCTCGTTACTTGTAACTTTAAGTCTAGGCAAATGCATAAAAGTAACTGAATAAAGCTTAAGGCAGCTTTTATTACAGCTTTTTTATTTTATTTGTGTTTAACAAGAACACAAAAAAAGACTTTAATCGCTGCAAGAACCTTGTAAATTGATTTTTGTGGTTAAAGTCGAACATAGGGTAGCTGTGACGTCGTCCAACTGCATGGACTTACGCCTCACTCCACGTGGAGCCGTGTAATTTTTGTATTCTCGTTATTTGGCAATTCGTACAAATTGATTTATAACGATTCATTTTGGGAGCAGCTGCTGGGCGAAAGCTCACGCCAGGAAGGAGCTGCCCGCTTCGTGGCGAGACGCAGGTGTGAGTTTTACTTGTTCAGAAATTGTTTTATGTGCTCTCGCTTTTTCGGGCAGCAACCAAGTCAAGCCGCGTGCATTGTGTGCGGCCAGCCCCATTTGCTCAGTGGGCTGGTCTCTAATTCGGCCACGGCTATCACAGAAGTGTGCTCGGCTTTCACTTTCCTAAAAATCAAAACAAAAAAAAGAAAGGAAAAACAAAAATCTGGCACAAGTGCCGGCACAGCTACCCACTGTGCAATTAAGCCACGCAATCAGAATGCAAGATGAAGGCTTCGCTCTTCAAACAATGGCGGCCAGAGCCGCTATGTTGACAAAATGGCGGCCGCAAGCTGCAAAGTCAACAAATGCCGTTGCATGACAGACCTCACTGGTTGTTGTTCTGCTTCTTGTTCCTGTTGTTGGTGTTGTTGTTGTCGTTGGATTACACTTTTAGGGACTGTTGGTTTTGTGTACCCTGTTTAAAAGCGCATTGCCCTGGCAACTGGCAGTCCTTCCCAGAAGTATCTCTCGTCACTTCACCTGTCAAATTAATTGACTAGACCCTTATAACCTTTGTGCAAGGTGAAAATTTAGGAAAATGCTTCGATTATTGTAAATTGTATGCTTTTATTTATCAACGGCTGTTTGAAAGGTTTATATTATTGTATTTATTTATTTTGTTTCAATACGCTTAAAATTCCAAAAGCAATTCGATTTCAATATCAGAATATTTAAAACATTGATATTGATATTGATATTGATATTGATATTGATATACTTATATAAATATAAAAAAAACTAAATTAAAATTTAACGGATACTTTCGGACATTATTATGCTAAGCAATTGAGTAGCAATGAGTAGTACTCGAGAAAGAATTCTTTGTGAAAAGCTGCTATAAATAACTCTTAAAAACTATTACATTGAAAGGGTATCATCAAGTCGATCTCTAGATACTTTAACAATTTATTTAGACAACAAAAACAGGGATAAGTATGCTAAACAATTGAGTAAAATTAAGTGATACTCAAAAAGTACTCATTTTAGAGCTGGGAATCTTAAAAGTGCGCTAATAAACTGTTTACCATCGAATTACTTAGGGCTTATATTTGAAACAGATTCCATTTTTCGTTAAGCTTACACATAGCATTTATTCCCTTAAGTAGTACCAAAGATAATGTATGGAATTTATTTTGTCTTCTAAAGTACTCAAAAAGTACTTACCGGAATTAAACCGGAATTCCAAAAAATTGTTAATCACAGTAAGCCAAACTTTGAACTTACTAAAGAAAGGGCGAACCTTAGTCTGAGCCCTGATAATTAAATATACTCGTTCTACCCATTTTTAGCATGTTCAGCGTATAAATAAAATGCCAAGGCTGATTAGAAGTGTGTCCAAATAACTTATGGAAATTATTTAGGTTAGTTTCTTTTCAGTTAAAGCTGTCGCTATGAAGTGCTCTATTATATTTCTTGGTAATCGAGTTTATTAGAAAGATTTTATTTATTAGTCTAAGCTCAATTTTTACTTTGCAGCTCTGATACTTTGTAAGGTCCAGCACATTACAGGGAGCCCGCAATCCTTTAAAAGGGCAGAAAAATACGTGCATTCAAAACATTCCCAACCAGATGACCCTCTGACGTCGGGACACACGTTGGGACGGACGCGGCAAACTGTGATGGGCATGGGATCGGAGAGCGGCAGAACGGAACTGGCTAATGTGACGGAGAACTATTGCTGCTTTTGGGTGTATCAGGGTCACCCGGCGTTGCCGGACATCTGGGAGCATCGCAAGGAATATGCATTTGATTTCCTATTCAATGGCAAATTCGAAAAGAATCGGCGCAACTATCAGGAACAGCTAGTTCGTCCAATCAATTGAACCACTGAACCATGCTTAAATTAAACCTACGGCACATAGTTTTGCTTACACATCAAATTATAATTAACTTTGTCCAACCATAGAGACCTGGCCCGAAAGCTGTCTTCAAGTTGAAAGTCCTGACAGCACATAATAGATTTGACACATTATAATCAGGTTTGCATAGCATCAACCGCTCGGCAGGCGGTCGGAGTCGTTAGCCACAGCAGGGCCATTGACAGGGCAAGCTGAAGAGCTGGTTGAGATGATGAGCAGCTGATGATAGCTGACTGCCTGAAGGCGCAAAGATGCAGATATCAAACTTGGACTTATTCGGTCACTAAGTTGCTCGACGTTGTTGATGTTGCTGCTCATGCTGTATCTATTTAAAATAGGCATAAGGGGTATAATGATTTTGTGGAAAGCTAGGCAACAAGCCTCTGTGGAGAAACATAGCAGCAGCATAAAGTCGCAGCTAGCGGCATGCGTATTTGAATGTGTGTGTATATCTGTCTGCTGATGTATTAAAACAACTTCGAATGTGTGCAAGGTCAGCTCAGCGCTGGGTTAAGGGTATCACCAAGTCGGTCACTCCCAAAAAAACACTTTTGCTTGTTGTTGTAGTTGTTGGACAGGAGTTCATCAACTGATAAGCAGGCAGGTAGTGAGACTAGAGCCTCATGTCTGGGCATTTACTTAGTTAATTAAATTCAACTTCTTTGAGTACAGAGAAGCAAGCGCAACTTGAGTGCGGCAGGAGGCGCGCCGGACATGTCTTCGTCCTCCTCCCCCTCTGTGGAGTTGCTTGGACTTGCCAGAAGTTTGCACAACTTATTTGTTCATATCGTAGTTAAATTATCCAATACCCCAAAGTCTGTTTGCATTTAATCTGGAATTTTTCTCTCCGCTTTGAGTGGTAGTTGATAATTGCGACCGGTACTCAAGTGCAACAGCTCCCAAGTCCAATTGCATAATTCATCAGGCAAGCCTGAGTAATTTGCTGCTTCAATGCTTAATGAAAATGCTGGGAAAAAGATTGAAATTTTCTTCAGTTGTTGGCACCTATTGGCAAATAAACTGCTACTTCATATGCTGGACCTGTAAATTGCATTTGACTCTCAACTGAAACTTCTCTCGAGCAACACTTCAGCTCTGAGTGTGCGTGCATGTGTGCATGTGTGCATGTGTGCAAATAATTCTCAACTGAATCGAATTCAAAATAATTCAAAGCTTCCAATGCTCTTACAGAGTGAAGTGTTCGTCGGCCACTCTTGAATTTAACTAACAACGCATTGTAAAATCGATAAATAATATACAGTTTGATTCATATATTCGTTGGTCTCTTACGATTATCATTATACATGGGGATGTGCGCTCTGATCGATGATGCGTAATTCATTATTAATGCATATTTTCGATATGCATATTTGCTGATAGCAACTCTGCCCGAAATGAGTATAAATATATAAATTCTATATATTGCTTGATTAATTTCAGAATCAGCTAAGTTTGTAATAAATATTTAAATATTTCTAATGGTTAACAATTCGTTATTAAATATACATTTAAAATTATATATCATAGACACCAAAATAGTAGTCAAGACACAAACCACTTAACGCACTCAACGCAAATTGGCGAACCTATCGATATCAGTGCGCACTTATCGTGAGCAGCTGCCTATCGATCGAACAGCTGATTCGCGTTTAGTTTCGCGCGCGAATTCTACAAGTTGCGGTTTGGTGTCGCGCGTGCCGAAAATAAATAATTGTTTATCAATTTTAATAAGTGTAATTAGCTATAACTGCGTGTTTAAGTGTGTGCTTGTGTTTATAAATCATGTCTGTCTTGTTGGCAGACATAGACGCCACTTGCGCAGCGCTGGGCGTAAGCGATGGCAAGCGCTATCAGGCGGAGCCCGATGCGGCGGAGGGCTTAAAGGTAGGCACAGCGTTTTGGGGCAATCGGAAGCCACTTGAACTAATATTTCTTTTATAATTATGCAGCATTTAATTTGGATATTGCGTCGTGATCTGGATAATCACGAGTATCGTCGCCATTTGGGACGCGCCAAGGTGCTGCAAACGGATCTTGTATACATGCTGCCCGATTATGTGCAGCATGAAGAGCTGGCGGATCTGCTGATACGACTGCTGGTCATATTGACCAATCCGACGCTGCTGCTCTATCGCGAGGGACCGCCCAAAGATAATCACGGGCGCAAAGTGTTCCTTGAGTTAATTGACATACTGCAAGGCTATAAAGTAGCCTTTGCCAAGGATAAAATCTGGACAGCTCTGTTTGACAAGCTCAAACAAGCATTGGAAATTGTAAGTCATAGAACTTGTAAGTTTTTTAAGTATTTAGCAATATACATGTATATATATAGATATATATATATATATTTTAAACAATTGATATCAAATAATCAAATGAAGAAACAGCAACAATCATGAGCACGAGCAACTCGGGTGAAGGCACCGACAGCAGCAGCAGCGACACGGATGAGGAGGAGGAGTCCTTTGACAACAGATACTACACCTGCCTAGTGTGTATGCGCACCGCTCGACTGCCGCGCGTCACCTTTTGCGGTCATGTCTTCTGCACCGATTGCATTGGCAAATGGATCACATGGCAGGGCAGCTTTGCCAAGTGCCCGTATTGCCAGTCCCGCGTAGGCAGCAATACGCTGATCACGGTGAATCATGCGAGGAATGGCATTCATGCACTTGGACGCTATACGCGCTGCAAATCGATTGCACAGCATCGCCATTTTGCTGAATCAATTGCCATGTATGCAACGGTGCCCGAAACCTCCATGTTTCTGGGCGCCTATATTGAGCGACCGCCGGAGCTGATGCCGCGCATCAAGCCTCTGCCGGAGCAGTTGTTGCGGGATGTGTCTAAGCGTCAAATACGACGCACCTTTCTGAATGCGCCTGTCTATCAGCGAGCCCTAATTGTGGTCATACTGTTTTATATGTTTGTCGTATATCTTAATGCAGATGGCCCAATCTAAGAAAATCCAGATCTGTTCTATTTGTAGTTGAAATGTTTGAAATAGATGTCCAATATAACCTGTAGCATTTTCCCATTTGCCGTTAATTAATGCTATTTAAATGGGACTATAGAAGAGCAGTGGCTATAGGGGAAGCCTAGGCAATTAACGTCCTGGCATTTGCACAACTATTTCTCTGTAATCTTTTATGGACCTTACGACCATTAATGTGGCAGCGGTCCGCGTAAAACTTTTAATGGCTCTCCTGCAGCTGCCAGGAAGCTGTTGGAAAATTATCTTAATACTCGCGCGAAGAGTATAACAATTTTGTCAGGAAATATGTAACGCATTGCTGAAGATATTTTGGATGCAAGGAATATATACATTATTATATAAGCTTAACTATGCCAAGCAAATTAACAAAATGTCTACCTCGAATTTGTATCTATTTTTCTTCTTGTTTTTAGTGATATTGCAACCAACCTCTCAAATTTTAGGCTCACAACACTTTTCTAATAGTTGACATTAATCGCTTAAGATCCAGACTTTCAATACATCTTGCCAAAGGCGATCTTAACTATATTTTTTAAAGTTTGGGCAGATACGCATCGATATCGGATTCTTATATATATGATATAGATGATATAACTTCTATAAAAAACAATGAATACAAATTTGAGTTTTCTGTTTGGCTCCTTTGTCTTTGTTTTTAAAGATATTTTTATTTTGAGCTTTATTATGCTTACAATGTTTAAGCTAAATCTAATCATAAGAACTATCGGTAGAAAATCAAAACCTTGCTGAAAATATTTTAAGCAGGACCGATCTACGCTCCGCTCTCAACATAAAATCATTATCTTATTAATGTTCTTTTCATATTATATATAGTGCAGAGAGAAAACGACAGCAAGGGTATTTCATATTCTGGTTGCGTTTACCCATTTCTCCACTACGCTATTTGCTTTTCGTTTTGGCTTATGTTTCTGGCACTGAAGCTGGCTTTTGGTCCTTGTGCTTCTTTTGTGCGCTTCATAACTAATTTGAACTTCATTTACTATCTGTGTTTCATCTATGGCTAAAAGCTATTCAGCATCATATATCTATATATACTTTTTCGTAACCCTTGATAAGCCGCAGCAGGAGCAGAGCGAGCGAAAACCCTTGTCGATATGCCCTTTGAAGTTGCCCCCGCAAAACGTGTCAAAAATAATAAAATGTTAAGAAAAAATTTAATTTTGTAAAAATCACACGAAATCAAATCGACGCCAGAAACTTTTTAGCTTTGCGCCAAGAAAAAACCGCAACAAGTCGAATTTAATAAACACTCCCGCAAAAAAAGAGAAAAATGAAAATGCGAAAAAGTGAAAAGCAAAATGCGTGGGGGAAAGTGCCAGCAGGCACCTTCAAATCAAACGCGTCGCTTCCCGACAAGCAACTCTGTGGCTTTTCTAGGCGTCATCCACATGACCAGTGTCACAGTGGGTGCTAAAAAGTAGGCTACATAGCTGGCAACCACAAGAGCAACAACAACAGGAATTTGTGGATACAATTTGTAGCATTTTGTGTGAATGAATGTCTGAGCATGAAATGTTTTCAATTGCTAAATTGTAAGTGAAAAGAAATGAATACACAATGAAAAAGAAAAAAAAAATGGAAGAAAACATGAGGAAAATGAAACACTTTGCCCAGCGGCTGAGTATTAAGTCGAATAGGAATGATGAAAAAGAATGCGTGTCTGATTTGTGTAAGGGAAACGGAAATAGAAAATCATTTGACTTGCATGTTTAATGTGAACAAACAGAAAAAGTTTTCAGTTGCTTTCGATAGAACTTTTTAATTGACACTAGACTAGAAACAAAATCAAATAGATTTTAACTTAGTTTTCCTCCTTAATAGTGGAATTCTCTGATTCAATCTTTTTGTCAGGGCGGCGGAATCTTTGATATAAGTCTTTCTTGTTTTTACTACGGTTATCGTTATATCTTATCCTGAACCCATTAAAAATGGGTATTTGTGCAAAATGTAAATGTATGTAACAGAAAAAAGGAAGCATCTCCGACCCCATAAAGTATATATATTCTTGATCAGCATTAATAGCCGAGTCGATCTAGCCATGTCCGTCTGTCCGTCTGTCCGTATGTATGAACGCAAGGATCTCAGAACCTATAAGAGCTAGAGACTTGAAATGTATTGTAAATGTAGGTGCTCCTAGTGCCTGCGCAGATCGACTTTTTTCCGTTAATCGATAACTTACTCCGTTTCCAAGCAATCGATAAAAATCGATATCGTTTTTTTTGTAGATCCTTGGAAACGAATTTGAGGTCGAAACATCATCCACCAAGTCTTTGACCCCTATTTCCACCAAGGAGGGATGCATTTTTCGAAAAGCGTGAAAAACCCCTCAAATGAATTTGAGCAAAGATCTTTGAAAATGAGTTTGAGGCCGATCAGATGATAAACGAAAAAGTTGCATACAATCGTTTTTCGCGATTTTCCCACACTTGCGGGGGTAATTTTTCAATACCCCGTCTCAACGTGCACCTTCATCACATAATGTAACTACTGTGAAAATTTCAGCTTCCTAGCTTTTACAGTTTGGGCTGTGCGTTGATCACCAATCATTCAGTCAGTCAGGACAGTTTTATGTATAGAGATTCAGCTGATCCCATTTAATATGGAAAAGACTACGGTTTCTGAATAGATCTAGCGATATCCGTCTGTCTTTGTATGAACGCGGCGATTTCAGCAAGTGCCAAGTCTATAGGCCTAAAATTTTAAATATATATTTACTCGTTTACCATTCGGTAAATTGTTCCCATTTTTGGGTGCCCTATCTAGGCCTCGAAAATTTGATACTAATCGGACTATAAATACCGAAGGTATTTAGGCATGCATTTCTCATAGTGTGGATCAAATCAAAAACTTATATTCATGCTGTTTTTTATATCGATTGTTTCTAACGGCAGCTTGGCGCTTGGTTCAAGGTAACTCCTAGTGGAAACTTCCGACTAGGATAAAATAAATTTATTTATTTTCGGAAAAAGGGTATATAAAAAGTAGATATTTTTGCACAGGACCCAAAACCAGTTACATTGGCAATTATCGGCATTGAATGGGTTAAAATTTAGTGACTGCAAAAATGATGTTGATACTGTGTAATCGCAGTTGCAACATGGCAACACACACACACACACACACACTCATAGGTTCTCATCGTTGTCTGCCACACACTCGCCACACTCCGCTCCCTTGAAAGCTGCTCCTTCTGGCAGAGCGAAATAAATTCATTTAAAGCCGATTGAATCGACATTCATAACACTCCGGGGAGCAATTCCAAAGGATTTTCATGGTGCTGCGCAGCCAGCGAAAGAGTCGCCAGAGGATTTCTTTAGATTTTTATACTTTTTTTTTGAACGTACGTTTTTTAGGTTAAATGCTAGCGAATTTCTACATGAATGCTGTCTCCCTCACTCTCTCTTTTCTTATTGCTGTTGTTGATAATGAATGTGTGGGCGGATTGGTATGCCCTTGGCTCTTGGTTTCCCGGCTGACTTTTTATGCTTTACTTCCTTATTTGCGTGGCTTCGGCCTCGGCTTGTATGCTTTGATGTATGCGGCACGGCGTGGCAGGAAAGTGGACAACCAGAGGGATGGGGGGATGGGGTCGACAGCTTTTTTGGGCCTGTTCCTGTTGTTGTTGCGTAGGGTAACCAAAAGCGGAAGTCATTATTAACTTTGGCCTTTGAGCAAGGCGCTGAGGCTCAGCTTTTGGGATGCCTGTGTTCATGTCCAATGTGGGAGGCAGGAGCAGTAGCTGGCGCTGGATACGCAGTCACAGCTGGCTTGTAGGCACAAAAGCCGCATTAGTTGTATTTATTTGTAAGCCAACAGCAGTAACTGCTGCTCTCCAGTTTGCCCGGGCAGTTCCTCGCCCGAACCGACGCAAATTGATTTCAACTTGACTTTGCTGTGGTGCCAACTCTCCGACTCCGACTCCCACTGCTGCTGCCTTTGCTGCTGTTGCTCCAGCTGTGGCCCCTATTTGGGCTTCCGTTTTACAGTCGAGCTACATAAATTTGCAATTTAATTTAATTTAATTTCATTTGATTATTTTAACTTGTCTCGCGGGATTTGCTGCTTAGATTTTTACACTGGGATTTGCCGCAAGACATTTTTATTATTTTGACTTTTAATGCGAACCTCCCGCCCATTTTCTCATCCTATTTTTAGGCCTTTGCCATACGCAGCGAGGAGCAGAATCTTCTGATTGAACGAATCCTGGTGCTTGTGCGCAATGTGCTCCAAGTGCCAGCAAATCCTGAGGCCGAGTGCCGTGCGGACAACGATGCCAGTCTGCACGATCAGGTAATTTGGGCGCTGCATCAGACAGGAATGCTGGATTTGGTGCTCTTTATAGTCTCCTCGCCGGATGAGGAGCAATTTCATTTGCATGGACTCGAAATCATTTGTCTATTGTATCGCGAACAGGTAAGCCGCTGCTGCAAACTCTTCTTGCATGACTTGTCTTATTGTTAAACTTTTCCTACTTGCAGAGCGCCGAGTCCTTGGCGGATGCTTCGCTGCAGCGCAGCCTCAGCGAGAAGCAGCGCGATCAGCAGGAGCTGCTCGCTGCACGTCGGCGTGAGATGGCCCGCCGTCAGGCTCGCCCGCCGCCCGGTCGACATTCGCGCTTTGGGGGCACCTATGTTATACGCAACATGAAATCCGTCTCGGACCGGGATATTATTTGCCATCAGCCGCTGCAGCGTGTCTCCGCCATGGATTTTGATCGCGAGAAGCAGGCGCAGAAGCGTTCCCATCGCCATATCAAGGAGGAGGCGCAGGTGACGCGACGCAGTGCTTTTACTGTCAGGTAAAGTTTTGCATATACACACGTTCATATACATTAATATTATTAAAATATTTATTATTACTTAACTTTACTTAAGTATAGGATATATTTACAAGCTGCCAACCTAACTTTGCGAATTGCCATGGCTAAGACAATATTAGCCTGTGCCTCAAAAAGTTTCTAATTAAATAGTAAGAATAGAACCTTTCGCCTTTTTTCGTGAATATGCTTGAAAATTTTTTTTTCAAATTTAAATGAAGCAGAGTTCATAGTAAATTGAAAGTAAAGTATAATTTTCTAAATTCTCGCTGTCAGGTCCGTTTGCTTGTTAAAGAGATTAGTTCGCATAGAAACAGACAGACTGTCTATCTTTCAATCTAGAATATATACTTAATGGCGTCTGGGACGGTTTCTTATATTCGTTACACATTTCGTGACAAATTTGTAATACCATTACAAGAGTATACCAACATTTGAAGTGATTACAGCTATAGAGCAATTCAAGCTGTGATCAGGTTCGATATAATGGAACTGCAACTGGAACTGAAATTTATATACATATATTATTTCTGAAAACGGTTGTATGTAAACCAATCCACACTTCTTTTGGATATGTTTCGGTTTGGCCTTGGTTCACACTGTTTCATATATATTCTTTTAAATATATAGTTCGCTTTACGATTTGTTTAAGCGAAAAATATAATATTTGATTGTTCGAGATGGAACTTCGTTAGAAAACAGGCATATAAAGATATGGCTCTATCTCGCGCATACTAGCCTCCATTTGTCTGCGGCAACTTCCTGCACTTTGACTGAAGTCTATTGTGCGGGGCCATGGATGTGGCCATTAGCATCGGAATTGTTATGGTTCGACTGGCAGGCCACATTCCGGTCATTGATTTTCGATTTTATGAAGCCGAGCGAGCGCATAAAATAATATTCAATAATAAATGAAGGCATTTCCTTTTAGACAACCCGCGCCCAACTGCTGCTTGTCTTATTTTATAGAATCACCCAAACGATATTGGCTGCTGTTCTGCTGTTTGGCTTGCCACGGCTCTAGCTCTGCCTCTGGCTTTGGTTCTGGCCGAGTGAGCTAAGCGAAACAAAGACGTGGCCATTTTAAAGGCGCCGGTTGGCCAACGTCTTTGCTGTCGCCGCACTCCCTAATGGCCACCAGGTGCAGCTATTTTATGATTTTCTCCGTACCAACAAACTACTTAAAGGATATGCGCCAACGTTGCACAGGATACCCAGTGTTGCTTGGGCTTCGGCTTGGGCAAAATGCATTGGGTTTTATACTCTTTCCCATACTAAGGTTTGCAAAACTTTGGCAAAAGTTTTGCCATGAAAATTTAGATGTATAACAAAGTTACAAGTTTTTAAATCGGATATTTTAGATATATGAGCAAAAATCAATTCTTTATGATTCAATATACTTATGTAAATGTGCTTAAACAATTCTAAATTACAATAAATTTTGTAATTATAGCTGCAGTTTTTAATCAAGTTAATGTGCGATGCTATTAACACATAATTACTGGTTAATTATGGCGTCCTTTGCCAAAATACGGCCTATGAAAATGTATATTTTTAACTTTCAAAAATGCTATTTATAACACAACTACCAAAGTATGTTGCCCAGTTAGAGTTATTTTCTTTAGAATGTCCAAGCTTTTACGTTTAGCCAGAGTAGAAAAGTAATTAACAGTTTGCGTAGGTAAATATTTAGTAATTAAAGCTTTAATTTTGCCAATTAAATATTTACTAAGCAATACTTTCAGCGCGATTACATAGGTAATTATTTGCTGATAATTACTAAGTAATTAGTCTGTAGGCTTTAATTTGCCCAAATTGAAATTGTATTATTGCTAAAGCTTATATCCACTAAGCAAGTCGTTCAAAATTAATTAACAGCATTCGATGTTAATCACTTAATAATAATTCAGTAATTTATGCTTTAAATTGTTAAAAATTAAACTTTTATTTCTGTAGAGCATCTAAAGTTCGACTAATGCCGCGATGCAGCTCGCAGTTGTTGTTGCGATTTGTCGTCCGGCAGCCATAAAATGCTGAGCTAAGATAAAAATACAGCACTGGCAGCGTAATCTTGGTGGCGCCACGGCAACGACACCATCGGCGTAAACCTCTGAGCTCTGTTGGCCGTTGTAAATGTGCGAGCATTTTAGCAATGTGGGCCAACACTTTTGCTTGTTAGCCTGCTGGCAGCTGACTTTTGCTAGCTGATTGCTGGTCTGTTTTATGGGCCTGATCGTTGGCACATCCAAATCTGCTTGCCAGCCATAAATTGCTCGGGCCGGAGACTGTGATTAGACAAGTCGCTCGCCAAAAGGCCCATCAATAAGTTGGCCACCGCAAAAGATTGCCCATCTATTTGGCAAGAAGCATTTCATGCACTCTGTGGAGCATGCTCCCAAACAGCAGGCAAAGTTCATCAATGTCATGTGTCGACCCTCGACATGCAGCAGCAGGAGCAGCAGCAGCAGTTGTTCCAGCAACAATTTGTTGCCCCTCAACGCGTTTTGCAATGTTGCAAAAGCCGCCGGTTGACTACAGTTTTTTGCTGTTTTGTTTTCTTACCCATTAATCTGTGACGCGTGTGTTGCATTTGGCCTGCGGCTGGCAACTGAGGCTGAGATGCAGAGATTCGGAGATGAATGCTTCTGGTGGGAGCTGCCTCTTTTGGTCCGCTTTACTCAAATAAATTGGCCAAAGCCAATTTATTGCATAAACGCTGCCGAATGCCGTTTGTTAAATGCAAACACTTGTCAATGCATACACTGCCAAAAATGTTTTCTGAAACATAAAAAACAGTTCTAGAAATCAAATTAAAACAAAATATAACATAACTAGTTGATTCAGTAGCAAAAAGGCAAAAATGTGCACAACTTTAGAATTGAAATAACAGTTAACATTAACATTACAATCTAAAGAATAGAAAAATTTCCTAGGATTAAACACATATTTTGATTATTGACAATATTTCTATAGTATTTATAGTATTTAAAAAACTATTTCGACAGCTTTAAAAATAAGGACACAGATAAAGTAATGAAAATTATATATTAAAATAATGTCCTATTTCATTGACTTACTGACTAATAGCTTACACATGTTTTTGTGCTTTAAAGCAATAATCTAAAATCTAAGCAAAAACAGGAAGTTGAAAGTTTGTGTACACTTTTTAGTCCATGCGAGTGACTTTTAGCTCAATTTCAGAGATATTTAAGTAATCACGATAAGCGTGCTGCAAACTTTTTAAAGATGCGCTAAAATTTTGTAAGGGCAAAAGCTAAATTTATCTGCGATCAGCATCAGACATGATTTTCTTTTTTTTTTTTTTAAGCTCTACACATTAAATTAATGACTACGTGTTTCACTGATTGCGGATAGTCCAGCCAACAGGCGAAATTTGAGAGTTAAATTAATTTTAAATTTAATGAAAACAACTTTGCCCGTGCAAGGCCGGCTAAGACTTGCTGGTAGTGCATGCAGTACGTGTAGGTATATGTATGGCACTGGCACTGGCACTGGCTTTCAATCAATATTATTGTGGTATAATCATTTTTCATTTGGCATTCTGCTACGTTTTCCCATCCATTGCAGATTGTGCCTGCGCGAATATTGCATTGAGGTGCTGCGCTCCGCTTACAACACGCTGGTGCGGCAGGTGCGACGTGTCCTGGAACGCAATGCCGGCTCGTCGAGTCACGATGACTCTTATCTATTGTGGGCCATACGATTTTTCATGGAGTTCAATCGTTTGAGTGGTCTACAATTGCAGCTAGTCAGGTGAGTGTGTGTGCACGTGTTTGTGCGAGTGTGTGTGACTTGCATTTGCCAATGTCAAATGCCTGCAAATATCTTGCCGCAACTCAGATGATATGCCGTGTGCCTGACTAAAGCGTTCAAATTAATTGCCAATGATTTTGATAATGCCCATAAAACAAAGACAGAAAAGAAGGGCGAGAGAGAGTAGGAGTAGGAGTAGAGAGAGTAGGAGAGAGAGAGGAGAGAGCGAGAGAGTAGGAGTGTAAGGAAGTGGCTTGGAACCTAATGCAGGCTACAAAAATGACGTTGATGAACGAGCACTCCGGCCACATCCTGGCCCATGGCTAATGAAAAGCTAACCAAGTGGGGTCAGCTTCAATCGGTCGCGTCAGCAAATATGCAAATCTTTTGCAACAACTTTCTATGGGTTGGCTTTTAATCAAATTACTTTACACACAGTTTTCACTATATAGCAAAAGTATACGCAGTTTTTATTTGTTAGGGACTTACTCAATTTGTTATTTTCTAACAGAGTGGCCAAACAACAAGAACTACTCAACTATTAACTGTACCAGCTTATATTCTTTTAACTTGAGGTCAAATGGCACGACTGATTCCAAACAGCGTGAACCAGTGCCAATTGGCAACAAATTGACAGTGGGTTTCTATTACAGAGTTGCCTGACCTTTGTCAACGTGATAAAAGCAGAGAGGGAGAGAAAGAGAGGGTGTGAAAGGCAGAAAGATGAGTTTGAACGGGGTAGTACACTAATCAAATACAGTGGTCGCTCCAAAGTCGGTTTCATTTTGTCAGAATTTTTTTGACAATATTTTATTACAAAAAATCAGCTTAAGCAACTTTATGATTTCAATGAATACTTGAATTCTAATTAATTATATTTATTAGGTAATTCTGTTTTTTTTTTTATAAGAACGATGATGTTTTATGAATATGGGCAGCTAACTTATATTTCTTAAACTTATATTTTTGTTAAAGTGTTTAAAAACCAATGATTTTATTTTTTAAAAGCGGAATTTTGTTGTGGATCTTAAAAATTCATGGAGAAATGTGAATATAATATTTCAATTTAGTTCCGAAAAAAACCTCTCCTTAGTTTCAACACACTAAGCTTTCTAGCTGATCTTGAATCTTACATATATTTTCTCTTAAATGTTTTTTATAATTGTAAAACTAATAAATACTCTACCGATTAATCTATATTCAATGTCATAATTATCACAATATTATATCATTATATAGTAAGCTGGTTAAGTCTCACATGTGACACTCTTATGTTTCAACAAACCCAGCTCTCAAGCCGACCTTCAAGTTTATATGTATCTGATCAGCACTCGATTTAGTACTATGATTCAAGGAATACCTTCATCATTATGCTACAGATTTCACGGCACACATTTGAATACCCCGACTGTCTGAAAATGCTGCAAATAAAGTTTGTGCACCGAGAATTCCCATTTGCCATTCGCACTTCAGACAGAACATTCGGCACGAGAAATTCAGTCCAGTTGCAAATGTGACATTGCTTTGGCCACAGGACAATTTGTTTGTCATTTTGTTGGATTACTTTGGAGACATTTTCCCAGTTTGATTGCATTAACTTTTTTGTTTGGGGTTGCTGCAGACAGCGAACACATGCAGAAATCACAATCAACACGCAAAACGTTGACCTATGACACTTTACATCGTGGCTCTGGTCCCCAAAAACTTAAACACGCCCCTTTTCGTACAATCGCATATTTTAGCTATACTATATATTTAGTCCAATTGTCGCCTGGCAATTTAAAGCATTTCGCTAGCTTTGGCTCCTTGTTGTTGGCCACTTTATTGTTATACAGCTGGCTGTTAATAAAATTTTGCTGTCATTTGCTCTGTCTCTTCCTCTCTCTTTCTCTCTCTCGCTCTCTCTCGTCCCCCTCGTTCTCTTTGTCAAACTCTCACTCTGTTTCTCTGTTGGTCATTGCTCGTTGTGCTGTGTGGTGGGAAATTTCTTTAAAATTGTTTTGGTTACTTTCAAATTAGTTTCTGAATGACAACAATGAAGCTTTGCAAAAATGTTGTCATTCCGTTGCTGCAAAGTTTTCACAACCGGGCACCCTACCCCAACCGCATCCACTATCTGCCCCCTTTTCAAAACGCAAGTACCGCCGCACTATTCAAAGTTTTTGGCTAGCAGCAGTAGCTGCTGTTGCTGCTGATGCTGTTTTTCATTTTTACCATTCCTTTTGGATGTCTTTTATCATGCCTTTTTGGCGCACACTCCCTATATACGTGTATATATATTCATATATATGTATATGTTTATATACTTATGTACTACTCTTGTCGGCGCATAAAACTTTCTGTTTATTTCCACAAATGCAATTTGCCGCTGCCCGCCCGCATTTCTCAACTTTCTTTATCGTCTGCCATTTTCTACTGATTTTGCACTATATAAAGCATGGCATTGCGATAATGTATGACCGTCAAAGTGGGCAAACTTGTGTGCGTACTCGCAAAAAAAAAAATAACAAAAAAAGAAGGGCATATAATAAAAAAGTGAAATTGAGTTTGCAGTTTTGTTTAGGCTTTGTAGTTGCTCCCCCTCACCGTTCTGGCAGTTTGTTGCAAGGAATTTTTTAGACCATAAAATAGTCGTAGAGAACTTGGATTCATAGTTTTTGCCGGGTTTTGCCTCAAGTTCTGCCTGCTATGCAAGAAGTACGAAAGTTTGATAGATGAATACTTTATATAAGTTATATATACTTATTTTACTTTTTTTCTTTCAGGAATTTGATAGATTTGTTGTAGATTTCAATATGTTACACCATTTTCTCAAGTTGCCTTCAGATAACAAAATATATTTTTCTATAGTTAGTTTTTTTTTTAGTAAATTTTAAATGTTATGACCTGGAACTATTTTCTTATATTCCTTATGGATAAAAAATACATTCTTTCCATTATTTATTTTAAAAGAATATTTAGGCTTTTAAGATTTAGGACCATTTTCTCATGTTCTTTGTAGATAACCATTATTATAATTATTATATATTTTTGATAGCTCTGGCATCAAGAACCTGTGCTTGGAGTTCAAACCCGGATCATTGTCTATTTGACCCTACGGACAAGTTTTTAAAAAGAATGATAATATGCATAATAAAATATATATTTTACATGACAAGGTGGCAACGCCAAAATTCTTTTATGTTATACATTTAACAGGAAGATGAACTTGGTTGTAAATTGTTAAGGACAGATCAGCTAGAAACTCAGAAACTCAAGAAACTTGCATGGAGTATAATTGCGTTTGAAGGTGTTTGTTAAATTTGACAGGCAGATAATTCGCCTTGTAATGTAGAGTGAGCATATATTTAAAATACTTAATTAAGTGGGGTCATTAATTTGGAATTGAAAGTTTGAATAAAAAGAAATGCGCACCTGTTTCGTCTAAGCGATTGCCGCATTTTTGCCCTTTTGAAATTTTATCGATTTTACAATTTATTTATTTCTGTTAAGTTGAGTTGCTGCTGCCGCTGCGGCTGTCGCGCACACTGTAATTAATTTGATTTTAATGCCTTTTCAAGTGCTGCCGTCTTCTGCAATTGTGCACAAACTTTAATGACCGTCGCAGCAGACGTCGCGTTGCTAATTTTGCCAATTTGCAGGCAAATGTAGCCGCAACATTTGCTGCAACAGCAGCAACAACTTCAACATAAACCAAGCAAACGTGCGGCTTGTGGCAACGCCCACTCGGCCGGCAACTTAGGCTGCCACTCATTTGTAGCGCTACTTAAAAATTAATTTTGTTAATGAGTTTTTCACGGTGCTTCAGCTAGCAGCGAGGAACGTGCAACGTGCAACATGGCAAACTATTCACCTGCCTTGCCCTGCTGCGCTGTCAACTTGAATTCGTTATGCGAATGTTTTGCTCGCAAGTCTTTAAGACATGCGTTTTAACCTTTGTTTGCCTTTTTGCTTGTTTTCCTTTGTAGCGAGTCGCTGAGCGTGCAATGTTTCCACTGGGTTCTGACGCGCATGCAACATGACATGGACATGATTCAGTGCGACAAGAAGCAGGCGCGTCTCTGGGCCAAGCGCCTGCATGTGGCCCTTCTGGTAAGTAAATGCAATGCAGCTAGCTAAGCTTAAATCACAATTCAGTGTGTGTGTTCGTGTGTTTGTGTGTGTCTCTGTGTGTGTGCATTGTTGTTGTTTGCATTTGCCACTGTAAGTGCACTTCTGGGTGCACTTTACAAAATCTCAACGCCTCGCTTGAATCAAGGCTTAAAGCTTAAGCCAACTTCAACTGCCAACTGCTGCGGCCCAGCCTCGTTGTAAACCACATGTTCCGATTGAAGCTAAAACCCTTGCTTCTGTACAATATTTTGTATAAACTGGAGATTATAAAGCAAGCTTAAATATTTTGTAATGTTGGCAAAGAGGAATTCAAGTTACGTTTTCGTATATCGTGCTATATGAAACTACCAGGCGTTGCATGGATAGAACAGATTCTATCGTAATATTCTGTCTTCACTAATTCTTTTATATATGTAAAGATTCATATTTAATCTTTTTTTGCAAGCAGGCCAATTAAAAGTTTAATTAGATAGCCACTCAAGCTTATGTAAAATTTAAGTATTAAGTGTATAAACTGTTTATGAAACCAATTGGTCAATTGTAAGTAAATTAATTATAACTAAGATTATAAATTAATTGAAAGCATTTCGTGTCCTGAACTATGACATATCTTATAAAATAATCTCCTACGCCTTCGAGCAGTCCGGCAGCTGGCTTGGGTCCGCCAGCTGGGGAGAATAATCTGTTATTGAATTGAATTAATTTGGTTTAACTAATTGCAATGCATTTCACACTTGTACGCATGCTTCAAATAACTAATACGTTTGGCAGCTACGTTAAGACTTCATCAATATATATATGTATATATATCGTTTTAATTTAATTTTATTTCTTTTTCATTTATGCTTTAATTAAAGACATTCCAGGAATTGCTGCAAAGCCTGTTGGCACTGCAAAAACTGAAGGATGATGTGAACGCGCGTGGCCTGTTTGATATGTTATTGAACAATGTGTGCTATGTGCTGGAGTATCGGGAGACAATACTGCATTTGTTAATGAACTACAATGAGGCGCACAGCACAAAGTGAGTAACCAAGACGCAGCCGCATAACCGCATAACTATCTTCGAACCCTTCAAAACATATTGCAAATAACTTAGACGGAGACTGCCAGGCATGCCAGTAGGCAGCAGGCAGCAGGCATTAGGCATCAGGCAGCAGGCAGGCGTTAGCTAAGCATGGCTGGCTGCTTCTTGAGGGAGGATTGCGTTTTCATGAGATGGTCACAAATAACTAAGGCAAACACACACAGGCTAACGCTTAATAGGATTACCAATTGAAGCTGCTGCTAAGCCCGAAAATATGTATGCAGCTACTAACTGGAATTCTAAGCTCAGTGCCTGGCTAAAACCTTTCGACCCAATCGACAATCAGGCATTGTTTGTCTTGACGGCATGCCTTTGTCTTAAGTCTTGGCATGTTTGTTTGGCTATTTGCGCAGCTGTCTGTCTATGTGTGTGTGCTGGTGAGTGTGCGTGCTGGTGTGTGTGTGTGTGCAGCTGCAACAACAAATGAACTAGTTGCGCTTTGAATTTCGGCAGCCGGCGAAAACTTTAATTGATTTTACAAGCATGTGCTGCACGCGTGCTCTGGCATTAAAATTATAGCATTTGCCAACTTGCTGGCGGGCGGGACGGGGAGGTTAGAGAGACGTAGGGACTGTGCCACGCGGCTCATGTTTGTATACCCTCTGCCCATTGCAAAGAGCATATTAAAGTTGTGCCAAAGTATGTAACAGGCAGCATTTCCAGTGATTTATTTCTCAATTTCGCTTGTAGTCCCTAGTTTAATAATAAAAGGATTAGATTGACACAACTTGTGACACCTATAATGTTGGGTTCTGTACTGCACCAAGGTTTGCTATGTCAAGAATTGGCGCCATTTCCGAAACTCTCATAATGAGAGAATTTCGCACCAGTGGAGTGCTACCAGCATCTATTCTTATCCACCTAACATATTAAGTATCTATGCGATATCAAACGCCGAGCTGTTAAGGCCTTGGGCGTATGCCTGACTGTCAGTATGGAAACTCTCTTGGAAACTATTAGAGTTAAGGAGCAGACGAGCTCACAACAAACTATTTTTTCGATTCTTTCTCTATATCACTAATATCGATATATGTATATTGATGTTGAGGGGTTTTAACACAGCATGGAAACTATCAGAGCTAGGGAGACCTAATAAAAATCGCATCAACACCAATAATATGAAAGATAGTTCGGTTTAATCTGACGACAGCCCATCGACACAGGGTATCTCCCAGTCGACCATTCTCGACCAGACCACACTAACTTGTTTTTCGTATGGGATTCGCACCAGGGCTGCATTCTAATTGCCAAGTTAGTAACTGGCAGCCGTTAGGGTCGACATTGTTGCTACCCCTTAACTGATTTACATAGCTACTTACGCGCACTGCAGTTTTTACACTCATTAACAACACAGTCGTTTGCCAGGTGGTTGGATACTTCACTAAATAACTCAACTGTGGCTCAACTGCCGCCTCTTGTAACCCTCCGGATCGTGAATAGGAGGCAGCTACTGTAACTGTGAACCGAACGCGTGCCTGCACTTTCAATTGCCATTAGGTTGTGACGCTTAAAATTTGAGTTTTCACTCCCCAAGCTTTTATTTTTTACTTATTTTTCTTTTTGCTAACATATCCGAGCGAATCCCATTTAGATAATTGCAATTTTTCGTTGCTGCATATGTGAATTTTTAGCAAAGCGAAATTCCACTTGCATATTTCTAAACGGATGCACAAATTTGTCTGTCAAACAAACTGGCGCAATGTGCCGTAGTCTTATCTACCTGCAATAAATGACTGGAAAGTGTGTTTTTGTGTCACAGACACAGTCAACGGATGCAAACATAACTAAACAAACGCAAACTTCTACCATGGGAAATCAGCCATGTTATTTTCCAAAATGTACTCACACATCGCCGCCCACTCAGCTTTCAATAGTCAATATTAAATCCAAAGACTACGTTTCCCTATTAGCTCTTCAAGTCTCATGTGAGTTTGATTTTTAATTTGTTCAAACATGGCTTCAGCTTATGTTCAGCTTTTTGAAAAAAAAAAAATACATTTCATAAGCGCGCTCTCAGTTGACTTTCGTTCTCCTTAGAGTTTCTCCTTCGTAAGCTTTACACTGGCGTTGTCTTGCTTTATACTTGATATTCCGCACTAGATCTAGATTTAATATTCTTTGAAGACTTAAATGTTTAACTTTGAAGACTTAAATTTAAAGTTATATTTTTTCATGGCAAATAAATGAAAAAGATCTTCAGCAATCCAAAAATAGTTCCCCTACAGATTGTTTCAAACATAAAAAAAAAATCCAAATAATGTAGACACTTAACGAAAGTAAAAACAATGCCTGTGCATCGTTTACGAATGCACATAGTTAAAAGTTAAATGTTATTTTATGTGCTTCATTTAATTTGTCGATTCCTTCTCATGCCGCATTCGTAAACGATGCACAGGCATTGTTTTTACTTTCGTTAAGTGTCTACATTATTTGGATTTTTTTTTATGTTTGAAACAATCTGTAGGGGAACTATTTTTGGATTGCTGAAGATCTTTTTCATTTATTTGCCATGAAAAAATATAACTTTAAATTTAAGTCTTCAAAGTTTGGAGAGTTTAACAAAGATAATATATCGAATTATTTTTGGATAATATAGCTTTCATTTGGTTAATTGGTTCCACTGTGCGCTCTGTACACAAATCGCCGGCAATCTGTTGCCAATGATGGCTCGGGTTCAACGAGTCAGTCTCGATGAAGAGATGGACACAGATATAGACAGATATTAGATGGATTGCCGTGCAGTCGGCGCTCTCAAAAGCTCTGACTAAATTAATTTAGCGCACAAATAGGAAATTGACAGAGTGCGGCAATCGAGAAAATGCAGATACAAATACAGATTCGACGCGGATGAATGCACTGTTTGAGGCTTTCCAACTGGGAAATGCGATATGTGACGTGTGATATTATTGACAAAATTTCACTTTTTTTTCGAAAACAAGTTGAATATTTCGTGTATAGAATATACAAATTGTACCTCTGCTAAAAATGCCGGCTTCATACACTTTTACCGCTTGTCCATATTTAAATTTGATGCGCTTCTAGCTTTTTTGCGTGTCAAAGTTTTTAGTTGCTTTTATAGGCTTGGGCAGCGAAAAAGAGATACTCGATGCTGATTGGGAATATATATAAATATATTAAAAGTTAAAAATATGTACAGACTCTTAATGCTGATTGGAAATATATATAAATATATACAAGATTATGTTGATTATGATAATTTCTTAAAGTATATATATATTTTTATAGGCTTGACTATTATTTGTTTTTACATATATTAAACAGATATAATTTAGTTTACTATGCCTAAATATTTTAATTAATAAAATAGTCTGAGTTTTAAAAAAATATGATTCAGTTTGGGGCTTAATGCGAAAGACATTGCAACAGGCTGGAGCTCATGACAAGCATTTCACACGCGATCTAAAGTGTTGACACCTTCTAGAGCTCCCCTTTAGTCCTTTATATCAATTACTCTTGTTTTTCTTATTATTGCTTTTGCCCGAGTTTGATCAATTATTTGTTATCGCTTGTATCCAAACTTCAAGTTCCATACAAAGTTTAATAATTGTCCCAAACGGGAGCAGCTTTTAAATAAGGATGACATGTGGAGAAAAAAATAAAGTTTTAGTTCAATATTCGGCTATTCCTTGCAATATTTTAAATTAAGGGTTCTTTTCACGACCACTTTTGAACGACCAAGCGGACTTCACTTTATCTAACGAGTGAAAGAGTATCTGTCAGTCGATGGGCAAAATTAACTGATGTGTGACTGCTGCCGCGGGCAATTGGCGTGTTACTGAAGCGTTAATGTTGACACTCAAAAGTGCAGTGCAGCTGTCAAAAATGAGATGGATCGATTAAATATTAACTGGCGAATTATGCAAACCTATTTAGACATTGCTTTCAATTAATCTTTGCAATTAGCGATAAAAGTAAGTGCCGGCTGCCTTTTGAGCTGCAATCAGAACTTGAGTGCTTGTGAAATTGAAGCCTTTCGGCATTCGCATGAATTATTTATGAGCCTAGGCCACATTTCTAATGTGGGAGGGAGTGGCTGGGTGGTGTTTGGGCTTGGACTTGACGCTGGGTGGCTGCAATCAGCGCCCATCACTCATTGTGTGGTTGTTGTTGTTATTGTTGTTGCTGCCGCTGCCGCTGCTGCTGCTGTTGTGTTGCTGTCATATTTAATAATATTTTCATTATAAACGTCTTATGGCAACGAGCAGCGAGTAGCGAGCTCGCTAACCATTTGCCCTGCGACTGAGCGCAATTACATTTTATCATTTATTCAACATGCGCTCAAACTTGCCCCATCGACCCACCCATCCAACCACACTTTACGCCCAAGTCTTCTAATTAATTCTATGCGTTGCCCAACATTGTTGGCAGTATTGTTGTTGCTGTTGCTGTTGCTGTTATTGTTGCTGTTGTCCATTTAATCAGCGTAAACGCGAATATCAAATCAAGCAGCAGCAGTCGCTATGGCAGCAACAACAATGCGTGGCGAGCAGCAAACCGCGTGCATAACAAATTAATTATAAATAATTTATTAACGATTTATCTTTGTCTCATTTGGCAACACATGAGTTTGAGTTTCAGTGGGGGTGTGTGTGTGCAAGTGTGTGTGGCACTTTGAGTGTGGGAGCGCATCGAGTGGCATGATTGTCGCATCGTTGCAAGTTAGCTGAAATCGATTTGCTGCCTCCTGTAAAATGGTTTGTGGCATGCAATTTGTTATGCCGCACACACACAGCATATAGTGCCTCTCAGTCAAATGCTGCACCCGCATTCTACACACTGCGGTTACTTGGCGCTGCGGTCAGCAAACAGCAGCAGTCGCACCTGCCGCCTCCACCTTTCCGCCAAACCAACCAGCTTGGGGCACAGTCATTCAGGTGTCATCGAAAGACTATGTGCGCATTTTAATAACAGGGCTGCAAATTGGGTTTAATCGAATCGGAATTCCAATTCATTTCTGACTATGATCCGAAGCAAAACCGGAATCGGAACGCAATTTTTTTTTTAAATTTCTTTGCATAGAAGAACCTTTGAGGTAGAGGCCTTGCAATTAAAATCGAAAGCTTAAAACTTTTAAAATATATTTTGTTTCATTAATGTGAACTGAACCGAAAGGCAGCAAGCGGTTCGAACCGTAAGCCGAGCTACTTTTTAGCCTGAGCCTGCGTAGCCTGAGCTTAGCTAATTAAGATCTTAATTTTACTATCTTAATTTTATCCAGGTTGTAAACGGGGTTTGAAGCTTGCCGGTTCGAACCTTGAAATCAACATTGCAGCTGAATAAACATATGGAAAAATCAAAAAGTTAGGTTAAATTAATATTATTAAAAAGTTTTTTAAAGGGATTCAAACTTTGAGTCGGCAACTGACCAATTTATTCTCATCGGAGTTTTATTAAGAAATTTTCTAGTTCTTATTGAATAGAACTTGCGTCTTTTTGTAATAAGGATAGACTTATAAACTTAATTCAATTTAAATCTGTGCCCTGTATTTCACAACATTAAATCACTGTGCATCAATTTTTACGCTCCACTTGCCAATAGCCGCAGCCACTGACAGCGTTGTGGTAGGTGCAGCAATTGCTGGGGATGGATTGCATTGTATATGAGTTATAATCAACAGGACAGTCGATGCAAATGGGTGGTTTTGATGAACCACATGCACTATCTGGCATATTCTCAGGGACAAAGGCTGCGTTTTATCAGCAAATTGCAGGCGCTACATATAATACCTAGTGTTAGGCAGAGAGCGTGTGTGTTAAAAGATCGATAATAGTAAAATTATGTTAAGCTATGCTAAAGGCACAATTATTTTATCAGAATGAAACCTTCTAAGAAGAAGGGTACACTAGTCGAGTGTCAAAGATGTGCAGATTCTTTATCAGAAAATTGCAGGCGTTACCTATGATACTTAGTGTTGGAAAATGTTTGAACTAGAATGCTAGTGGGCTTAAAGATAAAGATTGATAATAGTACACTATTCGAGTGGGCATAATTAGCAGTTAATATGATAACTAGTGTTGGGAAATGCCTGAGGTAGAATATATGTCTGCTTAAAGAATGATAAAAGTTTATATATTATTAGCTTATATATTTTTCGTTAAACGCAAAATTATGTTTACATAATGAAACCATCGTATATTGGCCGAGAGGGCACGATTAACCGATACTTTATTAGAAAACAGCAGGCGCTACCTATGACACTAGTGTTAGAAAATGCATAAAATAGAATGTTAGTGTGCATTGATAATATTTACTATGCTAAAAGCAAAATTATGTTAACACAATCAAACCGGATAACAATTAAAAGTGCACTAATCGAGAGTACACGTTTAAAAGATACCCTTAACGAAACCTTTTCAGGACCTTTTAAAATAATGTAGCTTCCAGCTCTAGTCTCAGATCTATCTTCTTTTTGTCTGTTACATATATTTGCACAGCTTTATATTATATTTTTATATTATTATTAATTATTATTATTATTATTATTTTTATTATTATTATTATTATTATTATTATTATTATTATTAGTATTATTGTTATTATTATTATTATTATTATTATTATTATTATTATTATTATTATTATTATTATAATAATTATTATAATTTTAAATATTGTTATTATTATATTATTATACTCCTTTCTGTCCATTTTAAATGTAGATTGGGTATTCAAAATGGATTTTATTCAGCTATTCAGCTATTTTCAATATACCCTTTAAATGTTCTATTGCAAAATCTTTGATTTATTTTGCTAAATGATTATTCCTAATGCTACCTAGGTATGTAGGCGGCTTGGTGTATGCCTGGCTGTGTGAGGGTGTGTATGCTGACAGGCAATTTCATTACAAATGCGTTTCCCTTGGCACAGCCTCGGAGGCTCGTCCTGTGGCATATTGACCGCATTTCGGATTATTCTGCGAGTTTCTAGCGGCGTCTATTTAAATTCGCAATGAATTTGCATAAATTTTTAACTCTGTAGCGTCGAGCGGTGACCTTTTTTGGGAATTGTATTTTCGCTGACAACACGTCGCAAAGTTTTTGCAAAGCTTTTCATACCCTCTACAAGTTGATAAACAGGGACAAACAGGCGGCGGTAGGCATCAGATGAAAAATATTGTACAGCGACATTCGAACCACTTAAACGGGAGTATAGGGTATTTACTGACGGAGCTCACACCTCTGAACTATTTTGACTTTTCATATATTTGCCAGTTGGGCCGACAATCGATCAGCGCTGGCAATTAGAGTGCGCGCCGAAGAACCTCGTACACAAGGATATTTCCGCACATATGCAAATATTGCAAAATCATGTTTGAAGAGAATTTTAACAATAGCCGTGTATTCAACGCATTACGGCAATAATTTTTTTTATGTTTGGCAATTTAGCCATTTGAATACCCTGCTATATTAAGTCGAAAGAATTCTTGAATTGTGTTTGTGTAAGTAGTATATTTTTGAATGTTAGAGATAGACAGAAGCGAGCGATTGCTATTGATGATTCTTAATTAATATGGGTGCTCACACTCATACAGTATGAATCGAATAGACTATCGATTGCTGTGGAAAATATTTTACTGATATCGACGAAACTCTAACGATGAAAAAACAGCAAACATCAAAGAGACTATCGATCACCTTTGATATCAAATGATAAATGATTGCCAATCGCAATCGATTAAACTATCGCTTACTATCGAAAGGCAGTTACCCGAGTTGTAGAGATAACGTACAGTTTGTAGCCAGATATAATAAACAGGGTGTGCGCTTAAGAGTCGATTGTTTTATGCCCACATTTTAAGCAATGGGCATTTTGTAGCCTATCATATAAACGCCGCCTGTGCTTAGCCTTGTTGGCATTGTCCTTTTCTATGACGCGCGCGATTTTCATTATTCAAACGGCAATCAATCATTTTAACAAATTGACGTGCACAATGACGTTGGCTTTTTATTCGGTAATTTTTCGTTGCTGGTTTTTTTTTTTTATTCTCGGTTTGGTTAAAAACAATGCCAAAGTTTTGCCAGTTGTCGGCTGCGCGGCAGCTGATTTTGACATCCTGTTGCCTTCCCCGTTTTTTCTTCTTCCCAATTTCCCTTTTAAGGTTAATTTGCTAATTGGAGGCGTCATCGGCATTGACAGGGCCAACGGCAACGGCAATGGCTATGACTATGGCCACATCATCAGTCAACGACATCCTTTGAATTAGGTTGGGCTAGTTAAGTTAGGCTCAAAGTTGCCAAAGGACCAGGGAGGGGTCTAAAATGTGGTTGCTTTCGCTTAGCTGTTTTAATGTGCTCGATGATTTTCAATAAATATTCACAGCAGCCGTTTGGCTAGAGCTTGTTGGGAAGATGAATACATATATATATTTTTTATAGCTACGGTAAAGGCCGTATTGAATTTTTAGTCCATTTGGGGTGTCAGATGTTCTTAATAAAGTTCTGATAAATACTTTGTATTGTTTTCAAAAACACGTAAAATGTTTGTAATCGGTGGAGTTTTGACTGAGTCTAGAATCTATGAATTCTGAGCAACTTAAAATGTATGAAATTTTCTGGTCAGAAGCTATTATATGATTCTAAATTCTAGCAATATAATGAATTTGAATTTAGAAGTACCCAAAGGTTTTTAATGGGCTACAATTGAATTATATGTCGCAGTACACATGCCCCTCATTAGCAAAAGATTGTTATTTGCTTTAAGCTAAGGCCATAGAAAATATATTAGCAAGTGAAATGGTTTATTATTTGTTCTTTTAATGCATCGGATGTTAACCTTTTGTATCTATAGGTCCATGGTAAAAGATTGTTGTGCATATAAAATGCAATTGCCGCATTTAATTGAATTTTCAACATGTGTGGTCATAAACATATATATACTGTTTTTTTTTGTAGTTTTTTAATTCAATTTTACAACATAAAATAAATAATTTAATTACCGCATGCATATGCAATAATTTTATTTGCTAACCAACCATTCTCTACCCCTGACAGGGTATTTCTACGTGACGTTGTGGAAACGGCAAATGTATTTATTAAAATGATGGAGCGCTTCTGTCAGGATGCAGTTGTCGTCCAGGACAAGCGGCGAGCCGGCGGTGGCAAGCGCAACGCTGGCAACAGCAAGAAGAAGCAGCAGCAGGCCAGCAAATCGAAGCACTCACAGCCAACGGAGGTGAGTCCAAACACCAAAGTTCCGAGGATAATTAAAATTTTTAATGCTGATAAATAAATTTCTGCATTAAATGACATTATTTGGCTTGCGGGCGTTGCCCACCCGCTGTGTGCGCTATAAAATATTCTCTAAATTGCCAATAAAATTTAAAATAAATAGCTAAAAGCGCCCAGCCACTGGTCGGGTCAAAAAACAATTGTCGTCTAGTATAGAGCAGCTAGCGCGAGCAAGATTTATAGGTTTGATCATGAAATTTAATTGACTGAAAATATGGTTAAAATAAAATAAAGTTCGCCACCGACGCAGCGACAACGCGGCTGGTGGTTGCATTTAATTGCCGGCTTCTTTATTTATTTATGTTCTAGTCAGTTTTGCCATTTATAACGGAGAGTGCTTTGTACACATTCCAATTGGCATTAATCTTCTATGCAATTTATTTTAAAATGTCGAAGTATATTAAAGTCCACTCGAATACTCGAATAAACAGATTAAATACAATTTTGACATGACTCTCAGCTGCATGCTATAAACTTGACTACTACACAAGCGGTAGATTAAACGAATATCACATTATCGATAGGCTCATCTAACGATAGATTCATAGCAGTATTAGACATGTGCATATTCGCAATATCTTACAGTAGATTTATTAGAAAGTGATTAAATCATCTTTTTACTATCGAAAATAATCGATAGTTTTGCATTCGGCTTATAGATAATTAAAATCTCAGACATGAGCTTGCACAAAAAATAAAAATTTGTGTTCCACAGTTTTGAGATTTTAAAAAGCCACAGATTTAGTGTGACGTCAATGAATATGCGAAATATGAAACCATTCATCTCAATCTACATCGAACTACAGAACTACAGTCGATTCTTTTCATACCTTTGACGCAGCAAGAGTTCTTAAATATTTAGCAAATAGCAAACGAGTACATATCTTATAGTCGATAGTATTCTGAAATAAGAACTGGCACAGGGCAAACGAATCTGTTTCATTTCTAACTTTTTTAAACTTTGTCCATTTGACTTAATTCACCCTTCCTGTTATATCCAATATTGATGCCTGGTTTATGACAAAAAAAAAAAACTATAAAAGAAAAATTTAGAGATTCGATTATAACTACTGTCACTAGTTTTGAAAGCAGTTCATTGTGTGTGATATCAATATGCGTGCGAAATATGATACCATTTAACTCAATCTATATCGATTGTTCCAAAATGTAAAACATGCATGCAGTCGAAAATATTCAGCAATTAGCAAACGAATACATATTTTAAAGTCTGTTACAACAACACTTTTATATACTGTATAGGGTATTTGCATTTCGTTTTTCTTGCATGCATAATAAACTCTTCAGACCAAGCTCTGCCATTGTTTCAGCAGCTCTATTTTCGCTTTTAAACATTTTGGCGCGTTGGCAGCGCCATCAAGCGTGATTTCCGGCCAATGCCAACACTTGGCAGTTTTTCTACACCCCCTTAAACCACCCGACCCCCAGCTACCCAGAAGTTTGCATTGTGCGGCTCTGTGGCCGCCATTTTGTGTGTGGTCCGAATTCCGGACGGACATGTGCTCGTGTTTTTTATGAAAACCTTTAACTGTGCTAATTTTTGACATATTTATTTGCACAGCCGTTGCATGGGTTTTCCTGTTCTTTGTTACCCACACACACACACACACACACACACACACACACCGCAACACACACACCTTTATACACGCAATTTGTGCGTCAATTAATTTGTAAAATTCGAACAAGCGGCATTTGTTAAAGTGCCAACAAACAAGTTTCACGCACGAATTCACAAATATTAAACAGCTTTTGTCTGCACAGTTTTCTATAAATGTTGTTAAAATAACACGAAAAAAATGGAAGGAAAAAACGTATAATAAAATAAATAAAAATGATATTTATAAAGCAGTGGCAATTATGTTCGAAAAAAAGTGTATTTAAAAAAATATAAATTTAGTATTTATGGATATATATGTAGTATGTAGTATGGAATTACAATTGGAATGTATGCCAACGGGCTTGCCATCGATAGAAATCACATTGTTAACATGCTCGATAAGGACAGGAGGACAGACCAGATGCCTGTATACATATATAAAGCAGCTTTGACAGAAAACAGAATTTCGACGAGTAAATGAACAATTATTTTTTTGTGCAAATAATTAAACCAGAAAGCATTTGTTTAACATTTGCATTGCCGCCAAAGAAAATCGAGAGAGAAGGGCGATTTTCGGCACGCCGAAGATGTATTGAATCTATTGCAGATGCTTCGCCCGTATCTAAGAAGCACAGGGAAAATAGTAATGCCGACTATTGTTAAAATATTTTGAAAAACAGCTACTTTTTCATATAAGAACCTCATTTTTAACCGATCGATCTTGTGACAGCTATATAATATAGTTCCGAAATATGTACTGCGTGCAACAGAAAAAGGGACATCTGCAAAGATTCGCATAGAAACTGACAGACTTACAGACGGACATGGCTATATAGACTCGGCTGTTGATACTGATCAAAAATATATATACTTAATGGAGTCGGAGATGCGTTAAGAGATGCATTTTGAGACCATATTATAATACTCTCTACACCAGAGAAAGCTTTAATGTATATTCTAGATCAGCCGAGTTGATAGCCATGCCTGTCTGTTTCTATGTGAACTAGTCTCTCAGTTGTAAAGCTAACGTCTTGAAACTTTGCATGTGTCTGTCTTTCTGTTGCAGGCATAACAGTAAGGCAAATGTCTATACGGGTATTAAATCTTTGGCGTGCCGAAGATACCCTCACTTTCTTCTTTTAATTATATATTCTGTGCACTTACAGGAGGAACTCTCTAGCAAATGGGCCGAAATGGCATCGGAGGTTAGTCTGTTGCTTGCAACAGATCTGCAATTGCCGAAGGAGCAGCATCCCTTGCCATTTGATGCCACCTTGGAGAAGTCCATCGAAGATCAACGGTTGGTATTGCAGAATAATTCAGGAATTTTCTTTTTTAATCTATATATCCATTTTGTGCTTGCAGCGAGGATTGCATGATGCGCATAAATAAGTTGCTGCGTAACGGTAAATTGGAGCCGGCGATTGCATTGCTGCGTGCTGCCAGGTGAGTGTTCCGTGCGTCAGTTCGTCCTGGCGACTGGCACGTGGGAGAATTGAGGCACTGTCCTTGTCGCTACCTTCAAATTGAGCAACAACTTGCAGCCCGTAATCCTTTTGAAAATTCCGTCCTTTAACAACTTGACATTGACTGTGAGCCATTGTGCGCCAGCGCTTTCAACGTACAAAAGAAAATGCGCATAATAAATTAACTCAGGTAAAGAAAATGGGTTGGGTTGCATTTTCCCCTGTGCTGTTGTTATTTTGGTAGAGCTTTTCCTTTTTTATTTTATCGTTTTTTACGTTCTCCGTTTTATATGCGAATTTCATATTTTGCACAGCAATTTTCTGGCACAAACTGTCCTTGGTCGAGCAGCTTCCTCTCACTCAATCTCGCTGCTGTCCTTAAATTAAATAGTTTTTATTTATTGTTAAGGCAGCGCACGCCCGCAGCCCGGCAGGGCTTCAACTGGCCAGGTGGCTGTGGCAACGACAGATAATGCCAGGGCACGGAATTTGGTCTCCTTCTGTTGCTCCTCCCGCTCA
The DNA here is from genome assembly GCF_003285875.2 of Drosophila novamexicana. Taxonomy (NCBI): domain Eukaryota; kingdom Metazoa; phylum Arthropoda; class Insecta; order Diptera; family Drosophilidae; genus Drosophila; species Drosophila novamexicana. The sequence continues at coordinate 1,653,374 of NW_020824808.1, read as the reverse complement.
TTATGTGCCATCAACTGTGTCACTGATTTTGGCTCCCGCTTGGCTGCTGTGTCAGAGTAGGGTTCAAGGCGGCGGCCTTTCGATTTAATTGCCAGCTCAATTATGTAAAGCCCACAATGTTTATTGTTTGTGCTGAGGAAAATTACGTGAAAATAAATAATTTACTTTCTTGCGCGTCAACATGTTAACTGTACAGACAACAAACGACCGTCTCCCCCCACACACAAGATGTGAGATGACGCCGATGTCAAAGGCTGTTGCCGTTGGCTGGCAGCAGCAATCAAAATTTAACTTAAATATTTCCAACTCATTTATTTATCAACATCATTAAAATATTCAACATGATGCACGTTGGGCCACTATACTGACAATTTCTTTGCGAAAATCATGCTGTGTCAAAGAACGCAATTGCTGTCTGAGTTTCTGAGAGCCCAATTACATAGCTTGAGTGCGGTGTACCAGGTTTGAATACTCTATCCTGAAATGTGTGTTTAAAAGAGCATAGTAAACTGTGAGAGTGTACGACACTGAAGAGAAAGCTTTACGCTAAAAAAGCTTTTAAATTCACTTTTTAGATAAAAATCGATTACCAAAATCTAGTATTGTAGTACTGGAACTGGAAACAAAACATTTTATATTTTTTACCCGAATAAACGCGTTTATACCTTTTTTAATTAATCAACCATGCCATCAACAAACCATACACAAATCAATGGATGTCGCTCAACCGTATTGATAAAACTATTGTCAATCACCGAATATTAATTATTTTCAAATCACTCAATCATCATTATTGGCTACAGGGTATATGCACGTCAAGCCTACGTGCGTTTTAAAATCTCTAAACCAATCTAACAAATCGATAAGTATCGATAGCATAACTAAATTTATTTTAGAGCTACAAACACTACTTGTGTGTCATACACAGATCAATAAATCAATGTCCAATATCGTTTATTTTTAAGATAAGACGTTGTTTTTTGTCGCCCAAATTTTAATTTGCCATCTTCGACTTATTTAACGGGGTAAGAGGTATATGTACGTCCAGCAACCGTATTGGTTTCTGTACCTACGCATAAAAGCTTTGTCAATCGTCAAGTATTGGAACGAAACAATAGAATTTAAGATGCTCTTGATTGTATAGCCAATGCCATTGTCGCGTGCTTTATATGGCGTATACGCAATTTTCTCATTGTAATGCTTCATTTAAATTTATGTGCATTTTAATTGTTGCCAAAGAAATTGTTGCATTAAAATGTATGAAGCGGCAGTTGTTCTTGTTGCCGTTGTTGCTGCTGCTGCTGCCATTGCAGGCAGCTTAAAAAGGTCTAGACGGTTTTTGTGCTAATAAATTAAAATGCGATATGCATAGACCCTGAAAGCGCACCCACTTGCAGCCACTCGCACCCACTCGACTGCCTTTTGTCTGCAACTTTTTGCACTCCAGGTCGTGGGGAGTTATGCTGTATACGTTTTTTGCTGTCTTTGCGAGAAATTTTTGGGTAAACAAAATATTGAAAATAAACTAGAGTATGGAACTCTATACTCACACACCGCACACACAAACACACACACGAAAATGAACAAACGAATGCTCTGCATACATATGTGTTTCGGCTGGCATATAAGTGCCAGCTAGCTCTTGCCCTTCAAGACCTCAAGTCTGTGTGCGCGCGGCTGTGTTTGCCCAGCATTTTTAGATACTTGCCAAGTCATACTATTCCATGCATATAGAAATATTTATTTTTGTTTGGTTTCATTTTTATTTTTTTTTGGTTTCCATTTTAATAACGAAATAAAAAGGAGCGCAAAAAAAATGAAACTGAAAACGTTTTGGTTTTTGCTTCTTCGCCCGGCGGCTGGCGCACAGAAATGTCAGCTTGAAAAACTTTTAAGTGAAGTAAATGCGCAAAATGTTTATTCAAACTTCATTTAAGCTGCAACTTTCAGTCGGCTATTCCGTGCCCATACCCACTTCCACCCTTCTCCACACCTCTTACACCCTTCCGCAGCGGCGTTTGCCCTGTTGCCTCTTAACGAAGCTTATGTTCAGCAGCGTCTGTGGTTGTTGTTGCTGTAGCTGTTGCTGCAGCTGCTTCTTAGCTTATTTAGCAATGTTGTAATGTTGACAGTCACTATTTTGCATTTAAAGCTCTTAAGCTGAATTGTAGAGCACGTTTAACCAATTTATCGGGTTCTGCTAGAAGTTTTCCAAGAAATCGCAATATAAAACTGAAAATTGATTGTTTTGTATTATGATTTGTGCTTTTTAACCAAAAAATAAAAGTTTGCTTTTTTTTTATTTTTCTCATATTTAAATACTTTTTTTATTTTAAGAAATAAGATAAATAAAAATCAGATTCAGAGCTTAAGAAATGTTCGTTTCTTGCTTAATACTTGAGTATAGGGTATTCCGCAGACATCAGGCCTGATAAGATAAGGTCTGATCTTGCGTCTCTTCCTATATTATACCTTTATTTAATTTTACCCTGTAACATGTGCAAAAGTGAAAAAAGAGAGTTTTTAAATTATATTTGAAATGAAATTGTTGGTAATGGGTTCAGGTTATAAAAAGAAAAGGAGTATTTTTTCCTTTTCGTATTGTTCTTTTTTTTTTTTTTTTGTAACTTAACTTCATTTGGTTTAGTTTAATAAATAATTAGATTAATTAAATGTTTAAAAAAATTAATTTCTAAACACCTTAAATTCTTATTAGCTATGACATAATTTTTCAGTGCAGGGAAGCAGAGTTAGAAAGCATATAGGGCCTAAATATTTTTCAAGGAAACAACAAAATACTTTAGCTACAGGGAAGATTCTAGTCGATCACTCTATACTATTCAGTCATGTTAGTTGCTACTAATCAATTCCTGCGGCTTCCATTATCACATTTGTGACAGTTACACTTGCAATTTGTAGTCCACAGTCCATTTAGCTGGTTGATTCTCTGAAGTCGTTTAATTATATATAGATATATGTATGCGCACATTTGTAGCATTAGGCACAGTTATGGGTTGAACTCGATGCGTGTAAACTGTACTGGGAGCCCCTACTTTATCGATATCACAAAAAAGCCACATTTGGTATACCTGGCTGTATAATTAACCATATTTTGGGGCACAAATCTGTCACAGAAAGCCACTAATTGGCCAGGTTGTCAGGTTTGTTGTTACCAAACAGTCAAAGCGCAAAAGTTGCGCATAAATTATGTGGCATAAGTTTCGAATGAATCCGTAATGCAGGCCAGCATCCTTGCAGCGGCAATTAGTAGTTTACCATTATTCTTGCCAACATGGGAGGCCCCCACACCTCCCAGCAAAATGGGTAAACTATTTGTTATGCAAAAATTTGTAAAATAGTTTTTATGTGTTGCTGCGGGAGCGAGAGGTGTGCGTGAATTTGTGGGTCTATGTGTGTGTGTGGCGTGTGGCATGTGGTATGTCTGTCAATTTATTGGCTCTCGACGGTGGCAAACATAAGTTGCGCTATCGCCAGCAAACACAACGCGGCAACATGCCATCCATTTGAAATGGCCCCAGAGCTGCAACGCTGCCTGCTTGCCACCGATATGGCCAGAGACGCAGCAACCGATGCCAAGCATGTTGCCACCACAGTCGATAAACATGTATGCCTCGCATTCTCTTTCTCTCTCCCTCTGTCTCTCTCTCTCTCCCTCTCTCTCTATTTAGTCTCTCGCGCTGTTTTAGACTCTTTCTATCTGTGGGCGAGTTGTATATTAAGCTGCTTCCAAATATTAAATTAACAGCAACAGCAACGCCAACGACGCAGAGTCTGGACGCAGAGTCTGGTGCGTGCAGCATACACATACATAGCGGCACGCGAGGATTATTTGTGTGCTGCACCAAAAATTTGGCCCCAAGTGCAACACGGTGTGCACAAAACACGTGACGCAAGAAGTTGCCATTGCCACTAGCTGAGCTCTCCATTTTGTGTGTGTGCGCGCCTGTGTGTGTGGGGGTGTGCATGTGTGCAACACAAATTTTAACGCAATTTTAAGCGCATCAATTTCATTTTGTGAAAGCTAAAAGCTTCGCTTGTTGCGTGCCCTGCATCCGCATCGAGCAATATGACGTGGACGCTGGTTATTGTCGTTGTTTAAGTGCTCTTCTGCTTGATGTTATTAATGTTGTTGTTGTTGCTTTGTTATATGAAATCGCGTCAGTTGTTATGGAATATAGGCCACGGCTGAAGGTGGACTTTTATCGTTGTGCAAGATTTTAATTGGATCGATTTATGCCCCTTATAGGCTGTGCCTGGTAATGGAAACTAAAATCAAGCCTAGTTACTGTTTTTAAGAAGACTTAACTTTATCTTTATCTATAACTATTACTATCTCTATATCGTATTTTCTTTTCATTTGGCAATAAAGCTTTATTTTCTAATCCAACAGGGAAGTCTGGCCGGAGGAGGACGTATTTGGATCATACACTGCGGCACCGGAGGATGAATTGTTGTTGTTGCGTGAGATTTTTATGCACAACATTACAACAGGTGAGTGGAAACAGGTCTTAATGCTGATTTCAGCTTGTTAATTATGGTTTATTGTTATGCATTATGAAGCGACATGCTGGTCGCGCTTTTAATTAAAAATTAAAATATGCCACTTGGCATTTGGGTGTCATTTATCTTGCAGTATTTCGGCTCTCTCTCTCTCTCTCTCTTTCTCTCTCTCTCTCTCTCTCTCTCTCTCTCTCTCTCTAGCTACCGCATTTCTCTAGCTAATTTTAGCGCTCTATTTTGCATTTCTACCCTATAAATTTGTTGGCTAAAATAAGCCAAATTATAGCGCAAACTTTTAGCAATGGCGTTTTACTCTCTCCCCCTCCCATTCTTTCTCTCTTTGCTTAAATCTCTGCCCCTAAACCTTCTCTGCCCCAGTTTGTATCCTTGTTGCAGTGTGCTGGCTGCTCCGTCCTAAGTTTTTCTGCGCTGGCTCCTTTTGGCTTTTTGCCTTTTGGCTGTCCCGCGCTTAACAAATTATCCAGCAGAAATTCTTGCGCTTCATTAAAAGTAAAAAATGGCAGCACAGGACGACTGCCCAATGCACAGCAGCTGCCCCAGCTCCTGCCCCTGCCCAAACCATTCGGCCATTTGCCGAGCTCTGTAATTCAGTAGTCAAAAGCGAGACTCTGCTCTGCCAAATGAAAATATATTAAACGCGTAATTGTTTTTTTCAGTTTGTTCTTGTTTTTGTTTTCTTCATCGCGTTGGATGCTCTGCCAAGTGCATTGGGTTGTAAAATTTGTTGTTTGCCTTGTCGCTTCGTTCAATTCGAAATGTCTAGGCAACATTCGCAATTTACCGTCCATTTCCTTGGCCCATGGCAATATTCAGCTTGGCTTACGCAACGCAACACGCTGACATGACTTTTCAATTTTCAGGCGATTTTCAGGTTTTTGTTTTTTTTTATATGCATCTCAAAGTTGCCACACGCCACTCACACTCACATATATATTTATATGCCACATATATGGTTATATTCTATATGACTTATCGCTGTCGATGCAGTTGCTGTGCTGCTGCACACCTGGCAGCAAAGTTTTTGACAAGCATTTTAAAACACATCCATGGCTGACAGTTTTTTTCTTTTCTTTCCATAAAATACGAGCATATATGCTGCATACAGATAATACTTTAGGGGGAAGATTGTGCAATGAAAAGACCTTAGCAACGGCAAAGTTTTCAGCTTTGCTGCACCTTGCAGATTATCTTTGTTCTTTGTACCTTTTTTATTTTTTGTTCGGATAATTTATGATTTCGTTGTTGAAGAAAAGTTATATGATTGTGTTTTAAAAGTAGCTTTTATAATAATACATTTTTATTAGTCTTTACATTATATACTTCCATAAATTGTACTATAATTTCTTCTTAAATAGACACTTTAAAATTTTTAATTATGCTTGTCCTGACTGACAGAGTGACTGACTTACGTTTTCGCATGTAATTTTGTATGTATAGGCAAGCAAATATCGCCCTACTCTGTGATTCTCATGCTTTAACGCATGTACTTTTGTATATATTTTTGCATGTACATAATTACATTTTTATATGTATGTAGGCATGTATATGTGCTCTCTTATAAGAAACGCAGCCCAAATTTACTGTCCACTACGCTGCAAATAAAATAATTGAATGAAGTTTTAAGTATTGCCCTACTATGCAATTCTCACCAAGTAGGTTATGAGTGTGACATAAACAACAACATGTTTTGTCAATCTAATAAGCTGTATCTGCTGAATTAGATGTTGAAGAGCTGCTGCCAGTATTAAATTCTCTAAATATACAGAAAACCAATTGAAATATAAGACCTAAATACTTGTATTTTACTTATATCATATAGTCCTGTAAGAGTAATTAATTCTATGCATTTTACCAATATAGAGGACCGGTTAAAAATGAGTTTTTGCAGCCTGAAATTGTTTAGACCGCTGCTGTCTGTGCCTTGAAGCGCCGGGCTAAACTGTCCTTTGCGTCCCATTGTCCAGATAAAAGAGAACACGTCTAGCTTAAAGCGTTGCGAACCCTTTTGTGTCTGCGTCATTGTTTTAAGCGTTGAGCTCGTTAAGCCCCAGACAAAAACCGCGCCGCCTTCTAACTGCTGCGATGGGGGGATATGCTGGCCAGCTTAACGCCCTCAGGCAGCCAATAGATTGATGGTCGGTTGACAGTAACCCGACTATAAAAATGTGCAATCTACATACATGCCCGAGTTCCAGGCATAAAAAACAGTTCAATATTTATTGGACAAGTGTGCGTGACTTGGTAATGCCCTGTATACTGTGAGGTATTTATTTATTTAATTCACAAAAGGCCAATTTTCCAACGTCCCAATATACCCTTTGAGCCAGAAAATCTGGTAATGAAAATTTCGTTATCATAGTAGACAAATATGAAAAACCGTTCATAGTAGTTTTAAAAACGCGTTGGTTAAAGTAAAAAAATAAATAAATAAATTAATAGAGCACAATAAAACTGGATAAATAATACGATACAAAAGTGTGAAAATATACAAGTATTTTATATATTCTTATCCACTGAAATGTTTATAGAGATGGGTGCGTGATATTTTTATTAAAAACGGTTTTAAGGAGTGCTGGTGTTGGAGTAAAAGAATGTGATTTTCTACGATACATTGTATTAAATTTGTATTTTGTGCTTATCACGGTCTTATGCTTGATGCAAAGAGACGTTTTGCGACTCTCTCAACTCCAAGGATGTATTAAATATTATAAAATGTATATTTAAACGATATTATATGCTTGCAAATGTAGGCTCATAAATCGCATCCGTATTCTAGCTCGTGCTTGGCACATTGTATTTTATTAAATTCCGATTGGTAAACACGACTCACTCGTATTTATATTTAGCGAAGACAAAGTATTTTTAAATATATATGATGATTTTTTATACTGCTTATGGAAAATCATAAATGTCGTGCTTATTCTGACCCGTGCGTAACACATTATATTGTGTTCAAATCCGATTGGAAAGACACGACAGATGCGTACCTATACTCATGAATATATATTATTTATATATATAATACTTCAATACTCTCATAAATAATCCAAAAAATATATATATATTCTCTTTAGGAGAGAACATACACTTCGTGAGTGTTCGGCTTCGTGTTGAGCATAATGCTTAGTGCTGAAACACGACCTACGTCCAGCTCTGCATAAAGTATACTCATGAATTCATTTAAATGTATTTAATACCATTAACAATAAGCCGTTTTATGTTTATTTATGCTCTAGGGTATTTGAATAATAGAAATATTAAATGATGCAGCTAATGTGGAGCCATGGGAGAGACGCGTCGCCAGGTCCCCAAAGTGTCCTTTGATCAGTCTGCGTTCGGGTTTTGCGCCGACGTGGATTTTATTAATTACCAGCGACCACAAACTGCATGTTGCAAGTGGCCTGTGGTTTTCGTTTAATTAACATTGTTTTTTTTTTCGCAATGCTTGTTTGCCCAGTGCTTTTTTTTTGTTTTTATTTTTATTCACGCAGGCAAATAAAAGCTGAACTGGCATTTAAAATTATTTATGGCGTCTGCCTATTGTTGCTTGTGCTGAGCGTGTGTGTGCGTGTGAGCATTGTGCATTGTTTCACTTTTAATTTCCATTTCAATTGAATTAAATTGAATGTGGCCCATGACAGGCAGCGGGCCATACGCTTAGTTAAATCTTAATCAAGTTTTTGCTTTGCTGATTTCGATTTGTGGCGCGCATAATAAATGATGATAATCCCATGTACCCACCCGCCGCGTCCTGTGAAGCGCCTAAGTTAAATCAGCACGAAAAAATAACACAAAAATCCACTCAAGTGGTAAAGAAAAAGTGCAGAGTGTTAACGGTAGACAGCAGCGTGTGGAGTATATATATATATATATGTATATATGTACATTTGAAGCCAAGTTCTTAACTGATTTCCCAACGCAAACAAGTTGGTCGCCTCGTTGTCCTGCAAGAGTCCTTTTGCTCTGTCGTCGTTTGTCTCGCATAAAAATACAAAGTTTATGTTATGAACACAAATAAAAACAAAAGCACAGAACAAAACTCAGCAAGAACAACACAAAAGTGCGCGTGTTGTTGTTGAAAAAAGAGCGAATAAAATACAATAAAAACAAATAAAATATACACAGAACACGCTTGCACGACACATACACACACACACGCCCAGTACATTTGCAACTTGACACAGCTTCAACTGCTGCCACAGTTGAAAAGGAAGCGCCGCAGCCACAGCTAAAGCTAAAGCCACTTACTCGCACGAATGTATGCGCGCGTGTGTGTGTGTGTATGTGTGTGAGTGTGTGTTTGTACTTGGAGCAGTAGCAGACCAGGATCCCCATTTGCCGGGTCCTGCAAAGGATACTTACTCAATTAGGTGACACGAACTGGCGCTGACTTGTCACAGATTTCAGTTGAGGCTTTGCCATGGCCAAGTTCTACCGCCCCTTTGGCTCTTAATAGCTTCAATTTGTTTATGATCACTGGGTTAGGGCATTGTTTTCATATCTTGTCGGGGATTTAAATTGTGTTGTTCCAATCAATGCATTAATTATTTTACTAGCTGCAGTAATTTGTTTAAATAAATTGTGTTGCTAATTATATTAAATTACTTTAACAAACGAAGAGAATTAAAATAAACACAACATATTTTGAAAAGTCATGCGTTGATAAATACCCACAAATCTAATAAGAGGTTTCGTACTTTTAATCAATAATGAAACTAAATTTTTTTATTTTTATGCATTCTCTTAAAAGTATATTTTTTCGTTCGAGTTAAAAAAATATCTCGGTTCAGGTTTAGTTGAATTATATTTATATCTTTTTTTTAAGTTTTTTTTTGTTAATATTACTTACTTAGTTTCTTTTGTTTTAATTTCTTGGCTATTTGTTTTTATGCTCTTACCTTTGTCGTACCCTTGTAAACGGTATTATAATTTTGTGATGAGCTGTGTAACCCATACGAAACATCTCGGACCCCATAAAGTATTTGTATTTTAGATTAGCATCAGTAGTAGAGTCTATATAGCCATTTCCATCTGTCCGCCTGTATGTCCCTAATTTTAGTTCTAAAGCTGTAGTGTTGAAACTTTGGCAGCACATATGTCGGGACCAGCCTGATCGGCCGACTATATCATATAGCAGCTATAGGAAAGATCGGTCGAAAAGTCGGTTCTTATATAATAAAATATTATTTTTTCAAAGATAGTTTCATTAAACTCAGCATTTTCTAGCTACACTATTCTCACATATCTGTAAAAATAAAATGTATACAAGGGTATTAAATCTTCGGCACGCCGAAGAAATGTATAAATTCCTCAAATTTAATTGTTCTTTTCTCATATTTTCTATCTCGTATTTTTTTTACTAATTCAAAAATGTATTAATTTTTAATATTGCCAAAAATGTTTCCTTGAACTTTGTGGCACACAAAAACTCGCAAACTGAGTGGGGCCTCACCTGCTCAGGTGGAGCTGCATTCTCAAGAGAGTTGGCCACAGCTGGCGGCGATGACATTTCGAATAATGTTGGAGAAAACAAAAAAAAATATAAAAAGAAAAGACATGTGAAATTTAAAGTTTAAATTGAAAAACAAAACTTGCTGTCCCAATGTCGTGTTTCGAGTGGGCGGTGTTTAAATAAAATTTGTCGAAGTAGTTGTGCTGGGGTCGGCGGGGACTGAGTGCGGGCGGGAACTGAATTTCACCTCTAGTAAACATAAAACGATGCACACTTTGGGGACACAGCGACGCAACTGGGCGACAATAAAAAACAAGCAAAGCGCTCGGTGGGGCGGGCACGGGAGATCGTGGGGCAAAAGTCATAACGAGTGCAAAACCATGAAATGAAATCGTTACCGCCCCAAACGCAAGCGTGTGTGTGTGAGTGTGTGGGTTGTATTTTTTTGTAGCCAAAGGAAGCTGCCGTATACGTAATGCGAATTTTCTTTACGCTTTTTTTTGCTTGTGGTATGCTGCTCTTCACATTTGACATTCGCTTTTATGTATATATGCATGTCTCTCTCTCGATGTGTATGTGTGTGTGTGTCACACACGGCTGCCTGCCTTCATGCATTCGGGCTGCACAGAAATTAAGCAATGTGTCCCAATGGAGCACTACATTGCGTATACGTAATGCGTCGTCGCTTTCGGCCGCGCTACCAGCGCTGCATTAAATATGAATGCAATTTACAGTTGGACGTGTGTGAGGGTGTGTGCAGGAGCGCATATTCCTCCCCTCATCAGTATCTGGCCCAAACAGCCACAAAAATTGTTTGCATATTTATATAAAAAGAAAAAAGACGAAAATTACGTAAGCTTGACTTTTGCTCTTTCAATTTTTTTCCACCCACTTGGCTGACGCTAATGGAGCGCCATTTGCCTGCACTGCAGCACAGTTTCGTAATCAATTAGACAAACTTTTTGCACAACTGTTCACAGACACATGCATGATACACGCATATATATATATATATATATATATATATATATGTGCATTTACATACGTGGCACTCGCACCCATTTAAACAGGTTTCCTTTAAATGCTGTGGCAGTAAATTAAATAAAAATTAACAGTTCAATGGCTGCTCAGGCAATTATCCCTTTGCCGAAACCTTCACAGAGCCAGTTTTAAATTCATTCTGTCATTTCTTTGCTTATTTGCTGGTACATGTTAAAATTTCCTTGAAATTTTCAGTTTTGTGTTTGTTTTCCTTTTATAGCATATTTGCAATTTAACCATTTTCTTCGTACAGTTGGTTTGATTATATAAATATTCAAATATCATATTGAGTTCCTCTGATATTTAAATAAATCTTTTTTGTTTGATATAGTGCTTTCACTCATGTACATGATTTTAACCAACTTTATTCCTTACAGTTCGATTTGTAAATTTTACAATTAGGTTTTCAATAATTTAATGAAACAATTTTAAATTAACAATTGTTTAAAAATTAGCAACATCAATTAAAAAATATAAATAAACAAGTAGGAGGTTCTAGTCGGGAGCTCCCGACTAGGGAAAACCCTGAACTCTCTCATTCCAACATAAAATATAAAAAGTATATATATTCTTGATCAGCATCAATAGCCGAGTCGATCTAGCCATGTCCGTCTGTATGTCCGTCCGTCTGTCCGTCCGTCCGTCCGAATGTATGAACGCAGGGATCTCAGATCCTATAAGAGCTAGAGACATAAAATTTTAGATGTAGATGCTCCTAGTTCCCGCGCAGATCGAGTTTGTTTCCGATAATCGATAACTTGCCCCGTTTACAAGCAATTGATAAAAATCGATATCGATATCCCGTTTTTGGGCAGTTCTAGTAAATAATCAGAGCTAGAGTCACCAAACATGTTATGTTGCTTCTAGAATATTATAGATATTTCAAGTATCTTTCATTTCATACCTATCGCCACCTCCCCGCTACCACCCTAGAGCTATAAATCAAGTTAATAACCAAACTTTTATTGCCGAACAATTTAAGCCGCAATTTCAATGCAATTGACTTTTTCAGAATACACAATTATTATATGGCACAATAAGATATACCACACAAAATTTCATAAAGATCGGTTACTTGTTTTTGTTTGTTTTATTCATTATAATTTTCATTTTTGGGTTCTCAATTACGTTGGTTCAGAGGTTCAGTTAGTTAGTCAATCTCAACAAATTCTCCTAAATATATAGAAATATTGCAATATTGACGTTGATAAAGTTAATTCAATGACTCCCGATGGTTGTTTCCTCATTTAACGCAATTTTTCCTCTAAAACTCTTAACATCATAATATGCTTTACCCTTAGGCCTAAGCTGTCATATTCTGAACTGGCAACAAATTTCCTTATCCTTATTTGTATGATGGGCTTATTTTTATATTATTTTTCCATTAACCTTTTTATTGGCAACAGTTGCGCATATTTCGTATGACATTTGTTGTCCTCCATCGGGCTGTAAATGGATGTGAATTTTAATATTGTTGAATGTCGCGTTCTTTTTTGCTGCAATATTGAATGCCTCAGCTCGGACCACACACACACACACATACAAATTTCTTGACGTGCTGCGGGCCCGAAGGCCAACAATAAAAAGCAAGCAAAAAAACCAATTGACTTTCATTTTGTCGGCAATTTCCACAGCATCGTTTGTCGAGCGCAGCAATTTACACATATATATACACACACACACACAAACACACACACACACACACACACACACACACACACACACACACACACACACACACACACACACACACACACACACACACACACACACACACACACACATGCATACATACACAATATAAACACACACACGCACACCCACGCGCATACACACACTTTGGTACGCGTTTCCTGTTTCTGGACGCAATCATCTGATTGCAGTTCGATGTGAAATAATTGGATTTGAAATAAAAATGTTCCATGTGTTGTTTTGTTTTGGCCTGGCTAGTTGACTTAACCAATGAGTGTTCTATTTGGATGTGTATTGTGTGTGTGTGGGTGTATTGTATGTGCTCTTATTGGCATAATTTAGTTTAGCTATTATGGAAAATTCCTTGTTTAACTGTCGCATGCCTCACTAATTTTAACATTTATTTTTAGTGCCCATGTGCATTTGGCTTTATCTTCATTCTTGTCGACTTTTTCTTCTTCTGTTAAATGAGTGAGTTAGTCAATATGTTAACTTTCGCTTTAGATTGAACATGTGACAATACTTTTACCAAGATAAGTTTATTACCAGATAAATATATGTATATATATATATATATATATATATATATATATATATATACATATATATATATATATATATAATGGGTATTCATGGAGCCTGTATGTTATAGAATCTTACAGCACTTGAAAGTTCTATATTTATAACTTTCTACTACAAACCTGTTGAATCCGAAATTCCAAATTAGCTTTTACTAAGAACCGAAATTTTAACAATATCTGCTTGCCCTAAAAACATCTAAACCGAATCCATGAAATACAAACCATTTGAAAACAACCAAGGTTTGTTCCAAAAACTGGGTTCGAAGATGGAAAAAAAACAGGTTCAAGCGTTGATCATACAGACGGAGTTGGATTTCGCACAGCTCTCGTGAACCTTTGCAGTTTGTTATTTGCTTTAATTTCGCTGGGCATAAGAATGTTCACGAAACTGTCGTAAATTAAATGAATTTGTGGTTGATTAAAGTCAAAGATCATCGACATACCAAATTGTCAGACTCAAGTTAACAGATCTCCAAGTTGGTCCGGTTTATTAAGTAGCCGTAGCCAAGGCTAATGCTGAATGTCTGTTTTGTTACTTTTCATTAATTTCTTAAACCTTCCATAGTAAAATCATTATTTTCTTTTTGTAATTAAATAATTTTCAATTTTTATTTTGCTTTGTCGGTTGCCTGTCATTTTAAAATGTTAAATTTTGAGAAGAACTCATCAAATATTTTGCTGAACTTCTCTACATTTCGCTCATCTGTTGCTTTGCTATTTTTATATACTTATCCGCTAGTTTTCATAATACATTAAATATTGAATTGTTGTAATTCTTTAAATAAGTTTTAATCTTGTTCTTTTAATTAACTTTTATTGATTTGATTTGATCTAACAACGTCTGGTGCCACGATTTTGGCTGCACTAGTGTTGGCAAACGTTTCAATTTCGAAGAGCTAGTGCTACACAATTTTAATAATTTTACAATTCTTTACGGTAAACTACTGTTATTTACAAATACACACAGAAATAAATGTTAGTATGTTGTATTATTAATATTTATTTATTTTTTTGGCAACTGTTTTGGTAACTACTCGCATTAGAACTATGTCATGTTGCCCATGTTGTGGGCGTGGCGTTTGTCTAAACTGAATAAATATTGAAACTGTGTAAATATAATTATTTGTTTAATATATTTTACTTGCACTGCTCTATATGCTAGAACTCGTGCATGTTGCCTTTTATCTGTCTATATATATATATATATATATATGTATTTTTTTTGTGTATTTTATATATATATATATATATATGTATATTTTTTTTTTGCTGATATAAACTATGCATCGAATATTTGGCAATTAGTTTTTTGTGGTTTGTAAAATGCGCAAAATTAAATGCAAATATCTGCGCTGTGTTTTATTTATTGTTATTTCATATCTTAGTATTTATTAAACACAGAATATTTATATATGTATATTTAAAATCGCAATTTTAAATGTTGTTCTTCTTGTATGTACAGCGCAATTAAGTTTAATTATTGTAGTTGCTTTTCTTCTGTTAGCTCGAAAGAGAGATTGTTTAATATTTTTGGCCATGTTCAATTATGTGCCTTTATTTACGAGCCAGCCAACTGCCGTAAAGGCAACTTGTTTTCACATAACTTGCCCAAATCAACCGCCCAGCCGGTTTTATATGCTGTAAAAGCCATTTAGCAGGCAAATAATTAAACGTCGTACTCAAACAAACAGTTTATTAACTGTGCAGTGAGTGACTAAAATTTTCCCAAAAATTGAGCCCAAGTTTGGGCCTGGAATGTGACCCAAAAGTGTCAAATTACGAATTAACTCATTGGAGTTTTCTTCTAACGCAATTTTACTCGTACGCAACTAAAAAGTTTGGTAAGTAAATCTTGGCCAGCTGGGCATGTCATAAGCAAGAGAAAACCTTCATTAAATTTGACAATGCCCTCAGCCTTCTACCCTGCCGCATTGTATTTATATGGCACCATTGTAGTCCACTTTTTCTGCTATGCTGTGCACAAAAAAGGCTGCCCCTTTTTCTACTTCCACCCAACTGGCTCATCCGGCAGTCCAACAAAAAATGGCAGCCTGACACTTGCCCACTTGGAACTTCCTTAATTAAGATTTTGTGCGTTCTCCCTTATTTTTGCCCCCTCACAGCATCCTAATCCCGCCCAAATTCGGGCGTCGGGCATCGCAGTTTGTTGGTCAGCATTACTTTAATTGTTGTTAGCCCGCTTTAGGTTCGCATTTCGCTTTTGTGGCCAAAAATAAATCCTTCTTCTTCTGAATTGCTTGAGAATAAATGCTTGAACGCCTGTTGTTAGTGGCTGAAACTCTTGCCTATGCTCCCATTACAGATACATTTGTATCCGCATCTTTATCTATCTTCCTGTTGCTGTTGCTCTTGTTCTTCTTGTATTCCAATTACAAAGCCACAAAAAGTTGAAAAACTGTGCAATGACTGTGGCTTTGGGTCCGGCGCTTTGCCGCCCGGCTGCCCGGCAGCTCGGGCTCTGACTCGCAAGATTGTTGCACAACTTTTTATCGTGTCTTAATGTAATTGTTGTGTTGTACCTCCCCCCCTTCGCATACTTGCAACCCCACTCAACCATACATTTCTCTGCCCTCATGAAGTCGTCGTCTAGTAATTTGATTTGCTGGCACATTATTTTGATGTTGGCCTCCGCCAGTCCAGGCCGGAGCCGAGTCGGTCTCCAGGCATTGCCATTTTTCACATATCTTTCAAATAGTTTTACAACATTTCACATTTGCTGTGGCGGATTAGTTGTCTGCCCATTTGGCTGGATTTACACCATATGCTCACTGTTGGTCAATTTATAAAATGAGGTTAAGTATGGGGTGTTCGACAAGTGCCAAATAACAGCAAATGGGGTGCAGAATGAGGGCATATACTACTATAGTAGAGCAATTGCTGGGGCTGCTGTCAATTGGGGGCTGTCAATACGAACCGTAAAAATAGAAATAAAATAAAACCTGAAGGGTTTTCTGGGAGAACGGTAACCTCTTGTTGTGACTTTGTTCGAGCCAAACTTGAAAATTTTAATTAGATTGGGCAAAGTGGGTTAAAGAGCCACTGAAGCAGTTGGCTTTTAAAGTCCATTAGGAACAAGCCTTGGCTTGAAAAGGAAAATCTATCAAGAGTTTTATTTCAAGTGAAAGCTAAATGCATTTTGCTGTTTCTGCTTTGCACTTGAATTGCGTAAATTGTCTAATTACTTAGCCCTTCCTCTCAACTATTTAGCGTTAGAATCGTCTTCTACTGAATGAAGTATCTAAAAGCAATATGTGTGCTTTTTTATGAAAAGTATATTTATTTAGCGCAAAGTATCTTGAAGCTGTCTTTTAATCTTTATATCTCGAGTGAAGCTGAAAGTATCTATGAGATATTTAAATATCTCTCAGATGAAAAGCTTGACGAATTTGAATGTAAAGTGAAATCAAGAGATTGATAGATGGTAAAAGAAATATATTTAAGAGTATAGGTGTATCTTGAATTAGGCAAAAGTATCTTACAAAGGTCTCTCAGACACTTTAACTCTTTGATTTTTGGAGGAAATCTACTCGTCTTTTCCGAGCATAAGCTTATCTGAAGGTGTACAAATATTATCTTTGAGGTACTTTAAATATCTCTCAGCTAATCGTTTCTTGTAAGTAAAATCTATGAAGGGGTTATCAAATGTTAATGTTTACGATTGAAGAATAAAAGTATCCTGAGGCATAAATAACTATTTAAAAACCATACAAATGTCTCATGTTAAATTATACAAATTTTCGCTCGATCTATACATAAGTGCACAGTTAACAACAATAGTAAATTGATCCTTTTTGTTCTCTTGCGGTCCTTGTAATGCGCATTGATGGTTCGAGCCTTTGCTGACTTTGGGTCATAAACTAAATTGTTATTTAATACTTTATCGATATATTTCATTTTTATATGCATGACTATCAAAGCACTTAATCTTGGACAACGGACAGGCACTCATACGCATATATAAAGTTAACTGGCCAAAGCACACGCACACACGAACACACACACGCACGGTTCTGGCCCTGGTGTAAACTGACCCAAATACGACCACAAGATGGACATCAAATTGAGGCAATAGGTGTGGGTTGGGAGGGGGCGGGTTCGGAGCGCGTTTGCCTGATGGCCCATAAAATGTTGCTGGCGGTGGTTATTTGGCTGCTCTTGGCTGCTTTTTGGCTATTTGGCTGCTTGCCGCCACACGCGGCGTGTACGTAACGAAACTTTATGACAAATTGTTGCTGCTAACCTAGACACTAAGAGGCCTGCCACGTGTGCGGCCAACATGAGCCATAAATCAAAGAAGACTAAACGAAGAGACATACATACATATATATATATATATATATATATATATATATATATATATATATATATATATATATATATAAATAATATCTGTGCATGTATATCTATATCTCTATATTTATATATATATATATATATATATATATATATATATATGCCAGTTGCTTTCTTACTCATTTTGGCCGCTGACCATTGGGCTTAAAACTATGCAGAATGCTTTCTATATTTCTATATATTTGCCCTTGATTCACTGTAGTGTTGCGTATTGTCGCTGCCCGAACAGGGTCTGTCACCAGATGCCCAGGCGACGCGTGCCGGGCGCCATCAGTTTGCTGCTCATCGAACGCAGCGTCGCTGCCGACGGCGCCAAAGCACCGCCCAGCTGTGTGGCAGCCACGCCCGTGCCGGCGGCTCGTCTTGTGTTGCTGTTGTTGCTGCTGCCGCTCAGCAGCTCCATGGGCAGGCTGGGCATGCCGCTGGAGGCTGTCATGGGGCTGCTGGGTGCCATCTCTATATAGTAGCTATCCTCGTTGCTCGGTGAGTGTAGACTGCTGCGACTGCTGCCCGAGGAACAGCCGCTACCGCTGCCGCTGCCGCTGCCGCTGCCAATGGAGCTGTCCGCCAGCGAGGCGCTGTAGAACTGTAGCTTCTGCTGCTCGCGCTGCAGTTCACGTGCCTGCAAATTGTGCAGCGGTGAGCTGTATGGCGCCTCGCGTCTGGTGCTGTGATGCCAGGCCCCCAAACGGGCCGGATTTGCATGCCGGGAGCCCTGATAATGCAAAAAGCTGTGCACATCGTCGTTTTCATTGAGCTGGCGCTGATGGTGCTGATGCGGTCGCTGCTGGGCACGTGAACTGCGCTGCCAGGGCAGCTCACAGCGATAAACATGCGCCAGGCCGGCGAGCAGCACAATCACCAGGACGCAGGCCAGCAGCAGCATCAGCCCCGGATGGCTGCCATTTAATGTCTGTTGCGTTTCCAGGCGTGTCGCCAGCAGCTGTGCGGACTTGGAGGCTTCCGTCTTGAGCTCCACAAAGGCTTTCAGCTGGGCGAATGTGCTCAGCTCCTGTTTGACCGCATTGGGTGTGTTAACGCTGCTGTGTTGGTGTTGTGGGCGTGTGCTAGGTGTTGTTGCGATTGTGCCCGCTATTGCTGTTGCTGTTGGTGGTGGTGATGCTGCTGTTGTTTTCTTGATTGCTGCATGCTTGGTGCTGTAGGTCATCTTCTTAATGCTCAGCGAGGGCTTCTTCTTGTGCTGCTCCAGCTCCAGCTTCGTCTGTGCTGTCGCCTTTGTGTCGCCCTTTATTGCTTCCGCTTGTCGCTTATCAGTCGTTTCCTGTCGCTGCTGCTGCTTCAACTGGCTGTCAGCCAGCAATGTTTCCGCATCCGCTACTGTTGCCGTTCCGGGCAGCAGCAACTGCTCCGCATCTATCAGCAGGTTGTCGCCCTTATGCATCAGCAGCGGCGTTCCAATTAGATGCCGATCTTTAAAATGTAGCTGCAGCGTGGCATGTTTATGTGCCGGCTTTGCCTCCTGACCGGAAGTGTCACTGGGCTGCACAGCGGCAACTGTTGTTGCTGTTGTTGTTGTTGTTGTCTCTATTGTCTCTGTTGTTGTTGTTGTTGTTGCTGTCTCTTTTAATACACTCTTGGCATGTTTGTGTTTGCCATCAGAACTTAAAAGCGCCAAAATTGTTTGTGGCACAGCGACTGTGGTTGTTGTTGCTTTGGCGACCGCAGCAACATTGCTAATGTTTGTTGGCCTGGCTAGTCTAGGCGGCGCTGTGGTTGTTGCTAATGTTGCAGTTGTTGCTGCTGGCGGCATTGAGCTGCTTGCCAAAATGTTTGTGCGTTTGGCAGCGCGTTGCAAACTTGGCACGCCAGCGGCTGTGGCAGTTGCAATTGTTGTTGTTGGTCCTGCTGCTTCTGCTGTTGCTCCTGGTGTTGTTGTTGCTGCTGTTATTGCAGTTGGCATGCCAGGCATTTGTTGGCGCTGCAGTTGCACTAACGAAGTTGTTTCAGCTGGCCCTAAAGTTTTTGCGGTTAGCAGCGCAATGTTGTTGCCGCTTGATTGCATAAGACTTGTGTGTGTTGCTGCTGTTGCTGCTGTTGTTGCTTCTGACGCTGCTGCTGCTGCTGTAGATAGTGCCTTTGACTTTTGCACTTTTGGCATAGTTGCTTGTGTTGTTGCTGCCGTTGCCTGGCTGCAAGTGGGCGTCATTGATTTGGCCAGCTCGGCTGCATCATTCACTTCATTTGCCACGCCCCCACAAGTGCTCCTAAAGTTCTCGTTAAAGTTCTGCAACTGCACGTAACGTCGCTTCACATCGATGAGGCCCATTGTACGACCCAAGTCGGCACTGCGACAGGGACTTGCCCATTCGGCAATGCCCAGCAGATCGCTGCACCTGATCGGATTCTCCTCCAGCAGCAGATCGCGCAGCTGCGGCAGCGTGTGCACAATCGACTGGCTGACCGACTCGATACCCGCCGACTGCAGATTCAATGTGAGCAAGTTGGCCAATGGCAGCGCCGGCAAATACAACAAACGGTTGCCGGATAGATCCAAGGTTTTCAGATTCTTCAGGCCGACGAACGCCTGTGGCTGCAGCTCCATAATTCGATTATGCTGCAGAAAGAGATGCTCCAGCGAGGTGGGCAAGCTGTTCGGCACACGCATCAGGTTGTTGTGGTCAAGGAATAGCAGCTCGAGCAGTTCCAGACGACCCAGTGCATCATCCTCTAGCTGCGCAATGTGCGAGTAGGACAGATCCAAGTACTGCAACAGTGGATAACTATCCAAATCTCCGCAATTTATTGCCTGCAAATGCAAGATAACAAGAAATTAAAAATGTATTTTACCTTTACACCCGTATTGAGATAGGGATAATTTTATCATGAAATGTGTAACGAATAGAAGAAACGATCTCATAAAGTATATATATTCTCGTTCAGAAAGTGTGCATCAATCCGTCTTTCTGTTACAGGCAGTATATATGCAGTATATAAAACAATCCTAATATTATTTTTTATACCCTGAACCCATTAAAAATGGGTATAAGGGTATATTGTATTTGTGCAAAATCCAAATGTATGTAACATAAAGTATATATATTCTTGATCAGCAGCAATAGCCGAGTTGATCTAGCCATGTCCGTCTGTCCGTCCGTCCGTCCATCCGTCCGTTCGTATGTATGAACGCAAGGATCCAGAACCTATAAGAGCTAGAGACTTGAAATTTTAGATGTAGGTGCTCCTAGTTCCTGCGCAGATTAGGTTTGTTTCCGATAATCGATAACTTACTTCCGTTTCAATATCCTGTTTTTTGGGCAATTTTGGTAAATATTAAGAGCTAGAGCCACCAAACTTGACATAAGCTTCTACATATGCATTTGATTTTGGAAGAAGAGGGTTCAGGGTATCGCCTAGTCGGGAGCTCCCGATTAGAACCTTTTACTTGTTTGTGCTTGACTTTGCATTTTAACCTTTTTGTTTGTCCTTAACGTGAAGAAATGTCCTTGGGTATAAATCTGTCTGGGGCTAAGCTTTAACGAACTTTTAGTTGAGTGTTGGAAATTTGATTAGTGCGAGAAGTGAGTGACTTGCTGACATTGTTTAAAAATTAACTTGAATCAGCCGTTATAATTACTTCAAAGGCTGGTCGGACGCCATTGCCCCTTTTGGTAGTTCCCGTTGCCGTTGCCGGTACCATTGCCCCAAGCACTGCTCGTCTGGGGCCAAAAAGTAAACATAGACGCGACTCATTAAATGAAACAAGCGCCAAGCACGGAGCCAGCCATCCAGCTATCCAGCCAGCCAGCCAGTCAGTCAGAGAGGCAGACAGGCGGCCAACCGAACAGCCGCTGCTCCCGTCGATGCCCTCGGGCGCAGTTGCCACAGACTGGCGGAAGCGTTGGCTGCGGCAGAAACGTCGACTCTAAACGCCATAATTTGCCATGAAAAGGCTGCGTGTTGACTGGCGATAAAAGGCAGCTGTGGGGAGCAGCTCCAGGAGCAGCTATGGCAGACAAATTAAAATGCCTGCTGCCTGGCAACACAAAAGGATCCTGTAAAGCTCACAAGGAGCGCAAAGCAATTGCAACTAGTTGGGCTCTCGCTGTCTTAGCCTGTCTCAGCTGCTCGTTGGCTGTTGGCTTAAACGTGATTATGCTTATGCCAATTATCCTTATTTTATTAATGCCCAGTGTCGAGCGAGCGCCTTTGTCTCCTTTTTTTCTTTGCCCTGCATAGCTTACGAATGGCATTTTTGCACCTTTTATGGCATTTGCCATAATCGGCAACAGCAGCAGCAGCAACAACGGCAACAGCAGCAACAGCCATTTATAAGCCGCATTTGTTTTTCTATATGTACTTGAGGCTGTTAAGGCTTAGTTAATACCCAAGCGAAGCCCCTAAACGGCTGGGTACGTGCTTTATGCTTATACTGCAATCGGAACACTGTAGTTGTAGACCATAAATCAGTTTATCGTTATTTCTTGTTACCCTTACATCTGGTAATCTGTGCTTGCGAAATTGTTTGCCCCAACTAACTGATGATAAACGCGGAGCTCAGAGAGTTACAGCTAGAAAGCTTATTTTTTTACACCAGTCTCTTTTTCTTCTGAAATTTAATAATTAGTCGGGGTTTTGAATGATTCCTGCCGAAAAGCTGTCAGTCTGAATTATTGAATAGCTTGCTGACTAACTACTGATAAAAGTACAACTCTAAGCGTAATATCAACCAAGCTGAATGGTTCACAATGGTAGCCTTTTGTAATAAAATCAATATATGAAGCCGGTTTTTTGATTGACTGACTGACTGACTGACCGACTGACTAACTGATGATAAACACTGACTCAGATTCAAAATGAAATAATTGGATGAGATTTGTGAAGAAACACTTCCGTCTATCAAATCTATAGAAACTAGTTTGATGAAACTTCTTTTTTGATCAATCAATTCTAAACTTATTATTTTAAATATTTTTTTAAATTTATGAGATGTGCTTTTATATCTTGTGAAAAATTTAGTTTGATATCAGATAACTAAATTGTATTATATTATATATTATTTTAACTTCTTTAGACACTCTTTAACCCCGGCCACAATTAAATATGCAAGCCCAACTAAAGTCAGCTGCCAGGAATCCTTTTACAGTCCTTGTAAACGCTAATCGCCAGCTTAACTGGACTGCCCTTCCGTTTGTCTGTCACTCATAACCGCTGCGAAGCTTTTTAACTTAGTTTATTGTGCATTGTTTTTCCTTGGCATTTGTGAAAAGTGTGAAGTGCTTTTAACATCTCTATTGTGTGGTTGCATTGTGATTTTAATTACGCTCTACCACTGACTAAGTGGCCGACTAAACACCGTCTAAACACTCGCACAATACAGAATATTGCAAAGAATACTTGCTTCTGAAGAGTTAGCAATTATAATCGGCTTATTTATGAGCTAAATAAAGGCCATCTTGAATTTCTTTTTAAATACTGACTCATACTTATGTTTACGCCTCAATCAAATTGCTTTTAAGGCATTTCAGTTAAGATTACTAGATTCAAAAGTTCAGATATGAGGAAAAAAACTTGAAGTCAGAGCAGAAGTTTGATAGCATTTGTGAGTTGTACTCATATACGTAATGGTGGGATGAAAACATAGATACTTTTATTAAACAATAAAATTATAATCCTATATTGAATATGAAATAATATTCAATATGGATAGAAATTGCGCGAAAGATGAACGAACAAGTAAATATAAAAAATATATAAATAGTATAACGCTTTAAATATTTAAAACATCGTAGGCAGAAACTATAAAATGTTTCAAAAATATTTTCAAATCGAAACAGTCTATAGTTCGGTTCATAGCGGGGCTTGGAAACTGAATCGTTTCAATGGAACTTCTGTAGTTTCTTTTAACTGATTGATTTTGGATTAATGAGGCAAAACTGCAGGTACATTTAATAAATAGTAAATAAATAAAACAAAATGAAATATGTCTTTAAGATATGCCTGATATATCAATTTTTTCATAAAATATTTGAAATAATTTACGCTGCTTTAGAGCGTTGTAATCAATAATATTTATGTGGAGAATTTACTTTTTACGCTCGAGAATGTGGCGGCCCATAAAATAATTTAAAGCTCGGCGACAATGTGCTCCCTGCTCTACGGGGAAGCGACCCCATGCCGTGGCCGGGGCCGGAGCCGGAAGTGAGAGTCGAGAGGCAACAAAATGGCGGCGTAAATTTAAAAATAACAAAGTGTAAATCATACGCCCGGGTGAGATTTTGTGTGCGTGGGTAATCGGAGCCGGGAACAGGCGCAGGCACAGACGCACTCAAGCACACAGCCAGAGCCGACCCGGACCGCAAAACAGATGCTAATTAATGGCAGCAACGGGAACTGGTTCGCCCCCAGTGCTACCCCCAACCCCACTTACAGCAGCGGAGGGGCTAAAGAAAAAGTGCGTGGTTGGTCTTGCGAATGTGCCGTTAATTGCCGACAAAAGCGTCAAAATTGCGGTTCATTGGCTGCACACCGACGGAAAAACGAGGGTATTCGCGTGAGAGGAGGCAGCCAGACATACTTACGCTTGATGGTTACGCTAATTTATTGATTACAGCGTGTGGGCACTAGTCGGGAGTGCCCCACTAGGAGATACCCAGGGGTAAGCTGCTGTTGCAAGCAATCTAATATCCTTCTATGCACGATAAAAACTTAAGTGAATACCACATTTCGTGCCTCCAGCTCTTACAAGCTCAATATAAAACAGAATATGAATATCGATTTTTATCGATACCGAGGGGTTATCGGGTATTATAAACTTAATCGTTTCGTTACGTTTCAAATCTTAAGTCTCTTGTACTTATAGTCTCTGAGATCAACACGCTGGGAATCATTTGCTAAAATATATACTTTATAAGAACCGAGATGCCTTCTTATGCGTGTTATAAATATTTGCACATAGCTACAATACTTTTGCTTTTTTAAATACATTTTCAATGTGTACAGGGTATTAAAAGCCGGCTGCTTACCTGAAACCAGTTGTGCG
Organism: Drosophila novamexicana; assembly: GCF_003285875.2. NCBI lineage: Eukaryota > Metazoa > Arthropoda > Insecta > Diptera > Drosophilidae > Drosophila > Drosophila novamexicana. The sequence goes on along the minus strand of NW_020824808.1, from coordinate 1,628,692 downwards.
AGAGTTTGAGGGTGCGTACAGATTGCGCCAGTGCAGCTGGCACCTGGCACAAGCCGGTGCCACTGGCATCCAGATCCTTGAGACTCCAGGAGGCGACAAACTCCTGCATGGCTGCGCCCACCAGCGGATTATGTGCAATGGACAGGCTCACCAGATCGGGTATGCCCTGCAGGGCGCGTATAGCCGAGCCACTTAGCTGATTGTGCGACAAATCCAGATGCTGCAAATTGGGCAGCGCCAGAAAGGTTTCATAGTCGATATCCGTTATGTTGTTCCAGCCGAGCAGCAGTGTTTCCAGACCAATCAGATTGTAGAATGCCTGCCTGGCTATGGCACCGCCCAGCTCATTGTGTGCCAGATTCAGATGCTTGAGCTGTGGCATGCGCTGCTCAAAGAAGCTGCTGCTGCTCCTGTTGTTGCTGGAGAGCTGCCTAAGCTTGTTCCAGGATAGATCCAGTGCGCTTAGCGTGGCGCTCAGAGCGGGCAGCAAGGTCAGCGTGTTGTTGCATGCGCTCAGCTGCTGCAGCTGCGTAAAGTTCTGCAGCTGCAGGCTGCTCAGCCGATTGTGGCTCAGATCCAAACGAGTCACCAGCTCAAATTGGCCCTGATAGTTCTGTTGGCTATCATAGGCGCTCAGGTCTTGCCGCGTTAAATTCAGCAGCGTTGCGACCGTTATGTGTGCCTCGCGCTTCTCGCGCAGCGGCGACTCACGCTTGTGCTGGTAACGCAGCTCGGCCTTGTAGTGGCCCGTCGGTGCGTGCTCATCGCGCAGCATGCGGCGCACGGTCTGATAGCTGAGATGTTGCAGCGACAGTTGCCTCTCCTGCTGCTCGGCGGCGGCGTTTGTCAGTGTTAATGCCTGCACGCTGCACAGCAGCAGGGCAAAGGCTAGGCACAGGCCAACCAGGGCACTGTGTTTGGCCAACATTTTTGTGTGGGCGGGTACCTCGTTTATTTTGCAGTTTTTCTTATTCTTATTTTTTCTGTCTTAGGGCTTGGACGTTAATTTCACTTGAAATTTATGCGCTGTACGTGCAGACGTTTAGCGCTGTGCGAGAAATTTGTGGAATATGGCCAACGTTTTGGACGTTTCATTCATTTGCCTGCCATTTATTCATACATTCATGCACTCACGTACTCCAAAAGGCCGCCTGTTGGCTGGCCTGCTCGCTGTATATATTTTTTTTTATTTTTTAAGGGGGCGTCACGTGCGCGCCTCTGTGCTCGACCGTGTGACAACTGTCAACAGTTTGACAGCATTGCCGTACGCGTGAACTTCCGGTGCGGCGCGGCGGCCATTGTTTGTGAAAAAGCGTTGCCTACTTTTCAGCGTCGCACGCTAAATATGCTGAATTTTTAATTAAATATCAACTTGGCCATCAGCAATTCAATTGTTGTTATTTTTTTCTCACTGTTTGCAATTGTTTTACTTTTTTTTTGTCCTTTTTTGTGCGACGTTTTTTTTTTTTTTTTTTTGCTAATTGCTGCACAAAGCGCTGTTCAGCTTTAGAAAATGTCAATTAAAAAGCGCGCATCGCTTCACCTGCTTTGCTGCTGCTTGTCGTTTGTTGTTGTTGTTAGAGCTGACTGTTGTCGCATAACAACGTCAATTGTTCCCCAGGCGTCGTCGTGTGCTTAAAATCTGTAATGAAACGTACAACAAAAAATGTAATTACGCTTGTTATTGCCATTGTTATTGTAGCTGTTGTTGTTGCTCTTCGCATGCAAAGTGCAGAAAAGCAATGGTAAAAAAGGTAAACTTCTTTATAATTTGCTGAGCATTCGCTTTGTGTCTGCACTTGACTTTGTTTTTTGTGCATACCCTTGCAGAGAAAGTATTGTAAATATGTCTGGAATCTGAAAGAGACGTCTTTGACTACATATGATTATATTAAGCAGGATGAGAAGCTTGTTTCGTATACAGCTGATAATCAGCTCGATAATCTTTCAAAGATGAGAATTTTTACTTGTTTTACTTGTTGTCAGATCACAAACATATTCGCTGCTGTGTATCAAAAGGGTATTTCAACTTCGGCGCCCCAATGAAATTAATTTTGTTTCGCTTGTTTTTCATACACTTTTTTTTTTGCCCGTGCTTCTTTTTAATTTGAGCTCGAGCTTTACGACTTGAAAGCGCTTTGGCACTTTGCCTTAAGTGTTATTTTTATGTTGATTGCAGCTAATGAAATTATAATTTCAACACGCTTAACAGCCAGCCATAATTCGGCCTGGGTGCGGGCCATGCTACAGGAACAGGCAGGGGGAACGAGCTCTGTAGCCGGGTCAGAAGCGAGTGCCACACATGAGGCACCTTTTCTGACCGCGTGGCACCCGCATGCCACTAAGTCCTGGTTATAAAACCAGCATATGTGCTATCATTTGTATTTGTGTGCTTATAAGTGTGTGTGTATGCGCTATATAAATCATTTAACTGGGTCATTTCATTTCCGTTGCAGACAAGCGACAGGAAACCCACTGCACAACCCACAACTGTCAACAGACAACCCTCGGGGGCAGCCGAAAACGATGCAAATTTGATTTACTTCTTGTCGCCGTAATGATGCCCAAATGTATGCCTAGAACCTTATTTTTGTGAAGCACCAATCTCCCGAAAATTAATTTGTCAATGTCTACTTAAAGTCAAAATAGGCAATTCGCTTGCTACGAGCGGCTATATGGGTTCTAGTATGCAGCTTGCCACTAAAGGTTTTTAAAGGGCTGTGCCCCATAACATATGTTTTATATCAGGTTATGGGAGAAACATGGCAGAGATAGCGGACGACTCTAAAAATGCAATCAACAGGCTTTCGCCCATTTGTACCTCTTTGAAATTTAGTTTGAAAAATCGTGAACTTTCGCCCAAGACCTCAATTTTCCACCCAGAAGCAATGGTTGGATGTTCGAGAAAGTGTGAAACACAGCTCACAGATCTTTACATCCCCAAAGGTACCTACAAACTAGACAAATGTTAGCTCCCAATCAATCAGTCGATCAGGGCAAACAGATTGACCAGTCAATTCGCCTGTTACTCAATTTATATGCCTTGATCTTTAACTCTAGAAAAAACTTCAAAGACTTAAAACCTATTATGTTCCTTTATAAATCCTGTCATGTTCACATTTTCTTCCTTTCAAATCAATGAAATTTAAAAACATTTGCAAGCTTTCATTTACAGAGTCCATTTTTGTCTTACATTTATTGTTACTTGAAAGCTGTCCAGGGTTTTATCTAGTCGTATTAGACAATGAAATATTTTTTCGAGCATTTCTATTTGGATGTTATGTGTAATGTACATATGTTGTTTATGTGGGATTGTTAAGCCCATAAATGTTGTTGTTTCTTCAACTTACACACGCACACACACACATACACCCATACATATATATATACATATATACATGTACATTAGTGTAAACAAATTTATAGGCATCGCTGGTTCACATAAAGTTTATTGACAAATGTTATCAAGGAGCTGGCATTTCACATTTCATTTGCTTACGCAACAGTCAAATGTAGGCCATAAGTTTAGCGACAGACTTGGCCAAAGCCCGCCCCAGGGCCCCCTCAGAGCCGCAACACATCCCCTCTTTATGCCAGACAGACAGATAGATGATGTACACAAGTCGGTTGACATGAAAGTCGATTTAAAAAAAAAAATACAACAAATATATAACAGCAATATCAGAAGCTGCTAAAACAACATGGCCAAGGACAGCTGTCTCTTTGTCTCTGTGTCTTTCTGTCGGCCTGTCTGTATGTCACCCCCCATTCAACCCCTAACATTACCGAGTACCCACGCCCGGAGTCAACAGTCAGGGAGCGCGTTTATTTTTTGGCTTTATTTTTTTTCTTTCGGAGTCTGCCTGCGTTTGTCAGTTTATTTAATGGCAGCTTGAAAATAATTTGCGAATTGCTATGCCATATATATTTTGCTTGTGCCTAGTCTGAGTTTTATGATTGAGCATTACACAGGGTGGCCAAACCACTACCCAATACCGGCCAGAACTCGAATATTTATGTGAAAAGCTTGTCGCATATCCTTATTTTTTTCTATCTCTTACTCAGTTAATCAAATGCACAGGACAAAGGGCAAACAGTTCGCTGATGCAGCACATTTAAAGTGCATCCTATTATGCCATGTAAATAGACCGAACTGGAATACCGAAGCAGCTTTGGATAAGCTAAGATGGCACTGCAGCAAATGCTATATATAGATAGAGAAAGAGGGCGAACTTCGGTACGCCGAAGATAAAATACCCTTGTAGACGCACTAGAATTCTGCAATTGACCGATTCCTTTGACAGTGCCAAATGATATAGTAGTCCGATTTTGAGCAACGTTTGCTCATATGTCAGTGGTAGTACATAGTCAGAGCTGTCACCTTCTTTGTTATAAAGTCCAGGATAGAATTTTATTAGCTTCTGCAAGTGCAAAAAACTCATTGCTTTAATAATATTCAGGACATTGTGCGCTGCACTAAAATTGGATGTTGCTGGCAGCAGCATGCAGCTGCCACACGTCAACGATTTATTTTATAGAAATTTTGGCGGCATAACGTCTTGCACCCCATGGTCGGGTCTGAGTCCCAGACCAATCCCACTTCGAGTCGACTGCAACATGGCTTTATCAGTGCGCAGCTTGTGCAACAAAATGCAAATGGCATTTGACGGCAAGGACAACGCTGTCGCCGAATGCATTCCTCATTGAGTGCCTCCTGGCTGTCTCCTTAAGATACGTTTTTTTGCCACACAGTTTCTTGCTTCAGTTGCGCGCTCAATTGCGCAACAAAATACAAAATTGTATCTTTGCCCCCGTCTAGCCCATGCATAATGCAGTGTTCAGATCTGCTTTGTGTGTATGTGTGCGTCTGTGAGTGTGCAGCGTGTATTTGCATCTCACGTAAAACTGCAGCGACTGCTGGCTCAGTTAGTTTGGTCTGCGTGGCTGTTAGGTTTGTGTTAAGTGCGCACTTTGTATACCCTTATCCTTTAAAATGCTTATAGGAGTATCAAAGAGTTGAGCTCAGCCTTGCATCAGCCAAAGTAGTCAAAGGAAATTATCTTGATCGATCTTGTCATGTTTTATATGACAGTCTATCCACTTTCTTATAACATCCTATCGATCCCAGAATCTATAGCACCTAGAAAGCAAAAATTTGGTATGTAGCTTATGAAGATCCATTTAAAAATATACATACTTTAAACTTTGCATATAAGCATATAATTTCTCGGAATATCGGATAAAAATTTTAAATGTTCAAAATTAAAAATTAAATGGAAAATCTTAAGAATATTGCAGATATATGTGGAGCTAGTTACTTCTTAACCTCAATCATTATTATGTCATATCATTGATAATATCATAACATTTTCTGGGTACATCTCGGTCGACCATGCTGGACAACAGTTTGCCTGTTTGTCATGCATGTGCTTGTGCCCTCGCTTCATCTACACTATTTTTCCCTGAGCTGCTGTTTTAATAAACTTCCGCTTTGTGGAAGTTTTACACAGTCGGCCGCCCGCTGCGTCTGACATGTATTCAATGCCGGCAACTGCATTCGGTATCCTTTATCCTTTATCCTGCAGCCTGCAGCCAGTAGCCTGCAGCCTGTAGCCAGCTGCATCTGTGTCAATGTCAACATTGGCAGGACGTGCGAGTTTGTCACTTTCAGTTGAGCTCGTGGCTCTTAAACTCGGACTGAAATCTTTAAGCAAAATGTCCAACGCTTTGCAAACAATTTGCCGGCGAATGCCTTTGTGATTTGTTACCAGCCATCAATGGGCGGTATTTTTTATTCTTTTTGGTATTTTTCTCCACTGCGCATAAAAGTTTTCAAATTAAACTTTTTTGTTCGGTCGACTGTCAAGTGAATGGGCGGGCAATTGGGCGGCGCTTTGGCGTATCGATATCAAAAAGGCCTTTACACACATGCAAGAGCGTGTGCGTGAGTGTGTGTGTGTATGTGTGTGTCTATGTGAAAGAAGCCTTAAAAGAGACATATATCGCATTTAAGATATTTTATGTTCTCAAATTCACGGACTTATCGTGGCTTAAAACTAAAGAAAACTTGTAGGTTATAGCTTGAACCTGGTCAGATTCTTGCTTTTTACGTTTTTTTTTTAATTTTTTTTATTAAATGATTCAATGTGTGATTAGCATAGCCTGTACGTGCCCCGTACAAGCTTCTTCTAACCCAATAGGTATACAATAGATATTTTCACAAAAGTAAAGAAAAAGCTAATAAACTTTTAACTCTTAATATGTTTCGATAAAGCCCCACAACTTGTTATGTGCCATTAAAACTACTTGATAATAATGTGATATATTTCCTTATATCCTTTATCGTGAAAAGTTACTTTGCTTAATGCACATAATTCTCAAGCTGCGGCAATTTGCCAAAAACTAAGGAGAAAACGTTTTTGAGAACTTTTGCCTATGACTTATGGTCACCAACTTGAGGTCGACGTTGCCACCGCCATGTTGTTGTCTTTATTAATGCCCTGTGGCTAAAGGCGCTGCCAGAATCCCATCCATGAAACGCCCAAACACAGAGCTCACACCGTGCCCTGCAGTCTACCAGGGAAACCAAAGAAACACATAAGTAAAATTCGTAATAAACTTGTGCTCATCCACATCCTCAGTTTGTTGTGCGCCTCTAGCTGTGTGTGCGTGTGTGGGTTTTATTGTTTTATTTGTGTGTAGATTCTCATGTTTGATTTTTTTATTTTTCTGTTTTGCTGCCATTTTTTGTTGTTCTGTGTTGCTTTTATTTGTTAAATTGTGTAGTGAAAAATCGCTCAAGGCCCTGGAATAGAGCCGCAGAGTCGAGGCTCTCCTATTTGTATTTTTTTTGCTTTTTTTTTTGGGTAGAGGGGGCTTTTTCTAGTTGGTTTCGTCTTTGGCTTCATATTGTTAGCTTGATTTCGGTTGCTCGCAGCGCCTTGCGCTCTTGACATACAAAAAGATATTTTAATAAAAAATGTTGACTGTCTGTCTCTCTGTCTGTCCGTCTGTCTGTCCGTCTGTCTTTCGCTGCCAAATAGAGGGTGGCATTAATTTTGATTGTCTTACTCGCAGTTTTAACCCCTTGTTTAGTTGGCAAAGCTTTTTATGAAATTGAAAAAGTTTTTCAATAAAGTTGGCCAACAAAAAACATTTAGCCAGCTTATGCATTAGGCTATATTAATATCTAGTTCACAGTTTTTTTTTTTTACTTTTGTCTGGCTGGCACTTTTTGTCAGCTCAGCTCTGCGCCTAATTTGGGGTCAGGCCACGGAACGAATTGCATTTCACTAAATGATTTTGGACAGCTTGACCCCTACAGCACATCATTTGCCGCGGGCGGGTGCTCAACTGGTGCCACTCTGTCATATTTTCTTGCCTGCCCCATAAAGTGGCACAATGATTTTCTAATAATTTGCCAAATTGCCTTTGCCTGGCCATTAAATCTGTGATACGTGTCTGCTTCAGATATTGTGGTTGATGGTCTCTGCCATTCTGGTCAAGCTGATTGCTAGATTATGTACACACACCCATCCACCCATACACACACACATACATACACACACACACATACTCGCGCGCGGGCACACAAACGTTTGACAAACGGCTGAACAACTAGCATTATGTGCTCCAAATTGTCAGCCTCAGAGATATGAATGTAAGTTGAAACCCCACAGCCAAGCTGTGTCCTGCATCCTGCGTCCTCTTACTGAGCTCATCTGTAAGTGTGTGTGGGCGTGCGTGTATGTGTGCGGGTTACTAGGAAGTTAAAGCTGTCAGCCGTTCGCCTTAAGTTAACGCTTCAGTGCCCACTTGCTAAAGTTTTGCCTAAAAAATCTGTGACTAGCGCCAAAAACAATAATTCCGATTGTTCTTCAAGTGGTTTCGCTTGGCAACGCTTGGCAAAAAGTCCAAAAATATTTTGCAAAAATAACACACTAAAAGTGCTTTTCATGTGTGTTAGAGTGTGTGTGTTCTGTGTTCTGTGTGTCGTTGACTTGCCTGCTCTGTTGCTTTGCGCATTGTTCATTGTCCCATTGCTTGCCCCAGAAATCAACAAAAAACGTTTAGACAAAATAGAAGCAAACAACTTTGATCTAGAATACCCTATAAATAAATTGACTTTGGGAAATTTTCGAAAGTTATGATGTAATGTTTTCCGCTCTGAAGAAAAACAGAAACAACGAAGCATTAATTTCTGCTCTTTATATTAATCGCTGAATCTGTGGGCTGCTTTCCCCTGCAAGGTTTATACCCTGTCACTTATCAAAGGGTATCATTGGCGTTTTGTGTTGCTATTACCTGCAGCACCATCCCGTTAAATCCACCGAACCACTATACCCTGCGCACTGCACATTTGCTTTGTTATTTTTATGCTGGTTGTCAACGTTGGCTGCGCTTTGTTTTCGTGCTTTCAGTGGTCTTTGTTCTTTTTTTGGGCCTGTTCCATTATTGTCCCTGAGCTGGCTGCTCGTTCGGCCAACTTTTGGCATTTGGCGTCTCTTAATTTTTGAAGCTGGCGGTTGCTTGTCCCCAGTTGTTAGGCGGTTGTTTAGCTAACAAGTTTTGTTATCAATATGACTGAGCAAGTTTCAAGTACGTCCCGCACCCCCCACCGACAATTAGCGCATCTGTTTCAGCTTTCAATTGCTCTCCAAACATTTATCAGACAGGCACTTGTCAGTAATACGCGCCATTAACATTAACGCACATTATGCTCCATTTTTCAAGCATCAAATTATTGCAAAAGCAGCGTGGGTGGAATGTGGGAACCTGGGAAAGGTGCCGGGGAGAGGACGTGGGTTGAAAATACTGGCAGCTCTGCCTTCCGGCAGACAACAAACTTTAAATATTTACGACATCATTTCATGGCCCACAAGCGATGCCGCTGAACCCTTAAAATTGCCTGCTCTGGAACTCTGCCTGCCCCAACCCAGCCATGCCCATCCCCAACCCCAGTCTCAATGATAATTTCCAATCCCCAACCCCCCTCGCAGAAAAAAAAAAAATATTACACGCATAACTGTCGTATTTTTTTTCCTTCCTTGCTGCCCTTCTTGGCTGCTGGCGCTGTCTTCGAGCCTGAAAACAAAAATTAGGCCATTAAGGCATTTACCAAATGCGCCGTGTCCTCAACTGGCCCTCACTCGAACCTGGGCTTGGTGGTTCGCTTTTTGGGCGTCTTTTTGTTGAAATTGAAATTAATGTGGCGGAAATCACAAGTTCAACACGCAAAGTTAGCGGCAAGGGTTTGCTTCAAGCATTAGCCCCATGATATATGTCGGTAATTTCTGTCATTGTGCGCTGCCTACTGATGATTGCCCCGGCAATTAGCCCAAAAGCACACACACACAACTGTAGCGAAATACATTTTGAAGATCTAGTTCAGGCTGCCAAGGAATTTGTCTTAGTTCAATTTAAATATGTGAAGGGCCTTTGCTAACTTTAAAAGTAAAATAATTTTGAACGCTTTTTTGCAAAAAGTTGAGAATGAAACAAGTTATTTGAAAAACCAAGCGTAGACATATGGCTTTCGTCCTTCAATTCCTGAGAATAGTAAACCTCGTAAATGCTGAGCTTGATGAAAATATCTTTGAAAACTTAATATTTTGTCATTTAGATACTCCTGTGAGTATTATTTAAGATACTTCTACTACTGTGCACAGCTTCAAGACGTTAGCTTTAATAATGAGAGACTACTTCGCATAGAGACAGACAGACGGGGTCGGATATGTCTCCTGTGCCTTACACATTTCATGACAGAATTATAATACCCTTTACAAGGGTACATAATAAAAAACATTGCGAATCATTATTAAGAGCCCAAAAATCATCTTAAAAATAACATTAATTTAACTATGTGACCAATAAAAAACTGAATATGAAGAAAATTGGCTTACTTATAGTAGGTGGGGAAAACGGATTTAGTTTTAGTAGAATTTTAAAGGGAATATACTTTTATTTAAAAAATTGATATGTCAAACTTTTATTTACTAAAACCAAAACTTTTGAGAAATAAATAAAACATAGTAGATTTTATGCAGCTCTACATGATAATTGCATTGAAAAATTATTTTTGAACTGAAATATACTTGGAAGCTAAAATAATGACGAGATACCATGATCAGATAATTATTTGAATTAATTTTTAATTTGTTTGAAGTTTTTTCTATCATGAATTTGGCAGCTTCACAAGTAAGTTCAAATTTAACAAATTTATATATGAAAATAAATTCACTTTAAAGCCTTTAAATGTAAAATGCACAGTTTTCAGTAAAGATTAAATAAAAGGCATTCGTAGATATGTATATTTATATATATGTAAATGTGTTCCTTAAATATGTTTTAATAAATTCTTGAAAAGCATATAATATAATTATATGCTTTTTTGCCAAGAATAGTTCGTTGGCTGCTTTGCATATTTTTTCAAATGCTTAGGGCCACGCAAACTTATTGCGCAATTTTTCATATTTTTAATGGGAAAACATTTTGCCTTGCGTCCAAGTTTTTAATTTGTTGTGCCGCTCGCCCACACAGCTGCCAGTACCATCGAGAGAGCGCCCACTCACCCACTGCCACCACTAGCCCCAAACGCATTGCATGATTTTCTTTATTTTCAGCGCTTATATAAAGTATGTATGTGTGCCGTTCTTTTGGCTCGGCTTTCATTATAAGCCATAACCATTTGGCCGTAAGGCGCAAAAGTGTCGAAAGTACAGGCAGGCGTGCTCCATTTTTGTAGGCGTGGCACATAACTTTTCCGCACCCCCACACACTTACACTCATTCACACACGCACATAGACAGCGAGGATCGTGGCAAAGAAAAATATATTTTTCAAGTTGCGAATTTTTGATGTATTAAATTCGCTTTGGTCTTGCAGACTTTTTGGCATTTAATTTTGGTGTATAAATAATAAGTGCTTGGCTAAGCAGCTGCTGGTTATGAGGTGGCAAAGTGCAAAAGTCTGCCCCGGCAACCCGCTCGCCGGCAGCGCCCTTTGACCTGCATAAATAAACAGCAAAAAGATGTGAGAGCGAAAACTGCTGACAAAACTTATAAATCCCAGATATCCTGACCTTAATGCTACGTTGAATACCAAACGATGCTGATACTGCTACCTCGCCAAGAGCTTGTGTCTGTGTGTCCGTGAGTCTGGGTGTAAAGTACTGAAAGCCAACGCCAACGCTTAAACATAAACACAAACAGCGTCAAGGCAGCTGCAAGTTGACTGGCAGCAAGAAAAAAAAACGATGTCAAAGTGCTGGCTGCAAACTTACACCCAGACCACACATACACACACACACATACACTGACGCATAGGTGCCCTGTAGGTGTCGCTTTCATGATGGCAGGTTAACTATGCGTATACGCAACCCAGCGATGGAGTGCCTGCTAAATATTTTCAAGGATAGCAAACAAACAAATAGTCGTATTTCTCAATGTTTACGTGTGTGCGCGCGTGTATGTGTGCCTGTGTGTGTGTAGGAAACCAAAAAGTTTGTTAGTGCTGTGCGTCGCTTGAGCGGTTATTGTTTGCCACTTTCAAGGGTATTGGCATTTGGTTAGCTTTTTTATATATATTTGTTTTTTTTTTGCATTTTTTTTTGTTGCAATTGAACCTTGAAATGGGATACTACAGTTACGCCCACGTAGCGTCTGCCCCTGCTTTGCATATTTTCACTATTTCTCTTTAGGGGTCGTCCAGCTACGTGACTTTGCGTTTGGTTTCGGGCAACTAGACCCAACTACAACTACAACTCTGAGCCCCGGCCATCGTCGCTATATAAATAAATTATCAATTTATGTTTTATTATACAGAATTTTTGCAAAACTTTAACCGCAAGGCTGCATCCCAATCAAGAAACTGAACAATTACGCATATAGCCATTTTTTTAAAGCTCTTGCTATTTTTCGAGACAGTCACATATTAGGAACGAGATTCATTTTGAGCAAAGATAACCTTTATTAAATTTAAATTAAATTATATTTAAAAAACAATTATAAGTATAAAATTTTATTAAATTTAAATAAAAATGTTAAATTTGAATAAACATTTTGTTCAACTTTAATAAAAGCTTTGTTAACATTTTCGCTAAATTCAAATTATAATTTTGTTAAATAAATTATTTTTAAAGTCGAGTTACAATTTTATGGAATTTTGTAATCCGTTGAATAATCTATATCTGATCATAGTTCGTATATCTCTTCTTTTGCGAATCTAAGCAATTTATTTGATTGATATGTATATATATATATATATATATATTGGAAGACAGGCACGCGTTCCGAGGTGAGTCACGCACTTTACCATGTTTTCCAAAACCTAGTTTTTCAAGAGTTGTTTGCATGATTCGTCTATTAATTTATATATGAGATTTAAGTTCATATTAAATAATCCACATTCCAAAATCTATAAATAGTCTTTAATCACAATAAGGTTTTAAATTCCAAAAGATTAAATTGAACTAAACTCATAGCAACAGTCATCCACATTTAGGTGAAAATTGTAATGCGATATGCCAAGGCACATTTGCCCGATGTGTATAACTATGTTTCAGATATAAGATATTATCCTGAGCATTAAGTTTCAATTAAATTGTACAAACTTGTACTGAAGTATATCTAATTAGTTTATAAATTTACAAAATATTTTTAAGCACAAATGATTGTGAATGGTAGGCGTGCTTATCTAGCAGTAGAGTGCAGCCATCCGCATTGCAGCTGACTTTTCCGGTCTATTTAGTTGTACATAATGTGCACACACACACACACACACACACACACACACACACACACATACACATACACATGTGTGCAGCATATGCAGCATTTGTGGTGTGTCTTGCCATACAAAATTCGCAACGCGGCTGTTTTCTACACGCCGTCATTTTTATGACATTTCCGATGAATACAAAATGCTTAATTAAATGTCGTTGCATGTATTTGTTGCTTTTGTTGTTCTAGTTGTTATTGTTGTTGTTGTAGCACAAATTGCCAAGCTTTGTCGGCTGAGGCAAGGACCTTGCTTGCCGCATCCGCAGCACAAGCTCCAGCCCTCGCCGCCGACCCCGTGCTCAGCTTGTTGGCGGCATGTGATGACACGCATAATTTATTAAATTTTCGTTTCAGTGTGTGTGTTTGTGCGTGCGTACGTGTGTGTGTGTGTGTGCGTCGGCATGTGCCGGCTGGGGTTTCCTGCTGCTGTTGCTGCTGCTGTTGCTGCTGCTGTTCCTTCTAGCTGCGTCTCTTAGTTCAGGTTTTTCGCAGCTCTAATGCTTAAATTACACATTCAAATACACGATGGCAAGCGACACACGCACAATCGCACACACACACACACACACACACACACACACACGCGCGCGTGCACATTCACCGCAGTCATGTGCGACATTTGGCTGGGGTTAGGGCATCCCTAGGGGGAGTCGGGGGGTTGGCTTTTTGCGTACGTTTTGTTTCCCACTTGCGCAAATAATGATCCCCAGACACATTCTATGCCATTTCTTTTTGCTGCTTTGTTGTTGCGTATTTACTGCAAAGATTATTTGCAATGCCTCGTTGCCTCATTGTGTGTGTGTGTGGCACATCGTGTCTGTCTCTGTGTATGGCGGTTCGGGGTGGCAGCTCATAGTGCGCTGGTCGCTTTGTCTACAACAAATCACTTTGTTGGCGAAACACTTTAATGTCAGGGATTAGGCATTAACGTGAGATTTGCCAGCGTACGTCCTCGTTCCTTTTAGTGTATGCCATTTGCATAGTACCTAACCGACGCATACACACACTCACACACACATACACACTCAGGTTAGCTGCCACATACATTTATTTCAAGTCTGTTGTGCTCGAGTTTTGGCAAGTTAACCATTCCTAGTTTTATGTTTTTGTTTGTTTCGCTGTTTATTTTTATACCCTGAACCCATTAAAAATGGGTATAAGGGTATATTGTATTTGTGCAAAATCCAAATGTATATAACAGGCAGAAGGAAGCATCTCCGACCCCATATATATTCTTGATCAGCATCAATGGCCGAGTCGATCTAGCCATGTCCGTCCGTCCGTCACCAAACTTGACATATAGCTTCTAAAATAGAATATATATATGCGTTTGATGTTGGAAAAAAAGGGTTCAGGGTATCCCCTAGTCGGGAGTTCCCGACTAGAACCTCTTACTTGTTTTATTTTGAGAGCTAAATCTGGTACTTCAGCTGCTGGCTTTCGGTAATGGTGCAATATTTAAAGCACACTACGGAAAAGTGTATTCTGAAAGCGTAATCAAGTCAGCAAGCACTCAAAAATATGTCCGCTGAATTTTTAGAGCTTCTAAAGGGCTTAAAATTCTTCTGCTGTCTCTGGCCTTTGGCAAAGGTGCATCATATTGAGTACAATGTACAATGATTTAATTTTCATTCTTTCCGTTAAAGATTTAATTTATTTAACTATTATTTTCCTTTAGCTGTACCTCAAAATAAAAGAGATATTAAAAAAATGTTTTAAAAAATCAATTTAAAGCTGTGGACATTGCTCTAAAAGCAAACAATATAACTATACCATTCCTCTCAGTGCACGTTTCCGTTTTCCCAACAATGTTTGCAAGTATAATAGTAACAAGTGTAATAGTAATAATAGTATGTGCTGCATGTTGGGTGCTTTAATCGAAGTAAATTGACTTTTCCGTTGAGTGAAAAGCATCAAAGAAAATTTTGAATTAAAATTGAATACTTAAATATTTGCGTTCGAAATGCGTTACTAAATGCAGGGAAAATAGACTCGACTCGATATGGGATTGTTTCCAAAATTAAACTCAATTTTCATGAGGGAGCTATTTAGACTACGGCAACACAATATTTTCTGTGCAGCTTCGGCTATTGGAAAATCTGCTTATGAAATTTCCAATTGCAGTGAAAACTTGAACTGCATTCTCCATGAACTGCTCCATTTTTGCTTTATGGGCGCCACAAATGTGGCAAATGTGTGCTGGCTTTGCATATTTCATGAAAAACGCAATTGTTTTGCAACAGCAGCAACAAAAACCAACAGCGATTGCCGCTTTTCACCCACCCAATTCCCACCCAGTTTTCCATGTGGCATTTGAAGTGCTTTTGGAAACTGTGCAAAACCAGCCATCAAAATCTGTGTTTTATCTTTATATTTTTTTGCTGTTACTTTTTGCAAAAATGTTTTGAGTGGGCTGCACTGTGGCAGGGATGTGGGTTGGCGGCGTGTGCCGCCCATGAACTGCAAATTGCGTACGCAAATTGCCTGCTTAAACGGCGCGTACTTCAGTAGCCCCCACCCCTTCTCCGCTCGTATTACCAACGTCTGTGTCTATTTCGCGCCTGTAAATCGTAAATCAGCGCAGATTATTGTTGCTTCTTTCAGAGATTCCCCGAAAAGCAACCCTCAAACAGCGCCCATTTGCATTTGTATCTTTTCTTTGCCGAACGCGTTTTTCAATTTGAAGCAGCTTAAAGCCATGCCGCTTGTCTTTTGCAGTCGGAGCTGTTTCTTCATAAATATGCAAATTGCATCCCCGCACAACCACCCAATCCCCCTTTCCCATCCCCTGCTGCCCTGCGACCGTCTGACAGTAGCTGCGGTTGCCGCCTTGCCTTTCGCTCTCCTGTGCTTCAATGAGCTTTGAGCCTTGCACGAAAAGAAAAAATCAAGAAAGACTAGCTATATTTTCTACACCCAAAATTAAATACACTGCCAAACTGCTGGTAAATATAGTAGTCCGATTTTAAACCGATTAGCAGATATGTTAAGGAAATAGTGAAACTTATAATTGCTGAGCTAAGTGGAGAAACTTAAGATCGATTCATACCATAGAACTGAATAATATAATTAGCTGATGTTGATCAGATTTTTCTTTAAAAATAGGAAAGTTGTTATTTCAATTAATTTCTGACGGATAGCAAGTACATGATATAGTGGATCGATCCGCCCTATTTTAGACCATTAAAGTTTTATGAAGCTAGGCGCTTACTAGAGGGACATGATAACTGGATATTAATCAAGAATGTAGATGTACTCTATGTGCTCGGCGCTGTGTCCTCAAATTTTGTGACAAAAATATAATACCCTCTACAAGAGTATACAAATATTTGATTATATGCTACCTAACGTCTTGCTGTACACTTGCTCAACTAGCTGTCGCGCCCCCTTTGCGCCGCCCCTGCCTGTTGAAAGAGGGTAGCAGCTAACGATTTTGATTGTTATGTACATATAACTCGATGCTCTCGGATTTCAGGAGCCGGTGCCCCAACCCGAACCGTAAACAATGGAGCTCAAGTGTGGCGACCCCAGCTAGAGACTGTTGCTTGGCTTTGTGTTTGCCCTCCACCTTAAGTGCTGCGTGTGTGCGTGTGTGTATCTGCCGCCGCAATACTCATACGCCGCGTTGCGGTCGCTTATGCTGCAGCTTAAGAACCACTTGGCCAACGCCCGGGCATGCTTAATTGAGCTCAGCTGCAAGGTGGTGTATGTGTGTTAGGGTGGGTGTGTGTGCGTTATCTGGCGGCACTTTTGCCGCCATCTAATTAGACATTGTGACTGCCTTAATTGGCTCAAGCGCTCGGACTTTATAACTTTTCGAGGATTCTGCCCTGCCCCATCAGATAAAACACAAATTATTATTGCTCAATCAGCTGCTTGTATATATATTATCTTTTATATATGCTTGCCATATTTCTTGTTATTTCTTTGTCATACATAAATAAAATGCCCAGAGGATTTTCATCATTTTATTTTCATATTTGGACGTTGTTTTTTTTTTTTTTTTGTTTGATCCAAAGCTGCTTTTCGTTCTTCATTTGTTTGTGTGCGCATGAATTTTATATGGCCTCGCACAAACAATGCCAAAATCAATAAAATTAAATTGAAAATCATAAACTGCCAGACAACCAGACTGAGTCACAGCAAAAACAGCAATAACAATAATAACAACAATAACTAATGCGCCTCGTTTGTTTCAGTGCAGCAGCTGCAAAAAAGTTTTTTAAAAGATATTTTTGCCGCATCCGAACTATGCAGACTTTACGCATGGGTCAGTTAAGATAATAGTTTTGAAGTCTATTTAAATTTATAAATAGTAGCTGCAGAACAGTTATCTGCGGCAAAAGTATTTAATTTAACTAATATAAAAGCATATTTTAACTATCGGCTATAATTTGTTTAATTGAAATAACTATCGATAATGACAGAAACAATCGATTTTGACAGCCGGCAAAAGTGCAATTTTGTGCTAAATTAATTGCATTCGAATTTTGAATTTAATTGAAATTTTGCAAAAGATTAACCTGAATTAGTTTCTGAATTGAATTGAAACTTAATTTGACTCAATAATATTTTACCTTATTCGCTATAAATCGGAACTGGTTCGCATCCGGAATTCCAATTAGCTTAAAATAATCAACTGAATTAACTTTTGAGTAAAATGCTGAGAATATATTTGAACCAAGGGTTGAACCAAAGATAGATAGTTCGGACGAAAGGATTGACATAACATAGAAGACACTTTAAACCCAAAAGGAAACCTGATTTAAACCGTTAACCAAATCACTAGCAGGTTATTTTTATATTTGAGTTGCAGCCTTAATTTTTTAATTTAAATTAATTTCGCAAAAAGGTTAAACAGAATTAGTTTATAAATAAAATTGAAATTAAACTTCAATTTGACTATAGTTTATTTTACTTTTATTCCTTGTAAAAGGGCTGAGCCCAAGGCATCATACCGTTGAACTGAAAAAGTTCGCATTCGGTATTCTAATTTGCTTTTTAGAATGAAACGAACCATTATAGTAAAATTTTAAAAAATATATAAGAAATAAAAGGTTTTGACCAAAGACACGGAGCTAGTTCGAACCCATGGATTGAATTAAGGACAGAGAGCTGGTTCAAATCCAACGTTTGGTTCAAAGGAAGGGATCTGGCTTAAATCCAAGAGAGAAAGCTGGTTCGAAACTTTTGAGTTGCAGCCTTTATTGCAAGCCTACCTAATGGGATAACTCCAATGTTGATAACTTTAAAATAGCTCGTTGAGCATAAATAATATTTTGTTATTTTGGTTCTGCTACAATTTGTTTAAGCTCGATGCCCTTTATGCTTGTGGATTGACACTCGTAATTCACTATCGAGTCGTACGACTTTATAATTCAATTATTGCCAAGCTAGGGCTGCACAAAAGCTTTCAATGGCTAACACAGCTGCTGGTTTCCCTTTTGTTGCTGTTTCTAAAATTCACCAAGTTTATTATGCTTTTGTTTTGTGCACCTGCCCGTGTGAGTGTGTGTGTATTGTGTGCGGGTGTGTGTGTATGTTTGGCATTTATAGAGCTTTAATTAATCAAATTGCGCACTTGATTGCCTGTGGCCTTTTGATTTTGATAAATAAATTTGATTATTGTATTTCATATCTTGGGCTGTGAATTATTTGATAATATTATTTTAAATGGCACACACGAGTTACTTGAAATAAGTAGCAACGTTGATTCAATAAATATATTTGGTTTCCATTTAAGCAACTTGCCTTTGGTTATATCAAAGTTTATTTTTATTTCTACTCAATCTTAAGTGGCTGATTTCTAGCTCTTCTATTTAATGTAAATAACTTTTTTTGAGCAAAACGTCGCTCTAATATGTGATACTCATGAATTCGCGGGAGGTCTTCAGATTTTCAAGTAAGTGTACTGTAGGATGGAACGTGCTCGACTAGAGGATGCCATGTATCTAGCTTCCATTTGAAAAAAGAAACAGACACAGACAGATACAGACACAGACACAACAATAAAAAATGCATTCTTTTCTGTTCATTGTAATTTCGTTACGAATTTGTTTTAGATGGAATTTCAAATTTGCAGTAAAATCAATTATAAATTCAATTCATTGTTCATTTAAAATGTACAAATATATAATAAGCCAAGATTAGAACAAATTCAACAAAATTTGAAGATCGTAGAAAACCAAGCTCACGCAACAAAGGAAAGGAACTGGGTCGATTTGCGAAATGAATCAACTTTTCGGGTCAACCCTTTTATTTTTGTGTTGGTGCCTTGGCGCTTTTTTTTCAAAAGTATATAACTATTTATAAACTTTATGATTTTAATAAATATGCACCGATATCTATCGATTTTAGGTAAATGAAAATTGAATATATTATGATCTGCGTTTTGTTAACGAGAATCCCCCTTAAAAATGTTATTTGTCCTGATATTTAGTTCACTTTCTTTTGTCTGTCACAAGGGGTAGACAAATTAAAATACAACATAACTTAAGAAAAAGTAAAAACCATTTGTGCACTGTCAAAGACAAATATGAAAACAAAATTTTAAATAAAAATCACTTGACAACTTTTCTAATTTAAGCATAAAGTTTGGAGCGCATTTTAATTATATTTTGTTTTCTTTGTGAAAAAAATTCTTCTGGGCAGTGCAAACACCTACCCACCTACTAAAAAGAACAGAAAATTATGTTGCAATTAAAGCACAAAAAAAAGGCAAAGCAGCGTCAACCCTCGCAGCAAGAGCAGCAGAGGCTACGACAGCGGCAGCAAAATGTGCATGAATTAGCGCGATTTACATGAAAATTTCATAAATATGTAAGCGACGTGGACAGGTCCCGAGAGTGGGAGGTGGCCGGGTGGTTTGTGAGAGATGCGTTGGGGGGCTCGCTCGTGCCACGAATTCAAGGTACGAGTAATCAAAGCAAAAATTACCTAATTAACATAATCCGCAGTGGCCAAATGAGCCGACGTTACTGCTGCTTCTTGTTGTTGCAGGAGGCGTAGCCAGTGGCTAGTGGCAGCAGCAGCAGTGGCAGTCGCAGTCGCAGTCGCTCAGCGAGCCGCGCTCAGCGCGCGTCTGTTCCTGTGGCCCCTGATTAGCGTTTGCTTTGGGGCAAGTGAACGCGTCCCTCACGTCTAAGCGGCTTTGCGCGCGGCGTCTGTAAATCCTTGATGATAAGTTGTCCTGTTGCAGCAGGTCCTGTCCAGCTCAAAGCTGAGGCTGTGCTCGGCGTGGACGCGTCGCGAGAGCAGTCGCTGATTAATATGCAGACGTTTAAATTTCGTTTTTCGTTTTGATTTGGTCTCCTTTTTATTTTTGTTTGTTTTTTCTTTTTCTTGTTTCTTTTCCTTTTTATTTATTTTTGGTTTGTTTTGTTTATTTGTCTCAGTTTGCTTTAAATGTTAAACACTAAAATTAAATGCAGGTTGCAGTTACTCTGAATGCCAAAATTAGGAGGCAGCACAGTTTTAATGTGCTTTTTAAATATTCATTTTAAATATTTTAGATTTTAATTTTTATTAAATAAGTGAATACGGTAAATAAACCTGCTAATCATCTTCCTTTTTAAATTTAATAAATAATTTATCTTCCTTTTTTCTAATATGAAAATTATATAAACAAATATAAGTAAGTCTAAAGTATTAAATGTTACATTTTCTTTATACGCTGTTGTTTAGTTGCTTGTGTTCCGGTGTGTGTGTGTGTGTGTGTGTGTGTGTGTGTGTATATAACATGCAGCGGAAATGAGCTGGTTTTTTACACACACAAGCAAACTCTAAGAAAAACTTGGCTAAATATATGAGTCTTTTGCCAGCAGCTCTAAAAAGATGGGAAGAACTAAAACTAGCAGCGCACAAAAGTATGCTACATAAATTTATGAATGACTAAACGAAAATAGTGCCAGCTGAGTTCACAGCAGCGTGTCAGGCCTTCAGCTGCTGGCACATCCTGCGCTGCCAGGCAATAACAACAAAAGTCACAGCTTCCTTGACGCCCTGATGTCTGCCACAAAAAAGTTTGACGTTTGCTGCTTGCCACACGCAACAACAACAACAAAAAATAGAAGCGACAGGCATAAGCATCATAACAAAACACTCGCACGCACACACATGCACACACACCCTCACTAGACACAGCATTAAACATGTAGTTCAGGCTTTGGGCCAAAATTTACTTTGAGTTAAATTTACATTTTCTTTGTTTTTATTTATTATTTATTTTACTTTTTGTTTTTGGCAACTCGTAGGCTTTTGGCCTCACATTTGTTTAGTCACTTTTTGATTGGAGTACGCACTGCACGAGTGTCCTTGCGTTCATACATCCAGCACTAGACTGAGCTTAGCATGCAGCCAGGACGTGCCTTTTTAAGCAGCCGAGTGCTGCGAATCGGAATTTCTTTTCGAATTTCGAATTTAAGCCAGCGCCTGCGCTGCAATTGTGTCAATGAGCGGTCGCTCTCGCACGCTCTCGTCTTATGCGTTTCTCTCTGGTTATCGGCTTTGCTGCTTTTGTTGTTTCTCTTTTTCTCTCGCTGACTGGGTTTTGTTATTATTTTGCTTATCGTTGCTGTCGTCGTTGTCATCACCTGTTTGCATTTGCGAAGTCCTTGAAACTGAATGCTTGCACCCGCACACATGTGGTGGGCCATGATTATGTCCTGTTGCTTAAGTAGCGGCTCAGCTACGTTTGCTTTGCGTAGACAATCATGCCAACTTAGGCAGCATCACATGCCCCCTGCAGCTGCCACTACACAGTGCAGCCAACTGGCGTTGACTTTGCGCCTGTTGTTGCCACAGATGCAGTTGCTAACCTGTGGCAGACAAACCACATTATGTAATAATGTTTCGCTTGACTCTGCTGTTTGTTTGTCCTGCAAGTGGGGGGACTATGGCTGGTGTGAGCACTGGGTTGGACATTCTCAACGCTGCGTGTTAAACTTGAAATTAATTGCTGCCGAAAAATGGTTATTACTAAAGGTGTGGGTGGATGGCTGTCTGCTGCAGACCACAAACCCAACAAGGAGCACGTTTGCCACCGCATGCAGCAGCAGCAGCAGCAACACCCGAAAACATCAGCAGCAGAGAGAAAATACACTCGGAGAAAACCCCAATTTAGTCTCGATCTCTGAAGCTCTGAACTTTATTTAAGAACGTTCTGAGAATGCAAATTATTGTAAAATGTTTCTTGTGCTTAATAATTCTTAGGAAATTTGTATCTAAATAATTGTTATATTTCCATTTCAAACGTTTTACGATAGTTTTGAGAATACAAAATTCTTGTTATAAGTTTCTTGGGCTTAATAATTCGAAGGAAATTTTTTTTTGAATAATTGTTGTATTTCTGTTTCAAACGCATTACGCTTTATTTCGATAATGCAAATTCTTTTAATAAGTTTCTTGTGCTTAAAAAATTTAATTTTTGAATTAAAAATACTTGATAACAGTTGGTTTGTTTTCCATGTATTACAATGAACAAATTGTAGTCCTAGAAGTTGCGCTGTCCCATTCCGAACGTTTTGTGCCTATTTTAAGAATGAAATTTCTTGTTATTTACATTTTGTACTTAATTCTAGGCTTTGCTTATTATTATTTCAATTGAAACCTAGTTCTATTTATGTTTCACTAAAGAATTCCTAAAATTAAAATATTCTATACATATAGCTATAAGTAGCTCCGAATTCTATGCCGTACAAGTTAGAGCTTAGTACTTTTTTCTTTGAGTGTGCCTTGTTAAACAAGGTCAGGCAGGTGTTTGTGTGCGTTGTGTGTGTGTATGTGTATGCACAAAAGTCATTAAGTGAGGCCAGCAAGTGCAGGGCACATACAAAAGCTAAGCAACAACAACATCAACATCAAAATTGACGCCGTAACGAGGTTCATGTTTAATGGCCTTGTTGTTCGCCTGGTTCCCGTTGCCAGGGTGTCGGGTCTGCTGTTTGGCCTGTCCGGCAACAAAAGCTGTGCCAAAAAAGGACATGCACTAATATCGCTACATTCCCGCTGTCTTTGTAGTCCTTTAGTCCTGTAGTCCTGTAGTCCCGTAGTCGTGTAGTCCTTTAGACATGCACGTTGTCACAGTATCTCACACTTATTCTCTTGCAGTGCGTCCGTTTGTGCGCTGCAGCTTGAACCTGACACAGAAAATTGTATTTTAATGATGGGGCACAGCAATGCTGCAGCAGTAGCCGCGGCACACCCAACTCAAACCCCACCCCCTTTCCCCTTCCCCGCCCTGCACTGTGACCTGCACATTCAAGATGTTAATAAAGCGACACACGCTGCAGGTTGCGTTTGGCTGTTGGCTGTTGCCTGCCGCACAATGCAACTGCATAATGAAGTTGTAACTTGTACTTGCAACAGAGGGCCATTTTTTGGGGTTTGTTGCCATTTTGTGGCACAGCTTCAGGTGGAGCAGCAGCCGCAGTGGCAACGGTACCTGAAACAGTGGTCGGCTGCTTTCAGTTGGCATTCGCGTCAGTTGGCATGCAAATTGTTCTGTTGCATTGTCGCACTGTTTAGATCTGTCTCTCTCTCTCTCTCTCTCACTCGCTCTCTGTCTCTCTCTACTTCTGTCTCTTCCCCACTCTTTCTTGCTCTATATCCCATTGAAAATCCCTTTGACCTACCCCTATTCCATATTCTGTAAAGTGTGCTCTTGACTGGCATTGCTTTTTATACCTCATACCCAAAAGGCAAAAGGGGTGAGGAGTATATGTGCATTTCCGGGCAAAATGTCACCATTATTACCATGTAAAAAAGGGTTTTCTTCTTTTGTCTGCAGTCCTCGCTAGTTGATTAGTCGTAAGTAGCTTGGTGATTTGGGCAACTGGACAAGGAGGGTGCTGGTTCTAATCTAGTTTAGTGATGCCAGCTTATACCTAAAATGAAAACTCGATTGTTTCATCATAGGCTTTGTGTTTATTTTATGTTCATATTACAATTATATGAAACAGAATTATTTTATATTAATCCTTAGAAAAAGCAAATACCAAAACAGTTGTCATTATTTTCAGCACTTCACCTGCTGTGTACTGGGTATTTAGCAGTCGAGTGCTGCTTATTCAAAATTCACGTTTGCTTGTTAGCAAGTGACTGTGTGTTTTTGTGTAGGTGTGTCTGTGTTTGCTGGTTGTGTCTATGTATATATATGTGCGGGTGGAGTGTATTTGAAGTGCACTTGTTTGTGCATTGCTGCAGTCGTAATTATTGTTAATGGCCATTTGGCAAGCGCTTGTTGTTCTGTCTTAAATCAGTACAAATTCATTTGAGGTGGAGCCGAGCCACTCAGGCGATGATTCACAATTGAAGTAATTCGTTCAGTGAGCACCCTGTATATAAGTGGGCGCACTCACAATTAACGCTGACTTTCTTAATGCTCTGTGAAATGTTATTGGGGTTTGTTCTGCTTTAAAAGATGCAGTTGGAAACTAAACTTAATCTGTTTTCTATTTCTGCCCGGATGCCCTGTAGTAAAGAGTTACAATGTGCCATATATTATTCTCGCTAAAATTATCTTCTATATACACTAATTAACACTAAAATAAATAACTGGCTGATTGATTGGTCTTTTATTTATAACAAATACTCGACACAGCAATTGTTGAGCTACGTAAATAATAAATTAAGTATTTGAATTACAATAAAGTAAATAATTTTATAGTATTTAGAATTGAAGTAGAATAGTGATGTCACATTATCAATGCCTTGCATTCACAGGAGTACGGTCTCTTTGGCAACAGGTACCATGTATATTAAAGATTATGTAAAGCATTAGTTTTTAGAAGGGTCAGTCTGTCAAGAGCGTTTAACAACATAAGAATAGCGAGCCTAAGGATTACAAATACTTAATTCAATAAATATCCTAAAAAAACTGAACCATTCTCTCACAGTATATATGGACGAGCTATTTAAAAGCAACCTTGTATTCAACATTTTAATTACAACATCATTTATTTGCACTTCTTGACAATATTGTAGCCTACATTTATTAGGAATTATATCAGAAGAATGAGATTTTCGAACTATTGTATTAATGTTACCTTGTAGACTGACTGCAAGCCTAACAAACGTAGAGGTTTAGTTAACCGTAGTCTTAGGGATGGTTTGAGATCATAGTTTAGCTTTTAACTAATTAAATGAATATATATAAACATTTTTATTTATTGAAATCAGTGTACTTAGACTTCAGATTAAAACCTATTTTATTATAAAGATCATGCATGTAACATGTAACATACATGCATACACACATGTTATATACGCATGCAGAACTTTTGAATACCCTATCTGATATCTCATATCGGTACAGGGCATAGGATACAGAAGCTTTGTAAAAAAATTAATTTAATTCTGTTTTTTTTTTTTTTCAGTTGATGCCACGGACGAGCCAAATGGCGATGAGAATGAGAATGAGGGCAACGCTAGCGATGAGGAAATAGAAAACGAGGAGTTCGGCGAGCCAGGCAAGTGTTGAGAAACTGTGTGAATATTGAAAAATTAAATGGTGAATGTTTTCGCAACTAATGGCATTTGTCTGTCATGCGCCTCACCGTTCTTTCCTCCTTCTAATGCAGATAATGGACTCACAGAGAAAACGTTCAAATTCGAGGATTTTGCTCGCAGGTAAATTAGCTTCAGCCACAAATGTCCCCAAAATCCCTGTACCTACGCCAAGTTCCCATTTAAATCTCAGCCGCCGGCTATTTGCAATGTTTTTTCCTTTTATATTTTTTGGTATTTTTCTGGCCACATTTTATTGCTGTTATTTGAAAAGTTCCAAGCCCTGTGCATTGATGGTCGTGTTGAAAATTGTAATTGTAATTTTAATTGAAAGGCACAAACCAAGCGCCAACACGCAGCTCGTGGCTACTAATTAAGGATTAGCGTCAGAAATTACTTGTGCTCAAAGTTTTATGGACGCCAAAAACTTGATGCCACGTTCACAGCTGCACGATTGTTGGAAGGGGGGAGGGTGTACTTTCTAAATGGCCACAACGACAACAATTATATTATTAAATGGCATTAAGTTTGCGTTTGCGACTTGTATTTAAATTGTGCCGCTATTTTGTTTGGCTGTTTCGCAAATGTTTCTCAAAGTTTTTGCTGTAGATAAATGCTTCAATCATAATTGGCTAAATTTTCAAATTTTGCATAATTTAATTGGAATTGAAATCTACTTTGACTATGTCCCTGTTTTACATCTCTACATCTGTCGTCATGATTGACTGACTGACTATGACGGCGCATGGAATGCGTTACTGTGGAAAAGAGTTTACAATCCGATCGATCATTAAGCTCTTTTTTC
Organism: Drosophila novamexicana; assembly: GCF_003285875.2. Taxonomy (NCBI): domain Eukaryota; kingdom Metazoa; phylum Arthropoda; class Insecta; order Diptera; family Drosophilidae; genus Drosophila; species Drosophila novamexicana. The sequence continues at coordinate 1,602,604 of NW_020824808.1, read as the reverse complement.
AAAGATCTTTGTAAAAATTCATTTGAAAAGTGTTTCGCACTTGATTTCTGACGCGAGGCTCAAGGGATAGATTTAAATTTGCCATGTCCCTCGAGAATGTGGTGTCTAAAATGTGAAGCGAAAACTTGGTTGCTTATACGTAAATTTTCCTTATTCCCTCCACTCAGATTGCTGCATCCGAAAATTGTGCGCGCCTGCACTTTGGTCCTGACCGACTGGACGCAGATACCAACGCGGGCCCTTAAAGCTGCTGTCACCATACTGCATCGCATCGCCTATGGCTGCTCCTGTCCTGGCATGCTCTACCAGGTGAGTGTTTTGCTGGCCTCTTAATGCGACAGCCAAATGATTTTGGCCGACTGTTTAGCTGGGTGTTGCCGTCTGCCGCCTTCCGTCTGCTGCTTTAATTCTGTTTTCGCCGGGACCTGTGTCCGGGCGCACATAAATCAAAGTCAAATGCAAAAAAGCGAGCTGCGGCTCAGCAGCCATGACTTCTGACTCCAGCATTCAGACTCCGGGCTCCAGTTGCCCGTTCTTTAGTCTGCAGTCGCCTAACGTTGAGGCGCCCATTTTTTCGCTGGTTTCATTTTTATGGTAATTTGTACAAATTAAGCGAACCTTTTTTCTATTTGTGCCAGCCACAAACGATATTTACTGCGCCTTCTTTATAAATTTTTCAACGAGTTGCCACAACAGCAGCTCCTCCCTCTCTTACCATCTCTCTCTCTCTCTTTCCTTTCTCTGCACCCCTCACTTAGTTGTTTGTCCCATTTTTGAAGCCCTTCTGCTGTCAGCTGGAATTTGAACTTTTTAAGCCTTTTACGCGCTGCCTTGAGCCGCAGCATTGCTTCGGTTTTACTTTTTAGCTACTGCTGCGAACTGTGAGAACTGCGGGGAAATTAAACGTTCAAATATGCCTGTTTGTGCTACTTGCGCAACATAGGGTATATGGAGCAACTTGGTTTATAAGTGCGACTTGCCAAACTGAGGCCAAGCTCTCAAAAATGCTTAGAAAACTGTACAAAATGCTGTGTCATATATTCATTAATAGAATAATTGTGTTTCAAAGAAATTGAATAACCAGAAGAAAAAATTATAGATACCAACGGAAATTATCCTATGAAATACCCCATACATACTTAGTCATTGTAGGCTATGAAATTCAAAATTGCATCCTTAAGAAATTATATACACAGCGAAACGGACACTTCTGTTAAGCAGATCTACGTCTTTAGCGGCCAAAATTTATCCGACCTGCGCTCTCCTTTTTATGCAGATACTCCTGTTCTAATCAGTAGATAACTTTTTCAAGACTTCTAACGGGTTTTTCCATTTTCCTGGCACCAATTTGTTCTGCCATTTAATATAAATCACGGTATAAAAACCCGTAGACCCGTAGGGTAAAAAGGAAATTGAATATAATCGAACTAACTGGTCTATGTGATGTTTTATTTATATTCTTGTGAATATTCTGATTGGTATGAGTGTTTTAGAAATTTTATATGTAAGTCTGGTTGGGATATTCCAACGACCAACCTTTTATTCGAATCCTAATTACACTTCGTTACTTAGGATATGTGTTTGTTGTCTGTTCTTTATTTAATTTGAATTATGTTGAAAAATTAATGTCATATATAGATGATTATTTTTCAACTTTGGAAAATGCATCCATCTGACGAAAATTGCTCGAAAAACTAATGAAATTTAAATGAAAATCTGGACAAAATCTGCCAGCATAGCAAATCTCATAGCATATCTTTCAATTTTCAGTTCCTTAGTTTATATATACAATCTGTGTTGTATAGAGTTACTGAAAGCGAATTATATAGTATATTATATTCGAGTCTCATATAGCAGTCATTCAAAGTTCTTATAGAGTATTTTGTTATTCGTTTACGCGCAAACTTTTACTTTTTTGTTAAATATATGCATATATTTTATGCGGCTCTTTTGTGCGCGTTTCCTGCTGCTTTTCACGGCTGGCAATTAAACTTTTCTTTGAGCAGAGTTCATAAATCACATTCAACGCCAGGCGGCGGCATCGCGGGTCCAGAGGCACCAGGCTGGCATCATATTATATTACTGAGGGCAGCTTAAGCTGTATTTTGTAAGCTATGTGCGCCCTATACAATGGCTGATCACTAAAGTAACCAACAAATGGCGCATTATCTAGACGAAATAGCGCCAGACATATGAGTCGAGAGGCAGGACAGGGCAGGGACAGCACGTCAGCCCTTGGCCCAGACAGCTGCATATCGTTTGCCATCTAAGCCGGCTCAGTGTCTGCTGTCTGTTGCACTGGGAGACATGTCCAGTGTCCGTCAAGGAAGATTCCGAGTGGGCCGGGATGGAGGGTGTCGGCAAAGCAAAACAAAAGTAGCATCATATGCAAAGTCAAAACCACTAATGGGTCTGCGCAATCATAGGATAAATTAAATTTCAAATACGGACGACAGCAACAAGGGGCGAACGGTACACAAAACAGAACACACAGGACCTCAATTGGGGTTGGGGGTTGAGCATTTATAAAGTTTTGCCGACTGCAAATGATATCTTGCTTTGGCAGCAGCCGCAGGCACCGAACCACAGGCGGCAACCACAGGATGGCAGTCGATGGCTCCCGTCATCCACTCTCCAACAAAAAACCCAACCCGTGCTCAACTTGTGGCCAGCTGTTGGCTGTGTCTTTGTCGGCACTTTTCATTTGAATATGAAGTGGCATTGTCCTCTAGACATTCTTCCCATTCCCTTCACAGGCCAAGCTGTTTCGTATCTTTCAACAAGTCTTCAGCGTGGAACGTGACGCCCATCAGGAGGAACTGCGCCGCCTGGGCATCTATGTGGTGCGCAAATTTGTCGAAGTGGCACCAACTAATCCAAAAATCTATGCAGAGTTATTATTTTACAAGGGCATACGAGAGGCCAACGAGCTGGAGACGGGCTATTGTGATGCCTATGAAGCGTGAGTACCACCAGGGACGAGTCTGTGTGCTTGCGGTGTGGGGGTCACATTGGGGTTAAAGGCCCATCAGCACAATGGGCGCATGATTGACTGAGCCCTTGGCTGACGCTGTCTGCGCCTGTCGTTTAGCTGCTGCGACTAGTTTCGTTTGGCAGTTGATAAATGATGCTGGCCATCGTCCAGCTTGAAGAACTTGTTCTGTAGCCCTCTCTCGTATTCATTTCGCTTTGCAGCGGCACCAAGGGCGCCTGGAGCGAGGAGCAGGAGCTGGAGTTGCGTTTCCTATTCGAGGAGAATCAACGGAATCCCGAAACCGATAAGGGTAACTATGACAAATGCACGACAACGGGCTCTAACTGCCCCTGCCTGTAAATTAAAACCCAATTTACGCTAAATGAATGAAAGCAATCGGAGCCTGACAACCAGAAAAAAGAAAACACCCGAATAGAAAACCAGTTAGCATTGTAAACTTTGGACTGCCGAAGTTCAAATACCCTAGCAGACAGCTAGCAACAATATGTGACTATGACTAAAGCTGCATCATACAGTAGTCTGATAATGTGTATATTTTGTAGGATATCTTAGAAAATCAAAACAAATACTTCAAACTGGAAAGTTTAACCGATTGATCCTTTGAAAGCCAAATCATAAGGTAACGAATGTTAATAGGGATTTATTTCTTTTTTTTTAGCCATAATCAAGCTCAAGGAATTTCAAAGTGAAAAAGTATTCAATGTAAACAAATTGGTGAAAGATCTATCGTTTTCTATATGATATTTTTCAAAGATAGTTTGAAATGTCAAAAACTGATTTATTCGGTTGATTTTCTTTCTCTAATCTTTTCTTTAGGAGCTATAAATATAGTAGTCCGATTTTTAAAAAATTTGATGAATAACTATATCCTATAAAACTAAAAGGTTTCGTGGAAAAAACCGTTTTCGACCAATTGTTCTCAAATAAGATATAAATATGTACATATATAGTCACTCGATTGTTAATACTGACTAAAAATGTATATAAATATATTAGAGGATTGCCAAAGAGTTACACATGACAACATTTTTTTGAAGGGTATAAAAGTAGAAAACAATACACAATACAAAAAGCAACAGCTGTAATCAAATCGTGTGTATGTGTGTGTGTGGTGTGTGTCGTTTGTGTGCGTGTGTTTTTGTGCTCTTTCAGATGTGATTGATTGGATTCTGGACAATTTGGTTGACAAGACACGCACACGACGCGGCATTCTAAAAAAACTCAAGGAAATGGAGCTGGTCTTCAAGGCGCCCACAAAGCGCTCCACCAAAGCGGCTCTGGGCGGCAAGAACTTGTGGCAGCCGGAGGAGGATGAGCAGCTGAGCAGCTTATACGATGAGCATCGCTTTGTGCCAGGTGCGTTGGCTGAGTCCAGCTGCTAATTGGAACTGAATTTTGATGTCCTTATAGATTGCTTGGAACGCATTGTGGCGGCGTTCGAGGAACGTCGCAACAAACAGCAGATCATCAAGCGAATGCTGCAGCTGCATCTTATCGCAGACAAGTCGGAGATTCTGCCCGCCAAGGCGAGCAAGGGCAGGCGTAAGCCCACCAAGAAGCAACAGGGCAGCGATAGCGATGAGCGGGAGGAGCAGGAGGATTACATGGAGGAGCCAACATTTGGAGAGCCTCTGCCCAAGCAAGCATTGGCCAAATCAAAGCCACGCCAGCGAGTACGCACGCCCCTCGATGTAGGCACGGTGCGTGCCCTTATCTCTCAGGTGGATACCGAAAAGTATGCAGAGGCGCTGGATTGGCTAAGGGAATGCCTGGAGGATGCCAGCGAGGATACGGAAGAGGCGGCCGAGGACGATGATGATGGTGTGCCGCTGCTGCCGCTACTCGATATACAAAAAGATGCTATGGAGCTGGCTGATTTTCAGAAGGTGCTGCTGGCGCTAGGCATGCAACCGCCCGTGGCGGGCATGGAGAATTATTGGCGCATACCAAGTTATCTCAATGCGGCAGATCTAAAGCTGCGCGCTAAAATTGTAGTCGGTGCTGAGCTGGAACAAGACAATGACAGCGACGAGGAGCTTCTTCCTGGTGGAGACAATGATGAGGAGAACGATGAGGAGGACTATCTAGACAAGAACAGCAGGCGTCAGCAACAGGCCGCCGCACAGAATATAACGGAACAGCAGCAGCGCAAGCTGGACAGCCTGATGTACAGCAAGAGCGACGATGATGCGGAGCAGCGCGAGCCGCCAGCGAAGGCCAAGGGAAAGAGACAACGCAAGGCCAAAGCCAAGCAGCAACAAAAGGACTCGGCGGATGAGCAGGAAGTCAATGAAATAGCGCGCAAATTGGCACGCAAAAAACGAAAGCCTGATGTGTCCAGCGAGGAGTCCGAGCCAGAGCAGGAGCAGCAGCAGAAGCATCCTGGCAAGCCCAACACGGATGATTTATTTGAACAATTGAAAGCTAAGCGTGCCACTAAAATCAAATTGAAGGATATGGTTTTGAATGAGTCAACCAAGGCGACAACAGAAGAGGAGCAGGAGCAGGACGATGATGCACTCAACTTCAACTCAGAGGGCTATAAGGCGCGGTTGCTCGAGCTCGAGGAGGAGGAGGCGGCGGAGAAGGAACAGCAGCACGAGGAGGAGCAGGACCAGGAGAAGGAGCGTGGGCTGCCAGTAAAGACGGAGCACAACAAAGAGAATGCCACATTGCAGGCGAATAACACAATCAAGACACCCGTCTCCGCCAACTCCTCTTCCGGGGCCCTGCAGCGCACACGTCGCGCTAATGTAATTGACTCGGATAGCGACAACGATGATGCTGGCGCCAAGCCCGCTTACAAGGCAAACAAACGCCCACGCAGCGACAATGATGAGCAGGATGGCCAACAACGGGATGAGCCCGATACGGACGAGGATATCAATTTTCTGGCTCGCAAAAAGCCAGCCAGCACCGAGCCGGCCAAACGACGGCGTCTGGCTGTCATCGAGGACGACGACGATGATGATGATTTCTAGTATTTAATTTAGTTAGAACTTTGATTTTCCTATTGAATAAATGTCACATTGCAGTTTGTATAATGCTGAGAATTAATTGAAATTCTTTTCCCATTATCGATACAAACTTAATTTTGGGCTGCGAATGGCGATAGCTGATGAAATGCATCGAACGATATATTGTTGCACAGCTCGATTGGCATATTGTGATAATGCAATTTATATATGAATGTTAGAAACGAAGGAACTTGCATGGAAGCCAATTGATAATCTTTTTATTTTCTAAAAATTCCAAAGTTTTCATTTTTATTTTAAGATTAACTCGGGCAACAAAGTTCGGTCTTACAGAAAAATACCTTTTTGGATTCTGTTAAAACTGCGAAACAGTCTGGTATACAACATGCTTGATATAGCTATCCGTAAATTCTCCCAGACATTTGAATTATAATATTTTAGAAAGATTCTAAGTGACTATAATTCGAATAAAGTCCAGATAAACCGGCAAGTGAATGGACGTGGCGAAATCGATTCATCTTGTCGTCCTGCTCAGGAATGAACAGTAAAGGCTTGCATAATGGACAACTCCCATAGCCAGACATTTTCGTAAGCTTCACAAAATCTTTTCCGTACAAAGTGAATTTCCCGATAAAAAGCGCCACGACAGTGGGCGTCCGGTTGTGGAAGCTTTCACTGTATAAAATTTGTGGTGTCGGATGTTTTTCGTTCTGCCTGTTGCATAATCATAACCCATTTTCCCAGTCTTCTCAAATCTTAAATGCTCCTTAAAGTCAGAAATAGAAACTGAACACATGCATAAAATAAATTAATTCATACTCTCCAGCCCTGCTATAGCCTGCACACTTTTGGAGATGCCCAATGGCGCGCTTGGCAGCAGATTATGCTCAACTGCTGTAGATGCACACCTGTCCTGGGCTCAGTCACAAGCAGGCTACAAAAGTCAGTCAACAGCCTGCGGTTCAAGCTGTCTGTCAGCTAAATGGTATGTGACATTTGGCCCCACAGCCGCTCACTCGTTCACCTACACTTGCTCTCTCTATCTTTTGGACTGTCGTATTGTTAGCTAGCCTGCAATTTGTAGTGGTCCATTATACAATGGAGCCATATGCATGGCATTCAGCAGAATCTTTTATGTGAGTGCGTATGTGTATCGGCTAATTTGGTGGCTATTGTTGATGCAACTGGCATTGTTGTTGGTGTTGTTGCTGTTGTACCGTTGCCAGAGCGCAGTTGCATTGCATTGCATCCATTACTGGACATGTCCAAGTCGCTTTTGCCTAGGCACGGCCACAGCATTCGAAAATTTGTTGTCTACCCCTTCATACCAGTCAGTGCATAGTCTAGCAGATGCACTGAGCGACAACATTGTTAGGGGTCGGATGGCGGCGAGAGGCATGGCAAATCGCACTTAGTCGCATGGCATTGCAGCCACCGTAGTCAGTTGTTATTGTTGAGGTTACGCACTGTAAATGGGTTGCATTCTCATCAAGGGGTTTTTATTGCTCATCTTGACAGGACAATAGCAACAAAAGAAAAATCTCTGTGGCACTTGCCTTTGAGGTTATGTGTGCACAAATGGGAATATCATGTTATTCGAATTGCAAGCTTAAATTTCAGATCCAATTGTGAGCTTGCATTGAGCAGTCGTCAATTTTGGCAGATCAAAGTAAATGCGCAGCAGTTGAAGCGCTCGCAATTTATTTTTTCTTTTCACTTTTGATTAAAGTAAGCCCTGCTCGGCCGGCATGATAAAAATCATATTTCAAATTCAAAATCCAATCGAACTGCCGAATATATTGTATAATCAAAGTAAAAGCGAAACAGCGTTAGGTAAATAGTTTTAAATTCTCCATTTGCACGCTTTATGGAACTAAAGATATATTTAAAATCTCTGCCCGGACGTAATGAAAAAAAGAATCTGAAAAATAAATAGTTCAATATGAATATATTATTTTTTTTTCAATATTTACTTTGACTATACACAAAATGGTTGCTCAGGCGTCATATTTCCATTAATAAAAACTTTCATTATTTCCATTCATTTAAAAATTCTGTATATTTACTCAGAAATTCATAACGGCGTTAAGCTGAACTCAGGCGCAGGCACTCTTCCTTCCAGATTTGTGTATCGCTTGCCTGCACTAGGTGCCGCCTTTGGCCAATGTGGCGTATGCGTAATGAAATGCATATCATGTTAAGCAGGTGCATAAATTGTGGCATACACAATACCGTTACAAACTCATCTATGGCCCTGCATAAATCAGGGCCCAGACAACGTCACCTGTCACCCGGCTTATCATCGTCGCTCTTCTCGTCGCTGGCTTAAACACTTTATTTATTTTGATGCAAAATTAAAAAAAATAAATAAGTTATATAAAAAATGCTGCACAAACGTGTATAGACGGCTGCTTGGCTGCCACGCCCACAGCCCAACAGGCACTTTATTAATTTCAAGATGGCGCGCACTCAATTTAAAAAGCACGACGCGACGCAACTCATAATTTATTTCATTAATTTAATTAACATCAACACACATGTCAACTGCATGCATACTCAGATGTGTGTGTGTGTGTGTGTGTGTGTGTGCCACACCTTTTTATCTGCCGCCCTATCTAAGGAGCATGTTGCAAAAAAGTAACAACAACAACAAGGTTATGTTTAAAATCGCTTAATACATCGTAAATTATGTTGAACTTTGCTGTTTCGGCATGGGGTTGGGCTCTGAGGGGGATGCGTGTGTAAGGGTGGAGGGGTTTCTTTTACAAAAGGTCGCGCAGCAACTGAAGTTGACAGCAGGCAACGCGGCAACTGCCGCTGTCAACGTGATTATCAAGTCGTAGTCGAGTTGATTTCTTTTTTTGCCAGCGAGTTCATTAAGCACGCCAATATTGTGCTTGTGTGTGTGTGTGTGTGTGCTCAGCATAAACTGTAACTGCTTTCATTAGGGCAACAAGCAGCGCTAAGTTGTTGGGCGCTAAAAGAGTTATAGCCAGGCTTTTCACACGCGCCTTAACGAGAAGCTCAACATTAGAACAAAAGGCCGAAAGAGATCGCAATGGCAAACAGCGAAAGGATTAACCTAATCTGAGGACTATAAAAGCGAGTTTATGCCAACACACACACGGACACACACACACGCACGCACGCACACTCAATGAGATACACAGTGAAATGTGCAGAAAAAATATGTGATTTTTCATCATAAAGCACATTGAGGAGCATGTAAAGGAGCTGGAGCAGTTATACGGTGGGGCAGGAAAATCGCATATGCACACGCTGGCGTTATTTGATGAGTTTGTCTTTGTCTCCATTTTGTGTGTGCGTGTGTGTGTGCGTATGTGAATGTTTTTGTATGCCAGCGGCACATGTTTTTCTTACAATCACACAATGTTTATACAACAGAACTTTTTACACGCATCCCGGCCAAAGCACAGCTCAAATTGAAGCAGATTTGGGCAAAGACAAAAAGCGCCTTTGACGTGTGTGCACTAAGACAGAGACAGTGGAAGGTGGTGACAAAATGAGAGAGAGAGAGAGTGTGAGAGAGTGGAAAAAAGAAACACTTGGCCGAATGAAAGAAAGAAAGTGCCTGACTTTGTGCTGTGACAAAAACAGTTCATTTTCCTCGCTGTTCCAATGGTTTTTCAGGCCAAATCAGCACAAAACAAAAAAATCAAGAAAAGAAAAAAACAAAAATCTTTTAAGTGCTAAGATCTCAAATCCATGCACAATTTGGGCAGACAAAAGTACTTCAAAGTGTACTGCTTTATATGTAAACATGGATGGTATTTAGACTAGTTAAGACTTTTTATAAAAAATAATCCACAATTTTGTCATGCTCTTGACTATCTGCATATTAATTGAAATTGTGCAGAAGAAAACTGTACTGGGTCACCGATATAAACCTAAGCATTTTACGATTTTATAGAGTAGTTTTAGGCTTTATAAACGATATCTTTTTTTTTTTTTAACATAAAATCTGCCGCTTATTGGACAAGAACTATATGATTTCTCCGGACGTTAGCAGTTAAGTATTGCGTGTATCTATAAGCGATATCTGATTCCCTTAAGTGCTTTCTCGAATAGCTACAAATGGATTTTTAAAAAGCTGAAAAAACTGTTGTCCAACGACGTGTAAATACCCTTGAAGACATATTTAAACCATTTATACTAGTCAGTTCTTTTTCGATCTGTAAATATGCAACATAATTTCCGGAAGCGCCAGCTGTAGTTGCAAGCGCAAAATATATCACCACGCCTGGCTAAAGGTGAGGCATTAATTCTAACCGTGAACCAAACCATTTCAAGTGTTAATTGGGTTAAGACCTATGAAAAGAATGAATTTTACTGAGACCCACTAAAACTGTAAGACGCATAGAGACTGAAAGATATGCGATTATAGAATGGTGTTGAAGATTTCTCCAAGGGCGCAGACTTGCCCAAAAATATCTGACCTGTACCTAAGCACTGTTTGCTTCCATAGAAATGGGGCTAAATCACAATTTATTTGTGTAACGCCCAATAGACCTAACTTCACTTCTTTGAAGCGGCTTACCAAACATTTTGCGGACATTTTTCGTTAAGCCCAGATGAGGGTTGCCCGGGCCCAAGTCACAAGCCGACTAATTGGTATTGTTGTTGCTGTAGTCCTTGGGGGAGAATCTCTTTAGCTGACAGTAACAAGCAAAGGGCTAATTGTATCCAAGGCTTAAACGCATTCGACGTCTAGTGCCAGCTTGCTGTGGACTTGAGTGGGCCGATAATAATTAGCCAAATGGCTGCCTACTTGCGCAATTGCAACTTCGTAGTCGCTTTGGTTGCATGTGCCACATAAATAACTCATATGATTTAGGGTGGGCGCATCTTTTGATTTTGCGCCAAATATTTTACATTTAAGGCGCCATAAATAAATGCCCGCTCAGCGCCCACTGACTTAACCAATTAAAGCATGAATTATAAGCCCGAACAAAATGCCAAGTTTGCCCAGAACAGGAGGCCCCAAGGCGGCTGAGCCATAAATTTGTGCTAGCCAAAAGTCAGCCTCTGTCTGGATTTATTAGAGCAAAAATGTGGTTTCTAATGCTGAATGTGGCCAAAAGCGCGAAGCGAACAATTTTCGATGATTTGCGTCATGCGGCGCAAAAGAAAGTTTTTGTCTTTTGTCTCTGTGCGCCTTTCGGTGCTGGCAACTAAATTAAAGCCACTTTGTGGGGCAAGTTTAAGGCGTGCAAACAGAAGCCTATGAATATATTGTTAGCTCAAACTTAATGCTTTAAATCAGTTTGTGCAGTTACGATAAATAGTTGACATAATTCATACACATTTTTTCCTGGCATAGTTAAAAACCTTTAAGTTTCGCAGAAGCTAACGAATTTTAGGAAGTTAATTTATCTCAAGGAGCGTCGAATAGCTGATGCTCTTACGGCATATCACCAAAATTGGAGCATCTGAAATTATATTTAATACTAAAATTGAGGTGTTTACGTACAGTACATAAATATTTGAGGATTATTTAAGATCTTGAAAAACATTTTTCTACTTTAATGTTTTTTTAAATTAAAATCTTTTATAATTTTTACAATTCTACTAGAAAATGTTGGCAACCTAAGCTAAAATATGTGAAAGGGTTGTTGTATTTATATCTAAAAGCTATCTCAGATCAGATTTGAGTGTGTATTACATTTTTGGGTGGAATAATTTGTAATGTGTAATGGTTAATTTAATTTATTCTTATTGCCTTTAATTCATAGATCGCTATTATCACTGCTGACTTTTAAAAAGTTGTGTTAATGTTCACAGATTACAAATGTTTAAATTGTGCAAAAATCTGTTGAGGTATTACATACGATTGGCACCTTCTCAGTTTCTTATTTCGGCGAGAATTCAGATGCCTGAACAATATTTTGGAATAAACGTGAAGACGCGCATGGAACCTAGCTGCGTGTTGGTGAAATTTATTTAAGCTTATTTGAGCTTTAGAACAGATCTTTCTGATGCTCCTGATATTGTGAACATCCTTAAAGAGGAACATAGATAAATGGAGTTTTTCATACGAAGAAATCTATTTTAATAGTTGACTAACAATACCCCAGCATAACAACTGAGAGGGTAGACACAAACTCGTCGAATGTGTTCAAATGAGACCACAATAGTGTGTTGTTTGTTTCGAAAGGGTATAAAATTGTTAACACAGATTCACTAACGAGTTTGGGCTCACAAATAGCTACAGCCAATTGCAACGGTAAATAGTATAATGCAACAGCAGTCATATCAGATGGAGGTGGTGCTGATGCCACCCATTTTCGCCCATTATTTATAGACAGGCAATTTTCACGCGCTTTTTCTCACTGTTTGAAAACAAACAAACAAAAAAGAAGAAAGAAAATGCATGCAAAATTCAAGCCTCGGTGATTTTTATTTATAAGCGTCATTGCTGATGATTGTGACTGTGGTGGTGGACTGGGCGGGTGTGGCAGGGGCGGAGGGTGTGCAACGTGTGGACTGGCGTCCGACAGTCAGCGCATTAACAGATCCGCGACTATAATCCAAAATTACTGTGGCGCCATCAGCGTCTGCTTTTTATTTGCCTGTTTGCAGCCTTATTTAATAAATTGATGGCAAATACTGCAATTGCCGCTCGGAATTTTTGCTATTTACCGATTGCAAATAGTGCGAGAGAGAGAGAGACGAAAGAGTGGAAATAAGGGACGATCAGAGGACGCAGGTGTCTGCCCAACCGATGCCCCCCTGTCAGATTGCGTTACTTAAAATGTTAAGGAAAAACAAAGTGGAAAAAAGTTAAGACTGAATATACTGATGTATTCGACTAATAGATACCAACTACTCAGAAATTAAATATATGCTAGCAAAATGAGGAGTCGAGTTGTTGTTCTTCCAAGCGATGATTATTTCTAAATGTCAGTCAGATAGCTTTTCTATCTACCAGAAGGAGGAAGAGGCGAAAAGAAAGCGATACGTTAACAGTACTGAGTAAATTATACTCATATCTTACGCATAATAACTTTCTTGCAGCATAATCAACAAATTTAATACCTTTCACAACTGCCTCTTTTCTTTTCCATCTCACTCAATTGATTACAGGGTATTTAAAAAAAAAACCGACAAACGCTGTTTGGGAATTTTTCAATGGCATTTTCAGTATATAAATCAGTTTCATTTCGGCTGCTTTGCGGGGCCAATCTGATAAGTTACATAGCACCTGTTTGGCATGCAAAGCGTCGGGCATTAAGCACTAAACAAATGTGGAAATTTGGCAAAGCTCTCTCGCGTGCGCCCAGAAGTAGGCAGCGTTTATTTTCGTATTCACCTTTCGGCTGTGGCAAAAATATGTCCGCCATTTTGTTTGCCATTTTTAATGTGTTTTATTTCGTGTGCGTGTGATTTTCCTCCTATTTTTTGTGTGTTACGTGGCTGCTGCTGGCGTTTCAGTTCTCATCTCTACTTTTTTTTGATTTGTTTATATTTTTTTATTTTGTGTTATTTTATTGTTCGCAATGTGTGCGTGAGTTTACGCTTTATATCCCTTCGCTACGTGGCCGACGGTTTACTTTTATAATCTACACCAAAGCTCGACCGGGAACTGAAGCTGTAGCTGGATGCCGGGTCGCTTTGTGGTAAATTTGCAAAATGCGTGCACAGACTAACACTACACACTCACACACACATGTGCGGGATGGTTTTTTTTACGCTACCGAAAAAATGTTCCGCTGAAAATTCTTTTATCATCCATGCGTTTTGCTTTTACTTATGTTTTTTTATTTGTTGGTCGCAACGCAAAAATGTGAAAAATACATTGGCATTCCGCTTGGCTCTGAATCGTCACAAGTTTGTGCCACTGTTCAAAAATCAATTAAAAATCCAAAAATCTCGCGACACTACTCTAAAAATCTGCCCACGGGCAGCGTATTTTAATCCGCTTACAGCTTTCGCGGCAAACATGACGAGAAATGCAATTTAATCGCTGGAATATTTTCGGGCATTTGCACGTTTTGTTCAGGTCTTGAATGCAACGGCTTTTCGCTATTATTAGTCCTGCAAATAATTCATCGTTATTAAATCCTGTGTTTAAATAGTTTGTTAAAATTTCGTTTGGTGAAATATATTTTTTAAAAATGTTGTTCCATTTACTAAGAGGCTTTTCTGTGAAATAACCAAAATGCCAGTCACAAGGCATAGCACAATGCCAAAATATGGTTAAGCTAATCAACTGGCCAAAATATAAAGAGGGTCGCCTAGAGCCAAAGCAAGCCACAACAACAAAAACAGGAATCCAAGTTGAGTTGAAGGTGTTGGTGGCTGGTTGGGTATGAGTTGCCAGAAACAAGATTAAAAACCTTTCAGCATCAGAAATTGAATTCAAATTCAACACACAAAAGTATGCAAAGAATTGAAGGCTTTTTTCTGCTGCTCTCCTCGCCTGACTGTCTCTCTGTATGTCTGTCTGTCGTTCTGTCGCTTTGTCGTGGCAGCAAAATGACAAATCGAAACGAACTGACTGCAACACAACACTGTTAGCATGTGTGTGAGGCGCCTGGTGGGGGCAGAGTTGGGTTGGGCACATGAGTAAATACCACTTAAAAGTCAAGCAGCAGGCACTAACAGCCAAAGACGTGCCCAGCAGACCCGGGGATGGGTATGGCAGAGATCGTTGGACGGCTTACAGCAACTTTGAATATAACTCATACGCCCCGTGGTTGTACGCGCTGCCTATGCCCAGCCGCACGCATTGTACTTTTCTCGTTGTTGTTGTTGCTGTTGTTTGATGTGCCTTTGCCAGAGTCGAATTTCAAGTTTTTAAGTATTATTACATTCCTTAACCCTTCTCAAACGAATTTGTCTGCGCAGTTTTTCGCCTTTTTCTTTTTCAACCTATTATTATTGACTTTTTGGCGACGCGTCGTTGGCATCTCATATAGCTGTTGCCGCGCTCTGTACCCGATGGAAAAGTCAAGTGCACGTGCCAGCGTCTAGTCAGAGGCTTGCAATTGTTGGCGGCCTGCCACATGCCAAGCGTCCGTTGCATGCAACCAGATGAAGCTATTCGAGGCAATAAAAGCAACTGGGCAAAACTTCATCTAGCTGCTGGGTAAATCTTTTACCATTTGCCTTTTAAGCTTGCACTTTACTTATGCGCCATTTTCAGTGGCATGTAACATATTGTATGTACCACGCCCCCATTTACAATTCATATGTATTTACACATTAGATTATTGCATGACCCGCACATCCCCTCAAATGCACTCCAAACGACTCGCAATCCAGACGGCAACACGACTTGTCTCTGTGTGTGCTTTGGCATTGCTTTTTCCCACTCGGAAAAGTGTTGTTGTGGTTCTTGTACTTGTTGTTGTTGTCAATGATAACGGAAACATCAAATAAATATTATTTTCCATGCTCACATATTTCTCGTTGCATAACTTCACCAGACATATTTGGCATTTCAATATATTCCTTGCCATAGTGGTGTCTGTCTATTTATTTTAGCTGTTTTTTGTCAGACTATTAACCTTTTGGCTTGCCTGAGTGAGTGTGTGTGTGCAATTGGACAAGTGCTTATCAAAGTGAACAATAACTTTTGTATTATATTTACAGCTATAATCTCTTTAAATCCAACTAATAATATGATGCCTGGCCTGAGCACCTGCTTATGTGGCCTTATGTGGCGGGCGTGGTGCGTGGCATCAGCTAAAGCACAGCTGCTTTTAGTTTCAAAGTAAGCTTAATAGGGATTAATTCTTAATGAGGCATATGCCCAAACATTTAAATAAACCACAAAAAATTAAATACACAAAGCTCATATTATTCATATTTGTTATAATGTGCATGAAAAATAAGCTGCTTTGTTGGCAACTGATATAATTGTGAGGACTTTAAAGTGTTCACACTCCCTTTCATGCTTTTAACATATGGGATTGAATGTGGTATATAAAAAAATATGCGCAGTAGAAAATATTATCGAATATATTAAGACAGGCTAAAAAAAAAGGTTTTGAGCTGAATTGGAATAAATGGGGAATAAATATTATTTTTTAGCTGTGAACCGAATCAGTTGCTCAAAAAATATCACTTTAAAAGAAAAATGGATGTATATAAAGGTATATTAAGGGAAAAATAAAATATCTTTTGCCTTATATAAAGGGCTGTCATTTATTTATAAACTTGTAGATATGGATAGATGTAGATATAGAAAAGGTAAGAAATTAAAATGTATCTATTAATTTATAGCATAAACATTTGCTTTATGGTATACCATTTCTTACTCCTCATTAGTGAAATTGTTTACCCTGCTTGACTAATTCGAGATTAACGTAGAGTTAAAATCTATACAGTTAATTTGTACACTTGTTACTTTATTTGATGTTTGTTCCGTAAAGCGGTCATAAGAAACTTCATTTTCGCATTTGATCGGTTTAAATTTTAATTCTGACGACCTTTGTAAAAAACTCGTGTTATACAAATTTTGGGAAATTATTTTCAAGCATTGACATTTTTATAATTTTGTTTAAAATTATGCATTTAATCATTTAAATGACGATTGTTTTTTCTGATTAAAATGATAAGTCGCTTTTTCTTGTTACTATCATATCCGGAATAACATTAATTGAACCTATATATAACAGTTTAAATTTTAGGTGAAAACATATTTTTAATCATTTTTTAACAAACTTCTAATTTAAATATTTTAACTCGTTTGACTAAGCCTAGCTGTTGATTCTATTGCCGAATTTCACATAAACTCTGGGTAAATTTTATATCCAATTTAGCTGCAATATTTAACAAGGAATGCTTTTGTATGCCATGCAAAATTATAACATCATGAATTTTGAGCAAAGGAAAATTATAAAACCTAATGTCATACGAACAATATATAAATATATTTCAAGCGAACAAAGCCCGTAGTAAAAGCAAATCAAAAAGTATAAAAGACAAGAAATTTACCAAAATAAATAACATAAATAAGATGTGGCTAAAAGCATGCAAACAACAAATGCTCGAATGTCGCATACCTTAAGAAAATAAAAAACAAACTGCATAATAAAGGAATTTCATTATTTTTTGCTTACGAAGAATGCAGAAGCAGTTCAAAAGTAAAGTATTTCTCATTCAAAATAATGTAGTGCAAAAAGTATTCCCAAATATTTATGAATTTCATAGCAAGCTTTTAAAAATTTAAATTTGGAATTATTTTTTAAATGTTTCGCATATATTTGATATTAATTTACAACTAACAAAATATTTGGTAAATGCGAAAATTGTTTATTTCAAATTAGGAATTTAATACGTGAGCCATTTTCGTCCAGCTAAAAATTATATGTGCTGGCATATGTGCTATTACAGGGCACAAGCATGGGGAATATTTGAAAATTGCAAACAAATTTTGTTGGGTGCGTGTGTGTGTGGGCTTGTTAGTTTTTATGTTAGCTTAGCTGATGAAAATCGCATTTGTGGGCACATAGACAGACACACGTTGTCTGGTCTAGTGTGCGTGTCTGTATAATATTTCAAGTACAAGTACGCGGTTGAACTGTTCCAAAACAATGTGCGTGTGTGTATGCATGTGTGTGTTTTGTTTTGTTGTTGATGTGATAAACGCGTCTAGAATTATAATTAAAGCAAATCCATGAATGCCTGCCCAGCAAATGTGTGTGCTTGCATGTGTGTGTGTGTGTGTGCGAGACTGTTTCGCATTTTACGTGCTTTCATTAAAAATGAAAACATTGCGCCTTAAAGTCTCTCTGCCCGGGCCGCTGCGACGCCGCGACGTTTGCTAAGCGTCGCCAATTCTAAGCAGACTATAAATGTTGCCACTGACACATGTACCTATATATATATATATATATGTATGTATGTTTATATGTGTGTGTATAGGTGTGTCTGTGTGTGTAAGAGTCAACATCCCTGTGTGTGACATGTTTCAGTTTAGGTATGCGTGCGTGCGTATGTGTGTCTGTGTGTGTGTTGCCATTACCATTGTCGTTGCCTTTGCTGTTGCCTGTTGTAATCTTGGTAATAACCACAAAAATTATTACGGTTCACGTTGTTGTTGTTGTTGCTGTTGCGGCTGCTGTTGTTATTGTTGTAAGTGCCAATATTGTCATTAGAGTGGCTTGTTACGGCAAAAAGCCGCAGCAACGCGTTGCCAGCAACAAAATGCGGCAACATCTTGCGGCATTTTTCGCTTTTCGCCGTCTTTTGTTTTTCGTGAAAGCGACACGTTTACTTGGCCACCCGCCCCGCGCCTCGTGCCTCCACTCAGCAACCCCCCTCGGGCTAACTAACTGCATCATTATTTTCGTCTTTACTTTGTTCATTAAAGGAACATGAAACGTTAATTTAATAAAGTCAAATTCGGTTCGCTTGGCTGTGGCTCTCGGGTTTCTCGGTATTGGATTCTCGAGTCTCGACAGTTCGGGGCATTGTGGCCCCGGCGGCAATTCTAATTGAGCCATGTTGAGAGCAAAGCCAGCCACAGACTTTGACTTACGTATGGCAAGTGCCAGTTTAAATGTTACTTGGCCGATTGTGATGGGATTTAACATCACAAATCTAACAAATATTTGATAAATATAAGCATCAGATAGAAATTGAGACAGAGTAAAGAAAAAATATGTCCGCATATATTTTCGTTTTCATTAAGGAATATTTGGTTCTATAATTTTATTAACACCATATTATAATACAAAAGGAAAGAAGCAGAAAAGAGAGAATATATGATTATAGCCCATACTGTAAAGATAAGGCATGGTTTTTGTATTAAAGTTTTAAGGACATCTTAGCATAAAATCCGTTGTTATGAGAAAATAATTTATGTAGGCCTTATATTTAAAATTGTTAAGAATTTATGGTAGAAGACATAAAAGAGGGGAAAGAGGGAGAGAGAAAGAGCGAGGGAGGTAGTGAGAGAGAGGGAAGAAGAAAAGAGGAAGAGAGAAAAAAGTGAGCGGGGGGGATAGAATGTGAAAGAGAAAGAGAGAGAGAGAGACAGAGTATTCGAAAAAGGAGTACTAGAGAATAAAAATGATTATGTTGAATAAAAGTTCATTTCAAAAGATCTCATCTAAGAAGAGGAGACAAATTTGAAGAACACTGTAATTTCAATCTTATTGAATAAATGTGTAAAATACCTCGAAAGAAAGCATTTCAGAAAGTGAGATTTTTCAAAAGTGATACGGTGAAAAATTGTTAAATGAAAAAAGAAGTTGCAGAAAGAGAAAGAGAAATAGAGAGAGGGATCTTTATCTACCTCTAGTAAATCTTTAGTTCCATTACAATGATTATGCTGATTAATTCGAAATGATTTCGCAATTAACAACAATTTAATCAGCCTACAAGTATAACATAAATAGATATAATACATATTACCGACTGCAATCCGGACAAAATTTCAAACTATATAAAGGGATAACAAGCCACATGCGTTACATACGGTTTAAGCCAGGCTAAAACTGAAAGTGCATAATCACGCACCACAGCGCTGTGGTGCTCTAAGTGGTCGTTAAGCTTTCAACGATAGTTGTAACCGCCAACTCCGCCCGACCGCACCCCCTGCACTACGCCAGCCAACGAAACACGTAAACTTTTTGCCACACACGTGGCCCAACTACAACATAGTTCAACTGTTGCCAAGCCAAAACTGTTGGCACTTTTATTAGCATAAATATTTGTCAAATTCAAGAGCAACAACAGCGGCAGCAGCAACAATAACATTCATGGGAAAAGTTTTAAGCGTTTTCATTGGAAATGATTTAACGAAAAATGCGCATACTTTATATATGGCAACAGGCCCCTCACACACACACACACACACACACATCCGCCCACACAACTTCAACCCCCACGTAATGTGTTTCATTAAATCGAACTCAAACTTCCCCTCGCTTTTTCCCTGGCTGTTTCGTCAGCACAGGTTGCCCCGCTCGCTGCTGTCGGGGTTAAATTGAAGAAATGTGTTCTAATTAGCCACACACGGGCCTTTTCCACCCCAAGCCCCGTCCCACACTCTACCAGTAACAGGCAAAGTTTGTGCTGCCAAAAACTTGCTGTTAAAGTCGCATTAGCCGGTTAAAGCTACACGAGTACATGGCTAATGAGCTTCTCTTCTTCTCACGATGCCGTAAGCCAAAGCCAAGTTAAATTTATTGTTTGCCTGGCCAAAATAAGCCAGCAAAAGGTTGCCAAAGCTAATTTCAAAGCGCTGACGACTGCCCCCAAAAAGGGTTTGGCCTTTGCATAGAAGAAAAAACTGTAACATAACTAGAAACTATGTGAATGGCAAAGTTGAGAGCACTTAGTGTGGCTGTCAGTTTTGTTTTGTCTGCCTGCTAAAAGCCACCCCCCAGTGTGACCTTTTCCACCCTCTACCCAACCTCTTAACGGACAGCTTTTTTTAATGCCAGCGAAACAGAGCAAAAAGTGAGCAACAAAATGTTGGTAGTTAAATTTGCTGCGGACTATTTGGCTTGACTATTGATGTGCGCGCATTAAAAAACAATTTTTATGCACAGCAGCAACAGCAACAACAACAACAAAAAGAACAACAGCAGCAACAAAATTCAGTGGACAACTTGTAGCCAGTTCTCCCTCGGATCTGCTCAGTTCCGGCAACGGACAACAATGAAGCCTTAAGTGGACTTTTATTGACTTTTAGTCAAAACGAATTTCGACAATTTATCGAACACAGTTCGCCGCGTGTTCATTATGCAAAGACGATGATGATGATATTGATGATGATGGATACAACAATGATAATGATGATGCTGTTGTTGCTGATGAGTCCAGCACGTTCTGATGAAATGGCCGAGCAGGGCGTGTCATGGACTGTCATTCGCCTAGCTCATCAATTTCACATTTGTTTTTTGAACGACCCTCGCTGCTCATTCAACTGTTGATGCATTTATTTTTCCAACACTTAATTGTATGCGAGAATGACACAAATTGTATTTCATCTAGAATTGAGCACTGGCGGCACTCCATAAGGAATGGATAGTTTAAATATTGCATACTCTTTGAGGCCATCCATTTTGTATCCCTTTGAGCTGCGCTCGATTTAACATTGATGCAAATCAAGCTCTAACTCATTTGCTGCCATGAACTCAGGCTTATGTTGAAATATTTTTTATAAATATATTCATTATTTTAAATAAATAAGTCAATTTTTAATTTGTAATAGCCCATTCAATGGATTTATAAAAAAATATGGCTGGGTTTCGGCTTTCGGTTGGTGTTTGGGTTCGATTAAAGGTTGGGTTCGGCATAGACTCGGGCACTATTTTTCTTATATGTAACTAGAAGCAAACTATTCAGCTCTATGTTTTCCCTATTGCATACCAAAGTTAAGTAAATATAAATAAGTATATTTAGATATATCCCTTAAATAAACTTTATTAAGCTAGTTCACATCATCTCCTGAAAGCTTTTCACTACCAGAACTATTAGCAACCTTTTCCAGGTTCACATGAGTATTATAATTCTCGACTAGCCGAGCGTCTGGCACTCTAACTATTTGCCTATCTCAATCATTTTTAAAATCTGTGCACAATTGTAGCAATTAAGCGCCATAAAATGTTTGCCAAGTGAGTGATAGACAGAATGACAGACAGTCTGACGGACAGGCAGCCGGGCAGCCAGACAGGCGAACAGAAGAGAGAGTGTTTGGCTTTCCATTCAGCTCGTAAACAATAACAAATCAAATTGGCGACAGACAGGAACAGCCGAGGCGGATGTTAGGTGTGAAGCAGACAACTGCAGCATAACAAGCAGCAACCACATCAGCAGCAGCAGCAGCAGTTGCAACAGCTGCAACCACAACAGCAGTCGAAAGGACTTCACCTCCGTTTGAGCATACAAATTTAATGGCATTTGGTTTATCGTCTGCCTGGTCTGATGACAGTCAAAAGTGGAATACTTAAGTATATCCCAGAGTACACTACAGTGCAGCTTCGACCTGCACTGACTGCTGGCAGCTAGCTTTTATCAGGTTTTTAGATTGAATGACAGAAAAACTTCGCTGAAGCCTGATAACAGAACATAATTGTGCTAAAAGTTGTAAATAAAAATAAAAACAAAATATTCTACTCATTTAAATTGAGCATCGTCAAGACATAGTTTTACATCTATATTATTCACAACGAGGCGAAGCATTAATATTGTTTGGCAATGCAAAGCCAAAAAAAAAAAAAAATCTAATTACGTAAACTAATATTAAAACAAACTTGTTTTGGTACAAAATTAATGTTGTTCAACAAGCAGACAAAGTTTGGAATGCTAGGCATGTTCTATAATTATATTTTTATTTGTTACATTTTTAAATCATAATTAAACATTTATCATATATTATACATTATGTGATATGACATGAGCTCAGTTTTATTTTGTTTGCTCAACTAATTTGAGCTACTCTGTAGTTAATTATATTAAGCTTGTAATTTATACATGTTTTACACACTTCAAAAAAGTTATGAATATATTCACCATGCCATTTTTTATATACAACTAGTTTTCGAGCTCATCATAAAGTGCGTATGCAGTGAAATTCCCTGCGCTGCAATAATATGAGCTAGTTTAAGTTTTCCATTTGTTTTTGTAAATATGATATACTACTGTTTGCACGGAATGCATGACAACACTTTATTACAGCTGCCAGACAAAGGGCGGCAAGTCAAAGTATCTGACAAGCAGACAGCCCTCCTCCTGTTTAGAGAGAGAGAGCGGGAAAGCAACAACTGAGCAGCTCGGTCGAGTGGCGGACAAACTTTTTGCTGAAGGAATGCATTAGACCTATGCACAGCCACGCCTCGAGCTGGCTGAGCATCGGCATGGCCAATGCCTGCTTAAATGCCAGGTTATTCATTTTTGATACACGTAAATAATACGTTGTACGCTTGATGCAATCGTGTTTTATTTAGCTGAGTGCAGTACTTCAAACCAGCTTATTTTTTTTTAGTTTTTTGGTGGTTTGTCTAGGTTAATAGCAAATGCTGCAGCTTGCCAGCCCCAACCAAACCCAAGCCCCAAGCAAACCCCAGCCCCAACCAAACCCCAGCCCAACTCACGTCTGTCACCCACTTTGCATTGGCTCGAGCTGAAAATGCATTTGTGCTTACATTTTTCAGTAGCCTGTACCTGACTCAATGCACTTGCTTTTTATCTGACCTTTGGCATTGAGTTCTTTTCGGACTGAAAGGAAGCATGGGAAATGTTATTCAAGCGAATTTGTTTGCCTGCCTTTCAGCGCCTGCTCCATTCAGTCATTTATTCAGCCAGAGCGCTTGACCCTGAACCTTTGCTGGTTAAATGTCAAGAGCAGCGCTTTGGGCGCTTTTGAAATTAAGCGTGCGGATAATTAAAAGCCCAGATACAGAGTATTTGTTGCCTTGCATTGAACTATTTATGGCTGAGCTGGCGCCAGAGCAAATGAGCTGCTTTCTGAGATGTTTGTGCATAAAATGTAATTGAATAATAAAATGCGTCACCCGTTGGCCTCAAAATGCATGTGAAAACGTCTCTTGTACGCCCTTCTCTAACTATCGCATGTGCGTTTGTGGCCTGCTAATAATAAAAATGGACGCTGAAGCGGTTATAAATGCTGGCGTCACCAAACTTTTGCGAATGGACATAATGCGACGTCGTCATCATCAGCCTCATTGTGTTTGTTGCTGTTGTTGTTATCCTGCAGGCGCGCAGCCAGCCAAAGAAAAGCAACTTAGCAAAAGCAAAAAAATAAAAGAAAAGCAACAACAAAAACTTGTGGAAAGTCCATTAAATACATAAACCTGCCACGAAATGGTCATGGAAAGCGCATAAAGAAACTTTGTAGCTGCCCCACATCCTCTGACTGCTGCATGGCGCGACAAAGTCAATGGAATATAGAAAATGCTGAAACTATTTATGCTCACCATATGTGGCCCGCACACACAAACCAACACACACACATGTTTGGAACTGGGCGTAATAACTTGATTTGCTCACAATGCGGGCGAATTGGCTAGTTCGGGTCAAATTGTCCCAGATGCAGCAGCAAATGGCACACCCCGCATTGAAGTCAGCAAAAAGTGAGCTACAACAATGGACACAGCTCGATTGTCCAGTCAGCGTCAGTTTCTGGCTTATTTATGACTTCCTTTGCCAGAAAGCGCTCAAAAACAATTTCTTATTTTGCCAACATAGCAGAAATCGATGCACATAAAATATATCTATATATAGAAAATGCATAACATTTGCCAGTTGCCGCCAGCCACGCCCATTACAATAAAAAAATTACAACAAAAAAGAAAAGAATTGAGAAATTTTAACAGAGTTGGCAACGCGAAATGGGATTTATTGTGCTATGTAGAGAAATTTATTGCATTTTTAAGTGTACTCAATACTCCATAAATAACATTCTATATATACCGACTTTATTTCGAAATAGAATCGATTATTGACCTCTAACTTATGACAAGTAACTAATGACATCGACGTATAGTTAATGACTAATGAAATCACACTAATGACTGATGGCCAATGACCAATGGCTAATATCTAATGTAGTGACTCTAAAGACTTATAACCAATGACTAATTAATTGGGGTTTGTAATTAATGAATAATGTATACTGAATAATAACTAATGACTAATGACGTATATCTAATGAATTTTACATTATGTATTAATGCTTATAACTTATTATTAATAACTAATAAATGTGAGGCCAATTAATAGGTTTTTAAATTTTAATAACAAGCAAAGTTAAGTTCGTATCTATAAAAACAGAGAATAAATATAATTTTGTGTGCTGAATTTAATTTAAAAATGTTGTACAGCAAACAGAGAAATTGGGAGTGTACTTTTAAAGATGCTATAACAAAGCAGGAAACCATAAGGAATGCATAAATAAATATAAATAAAACGAAAGCACTTGCCAGGCCATTAAATATGCTATCGCTTTTCAATATCTGTTTTATTTTCTTAACTGCCAAGGTTCACTTGATGCACAACATAAATTAAACAAGTTATTAAGCCTGGTGACCTGGCATCAACAAAATGTTATGAGGTTCTCAATGAACAAAACTGTAAAGCAAGAACTGAGTATATTGGCCATTTAATAAATGAGTTGAGGACCAAGCTCAAGTTGGACAGACTCAAAGTAAGTAGCACTCAGCTGATAGCAAACCTTTTGAGTGATTTCTTTGAATTAATTCAAAAACTTTGCTCGTGACTTATGAGTTCTTGGCAAGCATACGCATGTGCTTATTTACATTTGAGCAAATCTTTTTATCTGTACAAAAGTTTAGCAACCGAGCCAAAGCCATAAAACTTGCTTGATTCAAAGCAAATGCATACATTTTGAAGTGTTTGTTTGAGCTTTATTTAAATATGAAGTTAATTGCTAAATTTATCAAATAGTGTTTGTATATAAAAGTCATATGTATTAGCTGTATCTATAATTTATTTAGATAAATAAATCAAAAAATTTCCAGCTAATGCAATTAAAATTTGCATACATTTCAAATACATATGAATTTGTGCTACTAAAAACTAAACGAGCTCCGAAATTGTAAGCACAACCATGCGAAACATGACAGGCAAGCAGACGAGTAAGACAGCCTTTTGTAATTCGGATGCAATTTGAAAATTACGCATACGCCATGAGGTGCTAGAAGCAAGTTTTAAGTGCTCTCTGGCATAAAAATGGCAAAGTTTCTTATGCTCGCAGGGCAAATAATTACGAAAAACACAAAAGGCATCAAAACATTTGGCTTGCTCGACTAGAAGACACTGCTGTAAAATAAATATATATTTCATATAAAATAAATTTTAATTTGGCCGGCTCGAGTAGTAACTACCGACAACAAGTTATGAACACCAAAAGTGAATAGAGTGTCTGCATGTCTATTTCAGCTCAACTGTTCCAGCTATATTAACAACAGACCTTGTCAGCCCTTGTCTCCAGTACGAACTATAACCACTTGAGAATTATAAGCAAAGAAAATACGACAAACCTAGGAAAACCAAAGTCGACTCTTGTATTTGAGAAAGAGCTTTGCCTTTTATCAACAATAGTATTTAGTCCACATATAGTGTGCATATTTTTAAATATACAATAACATAATAACAAAAAAATAAAAAAATATTGTAAACAAAGAATTTGCATACGTGCATCTATTGAGATATGTTTCCTTTAAGTCGCCAACCCTTTTCAGATAGCTTTTCAGTATTGCCTTTTGTTTAAGCTGAGGTCTGGTCCACATATCATCGACATATATGCAAATATATGTTCGAACATGAACTGTTTATTTTTGAGTGTAGCTCGGAAAATGGTTTGTGTTTTGGGTATTGCGCCCCATATTTGTTTAGGATCTGATGCCGAGTGAGGCTCTTATCCCTTTTCGCATAATTTGCGAGCTAATCTGCTGTGATTTATTCATAGACTCTCTTTTTACGTCATTAGTTTTGAGTTTATTTGGTAAGCCTGCCAGGGATTAGCTCCCACTTGCTGGTCTAACGAGGGCGCGGCTTACACACCAATTAATATTCATAATTGAAATACGAGTCGCGGCTCGGAAATTTGGCATTTATACGAGTTGCCAGGCATTATTTACTCAATGCGGGCCATCCATTTGCCAGGCAGTGAGGTTGCCACGGTAAATGCAATGCGTTTTATATTCATAATGGACATTTTTTATAGTACGTATCCGTATGTGCATATGAAGGAGCTGCGATCTAGGCAACATAATGCACAACAATAAATTTATTCAGCGCATGCCAAGGCAGAGAAGGACACTTGAAGGCTGTTGCCACAGCGTGAGTGTGTGTGTAAGTGTGAGTTTGTGCCACATGATTTATGTTGCGGTCCTACATTGCACTTGCCGCACACTTGCTGATATTGCGCTTTTGATGACTGGTTATTTATCGTATATGAATATCTATGAGCTGCATAAATGGCCATTAGCGAAACGTTTTGACTCTGAAAGCCAACTGTGTGAATCTTTAATGTCTGAACCATGTTATAGCCATATCATACTGGCCCGTTGGGGGGACTTAAACAACTACAATGCTTCGCCCCGCCCCCAAACCAATGTCAATAATAAGCTTTGTATTGATAATGCAACTAATTAGCATGCGAGTTAATTATTTTGAATTCAAATGTTTAGCACGCGTCGGCCATTTTGTTATTGTTGCGACATATGCTTATAGACATATGTGTTATTGTGTGTATGTATGTGTGTGTGGAGCATGCTTTTATTAGATATACTGTGCCAATACTGAAAAGTGCATAAATTAAAAGTCCTGTTGCAGTCACGTTTATGTTATCCGTAAGCCAACAGCAAATCACATAAACAAAATCATTATCAGCAAAACTAAATGATAGATTGTTAAACAGCTGCCAATACATTAGATTCGCGACGTGCTAAATTTTCAAATTAATTTTCGTATAGATATTGTGAATGAATGTGGCTTAACATTAAATTTTATTATACATATCTTAAAAATTTGTTATTATACCCTGAACCCTTTAAAAATGGGTATACGGGTATATTGTATTTGTTCAAAATCCAAATGTATGTAACAGGCAGAAGGAAGCATCTCCGACCCCAGTATGTGTATTCTTGATCAGCACCAAAAGCCGAGTCGATCTAGCCATGTCCGTCTGTCTGTCTGTCCGTCTGTCTGTATGTATGAACGCAAGGATCTCAGAACCTATAAGAGTTAGAGACTTAGATGTAGGTGCTCCAGTTGCCCGCGCAGATCGAGTTTGTTTCCGATAATCGATAACTTACTCCGTTTCCAAGCAAACGATAAAAATCGATATCGATATCCTGTTTTTTGGGCAATTTTGGTAAATAATAAGAGCTAGAGTCACCAAACTTGACATATAGCTTCTAATATAGAATATATATATGCATTTGATGTTGGAAGAAGAGGGTTCAGGGTATCCCCTAGTCGGGAGCTCCCGACTAGAGCCTCTTACTTGTTTAGTTGAATTAATTTTTTTGCTTTTACTAATTTAATTACCAGGTATTAACCTAAATTGATATTTCAATTTTCCAAATTTTATATCTCGTTAAATGTATAGGGGGTGTTTGAATAGCAAGCTCCTGGATTTTTATGTATATTTTACTTCCATTAATGGGTTCAATACGAAAGTCAAATCAATCTAGAGTTGAAGTCATGAATTAAAGTTCCTCAGCATAAAATACGGATTGAGTTTGTTACAGTTATGGGATCTGGATATGCCGAAAGAACATCTACAATGAATGTTTGATCTTTTAAAGTCAAACTTTTTTAAATTTGGTATCATATCATATTTAGATTATTCTACTCGTAAATTTAATTGGAATAAGAAAGTGCAAGCAGTTTCGTGCAGCACTTGAAAGACAGCATAATTCTCAATTCTGCTTGTCGCAATTGATTAGTTTTGATAGATTGAATACGAGAGTTACTCATGCTCGAGCTGCCAAATGACACTTAAGCTGTCAACACCCGGGCAAATACCCTTACCCAAACACACAATTGGCGACTGGGGCAGCCTTTACGCACGCCCGCACCCACACAAACATTAGTGCCTATCCGCACCTTAAATACCCAAATCAAAAAATAAATGATAAACACTGAACTGTCCACCGAAGTCAACCCCAAAAGCCGTACACCACTCCCCTCAGAGAGGACTCTATCGAAAAATGCTGATGATATGATATTTAGGATATATATATTTATTTGTTGTGTGCGTGTGTGTGTGTGTATCATGGCATGCTCGGCATTGTTGTGCTTTATGCGTTCAGTGGCGACGTGTTGAAAAATTCCTGCAGAGGCCAGCAAATATTTATTTAATGCCTTTGAGCAGGCAGGCGATAGATGGTCACCGATAACTCCACACGACAAGCTCCCGACATGCAAAGGACCATCCACAGTGGCTTAGCTATTTGCACTGTAGGTGGTTGCGTGGGTGGCTAAAATGTTGGGTGGCGTACATACTGTACAGACTGTTGCTTAGTTAATTTCTGGCCGGACAGCCTTTGTTTGCTAGCATGTCTGCTGACTAAGCCCTGGAACAGCTCCAGAAATGCCTTTCAATTTACAGACAGTCTAATGCCCGCCCCCTGTGGGTGTGGCGTCTACTTTGAGTGTGTGTGTCTAGTTTTTAAGTGCTGCAACACAAATAAATCACATTGTCGGGAATTTTTTTTTGCCTCTGCCGCGCCCAGGTATTGTCTGCGCCTTAGTGTATGCAATAAAATATTTTCAGCAGACATTTTAAGTGGCGGTTGCTGCAACTTGAGCCAAATGTAAGTCGACTTTGTGTGTGGCGTTCATATTTGATGGCCCAGCGTGCTTCATTAG
Source organism: Drosophila novamexicana (assembly GCF_003285875.2). Taxonomy (NCBI): domain Eukaryota; kingdom Metazoa; phylum Arthropoda; class Insecta; order Diptera; family Drosophilidae; genus Drosophila; species Drosophila novamexicana. The sequence continues at coordinate 1,573,291 of NW_020824808.1, read as the reverse complement.
CATTAACAAGCGCCACGCTTATGCAAACGCCCCACATGTGGGCATATTAATGCGCAGGTTAGGGCAACAACAACAGCATCTGTGTGTGTGCATATGTGCGTGTGTTTGTATGTGTGTGGCTTTGTTTGATTACAAAACTCATAAAGTCGTCATGAAATTCAAACAATGCGCTACGTGCATCGAATGCCAACAGCCGGCGGCAAAAGCAAGGACAATGCCAAACTGTAGACCCAGCCACGCCCACACGCCCATGCATAAACAACATTTTCGTTTGACCCAAACGAGTTAGAAACCAACAACCCGTGTGCAACCCCCGGTTCTCGCTCCCCATTCCTGTGCGACGACGTGTGAAGGCATCGCTCTTTAATATTTTTTCATTATTACAAACCCGTTTACGCCTGGCAACTGCCGCCCAGAACCTACGCAGCTAGTCTTGTGAATGTAATATAGAATTTGGGATCTCAAATCAGCTCAGAAGCATTAAAAGTGTATTTTGAGCTGCAAATAAATATGCGATAAATATGCCGGGCAAAAAGACGCACAAAACGATTTGTCAAAAGTGGTTTTTCACTTGTGGATTATGAATACTTTGCTTAAATTTGGCTGACAGCAGAAAATTATTGCACAATGATTAATATTTATTTGCGCTGGCCAACAACCAAGGCCCATAGCCGAATGGCAGTGGGCGTAAAATCGGGCGTGGTTACCACAGCAGCAGTCCCAGTTCGAACTCCAGTCCAAATCCAGGTCCTTTTTCACACAGTCACATCGAGTGACAACGTGCTGAATGTTTTTTTATTTTTTCATATACCCTGTAATCAGCAATGTTTCTTTAAGGGGCAAGCTGGAATTTTAAAGAAAAAAATAGTGTTGAGCTTAATTTAGCAGTAAAATCCCTCTGTCTAAGATAAAATAACTTAGCAATTTGTAAAGCTTGCAGGCCGATTTTATTTATTAACCATAAAATGAAACTTCATTCCGATTAGTAGAATAAAAAAAAGCCGAATCTAACCTAAGCTGAAAAATATTTTGGTTCAACTGATCTTATTGTTACTATTTGAAAATTTAGGAACTTTTCAATAATTAAAAATATATATAAAGAACTACATAATTTATGAATAGAAACATTTAAAATTTATTGATATATAAGTGCAACAGTTATTCTTAGGACAAATAGTTCAGTTAAAACTGCAAGAAATCATGAATTAAATGATATAAGAGTTAAAAATCGAATTGGTTAATGCTGGCCTATAGTCTTTATTCATATGTATCTCCGATGTTTGAATCACTTTTAATTCAACCAAAGAGTAACTGCAAGTCGCGCCCTTGCGACTTTAGGTTTCTTATGTTTTTCTGCGCAAAAGGCATTTAATTTAGATTTATGCGCCGCACGGAACTGTGACAGGCTGGCAGCCTGTACAAAACATAAACACAGTTACTTTTCGAGCGAGTGAAATAATGATATCGCCAGGCCACGAGCCGGAGCCAGAGCCAGAGTCGAAGTTGGAGTCGGAGCCAATCCGAGCCCCGGGTCGAGGCAGGGTCTTAGCCACAGCGTTTGCTTTTGCTCGGCTGCTTGTTTGCTCGACCGCTGATAACTTATCGAACAATAAAATAGCCTTAGGCCTTGCTAGCAGACAGAGACAGTAACGGGGACGGGAACTGGACCATAAGTCGACACAAGGCAAATAAGGATATGCGCAAATAAAATAGCAATAAATCAAAATCTCTGACGATCTGACGATGTGGCTGGCCCCAGCGATTAAGGCCTCATAGTTGTGATTTCTGATGGTGTCTCCTGCTGCCACTTCTAATGGTGTTCCATTCTCCATAAATAAATCGTCTGTGGGTCGAAAGTGATTTTGATTGTCATTTGCTTGGCTCAAGCTGCCGCTGCCATCGTCGCTGCTACTGCTGTCAGTCCTTCTTGGTTGCTAGGTAATTTTCAATTTATGCGGCTTGGCAGTCGCGTTTTCCTTTGCTGTTGTTGTTGCCGTCCATAATTTATGCCAATTGTCAGCCAAGCTGCATGCATGACGGCCAAAAATCAATGCAAGTGCGGAAGCGCCCTCCCTCATTCTCTACACCGCCTGCCACTGTCAATAAGGAAACTTCATTATAAATTATCCGGCTGACATTTGCAGCGGGCGGAGCAGAAGGCGAACGCATAAGAAACAGCAGATTTAAGGCAAAAAGCATTTCCCTTCAGTTTTAACGCAACTGAAGCTTTTACCCACACACAAACAGAGGGACACACACACCGGAGATTGTTTCAATCTGCTTAAGCGTTCAGTCAAGCGACCTGCCACGAGGCAATCAGCTGTGCAACCAGCTGTTTTATAAGCTGCAAATCCCACTTCTTGTCCTCCTCGTGCTTATCCTGATGACTCCTGAATGGCCATTAAAAATGATTGTTGTGTTAAAAATGTTGTATAATTGAGCGGAAGCTGACGTTGACTAGCATTATGCTGTTGGGGCGTAGCAAAAGCCATATTAATAGAAAGCAAACATAAACTCGTTAAGCTGAGAAGCTCTATGTGAAATATTCATTCACCCGCATGCAGCTCTTCAATAGAAAACTGAAGCAATAGCCGGACTCAACTCAACCGGATTTGACCACAATTAGGCGCAATTAGTTTTGTAAATAGCCAGAGCATCTCTATAAGTAATCCCCTAATGCTATTACCATCGTTATGCTGCCATATTAGCCAAAGGGCGAGGTGCACGGATCGTCAATTAAGGCACCGTCCACGTTTTATGGCGTCACTTTAAAATATATTAAAAAATAAGTAACAAAAAAATATGAAATAACATATATAAAAAAATTTGAAATGCGTAGCAGCAGGCGCACTCGACTGCTTTATTGGCACCAGCCAGCCGTAGAGCCAGAGAGCAGCTCGGGTTGGCTGCCTACACTGGACATTAGGTTTTGGGTTTTGGCCGAGGCCATTGATGACAGCGGGCACTAGACAAGGCCCAGTCGTAGCAGAGCATTATGCTCCAGCTTGTACATGATATGGCGTCATTAAATACACATTACCATGCCGCACGCTGCACGAGGTGAAGGGAAGCAGCGGAAGGGGAGTAGGGAGAACGATAAAGGCAACGGGCATCAGCGATACAATAACAGCAATAATAAGCAGCAACAGTCGCTCGAGTCAAGCGAGGCGAGTGGCTATTAAAAAGCGCCAGGGAAGATACACATGAAAGCACACACACACAAACATACCGATATACACACACCGACACACGCACAGTCACAGACAGTCACAAATTACAGCATTTCGACAGGCAACAAATCGAGGAGCACCACATTCCGTTGTGGCAATGTTGCCCGACGCCCGATTCCTGATGCCGTTCGATGGGAGACGACGGTGTCCAGTTTCAATTGTGCTCGTAAACGTGGCTCCAAATTGGCTCACAGCGAATAATTCATATAAAACACTTTCGCAACGAGCGCCGGCTTGCCATTAGCATCACGCTGTTACAACAGTCCAAGCCCCCTTCTCATCAGTTCACCTGGTGGTGCCCACGCTTTTGGTTCTGGTTACGCCCCATGTAACCCCACGATTGCATTTACAGCAAATTATTTATGGCTGCGGCAGACACGAACCGGAAGCGAATATGCGCTGCCAACTTCACGTCTATCAATATTTTATGAAACCCTGTCTGCAGGACAGCACAGGAGCCAGCAACGCGTCCCTCACAGCCGCAAACAAGGACACAGCTACTAGGACAAGGGTATCAGTATCGGCATCAGCTTACTTGTCGTCCTGCTGCCCGGCTGTCTGTCTCTCTCTCCCTCCCTTTCTCACTCGCTCTCTTCCGAGCCGCCTGACTGCCTGTCGATATCCGGTTAGATGAGTATCTAAATTGCCTTTACTGTTGATGAATTAGCGCCGGTTGCCGGCATCGCTCTTCACGTGGATGCGGCTGGATGAGCCAGAACCGTAGTCGGAGCCGGAGTGTAGGAGTGCCTGTGCCCGTTAGATAAGTGCCATCAATGCCAGGCTACCCAAAAGAAATTTCAATTTGCTCTGAATGATTATATAAATACCAGAGTATAGGCCGGCAACGTAGGCTGCCACCGGGATCCACAGTTTTTTATAATAGTTGAAGAAATAGAAAAATCATAAGTAGGAATAAAATTCATTTATTTCACACAATAAGATAAAAGAAAATGCCCACAAGGCAATGCGAAAATGTATAATAAAAAATAAAAGAGTAAAAAATCTTTGAATTATAAAATAATTTTATCAGTATTTCCTCTCTAATTAAATTATTTTTTATTTAAACCAATGGTAAACTTTTGTTACACGATAAAAATTATTTAAGTGCTTATGCTTAGATGCTTGTTGCTTTATTTAAAAGATATAGGATGACATAGAAATATGTATATACTATTTGAATGCCCGGACCAAAAGATATGAACCTGTTGAGTCTACATAGCAAAAGAAAGTTTGTGCAAAAAGAGAGAAGCGTGGTTTGCTTGGCATTGTTGAACTAATTTAGTGGAATATTTATTTCCCATGAATCCATTTCCTCACTCTAATGAAAGTTGAAAGTCATTTGAATATGTTTAACTAAGCATTTTGAGTCTTTTAGATTTTTATAATATAATATTTACAAAATTCACGTTGACCAGCAATGCTCTCGCGAAAGGAAATTGTGTCTATATTACTCCTGTTGACAGCGGTACGTTGCGACTGGCAGTCGAAAAGTATGTTAACCAAAGCATTATCCCTGACAGCTGATCTGCATATTGAATGCAGCTTTGTTTGGCAACATAATGCCCCTATCCACGAGCTATGAGCAGTTGGCTGAACAAACCATTAACGCGGGCACCGCCTACATTTGCATCCTGTACGCCCTGAGCACATGGGTATATCATTCGAACTACTCGGAGCCCCGGCGGCAAATACGTTATGTGGTGGGCTCTCATATGCTGTTAGTGATTCTAGCCCTTTATTATATTTAATGCCATTTTGTACCACCTCTGTCCCCATTCAGCTAATTGCAATGCTGATACTTTTGATTGCGGCCAACTTGACCGGGCTCGTAACGGTCATTCAAACGCTGTTCATATCCGACCTAAGGGACGCCTTGAGCACGAGGGATCTGTTCAGCTCGTTTGGTTATTTGTGTCGTACAGTGACAGCTGTGCTATTCGTGATAACACTTTTACTGCTGATAATTATTCTGATAATTGTCACTATAACCGCATTCAAGCATTCGTGGTCCATATCGAGCCGTCAGGATTCTAAGGAAGATCTGCCCTAACAAGGATATTCTGCAGCTGCCATTCGGCTAGCATAAATTGGTTTTCATGTAATGTCAAAAATTTTGTGTTGCTTGCGTGCCAAAAAGTATATAAATATTTTACTCGTAACCCAGACAGCGGCTCCACCAGGTAATGAAAGCGTGAAAAATATATATTCATGTATAAATATGTGTATATGTAAAAATGCATATAAATGCGGGTGACTCAGCCCTGATGTCTGGCAGGCGCCTCAAGCAACCGCTGCAACTGCTCTGATGATACCCTGGGCACATATATGACTGTGTGTCTGCGCGTGTGTGTTGGCTGCATTTTGTTCTTTTCTTTTTTTTTTTTTTGTATAATAAAAGCACGCAGACAGTGCAATTTTCCGAGCGAGACAAACAAGGTTAAGATACAGAACATCAACTTAAAGGCAGCCCAATCTTGTCAGGCGGAAAAGTTAAAGGCAAGTGGGCGTTGGGCTGGGATCTGTTAGGCGTTGGCCAATTACGCAAATGCTCGACTGGCTACGGAGTAGGGCACATTGGGGTGTTTTCCCATCAAATGTGACATTTGGCAGCAGCAGCAGCAGGGCTTACAGTAAAATTTCCAGTTAAGTTATTGCCGCGCGGAAAACTCACTCGAAAGTAATTTCAAATTTAATTGCGTATAATTTAGATGGGCAAAATGTTTGCGTGCGTTTAATTAACTGAAAAATAAAGCGAAAAAACAACAAACCAAATAAATAAAATGGACGGGAAATAAGCAGCAGTAGCAGAAACGTCAACAATAAAAACATCAGCTGCAAAATGTTTAATGTTAAATGCCAACTAATTAAATTTCGGGCCATGCCATGACATTCGATTCCGGATGTCGAATCGCAGAAACGCAGACCCGTAGATCCATTCAACTCGTGTACACAATTTATTGTTGCATTTAATGGCCAGCCCATGCGGTTGTCCTTGTGCTTTAATGCTTAACACTTTTATTGCGTATACGCAGTGTATTACGAGTCCAAATGCTATTTGTATGCAAATAACGAGCCTTTGCCTAGCAGCGTCTACAACATTCAAATGACACACAAAACCACAAACCAACTGACGGCTCGACATACGTGGTAGCAGGTGGTGGTGCATTGGCACATCCATCAAATGCCAAATGAAGCCAATCAAAACTAACAGTCGCCTGTTGCCAGCTGCTAACTGCCTTCACGCAACTTAACCAAACTACCTGATCCAAGTTAGTGTAAAAATGCATGCCATGGAAACTCAAAATATTTACAATTATGCTTCACTCATTAACACGATATAATAATTCCTTACATTTTCTCGTTGTGATAAGGAATTCGGTTAAATTTAAAATAAACGAGAAAGAAAGACTATCTTCGGCTCGCCGATAATCTAATACCCTTGCAGACCCAACCTTTTCATGATGCTTATTGTGTTTTGCCCGTATCTAAAAAGCACAGGGAAAAGAGTTAATGCCGAGGTTGGTCAAGATATCTTGATAAACAAAATGTTTTTTCATACAAAAACTCGCATAGAAACAGACAGACGGACAGACGGACATGGCTATATCGACTTGGCTGTTGATGCTGATGAAGAATATATACATATACTTAATGGGGTCGGAGATGTCTCCCTCTATGCGTTACACATTTCATGACAAAATTTTAATACCCTCTGCAAGGGTATAAAAAAAATAAGAGTATTTATGTGCATATGAGGAAATAATTTAATATTGAATTCAGCTATACATTACCTTTAATTTTCGATTGATTTTAATATTTATTATTGGTTATATATTAATGCATCGAAAGACTAAAGCGTACAGCTTCGAAGGATTGTGATACTTTTTAATGAGTGAAAATAAGTTCTTATTCCCAATTACTGCAATTAAAATATTGTGCAAATATTTTTCATATCTCATTACCATTTATATTATATGTGTTTATTTCTGAAGAGCAAGCGAAACTCTTTCAACTCTTTCACATTATTTTGCTTTAATAAAACAATACAAAATACACAGGAATACAATCTACTTAATCTATCTATCTCTGGGTCTGGAGTCTGCTTAATATCAATTATTAGAAGAAATTACCCGGCATTGCCTGTGTCAAAATATAATTTGATATACTTTAACATTTATTACTTCAAATTTTTGTATAGTTCGGGCCATGCATGATTATTTTGTTTATTAATAAGTCACATCAAAAGCCATCAAGTTCTTAACCTGGTGCTTCATAGCTAGAGGTCCCACACGGGCTATGGCTCCATTGTTTCCGCAGCATACTAAGAAACTTGCAGATAATTAATAAAGTCAATTTTTTATTTAAAAAGTCGATTATCAAACTACATGGAACTTGATGCTGCATGGGCTATCAGGAGGCTGGGGGATATATTTAAATAATTGAAAAGCTATAGTCGAGTACGCAGCCATTATCAGGGACAAGAATTTAATGATTATTTGCACGCACTGTTAATGTTGATGTTTTATTTATTTAAATGATGTAAAACGAGCACGAGATATGGGTCAATTATGTATGTGCAGCATGGATCGTTAAGGCTACCGATTCGACAATGCAATAACCATGGCCATTCAATGTGCGCTCAATTCTGACAAGGACAATGGGCACTCACACACACGCACTTTCGCGGGCACATGCAATTGGCAGCCGCAGCGCGTAAATTTGGGTTCAGCTCAAAGGGTCAACTGCAAGCACGACAGATGGAAATGCAAAATGAATCTGTGGCATTTGCCACATCCAGCACGTTGCAGTGGTTCATTGTACGCATAAATTACGCTGCCATATGTCAGACAGTGTCCGGATTTTTTCTGGCTTTCGGACCAACTTGGGCGGAGACCGTCAAGTGGCAGCGTGTGGGCTGCAATTTATGAGCAGGCGGCAGCCGCGTCTAATTGCCGCTGGCTTGAAGCCAAGTGACGGGCATAAATATACAGAACCCACGGTAAAGTCAAAACCCATACAAGTGCAACATAACTAAATGCAGTGCAACATGTTGCACAAACATCAATCAAGTGACAGGCGCGCTAAGGTGGCATCCGGCTAATCAATCATCAATCTTCCATCGATGAATGTGACAGGCGCCCTTGCAATCTTCTGTATTTAATAGAAAAAATGTCAATCGAAGTAGTTTTACTTTTTTTTCCACACATTTCTTTACGAACTCCACATTTGGGTTTGAGTCTATGCACCAGTGAGACGCAGTCGAAGGATGGACGCGGCAAACGCTGAGGATGAGGCCAACTGGCAAGATGGGGAGCAAAATATTGTTGATTTCTTGCACGACACATTTGAAGCGTTGCCAGAGGATGATGGCGATTCGGCGGCAGGGGATGGAGGTTGGTTGTCCAAATTCAATACAAATTTTAGTTGCAATAATTTTCCCACAAATCGCAACCAGTCGAAGCCAATCCCGAGTTGGAAGAGCATGTTAATCGGCCATTCCCAATCAATCAGGAACTCCGACACCGGCCCAGGAATCACCTGTTGGCGCCATACTTCTGCAACCTGTGCCGCGATTATGTCCGTGGAGGGGTAATCACCATTTGTGGGCATTTATTCTGCTGGACCTGTTTGTGGGCCGATCTGCACAATCGTGTGATGCCGCGTTGTCCGCGCTGCATGCGACGCCTGCTCCTTCACGAGGACATTATGCCGTTCCTGGGCGAGGGACCCAATGCCGGACCGGACGATGCAAATATTGTAGCTCAGCCAGGTGACGTGCCACGCCCGTCTGGCCTGTATCTAGAACACCAGCAATATCCGATGTGGTTCGCCGTGCACACCTACGAGGAGCTGCATTTTGCCGGCGCCAACGGGGGCGAGCGGAATCTCTCGGTGATCGTGCAGCGCATGCATCAGGACTATCAGCGCCCCATGGACTGGGTCAAGTTTCTACAGTGGTTTCAGTTGGGCTGTGCCCTCGGCATCTTTTATCTATGGCTGTACATAATGTCCTTTTCAGATTAGTTTTCGTATAATTCCTATGTAGATGTGTGTACTCGCATGTGGATAAATGGGCAGTGCCATGAATAGTTACAAATTGTTGTGAGGTTTTTAGTTGTTGCACGAGTGCTCTCAATAAATTCAAATTATTAAACAATTTGCTTAAATTTGCATATAATTTATTGTTAATTTCTTAGCTTTGGTTCCGCTCCAAATACCTAACTATTTCATGAAGCGAAGACGACATCAAAGTTTCTTCAAGAAACAACAACTAACTTTTGACAAAGGAAGCGGCTTGGCTGAGTTTAGTGCAGAGGGTCGGGGCAGCAGCAGCTGGCTGACCAGCTAAAACAAAGAGTTCAATGGGCATTCGGGTTAATCCCGAACTTATACCGGTGAACTTTGCCGTCAAGTAAAATTAGCTTCGTCGTGTTGGTTTTAAAGATAAATCATTTTGTAAAGTAAAAACTTAATTTAACCATCATTATGAATATGTATTAATCAAATGTTTTTAACTTTCAAAAGGTTAAGAAACATTGAGTGTGCAGTCTACACTCAGAAAAATTAAATGCTTAAGTTTGAATTTATCTTAAATTTTTACGACCACGCTTTGAATTCTTCAAGTTATAAAATATGGCACAATATGAATTTTAAACCAAAAAAAATAGCCCAAGCATGTATTCCAAATTCCTATGTATGTACTAATAGAGGCAGCTATGGACAACGCATAAACTTAGGCGTCTCACTTTTGCAAATTTGATAAAAGCAATAATTTTTCGACCTTTTTTAAATGTCGAGAGCACAACTGGCATTCAAATGTGTGCTTATACCAAATCACAAAGTTCTAGCTTTCAATTTTTGTGGAGAGGGTGCAGCTATCCAAAAAGTAAATTATTTCTTTTCTAGGAAGAAGAATTAATCGAGGCTAATCGAGCATACAATGTGGTATATCTAGCTCAGATAGTTTTTGAGTTACGCTTAAATTATCAAGTCTCAAAATCGATTTTTATAAATATTATGAATATGAAATAGGGTATCGATAAGAATTGATAACATTTATTTTTTTTTATTCAGAGGGACCAATTAACTTAGCTTAATCAACTAAGCTCGACGTCCAGATACTTAAAATTTATATTTTATGGGTTCAAGCACTCCTTCTACCTGTTACATACACATGCACAAAGCCAATATACCTTTTCTTACTCATTTTCAACGGTAAGAGGATATAAGAAATTTTTTGGGCGCCTTAAACCTACATGGTAAAATAAAAAAAATTTTCAAAAAATAAAAACAATATTTATATAATAGTTATTATTTTTGAACCTATTACTATTTATGCTCATAATTTAGGGTATGTACGCACATTCAACAACGTTGCTTTAGGCAAATTATAACCTAATTTAATGCACAAATATTCATATTGTCAGACTACTCTAAGCAGTTTTGTATTGCTCTTTTTTTTTATAATTACAACTTTTTGACTCGGTTATTCTAAGTGCTGAAAATGAGTAAAGCTTTTTTCAACATTTTGTTAACGATTAAAGATATTAAGGAAGACTAAAGAAGAAAAATTTGAACTATCTGCAGTTGGCCAGCTGCTACTAATAGGGTGTGTAATTAGTCGATAATCCTTTTGAGTGGCATTTGCGGTTAACAATTAATACGCGGCTGTGCGGCCATCATTTGTCATTTCAATATAAATGCCCCGCGGTGGGACTCAATCTGCATACAGCTGGCTTCCGTGTTGACGGCCAATTTCATGGGATCCCAGTGCGATATTTATCATTAATTAAAAGAATGCTATAAAATCCTTTTTGCGGCCTGCGCAAAGTCAGTCGATGCAGTTGCGTTCAGGCTCAAGGATGCATTCTGTGAGGATGTTTTTATTATTTCAGCTTAAACATGCGCGTGTGTGCGTGCGTGTCTGCGTGTTTATGTGTAAAATGCATTAAAAATGAGCACTTGCCGAGGCGTCGGCTTTGGCTTTGGCTTTGCTGCAGCGCAGCTCAGTTGATTGACGACTTTTAAATTCCATTAAATTTATTGGAACTTAAGCCTCGACACCACCGACATGCTCCAATGGCTGCCATGCGGAAGAAGGGGCGGGGGCCAATCCTTATGCTTTATGAAAACTTTTGATAAAGCATTTAAATTGGTTTATCCTTAAGTTTGTTTGGCTGACTATCCCAGGTAGGTTTTGTATTATATCTTATGAAATGCTGATATTAATACAATTTTTGTGGCATGAAGTTATTTGTAGTTAAAAAAAAAATTTTTTTAAATAGGTTGCGTTTCTGTTCTACATTGACAATTATACAGCTCACTGAGCGCTATTACACCCTTATATACGCTCAAAAACAGTTTTCTATTGATGATCGATTTTCTGTTTACACATATTAAAGTCTATGCCCAACAGATCAAGATGAATACTTGTCAACATATACTTTAACGCACACTTAGTCTGATTTTTGAACACATTTTGAATTCTTAGCTGCAAATGCTTCGATTTGGAGGCTTTCTTAATACATTAAAGACAACGTCCGTCTGTCTTTTTCTATGCTAACTAGTCTCTCAATCCCAAAGCTAGCATCAGATAACCTTGTATAGGTCCTTCTGTTGCTGGCAGTGAATATGTTGGAAACGGAAGGAGCCCTATATCATAAAGCTGTATTAGGAATAATTGGTTAAAAATTAGGTTCTTATATGAAATTTTTTTGTTTGTTTACAAGAATTTATAAGTCTTCCTATGCTCCTGACATATAAGCCAAATCTAATCAATTTCGTACAACTATAGCATATAGCTATCATATAGGATAAATTGTTTGAAAAACTAGCTCATGCATAAAAAAAAGATATCTTTATCAAAAAAGCTAATACGAGCTTCAAAATCTTCATCACATAGAGTGTTTATTTTATTTTATATTTTTTAATCTGCTCTCTGAGCTTCTCGACACTAAAATTGTATTTTGGCTTGTTTTGGAAATTGTTGGAAATCACTAATCATTCTTTCAAGTTGTTTTAGCCATTTGAAGCTATTGATTTCTCATTTCGAGTTGAATAGAACTTAAAATTTAAGCAGGCATTGTAAATATGCAGCGCAAATTAAGAGAACTTGACGCAGCTGTCACCAACACAAACAGCGCATCAACAGCAGCTCCAGCACCAGCACCAGCAGCTGCAGCAGTTGCAGTAGCAGTAAAAGCAGCAAATGCAGCTGCAACGTCATTAAAATCTTCCGCTGGCTGCCCAACAAAGCGCAGGCAAATTGCTTTGAGGATTGTGGGCTGGAGTGGGCCAGAAGAAGGTCTCGAGGTGTGTGTGTGCGTGCGTGTGTGGGCAAGTGTGTGAGCGTATGTTTAGCAATTTTTAAGTCCAAAATTACATGAGCTTTGACTGACATTTGCCCAAGTTATGCAGTTTGGCAACGTGACGTATGCGTAATTACAGTCAAACTTGCTCCGAAGACTAGCTGCGAGAGGGACCATGGGTGATGGGAAAGGGGGGGGGGGGGGGGGGGGGGGGCTTGCCCAGCCAGACTATCATGCCACATCATGCCACATTTTCTAGCTCATAACCAGGGCCAATGCCACGCCCCTTTACATTCCGGAAGGCAGCTAAAGCTGTCACTGCAACATTTTGTCTTTGCAGCTGCAGTAATTTTCATTTCAATTATAGCATCTGTCGACATTTGTAAATAGCGTAGGCGTTGTCGAGGGGCTGGTGGAGCAAGGCAAGTGGGGAGCGGATGCCACATCGGTTCAACGGTAAATGCGGCCTTTGTGCATTACATAATTACAGCTGTGTTTGCATTGCGGCGAGCAACCACCAGGGGCGATTTCCTATGGTGACTACCTCTAATGATGAGCCATTGTCTGGCTTAGTTATGAGACTCTCTCTGCATAGGATCAAGCGGGCGGTCGAGGGGTGAGGGGCTGGTGCGAAGTGTAATTAGATCAGTTAAGTGTGATAGCAGTATGGGGGAAATTCATATTGCAACATTCAATGCGAATTTGTTGAGAAAAATAAACAAGTTATTTAAGAACTAAAAATGCATAAATCATGAATGGAAATTCTAGACGGCACAAAAACTTGAAGTGTTTTGCTTACTTTTATGCTTTATTTTCTAAAAATACATTGACAACTTCTTGGCTGACTATGCTCTCAGTTTTATACGTCTGTGTCGCATTTGTGCAAATGCCATGCACCACGCACGTTTCCGTTTCCGGTTTTTGGGCATTTGCAGGCGTTGCAATTGTCGCTTGCTGCTGTTGCACTGTGTGGGCGTCATAGTCTGGCGCACATGGTGTATACGTTATGCATAACTAATGGCTGCCTCAGTATATTGTTTAATTTATCAAGCATGAATTATTTATGCATAGTATGTCTATTTCTGTCTGTCTATGTGCGCTTGTGTGTGTAAAACAGAGTGCCCAATGAAACTTGCAACTTGAGCTTTGAGCTACAGAGTTTGCTGTCCAATTTATGCACGAATTCAAATTTATAGTCCAGCAAAGTTGTTGTTGCTGCCATAATAAATGGTATCGAGTTCTATCGAATTGCTGCAGGTTAGCGCTCTCCAATTTCAATTAAATTTCGTTATGCAGGTGCTAAGTGCTTCAATTTAGATTTACTTGGCCTGTTGAATTTCCACATGGAAATGTTTGCTCGGGCTGAAAACAAATGTGGCTAACGAGCAGCCGCAAGAGTCTATAAACTTGCTGCTTGATAATTGCTATGGCAAAAGGCGAACCAGCAAAAGTTGTTAGTTGAAATGGCAAAAAACCAGGCAGCAGCAGCAGAAGGAGTGGCAGGTGCCGCAGCCAGCAGCCAAAGGAGCCGGAGGAGTGCAATAGATTGTGTCGACACAATGCACGTCTGAGCAGGAAAATACAAAAGAACTGTGCCACAATGCATGCTACACACACACATATGGCTAACGAGCTGCGGCTGAGTATATCATTCAAAACACGCAAGCCTGGTACACACACACACACACAGTCACAGCTCTTAACTCTCAGCTTACATCCAACATTTCTGGGGACTGAGCTGACACCTTGGTGCGGCCAGCAGAGGCTCACTTAAAGCCATATTGTGTATAGATAACGTGTCTATTCAGACGAAAACTGATATGACGACAAAAACAGATGCAAAATGCAGCAGCAGCTATGGTGAATGGCGAGCGGACGGGAGGGGGTGCGCTAGGACCAGAACTATGACGTTGACAATGACGTCGAGTCACATTCTTGTAAGTACTAGTTGAGTAACAAGTTGGCTCAAATGCGGAAGCTAAAATAAAAGCAAAAAAAAAGAGCCAAACCAGGAAACTTTATTGGAGAGTGCAGGACAAAGAAATACCCTGTACCCAGCTTACACTTAGCGGAATATAAAGACATTTATGTGAATGTAAAATAAATATAAATGTACAAACACGAAATTTCATTTAGTATATAAATTCTGTTCTTATTTTTTGATTGCGATTATATTTTCTGTACTCAAGGATGACCTACTAATGAGTGTAAGAAAGTGGGGCTAGGTCTTTTCGAAATTAAGTTATAAATCGAATTTGAAAGATTTAACAAAAAACGATTCAAGTTATCGAAAAATAAAAGCACAACTTTAATTCGAGTGAAAAGTAGTTCATACTTTGCTTTGAAAATGAAAATGGATCCACTAGAAATTAGGCAACAAGTCGAATTTCAACAATATTGGGCAAACGTTAAAAGTAAACTAATAATAAATATACTATTTTTATTCGAATAACTCCTACTTTAAAATATGCTAAGAAAATGGAAGTGGGTCGATTAGAAATTAAATAAGATATCGATTGTGGGCAATTGGGAAGTGCTCCTACAACATGACAAAAAGCTGATTTGCGTATGAAATGTAGGGCATTCTTTGTATCTTTATAGACGTACTCATATACGTACTGACATATACACAGATAAATGGGCAAAGCTGAATCAATTTGATATGCATACCCAATTGGCACAGGGTATTGGTAGAAAAAAAAACGGAATACTGTTACATACTTCTATGCAGGACAGACAGTTCAGCTACGGATAACAGCCAGGACTTGCTGCCGAACGAAGTCGCAGTCAGCGTAACTTGACGCTTATCACCGCAAAAGTTTTTGTCAGTTCGCAGACTTTGGCCGGCGTTGACAGCGCTTAAACTTTGAGTCAGACGGCGTTTGTTAGAGCTTTTGAGAAATAAAAAAAAAAGTGCCATTAAATTAGCAAATTCTGAAAGAACTTTTGGTAGCCCAGTCAAACTCGCTTGCTTCAATTGCCAATGCGGCTAATTACAGGGCCAAAAGCCAAGCGACGCCAGCCAAACGCTGCCGGCCCCATGTGCAGCCTAATGCGCCGCAATTAGCTGCCACTCAACGCTCCGCATTATCCAATTAAAACCGCCCGGCGCAACAGTTAACGGCAGCCCGCACACACACGCAGCCCGAGACAATGCAAACGTTGAGCTCCAACATGGCCGTTGGCCATGGCCAAAAGTCATGGCTGCCATTCACAGCATGCATTAGCCATGGCCAATGACCCCTCTTCACTTCAGCAGGAATTGGCAGATTCTAAGGTAAGCAGTTGAGGTCCCAAAATATACAAACTGTTTATACTCAAGATTACCATATACATACTGCTTATATATGGCTTATAGAATAAGGTTCAGCTTTATGTGCCCTTCACCCAAAATTCCGTGTCCCAGAGCAGCTTTTACCCTTAAAGTCTGTTTCTAAGGCAAGTCCTTAAAGACAGTTTGAGTATTACCTGGTCTTATATATACGGATAACTGTGTGAATATTTTAAGTTTTCATTATGTATTCCGGTCTGTTAATTTGGCAAAGGTTTTACTGTAATTAAACTCTATTTGAAAAGCTCTAATTTAAGTCATATGCTTTTTTTCTTCTTTGCATTCACTTGACCTTTAGTGGCCAACGAGCTGACTTGAAAAATTTGCTGGGTTGACTTTTTGGGCATTTAAGTCATGCGACGCATGTCTGGCACATTGACTCGCTCCTTGCATACACCAGGGCGTCTAGGAGAGCTATTTAACTTTTAATCCATCAAAATGTGCGTCATTGTCGTCGTTCACTGTCGCAGTCAATAAGAAAAAATTATTTAAACGCTAGAAAAAACGGAAAGGCATAAGTAAGAGTGCTCTAGGCGAGAGTAAATACCCTGTATACAGTTTGAATATTGCTGGTAGTTATTCGTTTTTATATCCTTCGATTACGATTGGAAATCAAATTACAAAGTTATTTTTGTCCATTGGGCATATAGGAAATTTATCGAAACCTGACATAACAAATTTAATTGAATAATTGAACAAATTTTAATATATACTTTGAAATATACTAAGAAAATGGGGTGGATCGACTTTAAATTAAATACCAAATATATTTTTATCGATTTAGGTTATGCAGGGAACATTATCGAAAAACTGTAATCCAGTTTTTCACTTTAATAGTCGTAGTATAAGTTACAAATTTATTTTTTATCGATTTTGGCAAAACAAAAAGAGTTATAGAAAAATGAAAATACAAGTTTTTTCGAATAGTTAAAAACCTACAATACGAGATATGGTAAAGCTAATGGGGCTAGATCGATTAAATATTATCGAAATGGATATTGATCGATTTTTTGCAACCATGATTAACTATCAACAAAACGGCATCAAAATTTGAAATAGTCTTGCTCGACTGGTTCAGTTAAACGTACCAAAAAGATTATTTACTGATGAGTTCCAAGTTGTTTTCAAAGTACAACTTTTTACATATTTTTTACACATTTTCTTATATGTACAGGGTATAATAACATAATTGTGAATGCCAAATGCAATGCACTACGCAAATGGCAGACAGCATAAAGAGAAAAAATCGTTTGTCTGTCTGTCAAGGCACATCGATTGTTAAAAGCATTTCATTATATTTTACCTTTTACATTTTACATTCTGCCTCCCCTGAGGAAAAGCAACAGCGGCATTCGTGACAAGCGCCGTGGAAAATATTTCTGAAGTCGTTATTGTAGCTGTGTAAAAACGTTAAAAATATGTGCGTAATTGTGTGACGTTCTTGACAGGGTTTGCCTTTTCTGTGTAAATTGTGTAATAATTTATTTTAATTGGCAAAAGCCAAATTCAGCCATAAGACAAACAGACGGTCCAAAAAGAGGGGCTCTTCAGTTGTGTCTGCCGCTGGCTAGCTATACGTGGTCTAAATGGGGCATCAAATTACATAGTTCTGATGCGGTTTTCATTAGTCTAATTGTGACTATTGTGGGTAACGGGAACTTGGGGGGCGGAAAATTGCCATGTGTGTGATGGCCCACATTCGTTAAGCAAATGCTCGAAACCCTCAGTGATTAGCCTTACCTTACCTGGCCAAAAAGGCTGGAACACAAAAGCCCACACGAAGCGATGCGTGACAGTGTTAAATTGTACGTCATGCAGCCTGAGGAAAGGTGTGCGAGTGTGTGTGTGGGTTTAAGCGTTTGTGTGCATGGCTTTTAATTAGAGGCAACTAAAGAGGCTCCACCTTTCTAGCCTAATGCACATACATTAACATATGAACGGCATCTGAAATGGCCGTTAAGCGCAAATGTCTATGATACTCATGTTAACTGAAGCGAACTTTGCTAAATTTGCCAAATGCTTTGACTTTCAACTGGAATTTGCTGTTTGCAAGCCAAGACAGTTGCCGGCGTGTAAACAAACTAACAACTAAACCAAGAACTTTGTGGCTGGTGTGACCCTTGAGCGCAGTTGCGTAGATCAACTCGGAGGTAAGGAGCATTAACTAAGTTCCAAGTTTTACACGAACTACTTGTCCCAGATTGAAAGTAAACATTGTTAATAAACAGCTCGCATAACGTGAAGTTGTATATGTATATATGCAATATATGTACATCCTGGTCCATTGAACTTTTTTATCATCGATGACAAACTTCTCTCTTCAAGTTCTGTGGCTACTAAGAGTAGCACAGGCAATGGCAATTGAAAACAACGTTGAATGCGTTGCACCTGTTAGAAATGCCCTAGTCCTTGAATTTTTTCAACTAACAGCAAAGTTATTCTATCTATTACCAACTGACAGCCAAGTCCTTATGGAAATGTTTCGTTCATGGGAATGAAAACCAGCCGAAAACAGATAAGAGAGCGAAGCTTTCTTCAGCGCGCCGCAGATGAAATACTCTTGCAGAAATGTCTGCTATATTCTATGTGATATATTTCTCTATACATAAAAATCTCATTTCCGACCAATCATTTCCTATGGGACATAGTTATCAGGTAAACACCTGATAGGATCTTTCTTCTTTTATATATCACACTTTTCGTGACGAGAGTATAGTACCCTCTGCAAAGGTTATGAAATGTTGTCTGAATTCAGTTTTGATTTTTCACCCATCGATATTCGTACCTTTCATATTTCTGCTTCACAACACGCATACGACCCGTGGCGCATGCCTTCGAGCACTTCCTATTAAAGTCCAATAAAATCAATTAAATTCTCAACAGGCATTGGCTATATATACTACTATACTACTTACTATTGATAACATATGCTGCTGGCATTACCACGCTCACCCATCTTCACATTTTCATTTCCATAATTTTATGCACCCTTCGAACTAATTTTCAGACAATTTCGAGTCAAGCCAACGGGGAATGTTTTTATAGATACCCAATCTCGGCCTCCCGCTGCCACTGTACTCTTTCTTGCTCGCAATGTTCACGGTTTTTTATTCGTATTATTTTTTTTTAAATTTATCTTTTGGTTTCGTTCGAGTAACTCTGCTTTGGGTCCGGCGCCTGCCAATAAATTACGTTTCATATTCAGACATGGGAAATGATTTTCTTTTTTTTTTAAATTAGATTGAGTTAGGTATATTGTGATAGTTCAAGAGATAGTAATATATTATATATATATTTATTGACATGATTTCTTTTAGAATATTTAGAGTGCTTTAAAATACCATTGCTATATTTATAATATTATTATCATCATTAATTCGAATACACTTATTATTATACCATGACTCCTTTGAAATTAGAATTGCAGTTGCGATTGTTCGTTCGCTAAGAAATGTATAATCGATGTTATTTTAATTCCATTTTAATTTTCAGCTAATAGATATGACGCTAGAAAATGACATAGCTCCGCCGATCTATAAACACAACATACTGCGCGGATATATGACGTTTAAAACCTAAATCACTTCTCGATATGTCATTTGCAGAACGACAAGGATATGTTTTGAGAAATTTTGTCGTTATCCCCCTTGGTATAGATGAGGAGTATGAGGCGGTGGTAAGGTTGAATGGGGTTGTGAGTTTGAATCCGGTAACTGGGATGCAACTTGTTTTTTATTGAATGTTTACTTATACAAACATTTATGTTGCCTTTAATTTGGTTACTTTCATTTTTAATTTACCCCTCTCTTTACTACCATAATTTTATGTTATTGTTATTATGATCATCATAAATATTCGTTCGCAACTTGAGCCGTTTGCCTTGTTTACCTCGTAGATTGTGTCCAAAGTTTGTGTTGTAATTTATTGAAGTTGCCATTAAAAATTACAAACGTTGACAGCAGCACGTTTCGTATGTGTAGTGTATGTAGTGTATGCGAGTGTATGTGTGTGTGTGAGCTGTTCTATTTATTTAGTCATATAATGACACTGTGTGGGCTACGTATTTACTGTGTCATACGTGCGCACAACAACAAATATTTACAATTATTTATCATATTTATCAAAAGCAACATTTGAACAGTGCCTCCAAAAATGTTATTTACACTCGGGCTCGGGCGTGAATCGCAAATCAGCAAATCTTAAAATGTAAAAATGAAAATAAATCTGTTAAAATCTATGTCTGTCTACCAGCCTGTCTGCCCGTCGTCTGCCTGTCTGTTACAGTGCCTGCGCCAGTACCTGTCTGCAATTTTGATATATCTAGATTATTTTCTGCTGTATAAATACATTTGCATTTACGAGTACGTTTGCTCAGATGAGTTGGGATGAAAACACATGGCAAATTGATTGCTTTACGGCTCATTTTGTTCGCTGCTCGTTAACAAATTTATTTCACTTCACCTTTTTTCCATAAAAATAAATATGTGAGCGCAAAGTAAGGTGCGGAAAGGGGGAGTTTATAGTATCTATAAGACTTAAAGTATGCAGCAGGGCTGCTCACGTAGTAGCTGTGTGCCGAATAGGTATTCCCTTAGGTGCTTGTTAAATGAGGCTTCACTGTTTGATATGACAGTATTTTAAAATGTCGGGGCTTTCGTGATTAACTTACTTAACTTAATTTTATTATAAAAAATTTTAATAATACATTCATACATGACAATTTAATTTTCTAATGCAAACTTCTTAGTTATTTTCTTTGAACTCCTTTTTCCTGTTATTTGGTTAATAAAAATAATGCAAAAATAAATTTAAAAAAAAAAAAGTAAAATAAAAATATTAAAAATTATAATTTTCTGTATTTTTGTTTTATTTTATGTTTTGCATTATGCACAAAAATGGCAAATGCAATGTTAACTTTATAACGTTATTCATATTGTGTTTAATTTGTAAATAATTTTCAATCATATGAATATTGTTTAGCACTCCCTTTGAGTGCATTCTTGGCTGTGCTGCCACAAAGCCATGTTGCATGTCATAGATAGCGCCCACTGTGCTGTATAGTGTTGATATGAAACTTACATTTTCACGCCTTTTTGCTGCGCTATTTGTTGTCAGCCTGGCTAAGCTAGTGCAGCCAAATGCCTTATGGTGTTGTGTGGCGCCACACCCCGCACGAGGTGTATGGGGTAGGGCGGCGGGCATTGCGTGCACTGCGCCATTAATTGCAATGCTGTAAACACTTTGTTTCCGAAGCGCCCGCAACACACCCTACACATACACTCTGTAGTTGAATTTCAATTGCAAAATACACGCAGGGCGGTGTAGAGGAGGACGGCTTGGGAGAGTGGGGCTAGGCGCAAAAAATTAGTTCACATGTTCTTTTTAGTGCGGTTGCGCCCCAAAAGTAAATGCGTGCCATACGCCCACTGTTCAGGGGTTGCTTGCGTTTTGCCGGGTCCGACGCGTCGCATGGGGCGCTGGCAAAAATGATTTAATGGCCATAATGTTAGTTGAATGGTTAATTCACTTACGTTTATGGCCAGCCGCCGCCTCAGCTGCTGGCTTTCGATGGACTCGAATCCCGCAGTTGCCCTCTCCAGGGAGCTATCGTCGGAACATGTGTCTGACAAGGGGCAATGCTGCACTGAGGTTGCTCGGCCGATGCGGTTCGCATGTATAATTATTGTTTAGATTTTATTCCTACTCACATATATATGTGCACGTGTGTGCGGGTGTGTGTATGCCTGTGTGTGTGCTGCCTGGCAGCTTTAATGTGTTTATAACGTATGAGTAATGGGCGTCGTTTGTGGTTCCTTGGGGTCGGAACCGACGCCGCTTGCTGGTTGATTTGAGGAGCTCTTGTGTTTTTAATTAGATGTGAAAGCCTTGGCCGGCTCTTGTCTCTGGACGGATTGTCATCAATCTCTAGAGGCATCTGCTGCTTGGCCACGCCTCTTAGCAGTTCATTTATTATGCGACCAGAACCTGTACCATATACCATATTGTAGTTGCGCAATTCAAAATTTCAAAGTTCAGGCATGTGTGTGGCGGCAATAAAAACTTTTTCATTAGTGCGTAAAGCTTGAAAGCACTTCTCGTGGGTAGCAGCTGCTGTCCGGAACCCTCCTGTAGGACCCCAAATCTTTCAAAAGAATACATTTTAAAGTCAACGCGCAACAGTGACAATTGACAAGGCTAACGAGTGTAAGAGTGTGAATGGGTGTGAGTGGCTGTGTGTGGGTGGGTAAGGGTGTCTTTTGTCTTATTTCAGCTGTAAATGTTGATGTATTAAACGCGAGCTGAATGGCAAATCATATGATTTTATATGTATACACAGAGTTACGTGCGTCAAAAGGAAACTGCACACACTTTTTGAAGCACTTAAAAATAGGAAATTTGATTTTTGATTAACAACATTTGTTAGTCTGTAAAAATTGTATATATTTTAATTTAAAAAAAAAAATTAGGTTTTGGCAAAGAAAATTTGCAATTGCGTTAACATAAATTGAAAACTAAACATTTTTGTGAAATTTAAGTATTTATAAATTCATTTTTTATCTATTTTATTTTTATTAGAAAGTAAATTTAAAGAACTTACTTAAATTTCAGTAAAATTGATTAACAATTTGATAAAATAAATATAATAAAACAAATGGATTTCAAGTAATACAAATTGCTGACGTGTCGGAGAACTACTAAAATGTGTTTATTAATTATATAAATTATAAAAATTTTAAATGAATTTAAAATATTAAAGAAATGTTATAAATAAAATAAATAAATATAACATAAATTTCATAGGCTCGTTAAGTGAAAGTTAAAGCAAAAATATTCAAAAAATTTGATTGCACTTCAAGCAAAATTCAATGAATGTTTCTCAAAAAAAAAACGTTTGCCAGGCGCTGAGGTAAAAACAATAATTTTTAACATATGTATATATGTACATGTGTGCGTGTGTTTGGGTATGCATGTATAAATAATATTGTCAACATGTTGTGTACCTAAATAAGGCTTTTATTGGGCGCAATTTACATGCGGCACTCGCTTTTCTTTTATTGAATTTTAAGCAGCTGCCGTTCGAAAGTGACAACAATTGCTGTGGGGTAGATGTTTGTGTGGGTGCGTGTGTGAGTGGTGTATAAGTATGGGTGTGTGTGTGTTGACGCTTCTGTGTGCGGCAGCTGCACGAAATGATTGCAATATAAAAATTTGCACAGCAAATTGAGAAATAATGCAAATATTAAAAGCAATAAAGTTGCTTGCCTCATAAAAAATTTACATTTTGACTGCGCAATATTTAAATAATATATAAATAAATGTTGCTAAATTATTTACTTTATTAACTTGTATGTTGACAGGTCCATCAATGTTCATTGAGGCAGATGAAAGCATCAGCATTTGCCGGAAGTAAGTGCGGATGAGCACAATTAGCATATCGGCAGTGGGCGTGGCGCGTGGCGGGACGGGTGGTACGGGGCGGTACGGTTTTGCGGACGAGAGGGGCATCCGCTTTGTCGCCGTTTCAAATTAATTACGCCAATGCACATGCAACAACAGTTGCAACAATAAGGGCCAGAAGAATGGCAGCCGCACTTGCGTCACTTTAGAAATTGTGTGCACACACACACACATACAAACACACATACACACACACACACACTCAGACACGCACAAGCGTAATGAGAGCCACAAAAGTTTTGGTTTGTCTGGGGCTGAATTGTTGCCTCTTGTTGCAGCAATGGCAACTTCCGCTGCAGACTTGCGGCCAGCAAATCACATCAACAACAACAACTGCAACAACGACAAGTCGAGCGCTTAGCTTCTCAATTGAAACTCAATTGTTTACAGTTTAACAAGTTTTCAATTTGCTAAATATGTTTAAGCAACTGCCATCATCAGAGCAGCAAATAATTAAAATAAATAAATATATTCAATAATAAATGTTTGAACCTATGCAACAATAAGTGTGCTCACACGGGTTCATATTTATACTAAGCTTGTTTTTAAGCAAATTCCTTGACCTGAAATAATTGATTTATTCAAACTTACAAAGTTGTTAGAAAAATGGATAAAATAAGAGAGAATATATGTCATCAGCAGATCAAAGTTCAAATACCCAATCTCCAATTCGTAATTTTATAACATTATTTATAATATGTTGTGTTTTAATTATTTTATTATTTTTTATTATTTATCTTCAAACGAACCCCATATTGTCGACGTATTAATACCATATATCTCATAAGAATCCTGTAGGAAAAAGCTTGCAAATTGCTTGAAGATGTATTGAAAAAAAAAATGTTTTACATACAAACACCCAACTCTATCTTCTTTTCTGTAGAAACAATATGATACAATAATCCCACATACGAACTAGCTGAATACAAAAAATAATTCTAATGAAAACAGACATAACAACGGATACTTGACTCTTGATGCTGATGAAGGAACTACATGTCAATTTTAAGAAAATATTTCTATAAATATAAAAATGTATTTTTAAAGTATATTCAACACCTACAAAACAATCAGTAAACGAGCGCCGACAGTATTAAACTGTTCTTCGAGCTGCAAAGAGCAGTTGCATATTTTATTTTAATTGCTTTTGCTCGTAAAGTCAAAGAAAAACAACGAGAGCGCCTCTTGGCTAAGAGCAAATGGTTGTTTGGTCTTCAAAATTGACTGCAAAATGAACAAGCCCGTATGTAGTTAAAAATAATGTTTCAATTATACATTTTCACGTCTCGCAAATGTTTTACATTTTAAAATAATTCCTGTTTAACGTTATTATTGACTCTGACTTTATTCAGAACTATATTCTTGCATTAAATCAAAAACTATATATGTGACATTCAAAAAACCTGTCTGGGCCCAATTCAGCAATCCAATCCCCAATCCCAATCGAAATCTATTGATGAGCGCACGAGACGATTACGTGGTTGTCCGTTTGATGCTGCTTTTGGATTTTGGATACACAATTGAGTTGGGGGGAGTGCAGGGCACAACTGGCCGTGCTAATCTACAGTTACAATTTCTGTGGTTGAGCTTTGATTAGATACAATAATAGTGTTGATTGCTCTGCTGATTGGCCCAGCACTTCCTGGGCTGCCCAAATGATCTAAATTTGACGATGAGTTTCAAGTATACGTAAATGTATGTACATATATGCATGTATTTTGCACAACCGACTCAATTGAAACTGGCAGTGGGTGGCAGGTGGTTGCCCAACAACGCCGCGCGTCGCCCGCCGCCCGCCGCACACTGCCTGTTGACGAAGACCCCTAGCCAAGGGTAGCTTTTGGCTTATTGTGCAATTTTCTGGGCCATGATGTTGAATTTTAAAAATTTACTGCTTGCTTTTATGTGTGAGCTTCAGCCAGAGATCGAAGTAGAAATGTGAGCTGCACATTTGCATTTTAATATGATTTGATTTACAGGTCACACTAAAATACATATGTGTGTTTGTATTTAGGCCACTCTTAAAATCAGTCCGCAAAAAGATTTATGTGAAAATTCGCATGGTAAGGTTTTTACTGAAAAAAGGTAGAAAAAAACGATTTTACAGCTAACCTTTGGTTCTATTTTTAGCTCAAATGTGATCTTAGAGTAAACTAATCTAAGATTACAATGCTTACAAGATTTCTGGATATTTTTAGAGAAGTCTACCTAAACTAGGTGAAATACTAAGTATTACACGACTAGTTTATTTATTCATCTACTGGCGTTTATCAGTTGCTGCTCGCTTTACTCAGTACAAATCCTCGGAATACAAATCTTAACCAAACACGACAATGTGCAAAGACCCTACTATTTTTGGAAGTTATCTCTTGTCTCATATAGATACCGATTCAAGTGCATGCCGATTTTTTATCAGTGTTGTGGGTTAGGGAAACAGAGGGGCATGCCCGACGCTATAGCTGATCATATTCATTGTTGACCAAATAAGGTTCTTTGATGGTTCAGATTGACAAATGAAACCGATAGGTGGCGTTGCGACTGATAAAATTATTTTAATATATCTTCTTTTTGACATCTCACAGTGCAACATTGTATCGGGTATCTGCTTATCAAGCATTCAAAAACTAGATAATACTTTTTAATTGTTTATCTGTTTTTATTTATTTAAGGCGCATGCTGAGTAATATGATTAACAAGAAACTTTCGTTTATAAACATCAAGATTATAACCGAACTTAAGAGTTTTTGAAGCACTTTAAAGTTGAATTTGATTTATGACTGGGAAAAGAAAAATCGAATATCAATGCAATGCAAGTACATGGTTTCTATTTGCCCTATTTTAAATATTACAATAAAAGCTACGCGAGCTCTTCCATTTCGGTAATGAAAAAGTGGACTTAAAACTAATCCGTAAAATGCAGAGCAGATGATTTTGAACAGAGCTTCCCACACAGACCTAACATAAATAAAAGAGTTCACTTTTAAATTCGCATCTAACGCTTCGTCTGCAAAACTCTTGATATTTCGATTTTTATCTGGAATTGGCAGGGTTTATGGCTGAGGGTTAGGGGTGGCGCATCGGGGTACTTGTCCATTCTATAAAGCAGTGCTTGGTTTTGGTAATTTTCAGCTTATGGCTGCCCTGCGCTTTCCATTTCACGGCCAACCGCGTCGGGCGTGCAAAACTCCGGTTTTGCCTGAATGCTACCAATACTCGTAATACTCGCAAAATGTTTTTTTTTCGGTTTGATATCGCTGTAACCCGGCACCAGGCCAGCTGCCCTACCACCCCCCTCACGTACACTGCAGCCCCTCTTCCGCTTGTTGGCCATTCATGATTTTTCATTTCATTTTCGCTTATTGCTTCAGCTTTCGTTTTGTTGCTGGGTTTTCTATTTCTAATTTGGTGTGTGTGTGAGTGTGAGTGTGTGGGGACTTCTCTTTCAGAACAATATACATAGTTTTGCATTGGCTGCAAGTGTGTGGTGTGTGTGTGTGTGTGTGTGGTTGGTCTCTGTGCGTGTGTGTGTGATATCTTTTGATGTTAAATAAAAGCTTTACTGAAATTGAAAAACTTTTTCAATATATACTTTGCCTTCAATCGCTTCTATGCACATAAATACATAGTATTTATATATATATATATATATCTTTCTTTTCTTTTTTTTTAAATTTATCTATATTCTTTCATTACAATGATTTCTAGTTCGTTTCGAAGTGAAGCAAGTGCATATATAAATTGATTAGCATAGTATTCGGCTTTTATGATTTGCCCAGGGCAATGCGGCTTTATTGACCTCAAGTTACAATCACTGAATTATCATCCCAAAAGCTGAGCTTTTCAAAATCGAATTCCAAATTGAAAAAGTGTATTTGGAGTTCTTTTGTTACTCAGCAAAAATGCGGGAAGTCCAACAAAATTGTTTTTGTAGGCTGATTGTAAAGTAAATAAAAATAGTTTGTTGGAATTTAATTTTAAGTTAAGCAAAAAATAAATTGAAAAAGATTTCAGCTATTTATTTTTCATGTTATCCGACGGAATTGCCGCGAAGACGCACCTTTACAAACTTCGCATCATCCAGGCCAAGACCTTGCGAAAAATCTCTGGAGCCGAATGGTATATTCGCACACGAGACATCGCAAAGGATTTTAGGGTTCCTATGGTAGGAGACGTTATTAACCAACAAGCAGCAAGCTACCTATTTAAGCTCCGCAATCACCCTACCGTCCTGGCAAGGAACCTGCTAGGGAGGCGAAGAAGAAGGAGACTTTAAAAGACATATCCAATGAAGTAAAATTAACATGTACATAAACATATACATTGTAAATATTTAAATTAAGCTATCATTAACCAAAACTCACGCTGATAAAAGTTGCTAAGCAAAGCAACAGAAAATTAGTTGCAATTAAAAGACTTTTAATACCGAACCAACAAAAAAATATTGTCCGAATTTTAATACATAATTTAAAATATAAATTTATTGATTTGTGTCTATTGCAAATATAATATTATGAGGATCTATGTAGCTATCCCAGGATATCTCAGCACCCAGCGTAAAATCTCAGAACATCTTGCATATACCGCTCAATATTAGAGATGGCTTTTGAGACTTTTACGTGAGAGTTGAGCATAGATGGTGCCATGTGGCTTGTCGGTCGGTATGAAGACCTCATTGTTCTCCCCTGGCACCAATTGTTGAAATGGTTTCGTATCGAAATTGAAATAGTGCTTGTTGGGCATTGTCATTGAGACGACTGACACCTGTGGCAGTACGTCCAGAACCTGTTTCTCACTGAGATACAGTGTGTGCTGCACTGAGGGCGAGGGGATGCCAACACTTGGATCACCGGCAAAGTTGCGAAGCACAATATCCTTGACAGTCTCCCAGGCCTCCAAAAAGTTGACCGACTCCGTATCCGAGTACTCCCAGGAGCACTCCACAACGGTGCTGAAGATGCGATCATACTGATCCGCCAGCGTGCGGAACTCATCGTCAACAAAGTTCACAAATGATGATTGCGTCGTCTTCAGAACGCGCAGTCCCTTGATGCCACTGATGACAGTCTGCTTGGGATCTGGAAGCAGAAGATTTGTTAGGAAGGGCATCTCTCATACCATATATGTGCCTACCTTGACGCGTCAGGATCACATCGCAGTAATGCTGCGCCGTGGGTGTGAAGATGAAGGCGTGGTTGTGCAGCTGACATTTACCATTCGATTTGGAATTACAGTTATTCTCGCAGTACCCATTGCCGATATTATTGGAGACATCCTGGATCATGCGCTGCCAAGGATATGCCTCCACATGGACATGTACCTCTTCCACGTGCGCATATGTGCTCAGAAAATGCTTGGCTAATATCAGTGCAAACTTTTCGGGACTCTCGATGCCGTGTTTCTTGGCTAGCAGATAGACGGTGTTCTTTTGCGAATCGGTCGCCACAATATCCGAGTTGTTACCCAGCATATAGTCCTTGTTGCTGTAGAGCTTCAGGTGTGTGCCCACCTCCAATTCCTGAATGCTGTGCACCGGACCCTTGCGATTGATATGCATTACTTTCACCGCATCCTTGCCATATCCCTTGTTGGTAATCTCGTACAGTTGCGCTTGCTCCTGGCCCACTATGCTGGAACGGTTCAGGCTGCTCAGCTGGCGCAGTGGAGTTGCAAACATACTGAAGCTTGATTAGAAGATTTTCATTGAATGAATTCCGATGAGGCCAAACAGGCACATTTTATATCTCACCTACTATCTACAAGCCAAAGAAATCGCAGCTGCTTACGTAATTTTCCAGAATCTTACTTTCAACTCACACAGTCATTAAAGATAACTTGTTTACCCATTTGCAATGCGCTCAAGGGGGTATAATAGCCACAGCCACATAGTAAAACTCGATATATATCTTTGACTGTTTATCCGTGTGACCGTAAGTAACAAGGAAATTACAAGGGTTAGATGATTACTCGGAAAAAAGTCTATTTGCAAACATAAATCTCGACATTCTGTTATTTTCACATACCTCAAAGATTCTCCCTTTCACACATAACATAAGAAAACATGCAATTTGCGCTTTGCTTCTTCCGCACATTTAGAATGCATTTCTCATAGTGTAACACTGAGGAAGAAGCACATCTAGAGTGTTTGTAAAGGTAGCTCGGTGCTGGCTTCAGGGTATCTACTAGTTGGGCACACCCAACTAAAGCACTTTTACTTGTTTATTTGTTCTTTGCACACTATTTTTATTGCCCTAGGAACAGTAAATATCTTAAAAAAAAAAAGATGACTTTCACTCGGGAATTTCCAAGTAAATCTAATTAATAAGCACTTGCCATATCTTTTTTGAGCGGACTCTGCAGCCTTATTCTTTAAAACTACAATTAAGATACGCACAGGCCTAAGAGCTAATATGCATTTATCGCGTGTCTCATTATGCCGCACAGGTAAATAAAGCATTTAAGATATATGCTTAAAGCCCCATAAGTCGCACCTAGTATACTTCTTTCAAATGCAAAACATTTTCAATTTTTTATTTTTTTGTTTTGGTAGCCAAAACAACAAAACAAATACGAAAGTTGCTGTTGCGTGCAACCGACTGCGGCATACAGGCTCACAGTCCCAATAAACTGAGCCCGAATCGGTTTTCCCGTTTTGCCATCCCTCTTTCTTGGGTTCGAACTACAGGAAACCTAAGTTCTTGTAATTGGACATAATTTATGCTATATTAAAAGAAATATTTTTTTATATAATTGGAAATAATTTGTACTAAATTAAAAGATTTATTTGTTTGGTTCACGTTCTTGTTTTTGTTCTTCTTTTTCGAATTGCAAATTTGAAAAAAAAATATGTATGGATATTTAATATTCCAATACATCAAAGCATCTTCTTTGCCCGGTCAGTTTTCTTATCTGTTGTAAGAAATAAGGTTCTTCCCAGACTTTTATCACTCACAATAAATGGGATGGTAAATTGTAACAATGGAATCATTGTGCAATGTTAAATATTTAATTGTGATGCTTAAAAGTATGCTAAGGGTTTTTCATGCATGCTGCAAAATATGTAATGCTCCAACGAGAACCAGATTTTACTTCAATTTTGTAGCTTTGCAAAACGAATTTTTTGGTTGTGTGGAAGGAAACATTTGGTTTGGCCATTTGGTAAGATGGGGATATTCTTTAATGTCGCAAGTAAATGCGACATTTGGCAAAGGCTTTGGGCAACTGGAAATTACAAGCTTATTTGCTAGAACATGAAATACCCTGTTCAAGCTGAACCAAAATGCACATAGCTCTTCGAAAAGAATATAATCAGAGAATTTAGGCTGCAAACCTACCGAATCAATTAAAAGAATATTGACTCATGGATGTGCAAGCTCAGGGTTTAAAATGAATCCGAATCGATAGTTGGTTCGAGCCGTGAATCGAAAATATGATAAAACACCCTTTGTGCGCTTTTTTACTTGGTATAAAAATAAGAATCCCAAAAGGATAAGAAAATGAAGGGAAATGAAATTAATGCGTTGATATTCATAAACCCCGTTAATGCGGGCCAGCGGTTTTACAGCCCTTTTGTCTGTCGGAGATTTCGCAAGTTGGCAGCTCGAGTAACAATTGAGGCTGCTTAATTACGCCAGGCTATTTAATTTTATTTCTTCACAATGGAAACCGGTCACGCATACGCTCAAATATTGCATTTTCGGGATGCGACAGCTGCAGTATATTGACATTTGTATTAAAAGAAAAGTTTCCCATTTTCCGGCCACGGCACATTTGCTGGCTGGCGCTGAGGCATTCCAATCCGCGTCCCGACGCCGTCTTACTTGGTGTGACAGCAAAGGACACTTTGTCTGGCACAGTGCGCGTCATAAGTTAATGTATGGCATTGGCCGTGTATAAATAAAAGTTGTCCTGCCAAGAAGGACTCGCTGGCAGTTAATTTCACGCTGCCAGCCTCTGTGACTGCTCAAGATGATGAAGTGCATTCGCATTCGGACAACAGAAGTAACCATAATAAACTGGCGGGGTGTATGCGTGTGTGTGTGTACAAATTAACAAATTCCACAATATAGAGCATTTCCATATTCGCACAGGCCGTAAAGCTCAACCCTTTGTATGTTTTATTGCTGTCATATGTCCTATGATACCGATACAACAGTTGACAGCAGTGCTCGCCTATCTTAATTTCGTGTCACACATGAAATTGACACCCATTGTGTGTGTGTGCGTGTGTGCGTGTGTGTGTGCCCTCAAAATTTATAGCCATTTATGAGCATGTAAGAGTGTAATAGGTCTGCCACGTTGGGGACAGCTAACACGCAGATAAACTGCACAATTACAATAAAACAAAAACAAAAGCAAAAACATCAACAAATACGGAAAATAAAGCTTGGCCAAAAGTATTTAGATAACGTACGGGCTTAATCGCAACTTTGATTGGCCTTTTGTGTGTGCTTCATAGACAAAACACTGTGAACAACAAAAAGAGTGCTCAAGGCTGCACTCTATACTCTATATGCCAGTCGCTATGCTTCGCCTTGAGGTCTGGCTGGCTTACCATATTGGTTTTGATTTAAGCCTTTTTTTCTATTTTTTTTTTAAATAAATTGAAATAATTTAATTTTTCTAATGAATTTTGTAAGTTTTGTTTTTTTAAAGAACCCGTTCTATTAAGCCTGTGGTTTTTTGGAATATTTCTTCAGTTCAAAGTTCAGTTTATGGTTTAAAGATAAAAACCTAGATTTTTGTGATCAAATCCGGTTTTCTGTAGACTTTATAGAGTATGAATATACTTTATTCCTCATACTTTTTATATTCTCTTAACATTGTTCTATTCACTTCACTATCATGTAAATGATGGACTTCCCATCTATCCTCTATACTTATCCTCTATACAGCAATACTTCATAATCTATACTCTATTCCTTCTATACACTCTATACTCTACACTATATAAGAGTATATTTGTCCAAGGATATGTATGCATAGCTTTTTTCCATTAATAGTTCCTAGACCATAGCTTTAAGCCCCCCAGTCCCGGCTTAGTAGTTCTTATCAGTGAAGCTCTCTCTCTCTCTCCTCTCTCTCCTTTTTGCTCTCTCATTTTTGGCCGCATATTCAGCAAGTATTCAGCAAACGCCCTATTTGAGTGAGAGCTCTCACTTTCTCTCTCTCTCTCTCTCTCTCTCTCTCTCACTCTCTCACGCGCATGAGCAGTCTCTCGGCATGAATTTTCGTGCTCTTAAAGCTTTAGAATGTATGTTTACACGATGAAGTTAGTGATTAAGTGATTAAGTGAGTAAACTCCTATTCTGTATTTTTTTTGAGATTTAGTTAAGTGTAAACCAAAAAAAATATAATTACCCTTTTTGACTACAAACCAAACTCTTTAAGCCAATATCTTACAATGTCCACGTAATTAAGGCTGACATAAAGTAATAAAGATTTCAGCACGTGCAAACATTTTATTATGTAAAAATGACAATAATTTAGCTAATCAAATTAGTCTATATGGCGCTTTAATTTCTTTGTTGCTTTAGTGTTTACACGATGAATTAAGATGTGAGTACGTAAAACTATGCAAATATGTAAGCATGCTAAAAATATGTCTGTTAAAGACATAATTAAAACCTGCTTTATTATGCAATGTACTGAATGAATATGTGTTTATATAAAAATATAAAAACTACATAAACAATTTTGAAAATATGGTAAATTGTCATGTTTTCAAGCTGAAATTTATGATTTGTATACGTGTAGACCAGAAAATATGTAAACATGGTAAAAGTTTAGCCTATATATTATTTTTTGACTCTCTCAGTTACTTTAGTGTTTACACGATGAGCTGTTGCGTAATAAAAAATTATAAGGCTTATCATGATAATAAATAAATAATCACAGTTTTCTTTAAAATATCATCTTGCTGTTTTTATTTGCTTGAACACAATACTATAACTAACTAGTTGTTGTTAGGCGCCGATTAAAAACGAAAACTTAAATTTGCAATTTTGTTACAAATATTTGATACAAACATTCGGTAGTTGCTTGACTGAACGATGGAGGTCTTTTCGATGTTATCCAATAATACAATATATATAAATAATTTAAAAAATATGTAATTAAATTGCAAAGTAAGCAAATCATAATGCTAAAAAACAATGTATGTTACATCATATGGCAATCTGTTTATGGGAATGTTTAAATAAGTTTAAGAGCCTATTATTCGCTATATATATGTATATAGAACGAGTACGCGAGAAGCTATGCGATGGTAGTTGGGAAACTCAGAATCGAAGATGGTTCTAATGACACTACATAGTAGTAATTACTGGGCGGGTGAGCTAATACATTCTGCGGCATATTGGGTGCATGGCAGTGCCGGCTGGCAGTGGGAAAGACCAATTCACATATCTAACCACGCCAGGTCAAAATGCTCCAACCCCGACTGGGCTTTGGGGTGCCGCTGGCTGCATCCGCTGCATCCTTGGCAGGCTGCTCGAATTCCCCAACCGTCTGCTGCTGCTGCTCGTTGGGACTCTGCTCTATAAAGGTGCGTAGTATGGTATGTTTTTGTACGGACTTCTCAAACTCCGCAGCGCTGGGCCGATACGCCTCGAGCTTGTGCTTATACCTGCCGGAGTGCTGCTGCTGCTGCTGATTATTCTCCGTGGTAAAGGCCTGACTGCCGCCACGTGTCTTGGTGCCAAAGGAGCTGCCACTGGACGTCGTCGCCGGTGCTGTCTGTTTGGGAAATTGGGAGGAGGAGGAGTAGGAGTGTTGATTGGGGTTATTTTGAATTCGGTTGTTGCTCTTGCTGTTTGCTAATAGGCTCTTGTTAATGTTGTTAGTCGGCTTATTGTTGTTGTTGTTGCTGTTGCTGTTGCTACTAGCTGAGCTGAAGCTGTACTCATACGTTTCAATTGTGTTGCCACCGTAGACGCTATTTGTAGACGCCTGTGAAGCGCCGGGTGCGGCGCACAGACCCTGATACCGTGCCGAGGGTTTCATGCCGTATGTAGCACACGACGGTTTGCCCACCTCGTAGGGATTGTAGCCGACAACGTTGCCACTGCATAAATTGGAAGAGAAGAGAATATATTAAGTGATTGCCCCTTAGTAATATTGTGTGTGCGTGCTTACCCAGGTCCATAGTTGCACACGTAAAGCTTATTGAACTTAATGTTGTCCTTGTACTCGGCAAAGCCGCAGCCCACCAGGCTGGTCTCACCCCAAACTAGCTGTGAGTAGTGGCCAGTCTTGGGTGACCAGGCATCGCCAAAGGAATACTTTTGTACCTCATTGAACCAGTTCTGAATGCGCGATGGAAAGTCTCCATCTTCCGCTTCTAGCGGTGCAGTGCTCCATATAACAGCCAGATTTTGGCCCATGGTAAAGCGATCTATTATAGAATGGGCATAAATATATAAGTATACCAGAAGTATCTTAAGAGACTTTTAGAACTACAACAATACTATTGCTATAACTAGATGAGGGATGTACTGGGGTTAGTTTTAGTGTTTTAGCATGCAGTCGACCAAGTGCCCGGAATGTATATAGATGATACTTTACCATCGATTCAAGCTGAAAACATGCAAATCACAAAAACCAGCTGCCGGCTGTCAGATTGGCGGCATATCATTTATTTTATGTATTTGTTTTGGGGGGAGGGAGAGGAACTTCACCACATGGATTGCAGGCAGCAAATATTTAGAAATAACTTACTTATTGTGCGATGCGGATCGTGTCGAAACTGACAATTGTCGGCCCATTGCTGGGCGCGGGCTGCCAGCTCATCGTCCCAGACGATCTCCCGCATATTCTCGGCACCCGGCTGGCCTGGATAGCGTCCGGTGGCAACAAGCTGCCTGAGGCGATTGTGTTCCTGCAAGATGATTGATCTCTCCTCGGTGCTGATGCCCGATGCTGAAATGATTAGGTCGAAATTAGCATAAAATTATATTAGAATATGTATATATTATATACGTATTTATGTGCGATTGGGGACATGCTATCATTTCTATTTTTGGATTTTGTTTCGAATCGAAAATCGAAATGCTTGAAATATTAAGTTTTTATTATGCGTGCGTCTCGTGGGTTTATTCGTTTCGACTTGGCTTAATGATGCTTTCTGCCAACTCTCGGGGGAGCCGGTTTTTTTTTTTTGGTTTTTTTTTTTATTTTGGTTTCTGTTCGAATTTGTTGAAATTTCATTCAAGTCGCGCTCAAATTTTATATCACAAACTTTTAACGAACTCTCAAAATTAACATTGGCAGCTTTTTATTTAATAGTTTATGTAAGTGCGTGGATAGGCATATTATCTATTTGGCTCTCCTTTTTTTTTTTAAAAGGTACAGTCAACAATTATTTGGAAATTAGACACGAATTTTGAATTTGCGCAAATGCCAACCGGTTCGAAATAGAACACGTCTTAAGGTAAAAGCAGATAATTAAAGAAAACAGCGAGAAATATATAAATGCATTAAGAGACCATAAACATTTTAAAATCGAAGCGGCGCGTGCTGCTCAAAGGCGTCAATTAAAAATCCAACATTTGTCCATTAGCCAATTTTGTATCTACTTTTTTTTGTTAATTAATTTTTTTGTCGGCGCCTGGCACTGACTCACGATTTATTGGTGTGAAGTGTGTCAGCAGCGTGGCACAAGCAGACAAATTGGTTTTCTGTTTTTTTGGTGAGCAAAAGTCACTCTCAAGTATATCATGTTTGGGGATAATCTTTTAATTCTTAATCCCAATTGTGGACTTATTCCAGGGTATTTTCAGAGAAGTACAAATGTTGCCGCAGGGTGTTAATGAGTCGTAGCAGCGACCTGAGTACGCGACGTTCATATATATAATACACAATATATATATTAAGAGAGTTGGGAAAACCAAAAGAAGAAAACGACCAACTAGCTGATATTGGTCCTTGCAGGGCATTGTCTAGAGGCATGGCCGCTTTATGCAGCCGCATTTCATTTAAATAATTACGCATGCTTAATAATTTTTAATAATTATAATAATGGTTAGCAAGCGATGGGCGCTGATTGCGCTGCCGAGACGTGAGAGCATTTAACAACCGACTCCAAGCTGCACTTCCTACCGGCACGTCTGTCGGTCTGTCTGTGAGTCCGCCGCCTCCTCCTACGGCTGCTGCTGTTGTGCCACGGCCCTGGCATCACATGGCTGCCGGTCAAGTGCAGCAACTTGCCCGAGCCACAGTCAGACAACTTGACGCGGCCAATAAACAAAAACAAGAACAATAAATAAATTTACAGCTACGCTTAGCTGGCGTTCGCACAAATAAATGGGTCTAGATGTCAATAGAGCTGCCCGAATTAAAGACCGATCGAGATGCTCAGCTTCAGCTGGCAGTTTAGAGAGTGTGTTTTATATTTTGTTGGTGTTCTTTTAGTCAAGGTTAGTGCGCCGACTAAAAATAGCTGTGAGCGAGCGGCTTTTGCAGAACCCGTCGAGCTTCAAACTCAACCGCAGCTGTCAAATTAAAGACGTGTTAGTGTTATGCTATATAATACATACATATGGACGAGTACATTTACATAAATATCAGTTTCACAGCATTGACTGGAACCGGTAGGTAAATCAACGCATTGCCGCATCAGTCTCTCTCTTTCTGTGTGTGAGCTTGTGTGTGTTTTTAAGTCAATACGCATCAATCAACATGAGGGAGATGCCCGTGTGCATCGGGCGCTATGCAAATTTTGTGAACTATCTTCTCTGACAAATTGCACATAAAGCTGTCGATCGGTTTCCGCAACAGGCTGACCATACTTTGCATATTCTTGGCTGAGAGCAATAAACAACAACAGCAACAGAAATGATCAAGTGCGGAGCTGGCAGCGACGTTGAGGCTATTATGTTGACAACGAAACGTCAACAGCTACCAATAACTGTAAGCACCGACGAAAACGAAAGACTTAAGCAACAAACTTGCTTAGCAGCCACAGCTACAACGGCTGGCTAGCTGTGGGGCAGACAGAGTGCGGCCAACAAATGCCAACAATATGTTAACAAGTGCTTAACTGCCAGCTCGTTGCAGGCGCTGACTTCACCTTGAACAATGCGAGAGCTGCCACAACGGGAAGTGGCAGACGAGCCGACAGGCAGACGGTAAAAAAAAAAAAAACAAGAGGGAACGACCAGACGTCCGCACACCGACAATAAAATGCCCTTGCCAAACTAGCTAATGGCTTGAGTATAATTGTGAAAGCTTTAAATGATTCTTGACGAAACGTTATGCATATAAAAACATATTTTCGATCGAATCTGCCTATAGATATATATGATATACTAGATGTGGGCAGCAAAGTGAAACTAGTAAATGTCAAGATATCTTGAAAAAACAAGAAAGTTACTAAGGCACCAACTTTATTTTTCACCCATTTTTCCTATGGCAGCTATATGATAGCTTTAATAATCCTTATAAACTCTATATAAGCTCGGCTGATCAAATGTATATGTATAAATAATTAATTAGCTCGACAAAGTCTTTTCCTGTGCGTTACACGCTTCATGGAAATACTGATAGACCCTCTGGAAGGGCATAAGTAAGGGAACATCGCAAAGAACAGCCTCGCAGACGCATTTAGCTCGAGTTAATGCAGACAGTTATGCTTTATGTTGGCCGCAACATGTTTTGTAACATTTATCATTTACTGATTATCACCCAGCTACGCTTGTTCGTTGCACGTTACACGCTGCACGTTGCACGTTGCACGATGTTCGTTGCACGTTGTTGAGGTAGTTGTCGTTGCTCTTGTCTACGCATCTACATATTTAATTACATTATTAGCACGGCAAAAGGCTTTGATTGATGCCGCAGCAAAGCGTTACGGTCGCAGTTGTCGCTTTTCGGCCCATTTGTCAATCTGAATACTCTGCTAGTATGATTGAAATCGATTTCGATTCGATTTCGATGCGTGTTGTGGAATAGCTCGAAATTGCGTTGGAATTATGTGGCCATTCCCCAGGTGGAATCGAAGAGAAGTAAAACGCAAACATTGATCAAAAACGAGCACGCGCACTATAAAAACAAAAGCTTCGATTTTATTATTACCAATTTCGACAACAAAATTGAAAACAACAACTGGAATTTGTTTTGTTAACAACAAAAGACGGCGCCTGCGTGTGCAGAACACAAAAAGCGTTAAGAGTTTTGGCCAGCAAGCGTTTTGGGTGATCCACTTAGCGCAGCTCACGCCCTATTAAATTAAATGTTATTTTCTGTTTTATTATAATTTTTCAAGTGTTTTTAAGCATGTGTCCGATTTGGACAGATTCTTTAATTCGGGTGAGTTTCAATTACGGCTAACAAATTACCTTCACGGCTTGATCAGTTCAATGAGCTCTCATAACACAGTAGAGCTTCATAATTATGATATTGTTTTTGTTATATATATTTGATATAAATAATTTAAGCCTGGCACAATGTTAATGAATTAAGTTATATCAAATGTATGAATCTGTTGAGTTGATTGGCCTTTGATTAACTGAAAGCTTAGCTTCGGGGCAGCTCATATGCATACGGAGTGGCATATTTATGGATCTATGTAGTATGCGTTATAATTTTTTAAATATATTATAAAAACTTGAAATTTGAACCGGTTTATTTAGTTTGTTGCTTCCCCTTAACAATTAATTATACACTTTATGTAATAAGCCCGCTCCGAAGTCATTTTCAGAGCCCAGTTGCCAAGGCAAGCGCGAACATGTGAACATTCCACAAAGTTCTCGAGCACACCTCGCCGCTGCAGGCATCGAATATGTGTGTTTGTGGCACCCGGAGAGTATTGTGGCTTTCGCTAAACGCTAACTAAATAAAACATTGTGTTGGCAAATATTTGCTTAAATTCTACCGACCGAGCAGCTCATAAACACTTTTTTTGTCCCATTCATTCATAAAACAAATGACAAAAACGTGCCTGAAATGTACTTAAATGCAAATAAAAACTAAAAACAAATGCGAAATGCAAATGCTTGTAATTTTAAAAAAATGTGAAAAATAAATAAAAATAAAGAGCCTTAATTGGTCGCAATCTATTTATGCATGCCACACGGCAATTTTAACTATTTCTATTTTTGAATTATTTTAATTTTTTTTATGCCCCACATCAGGCATACAAATTAATAGATTCGGAATTGGGGCTGGTCAAGTGCCGTCGACTACTTACCGATTAGCTTGCCATGGCAGGCAAATGCCGTTCCACAGGAGATCAGCAGTAGGGCCAGAGGAAGTAGCTGTGCGCTGTGCTGCATCATTTTAATTTTTATTAAATATTCTAATATAATTTGTTGAACTTAGACACACTTTTGAGTGTGTGTGTGTGTGTGTGTGTGTTTGAATTGCACTTAATTAAACACTTTTTGTTTAAATTTGATTTAAATATAAGCTTTTCTTTAAAGACAGTCTTATATTTAATGCTTGCACTTGTAAATTTTTAATTTAATTTTAATTTTGGTTGCCGCGTTTCAAGCGAATCACAAGCGTTTGGTGGGGGAATGCGGGGTAGAGGCTTGCAAAAAATTGATGTCCAAAACCGAGAAAAAAGCGTCACGAAATTTGCCGACGACTCCAACTCCACTCTCGTGCGTGCAGCTA
Source organism: Drosophila novamexicana (assembly GCF_003285875.2). Taxonomy (NCBI): domain Eukaryota; kingdom Metazoa; phylum Arthropoda; class Insecta; order Diptera; family Drosophilidae; genus Drosophila; species Drosophila novamexicana. The sequence goes on along the minus strand of NW_020824808.1, from coordinate 1,533,353 downwards.
GACTTGAAGGCGTCGTCTGTTTGATTGGACGCTGGGCGACGCTGACGTTTATATACCAACACCGTTGGCAGCGACTGCGGCAGCGGCATCGACAGCGACAGCGACAGCGGCCGCAGCAGATAAGAGCCGCCGCGAAGAAGCTGCCGATCAACCTGTCGCCGCGGCGCTCGGGTGAGAGCGAGCAGATGCGCGGACTGCGCAGCCGGCTATCAGCTGGGCCGAAATACTTTTTAAATGTTATGCTTATAAAAAGCAACTCCAAAAGTCGAACGCCGTGAAAGGCAATATGAATTATTAAACATATATGTTTCTTATGTTCATGTATACACTGAATGTTGAAGTCTGTTAATGAGATATTCTTTCACCTTTAAATCGATTTTTAAACTGTTGCGTTGCTGTTAACTAAATGAGCATAACATGCGCTAAATGTTAACAGCAGCTACATGCTGTTAAGAGAAAATGTTAAAAATACTTGGCAGTATGCTAGGCGCTTAGCGGTTTGGCAGCTAGAAAAAGCTAGTTTTTTATGTGGCGCAATTGAAATTGGAACGCAGATTAAAGCTTTCTTATATTTCCTTTTGTAAAATTCGCGGAGTGTTTGTTTTAACATAATTTGATATTTATTTCACAGCCAATATATACTATATATTCTTGATCAGTATCAGCAGCGGAGGCTAAAGCCTTGCTCTTATATGCTAATTAATGCTAGTCTTAAGGCTATCGTTCCTGATAAAATGTCCTTCTCCTTGTTTAAGACGGTACAACTGTTGATATCGGTTCGATCAGAATAATCTGATAATATAGCTTTAAAGTTAAATGAACTTTATTTAAGGATATTTTTTCACTTATTTAAAGCTTGTATAGCTTGAAAAATAATAAATATTAAATTTATTAGGACATTAAAGTGTTTTGTTTTGTTTTGTTTTAAAAAATATTGCTTATAAAGCTTTAATATTACTAGTTGCTGTGGCTGGCAGCTCTCGAATATGATTGTGTTCTTTTAAAATTTCCGGCGAAAGACATTGATTGAACTTTATGTTGATCAGGCTACAGGCTGCAGGTGGCTGGCTTGGGACAACAATCACTTGAGCTCTGCTGTTGCATGTGGGGCGTGGCATTTGGGTAGCGCTGAGTTAAACTTAAAGGGGCAGCGCATGGCCTGAGGCCAGGAGCTTCGATCATTTCGCGTATCATTAAAAGCCAATAAAAACACCCAATTAAATATGAAAAAAAATAAGAAAAACGAAAATGAAATTAAAAAAAACGTAAATTCAAGTGAGAACAAATCCCAATTGAGCCTTTCACCTGGCTACCAGATAAACGGAGGAGTACGGGGCCACAAATATAATACGACATGGTTACCTACAGATGCTCGCAAATTGGACCAGATTCGCGTTTCCGTTTCAGCACCGATCTGGCGAGCTTGCAAACTGGCGAACTGGACAATCGAGCAATCGGGCGACACGGCTTCTTGCCAAAATAATTACGCGTACAAAGCCATTAACAAGTACAAACGATTGCGCCGGCTACCACGGTACAGATCTTGGCCTGGTTGGCAACTGGTTTCGCTTGGGTCCTGCCCGCTCGAATGCCACACATGACGTTTGGATTGCGATCGCCGCACAGAGCCTTCCCACCAGCAGCAGGGGGAGTGGGGTGGGAGAGACAGGCAGGCAGAGGGCAGGCAGCTGACGTCTCAGCTGCACAACTGATTTATTTTATTTCACAAAAACTACATAAATATTAAAAAATTATGCGCTACAGAAATATGAAATAAACATGTGTATAGGTGTAGGTTTTTATGTGTGCTGCTGCAGATGCTGCTGCTTCTTCTTTGTTTTTATGTACTTTAATATTTTGCTTCTTCGGTTTTTACGTGTTTTATCTTCATTTTTTTTTTCAACTTGTTGTGCCTGTTGTTTTCGAATGCTAGTTTACATTTCCTACTTAGCCATCCACTTCATTACGTTTTATTTGCGCTTAAACAATACACTCACACACACACTCACAGACAGTAACACACACAGACATATCTGCAGCTAAAATTTAAACAAACATTAATGACCTTCAATGCCGGCGCCTGTCCGGTCTCAGCTACCCAGCCCATGCCATTCGATTCTGAGTGTTTGCATTTGTATCTGTATCTCAGGCTCTATGTATCTGTATCTGCAGCTGTGTGCGCCTTAGTGTGCGTACATTTATACGCATGTTCGACCAGCAAAAAAGTGAAAAACAGTATTTAAAAAAAAATGTATTTAAAAAATAAAAAAGTTAACCAGCAGCTCATTTAACTCAGCATCTGGCTGTTATCGCCTCCTGCTGTTGCTTTGCTGTTTTATGACTCAATTTATTGTCTTTGTTGGTGCTACGCGTGCTGCGCATGTTGTATTCAGTTGCCACCCACCGGCAGCAGTCGGCACTCAATACTCAACACTCAACACTCACCACTCATTCAATCATTCCATTCACTCATTCGTTTGTTCATCTTAGCAGCTACATGTGCCTTAAATAACGGAAGCAAAATTAACAAAAGAAAAAAAACTTGTTTACATCGCCATCCTGTCAATATCCATTTATAATCGCTAACTTTCCAGCATTACTAGGAAATTGTCTGCATAATATCTGAAAGGCAGAGTATTGCAGTCGGGTGCAAACGACTGCGTAATACTCGCCCAATTATTTTATTAAGTTAGAGTAAGAGTATAGATTATATTCTCTTGCTTTAATTTTTTTTTTTTAATTTATCCCAATCTTTAAAATATCCAAAGACGAGTGCTCTAGTCGAGAGTGCCCGTCCAGGGGATACCCCGAACCTTCATCTATCAACCCAAACGCAGCTCGCTCTAAGTGTAGGGGCGACGGTAGCTATAAAATGAAAGATTTTTGATCTGTATATACTAAATGTTAAATTTGGACTCAGGACTTAAAAAGCAAGTGCATTTAGAAGGAGGGATGGACTGGCTGCAAACCAATATTATCTCTTTTTAGTTCATGAACGAGCATTAAAGCTGACTCATGCAAAGGTTTTTTTTAATTAAGAAAACACATTTGAATGGAATTCCCGTCAACTGAGTCAGAATAAAAAGCGGCCCAGTTACACTGAAAGCAGTTCAACGTGCCTCCATCCATCCGCTATCTATAAGGCCAACCAAGACATATGGGTAACAGAACATTTCCATTTGATGTTACAATAACTAAATGGCCTCGTTCGTTTTGCTGATAATTTCTCTAATCGGACAATTTGTTAGTGCAAAATATTTGCGCACTTTTGTTTATCTCCGACATCGGTTTGCGGAACTACTTGCACTATATGTATGTGTAGATATCACATTGTCATTTATCAACAATTGCATTGCCAGGGGGTGCGGGTGCGGGTGCGAGAGCGTCGAGAGCGGATACAAGTGCCCGCATCAGTGTCACTCAAAACGTTGGCGCATCCTTGTTGCCTGCAACGTTTCCGGCGCCCCATCAATCTTTCAGAAACTATGCAATTGCCCCACCCACTCAAGCAGCCCGTTTTCATATCAGAGTTGAGCAGAACTGGCTTATTACCTGTCGCAACTTGTGCAGAAAATGAAATTTTATAATAAATAAATAAATAAATTAAAAAATTGTTTAATACATTTTTAAATATGCAAAATAAATGTTTTTGTTTTCTGTTGAATTATCGTGTGGTTCAGTTATCAGCGCAGGTGTTTCTCAAGCAACTTATTTTGTTTAAAGTTCGGTTCATATTAAATGTTAAACTGTAATCCCGTAGCCAACAATAAAGTATACATATAAAAAAATGATTTGCTCCTTAAGTTCTTATAACTAAGCAATCTAACAAAATAGCTAACAAAAAAAAAAAACAAAAATTATTTATTTCTTAATCAATTTAGATATACTTATTTCAGCAAAGTCTCAACTAGTACGTATATTATTAAGCTTTATAATTGACTAAAGACAGTATTTTTGTAATAAGGAAATAAATTAAGTAAAGTATGTGTATGTATATTAACTGACTAGCATGGGTTCGATATTATAATAGCTTAATCACTGTAATATACCACAATTGAGTACAAGTCACGGTTAACAAACCGAATGCTATGTAAATGCGGCTCATCTCCATTTCATGGGATGACAAAACACTTCCATAACATTTCAATCTGTACACATGACGGCTGCGATGCCAACGACTGTTATTAAATATTATTAATTACAATTGAGACTCGACGCGGCAACAACAATTTGACAGCAACATAATTAAAATGTCATATACAGTTGTTGCCGTTGTTGTTGTAGTTGTTGGTGTTGTTGTTGTAGTTTCTGTTGTCTTATAGAGAACATGCGCGTGAGACTGGCCCATTAACCAATTGTTGCATCTCAATTCGTAACCGAAACCCATTTTGAATTCAATTCAAAAACTGTCTACAGCACCTATATTGAATATCAATTCACAAGTTATAAATAGCCAAACAAGTGCAATAAAGTTTAAACTTAACTGGGGTGTGTTTAAAGATCGGAGCCCAAAAAATAAAAATATATAAAAGTCTCACAATAAAATAAAACATCATCTAAGCCATCTAGAACATGTTTGGCTGAACGCATGAATGAAATGGCCATAAACATATATAATTTTCATATGAGAAACGTTTTGATTCTTATGCTAAACTGATTCATATGCTGATCAATCTACGCATGATATGTATATGCACACACACACGCTCACACACGTGCTCATAAGTTATTTGCATATTGATTTTCGCTGATATGGATGCTGCCTGCCTGGGCTATGTTGCCTTTTGATACCCTGTACCCATTGGTTTCGCTGAAAGAGTCATATTTAAATGTATATGTCAGCCAAAAGATAGCATGTCGCATCACAGATCAGTTATCACTTTGCTTAAAATAAAATAAAAAAAAATATTCCATTTTAAAAAATACATATTTGTTATAAAGATAAAATTAAAAAAAAACTTCTAATTATAATAATATAAAAAGAAATAATTTCTTATTTTAATAATACTCTATTTAAATTTTATATCTAATCTTATAATTCATTTAATTTTATCAACAATTTTTATTTAAAAAAAAGTGCTAATTGATCTATAAAAGTTGTTTTTGTCAATATAATTTCTGCAATAAACATTTCTGTAACACTTGTGTTGGCATAAAAATGTTGTAGTTTTGATTTTAAATAATTAAAGTGAAAATTATTTAGAAACCGTTGGCTCTGTGCTTACAAAGTAAATATATGAGGCCAGAAGAAGCACATTATGTGGACAAAGGCAGTTCGCATATTAATTACGACAGCTCGACGCTGAGTAAAGGGTATATCCTGGTCAGGCAACAGAACACCCTGATTTGTTTGAACTTATGCCGGCACAGAAATCGAAACTCTATATTGAAACGGGCAGTGAAACATCGCAACATCGCACATGCGCATCGGACACATGCGCAAAACGCACACCTTCATTAATTCGCTTTTTGGTAGCCAAGTGATTTTCATTAAAAAGCCGTCAGCGTACAATAAATTTTGAGCCGATTTTTTTCCCCTTTTTTTTTTTGTATATTGTTTTTCGTTTTTTGCGCCAAGCTGGGCGCTGATTTTAGCTGGCTCTTTATACAATACATGTAGTTGGCTTCATTATGGCCGAGATCGCTGAATGTATTTATTTAGCGCAGCGACAGGCGACAGAACATAATTCCAATGCTCTTTATCGCGCCGCGCAGATCGATCGAATCTATATGTATGTATATACATTTACTTATATTTGATTTATGTGGCATTTGGATATGGCTTTGGCTGCATGTTTGGCTTGTTATCTGTATCAACGCGCATTTGAACTCGAGTTGAACGGGCCGAACAACTTAATCAAAGCAAAAGATGGTCGCGCATAATTTATCAACTGCTGTCAGCCGGAAAAGATAAACAACACCACATAACCAAGTTTTGTCGTTGTTTTTGCCGAATACAAAATAAACAACTATTATTCCAGCCTGTCTAACGGTTCCCAGCCAAAACACCCGTGGTGGTCTCTGGGCGGGACCGTCTCTTCCATTGATACTCGACACGCTCGAGAGTCGCTCGCCTTGAGACGGGCGCGAAGCCTCGAGACTTTGAGCTGACAGCGGTAGCCACTGTGCGTTCCATTTAATAACATAATCATATTGTTATACAACTTACTTAAGCCAGACGCACATATATATTATGTCTTATCTATGTGTATTATCTAGCCGATTGCTTGCCAGGCTCTACAGTTACCCACAGACCAAACTGTGTAGCAAAGGTCACGGATGGCCTAAGCTCTGCGGAAGTTTCAGCCACAGCAGTCCCATCGCATTTAAAAGATATGAAATCATTGGCCAGATAAACTTTACACTTGACACTGCCAACCCAATATACGACTCAAATCTGGCTTTTAATTACCAAGCCGAATAGATCATATCGAAAAGAATGAAACTGTTCAAAAAAATAATATAAAATATTACAAATTTTTACGTTGATCATTCTTAATTCAAGACACCTTGAGACACATTTATTTAATTATAACAACTAACAGCTTCCAGGTTAACTTAAATTATATACAGCCAAGTCTTAAAGGAATACTGAATTTAATTTGGAAAACCGTATTTCTCTAATTCCGCCCAAACTCTAAATAACACTGCCCAAGTCGTGACAAACTTATTAACATAGCTGAAGCAAGCTATTGCCAAGAATTAGTGTGCTAAATTTTAGTTTTATTATTAATATTATTAATAGCCGCTGCGAACTGAAATGAATTGAATTGAACTACAAGTTGTCACTGAAACCAGTTAATTCATTGTTCGTTATTATAGCCACATCAACAGCCACATGCCCAATGCCAACCATTTTTTATCCCAGGTGCAGCTAAGAAGCGCTTAGTTCTAGCTGAATAACGAATTGTTGTTTTTATGTGCTTGTGGGGCATATATTTGTTCGGGAACAGTACAATTTTGATCAAATATTACAGATTAAATACAGAATAAAGACCACATAATTCTTGTTTAGCTAAGACCCACGAGTATTCGCCAAAATTTCAATCTCACTTAGGACCAACGGGTGCGTCGGTTCCGTTGGAGGGATTTGCCTTTTTTATGGCATCGACCGCAAGAAGTACCCCTATTAAGCCAAAGCCTGCCATATAATAGAAGTACATCCAATTCTCATACGATCGGTCAAAGAAAACAGGCAATCGGATAACCTCCTCATTTCCATATTTGCTTGGTGGCATCGCCTGACCTGACGGCAGGAGACGCACCCCCCTTGCCTTGATTAGCAACGGCCGCTTGTGCAGAATGGTGGAGCCCGCAAAACTGGGCACATCGTGTCCGAACTGTTTGTACCGCATGGCCGCCTGATACTTGACCCAGGCCTTGTGCACATTCTTGTTCGTATAGCTGCTGTCCATGGGCGGCACCATACGGAAGCGCGTCTTCAGGCGATTGTTGTAGTGTTCGCGCGAGGCCTGTTTGTAGAGGATCTTGTAGGCCTCGCACACCTTCACAAACTCATCGGAGTCCCGAGTGTGGCTATTTCCATCGGGATGGTATTTCTTCGAAAGTTCGATGAAGGCGCGTTTGATCTCCTGTCCACTTGAATTAATGGGTACCTTTAGCACATCGTAATAGCTGCGCGAGGGAGCCAGCACGGTGTAGCCGAATCTGGATTGATAGGTTGCCATATGTCGCATCGGATTGATGGTATTCGCCTGCACACTTCTAAGCATTATTTTTTTTTGTACAATTTTTACTGAAAACCAAAAAAAACTAACACATACAATTTTACACTTCCGCTAAAAAGATATGTATTCCAATTTCCTTATACATAAACTTTAAAAATTGACAAGTTTAGCTTATACTGCTGTAAAAGCGCGTACAAATTAAAAAATAAAACTAAAATGTTACCGAAACAGACAAAAAAATAACACTGTCAAAAACTATACAATTCACATGTAGAACGTGAAGAAACAAAGATTACTTGATTAGCAATAAAACAACTCGACAACTTAATCAGTTTCTGGCAGCGTTGGCACACTGAGCACCAAGTTTGAGGATCGAAGCCCTGTGAAGAGTTAATTTAATTATTTTGAAGTAATTATTGAATTTGGTAATAAAACTGGTTGCAATCCATGATTAGGCCTGGATTGTGTTTGGGCTAAGGTAGATATTGTATATAGATTAAACTATATTTGCCACTTTTCTGGATCTTAAAGTTTTCTTCTATTTGTAAAATAAAAGTAACTATCTTAAAAAATATATATATAAAATAACTATTGGGTTTTCTCAATTACAGTCTTAGATAGTGATTCAACGGAGCTTTTGTCGGAGGTTCAAAGCACGTCTCACTTACCCACCTACAGGGACGGGCGTTTGAAATTGGCTTATGGAGCAACAAACGATTTTTGTCAACACGTTCAAGCCTCGGCCCTGGCCAAAATGTGTAACAATATGGTCAAGATCAAATAGTTGGCCTAATATTTATCTGCTGTTATGACCTTAGGACAGGTGCCAACGAACTTGGCAATGAATCTCAATCAAATCCAGTCCGATTCTGAGCATGTGCCGCACTGTATTTGGACAGGCCCATATGCCTGTTAACGCCAATATTGACCCAGAAATGAGAGGCGTGGGCGGGCGACGTCATTTTGCGCAAACTCGTCTCGGCCGCGTCAGATAAACAATTCCATTGAACTTGGTTTTCACAGCGAATGAGCAATGGCTGTTGTAGTCGCTGTCAAATAATATTTACAAATATTATTATCAAAACTTTTAATGAGCAGCCGAAAAGCGTTTGACAATTTCACGCGAATTTCAATGGCAGCAAAATATTTGCACAGCCAATACTTACGTATAAATTATAAATTTATCAAATTACTCATTAAATTTACATTTGGCTGCATTCTTCCAGCTCATTCATAAAAAAATACCTAGCTAGAGAGATCCCTAATTAGTATGTACATAAATGAAATCTCAAATAAATATATATTTTATTGTTCATTAGAAAAGATACAACTTTGGCATTTGATTGCGTCGAGTCTTGAGTTTTTGAATCTTAGAATGCCTGCTAATTGGTAAGAGCAAAACGCTATCTCTTTGTAGCGTGGCACATTTGACACCTTGGCTCAGTTGGCTGAGCTTGGCACCACTGTGCGTTGGCCATAAACCATCAACTGATCATATTCAATATGTTAATTGATACTAAAAACACCAAGAGAAAAAATTCAATAAAATAAAATAAAACCAAATAAACTTCAATGAACAAAAAGTTGGCATTTAAAAATTGAACAGGCTCCAGGCCCTGGCCCAAAACCCCCCAAAGCCCAGAGACAGAGCTCGAGCCACAGCCAGAGCCAGAGCCAGAGCCGGTGCCAGACCCAGTTTTTAGCCCAGCACAAGCGCTCAGCGAAAGCCCTGATCAACATGCAAAAGAAGCAACAATAATTAGAAACAGGTTCTATTGTAAAACTAGCTGGCGAGCTTCATAATATAAAGCCACTCCGAAGACATACGATATGCCACAACTGGTGACTGGTTGTCTCCGCCGAACGCTGCCTCATTTGTCTAAGTAAACATTAAATGATATTCATCGAGTTTTTTGTTTTTATACTCTTCTTTGATTTTGAGCCCATTGTAGAGCGTATTATAACTTTGACATCACCTGTTTCGTTTCTAGTCCTTCAACCGAACGGTCGAATTTTGTGATGTTGTATAACGTATCTACTTTTGTCTAATCCAATATAAAATAATATTTAACACATAAAGTAATAAAAATAATAATAAAAATAATCAAATAATCATAATACTACTGAGCTCATGATATGATGATGAGATGAGAAAAATTTTGTAATTTTTGATTTTAATAAATTAGACCCTGTCCTCAGAATCCACCTAACTAAATATTTTAAAAATGAAAAGGTCGCCAAAATCAGTTTTTAATAATAATAACAGTCTTAAAAAATAGTCATAATAATAATAATATTAATAACAATACAATATTAATAATATAAATAATAAAGAAATAGTAATAATGATTTACATTTTCTAAATAAAAATTCTTCTTAATACTTTAACAGCATATTAGAAAGAGTATTTAATATTCGAGTTGTGATGCTTGCTGTTCTGTATTCATTTTTAGTAATATTTTCGTATTGTTTGCTTTTGATTATTTTCATTTTGTCTAAAAGTTTTCTGCATCTGCTGACGGGCTGTCTGGTCTTTCGTTAGATTTTAATGTTGGGTCAATGGACACAGCGCTTGACTCCAGACGCTAGGCACTCTGCAGGGGCATGGTTTATCGATTCGATTTGCTTGGTCTTTAAACAGCTTAAATTATTCATGTGTCAAGTTGAAGGCTGCTTTTATGCAGCCTTTCGCGTGTAAACAGCATCCATTCAGTCAACTTCTTTGATCGTTAGATTATCTGTTCGATTGAGCTGCGGTCGTTTCAGTTAAAGCTGAGTACAAACTAAACCGGCTAGAAACGGAAATACACACTCCCAACATTTTTTTTTTTTATTTAGAGTATTAAACACATAAGAATTGCTGCTTAACCGTTAAAGATAATTTGTTTTAATAAAGAAAATAGCATTTGTTGTTTAATCTTTCGAGTGAGCTACATGGTTCAAGTGTTTAGTTGTACACAGTTAGTTAGTTTGTTAGTTAGTTGTGATTCGATTTCTGAGGGTGTCCAGCACGCTGCTCTCAACTCATTCAGCCTTCGTTCGCAAATATATTCGCACTTAAATTCCTTTAGATCTATGCATAAATATCCAGTTCCTATAGCCTATATAGCTTGCTGCTTATTGTCTTTGGCCGGATATTAGCCCTGCCTCAAGGTACCAAGTTTTCATCTAGTATATTTCAGTTTCCAACTGCTTACAATTTGCTATGCTCCCGATTCAGACTTTGTGTTGCTTAGTTTGGAAGTGTCTTGTGTTTCAGTTGTTTTTCTTTCGTTTTGTGAAAGTGTTTCAAGTAGTGTGTGTAGCTAGTTTTAGTTGAAATATGGTTAGGGTTTAAGGTTAATCAATAGTTGAGTTTAGCCGCTGATGAGCCAGTTTTTTAAATAGACAAGCGCCGAAGTGGCCACGAGAGTTAACTGCTGCGCAAATGCTGCAAGAGAAGATAGAACGTAAAGTTTATTAGATATGCCAGGGATTAAGCTCTTTTATGTGCGGAAATAAAACGCCCGACAACGATGACTGCAATGCTAAGTAATTTACATTTACATTTTAATGCGCAGGCAGCCCCTAATGAAAATGCATCCATTTAAACCAACTCAACCTGTGCGCAAAGCCTAGCCAGATTTTACGACGCTTACGACTAACAAAATTGCGGACTGTAAAACTGTGTGGAGTCTCCGCACAAATTGACAAATGTTCCCGGCTTAAAGGGTTAGTAGCTGGTACAGGAATAGGGGTAGGGGTAGGGGCTCTTCCCTATTCATTTAAAACTTGAGTTGATTAATTGGGGCTTACGACGGCTGCATACGGAAGCTAATTGCAGTTGAATTTATGTGCATATTAAATAAAATATTCAATGCTTGGCTAATGTGCATAAGTCGCCCATAAATAAGCGATTTTATTTGGTGTTTATCATTTCAGTTGTTTTCTTTCTTCTTTTTTTTTTATTATTGATTCCATGTAAAGTCGCATTGCCTCGTAATTAGCAGACCATAAAGCGAGCTATTCAGCCAATAGCTTCCTGAAATTATGAGTAATTGATGAATGCCACGAATCACATTTATCATCTCTCAAGAGAGCTGCAGGTGAGAGTGCCCGACTAGCAGATACCCAGCGCCGACCTAAAGCTGCAAGCTATACAACCTACTTCTTGTATAGAAGAAAACGCAGTAACTTCACACTCTGCCAAAAGCATTCTTGAGTAACTTCGGTGCTTAAAGTCCGATCTTATGAACTTTTTAGGTATTAAATATGGCATCCAAGGGTGCCATAAACAAGGCTCCAGTTTTCAAAATGATGATGATGAAAGGTATCTAGAAAGTACATAATCTATATATTCAATTCGGAAACATGCCCAACTTGGCGATTCTAGCTATTAGCTACTTTCAGCATCGATAGTTATTGATATCATTAGAAAAAGGTTAGATATAAAAAATGTTAGTTGTTTTGATCATAATATACGAATATAGCTGCAGGACATGGCTAAACCGACTCAGCTCGTCGACCTGAACAAGTATATCCACATACTTATACATCGGAGATGCATAAGATTGACACAATTCAGTATACCCAGTATTTTTAACGGATTAAGGAAATTAAAAAAAAATAAAATAAAATTCAACTGTTGTTAGTTTAATACATGATACATAAGTTTTATTTGACTTATATTCATCTTGTTTCGATATACAATATATTCGTATAATATAATTTCATTTAGATTTTGTTTCATTTTCATTTATAAATTTACCTTTGTTTACAATTTTCTTGGTAGATTTTTGTTTTTGCTTCCTTGAATTATAGCAAATCGTATTTAGCAATTGTTCATGATTGGTTTACATTTGGTTGTTTTGTTTTCGTTTTTAACTATTTCTTTCTTTATGTTTTTTTAGCAGAATTTACTTTTATTTTTTCGTTAGATTACATATAGTATAATTTATATATATATATAAATGTTCAGTAAAATGATCCCTACTTTTTGTATGCTCATGACATAATTTCTATATGTATTTGTTTATCTTGTGTATACAGTGTGTCTTCTTCTTATACATTAATTATATGCTTTGTGTGTGTGTTTGTCTGTGTATATAGGTATGTGTTTTCTATTCCCATTAAATTTAAAGTAATTTCTGCGACAATAATAATTATAATTTCATCGTTCGACTATAGACACATACATAAACAAATGCATTTCCATATCTTTCTTAATATACAAATACAATTTTGCTGAACACTAAAGCGCCTCGCAAAGGATACTCAATTACAATCAACTAAACTGGAGCTGCCATATAATATTTGTGTAGATAATTACATACATATATACGTAATTTATCTAATTTTCTATGTTTGATTTATTTTCTTCGTTTTCGATTTATATTCTCTCTATTAATCAAATCGGAATTTACGCATTAAGTTAGTTACGACAATTATTATGCTGAGCTGCTGAGTTAAGAGGGTTTATTTTATTTTACTTTATTTTGCTTTTAAGGTAAGTATTGTGTGTTATTTGTAGAAATAAATGTATTATTAAGTGGACACTACTAGCAAAAAATAAGTTTAATTCTATTTATAGGCTTGCATTTGTGTGCATCGTTAGTTGAACAAATTGGAACTTAGGAGCAGACTTGAAAATAGGATACGATAATAAATAAAACATATCAAAATGATTGGCATGATAAAAGCTACAGTTGGCTTTTTTTAGTCGTGAAAGCTTACACAACATAGTTATTATGTTTATATTTATATTAGGGTTTTCCATTTTTCATTTTTATTTTTTATTTTTTGTCTATGTTTGGCTTTTATTACCACTAACAAGTAAGAACACATATTTAACCACAATTTGTTTTTTTGTATTCGATTTTTGTTTTTTTTTTTAGCAACACTTTTACACAGTTACAGTTACAGCTATATATATTTGAGTTGCGTTTCTAATTAGCTGCTTAATTTTTACAAATTGCCTACTTAGAGTCATAAATCAGAGCCTTACATTTGCAGCTTTAATATTATAATTACATAATTTATTCATTTAGTTTGTTATATTGATTTTATTTTGTTGAATTCAGTAATTCACAAATTAATAATTATATAATTAAACTAAATAAACAATAGGCCATATGTTGATATGTATTTGATTTTTACACTTTTTAAAAAAAACCGTGCTCAAACTTTATCAAACTTGCTTTTGCATTCGTTAAGTGTAAGTAATTATTATTTTGCGAATATTTTCTATTTTTATTATTATTCTTTTATCGTTTAGCTTATTGGTTTTAGTATTTTTCTGGTATATACTATGTGTCAGTTATATGTAGTATTGTTCTATTTTATAAGTGTTTGGTATGTTTAATCCTCAAATGCATTCCTGTGCTTGGCTTTTAACATTGTGTATGTGTGTGTTTGTGTATGAGAGTATGTGAGTGTATTTTTGAGTATTTCTTCTTCTTTTTCTAAGTATTTCTGCATTGGTCGCAATCAACGTTTGACATGCATTGTACACTTGTCGTCTACCATCTAGAACCGTGTTTTTTATTATCAGATGTCGTAGCTGATATAATTAGTAACGTTTCCTGAATACAATAAACCCAAAACTGAACATTGTATTTGTATTTGTATTCGAGAGAAACTAAAAACCATTAAAACAACTTAAGAACATTGACTATATCTGCATTTCTTTAAGTTATTTTATTGTTTTTCCTATAGACGCTTAACTAATATAAGTCGGATTTAGTTTTTGCACGGGGTGAAGAAAGGGCTTGAAGTGTATATAGTTTCTATGCAGTATGTTTTTGTGTGTTTTTGCAGATTGAATGTATACAGCATTTAGTATATCCATTACTTGCATTATTATCATAAGTATATGTTTAGTTAGCTATTAGCACTATAATGTATACTATATATAAATTCTTTTACAAATAGCAGACTACAATATCAAAAGCACACTGTGGATATATTTTGAGTGCTCTTCACTATTAATTATATATATATATATATATATATATATATATATATTAGACGCTTGGAAGAACGGCAACAGAAAATAAAATATTAAATTATATTTCAAATTTTTTTCCTTTACCAAATTATTGTAGATGCGAGATGCGTGTGTGTGTGTGTGTGTTTGTGCGTGTGTGCGTGTGTGTCCTCATGTATATAAAAATTTAGATCTATAAGCATAACACTTGGAATTTGTCTCTCATTCGTTATCTCCTTTGCTTCTAAGGCGAAATATTATATTGTCAATTCTTTGGCTTGAGCCGAAAACCATGCAAAATGACAAAATATATATTTCTCAGTTGAACAGGGGGGTGGGGGTTGGGTCGGGAGGTTTAATGCAATGAAAATGGATATCAACAAAATCAAGGATATGCATACAACATTTAAATATTAAAATACTTTGCATTTGAACAATTCTTTGTTTATACAATTCTTTGAAAAGGCAAAAGGCATAATACACAGTAAATTCCTTAATTTTTACATTTATCCCTAAGTTTCTAATGCGTTCTACACATGAATAAATGGGCCGAGCGAATGCCACAAACAATGCCGAGTCCTTTGGCATTGGAGGTGCACCTTATAACCCGGCCTTGCACCATTCGCTGGGCCGCACCAAGTACGGACACATACAGATACACATATGCCTACAGCAATTGGCTTTTCCGGGCACGATTTCCCAGCTGGAATAACAATTGAAATTCTCGAAAGATTGTGCATTTGTCTTGAAAAGGATTGGGTTCAGGGTAGGGGTAACCTTTTTTACTCGTTTAAAGCTAATTTATTTGGAGTTAGTTTTCTTTTTTAATTTGTTTAACTCTTGCCATACATTTTCAATACGCAGTAAAAAATGTCTTATATTTTTGGTTTTATTTTTTTTCTATTTAGGCTTCAATATTAATTTTTGATATCATTTATTAAATATTTTAATGCATTTGTTTTCAATACGGCTTGCCTTGCATGGTATAAAAATATAAATGTTCACATATACTTAAAAATCGTTAAGTTCTTACGCTTTCATCAAAATTGTTTTTCAAAAGTAATTGAATCGATTGATAATTTATAAAATTAGGAATGACCTCACATATTATTGTTAATTATTTTGTTATTTTTAGATACGAGTACGTGTGTTATTCGCTTTTGCATTTTTTATAATCAAAGATTTCCATTTTCTTGTAGGGCAATGTTGAATTACTTAGCTAACTATTATTATTTTTCCAATATATTCGGTATGCAGTTAGTTTCATAAGTGAACTTTACTATCGTTGCTTGCCTTTTTGGTGTTCTAGTAATAGTTGCTGTTGTGTGTTCAGAAGATTAACAGAATAGTTAATAGCTTAAATTAAATGTGAGTCCAGCATTTGGCAGGTTGGTTCGACAGGAGCCACAAATACATTCGATTTTGCAGCCATATCCTTTGCTAATCCAACCTTAATTATAAGTAGTTATGTATATAGTGTCCTAAGTAATTGTTATTCTCATTAAATTTCACATTGAATTTTCCCTAGTTGCTACAGTTGAAAGCGAACATCGCTCAAATAGGCTTGACATACATATAATTTTCCACTTTTACTTACAGCTATAAAAACAATACATAATATTTAATTATAATTGTTTTTATTCGATTTTTCTTTTTGTTTTTTTTTTTTTTTTTTAAGATATACGTTTGTGTACTCGTAGATGTAAGAAACAGTTACTGCTCTTTGGTTTCGTCTTAATATATATTTTTTTTTATTAATTGTTCGTCTGTTCTTTATAAGTCCAATACTTTTTATTTTAGCTGCATGCTGTGTATGTTTTGTGTCTGTATATTCCATAATTGTTTTTTAATAATAAAAATAACTTAGTTTATATCAGTGTGGCTTAGGTTAGTTAATTTCGAAAAATGTCCGCTCTCAATAGTTGTTAATACGAGTACTGATATGCCCTTAAGACTTATAATTCATTCTAATTGCACTCAATAAGATCCCATACGTACGTACACTGAGCTATGTAAGTATGTGCTGCTTTGACAATTACCTTGATTGTTATAATTAATTTCTTTCATTTATATTTATTTGAAATATTGTATTTATAGATATAGGCATACCAAACTTCAATATACAGCACATTTGTATTTATTTTTTTATTTTTATTTTTTACTTTAGTTTTATTTCTGGTTCGAATTTTGCTAAGTGTATAAAACTTTTAATTATATCCATTTACTTGATTTTTTGTTGTTTTTCTCACTAAGCCAATTTGTAAAACGTTTAGTACAAATGCAATAATACATGTACATACATATATGTATACTATATATATATAGATGTATTACATTTATTGTATATATATTTGTTTATATAATATATACTGATATGTTTTGCCATTTAAATGTTTCAATAGGTTTCCTACAAACTTTATTTCAATTTATATTCATTTTTTTGACCGATCTTGCAACTCTTTTTCTTGGGCTGCTTATTACAAAAAAATTGCAATTTCTCGTTAAAACTCTCACATCGTTTGAATAATACAATTTTACTAATTTTTTCAATTTTGTTGCGGTTTTTTCCAAATTTTTGTTGTCATAAGAACATTTTTGGTGTGCCCAAAGTGAGAAACAATAAAATACCGAGAGAGAAAAAACATTGTATATGCCAAATATTGAACCATTCCCAACACAAATCTGAAACCAGTTTCATTGTGAGGGGTCGGGGGCTATCAAAAAATCGAAAAAACTCTATAGCATACTCGACTTTCCAAAAATTTTTGGGATTACGGCCTGGGCACAGACTTGGACCCATGCCAGCTGGCAAAATACGCGTTCTCTAAGCGAGTGTGTTTATTTCTTTGTTTGTTTGTGTTATGCCCTGCTGGCTGGCATATGACAAACATTCTATTTATCAAAATCTTTGTTTTCGCTTGATTGAATTCTCATTAGAATCAGTTAATTTATTGGGCCTGGGTTTTTGCCAATTTTCATTTTCTTACAAAGCAATTTGCGGCGTGCTACAAAAGTGTGTTCGGGTGTGTGTATTTGCGTGTGTGTAGCTATGTGGTACTCTCTGGATATCGGCTGGAGAGTCGAGTTGGGAGCGAGAGAGATCGGCAAAAGTCTCTGCCAATCGCTCGCTCCCACCCGTTCTCTCTCTTTTGGTTTTGATATGTGTGGGGCAAGCCGCGTGCAAAAGTTTAGTCCTGCTTGCTCCTGGCAAGTGGTTAAAACTAACAACTACAACAAATGTCACTTGCTGCTGCACGTTGCAGTTGCATGCAACACTAAATTCATTTACAAATGTTCAGTTGTGTTTGGCCAAGTATACAAAAGCATGGCTCAAATTCGAAAACTCCAATTATCTCCTCTCTCTCCCTCTCTCGCTAGCTCTCTCTCTCTCTCTCTCTCTTTCTATTTGCTTTTTAATCTCCTATCTCTTTACATACTTGTATGACAATTTCACTTTCATATTATATACGTTTTATGTTTACTTTGCTTAGAGGGTGTTCGGGTGTTGGGTGTGTGGGTGTGCGTGTGTCTGTGTGTGTGGATGCTGTGGACTTATCGATGTGCTGTGATTACACTGTCAAAAATTTTCTTTTAGAAAACTCCCTTAATCCGTAGCACGGCACAAATGTAGAGCACCAGTCCGAGTCCCAGCAGCTGCATTCGGGGCGACATGGAAGCACTACCCGAATCACAGTCCGAGCCTGAAAATAAGCGAGAGAAATGTGCGGTTAATATACCTTCTGTACGATTCATACATACATTGGCGTTTTTTATTTGGGGGAAAATGATTTGATGGAATAAACATATGGGGCGGTTCTAAAAACGTATTAGCCATATTGGAAAGCAAGCCTGCAAACTCAACAAAAATATGTTTGAGGGTTCGGTTCACGGTTCGAACCAACGACTCCTTTAATGGCTCGGTTCGTAAATCCAGAAAAACAATTCAATTTATCATATTATTTACTTTTATTTAGCACAATCGACTTTACGTTTTTAATGCGCAGAAACTTAAAACATTCCAATAATATTTAAAATTATTAATTGAATTTTCTGCCAAACCAAAATAAATATAGTTCGGTTCAGGTAACGAATCGTTTTATTTTTTTTTTTCAACTAATCCACTAATCAACAAAAAGTGAAATTCCGACTTGCAGCCTAGTTGTATAACCAAGGCCCACTCTTGCCTTCCACACCTGATGGCCTGGTCTTGGTCTACGTAAACGCGAAATTAACCTCTTGCTACCTGAGCTGTAATATTTTGATTGAGATATTCGTAAATATATATGAATAATCAAAAAGAAAAAATATGTCAGTTGAAATGATAGAAGTAAAGGAAAATAAGAAAAGAAATGCAAGCAGCTTACTTTTGGTGCGATTTTTTGTGCATTGAAATCAAGAAATCGATATATCGATAAGTCGATAGATCGAGCAACTTAAACGATTTTCACGCGAACTTACCTTAACTAACAGTCCTAGCAATTTGTCTGGTTTTGCGCTATGATTCTTTATGTTTTTATTTACGCATATCGCTTCATTATACAAAATACATTAAGATTTATAACCGCTTTGCGTGCTAATTCGCTTCAAACTTGTTCGTTAACAGCAGCTGAGCCGCGCGATCTGCCAACCGTTCGAATTTCGGTTCGCACAAAAGAGCTCAAAATTGTCCAACAAGATATATAAACAGCGATGTCGCGGTTGTCAACTGAGCTGGCTCATATATATATATACATATCTTCATATCTTCATATATATATATATATATATATATATATATATATATATAGCTTGACTTTCATTTCAGGCAAAACCAAAATAAAATTTTTAAGCCGGCCGGTATCTTTCAGAAGGAAATGCCTCTCTATATGGACTTGTAGCTATCGGGTGTGTTTAGTTTAAGTGCATGTGCGGGTCTTTTTCAAATCAAAAGTTATTTAAAATTATCTACATGTAGGTAACAGATATAAGTTTCAAAATAAAGCGGTTATCAATTAAAAATATGGCCTGTCTTACTAATTTCTAATTTACTAAAAGCTAAATAAATTAATTTAAAATCAAAATGTTATAATAATAATTTTCAATATAAACAGCTAATCAATAATTAGTATCTGCATTAATACTGTGTGTACACAAATGTATTTGTATATTAAAGCTTAATTCAATTTTAGATGCTTCTATTTATCCTTGCCTAAGAAACATTAATAAATATCCAAATCCTTATGTAGTATGGATGTCTTATATGTTGGTATCTTGTGCTAGAATACTATTTTTAGACACATTTGTTTCTCAAATTGTGAGCAAAATAAATAAATTACAAAACCAAGCTAAAACCATAAATTTCCAATAAAAATTAAATTAATCTATACATATATAATAAACACATATATATATAAATTTGAATATTTTGCCCAATTTAACCGCAGGGCAAGCATGTCTCGTGCATTTAATGCCCGCTAATTTGAATTTAAAAGGCTGACCAATTCGTAGATTATATGTGCAGATAATCAAGAAATAAATTGGCACAAGCGAGCGCGACAAATACAAAAAAAAAAAAAAAAAAAAAAACAGATAAATAAATAAAAGATACTAACAATGTGAACATTTGAAACACGTGTCGCTATAAGCAGCGCAAATCAAACAAAACGTAACCGCAGCGCAGCAAATCAAAGAGAAAAGGCCAGACCATAATAGCGTATACAAATGCAAAAGATACAAAGATACACACGCTGCGTGTCTACAACAATTTGTATGGCAACAGCTCGTTTTGTGCGCATCCAGTATTGAGCATTGAGCACCGATTTCAGGCATCAGGCCTGAGTTATGACAAACGTCAATTGTCGCTACCCGCAGCTTTGTATCAGTACCTGTATCAGTATCTGTATTTGAATCTGTATCTGTAGTATCAGTATCAATATCAGTATTAGTATCTTCATCAGTATCAGTATCATTATCTGTATCAGTATCTCTATGTATAAAACTGTTTGTCCTGACAGACTGACTGACTGATTGGTGATCAACGCACAGCCAAAACCGTAAGAGCTAGGAAGTTGAAACTTTCACTGAAATTCGATCGGCCTCAGAGTCATTTTCAAAGCTCTTTGTTCAAATGTCACTTTCATTTCCAAGGATCTATATGAAAATTCATTTGAAACGTGATCTTACTTTTCGCAGAATCCAAACTTCTTCGGTAGAAATAGGATCCAACGATTTTTTGGGCGAAGTTTTATGTGGGTCAGATTTGCTTCAAACTTATTTTCAAAGCACTGCATAAGAATTTAATGAATACGTGTTTCAGCGATTTGGGAAATTTGACCCGCATCAGTGGTAAATTGGCGGAAACGGTTGTATGAAAGTTGTTTGTCTGTATCTGTATCTGTATCTGTATCTGTATCTGTATCTGTATCTGTATCTGTATCTGTATCTGTATCTGTATCTGTATCTGTATCTGTATCTGTATCTGTATCTGTATCTGTATCTGTATCTGTATCTGTATCTGTATCTGTATCTGTATCTGTATCTGTATCTGTATCTGTATCTGTATCTGTATCTGTATCTGTATCTGTATCTGTATCTGTATCTGTATCTGTATCTGTATCTGTATCTGTATCTGTATCTGTATCTGTATCTGTATCTGTATCTGTATCTGTATCTGTATCTGTATCTGTATCTGTATCTGTATCTGTATCTGTATCTGTATCTGTATCTGTATCTGTATCTGTATCTGTATCGTATCTGTATCTGTATCTGTATCTGTATCTGTATCTGTATCTGTATCTGTATCTGTATCTGTATCTGTATCTGTATCTGTATCTGTATCTGTATCTGTATCTGTATCTGTATCTGTATCTGTATCTGTATCTGTATCTGTATCTGTATCTGTATCTGTATCTGTATCTGTATCTGTATCTGTATATGTATCTGTATCTGTATCTGTATCTGTATCTGTATCTGTATCTGTATCTGTATCTGTATCTGTATCTGTATCTGTATCTGTATCTGTATCTGTATCTGTATCTGTATCTGTATCTGTATCTGTATCTGTATCTGTATCTGTATCGTATCTGTATCTGTATCTGTATCTGTATCTGTATCTGTATCTGTATCTGTATCTGTATCTGTATCTGTATCTGTATCTGTATCTGTATCTGTATCTGTATCTGTATCTGTATCTGTATCTGTATCTGTATCTGTATCTGTATCTGTATCTGTATCTGTATCTGTATCTGTATCTGTATCTGTATCTGTATCTGTATCTGTATCTGTATCTGTATCTGTATCTGTATCTGTATCTGTATCTGTATCTGTATCTGTATCTGTATCTGTATCTGTATCTGTATCTGTATTGTATCTGTATCTGTATCTGTATCTGTATCTGTATCTGTATCTGTATCTGTATCTGTATCTGTATCTGTATCTGTATCTGTATCTGTATCTGTATCTGTATCTGTATCTGTATCTGTATCTGTATCTGTATCTGTATCTGTATCTGTATCTGTATCTGTATCTGTATCTGTATCTGTATCTGTATCTGTATCTGTATCTGTATCTGTATCTGTATCTGTATCTGTATCTGTATCTGTATCTGTATCTGTATCTGTATCTGTATCTGTATCTGTATCTGTATCTGTATCTGTATCTGTATCTGTATCTGTATCTGTATCTGTATCTGTATCTGTATCTGTATCTGTATCTGTATCTGTATCTGTATCTGTATCTGTATCTGTATCTGTATCTGTATCTGTATCTGTATCTGTATCTGTATCTGTATCTGTATCTGTATCTGTATCTGTATCTGTATCTGTATCTGTATCTGTATCTGTATCTGTATGTATCTGTATCTGTATCTGTATCTGAATTTGTGTATATATCTGTATCTATGTATATATCTTTATCTGTGTATATATATGTATCTCTGTATGTATGTGTATATGTGTATATATCTGTATATGTATATATATCTGTATCTGTATTTATATTTTTATCTGGTCTTACGCTTCAGCTTAAGACCTGCATGAGCTGTCGATAATGATAAACTGATTGCTTGTGTGTGGTGCCAGCCAGTCTGGAGTGCTCAGGATGAGGCGCGGCACCAGTTCTGTTATTTTTTAAGTGGATTAGCACAAACCGCGCATTTTTTGGTGAAATTCTAAATGCTCATTATGGCAAATAAGGCGCGTGTTGGCAAGCGCTGCGATGCCCATAAAATATATCAACCACTACATATCAAAATGCAAATTAATTAATTAGCCAGAAAACCGGTAACCACACTGACCGCCACTCACCACACCACAGTGGCTCAACTTTTACTTGTGAGCCATTTTCAGTCTGTAGATTAGATATAGGCCCTAAGCATGAACAATTCCCGCCAGCACAGCCCCTTTGCTCAGATTGGACCCCCCCGCGGGCTAGATTCATTTGCAGACTCCAACTCTGACTTATCTGTAAAATGGTACTCAAAAAAAAACAAGTAAAAACTGCTGGCTGTGTCATGACGAGACTAAATACCCTTGACGCTTAAAGTATTTTTATATAGAAGCCCTGTTACCGAGCACAGATGATTATGGAGGCTATATGCTTCCTATGAGGGTAAGATTTTACAAATATTTGAGAAGACTAGTAAAGCAACTAATGGATCGGTTTGGTCAAAATATCTTACAAAACAGAAAGGTTCTTAAGACTTTAGGGGAAAGGTTGTGACGGATCAATCCTATGGTATCCACTGCAATTGGCCAGCACACACATAAGCACTGTCTGCAACAGAAATGTAAGGATTTAGTCTAGCTTTAAGCTGAACGCCTAGTTTGAAAGACAGACAGATAAACAGATTAAGAATATATATACATAATGAAGACTACACGTTACAAATATCATAAGAAAATCATTATACCCCCTACAAGCAAAGATGTTGAAAACAGATACTCTCACAAATACACACACAAACAATACACAAAATTAACATAAATTAAGTTTTATTAATTTGTGAAACACTAATTCGCCTTTGTATCAGAGCGCAGAGTTGTATAGCCCACAGACTAGACCCAACCAGACCAGACATCTTGGCGCGGTCGTTCAAGTTGTTTCGACTGGCAACAGTCACAGCTACAACAACAACTGCGACTGCTACAGAAATTTTAACTGCGACTGCGATTCATCTTTCACCAGACAACACAGTAACTTGTCCACGCATTTTAATGGCCACTTTTACAGTTCGCTGCCGCCCACCTTTACTAATGCATATTACCAACTGTTGTTTACACAGCTAAGTCTTTTAACTACATAAATATATGTATATATATTTAAATTAAAGTATATATATAGCTTGATTTATCATTGTCAGTTGGGCATATGCATATGCATACTGTGGCCGTGTTGTCGTATTTTTGAATTTCATTTCTCGGTCAGTCGTTCGCGCTTTGTCAGTTGGTCAGTTAGTCGGTTAGTCAGACGCAAGCTGAGACTGAGAAACTGCGAAACTCATTTCACTGATTGATGAGCACATTTTAAGATACTGACATTGCCCATAAATAAAATTGTGAACGCTGGCTACGCACAAATGCAATAAATTAAAAGAGCAAAAACTATAAAAATCTTTCACCGAAATGAAATGCTGATTCTGACTCACGATTGCCACTAACTGCCAAAAAAAAAAAAAACATATATCTATAGGTATCTGAGCAACATAACTGCGTTTCCGTGCGATACTCAATCAACCTGACGCGCAAATGGAACGCGTTTAGCGTTAACTTTCTGCATTTAACTGGCAAATTGTCAGGCTAATTGACACGCGTTCCCAGACCCAGAAAAAGAATATATATATTGCAAAAAAATAAATAAAATATACACAATTACGAGTAAACCGACAGACTCATACCCTGCAGTGCGTCTCTAATTATTTTGAACTATGGTACATTTAAATAATATTTAAATAAAAAATTTATTTAATTGAAAATAAATGAACAATAAAAAGTTTATTATAAACAAATTTTTGAATGAAAATAAAAAGAATTTCATTAACAAGTTGGCTTTTCTCTGCATAAAAATCCACACATATATTCGGGCATATAAGATAGTTCCTTGAATAAATTATTAGAGAGCTTTCACACTTTGGACTAAAAAAAAGTTCCTAATTTGTGCCAAGATATTGTAATTAGAGATCGTAATTAGCAAAAATGACAACAAAAATATAAAAATACAAAGATTAGGAAAAAATGTGATCAAAAATTGTATCAAAACTGGTTTTAAAAAAACACACCCAGCGCAACGCTCAAGTCCAAGCCTTACAAAACTTAACAACTGTCTATTCGGAATAAATTCTACAGATAAGGAAGTCAGTTACTTGAGATCTTCACCTATCAAATGGTCTATTCACATTGCAGGGTATCTGGAAACAAGCAGGTATTTGTTCTGCTGAAATTTGAGCTATTGAGGTGTGGCACGGTCAGCCAGACAGGCAGCAGCTGGAGGCGTGTGTCGCGCATAAAGAATATCTATAAAGTGTATGTTAATTGCTTGCCAAAATTCATACACATAAGGCAACAAAAGTAAGATATAAAATGTCAACAGACTGTACTTAATCCCAACAGAGAAATAAGTAAAAATATTGCAGTTGCGTTGAGCCGACTGAGTAATACTCTTTTTACAGGGTGATAATATTAGGGATTGAAAAGGCTCTAGCTTAGCTGAAAGATGATTGATAATACAAAATAAAAAAAAAAAAAACAAAAAAAAATTTCGTGTTGATTTTTGGATCGACAACTCTTAAATGTGTCCATTTGAAATTTTTAGTGGAGTTTTTAAGCTTTAAGAGATATATATTGTCCCGATTTACTTTATCGGAGGGGCATCTGTCCAAGTATTTACAGATACACAGTTCAAGTTTCAATATACTCCTTTACAGCTAACAAGCAGACCATAAAAGGCATTTATGGAAGCTGCTATAAATCAAATAGACCTGGAACTATATTCTTTTATAGGGTGTTACTCACCTGCCCAACTCCTGACTTTAGGCAAATAATCGTTCCAGAAGGAGCAGCGCGCGGCGAGTGGGCCACGTGCCAGTTTCTCAATTTTATCGTCTGTGCTGAAAATATAATACACAGGATCCTCCTTCGAAAAGTTGGGCCATTCCTCGCCATCTTGTGCCGGATTGCTGCAAGGCGTTAGAGAAAAGCTCGCGTTATAGCAAAACTGGTTGCTGTACTCGCTAGTTTTATGGCAGCCAGAGCTCAAATAAAAGCTCTGCGAAAGCTTACCCCGTCTTGGCAAACTCAATAACCGAATTGAGCATACGCTTGCCCAGCTCCCGCTCCACAGGTCGATATTGCAGAGATGTGTTTAGCGGCTGCCCAAAGAAATACTCAATCTCATCGCCGTGCAGCACGCCCATCCACTCGCCCCACAGCGATGTGCTGGTGCGCTGGAGTGAGACAGAGACAAAGAGAATAAATGAGTGAGTGAGTGTGTATGAGCAGGGGACTGGGAAATCGACGTAAACTTAGCCAGAAATTATGCAGATAAACATCCACCCTTTTATTTATTTATTTGATTTCGTTCCCTCGCGCGCACTCTTTGTAAATTGTACATATTGTCGCAGCATGTGGCGAAAAAAAATCAAAAATTCTGCAGCACCGAGCTGGCGTTACGAATATTCGAACTTTCTTTTATATATACACTCATGGCCAAAAAAAATAATTACATTACCATTAATTTCAATGCATATGGTCAGTTGAAAGTTTCTTAAAAATTATTATATTATTATTATTTGCGATCTGATTTCACTTGCTAGATTTCAAATAAATTTTCAAATATATTTGTGAAAATTCATCTGGCAGTTGTTTTACACTAACTTCACGATTCACCCCTTCGTGCTAACAAAATGGGAATACAATTTTCGCTTTATGCCTGTTTAGAGGCTCTACATTGTTAAGCTATAAATTCGTGCCTTGATGTATGGAAAACTTTGGTTGTTCTTTTTTTTCATCCAATTGACTTCGAAGTCGATCATTAATACCATATGGGATTGCAAATGCCTTTTTCTACCTCTGTGAGCACACAGGTATTTTACAAGGAGCACAAATAAATTCTTGTGGCATATTACGCATATGCCGTTTAAATTGTTAACTGGAATTGTTAGGTTTGGGTAAGTATTGGTCGGTTAGCTGCCACACAATGGCAGCTCCCATAATTTCTTAATTAACCACAACCGCCACCTACAACAACAACTATATCTACAAGAAAGACAGGACACAAAACCACAGCAATTTGGTCTCTGGCAACTGATGGACAGCTCAAGTGCACAGTGGGTCAAGCTATGTGAAAAGTAAACAGTTCATAATCGACTTTGATTAAAGGTTGTAATTAGCCAATTTAACTGAATATTGTAGAAAATCTAGCTAGCTGGGGAATTAGAGAAAGAAGAGGAATATTTTGTCAACGTATTTATATTAAGCAATCTGTTTTATAGATAGATATATATGGGCCTGAGCAAGTATATGTAAGCTTTTTGTAATATTTATTATCATTGAGAATATAAATATATACATTCAATTATTTATGAGTGAAAATTTGAAGCCGTTTTTTATTGGACTATTAAAACGGTATTTACAATTTACAATTAAAAACTTTATTAAGCTTAATAGTTTCGGCCAATTGGCCAAGATCAAATGCAGCCCATTGTCAGAGTTTTTGAAGTGTTGTCCACTTAAGCAATTTGTCTGTTGGGCAGCAACTGTGAAACTGGCAGCGAATTGGCCAAATCACCAAACGAATTGCAGCCAGGATGTGCCAGGGATAATGGTGTTTTCGTGGCTGGCAGTGATGCAGCAACTGCCAAGTTGTTCAAAATGTATGCGCCACTGAGTTTACCTCCTCAAACACACACATACAGACAAATAGACGAACAGATAGACGGACAGACAGACGGACCCTTCACGCCTTTAGGAGCAAATAATGAAGAATTTTGCGGCAAAATAAAGTTGTTTTTATACCCTGAACCCATTGAAAAGAGATGAAAAGAGTTCTATGATTTTAAGATAATGCTTGTAACAGGCAGAAGGAAGCATATATATTAATGATCAAGACAGTTGAGATGGTCCATCCAAGATTCTCTATCTCCGTCTGGCCGCCTGTGATTACATGACGATCTGGGAAACTGCAAAAGCTAAACACTTCCAACATGAAATATATTTTCCCGCACGCCATACTCAGATCGAGCTCATCAGTTTTTTTTTTCGGTATCTCCTCTCAATTTCGTATTATCAATAAATATTATATATTTGATAAATGGTTTTTAGAGCATAACTCGAATATTCTGAGAGCTAGATATATCAGATTTAGTAAGTAGGTGCGTGTATATAGAAATAAGCTAGAATATTTTGAACAGCAGCTGGATGCAGGGTATCTGTTAGTCAAGCGCCCCCGACTACAGCCTGTTTTATGCTTTTTGATTAAAGCCCAGAACTTCGCAGTCGGACTTTGTACCCGGAATGGGCAATTGGCGCTCTGAATGGGGCAGCCAGAAGTTATTTAAGTGCCAGGCACGTTGCACGCTGCAGCAGAAGCTGTCAAGTGTTGGCGCCCCGTTGCCACTGGCAGCCATCGCAATAGACAATCTGGCAGGCACTTTAGCAGCTGCCCAGCTGGCGACCCCATTTTGCGCGGCCAGGGCCAAAGGTCGCTATGGCCACCTCGTTTATGGCCAAAATGAGTTACGAGTTTTTTGCAGCCACTTGAAGGCTGTAATTAAAACTAATTTCATTTGCTTTTCATTTCGCCGGCCCAGTTGCTGCTGCCGCTTCCCAGCTGCCACTTTCCACTTGCCACTGCTAGTTACTGTTGGATTATTAACAGGCGATTTGATATGAACAATGCAACGGCCGTACGTTAACTTTTCGTTGTTGGCCTGTTGGCCTTGTCGTGTGCTCCATCAAATGAAAACAAATAAAACAAAGCATTGCAGTCCTGTGCAATCGACTGTAAAATACGCTGTTCAAAAAATAAACCGTAATAAGTTTTCTTGATTATTGGATTTGGGAATCTAAGACTATAATTCCACTGGGAATATGGGATATTTTTACGAGCCGAACCTCAAAGCAGGGAGTGCACTTGAGGCGTGCACGGAACCAACATGCCACGCAGCCTATATGCTCTCTTTCGGCTTACGCACAGGGTATAAATAATAGCCACAAGCACATTTAATGACTTAACAAGCAAAAAGAGTGCAAGTGCTTGATTAACATTGGTCTCAAGACGCTGCCGTCGCGCAACACACGCGGCGTATGCGTAATATTGATTTTTTTAGACCAAACATCAATTTGTGTGTGCCAAACGCACATATGTATATATATGTATATATATATATGCATATACATATATATACATATACATATATATATATATGTATTTTTTTATTTATTATGATAAATCAATGGAAGGACAAGGACTCAATATCATCTCTCAGCTGTAATTACCTATTAACATTTACGCATTGTCGCTAAGAGAAAATCAATAGGGGCCCACGCGGGCGTATACCGAATGCCAGGCACTGTTTAAGGCGTACTCCCTATTTGTTAATCATTAGACAGCTACAGCAGCCGCAGTCCTTTAAGCAAATAACGGACTCAAATTATGTCCCACACGTTCGGGCCGAACAGGCCGTGACCTCGTAAATTGAAGTTTCATTAGGCAGTGCCACGCCCCCACCCAATACACACACACACAACAGCCGGACGCGACTACAGTTCGTGTCCCCTGTAACGACTGCTTGAGCTGTATCCATGTCTGTGTCTCCGTCCCGGGCACAGGCACAGGCACGGGACCGAGACCCAGACCCAAGTCCAGGCGCAGGACAGTTGGCAGTGCGTGTAGTTTAATTGGCGCTGTCCTTGTCCCGTGCGTGCGTGTGTGTGTCCTGTGCGTTTATGGGTGTGTATTGAGCGAAACTTTTTGTTACCATAATTATGGCGGCCAAGGTTGCCAGGACATGGCCAGAACTTTGTTTGTTTGTCAAGTCAAAGACAGTGACGACGACCGCTTTTTAGGCGTCAAATTCGGAGGTGTTATAATATTGATTTCGACTTGGAATAAACATTTTCCATATGGTATTAGGTGGTATTAGAAAATATGTGCTCAATAAAAATGCGTAAGATGTATTATATAAGATGTATTATATAAGATGTATTATATAATTCTGTCGTAACGCATAGATAAAGACATCTCGGACCCCATAAAGTATATATTCCACGTCTGCCTGTCTGTCGGTCTGTTTGTATGCGAATTAGCCTCTCAGTTTTAAATCTATCGTTTTGGCACATTGCACTGCATCCATCTATATCTACCATAAATCTGGCATCATATGGAATGGTCGAAAAGTTGGTTCTTGTATGAAAAACTTTTTTGGTTTAATGAGATATGTTGATTATGAGCCAAATTTTATCATCCTATCTAGCTATCTTATGCAGCGCTTTAGGAAGATTAGATCGAAAATGAGTCTTTATATTGCTCAGTACTTAAGAGCTTCACAGTTCTCGCACATTTGCAAAACCGTAAAACGAATTTCTACTAAGGTATTTTACTTTCTTGTTTTATGTTGAGCCAAAATTTTTAAGTTAATTTAATTAAATTAGAATAACTTGACGATAATCTTCATAAATACTTGAGTACCAAAAATTAATTGCAAATTATTTAATTAATATTTCTCAGGCATCGTGTAAGTCCAAAAGAACTGGGTATTATTACCAGGCCTTCTTAGGTCAGTTGCTATGTGGAATATATATTTATATATATATATATATATGGAATATCAATATATATATATATATATATATATATATAGGTCGAATGCCTGTTTTTGCCCATTTTACACAATGATGAAAAGTTTTAAATCTGCATTCATCTGGCTGCCTTTTTTATATAGTCTATGGGATTGACAACCATCCGTCAGATATAAATTATGTAGACAGTCATCAGGACATTTTGTGCTTCTGTTTCAGTTGTTGCTGTTGCCGTTGTTGATGCAGTTACTGTTGCAGGTAAGCCCTGAGGCACGGCTCGCCATTAGCCTTGTGTGCAATTTTAATGACAAACAAATTGGACCTGGCTGCGTTTACTTTCAGTTTTTTCTGTATATACTTTTCACGCTGCTTGTGTGTGTGTGTGTGTGTGTTTGTATGTGTGTGTTCGCTTTGCGCTAGTGGCGCCTCATTTGACCGCATTTCGATTGGACACACGCGCTCCGACGCCGTCTTACGTGTCAAAGGCTGTGAAATATTTAATGATTTGCGGCCACGGGCCACTGTCGCAGTGGCAATGCCTTCTACCCAGACCCAGGTCTCTCGAACCAAACCACCCAAAACCACCCACTACTCACGTGTGTAAAGTAATAGTAATGCACGGAGGCGCCTCGCTCGGCCAGCGCCTGTGCATACTCATTGGTGGGGCAGGTGAAATAGTGATCCCCCACAGCGCGTCCAATTTGCTGCTGATTCTGATAGCCTGGATTGCCCTCCCAGCTGGTGTACTGTAAATAAAATCGAGGCGAAGAGATATCATTTTATATACATTTAAGATAATCAACTTATTGTAGTAAAATCTGAATTAAATTATAATTTTTAGCGAGTCCTTCAAGCACTTGACAGACTCGGATATTGAGGTAACGGTATAGGTAGGCTTGTCTTAGCCAATGGCCCCTATAACCCTTAAAATATATTTAATTCCAACTTCAAAAACAAGATTAATCAAAGGCAATTTTAATAACCTGAACCCATTGAAAATGGTAAAAGGGGTATAATGTTTTTGTGCAAATGTATGTAACAGGCAGAAGAATGCATCTCTGACCCCATAAAGTAGGTCTAGCCATGTCCGTCTGTCTGTCTGTCTGTCCGTCCATCCGTCCGTCCGTTCTTCGTGAGCTTCCGACAAGAGCCTCTTACTTGTTCTTGTTATATTTTAAGTTAAATTATTTCGCGCTAGTGCCGAAAATTTCATTTTATACAATACTTATTAGCAGTAATAGCTTTATATATTACTTATTACAAGTTTAATTACTTAACAACATTTTGCGCTTTTTCGAGTTCGGTTCAGGCTGAATCTTAACTTGAATTGAAGTGAAAATTATTATTTATGTTAAATAACCTTTTTAGCTAACCTATAAGATGCGCTGATCTATGTGGATTATCACGCAAATATTATTATTATGGTCTATTTAAATGGAATTCTCAAATCTGCCGTGAACAGAAAATAGGCTGACTCTCTTTGATTTCATTAAAAAAACAAATTGGATTGCATGCCGCCAGTTTTTAATTCTTAATTCTTATGTAGTTGCTGATTGCATGCTTTCAATTATCGTAGCTGATTGTGTGCCATATCTGGTTTATTTCTTATCTACAATTTCGCTATTGAATGAACATGCAGCGCGGCTTTAATTCAATTTCCGCGCCGCAGTGCAAATAAAGTGAATAAATTTGCGTAATGCAATTTTATCAAATTGACGGCACTTTTAACTCGTTTACGCAGCTGCTGTTGGTGGGCTGTTCGTATGTTTGGGTTAGGGCGTGGCCGGTTACTGCCACTTTTTGCAACTGCAACACACAGCGGCAGCATCAGCGGCAGCGGCAAAGTTGTGTGTGGTTACAAGCGGCACAACTTCGCTGCAGTTGACAGCTGCCAACAAAGGCAGCCAAAGCCAATGATGCGTTTTGGCCCCAATTGAGTTTAGACATACGTCAGACACAGTACCATACGCAAGCGTGTGTGTGAGAGTGTCTGTATGTGTGTGTGACTCACCTGAAATATGATGGCCTCGCGTTCCGCTTGCGTTGCCTTGCCAAATATATTATTCATAATCTCCAGATACTTGTCACGTGGCAGCGCGGTGGCATCATCCTTATCAAAGTAATCGATGAAATCGTACAGCAAGAAATAGGTGCCTGCAAGGAAAGTCAGAGAGAGAAAGAGGGAGAGATAGGGATGATTAAAACATGACTGGCCAGATAATAAGTATGTATGCCAGCTGGCGATGGGGCAAGTCGAAAAACAATTGCCACTAGAAACTGCCGCGGGGGCGCAATCAACGAACCGTGCCAAGGACACCAAACGATGCATTAACCAAAGCCACAACAGGACAATAAGTGAGAGTACTCCAGCCGTTCGTGACCGACTAAGTCATACCCTAAGTGCAGACCCAGCACTGATTTACATCAGCTGCAGCTGTGCCAGGGAGCTGCATTCTTCAATAATTGCGACATTTCTAGTCCGCGGTCCAAAAACAAATTTCATGGCAAACACAAGTACACTGAAACTCTTTAAATGATTTTTTTTTCCATTTTGTAAGGTAGTTTCAGAAAATATTATGAAATATTCCTACATATCGACATTTATGTAAGCCAATTGATTTTTATCGATTTCATGAAAAAAGGAAAAAGTTATCGATGATTTGAAACAACATTATTCTGCGCGTGCAATAGGAGGTCCTTTATTCTAACTACAGACTGCAGACAGACATGAAGAATATAAAAACTTTATCGGCTCAGAGATGTCTCCCGCTGCCTGTTTTATACAATTGTCACAAGCATCCTTGTTTTTAGCTTTTTTCGATGGGTACAGGGTATTACAACAATGTGTGTTGTACAGGTGCACAAAGGGTAAAATAGAATAAACAAAATCAACCACAACAAAAGCAAAAGATACAACAGCAACAACAACAACAGCCACAACAAGGACGAGAACAAAGCGTCTCGTTGCCTTTTATTAACTTAATTTTTATGGCACTTGTTGTTGTCGTTGCTTGCGTTGTGTCAGCTGTTGTTCTTGTTGTTGTTGCCGCTGGCATTGTCTCCGGCACACTTCAAATACGAACACACTAACGAGCCATAATTGCTGCCTATGAGCCAACGACAACAGCAACAGTAACAGCAACAATAGACTGCCTGCCAAGAGCTGTGGGTGTGTGTGTGTGTTTGCGCGTGTGTGTGTGTGTGCAGTCTATATGGCTGTGAAATGTGTGTCATCCCCACGCCTTCCCATGCCAACAGCCAACAATAAGTTTGACTGAAACCAATTTGTTGTTGTTTGAATCCTTTTTGGTTCAAGCCCCAAATATTATCAAAATATGCGCATAACGCAAAACGGAAAAATCACACACATACACACTCCACTATTCGCCATTAATTAATTTTTAATTTTATCATAGCATCGAGCATCGTTTAAAGAAATTGTCCTCAAATTGCAGCCAATTATGAAAGTCTCACGTCGCACGCACAGTGGTGCATAACTATGTGCAAATTGAATGAAGCAAAAAACATTTAATTCAAAACGAGTAAGAAGTCGTTTAGTTGAGAAAAGAAAACAATTAAGGAGGACGTCGAACAATAATTTTCTTTCACTCCAACAACAACTGGCAGGTAAGAACTGTAAAATAGTTAGGTTTTCTAAGCTTCCTGGCTGTGCTTTCATCAACAGTCACGAAAATGATTGTAAGTATTACTATTTTCATAGCATTTATTGTGGCTCTACCCAGTGTGCGTGAGTTAAGTGTTGACATTTGAGTTGCAGTCATACAGCTCGAGGGCATGTATTATATCCAATACGACTGCTTTCTGGGAACAAACATTTGGCTAAGTCGCTTTTAAATAGAATTTCCATCAGTTACGCAGACGTTTTATAATGATATCAAATGCAATAAGGTCGGGGTAAATTACTATAAGCGACGTTTTGCAAATGCCTAAGGTCAGTGTTGCACGATATGACGAGGTGTTACTTAAATAAGAATCAGAATGTGAAGGAGATGTAAGCTTGGGGAAGATGCGGACATTTTTCCACAAGGAAAAGCATGACAATATTTTGAACAGATGACACTATGAGAAACGGACTTTTGAAATTTTATATCATAAAAATAAATATAGAAACTAAAATGTGTTTGCATAAATCTTATCTTAAATAAAAATATAAACAAAATACATAATAATACAAATAGAAAGGTCGCCAAAACCAGCACTAGTCCTTGCTTTGATTGTGGTTTTATTGAGTTAACTTTCAGTGAAAATAACAACAGCTTTAAAATTTGAAGCCAACAACAAAATTAAGATGTTTCTTGTGTGCGCGGCGCCTTGTAATCTATTGTGTTTTGTTTCAAATACTAGATGACCTTGAACTCACAAGCACTCAAACGCAAACACACACAGACGCACATACAGGCATTGAGGAACAGTTATATGCGAACCGTAGCTTGCGTTGTGGTCGTCTTGTGGGCACGCACACCTTAGCTAGAAACAGCAGCAGGAGCAGCAGAAAAGCAGCAGCAGCAGCGCCAGTGGCTGTAATATGCAGCAAAAAACAAAAACAATAACACGACAACACAAGCGAGCGAGAAAGAGTCTACGAAAAAGCGCGCGAGACAGAGAAAGAGAGAGAAAGGAGAAGAGAGAGAGAGAGAGAGAGCGGCAGCAGCAGCAGGAGCTGCAAGCAATGAGTGAAAGTGAGCAGAAAAGCGCACGTGTCTGTAGCGCCAGTGCCTAAAGCCGTGTGTGTCAGTGCCAGTGCTTATGTCTCTGTACGTGTGTGTGTGTGTGTGTGCGTAAGTGTTCACGTGTCTCTGTGTGTGTGCTTGTGTGATTCGGTGCCTGCCGCCTGGAAATGACGAAGCAGCAATGGCAACAACAAAAATGAAAGCGAAGCAAATCTAAAGAAAACGCACACAAAGCGCACGAGAATCTGTTATACGAAAACAAAACCCAACACACACAAACGTAAAGTTCGCAAAAAAAAAATAAATGAGAAAGAGAAAGCAAAACGAACGGAAATTTTTTAAATAGCGCGCGGCTTGGCACGAATAATGCGAACAATGCACACAAAGCTCAAGCATTACCGTTAGGACGAGCACAACACACAAACGCACACGCAATAAATGGTGGGAAACGCAGCAGCCGCCGCAGCCCAAGCCGAACGGCCAGCGGCGCTCAAGTATGAAGAAAAAATCGTTGCATTCTTTTCGGCTTGGGCGAATATTTCGATTTCAATTAAATACACAGTTGTTGGGAGCTTAAAAATCAAACGGTTCTTTAAGCGTGCCAGAGTGAGATGGCTTTACAAATAAAAAGGAATTTAATATCAAATACTTTTTACATAGATTAAATATTTTGACTTAGTTAAGTTGAACTTTAAGGCTCGTTAAGAAGAATTGACTTAATCATAACATAACATTATAATAGCATAAAATAATCATAACATAACATAATCAATACATAACATAATCAATACATAACATAATCGTAACATAAACATACGTTTGCCAAATTTCTTCATATTCATAAAATATGTTTTGATTTAAAAATAATAAATGTTTTACTTAAAAATTAATATTCATATTTTCATCTATGTTATATTTTATTTTATTATTAAATGCATCATGTTTTATTTTATTTTATTAAATGCATCAAACTAGCTTTTTCTTCAATTATTATTTTATTCACTTTTCGGGACTCCACAAAAAATCATGTTTCTATACTTTATTGATGTTAAATTAAAAACGAATATTATATATTTTTTTTGTTCATTCAAGCATTAAATGCATTCGAAATGTGCATATTATAATAGTTTTTTTGTTCAAATGAATTAAATTAATATTTAATTTCAATGGAAATTTTCTACACTTTGTTAAGCTCTTTTTTTCATACACTAATTAATTAAAATGTATAATAGCCAGGTAAAAAAAAACTCCTAAAAGTGGACTCCAAATGCCTCCCATTTAGATCTCTATTTGTTATACATTTCATCGAACAGATTTTTTCATTAACCCATTAACTAACTAATTAAAATTCAATTTTTTAATAAATCAAGCAAAAATAAATCTTATTTAAAGTGCAATACAAATACTCCCCATTTTATATTCCGTCTGACAACTTTAGTCTTTATATCAATTTATTAACTAATTCATACAAATTTATATCTTTTCTATAACCAAGTAAACAAATATTCTCTAAAGAGCACTCGAAATGCTCCTCAATTTACTTTTTGTCAGACAGCTTTTGTCTCTATTTAACTCTGATATACTGAGCAACCATGCCCCCAGCCCCTGGGCAGACTTTAGAGCAGTAGCTGCAGCACGTGCCCCATCATTTAGTGGGTGCAACATGCTGAACTAGGAATTTCAGCTGCCGTTGCAGCTAACGGTATATATTTAAATAATTTATGATGCCGCTCCGCATGGCTGGGAGCTTCGGCGCTTCCGCCTGACATTGTCCCCGATTCGAGTGAAGCCCCTCCCGAGGGTGTGCTGCGTGTATGAGTCTGGCAATTCCCTCGTGAATTTCATGCGTATGCGCTGAAGTTTCCTTCGGTTTTGCCAGGCGCCTGCTGCTGGCTGCTGTTTGCAGCTGCGTTGACAAATTTGACTTTGGGTCGAGTTTTTCTTAAAGCTTACTTGATTTGTGGCACGTTTCGAGTGAGCTGCCACAAGCCGCAGCCATTACACAAAGTGCATTTTTGTGAGGCAACAACACAGAAAGCCAGGCAAACTTGTCTGTAAGCCAGTAATGTACAATGGCCCATAAAGCATACGAATAAGCGGCCAAGAGGCGGCTGCCACGCCCACAACGGGCGGCAACATAAAACGACGGCAACAAAGCTTTGGCTCTTGCGGTGGCAGCAAAGAGCACAGAAAAAAAGAAAAGTAAACAAAAAGTAATAAAATCACAAATGGATGCAGCTGCAACAAATGTGACACTGGCAGGGTGGATAAAGGGCATGGGGGGAGGGGGTTGGCTCAGCATGAACATAATGGCGACTGGTTGCAGCTACATTTTGGCCAAGCGCAGCTGCCACTTGCGAAAATTTGGCACACTGCTGACGTCAGCAGCAAAGGCGTTGCCAAAAATACAATTGCAACAATGAGGAAAAGAGGGTTGCAGAGACGGGAAGGGGTGATGGGCGGGTGTCAGGCTATTGTTAGCCAAGAGAGGGCAAGCGAGCTGGGGTTTAAAAAGCACTGGACAGAAACTCGAGCCAAGTTTGATTAAGTTGATGTCCACGCTATGAATACAATAAAAAACATGCTGAAAAAGTAAGCAACAATTCAACTAACCCAAGGATTTTCGCAGCACAAGCTTAAAAAAAAGGTACGTTTTTCTTTTAAACGCTGAACTCAGTGGAAAATGGCTTAAATGGGTTTTATGTTTTTATGCAAATGTATGTAAAAGGAAGAAGAGTAAATATATTCTCTATCACAACGACAAGTCGATCCAGACCTGAACTCGTTCACCTCGGCAACTACTAAAGCGGGCAACTTTAAATTTGAAATAAATATTCTCGTTTACAATACGCAGCATAAGTTTAACGCTTACTCGTTTTCTTTATTCATAGTATCGAAAAAGCTCAAAGATTATTAGAGCTAAATACATCAAACTTGGTATATAGAAGAATTTATAGTATAAACTGGTTGACTTAATTGCACTTTGTAGATATCTCAACTACCGACGATCTATCATATTCTTATCATACGTTTGCCGAAAACTGAGCTATCTTTTTGCAATTAAAGAAAAGTTGACACAAATACCCGAAGGCTTTGCTTGAATTAGCATCCAGGCTTTCAAAGATATATGAAATTGAATATTTGCATGCGAACTGAATTGATTTGAAATCCTTTAGTTAAAAACTTACCCTCATCTCTGACATTGCCCATGAGAATATCATAATCCTTTAGATCCGCCGTCTTCATCAATGTCATCGGATCTTCGGGCAAGAAGGCGCCATCAATGGTCGGCGCCGATGGGAAGCTGAGTATGCCCGAGTAGGAGTTCCATTGCTGCACCGAAATGGTCTTGGCGTCCACAGCGCGCATGCAGCTCATCACATGAGCCGGATTGGTCTGTATGGGAAGGGATTTATGATTATTGAAAATTAGAGCAAGAGCGAGTGAGACAGTGAAAGATAGAGAGCGAGCTTTACTTACCTTCAGCATGGAGGCATTGCAGTTGCAGTCATTGATCAGAGATTTGCCAATCTCCAGCGCCTTGGCGGATGTCATGTGACTCCAGGGCGCATTCATGGTGCCCGACTGCATCATGCCGCGCTTGACCACGCCTTTAGTGACCGGCGACATGAGCTGTGCATTCACCGAACTCGAGCCTGCGGACTCGCCAAACAATGTCATCCACTCGGGATTCCCGCCAAAGGCATGGGCATTATCCTTTATCCAGCGTATGGCCAAGGCCTGATCCCACAGTCCCACATTGCCGGGCGCCTCCTCCGCAAACTCTGCCGGCATCTCTGGCGCCAAATGCAGAAAACCAAATGCGCCCACGCGATACTGGAACGAGGCAACGATCACATTGCCCACGGCAGACATAATATCCGCATTGTAAATATCCAGGGTGGCCGAGCCGGTCATGAAGCCCCCACCATAGATCCATATGAGGATGGGCAGTCCGTTAGTCGTGTTCTGCGGATTGCCATTGTGTATGAGATGCTCCGTGTCGGCTTGCTTGTTGCCAGAATGCTGCCGGAGAGACAAAAAGAGGATTACATCAGGAGAAAGGATGCAAAGACTCTCTGACACATACCTCGGCTCCATTGGCACCGCGTCCATGACGCAGACGCGCCTTTGCCGGCGCCCAAACATTTATATACAGACAGTCCTCGGATACATTGGTATTGGGATTCCAGATCTCCTCACCGGAGAAGCCCGGAAAGTATTCATAGCTAAGGGAATGCAGGGAGAACGTGGGATCAATTCAGAGTCTTACAGTAAAAGATTCAGGTATTGTGCTTAAATTTAGTCGATTTCCAAAATAGTGTGAAATTTCCTTAACTTAAGAATACAAATTTAGTTTAAGAACTATATTAATTCCCTTACTCAAATATATAAATGCATATATTTAGTTTGAGAATTCTTAAAATAAGTATAATTTGCTTAAAGGAGTTGTTTTCGTTTTTAATTTTGGGCTGTCGAAGCTCAATATGGATCTCAATTAAAGGCAACTTTTTCTCTAAGTGTAGTTGTAAGGCTCGTGCCAATTACGACAAAGTAACCAGCTGTGCTATTTATTTTTATTTGCACTCTTCTGATTTGCCTGTTTTATTTTCACTGTGCCATTTTTCGAGGGCACACACACACACCCACACACACATCTGTACACATCCTTTTACCTGTCCCGCCCCCTCCTCCACTAGCAACATAGTTCGTTTGCCCTATAAATGCTGAGTCCCTCGAATCGATATATACATATATTCAAACAAGCATTCAAACAAGACTGGACGCTACGCATCGCTCTGGCTGGCTGTCTGGCTGGCTGGCTGGCTGGCTGTGAGTGTTTGTTTGAGTGTGATTCAATAAATTCATATCCGTTTGGTTCGTTTTCTGTGGGTGTGTTTGGTTTCGTGTCAATTGAAATTAACTTTGCCACTTCGCATAAAAAGTAATTTATAGCAAACCGGAAGAGGCGATTCTACTCTGTCTCCGTTCGTCCGTCCTTCTCTCTCTCTCTCTTTCTCTATATCTCTATCTCTATTTGTATCTCTATATTTGTCTAATTTCCGTTATGCCACACACACAAACACACACGCGCACGCACACTCGTAATGCCTTTGTGTGTGGCAAATGAGAATAGCTTTTGAAATTCATTAGACTGATTTGTGGCCACCTAGAACTGAGTTCCAGTCGAGACTAATTGATTTATGTAAACTAAAAGACCAGGTTAGTCTCTCTATTAAGTACTTTTTGTATATCTGAAATTGATCGAAGATAGAATTTACTTGAGTCATGCCTGAAATGCTTTTCTTGCCAAACTGCTTGCCTAAGCATTCCGAATATATCGACCAAACTGTGAAGAGAGAATATTTGGGTTTGGGCTTAAAGGCAGTCTACTAATAGAGACACTATATGTAATGTGTGTATATATTTATAATATCATCTAGTATAGATAGTAAGGGTATCCTATATTTACATATATCATATAATTCGATTTTGCCACGCAATTAAATTTGCATATTAAGAATCTGCTTAAACTAAAATGAAGTAAGACTTAACTAATAATTATCCATTATATATGTGTCCACTATTGCTGTTTTTTATACCCTAATTTTGTCTAATTTTTTTATTGCTTTAAAAATGTTATTTTGAACAAACTAAACCGAACTTTAAGTAAGTTAGTTTTTCTGCATTTTTCGACAATTTAGGCAAATCCCCAAAGGAGCTCTTTCAATTTATATTTTACTCTAGAAAATAGGATATTATTCAATAAATGTAATAAACAGAATAAATGTAATTTAATAAATCAATTATTGCGAAGTCGCCATAAAAATAAATTTCCAAATTATGAATCTTAATAATTTTAAACTT
Organism: Drosophila novamexicana; assembly: GCF_003285875.2. NCBI lineage: Eukaryota > Metazoa > Arthropoda > Insecta > Diptera > Drosophilidae > Drosophila > Drosophila novamexicana. The sequence continues at coordinate 1,492,372 of NW_020824808.1, read as the reverse complement.
AGTACAACAGCAACTAGGATTATAGACTAAAATGTGGAATAAGTTGTATTATTTCATTCATGATCGTCAAATAAAAAATAAAACAAATTTTAGACAAGGAAAATAAGAATTTCCAATTCTATCATCATTGCTGCTTCTGTGTTTTTTTCTATTATTCTAGTCTACTCTGTGATTTAATTAAGTTAATTTAGTCTTAGTTAAGACTACATGTTTAAGCAACTATCCAAAGGGCTTAGGTTGCATACTCTTATCCCAAAAAGTATGCTATTAATTTTTGTGTAAGTAGTTAGATTCAAAGTTTTATCTTTAAACATTTTTCTATAGAATATAGAGATATTTTTCGTCTATCAGCCTGGGTTTGACGTTTTTGACTAGAAACTTTAAATTTAGGCGCGAGGTATGGCAATTCGTGGAATGCATGCGAAAACGAAATTAAGAACATAAACACTTTTCTATAGAATATTCTATAGACTTATATTATTATTTCCGTCTATCAGTCTCTCTGTTCATCTAAGCACAATTCTTAGTGAACTGGAGACTCCAAGCCCTAATTTAAAGAATGTCCTCGGAGACGCTCTCTTATTCGATGGAATTCTTATTTTAATATGTTAGACTTAACAGTAGGATCAGTAGTATTGTAAATATACACATAAGTCAAATTAAAGTCGTTACCATAATAACAGTTAAATTGAACTAAAGCAAATAACATTTAAAAAAAAACTAAATTTTAATAATATTTAATCGGTTCGGGTCTTAGGCAATGTTTGTCTTTTTTTCTGACTGTCCATCTGAACGCCGTTTTTAGGCCAAGTAAGTTGTTCTTGGGCTAGTTAAATTTAACCAATTTTGTGGACACGCCCACCAGCAGGAGGATAGTCAGTTAGAGAGTCTCTGCCGTAGGAACGCAGTTTTAGAGCCAATAATTGCTTTGCTGAATATTTTTGGGGAAGTGGATCGAAGGCGATTTAAGAAATATGATGATTTACATTTATTTGTAAACTTTATTTTTTATGGAATATATTATTTTCGATCCCTGAAAAAAGTGAAATATATTTATATTTTTAATGCAAAATTTCTTGTTTAAAAAATATTTATATATGCCTGTGTTTTAGGTTTTAATCATGTTGAAGCTGTTATGATAGACGAAAAAATATTCCCCATCTGGGAAGTCATTTCCAATCACTATCTCTCTATCCTAACTATTAATTGTAATTTAATATATTATTATAATTTATTATGATATTGTTGTGTATTTTCCTGTCTCTATTCTACAACAATTTAAACACTTTTTTCTCCTTTTCCTCCTTTTCCTCCTTTTCTATTTTATTCTATATTCTAATTGGATTATTTTTATTTAATTTAATTTAAATAATAAATATGCTGCTCACTAATCGAACTATTTTCAATATGTTACTCTTCGATTTTTAGTGTAAGCAACTGAATGTCAAGTAAATAGAATACATGGGGTAGACACGCACTTAATTTAGATACATATGTATATTTATTTATTTTGTCAGTTGGATGCATTGCAGTCGCAATGACGTCACTGGCAGCTAGTTGGGTCAACGGCAGTATTGCATGCCGAAATCTAGGTCAACTACATCTGCAGAGCTAAACGAGCGCAATCCGCTCAACTTACCGTTCCTGCACGCAGGTGGCCGAGAGGCGTGTGGCATCCAAAACGCCGTGCCAGGGCTCGGCCGGCACCGGCTTGCGAAAGCGCAAATCATCCAATGGCGGCTTGGCATAAGGTATGCCCGTATAGACATGCACTTCACGTCCCTGCACCGTCACCGAACGGCCACGCACCGGCCCGGAACTGGTCTGCACCACCAAACGATCGATGATGCCGCAGACGCTGGACAATTGCAGCGACAGCACGAAGAGCGCGACGGCCAGCGAATGGAGACGCAGCCGAGAGACCATGTCGCGGATGTCGATGCGGAAGCGGATGCGAAGGGTGCAAAGGATGCAAGTGCGGCTAACGAGATTTGCGAGTGTCCTAGTTAGCGGCCTGTGACGTCACCTTGTTGCCACTTGCCACCGCAATACGTCGGTCTGGCTGCAGTTGCTGTTGCTGCTGTTTCCGTTTGGTTTTTGGATTAGGTTTGAGGATTAAGTTTTGGGCTTTGGATTTTATGGTGCTGTTTGCTGGCACAGGCCTGCGCTCCGCCAGCGCTTCCCCCGCTGCAACCTACCGCAAATACTTGACGCACTCGTTGCAGCTTTTGTTGGTGTTGCTGCTGCTGTTGTTGCCCCTTATGCTTATTATCCGGTTGTGTTTGTTGTTGCTGCCGTTTTTGTTGTTGCCACTTGAAGCTGCCGTGTGGACTCTGCACTACACATTCTTCCAACACTGCCCCACTCTGTCTCTCTCACGTTCACTCTTTCTCTCTCTCTCTCTCTGTCTCCCTCGCACTGGCTCGCCCTCTGTACCTCTCTGTCTGTCTGGGTTTACTTTGACTTTTGGGCTTTTGTTTCAGTTCGTTTCGTTTCCAGTTTTTGTGCAGCTGTTGCACTTTTTTGGCGCCTCCCCGTGGCAGCGGCTCTATTGTTTGAACTGCAAATAGAAAAGACATTAAGTTATTTGTCTTAGTTTTCCCAGTTGCCACAGCTGCCACAGCTGGCTGCTGCTTCTGCTGCTGCTTTTGTTGCTGCCACAAGTGCATGTTGACTTGGCTTGGCTGCCACTCGGTTGCCCCCATTTGTATGCTACGTTATTTAGGTATGTTTGCGCTGCTGTGTCTGCGTGTGTGTCTGTGTGTTGCATGTTTACCCATCGAGCTAAGTTGCAATAGCAAAAAGCATAGAAAACTGGAGGCTGCGCTCTGCTCTCGGCTCGCATTCAAAGTTTTGAGTGCCACAGCCCAGCCCCACTCACTGGCTCATCTAACCACTCACTTGCGTATACATATACATATTTGAATATATATATTTTGTTACATGTTTAATATCGGGGCCACACTCAAGTGTCGAGTATCGCGTTCTCTGTCCTTTGCGCATGCAAGAACATCATAAAATGTATTCACGTATATATATATATATACATATATAAATATCACTTGACTTGTCAATTACAGCATTAAAGGACCATAAACATCAAAGTGTATCCAAGCTGAGACCAGTCGTAGCAACTTGAACAAATTTCGCAACCGACTCAGCTAGAATCATCTTAAAGAAAAAAAACCCTTATATTGGCAGAGGAGTTCGGCAACTGAGCAAAAAGTGAGGGTTGTGTAGGGATGTATTTACTATACCAAAGAAGCCAGCTCTTTTAATAAGGAAGGGTAATAATAAAATTATCAAGAATTATAAGAATTTAAGTTTAAATAATAGTAATATTAATCATACAAATAATTTTTTTTTCCAAGACACAATATAAATGATAATAATAAAAAAATACTAGGAATAATGATAATAATAAAATAAGATAATGATAATATGGACAATTATTATAATAATAATAAAGATAATGTATAATAAAAATTAGAATAATAATAATACTTAATTGTCTTCTATATTTCTTTAAATCAATAACTATTTCAAAAAATTCTTTACATTTATTTATCCCTGTTTAAGCAAACTATAATTTTGTCACAGAATATAAAAGGCATAAGATCTCTCCCTATAAAGTATATTTCTTTTTCAACAGCATTCCCAGTCTATTTGTGTGTTTTACAACTTTGTTCACTCACCAGATTTTGTGCCTACCATAAATTCGTAATCTCAACTGCAATCTCAACCGTATGCTATACACATACTCTGTCACATATCACATAGAGATCATAGGAGCACAATAGATCTCAAATGTCAAGGTAACTTATTCATACGAATTACAAGCTTTGTTAACCTCCTATTAGACATGACAGCATCCAACTATCATACAGCTTCCAGGACCAATTAATCCTTTTAGATGAAAAACTTGTCTGTCTTTTAACAAGGCTGCAAACTAGTTTTCAATCAAAGCATTTCGAGCATCGAATTCCAAATTGTTTTAAGCCAAAATAATAAAAATAAATAAACCACATTCAAAACTGAAGTTCATTTTAATTAAAAATTTGTTATGTTGAAATGCAAAACTTTGTAGAAAAACTCAGAAAAAAGGCATAGATAAATGCCAGATCAAATTTAGTGCGTATTTTGTATATGAAAATATTTATATTAAAATATTTTCCGTACAACCGGCGCGCGACGTTTAGTAAACAATTAAATTGTTTTATTGAAAGCAAAATGTGCAAATGCCAAATTCGAATCAAAAGATGGGCTCATGAATGTGAAAAAGCAGGTACAAGAATCGAACCGTACGGCAATTAGTTGGTTTCAAACCTAAGCTGAAGCCCGAATCACCTTTAAATTATGCTTTGCTGAAGATATTTAAACAAGTACTGACAGTGACTGAAGATATGTTAACAAAATCTAAACATAAGACAGAGAAATTTAATTAAGACCTGTCAGGAATCTATCTAGTAGTCATTTTATTATTTCAACAAGGACGTTTTCGGCTTGCTTTACAAGGATATGTAATCTTCAGCCTTTTCGATTTAAATAATTTCTAGAGTAATTCCCGAATGCTGCAACGCACACACACACACCATCAGAGGCTGCAGTTGGGGTTTCCTATTTCCGTTTCGTGGCAAGGAACATTTCGTATTGACTGCCCCTGCCTTGTCCTTGAGCCAGCAGCTGGATTGCATGATGGCAGCCCATTAGGTACAAAGGTATATGCATGCATATATATGTATGTATAATAGTTCTTGGTGGTCGCCGTGCCAGTGTCTACTGCTTCCTGGCGCCGCGCTTATTAAAATATTATTTTGCAGCACAATTAAAATGTGATTAGGAGTCGACTGCATTTCTCTTAAATTAAGTCAATTGGAATTCTTGTAACAAGCTGCTCGTGAATGCCAGACTTCAAGTTAGATTTTTCTTTTTTCAGTCACTGTTGCACTTGACAGTTGCAAAACTTTGTTAGGGGAGAGTTTCCACCTAACGCCCAACTTCAATTCCAGGAAAAGTCGTTTCAGAACGCATTTAGTTTTTTTTCTTTTTTAATTTATTTTCTGTTTGTTGTGGATTTTAGCTAAGTGGCAAGAAGCGTCTGCGCCTGTCGCGGCTGTTGGCCCGCAGATAAGGCGCCGAGTGCCTAAGTGAATATTTTCTTAATTTCTTGCGGTTGCAGCAGTTTTTCCGCGTCGTTTGCTGTGCTTCCACTTGCCAGCTTCACTAAAAACTTTTTCATAAAAATGCGCATTTTTTTATGAGAATGGTATGAGCCAAGGGGGAGCTTAGAGGGGGTTATCACGGGAAGGAGAGACACAAGACGTCAGTTTTGAAATTAAGTTTCATTTATTTTATTTAATTTTTATGCCACACACAATTTATGCTCTCAACTTTCGCTGGGCCAGCAACATTTTGATTAAATTTCCCATAATAGAAAAAAGGAACGAGAAGAGGCGAACTCTACATATTTATATGATATGAAATGTAAGATCATGCAACTCTTAATATAATATCGACTGCAAGAAAATAAATTTAATACTCGGCAGCTCGGCTCACCGTTCGAACCAACTCGGTTTCTATTCACATTAAAAACAATGTTTAGTGAAAAAATAAATATTTTCATTTTGGTTTCGACCTAGGTTACCTTTTTATGAGCATCTAGTTTGGTTTGAGGTCATGTTCAAAATGTCAAAAAAAAAGACAGAAATTCGGGCTTTGAACCAGCGAGAATCAACCTGTTTTTCTAACCTTGATTACAGCATGTTAATCTTAATGCTTTGTGTATTATATTTTGCTAGCAATTATATACAAGAAAGGGTAAAAGCAAGAGCGGAGGGATGGGCTGCAGGGTGCAGCGGGTCTTAACTTACGCCGCACAAATTTTAATGACATTCAAATTAAATTACAATTTTCAAAGTTTGCAGCAAGGCATAAAATGTGATGGAATGAGAGCAGCGGAGTAGTCGGGTCAGGGGGTCATGGGGTAACCCTAACGATACGATGATGATGATGATGATGACAAGGACGCTGGCGCACAGGTAAGCAGGTGTGCGAGGCTTGGGCTGGGATGGCAGTCAGCCATCAGCTTGACTGTGCAAAGGTCAACTGTATAAGGGTTGGGCAACGGGGAACCACCCCCACTACACCCCACAGCGCCCCCTGCCATGGAGCCCGTCTATTTGTTTGTTTTGTTTGCGTTCGCTTTCAGAATTTTTGCGAATTTCGCCTGCTTAAAAGATACACAACAACAGCCAAAAACGAACTCTGAAAGTCAAAGGGTAAACGAGGCAACGAAAACAATTCGGTTAGCGTGTGCCGGGTTGTGGGGTTGGCCTTTGGGGAGGGGAGTGGACTGCCTATATTTGTGTTTTCGTTAAACTGAAACGTTGACGTTGTGCCTGTTTTCCCAGCTGGTGTATATAAGTCCATAGTTTTAATTGATGAGTTGAAGAGGGTTGCCGCGACTGGCGTCACTTTATTGATAAATTGGCTCAGGTAGGAGAGACAGCTGCCAGTTAAATATATACCTGTATATATACATCGATATAGATATATGTATATATACATGAAATTAGCCAAGAAAACTGTACTTGAACTTTAAGTGTTACATTTTAAAGAGATTCCTAAATATAAATGCAACAGAATTTGATTAGCAGAAAGTTGTGAAAAACCTTTCACAGCTTCAACTCTTAAGTGTTTTCTTGTGTAACTAGGTGGGAGGCTTTGCAACCATTTCCCCAGCCCAAGGGCTGATTGTATCGGTGTGATGTCGGTTTTCGAAAATTAACGTCGCTCCGTCTTTGAGTTTGTGCAGTTGACCTTTTGTGTGTGGCAACATCGTGTTGCAGCCATTAGCCAAATGTCTGGCGCCATAAAATAAATACGCGGGCGTGGCACAAATCCAAACGAACAACACGAAACAAATGTTTTGTTCTCGTTTTTGAGCGCCTCATAAAAAGTTTAGATTTGCTGATTCGAGCATTAAATACCCTGCTTTAGTGTTTCCGTGATATTTGAAAGTCAACTCTGCAGAAACGCTCATAGATCAGATCTGCATGTATTTAAGAACATCATTCATTAAACATATTAGTTGAGAATATCAGATGGGGTTACAGCTCTGTATACGCTTTTTAATAAGAAAATGTTTAACTCCCGAGCTAACTTTTTTTGAACAAATTTAGGTTGGATAAATATTAAACAAATAAATATTAGTTAAAGTAAAAACTAAAGTTTAAGAGATATCCAGCTACACAAAGTATAATTTGAAGAATTTGTAATTTAATTAATATGAATTAAATGCGTTAATTAATGGCTGGAAAGTAGTGGCGGTAGCAAGTAGTTTGTTGGTTACAGGTTCGAGTCCAATTCGGGAAGCTGGTACAAGAGGGATCAGAGTATCCCCTAGTCTATTTATAATTATTATTTCGGGTATTATTATTATTATTGTTATAATTTTTATTATTTTTAAAATTATTATTATTATTATTATTAGCGTGATGGCTCGAGGTCCGGGCTTAAATTTATTAAAGCCAGAAATATAAATAAATAAAACTATTTTATTTTAATATATTTCTTTCCGATATACTCCGGTTTTGAATCTTTACGTCAAAGAGCGCAGCGTGAAAAGCAATTGTTGTATTTATTGTTGCTTATATAATAAATAAAACCCCGGGCCTCGAGCAAGCAAACTAAATATTTAATTTTATTATAATTGAAATTTTTACCAATGTTGTTATTATTATCATTTTATTTTATTTAATTCAATGATATTTGTGCCAATTTTCGTCAGCATTTAAGAATCAAACTCTTGTATTAAAATTCTATAAATTAGTCTATTAAATTTATTAATAATACAACATAAAAATATGAAAAATGTTTGCAAAAAGTCTAATAATAATTATACTTTTATCAAATATATTAAATTAGTCTTCAGATAGCATCTACGTTTTTAAGATAATTTCATAATAAGCTTAAAGAAGAACAAAATAAATAAAAAGACTATAAATTCAGCCTGCACATATAATGAAAAATCATGTTAACTAAATAGCGCATTTTTTCAACATCTAACTATAAAGCTAAGTTTAAAGTAAAGCAAATATCTATCTATATAACGTTCTCATCTTAATTGAGAGCCAACTGGTTAACGAGCAGTCTTTCTGCAGCATATGGTTTTATTTTTCAGGATGCGCAATATGCAAACATCAGCCGCAGCAGAGCAGGGGGCACATGCAGTGTGGGTGTGCGGAGAGTTAGCGGGGTGAGTACACTGAGGGAATTTAGTGGCGCTTCGGTTTTATTGCTCTGACACCGCATGTGGCAGCTGTGGACGCGGTCGCAGCTGGGGTGTGGGAGATGTGACCCATCATTAAACAAGTGCCGCGTGGCTACGTCCGGCCACGACTTTAGTGGCACGGCGCCACAGCCGACACCGACACCGACACCGCCAACACCGACACCGCCCCCGCCCTCGCCACCGGCGCCGCTGGCGCTCGTTAACGCTGAGACGCTCAATTTAGTGCGACCTGCGAGTGGTACGAGTGTTCAGCTTTATGTACACCGCTTGCTTTCGGCTCATTTGAGCTGGGAGCTGACCTTGATGATATCACCATCAGCCAGCCCAGCCGACTCGAAGACATATGCGAATCTCAAGCGGTGTGTGTGTATCTGTGCGAGGTCGGGTCTCGGGTTACTCTGGGGTGTCCCGGTGCTGCACTTAAAGCCAGTCTCGAGAAGGCTGCCAGAGAAAATCAATAATCAAATAAATATGAACAAGTCAAATATCAACAGCAGCCACCATTTTTCCTTTTTCCATTTCCATTTTCGTTTTTATTTTCTTTTTCCTTTACGTTTTTCTTACTTTATTAAAAGAGAGCGAGTTTTTCTACCCAACTTAACTGTAAGCCGGGCTAACTGGGCCTGGATCTGCTTCCAGCCCGTACGTGGGCAACACACGACCCCGAAAACGTGCAACAAACTCTTGACTCTCAAGCTAATGACAATTTTTATTTTTTATTTATTTATTTATTATGTAATCCGAGGCATTGGCATCTGAGAGAGAATCCTGCATGTGCAAGTAAAATAAAATAAAGTAAATATCCTACAGTTGATAAACATACCTACAAGTAATTATCTTACAAATTTCTCTTGTAGAGTTTATTAACAAAATTCTTTGCACTTTTTTGAAGCAATTAAATATAATAATAAAGCATACGCCGGGTTGTCTACGCGAATATTGGTTTCATATGAAAAATATCGTCATGAAATGTGAAACGCACAGATTAAAACATCTCAGATCCCGTAAAGTATATATATTCCTAATAAGTATAAACAGCCAAGCCCACACAAAAATACATATATGCATATACATTTTTGGGATATTTCCAGTGTGCCTGAGGTGCACATAGATATGCCAGGCAGTGATTCGGTTAAACGATTAATCGAAACTTAAGCATGAATACAAAAACGAAAATTACAGAATGTGAACTATATATAATGCTGCCAGATGATAAGAATACTTAACAGCTGTCACTATTTTACCATAAATAATAGTATCATCCACATATATATATATATATATATATATATACTACTATTACTAGTCTTTTAGTTTTATCGTTAAAGCTTCCCATGAATTTGTACTTTTGCTGCAGACAGGGTTTAGGAAAATTTCATCCACAAGTTTGGAAAAATCGGCAAAAATGTTTGCATGCAACTTTTTTGTTTACCTCAAATTCATTTTCAAAGATCGTTGTTCAAATTCATTCGAGAGAAATGCATTCCTCCTCGGTATAAAAGGTGATCTAGGCTCTGGTGGTTGAAATTTCGGGCTCAAATTGGGCAGAAAACATCGATTCCAACATTTGATTCATTATTAAACATATTTTCATAAAGATAAATAGTTCAGGTAGATTTAAATTTTCCACCGGCCGGAGATAGGTGAAACAGTTAAATATAAACCAAAATTGCCACTGGTAATGCCTGGAGTAGTATATAGAAACAATCGGGCGCAAAGCACAAGATGTGTCAAAAGATTTTGTGTGCCAAATATGGAAATATGATGTAAATCTGATAAATACTTGAAAGAACATTTATTGTATTGCATTTTTTATATATTTTCTTGCATAGCATTAAGAATACGAATCTGTTGAATTAGCCTGGTATTTAGATAGTTTAGTAGATTATATACAATCAATAATACTCTGAAAGAGACAGCAGACGAAATAAAATTATTCTTAAAGCAACGCTTTATTTTCCAATTTAAGGAAACAATAAAATAATATTAGGTGTACGCCAGGATGACCAATGCGAATAGTAAGTTTTTTGGTTGGCTTTAGCCCCGCCCAGCATGTTGTATATTAAGTGCTCTTCGTTCTTCTTCTTACTGCTCCTCTTCTTTCTTTATTCTCTGATTCTGTAAAATGTCAAATGTGAACGCGGCTTTCACATAAAATGACGCAAGAAATGAAAGCAACTGCCTTCGGGCGGTGCTGCCGCTACTGTTGCTGGCCAAAGGGCAGCCGCACAATGTCAAAGCGTGACCCAGGCTGTGATGTCACAGCGCTCGGTATAACCGAAACCTAAAACAAAAGCCCAATCTGGCAGATTGGCTATGTGCATGGAAGCTGTATCGTCCTATCCAGCTCATGAAATCGAGTCGTGGGCTTGAATGGCGCAGGACAACTAATTAAAATGGAAATATTAGTTACAGCACATCAAGCATACGCCACGTGCCACAGTACTGAATGACGCTCCCTCCCCCCACATCACATGCATAATTATGCACTACCGATATTACGCATCGCTAGTTCTTTGCTGCAACAATCACAGCATCAACTACAGCTAATGATAATGGGGCTGATGGTGATACTGACGATGATGACGATGGTTCAATTAGGTTCATTACAGCGTAAACAGCTTTAATTGGGTTTCCCATGACGATAATCAGCGCGTTAAGGGAGTTATACATTATAGATAGATGGATCGATAGCTGGATAGATGGCTAGATGGATACTGCTCCAGCTGTCTGATTTGTAAGCTCCTAAATATAATTCTTACTGAGAGCTGCACACAGTTGTTGGTTTCGGGTTGTTGTTCGGCCTTAACGGGGGGCGGCACTCAAATGGAAATATAATTGGCATATGCTGCAATTATACATATATTTGATTTGCAACAATAATTACAATTATGCCTCTATTATATACATTTATTCTGCGCCTGTCAATTAGTCCCAATTCATGTAATTGCCCAGGCAACAGAATTGACAGCGAAAAACGAATTGTTTTTCATTTGCACACATTGCGTATGCGTAATTAAAATAAACTTAATTAATTTATATACACAGCCAAATAAATAACAATATGGCCAATGAAAATTAAGTGTCTGCTTAATTTAGCTGACACAGCTGCGCTTTAATCTAACTGCACTGCTTAAAGCCAGACTGCAAAACCAAAATCGCGCGTACGCCGCGAATTCCCACAGACGCAACAGAGCTTTGGCTTACTCCCTTTGACTGGGACATGCGGCATTTGGTGCTTGCTATTATTTTACCCTTGGCTACATTTTTTATACCCAAGCAGACATTTTAATCCCAGCGCAACCCAACACATACACACACATGTATATGTGCAAGTGATTATCTGTATGTAGAAACCGCCCAGCACAACAGTAATGCGCATTTGAATAGATCTAGCATAGTTTTAATTGGGTATTAGTTGAAATCCTGAAGCAGATTTTATAAAAAATGGAATTACTAAACTGCGCGAACATATTTAATTTAATATTTTTCTTCGGGATATTGCGAAACATATACATATATGAAAAAATATTGTTGCACATAAATCGAGATACCTAAGCTTGAACCCTTTCGTCTCCAAAAGGGTGGAAATTTATTATTATTTAAATTATTATTATTATTATTGTAGCTCATATTTATCATTATTATTATTATCATTATTATTATTATTATTATTATTTTTATTGTTATTGTTATTACAATTCCTTAAGGAAACAGAATGAGTCGAACTTTGTTCAAGTACTTTTTTCCCCAACTGATTTGAGCGGCCCGTCTAATGCTTCCACCACAAGAAGCGTATTTTCAAAACGGGCGAAAATAAAGTAATTAAAATAAAATTTTGTGGACCAATTTATTAAAGGGCATATTAAAACATCGCGAAGGAAAGCAAAGATAAAATGTTGCACAGACCATTTTTTTATTTGCTAGTTTAACTTTATTATTAAACATAAATCTGAAAATGATGTTGCCTAAGCCAGTCAAGTATTAGAACTTTAAGAAAACTAGATTTAGACTTTAAGAAAACTGATTTATACACAAAAAAGTTGCAAGAAATTGATTTCCCTAAGACATTCGAGTCTCCAAAACAAATAAAACTGTGTCCCATGGCGGGATTAGAGAAATGGAGAAATGCAACTGAGCTTCAATAGGGAAAAGCATAAAATCTAATGAGCCTGCAGTAGATAGACAACAAATCGTATTATTATCGCCGGGCAATGGCCGCAAGGAGAACAGAACTGGGAAACAATAAAAGTAGTCAGCGAAGGGACATATAAAAAAAAGAAGAAGAAGAGGAGAATCATAAAACTAATGTTAAACAACAGACATAGTTTCTGTCCCTTTCTTTATTCATCTCCCTGTCTCTCTGTTAGTCTCCCTCAGTCTCTCACTCTGCCTTGTGTTTGTTTCCCTTTGTTATTGTTGGGCTGTCGCCGCCTGCCGTCATTGTTGTCCTTAAGACAATGATGGCAACGCCATTCCAATGCCCCCCAAGGACATGCAATAAAATTGCGTTTTAATGCTACGTCAACTGTGGCAGGATCTGCTATTTTCTTTTTTGTGATGTCCCTTCTGAGGTTATTGCAGAGAAGCTTAAGTAACTTTTGTTGCTTTCAATATGATAACCGAGTTCTTGGAGCAAAGCATCCGATACCTTATTAATTTTTCGCGAAGTCCTTGCTGAGATTATTACAGAGAAGCTTAAAAAACTTTTGTTGATGTCGATATGATAAACGGGGTTTTTGAAGAAAAAGGATCTAAGGTCATTGCAGACAATATCAATGAACTAGTTGTCGTCAAGGAACTAGTTAACAATGATAACTGGGTTCTGAGGAGATATTCCATTTTAAATTGTTGTGTTGCCTTTTTCGGAGGTTCTTTTGCTGTTGTCAATATGATACCAATCTCTTGGCGAAAAGAATCTGTTAACTTATCCATTTGCGAAGGCCTTGCTGAGATTATTTCAGATAATCTCAAGGACCTAGTTATCATGGATTCTTAGAGCATTTTATATTTCAAAGGATCTGTTATCTCATTAATTTCTTTCGATTTCCTACCTGACATTATTGCGAGGCATTAGTTGTTGCCAATAACTTTCCTTTGAGACTATTGCAGATAATCTCATGGAACTCTAGTTGCTGTCGATGATTGACTATTGTTAATTGGGTTCTTAGGGTTTATTACATTTCTCGAAGAACTCCTGTAGCTTGTGATAATTGACCATAATAATAAGCGGGGATGGGATATTAAATTTTCACTCTCATATAAATACTCTACACATACCCTACAGAGCTGGGTATAGTCTAAAACAGTGTGAGATTAAATAATGTTACTTGTTTTATTTATTTGTTATTCTTTTTTTTTTTGTTGGGCCTGTTCGTTTGTCCTTCCGATTGTTTAATGACATTTCATTTGCATATTTTTATGACAAATGTGAATTTTATGTGTTGCTCGATTTCAGAACACGCCAGCCAAAGGAACAAATCCACCAGCACACCTACACACGCACACACAAACACACACACATACATAAGTCCTAGCCGCAAAGGGGACGCGTGGCAAAGAAAAAAATATGTATATATGTATATAAATTATATTCGAGCCAACGAAACCCCGTGGAGTGAAGCAAGTGCAAATAATTCTCCGAACAACAAAAGGAAAATGTGTAAGGCGCACATGGAAAAGGAAAAGCTGGCAAACAAACATAAAAGTGCAAAACAATTCTCAAGTGTTTCACGCCTTAAGCCTTGTGCCTTTGTGCGCTTTTTACTTTTCCATTGGCATTGAATCAAAAAATATGCGCAAATAAATAGAGGAGCCGTCTCCGAGAGGCAGTCGCTTTGTAGATTTTGGAATCCCTGAAAACGCACCCAAGTAGCCAACAGCTCCCACGCTTCAGTTCTCCATTGTAAGTTGATATATATTGTGAAAATTTATTCAATTAAGTTTTTGAACTCGCTGGGAGCGACATGCAATTCGGATAGTTCAGTCCGAATGCATTTGGGGTGACAAGAGGAATATGATATATGCCATATATGTATATATCTAGCTGCCGGGGCAAATCTCCGCTTAATTTGTGCACTTTAAATGACAAAATCATTCGTCTGTATCCGCACGCATTTCTATACGCGGAGTCTCCATTGGTTGGGGCTGGGAGGCTGTGAGGCTGGGTTGAGGTCTGCTTCTGTGTGGATGTGCAGCAACAAATGGTCATTGTGCGCACAAATGAACTGCTGCATTGTGGCCCGGGAATTTGTGGTCACGGAGTTCTCTGACACGATGAGCTGATGCCAAGCGGAAGTCGATTGCAGTCCAATTCTAGAAGTGAATGACAATGATCAAGCGTGAATAGTTCGCTAAACTGGCTACACCAAGAGGAAATCATCACAACTTAAACTCGAGCGATTTTATTTGAAATTGAACAACAAAAAAGCACTTGTTTGTCCTATAAAACAAGAACAGCTTCTGCTCACATCTATTTTGGCATCTTTTATTGTGATAATATATGATATCATGAAAACAAAACAAGACAAAGCATCTGTCGGAATAGTTGGCATTGAAATGTGAATATGGAAGATATTTTATTAAAAGAATATATTTCAGATGCATTTATTTTGGTCTATTATAAATCGTTGTCAACAAGCAAAGAAAATGCATTTTTCGTTTCGCTTTTAACTACTTTTGTCATTTTCCGAGAGCAGACTGCAAAATAGGGCACTTTAAAAGAAATACATCCAATAAAATGCAAAGAGCACAACCTAATGTGCCTTTTACAGTCAGACGAATATGATTATAGTGACTTATCTATTGATGATGACAGATCAAGAATATATATATATTTTATGACGTCAAGAAAGTCCCCTTATATGCGTTGCTCATTTCATGATAATTATAATATCCTCAAATAATATAAATTAATATACTCTATTAAATAAGAAGAAATAGTCTTTGCTTTTTATTCATATTAAACACATTCGCCTCTCGCTGGCATTGCACACATACCATATTTATTGTAGGGCTTAACTTGGACATTTTCATTTGTTGCGTGTTAGTTTTGTTATATTTTTGATATAAAAATATAAAATTTTTGAATTTTGTGCAGCCTTTTAAAAACATGCTTCCAATGCGAATGAAATCAAATTAATCTTTTTTTATTATTTATTTTATGTGAATTCTAGTTTGTTGAAAAAACTCTGTGCACATATATTTTTCTGCAAAAAATCAAAGGCAAATAAAATCATTTCGCACAAAGCACAAAATTGTTTATAAACCAGGCATTTTGCAATTATATTTGGCTCACATTTGAATGTACAACAATTTTTTAAGAATTTATATGAGTGCTCTATTTGGAAGTGCCCGATACCCTAAAACTTATTCTATCGACAACAAATGCAGCTCGAACTATGCGCTCATAGCTAATAAAATTAAAGATTTTTTATCTGTTTATAATGTTCTAGAGGCTAAAAAAAAAACAGGATTTTAATATCGATTCTTATCGAATGCTTGGAAAAGGGAAAAATTATCGACTATCAGACTTAATAAACTCGTGCTGCGCGGATGACCTTCGTTTAAGCCTCTTAATCTTATAGGTTCTAAGATCGACGCGTTTATACATACGAACGGACGGACAGACGGACAGACAAATATGGCTATGCTGATCGAGAATATATATACTTAATGGGGTCGGAGATGATTCTTTCTGCCTGTAACATACATTTGCACAATCATATGATACCCTTTTTAGCCATTTTCAGGGTATAAATAAAAACAGATCAAAGTATTTTAAAATGTTTGTTTAATTTCTGTGCTCAGATTAAACATGAACAAAATAAATACGCAAAATAAATAACAAGCAAAAACTGAAATCCATTTGTGAAAATTCCACAAAATAGCAGATTTTTGTTTAAATTGTGTTTTTCTCTTTGGGTGTACACAATATAAATTCATATAAATCTCAATCTAAAGTGCAGTTCCGCACATATCGTGAAATCCCACAAAAAAGTAGATGGACCACATAACGAGCATTGAGTTTGGACAGATGTTTGCAACTGTGTGGCATTTTTATAGAATATAAATAGGCCCCATGATTGCAGCGTAGAATCAAATAAAATGGAACTCAGATGGAATGGAACCGAATTCCACACGCAATCGCAATCAGCGAGATCATCATCACGATGATGATATGCTATAATATGATGTGCTCTGGCTAGTTATAGTTTTAGTTATAGCTATAGTTGTTGTTGTTGTTGTTGTTGCTTTAAGTGTGATAAATCGACAGTTGAATTAAGCGAAATTTGTGTGCGAGCGTTTTTGTCCTACTGCACGAAACAAACAACAACAACAAAAAGGTAAAGAACTAGCAACAAAAAATGAAGTAAACAAATTTTAAAAGTTTTTTACAATGATAAAAAGGTAAGCAGCGCAGAAGAAGAAGAAAGAAATGTACTTCATCCGAAATAAAAATGTGTCTTTTCATCAGAATTTCAAATGTTGTTCGCTGTCAAGTTATGTCTGTGTGTGTGTGTGTGTGTATGTGTGTATGTGTGTGTGTGTGTTTTTGGGTACAGGTGTGCGCGAGAGCCGCCCGAGCGGAAGTTATGGAGCCTACGTGCCAAAAAATAAAAAAAATCATGCATATACATAAAAGTGCCTGTGTGTGTGTGTGTCTATACAAAATTTCACTTTCGCTGTTTTGGATGGTTTTTCTTGCCTTTCCGCTTTCTTTTTTTTCCTTTTTTTTGACAGGCAGCACAAGCGGGCAGACATTGAGGCAGCCATCGCGGCAGCCAGTCGATAAACCACCAATACCTGCAGAGTCCTGTGTGTGTGTGTCTGTGAGTGTGTGTGTGTGAGAGTGTGTGTGCCTTACATATACAGCAATGTGTATATAAACAGGCAAATTATGAATTTGTAGGACACTTTCGCCTGGTCCCACAGCCAGGCTTTGATTGTGTGCGTGTGCTGCAAATTGCTAAGGACTTTACGGATCAGGGAACTCATCAAAAATCGTTAAATGCAAAAATCGGCATCATAATAATATGAGTCTTTCAACAACATCCACCTTACCCCTCAACCGGTCCCGACCATCGCTTCCCTCCTTGCCCCACACTTGTTAGGCAGCGGCAACAGCAGCTTTAAGTCGATAACAGCCGTTCATGCAAGGATTTACTTACCTTAAGCTTTCGTGCCTTCAGATCTGAAGGTTTTCTCTCTCGCTCTCTCTCTCTCTGCCGTTCTACATGTCACTTCTGAAGTCTTTTTTTTTAATTCTTGATTTAGTTAAGATTTAAATTTGATGCGTTTTTATTGCTGCGAAAATTTGATAATTCTTTTACTATGACACTGTTATTTTGGCAATAATTTGGTACTACCAAAACTGGGAAATTCACACAAATACACAATCTTATAGTCTTTACGTGTGTATGCTAATGTGTGTGTGTGTGTGTGTGTGTGGAAATACACGTATGCTGAAATTTACTTATGCATTGTTTTAATTATTATTATGATTCTTATTATTATTATTTTATCTTTTTGCGCACTCAAATCTGCCGTCGATTCGCCGCTGGAATGCAGTTGCTCGCAGAGCTTCTGTTCATTTCACGACGATGTCTCTAGCTAAACTAAAGTGAAAAACCATCGCAATGCGTACTTTAAACTGTGCTACAAAACATACGGACTACGACTACGACCTGCGCTCGGCTTTTGGCTCTTGCCTCTGATTTTGCTCTCCGCTCAGCTACTCTCTCACGCGGCTGTTCCCGCTACAGCAGCGAGCCCTGCACAGTGTGTCAAAATTGTTCCATTTTTGCTCAAAATTTGTATTGTTGATATATATGCATGGCGTTTTATATGCGAATTTAAATAAGTTAGAATTGATTCAAAACGACGAGTTTTTTCTTTAAATTTTCTAATATATAAATAATATTATATATTATTATAAAATAAATATAAAATAAATAAATTAAATATATATTTAATTTTGAAGCTTTGAAAAATTATAAAGCCAAAGTAAATAGAATATAAGCAATAAATATATTAAAATCATTGTGTTTGGTTGGTAGATGACTTTGTTTATTAATATTTAATTATTGATTTCATGTTTTTTAATGCATGAACGAAAATGTTTTGCATAGTATGTATATGATTTATTTTATATACTTAGTATGTCTATTATGTATGCAGATTATCCATATTAGATATTCCTCTAACATAGTTACATAAACTAGACTATCATATATTTAAAATAATATTCCACATACATTATCTTTTGCAAGCCTTAAGAAACATAATTGCAATTTACCAATGGAACCACAGTGCACAGTGCCTCTGGCTGACTGGCCATAATCATCGTTTACGCTTATTAGGAGAGTCGGTGCCGTTACTTTGCTCGTAACTGTTATACGGCAAGTCGTTGCGCTGTTTCCGTCTCCATCGCAACGCCTTTCTGTATGGCCAAGAAGCTTTTTTTCGCATGCTTTCTTTATGTTTGTTGTTTGTTTTTGTTGGCAACTTTTGGCAGTCGTTGCCGCTCAGCTCTTTGCCCCTCAAATTTTGCGGCTTTTGCTGCTGTTATTGTTGTTGCTGTTAATGCTGTTTCGCTCGCTCTCGCTCTTTTTCTCTCCCACTCTCTCTCTCTCTCCCTCTCTATATCTATCTCTCTCTCTCTCTCTCTCTCTCTCTCTCTCTCTGTCTACTTTGTGCCTAACAAAATTTCATTATCTCTAGTGGCCGTTTGTTTATTTATTTGTCGAGTATTTTACGTTTGGCGCGGGGAGCGGGGTGCTAAAGAGACAGAGTTGCCCATTCCAATAGAATTCTTTTTGTTGAGCAAATGTTGTCAAAGCTTTATGGCTAACACACACATACATGCACACACTTAAGTTGTCGTATATAAAAGTATAAGCCCGCTGATATTCATGATTCTTCTGCTTTCTGAAATATATTTCTAATTTGTGCACATTTTGCCTGTTTAATTACCACTGTAAGACCCCCAAAAATCGATCGCACGTTGTCCGGTTTTATTACAAACACACGCATGCACAAGTAACAGCACACACACACACACACACACACGCACACACACACTCGCAATATTTGAAACTTTTTCTTTTACAAACACAAACACAAACGTTTGCAGCTGTTTTTTGCCGCTGATTTATGCTGTACAATTTGGAGTTGCTAATCAGCTGTTGATTTTAATTGGTCTAGTTGGACCGCTTATGAAACACATATATTAAATAACAGTTATTGCAGATTATATTTTGCGACATTTCTGGCACTCAATCATTTTTTATTGGCCAGCTCCTTCGAGTATCGAATCTTACACAAATATATTCTTACAAAAATGCCGCACACAACAAGAGAAGTGGACGACGACTCACGACAGAATGACGAACAGTTAAATCGCAGTAGTCGGCGACAGCGGCGCCAGTAACGGTCCAAAACAACAGCTGCAAATCGGCGTCGACATCCGCGGGATACGCGCACAACAACAACAACAACAAAAATCTAAAAAAAATGAAAGCAAAAAAAAACTGTTATGAAAACATTGGGCAGACGCGCCAAGCTTTTACCTTCAGCCGTGTGCAAAAGCTTAGGCTTATTCTATAAATATAACGTATAACAGTTTTGGAGCTTGCAGCTGGTGAGCGCTTTTGTCTCACCTGAAAGCTGAAACCAGAGTTAGAAACGGTTTTTAAGCTATGCCCAATGTTGAATTAAAATGTTAATAGGCTCGAAGCAGTTTGTATACCCCGTATAAAGCAAGATAATGAAGCGATTCTTGCGCTACATACCAAGTATCCCTCGTGATATCGCTTTCTTATCTACGATTAGGTATCAATTTAAACATTTTTGGGTTATATTTGAGCGCAAGATAAAGTTTTGCGGCCAAGATAAAGTTTCAAGTATCAACAAGGCGATATATTTACATTAAAGTAGCACATATTTTAAGCTCTACTTGAACGGATATTTCTCGTTAATAAAGTTAAATTGGATTCGTTTTCAAGGGTCTTTTAAAATCTTGATGTATTGGCTTCCTGACGATTTCGATGGGAAACATTCAAAGTTTCAAGCTGCTTAAATAAAGCTTAGCATGCTTTTAGGCCGCGAAAAGCTTTCACTTACTAAAAGCTGGCAACCCTGTGCGGCACTCGCTTAAAACTTGTTGCGCCAGTTTTGTTTAGTTGTCGCTTTCATCTCGTCCCACTCGAACGTCGCCCCGTCCGCAACCGCTGCAATCTCTCTCTAAGGTGGGTCATTTGTTTTTATTTACGTTCTTGTTGTTGTCGTTGTTGTTGTTGTTTGCATTACTTGGCGTAGGCGCGCGTTAAAGATTTATTTATAAATGCAACACAACGCATAAAGTATCTCGCCGATTTGTATTGTATTTAGTGCAATGTTAAATATTGCAGTAATTATCACATAATTTGAAAATTGTTTAACGTAAACTTGAAATGCAGCCACGCCCCAAACGAATTTGCATAATCTCGACTGCGAGATCCTCAACAAATTCGTGGGCCACAACATGTGCGTAAGTTGCTGGCAAAAACAATATCAGCAGATGCGTCAGGCAGACCATAAACTTAGCCTCGTTTTTCCAAAACTCAAAACATTTCAATTAACACATGATTTGATAACACGAAACTTGGCTACGCTACGATTATACTCAAAAGTTTGCTATTCAAAATATGTACATATTATTTTTCTTATTTCAAATGAAAGTGTTTAATATTCTATTGTGTACATATATGATTCCTTTTATTAAACAAATTTTTCATTTACTTTCCCAAAAATTTTGAATTTCTATCAAGATCTTTTTATGACAACGACAGACTGTGTTTTTATTAAACAAAGATTTATATATATATACATATATTTTTAACGATGCATTTTTTTTTTCTCAAAATATAAGTGTCAGGTATATACTAATTTAAAATGTATACCCTATAAATATATGAATTATCTAAGAACGGAATAATTTAAAAAAAATCTTTCGATTTTCCTAAAATTTCGGTTGATATTTACATACACAATGTTTTATTAAATATAAAGAAGTTCGTGCTAGTGAACGTCTCATGCTTGTTGACATAGTTAGTCTTACCTCGGCTTACATACAAAGATATATCGTCATATCTATTTACGTCAACGTTCACGTAAAACAACACCAAATCGGTCGTTCCAATGTTTGTCACGCATTTTCAAAGCCAAATTCTGTGGCAAAAGTGAAATTTCTGTGGAATGCGGTTGAGTTCAATTTCTTTGCCCATAAATTTGTGTATGGATAAATAGAATATGTATATGTAATGCTTTCTGTAGAACCGAATGAATGAATTGAGGCGCTTGAAGCTTGTTTTGCACACTCTGAATGCCCCGCCTTTATTTCTTATCTTTTTAGCTTAAAACGAATTCAACAAACAACTCTACTGATTGAAAATGGGTAATCCAGTGTGGTTCATTTTCTGGCTGTTGGTCTTCTGGATCATCTCCCTGGCGGTCGCATTCTTTTGTGCCTTCTTCTACATCGTCATCTACACACTTGTTGTGTGCATTCCGGGCCTTTCGGTAAGTGCCGGGTTGGGGGTTGGGCGTCGTATATATATTCCACAATGACATCATATCATTATTTGTGTAGTTGCCGAGTGCGGGCCGCTTATCGCAATTTGTAGATTTTTGTACAATTACTCAGCTAACTAAGCCAACTAGTCTTATGATAAAAAAAATATATAAAAAAAAGATCCCTTATTTATAAATGCCAAAAGTAATCGCGCCTATTCCATTATATTACAGGGCATATCGGATGTGCTGCTGCAGGGCCTACAATTCCCGCATTATTGCGCCAAGGCCATGGTGGACTGCAAGCCCCCATTTTAATAATTTACATTTCTATTTTGATATGACATAATATTAAGTGCAATAATTATAAATGTTCATTTTATCAGACTTGTTTATTTTTTTAAACGATAAATAATAATTATTATTTAATATTTGTAAATGGTCTTTTTTTTTATAATCAATCTTTAAGCGATAGCGTAGAGATAAGAGCCACTCTTGGTTGCAATTGGTACCGAGCCGGCTTTAGAATGGTCATGAATGGAGGAAAATCCTTATTCTATAGAAGTCAATATTAACAATTTTTGCTACACAATCTCGCATTTATGTTAAGGAGTATGATTTGAACTGATTCCATTGACTAAGCCCGCGATGCCCTCATTTTGTGGTCGAGGCAACTGTTGCAATCTGCTGGCTGCTGCCGGGCGCATCCGACGACGCTGCTGACGCAGCTGCTGTCGCTGAGGCAGGATCTGGAGGCGTGGCTGTTGCTTGCGTGGCGGGCGGTGCATCGCGCTCGTTAATCGCACGCAGTTCCAGTTCACCAATTAGCTGCATGACACGTATTTTGCCCTCGGTGGCCAATTTGGGCGGCAGCCCTTTGACCGTGGCACAAATGCTGTCAAAGAAGAGATCCAGAGAGTCGCGCGGTGCGGGCTCTATTGAGGTGAGGTGCTGCAGTTGATAGGACTGCAGTTGCCTGGACGCATACGACTGCAGCTGGGGCTGCCGCAAGGGCGTGTAGCAGCCATTCGCAATGGGCGTTATGGTCGCCTTTGAGGTGATCTCATGCGAGCCAATCGTGGGTGTGGCACCCGTGCTGGGCACCTTTGTCAGCGGTGCCGTCACCTTTTTAATAGTTATGCGACAGGGCAGCGGCGCGGATGTCGCGGGCGAGCAGTGTGTGGATAATTGGGTAGCTGGCATTAGCTGTCCGTGCGGCGTTTCATTGATGGTTACTTGCAGCGGCAAATTCTCAAACATACCGGAGTGCTGAGAGTCTGTTTCCGAGACGCGACGTTTACAAGCCGGTTCATATTCGGAATCTAGATCTGCATCTGCATCGGCACCGGCATCTGCGTCTGCATCGGCATTGGCATCAGCGTCCGCTTCAGGTTCCGCCTCTTCGTCATCTGCCTCAGCCACTGCATCTTCGTCCTCCTCCTCATCTTCGTCGGCTTCGTCATCCTCGTTGTCCGCTTCCGTCTTGCATAAGTCGCTTGCTGTGGCAAACTGTAGCGGCAATAGGCTCATATCGTCATCGTTGTACTCCCACTTGACATCGTCCACCTGGGGTTCCGCTTTGAATATGACCGACTTGCGCTGAGCATTTTCCGAATGCTTGATGCTGCCCTCGTGCTTGCCCAGATCGGAGCGCTTCGCGCTTAGGCGACACTCACAAATGGCGCAGAACACAAAATGCGGATCCGTTTCATCCAGTATAATCCACGGATATATGGATTGGTATTCGGGCTTTGTTTTCGGTCGCGGGTACTTCAGCAACGCGCACGGCCTGCGCGGTCTGTACTCCGATCGCAGAGCGTCGCTACGGAGGAATTGGCCCATTATATATACTCTGTATGTCAGTAAGAGATTAATTAAATGAATTACTTACAGTTTTTCCTGGGTTAATTGTAAATTTGACATTTATTTTTGCTTTCGACAAATATAAACAAAATGTGTTCAGTGTGACCGAATCTGCTGTGTTGAATACGACAAAAATACCAAATATAAAATACCAACTAATATACTAAGTGACGTTGGTGCAAGAAAACTAAATGATTGAAAAACTTGATTTATTTGTCTCCTCAATACACACAACCAATTTGTTTATTAACTTTAAATTTAGATAGCGACATTTATAAATCCGGCTAGAAGTTAAAGGGCTAAGTATTCATTTGTTGTTAGACGGAACTTCCACAATATATGGATATTTCTCCGTAGAACTTCTACTCAGGTCGCTTTTTATTTTATTACTAGGCGAACTTTTATTAGCTGTATCTTTGCTGTCAGATGCCCTATTTTCTTCGTCTTCGATAGGTTTTTGTATAGTTTTATCCGCTTTTTTAGTTAACATACGATCACTGCTGCTGTCATTTATCATTTCGATAACACATGGATAACTGCCTTCGGATTTGATGACCACTTTCTCTATTTCAGCTTGGTTATGGCACTGTACTGCGTCTCCATCTTTATCACAATCACATTCGCTTTGAAATATTATATATTATGTGTGCTTATAGTGTAATATTTTAGGTACTCGATATACGTACATATTGCTTTGATGATCCGGTACTTCCGTATCCTCATGGGAAGAGTTTACAACATTGACTTTATTCATATCACAGGCCCCAACGGTTGAGTTTAAATTTGAATGAATTGTGATTATCTAAAGCGATAAAAATGTTCATTTTTGTTTAGTTAAATTTCGACTGTGCTCTTACCCGCTCGTCTTTTGGCTCCTCTGTTTTCCGCATTCGGACCGGTAGGATCAGATCGACTATGAGGCCCACTGGAACGGGCTGGAGGCCCTGGATAATTACGTAACTTGCGTAGCATATTTTCACGAGACACATTTCTGGAACGCTCCAGCTGTTCATTGGTATTGCTCTTTTTTTGTGTTGAGGATTTGTTCTCCGTACTACGTCGGTTCTTATATGCCCTGTCGTCGGCCATATTTGACGGGCCGCTACGTCTCGATCTCTGATCATCGTTCGTTTGATTTGCGTGTCGATGAAGGTTGGTTTCAGTAACAGTACCTGGCCGGTACGCCCTATACTCGTTGGTTATCATCCTACGAAAGGCTTGAGCGTCACGATCATTAGCACGTCGCATATTCTTAAAATCTTCAATTTGACCAGTATATGGTCGTCGATGCGCTCGCAAATCAGAGCTGGAGCCCCTGTGGCCTATTGGCGTGGCAGCCCCAGATAGACCAGTTTTCTTCAGGTTTGACCCGAGATGATTGTTAATAGAATTTAAATACTGGCGTTTTTCCGGAGAGACTGCATGATCACCTTAAGGCCAAATTATAACAAAAGAAACACTAAAACATAAAATTTGCATAAACCTGTTGCATCGTCGTCATAGTTTGAGAATGGTGGAAATAGGGCAGATGTCCGAGCATCACGGCTAGTTTGACCGGTTGTTGGGTAATAGGGCGGAGGAAAGTTCGAAACCGCGGCATCCGCTTTGGGCCCATAGGGCGGACCGTATCCAGCGCCGTAAGTTGCGGGACATTTGTTACGTCTCGACAAATTTTCGTCAAGTTCGGGAAAGAAGGACTCCCACTGTTTGGTGAGTGAGTTAGATGATCTTTGTTTTCACTATCCAATATTCGATATATTGCTTACCATATAGAAGATAGCAAATGCTATCAGACATGCAATCAAAAGCACAGCAGTGAATTTTGTAAACTGCAGCATCAGGAAAAAAAATACAGCTATAATAACCTCAATATGATAGAGACCAATGAATTCCAGCGACTGGCGTATTTCCACAACTCTTAATGTTTGTAGATAGTCGATAACGGTATTGGCCAAATCGCAGCTCAGCTGCATAGCCTGAGCCATTCTGTATGAGAATTGATTGAGGAAACTAATTTACGTGTTGATGGGGTGAAAACATTTTTCTCAATTTAACGGAATACAATATTCCGAGTTGAACGTTTTTCAAAAGAAAATTTTTTTGAAAACTATAAAATACCAAAAATCAAAGGCCGAATAAATAAAATACTAGATTCAAAATACTAACCACAGGGCCAACTATCGCCTATTATCGAGCGATTGTCAAACTTATCGATAAATTGGCAACAGATGTTTTTGGAAAAAATTGCAAGAATTCCGTCAACAACTTAAACAAATTTAATAAAGCTTAGAATCATAGTTAAATGATACGCCGCACAATGGCCGATTTTGACATAAATGCCGGCCTACAGCACGTATTGAAGCGCATCGAGTTGGCGTTACAAAGTCGTCCCAAGGTAAGCATCTATAACATCTGCCATAATGCCATAGTGTGTTATCTGTTGCTATAAAACGTTGCTGTCTTATCAGGAAATCAACGCACCCAAACCCCTGCTGGTGGCCGTCAGTAAGACAAAGCCAGTGGAGTGTGTAATAGAAGCATATAAAGCCGGCCAGCGTCACTTTGGTGAAAACTATGTGCAGGAGCTGGTGGAGAAGAGTCAGCATCCGGACATATTAGCACAGTGTCCCGACATCAAATGGCATTTGATTGGACATCTGCAGAGTAACAAAATCAACCACGTGCTTAAGTTGTCCCCAACATGTCAGGATCATAAATATTGAATAAATCGTGTCTTACAGGTGCTTAAGCTACCCAATCTGCACATGGTTCAAACGGTTGACAGCGAGAAACTGGCCAACAAGATAGATGCCGCCTGGGCGAAGCTGCAGCCCACGCCAAGTGAACCACTGCGTGTGCTCGTGCAGATCAACACCAGTGGAGAAGATGGTAAACGTTTTAGATCAAAACCAAGACGCATACACCATATACTCTTGCCTTATCCGTACAGTTAAGAGCGGTATTGACGCCAGCGCTGCACCCTCACTATTTAAATACATCAGCGCCAATCTGAAGCATCTACAGCCTGTGGGCATTATGACAATTGGCGCCTATGGATTCGATTATAGCAACGGTCCCAATCCGGACTTTGTGGCACTTATGCAGGCGCATCGCGCCATTTGTGCGGCCAACGATTTGCCACCCGACGCGTTGCAGGTCTCAATGGGTATGTCCAACGACTATGACAAAGCGGTACGTAGTACACCAACAGCTGCTTTGGACTAGCTATATTCATGTTGTTTTGCCTGCAGATCGAAATGGGCAGCACTATAGTGCGCGTTGGCACAGCTATTTTTGGACATCGGGCCGCAAAAGCATGAGCCCAAGGCAATCGAGTGAATTGCTAGAGGAATGTGCCACATAGCGTTCGCGCCGTGGGATGTTTCTCTATGTATAATTCTAGCACAAGTTGTAGTGCCTACGATTAATACAGTTGCTTCTCAATGACGTCCGTAGCTAAGAATTGTTATTGGAAAAGCGCCCGTGTGCACAAAAACAAATGAAAATCTTCCAAGTTCGTTTATGTACCATATATTGATATACATGCCCATACATGTTTCTCTGTGTACATATATACCCATACATAAATGTAAAAATGTATGCATATGAAATTGATTTGGCTTGTATATTTAGAATATCTTTAGATAAACAAATGTTATGCGTAGGTTGTGGTTTTCCTGTTACCTTTGTGATGCTTCGAATGCTATATAGCTGTAATATTCCATATTAGTTTTATTAATGCCATACTTCCAAATGTAAAATCAATGTTGTTTGCCTGTTAAATATGATATTCATTTTTTGCTTATGAATACGTCCGAATTTCCTCGATAAACAGAATACTTGGTGCGATGAATTTCATTATTCCTTTCGGCATCTCTTGAATTTCTTGCACTATTCTGCATTATTTTTAATTTGGCGTTCACGTAAAGCATTCATCTTGCAATTGTGGGATTTGTGTTTTTTATTTTGCTTGGCTTAAGGCCAACGGGTTGTCTGGTTACATGCCAAATTTCAAAACGCTTTGAAATTTCGTTAAAAATTACTTTCGAAAAAGCTAAAAAAAAAAATAAATTTTCATTTTCAATTACGTCTACGTGATGATTTATCAATGCATTTTTAGGCCGACAACTTAAGGGCAAAGTCTTGCGTATTCAGACTTTCGTTGGTTTTGAATTATGTGTTTGGGAATTCGATATTCAGAATATAGATATGGCAAATTAAATCCTTATGCATTATCTTTTTTAATTTTCTATTACTGCGACATATGAAACGTATATGAGATGAGACGTGGGAAGTATGTATTGTAGTAAAGTAGTATGTAAAAAATGCACGTATATCACAAAATTTGTATCACAGAATTGATTTTTTAAATATGATTAAAACAGGCTTAATATGAAAGCAGTAAAAAGAAAATATATTTGTTTGATCTGACTGACTGACTTATTGGCGATCAACGCACAGCCCAAATTGCAAGAGCTAGGAAGTTAAAATTTTCGCCGAAGTTTCCTAAGGCGATGTAACTACACTCTCAGACGGGGCTTTAGGAAATTCCAGCCGCAGCTGTGGAAAATAGGTGAAAATTATTGTGAGCAATTTATTTTTGTCATTCGATCGGCTTCAAACTCATTTACAAACAATCCACTAGAGACATGATTCCCCATGTTTTGGGAAATTTACCCCCTAGGTCAATTTTCAGGATTCAATCAATATCAAGTATCAGCTAAACTAATTTCTTAATTTTTTTTTTTAAATATGTTTACCACATATTTGCATATCACATATCAAAATGATTAGAGTTGGTTAAACATTATTTTCAAAATATTTGCGGCGAAATTAATAAATATCGAAAATCTGTGACCCAAATCAAAATCGAAAAAAAAATAAGAGGTTTCCAATCATTGTGAAACCTGCAAAGGTTTATAATTATTTAAATATAATGCCAAAACTCAGATGAAAGTAGGATCAAGATTGAAAAACGTAAAAATGTATAGATTAAATATCATATTGAATTGCATTTTCATTCATTCCAAAAGATGTTCCAAATTCACTCGATATTGTTATCAAGCATACATTTAAATAGAATTGAATATGAAATATATATAACATATGCAAAGTTCATTTAACTTTATGATAGGTAAAACAATCCATATTTCTTATGGTTATGCAATGTACATGGAAAACTTAAATAAGAGATGAACAAAGTTTATTCTACTATGTCTTTGTTATGTATGCGACACAAAATCTATAGCTTTGGAATTCTCTGCTCTTTCTCTTTATATTGCACAATATGCAAACATTTTTAAAACAGAAAATGCCAGTCGTTGAAAATAGGCAAGGTAAAATACGAACGACGTCTATATAGCCGACTTTATACTATATGCTACACACATAGTCGAGCAGGCCACATAGGTATTTGTGTATGTATACAGATACATGTATATACATATTTATGGCCAAGGGAAATGTAGGTGATTTTCAGAGCAAGAGGACACCTTCGAAAATGCCTCCAAGAGCAAAGATGAATAATACAAAACAAGTTTTTGAATGCTATGGACACGAAAATGTATATGGCAGACGCATAAAGCACTAGAATCTGTTCATAATACGCCAAAATAAATTTCAACATTTACCAAACTGATGTACATACCGATGTATATAGCTATTGTATGTGCATATGTATGTATATAGAACTATGCATATACGCATTTTCTGAGGCGTACAACCATTTGCTCTGGCCGTTAAAATTAGATTCTGATTAGAGGCGCATACGATGAGTAAACATTTCAGCCCACCGAGCTGCGTGGACCATGGGGCACCACCCGCTGCCCACCGTGCGCCTGGGCGGACCTCGCCTTGCAGATACTAAAAAAGGCAGCACGAATCGGGCAGACACAGATACAGATACAACGAAACGAAAAAGCTGCCCGAAATGCCGAATGCCGAATGCCGACTGGGTAGTCGGGTCTGGGTTCGGGTTCGGGTTATGAAGAAGAAACGGCTGAAAAAGATCTTAAAACATCATTGTCTTGACGATAAAATCAGCCATTGATTCAGTGTGCTCTGACCGCTCGACTCGATTAGACAACACATCAAAGTTCAGCACCATGGTAAGGAGACACGGGATATACTATAGTACCAGATCTAATGGACCGCTATAAAGGACTCGCGTACTATATATATATACATATATCTATCTATATATATATTTATGTATACATTTGTTGTGCAGTGAATTTGTTGCATTCGAAAGTTATTCAATCGAAACTGAAATGAATTATTGAAATATTGTTATTAAAGTAAATATAAAGATCAAGTGAATATCGTTAAATGACCTCAATGACTCACCTCTATGTGGATTATTGTGCCAGTTGCCAGTTGTGCCTGGATATATATATATATGTATATGCATATCTAGTTCGATAATGGAACAGTTGAAGCGAAAACTATTTTGAAATCCAAATGGTGTGAAAAAGTTTCTTTCATTTCGAAATATTCTTTATACACACGCGTGAAATTCTATAAATGGATCGGTCGGAACGTAATATGATAGCTAGAGCGAGACGTATATAGCTTTCGCTGTATCTTACGTAATACGCGTCGGGTATTTTTAGCCATATATTGGGAAATTTTCTTTCGAAATATTTTCGAAATTTACAAAGGAAATTGACCAAATGAACCAAATGAACCCCAACTATGATTGAAATATTAATGAAATATATTTTCTCTACTTCCAATTCCAAAACTCTAGGCGGATGAGAAGAAGAAGGTTAAGAAGAAGAAGACCAAGGAAGAGGGTGGTACTTCCGAAACCGCTTCTGAGGCAGTGTCCGAGGCAGCAACCCCCGCACCAGCTGCTACTCCTGCCCCAGCTTCTGCTACTGGTTCGAAGAGAGCGTCGGGCGGCTCGCGTGGCTCCAAGAAATCGAAGCGCGCCGGCTCCTCGGTGTTCTCTGTCTTCTCCCAGAAGCAGATTGCCGAATTCAAGGAAGTAAGTTTTGTCAAATAGCAATCCAAACCCAAAGTTCCCTTGGCTGTGCCTGAGCCTGTACCTGTGCCTGTGCCTGTGCCTGTCACCTGTGCCTATACCATGTCATGTCGCATCCATGACCATCAAATCACAACAAGACCAAATCACCAACCACCTCTCTCTCTCTCTTTCTCTCTCTCTCACTCTCTCTTTCTGCGCGCGTGAATCAGGCCTTCCAACTTATGGATGCCGACAAGGACGGTATTATTGGCAAGAACGATTTGCGCGCTGCCTTCGATTCCGTCGGCAAGATCGCCAACGACAAGGAGTTGGACGCCATGCTGGGCGAAGCCTCCGGTCCAATTAACTTCACCCAATTGCTGACCCTGTTCGCCAACCGTATGGCCACCTCTGGTGCCAACGATGAAGACGATGTTGTTATTGCTGCCTTCAAAACATTCGATAACGATGGTCTCATCGATGGTGATAAATTCCGCGAAATGCTCATGGGCTTCGGTGAGAAATTCACCATGAAGGAGGTCGATGATGCCTTCGATCAGATGGTCATTGATGATAAGAACCAAATCGATACCGGCGCCCTGATTGAAATGCTAACCGGCAAGGGTGATGAGGAGGAAGAGGAAGCCGCCTAAGCAGCAGCTGGCCCCGTACACATCCTAACTCTAACTCAGCATCCATATTACAACCAACAACAACAACAACAAAAAAAAAACAAAACTTAAAAACTTTTAAAATCGTCTAAAAAAAATAATAAACGTAATTAAAAGAAATGCTCGTTTTACATATGTAAATTTTAAATATTTATATAATCTCTTTTTGTTAACCAACACCACCACCAACAAGAACAACAACAACAACACAATTATTACTCTTAACTTCTTCAACAAACAATTTGGTATGAACTAAGAACATTTAACCATGTACCAAGTTCCACGTATCATTTTAGGGATACTTTAAATCCAAATGTCGAAGCGCCATCTTGACAGCTAGTTTTCTAGTTGATTTATTATTAAATTTTACACGTAAAATTTATAAATAACTGAAAGTCTATTTTATTTCAAAAAACACACTAAGAAAATACTTTTAAAAAAAATGAAGAAAAAAAAACAAAGAAATTCACATGTTTATTTTTTAATTGCTGTTCGTTGAAGAATCACAGAGAAAGTTACAAAAAAAGATGAGCAAGCGCCGTGGGTAGCTTATGATATAGATATATACATATGTATATATATATATCATCTATATCTATACTAAAAATATATACAGAAATAGGTAGGCCTTGGCCCACATTTGTTAGTTAATCATTTTACAGGTTAAGGAGAGAGAGACATATACAATTCGTTATCGTTAGGTTACTTTCATCTGAGAGCCAAATATTCTATATAACTAAACTATATTAAATTATGCATATATCTCAATCGTTCGTTTAACAATATTTCAATATTTATCAATATCTATAAATATATATTATCAAAATATATCAAATTACAAAAGTTATTGAGAGTTAGCTTAATGAAAAGAACAAAACATTTAAAAAGTTCATTCACTCAAATTGTTTTTTTTTTTGTGCCAATTTATATAACTTACCCGAATGAAAAAAAAAAACTAAGAAGAATATTCACAAACTTTCTGCTTATGAACTACTTACTATCAAGAAAAAAAGTGTTTCAAGTTTATGCGTTCAACAAAAGTATCGAAAAGTTATTAAAATGCAAAAGTTAATATTTATTTTTGATGAGTTCACGTTTATGTGTTTTCTAAACAAACGGAGATGGCGCTATGCCTTTTTGCATAGATCTAAATATTAATATACCCATATATATATTCTATATGTACATATGATACCACATCAGTGTGTACTTAATGGGCGTGCTCGAGTTCGAATTCGATACGATACCCTTGTACAATGCATATGGCGCATAGCATGGCGACTATCGTCTATATGTCGAATCTTTTTCGAGAGCAAAAAACTATCCCCCCTAGCTAGGACAGAGGCAACTGAGGCAATGGGCGTTCGACTCATTGCCGGGTGCATCAGTACCAGAGAAGTGGAAAGGAAATAGGCAAAAGAAATATTAGAAGAAAAACATATCTAGTAGTTTTGACTTAAACAATACACAATCATTAATACTAAGGCTATATTCAAGCAAAAGCAGTAGCATCACTTCACCCAAATTACTTACTAAAGGAAATTACAAACACAATAACTAATACAACAAACACAATCTATAACTAAACCAATTCAATTCAATATGCAACGAGTTGTTAAGTGCGAAAATCTTTACTTCAGTATAAATTAAGTTACATGGCAAAAAATAAAATATAAAAAAAAATATAAATAAAATAATAATAATTACATTTTTAACCCGGTCAGAAATATTACCAAAAAAAGAACTGTTTTTATATAACAATGATGATGATGATGATGATGACTTTAATAGAATAAATCAAAAGCGAGTCGTCTAAAAAAGAAAAACTACGTTGTTTCATTTTCGTTTGGGTGGGAACTACTTTTCAGTGGCAAAAGAAGGTAGTTGAGCAGAGAAAACCCTTTGCTTTAAAAGTTAAACAGCTTAGAATGAAATAGAATTTGGAACTAATGATAGCCAAGCTTATTGAATAAGTATTTCTGAATAATTTATGAAAGGATACCAGCTTGAAGCTTTAACTTGAGCCATTTGCTTAATATTTTTGTTAATTCGAAGAAAAAGAAAAAAGCCAGAATTCCCGCTGTTGACAGTTTTTCGTTTCAAAATTGCGCCATTTGACGAACTAAAGTAAGAAAAGCTGGCAGCACTGGCTGGCATAAAAGTAGTATAAGAACTGCATCGGCTAACTACTTGTATAAGCAAGTTGGCCGAAAAATAAACTCTTTGTTCATTTTGTATAAGAGCTGTATAAGACTAGCTCGAGTTGAATTTAAAGCAAAAGAGAGACGCCTTTAACCAAAAAACTATAAGACTTCATTTGCATTTGGCTTGCTCCAGGAGTAGTATAAGTGTCGTATAAGAGCGGCTACAGCTGGCCACGGCCGGTTGGCTGCTGAGTTGAGCGTAGCAAAACAAAATCTCAGCTAAAGCGAGTCTCAAAGCAAAACCCGACAACAAAGCCCAACTCAACAAAATTGACAAAAAAGAAAAAAAAACAAGAAACGCTTTAAGCCAACAATCGTGCTTTGTTTTCGACCAGTTTTCAGTTGGATTGCAACGTGTGCGGTTTCTTACACAGAGCGCACGCATGCGCTGTAAATTATGAAAGTGCTGAGCGCAACAGTAAAAACAACTATTTGGCAATTTCTTTGAGGCTTAAAAAAGCTTGTTCAAAAAGAAGCTAAAAGCAAGTCTTCGACAAGCAGCTAAGGAACATGCCGCAGAGCAACCAGCGAATGGGCGCCATATTCCGGCAGCTATGCGTCATCTTGGCCCTTGGAATTGCCACACAGAGCGGAGGTAGGTGCAAGCACACACATACATATAAATATTTGTACACTTACACATGTGTATAACAAGGTTTTAGAAGAAATGCGGAACAGCCTTGTTCAATCGCCTTCGATTCCCACGCATTGTATGCAAATCCATCGAAAGAAAATCCACGGGGAATTCAGATTATGCTGCACGTAAGCGAAAATGAAAGTAACGAATGCTCTATTTATGAGTAACCGACTTTGAGATACCCTGTGGCCAGCTCGACGTGAATAATATGATACTGACCTCACATCGCCTATTCAGTTTTGAGCAAATTGCGGGAAGGAAGTCAAGAAAAGTAAAAATTCTTGATTCGTTTGCTATTCAAGTACATAAATACTAACTTGTATATCTATAGCTCTTATATGTTCCGAGATATGATCCGAAAACCTAAGCTGAAAATGTATATTTATCGATTTGGGGATAATGGGAAAGCTATCGAATTTTTTTTATATAAATTAACTTGATCTGCGTTTGGCGTACAACTTATATTTCGGGTCGGAGATGTTGTTTTCTACCTGCTTTATAAATGTGAGAAAATGTATCATACACTTTTCGCACAAATACAATGATTGTAGAGTATAAACATGTTAGCCAACATATATTTTGAGTCATCATCCAATTTGCTTTGTTCTTCTGCTTCGTAAACAGCCGCGGCACAACATCTGATTGCGTACATCTCGCAGCATGGCCTGCACGGGGAGATCACCTTTCGCCAGGCCGGTCCGCAGTTGGTGGAGATCCAAGCCAATCTGGAGGCGACACTGCAGTATCCGGATCAGGTTTGGAGCTGGGCGGTGCGACGCTTTCCCGTCGACTACACTAATATAGAGCCC
This sequence comes from Drosophila novamexicana, assembly GCF_003285875.2. Lineage (NCBI taxonomy): Eukaryota > Metazoa > Arthropoda > Insecta > Diptera > Drosophilidae > Drosophila > Drosophila novamexicana. The sequence goes on along the minus strand of NW_020824808.1, from coordinate 1,457,377 downwards.
GATGAGCGCTGCGAACTGGAGCGTCTGGGCGGACAGATCTTGAGTTTCGATGAGGAACTGGACTATTTGGTGCTGCCGGGCAATGAGACGGCCAGCTGGCAGCACAAGATGCAGCTAATTGGAGATCGTGGCATTTGGGGCAAGTCGCTGGTGCTGACAGAAGTCAATTCCAATGCGCGCATCTGCGCGACGATCACCACTGTGCAGATGCCCGTGGAGCACATGGCAGAGGCGCGCTTCAATACGCCCATTGCGGGTTCTGTTTACTTTCGCTGGCTGGCGCCGGCCGACGGCGCCAGCGGCGATACGCTGATTTACTCGGATCTGTATCATATTCAAGCGCAGCCCGCCGTTCCAGAGCAGGAGCAGCAGGGGCGAGAGTTCACGCAACATCATTGGAAGATCTTTGTAACGGACATCTTCAAGCACGATCACCATCGCAGTGAGGATAACTGCAATTTCCTACAGCTGGTCTTCGATCCGCAGGGCAGCGGTCCAGGCCAAGGTATTGGCGACTTGGATGCGCGTCTGGGCAGGATTGGCGTGGCCAAGAATGCCCTGCGTCAGCGACAGCGCAGCGTTTTTCGCGATGCCAAGCTGGCGCTCTTGCCCTCCGACCTGACCATACCGCATCGCACACTCTATCTGGTACTCTACGACAATCAGCATCCGGACAATTACTTGGCCTGCACCAAGATACGCCACGTTCAAACCCTGACCTACAAGTAAGTTGCAGCTGTGGCCATTTGCGCATCACTAGATAACTGCTCGTGCTCTTTTCCAGAACCTTCATCAATTCCGGCGGCGTCAAGGGCGAGGTGACCTTTACACAGCGCTCCAAATTTGATCCAACTTTCCTCAATTTTACCCTGTCCACTCCTCATGCGCCGCACGTGAGCCGCAAATTTGCCGAGGATGTGGCTGCCTTTCGCATTCACGGTTTGCCGCCCGCACCGCAACGCATCGGCCAGCCGGACTACTGCGAGACCACGGGCGACCTGCACAATCCCCGCGAGTTGCAGCAGGAGCATGTGCCGCCGCCTGGCTATGGCACCCAGGAGCAATACGCCCTGGGCGATCTCAGTGGCAAGCTGCAGGGCCGCAACAAGAAGTACTGGCATCAGTATGTCCTGCCCGGCACCAGCTCCGAGCTGAGCGGCCTCTACTGGGACCTCTATCTGCCCTTGCAGGGTCGCCACAGCATCGCCCATCGCAGTCTAGTCATCTACACCTACAACCGGAGTGATGTACATAACATAACTAAGAATATATGGGGCTGCTCCCCGTTGAACCAGTATCAGCGGAACGGGGTGTATCAGCAGCCCATGTTTACTGCCCAGGTAAGCATCAGTATCTATATCTATATATATACATCTCGTATCTGATCGTATGTTTTCTTTAAAAGGTACTTTTTCGTTACCCGATAGTCGGTCGTGTCATCTTTCGACAGGCCGCCGAGCAGCCCTGGCAGGATACGACTGTGCTGTTTGAGTATCTAATTCAAGCGGATGGCTCCACGCAGAACAGCACCTACGAGCACCGCTGGGCTATACACAGCAATGCGCCAGGCAAGGATTTCTATGACTGGCAGCAGCGCTGCCTCTCGGCCGGCGGAGTCTTCAATCCGTTCAAGGTAGATTGGGGCAATCGCAGCGTCGATGACTACTGCCAACCGCAACTGCCAGCCATGTGCCGTCTGGGCGCGCTGGATGCTCGTCTGGGCAGGCTCACCATAGCTGGTGGCAAGCGCAACGCTAGACAGCTGAGCCGACGCATGTTCAGCGATGGAAATCTGCCGCTATCCGGCACCCACAGCATACTGGGCAAATCGCTGGTCATCTACGATGACAACGGGCCCAAGGCTAGAGGCGAGCGACTGGCTTGCTCCAGCCTGATCGGTCACTATCGCCGCAAGGTGGTCGCCAAGGACTGGTATGCCAATGGAGATGCACTGACGGTCGCCGGCAAGCTGGAAATAACGCAGCAATCGGAGTACGACATCAGCAATGTGGAGGTGCAGTTGAAGGGGCTGCAGGACAACGGTGGCTATCACATACACATGGTAAGAAGTAGCCAGCATTCGGTTGGGGCAAGTTACTGATCTGAAGTTGTATTTGCAGACACCCGTTGAGGCCAATCTGGCATTTCCCTGCGAGGCCTCTACGCTGTACGGCCACTGGAATCCTTTGGAGGTCAATCCGAAATCGTCGCCACCACCCAAACAGGGCACTAGCGATCAGTACGAGATGGGCGACCTGAGCGGCAAGTTTGGACGCCTCAACGGACTCACACACTACGAGGATGCCTATAACGATACCTACCTGCCGCTCTTCGGCTACAGCAGCATAATTGGGCGTTCCGTGGTCATCCACAAGCAACCAAAAAACGCTCGTTGGGCCTGCAGGTGAGTTGACGGGCTAACTAATTGAGTGCGATATATATTTTGTATATTTTCAGCACACTGGAGCGTGGCTATAGTCCAAGTGAAGCGCGGGAGTTGCGTGCCATCGCCTCATTTCACCATCCCACAGGTTATGCCTATGGCTACATAAAGATGACGCAGCTCATCCACAACGATGGCAGTCAATCGGAGACCGTGATTGAGGTGAAGTTGCGGCATCCCGGCAAGAACGATCGCAACTCAACACGCAACCACAACTGGCAGATCTTTGTCAATCCGGTTGGTGTCGATGCCGCCGTCAAGCCCACGATAACACGCTGCGTGGCGGGTGGCTACGTCTGGAATCCCTTCTACACACAGCTGGCGGATCCCTTAAATGTATGTGGACTGTATCAATCTGATAGAGTTACGTCTAATCCGAATCATCTTTTTGCCTGCAGCTCGATCTCTATGAACAGGAGTGCGGACCGGACAATCCGTTGCGTTGTTATGTGGGAGATGTGGGTGCGCGTTTGGGCACCATAGGTAAGTAGCTCCACCAGGAGCTGTCACATTTAATAGATTGCCTAATATGAACTTAAATCAGATCTTGGTGGGGAGCGCGTGGTGCTCACGGATACCAATTTTCCGCTGGAGGCGCCCGTTGGCGCCATTGGCCGCTCGATTGTCATCTTTGGGCCGGACCATTCACACGAGCGTTTCGCCTGCGCCAACATCGAACCCGATCACAATGTCATCAAGTACATCAATCTGCAGAAGCCACCACGTTTCGTTGTGTAGGTCCAACCCATCAGCAGTGTCCAATCCTCAACTAAAACACGTTTCATTTGCAGCGCACAATTTCTGGAGGAGCTGCGATCGGTGATGGGCATCCCGGAGTGGATGCTAGACGTAGATGCGCGCAAAACAAAGGAGCTGCACGGTGGCGCTTGCATCCAAATGATCATACACTTCAAGGGTCCTCTGGCGCATCGCCTCGAGCTGGACATGTCGCGTCTGATAGCAGCAGGACGTCTGGATGCACCAAGTCTTTTCATTCCGGGCTATGTCAACCAAAAGCGCAAGGCAACCATCTCGTATCGCACGTGCGGCGTCAGGGATCGCAACGAGAAGCGTGAGTACACAGCAAGCTGGGATTGAAGATACGTCTCTAGAAGAGATTCTCTCTCTCTTTTTCTTTCAGGCACCAAAACATTCAAGGGCAGTTTCTCAGCCAGCTTAGCCTCAACCCAGCCAAAGTTTTACATATTAGCTGTGACAGTCATCAGTTTAGTTTTTACTAGACTCCTGTAAATATTTTTTATAGATTAAGTTAATGGCAATAAAAGATATAATATATATATGTATATATTTAGGTAACAAAAACATTCCTATAAAACACGATTGAATTATTTTTAATATTCAACAAAATATATATATCTCATACTATATTAAATATATAAATTATCAACCCATTGGATAATAAAGATATAAATAACATAAGTCTGGACAATTTTATATGCTTCATATTCTTTACGAGTATTGCTCATAAATTCGATCGTTCCCCATATGGTTACTATTCATAAACAATACGTGGCATTGCGATACCAACAAGTAGACTTGGGTGCTATTTTTAACACCCTCTAGGCAGAAATCTGGCTGTACCCTATAAGAAACAAACGCACCCCCAAAAAATGAACCAGATTTGGCATAAGAACATTTTGTGCGCCTGCGCCTTGCTCGCCCCGAGGCCATCGATTTTTCTGTTTAAGAATTTTCTCATCAGTTTTGGGCGAAGTGCAGTCAAACGAGTTGTCAGTTTCTAAGGAATTAGGCGCGAATAATGCAGCTAATTGCACTTGGGGTTTTTATAAGTTTGGTGCTCGGCTCCAGCGCGGCCATAAGCGGACCGTATCTGTTTTGGGGTCACGAGAAAGTATTCAATTTGCAACCCCAAGCGTTAGTCGATGCCAGTACCAGGGAGCAGCCGCTGACGCAACTGTTCAAGGATGCCAAGGCAATAATAATTTTTTTGCGGAATGCCACAAGCCGCCTGGAGGGCATCAAGTATCCCAAGTTTCAAAATCTGGTGAAGAACAACGCGTGGACATATGTGCCGCAGCGCAACCTGGCCGTAGAGCCCTTCAGCTACAACGCCAACATCGAGGTGTGTATCTATAACATTTGTGTCTGCCATGTAGAGCACCATTCACCACCCACTAAACACCCGACCAAACATTTGAACAGGTCATCAACCTAACCGGGCAGAGCGAGGAGGACGACGCGGAGCTGCTGACGGGCTACAATGATGCTCTTACCGTTTATGGCCATGGTAAAGTTCTGGGCATACTAGCCAGTCGCGAGGAAGAGGCACACTATCTGGCCAAGCGCGAAGCCAAGGACGAGGGCAAAGAGGAGGCCACAACCACACAGTCAACGCCAACTGAGACGGAGGTAACACACGTCTATATAGCCGAGGGTAATAAGGCGGTCTTGGCCCTAAACGGACCACCCGAGCTGCGCTTGAGCAACGAGACGCTGCTGCTGGAGGAGCACAACAAGTTGATCACCTTCGATGATCAGCGCTCCAAGGGCTTTGGACGTCTGAGCATCACCTTCATGTACAACAGCGAAAAGTGCACGCTCCGATTTAAGTTCTCGCTGCTGCGCGGCACCTGGCATCTGCGCAACGTGGAGGTGGAATACCGGGATTATAAGGCCGTGTTGCCGGCAATTGGTAACGAGTATACGCTGCCATCGGCACCGTTAGACTTCTCGTTCCGCTGTTCCTCCGAGGAGCTGCTCTTCACCAACATCAACAGCAACAGCAATGAGACGCAGATGAGTCTGCTGCTGACCGATTACCAAGTGCAGCCCTGGCTGAATGGCCGCAAAGAGTTTGGCGATGTCTACGACTGTGTTGGCTTCGTCTCGGCTCCCATTCTGGCCGGCCTGCTGGTGGTCTTCTTTCTGTTGGGCATCCTCTCACTGGGTATTTCTGCCATGCTGAGCATTCACACGCCAAATCGCTTCGAGAGCTCCCGCAATAAGCAGCTGACTTTCACAGTGCAGGAGTAGAGCTGCATATCCGCCTGGACGAGTGTGTTCCACAGCTTTGGACCCTGCTGCAATATGTTTGTCCTGATTACCTTTACGCCTGTTAATCCGCTGGCATTATTAACGTTGGCCATCGAATTGTTTCTCATACATTTGCTGTTTGTGCTGATTGTGCTCTATGTTTATGTGCTCTGGTACTACTAATATAATGACAGCCATTCAAATTACCTACAAACATATATACATATAAATACTTACTACAAGTAAAAAATTAAATGCAACCCAAGTTCGGTTTACTTCGAAATTTCAAGCATATATTTTGTTTTGGTTTATTTGCTAGTCGAATTTTCACACACTTTATCGAAAATATACCAAACGTTGGCATTTTTAGTCACTAATTTATTTAAAAATACCAAATATGCATAATAATATATCGATACTTTATAAAACAATTTTTGGCGCCTTCGATGCTTTTAAAAATGAAAATGAAAATTGTATTTATTTTAAGAAATTTGTTTAATTATTAATGTTGATTTATTTCATTTAAGTTAAAAGTTTACATTTACTCTAAATTTTATAATAATTTGGATTCAAAACCAGAACCATTTGAATAACAAATAAATTAGTGAACAATATATTGAACGTCTAATTGTAGTTTTCACTAAAGTCGAACATCTTGTGTTGACCCGGCAGATTGTCATTGCTGGGTAGGCGACGAAAAAATCTGGGCGTCGAATGGCAATGCTGATGAGCATGCCAATGGCCGTGGAAACCATTAAGGTGGTGGTGGTTGGGGTGGTTGTGGTGGTGGTGGTGGTGGCGATGGTGGTGTTGGCCATGATGATGATGATGCGACCACCAGGGTGCAGCAGACCTTTCTCCGTGGCAATGATGGCTCATCTGGTCATGGTGCGGCTTATTTTCCCTGGAACAGAACATTTTTGGTACACTTAATTGTTTTTGCGCTCGGACAAGCTTTGCTATAAACGATTCAACGAGAGAACTCGAACTGCACGAACAAGCGAAACGGCTCTTAAATACCTAACGTGCTGTCTGATAACATTTCATAGGCTCTGGCGTAATATGTGCTAGGTGCTGCGTGTTTGCCCTAAAGAGAGCTACCTGGCTGATAAACCTGACCGGGTCTAGACTTGTTTGAGGGTTTATAGTGTGTTGTTTATATGTATATACAAAATTATACTCTGTACTCGTGAATTTATAGACCAGATATAATTATATTTGCAATATAAATAGTTAAATATTATTACGATTCATTATTACGAACTTTTATACCTTTTATGTGGAAGAGCATTTGAGCACAGTATAAATAAAAAAAATCTATAAAATAAATTGGTTTATTGTATTTTTGTTTTCATATGTGCTAATTAAGTTGACTTCGCTAACTGGGAGATTGTGAAATTGGCAAATGTTTGTTTACTAATGAAAAAGTGAAATGCATTGCTGCTAAGAAAAATGAAAATAAAAAAAGAATTTCAAATCTGGTTGCCGAAAAAGGACGGCCGTTTGGCTGGAAATTCTGGTTATCTGCTTTATCAGTTTTCTTCGACTCTTATTTCATTTTTCACAACATACTTACTTTCATTGCCAACTGCACTCGCACGCAATTAAAGCCCCACAAAACTGATGCCCATATGCTCATCGGGCAGTTGCAGATGCCCCAACTGCCCAACAGCATGTGGCATACTGGCACCTACATCTCGGCTCCTATGTTGGGGACCAGCCCAGGCCGAACTGGCCGCGCTTTGATTTATGCATCATTATGCATCACGCCAATTGCTCGTTTGAGGCGCCTATACTCTATTAAAAGAGTGATAAAGAGTATATTGGCTTGAACCACGTTTGAATTACTGATAATTGGTATATATTCTTTATATATGTTCGTGTATATCTGTCGCTCACAAGCTAAAACCATCAATTCCATCAAGTTTGGGTTTTGAAAATATATAACTTACAGATTTGCAAACCCAGCTTCCCAACCTTTATCTAAAGGCGGGCAAGGAATTTACGGCCACGCCCACACCTGACACAGAATATTTCATAAAATTTTAAGAGCACAGTTTGACAGTCATTGCTTGATGGCAACTAAACAAACGACAACCCAACAAACCAATAGACTCGCTTCGACCTGCTTTACGTTGTTGTTACGCTGTGAACAGAGCATTGGGCAGTCGGCAACAGCCGTCCGTAAGGTTCTTACTTGTTTTAGTTGCTTTTGGCTTGAATTCGAGTCAGTGGCCGGTTTTTATTTTTAATTTCTACGACTGACATACGACACTAGCCGCTGGCTTTGGGCCACCCGATTTTAGTTTTTATTTTATTTGTTGCTTTTTTTTCACTCGCCATTCAAGATTTTCCCAAAAATGTTGGCCTCCAGCTGCGTTCGAGATGCGTTTCCAAAATAATAATAAAAAAAAAAAAAACAAATTGTTTGGGTTTTATACAGCATCCGCTGCGGCGACTGCTCTGGGCTTTTGGCTGGAGCTGGAGTTGCAAGTGAGAATGTTTGGGGCAGCGCGTACGTCAAAGTGGGTCGACTTCGATTGCGTTCACTTTTCTCGCTTACTTTTACTGTCAACCGAACGTGCGGCCCAATTGCGGCAGTTCAGTGACATAAACAACAACGTGCCGTGGCAGGCAGCCCGAGGCATGCTGCAAAAGCAAAAGTTGCACCTGATTCTGTAATAAGAATTGCGATGCCGCGGATGGAAGGCTCGAGCTGGCGGCAGCTCAACTGAAAGCCGCTTGGCGACTGGGCAAAAGTTTTGTGAAAGTTGTTGTTGCCTCCCAAGGAGACGCCACAGCAGTGGCAGCCGTCGCGCCACTTTTGCCACATATCAGCCAGATGATGTGCCTGTCGAGATGCGATTGGGAATAGGATGGCAATGGATTTTCTCCATCAATCGAAATGGCTCGACGTGGCTTGGAGTGGCGCGAAATGGCCATTTGTGTTCATCTCTTGGCCAAGTGAATTTTCACCTCAAACGCAGCTGTCTTTGCCACTCACAACGTTTGCTGCCTTCCCCGAAAGCTACCGCATATTATATAAGAACCTAATCTATATATCTCGAAGGCTTCGAACGGATTATAATGCAGCATGAAATTGCATTATTATTATTACGCAGCACTCGACAAGCTTTGAGCTTTGTATCTGTATCTGTGTCTGTTTGCTGCTGCGGAAGCGCATCGTGAGATACGAGCCACAATTCACAACGATCGTAATTAACAAGAAACCTTAATCAATGCAAAGGGCATGCTTGCAACAAGGTTGCTTGCCACAGCGGAAATGTATTTTGTATTCCCAACTCTGTGATGTTTATCTATAAGATTTGGGCTCTTGTCAGCTCACGAATAATTTGGAAGAGTGGCGCTTGTGTGGATAACGAAAATTATAGGTGCATTTCATTTAACCTATTTTAAAGTTTTAAATTATTTAAAAGTAAACCTGTAATTATTTACTCTACCTAGGAGTAGCCTGGTTACAGGTCTTAATTCTTAACTTGCCATTTATATATACAAAAATATGAAGTAGAAAGGAGACAGACTTTTATGTATATACATACACATTACTGAAAGAATAACAAAGTAGAGAGCGGCTCAAAGAAAGAGCTGAGATAATAATATGAAAGACAGACAGAGAGAGAGAAAAAATCAACTTTAGTGAGATTGCGAGCAGAGATAAGTCAATTAAATTGCCAAAGTCACTTGTTAATATAACACTTAGGATCAAAGCATGAAGCCCCGTAAGTCCAACTTGACTTCATGAGAATCGCATAGAAGGCCGTCATTTAAAAATGGTTTTCTTTTTAATTGAAGCTCAGCATTGCATCCGCTCAAGAGATGGCGATATGTCCATAACATTGCTCACTAAGAAACTCAGACTTTTTCATTGGTTTCATAGAATAATAAATTTATAAATTACAGGTTAAATTACGTTTCCATTTTAATTTTAATTCGCTATGATGGGCAACTTGCTCTTTGAAGGGCATTCAAACGTCGCAGCTCAGCCAAAGCTTCGCCAATTTGTTTTGTTTTTAACATCAAATCTATAGATAGCTAATATTGTTTAGCCATAAAATAAGGTATTGACAACACAGGTCATTGATATTGTGAAATTAGTAAATGCTAATCTCTCGCTTTTTCTGCTTAATGTATTTCATTCATAGATAGACAAAACGAATCAGATTATATTTAGTGTAGATTATTATAAATGTGGGCAGGTTCTTGTTATAGAAAATAATATTATATTTTATAAAAAATATATAAGTTTCTTTATACATATGTGGAGTTTGTTCCAATTGATTGACTGCTAGGAAATTTTGACAGAAGTTGCCTTTTGGGCTTAAAGTAAGTTCTAAGAATAAGCTTGGAAAAGTCAACCACCATGTCAGGGAAAAACTGTGATCAAAGTTTGTGTGGAAAATATCAAAAACAACGCAAGCCATTTATAAACCTTTTGCAAACGTGACAAACAAGCGGCAGGTCGCTGCTTCAAATACAGCAACAATTTTCAATTATTATTTATTAGTTCATAATATTTTTTTTCATAATTTCAAATTCCTTGTGTTTGCTGTAAAGTTAATTCTGATAGCTACTGCAAATTCTAAACGTTTTTTAATCACACTTTGGTCCACAAATTGTTGCATTATCATGCCCATATGAGGGGTCTCGATAGTCAAGACACATGCACACTATAAGCAATTATTTATAATAATTACTTTGCTCAATATTTGTGTTAAAATTTTATGATTATTGCAAAAGTTTTCCGAGAAAGAGAAATCGCCAATTGACGATGTCCCCCACTGGGGAAAATGCAACCAAGTCAAACCAAACAAAAAAGCAAAAACAAATGCCACGCGTATGGGCCGAATGGGGCTTATAGAAATGTTGATGTCCATGTCGATGTTGATGATGATGCCACTAACTAACTAAGTCAAGTCAAGTGTTTGTGCATGTGTGTGGTTGTTGCCGCTTTGACGCGCCGGTGAAATGTGCGCAGGCGCAGTCGAAACACGAAACACGAAATTCAAAGAGGCTGCCGAGAAAAACACGCAAGTTGACAATTTTTATGCGTTTAGTAAATCAAAAACGCTAATTACCTGATTTGGTAAGCGGTTTCGAAATGCGAAGAGAGGCACTAAAATCCAACAGAAAATACAGCGAATAGAAACAAGGAGGAGTACACCAGGCTAGCAGATATCCTGTAAAAGGCATCGAGTTGTACATTACATACATTCAGATTAGTTTTCTCCATAACTAGTTATTGAAAATCTATATTTATCGATATCGTAAGCGCCCTTTCGATATCTCGATATACCATAATTTATTGTGCCCCGTGTCTCGATGCGTTTACCCGTTGAAATTGACGACATATGCCAGGTAAACCCGAGCTGTACGTCTATATATCGATATATATCGATATTTGTTGGAATGAGCTTGCAAATCGGCAACTATTGGCACTAGGCTGAATTGGATATTTATCAAATTGCTCTTAAGATCGATGTTTATGGATTTAATGTCGAAATCAGTAATTATCAGCCCTAGCTTGAAATCGATATATATCGGTATGCGCTTGACCTCGATATCCATCGACTTGATCTTAAAATTCCAGCTAAATGCAAATAATATAAATATTGAATTTGCAAAACGCAGATACCCCACCCGTTTCAATGATTACAGGGTACAAAAATAAAGTAAGTAAAAAAATAAAATAAATATTGAATGCACATAGTTGCTCTGCTTTTGCGTTGTTTAACAATTTCACACAAATATTTGCACTTGATGTTGCAGTCGTTAGTGAAATGCGTTGGCCAAAAAGTGAAATGCGTTTTAGAAAGGAAAAGGAAGCGTGCTGGGAAATCTTCCAGCTGCTGAGCTACTGAGCTGCTGTTCGCGAAATTAACGCGCAACCTTGACTCGGTAATAGCTTTATTATGCGGGGTACATGTATGGGTATATGTATGTCTGTAGAGTTATTTGGATACCCCACTGAACCGCTGCTCCAGTGACTGTTTACCAAGATGTGTTTTTTAGTTTTATTTATTTTCGTATTTTTATGGCTATATCTGTGGCGAAACTTAACGCCCTGTTAATCCGACTAAATGTAAATGGCGCTGCGGCAACCCTGGCGCAAATAAATACCTTTCAGCCGCCCTCTGCTCGAGTCTTACAGTTTGCTTAATAGTTTTTATTTTTGGTAGCTGCGGGTTTCAATTGCGCACGATTAACGCGTAAATAACACGTGAAAATTTTGCAATTTTCCGGCAAGGTTGCCGCACTTGATGTAGTTTTCCAGTACTGCCTGCCACTGATACTTCCACAATATTCCGAGTCTGAGGCCAGCTGCATGGCAATGAGCGTTAATCAGTGGATGTAAATCTCCATGTTGATGGGAGTTAACCACTTACTTTTGTTTGGGGCATTATTTTTATGCAAAACGCTTGCCATTTCGCTTGACAGACCCCCAGACCCCCATCCATGGGCCATAACTATTTGCTACTCCATTTTCATATGTGAATGCGACGTGTTTTTTGGCTAAAATGAAGTTGGCTGGCAAAAGGCAATTAAGACTAATTGGGTGGCTGTTGTTCGACTTGGTTTTGTAGTCGGAACTGGAAGTGCAGCCCACCGCAGTTGCTGCTCTGCATAAATTGAAAAACCTTAATGAAAGGTTTCTCAAAATTGCATCATAACTAGAAAATGGTCTGCTTAAAGGCCGTTAGTTCATATGAGATTTTTAGTCTGTTTTCTAAGCTCCAAGTCTGTTTAATAAATATATAACTTATATGCCACGCTCATAATTGGCCAAGAATCTGGCCAACTTCAGTAGCCAAAACCGCGCACACTAACCCAAATACCTGAGGCAACATCGCTTTAACCACGGCTTCATCTTCTGCTTCAGCTTCGGCTCTGTCAGCCTTCCCGGCCACGACCCCGTCATCGCATCGCATTTAAGATTTAAGCAAGCATCGGCAAATGGCAAAGTCAACCAGCTGGCACCTTGTGCGCAAATCTCGAAGTGAAAAAGCGAAAATCGGGGCGAACAAATTTCAAAATTGTACCCAAAGTATACCCTGTGATTAGCTGCGTTTTTATACTCCAGCATAGTCATCAGTAAGCGGGAAGGCTATAAATAATAATTTTAAATGATCAAAATAATTTACTTAAATATAAATAATATAATATAGATAGTTAAAAACAATAAAGTGTTCTGAAATCGAAAAAAAAGGAATGACATGGGATGAAGGATTACAGAGTATCTAATATAAGTCAATTTCTGCAAGATTAATTTATGATGTTATTTTTAGAACAATAAAGAATTTTGATTTCTTGTTTAAGAACTGTTTATTCCAGCAATGTGTCTGAGAATTTTGGTATTTTCAATTTGAAAACTCCGTAAAACATTTAATAAAAAAATACTACATTAACTTTTTTCAAATAACTCAGTCTTCGTTAGGTTTACGTACTCCCAATATTCCCCGTTAATTCTTTTCCTATGCAGCATAAAAACAAACAAACAACGGTCATTAGAAGAGTTTTCTGAATTTTGGGCGCGCTGAATTCAAATTGGTCGCCGCCAGCCGCAGCAGCATCTGCACAATGCTTAGAAACAACAACAAGCACATACATAGCTGCGCGGCTGCGCAGTTGTCGCTCTCACTCTTTGCTGCTCTCCCACTCGCTCTCTCTTGGACTCTCTGCTTCTGTCACTGTCTGCTGCCTTGCACATTACCCGTTGGCACTTTTTCGGTCATGACATTCGTTCAGTCTGCATTTGACTTGCGGTACGTTCGGTTGGTTTCGCTGCGCGACTGCGCAAATCGTCAAGTGAAAGATTCGTCTGCTTTGACAGTTGTTTTTGTTGTGGCGAGTGCGAGTGCGGGTGCATGTTAACGGTAAATCGAGGCTGGCGAATCAGAAAAGCGAACGCTCGCGCGACCGTGACAAGAATTTTGCTGTGGCATTTGCCGCAAATGTTCGAAGAGTTAATGAAGTGCAAAAATGTTTGTTGTCGTTGATGTTGTTGTTGGTGTCGCCAAATTGCAGTTGTTGTCGTTGTTGTTGTTGACGCTGCGGCAGCAGGCGTTGTGAACACTTTGATTTGCGGTTGGCACCGCCTGACCCTGGCCCTGGCCCTGGCTAATCAACTGGCGGCTGTCAAGTGAAAATTGTGAAGAAAACTTTAAGTCGACTGTGCCTGTGAAAATTTCCCTCTCTCCTTTCATCTCAAGCTTATTAGCGTTGCCAGCAGAACTCGAATCCAAGCAATGTAAGTTTTTCCAAAATATCTCAAATTCCAAAGTTTTAGAAAACTTAAGATTTCACTCGAGTTTTGGGCTTTTGCCCAGCCAATTGTTAATTTATGCGACTTGAGTTTTATTTCCCATAACAACTTGATTAGCTCTGAGGGCGCGCCCAATTAGCGGCCCAGCTTGGACAGCTAATAAAAAAACAACAAAAAACCAGATGAGCTGGGAAGTCTGTCTATTCTAATTGAATGAAATTAACCCACTTTTGGACGTTGTAAAAAGTTTGTTTGAAATTGTAGCGCTCCTCGTCGTATATTCACAATAATTGCCGCTTGGCCAACAATTAAAAGAAAGCTCGACTAGAGACCTACCCTTGTTCCTGTTCCGCACTTGATGCTGCCTAGACCCATAATAAAAAAGCCCATTCTTTATTCGGTCCTTATTGTCCGATCGATTTTAAATGTACAAGGCTTTGTGATTGCATTAAAATGTAGACGTATACCAAAAGTAAAGCAATGTCTAAGAATTCTCGTTTTTTTTTTTAAGCTTACGGGGGAAAGGTTTGACTATCCAAAAAATCATTCCATTTGGAATCGCTAAATCTAGGCTGAAAATATATATAAGTACTTCGAATTTAACGAAATGTCAGTATATAAGAACTGAAAATTTGAAATCTGTAGCTTTTGTAGTTTCTTAAAAAGGTAAACGTACATATATAAGGTCAGCAGGTCAAACGGGGCCACAGATGCCTCCGTTAGATGCATATACAGAAAATCAATATACCCTTTTTAGACACTTCCCAGGTGTACAGGGTATGAAGAAAGAAAAACTGTTTATGAATAAGCCGCCAACAAGCACGCCAGCTGCCAAATTATAATGAGCTGTAACCCAGTCTGGGTACCAAATAGGTAGAACATTGCCTCAAGCCATGTCTCTGGGTCCAGCTCTTGATCCGTCCCCCTTTCTGGCTGTTTCTATGCCGGGCAACACCTTCGGCCAGAAGATGAACAACAAGAGTTGCTGCCTTTGTCTCAAAAATCAATCAATAACGTTTGTTAAATACTTTTCAATGCAACATTTTTGGGCCAAGTTCTGATATGGCTTAAATGGCTGGGCTATAAACAGTTTATTTGGCTTTTGTTGGCAAATTTGGAGCGTGTCAAAAATTTTCTATTTGCCATGCTAAATTTGTACGTTTTGTTTTACATAAATAAATCTGCGTTGGTTTTGTATTGTCTTGTTTTGCTTTTTGGGGTCAAGTTGATGTTCAAGCTGATTCAGAATTCGAATTGATTTACAACTTAGCGGTAGTTCGAGTTTTATTAAGTAGTTTGTTGTTAATTCCTGTAAGGTGTATTACATAAAAGTATATGATTTTTAATTTATTTACTTTTAGTTTAATGCTTACTTGATTCCTTAGAATTTCCTTAGATTTTTACATATTATTTTATATACATATATTAGATGAGATTCTTACACAATCATTTTCAATAAAACTTTTTTTACCCAAACTTTTAAGGGCTCATTCCTAATCAGTATCAACTCCCTAGAGTCTATGTCCGTTTGTTTGTCTCTTTCGATGTCTTTACGATATCTTAACTAAAATTTGAAGAAGGTTAACTTCCAAGCAGTGTATAGATCAAAGTCGGCATGTATTCAAAACCTTGTCTTCCAGATATCTTAACTAAACTGGGAATTTGCTGAAGCTCTTGCCACACAAGACAAATCTTATCAATAATGAATTAGTATATCTATAGTAAGAGTCGGTTGAGTCGCTATATCAAAACTTCAATTAAATGTTCGTGTTAAAAACTAGTTAAGTTTCTCCAGATATTTAAAATAAATAGACGAGCTGTACTAGACTTCAAACATATCAGTAAATATTATTAAGCATGAGACTACTATTATAGCTCTATAGAAAGAGTTGGTTGGAATTTTTGCTTAAATACTTTTGTTGTTTCTCAAGATATTTTGAATAAGTACGCTCCAAAAATAAGCACGACTAATACTACTATATCATATAGTTCTTAGGAAAAACTTTGTACTTACAACTTTTTCGCTTGTGTTTCCAATATATAAACAAAATCCTAACACGACTGCCTTTGTCGTCAATGGCAGCAATTGCTTGGAATACGTTTTTTTTAATGAAAACCAAAATATTTTCCCAGATATTTTTACCAAATCTCGCACTTAGCATAACGAGCTTTAATTTGTTATATGGCCGCAAGGGTATTTAACTTTCGGCAAGCTGAAGATTCTATTCTGATTCACTCTAGTTTATTTTTGGCTGTGCTTCTTGCTAATTGCAGCAGCTCTCAGCTTCTTTGCCAGATTTTAAATAATAATAAAAAGGAAAAAAAATGTTAATAGCCAGCGCACGTGAGCGCCAATTGCCGCTGGAGCTCGTTATGGCCAGCAAAAAAGGTGGCTCGATTGCATGCGAGCGCCTCTCGGCCGGGGCAATTAGAAGTTTGTTGGCCTGCCAAAATCACATAGAAAGGCAGCAGCAGCAGCAGCAGCAAAAACAACAACAACAGCAGCAAGGGCGACAACAAACAAAACAATAAAAACAAACATAGCAAATTGTTGTAATAATAGTCGTAAAAAAAGTTATGTTTGTCTTTTGCTTGAACAACAAATCATTTCACATTTCCACTTGGGCTCCAACGACGACTCCAGCTCTGGCTTGGACGCCGTCTCTGTGCCGGGTTCATTAAACCGTCGTCAGCTAAGAACCCGAGTGTGGCTAACAACTAAAATGGACCGCAGAGCTCTACAACTTTGGCTTCCGTTCTCAGCTGCGTAGCTGTCACCAGCAGCTGCATGTGGGCTTACATAACACGCCCCCCTGGATCCCGCTCAGCCAAGCGTGTCGCCATCTCAGGTGTCATAGGCTTTGGCTTTTTGTGGCTTTTTCTCGCGTATCTTTCAATTTGTCGCCCATTGTAGCATAATTGTATTGTAATCACAGCTCAGCCCTTTGCTTGGGCACATCCATCTGGTTGGCTGTGCGTGTGTATCTGGAAATCTGTTTGCTTAGCCGCGCTTTGTGCCGGCTCATGTTTTGGCCATTTGTTGTTCTGGCCGCGTGAGGAAGTCATCTGCATGAGCTCAGCAAAAATCACATACAGTTTGCGGCTTTATCTGCGGGATTTGCGGCCAAACATGTAGCGAGAGAGAGGCAGAGAAGACAGAGGCAGCGTGAGACAGGGGCTATTGTAGCTGGCAAATCCTGTGCAGTGTTTAGGCCACACGTACGGCTGTAGATTTTGCCAATTGGTTCCCACATTGTGCAATCTGCAGCTGCCTGACAATTACTTAGAACGAACTCGCAACAAAGAAGGGGTATATTTATCTATCTATCCATCTATAAGTTTGTATATATATTTATTCATATACATATATATACATGTATTATAATGTCAACTGATCTATCGATATTAGTTTGTCTGTCCGATTGCTTATGTTGATCTGAGGTTCTCATACCTATTTTGCGTAATGTCCATCTTGAGAATAATGATATTTCAGCACCCCCAAATGTCTTAGGTGTTCTGTCTGTGCCCTTTGAAGCCCCCTCCCCTGTGCCCTTAAGGACCCTTAAGGACCTGTAGCGCCTACAAGGCTGGATTTTCTACCACTTCGAGAAAGACTGGTCTAGATGACCGCCTCGATATAAAAGCCAAAGAAATTGTATATAAATACAAAAAAACTATTTTAAAAGGCACAGCCTTGGCTTTTGGTGAACGGGCACACTTAAACTTAACCCTAAGGTTCTGAAATTTTCATAAAGAGCCGACTATAGGTACATTAGTAATTAAAAAATAGTTATTTATATTTGCGTGTGAAAGAAAGATAGATAGAAGGTCGTAAGAACACTGATAGATGGTGTCTTTTAGTCAGGCCACTCTCGACGTGTACATTCTACCGTGTTTATTATTATATAAATCTTAAGTAGATCTTAACTAGCCCACCAAATAGTTTTCTCACCGAAACACACCTTCTTCAGGTGCTAGTCGGAACCGGAGTAACGGCAAAGCGCATTTAGAACGAAACCAAAACAACAACTGACAACAAGTGCCCCCGGAGTGGAAGGGGGGGGTACTACATTTAATGCGTCTACCTGTCCGTTAAGCCGGGCCAGCCACAGCCGCGGCCTGAAGCAAGTAATGCACGAGTCTCGAACTCTTTTGGGTGGGTCACTTCCAGCTTTGGCAGCGCTGCGCTTGGCTGCTTCTCATATGCTGCTTGTCGTCCCACAGGGCCACAACAATTGTTGCTAAACATAAAATGTTTAATTCTTGGGAACACAAACATATTACAAGTTTTCTTTACCAAAACCCACCCCCAAGCCGCTCCCAGCGTAAAGTCTTTGGTTCAGCTTCAGCGCTCATCGGCGCTCGAATTCCATGTAAATATGCGAGTTGCATTCAACAAAACAGGTGAAACATGTGGAAAATAACAAGAACTTGTAAAATATGAAACTTTCTTCGAATGTGTGCCATAGTACATGAAAAGTATAGTCTAAGTGGTTTAATAGAAGCAACATCGAGACGAGCTCCTGTGATCATGCATCCGATTTTTTACTTCGTGCATTCAAATTACTCACAGAGTCCATATACAGTTTTATTAAAATACATCGTGTTTTTCTGCTTGAGATATTCCCATTTTTTAAGAAGTGCTAAGTGCCTTCTTCAGCTTAAAACAAATAAAAATGTATTTGAAGAAAAAATTATGTTTGTTTGGGGTAAAAGACCTGAAATAGCATATCCAGTAAATGGGTAGAAAAAAGAGCTATAATGCAGGCAGTTAGATTGCTAGAAAGAGACAAGATATACATATATGCATTCATATAAACAAGAGATAAGTTGAGTCAATGTCAAAGACTATAAGAACCTAGGGACTTCAGAGTTGGAATATTTGAAGGTTATTAAAAAGAACTTATTTATTTTTGATGTTGGACAGCTATGAGGCAGCAAATTTGGTGTATAAGTAATGATATAGCACATCCAATTATATTAATATATACATATGCAAATAATTGGTAAATAGAAACGAGAAATATTAATATTAATTAATGTCGCTATCATTTGGTCAAACTGACTGCCATCAACCATCTTCTGTTAATTAATCTAATTAAATTAACTCCTAGAGTCCGACGATAACATATAAAACACTGGGTATTCCAGAGCCGGCAATTCGCGACATAAACTATTGGATCTTGGATCTCAATTCGATAACCTTTACTCATTTTCAAACAACGATCTGACCGGTTTAACTTCGCGAGCTATTGTCAATTCTTATAGATGATAATGACTTGGCTAGTGCAGACAGAGTCCATACAGATCACAGATATGCTATGCACGCATTACCCATTTAGAGCTAAGGAAATAGGCTTTGCGATTGTTGCAGGTAAAATAGTTAAAATCAAATATGTTGAATGGACTAAATGCCCATTATTCAGCATTATTTATGGCACTGTCTTTGAATAGTTTTAAAAGCTGCTCCTTTGATTTGATGTTTTAGTGCTTCATTGTTTACGCCTTGTTTTTTCCTAGTTGTCATGTGCGGAATGGAAAAACTCCCACAACAAATGGCAAACTTGTTGTTGGTTTGGCAATCACATTCATGGCTAGATATGATATGTGAGTATGCAGACATGTAAGGGGTGTATTTCCTGAACAATTGCAGAGCCTCGACTCGACTCAACTCGGCTCGTTAGTTAGTTTGGTTGTTTTGTGATTACGCGTGAGGTCTTAAGTTATGATAAATTATGTGGACCCCGCCCCAGGCCGACGGTGAAAGTGGCAATTGTTGTTTGTTGTTTGTGTCTAAGCGAATTCTTACCCAGACAGATTTCCTATTTATTAACAATTGCCAAATGGCATTTTCTTTCTTTTTCTTCGTGCAGCAGCAGAGACTACGCATAGATAAAATATCTGAGATTGAGTTCCAGTTTGGCAGATCGCCCACGCAACGCACATGGAGCCGAAGTTGTTGTAAGACGCAGTTCACAGCTCACTCTCTCTGTCTGTCTCTCACTCTCTCTCGCTCATCGCATCTACATTGCATCGAACATTCCGCATTTGTATAAAGCAGCACTCCACATTAACCCATTGAGCTACTGCCCTCGAGCACAGTAATCAGACTCGGCCTTGTCGACAGGAAACAGCTGCTGCTGAAGAATCACCAGGACGCCATTTTGCAGAGCCATTGCCTGTCCATGGCGGACAGTCGGGAGCGCATACGCGGACCCTCGCGCGATGGCCGTGAATTTCTGACCAGTCCGCGTCAGGTGCTGCGCCGTCTGATGCTGCTCTCCGAGGGCCGGCAGTATCGGGAGGCGGCGGGCGTGGTGGGTCGGCTGGGTCCCTCGGTGCTGCACTCGGTGATTGCGGAGCTGCCCATCGATCTGCTGCTGGAGCATCTGCCGCACAGCGCCTATCTGCTGGAGTCCTTCTACACGAGGTAAGTCGCTCAGTAAGTCGCCTCCACTGTTAAGCCAACTACCCGCCACTTGCTCCTACTGCAGGCTGACCACGCTGAACAGCACGCCCAGGCCGGATGTGCCCAGCGAGACAGTTGTCTGGCAGCTGGTGCGCCTCTTTGCCAATCCACATGAGTCTGGCCTGCGACAGCGCTGCTCCAAGTTGCTTCAGTCGTTGGCGCAGTTTGAGCCTGGCTTGCGGCAGGCGTTGCGCGAGCGTCGACGCAGCTTTGACAATGCTGTCCAGGGCTTGGGCGTACATGGACTGACCACAGATGCCTCCGGGCAGCTGATATCGCTGCATGTGGCACTCAAGACTGAGCTGCAACGACATGTGGATACATACAAGATGGCCATACACAAGCTGGAGGAACTGAGCATGGTCACGATCAATCAGGATCCGGCGCACTCCTCGCACCAACGGCTGCTGGCCATTAACTATGGCGACATACAGCAGCGTTTGATAGACAACAAGACCCTGCTGACCATGCTGGACAAGCCAGCGCTAAAGCAGCTCCGCACGCTCGTCGAGAATCTCAGCACGCGCGTCGAGAACGACAAGGAGGTGTTGTCTTGTGTGGGCCAGGTGAAGCGTCTGGATGCCCAGGCGCATATCGAGAAGCGCCCGGCCGCAGGCCTATTGATGAACTTCTCGCGCGGCTGCGAGGTGGTGCTCCACATGATGGGACCCGAGAGTGTGCCGCCCAGTCCACTGGCGGCCACTAAAGTGACAGCCGCTGGCAGCGCTGGCGGCAGCAGCTGCAGTGATGGCTACCACTCGGATGACTCGGCCAGCGAGGATGGCAGGTAAGCTGACCAATTGTGCTGGTAGACTCGTTTTCTCTGCTCTGCTCACTTGACCTGGTTCGCTTGTGCTGTCACCCACGCACACACGCGTCCCCCTCTATAGCATACTCTCACTTGACTTCTATTCACTCGCATCCCACATCTCATTCGTGTCTGTTTCACAGCGAATTCGTGTCACACTATCGAAATCTCTACATTGAGAACCGAGCGGACGCCCTGGAGGCGTTGGACAGCTTGCCCCAGCTTAAGCATGTGCACAGTCTGAAGGCCAAGATACTCTTCTCCATGATTGTGGTAAGTAGCTTAGTCCAGAATACTTTCGTCTACCGAATAAACATAATTAGGAAAACCTCAGCATACTGTTGTAGCAACAGCCTTTGATATTAAAGTGGAATGTGCAACAAGAAATTATAAATTAAATTGTTGCATTCCTTGGGCTTACGAGCCTTGGGCTAACCGATCAAGTTCTTTGGCTCAGCTTAAACCATATTAGGAGATTTATATCAGGAATTATTATATAATTTACATTTATTATATAATTATGGATTCGTGTTTGATACGAGATGATGGGTTACTATAAAAGAACTAGCTTAATTTAATTAAAAATGGGCATAGACTAATGGAAACATTTACCTAATTTAGAGCTACGTTTTTATTGTTGTTTATTTTATTGCTTATTTCAATTTAATGGATGAAATTTGATCCGTTATTCAAATGCAAATTTAAAATTTTAAATAAGTTTTGCGAATGATAAAACAGTTATTTATTATGTCTGATGAACCGTTAATAAAGTATAATCTATAATCAATTTAATATAGATGAAGTCAAGAAATAATTATGCTTAAAATTCATATTTGGAATTAAATATATTACTTCTGATTTTAGTTTTTATTTATCTTCTTATATTAGTAAAAAGGCGTTTTATAAGGAAAGGAAATGGTATATATGAAATCGAATATTCAAAAACTAAATAAGGTGTTCGTTAGACTGAATTTTTATTTTTGCAATTAAAATTTATTTTGAAAACGATTAAATTAAATCAAATTTATAAATCATACTGATTATGGCGTTAGGAGCGGCTAGTTAGGCTGCGGTTGCTGCTGCGGTTGAGATACAACTGGGCTGCAAATTGTTATTGCAAAATATCAATTTGCAACGCAACGCTGCAAGCTGGCTTGGCATCTGTTCGAGTTTGTGGCACTGATTAAGTGTTATAGAAGAAAGTAAAACGCCTCGGGGCGAACCGGGCCAAGCAGAAATGCTGAGAAATTACGCTGGCGATCGGCCCAACTGCGGCTGGAGGAGCTTGTTTTGTTCGTAGGCAGCCATCTGAGGCTTGTAGATAAATAACTTTCGATCTTCGGCGCTGAATGGAGACAAGTGGATAGATAGATGAATGACACCGGCAATTGGCCGGATCAGCTGGTCTTGTGTTTGGCCGTGGGCAGCGATTGCACAGATGATTGGCATATTTTGAGACCTTCTTTTTCTACTTTTCTCTTCTTTTCAATGTTGCTCAGCTTTCTTTTCGCCTGTGCCACGGTATGCGCGAGCGCAAGGTGCTGGAGGTGCGCCGTGTGCTCAACTGCCCGCTGGAGAGCAGCAGCGAGACGACTTTGGCCCTGGATCGCTCTGTGCGCCATCATCTGCACGAGACAGCCGAGAGTTTTCCGCTGGGCGAGATCGAACGGTCCGTCTTTAATCAGGTGCTGTCCACTCTGCACGAGTATCCCTGCCTGGAGTCCTGTCCGCCGCTGACGCACTTTGTCAGCGCCTGCGTGCGACTGGCCTGGCGTATGATCAACCAAAAGGCGCCCTATTATCTGGACACCGATTTTAATTTGGGTAAGTAATTTACAAATGCATTTATCTATCGTGCACATCTACAAACTTGATGAACAAAAGGTTTGTCCCGTAAATTGATTGCATTTAAATTCGCTTCATTTTGGATATTAGATACATTTTTTTGGATATTCGTAAGAGTTTTTTAGACATTTGTGGACGTAAAAATCGTTTAATTTAAATGTATACATTTATTTTATTGCATTTTGTAGGTTTTCTATATAGTAATTCTCAAAATAATATACTTAAATATATATAACTCGTCATTAATGATTGATCTCTATTTTCTTAGGCTTTCTGCGTCCCGAGAAACACGAGCGCCATCCGCAGTCGGATCGCCGCTCGGACCTAATCAAAGCCTTCCTCTGGCCCGCCCTGATGCAGAACAACCAGTGCGCCTTCAAGGCCGTTGTGGCCACCTAATAATCCCGGCTGCCTAATTAACTAACTTTACAATTAACTTACGCAATTTGTACATAATTTATCTTACTCATAAACCCAATAAACGATAACCTAAACGCTAATCATGTCTATATACATGCATGTGTTCTCCCTGCCTAGGCACAGCTGATGGGCCTCAGGCGAACGCTCTGGCTGCGCTGCTTGTTGGTGCAGAGGAGCGCGTGTTCCACGTAGAATTCGATGATCTCGCAGGGCGAAGCGAAGTGCCGCTCGTGCGGCTTCAACTGGCCAATGGCGAAACGTTGTCGTCCATCGATTTGGCGCACAAACAGGTGATAGAACTGCCGATCCGCACAGATGCTCACAATGTACTTGATGGAAACATCCGTCGCCTTAAAGGGACGCACCAAACAGGCGCCATCCTCACGTCCGCAGAGCATGCGCTCCGCCATGTCCCGATCCACGGTGAAGTAGTATGCCTCCGTCTCGATTTGCCGCTGCTCGATCTCCACGTAGTTGGCATCAGCATCGTCTGCGTTTAAGTATGATGTGTGTGAGTGTGTGTGTGCGTAAGGTAAATATATTTAACCAGTTCGAACACACGGGCCTATATAATCATGTCCGTCTGTATTTAGACAAATCGAAATCGGAAAAGTGGACCACTATATTATATAGCTGCCATACGAACTGTGGAGTTTTCGTATAAAAAAACATTTATCAAGATATCTTGACCACTTACTATCCATTATATACTCCTAATATATTATATTTTATCGATTCAGCAAGAAATTGAATTTGTACAGAAACAATTCTTGTAGTTTTCTCTTCCTGTACTAAACTGGGATATATACTCCAGTAGACTCCTCATGATAAATCTTCCATCTTCAATTAATGCTTGATATAATATATATGTATAAGTTAAACATGCGCGGAGTCGACCCCTCTGGGTTTATTATCCAATTAAATTTTTCTGTCCCTTCTAGTCTAACACCTAATTATACACTTTTATCTCTTAAGAACATATTGTTAAAAAATGTTCAACAGATAAATGGAACAGATTGGCCGCAAATTAAGTTTTGGTTCGATTTTCAAGATATTTCAATGAAATTTGATTGCTAATCCTACTTTTTTATTAATTGGTTCTGGTTCTGAGCCGCCCATGGGAAAACTATCTTGATACCTCCAATCCTATTACATGTAAATATGCAACTGTTTTCCCCGCCCTGATATCAAAATTGTGATCGTTAAGAAAGCTTAGAAAGTCTCAGCCTACTCAAAGCTGAATAATCCTTCAGAATGTTTCCTGCAATTTCTCTGCTATCAAGACAGAGTCTACAATATACTGTTAGGAAGCTTGTGATGATGCAAAGTAACGATCGGTTGAAAATTGGGTCTAAATGTTTATAATATATCGTATAGTTTTCTTATCGATTAGTATATAACTAAATATAACGCAAATCGACTCTACGTTCGTAAGGGTATTGACTCTTCGGCATACCGAAGATAGCTGCTCTTCATTATCAAAGCGCTCGCCCAGAACTTACCCACAATGACATAATCGTGTGCTGCGGATCGCTGCTGATCGTCATCAACGATCGATTCTAAAACCCGTTTGCCCGCGTCGCTGTCGGCGTCAGCGTCAACGTCAACGTCACCGTCGTCGTCACCGGCCTGGCGACTGTAACCGCCGCAGCAGCAGGCGCAGCAGCCCTGCCGATAGCCGCGCTCCGTGAGGCTGTTGTAGAAGCGCGCGAACAGATTATGCAGAACCGTCCAGTAGACACGTGCGCACCAGCACATGGCGGCTCCTCGCTGGATCTCTGCCGGCTGGATGTGCCCCAATGGCCCAATTGTCGAATCTCTGCTTAGCCCTGACACGTTACTTTTTTTGGTGCTGGTTCTAATCCGCGGCCGTTGCGCCATATCGCGAAGAAGTCGGAGCGAAGACTGAGCAACAGTGCCTGCGGCCAGAGACTACGCGCGTCTGGACGCCTGCCACAGTGTCTATTAATTAAAATGTGCTTAATGCGCAGCTCAGTTGTCGTTCCAGTGCGTATGTGTGTGTGTGTGAAAATGACCATATGTAAATATCATATAGATATATACACATATTAATAACCATATTTGTATACCCTTTAAAAATTGGTTCAAGGGATATGAGATAAAAGGAAGTTGCTTTCAATTTAAAATATATCTTTATAAATATACACAATTCTCTACATTCATGATAAGCATAAACAGTCCCCAGAATTTATATTCACAGGGACCCATGGATCTGTTATATGGTCTCTAAGAATATTTAGATTAATATATATCTCGGAATCATAACAAACTCTCAATATAATGAATATAATAAAAAAACCATATTAATAACTGCCCTGAGATAGACACAGGGTAGCTTCTAGTCAGTCAGCGCTGTCTATAACATGTTCATTTGTTCTGTATGGGGAAGCATAAAAGTTGGGTGCTCGATGTTGTTATTTTTATTGCCCTGGCTGGTTGGTAATCCGATATCGAAACTGTCACAGTCTTTGAAGGCGCAGCCAAGTGCAGATCGTGTCAGTTGGTTCGACTCGGTCGCAGCCCGTTCCCACAAGCGGCCACAGTTTGTAAACAATCGCGAAATGTGTGCTTAGAGTCAGCTCCCGAAACGACACATGCTCCACAAACACAACCCCAACCCCACACAGGCCCAGGCAGCAACCCCAACTCAACCATTTGCTACGACGAGTTACTCATCGCAATTTGCAGTTTGGGTCTCCGTCTGAATGGCATTCATTGATGTTGTGCGCTGCTAGAATTACACGATCTCAAGAGATCTTGTTACTTTATAGTTCAGGTACCAAAGAGCGCAGACACGCTGGAGCCAACTGGCTGCCATGTGGTGCACATTAACGAACTGTAACATAACATATTAACTTGGAATCTGTTATACAATATACAGTTGACTTTTTTGGATGATATATGGATTGTATGGGAATAAATTAGTGATTAATTAGTTAACCAGGTAAATTCTATGTATATTAATTATTATGCAGAATATGACAAGTCAACATCATCATTAATTTTTAACAACAAAAATGACTTGCTGGTAAAAACATCAGTCTTATTGGCATTCAGTCTTATACTACTAGCTGTTGCTTCAAACTTAACGACAAGCATACTAACTTGACGAACACGCATTAAGCTTAAATAAACTTTTACATATGCAATACATTAGCAATGACAGAAACCTTTACGAAAGCGTAATTGACTTAGCTTAACTTTAACCAGCGCGCAGTATTAGAGTTAAGGTTTCTCAAATACCACAACCTACAGCATGGACACACACCTAGAAGGCAGCTCGCGCGCGTTTGTTGAAAGCTTTACTAAAGTCATAAACGGAAGGAACTAAAAAAACATTTAGTCTGGTAATAAATTGAAATATTCAATTTTGGTGACAAAAAGCTGCCAATTGGAAGCAAAAAAAGTGCCTAAGACATATGCCCAACCAAATGCCTAGAACTATAAGTATGGGCATAAGTATAAGACCTGTATAAGTAAGCTCAAAGGGAACAATAACACTTTGCAGGCGTGACACGTGCGTCAAATATATTGCTATATATATGTATAGATATATACAAATCAATAATAACAATGCGTTATAATATGATCGCAAACAGTAGCAACTGTGGCGCTTCCAATTAATATGCCTCCAACAATTTTGATTGAACTGCTAACAAGCTAGGGCCAGCGACAGCGACAGCCTCAGTCGACATCGGCCGTTGACATTGCCGTCGCACTCGCTTTTGGCAGCGATCATAAAGCAACTTAGTTGTACAAATTGATTTTGGCCATATGCAGAGCCGTTTGAATTAGCTATGAACCAGGCGCGGCGTGGCGGCCAGCCCAGGGTCTACCCGGCGTGAGGGCAATGTCAGTCAAGGTGGCGCCGCAGTTCAGATCGATCTGTGTCAGCAGCGGTTCCCGTTGGATCTGAACGGGTTGCCCATTAATTTCAATCAACCCACAACTGTCGATGCTGATTGAAATTGCCGACAGACTCATTTATTTACGCATTTCGGTGTCAAAGAATTGTGACGAAATTGTGTCGTTTATACCTCAATTATGCGGTATTTTTGGATTGACCATGACTATCCCTGGGCGTGTAAAAGAGATTTACAGCGGGCCGCAAAAATAAACAGGCAGCATGGCCGATGTGGCGTATGCTTAATGTGAGCACACGCACAAATGATTTGCGGTCATTTTATGCGCCACTAAAAACCGAATAAAATAAACACTCATATTCGCATTCACAGATTTGATTTCCTTTTTTGTTTGTTGTGTGCTGTTTTGTTCCTGCCTTTTATCCCTGGGGCAAGCGCTAACTTCAAATGGCAACAGCTCGCTTGGCGGCAGCCATAGAAATTGACGCACAAAACTCACCACAGACACACTCACACACATGCACAGAGTGCATTATTCAACATGCGAAAGCATCAAAGTGGGCAACTGGGAGTGCGATTGGGTCTGGGTTCCGAACGGTGGCTTGTTCTCGCCTGCTGCCGAATCCAGTCGAATCCGCGTCGTGTCCCAACGAAACGCCGCTGCGCAACAGACGCCGCCGCAGTCGTAGGGAACACGCTATCACATTTGCTTATCCGGCATCGGCATCGGCATCGGAGTGGGCATCGGAGTCGGCATCGGCGTTGGCGGCAGTGTCGTATCCCAGCGAATTGTTTGCGCATTTTGCCATCGAGCGTTGGGCAGCGCGGATGAATTTCGCAGCAGGCGCGAATGTGCCAACAGAAAATACAATAAAAACTAATCTAAATAAAAATAAAAATAATATTGGTTGGGCTCAAAAACACCGAGTGCCATAAAACTTCATAAATAACAGCAAATCCCCAAGGCGAATAATACGAAATACCCACAAATAATTGTGATTGAAACGCGACCCGAAAAGTTTTCCATCCAATTTGATAGCCGCATCAATCGGCAAGTGTCAATTAAATTAGCGCGCCAATATCGGAGCCAGATTTTGAGCTCGGGCCAACAGGCGCAACAGGTGCCATCATATTTTGAAAGCAAGGCACTAATCCGCGAGTTTCAAGTGAAATTGAAAACCAGTGACGAAATCTTTATAATAAATAAGTGAAAATTTGCCAAAGAGTGTTGCAGGAAGTGTACAGAGTGTTCTGCTATATATGCAAGTTTGACTACCCAAAACGGCAAATCTTATAAAAGAAAAGTTTTTATTTAGCAGGTAAAACATTTGAGAATTATTTTAAAAAAACATCTGAATATGAATTTGAGCATTAATTATTATTAATACTAAATGCTGCATAATTTTGTTAAGAATTATAGCTGTCTAAGCTTAAATATTGGATATATAAATTGGGCTTATATGTACATTTCTTAAATCCTAAACGCCTGTATTTAGCAGGCAGGAAGAGGCATATCCGCCTTCATAAGGTGTTAATACCGAGTATAGACTCGCTTGCGTCTGTATACGAAAAATGCGAGAACTATAAGAGCTAGATACCTGACATTTAAGATATATACCATATTCTCGTAGAACAAACCATAGCAAAAATAAATATCCATAATATTGATAAATATCGATTTTATTTAAAGTATCACTTGAGAATTATATGAATTAGATTAATCAAACTTTGTATTAAGGTTCTCGTATGCACACAGGAATAATTTGGAATATTTTATTTATTGAATGAAGGCACTGAAAATTTCATATAGATCGGACTGAAACACCGAAGTTATTCTAGAACGCTATTCCCATAGTGTGGGGCGAGGGAAAAACAGCCAAGCCGCTGGCACTTCCGACGCGAGCACTCAATTATGAATATAAAATATTATTTTGTATTTCTGTAGAAATAATAAAGGCTTCTTTCTGGTCAGCTACACTGAAGCAAACTAAAACTTTTATCTACTAATTGTGTAATTGTAATTGTGTTTGATATTTTATAGACTCTGATGCGACTGGCGCTCAGTTAGGTGTACAAAATATACTTACCTAATACCCTTCAACTTGAGCTTAAATAATTTGCGAGCCAAATAGACTTCAGTTTGGCCAATAAAACCATAAATTTTAATGGCACCGAAATTTGGTATGCCGAGCAGGGTGTTAATATTTGAATACATAGAACATATGCGCTGTCCAAAAGCAGTGAGAAAATCAATAAAACTCGTACATGTTGGGTGCAGAATGTGTTTTATGCTTAACTTGTATATACACTGGATATTCTAATATAAATATTTATATGCTTCTCATCTTTCGCTGACCTGTTGCTTGTATGTGCGTGTGTGTCGTTGTGTGTGTGTGTGTGACTTCCCCAAACTTTTCCTTTGTCGTATTTTCAAAATTAATTATGTTGCCTGCTAATTGCTGCTTCCGTCCGGAATAGAACAAAAAAATACAATTCATATGCGAGCAGCCCATGAATTCTACTTGAATAAAGCCAACTACCAAACGCAGTTCACCTGTTGCATCCAAGGCTAAGTGGCAGCAAATGCGCGCTAGACGTGGCCATGCGACTCGTGTGCAGCTGTTGCTAGACCCTTCCTGCCCCTCAACACACCTTCCAAGAAGAGGAAAAATTAAGCAAATGCAAAGCAAATTGAGGGAAAGCAGCAAATCACCGCCCGCTGTTCATGAATTATGGAAAACTGTTCGCATTACTCAAAATAAATCGAGCATTGCAATGCCAGGGCACAAAAAATCATCTTGAAAATGAAAGACGTTCAGTTTATCTATCCATATGTCTGCGTGTATCTAACAGATCAGCAGATGCACTCGCTGCCCTCTAACCGCAAATTCACATGCAATTCGCGAATGTCTGCGGTGAGGAGGGGGGTTGCGGATGGTTGGGGTTGGGATTGGGATTGGGGCACGACAGTTGCAATCGTCTTTTGTTGATTGCGCCTTTGTGTATAAATTAATTAAATTAAAAGTTTCCGGTTAAGCCTCCAAATGGCTGAACGCGAGTTGCCCATTCGGGCATAACTGCACTTTCATACACACACACACACACACGCACATAAACATACATACAGAGAGATTAAAGTAGCAAAGCTTCTTTGCAGATAGACTCGTAAATGCAGATGCGGATACAATTTTACATTGCATTCATTGTGTGTTGAAGCAACCCCTTTTTATAGCCTTGCGTAGGCTGGAATAATCGCACCATAAACCATATATCCAGCACCTTAAGGCATATATGTGCACACATACACACATCCTACTAACACACATATTCGTAAAGCTTAAGATGGACATTAATTTCCATCTGGTTATTCGTCCCTCTGTTTGTTAAAAGGAGCTTTGATATTGGAGGCTTACAGCAAACAATCATAACTGTTTATACAGAGAAGGGACAGTTCCCTGAAGACCTTAGGTGTTCTCTCAAGACAGCTTTCACTGTAGCAGTAGCAGTATACAGACTGAAGCTACTACTCCTACGTACATATTCATATTCACATTCATTTAAGACTTATATTCAATTTATTATTTACCGACACGAGATGCGAAGTACAAAAGCGAATACAAACTAAGTCTAGGCTAAGACTATATTCTTGCTAAACAGCTTAGATTTTAGGATTATGATTTTACACGAGAAAGACACAACCTTGCGCAGAATTCTCTGTAATGTTTCTTGTAATTATCATAAAGGAACCGGAACGGTTCATGCAAGGCATAGTTAGTTAATTTTTATGTCATTCATAGAACTCTAAAATAAATGTATATATATATATATAATTGTAAATTGTGGTGAGTAACTAACTACGTGGATATATTAATAACTGCGGGTCCTGGGCTCTTACTGCTCAGTGAGTGCATATTTAAATGTAACTTATCATCAATTATGTAATTCAATTTCGCTGAAAATCAACGGCTGTGCTCGTGTGCGTCTTTCAAACTCAAAGAGTTCATTTGAAATGTGATTAAACTAAAGCAATTGAGGAACTTGCCAAATGTTCTTTGCTTGGGCATATTTGAGTACCTCACCATTTTATTTTTGGAAAGTTTCTAATGTCAAACGCTTCCTCGAATGCTCATTTGATTTTCATTGATTTTCCGCCAAGCAACGAGCACCTTGTGCAACGGTGCGAATGCGCAACGCAGCAGACAAGCT
Organism: Drosophila novamexicana; assembly: GCF_003285875.2. Taxonomy (NCBI): domain Eukaryota; kingdom Metazoa; phylum Arthropoda; class Insecta; order Diptera; family Drosophilidae; genus Drosophila; species Drosophila novamexicana. Next base: position 1,426,006 of record NW_020824808.1, on the reverse strand, counting down.
AAAAATGTTACACATACGTCGCGTATCCGACAGATACGTAAGTATCTGCAACTACATAGTTAGTTATTATTGCGAGTCGAGTGCGGGAGGCAAATGTGAATTTGATTTGTTTGCACACTTTGCGAAGCAAGCAAAACAAGCCAGTGACAGGCGCAGCAGCTACTCGAGTGGACAAATCTGATTTGTGTGCGATTATTTGAATTAAAAGTAAGTCACGAATGGGTAAACAGCTGCCGATTTTAGCATGTTCGCCATGGGCAAACAAAGCAGGAAGAGTCCAAAATGCCGAAAAAAATATTGAAAAAGCTCGTAAAGTTGTTTTTCGCTTTCAATTAACATACAATTAGAAAATAAACACAGCGCTAATTACAACTGCAAATTGGCACGCGGCCATAAATCAACGAGTGCCTGAAATTGTCGCAGATTTATCAGCAAGCGGGTCACGCCCCCTGCACATAACTCAAAGCCAAACATAAGGCATGCCAGCAGCAGCGGCTCTCCTCTCTAGCCCTCCCGTGCAATTAATGTGCAGTTGACCTTCACATTAACTAAAGACCCAGTGTCAATATTTTGACAGGCCGCTCGCTTGACCCCTGGGAGGCGCCAAAAGAGCGGATGGTGGTTGCTTTAGCTAGTTGCATGTGTTATGATGGATATGCAAGCGACGCTTCGCAAATCCCAATGGATCACATTTTACTGTCCATCTCTGTCTCATTTGTGTTATTGTTGCTGGCAACTGCCAACTGTTGGCAACACATTGCGTGGGCGTGGCACACCCACATGTTGACATCACTTGGTCATTTAATGGACACCCTTTATGGGCACTTTAACAGCGTCTGTAACACACGGTTCACATGTGCCTTGCGTGTGTGTGTGTGTTTCAGAGGGTCAGGCATCAGCGCGCATCGCGGCCCAGCTAAATGCCACTCTTAAGCTGCACAAACACACACACACACACACATGCGCATACTCACAACCATAATTTAACATAGCACTGTGACCTTTGCATTGCTCTTAAAGGTACGGACAATGAATGAAAGCGCCAGCTAAGTTGTAAAAACTGAAATTGAAATTAGTTTCATTTAACAGCTCATAAGAGGAAAAATACCTATAAGTGCACTTTAAAATTTTAGTTCAATATTTATTTGTTGCGCTTATTAGTTTATTATTGCTTTTAATATGGAAAATATAATGGAAGAATAAATATGGAATTTATTGCCTATTGAATTTGAAAAGTCATACAGTGGTTAATATAATGCTAACGTATGGAATGTGAATTAGTATCAACAAGGCCAATTTTAAAGCTATCGTGATGAAACTTGGGATAGGTTTGAGTTTGATCTTTATTTAATATAGCTATCATGATTAGAATCAATCATAAATTGAGCTATAGTATGAAATACAAATGCAGCAAATTCTTTTGGCCATAATCCTATCAGCTACTATATATCTAAATTATATTTTACTTTATCATACAACCTGATAACTTTGTCGGATATTTTCATGCTTTGCAAATTTAGCTTTTGTATGCGAGAGTATTTAATCTTCGACCTACCGCAGATTTTAAATTATTATGACTATTGTAATATGCTAGGCCATAATGTACTGCAAACAGTCGTAATATATATTTTATGCCTGCCCTTGGTCCTTAAATTCTGTATGTGTCGAGGTCAAAGGTCCTGTTATCTGCATTAGCAAAGCACGGAGCAATCAGACATGACATATAATATCTCATATCTCAGCTAATAAAAATGGTAAAGAAAGGAACTGAAGAGGCAAATTTAATACATTTAAGTATTAATAAGATAATAGGTTTGTTGGGAAGCATATTTTTAAATATGTAATTCTATAACATAATATAAAACCAATATCTCTTATAGCGGAAGCCAATTACATTTGCTCTGCGACCCTATGCGTATTTATGGCAACAGCTGCTGTATCTTGGGGCACTAGCTTGGGACACTTGCTCAATTGCATTCAATTTGCATTGATCAGAAGTGGAATAGGAGCAGTCAGCCACCATACAGCAGCTCCACCACCCACCACCCACTACAGAGCATCCACCGCACAGCACCCTCATAACTTTCCATTTGTCTGAGCCTGTTATAAACTTTTATAATATGCAGTGGACGTCACTGCAGAGAACGGGATTAGTGTCTCTCCATGTTGAGTGTGTGTGTGTGTGTGAGTCTGTGTTTTTACGTACTTGTGTGTGTGACTGTCAGCTAAAGTGGATTAGTTTATATGGCAAATTGTGTTCTCATGCTAAATTCTTATTAAAATATTACAAAAATAAACCAGGCACTGGCAGCAGAGTGCAGGGCAGAAGAGGGCATTTCGGGGCCTTGAAGCATATCAAAGGCACATCATCACCGAACCACCGAAACGTGCCACAATTTTTGGCAGCTGCCCCACCGCTGCACGTGGTGCTGGCAGACTCAATGTGCTGTGCAAAATAAGACATTAAGCTGGTTCAGTGCACACGTTGCACATAAGAGATAATTGCTGTCAATCAGTCAATCGGTCAATCGGGCAATCAGTCAACCGGTCAAGCAGACAGGTGATCAACTGGTACATTTTGTCTGCTGGCATAAGTAATGAGCGTTTGCCCACCAGCTTCTTAATAAATATATATTGTTCGTGAATGATAGATGACGAGCCGGAGGTTAGCTACAGACAGCACTCAATATGACAGCCACACAAGTGTTAATTTACACAGTTAGCACACCAAAGTATTTAATTATATTTATTTATTCAATTCAAACCACATGACTCATAAAAACTGTTGACAAAAAATGCGAGCCACCCACCTAAAAACAGCTGACGAACGATCTATCCAATCGAGCTCGAGCTCGAGCTCAAGCTCGAGCCGTGTTCGCCATGGCGTACCTGAACAGCTGCACGTCGTCCTTGGCTCGAACGTCAGTGGCTGCCAAATCAGTCAAAATCAAAAACAATGAATCTGATATCTAATTTAATGAGATGCCATTAAAACCATAATATTTTTGGTCACAGCGTTGTTGTTTATTGCTGCCATTTTTGAGTGTAAAAAAAGAAAAACAAAAGAAGTAAATAAAATCGTACGGCTCGTTTAAATGCAAACGCCGCACGATTTCTGGCGAACCAGGTGGTCGCACCCTCTAGTTGAATTAACACACGCACACACAGACACACACACACACACCTTTCTCTCCCAGCAATCAGCACGCAGCCTGCATTAAAATGTTGTGTGCAACTTTGTTGCTTGGCAGCAGCCCGCCATCTGCTCTATGCGAATCACATCCGCCGGAAATGAGCAACTTCTGCTGCGGCAGCTTATTAAGTTTCAACTAAGTGCGACACTTGTTGAAATGACAGTTTTTAAGTACGGACCATAAGCTAAGCGCCAAAGGATGCTCCATCCTCGTACCCCATGCCCACTGCCCGCTGCCCGCTGCCCATGGAGTGCCGGGAGAGGTCACGTAGTTCTTGACGCAGTTAATGAACAACAACAACAGCCACACATCATTAGCTGTCACTGGGTCCCATTTCCATTCCCCATTTCCGTCTCCGGCTTCAGCTGCGGCTCCCGTTACATCAATTGGCGAAGGCCGCTTTTGGGCTTTGTAATTAAATTTAACTGCCAGCAGGCGTCGACTATGAGGCATTGACTTATGTCGTCACTAAATTGACAGCGACCAGTGTTCGGAGTATATATAATATTTTTAATTTAAATTTAAAGCATTCTTTGTATGGTATATTTAATTATTAAATTGGAAAAACACTATCTCATATTTAAGCCATTTCTAATTCGATAACTCAAATATATATTATAATTCAATAAGTAGATAGTATATTTGTGTCTAATATTAAAGGTGTCTTACATATCTTATATTTAAATAGTTTATTGAAAGCTAATTCTTCTAATATTATTATTATTTGTAACCTCCATACACTCGACTAGATCCATCACAGTTCTATTTGTAGCATGACATAAGATTGTAACTTAGCTATTATTCTTGCACACAAACTGAGTTAATCTCTTTCGCAAGTTGGACAAAGTTGTAAAAAATAGGAATTGCCAAGCTGAAAAGTGCAGACATCACATTAACTGTCAGGACACACGCGTAAGCCGACTTGTTGGCATGGAAGGATAACAAGAGCTTTGCTGCGGCTTTGGTATTCGCAATCGCATTCCCATTCCACTTTTCACGTATGTGGACACGACAAGGACAAGCTGCTGCGCAAATGGCCCAGCCCTTGGAATGACAATGGTGTGAGGAGTGCGTTGACGGAGGGGGGATGGGAGCAGTGACTAGGGGTGGGTCAAATGTAACGAGATGCGTGTCATTGCGCCAAAATCAACAAAAATGCAAACGATGTGTGCGCTGTCAACGAGGTGTGCCTGTTGTGTGTGTGTGTGTGTGTGTTGGGAGAGTGGGAATGGTGCCCTGGGTAACTTCCCACATGCCAGTTGCCATTTGGACCATGTGTAAGGGGCAGTCGTTGTCAATGAAAGGCCAATACGCAGTCACAAAAGGAAGTAGGGAAAATGGGGACTGCGACTGAGCAGAGGCTTGGGGCTGTTGTAAAACAAGCAAACATCAATAGAATCTTTATTGGTTTTATAAATATTTGTTTGGTTTTTTTCTTTTGTTCTGTTTTTTTTATGTTGCAATCGCTGTTGATTTTGCCGTTTCGCAGCCCTTTAAATCGAGCCTAACGCCACAAGTCCACAGTCCACCTAAGCAGGCGCTGTTTATGCAGAGTTACGACTTTTTTGGGGCATTGTCCTTGACAGCGGACGTTTTAAACGGCCAAGAAATTTAAAGCCAATCGGGGCGGAGGACTTAAGTGGGCGGAGGAAGTAGCTATGATGGATTTACTCCCTGACTTTTGTGCACTTCTCAAGCGTAAGCCAAATTCAATCAGAGATCCTTTTAATATGCCGCCAACTTTTGGCCCCGAATAACAAACAGGACCCGTTGCTTTTTGAGCTTTGAAAGTAGTTGAAGCATAGAATATTACTCATACGCAGCGCAGTACCGAGCTCAAAGACAGGCCCCAAGGACGTAGCAATATTGCCAAATATTGTGAAAAATACATGTTGTTGCCGCATGTGGCCAATTGTGGGGCATGAGTTGCTCTGTGGTAGGCACTTTGATTGATTTGAATCCCCCTTGTCAAGGCTGGCTGCACTAAGAACTAATCAATTCGTTTGCATGGTTGTATCTGAATTGCAAATGAGAGCAGACTTTTGGGTCAATCGAATAAGGTGGGTCGGGGGAGGAAAAAGCGAGTTGCAGCCGAAAATGAAAAATAGCAGACAAAATAACTTGCGGTTGATAACAAATTCATAACATTTAATTACGTGCAATTTACTTATATATGTTTACACCACAGTCGATAAGAATTTACCTGTTGTTGCTGTCGTTGCCGCTTTGTCGCTGTATTAAACGGCCAGGCTTGCGATTGATACATCTGAGCGATTGATGAGCGATTGCTGATAGCAACAAAACCAAAATAAAAACAGGCAGGCGACAGCAACAAAATGTATCCAAAAGGTGTGCAGGAACGAGGAGGGAGGCGCTACAGCTAACAGCTGGCAGCTACCCTTAGCAATTGCCAAAAGTCGTAATGGCCACATGTTGGCCCCAGTTGTCCGCCAGTTACTCACCGTTCTACACACTTTTGCGCATATTTATCTACGGCCAGCAGACGACTCGTTTATTTGCCTAACACAGGCCCAGGCGCTGGGCTATGTGACATGGGAACCACGTCACATGTGCCCAGCACACGTTGCCACCTAAATCAGCCAGGGAGGAGCAGGGGCCATGGGGTTTTTGTTACTGCTACTTAAACGAGTCATGTTGTCAGTCAGTCACTGCCGCAGTTGCAGTTGCAGTTGCAAGTCTGCACGTGATGCACACATGCCAACAAGGGGAGAGGGCGAACACCACTCTAAATGCGTACTTCCCATATAGATAAAACGGAATGCAGCTCTGATTCAGCGATAACAGCATATAACAGGCAATTGGAGCTGTCGAATATTTTATACACTTGTCAGCCCGATAATCAATATTGCTTCTGTTTCAGATATGAGTGTGGCTATTAAGTCAGCTGTTCCTGATATGGCTGCAAGCCCTATTTAAAATTCATTCATCCGGCTGACGATTCGATTCGTAGACTTTAGACAACTAGGCCTTAGGCTCAGATTTTAATTTATTTATTTAAATTTCCGAGTACTACAAATGTTGACAAGAAGTTAGCGCAGGGTTAGGCTCACAGTATTTATGTAAATGCAATTGACTTCCTCTACGCGTAACACATTTCGTGACAATGTTATAGTACCCTCTGCAAGTGTATATGAAAACCAATAGCCCACACCCAAATTCCATTTCGCCACCAGTCTTTACTTTTGCCTATGCCGTGTGATCATTTAAGCTCTTTATAGCTTATTGGAACAGAATATAAATACATATGTCTGTATTAGTACAGCAACCCCATTCATGATAATACTGTACATGTGCACAAATATGCGGCTAAGGCGTCATTTTTTATATTTTTATATTTTTGTATTGCGTACTTGGCATATATCCATATGAGCATAATCTTATGGATTAAAACCCAATATCCCTGACAATTTCATGCAGGACCTGGTGCACTAATATTTAAATGCAAATAAACCAGTTAAGTAATCAATGTAGTATTCGAATAAATGTTGTATTTGAGTTGAATCTAGTTGGATTTTTTCTTTTATTGTGTTAGGAAGATATCTTAATTGCAAGCTGAAAGCGCGTGACTTAATTTCATAGTAAAGATGCAATATAAACTTGATTCAAGAGAAATAAATGGGTGTTGAACATATTAAAAAACGCAGAGTGCGATTCGATTAACTGCAGCCAAAGATAAATGCGTATCCAAGCTCAATTAAGGCCAAGAAAAAACATAGTAAAATAATTGCATACGCTTTTTCTCTTACCACCAGCACACAGGAAAAGTTCTTGCGACGGCCTGGGCAAAAAATATGCAGCCGCAGAGCTCGAATTTCAGTTCTGGTTTCCTTAGCGTCATTTTCTTGTAATTAAACGGGAATAAACGACGTCGACGATCGATGACCGAGCACAAAAGACAGAAGGCAAAGTTAACGTCTGGCTCGACTACTAGATACCCAGTTAGAACAATCTGAAAAATGTTTCGTATTAGGGTGTAATCAATACTGAATAGTATACGCTTTAATCTTCATTATACTCTTTGGCCGTTAATCCACAGTCTTCTTAACATTCTTCTCTCTGCTCATCTCCACGGTTTACTCTACCAACTCTATAATCGACTCTACAATTTACTCTCTACACTCTACAATTTATTCTTATAGCCCCTCGCTCCTCTTTACTCTACACCTTATTCTACACTTTGTCAACACTCTACAGCAACACTCAACATACAATACATTCTGAACGCTCGTATACACTCCACTTTTCGTTTTTATTTAGCACTATCTCAACATTACAAACTTAGGTAGTACACTACTCTACTCTCTCTACGCTTCTTTTCACTCACACTTGACTCTACGCCCTTTTCGTTAGGCTCTACCGTACGATCTTATAGTACTATTCTAAATACTGTCATATAAAGCCTGATCTACAATTTTCTCTACGAATCCCTCATAAACAACTCCCACCCAACCCCACTCAATATATTCTGCACTAGACACTTTATATTCAACGCTCTCCATTTTACTTTTTATACTCTACTATCCACTCTTTATTCCATTCATTTCTAGGTCTATACTCTCCAATCTACTCTCGTATTCTGCTCTCTACCATTCATTAGATAACCTCTTCCCCTGTTTCCTTATGCTATTCAGGTACAAATAAATTTACGAAGATAAATGGCAAACTAATCATAAAGTTGACAAAGGACCAGATTAATGTTAATATAATATAGTTAACAAATCAAAAATACTGCATTTAAGTTATTAAAGTGAAAAAAGATATTTTTCTGGACTCGTTGTATGATAAACTGACATAGAGCTTTCTAAAGTTCGATTCTGTTTATTTCTGCAGCATATCATGCAATGCCTTATACAGCGGCTACGTGTGACCTTTCGGTTTTGCATAACAGCCCTCTTATCGCAGCAACTGAGTCACATGCTCGACCCAGTAGCAGTTCTGAGAGTAGGGGCTTCTGCTATCGCTTTTGCTGGCTGTGAGTCACTTAAAGAGCTGCAGCGGAGGTCACTGGGGCGCAGGGTGCAACGCGTAGCCAAGCGAAAGGCATTTAGATAAATGCAGACGGTTGGGTGTAATTTTTGGCAAAAATAAAGAGAAAAAGATGCTGATAACGAGGCAAGGCCAAAATAGAGGGTCAAATGGAGCCAATCGCGCGTCCTTGAGCGAAAGACATTTTCAGCTGATTTTGACAGAATTTACGCTTGAAATTGAAAAATGTGTGGGCAGGACCAGCCCTTCTCACCACCCCCTTTATTTATGTAGAACATGTTCCAGTTAAGGCGTGACATTGTATTTCTCTTAACCTTTTTCTTTTATGACTGGCGAAAAGTTTCACATAGTTTTCAGAAAGTGTTGCCACTAGCCTGGTGCATGGGGGCGTATGATTTATGCGCATTTCACATACGCACTGTCTGCCGCGTGCAGCCATAAAAGATACACGAAGCACAGCAGCAGCAGCAGTAGCAGCAGTAGCAGCAGCAACAGCTGCCTTGAGATGGCTCAGCATTTTGTCCGCTGGGACAAGAAATTGATTTGCCGCTCACGTCTGGAAATCACATGTAGCTCTGGTGTCCTAGACGACACTTTTAATTATGCTTGTCATTCAGAGCGTTTGCCATCATGGCATATCAAATGACTTCAAACAAATCAAAGCTAGGTACTGAAAACTCTTTGAAATGGCTCGCACGCAATGTATTAAAGCTCAAGTAAGTAAAGCCGCGAGGCGCTAATTGTATTAGCCAAATTATAATTAAATCAATACCAGACGGCCAAAGGCTAAGAGTCGTCCATTTGCTGATTGTTCGTAAAATGGGAATTACGAGTGCGAATACTCGAAATGTCATTTTACAATCGACTTGCTATACCCTATTCCCGCGTGGGCCCAACGCCCACCATTCGAAGTGAATTAATTAGCCGAAAGCCAATTACGCAAAACGACGACTTACGCAAAATGTTGGCCAACGGCACGCAACCAAACGCCCCGCTGGGAGCTGTCGTGCAGGACGAGGCACGATCTGGCCAGGAACCCAAAAATAAATACATACCTATCCAAATATGTATATATATATATAATATATGTAACTGAACATTTATGACAGACAACACGTCCGTTGCCCCTAAGAGTCGCGTTAATTTGACAAGCCCTTCGCTTAACACTAGAGGCGTCCACTTAAAGTGTCGCCCCGTTCTTTGATGAAGTGCGTCGGCTGAGCTGCGAGTCAGTTACCACAATTTGCACTTAGCTGCAACTGCCACACGTGTGTGCGGCGTGGCAGGGCGACAATTAAATGGAAAACGTTCTCTTTCCGCGCGCAAATTGTTGTCATAGCTTGATTGATGCCACAGCAGTCGGGTGCTACCAGCTGCTAAATGGCAAGCTGCAAGTGGCAAGTGGCAAGTGGCAAAAGGCAAGCGTGCAAGCTACAGGCTGTGCTTTGCTTAAGCTTTAAATGGCCTGACTGGCCGCTTGCCACATGCTTGTCCATTTGTTTGGGGCACCTTGCGTAAACAAGCCATATCCTGTGGGGCTGGGGCAGCAGACGCTGCACGCGAAATAGATACAAAAACGAGATACTAAACGCTAAACAACAATAACGGTAAAGATAGTGCCAACAGCTTAATTGTTGTACTATATTCAGATACCGTGTACCCAGTGCAAATTAGGGTATATTGAAGCTGTTATAGTATATATAACTAGTAGCAGGCTGCTGCTAGAGCTTTGAAGGTAAATATTATATATATTCTTGAAGACGATGATAATCAGAGCAGGATGCTAAAAGAATATTTCACATTTGAAACGCCGCTCTTTCAGGGGCAAGCACTTGATTTTGTACATATATTAATAGTGTCTTATAAGCAATATATAGAGCTCTCTCAAAAGTCTAATCCGTTTTTTATATTGTGGGTCTAGAGGAAAAGTTTAAGTTTAAGTAAGTTTATATATTGAATACTAAGCATTCATGTATGCATGTGTTGTGTACAGGGTAACTGCTAGTCAGGTAATCTCGCTTCTAACATTCCTACTTGTTAGTTGCTGGTGCTGTGGCCTTATCGACTTTGACCCAAACATCGAACGTATTTTTGGCAAATATTTATCAATTTATTGCACTAAAAAATTGCTACAATTACTCACGAATATATGTGCATAAACTAATGTGTGTGAGTGTGCGTGTGTGTGTGCGTGTGAGTCAGTGTGAGTGTAAACGTGCCAAACGATGATTAATTTATCTTTCTTGTTGTTTTCGCTCTTGTTTTTCACAGCTACATGAAATGGCGCGTGTGTGAGCGCTCGCAGAGGCAGCAACAGCAGCAGACGAAGCAAGGACACAGCGTCCCATACATACGTATACGCGGACACGGATACTCGCACTCACACACAGACAGAGCGAACATGGCGTATGCGCAACGTGCAACTGCAACATGCGCTATTGCAGTTTATTTACTGAACAATTCACGTCAATTAGGCAATTCGCGCTTGTATAAGCAGCATAATTAAAGCTGTTTACAATTCCCAATAAATAAATTAATTAAGTTAATTCAACGACTGACGAGTGCGCGTGCACATCCTGTTCGGCCTCTGCAAACATGTCCGAGTTTCGGTTCTTTTCATACTCCGACTTTGCTTTCACCTCGAAGGGCTCGCAGAATTTGATAAATCTGCCAATATCGCCGTATTCTGCAGATGCCAGTACCCAGTTGAAGGAAGAGACAGAGATCGAGCTGAACATTCCATATACCGTGTTCGAGGTGCTGGTGGCCATTGTCAGCATCATTGGCAATCTGATGGTGATCATTGTGTTCCGGCGCGAACGGAAGCTGCGCCGTCGTACCAACTACTACATCGTCTCGCTGGCCATGGCCGATTTTCTGGTTGGCTCCCTGGGCGTACCATTTGCCATACTGGCATCGGTTGGTCTGCCCAAGAACCTGCACGCCTGCCTCTTCACCGTTTCGCTGCTGGTGGTCCTATGCACCATATCCATATTCTGTCTGGTTGCCGTTTCGGTGGATCGCTACTGGGCCATACTCTATCCGATGGCCTATTCCCGCAATGTGCGCACCCGCACTGCAATCGGTAAGTCTGGATGAGGACGGGGCGACGTGGGGATGCGTTCATATTTACTAGCTTTCTCGTTGCATTGTACTGTGCTTTGTGGCAACAAAGCCCGCAATAATGGTCAACAATTCAGAATAGTCCATATTGTTCCGGCTGTCAGTTGGCCAAGTTTGCGTTGCAGCTTTGTGGCAAGGCAGGAATTTCATAGAACAAAAGCAACGAAATGAGAGCAAAAAAGCCCTGCGATAAACTTATCTCTTTACAAAAAAAGTATTGGGACATGAGCTAGCTTCACAGCGTCTTAAGTTAACGTGGAGAAGCAAAAAGCTAGAGACTTTTATGTTATGTAACAATAACATTAGAAATTTTCAACCATATTGCGAAAGCAATTAATGCTGTTATTAATGTAATACGCACAGAATAAATAGCGAGCAAACCATGCAGAGTTAAAGTGAACATGGAGGAGCACTTATCATCAAGAGACATTAAAGTGACCATGCTTAGCTCATTTTAATAAACCTATGTTCTTCTTTGTGATAGAGTAAAGTCGAAAGAGATCAAGAATAGCTTAGAAAGGGGAAGGGAGCCAAGCTAGTTTAATAGCAATTCAAGTGACAATGGACACTTTTTCGAAATTAAGTGCGCTCAAGAATGAAGAAATAATGAGAAATCAATTTAAATGAATATGAATATAGAGGACAAGTGTAAAGGGTTTAATTAGAAAAAGCAGCAAGCATTTGCTGAAAATAAAGCATTCAGGATTTAAGTTTTCCCTCTTTCATTGACCGATTTTAGAGCCAAGGGTCAGGACTAACAAAACAAAATTAGAAAGGGAAAAACAAAATGTTTTCTATTGACATAATGCCAAGCGAATTAATTGCTTGTAACTACGTATGTGCTAAGCATTGGGTTAGCTATAAAGAGTTTTCTTTTGGGTTACATGGCGTGTGCGTCATTTGGCTAAGTGCATGCGGTTCAATGTACTGTCTGGAGTGAAATGAGTGCATCAAAGCCAAACAATATCCCAGGCAGGAACCAAAAACAGAGGCAGAGATAGAGATAGAGATATAGTTATAGACAGAGCCGGAGCTGGAGTCGGACTGATGTGCAACACATTTCAAAGTCTCATTAGCATTTTGCCAGTGTACAGTTGAGTCATTGTTTTGCGATGACGTCAGACCTTCAAGGACTTGCGTGGGGCTTCAGTTGGTCTTCTGCTGTTTGTTAATCCAGTGCATCCTTTTGCAGTCATCATATCCGTGTGTTGGGTGGCCGGCGCCATTGTGGGCTTTCTGCCGCTCTTTGGCTGGCATGCGAACGTGCCACACGATCAGGAGTGCCTGTTCGTAGAGGTAATGGACTATAACTATCTGGTGTTTCTCTACTTTGCCACCATCATCACGCCGGCGCTGCTCATGCTGGCCTTCTACACGCACATCTATCGGGTAATCATCAAGCAGGTGGGTCCAGTTGCTAAGGCCAGTTGCGTTAGTTTCTCAAAGCCTTTGCGTATGCATTGCAGGTGCGCCAGATCGTAACAATGAATCCTGCCTCGGACCTGAGCCGACGTTCCTCCACCGCCCAGATGCAGGTGACAACGCCCGGCGCCCAGCGTGGCGGCCACACGGGGACCATGCTGCGCGTACTGGGCGCTGCGCGTAAGCGGGATGTAAAGGCCACACAGAATCTGTCCATCATTGTGCTGTTTTTTATGATTTGCTGGATACCGCTGTACACGATCAATTGCATCAAGGCCTTCTGCCCGGACTGCTATGTGCATCCCAAATTGACGCTCTTCTGCATCATACTCTCCCACCTGAACTCGGCTGTTAATCCTTTGCTGTATGCCTATCATCTGAAAGACTTTCGGCTGGCGCTAAAGAACCTAATGCTGAAACTGATGGGCGTTGATATCGACCAGCAGGCGGAGGCTATACATCGCTTCTCGCTGGCCAGCCAGCATCGTCTGCAGTCCATGGACTCCACCATGCGCACCACGCAGCCGCGCATGTATGTGGGTGAGTGTGAGTGCGCGTCGTCTACTTTAATACGCACCGAGTGGCGGCTAATGATCCTCCTCTGCTTCCCCACAGACTCGCCCATTTGGCTGCGGCAGCAGCAGGAGGCGCTCAAGAACTCACAGCTGCTGCCCAAATGCGGCGTGCTCAGTCCCTGTGTAAACAACATCAACCAAACGGTGGCCGCCGCCGTCGCCGTCTCCACGGACATTGAGCGCGACATGTGGAACATTGTGGAGGCCTCCAGCGGTGCGGAGCTGGGCGAGACCAGCTATGAGTTTCCCAGTGTCAAGCAGGAGAGCGATCATGATAGCAGCCTCTCTGTATCGGCGCCGGCAACGGCACAGTCAGCAGCGCAGCAAGCAGCGCAGCAGCAGCGCTGCGATAGCGCCTACTCGTATGAAAACCAAAACTATTCGACCGGGCCCGAGGATGGCATCAGCCTGCCCTACGATCTAGACGAGTACGAGGATGTGTTTGTGCCGCCAAGCGGAAATAGCAACTACCAGGGCGTAGATCCAGTGGAGCTGCGCCGCAGCCTGGCCTGTGTCATGCGCGAGAAGCTGCGCTCCGATGACACCGACTACTACAGCCAGCAGCACGCGCTGCAGGATCCCACCAGCGTTGACTACGGACTGCCGTCAAAGCTGGAGCACAGTAGACCCTGCTCCACGCGCACCTCTCCCAGCAATGGCGCACTGCCGCAGCAGCTGCGCGCCAAGCTGCTCGCCGGCAACTCTAGTAGCGATCACTGCCTGCCCCTGCCCAGTACTGGTGCCGCCACCGGCACCGTCTATGTTATCGATGGCGCCACGAATCCGCTATCGCCGGGTCACAAGCCCAAATACCGTAAGTCGACGGCGCTTACGAGGAACTCACGCAAGAAGAGTCGATCTTGCACTTGCACCAACGAACAAAAACTGGCGAGTCCTGGCGAGACAACCGCCTCAACCACCGCCCATCACAATAATCTCAGCAATAGGCACTCGGAGCAGCTGCAGCAGCAGAACCACGACCACTTCTTCAGTCCTCTGAAGACGGTGGGTAGCTTCATGCAGCATTCCAATCTCTTTAATCTCTTCCAACCACACACAACGACGGCCCCAGCGGCGACGGCGTTGAGCATTGGCCCTGGGCCTGGACCAGGACCTGGACCTGGTGTTGGGCCTGCACCTGCTCCCGTTTCACGACTAACCGCCGGGGCCTTGACCTCAACATCGGCCTCGTCGTCTTCGTCCCTAGTCGCTGCCAGCGTGGAGAGTTGACCAACGGTCAAAGCTCCTCAGGAGGCAGGCAATCTCTAGGCAAATACTCGCAAGTCAAAGCTTTTAGTATTAATCTTTAGCTCTCGCGTTCAAAACGAGTCATAGATTAAAGCTTGGAACAGCTGGAAACTGAACGATTCAGTTCCAGTTGGGATCCAACAGTTCCAGTTCGATTTAGTAAATTATGCGCATTTATTTTTTGATATAATTATCTTGTATTAGTTAGTTAATTGTTTGCAAGTAAACTTAAAGTCAATTTAAGTAAATTACCGTATTGTGCATACTCGTATTTTTTCTACATATGTATGTATGTATTTAAGTATTACATTGCTTAGATATCTTTTGATGTGACATATATATATAGGCCTTCCTAAATATGCATGTGTGTTTAACTAAGTATACTTGGACCGTCTGTGAAAATCAAAATTTATGTGTTTATTAAATGTATAGTTGAAGATCAAATAAAATATGAAATACCAAAATACCTAAATGAAAGCACGTAATGGTCTTTTTCATTTTTGACATTTTTTAGGACATTGCGGCTGGAAAGCTTGGCAATGTACCTGGCACAGCTGTGGCATTCCAAAAGCAATGCTGTTTGACTTTAATGCAACACTCTGAAAATTAAAATTCTTATTAAAAAGTATCGTAAAATATTAAACAATATATTCAAATAAAATATTATTTTTGCGTTTTTTAAGACATTTCAAGAAGCTTTAAAAGCTCGCATATATCACCTGTAACAGCTGATGCATTCTGATAAGTAAATTCCGGCAAAAAGCTTTGCGTCGGTGTGTGTCTCAGCTAGGTAGTCTTCTACTTATATAAGAGGTGCCCAGAGCAAGCGTAGCACAAAACGTTCTCCAAATGTTAACATGACAACAAAAACTAGCATTAGATACTTAAATTTACTTTATACACTATGATATTAATAAATCAAAAAGTTGTTAACAGATTATGCAAACAGCATCGCAGCCAGCGAATCTATAACAAGAAAATATACGGCTCGGGAAGCGGTACATTAGCTGAGAAACAAACCATCATGGACATGAACCAGAGCGCAACAGACCTAACGCTTGACGCACTAAAGAGCGTTGTCTCGCAAGCTCTTTTGGGCAAATTCACAGCTGTTTTTCCTAAGCTTTTCAAGTGCCAATGGAAGACATATGAAGGTCAGAAGAAGGTTAGTACATCGTTTCATTACGTCCGAGGTGGGTGTGTTTAGGCCAAGTAAAAGCAAAATTGAAGCACATAAATCATTTTTTACGGCGATTTATTAATCAAAATTTTGCATTTAGTTAACAAAATTATCAATTTACAGCAGCTAAATTAATGTTTGGTTTTTTCCATTCTCCGGCGTGCAGCTTTACGCGAATTTCAGTGCAGACTCCGCTAAGAACATGGCAAACCGTAGATTTTGTGTGGGTGGCAACTGGAAGATGAACGGCGACCAGAAGTCCATTGCCGAGATCTGTAAGGTTCTCAGCGATGCTGCCCTGGATGCCAATACGGAGGTGGTAATCGGCTGCCCGGCCATTTATCTGATGTACGCTCGCAATCTGCTGCCCTGCAACATTGGCGTCGCCGGCCAGAATGCCTACAAGGTCGCCAAGGGCGCCTTCACCGGTGAGATTTCACCAGCCATGTTGAAGGACATTGGCGCCGAATGGGTTATCTTGGGCCACTCAGAGCGTCGTGCCATCTTCAAGGAGACGGACGAGCTGATTGCCGAGAAGGCGGAGCACGCCCTGGCCGAGGGCCTTAAGATAATTGCTTGCATTGGCGAGACACTGGAGGAGCGCGAGGCGGGCAAAACCAACGATGTGGTTGCACGCCAGATGTGCGCCTATGCCAAAAAGATCAGAGACTGGACCAACGTGGTGGTGGCCTACGAGCCTGTCTGGGCCATTGGCACCGGAAAGACAGCCACGCCCGAACAGGTGAGTACCAAATGCTACACACATCCCGACAAGAATTTGGAGCTTATTTCATCTTTCATTCAACAGGCCCAAGAGGTGCACGCCTATCTCAGGAAGTGGCTGGAGGAAAACGTCTCCAAGGCGGTGTCCGCCAGTCTGCGCATACAGTACGGCGGCTCTGTGACGGGTGCCAATGCCAAGGAGCTGGCCAAGAAGCCCGACATTGATGGTTTCCTCGTGGGCGGCGCCTCGCTGAAACCAGAGTTTGTGGACATCATCAATGCCCGCAAGTAAATGCGGCCTGGATCGCACTTGCAGCAGCTCGCAAACTGCCCCCACAAAAACAAAAGCCGTAAAAAATACAACAAAAAAAACCAAACTTAATCGATTAAGAGATCTATGGCATTACGCATAACTTCAAAGAACTGTTGTCGATCGCTTCGAGAAACCTGATGGCGCTGGATGATTGTAATCGAATGTAATTCAAAATTCCTTGTTCTCAAAAGTCGCTGTATCCTTTTTAACGCTAACGATTCATAATTTATTCACACCTTGGCATAGATCACACACATTTCGAGTATCTATCTTAGGATTATTTGAATTACACTCATATTTTTAAATTTGGACGCTAAGACCTCAAAATAAATGTTAAAAAATAATACGATTACTTATCACGCTGCATACATATATGTATGTATGAGCTACCAAATTTAGATTAGTTTTAGACTTTGTTTGCTTTCCCTTGAACTTTGATAGAGACATTCGGTTTGTTCATACTCTTGCGGAGAGGGTATGATTATTTTGTTACTAAATGTTTTAAGTGATCATACGTATATTTTATACCGAAATATTAAAAAACGTTTTATTGGTCTTGCGCAGATATATGTTACTGGCAAAAGGAAGTGAGTCAGACTTCAAAAAGTATATATAGTGAATAATCTTAACGGACGCTTCCATTAGACGGACTCCCCTGAATCAGGCCACATCCATTTTTCCATAAACTATATATGTATATTCAAAATTAGCGTCAATCAACCAGAAGACCTTGAAATTTTAAACGTAGGCTCTCTCGGGCGCAGGAGTTCGTTCAACAACCCATTGTCAGGCATTCGATAGAAATCGGGTTAAAAATTCTGCTTTTTTGGTATATCTCTCAGGTCTTTTCAGAGCTACATATATTGCCCAACTTTTCCATCTAATTAGAATTGAGTGAAACTATTTTTTATATATATACTTTTATAAAATTTATAATTTACCTTTGCCTATTAAATAGGTATATGTTGGCTGTTGAAGGTGCTGGGTATCCCCTAGTCGTGTGTACCCTTAAATGTGTTTTATTAAACTTAGTAAGCTCTCCAGAACAGAGACAGTTGTTTAGTATCCAGTTATTGTTATCATTCAGTTCGTTTAATTTCTATTTAGCAACAGATCAGATACAAATTTAACATGAATGAAAGTGTTCTAAATATTTTACCAAATTATAAACAAACATTGCCAAATTGATAACATATTACCAATTAGCCGAAAACCTGATCAAAAAACAAAACCAATTGACGAAACTTATATAAAGGCATATATATTTGATAATAATGGTACCACTTAAGCTATCCTACTCGTTCGATGTTATTCTGCTGAAATCTAGTCGATGCCCACTCGATGGGGAGGAGAACCCATTCACCTACAGCGTCCGCCTATTAGCTGAATTTGTCGAACTGCCAGAGAATCGTCTGTTTGCCCAATGCTTTCCTTCCAAGGCGCTGGGCAAGTTCGTCGCTAGTCCCTGCGAACTAATTGGTGCACTGACCACCGAGGGCATCCGGGTGAACGTGTACGAGCATGGCCAGATATTCGGCTGTGGCAACTGCAAGCCATCGACGCAAATGCTGCGCCAGCTAGCGCGTTCCACATTCCCGGTGAATGAGGTTCTGAGTGTCGACTTGCAGAAGGACAAAACGCACGTAGCTCAATTAGACCTTAACATTAAGTTCAGCTCTGCCGATCCGGATCTAGAGTAAGTCGCTGCTGCTAAAAAGGGTATAATGTTGTTCTGCTAAATAGAAGGAGCCATCTCCGACCCCATAAAAATATATATTTCAGAACTCAAAAATACCGCATGCAAAAGGAATTAATCATATCGATAAGAACCGGTTTTGAGATTTGGTTTAATAATCTTAATTTCAGAACTATAAGACCTCATAGGCAAAATTTGGTATTTAGGCTCTCTTATAATATAAATAGATATATTTTTTTGTTTGGATATCTTCCTTAATTTCTCCATTTTTAAAACTAAGTTCTTCTTGCGCTTTAATATTAACACGCATTAGGGTACCATATTTGTAAGCTTCAAATAACATAAAGAAAGTACTAAAAACACAATCGCCATTAAAGAATACTAGAACATTAAAAAATAGGTTGACGCGGGGTTCAGGGTATCTCCTAGATGGGTTCTCCCGACTAAAACACTCCTATTCGTTAAAATGGGACTCTCTTTTAGCAGCCAAATGTTGCCAAATGGGTGTTACGATTTCTGCCGTCCGTTGGACAAGTCCATCAATCCACGTGACTTCATCTTCACACTGGGTCGCTCAGAAAAATGCCCGGCGACCTCCTGCATCATCGACGAGCGTTTTATGACGCATGTCGGTGCACCCTTTAGCTGCGAGCATAAGAAGAGCCAGCCGACTGGCAGGGAATGTGGTTGTGCCAGAGGTCGATCCGACCAAAGGACGCGATCGTAGGCTGCTAGAAAAGCTGCTGATCCATCTGTGTGTACCCAGGACGTGTGACCACAAGCCTTCCAGACGTTGCAAGTGTCTGAAATATCAATCAATCAATGACAGCAACACATTAAAGCGATGCCAGCTCCATTCGGAAGGGGATGAGGAACAGAAATAGCATCCATTGAAATTTATGTCGGTGACAACTGGAATTTGAACGGCGGCAAGAAGTATAGAGATAGTCATCGACTAATTGCTGAGAAGGGGGACGCCTCAAGCCAGAGTTTGCGGACATAATCAATGCCTGACCGCATTTGCAGCAGTTTGCAAGTAACCCCTCAAAAACAAAAGCCGTAAAAATAATCAAGAAACAAAAACAACTAGATCGATTAAGAGATCAATGGCATTACGAATAACTTTTAAAGAACTAGTGTCGATGGCTTCGAGAAACGCAAGAGAAACCTGATGGCCCTGGATGATTGTAATCGAATGTAATTCAAAATTTCTTGTTCTCCAAAATCGCTGTTTCGGTTTAGACGCTAACAAGTTATTATTTACTCACACTTTGGCATTGCTCATTGATCGAGTATCTATCATAGGATTTTTGGAATTACATTCATTATATTTTTAATTTTGGACGCTAAAATTTTTTAGATATTACCTTTCCACTAAGAACACGTTCGTGAAAAATTGAAAAATACCCATCTTAATATCCACTTCTATTTAAAAATGTGTTGAATATGCATCGAATAAAGAAGCAAATGTTGGAATCAGAAGTTTCCGCCCTTGTTAGCCTTGTGGTAAGATAATCGAAAATTTACTTTTACAGAACCGCATTTTCGACTCAATAGCGGCGAACTTTGCGAAGGCGTGTCAAATAAGTTCTGATAAAGAATTTTAAAAATGTTTAAGCGTTTTTGTTTTTCTTAAACTTAGCAAGCTCTCTAAAACACAGACAGTTGTATCATATCAAGTTAATTTTATTATTCATTTCATTTTATTTATTTAACAACATCGGTTTTTCTAAACAAAAATTTTACATGAATGAAAATTTTCTAAATATTTTACCAAATTGTAAACACAAATTGCGAGATTGCCAAATTGCGGACAAATTGTCAATTAGCCGAACACCAATAAAAAACCAAAACCAATTGAAGCATTAATTTGAATGCATATCCATATATAGTTGATACTTATGGAACCACTTAAGCAATCCTATTCGTTCGATATTATTTTGCTAAATTCTAGTCGACGCCCACGCGAAGGGGAGGAGAACCCATTCACCTACAGCATTCGACTGTTTAACGAATTTGTTGAGCTGCCACAGAATCGACTGTTTACCCAATGCTTTCCTTCCAAGGCGCTGGGCAAGTTCGTGGCCAGTCCCTGCGAGCTAGTTGGTTCACTGACCACCAAGGGCATCTGCGTGACCATGTACGAGGGTGAGCAGATGTACGGCTGTGGCAACTGCAGGCTTTCGCCTCCAGTGCTGCGCCAGCTGGCGGATCCCACATTCTCGGTGAATGAGGTTCTCAGCGTCGAGTTGCAGAAGAACAAGAAGCGCATGGCTACCGTAGACATTAACATCAAGTTCAGCTCTACCGATCCGGATCTGGAGTAAGTTGTAACAGAAAATAAATGTGCATGAATTGCACTGAGGTTTAGGCTGAATCCGTCTGTTTATTTGTATGGCATGACAGAACATGTTTTTCATGTTCTGTTGTTATATTCCCCATTTCGATAGTATCTATCAAATCTGTTTCTAGAATTGGTCTTCTAAACATAAAACGGAAGCTATAGCAGCTAAATACACCAAATTTGGTATGTTGTATGGTATATGCAAATTAAAAATGTTGTACTTTAATGATATTTTCCCCAATTTTTCTACTTTTAAAGACAGTCTGCGCTTTAGCATTAAGACACGTTTGGATGTCTTATTGTTACTAAATATAGCTAGAATGTTTGTAAAGGTATCTCGATGCGATACGGCGTCTCCTAGACGGACACATCCGACTAGAGCTCTTACAGTTTTAAATGATGTTGTCTTTTAGCACCAGATTGCTCCCCTTTGGTTGTTACGATGTCTGCCGGCCGCTGGATAAGTCTGTCAATCCGCGGGACGTCATCTTCACGCTGGGTCGCTCCGGCAGATGCGCGGCGACTTCCTGCATCACCGACGAGCGTCTTATGACGCATGCCGGCGCACCCTTTAGCTGCATGCACAAGAAGAGCCAGCCAACTGGCGAGGAATGTGGTTGTATTCTGCGTGGCGTAAAGCCACCGCCCGAGCTCGATCCAACCAAGGACCGCGAGCGTACGCTACTGAAGAAGCTGCTGATCGATCTCGATATTGATAAGGTGCATGTGCCCACGCCGCCGTCTGGTCACGAGCGTTCCAGGCGCTGCAAATGTCCGAAATATCCCTCTAGCAGCGACAGCGGAACATTTAACTCCAGTGATGGCTGGCTCTCGGAATGGGATGACCAACAGAAGCAGCCGCCGTCCATATTTGAATCGGCTTTCACACCAGAGCAGCTGGAAGCGCTGGACGTAGCACGGAAACACACGCTGGGGGTGTGTCCAGTTATCAAGCAACCGGAATTGATGACCACCAAGTATACGCCCCCGCTGCTCTGCCCCGTGTGCCATGCAAACATCACCTGGTTGCCTAAGGTGGCCGCCTGCCCGTATTGTGGCTACAAACGCTTCGAGATGGACAAGCCCAGCGAGGAGCCGTTCGATGAGTCGGCCACCGCGGCGGAGGTCCTGCGCAATCATATGCTCAGAACTCGGCTGAGCAGCGAGGAAAACAGTCAGCGGAAGCATAACAGCTACGCCAGTATTCCAAAGAACTCCAAGGACTGCACCTGCAGGACAAGCCGCGTCTGCACGCGCTGCCGCATCCAGGAGTTGTGCGATCAGATGCTCAGCAAAAGCAGCACCACAAAGATCAAATCGCAGCCGCAGTCCCAATCGCAGGAGCAGATCCGGACGCCAAGGAAGACGGCTTCAACGCCGTCGCAGCGGCGCAATCAGCTGTTAAAAATCTTTACAGACATGCATGATGTTTACAGCGACAAAAGGACCCCCAAGCAGTTGACTGAGAAGCTGTTAAAGGATTGCGAGGCAATCGCATGCAAAGCCAAAAAAAAGGGTCGTCGCCGCCAATCAACTGCTATAAAGTGTGCACTCAAGGATCTCAAGACAACATATCCGCTCAAGAAAAGGAAACCGAAATGTGTTAAGAAAGCCAAGCGTCGCATCAAATCCAAGCGGTGAGTCAGTTGAACCATTCAATCTATATCCGTCCGACCTCATCAATCCTCGCCCACTAGCTATACGTTCCTAGTACGTAAGGACAACTCGCGGCAGCCCTCCACGCACCATACCTGCTCACGCGGCAGTGGCCGGGTGCCCTGCCATATGGGGTGGATGTGGACCGAGAGCGAGCTGGCACGTCACAGATGCTGGAAACCTGGCGCCATCAAAAAATCCATACGCCAGCTAATGGCCTATTTTCTGCGAGACTATCCCGCTGACAAGATTGGCAATTCACGGTTTCATTATCGCCGCCGCCGCCAGAGCTCCAACCAGCCCGTGGAAGAGGAGCCCCTGATACAGCATCCGACACTGCACATAACCAAGAAATACGACGAATACACCATCACACTGCGTCCGCTTAAGGATGCCAAGAGTCTGGCCGTGGACGCCAATCCGTATGCGAACATGAAGCCGGTTGTCTTTCGCATCATCAAGGATCCGATTACCACGGGCATGCGCAATATAAAGATCAGTCTCAAAGACAAGGGTTATCCCGTGTGCAGCTGCCATCAGCCGGTAGCCAGTTGTTTTTGTCGCAGTCACGTTGACCAAAAGATCGTCGCTCAGGAAGTTAAGCTGCTGAGTGAGGAGCGCGGTTGGCGTGACGTTAGCGACATCTTCGTCTACTCGGATCTAAGCGAGAGCGACAGTGACAATGAGTTAGAGTTTGGAGTAACACCCCCGGCGGGTGTCGTTAAGCCGGAACGCCGCCGAAAGCCCGATCGGGTTAACTGCGAGACCCAGTACAATGAAAATGACTGGGCTATGCCCACCCAGTATCCACATCCGGCCAGCGCCCTAGTGCAGTACGGCGGTTGTGTGCTCGGTGAACGGAAAGCCAGATTCCCCTGGATTATGGGAAAGGGCTTTGTCCATCGGGAGCCAAAGCCACCGAAGATGATAAACAAACCCAAAACGGAAAAGAAGACCAAGGGCAGACTGAAAGGTGGCTACGATGGCGGCACATTCGAGGGTGGGTACAATCCACTTCAAGGCAAACGAGTCTGGCACAAATCGAACAAATTGGAATCTGGTACATTCTATAATTATAACCCTGGATCAACGCAAACGCGTTGAGCAACTGAACCTAATTGAAATTTTAAGTAATGCTCGAAAAATTTTTAAAATCCGACTCGTATAATGCTTGACCTTAGATGACAGAAGTAATGTAAATAAATGGTTAGTGGTTCCGCACGAAATGTGTGCAGCTCATGTAAATAAGTTAATGGAGCCTTTTATATATATATACCCACTGGCATATACCTTATCTAAAATGTAGTAAGGAATACAAAAAAACAGGAGATCGAACAATTTAGAAATAATTTTTTCTAAATTTTTATTTCAGCGGGATGTTTTTTTAGTCTGCATTTTACATACAATAACACTCATGCACATACATATATACACGCGTACATAAATACATTCATACATACATACATACATACATACATACATACATACATACATACATACATACATACATACATACATACATTCATACATACATACATACATACATACATACATACATACATACATACATACATACATACATACATACATACATATATACATATATACATATATACATATATACATATATACATATATACATATATACATATATACATATATACATATATACATATATACATATATACATATATACATATATACATATATACATATATACATATATACATATATACATATATACATATATACATATATACATATATACATATATACATATATACATATATACATATATACATATATACATATATACATATATACATATATACATATATACATATATACATATATACATATATACATATATACATATATACATATATACATATATACATATATACATATATACATACATACATACATACATACATACATACATACATACATACATACATACATACATACATACATACATACATACATCATACATACATACATACATACATACATACATACATACATACATACATACATACATACATACATACATATATACATATATACATATATACATATATACATATATACATACATATATACATACATATATACATACATACATACATAGATACATACATAGATACATACATACATACATACATACATACATACATACATACATACATACATACATACATACATACATACATATATATACATACATACATACATACATACATACATACATACATACATACATACATACATACATACATACATACATACATACATACATACATACATACATACATACATATATGCATACCTGCATACCTACATACCTACATAGCTACACAGCTACACAGCTACATACCTACATACCTACATACCTACATAGCTATATATGTATGTACATAACTTCATAGCCACATACCTTCAAACTTACGTCTCCAGCTTCGCCTCCTTGGTGCTCCTCCTCCTGGTCCTCAGCTTCCAGCGTTGAAGCCTGCGCCTAAAACATAGGTGAAGCCGGCAGGCCTTACTTACATTTTTGAGAATCGAGGAGGAGGGCAGCTTTAATAAATACGTTTTCTTACTCAAACTTGCCGCGCAACAAGACAAATTGGTCTGCTATACAAGACAAATTACATGCATGCATACATACATATATACGAACATACATACATACATACATACATACATACATATGTACATACATACATCCATATATATCACTGAGTAATAAACAGTTTATTAGCTTTATTGCGTAATGGGCGCAATTCTAGCTAGTTTAAAGACCCGTTCACTATTAGATTCAATATTCTTATAAAAAAAAGGATTGAATGGCTGCAAAAACAGTTTTTAAAATGTAACTCACATTGCCTTAGCTTTGCTAACACCTTACCGCCACATTGATCTAGGTGTCCATTACTACAATTGTCATCTCTGGAAAATAGAAGAATGATACCAGCGTTGTTTCTTCTAAAAAATTTAATTGTATGAATTATTGGCTGCGCTTCCCTTCTAGTACGCGTTAGCTGTAATGTTACGAGCAGATTATTGCGATACCATTTGCCGCTCTCTGCGGGCACCTATAGAACTGGTTATGTAAGTAACGAGCCCATGAACAGATCAATAAAGCTTTATAACAGCCTTCGAACTGAAATGCATTTCGATTTTTTACCCATAGTGTAAATATTAAACATAAGCTTAAAGAATTCTTTAAGTTTCATATTTTCTGTTTAGTTAGTTATTTAAGATAATATTTTTGGCATTAAAAAAATTAATTTTAATTTAATTTATTTAATCAATAAAGAAATTAGTATCAAAGTGTGCGTTGATATTTATCAATTGCCTTGTTAAAGCATTTTGTTTGGCAGTGTTGCTTATACTCTATTGAAATTTCAACGCGTAGGCTTCCAGGCTCGAGCGAATAAAAATTTATAGCATTGAAATTATTTTTGTGATTTTACCTTGAAATTAACCGTGCAGATATCTAAATTATAAATTCAATAATTATTGTAGCTGAAGTTCAATTTCGATATGGCAAAGGCTCCGTGCTGTTGGGCATCCAATGAGATGGACAGGGACAAGGAGAACTATATTCGCTGTTCGACTAGACAGAAGCCTAACGATAAGGATACCGACAACAATAAAAAGGGTAAAAAGGACAAAGGTATGTGCTGCGGCCCAGCATTTCGATTGCAAATGGCCAAGGACGCTGAAAGAGATCTAAGCCAGGAAATCGACGAACAGTGTGGCCCTTCCAAGGCCAAGGGCAAGAAAAAGCCCAAGCCCAAGAAAGAGTTATTCCGCTGCTTCACAGCGAACATGATCTGCATGAAGCTGAACATGCCCGGACGGGACTTTGAGTGCCCCAGTCTCCTGAAGATAACTGCCAGCATTTGCAAGGGTTGCAAGCCGGTCATGTGTGCCGATCGCATTAATGTTAACTGCATGCCCTGCGAGCCCAGCGCTCGATTCTCAATGCTGTCCGAGTGTCTGGACAAGGAGCTATCGGAGGGCATCACTCTGGTCGTCTCCTACATGAAGAAAGAGATCGGTGAGCTGAAAATCTAAGCGCATTTTTGCCATACACATTACCCATCCAAAATTGTCCGTATAAACATGTCGATATTGGATACTTAAAGAGCTAGGAATAGGTTATCGATAAGAAATTAGTATATAATCGATCAAAATCGATTTCCAGCATATCATTGAACGATTTTGACTAGAGCACTTTGTGTGATCCCCCAGGTCGTGGTTGCTATGTCATGCCGGACTCGGTCATACGCCGAATAACTGACACATTCCAGGAGGTCGTCCATACCGCCGAAGTGGAACTGACCTGCAAAGGCTGTACTGTGGGCATGTGCACGGTACGCCTTTCGATGACCATGCGTTGTCAGAACATCGATGAGTAAGTAAGCTCCACGGCTGGAGCCTGGGGGCCGATAGCGCCTGAAATTCAATAGAGTAATGGTCACGGACATGGACCTTTGCAGCGACAACGACGACGACGGCGGAGACGACTGTTGTGGCGATATGTTTGGGGACACCTCTCAAAGCTTTCCCACCTCCTCTGATCCGTGCCAGGGATTCTATAGCATTGACGAACAATCCGGTGATGCGTCTCCCTTTTGTCGAACGTCCAGCAACAACAGGTTGAGATGTGAGGCCGGTGGCGAGGTGAGTAGCTGCATTCGCTCCTGGTCATAAGTTGACAATTTCGAGCGGTTCCAGTTGAAGCCTCGACTGATCGATGTGGCTGGACCCTATAACATCTACTCCTGCGCTAAATCCGACGACGGCTGCTTGAAAATAGATGCATCACCTGGACCTGGCGGCCAATTCTCGTTTAGTGCGCGATCCCATTTGGGCGAGGGCAACACGAACCGAATGTGCCCGCCGACATCGGCACCGGAATTGAAACAGATGGGCATGAAGAGGGGACACGAGTGTCCAATGTGTCACGAGGATGTGTCCTGGCTGCCAAAGATTGCAGCCTGTCCGCATTGCGGCTACAAGCCGCTGCCCCAGTTCGAGGAGAAGGAATACGATGAGAAAGCGACAGCCAATGATATACTCGTTGACTTCTTTCAGCACATTGACAGCGAATCAAAAAGCTTGGATTTGGGCTCTTCCAGCGGCTGCTCCAAGACCTGCAATAATCAAGCCTCGGATATCAAGACCGACGAAGCCTTCGAAACGATTGTCCATGATTATAAATCCCTAAAGCAGAGCATCAAGAAATGCAAAAGTGCACAGCCATGTACCAGCTCATCCAAACGATCGCAGAAAAAACAGCAAACCGATTTAGTCAGTATCTTCACGGAGATGAAGAGGCTGTTCGATGATGGCTGCGATGGAGCGGATAAAAATGCAAAGATTAAGGAAATCTGCGATGACGCCTGCAGACTGGCCAAGGCCTCAAAGAATCGTCGGGTCAGTAAGTCGACCTCGAAAATGTCCGAACCCTGCGGCGCGCCCAAAATGCGCAAGAGGCACAAGATGGCGCACAAGTTGAACGTCAAGTCTAGGGTCTATGCGCCCATGGAGCCCGTCACTCATCCGCGACAAGGCCATGTCCACTGTCACGATGACGAGCGCAAGGTGCCCGCCCACATGGGCTGGTTGTGGACGCACAATCCATTGGCGAAGCGGCCCGGTTGGCGTCCCGGTGCGATACGCCGTTCCATTCGCGAGTTGATGGGCTACTTCCTGAAGGATTTTCCCGTGGATAGCATACCTATCTCAAAGTATATGTCCTATCACAAGCATAAGAAACTGGCACCACATGATAGGGAGGAGAAGCCAGAGGATCTGGTGCAGGTGCCGACGCTACATATTGAGAAGAAGAACGACGAGTATCTTATTACGCTGCGTCCGCTCAAGGATCCGGATACGCTAAAGCGTGCCGCCAATCCTTATGCGAACATGAAGCCCGTGCAATTCCGCATCGTCAAGAATCCGCTGCTGAAGCAGGTGAGGGAAATGAAGCGGTGCCTGAAGAACATGGGCTTCAGCAAGTGCAAGTGCCACAGGCCCGTGATGCAGTGCTTCTGCCGCAGCTTCATCGACAAGAAGCAGTTAGTCGATGAGGTGCAGCGCCAGTGCCACAAGCGCGGCATGCCCCACTGTGAGAACCAGCTGGTCCTCTCAGACACCACCGACAGCGAGGCGGAATTTGATTTTGGTGTAACGCCGCCAGCGGGCCTAATGCATCCAGAACGGCTGAAGACGGTCGATGTGACCAATACGGAGACCCAGTATAATGAAAATGACTGGGCCATGCCCACCATGTATCCACATCCGCCCAATCCCAATGTACAGTACGGTGGCTGCGTTGTTGGCGAGCGTAAGGGTAAGTTCGCTTGGATCTTTGGCAAGGGCTACGTACATCGGACGCCAAAGCCTCCAAAGATGCGCAATCTGCCCAAGAAGAAACCAAAGAAGAAACTTCCCGGTTCGCCCAAGCCCCGCGAGAAAGGCGGTTACAATAGCGACGTACAGACAAAGTATTTCCCAGAAAGTGCGCGGAACGAGAACCAGCTATATGGGGATCGCCTGCAACGCCTGAACCGAGCTGCCCATCCACCGACAGCCATGCAGTTCCAGCAGCTCCAATCGCGAGTTTCTATCGACTCACGAAAGGTGCGATTTGCCAATAGTAAAAGCGAAAGGTTCACTACGTAGTCCATCGAAATTTTTCATTTTTCATCTTTTTACGTTTTAATTCAGAAAATATTCTATTTCGTATTTCACACAATAAATATCGCACTTTTTTACCTAAGTGAAGTGTCATTTTTCTTGAAATTGCAAACTTTTTCCTTTCTTATTAAGTCTGCATAGGCAATAGCTTCGGCTTATGAGGCTGGCTAGAATGATATACTTAGTACAAATGCTTGTCGTACCTTGATGGCGGAAATTTAAGCTTAAGCTTTAAGTTGAGCACAAGTAAACATGTTCAGTTTTCACACATTTTCCGCCTGCCAAAAAAATTTAAAAATGTCCTACATCTTTGGACACTGCAAGGTTAAGATCTATGAAAGTTGACCTTGCCAAAGCCCCCAAAAAACACACGCGAAGTGGCAACCTTATGTTGCTCAACTGTCATCGGTTGCATAAAATGTTGATTTATTGAAAATTACTGTTTACCTAACCTTTGGGTAGCGGTGATATAACAGTAAAATGTGCGGCAACAGCTAAGTGCGTACACTTTGTGGCGCACACAAATTGCAAGCACTTGCCGTGCCACATGCCACATACACACGCACACCCTCACAGCATAACGTTTTTCCAAGTAATAAATTAATAATTTTCGTTTGTCGCTCGTCGCGCTCTGTTGATGCCACCAACTGTTGCCGCTGATCTTGCGGGCTTTGGCATGTTTTCTTAACCTTAAGCCGGCAGCTAAGCAAACGCAATCACTTGCCCTTTTGTAAATTTGCATGTCAAACACCGGCTAAGCTAATATGAGCTAACACTTCCCAAGCCCCCCGCACGCTCATTGAACCCCCTTTAGCAGCCCTGCTGTAGAGCAGCAAAACTCCACTTAATATTTACGCTTTAGTTTTAATGAATTTGTCGCATGGTATCTTGATGGCAGGCGCAAGAGGCATGAAATTCACATGGCACTTACATGACATTACGTACCGCATGACAATGGCACTGCAATTGGTAGTGCTAGGCGGCAGACGCTACAAAGAGCTAACCGGCTGCCAGCGCGTCGCTCAGTGGCTAGCAAAACTTCCAGCGAGCAGCACGTGCCCCAAAGCCTCTCCAGAATGCGCCACAGTGTGGCTCTATGTCTGGTCCTGTTAAGCGTCTATTTGCTGCTGGCCCATGAGCACAGCGTTGCGGGCAGTTCCGCTTCCAACTACAACGACTACTACTACAACAATGCGAGCGTGAGGCAGCTGCGTTTCCACGATTTCGAGCCGCGACTCAAGAAGGACGGCGAGGAGAGGGGCGAACGTGAAGCACGCGGCTTTCATTTCAGCGCCAGCGGCGAGGATGTCAGCGTGGAAATGGAGTTCATAGTGCCCTTTGTCAAAGTGCCCGCCAAGCGCAGCATGCAGCTGGCCCGCGATGCTGTCCAGGGTCTGCTCAATCTGCGCACCGGAGCACTGCTCAACACGGCGGTCATTGTGGCCGCCGGGGCCATTATAGCCGGAATTGTGCGTCTGGTGCTGGCGCCGCTGGTCTTTACATCCATTAACAATGCCCAGGGCTATGGCTACAGTGGCAAGCAGTACGAGGAGCAGCCAACGGGCAGCAATACCATCAGCCGTGGCAGTGAGTAGCCTCCAGCTGATGACCATGTTAATCAGTTCTAATCCCGCTCTTCGATAGTGCGTAGTCTGACCCAGGTGCTGGAATCGCAGCTGGACGAGCACAGCATCGATGTCTCTAGCTGTGCACAGCGCGCCATTTGCCACTACTTGCAACACAATGCGGCACAGTCGCAGCGCCTTAACCTGAGCCCATCAAATGCCGCCAGGCTCATCGATGTACTGGCCAAGTGAGTAGTCTTTAGCTTCATGTCTTCGTTATGTCACCTAATACTTATCTGTACCACAGCTCACGCTGGCTGGACTCCCATCTGAATGGCACCGCCGTCTTTAGCGCCATTGACGTGGCACGCAGCAGCCGCAACTGTGGCCAAATGTATAGCAGCTGCAGGTGGCCGCAGCTTTCGGACAGCGTATTGCAAAAATCTTGGCCAAATATGTTGCACTTTATAAATGGATATCTGTTTGCTTAGTTATCTAGTTATTAATTATTTATTTATTGTCTTACTGAATTAAAAAAAAAAACATTGCATATTCTTTTCGAACATACTTCGATTATTCACAAAACATTCTGATTTTTGATTTTAAAATAAAATCCATATCCAATAAATTAAAGTTAAAGGCACGTAGCTCTTAAATTCATCGAGATATGCTTAAAAAACCTTGCCTCAAAATCGATATTTATCCATACGATGGAAATGATGAGCAAAAATCGATCGATTTATAAGCTTCTTCTATATATGGTATACGAAAATATATATTTCAAATATCCAGATCGGAGATCCTACCTTCATTTTCGTTTTCAATGGATATAATATAACTTAATTTGGCAAATCAATTTGGGCTACAATCCATAACTAAACCATAACCATATTGTAAAATTAATGGAAGTTAAAAGCATAAGGACATTCAATAAATATTTTTAAGAAAAATTAAACTAAAACCTTTTAGAAATAAATTTTTAAAAAATTATTATTTATTTTATTATTTCAAAAAAAATTATTTCCAGAAATCGTACTCGTCTCATTACAATTTCAAGAACATGTTTACAGTCCTTAAAAAACAGAACCAAAACAGAAGGAATTTTATGCGGAAAAATAAACTTTTGTTAAATTAATGTATCCATTTTTATCCAAGTCTCAGAGGAATTTTCATAAAGATCTATGAAAATGATTTTGAAGCTGATCGGATAGTAAACAAAAAAGTAATAGTTATTTTTTTTCTTTTATGTAATAATCAAATATAAATATTTTTTTAATACGTACCAGTTTTAAGGCAGATTCATTTAGATAACTAAATATTCAAAAATGTTACATCAATTTCAAGTATGAATTAAATTTCAAAACTTTATCGAACGTATTAAGAATCTGTGATCAAATTGTTCATGTATTTGAATCTTTAAATTATAGGTAAAGCTTTCGTACAAATAAAATATCAAGGCTAGCTCTAATTGACTGTTTAGGAATGATATTCACTTTCACAAATTTTGTATTTCAAGTTTAATCTCGTAGTCTTAAAGAATAAATGCAGCTGCGATCAAGTAAGATTCTAAATAACTTCTGTATTTAATTTGTAGAGAGTAATTTATTTTATTACTCTCTTGGCGGAAATGCTGTGTCAATTAAAAATTATGGGAATTTACGGCAGCCGAACTTTAGGTTTAATGTAGTGCAAAACTTCCCCAATGGGTTCCTCAAAACAAAACGCTTTCGCACCTCAGCCCAGTTGGGGCTTATGTCACGGCTGCGCCAGCCGGCTGCAGCAGAAATTGGAGCAGCGGCGCAGTGCAAATTATCACAGCCAAGAGGCAACGAAGCGGCGAGTGGCAAATTTGTTGGCGGCACGTAACTAACCAAGACACAACCGAAACGGATTTTAAATCTGTGGCAGCTACACAACGCAGCAGACCTCAAGGCGGAAGTATGCAGCTCTTATATCTGACTATGGTTAGTCTTATCCTGGCCGGCGGCGTGGGCAGCAAGGAGGAGTCTGAGCAGTCCCAGCAGGAGAACTCTGGCTCCACACGTGCAGCAGAGCACAAGCAGCAGAAGAACAATCCGGGAATACGTCTGATATCCTTTGACACCGTTGACAAGGACATCGCCCTGGGTCTAAACTATCTGATGCCATTTGTGGAAGTGCCCGTTCAACGCAAACGAAACGCGCCGCCCAAGGTAAAGTACCTCTTCGTAACCGGCTAGTTCCATTCGCAGAAAGAACTAAGAGCTATGCGATAAATTTAGTGGAGATCTAAATTTGCAAAACTAAAATCAAAAAACGAAGTCAAACGTTTTTTAATGCCAAAACGTCCATTTACACGGCTTTAAAATTAGATTGTACAGAGTACAGGAATTTTACACCAATGCATTTTCTCTGAGTGTATTTACCCAAGCTTTGCTTTTTTTGCAGCCCCTGGTCATCGTGAACTCCGCCGCTATCGTCAGCTGCAGCCTGGTGGCCGCGGGCGGCATTCTCGTGGGTCATTTGATACGCAACCTGGGCCTGGAGACCATTGTTCCGGATGTCAAGTCTGAGGACTCTGCCAAGCACACAGCGCGTAGCCTGGTCGATGAGGAGCAGAGTTTCCTACAGCTGTTCGATAACTTTAAGCTGATTTATCGGAATGCTAGCGGCGATCGTGTGGGTGAGTTTGACAGCTGAATCGCAATCCAAGCCAGTTTCGTTGATTCCAACTGCCCTCCAGAGACTGCACTGCCCAGTCTTATGAGCACCATCGAGCGCACCTTTTTGGAGAACGACATTAATCTGCCCGTTTGCCTACTCAAGTCAATTTGTGCGCTGACCCACAAGACGGGTGAGAAAGTGCGCAATGGTCAGGCATCGGACTTAGAGCTGATGTTCGATGGCGCCACTAGCTGGAACTGGCTGCTTTCCTGGCTGGAGCAGTCGCCGCTACGCGAGGCCATCCAAGCGGGCCGCATAGCTTCCCCACATTACTGCCACATCAAATATCCACGCTGCAAGTGGACAGCGCCCGAGGAGCAACTACTCGACCTGCTTCACAATAATGTTAAA
The DNA here is from genome assembly GCF_003285875.2 of Drosophila novamexicana. Classification (NCBI taxonomy): domain Eukaryota; kingdom Metazoa; phylum Arthropoda; class Insecta; order Diptera; family Drosophilidae; genus Drosophila; species Drosophila novamexicana. The sequence goes on along the minus strand of NW_020824808.1, from coordinate 1,392,192 downwards.
TTCAAATAAGATTATGTAAGACTAAGTCCATTATTAAGAGGTTAAGAGTCTAAGTAAAGAGAAAAATTATGTGATCAAATGTATGAGTATATGTAAATGTTAAAAAACAAATTGGGAAATCAACCCTGTTTTTAAATTAAAGTAAAATTGATTGACTTTTTCAATGAAAAACCATTTTTTATAAATAATTTTGTTTGGAAGAAAGGTTCAAATATTCAAAATATTTTCTGGTATATTTACACGTCATTCGTAGAGGAACAGAAACAGAGAATACAAAAACTCAAAAGCATTCTAATTAAATTTGTAATTAGTTACTGCTTCGCCAAGGCAAAGAAATTCAGTTAAGAATATTTTCGAACAAAAGCGCAATACATTTTTAAGCCTTTAATATACTCACCACTTCAAAAATATTGAAGCCATTCAAAAATTTGGATGTACTCAAGAAATGTTGGCAAGCTAGGTCTCTAACCTCGACCTTATTATGATTTGGATACCATAACTCAATTGCTAGGTCGTTTCTTTAATTGACTTGCCCCATCATCATCTGCTTTAAACACATCCAACCAAATTCTTAATCAAATGAATTAAAAACTATTAATTCGGCATCAATGAACGAATTCTAAATTTATTTAATCAATATTAGTAGCAAAACATAAATGTGAAATACATAAAACAAAATCGAGTTTGAATAGCAAATATGTTTAAAACGAATTTCTTATTAAAAATATGTGTTGTTTTGTGGATAATACGTCCTTTTGAGTTAAAGTTAAGTTAAAGTTCATTATAAAAAAATCATAGCAAGTCAAGTTGAAAGGGAAATTAAAGGACGCAAGTATTGAACTCCTGGTAAATTGTAGTTAATTTCTTTTTTTAAGATAATTGTTAACAGAAATGCACAAAATTGAAGATGGAATATCAAAATTAACTGAACTGACGAAATCTGTACGGCTTAATCAAACATATATTTTAACATTAAATTAGGGTGCATCATTTGCAAACATTGAACTTAAAACTGAAGAATTTTCAATAATTTTTCAAGAGTTTTCGAAATGTTTCTTGTGTTAAAATTTTTATAAAACTATTTCAAAATAATTTTCATTTTATTGTTTTTTTTTTTGTGTTTTCACAGATTTTGCGCCTGAATTTTGATCGGATTTGAACCGTCACCAAAAATAATTTTGAGACTTCAAGCAAAAACTATGAAAATGTTTTTTATTTCCTTTTTGTTGTATTTTTTTTTTTTTTTTTTTTTTTGTGTGTATCTTTTTGCTTGTGTACGAGTTTTACTTATTTCGGTAAAGTTTTTATATGTTTTTGTTTTTTTTTTTGTTTTATGTGGTTTTTGGGGTTTTCTTCTCAACTTTTTTGTTGCATATAGAAACATTACGACTAAATTACATACATGTATATTCATCTGTTCTAGGCAGTTAAAGTTGCTACAAAACTATTCAAAATATTTTAAACCATTCCTGTTTTTGTGTGTGTCGTCTGGTTGTTTTTCGGAGCGCGGTCGTTGGCTATATTTGTAATTTTCATATTTACGCAAGGCTCAAAAATTAATATTTTATTTTTGCTTTAATTTTACTTCTGTTAACTTTTCCATACCAACGCGCTGTAAATGCCAAAATAAACAAAACCCAACTAGAAAACAAAATGATGCTTGCGTAAAATAAAATGCAATGCTCCACCTAATGATGGAGGCGTTTAGGGCATCTCCAGGTAGCTCAGCCCCGTGTCCAGTTGGCTGTTGGTAAACTCGAAGCTGTAGTCGTCGTTGCATAGATCCATTAGGTAGGGTGTACGCAGCAGCGGATTGCTGCTGTCTATGAAGGATATAGAGGATTTGCGACTGGTCGCATTGCTGCTAATTGTCTCCATCTGATCATTGATATCTTCCTCGCACTGCGGCGGCGGTGCCGGCGGCACCGAGGCAACATCCATGGGCACTGCCTCGCGCTTATTTTGCAGCGACCTCCTGGCCATACCCGTCTCGACCAGGCTGTTGTCATCGATGCCGCTGTCACTGGAGGCATCCGTGTCGCAGGCGGTCAGCGCTGGCGGCATGAAATCATCTAAAGAGGCCACCGAGCTGGCATCACCATCGCAGCCGACGTTGGCGGCATCGCAGCTCGGAAAGACCGGCGACATCTGCAAGCTGGTGCCACTGATCAGTGGGTTGTTGCGATAGTTGCGCAAAACCGTCGCTGTCGTCGTGTGGCTGGGCATCGGCATCGTATACTTGCCCAATGCAAGGCAGGGCGACACCACCTGGTCCAGAGAGTTGTCGTCAATGGTCATGGGCATGGCAACGTCTTTCTGTTTTTCCTAGGGGGATGTGGAGTAAAAGAAAAGCAGAAAAAGGAGCTAGTTAGTCATAAATTACATTTTAGGGAGTACCCTTAATGATGGTCATAAATTTATCGAAATTTTCAAAAGAATTCGTTAAATGTATAATCTGGCATTAGGGTAATAATGAAAAGCAGGCGTTAGAGCTGGAGTGCCAGTTGAGCTTTTCCGATAATCCATTTCAATCGAAAATAATTGATTAGTTTTAGTCAATAACTTAATTGTCTGTATAAGTTTTCAAGATGAACTGCAAATGTTTAAGTTTTCTGATAGCGGATTACTGTAGAAAAGCTCTGTTAATGCTACATAGTGTTGCTTTATGTTATCGATAATATCGGTTGATACCATCGATAAGCTTCGATTTACGTTAAATTCAATCTAAAAAATAAACTGAAAAAATCACGGTATTTTTACATTTAAAAAGAAATCGATAAATATATCGAATTTTTTAACTTAAGTTTTTAGCTCGAAGGCTGAACATTGAACATTTCTTACATTGGTAGTAAATGGAACGACTTTTTGTTGTTTTCTTATAAGTACGAATGTTAATTTTAGGATCTTAAATTAAATTACAGCATTGACATCTTAAATTAATCTTAAATTAAACAATTACCTACTTTAAAGCAGTCTTAAGTTAACCAGCCAACAATTAGCTTACTTAAGTACCTAATTCATATTCAGAGCGAAAAGCGTGCGATTAGAGGAGCCTGTCAGAAATCCAGCCTAAATGGCAAATACAATTTGTTGTCTCAGCCACAGAAGCACACAAATATTTAAAGTCAGGAGAGGCAGCACAAAGGCAAACCTCAATCCCCCTTACCACAGCCCAGGAGGAGCACAAAGGAACAAGGGGAAACGCAGCAGCACTTGAGTCCATCAAGAAGTCGAGCGCCAAAAAGGAGGTCGTCGCAGCAGCTACTCGCTATAAATCATATTTTAATGATGGCCCAGCCGGAATTCGTAACAGTAATAGAAGACGACAAGGGGAGTTCAGACTTAAGGGCGGGGCTTGCGAATATGATTATGCTATATTTTGGTTACAAACCCCACCCACACACACACACACACACACACACTCACACACACACACACACTCACACACACACAAAGGCAGCGTCAAATGCCACAGGAAATCAAGCACATATCAATCTCCAGTAAAGCTGAGGGCGCGTTTTCAATAATGAGCGCAAATGTTGAGATAAAGTTGCCGAAAAAAGTGTGTGACTGGGCGGGTGGTTGGTTGGAGGTGCGGCGCGGCGCGGCGCGTTGCGGTGCGGAGATGGTGCAACTAAAGCTTGCTACAAAAATGTTCGAGGTTCAAGTACAGTTTATTGAACCGCACGAATATTTGCAATGCTTTCACAGCGCTAATTGCAACGCAGTTGGCCATCAATAAGCGCCAACAAAAGCGAAAGTGCTGTAAATTGATCGATGGCCAAATATGGGGCCAGACACAGGGCTCGTGCATTTGTCGAGCCAGGGCAGGGCGTGGCAGCTGTCAGACGAAACGGCCAACAGATATATATTGTGCCACACAGCAACGCTCAAATCTGTGACACATTAACATCTGCCTGGCCAGAGCAGAGCACGGATGCATAGATACAGACACACAGATACAGATGCATAGAAACACAGATACAAGACACGCACATACAAATCACAGATACACACATTCGTTCTTGTTGCTGCTCACAAAGAAGGCGTAACGAATTTATAAAAAAAAAAAAGAAAAAATGTGCGCAGCACGCGCCTACAGCCCACGGGGCATGGCTAGGTGCTTTCGGGCGGCCAACTTTCGATACTTTGGCAACGCCATAATAAATGCCAAGCGCAATGTAATAGGTTTATTGTATGATATATTGTTTGGCGTGCCTCTATATTGGGGGCTTACAGTCATAAGCATCGACATCGCATCGACCTAATATGCCACAATAATAAATTATTAAAGCCCGGACAAGGCGCTGGCTTAAGCTAAACAGGCGCATTACAATAATTGTTTAGTTATCCTCAGGGAACTGCGGGGGAAGTCAACAAGAAAAAAAGATGTTATAATGATCAAGTTAAACAATTCACGACTGGCTGATACCCTTATAAGAGCTGCATTTCGGAAACGCAGATAGGGAGATGAAATTGGAAATCAAATATTTAAACATTTAAATCGATAATTATCTAATGAAAAGCGGCAACCCCAAGTCTAAAGTATGTTCAATGGGCCTTTATTAATAGCACGCAAAATAAAGGTTAATGTTCATTGTTTTGCTTGCCCGGGCTTAAAGGGTTTAACCTCAAAACATTGAATATGAAATCGATTTTATTCGATTAAAGTTGGAAAAGTTAAAGTGATAGGAAATTTTAATAAACTTGATCTCCCCAAAGTAATTTAATTACAATAAAGTAATATAAAAATAAGCTCGCATAATAAATGCTGATGTTCACAGCTTTAATTTTCCAAAAAAAAAGGTTCAAACTCAAACAATTGTGTTTAAAATCCATTTTAACAATTTGAACAATTCTAATAGCTATAATTTATTATTTATTTTATTATTATTTATTTATTAGCTTTAAAGTATTTAACAACCTATATAATGGTTTAGGGGTACTAGGAGCAAATAAATCGATCCTGACTTCGAAAAACTGAAACCTACATCAGCTTCTTCAGAGGGCAACTCGGAGGAATCGCATAGAGGCCTACCTTAGACACCTTTTTTAGCAAATGCTAATCAAATGCTCACCTACTTTATGAGCTTTCATATAAGACCCAGAAACCATTTGCACATTATCACGCCCATTTTGCAACTCATTTTTATTAGCTACAGGGTATGCCCAAAAAATGCAGCTGCTGAGCTTTGCAGCTCTTTAAAGCAAAATTTAATTGGTTTTCATTGTAATTGTAATTTTCATTGTGTGCTTTTTATTACCAACGCCCCCAAGTTCACTGACATTACGTGCCCAAATAAAATGAGTCACTTGGGCGCCTCTTTAAATGCACAGCAGAGCGCAAAGTAATTAAAGCCGCAACTTTTCTGCTGGGCTCCCCCCTAAAAATGATGGCCTACATCTTGGCGCAGCGGAGTAGGAAAAAGAGGGAGAAAGTAAAAGTTGTATTACGCCTCGCCTTCTCAGGGCATGGCAGCTGAGTCTTATTTGCTGTTTAAATTTTGCTCAGTGGGCGTTTGACTTTTGCCACCTACGTTGCATGTTGCGCAATTCGTGTGGCAGGCTCCAGGGAATACGCACTTATCGCTGACATCGAGCTGCGAGCCATGAGGCAGGAGGCAAGCGCCTCAACTTGAAATTGATTTTCTACGCTGGCATTTTGTCAATTTGGTGCCACGCACGAAAGGCTTGCCAAGGGCTTGTGCCACGTTCAAATATGCTTATCAAAATCAATAAGCAGCCAAGGCAACTGATTTGTCATTGAAGCGAGGAACAATGCGGCGTATACGTAATGAGCATTGCCGAAGCTCAGCTTGAGAAATGCTTGCAAAAATTTGTCAAATTAAATGTTTGTCACACATCGCAATATATAAAGCTTTAAATGTGTATCTCTGATAAGCGCACACATGCGTGCAATCAGTGTGTGCGTGTGCGTGTGCGTGAGTGTGCTTGTGAGTGTGTGCTTGTGAGTGTGCGCTTGTGTGTGTGTTTGAGAGTGTGCTTAGCATACTTAAGTGCGCAGCTTGTGGCTGAAAGCTGACGCCTAACAGAAGGACACTGGAGGCTTTTGATGAAGCCGACGAAAAAATACCCTTGCACAAAAGGGACACAAGCACAAAAATATTTATTATAGTTCTTATACAAGAGCTTTTCATATTGCGAACGGAAGGATGAATTTTATTTATCTAATGTTAAAAAGGTATAAAATAAAAGAAAAAGCCTTTAAATATATGTGAGGAGTGTGTAATAGCGCTCATCATAGGTGGTATGGATGTAAATTGTTATTTATGAAAAAAGAAATTTATATTTAAATATCATCATCAGGGAGGATCATAGGGTAACCTTCTTAAGCTCTGGAGTTTCAAAATTTTCTCGAGTAAAGGCGTCGTATATTTGGAGAAGAAACTGACAGATTGTGTTTTAATAGAAGCACACAAAATCTAGAACACTTTGAAAAAACTTATTTGTTTCTCGAATTAAGCTTGACCTTAAAAAATTAGCTCACCAAATCCAAACAACTTTTTGTGGCTGATAGTTATATGATATAGTAGTCCGAGGTTAATAAGGTGCTGCCAAGGTTGTCATTAGTAAGTTTGCAGAAGTTATAATAAATTATATAAATATGAAGAAAAGACAAAGAAGGTTTCGAAACAAAAACTCAATTTGCTACTCATTGTTCCTATGCAATAGAAGTCTGAGCAGATCGGGTTTGATAAGTTTCTGCTCGCGTGTAGAGAACGTGTTTGAGGCTTTCGATTGATAAGCTCGGCTTCCATAATATGAAGCACACTCAAAAGGCATTGCACACTAAAATTTAATTGTGCGTGACAATGAGATAATGAACGACTGAGTCAAACATAAATACGTACTACTAGAAGAAAAGATGCAGCTATGCTTAGTGTGTTTTGCATAGACTAAAGACTGAAAAACTTGTTCGCTTGTGATTAGAAATAAATATATACACAGCCACCATCCTATGCTATATTCTCCATAGACTCACTCACTGACAAAAAGAGACTACCTCCTAAAGGAAGAAAAAGAATGGCAACAGCTAATATATGGCAAGAAGAAGTTGGGCGATTCGTTTTGATAAGCCAAAACTGAAGTTGGGCAACTTGATTAGGCACAAAATAACAGGCAGGCAGCATCATTTATACCAATCAAAGATATTCATATAAATGGCCTAGCTTGGCCAGAGGCGGGGCGTGGCGTCGGGCGTTGGCAAATTAATCAAGTTTCGGCTCTCAATAAATATGCTGGCAGGCAAATACAATAATATTTATGCACATAAATCTACAGAAGTCGAAGCTAGCGTTGTGAAAAGACCCCAAAGAGAAGCAGCCCAGTAGAAAAACACATTATTTCTTTCTTCCTTTTTTCTTTAGCTAATTTTGAGTGCTTAGCTCAAAAGCTGGCGATTTGCTTGTGGTTGTTGTTGTTAGTTTTATTTTTGCTAAAATATTTATTAAAAGTTTATTAAAATACTTTCATAATCAATATCCATATCGATATTCATATATCAGATATCATATACATATATCGTATTGTTGTTGACATATTAGTTACTAAAACACACACACACACGTGTGCATATGTATACGTTTATATAATATAATATTGCATACTTTGCGGCGTTTACAAACTAACTTCTTTTTCTTTTCCATTTATATGAAGTATTTTATATTCCATTTATTGGAGTCGAATTCAAGGCTAGTTAAATTTATGCTACGTTTTCTTTTACCATTCTCGTGTAAAATTTGACTTAGTTGGAGGTATTTTCCGGTTAGTGTTTCACGAAAGGAAAATCAAGAATATAAAACAAATTGTGTGAAAATTGTGTTTTTGCTGTTTTAATGTTGGGCCATTTTATAAGCTGCTTAACGGACAACAACAACAACAGCAACAAAAATTCTGTTGCCATTTTCATACGCTGTTCACAAAGTCCAAAAGAGTATATGTGTGCGTCTGTCTGGCATATTTTAGAAGTTGTGTATAACACAGTCTAAAAGAGTGTGAAGATTCTGCTAAGCCGGCCCTCTAGGGGATAGATTAGCTTTGCATCCGTGAACAGAGTAATGTGGTGTCGGTACACCTTCTCACATTTTCTTCTTTTTTTTTAGCACACAACAAATTTGCTGCTAGGGCAAATAAAAACTAATGCCGCATAAAAATTGCTGCTCATTTGCTTATGCGACGCGTCGACACTTTGACAAATGAGCTGCATTTGGGCGGTGGGCAGACGGGGGGTTGCGGGCTGAGAGGTTGGCCAAAAAGCAAAAAGGTTATGATACTTTTTTAAAGAGCATACAAATGCTGAACTTTGCAGACTTCTGCTTAACATTTATGTTAATCTCAACATTATTTGCAGTTAATTAATCAAGTCCGGGCAACGTGGCGTATGAGCAACATATACTCCACGCGGGTCAATTGAACTGAAGCGCATAATAAAGGCATATGAGTAGAGCATATATATATTTATATATATATAAAGTAAAACTGACTTTCATGCTGTGTGGCCATTTATCAAAAACTGGGCAACTGTCCGAAATCAATTGTAGGACGAGGAACAGAAATGTGCTTTGTCAGCCTGTCGCGACTTGAGTTATGATGAGTCAACAAATTGGCCAAAAACGGATATGTAGCGAGCATGTTGTAACATGTCTGTTAATATATAGTAAATATGTTGTATATGTTGTGTATATGTATATTAATTGGCTAGCCAACAAAATTTTTCTGCAAATTTTGTTCGGTTTTGTTAAGTTCTTTTCTTTATTCCCATAAAATTTTGCTAAAATGTACTCTTAAAGTTGACTTTTGATTGGATGTGAAGTGTGTTTTTTTTTCTTTTTTACTATTAACTGAAGCATTCTGAGGTATTTCTGCTATGTTTATTAGCTACGGACATGCACATATAGAGGCGCATGTATGTGAGTTTATATATAATATAGCTATAAAAATTACACAACATTTAGTTAAATTTACTTGCGCTAGTTTTAGTTTAGTTAGTTAAGATTGCTATGCTTGAGTTTTGTTTTCCATTTTAATTTAACTTGTATTTTATTTTCATATTTTGTTTTGCTTTACTATAAATGCGAGTCACATACAACAAGATTTGGGAGGTAGTAAAAAACATTTCTCAATTATTTCAATTATTTTGCGGTTATTATTTTTAAGGTTCACACATTTACTAAGGGTGTATTCAACTATTCAAAGTTCGTATGAATTTAGTTTTTTTGGTTTTGTATTCCGTGTAGATTTTAGTTAAATAATTGGTAGAATTTTGTTTAATTATTGAAATAGTTAGCATATGTACTTTTCGACTTGTTTTAATATAGGTAAGTATATGTATGTATTTGTTATACACGAGGTATATAATTGTTGTGCGAGCGAATGTGATTTCCGCTCGCACACTGATGTACTTATGCATGTACTGAGGTATATGTGGTATATTTGTTGTAATTGTATGTACTTTCTTTCCGATTCTTGATCTCGTCGCTCACTCGTTACAAATTGTACTTGCCACTCGTTCGATTCGCACTTGCTACAAGTTCTGCTCGTTACAAGTTTTGCTCGCTACAAGTTCTCATCGCTCAAGCTGCATTTATTTAACAAGTTACACACGTCGCGAAGTTTTCTCGTTATAAGTTGCACTCGCTCGAGTCGCACTCGTTACAAGCTGCCCTTGCTCCGATTGCACTCATTACAAGTTTTACTCGCTCAACCTGTGTATAATTAACTTTGTTTTCGCTCGAGTTACACATGTTGCAAATTGCACTCGTGACGAACTCTTCTCGTTACAAATACTTTTCGTTCAAGCTGCACTCGTAACAAGTAGTACTCGCTCGAGTTGCTCCCGTTACCAGTTGCACTAGTTAAAAAGTGCACTCGTTACAAATCGAACTCGTTACTCGCTCCTCTTGCACTTCCTTTCGATAAGGCTATATCATTACTTCACGTACTACTTCGGCCCATTTCCATTCCCATTTCCGATCTCTCTCTCATACGTAACGCGAAAAAATTTCAACTAAATCTTATATGAATAGCTTTGTATAAATGTATGCATGTAGGTAAGTATGTATGAATGTATATATGCAGCATATATCTATGAGTAGTCGCTATATATATTAATGCTAAACAAATTTGACTTGATTTTGAGAGTTTTTACTTATTAGAAGTTTAGTCGTATCTTTGTTTTAAATATAGTTTAGTTAAAGCCACATCGAATAATATTTAAGTGTGTTTTTTTCTTCTTTTTATTTTAGTCGACTTCTGGTAGGCAAATTGCTAATGCAAAAAGTATGCCTGGTGTTTGCTTTGCATTTACCTCATATTCCACTCGTTTTCTCTACATACAAGCAACTCCTCTTACATAACTATATATTGTAGTTGTATTATAGGCTCTCTTCTTTTCACTTTTGCTCTTTTTTTTTTTTTTGGTTTGTATATATATATAATAATAATTTTGAGAGTTTTTGGCTCGCAGTCTTTTCGGGCTAGAATTATTTAATATTTTCAACTTGCACCATTTTGCAATCAGTTGGGATATCTGACATTCTAAATGATTATCAAGGAAATACTCTTTTAATTGTCCTGGTATTTGTCTAGTTACGATAAATAGTTTTTACTTTATATATGTATATACTTCTAACGCTACCATGTAGGATTTCTTATTTTGTTGAGGATTGCTTATCAATTTTCGGAATTTGTCTATCAAATTTCTCGTTTCTTATAATTTTTACTTAACAGTTAAATTTCCTATGCAGCACTTGTTAAGCTGAGAACACGCTCTGGTTTTTAATAGTTGTCTCGTTTTTCTTTTTCATGTTTTTTATCGTTGAGTGTTTCGGGAGGTAGTTACGGTTCTTTGACTGCCGTAGACGCGAGGTAGTTTTGGTTAAATTTTTTAGTAATAAAAACATTTTTTCTATATATTTTGTATTTTTCTAGATGTTTGTGAAAAGCTTTTAAGAAAGAGAAAAATACATAAAAAAAATAAGAAATAATGCGTATAAAATTTAATTATCTTTGCGCACAAAAGTAGACAGGAGATTTTAGACTACAACAGTGTGCCCCACACACACACGCACACTCGCACTATGCATATTTCGTAACAGCCAAAATATGTTGCAGCAGTCGTTGACATTTACAGGAAGAGGACAAAGCTACAGAAAACGAAAACAAGGACTAACTGAAGGCGTGGGAGTAAGTGTGGGCCTACAAAATGAGCATAGCTCGTGTTGGCCATAAAACGGGGCCATCAAATACATTCAGAGAGAAAGAGAGAGAGAGAAAGAGGGGGAGATAGAGAGAGAAAGAGGGAGAGATAGAGAGAGAGCGATAGAAAGCGAGAAAAAGACCGATTTGAGTCAATGAGCCACCGTAAAAGTGAGAGCGCATCAGCTGTGCGCTTTGCGCTCAACGTAAAAAGTGAAAAAGAAAGTGAAAGGATAAGCAAACAAAAAAGGAATAAAAGGCCGTTAAGGGATAGACACAGCTTGGTACTGTGGGACAAATACGCATTGGCTGCCCCTGGCACGAGGTGTAAAATCAATACGAGCCAGCAGCCGCTGCCTTAAAGCCCCTGTAAATAGACAATATAATATGTTAATTTTATGCATGTGAAATCGAAACTCAATTTCCCGGCATCAGGTAGGTGTCTATAAACAGCCACGCCCCCTAACTACAGTCAATAGCCAGTATGTGGCACGAGCTGAGAATCATTTTGTAAAAGTCTCAGTAAAAGTAAGGCGCTAAAGTTTTTAGAAAGTTGGAATATATAGCCGTATATAAGCCCCAGATGGACAGACAGACAGACAGACAAAAGACAGAAAATCAGACAGATAGGCTGACAGACAGACATCTCATGACAGTGTAAAAAATAGAAATAAGCCTCTAAGACCTACTAAATAAAGAAGACTCTTTTCAAGCCAATTAACAGAGTATTGATTAGTCGGTTCCTTCTTTTCTTATCCTGGTTTTTATCCAAGCAGGTTGGTTATAAACTTTGCGTGTAAATTGATATCGTCTTGGATATTTATGATTACGATTCGAAAGCTGACACCGGCTGTGGTTTGGGGGATTATCAATAGGCACCCCACACACACACACACGCAAATGAGCGATAGACACGCAACACACCCGCACACACTCGCACACACACGCTCACAAAACAAAGTTTAATTAAAGTCACAATGAATAATATGTTGGGCACGCACCACACACAACAAGCCACGCAAAGTGGGTCAGCGAGTGGTCAGTATTTATGTAAAATCAATAATGCTTTTTAAAAAACAACACTTTAAAAAGCCAAAATAAAAAAAAAAAAAAAACAATAGAAAAAATTAAAGACGATATGGAAACCAAGTAAAATAAACAAAATAATCAGCTTTTTCGTGTTTTCTTTTACTTTTATGCGTGCGTTTGAAACTTAAAGAAAATATTAAATTAAGATTAATGAGTGCTTCAAATTGTGCTATGTCTTTGTTTTAGTTACGGTTTTGGTTCATTTGCTAAGAGTGTTAGACCATGTTGCAGCTTTCGACTTGCTTAAAAGTTGTTTTGTTGATTTCTTAGAAACCCGTTTAGAATTGTCAACTGATTCAAGAATGCACAGCTAGCCAATATGCTGCAAGCTGTAAGCTTAAAGAATCGGTATGGCAAACCAATTTCATTGAACTACAACATGGCCTAGACTTCAAAGGCTCGAACCTTGCATAAATATGCAGCCATGTTCTTAATTTCACTTGCAAGTCTTTTTCGCAGAGATATGTGAAGCCTTATTTCAACATATGAAACTACAATTTTTGTTACACTCCGCGCAAAGTAGTAGAAACATATTTCCGTGAAAGTACAGCGAAAGTGAAATGCGGAACATGACTGAAGATAATTTGTTTCTGTTTCTTCGATAACTGGCGCTACGCTGCACTAGGAAATGCCTTAGAACTCTAAGTTAGTTTTGTTTTCTTTTGTTTTTAGTTTAGTTCAGTTTAGTTTTTGCTATATGCTTAGGTATATTTACTTTAGGTATATGTATAGGTTGTAGAGCTATAACTATGTAAATCTGCCTACAGCCTGATTTTTGACTTTCCATTTTGACTATAATTAATTTTAGCTAATTAATAGTTTTAATTTAATTTTATTATTTCTTGTTTTTTTTTTTTTTTTTTTTTTTTGTACCATCAGCGCTCGAATTTCAATTCTGTTTACTACATCATTTCCACAATGTTTACAATTTACAGGGTATATGCCACTCCTTGCACATTACTTGCATTTCGCTTCTCATTTTTTGTCAACACAAAGAGATCTATTAGGAAAAAAACTGAATTCGAATTAAAACGCTGTCGACATATTTTGCAATATTTTCGAATATTGCTTGATTAATTTTTTGTTTTAACAATTATTTCACGCTCTATTTAAAGCTGGCGCTGGCTCTGCTTCTTCTGCTGCCACTCAGTCAAAAAACGCTTACACATTTAACAAATTACACCAAATAAAATCAAGATATTTGCTAATAATAATAATAACAAAAACGCAATATGGCTATCACAGTAAACAAATGAAGAACGAAAGAAGGAAACAAACAAAATTAGTTAATGCCACATTTAAATTTTTTACAGCTTTTTTTTTTTACTTGAAATAATTTGTTGTTTTTTATTTTGGATTAATTTGTTTTCTTTTAATTATTGAAATTTTTGCTAGTTGTTGCTGGTTGTGATGCTGCTGGTAGTCACTGTAGCCCAAAACGCTCGACTTATGCGTAACTATGCGCTAGCTTTATTAAATGTATATATGTGTATGTGGTAGGTATATATATGTGTTTATGTACAATAAAAATATATAGCATACTATACAGATGCTCAACAAAATATAACAACATGGCCTTAAAATGAAATCAACAAATAAAGCAATTTAAGGGCAGGGGGGCGTAAATAAATGTGGGAAAATTGATTTTAAAAAACAATTAATATCTATGTATAGAAGGAAAATTAAAAGTCGCTACAAACTGAGGCTTAACACTTAGTTCAATGGTGATGACTATTTTAAATAGTCTACTAAAATTTATAATTTTAAAGTCCACACGGCTGTTGCTGCTTAAATTAGACTAAACATTAAGCAATAACTCTATTAGGTAGACACTATGGCTAAAGCTAGACTAAACATATATATATATATATATATATATATATATATATATATACGCTATATATATATAGATATATGCAACTATAACTAAGCCCTGACTGGCTGCTGGCGGCACGTTGCATGCAACATTTGCTGCGCCAGCGGCTGTCGTTTAAGTTTAGTTTTAGGATTTTGGGTTGTCTCCGGGTTGTGGGGTGGGGATCGGGGCGGATGGGCGGTTAAGAGGGGAGGGGGGTGTTCTTGTCTATAAAATCGTTCCATTTACAAAGTACAAATTGTAGAAATGGTCTTGTCCGTTCAATTGTACAACACTTTTTGTTTTTGTTTTTGTTTTTTTGTTTGTGGCAGTGGCACGCATCCAGCTCTAGACCTTGGCCAGCTGCTTCTTGGGCCGCATGGGCACAATGCAGTAGCCGGCACTAACATCACGTCCGCTTACCAACAGATTCTTTAGCACGGAGCTTGACTGTTCTTGTTGTTCTTGTTGTTGTTTTTGCTGTTGTTGTTGCTGCTGCTGCTGATGCTGTTTCTGCTGCTTGGCCTCAGCTGCCGTGGACCAGCGTTCGCTTGCATGCCGCTTGTTTGCCTGCTGTTGCTGCTGTTGTTGCTGCTGCTGCTGCTGCTGTTGCTCCTTGCCCATCAGCTGCTGCAGCAGCTGTGGCGACTGCACCTCTAGCGTCATGGTGCCGCTCTTCAGGCGTTTCGAATCTGCAGCAGATTGGCTGTTTAAATGACGCTTGCTGCCATGTTGCTGCTGCTGTTGCTGCTGCTGTTGTTGCTGCTGTGGCAATATTGTTTGCAGCAAGGTTGCCTTTGTTGTTGGCGTGGCCTTGCTTTCCACTACGCGTATGGTTGCCTTGGTGCCACTCAATAGCCTCATGGCGGGCAGCTTGCCCGACACTACCAGCTCCTGCAACTCCTCCTCTGATTGCTGTTGCTGTTGTTGCTGCTGCTGTTGCTGTTGCTGTTGCTGTTGCAACATTGTCTTGCTGCTTTGTATGGTTATCAATGGCACTGCATTCAATATGATATTCTGTTGTTGCTGTTGCTGCTGCTCCAACTGTGGCTGTTGCAGCTGCAAGGGTTGCTGCTGCAGCAGCTGCAATGGTGACACTTTGCTTGTCGCTGGTGAAACTGCGGGACTGTTGCTGGCCTCAGCCACATTGATTTGCAGAAAATCGGGCCAGCCATCCAGATTGTTGGCTAAATAACAATTAAAAATGTAAATAACTTAGTCAAAACTTGTGCACAAAATAAAAGTTGATGCGAAGTAGAATTCATGAAATATGCAGCAATAGTTTAAGTACCCATTGAAAATGGCTAAAAAAATAAAGGGTATATTGCAGTTGTGCAAACCGAGTCCATCTGTCCAGCCGTATTAACTGCACAAATTAAGAGACGTTAATAATAATCGATAAGTTGTATTAACTTGAATAAGTGGACAATTCTCGAAGAGTATAAGATGATAAACACAAATCATCTGTATTTAACGCCCAGACTTGCTTCAATCTGTTATCGATAACTTGCATTTAAATTTAAATCGATATAAATCGATTTGGTTTTTTGCACACTTCCCGAAGATTATAAAAGCTAGTATACCTCTTATGGTAAACACAAATCCAGAATAATGCTGATTTTTGAACATTTCTGGAAGATTATAAGAAATAGGGTCCTCTTATTTTGTATGCAGCTCGTTCATTCGGTATACACAGATGCTGAAGAGTTTACTTTTTGTATACCCAGCCTCCTTCCTTTAACATTCCGCATATTTAGGTCATAGTCTAGCTTTTCGGCATAGGCATACATTAGAATGATATCTTTGAGCTCTAAAAATATACTAAAAATCTGACAGGAAATCCAAAAGGTACTTTGCAAAGCTGTTCGTAAGGGTATTTGCTAGCTTATTAACTAGAATGGATTTAATTTTTATTCAGTCTCATTTGGTTGCCCAGAATTTATTGTGCGTGCTGCTGCTGCTGCTGGCAAACAGACGAGCAATTAATTCCTCTTGCCCATGACATTGATGCTAATTTAAAACAATAATAATCTTCTACAATTTTATTTTCTTTCGTGAAAATTTGCGTGTGTGCCAAAAAGTGAAAAATATCTGTTTATGAGCAGCACATACAAAGGGTATATATTTATATATATGTATAGAAAAATGTATATGCTGGGTATATGTTATGTGTATATGGCTATTTTATGCTAGGCATAAAAAAGAACACTCCACAGACATCTGTCTATATGCCAAAACAAAAACGAAAAAATTATCTAAACAAACGACAGGCAGCGTCTACCCCCTGACAGGGACTAGCCCCTTCCCCATTCCCCAGTCCCCTCTCAGTCCCGGCCACAGGCATCAATCACGACTGCCTCTGGCGCTGCGTGACATGTGTCAAAGGTAAGGGGCGTGTGCCCTGCGGCATGTGTTAAAATTATATAGCATATTTCCCCAAGTTGGCAGCAACAACTTCTATTTGGTAATTGTGGAAACTATTTGGGCTTGAAGACCTGCATCAATTAACTCTCAGCCCCAATTCGCCGGCAGTTTTGTTTGACAACTTAGTGAGAGATGGGCATGCAGAGGAGGTATTCAACGATTTGATACCCTGGAAAATGTTTAGAATTATAAATCAACTTTTAACCAACAAGAAATGTTCAGTAAAAACACGAGCATGTTTTCCATTAGAAGAATGAAAGATATTTGATCGATTTTTAAGAGATTTGATTGGAAGATAGAGAAGTAGAGATTTGAATAGATTGAATAGAAATCACGCCTAAAGTTTTTTTTTTTTGCTGTGCTTCATTAAGATATCTTCAAAACAGAAAATAAAAAAAAAACTGGTCTTATGGGAATTCTAGGTTGCAAGAGTTCGCTTTGATCAAATTTTGCTAAGCATTGCGCGGATTGCTTGGGAAATTCTATAAAAAAGAAAGGAACATTTTGAAAGTAGTCGCCTTTTGGCAGTTATATGATGCTATATAATATATAATATACGGCAGACTATGATATATTGATTTGCAGGTCGCAAAAATACGTTTCTATGCAAAGATTGAATAGGAACTCGGAGTGTTGCCAAAGATTTTGAGAATCGGAGATGTCTATATACAGAGTATATCTGCTATGTAGAAGCTGAGCTGGCCTGACATATTACTTAATATCGTTTAAATGCCCACTGCAAGCAATCCCAATAAATGTGAAAATTGATGGCAATGTTTTCATCTATTTTTACAAAACAAACGCGCAAACATATATATATTTATATACATGTATAAGTGAATATATACAAATGTATACATATAAATATATTTATGTATGCGTCTATAAATAAACGCGCATAGCTATCTAAAATGTAGGCCTCTCCAAATGCAGTATTTGTTGAAGGAAAAAAAGAAAAGAATTGTCAAAAGTGTGAAAATGTTTGTGTGTGTGTGTGGGAAAATGGAAGGAAAAATCTTTAGACCAACTACATAATTAGCCGGCAGCAGGCTGTCTGTTGACGCCGCGTAGGTGTTGCTGCCAGAAAAAAAAAAAAAAAGAAATGAAAAAAGCCCCCGACTGAAATATCTATAAATGAAATTCTGGGCATATTTCAGAGTTTGATTTAATAGTTTTTACCCTCCTCCCTTTTCTTTGTAGCTTTAAGCAAGCAATTTTCAAACTGCCTGCTGCATATTTCAGATGGATCAACTAGTTTCGTTTGCTATACTCACAATCTTTGCTGTAATCATTCTCAAATGCATCTTCAATTGAATGACATAAGCTGGCGGCCAATGAAACATCATATTTTTCCTTTTTGCACTCAATGCTAAGGCTCAACAACTGTTGCTGCTGTTGCTGTTGCTCCTCCTCATGCAGCTGCTGCAACTGCTGGAAACTGCGAAAGTCCTGCTGCTGCTGCTGCTGCTGCAAACGATCCTCGATCGAGGCATTGTCCAAAATTGAGAGCGTGCCACTGCCGCTGCCGCAAAGCATTGCTGCCAGCTCGCTGGAGCCGGTGCTAAAAACATTTGAATGTTGCTGCTGTTGATGCTGCTGCACGGGCGACGGCGACAGCGAGGACACTGTGGAGGCAGGCGAGGAGCACAGCGAACTGGAAAAATGTTGCTGCTGTTGCTGATGTGATTGCTGGTGCACAGACTGTTGCTGATAGCTGTTATATTGCTGCTGTTGCTGCTGTTGCTGCTGTTGCTGCTGCTGCTGTTGTGGCTGCTGTTGCTGCTGCTGCTGCCATTGTTGCAAATGCTCTTGCATGCTGTCCACCTCGGAGCCCCACATGACATTGCCCTCGGTGAGCAGCGGCATGTCATCGTCCATGGCTATATAGGGTGCGCGCATATCATAGTCCACAAATGAGAAATCCTCCTCCTGGGTCAAAGAGTTCGGGCTGCACAGCGAGGGCAAGCTGCTGTCCTCGGGTGTCTGTGTAAGAGTTGAAGGTAAAAGTCTTAATTTATTCACCGATATCTCCAGCTTTTCAAGCGCGCTTCTACACACCTTGGGCGAGTGCAAATGCTGTGAGCAGCTGGTGTCATTCGATTCATCGCGATAATTGAACAGCGGATCAATGTTGCTGCTGCTGCTGTTGCTGTTGCTGTGGCTGCTGCTGTTATCCTGACTTTGTTGTTGACTGTTACTGCAATTACTGCTGCCGTTGATGTTGCTGTTGCTGCTGCTGCAGCTGCTGCTGTTGTTGCTGTTAGTTCTGCTGCTAGCTGAGCCCGCATTTGCTGCTGTGCTTAAACTCTGACGATTGCTATTGTAGCTGTTGCTGCTGCTATTGTTGTTGCTGCTGTTGTTGTTATTGTTGTTGTTGTGATAGAGCGGTGCACTGCCTGTTGTCGAGCAGGTGGTCGAGTCCAAAGAATTGATATCATCGGGCAGCAAACAGGAGCTCATGAGACCCAGCATCTCGCCGAAGGGCGGCATCTCATCCAGCTGTATGCAGGCGCTGCTGGCCAAATGATGCGACAAATCATCCGGTTCCTCTTTCAGCACTAGAGAAAGGAAAATATCCGTTAGTTATATTTATTTCTTTCTTATTCTAATCCATTTATTTATATGCGGGCATGTGTGCAGTTGTCAAAGAGGTGTCAAAACTTGGTGCTAAGTGCAAACGTCGACTAACAAAACAAAAGTCGCTGTTAATTAAAGCCACAAGCCAGCAGACACCATGCCAGACTGTACTGGCGCCACTGGCTATAGCTGACACCCGAAAAAAGAATTCATTTCTTCCAATTGACAGCTTCTTCAATTGAGTCTAATAAAAGTTTTCGTTTTCACTTATTTTATTTCGGCTGCTAAATTTGTTGATTTATGTGCTACAATTGCTAGACTTGGGCCATGATTTTAATGGCCTTTTGACAGCCAATTTTGTTATTTATTTTTATTCACTTATTTTTCTTGCTTCCTTTTTCTATAACTGCCTCATTAATCAGCATCGGAAAAGTTTTGCCAGCTGATAAAGCCCGTTGGCTGTTGGCAGCAATATGAAGCTTTGACGTACGACCCATAGAAATGCATGGCAAACATTATTTAGAATGCACTTGGGCTGCGAGAGGCCTAACCCTAACCAGATGTCAAGGCCCCAGAGCCGCCAGATCCGAGATGCGAGCTGTGCCTTATCGGCCTTTGCAATCAGCCAGAGATGTGGATGCGCGTCACGAGCAGCTTTAGTCAACAATCATAATAAACATATATACTACGAATAGTTTATGTATACCAAGTATATGGTAACTATATAGAGAACGGTTGGGCTAAGCCAGCGAAACCGGTATAAAGCTGCTCGCACGACCTAACTACAATATGGGAATAATGGAGAATTAAAAAATACATAAGTATATCTGTGTTTATATAGTCGTATATAACTAGCCAGGGGTGCAATATTTACGGCATTGTTTATCAGCAGATATAAATAGCATTACTCAACTAACTTTGCCGTCTATATGCATATATACATATATATTGTATGTGTATGTGGTCAACACTCTAAGCCTATTACAACAACCAGTTGCAAACTGCTGAATTTTCACTCTACTCGGCTGTTGTTTATGCACTTGATATGCCTAGATCGAGATGCCTACATATATACATACCTATATATATACACGTAAAACGTATCTTATCTCTAGCTGAAGTTCTATGCATACAAAATTGTAACTTTTCTAATAATTTATGAGCACCTATCAATCGATTTTTTTATTATTTATTTATTTTTTAATTTTTTCAATGACCAACGACAACAAGAGTCGAGTGCAATAGAAAGCAAATGAAATACTACGAAGTTTGCATACTCTACAGTTAGAAGAAGCTACTAAAAGAAGAAAGACAAGTGGAAATTAGAAGAAGAAAAATATTTACGAAAATTAAGGATATTTACAAATAGAAAACAGAAAACCTCTTTGCATGTAGATACGAGACGAAACTCTCTTAAGATTCTATCAAGCACAGATCTTTGTTAAGCTTTTTCAAAGAAATCTTACGCCTATTTCTACTATCAGAACTGCTATTTAGAACCTGATAAAGTAATATTAGCCATTGCAGGGAAACAAAACAGCTGAGGGCTTTGGAAAACGATCCAATGCACTTTATACATATATACAGATGATATATGCACTCGACTTGCCATATAGAGTCTATCTCACTCATACACACACGCACACACACACACACACACACACACACTGCTGCCAAGCAGGCACAAACAAATTAATTAACAATGCAAACACACCGAGGTTGGGCAGGGCAAGAGAGGGGCGCCGCCAGGCACCTGACCCCCCATAGGGCGACTTATAATTATGGCACACAAGTGCTGCTCGACGACGCTTTGCGGCATAAAAAAAAACTAGACTGCCTTGTCGGTAGTGCCCGAGGAGAAGATACCCTGACTAGCTGTCATTACAGACATTTTAGCTTGTTTGTGCCTCACGTTATTTGTGGGTCATCTATCCTTGATTAACTTCAGTGTTTATAGTCCGATTTTTATGAAATTTTTACTTCCTCAAAAGGGCGTTTTTCAAGTTTGTAGGGAATGTGTGTGTACATTCAATATGGAAGCCCGCATACCAAGTTTATCGTCGCTAGCTATTAAAATCATCAAGTTTAGATGACAAAATCTTCTTTTATTATCGATATTTATCTATATCATAAGACATCTGCCTATCGTAACCTATGTATACCATACGAAAATGAACACACCAAGTTTCTAGCACTTCTAGCTTTCGAGTTATGTTTAAGAAAGCATATCTCAAAATCGATATTTATCGATGATATGTTAATGTGAGAGTATCGAGATATACACGACTGGTCGAAGATGCCCTCTTCCACCTGCACATAAAAAGGGTACAGAAATAGGCAGCAACAAAAACTGAGAAAAAAAGAGCAACAAATTAACAACTGAAATTATGGCACGCGATAATACAATGCGGCCAAGTAGCCTCCATAGCCGGGCCTATGGCAACGGCCCACTCAAGTGCCCATTCGTAACTATTAGCAAAGTGTTGTTGTTTTTCTTTTATAATTTTCGTAATTGTGACTGTAAAGTGCAAGGCCGCAGACCCAAATAAAAAGTAAATAATAAAAAACACAGCATTCATTCAATGCAACAAATTTTAGCAGCTAAAAGTGAGCAGTGCAGGGGGCTTCTGGCCTGGGGTTACTTAAGCACAAGGTAATTAGTTGATCTGTGGCAAAAAAAAAAACAACAACAACAAAATAGAAGAAGAAGAAAAGTGACTGTCGCCGCATCTCGTGACGTGCCTCAAGCTGCAGCTGCACTTGAACCACATTCGATGCACTTGAAATATGAATTCGAAAGTTTTCTAGAATAACCATTCAGTGAATAACGAGTACTCGTTATATGAACACACGCACACACACACACACACACACACTCACACACACACACGCACACACACACACATGAGTGTTGCCTAACGCGTGACTTGGCTCAGGCAACGCTCAACAACTCGACACAGTTTCTATTTAAATAAATCATCATAATGATGATGACAGCCAAAATGATGATGATGATGATGATGATGATGATGATGATGATGATGACGATGAAGATGATGTTGTTGTTGATGATGTTGATCAACATAATAATGACGTAGTTTAGCGACAGACCGAAATCAAAATTCGGATTACGGTATATTAAAAGAAAAGAATAAACGAAGACGAACACTTGAAAACAGACAACAAATCTGAGAATCGCAATCGAGTGCAACCGACTGCGCAATACACTGTAACAGCTTTTAGAAATGCTAAACAAGGTATGCTTGTCAGCTGTTTACTCTAAAACTGTCATAATACGACTTACAAACTATGTCTTTGGCAAATATGAACATGTGAGCCTATAATGGGCATGGCAAAAAGGTTAAGAGAAGTGTAAAAGTAGTATACATACAAAACTGGTTGACTAGCTCTTTAACTGGGACAGCTACGATTTTAAATCTGTACGCCCCCTCAGGTAGGCGTGACAAAATATTGTAAAACTATCCGACGCAGTTATATATGGAAATTATCAAGTTTTTAGCTTGCAAAACTACCAAATAAATGCACGCTGCAAAGAATCTATACTCCCTTTTTGCTCAATTTGTGAACAGTGTATAGCATTTGATGGCATCTTTATGTAAGCGCCGCACTACGTCCCCGCCTCTATTTAAGAGCTCGAGCACTCCAGAGGTCGCGATTAGGCACCCACTTGTGCGTGTGTTTATGGCATAGCAGCGCGTGTTCTGGATGCGGAATTGGGAGGTTTTACGTACAGAGCCAAAGAGACAGTGGAAAAGTAAAAAATTGATTGGGGCTGGCTCGTGGCGGCGTGCGCGATAATTAAGCGATAGTTTGGCGATAGTCAACAGTAAATGTTGGCTCTTTTGGGAGCTGCACAAATGTTTGACTTAGCAAATGAAGTATTACAGAGATTATAGTAAACAGGTTGAACGGGTTATGGAAGAGCGAGTCGCGTGGGATGAACTTTCCAAAAAAAACGGTACAATTGATAAACTTGATAATGAACATCTGGAAAACTACCAGCAGAATCTAAAGTAATAGTAATATCATATTATACAATATATTGCACAATATTTACGCGAGTCATCAAATGATCACCGAATCAAATTCCTATAACTGGCAATTCTTTGCGGTTATCTACAACGAAAATAAATATAATAAGTGCTTCCCTGTTTATTTACGTTCCACTAAAACAAAATAAATATAGACTCTTCAACAAAAAAAAAAAAAAAAAAAACACAAAAAAACAAAAACGAAAAAAAAAGAGAATATAGAAAAAACAGGGAGCAAAAGAAATATGGAAGAAAAAAACACTGAAGTATGTGTGGCGTCTGCAGCCAGCACAAAATGTCAACAGAAAGCGAGAAAACCCAGAGAATAAAATATAAAAAAAAAAAGAAAACACAAGAAAAAACTCAGCATGCGGTCTGTGGATCGACTGGAAAATGCCCTGTGCAGATAAGAAAACTAGATAATTCAAAATATTAATGTTGAAGAGCATAAAACAGGGTATACTCAAATGCCACTCTAAGAGATGCCCTGTAGACTTTTTTTTCGATATTTATCGGTTAATATAAAGGGTTTGCCATATTGCTTTGAAGCCTGATATAATTGATTGTGAAGTGACATGCGTTATCTATCTATTTTGAAGCCGCATGCGATAATTATCGATTTTACAGTGACATGCGTTAACTATCGATTGTAAGCCAAAACTCGATAACTATCAACTTTGCAGAAAGAAATTGATCAGTCATTATTCATTATTCATTGTGGCATACAAAATTGTATACCAAATCGGCCATAGTTGTTCTAACTGAAGATAAGAATGTTAATATTCGATTTTTAATAAGCCTAGTCAAAAGAATATATTTTAAAGGGTATACAAGCAAGAACCAATTGCTATTTGCAGACAGTTTCCAAGCAAACTGCAACAAAAATAACTCAAAAAAAAAAAAACACGCGCCACCAAATGGAATGAATGTGAAAAGGTAGCTACGTAGGCGGGGAAAAGCAGGGACCTAAAGCGTGGGCGGTCGGTGCCGCTGACACATGTCACAAGCGGCGGCGCTCGGGAAGAGCCCGGCCGGCCGAGGCTGTGCCACACGCGCCAACCAACTGGACGACAGCCGCATATATCGCTTAACATATTAATTGGCATCGGGCTAATATGCTGAGGCTGAAGAGTATCTCACAGCAGAAAACAAAATGATGTTTGCGGCTTTGGTGGGTTAAACGCGGCGTATGCGTAATATTAAGCGATTATGACAGCAAAAAAATAGAAAAAAAATAAATAAATAAATAAATAATAATAAAAACAACAAGAAATGCACGTAAATTGAAAGGAAAAAAAATTGCCAACCGGCAAATGTTGATGCATTTACTATACGAGAATATATGTGCATATAAATGCATCTGCATGCATGTATGTCTGTATGCATGTGCATGCATGTATGTCTGTATGCATGTGCAAGCATGTATGTCTGTATGCATGCATTCTCTATGGCATAGCTGAGTATGGGGCTAGTTTGCTGCACTTTGTTTACAAAATTCAAGCTAGTTGTTGTTGTTGTTGTTATTGCTTAGGTTGTTGTTGTTGTTGTTGCTGTTGTTGTGCATTTGCTGTTGTTGTCTTTACAAATAAATCGTTTGATTTGCGCAAATTGCGACCACAAACGGTGATAAGCAATTGACTGACTGACTGACTGGCTGACTGACTGACTGATTGACTGACTGACTGACTGTTTGTCTGACTAAACGACAGTTTGACCAATTTAACGTTACGACAATGCATCAAATTGCATCGAATAGCGCGCGTCAGGCGCTTGCCTGAGTATTTTTTTTTATACAGAGTCTACTTATAAACGGGCGCGACTCGTATGAATATGTGCATACTGTATATATATATATATATATATATATATATATTTGTAATATACATATGCACACACACACACACACACACACAAGCTAGCCTTGGTCTTTGGCTAATGCACATTTTGGACTATTTCTGATCCGGGAAATTGCCCCACGGGGTTATCAACTTGTATAGGGCGTAAGAAAATAACAACAAAAATAAAAAATATATAAATACAAATTCTTACGCATTTCAGTGTGTGCGTGTTTTAGTATTTTTCTTATTTCCTAGTGGCAAATGTCTATAACATACGCGTTTTTATTGCTCGTAAGTGCAATAAAACTATGTTCTATTGAGATTTAAGATCTGACTGCTTCTGTGCTTTAATTAAAGCACAATTTGTCATGGTTTTCTCCAATATAATGCAACTCTACCAGGGAGCAACACAGCGTCCGCTTCTTAAACTGACGAAGTTTTCAACTTCGAGTGGATCAAAATTCTTATATGAATAAAAACATCAAAATCATAACAGCTAAATTCTCTAAACACAAACCCTCTTCAAGACTAATATACGGTAACATAATAAATTGTAATTCGAGCTTTCTATTCAATATATTGTCAAGCTAGAGAATTCTGCTAATTCTGAGTAAATGATAAACGTCGAAGGTATTACAATAAACAGAGTTCAAGAAAATATCTCTTTTCTTTTATTTCTTCATTTAAATACCAAAATGCATATAAATGAACTATGGTCACACTTAAAATTTATCGATCCAGTTCTTGCTTGCGAATCCGAAGAATACAAGTTATTTTTACAAAAACTTCTTTTCTGTTAGTGATTCTTTGCCATAGATTGGGAAAATTCTAATAAATACATATTTATGTCAAATATAAAGATCCGTCAATTTTATTGAATTGAATTTATTTCTAAAATATCGTTCCCAATATCGATACTTCGTCTATTTGTGCCAGAATGAAGGCAACAGAATTTTGTTAACTCTCAAAAAGATAAGAGAACAAGGATAAAGAAATAATTATTATTTTTATCACCACATTATTTTCATTAATTTTCGTTGTTTTCGCTCAATCAGGGAATGTGTGGAATCAGGGAATGTGGTTACGGATTGAAACATCAGACTCAGCATCTGGTATTTATGTCTTAGTCGTAGACTATAAAAATAGCTTATATTAATTGATTGATTTGCAGAAGTTTGCTAAATTTATCACAGTAAGTCAGAACTGTAACTTTCTATATGCGGGTCTTACAGCCTATTTTTTTACAACGCACTAGGGCTTCATGGAAGAGCAAATAATCGATTATAAAACTTTTCATTAGTAAGATATTGTACTCATGATTAAGCTTTCAGTGTAATCTGCTATATAGGGCCTAACACTGCACAATCTGTCCTTGAAGTTGGGGTATCAAAAAAAATGCTGACCTATTGCTGCACTCTGAAATGAGAATTGATTGTGATGACGTTTTCTAACTGCACTTAACTCTGGCGCTTATCAGCCGAGAATTATCTATACAATATGTTTGCATATACATCTATTATATTTTGCGCACCTTTCGAGTTGAGGGGGGTTATCAACTTGCGTAATGCAACATGTAATCGTGAACGGGTTGTTGCTGCTGTTGTTGTAGAGGTTATGATTAGGTGTGTATTAGATGTGTTCGGGCGGGCAGCGGTTGGGTGGGATGGTGTGGGGTTAAGTTGTTGTGGTTTGTTCTACTTACTTGTTAAGCCTCGGCCATCATCAACGAATGATAAGAATCCTTTATTCATATCTTGTGCTTGTTGTTGTTGCTGCTGCTGCTGCAATTGTTGCTGCTGCTGTTGCTGCTGCTGTTGCTGCTGTTGATTGCTGGAGTGCAGTATGGCAGCTGTTGTTGTTGTTGTGGGCGGCAGCGTTTGCAGTGTGGCTGCAACAAAATTTTTCTTGCACACAGCGGCGGGGGGTGTGCTGCGTATGAGCGAGGCGGTCACCGATTTGGGACGTTTCTCTTCGCGTGCCAGCAAGTTGTCGCAGCTGTTGTTGTTGCTGTTGTTGTTGTTGACGCGCAAATTGCTAAGGAGCTGAGCGGTGATGGTGCGCGGCCCAGGTGAGTTATTTTCACGTTTGATAAGCAGCTCAGGTTGCACTTGTTGTTGTTTTGATTTCGATATTATGTCTAAAAATGAGGTTGTTGTGGTGTTGGTTGTTGTGTTTGTTGTTGTTGCTGGTGGGTTAGTTGCAGCAGCAGTTGCAGTTGCTGCTGTTGCTGTGTTTGTTGCTGTGTTTGTTGTTGTTGTTGATTCAATTGTTGCTTTTTCGCTTGGAGTCTCAATCACTTTGGGTTTCTCCGCTAGCTCTAAAGTTGCAGTTGCAGTTGCAGTTGCTGTTGTTGTTGCAGTTGTTGTTGTTGTTGCTTCTGCGGCAACTTGTTTATCAATTGCTGTTGCAGCGTTGCTTGTTGTCTCGTTGTTGTTAGTTTCAGGTAGTTGTTGCTGTTGTTTCTTGTTTTCCTGTTCCTCACTTGCCGCCGTTTGTTGTGCAAGTGAATAAATCTCATGTTTGTTCTCAAGATTACTGCAAAAAGGCGATGCACAAAACGCGTATCGTAATGATAATCATATAAAAGTGGTTTTCTTTTATTTCTCCTGACTTTTTTTTTATTTATTTTTCTTTTTTTTTTTAATTGCACTCGTTTGTTACACCACAGCCCGCGAAAGCAAAGAACGCGCGTAATTCGTAATAATTGCAATTGTTTTTTTTATAAAATATTAAATTTTCTTTTGCAATATTTAAGTACATATGTCATAGTTCTGGTTAGTATAGGGCTTACTTTAATAGAACTGTTAATGAGCCTGATTTTTGAGCTGTTTCTGTGCTTCGAGTATTGGAAAATTTTTACTTGTTTCTTTCATTCCGTTCTGTTTCAGATAAGCTAGTTGCGGAAATGTCGCCAAATGGGCATTTCTTACTAACTCCTGCCCAACCCTGCCCACAGCCCGCCCTCGGGCTTATCAATTAACCGGGCCAAGACAAGACGACGTCGCTGAGCGATAAGCGGCATTTGGTGGGTGTGTCTGACAGGCTAATTAAAGCGTTACATTTTTCTAGCATAGCAATTGATAAGCCAACAGCAGATCATGGCAACAGAGCCATACATATATAAATATATATTTTATATAAAATATATTAACATGCTATATGCATATGCTTTGACGATCATGCAGCATACGTTGCGCCCGTGACTGTAGCCTGGCTGTTGGCATGAAAACTGAGCGAGTCTAGAGTGTTTCTGGCAGTCGTCTTTATAGTCTTTACAGTACCGGCAAATGCTTATTGATAAGATAGAAACGGTACAATCGGCCAAACTCAGCTGTGCTGTGCCGTGCTGTGTGCATGCACGCAGCGGCTGAGTGTTGTGCCGTTAAGCACGTGAAAGAGTCGTGAATTTGGTTGTGGAACACCCCGTCCTACAAGTTTTAGATAAAAACAAAAAACAAGTATAAGAAACCTGGAGCATGATGAGGCACAAATAATATATGATTCAAGCAAAAGCAAATATTTATAAACTTTTTAAGTCAAAGTCAACAAGTGTTTTTCATATTGTTTTTTTTTTTCGCCTCTTTGGGGGCTCGTCCCTCTGGTGAAATAGTTAATACGCAGTAGTATTGGTCACAGTGAGTGGGGTGGCATTGACGTAGTAGGGGTACTCGAGATTTAGGCGGTAGGCACCAAAAGTGACCGGCCCCACTCCCACTGTGAAGATTCAATGTCAAATTGCGGTTGTTGACAATGGAAAAATATGGAAACTTAACTGTACACCAAATGATGCAGCAGCGGCAGCAGCAGCAGCAGCAGCCCACACAAAAACCCACCTGCATAAACACACATTCATACGTACGTACACATAGGGGCACATTCAATGAGTAGAGTGAGCGAGCGGCAGAGTGGAAGCGGGAGAGTGGAAGCGGGAGAGTGGAAGCGGGAGAGTGGGAGAGAACTATGCCGGAAGGCAATCAATGGGACAAAAGCATTTGCGACAATGGCCGCAAAGCTAACAAGCAAAACGAACAGAGAATACACTTAAATAATTGCTTCATCTATTTTTTTTATTTTTATTTCTTTTTATGTACTTTTTGCCGGTTGCAGCCGGTTCGAACCTACATTTGAAGCTTACATCATTTTAAATTAAATTGCCAAAAATGAGTGAAAATAAATAACGACAGCAACAGCAAAAAGCTTACAGCTTAAAATCAATGAAAGATTAAGCCTTTGAGCTTTTAATTGAATCTTTGTTGGCCTGTTAAAGCTAAGCTGTGACGAAAGCAGCATCTTAAGCATTGCTGATAAGCGCGAGAGCGAGAGGGCGCCTAAACTCTTGAACTCTGTGTAATACACACACATACACACACATGTAGACACAGTCAAAGTCGAGCAATTGATCGCGTGATGTGAGTGCGTTTCTCTCGCTCTGTCTCTCTCTTTACACACACATGCACGTGTATACACTTATGCATTCTCAACACTGCAAACACTCAGCGGCACACTTTTCTGCTTATGCATAGGCAGAAAGAGAGGGTGACGGGAGAGCGCGCGCAGTAAAGGTGATCAGAGTGCGAGAGCGCGACTAAACAAGATGGGGGTAAAGTGTAAATAGCCGCAACAAAAATAATCACTTAAAAGTGCATTAGTAATGCAGTTATCGTCAACTGGTAATGGCAAATCGAAAATAAAATAATAATAAAATAAATATATTATTAAAATATGCATATATGCATAGACAACTATGTATGTATATGAATGAAGAAGTTGATTCAACTAAATTAAAGCAACAATTTTATTGTGTAACAAACTGAGTCAAAACACACGACACAGCGCTCAGATACAAGAAGACACAGAGTGACAGGAAGAGAGTGGAGAGCAGAAGAACAAAAAGAAAGAATATAAAACAAATGAATTCAGTCTGCCTGGCTGAAGATGCGGCTCTTATTTGCGCTGCTCCTGTTGTTGTTTTTGCTGTCTCTACCGATGCCGCCGCCGCTGATGTTGATGTTGATTTCAATTGCAGAGCAATAACGGAGCAGCATCATGTGAAGCTCAACTCAACGTAAAATAGCAGTAATTGCTTTTGACGAACATTTTTGTTTTTTTTTTCTCTCTCTCTCTCTCTGTCTCTCTCTGTGCGTGCGTGTGTGCGCGCACATAAAAGGCAATGTGTATTAAATTGAATGAAAATAAAAAGCAGTAGGCAAAGGAGACAACTATATACATATGTATGTATAAGTGTATGTATGTTTTTAATAGAATCTGAATTAACTGGACTATAAACGGCGGTACAAGCAGACATGACACGCGCATTTTGGCCACAACACACACAACGTCGAATTGTGTAACCAGCCTATGCGTGGGCGTGAACCTGCACACACACAGACACACATATGGTTGTAGGTACGTGTGTATGCATGCTTGCATGTATGTCTATTGACAAGTCGATGCTTAACGCTAATTAAGCTGCAATTCAATTAAATTTCATCAACAAATTAACTCGCTCAGCAATTTTATGTAATGCGAATGCAAATGCGAATGCAATTATCCCCCCCACCAACACACACAACCGAAAAAAAAAAAAAAAATTAAAAACAAAACGAAATGCCAAATAGCCAAAATAAATAAAACAAAAGCGAAACAAAATGAAACGCCGCCCCACGGCATTGCTTTGCTGAGAGCCTAACTGCACGCAGAACGAGCACAAGAGAGTGAGAGAGGGAGAGAGTAAGAGAGTGGGCAGCAGCAGCGGTAGACAGATCGTGCGTTTCGCTGTGGGGGTCGCGCGACGTCAACGTCAGCGCCAACGCTGCGCCGACTAAAACGCAGATTGCAATAAAATGTCGTTATTGTTGTTGTTTTTGGGTTTTTTTTTTTGCGCTTGCAATTGCCGCTGCAGCAGCGTTGGCAGCAGCAGCAGCATTCGGTTTGTAGGTTAGGTGCAAGTGTTGTGTAAAAGTTTTTTTTTTCCCATTTTTGCCTTTTTGCTTGATTTTTGTAATTGTTTATTAATTAATATGCTTTGCTATGTGATCAGTTGTTCTTTTTGTTGTTGTTTTTCATTCGCTTTCGCTGACGCGTGTAACAAACGTGCGCACTTTTTTTTTCCAATACGAAAAAAGTACATTTTTTAGATGTTTAATTTTTTTGCTTTGAAAGTTGAACATTCATTTTACTTTATTTTCTTTTTTTTCGTTTATTTTTTTATTTTTTCTTTTTTAATAATCTTTTTGACACACTCACACATAAGCGCATATAAAAATGCTGTATATTTATATATTTATGTGTGTTTGTGTATGTTTTTGTCGTTGTCAAATCCACGCATAATAAAAGTTTATTTTTGTCAAAAATATATACATTTTGTTTCAGCTAGCATATACGTATATTTTGAATAATGCTTAATTGAGTTTATGTTTGTTATTTTTTGTAACAGAACATTCAAAAACTTTTATTTCGCGTTCAAGACACAAAAAACCAAAATCATTTTCGCAATTTCTCGTTCTTTCTTTCATTAATTGTAGTATTTTTTATATAATTTTTTTAACAGTTTCAACAGAAATTCGGCTTTTAGTATTTTATAAAATTTTTACCTTTTAACTCAAAACATTTTCTTTAGTTATTTATATGATTTGATTATTAACGGAAATGCAATCGTTTCCAGTTTTATTTACAGCGAAAGTTGAAAAATATAGAGTTTATTATTATAGTTGACTTATTGCTTTTTGCTTTTGTTATGTGTGTTTTGTATTTATTTGCACAAGTTGACGTAGTTAAACAAAAAACAATTTTAAAACGTTTTGCTCGGTATAAATTAAATAAAAGATAGCGCAGTTTGGTTTTATGTATTGGTTGAAAGTTTATTAATTTTTGGCCAAGTCGCCGAGTCCAGTTTCAGTGAAGGTTTTCTTTTTTTCTTTTGAAGATTTATAGTTTAGAAGTGCACACGGAAAAACTCGAGCGCCTCACAGCGCTGCTTGCCTGCACAAACGACAACGTACCAGAGACGAATGAGTGGAATGCCAGCGCAGCTGAAAGCTTGTAGCTTGTAGCCGCTGTGCTGCCAGCTGCGCTGCTGTGTTCTGAGCATTCTCGAAACAACAAACCACACTCGAAAGAGCGCAAAGAGCAGCGCCGACGCAGTGCCATTGAGTGCTTTTGTGCTGCCATTGGCAGTTTGACTCATTTGCTAGCCGGAATGAGCGCAAATTGTTTGCCATTTTTCGTTTTGCAAATGCCAAGCACTCGGCGCTCTCGCTCTCTTTCTCTCTCTCTCCCTCTATCTGTCTCTCGCTCTATTTTATTATTGTTTTCATGGCAAACAAACGTCGTTGGTATTGTTATTATTGTTGTTGTTGTTGTGGATGCTGCTGCCGCCTCTTTTGCCTGCTTTGCATTTTCGCATGCGGCTACTCAATTTGCATGCCTCAGCAATTGAGAGCTTTGCGCTAATTGTTCGCTGTTTTTGGACAAACCTGCCGATAAAGCTGACCGACTGAATAAGGCACAAACATACACACACACACACACACAAACATAACCATTTATATACATAACTAAGCACTCAGCGCTGTGCGCCTAATCTAACTGTAAACCTGAACTATGCAACGCGCTGATAACATGATAAGACGCCCAAACGGCAATTAACATTTTGTTTTTATAATCACTTTTCTATTTTCCCTCAAGCAAAGTCGCCACGCCAAAAATTATGCCACAAAAATAGGTCGTTAAGTGTTTCAAATTTACACAAAAACGCGATAACTACAAACAACATGAAAAGCGGCTGGCAAAAATTTACAACCAACTTGCTTATTGGTATCCCACAATTTACCGTAAGCATCGAAATGTGTGTGCGTGAGAAAAAGAAGGAGCGTCTTCATCTTTATGTGTATATTTCGCAAATATTTGCTGTCATTGCCGAAGCTGCGCATTTTCTAAACAGACATTCGCTAATTTCGTCATAAAACTAAAGCCATTGCGTGTTGGCCCTCAGAGGGAAAGAAATATACACACACACACACACACACAGGCAGTCAATTTCCTAGCAGCACTTTTGTGCGTGCGAAACGCACTGAATTACAACACTTTTTTCATTTAGGTAATCAATAAGGCAATCATTTTTATGGCTGGTCACTCTTTTTTTTACTACATTCAGGCCAATCGACATTTTAGTGTTCAACAATTTTATAAATTTTTTTAGAACTCTAAATTATTTTCTATGAATTCCTGAATTGTATAAAATTAAGTAGTAAATACAAATACTCAAAACAAAAATTGTTTTACTTTTGAATTCAGAATGAACCAGTTTCAGAGTAAGCAAATACTTATTCTAAATATTTGAAATCAGAGGAGTACAAAGTTCAAAATACTTATTTTCAATATTACGAATCTAGAATCAGTTTCAGAGTTGACAAATTTTGAACAATTACTCATTTTCATACAAGCTCCACAAAATTAATTATGGAAAATTATATTGCCGAAAATATATATATATATATTTGCCAATTGAACTTTCAATTGAAATCAAATTCTTTTGTGTGAAAAAGTGAAATTCAACAATTTTTTATTCGCAGTTTTCAAACAGAATGCAAATGTTTACAAATAGTGTGCACCCAAAAACTTTAAAACTGGGAAACTATTTTGATCTAATTGAACAAAATAAACAAGAACTTTTATTGTTTTTCCGAAACTAGAAAAAGCAACATGTACTTAGATCTTAGATCTCGCCGATAATTAAATTGTAATATTTAATTAACATTCAATATTCCATGGAAATTCACATTTCACACATCGCATTCATTCATTTTATATGGACACCGATTTTCGCTGTCATTCATTCATTCTAATAGATCAACAAATTATTTCAGCTGGGCCCCCAGCTAACCCACACAGTCACGTGTGAGTCGTCGGCGCGGCGGGCGGAGCGGGGCGGAGCGGGCGACGGGGGGTGGAGAGGCATTTGAAGCATTTGATGGGCTGCCTTGAAAATGTAATAAACTGTCAATGTGTGTGTGTGTGTGTGTGTGTGTATATGCTATATTATCGAGCATATATGTAGATATATAAACTGTGTACTATATGTGCGCACTTTTCACTTTCGTCTGCAATTTCAAGAGCGCACAATTTTACGTAACGCTGATGAAATTTCCATAATCCTGTGCGAAAAATGTGGCCAGTTAGTAAAAAAAAATACAAGTGTTGGTTGGCGGCCCGAAGAGGCAGCTGGCCGGCAGTAGCTTATAAGAACAAGAGAGAACAACTGCACCGAAGATTAAATACCCTTTTAGGCATATGGCTAACGCCTTTACAAATAAACGCTGAAGTGCTGAAGCTTGCTCAAGATAGTCATATTTCGGAAAAGAACCGACTTTGCCATACAAAAAACTCATTTGCAATCGATTTTTCTTATAGATTTTTATGATATAGCAAGTCCGATGTTGATAAGATTTTTCTAATCAATAAGGAGCTTGCGAAGACTAATAAATGCCAATATCTTAATAAATAAAAAAGCGATTTTCATACAAGAACCTTCTTTTCTTATTGTTGTTCTGATTGTTCCTATGATATAGGGGCCCGATGTAGATAAGATTTTGCTTATATAAAGAGAGCTTGGTAAAATATAATAAGAGACGAGATTGGTCAAGATATCTGGATAAAAAAAAGATTTTCATACAACTTTCCTTTCGACCGATTGTTTCCATGGCAGCAATATGATATAAATGACAAAAAGGTTTCCATACGAGAACCTCATTTTAGACTGACTGTTCCTATGCTAGCTATATAAGCTATATATACAGATCCGATATAGATAATATCTTGTAGAGAGCATTGTGTATTTAACAAGAGACGAGCTTGGTCAAGATATCTTGAAATACACAAGAAAGTCTAAATTGATTCTGATCAGGAATATAGATGCGTTATATAGTCAAAGATATCCCCTTCTATGCGTTACATATTGCATGTCGTATTCATAATACCCTTCACGAGGGCAGTTTTGCTAAATTGTTTCAAATTTCTCGCTGCAATCAATGATGAGAACGAACTTCAAGAAGAAGCAGCAGAGAAAAGCGAGCAAAAAAAGGCGAATAAACAAACAAAAAACAGCACTCAAATAAATTCAAAATGTTTATGCAGTTTCGCCTGGCGGAGACAAAAATAAACACATATTTATATGAAATAGAGAAACAGAAAATATTTAAGAAAAGTTTTACTCAAGCAAAAATTGACGATTTTGGAATAAGTTGAAAAAGATTAAAGACAGAAAAGAATTTTTACAAATATTTCGGGCACTTGTCGCGGCTGCAATAAAATATATTTTTTTTGTGCGAATTTGTATGTCAATTAAAACCAGTAAGAGGTTCTAGTCGGGAGCTCCCGACTAGGGAATACCCTGAACCCTCTTCTTCCAACATCAAATATATATATATATATATATATATATTCTATTTTAGAAGCTATATGTCAAGTTTGGTGACTCTAGATCTTATTATTTACCAAAATTGCCCAAGAAACAGGATATCGATATCGATTTTTTTATCGATTGCTTGGAAACGGAGTAAGTTATCGATTATCGGAAACATACTCGATCTGCGCGGGAACTAGGAGCATCTACATCTAAAATTTCAGCTAGCTCTTATAGGTTCTGAGATCCTTGCGCTCATACATACGGACGGACGGACGGACGGACTTGGTTAGATCGACTCGGCTATTGGTGCTGATCAAGAATATATATACTTTATGGGGTCGGAGATGCTTCCTTCTGCCTGTTACATGTATTTGGCTTTCGCACAAATACAATATACCCTTACACCCATTTTTAATGGGTTCAGGGTATAAAAATGCTGTTTGTCAGGGGCAGAAAAAAAAAACCGTAGATTAAACACGTTTATCAGCTTCAGCTTGTCAGCGCCCAGATTGAACATAATGCGATATAAATAAATATAAACTGTGCCAAAAGAAATGAAGGCAGACGCGAATCGCAACATCTGCTGGAATTTTCAGACAGCAGACACAAAATTCTGTGTTTTGCCTTTCCTTTGGCACACAAGTTTTCATCGCTTGCGAAAAACTCGAGTCTTTGGTTTATTTTTGGCGACTGCAGCAGCAATTCACTTAACACAATTTATCAGAAAAAATAACAAAATATATATGAGCCAAAAGACAATGCAAATCAATTGTCCGACTTCAATCAGCTTAAAAGCTGGCATCCAGAATGGGAAACAGAACCAGAGACAGTTCCACAGACATTCCACAAAATATGAAAGCCAAAAGAACCATACATATATCTTAAAATGAGAAAATGGTGTTAACTCGAAGATGTAATACCCTGTGATATGTGAAGCTCCTAACTGCTGGGTTTAAGGAAAATGTCTTGGAGAACAGAATAGAAT
This sequence comes from Drosophila novamexicana, assembly GCF_003285875.2. Lineage (NCBI taxonomy): Eukaryota > Metazoa > Arthropoda > Insecta > Diptera > Drosophilidae > Drosophila > Drosophila novamexicana. The sequence continues at coordinate 1,355,750 of NW_020824808.1, read as the reverse complement.
AGTTTGCCATCCAAAAACTCATTTCGCAACCGATCCTTCTTATAGAGCTTTATAATAAGGTAGTATGATATTGATAAGAATTGGCCATATATATCATCTAGAAATACAAAAGAATGGTTCATACAGAAACTTAATTCGTTAATCGGTTGAATCGTTCCTATGGCAGCTATAACACATAGTGCTCCGACATAGATAGAATTTTGGATATCTGCAAGGTGCACAGTAGAACCAATAAATGCCAAGGTTGTTCCAACCAAGAACCCACTTTTAGACCGATTTTTCCTATGGCAGCTGTATAATATTGTGGTCCGATCCAGTCGAACCTACAAGGACCTGGGGGACTAGTTCGTTTAAAAAGAAACTGACGAATAGACAGACATGGCCATATCAACTCGACTGTTGATATTGATCGAGAATATATATGCTTTATGGGTTACGATATGTCTCCCCCCCCCCCTTCTTTGTCCAGCTCATTTCTTGGCTTTAATAGAATATCCTTTAAAAGGGTCGAGAAAAAGTACGCGTTGAAAACTTATCTATATTTAAATGTATAAACAACATACATCATATATAATATATAGTTGTATATGCAAATGCACCTATACTTATTTGTGTGTGTGTATGTATGTTTGTGTGTGTTTTTGAAATTATCATGGCTCATGTTACCCCCCCCCCCCCCCCCCCCCCCCCTCTCCTCCCAACCAACCACAACAATCGCTTTTTTTTTTGCCACATCATGCGTCGTCAGCGTCGCGTCACAGACGAGCCCCCAAAATATAAATAGTTAAGCAGTCATTCAGTCAGTCAGTCATTCAGTCATTCAGTCAGTCAAGATTGAGTGGTAGCACAATTCAGTCAACAAGTAAACAGCAATGATAATAAATAACGAACGTTATCTATGCCCAACAGTGAGTATTACAAATCAGTTTCAAACGAAATGCGAAATACGTGAACTCAGACTTGACTCAAAGTGAACGGGAAGCTACTCAAAAAGCTGATAATAATAATATTAACAATAATAACAAGACAGTCTAATAGCCAGAAGCTGTTTTCGACTAATTGAACAAAGCCGGAAACAACTTTAATAATTTTCCCTAAAAAAACGAACAGTTTAATAATTCTGATATACCTTCAGCAAGAAGCAGACTGTTCAGATAAGATCTGACAGCTAAAAATAGTAGACAAGAAGTTACCAAATGATAACTTATCTGAGTTGCAATACCCTGCCAGAGAGTATCAATAATTTGTCAGTCAACGTGTAACGCATTTATGGAGATATTGTCAAGGCCCCAAATTATATAGAGATATATTTACATTTGCTGCTCTTTCTATCTAAATATGATTTCATAACAGCCGAACACTCAGTTTTGTTATTAACCTGATTCAAATTTGGCTTAGATACGGAATTTTGGTACAGACAAAGTCGAACAGATCGATAAACTATACAATATGGCCATACCAAAGTTATTATGGATCAAAAACAAGGGGATTTTTTTTTTGTAGATTTTGCGTTTTTTAACATTAAGCTTAGAAATATTTGTGCTAAATGTCTTTACGGTATTTAACTGAGTTTCTATTTATTATAGAAATATTTGTGGTAAATGTAGAGTATTTATTCTTCACCTTAAAAGAGAATTATTCTTGCTTGTTAAGAAAATATGACCTAGAACTTTAAAGGAGCTACTATTATATCATTTTATCTTTCTGTTGCTAAAAAGAAAAAATTTAAAGTTGCAAAAACTGTTTAAACTTTTTAAAATAATTTTCGTACTTTAGGATTTCCTCATCTGAATATATCAGAATATTGATATTTTAAACGCGAATAATAGTTTTAATATATTATTTTCTTATGATATGATCTTTACCAGGCTGAAAACTAAGCCCAGCACGCACTAATTAAAAGCTAAGCCTAAACCTAAACCTTACATACATATTTAATAAACAATATATTTAAAAACTAGCTATTATCGCAATTGAAATTCATAAGAAATTGATACGCTATATCTAAAAATACATATTGAAGTTATATATTCTCCATTAAATCAGAGAATGAGTGCATCAAGCTGCAGACTGGGTATTCGCTCCAGAAGAGGGAGGAAGGGGGAAGGGGGCAGGGGGAAGGGGTGTTGCATTTAGAAACGCCCACTTTGCAATCAAGTGACTAACCTAGTTGCTGGCTATGGCCGGATTATAAAATCGCAACCTTTTCAGATCTCACGCCATTTATGGTTTGTTTTTATTGAAATGCACGCGGCACGAGCCCAACCGCCGCCCACATGAACCAACATGTTGAGACACTGAGCCAAATGCAGTGGGGCGCATTGGCCAGACAATTTGCGCAGTTCCAATATCCGTTTCCTGTCCCCTGCCCCTTCGGCTGGCGCGCCACTGACATGCCTTTGAATTGGTCGCTGGAGAAACATTTCATAAGTTCCGCTCACAATTGCGCGGCGTATTATTTTCCCCCCCCTTTTTTTTCATTTTTTGTTGTTGTTGTAGTTGTAATTTACCAAATAATTTGCGAAATATTCGCGCCGATTCATCGCGGCGAACGCCGTCAAAATCACGTCATCAAGCAAATACCGGGGGCACACATAGAGCCGTGAGAGACACCTGGCAACAGACCTGGCAGACGCTGACCAGGTGTACGACTCAACGCGGAATTCCACATAAAAAGCAATCGCAGCCGCAGCAAGCGTTGTGGCTCTGGTCTACGTGCGTGTTGGCCAGGCCCACCAAAAAAACAAGCGTTTGCAACTCCAATTGAAAGCTGCTGCAGCGCTGCAACAGCGCATGAGAGAGCGAAAAGCACTCAAAGAGAGCGCACAGCACGCAAAGAGAGCAAGTGAGAGCGTAACATGTTTCAAGCGCTCAGCGCGGCAGACATTCGATCAGACGATCGGCTGACAGACCTGAATGCCCAAAATGTGTGCCGGCCGGCATCTGCTGTTGTCTCAGCTGCTGCGCTGCCGCTGCCGCAGTTGCGGTCGCTGCTGCTGGAACTGGTTTTCACTTGGCAAAAATAAGAGGCAACAAAAGAAGCAGCAAAAAAAAGAGTAGAAAAAGCAGCGCCAGTGATTTGGCAATATACAAAAGCCAGCGGACAGCTGTGTGTGTTGTAAGTGTGAATGTGCGTGTGCGTGTTTGTGTTGCGTGTGTGTGTGTTGCGTGTGTGTGTGTTGCGTGTGTGTGTGTTGCGTGTGTAGCAGTGCAAAATACGATAGGCTAAACAAAACTCAGGGCAGACGGTGAAAATTGCAGAACATATGTAAATAGGTGAAAAAGAACTCAATGACACACAAATACCCTGTAAAGCAAGCGCAACGATAACGTTCAATTAACGTAAATTAAGCCAATTAATAAAACATTTTAAATATTTTAAAGACAGTAACAAAATTACCCAACTATAGATAACAATTATCTATATAGTTAAATTGATAATCGTTTGTGGCAGACTTTATTAAAGACTTTCTAAGCAAGCTAAAATATCTATAATATAATCGTTTTGGCAAAAAAAACTGTGTAAGCTGAATATAAGGTTAGAATATGCAGCTCTGTTGGAATTTGATTTGCGGGCTTTGATTGAAATGTCAAAAACAATTGAAAGCTGTACAAAACTCAAATGGATTTTAAATTTGTGCAATTCATTTCATAATAGATTTTTAATTAGAAAATAATAATGGGAAATTAATGAGCGCTTGCTAATGATAATAAATAAATATACCCTACGTGCAATGTGCTCTTACAGGGTATATTTAAAGCGACGCCCAAAAATCAAGTTTCTACAAAGCAAACGGCAAACAAAAACAGAGACAAAAAAGCGACAACAAAAACAACGACAACAACACAGATGATGAGATATTGGTGCTCGTATAACATGAAGAGTTGTTGTTGTTGTTGTTGTTGTTGGTTTTGTTGGTATTAGTGATACATATGTCAATCTGCAGGGCTGAGTGAATTTAGGAGACGAGGCGAGGCTGGCAACAGGCAGAATGTGTGTATATAATCTATCTTCTTGTGCGCTTCCGCAGCTACTGTTTGTTTATGTGTGTGTGTGAGTGTGTGTGAAGCAGGACTTGAGCCATGCACAAGCTATTGGCGTTAAGATATTGTATCTCAACATGAGAATAACACTTAATTTGACGCCTCGCAATGATAAATGATCAGCCAACGGTTGCATATCAAATGTCTGAAAGTATTCTCGGCTAAGAACAGGTGCCTTAACCCCGCTCGCTCGCCCCCTCCCTCGAAACACACTCAATCGCTTATTATGATGCGATTGACGTCAAGCTGAATAAACTGTTGGATGCAGAGGCAAAAGCTGATTGAGTGATTGACTTCAAATTGTTGGCAACTCGTGAATGGATTCACTTTGACATTCGAATACCAAAAATGTCACAGGAATTTTGCAGTGTACTTTGATTAAGACTGATGATGGACTAATCGATAAATAATCGAACAAGCAGTGCCAATCGATAGCTATCGAAACTATCGCTGGATATCTTTTGAGGCATATTGAAACATATACTTTGTAAATTTAGTACTTAATCGATATAAATAATTGTTAGATTTTAACATAATTGATATTGATGACTGCAGAACTGTTTATCGATAGTTTTTTATTTGTTTTTATCAAAATCTTAGTATTCATAAGATTTGTAGTGCTTTCCATGTGCAAAGTGAAGTAAGGTTTGTCTAAGCTTGAAGTTACGTAAATAGCCGTGCAATCCGATAAATACACAAAATGCGACTCAAAATGTGTTGACAGCCAGCACTAAAACGAGATACCAACAAAAATAGGCTGCGGCTAAGGCAACGTAAACACTTTTTGCAAATGTATCTGTTACATTGTATTTGTATCTGTATCTCTTGCGGAACGAGTATCTTTCAATGGTGGCTCGCGCGCTTCCCTAACTGTGTTGACATAAGCTCAATGCCATAAAAGCCCACAGAAGCCCAGGGCAAACAGTGTTTAACAGCCGACCGACCCGTTGCACCTTACGCCAGATTCATGATGATAGCGATTATTTAGGACTTGTCCAAATAAAACGTTGAGATAGTTTATAATGTGTGAATATAGAAATGCGAGTAGCTGGAAATTTATTTGCACATCTGTCGGCAGGAACGAAGACAAAGACCAAACAAGTAAGGAAAGGCTGAATTCGAGCGCTGAACGTGGAGATACCCTGTAAACCGAGTCGAAGAATAACAAAATGTACTTATGTGCTTTTAATAATCTTAATATACTAGGAAAATAAAGTCAAAACAAGTAGAATTTGATTCAATTAGTGTACTGAACATGGAAATACCCTGTAAACAGAACAAAAGAATAAAATACTTTATCTATCTTTATCTGTGTACCCTATAAAAAACTATCTTTTCAAATGGAATATATATAATATCAACAGTCTTAAGGAGTTGAAGAAAATAAGATCGATTGAACTGGGATAGATTAGCGAGGGAAAAGAATAGAAGGGAACATAAAATTGGTATATGATACCAATTTTTATTTCAGCTTTGAACCGAAGCTTGAAGCAAGCCATTTACTTATATATCGGAACAATATAAATTAAAACAAAACTCTATATCTGATAAGAAAGGTATTTACTTCTATAAATGAGATTATGTGAATATATATGTTCACTGAAACATTGTGAACCAAAACCAATGTTCATTAATGTGAATGTTAAAGTTAAGTTCAAATAATGACCTGTGACTATGCTTAGTGTAAATCAATTTACATTCATAGTATATGAATGCAATTCTGTCTAGAAAGAAACCTATAAACACTTTAATGTATCAAAATATACTACATATGCATGTATAACTTTGACATGTATTAATTCAAGATAGCCTTAAAATATTATTTAGAGAGTATAAATACGTATTTTGCTTCATGCTAAGCGGAAGATAAATATACCTCATATTAATAATTTGATGATAATTCGAATGAGAAACAAAAAAGCAACAAATAATTTTGCAGCCGAGTAATTGGCTTTATTATTTTTCAAAAGCTACCAAAATTCAACAAATTAGTATCATAATAAAACGCTTAATTAAAATAACAAGCTTGTCTACAGCAACAACAATTTGACAGCTGACACGCAACAAAAACAACAACAAAATCGCTGACATTTTAGAATACAAAAAATGTTGAGTTCGTGTTATGATTGATGATGTCCCTAATGTCGGACTCAAAGTACGGAAGTACTCAAATATTAATAATAAATAAACGGAGGCGAAGAAAAAGTTAGAAAATGTAACAATTGAAACGCAGCGCAGGAAATTAACGTCATCATTGCGGGCAAGTCAAATACCCTGCAATCCCCGCAAGCCGCAATACGGCGAATGAACAAAGTCATCAATTGAATGACACTCAGATGGTTCGTTGCTTCAGTTACACTGTGAGAAAATGAGGCGTTACATTCAATTTCTTATAATCTTAGCCTAAAATATACGAATAATCTTCGTTCCCAACACGACTCAACGTTTGATTAAAATTTCTCGTTTTGAATAAACGAAAATTACAAATTTGCTGATCAAAACTAAAAATTTAAAAAGAATTTAAATAATTGTACATAAATTAACTTTACTAGCAATTTCCCATTCTAACTTCGCTTAGGAACCAGAAAAAATCGCTGGTTCAAACCATAGCAAACTTTTCTCGCTCCTCTTCTTTAAATGTTGCCTACTTATTAATATTTGTTGATATAACGTTTTAATATTCGAACTTTTTACTTTAATTAAGTTCACTTTCTTTTAAACATATTCACATTTCTCACAGTGTATTTGGTAGATGGTGCGTTTGTTTGGATTGTGGCTTTTTCATTTTAGCCAGAATGTGAATTAATATTCTATTTTTTTGTTATTTGCGCAAGCGAACAGCTACAACTCACAACAACAAGAACAATACTCCCATCCAAAGCAGCCCTCAAATAATGACCCAGCGGCACGCAATGTCCAATGTTTGGCTCATCAGTCGGAAATGGGTGTGGCAAGCAGCTGTTATCCACGAATTGGCTTGCTTCAATGACTTATCATTTAAGCCATCTATTGAGTACGCGCCAGACGAGCAGGCCAACAGCAGCCTGTATTCGGCGGCTTTAACAATTTTTTAGCCTACTTATTGGCGTATTGACACGCAATTTGAGGAGCTTGTGCGCCAACATAAACATTTTATACGCACAAATAAATAAAAAGTTAAGCTAATCTATCGTTAGCCAATCGACCAAAAGATACGCTTAAAAGGTAAACAACAGCGTGCTTTAATTTTTAATATAAAGCTTGACTTCAGGCGATAGAGCTTTAATATCAGAGAAGGAGTTATCTTTGCCACAGGCTTTTCGTCTTCAACGTCCCAGCGTAAATGAAAACCAACTAACTTAAATTAGTCGATTAAATGAAATTTATCAACTTTCGGTTAATTTGGCATTTATCTTGCTTCAATTTTGTTCATTACTAAATATAATTGCAGCCACATTATAACACTATAGGCAAATAGGGAACTGCAAAAACTAATTTGAAGACCTAAAAGCACATTAAAGCTTTTATTCAAACAGCAAAAGCTCACGCCGAAATAAAACTTTGTTAACGCCTGTTATTTCATTTCACTTTTTTGAGTGCCCTGTATTAAAAGCTTTATCTGAGCTTTAAAGTTTAATAAAGTTTTGTTTGCGCTACAAAACTCATTGAATCTTTATTTAAGCTTTAAAGTGTATTAAAGCTTTTTGATTGTTTTCTCACAAACGAAGATTCCTTTTAATGTGTGCCTGCTTTTTGCTACTGGGTATTACTGGGTATTAAATATATCTCAGCCCATCGGCAATTGCTTTGCTCTTTTAATAGCTTAGCCATAAAACGAGAGCCAAACAGTGCGTGTTGTTTGTTTTACTTTGAGTCCGCGCACGTGTGTGAAAAGGGAAAATATGCCAAAGCCATTTTGATTTATGCGTCGAGCCCAACAGAGAAGAAAACAAAAAGAAAAAAGAAATTTAGTTCGCCGAACTATTGGGAAATTTGGCTTACCAATTGAAATGATAACAAGTAAGAGGTTCTAGTCGGGAGCTCCCGACTAGGGGATACCCTGAACCCTCTTCTTACAACATCAAATGCATATATATATTCTATTTTGGAAGCTATATGTCAAGTTTGGTGACTCTAGTTCTTATTATTTACCAAAACTGCCCAAAAAACAGGATATCGATATCGATTTTTTTATCGATTGCTTGGAAACGGAGTAAGTTATCGATTATCGGAAACAAACTCGATCTGCGCGGGAGCTAGAAGCATCTACATCTAAAATTTCAAGTCTCTAGCTCTTATAGGTTCTGAGATCCTTGCGTTCATACATATATACGGACGGACAGACGGACGGACGGACGGACGGACGGACGGACGGACGGACGGACGGACGGACGGACGGACAGACAGACGGACATGGCTAGATCGACTCAGCTATTTATGCTTATCAAGAATATATATACTTTATGGGGTCGGAGTTGCTTCCTTCTGCCTGTTCATATATTTTGCTTTCGCACAAATACAAAATACCCTTATACCCTTTTTTTAATGGGTATACCCTTATACCCATCTTTAATGGGTTCAGGGTATAAAAAGCCAAACTTCGTGAAAATCGGATGAGATTTGGCCGAGATATGTCTATATACGAATCTTGGGGTAAGATTTGGACATGAATTTCGACTAAAAAATCGGTGTCGAGATTTAAATGCCAGATTAATCTAGAGGGAAAACCATGAAGAAAAAGCCAAACTTCGTAAAAAACGGATGAGATTTGGACGAGATATTGGGGTGGTCATTTTTGACCCATGTCTATATACGAACCTTGGGGTAAGATTTGGACATGAATTTCGACTAAAAAATCGGTGTCGAGATTTAAATGCCAGATTAATCTAGAGGGAAAACCATGAAGAAAAAGCCAAACTTCGTGAAAATCGGATGAGATTTGGCCGAGTTATGGAGGTGAAAATTTTTGACCCATGTCTATATACGAATCTTGGGGTAAGATTTGGACATGAATTTCGACTAAAAAATCGGTGTCGAGATTTAAAAGCCAGATTAATCTAGAGGGAAAACCATAAAGGAAAAGCCAAACTTCGTGAAAATCGGATGAGATTTTGCTGAGATATGGGGGTGGTAATTTTTGACCCATGTCTATATACGAATCTTGGGGTAAGATTTGGACATGAATTTCGACTTAAAAATCGGTGTCGAGATTTAAATGCCAGATTAATCTAGAGGGAAAACCATGAAGAAAAAGCCAAACTTCGTGAAAATCGGATGAGATTTTGCTGAGATATGGGGGTGGTCATTTTTGACCCATGTCTATATGCGAATCTTGGGGTAAGATTTAGACATGAATTTTGACAAAAAAATCGGTGTCGAGATTTAAATGCCAGATTAATCTAGAGGGAAAACCATGAAGAAAAAGCCAAACTTCGTGAAAATCGGATGAGATTTGGCTGAGATATGGGGGTGGTCATTTTTGACCCATGTCTATATACGAATCTTGGGGTAAGATTTGGACATGACTTTTGACAAAAAAAATCGGTGTCGAGATTTAAATGCCAGATTAATCTAGAGGGAAAACCATGAAGAAAAAGCCAAACTTCGTGAAAATCGGATGAGATTTGGCCGAATTATGGGGGTGGTAATTTTTGACCCATGTCTATATACGAATCTTGGGGTAAGATTTGGACATGAATTTCGACTAAAAATCGGTGTCGAGATTTAAATGCCAGATTAATCTAGAGAAAAAACCATGAAGAAAAAGCCAAACTTCGTGAAAATCGGATGAGATTTTGCTGAGATATGGGGGTGGTAATTTTTGACCCATGTCTATATACGAATCTTGGGGTAAGATTTGGACATGAATTTCGACAAAAAAAATCGGTGTCGAGATTTAAATGCCAGATTAATCTAGAGGGAAAACCATGAAGAGAAAGCCAAACTTCGTGAAAATCGGATGAGATTTGGCCGAGTTATGGGGGTGGTAATTTTTGACCCATGTCTATATACGAATCTTGGGGTAAGATTTGGACATGAATTTCGACTAAAAAATCGGTGTCGAGATTTAAATGCCAGATTAATCTAGAGGGAAAACCATGAAGAAAAAGCCAAACTTCGTGAAAATCGGATAAGATTTGGCCGAGTTATGGGGGTGGAAATTTTTGACCCATGTCTATATACGAATCTTGGGGTAAGATTTGGACATGAATTTCGACTAAAAAATCGGTGTCGAGATTTAAATGCCAGATTTATCTAGAGGGAAAACCATGAAGAAAAAGCAAAACTTCGTGAAAATCGGATGAGATGAGAAAATGGGATGAGATTTGGCCGAGTTATGGGGGTGGAAATTTTTGCCCCATGACTATATACGAATCTTGGGGTAAGATTTGGACATGAATTTCGACTAAAAATCGGTGTCGAGATTTAAATGCCAGATTAATCTAGAGGGAAAACCATGAAGAAAAAGCCAAACTTCGTAAAAAACGGATGAGATTTGGCCGAGATATGGGGGTGGTCATTTTTGACCCATGTCTATATACGAATCTTGGGGTAAGATTTGGACATGAATTTCGACTAAAAATCGGTGTCGAGATTTAAATGCCAGATTAATCTAGAGAAAAAACCATGAAGAAAAAGCCAAACTTCGTGAAAATCGGATGAGATTTTGCTGAGATATGGGGGTGGTAATTTTTGACCCATGTCTATATACGAATCTTGGGGTAAGATTTGGACATGAATTTCGACTAAAAAATCGGTGTCGAGATTTAAATGCTAGATTAATCTAGAGGGAAAACCATGAAGAAAAAGCCAAACTTCGTGAAAATCGGATGAGATTTGGCCGAATTATGGGGGTGGTAATTTTTGACCCATGTCTATATACGAATCTTGGGGTAAGATTTGGACATGAATTTCGACTAAAAAATCGGTGTCGAGATTTAAATGCCAGATTAATCTAGAGAAAAAACCATGAAGAAAAAGCCAAACTTCGTGAAAATCGGATGAGATTTTGCTGAGATATGGGGGTGGTAATTTTTGACCCATGTCTATATACGAATCTTGGGGTAAGATTTGGACATGAATTTCGACAAAAAAAATCGGTGTCGAGATTTAAATGCCAGATTAATCTAGAGGGAAAACCATGAAGAGAAAGCCAAACTTCGTGAAAATCGGATGAGATTTGGCCGAGTTATGGGGGTGGTAATTTTTGACCCATGTCTATATACGAATCTTGGGGTAAGATTTGGACATGAATTTCGACTAAAAAATCGGTGTCGAGATTTAAATGCCAGATTAATCTAGAGGGAAAACCATGAAGAAAAAGCCAAACTTCGTAAAAAACGGATGAGATTTGGCCGAGTTATGGGGGTGGTAATTTTTGACCCATGTCTATATACGAATCTTGGGGTAAGATTTGGACATGAATTTCGACTAAAAAATCGGTGTCGAGATTTAAATGCCAGATTAATCTAGAGGGAAAACCATGAAGAAAAAGCCAAACTTCGTGAAAATCGGATAAGATTTGGCCGAGTTATGGGGGTGGAAATTTTTGACCCATGTCTATATACGAATCTTGGGGTAAGATTTGGACATGAATTTCGACTAAAAAATCGGTGTCGAGATTTAAATGCCAGATTTATCTAGAGGGAAAACCATGAAGAAAAAGCAAAACTTCGTGAAAATCGGATGAGATGAGAAAATGGGATGAGATTTGGCCGAGTTATGGGGGTGGAAATTTTTGCCCCATGACTATATACGAATCTTGGGGTAAGATTTGGACATGAATTTCGACTAAAAATCGGTGTCGAGATTTAAATGCCAGATTAATCTAGAGGGAAAACCATGAAGAAAAAGCCAAACTTCGTAAAAAACGGATGAGATTTGGCCGAGATATGGGGGTGGTCATTTTTGACCCATGTCTATATACGAATCTTGGGGTAAGATTTGGACATGAATTTCGACTAAAAATCGGTGTCGAGATTTAAATGCCAGATTAATCTAGAGAAAAAACCATGAAGAAAAAGCCAAACTTCGTGAAAATCGGATGAGATTTTGCTGAGATATGGGGGTGGTAATTTTTGACCCATGTCTATATACGAATCTTGGGGTAAGATTTGGACATGAATTTCGACTAAAAAATCGGTGTCGAGATTTAAATGCTAGATTAATCTAGAGGGAAAACCATGAAGAAAAAGCCAAACTTCGTGAAAATCGGATGCGATTTGGCCGAATTATGGGGGTGGTAATTTTTGACCCATGTCTATATACGAATCTTGGGGTAAGATTTGGACATGAATTTCGACTAAAAAATCGGTGTCGAGATTTAAATGCCAGATTAATCTAGAGAAAAAACCATGAAGAAAAAGCCAAACTTCGTGAAAATCGGATGAGATTTTGCTGGGATATGGGGGTGGTAATTTTTGACCCATGTCTATATACGAATCTTGGGGTAAGATTTGGACATGAATTTCGACAAAAAAAATCGGTGTCGAGATTTAAATGCCAGATTAATCTAGAGGGAAAACCATGAAGAGAAAGCCAAACTTCGTGAAAATCGGATGAGATTTGGCCGAGTTATGGGGGTGGTAATTTTTGACCCATGTCTATATACGAATCTTGGGGTAAGATTTGGACATGAATTTCGACTAAAAAATCGGTGTCGAGATTTAAATGCCAGATTAATCTAGAGGGAAAACCATGAAGAAAAAGCCAAACTTCGTGAAAATCGGATAAGATTTGGCCGAGTTATGGGGGTGGAAATTTTTGACCCATGTCTATATACGAATCTTGGGGTAAGATTTGGACATGAATTTCGACTAAAAAATCGGTGTCGAGATTTAAATGCCAGATTTATCTAGAGGGAAAACCATGAAGAAAAAGCAAAACTTCGTGAAAATCGGATGAGATGAGAAAATGGGATGAGATTTGGCCGAGTTATGGGGGTGGAAATTTTTGCCCCATGACTATATACGAATCTTGGGGTAAGATTTGGACATGAATTTCGACTAAAAAATCGGTGTCGAGATTTAAATGCCAGATTAATCTAGAGGGAAAACCATGAAGAAAAAGCCAAACTTCGTGAAAATCGGATGAGATTTGGCCGAGATATGGGGGTGGTCATTTTTGACCCATGTCTATATACGAATCTTGGGGTAAGATTTGGACATGAATTTCGACTAAAAATCGGTGTCGAGATTTAAATGCCAGATTAATCTAGAGAAAAAACCATGAAGAAAAAGCCAAACTTCGTGAAAATCGGATGAGATTTTGCTGAGATATGGGGGTGGTAATTTTTGACCCATGTCTATATACGAATCTTGGGGTAAGATTTGGACATGAATTTCGACTAAAAAATCGGTGTCGAGATTTAAATGCTAGATTAATCTAGAGGGAAAACCATGAAGAAAAAGCCAAACTTCGTGAAAATCGGATGAGATTTGGCCGAGTTATGGGGGTGGTAATTTTTGACCCATGTCTATATACGAATCTTGGGGTAAGATTTGGACATGAATTTCGACTAAAAAATCGGTGTCGAGATTTAAATGCCAGATTAATCTAGAGGGAAAACCATGAAGAAAAAGCCAAACTTCGTGAAAATCGGATGAGATTTGGCCGAGTTATGGGGGTGGTAATTTTTGACCCATGTCTATATACGAATCTTGGGGTAAGATTTGGACATGAATTTCGACTAAAAAATCGGTGTCGAGATTTAAATGCCAGATTAATCTAGAGGGAAAACCATGAAGAAAAAGCCAAACTTCGTGAAAATCGGATAAGATTTGGCCGAGTTATGGGGGTGGAAATTTTTGACCCATGTCTATATACGAATCTTGGGGTAAGATTTGGACATGAATTTCGACTAAAAATCGGTGTCGAGATTTAAATGCCAGATTAATCTAGAGGGAAAACCATGAAGAAAAAGCAAAACTTCGTGAAAATCGGATGAGATGAGAAAATGGGATGAGATTTGGCCGAGTTATGGGGGTGGAAATTTTTGCCCCATGACTATATACGAATCTTGGGGTAAGATTTGGACATGAATTTCGACTAAAAAATCGGTGTCGAGATTTAAATGCCAGATTAATCTAGAGGGAAAACCATGAAGAAAAAGCCAAACTTCGTAAAAAACGGATGAGATTTGGCCGAGATATGGGGGTGGTAATTTTTGACCCATGTCTATATACGAATCTTGGGGTAAGATTTGGACATGAATTTCGACAAAAAAATCGGTGTCGAGATTTAAATGCCAGATTAATCTAGAGGGAAAACCATGAAGAAAAAGCCAAACTTCGTGAAAATCGGATAAGATTTGGCCGAGTTATGGGGGTGGAAATTTTTGACCCATGTCTATATACGAATCTTGGGGTAAGATTTGGACATGAATTTCGACTAAAAATCGGTGTCGAGATTTAAATGCCAGATTAATCTAGAGGGAAAACCATGAAGAAAAAGCAAAAGAAAACCATGAAGAAAAAGCCAAACTTCGTAAAAAACGGATGAGATTTGGCCGAATTATGGGGGTGGTAATTTTTGACCCATGTCTATATACGAATCTTGGGGTAAGATTTGGACATGAATTTCGACTAAAAATCGGTGTCGAGATTTAAATGCCAGATTAATCTAGAGAAAAAACCATGAAGAAAGAGCCAAACTTCGTGAAAATCGGATGAGATTTGGCCGAATTATGGGGGTGGTAATTTTTGACCCATGTCTATATACGAATCTTGGGGTAAGATTTGGACATGAATTTCGACTAAAAATCGGTGTCGAGATTTAAATGCCAGATTAATCTAGAGGGAAAACCATGAAGAAAAAGACAAACTTCGTGAAAATCGGCTGAGATTTGGCCGAGTTATGGGGGTGGTAATTTTTGACCCATGTCTATATACGAATCTTGGGTTAAGATTTGGACATGAATTTCGACTAAAAAATCGGTGTCGAGATTTAAATGCCAGATTAATCTAGAGGGAAAACCATAAAGAAAAAGCCAAACTTCGTGAAAATCGGATGAGATTTTGCTGAGATATGGGGGTGGTCATTTTTGACCCATGTCTATATACGAATCTTGGGGTAAGATTTGGACATGAATTTCGACAAAAAAATCGGTGTCGAGATTTAAATGCCAGATTAATCTAGAGGGAAAACCATGAAGAAAAAGCCAAACTTCGTGAAAATCGGATGAGATTTGGCCGAGTTATGGGGGTGGAAATTTTTGACCCATGTCTATATACGAATCTTGGGGTAAGATTTGGACATGAATTTCGACTCAAAAATCGGTGTCGAGATTTAAATGCCAGATTAATCTAGAGGGAAAACCATGAAGAAAAAGCCAAACTTCGTGAAAATCGGATGAGATTTGGCTCAGTTATGGGGGTGGAAATTTTTGACCCATGTCTATATACGAATCTTGGGGTAAGATTTGGACATGAATTTCGACTAAAAAATCGGTGTCGAGATTTAAATGCCAGATTAATCTAGAGGGAAAACCATAAAGAAAAAGCCAAACTTCGTGAAAATCGGATGAGATTTTGCTGAGATATGGGGGTGGTCATTTTTGACCCATGTCTATATACGAATCTTGGGGTAAGATTTGGACATGAATTTCGACTAAAAAATCGGTGTCGAGATTTAAATGCCAGATTTATCTAGAGGGAAAACCATGAAGAAAAAGCAAAACTTCGTGAAAATCGGATGAGATGAGAAAATGGGATGAGATTTGGCCGAGTTATGGGGGTGGAAATTTTTGCCCCATGACTATATACGAATCTTGGGGTAAGATTTGGACATGAATTTCGACTAAAAAATCGGTGTCGAGATTTAAATGCCAGATTAATCTAGAGGGAAAACCATGAAGAAAAAGCCAAACTTCGTAAAAAACGGATGAGATTTGGCCGAGATATGGGGGTGGTCATTTTTGACCCATGTCTATATACGAATCTTGGGGTAAGATTTGGACATGAATTTCGACTAAAAATCGGTGTCGAGATTTAAATGCCAGATTAATCTAGAGAAAAAACCATGAAGAAAAAGCCAAACTTCGTGAAAATCGGATGAGATTTTGCTGAGATATGGGGGTGGTAATTTTTGACCCATGTCTATATACGAATCTTGGGGTAAGATTTGGACATGAATTTCGGCTAAAAAATCGGTGTCGAGATTTAAATGCTAGATTAATCTAGAGGGAAAACCATGAAGAAAAAGCCAAACTTCGTGAAAATCGGATGAGATTTGGCCGAGTTATGGGGGTGGTAATTTTTGACCCATGTCTATATACGAATCTTGGGGTAAGATTTGGACATGAATTTCGACTAAAAAATCGGTGTCGAGATTTAAATGCCAGATTAATCGAGAGGGAAAACCATGAAGAAAAAGCCAAACTTCGTGAAAATCGGATGAGATTTGGCCGAGTTATGGGGGTGGTAATTTTTGACCCATGTCTATATACGAATCTTGGGGTAAGATTTGGACATGAATTTCGACTAAAAAATCGGTGTCGAGATTTAAATGCCAGATTAATCTAGAGAGAAAACCATGAAGAAAAAGCAAAAGAAAACCATGAAGAAAAAGCCAAACTTCGTAAAAAACGGATGAGATTTGGCCGAGATATGGGGGTGGTCATTTTTGACCCATGTCTATATACGAATCTTGGGGTAAGATTTGGACATGAATTTCGACAAAAAAATCGGTGTCGAGATTTAAATGCCAGATTAATCTAGAGGGGAAACCATGAAGAAAAAGCCAAACTTCGTGAAAATCGGATGAGATTTGGCTCAGTTATGGGGGTGGAAATTTTTGACCCATGTCTATATACGAATCTTGGGGTAAGATTTGGACATGAATTTCGACTAAAAAATCGGTGTCGAGATTTAAATGCCAGATTAATCTAGAGGGAAAACTATGAAGAAAAAGCCAAACTTCGTGAAAATCGGATGAGATTTGGCCGAATTATGGGGGTGGTAATTTTTGACCCATGTCTATATACGAATCTTGGGGTAAGATTTGGACATGAATTTCGACTAAAAATCGGTGTCGAGATTTAAATGCCAGATTAATCTAGAGAAAAAACCATGAAGAAAGAGCCAAACTTCGTGAAAATCGGATGAGATTTGGCCGAATTATGGGGGTGGTAATTTTTGACCCATGTCTATATACGAATCTTGGGGTAAGATTTGGACATGAATTTCGACTAAAAATCGGTGTCGAGATTTAAATGCCAGATTAATCTAGAGGGAAAACCATGCAGAAAAAGACAAACTTCGTGAAAATCGGATGAGATTTGGCCGAGTTATGGGGGTGGTAATTTTTGACCCATGTCTATATACGAATCTTGGGTTAAGATTTGGACATGAATTTCGACTAAAAAATCGGTGTCGAGATTTAAATGCCAGATTAATCTAGAGGGAAAACCATAAAGAAAAAGCCAAACTTCGTGAAAATCGGATGAGATTTTGCTGAGATATGGGGGTGGTCATTTTTGACCCATGTCTATATACGAATCTTGGGGTAAGATTTGGACATGAATTTCGACAAAAAAATCGGTGTCGAGATTTAAATGCCAGATTAATCTAGAGGGAAAACCATGAAGAAAAAGCCAAACTTCGTGAAAATCGGATGAGATTTGGCCGAGTTATGGGGGTGGAAATTT
This sequence comes from Drosophila novamexicana, assembly GCF_003285875.2. Lineage (NCBI taxonomy): Eukaryota > Metazoa > Arthropoda > Insecta > Diptera > Drosophilidae > Drosophila > Drosophila novamexicana. The sequence continues at coordinate 1,338,082 of NW_020824808.1, read as the reverse complement.
TTGACCCATGTCTATATACGAATCTTGGGGTAAGATTTGGACATGAATTTCGACTCAAAAATCGGTGTCGAGATTTAAATGCCAGATTAATCTAGAGGGAAAACCATGAAGAAAAAGCCAAACTTCGTGAAAATCGGATGAGATTTGGCTCAGTTATGGGGGTGGAAATTTTTGACCCATGTCTATATACGAATCTTGGGGTAAGATTTGGACATGAATTTCGACTAAAAAATCGGTGTCGAGATTTAAATGCCAGATTAATCTAGAGGGAAAACCATAAAGAAAAAGCCAAACTTCGTGAAAATCGGATGAGATTTTGCTGAGATATGGGGGTGGTCATTTTTGACCCATGTCTATATACGAATCTTGGGGTAAGATTTGGACATGAATTTCGACTAAAAAATCGGTGTCGAGATTTAAATGCCAGATTTATCTAGAGGGAAAACCATGAAGAAAAAGCAAAACTTCGTGAAAATCGGATGAGATGAGAAAATGGGATGAGATTTGGCCGAGTTATGGGGGTGGAAATTTTTGCCCCATGACTATATACGAATCTTGGGGTAAGATTTGGACATGAATTTCGACTAAAAAATCGGTGTCGAGATTTAAATGCCAGATTAATCTAGAGGGAAAACCATGAAGAAAAAGCCAAACTTCGTAAAAAACGGATGAGATTTGGCCGAGATATGGGGGTGGTCATTTTTGACCCATGTCTATATACGAATCTTGGGGTAAGATTTGGACATGAATTTCGACTAAAAATCGGTGTCGAGATTTAAATGCCAGATTAATCTAGAGAAAAAACCATGAAGAAAAAGCCAAACTTCGTGAAAATCGGATGAGATTTTGCTGAGATATGGGGGTGGTAATTTTTGACCCATGTCTATATACGAATCTTGGGGTAAGATTTGGACATGAATTTCGGCTAAAAAATCGGTGTCGAGATTTAAATGCTAGATTAATCTAGAGGGAAAACCATGAAGAAAAAGCCAAACTTCGTGAAAATCGGATGAGATTTGGCCGAGTTATGGGGGTGGTAATTTTTGACCCATGTCTATATACGAATCTTGGGGTAAGATTTGGACATGAATTTCGACTAAAAAATCGGTGTCGAGATTTAAATGCCAGATTAATAGAGAGGGAAAACCATGAAGAAAAAGCCAAACTTCGTGAAAATCGGATGAGATTTGGCCGAGTTATGGGGGTGGTAATTTTTGACCCATGTCTATATACGAATCTTGGGGTAAGATTTGGACATGAATTTCGACTAAAAAATCGGTGTCGAGATTTAAATGCCAGATTAATCTAGAGGGAAAACCATGAAGAAAAAGCCAAACTTCGTGAAAATCGGATAAGATTTGGCCGAGTTATGGGGGTGGAAATTTTTGACCCATGTCTATATACGAATCTTGGGGTAAGATTTGGACATGAATTTCGACTAAAAATCGGTGTCGAGATTTAAATGCCAGATTAATCTAGAGGGAAAACCATGAAGAAAAAGCAAAACTTCGTGAAAATCGGATGAGATGAGAAAATGGGATGAGATTTGGCCGAGTTATGGGGGTGGAAATTTTTGCCCCATGACTATATACGAATCTTGGGGTAAGATTTGGACATGAATTTCGACTAAAAAATCGGTGTCGAGATTTAAATGCCAGATTAATCTAGAGGGAAAACCATGAAGAAAAAGCCAAACTTCGTAAAAAACGGATGAGATTTGGCCGAGATATGGGGGTGGTCATTTTTGACCCATGTCTAAGATTTGGACATGAATTTCGACTAAAAAATCGGTGTCGAGATTTAAATGCCAGATTAATCTAGAGGGAAAACCATGAAGAAAAAGCCAAACTTCGTGAAAATCGGATGAGATTTGGCCGAGTTATGGGGGTGGAAATTTTTGACCCATGTCTATATACGAATCTTGGGGTAAGATTTGGACATGAATTTCGACTCAAAAATCGGTGTCGAGATTTAAATGCCAGATTAATCTAGAGGGAAAACCATGAAGAAAAAGCCAAACTTCGTGAAAATCGGATGAGATTTGGCTCAGTTATGGGGGTGGAAATTTTTGACCCATGTCTATATACGAATCTTGGGGTAAGATTTGGACATGAATTTCGACTAAAAAATCGGTGTCGAGATTTAAATGCCAGATTAATCTAGAGGGAAAACCATAAAGAAAAAGCCAAACTTCGTGAAAATCGGATGAGATTTTGCTGAGATATGGGGGTGGTCATTTTTGACCCATGTCTATATACGAATCTTGGGGTAAGATTTGGACATGAATTTCGACTAAAAAATCGGTGTCGAGATTTAAATGCCAGATTTATCTAGAGGGAAAACCATGAAGAAAAAGCAAAACTTCGTGAAAATCGGATGAGATGAGAAAATGGGATGAGATTTGGCCGAGTTATGGGGGTGGAAATTTTTGCCCCATGACTATATACGAATCTTGGGGTAAGATTTGGACATGAATTTCGACTAAAAAATCGGTGTCGAGATTTAAATGCCAGATTAATCTAGAGGGAAAACCATGAAGAAAAAGCCAAACTTCGTAAAAAACGGATGAGATTTGGCCGAGATATGGGGGTGGTCATTTTTGACCCATGTCTATATACGAATCTTGGGGTAAGATTTGGACATGAATTTCGACTAAAAATCGGTGTCGAGATTTAAATGCCAGATTAATCTAGAGAAAAAACCATGAAGAAAAAGCCAAACTTCGTGAAAATCGGATGAGATTTTGCTGAGATATGGGGGTGGTAATTTTTGACCCATGTCTATATACGAATCTTGGGGTAAGATTTGGACATGAATTTCGGCTAAAAAATCGGTGTCGAGATTTAAATGCTAGATTAATCTAGAGGGAAAACCATGAAGAAAAAGCCAAACTTCGTGAAAATCGGATGAGATTTGGCCGAGTTATGGGGGTGGTAATTTTTGACCCATGTCTATATACGAATCTTGGGGTAAGATTTGGACATGAATTTCGACTAAAAAATCGGTGTCGAGATTTAAATGCCAGATTAATCGAGAGGGAAAACCATGAAGAAAAAGCCAAACTTCGTGAAAATCGGATGAGATTTGGCCGAGTTATGGGGGTGGTAATTTTTGACCCATGTCTATATACGAATCTTGGGGTAAGATTTGGACATGAATTTCGACTAAAAAATCGGTGTCGAGATTTAAATGCCAGATTAATCTAGAGGGAAAACCATGAAGAAAAAGCCAAACTTCGTGAAAATCGGATAAGATTTGGCCGAGTTATGGGGGTGGAAATTTTTGACCCATGTCTATATCCGAATCTTGGGGTAAGATTTGGACATGAATTTCGACTAAAAATCGGTGTCGAGATTTAAATGCCAGATTAATCTAGAGGGAAAACCATGAAGAAAAAGCAAAACTTCGTGAAAATCGGATGAGATGAGAAAATGGGATGAGATTTGGCCGAGTTATGGGGGTGGAAATTTTTGCCCCATGACTATATACGAATCTTGGGGTAAGATTTGGACATGAATTTCGACTAAAAAATCGGTGTCGAGATTTAAATGCCAGATTAATCTAGAGGGAAAACCATGAAGAAAAAGCCAAACTTCGTGAAAATCGGATGAGATGAGAAAATGGGATGAGATTTGGCCGAGTTATGGGGGTGGAAATTTTTGCCCCATGACTATATACGAATCTTGGGGTAAGATTTGGACATGAATTTCGACTAAAAAATCGGTGTCGAGATTTAAATGCCAGATTAATCTAGAGGGAAAACCATGAAGAAAAGGCCAAACTTCGTGAAAATCGGATGAGATTTGGCCGAATTATGGGGGTGGTAATTTTTGACCCATGTCTATATACGAATCTTGGGGTAAGATTTGGACATGAATTTCGACTAAAAATCGGTGTCGAGATTTAAATGCCAGATTAATCTAGAGAAAAAACCATGAAGAAAGAGCCAAACTTCGTGAAAATCGGATGAGATTTTGCTGAGATATGGGGGTGGTAATTTTTGACCCATGTCTATATACGAATCTTGGGGTAAGATTTGGACATGAATTTCGACTAAAAAATCGGTGTCGAGATTTAAATGCCAGATTAATCTAGAGGGAAAACCATGAAGAAAAAGCCAAACTTCGTGAAAATCGGATGAGATTTGGCCGAGTTATGGGGGTGGTAATTTTTGACCCATGTCTATATACGAATCTTGGGTTAAGATTTGGACATGAATTTCGACTAAAAAATCGGTGTCGAGATTTAATTGCCAGATTAATCTAGAGGGAAAACCATAAAGAAAAAGCCAAACTTCGCGAAAATCGGATGAGATTTTGCTGAGATATGGGGGTGGTCATTTTTGACCCATGTCTATATACGAATCTTGGGGTAAGATTTGGACATGAATTTCGACTAAAAAATCGGTGTCGAGATTTAAATGCCAGATTAAGCTAGAGGGAAAACCGTGAAGAAAAATCCAACTTCGTGAAAATCGGATGAGATTTGGCTGAGATATGGGGGTGCTCATTTTTGACCCATGTCTATATACGAATCTTGGGGTAAGATTTGGACATGAATTTCGACTAAAAAATCGGTGTCGAGATTTAAATGCCAGATTAATCTAGAGGGAAAACCATGCAGAAAAATCCTATATCATATATATAGTCTATTTTAGAAGCTATATGTCAAGTTTGGTGAGTCTAGTTCTTATTATTTACCAAAATTGCCCAAAAAACAGGATATCGATATCATATATCATATTTCAAGTCTCTAGCTCCTATAGGTTCTGAGATCCTTGCGCTCATACATACGGACGAACGGACGGACATGGCTAGATCGACTCAGCTATTTATGCTGATCCAGAATATATATACTTTATGCGGTCGGAGTTGCTTCCTTCTGCCTGTTATATACATTTGGCTTTCGCACAAATACAATATACCCTTGTACCCATTTTGAATGGGTTCAGGGTATAAAAAGATCGAAGAGATACGTCAAATTGAAAAAAAAAAAAAATAGAAAAACTTATCTAAATGGTCATAAGTTAAGCAAAGAGCTAGCAAAGTGAGGTCCAGTTTGCTGCAAATGACAGACGCGTGTGTTGTGCCCAACTTGGGGTCGGTCACTTATTGTCTGTCGATTTGATTTTTGGGGCGCGTCAGACAAGTCCGTCAAGAACATGTGCCTCCATCAAAGTACGGCCCCTTAAGGAAATGTCTGCCAGTTTCTGGGTTGGCAATCCAGCTCTCATCATCTTTATGCAACGGCTGTGCTCATTTGCTCGATTTCAAGAATCAAATAAAGCCCACACAATGCGACGGAAAATAAAAGTGGACCACGTGCTCGCCTGTTTTTGGCTGCATGTGACTCTTCATGCCACACAAAATTATGAGTATTTGTTTTTCTATTTATTTTTTCTATTTTTTTGGGTACTGCTGGAAAATGTTCGTGACACGCGCGAGTGCGTCTTCCTATAGCTAGTTATTTATCTGTCTCCATCTCACTTCTCTTCTAGTTCGGTTTCATCAGCGGCAACAGCAACAGCAACAATAAAATCAATCTACATATATATATGCATTGACAAAATTCATGTGACTTAAATAACAAACACTCTAGAGGGACAGCGTCTACTCGACTCTATAAATACCCTATTAATTTATTTAGAATTTATTGTTAACATGACCCGATTTTGTAGTTCAACTATGTATAAATGCAACAAGAGTTGCAGGACCGACCAATCTATCGATGTATCGAAAATTATGGGCGATCGACAAGTCTATCGATTTGTCGAAAATTATCAATTACCAATTAATCTTTCGAGTATCTATAAATCTATTGATCTATCGAAAACTATTGATTTGTTTTAATCTATCGATTTATCGAAAATTATCTTTGATCGATTGGCCTAGCGATTTATCGAAAATCGTCGCTTAAAATGATGGACACTTATCGATATTTGCTCTATCAAGTTTTTCGATTAAAGGTATAAATAAATGTGATATAACATTTGCTTATTAAACCGCTAGCTAAAGTTATCGAAAGCTATCGAAAATTACAGCAACTAGATTTTAACACAAATAATATCGAACTAGCATATTCTAAATTATGTAGGGTGTGCATAATAAATTTGAAATAAGCTCCAAACGAATTTCGTTTAATTTTTCAAGCTTTTCGGCTTTGTGTAAACAAGTTTTATTGAATTGCGCGAAGGAAAAAAATTAATTTGTAGTTGGGCCCCCCTATTGAAGGCAAGTGGACTGTGAAATAGACACAAATTATTAAAAAAAAAAAACAAAAACTAAATATATGCCAATGAAAATGGCGTGGGGGCAATTTTTGTCACATGTTGCAAGCCAAAACAAAAAATTCGGAGAAACACCAGCACAACATGAAAATGGAAAAGTAAAATGGAAAATGGAGAGGGGGCAGGGTGGGAAACAGCCAAGATTTATGCTCGCGGTTGCGTTTTTTTTGTCGCCCGATGCTAAGTGCCAAATTATCATTAATAAAAATAGCTTAATCGTGCGGAATTTATTTATATATATACATATATATATATATATATATATATATATATATATATATATATATATATAGATAGATGTTTGTAAATTTGCTAAGCAAGCCATTTTTTATTTATTTATTATTATTATTTTGCTCTTGAGTCGCTAAGGCCTTGGCATTGCTCCAGCTCACGTAGGCCTCCCTATTCGAACGGCTGTCCCTCTGTCCGGAGCGGACTCTAAGCGATTTTTAAGTTTGAAATGACCAGAAAAATATAATAATTTTTTAATATAAATATGTTTTTGTAATTGGTTTGCTAACAGCTAGTTAAGGGCCGTCTTTACTATTTAAACTAAGCACATAAATTAGAGATAATCTCATCTTATGATAGTTTAAGCAAGCTATTAAGGCTTTAATTGCTATTTTTCAAATATATGTACATCTATTTTTTTTTTTTATAGTTTCTTTTTGCTTTCTGCTTAAATGATTTAGCTCAAGTAATAAACCTGACAATAAATTTAAGTAAGAACAGCTTTTTATCAAAAGCAAATCCAGAGAGAATAGTATACTAATTCCCAATAAATTCAAATTCTAGTTTATATCGCAAAAGAAAACTCAGAAATAATTTTTGATCTATATAGACCAAGTATACCAATTTCCGTTTGGAAATTTGTTTTTATATATGTATATTTAGTTAATCTGTCACAACATTTCTCATAAAAATGGAAAATTTGTAGAAATTTTCAGAATACAAAAAATATATTTATTATAAATTTAAAAGTTTATTTATGACTAATCGAAATGCGAATACTACATAAGTGAAAACTCAACTTCTTGCTTAGATATATAAACCTTATATTTTATAAAAACTTGCAATACTTAGTCTATATATTGTGTATAAGGTATGTATAGGTATAATATCTGGTATTTCTATACATACTTAATATATAGTTCGTAAGTATTTCCGATTCAAGCAGCTTATAGCTACTCTTCGGAGACAATTCCAGGAGCTTTAATTTTCTACAAAGTTCGCGTGCCTTCGACTTATTCTTCTTCTTTTGCCTATCCCCTATCTCTCTAAGAGCCTTCGTACTTCCTGTAGTCGCGCTGGAGCCACGCACATTTTCATTTTAATAACCTTCGATGTGAGGAACGCGAGCAATGCGTAGCAAAGGGCAAAGGGTCCTTGGGTCGGGAACGTGGCCGGATCCGGGTATAGTCTTTGCGATTGCCTTCTTTTTGTCTTGCGTAATTTGCAATTACGGCCAAAACTTTGTCCCGACAGCAGCCTAGAACAACAACAACAACAACAACAACAACAGCAAAAAATGCCAAATGCTTGTGTGCGATAAGACAAGGCTGAGCAATCGACAGGACACGAGCAGAGGCAAAAGGATAATGCGACGAATTTTAAACAAAATACAAGAAATAGACGAACAACAATAAACAATTGACACAGCCAATCAGAGCTTGGCCAAGCACTGGTAAACCCCATTAAGAAAGAAAATCTTAGAAAAAATAACTTTTCCAAGAGCTGGGCAAGCAAATGTTACCCCCCCCCCCTTCCCTCCGCCTACTTATTTACCTAACAAAAATTGACGTAAGTGAAGCAGAGAGAAGAAGAAGAAAAAAGGAAGCGGCCAGCGAAAAGATAACTGCAATCGTTCACATAAAATAACGGTAATGCGTACACGCGCCCAGTCATTCAGCCGCTCTCCTTACACAACAGCTGCACAGCCCACACACACACGCACACACACACACGCACACACACACAGAAATACTCACGCACAGGTGTGCGTCAGGCGTCGGCGTCAGCTGTTCGGCTGCAGCGCAGCGACAAACAAATATTTTGTTACCCAGGCTCCAGGCCCGGGCACAAAATCCACTCAAAGAACAAAAAATGCCGCTCAAGCGTCACAGCCTGCAGCCTACTTTTAGGCTCGACAGAGCAAGAGAGGGTGAGAGCAAGTGAGAGAGCCGCTCTCTGCTGCGGCAGCAGAGCATGCGGCCTATGCGAGACCTTGAACTCGAATTTTTTTTTGTGTGCTTTGTGTTTTTTTTTTTTTGTTTTGTTTGTCAGCTTTCGCTTTCGTTTTGTGCGCTTGTGTTATGTAACACACGCTGCGGAGAGCCGACGCTCAGGCATTTAGGCTGTGCAAATGGCATGAAAAATGAGCGTAAAAAGAACTTTCACTTTCAGCAGTCAATGACACTCAGAGAGAGAGAGAAAGCGATGCAGAGAGAGCGACACAAGAGAGAGAGAGAGCGCTGCTGTAATACAGAAAAACGTCAAGAAATGTGCGACGCAATTATTTGATGGGCAGCAGAACATATGATTCAGTGTTTATTGTTGTTCTTGTTGTTGTTGCTCAATGAAGACGTCATAAAAACCGCTCAACGAACAAATAAAATAATTTGCTTTGTAATGTGCCATGTCAAGGGGCAAGGTAAAATTGATCTGTTCATTGGTTGAGGGGCTCAACAACAACCAAACTAAAAATTCGTATGACAGGCAATTGTCACAAAATATAAAAAAAAACCTTGCATCTGTAGAAAGCTTTAATTTTACATATATATTTATAGCCACAACCACTGTGGAAGGGGGGCGGCAGCAAGGGCAAGCGGCGCCTAAAAATAGGCCAAAACGAATTGAGCCATAAAGTCATAAGCGAAAGAGAAAGGGCACAGGAGGGAGTTATTGATGTTATTGTGCTTAATTTTGTTGGCGCAGCAGCTTTAAAAAAATATTTATGCAAACAAAATACAGTTTCCCTCAATTGCGTAATAAAACGAGAAAAAAAAAGAAACGGCGCCCAACGTGGGGCATCGTGCTTAGCTATGGCGCCCAATGTGAGCCGGCAGGTACGCACACACACACACACCCCTCAGCGAGAAACTTCCGTCTATTTTCCGGGCCTCACTCTTATACAAAAAAAAAAAAAAAAAACGTGTAAGAATGTTTGTGTCGATTACAACCGACTGCCTAATACTCTGAAACAGTCCATTAATATACCAAATTAAGAAAAATATCCAAAATACTATTCGATCCTTCTTTAATGTCGTTAATCCTTTGCAATCCAATCTTTTCATTCCAGTTCCATAGCTTTGGAAACTATAGATTTGCCCCAGTTGGGCGTAGCTAGATATTCTTCACACCTTAACTGTTGCGCATATAGACGGGTATATCAGACCTGTTACAAGCGTCTAACTTCCCTGATTATCGCACAAAGCCTCTTCTTCTACCTGAGAACAGAGCATTAAAAAAAGACCACAATTTGGCCATTTTATTTTCTTCACAGCTTTTGGCTTTTACCTTGCCTCGAATTCAGTTTCTTTTTAGCTTTTAAGTGTCAATTACATTGACGTTTATTCAAATATGCGTCGCCAGGATACATTTGACATTGCCTGGCATTTTAATATGTGTATAGCATCAGAGCCGAGTCGAGGCCGTTTTCTGGCCCAAAACACGTGCGTGATATGGCCCGTTGCTGTCGTTCTGCGTGTGAAAGAGTCCTCAAGTTGTGATTTTCTGTGGGATTTATTGGGTTTTATTGTGTGTATCAGCAGACCTTGGCATTTCGAAACGCAGATATGTTAATATGCGCCGAAAAAGCTGAACATCATAAACTTTTAAGGCCCTAGCTTGACACGCCCAAACAACTCGCACAGGAGGTCCCCGCGAACCAATAAAAATTATGAATTCGCTCGCGACTTGGCGACTCGAGCTGTATTTTTTTCTCTGTGACCAGTTATGCAATATATGTACATTGTCTCTTTTAATAGCTGAAATTTTAATATTCTAGAAAGTACAAGAAAATTGTAGCATATTTATTTTGCATTACAGCGCATAAATTGCGAGCGACATCAAAAATCGACGATACGCTTTATGGCCATAGGGAAAGGAAAATCCATTTTGGGACACGCTGCGCTATCAGCGCCAGCAACAGGCCAATCAAAATGCAATTTCCCTTCATATGGGTGTGCGTGTGTGTGTGTGTGCATGTGTGTGTTCGTGCGAGTGTGCGTGTGTGTATTTAAGCACATCATTTTGTGTCCACAGACAGGTGGGTTATATGTAAATGCTGGTCACATTTGGAAAGATTTGACTGATTCGCTAATATTTTCCCTTTCCGTTTGCCCATTCTTTTTCAGCTGGTTATTCACATATAATCAAAATGCAAACAAGCTGATTTCGCTACCCAGCTGCTCCACGGGCTGTCTATGAATTTGTCATTTACGTTTCACTGCTAAACGAATTACGCGTACCGCCCCCACCTCACCCCCTCTCAGGCATTACACATTACGCATCACGCATACGCACCGTTGACGGTCGCAAAGTCGTGCGTCGTTCGTCGTGCGTCGAGCGTCGCCCATCACAAATGTTGTCGCTGTTGTTCAACTTCATCAAAATAGAATCAGCTGCGTCTCTGATAAGCAAACATTCAAGTACACACATAAATACCCGTACCACAGGCGCCTTTGTCGCCTAAAAGGCTACTACATTATGAATGCGGCAACTCGGGCAGATTTAGCTGAGCGCGTGAGTCGTGAGAACCTGCGTGCGTTACTCAGTGAAAAATATGGAAAATCTTACAACAAATATTGCCAAATATTCCATTGTACACACATAATTAAGTATACACTTTTAATGGAAATACCAAAATCATCAAATTTAGCTAAGCGTCATACTTGATTCTGGCTTCAATATTCAAGTACTTGCGAATAACAAACCATAGAGAAACTATGATAATAAATAAATTAAATGTCATTATCGAATAGATACAACAAACATCAAATATTAAGAGTATCTGTTAATTCGCACTTGCGAAAGAATCCACAATTAATATGATATGACAAACCATGTTCCGGAAGGTTTATGAATATTATTGTATAATTTCAATAGTTTTTTAACTATTTATATATTATGTGTTTATGTATTAAAAAGTCTACCATTAAAAAGTTAAACTCATCGATTGATCTACTTAAAATATCGATATCAATCTAATAACGAACGATACAGTGTATCGATATATTATTAAACAGAAAGTAGATATATATATGATGATATTTACCCACGTTGATATTTATCTATATGATATCTATCAAATATCGACCGAATTAAAAATGGCTTGTGTAAATGATAACAATATGATTTTATGATTTATAGCTATCGATAGTTAAGGACTAGAATATCGACTATCGAAACTTATATCAGCCCGTTTCGATAGTTTTTCAGCTGCAACCGCAAATACTTCCAGTTAAAACATTTTCGTATTAACTAACGATTAATTAACGTGACTCGAGCGTGATTGTTGAGCCTCAAAACACGCGCACATCTCTAACTCTGCTTACCTACTACCTTAAATCAAACATTGATAGGCATGGAAGAAGCACGTGGCTCAAATTAAATTCCAACAGAAGGCAAAAGTTTTTGGCACGAAGCGCTGAGGCAACGCCGTGCACGCAAGAGTGTGAAAAAAGCCGAGCGATAGTCTAAGTGAGAAAGTGAGAGAAAGACATAAAAGAGAACGAAAGCCTGTTCAAGTTGTGCTGTGCCACAAGGCGTAAGCACACACACACACGTGTGTAAAATATGCGTATGTATGTGTGTGTGTGTGTGCGTGCCTACTTTGGTAAATAAGCCAAAATGGCAGCCACGGGCGGTATTTGTGTGTGCACACACACACAGCCACACACACACACACACACAGAGTTGGTTAAAGAGTTGTCTGTATATTTACTGTTAATTAACCTGACGTCAGTTCTGCTTTTTGGTCAGGCGTCGCTTTAGAGCCTTGTTAGCCCGCTCGGAACGGAAGCCCTTAATCACTTCCTGTGTTCTGCTGTAGCCGGCCAATCGAAGTTCGAGCACTTGGCTATTTGCATATGTACATAATAAATGATTTAGCTAACAACTTAAGGCAAAGTCATTCACTTAGCCGAATTAATAGCGCAGCATTACACGAAAAGGATACATAGCTACGCATATTACCCATACGCCATGTGGCTATTCTTATTATGAAAAGAAAAGCGTTTAACAACTAAAATGCGGCGAGAGTTGCGGCGAGTTATGTTAGCTGTAAAAAATTACAACAATTATCTATTTTGAGCTAATCAAAAAGCAATAAAATCTAGTTATTTTTTTATTTCAAAAAATCAATAAAATTGTTAGCAAACTTTCGATTTTCAATGATAACAAACCGATAAGTACTGATAAGCTCTAGTAGATAATATCGTGGTGCTATTCAACCTAAAGCAAGCTACTAAAAACGGAATTTTGTTTTGTTTACTAACAGATAAACTATATGATAGTTAACAACTTTTAGGCCAATGAACTGAACAATGAACAACATTTACAAGTTCAACCATTTCGAAAGGAAGAAAAAGAGGGAGTTAAAATTGGCATGGCCAAAAATAAAAATTTCTCTCACAAATATAACTTATTTTTGTTTATATATATGTAGATAAAACTTCGAGCTGATTTGTATTTGCCTAGTTATCAAATAAATTGTATATAAAATACTCTAATTATAAGGGCAGCCCTCGCAAATGTAGTTTTACGTGAAGCTGCGCCGACTACGTGACTAGATAAGCCTATTAAGCAGCATTTGTTCTGCCTGCCTGGGACCAGTTGCCCAAGTCCTTAAGACAAGCAATTCGACAGACCGTCAAGGCACAGTCCACGTTCTGAAGAGAGCAGGCTGAGGGCAGTCCCACTCAGCGCTTGTGGGTGGGGGAGGGAATTGTGGAGCCATAAATCTGAAGTCCACGCGTATATTGGCTTATTCCGCTGAGCCCCAGAATTCGCCAACAAATTAAAACGAGAGTCAGGGAAAGAGAGAGAGAGCAAAAAAGACAGCAGCCAGGAAATAAAAAACGAAGCGCGTTAATTCTTAACCAAAAAGTAAACCTGCGTGTGTGTAAAAAAACGATTGATTTGAAAAGAGAGAAAAAAAGCAATTAAGGTCAATGCGTTGCTGTGTTGTCCTTTGATGGGTCGTAACTACCTCAACTTTTTCAATTTGCCTTTTGTCCGGCGCACGTCGAGCAACTGACCAAAGTTATCGCTCGGAAGAAATCGAAATTAGGCCCAAAACTGAAAGCGAGAGGCGGCGGGTGCCAGTGCAATGCCACAAGCCATAAAAAGAATTTAAATAGGGCAAACAGAAATCTACCCAAAAGAAAAAAACGTATAAAAAACCCGAAGTAAATAAAAAGTAAAAACAGCAAAGGAAATAAAGTTTTTACTTTTGCCGTTCGCCAGAAGCGAGGACAACAAACGGACATTGTGCAATGAAGCATAAGAAAACGGAAAAGGCTAAAACAACCTAAACATGCTGAAAACCCACAATTTGACCAATAAGAAAAAATGTTGCTTGATTGAATTTCGGGTTGAGCAGGTTGCGCATACGCCACGTTGTGCGGCATGTATGGGCCATATATGGCTTTGCTTTGAGACCCGTTTAATTAACAACAATGTGCAGCACTTAAAATTAATTAAATTGTCTAGTAAAAAGGATTTCGAAAGGACAATAAAAGCACACTTTTATTACCCAAAAATGTGCTATGATTTGTTCTTTTTAGCCTTCAGATGTTGCAGATGTTATTCTTGCCTGGGCTTTAATTTATTGTTTTAATTTTTAGTCTCGCAGCAGCCACAATATTGCCTCGCGCTGTTGCCGTCAACACAAAAGGCTCGTTTCTGAGCTTAGCAAACTTTTGCCAAAGTGTTAAGAACTCGTGTAAATTCCATTAAAGCCTCAAGGAAAAAAGAAAGAGAGAGAGTCTAACCCCAAGTCCTGGCAACTCTCTGTCACATTCGATTAATCAAGGGCGACAACAACAACACACGCAACGCAACAACAACAACAAGAACAAGGATGGACATTAAAAGTAGCTCGCAAACCGCCTAAAATTATGCAACGCGCGCTATAAATATGCAAATTGTTCGAGCCTTACTAAACTAAACATAGTTAATTAGCACGCCTGACAATTTTCGCTGGTTTCCAAATCCTCTAGCTGAGGAAAACGTGGAGTAGATATTCATGGCACATAATAAAATCCTTTTGCAGAACTTTGACCAGAAACTTCTCTTTGCTTGGTTCGACGCTCAGACAACTGCGCGAAGCACTCTTATAAGATTCAGTTTTGTTCGATTTTAAAGCCGAATTTTTCAGAATCTTTAAACATCCAAATAAATATGAAATTTTGGAAAGCCCTAAAATAAATATTCTGAGTAAAAGCAATTTATGATTCAGAATCAATAGTCTAAAGAACTATATAAAGTTCTTAAAATGCTTTAAAGAGAGTATCTGGCATTCGGCTTGATTCCTTAGCCAAATTTATCTCTTCCTATATTATCGCATAATTTGTGAAGTATATGAATTTTGCGCTTGTTGCTTTTTAATTAAATTCGTGGCGTAGATCAAGAATGAAGCTCGTTAGGGCTAAACTGACGACAATTACAACTGCGACACATTCGCCATAAATAGCCAAGGCCATTACGCATACTATGCGATTTTCACTTGCTTTCACGGCCTTGACGCCGTGCCAAAACTCATTAGCCAAGAAATGTTGTTCATTAGCAGCAGGTAAAAGTAATGTGTGACAGCTGGCCATCAAATCCCATCATCGTATCAAACATATATGAACTATGCTAAGTATATGTATATATATATATATATATATATATATATTATTCTGATCAAACAATTAGTGCGAAATGATCTTATAGATAAACAAACCAAACACTTAACCCATATGGCCAGGCATTTAACCCAGCCACATGCCAAAACAACAACAAAAATAAAGAGCCCAAGTAAATACGCCGAAGAGCAGAAAAATCGAATAGAAAATTGCGTTGACAATGTTTGCATTTTGGCAAAGCAACAGAAAAACAGAGAATTTCTCTCGCCTCTTTCCTCTTTCGCTGTCGTAATTTTATTTTCCAATTTAGCATACAACAAGCAATTACAACAAACACAACAACAAGGGCAACAACGAGCCGAACAAAAGCTGCCAATAAAATTTATCATCATTCAAATGCACACGAGCGTAAATTATATACAACTAAAGCTGTTCTCAGTTTTGGCCATATTAGCGAAATTATGCAAAAGGTAACAGCTTAAATGTTATCAAAGAGTATTACAACATGGCTGATAGAACATTTTTACTAGGAAATGTAAGGCTGATTCCGTTAAAATTCTAAAAGGGGTGTTCCCGAAATTAGAGGCATAAATAATAAAATATGATATTAGTTTTCACACTTCTATGCAAAATGTAAACGAATAAGTAATTATACAGTTAAAAATATCGATTGGAAAACTAGAAGAGGTGTTCCCGAAATTGAATAATATAAAATACTACAATATTTTACTATTCTATAAAAAATCGTTTTTAAAAGAGTAATTATTAAGTTAACAATATCGATTGGAAAACTAAAAAGGATGTAAGAAAATCCCCCTTTCTTACTCATAACCAAGCATCTCATCAATCGATTAGTGTTTAGTTATTATGTCAAAAGTTAAATAAAAAATATAACAAATATGAAGGTATGCCTGTATTAACAGGTTAATAAATAACATCAATTAACAAGAGGCTTTCAAAGGTTAAGGCATTGTTGCCGTTGAAGCACAGTTGTTTCTGAATATAATGCTGATGACTAACTAAAGCCCAATAATTAAATTAATAATTTAAACAGCCAAAAAAGCAAACAAAAAAAATGAAACGTAACTGACAAACGATGACGGCACGTGGTCATCAGTTTTTTATGGTGGGAGGGAGGGCGGATAACAAAATAAAATAATAACCCCTATACTAACTCAACTGAAATGGCAATTAAAAGCACATTTTCATTTTCGGCTCCAACAAAACATGGAACGGAGAGAAACACGAGAACCGGAAATCGGCCAAACAAAACAATGCACAAATATTTGCTCATTAACGCTTAATTTTAACAGAAATAAATACTTTATGATTGGGATACTTACGCGCAAGCTGGAAGTAAGAGAAATGAATGGGGTGGAGTGCTTGGGGTGCTGGGAATGTTATATACACATTATTTATAGGTATGGGGAAGCCCTGCGACTATATGTGGGACGCCCTGGCAGACTATTAAATTCACTAGATTTCTGTATGAAATCGAGTTTGTTTCTTGCAAGCACCACGAAGATAACGCATTTCGTGTTAAGTTATCGATAGTATCTAATTTTATCAACATCGATAGTTATGTACTTTAAACATATTCCCTAAAGCATTTCAATAAACATATTGAACATCTTAACTATCAGTTGAGATTCTTTATCGATAGTCGTATCGATAATTAATATAATACTTTAACTATCCAACTATTAAATGCGATTTGTTATCGATAGTTTTTCCGATTATTTTAAGAATGTGCCTAACATTGGCCCTGGTAAAATTTCAAACTGCCAATCGCATTTGTATCGATTATTTGAATTATTCTTTAAGAGCATTTTAATAAAAGTTAGCCCTAATATCACATATTGACTATATCTTAACTATCAACTGGGATTTGTAATCGATAGCTTCATTGACTATTTGTTATCAGAACCATCGATTGCTATTTTTAATCGATAGCTTTAGAATTTTGTACCATTTTCCAGCATTTCTATGTAACCTTAACTGTATAACTTCGAATGCAAATGTCACAACTCAGTTAAAAACAGAAGGTTTCTCCTGGACTTTATTTATTTATTTGATGGTGCTTGCGGCTTGGGTCACTCGTTAAAAGGGCTCGACACGTACCGAGCATAAACAATTTCCATAATGCACGCACAAATTAACGGATACAAAAATAAATACTCTTTATTTTATTCATAAATGCGTGAGGCATGTCGAAAGGGTACATAAAAATACAAATTTACGTAAGGCTGGCCGCATAAATAAATATGCTTAAAGGACACGTGTACCAAAGAATTGGCTATACAGAAATTTGTGAAATATTTTGAGCCGCAGACGAAAGTTAATTTTATGTACTGATTGAGTATACGTCATGTTGGCAGGCGCGTTTTCCAATCAATTGAAGGAAATGGTAGGCACTGTCATACAGAACGTCAATATCTGGAACAGAAATATGAGAGCATGATTGACCTGGAGATATCCTGTGCGGAAGTACAAAGTGTAAGGACAATACTTTCATGAATTACAGGCATTTCATTACCAAAACCTAATAAACATGTTGAATATATACTAATAATTGGTAGGCTTCTTAAACCTTAAATGCTATATACCCCACTTACACGCCTTTATTTTGCTCTGTTCATATTTACAGGGTGTCAAAAGAGGCAGATTAGCAAATCAAATCAAATCAATTCTGTTGACAGCGGCCTGCCGCTGACTGACGCAATTATTTGTGCGTTTCACATGAAAACAAGAAGAAAAACACAAGCGGAAAATCTCTGTGCGTCTCTATGTAAATCTTGTCCCTGTGCCGTTTGCAGTTCAATGAAGCAGCTGTGAATGCTTCGTGGATACGCGGTCTGCGGGTAGGGCAGGGTATTGTGGGTTGGGTGTAATGGCATGTCATGTTCAAAAGTGTGCAACGGGAAATTAAATACGCTTGATTAATTATAAAATTGCGGCAATGCAAATTACCGTCTTTAGGCAGCGTTTAATTAAATGATAAAAACGCGAACCGCCTCCGACTTTGTAAATGAGCAAATATTTGGCATTGTTTGGCCGCCCGCCTCAGCTCAATTCAGGCTCATTAATATAACTTATAAGACTATATCGGTTAGTTGAGGTAGAAACTGTCAAACGATGGAACTCACCTGATGACATAATTTACGCAGACAACGCTCTGCGGCTTTAACTTATCGTAAACAATCGTCGCCTGCGTCACGATCCAGCAGTAGCCGCCAAATTTGCCCAGTAGACGGTAGCGACACGTTTCGCCCTGTCCCTTGCTCAGCACTGCAAAAACAAAGAAGCGTTAGATATACACATTAGTTAAGTCCAATTCTATAATTGTAAGTCAAGCTCTTGACTTGACCAAATAAATCAAATCAAGTTACAAAAAACAACCAATTGCGGCCGACAGCAAAGACAAGAGCAATAGGAATTATATCATTTGAAATTGTTTTTGCGGTTTGAGTTTCTGTTTAGGTTTTTGTAATATACTTCTATTAAATGCCAGGGTTGGGTGTCAAAGAAACAAGCGCACACACATTATCTTGGCCAAATATAATTCACAAAATTTAAGTTTGAACTAGAGTTAATAAATGCGAATGCTTGCAAATTTATTGTGAATACTAATATGCTTATTGTGATATGCTATGCTTAGTAAACCTATGCTATATGATATAGAGTGCTCCAGTCGAGCTTGCCCGAGTGGCAGATACCCTACACCAGAGTAGACATAGGCATTCGCACTTGCACAAACACACACCCTCTTTTTCCTCTTGCCGCAAGTTTATATAAAATGCATTCTTGAATAACTTTTAGATTCACAGCTCGATTTTAATGAGTTTAAGGGCATTAAGATTGCAGGTAAGATAAGGTGGCTTATACCAAATCTTCTGAATTAATGAAGCTGCATTTATACAAATGTATTCTAAATCTAACTAACTATTCTAAATAATATATAAAACTGGTCGGAAATGCCCCCTTCTACCGAGCACACACATTAACATAACTTTATTCAAGAACTTTGACCAATTTCTAATGCCTTTTCGGTTCACCAACATCTATATATCACAGCATTATTAGGCATCTATTATTATACATTGTTATTACAATAACAATTATAAACATTTTGAATGCTCTCAAGCAGCCCTGGCTTTGGTTTTGTGCTTGAATTTTCAACAACCAAATAGGCAAGTTTCAAATGACGTTTGCCAAAGGCAGCCAGGCATAAATATTAAATAATAGCCGGGCCACAAAAACCGCTCGAGGCAATGTTTTATAAGTGCTGAGCTAAGCAATGCCAATTTGTGTTGTGCTTTTTTTAATGCTGTATTTAAGTGCGGAACAGCCGTGCTTATAGGGTATAAGCTGAAGAGCGATATCAGCGGTTGTCAAGGGGCGCTACATAAAGACGATTTTAATTAAAAAATCTTATAAAAATTAAATCAAATAAATATGTTTGCAGGGAATTAGAGTCTTTTGTGTGTGTGTGTGTGTGATGAATGTGTGTGTGTACTTATGTATATATGACAAAAAGACTTGCTGCTACAAGATTAATAAAAATGTAATGCGCCTGCAAGCAGCGCACAAGCAGGACATAAGGGGCATGTACATGGCAATTGAAATTCATGGCCTTTAATGCGTTCAAGCGAGGTCGCAGCCAAATGTTGTGCGTTTATTATTAGACCCGTTTTCAGCGAGCCAATGGCCAAAACTCAGGTAATTGCCGTTGCCTAATTACAGGCGCAGCTGCCGCAGACCAAATAAGGCAATCGTCTCCTCCAGAATAGCATCCCTATATAGCATATGTATCATATATATATATATATAACACAAATAGCTACACTTAAATTGAATTCGTAAACTGTAATGTAAAAGCCACAAACACAAATCCCAATGAAACATGAGCGAAAACTGAGGCATCGCTGGCTTTTTGCCATCATTATGGCATTTAGATTTATCTATATATCTCTCTCTATATATATATATGTGTGTGTGTGTGTGTGTGTGTGCATATAGAGTGAGATATATATGCGTGTATTTAACTCAGTCTCGCATTCACTCAGTCATTCATTCAGTTAATTTGAAATCAGCAGCAGAAAATTAGTTTTTCTTTTGTGCCAGCGCTTGCGGCTTAGTGGCCTCGTGTTAATTTCAGTCCACGAAAAGCGCCGCACACACTGCACAGTGGTGTGCAGTCTACGAACATGTGAGCAAAAGTAAGAAGCTGATAGAAAATTAAACACAATTTTATATTTAAAAATGGAATTGTAATTTATACTTAATATATCTATATATTAGATACATTCAATTACTAAATCCGACTTCCAAAATATTAAAAAAAAAGAGTATTAATGCCAAGTTTATGTTGAGAAACCTTTTAAAGAATATTTGGTGTATTTTATATACCTTAAATTTTGTATTTCCCGTTTAAACCTTTATAATTTGTTTTTTTTTTTTTCATAATTTGTATAAATATGGAATTTTAATTTATTCAACTTAATGTTTATATTAAAAAATATACATATTATTAAAATTTATTTTTAATTGCAATTTCTCAATTCGACTTTAATCAACTTGAAAATAAGTACTAATTTCAAGTTTATGTTGAGAAAGTTAAAAAATAAAATTTTTAAATTTTCAAAATAAGCTTCAAAAAAAAAAAATATTCAAAAAAATATCCCACTTAAGCTTTTTGAAAATTTATGAAGTTCCAAATTTGTATAATTTATATATGTATTTTATGAAAGGAATTTTAAATTTTCTTCACAAAATATATCCCTTAAATGAACAGTCGTCATCAAAAATGTACCCATTCTAAGGAATGTCATTCGCGACACAAACTTGATTTTTAATAATAACAACTCTAAAATTAGATATACGCTTTATTTATCGATTTTTGTTGGTATTAATACACATAGATACAATATCATCTATATTGAACTATCGTCAATCGTTGATGATCATTGCCAATCATCGGTGCATTGAGAACTGCACCACTGTGCGCAGGGTCTCTGTCACAATTCCGGATAATAATTATGCTGGGTCATTAATAAGGCAACATCGAAGAGGCTTGTTGGCGTAGTTACGAAAAGGAGGTATGCCACATGTGAGCAGTGTATGTCAGACGCTGGCGAGGCAGAGGGTGCGACTTGGGCTGCTGCCGCTGCTGGATTAGGATGCGCGCAAAAGTATGCAACATGAAACTGTGTGCTGCATGTGCAACATTCCAGGCACGCGGCGTCTGCCCGGCCAGAGCCAAAGAGCTCAGACGATTTGCCAGTGTTTATGGAATTAGCAGAGTGCAGCTGCCGGCTGCTGACTGCTGTTGCATTTGCCATGAACTTGATTTGCCCTTAGTCAAGGACTTTTGCCGTGCCAGAGTTCCCAGCTAGACAAGTTTCAAGGCAAAATATTAAAATATCTACGCGCACAGCGACAAAAGATCATTTATCTAGAATTTTTAGCAACACATTCCAAAGACGGCAGCAGTCAGTGAATTTATGAACACGCAGCCAGAGCTGCGGGCGGAAGCGAGGTGAATGCAGACAGACAACGAGCAGCCATTTGTACAAATAAGCAAACAGCAACAGCAGCAGCAGAAGCAGCAGCAGAGGAACAGCAGCCGAAGGATGCTCAAGGAGTAGCATTGGCAGCTGTAGTTCATTCCGCATTGAGATTGAGATGAATGCAAGGCAAACATTCAAACCGCATTCGAACCGCATTCAAGGTTATGTATCAAAGTTGAACAAATAGCAAGGAGCCAGCGCAGGTTGCAGCCAGTGCTGCACATTTCGCCTATTTCCTGCCAAATTTGGCTTCTTTTTTGTTGAATGTGTGTTTGTGGCAGAAGTAAAAGCTAGCTAAAATATTTATAAGTATATGTTTTACTAGGCAATACTTATAAACAAACCTAAGGCACGCCGAAGATTTAAACCCTTGTACGAATTTTCGTTTTGAAGATATGTGAGAATAGTAAAGCTCGTAAATGCTGAGCATGATGAAAATATCTTGCCATATCAGAACCTACTTTTCGACCGATTGTTCCTATGGCAGCTATGCAATATTGTGGTCCGATCTGGCTGGCACATATTCCATATAGGGTTGGGGATGTCTCCTTTTATGTGTAACACATTTCAGGAAAAAATAATTATAACCTCTTCAAGGGCATAAGTATCTAAAATGCTGCTAAATTTGAACCAGCAACCTGTCGCTTTTAGTTCGATGCTCAACCTCAAAGCTAAAAGTTATATTAAATGCCTTCAGGCAGACGTTACGAGTTATATTCGAGCTAATGGCATCTATATACATTTTCGATTAACAGATATAGAGTTTAAATGCAAATAAAAAATCTGAAATTTACGTGCATCAGTTTTTCTTAGGGAAGGTATATAAAGAATTGGCCAATATGTTTTTTATATACAACATCAATATACTCAGAAAATAAAGACTTGATTGCAGTGAAAGACATCACTGTATTTGTTTTTCAAGATAAACATAAACAACTTAAAATTACTAACAAAAAGGAATGTATAGACACCAGGTTTAAACACCTGGAAAAAACAGCAGGTTTTGGATATTTCAAGAACCTTAGGAATTTTAACAGCAGCAGAATTTAAAAAAGCTTCAACTTGTTGGGATTTAAAAGCGTCTAGCTGCGAAAATTCAGCAAATAATTTTTATAAACTAAATAGCATTTTCTTTGACTCACTTTTGCCCACATGATCTAGCTTCTTATTTATTTATTTTTTTTTTGTTTTAAGTTGGCTGCACTAGTTGCACGCACACACAGGTTGCAGGCACTGGGATGCAGTGCAGACATGCTCGAGTACACGACTAAATCCTTGAAGCAACATAATACTAAATCATCGTCAACACACGCTGACCAGAAGCCACAACAGCAGCAACAACAATTGACAATGGCAGTTAGCCCAGGCGCTAGTTTGCTTTCATTTGATTGCCCAGCATGTGTATGTGTGTGTGAGTGTGTGTGTGCATAGTGTATTTGTGTCCATTTCAGTGTCTGCTAGCAGCGACTTTTACTGCTGGCCAGGGCCAAGACATTGCCTGGCCAAATCGCATTGGCACAAGTGGATAAGGAAATAAATGTTTGGCTTGTGCGCAAGGATGTGCGCATAAATCAAGGATTTGTTTGCGGATTGTTTGGCCAGGCGAATACCCAACAACCCAAACAACCGGACACCAGCACCGTGCTACAAAAGGTAGTTGACTTGACAGCCAGAAAACTTGAAGCTACGTAGCTTTTGCGTAGCCATTGACCTTTAGACATTTATTTTTTATTTTTGCTTCGCAGCCCCTCCACAATCCGGCCACGTGGCGTATACGTAATCTTTTTTAATTGAATTAAGCCGTGACATAAGCCCAATGCAACTGCTTTAAAGCGCTCAAGAACTTCAACTGATGTTTTTATCCATATGTATAGGAATTTATATGTGTATATATAGAGTATACAGGATATATATACATATTTAAACCAATTTATGCAAATTGCCGCACACACACCGCAGCGCAACTCAATTGCAGCGTATTGAAAAGCGTCTTCAACAGCGCTGTCATCGTCCTGCGGCTGCTGCTGGAGTCCTTCATAAACGCCCGTTGAAGCGTTAAATTGCATTCACTACCTTTGTTGTTGTTGTTCTCCTTAGTGCTGGCCCAACCAAAGAGCAAGCCGTGCAAATCCGTGCAGCTCAGCGTGAGGCAAACGACATGAAAGGGTTTTCGGCCATAATGCTAACTAACGACTGCTCTGGCAAGCCAAAACAGCGCACGGATTTCTGCTTGCCTTAAAAGCGTTCGTCCTTTGCTCAACAAAGCCCGATAAGCGGCTATAACTCAAAATCTGTTCAATACACAACAAATCGAAGGTGTATTTTAACTCTGTTTAATATAAGTATGGACATAAACATAAACTTATGGATATTTGCTAAATACATACTCGATTATTTATAATCCAAACGCTATCTACTTGAATATGTCATCACTTAGATTAGGAAAGAGCTGTTTAGAGTACCTAAATAAATATTTAGTGGAGAATATTAAAACTATATTTTTCCTACGATTAACGCCTCAAAGCAAGTTTTCTTTGTTAGTTCTTTGTTCTTTGTTGCTCAAAAACAGAATTCGATATCGATTCTTATCGATGACTGCTTAAAAACGAGTAAAGCTCGACTCGGCTATTGTATCCAATGATAAAAATTAATTATTTATTATCTGGGTTAACTAAACAATAACGTACTTATATACAAAGATTGGTTTAGCTATCTTTTACATTTTCGAGACTCGCTTAAAAACCCGAATTTCGAAATTGTTATTTATCGATATTATGAGGCGAGGTATGCACAAAAAACTTTTCATCGTACGAGACTCTAAACAATGAAAACTCTTCTAAAAACTTTTTTCCCATTCAAGAAAAGTGTCCGCTTAACAGAGGGGGAATACGTGTAGCCTGTTTGAGAATGACCAAAAAGAAAATGTCCGCCCAAGAGGAGAGTTCGCTTAATAGAAGTACTCTTTAGGCGTCATCTTACTGTATTTCAATTGTAGGTTCTCGTTTATGTAGAGTCCGAAATTGACGTTTGCGCACGGATCGATAAACTTGGCTACATCGAATCAGCTCGTCGTTCTAATCACGAATATATACATTCTTTATTGGAGACGCATACGCTTCCTTCTGCCTGTCAATTTGCACATTTATTCATTTTCAATGGGTTCGGTGTAAAAAAAAACCTACATCCATTCGTCAACCCTGAACTTTTCTATTGGAATCAATTTTCAATTCTCAAATTGCATATTGAATTTAATATGTCAACGTAATAAAAAGGAGCTGCGTGTTGGATAAGTCATCGCGTTTTCTGTTTCCATGTGTTTGTCACTTTAGACCGAGTCATAAAGCTTGCCCAACCACCCATCGAATCCCAACTAACAACTTTTGTGGCTTGAGGCTGGGCATATTTTATGAGCCTGTGCGGGCAAAATGCAAAGAGGCAAAATTAATGGCCAACACAGCAGCGCAGTGGGTGGTGGCCACATTCCTAGAGCCAGAACCACAACAACAATAAGAAGAAGAAGAAGTAAGTGCGGTTTGCTCCGCTGTGGTTGCTGAGCCGCAGCTTAGCCTGTCATTTTGGCCACGCATGTTTGCGGCGCATTTGGCCTGCTTTCCATGTGGATCTACTAACTGGCTAAGGGAAACTAATCAAATGTCCTTGTAGGCCAGAAACGAGGGGGCGATGTGCACCGAGTTACAAAGTTTTGTCCTGCGGTGAAGCCATTAAAAACTACTCAAAGTATGAACTGGACGCTCATAAAGCTGCATAAATATTTCCAAGCTGAAAGCTGCGGCCAAGTAGCCAAAGCACTTTTGTGGCCTAGCCTCAATATACAATATAACACAAATTTGTTTAATTTCCAAGCTCCGTAATATTATTTATTAGAAGCCGAAACCTTGATCGGTGAACAGTGAAGAAAAACAGCAGAAACTCAAACTGAAATTAGTTTTTAATATATTTTTTTAATGTATTAATTTGATTCAAAACTTTGGTTTTTGATTATTTGAATATGAAACCCTAGCTGATTATTATAATAATACATTTTTTAGCGGCATTTTCCCTCATGCACAGAAAAATCACTTCACACCAAGCGGAAAATTGTCTATAACTGGAAATTAAGCATTCCGCCATTGTCGCGCGTTCAGTGACAAGCAAAATAGAACAAAAACAAAGCAAGAAAAAATAAAGAAAAAGGCAACAAGGAAGAAAAGTTAATTGAAAACAAAAGTCAAAGAATTTGCATATTTACTTGAGTTTTTCCTACATTTCGACGTGCCACAGTCAATATTTATTTATTCGCGAGGCAAATTTAAATCATTTTAAAAAAGTCAAATAAATAAGAATACAAAAGCATGTTAAGAACAAACTGCAGAGTATGCGAACCAGAGAATACCCTGTTAAAACTGTTTAAGGCAAAAAAAAAGCTATTACCTATCGATAAGTACAAAATGTATTCTTTTATTTATATATTTTATAGCGATAGAAATGTATTATCGTGGCTAAAGAAAATAATCAATACCGAATATTTTACATACTTTAAGCAAACACAATTTTATAAGCTTAAGCTTTATTATTCCCTCCTCGTCCCATTCTTCAGATTCCTCAATTAATTTCCCAAATTAAGAGCTAAAACTGCTGCAAATTTTTCGCCCAGCTTAAATCTAGATAGAGCCGACTCCTCCGACCGTGCACAGTGCACACTAATTAAAATTTAACAAAAATAAATGCGGGGTAATTGAAAACTTTTTGCCAGTGTCTGCTGAAATCAGCAACTTAATCATTTTGGCCGCCGCCAACGTTTCCCGTTCAAATAAGCCAAAATGTCCGCAATGCTGGCAAAACGTGTATTTAAATTTCATTACATTCATTCATTGCCAGTTTTCTAACGAACCCCTAACTACCGAGCACCCTGCCGGCCCCCTTCCTTCTCCCAATACCATTTCTAACGCCCTGCTCATTTATTCGGTTTTGTCGAAAACACTCGGCGCATAGCACGCACCTGTCTAAAATTGTAGGTGTCGGTTCTTTTCTATCTCAGCTGCACCCACAATTTTAATTAACTCAATTTGAGCGTGAAAAGACATCATCAACGCGTCTATGGGAGTCTATCTATTGCAGAGAGAGAGAGAGTGAGAGAGGGCAAGAGTGTTAGAGAAAAGAACAAATCTCATCTCCATGGAGACAAGCACAGTTACAATTACTTGAAGGGGTTTCTTCATAGTAATATATTAACTTTATACATAATAAACTTTTCTGCGAAAGTTAGACAAATTGTCGACCTTTTAACAAGTGCAATTAGCAAATTTTAACTCTCGTATGTTAACTTAACAGCACTCTTTTATGTAGACAATATTAGTATCAACGTGTACTTATGTTACGTTAACCTTCTACTGCCTTTGACAAAAAAGAGAGTATGTAGAGAATGCCTACGTCTTCTGTTAGCGTATATTTTAAAAACTATTATGGCAGCGGTTAAGTGTATTGTACTGTTAGACAGCCTTATTTTAACGTTATGTTATGCAAGACTTTGTTTAACGTTTTATTGTAAGCAGGACATATAGAGCTCACAAGCCTAGCTTTCTTCCACCATTCTTTAATTTCTGTTAGGGTTATATTCTCTCTTTTTTCCCAACAGGCATTGAGCACAGGCTCAGTATGTTAAGGGTTTATTATGTTAGCTTTTTATGTTCCACCATTTTAACAGTGTGTAAAACTCTTCTGTTAACTTAACAGAAATATACGTTGTTATTTGATATTTTCGTTGTTATGTGATATTTGGCTAGCATTACACTTTTTTGTGAGCTTAAACTTTTCAAACATCCTCTCACTGAGCTGTTAGGGTTTATTGTCAAAACTAGAATTTATCGCCTAAATTATTTTGAATATGCGCTTCTAGTATGCTCAATAAGCCCCATGTGAATGTGTATTTACAGTAAGCATCTGTTTTTTTATAGTCAGTCAATCGCTCTTGTTGTTGTTGTTATTGTTTACACGGGCCGTCAATCAGCGCGGAAATGTTAAGTTTCGGCACGTAGCAACCTCCGCGCCTTCCTAGTCACTGTTAGTCACGCTCGCAGTCACAGCCAGTCACTTCTGCTAGACGCCAGCCAGGCAAACAATTAAGTGTTGATGTTTGGTCATTTTTTTTCCTGGGTTCCTATTTTTTTCTTGTTTTGTTGTTTCTCGCCAGCTGCAACTTTATTAAGCAAAATTTAATGGGACCCCTCCCAAGTATTGCCCGCATCCGGTGCTGCCGTTTTTCATTAGCGGCGCCAACTGACTTGCAACAATTGTTGCATTAAGTAGAGAGAGAAAAAAAGCATGGAAAGTTTTACTGCAATATTCTCCGATGTTTTTTTGCTTTTTTTTGCTGCTTCATGTTGTACAATTAGTTTGGTTCGGTCGTGTTCTTGTCCTGTTCCTAGTCCTGTTTCTTTTTCTGCCTTGATGTTTATTTGTCCATTTGCCAAAACGTCTAATTGGACTTGCTTAAGATTTCTACAGAGATTTCTTGCTAGTTTCAGCTTCTACTTCTTCTGTTTTCTTATTTACTTGCTCCGTGAAGCTTGTTGCTAATAATTTACTGACGGCTTGATGACTCTGCTGCATCATTCCAGGAAAAAAATATCCATTACTTGTGTTGATTTATTAATTTTCAATCGTCCTGTTAGCTGACACGCAAGGCACGACCCAGCAAAAGTCTGCGTCCCACTCATAACTCAAATATTTATTTTAATATTCACTTAATAATGTTCAGCTGTGACTTTGAGGTCTGTCACCATATTGATTTTTAGACAGAAATAGTCTTTTATTACGTGTAAGATCACAACAGGTCACTTATATATCATATTTAACCCAACTCGGGACGGATGTGCGTCAAAGCAGATTATTCGCCCCCAAGTAGACCTTTAGCTCAAACAAGGGAACGTGTTAGCGTACATTGAGAAAGATTGTTTTAGGCGCTTTAATCAAAGTTCTATAATGAATAAAACTATCCCAAATAATTACTACTATTTATTTATTATTAATTTCACAAATTCACCCTGCTACGTTGCGAATTACAATAACAGTGACCTTCTATGCGGTTCTCATGAATTTAAGTAAGGCTTACCAGGTTTCGCCTATGCTTACAAGTGTTCCATTAGCAAATAGACTTTATCGCGGCTCAAACTCTTGCTCTCCTGCACTCAATCTTTCATTTACTCTCGCCTCTCTTTTTCATTTTGTTATTTTATAGATTTTTGTGATGATTTCATATAAAAGTCTGTCATTATTATTTTTTTTTAATAAAAAGGAAATTCAGTTTTGATTTCGTTCTGTGCAGGGATTATCTGTTAGCTTCTTAGAATATTTAAAATTCCTACCCAATATAAGTTTTAAATTCTTAAGCTTTCAAACTGTGAAAATAATGCAAAAGGCCAACAGAAGCAAAAAATAAAAAGGACAATTCTATAATTTATTCATTGAAAACTTTTTCTATTTTGTCAGTTGCGTATAAATAGAAATAAAGCAAATGCCTGTGCTATACAGGCACTACACATACAAAACCTATGCATACATATATATATATATATATGCCACTTTTGTGAATGAGAATAATGGGCAGCTGGAAAGCCAAAAAGTATGCAATAGTTGTCGGCACTCGAGCCAAAGTGCTGAGGCACATAAAAAATGGAGAGCGAAGCGCCACAACACAAAATTTTATGATGCGTCTAAATGCGTTCAATGCAAAAGTGTTGCTTAAATGTCAATCTATCTGTCTGACTGTCAATTTCAGCAATTGAAGGCAGCGGCGACGACGACAACGTCAGCGTCTAAATGCGTTGAAGGAAAATTTCATTTGCAGATATCGTGCTGTCATTTAATAAACGAAATGTGAGCGGTTGCACAGACAAATGCAGCGATGCAGTAACAGATACTAGCAACACTTTTCACACAGACAAACACACTCGCACACACACACTTTGGGGCCATGCCATGTTCAGGAAACGCGTCAGACAAACAGCCACAAGCAGCGTCAGAGCCACAGTCAGTGGCAAAGCCATCGTGTAGCATCCACAGCGGGGCATCGCGTAGGTGAATGCACCCATTGTGTAACTAAACCATTGCGAGACAGCCAAACGCAGGCAGCTCAATCTAGATGTTTGTGCGCGTATGTGTGTGTGTGTGTGTGTGCGTGTGTAAATCCCGCTCGTCGCACACTAAATGCCAATTTCAGAAAATGACGCGGAAAAAAGGCGAGAGAAAAGAAAACGCAACGCAGCTGACACGCAACATGCAGCAGCAGGAGCAGAAGCAGAAGCCGATTGGGGCAGCTAAAGCTGTGGCAGGGTCCCGGCACATAGGACAGGCCACTACAACAGCTCCGGGCGGCTTTTTTGGACAAGCAAAAAAGAAATGAAAAAATGTCTAAAATAATTGACAATGACAGAGCGCGGACAGCGCCAAAAACAACAATTTAAAACGATTTTCATGTAAGCACATTAACGCCGGCCAAAAGAAACCAAAGTAAATAAACAAACCAAGAATCAAGTAAATATGACGGCCGTGCTCGACTAGCAAATACCCTTTAAGGGCAGGGCCAAAATTGACTTGGTTGAGCGAGCGGGGGGACTTAGAACGTTGCATGGGAATTTTTTGTCGATATATTTGCAATGCAGAAATTACACTAGTGAAGTTAGCAATCGATTTATATAGAACTATCTGAAACATACTCGAAATAAGCTTTTGAGCTGCATTTATTAGAAGAGTAGAAGTATGCCCAATTTGGTACCTCTCCCTTATATTTGCATTATTGTAAGCTTTTATAGCCCACAAACTCTTGCCCAAAAAATTAGGTAAGAAATCGATTTGTACCACGTTGTGTAATGACGGTAATGACGGGTATTTAACAAAATAAACTTTGAATATAATTAAATTCTGTAGGTTTTAACAACCCACAGCCTTTATTAGCTTTTATTATCATTAAAAAAGATCTGAATAAGTTAAGTTAGAAACCGATTTAAGCTCAAGCTCAAGCTCAGCCGCGCATGCAGACACATCGACAAATAAACGGACTTGTCTGGGCAGACAATATTTATACAGCGTTCACATACATTTGCCCAATGAAATTATACTCTTTCCTTGCCCATTTCATGACTAGAGGGTATTAAAAGGAGAACAAACAAGATAAGCAGCTAAAATGAGAAATTGATATTGATGGCAGCTCACTTCAAGCATATCAAAAAATATATCAATTTTGACATAATTTGGCTGGCAGAACGTTGCGTATGCGCAATGTCCCTAACAGCTCAACAGCTCATTAAAGCAATCAAACTTTTTGACAATGAACGCCCACAGCAACGGCCGTAATAGTAGGGAAGGGAGAGGGGGAGGTGTATGTTTGGAGAGGAGGTGCACGGGACTCGCTGGGGTGTCGCAAATATTTCGACAGTTTACACGAATTGTTTGACGCCGCTGGATCAAAGCCGGGACCAAAGCCACAAGCAGCTTTTGATTGATTAAGCAGCAGACGTCGCGGCTACCCCGCGACCCCCGCCCCACATTGGGACAAGGACCTTTTGCTTGGCAGAGTCAAAAGGCTTTTTGTTAAACAAATTGTGGGCAAAAAGGTTTTCAGAGCTGCGACAAATGGTCTGCTGTTGCTTTGGCTGAGCAGATTACCATTTTGCTTGAATGTAAAGGGATTGATAGGGGTTTGTGTGTGTGTGTGTGCGGGTCAATTAGGTGTCGATAGGGGGGCGGAGGTTGTGCGAGAAAAAAACTGTAGCATTGTTTAAGGCTCACGTTTTTGACAGTATTACTTGCTAGCTTGCCGCACCCTTTTCGCTTGCCTAAGCACATTTATACGTTTTGTCTGGCAAAAGCAATACACTCGCAACACACACGCACACACACCAATACAGTGAAAGCTCAACTAAAAAATAAATGCACAAAAAAATAATATAAAGAAAATCTCCGCCCGGCAGCCAAAAACATAAAACTTTGCGCATTCATTGGCATTTTTTTTCTCCCTCTCGCAGTTTTTCTTTTTCTTCATTTTTTTTTCTCTTTTCAGTTGCGTTTGTTCTTTAGTCGACAATTTTCGGTTTGTCTCTGTGTGTGTGTGTGTGTGTGTGTGTGTGTGTGTGTGTGTGTGTGTGTGAAAAGTGTGCGCTTTTTTAATTTAATGAAAATTTTCCACTTCGCCGATTGACATTTTGTGTCTTTTGGCGCTATCTTTGTGCACCGCCCACTGTCCCTGGCCCAACCCCTAACCCTCTGCTGTAACTGCTTTAGTTTTGCCACTGCAAAATGTGCAAAGTTGAGCCACAGAGAGAGATCCGCACGCCGCGGGGTTTGCAAATAAACACACAAATTTACTTTGCTTGGCTGTCGCCTTAAATGCCGCCCGCTAGCGACGGCAAAAAGTCATTCCACACGCTGCGGCTGCGGCTGCGGTGGCGGCTCTTGCGGCGGCGCACAGTGGTGCAACTGCTAGAGAAATTAAACAGGACTGTCAAGTCCTTGAAGAATTTATGATAGCTATTGCTGATCTTAAAACAAACAAAATCTCAAGTAATCGGCCAGATCAAATATGTTGTATATGTAGAAGCCGAAACCCTTTCCAACAAAATCGAATTATATTTATATTATACCCAAAGATCCTTTACTATTAATGTATCTTATCTAAAATACAGTTAAATTGACAATAAATGCAATAAATAAAATGATATATACAAAAAAAAATATATGTAAGTATTATACAGCCTATATAAAAAAAATAGATACAAAAATATATAGCTATATATATATAATTAACTAATTAATAAATTGAAAATAAATTATGTTGCTTTAAAGTTTTATCGTATTTGCTCCATTGTGCGCGGCTATTGTCACAACTTTGGGCATTGCCTTTGTTTGGCTGCAAGTTTTTGGCGTGTAATCAAATGCATATTTGCATGGAGCACTACACACCCCTGGAATCACACCTACCCAGTACAGTTACCCCCCCCCCCCACACTCATTCCATCCTTCACACGTTTGCCTTTTGTATAATTTTCTGCAAGACTTGCGAAAAACTTGCAAAACGGCAAAGTTTCAACTGACTGAGAGCAGAAAAGTATGCAAAGACGCTGATAGCAAAAGCGGTGAACTTGCAGGAGGCGGAGGCAAAGAAGGGGGAGCAGCACAAGAAAATCTGATAGTGATGCAAGGCGCCTGCATCGTTAAAAGAGGTGCAACTGCATATATCTAAACTATGGCCAGGATAAAGCATCATAGAGCGGCCATTGAACGCTTGCCCGGCGATAAACTCAATTAGCCAGCCAGTTGGTAACTGCCATAAAAGCGCACAAGAATCGAAATTAACTTAACCAAATTACATTAGTGGGGTTTAGGTGAGGCTGAGGGGCAGGGAGGGGTGTTTGACATGGCATGCAGTGCACGCACATTAAATGTTATTAACGCATTTAGAGGGCCGAATGCAGCCAGCGCTGTTGTCTTGCAGTTCAATTGAATGCTTATTTAATTTTAAATGCCAAGGGGCAGCGGGCGACGGGCTGACGGGTTACTCTTGCCACATTTGTTAGCTGCATAAACGAGACGAGGCCGAGGGCGGACAATGCAATGCAATTCTGACGTGACAATGGCCAAAAGCACGTACAGTGTTCAACTGTGAGCCTTGCTTTTATTTTTCCTTTAAAGCATATAAAAATTGCCAAAGTGCAAAGGCCGACAGTTGAGGGGGCTAGTGAGGCAGGATTAATATGAATTGGGGGGCTGCCCGGGTACTTGCCATTTACATTCATCATCATAAGTCACTGCCCGCACAAATAGATGCAACTAAACGAAATGAAATGAAATGAAATATTTGCCCAGCCAAGGATTAAGCAGCTAGTGCAGCTGTAAATAGAGCTGTAAAGGTAAGCCAAAGGAAAGGAAACCAACATACAGTTGAAGCGTGCCAGTCGCAAGTGACTGACTACGTTATACCCTGTTAGCAGCTTTCAAATTCAACTCACACATACACACACACAAATATGTATGCAGCAAGCTCTTGCTATTTCCCCTAAAATTTCCCTTATATAAAAAATTTATTTTTAAATAAATTTCTCATATCTTATTCGATTGCCCTACAATTTGCAAGGCCTTAAGATGGCAGTTACAAAAACGCAGATACAAAAAAAAACAGCTAATAACGTCTTAAACTTTAGTGAATATCGATAAGTTATTAATGGAGACAGTGGAATTAGGGTACTAAGAAGCATAATTTAACCGCGTATTCCATACGAAGATGTCACATTCTCCTCTAAAGCCCTAGATATACCTTAAAAGAAATTGGAGAGAGAGATCGATATTAATCGATCTATCGGAAAACTTCAACATCAATCTAAATTTAAATTCATTGCGTCTGCGTGAGCGTCTGCCAAACAAAAACCTATCTACAATATGAATTAACCTTTACAATCTCTTAAATATGCATTCAAAAGGAGTTTAATAATCGATATTTATCGAAGAACCTTAGCATACCCTCTAGCTCTCTAGTTGGATATTGCTATTTCAGCTAGCTTTAGTAATGGGCCTCATTTTAACTTCGGCTGCCTGTTGAAAACATGCTCACAGCTATAGTACACCGCCTAATGGCTACAGGGTATACAAAGCACTGGAGAATTGCGGGCAACAACAAGCTTTTCCACTTGCCAAGTGCAAACTGTTGCCCTCAAGTCAAGCCAGCGCCTCATTCTTGTTGTTCTTTTTTTTTTATGAACTTAATGAAATAAACTGCGCAAATGCGCTGCTGCGCCACGTTTTGGAGGATGCAACCGAAAAGTGGTGCATAACTCAAGGCGCTGTTGCTGTGTGGCAGGCCACCATTAACATTTGCCCCACGTAGCGAAACGCAAATGCCAACAAATGCCAGGAAATTGCCGGCATATTTAATAAACACTAGCGAAATGAAGTGAATGCTGGCTGCCTGGCTGGCTGGCTGGCATTTCGACTCCGGGCCAACATAGGGCGCCCAGAGACTGGGCCCCGCTCCAATAAATCAACAGGTTAACAGATAAGACGCGCGCTTTGTGCTGCTACTGAAAGGCAGACGTAAATTCATTAACATTAGCCAAATTACTTTGAGGCAGCTCAAAATGTAGCGCTATTTATAACACACCATTTGGAAATAGCATAAATAACTGCTGGCAACAACTATTCCGACAACCTATGTGAAAATAATAGGAAATGCTGTAAAATGCACTAAAAAGAAAAGACAAATTAAACTGTGCGAAACTTTGGGGGTCATAAACCGCACGAGTTTTAAGACACATCAAAGCGATCAGCAGAGGCTCATTAAAAAGCAAACATTGAGTTACGAGTCTTGTGTAAACATTTTCTTGGAAATGGATAAATTATAGATTTGAGAAAAAGTTGAAAACATTTCCATATTAAACAACCCTAAAAAGCTTGCATTCATTTTGTTCTTTTCATTCTCTTATCAATTTTATGATTAGCTATAGTTAAGTATTTGTGTTCTTACAGCTGTCTTAGGAACAATCTCTTAAACATTTTATGTAACATTTATCATAAACTGTGCATAACTCATGAAACTACTCCAATAAAAACGACTGACCACAGCGAACAATGAATAAACTCTTAACCAAAATTATTATTAAACTAAAAGAATCCATGCAGTATTTGACTTTTATCGAAGCCCAGCAGACGAATGTCTTATTTTTGGGATTTACGACTGGCGTAACTGATTGACCGCATAAGACAGACAACTATTCGATTTGGCTCAAATGGAAACTGACATTTGACGGAACAAATAGAGGGGAAGGGCCTCACAGCTGTCATCTTGAATTATTGCGTTCGAACAGAGAGAGGGGCGTAGAGTAGCCCTTCATCAAAATGAATGCGCATTTTTTGGCTAACGATTGACTGGACAAATGGTGTCAAAAGGATTTTGAAAAAAATAAAAATAACTGGTAGTAAATAGAAGAATTTGATGGTTTTCTATTAGCCTTGAACTTGTGGCTGCTAAAACCGAGGCTGCTGCACTCAGCTGGAAAGTAATTTATTTGTGGTAGCTCTCAAAGGAAATGCCGCACAGTTGCGCTCGCGCATCCGGTGAAACTTTAAGCCGCATTTCCGCTCATGCAATTTTAATTTGTCAAATGCAAGCGTGTGGCAACTTGGCTAAAATTAACTGGTAAATTTTACAATCCACACGAGCAAGGATTAGAAACGACGCCGGCGACGTCATCATCATCAGCAGCAGCAGCAGTCAAGCCAGGGCTAAGGACAACATGGCAGCCCCCCAACGTCGAGCCACTCGAATTGGACCATTAGTTTTGACGGCATTAGTTGGCGCTTTTCATGGCGCAGACAAACCAGACACAGCCAGCAAAATAAATAAGAGAGTAGCAGCGTGAGCCCAAGCTGCAGTCGGCCCAGAACGCGCCGGTCTGGTCTGGTTGGGTCGGGTCTGGTCTGGCAGCTCGATCCCACGGCGAAATTATGCATGTAATAAAATGCGGCGACGCATCAGCAACTGCAGCGCCGCCCATCAGCGCATTGCCACGCCCACTCTTGTCGCGTTCGTCCCGAAATTTTAAGTGCATTAACATAAACTGGTGGCCAAGCGCAACTCCCACGCGCCTCGCCCCCCAAAACTACCCAGTCCCAGTCCCAGTCCCCGAAACAAAAATATATATAAATAAACTTTGTGGGCGGTTGAGGCGGCGGCAGCATTGCATGCCACAATACGTAGCAGGGGGCAAGCACGGGTTGCTAGCAAGAGCTGATGAGTGCAACGACTTGACAGCTGAATTAGCGATGGGCGCGTGACAAGTGTGGCAAGCGTGAGAAAAGATATACGTGACAGGTCTAGCTTACGATTTCGATCAAACTTTTTGTAAGCAAAATGATTTGATGCTGGACTCTGGAGCACCCATATTCAAATTTACTTTTCGAACAGAAACGAAATATCTAGATCAGACTCGATTATGTTCTCATTTTTAATTCTGATAATGCTCCCAATAATTTAGTATAGCACACCTTAAGGAGCTTATGAAAATCTCGAATGTTTAACATAATAAGCTCATAATTTAAAAGGCAAAAGTATACCTTTTAACTGTTCTAACGGACACTCCTATAAGGCAATATTCCTATCAATGATGGATAATAATGGATGACATTTTCTCTCAAACACTTATGAATCAAGGCCCCTTCTATTAGCCGAGCGGACAATTGCTAACCGATGGTCGCCAGTTTTCACTGTACTTATGTGAAGAATAGGTTCTCAAGCAATAATAATCGTGCATAAATAATAAACGTATTAAAGACTTCACGCTGTCATCTCCCATCGACACATTTTGACAGGAAGCGTTTTGCCCGCGCAGACATGACGGCGTTTTAGACAGGAAGCGCGTCTAGATGTGTGTAGGTGTAGGTGTGTGTGGGTGTGTGTGTGTGAAAGGCATTAACAGACTCGTAAACTACCAAGTCGCTTGTTATGTTGATTACACAGCCAACCAAAAATAAACTGAAGACTCAAAAGTTGCACTTGAAAATGCGGCAGTAAACGGAGGGGGCAAGGGTAGGGAGCTAGTTGCATAGGTTGAGAATAGAGAAGAGTCTGACATGCAACTGCCCCATGCAAAATGTTGTCCGTTCTGGGCAGCATTTAAAGCTGTTGCTGTTGCTTCTGCTGCTACTTGGCATAGGCAAGCCTCAAGTAGCATGCAACATTTGGCGCTGCTGTTGCGTACGTGTCTGTCAAAAGTGCTAAAAATAAACACATACGTATACAAATGCAGCAGCAGTAGCTGCAGTAACTGCAGTAACTGCAGCAGCAGCAGCAGCAGCAGCAACTGTCATTGGCGCCCTCAAATGCAGAGCTGCATCAACTTTTGCAAGAGTTGAAAGTTGAACGCCTTGGCAAATGCCGCGGCAATGCACCCGACTACTGCTGCTACTGCTACTGCTACTGCTACTGCTACGGCTACTGCTGCCACACCCACTGCCAGCAGTGCTGGGAAGATAAAGTTTTGCTCACGCAACAGTCGATCTGTTGGCAAAATCTGCCAGCGCCACATTTTGTTGGTATTGTTTTTCGTTGCAAATTTATTACAACATTTGCCACGCGCGCTGCTTTTATCTTTATCTGGGCGGGTTTTTATTTATCTGCCACGTTAAATTTACTTTTGCGTCGGAAAATGCTGTTCACATTTTCTTTGCTACTGCTGCTGCTGCTGCTGCTGCTTTTCATAATTTTTCGCCTCGAGGCCAAATTGTCGTCTTTATTTGCAGCATGGAAATGCTCGCAGTTTTTC
Source organism: Drosophila novamexicana (assembly GCF_003285875.2). Lineage (NCBI taxonomy): Eukaryota > Metazoa > Arthropoda > Insecta > Diptera > Drosophilidae > Drosophila > Drosophila novamexicana. The sequence goes on along the minus strand of NW_020824808.1, from coordinate 1,300,071 downwards.
TTTTTCGCTCGTTGAAACCATTTCGCATTTCCATTTCAATGCACATCAGCAGCAGCAGCAGAAGCAGTCGCAGCAGCAGTCGCAGTAACAGCTAAACGTGGCAAACGTTTTCGAGATTTCCAAATGCTCGCCCTCGCCATGACATTTGCGATTTTCCGCACATTTTGTATTTTATTGAACTGTTTGTCACAGGGCGCAAGTGCTTTAAGCCAGAGCGAGTAATGCACAGGGTTCGAGGCCCCGACCCCTCTCACTCAATTGGGAGCTCGAACCACGCACTCTCGCATATGATCATAAGCATGTCAACTTTATGAAAATCAAATGGAAATAAAAATGGACAGCGCCCATAAACAATAATATGTCGAGTGAGCTTTCAACTAACATAACTAAAAACCAAGTAGAAAAGTTCCTAATGTGTGGGTGGGCGTGGCAGCTGCTTAGCCAAGAAGCTAACGTGGCTAACTATCAGAATGCGGAGAGACTTAATAAAAAAAAAATAGAAGAAGACAAAAAAAAAAAAACAAACAAAAATGTATGAAATACTTTTACGACTTTCAAAGACATTTTTACAGCTCTCGCTGGCAACTTTTGCTAACGATATGCGATATGCACGCCGAGCCGGATGCGGAGCAGCTGGAGCTGCATTCCTGAGCAACGGGTCCAGTTGTGTGTCCAAGCTCGAATGCATGTCGCATCATAAAACCGAAAGTCATTTCGCACAGAACGTGTCTGCCGCCAAGAAGCCAAAGTCATTGCAGCCAATAATAATTCCAATTGTAGTACAGTGACAATTCCTTAGCTTCTTCTTGTTTTTTGTACCCTGTGACCATTGAAAATGGATAGACCAAAGGGTATCATGGCATTTTGAAAATGTTTGTAACAGGCACAAAAAAGAATCTTGCATCCCATATATATTCTTGAGACTTGGATGTTGAATATATTCTCGGATATAATACGCAAAATGAGTCATTTTTTTCGACATCATTTCCCATTTTCATATTATTAAAAAAATACCAAAATAAGAATATGGTTGTCGTAAAGCACGCACAGTTTAAGAATATTTCACATTCTGTATGATTTTCCACGTTTCCCACCAAGCTGTAAGAATCGCATTTCTTTTGGAGATATATTCTTCGACTTTGGTATGCGTACATATTTCATAAAGATCGGCCAATAGATACCCAAGTTATTACAGTATATCTTCCCATTTTAAGGGAGGCTCAGGCGTGACGGAAACTCGCCGCTGCTTACAGGCTATCTTCTAGTCGGACACTTTAGACTGGAGCATTATAGCTTTTTGTTTGCCTTTTCTTCGACCAGGATGCGCCCTCTTTCTTGGGTACAATGCACCAACAATGGTCAGCAGCAGCTCTTTTATTGCCCAGCGTTGGCATTTTAAGTGCAGCGGCAGCGGCAGCAACATACCAAAAACATTATTTGGTCAATGTAGACGACATGACGCGGCCATTAAACGCAACAAATAAGCAAACAATGGCTGAAACTTGCCCCAGGACAAGAGCCGGAATTTATTCTTCCTTGAAAACAAAAATTAGTAAAGTGCTTAAGCGAGAACAGAGACCCAAAATGTTTGGAGTCCAAGGTTTGTCCAGGCGGCGGATGATGACTTAAGCTGACGCTTCTTCAATTAGCCCTATATTTTATACTCGAGTCAAGCTAAAAAGAAACCCATAACTTTTACACTGTCGAGGTAAGCAGTTAATTTGCACTGCTTGCTGCACTGCTTGGGGGGATATCATTGTATCAGTGTACAATAATCGATAATAATCGTTATAAATTAGATCTTTCTAAACACTTCCAAAGTAATTAATAAAAATATGCATTTAACGTCCGAACTAAGAGTCCATAACTATAGTTGGCGATAGCTATCGATGCAGTTTAATAACTACGCACTTTCGATTAATTTGAATAGATGTGATTTGAAAGTGGAAACGGCATTACTTTCTATAAAAAAAGAAGATATAATAGACAAGTCTTTCTAAAAATCGTGAAAGCTTATCAAACGATAAACATTGTTTACTATCGAAAAGAAAATTTAATAAATGGATATCCCAAAATGTCACTGTCCAAAATTATGTCATTTGTAATAAAACCTTATATGGGTTATTAAACTGAAAAAGCAATAAACAATTGAATCAACATAAATCTTTTTGAGTACTTAATATGAACCTGATAGTGCCAGATAAATTAAATATTTTGAATTTACTATTGTGGGCCATGGGAATTAATGGGAAGCACAAAAGACTAATCGTTAAAAGTTAATTATAAATCCAGATAAATAATTGCAATCAAAGCGCACAGTTTGAATATATATTGAAAAACTAGGCAAACGCTTATTTCAATATGCACACATGTAATCAAGAAATGGCTGATAAAGTTATTGAAAGATCTATTTAAATATTACTGCAAATAATAAATGACTATAATTAGTCAAGCAATCAGCTTGATAAATATTATTTTATTGTATTTGCTTTCTATTTAAGTTGATTTAAATCAATCTTATATTTCTTAAAACTGAGCGCATTTGTTGTTGTTATACGAAGCAAACTGATAAGATTAGCATATATACAGCTTTTAACGAACTAGAAAGCGCGGCAGACCAACTAATTAGCTTCAATCATATTTGTAAACTAATAACCGAATTTGACGAGAATGCGTCAAGCGAAACAAAAAATAAAATAACACTGAAAGCAGCCAAACTTTTGGGCGCTCAAGCAGAAACCATCTAGAGAGACAGCCAAGCTGCCCGAAACAATTTATTTATTTAGTTTCGCTAAAGCTAATTAGCAACTAAAGTGAAATTAAAGCAAAGCCTGGCAACGGCAATGGACAATGGACTTTATGCCAGGACACGCAGAAGCCGGATGATGGAGTTGGCCAACGGTGTGCTACAACTAATTAAATGCAATAAGCAAGCGCCGGTAACTGGTGGACGGAACCAGACGGGGCGAGACACACAGCAGGACACGGCAAGATAGGGCGTGACAGGAAGTGATGAGAAAATAAGCAAGCAAAGCACCAAAGATTGAATACCCTTGCAGGCATCTAACAGATATAGACCATGTTAGATATATATATATACATATAATGGGACAGCATTTGCTTTGACGTACTGTTCCTATAGAAGGACTGGATCTAACAGCAGCTCGTTTTTACTGAGTTTGATTGGGCTAAGCCAAGCTGTGTACAATGTACTGATCCGCTTTCCATGCTTCCACAAACTCAAAAGATTCAGCAAAAGGGAAACCCAGGTTTGTTTAAGATATCCGAAATAAAATGGGAGCTATGTGATTAGTAGACCGAATCTAATAAATGTTGTCTAGTAAAGCTTGAAATTATTGATATCCTAAGAAACTTAAATGTTTTTCATAGAAAAACAAATAGTTCCTATATCAATGATTTAATATGCTATAGTTATTCGACGCTAAAAAGATTCCGTGATATTATAGAAACATACTAAAACTTGTAATCCAGGAGTTTGTTTGAAGATGTAAAACAAAAATGTTTTTTAAATACAAAAACTTAATGTTTGACCAATCATTCATATGCCAGCTATACAATTTGCTAATCGAATGTTCCTGGCAAATAAGGACCCTAGTAAAGCTAGTAAATTATAAGATTGGCTAAGATATCTTAAAAAACAAATGATTTTCGAAAAATAACTTTTTATTTTCTATGGCAACAATATTATATAGGGATTCGATCCGGTGGGTTACGATAAATGTACTATGTACTGTCCACAACAAAAAGACGGATCTATGCAAGGTTTCGAACAAATAGAATTGAGAACAATCTTTACAGGTCTTTACAGGCTTTATCGACTCAGGCGAATATATTAATATATTTTTTATATTGTTAATATATCCCTTAATGCATTACATCACGTAATATAACTGAAATGCCCGCTGCTAGAGTATAAGAAGCCAACGAGTGACAACTTTGTTTTGATGTGTAAGGACATTAACAGGACTCCGTCAGTCGGAGGAAGAGTCAGAGTGCGAGTACGCCCGTACGCTTACGCTACGCGGCACAAACTAACGACGAGAACGCGTTTTAATTTGTACATTATAGTAATTAGTTTAACATTAGTTAGCAGCAGTTAGTTTTAATGAACAAGCGACATACAAATTTCCCTAGTCGCGTACTTACCGCTCTTAAAGGTGGCCATCAGACGCTCCGAGTCGGCGCCATGCTGGCAATCGAAAAGCGAAGTCTCGAGAAGATCGACAGGCAGATAGCCAAGCAGTGCGAGCATTCTGAAAGAGCAAAACCAAAAGGATATTAGATGCCATAGCTTTATATGAGATCTATGCACTTGGGCTCACTTGTCATCCACATAGGTAAACTTCATGTCGAGGCTGTGCTTGGTCAGAAATGTGCTGGTGCCCAGCGGTATTTCAATGTTCGAGGGATGCGGAATGGGTCGACCAATGGCAATGAGCACACGCTCGCCTTTGCTATTGACGCGCAAATGACCGGTTATGTGGATAACCTGGATGCGGAATGGAACAAATATATTTTAAGCAATTGGCAAGCATTAAGATTTTCGGTTTAAATTCGCACCTTATAGGAGGCGCTCTTGATATTGATGCTGCGCCCGCTTCTGGTTAGAGTGCATTTCATGCGCACGAACAGATCGCGATGATGTGTGCTAACGCCCGATTCGATTAGCTGCTCATCCTTGATCTTGTCGGCAATGCCATTGCGTTTTAGATTAAGCGCCTCCTTGATCTCGGCATGATCGCACTGATGCGTGTACTCCCAGATCTGTTGGCCCAGTGTATCAATCTGAAGTATACATAATTATGAAAAGCTGTATCAACACAAAAATATATTCAATTTTGTTGGCACCTTTGTTATGCCCAGATAATCTATAATGTTATCCGAGACGTAGGTGACGTCGCCCTCATTGGATAGCACCACCAAAAAGCCATCCATGGTCTGTTTCAATAGTTGACTGGCCTCGGCGGACTTAAGCCAATCCTCGCTATCGTTTTCCACCTTGGGCTTCACCAGTGTCGCAGTCGCATCCCCGTCGGCCATGTCAATAGGCTCACGTATATTGGGTACTATAAGAAAATATATAGGTGCATATAAAATAAATATTATAATGGGGCATTATGCTAATAAAAACCTACCAAACTCGAGCATCTGGCGTATTTTCAGATAGGCAATTGTAATGCGCATCACTGATGCCTTGTCCAGCTGATTGACATCGTCGGGCTTCAGCGGCAATGCCTGAGATAGTTCCATAAATATTTCTGTCTCCTTGGAGCGACGACAACGCGCCGCATCTCGTGACTTTTCCTTGCGCTTTTCATTATTCCTGCAAACAGAATTCAACTGCATAAGTATGCGAATATGCAAAGTGAAAAAGCTAGATCTGTATCGGATCACGTAGACCACTCTTGACGTCGTTACACTGGATTTGCAAAAATTTACATGGCTACAGCTAGGGAGCGATACCCTGAGGAGGTGCGGGCTGTTGGGTAGGCAGAAATGCGTGCATTTCAATTGTTGCGATTTGCTGCGTTTTTATTTGATTTGATTCAATTGACGCGGCCAGCGCTTAATTTTTCAATTGAGCAAAACATTCGCTAAAATTTGCTGGCAAGGCGAAGGTGGCAAAGTTCACGGCAGCTGCGCCAAAACACGCGACCAGCCCATAGCTTTTCCAATATAAAAAAAATGAGTATAAATCGATTTTGAATTGAATGCGAACAGTTCATAAATATTTTTAAAAATAACATATGAAACAAAAAAGTGGGCACATCTTCGTGATGCCGAAGATTTAATACCCTTCAATACAGAGGCCTTATGGTTGTTCAGAAACGTAAGAAGAAACGTAACCGCTTCTTCCCATAGTGCAGTAGCGAGATCTTGATAAGATTTGGCTCACATAAAAGCGTCATAGTCTTTCTCGTAAATATCTGGTTTGGTCAAGGTAACTTAATAAACAAACAAGTTTTTAAACATCTATCTTCGAGCGATCGTTCCTATGGCAGCTTTATTATATAGAGCCCCGATCCGAAAAGTTCCAAAACATGTACTGCCTGCAACAGAAAGATGGCGCGTAAAGTCCTAGTAAAAATTTCTTCTAGACTTCCGACCTCCATAAATTTTCAAAAACTAAACCAATTTTCATAATAAACACAATTTTGAATTGTCGTCTGGATCAATTATACATTTAAATTTTATGTAATAAAAAAAGCAAATTTTCTAGAATTCAAAGGGTGTCTGAGAAACACAGACACTGTCTGTATTATTAGCTTGTCAAAAATTACCAAAATTCTGATTTGTTAATTTTTTCCAAAAAACAAAGTACTGCCCCTCTTACACATCAAACTCGCTTAACTTTTCCTAAACTTAACTTATTTTTTGTAATGTAAACCGATTGAAATGTATTTTTATGAATTAGATTCACCCTCTAGATTTTGCATCTTCAACTTTTGCATGTATGAAAATATATTTTCTCGAAATATGTTGGAGGTAGAAATTTTGTAATATTATCGGAAGAATCCAAAGTACGAGCATAGGTCGATTATGTGAGTTACGACAGGCAGAAATTTATTTAAGACCCTTTCACTTTTAGCCCATACACAACCACTCACACACACATGATTGCTTTTTGCCCATGCCAGGCAGTGGACTGCACCACTCATGTGGACAAGTGGACTGTGCTTAGTGGCTTAAGATAACCAGAACCTGACAGACATGACATGAAGTAATTAGATAATAACAAGTTAAAGCCTTGACACCATTCGAGTTGCTGACAAACAAAGGGAAAATATAAATACAAAAAATAAGCAATGATTTTTTTTTCGCTCATCTTCGAGACGCATGTTAAAGGCAATTAGCACGTCGGAAAGTTCAATGGAAAGTGAATGAACCGAACGGATTCGTCACCTCCAAGCGGAATTTTGCACAGAAGATAGGAATATGTAAACATGTTTATTAGAAAGTGCCTCAAGGAAAACTAAACAAACAAATACGTATGCCCAATGTCTTATCAATTGGCCCACCATAAAGAAGACAAAGAAATTATAGTTCACATGACAAATTGCAAATGTGTGCGCTGATAGTATATATATATATATATATGCATTTAATTTATATGCGTACATTTATTAGACAGTTAAGAGTGCACTGACCTCACGCAAAACACACGTTGCGCTGCCAATTCTGACGAAAATATATATACTATATATAAAACACACTCAAATACCAGCTGACTAAGTAACTGCAGCTGCCAAGAAAAACTCGTGAGCTGTCGCAAAACTAATATGCCAAATTAATTGCTAGCGAATGATCATTATAATGTTTATAGTCTCATATAAATAAATATGCGAAATAAGGTCGCCAAATAAAAAGTTTTTGTACGTTGCGGGAACTGCGGCACGTAGCAAAAATTGCACAAACTAAATATATGCACAGAAATGTAACGACAAACTTGTGAAATTCACGAAAAATCCAAAAAAGTTGTCTTAAAAACTCATAAAAAAGAGCGCAAATTAATTATCGAGTCGCGCAGAGCAATAAAACAAATAAAGCTATTTGAAAAAAAGAAAAATATATTAAATATATATACAAAGCAGCAACCTCTTGACAACAAGCGCCAAACGTCACAGCGGCAGATCTTACCCACAAACACCCCCCCCCCCGCTGCCACGCCCCATCCGACTACAATTCCATTTTCTTTAGGAAGCTTTACATGTCAAGCTATGCCGCCATATCAGTAAGACAGACAGATAAACCGAAAAAAATAGCAACAAAGTATTATTATTATTTATCGCATTACTCATACGACGTGTGGCAAGCCCAATTGACAAACTAAACTGTTTGTAATACTCTTCAGCAGCATGTAATTCCTGCTTCCAAACGGCAATTGGCAACAAATACTTGACTTTGAAAACAATATTCATAAGATATCGAGGCAAACAAAAGCCTGATAGCAAATGATTTTTACTAATATGTGTTTCTATGGAAAACGGGATACTAAGTAAATGTGTTTTAGTAAGCCCTAGTTTCCCAGCTAGAAAATACTCTGTTCCCAGATTCCCATTTACCAATCCACGCACACAAAACACACATAAGCAACACACAATTTTAGCTGCGACTTTACTTTTTACCTCAGCCTTACCACGTGTAATATTTATTCTTTTATAACATATGTGTTTATTGCTCTGCTCGATCGTTAATTTTTTCAGTCTAAATATATTTAAATTTGGGTATATACCAAAAAATAAAAGTGTGACTGAAGTTCTATTTCTATTTTTAATTCTGTCGAACATCTGGGCAGAATGTGCAGAAAGTTTCTTAAGACATGTCAAAGCGATTAAATTAATCAAAATATTCAACATTTATGGTGGCTAGAAATCGATTTTACTAATCATCAAATTTGACATTTATCTACGAATAATCGATAGTTCGATACAAATTAATTGTGAACATTTACAAAACATGCAAAAGTATATATATATATATCAAATTACGAAATTATCGATTACTATATATATATATATATGTTATATATGTATGCTTGATCAGTGTGAACAGCCAAGTCGATATCTTCAATCTCTGACTATTAAAACTAGTGTAATAAGTCGGAACGTTGGTTTTTTAGCAGACTTTATTATATGAAAGCATGACAATAATTTGAATTTGTTAAAATAAATTTTTCTGGTCCATCAAAAATCTGAACTCACCAATTATTTACTTTTATATGAAGCAACAACTGAACAATATCATCTATGTATAGCATTAGAACAATCATTCAACTAAAGATTTTCTATTATCTATATTTTAGATAAAAAGAAAATTTTATCAATAAAAAGCAACCTTATGCTTTTAACATATCGTGCATTTGCCTGTTGCATGCAAATCTATTTCATCTTTGGCATTTCGACTTCGCATATTAATATTTAACACACAAAATTGTTTTAAAATATATAAGTAAGTGCTTCGATACAACAATTCCCCAAGTACATAAAAATAAGTATTTATAAGCAGCAGTTCGAATGTATCGTATCGTGCCACCCTATCGCCATGCCCCGCCTCAGTGGGGGCCTTTGATTGCATGCTAATGGCCTGCTTAAACGGCCCGAAGATGCGGGGGGCGGCTGCGGCGAAGTGAATTGTTTTTAATATATTCACATGGCGACTGCATTTTGTTTTGTTGTTTTTTAATTGTTGTTGTTATTGCTTGCTGTGGTTGCTTTAAGCGTTTCCGGCTGCGACCGCCTTTGAGCGACGCTCAATGGCAGCGGAGCGCGGTGAGCACTAGGGCATAGTCTGGGCACGTGCGCTACTATAAGTACAATGTATAACTATATGTAACGTAATCTTTATAATGCGACTAGCTCGAAATCACGAGAGCAGGCAGTCGCTTCAGAATTATTTATTGAACCAGTTCTGGCAGCAGCATCTTACGGCTGAAACTATTGATAATAACATATATATATACATGTAGGTACTCAAAACCTGTTAACTCTTAACCAATTCTTATAGAATGAAAATTTTAACTATGGCAAACAAAACCCATGTGTTTTAATTGCAATTAATTAACAATTAAACACTCAAGTGTTTTAATTACTTGGCATACACAATCCATTTATTAGATTTAACTAACCGCTTGGCAATTCAAATTGTTTTGAAATTTAACTTGGCATTTGGAATGCAAAAGAAGCCTTGTATTATAAATTCTTAATTCTAAGAAATTTATTTTGATACTTTCTATAATAATTGAACTCATCTGAACGCTTATCTATATGGAGATCCTGGTATAGGTTAACACTTGGGTCCAATAAGTTACTCTAGGATTCCACAAAAATTTATTTCAAATTCTTATTTCTAAGAAATTTATTTGCATGCAAAGATTATAGTAAACTGGAGCTTTAAGTTAATTTCGAGAATAAACTAGAGCTTTAAGTTCATTTGAATTTATGGCAATTAAGAGTAATCTGAAATTGTAGCGCACGAATTTTCAAACTTAAATTGAATATGCAGAAATTTAAAAAAAAAAATGGAATTTAAAAAACTCTTCAAATTCAAATATTTAAAAAACAAAATACTGTACAATCGTAGTGTTCAAAAGAAAAACACGAGCAAATACAAAATAGGTTTCAAGACTCTTCGAGTTAAAAAATTCAGAAAAAAATATATTGTATACCTACAAAAACCTTTAATATTTATTGAAATGGAAATTTCCAGAAAAAATTAGAATTTGAATTACAATAATGCTTCCAAACGTATTCAAGCTAAAATATTCCTACTGAAATCCCATAACCTAAATGTTCATACTAACAATTCGAATAATAAACTAGTTTAAAAAATAAAATATCATTTAAAAACTAAATATCTAAATATAAATAAGACTAAATAATTTTAAATCAAATCTCAGCCAAGTCAAAGCCAAGTTTAGGAGCAAAGTTCAAGGCAGAGCTCAGAACCCAGCAATAAATCTGACGCTTTGCTAAGTAATTGCAAATATAAATATATACATTATATATTATTAAGGGTTTCGGATATTGCAATAGATAAGCAAATATTATGGCTAAACGTGCAGCTCGTTTGCGGTTAGTCAAACGTAAACAAATTCTTTGCAAAGCATGCGCAAGCGCGAGACACACAGATACACACACACACAGACACACACACACACACACACAGAAACACACACACACATTATTAAGTGTTTGTGTGTGAGCCATGAGGCAGTCGCACGCCTTCGGCATATAAAGTAAGCATTCTTCTGCGTCAATCGAAAGACGACAGCAATTCATTTTACTTTCCTTTTTTTTTAATATATTAAATTGGAAAAAAATATATTTATTAAAAAACAAAATTTGTTTTTCATTTTTTAATACAAAAACGAAATGTATATCTATGCTGAAGCAGTTTGCTAAAGTGACACACGCTCTGCTTTTATTGTAGATCACCTTTCCTATCGTTGATTTTATTGCTTTGATTTACATTTTATAGATAATAAACTGAAATATTTCTGATATATTTATGCATTTGCTACGTATAGGCTAGCACTGGCCCTATTTGAATACCCAAGCAATCAAAAGTGTACAACACACGCACATAGATTATGTAAGTGCAAACTGATAACAAATTCTAAAATGATAATAGATTTTAAATGTTTGAGTTTGTTTTATGTAGACATATCCAACGCCAACAGGAGAGACGTACGTTTAGCTTTTATATCATTTTAAATACATATATATATATATATATATATATATATATATATATATTTATGTATATATATATTTTAAATATATATATATATATATATATATATATATATATGTTAATTTAATGACTACTTCAGCTTAGTATTAATTAAACTAGAAAACATGCTCAAGCTTAAGTTACCTGACTAAGAACTACCCTGTACACAGCCTCGCGCATATTCTGGATAATTCCTTACTTTTTTGCATAACTCGAAATCAAATCGACCGAAAGTTATCAACTTTTTGGAGCTTTAAGAGCTTATATGTATACCAAAAATCAAAGAGAAGAGAAAAATTTACGAGAACAACAGTCAATATTTTACATATTTATAGCCTAATTGCACTATTAACATTTATAACATTTATAAAATTTCTTACGAATGTTATATTATTTGCGAATGTGAACGTGTTTGTGTTTAACCTAAAAAATCAAACGGATCAGCTGTTTATTTAAAAAATCGATACGTGTGCCATTTATATGTTACCAACAACTTACACTTGCTAACGGAATCGTAGAATGTGAAGTTTGCAAATGTAACAAATGTTGAGCATAATGAAATCAGGCTTTTAGATGTTTTACGCTGTGATAAACCTTCGGCAAGATCAATTCAGCTCGTATTCATCGAGAATATCTATGCTTAGTGAGAACTGTAATAATAATTATAATCATTTGCACATTTCCAGACACAAGCATTAAATATTCCAATTTAAAATCATTTCGCGCTTTTATCAAAGAAGAATTTTACAATCAAACGAGAAATGCCAACTGCTCACAATCTATGACTTATACAGGGTATACATAGTTTTTGTGCAGGCACATAAATAAGCTCATACATATGTCTAATGTATAATAATAGTACTGTGGGCGCGATAAGATGTGCGCCCACTCTGGTTACTTAGTTGTCGGGCGGTGTGATAAGCGACTAATGCTGGCGTTTTTAACGTTTTGTAGCCGGATGGATGGACAGAAAGACTGGACACCCAGCGAATACCAAGTGCATTTCAATGCTGTCTACGCTACGCCCAATCCCTGCACTTACATAAAGTCCTCGATATCCACAAACTGCGTAAATTGACAGGGCTCCGGTTGACTCGGACCATAGCCATAGCAATGCTCATAGCCCCAGTGCTGGTTGCCGCGACACGGCGTTGCCAGGTTGAGCAGCCGCATACCTGGACGTGCATAGGGCATGCCCGACTGCTGGCCATAGCCCGACGAGAACTGGCAAAAATCGGATGCCTGCCGCTGGTAAGGATGAAAGCGCGACATCGACGGCGACAGCTCCAGGCTCGTGCAGCCGTTGTACAGGCCGCTAGCCGCAGCACCGCCGCCTGCATAGGCTGGCGTTGGTGGTGCGGGCATATTGTAGAAGCCGCCATTATTGAAGTTTACGGCGGGCTCATTAATGGGCCTACAGCCATAGATTAAGCCATTAGACGGGTTTTGTTGCTGTTGTTGTTGTGGTTTTATGTCTGGCTCATAGAAGCAGCTGGCATCGTCGCCATAGAAATTATTTTCAACACTTGGAAAATTACAGTTTTCCCAGCCGTTGCAAGAATTAAACATTATATTTTGTTATTGATGGCTGAAGCCATGTCACACACACACACACGCACAAACACTCAAAAACACTGATTTTATTGTTTTTTTTTTTTGGTAAGAGAAAAACAACCGCTTGTAAGGAACATTTAAAATGAACAGAAAATTCTAATAGCATGAAATTCATATTTATAGCAGTTGGCAGCAAAATCGCAATATCAAACTGATAGCAAAAGCACCCACGCACACAAACACGAACTTACACATACATAAGTACACTAAGAGAAAAAGTGGTTGAAATCCATTCAAGTGCAAAAGTTATCCAAAGTACAAAATCACAAGGCAGCGTTCTCGCTCCTATTCTATATACAATATTTTCAGCCGACATCCCACAAATTAATAATTCTGGCATGTTATTGGCTTCTTACGCCGATGATGTCTGTGTTTTAAACTCAAACACATCAGAAAGTGAAGCAACAACAGGTATTCAGCGATACCTCGATGAATTTGGTAATTGGGCCAAGAAGTGGAACATGGGAATTAACACCAGCAAATCGATTAATGTCTGTTTCACATTACGACGTAAACGAACTCCACCAGTTTCTCTCAACATGCAACCAATTCCACAAGCATCCTCGGCCAGATATCTGGGCATCACCCTCGACCAACGACTTACTTATCGAGAACATTTTGAAAAAGCTGCGACAACCTGTTATCTGAAGAGAGACAAACTTCACTGGATGTTGAACCGAAGAAGTAAGCTTCCATTACGGTGCAAAACTCAAATCTACCAGCAAATCATTGCGCCAACTTGGAGATATGGCATCCAGATTTGGGGCACAGCTACCAAATCAAACAGAAGACGTTTCCAGACAATCCAAAATAAAGCTTTACGCCTAATAACTGGCTGCAGCTGGTATGTCAGTAATCTGACAGAGATCTGAATATTACGCTAATAGAAGATCAGATCTCTTTCTACTCCAGTCGCTATAACGAAAGACTGATAAACCACCAAAACAGATCTGCACAAGCCCTTGTCGGATCTATTCCTATAAATAGACTGAAGAAAAGACACTTCGGTCTTTTACAAAACTTAACCTTAACCTTATGTAGAGCAGGAGAAAATAAACTAAGAAACAAACATTGTTAAATGCAAATTTTGAAGCATGTACATGTTTAAAAACTCATATTATCTTTTAATATAATAAAGATTTTCATAATAAAAAAAGTACAAAATACCTTATTTCAAGAACTTTTTATACCCAAAATTTGTATACACAAGACTCAACAATCGGGCCAAAGCTGGTATTTCTTAAAGTGCGAACGAAATTCTCTTTTCAAGTACTTAGATTGAGAAAGTTTTACGCTTATTCCAAGCAAGAACGAAATGTACTTTGAAATTTGAAATGCCAAAGCATACAGGAATTTTGGTGCTGTCCCTTTTCTTCAAGTGTAGGCTTTGAAAATCCCAAACAACAATGCTGCAATTGGTAAGAGCGAAACGTTTTCAATGAACTTCACAGAAGTTGGAATGAAAACGCAGTACTAAATGCCAGACATTAACAGCAGCTATCAGTCGCTATCAGCACAAGAGATAGCCAGAGAGTGAGAGAGAGAGAGAAAGAGAGAGAGAGAGGGAGAGGCTGCTGCTGATAAGATAAAGGCCCAAAACAACACGTTGCTCGCCGCTTGCAGCCAGGCCAATTATTCATGTGTGAATTGACCAGAGATAAGAGAGAAGCCAGCGTTGAGTGCGCAAAACTGGCAGAAAGCAATACAAATAAACAAAAAAATAAATAAAAGGAAAAATAAAACAAATTAAAAAAAGTGGACACATTAATTACACATTTAGCTAGTTCATTAACTTGGCTAAAAGAGTTGCATACTCTACAGCGCAGCAACTGATATGCATATATCGCTCTGTCTCCCTCTCTCTCTCTCTTGCTCTCTCTCTCTCCCTCTCTTTCACGCACACGCGCCTTATAAAACGCTTTTCTTATCTATCAAGGACTCGAGTCTGGCAAAATATTTGCATACGCAGCCCGCACAAACTGCAGTAGTTTATTCTTGTTAGATACAAAGTAAAACGCTTACAAATCAAAAAATATAAAATAAATAAAATAAAATGAAAACCTGTTAACTGTAGTTCCACCTTCACAATTTGGCCAGCTGGATAGAAATCCGCCGCGTTTTTTTTTTTCTGTTTCTTATGCTACGTTTGTAGCCAGCTCTGATAACATTGTAAAACATAATAAAGTCAAATATTTTCATTGTGTTTTTTTTTTTTTGTTGGTAAACACGGGCTGAAAGTGAAACGAGATAAGCAAGCAAATAGGCAGCAGGCACCTGGCGCGATTAACTAACGGTTAATGTGCCTAAAGATGTGATCCGCTCCACAAGCAGATTACTGAATGGTGACTGGTGAATGGCCGCCAAAGTTTATTAGAGGCCCGAGTACATTTAACAACAACAATTGATATCATAGCTCTAAAATAAAAAAAAAAACAGTGCTAATCTGATTGATCACTGACTAAATCCACAGATTTGCCGATTGCTGGAATCGGCATATATTAAACAAAATTTCGATAGGTTGCGAAACGAGAAAGTCACGATATCTTCGACAGGCCTATGATATAATACTCTTGTAGACCTTCGCCATACAGATATGTGAGCATAGCGAAGCTTCTAAAGGCTGAATTTAATGAAAATATCTTGGGAAACAGATTATTTTGACAAACAAAAAATCTGTAGCGCGATCTATATAAGGTTTGGCTCACATAGTGGCAGCATAGTTTGGTCAAGATTTGGTCAAAGGGTTTTCATACAAAAACTTTATATTCGATCGATCGTTCATAGGGCAGCTGTATGCAAACTTCCAAGTTGATTGGTTTTATCAACTCGGCTGTTGATGCTGATTAAGAATATATCAACTTTAAAGGGTCGTCTCAATCTATGTCTCATTCTATGCGTTACACATTTCATGACAAAATTATTCTACCCCAAAATTATAAATAATAGTAAGGTGAATTAAAAAAAATGTATATATCAACTAGATTATTTAACTGCTAATTTACTTTTGATAAGAGCATAAGAGAGTAGAGAAAATTTCGAACCTACTCCCAATAGGTAGAAAAATAAAAGTCAAACGGGTCGGATAAGAAAATACCTCTTTTTTGTGTAGAGATTAAGAATATTTTTAAAGCAATGGCAAAAATCCAACAAAATTATAGATAGACTTTTGAAGCAGAAGGATCACATATATAACAATCAATCTTAAGTTCGGGCTAAGAGGGAAGAATACGCAACAAGTTCAAAAAAATACCTGGCTGAACAGAAAGAAGCTACTCTGACCCCAAAATGAATATATATTCCTGGTCAGCATCAATAGCCGAGTCGAACAAGACATCCATATGTATGAACGTGCCGAACCTCAAAGAGCTAGAGACTTGAAATTTTGAACGTAGATCCTTCTAGTGCCCTAACCCCTTAGGGTTAAGAAGCTAGAGTCACAAAATTTGATATATAGCTTCTTGTAAATTAAATTAAAAGTCTAGTAAAATTACAAAAAAATTGGTATATTATTGCTATTTATTGTATAAAATTGTATATTTTATTTGTTCAAGAGTATAGTGAGCACAAGAGAAAAAAAATATAATTAAGATAAAAGGTATCAAGATATGAGCCTATAACAATCACAATCACACGCTGAGCAATTGCTTTATTACGAAATGGGGTCACATGCGATCCAGTTAAGTCTCATGTTTTATCACATACAAAACAGGCCATCATCGGGCGTTCCCATTTATATGGCATACAGGTATTACAATAACCGGAGGATAACAACAGCAAAAACAATTTATGCATATTTGCAAACCAGCTGTGCAACTCGCAAGAATTATGGGCAATTTTTTGCTGTTAACCACTTGCCCCCGACAAGCGCAAAGGCTACATAAATTTACTTTCCCTGCCGCAATATCATGAAAAATAAGAAAACATAATTATCACAACAAAATCAAAATTATTGCATATAGTATAAAAATAAATCGGCTGAAGGCAGCGCCGCAGAGCAGATACATTCAGGCACAGCTACAGATACAAATGGCAGAGACACAGAAACACAGATACAAAACAAAAAAAAAAAACGGATGAAAAAATGAACGCGTGAGACGGCTGCTGCAGTTGGCGGTTGCATGGCAACAGAGTCGATGGAGTTTGGCTCAGATCGTAAGACGACGACATCGAAAACAATAACAACAACAACAACAACAAGAACAACAAGAACAACAATAGCAACAACAACAACAACAACAACAGCAACAACCACTGAGTTTTTTTATATAAATAAAAAGAAAATCCGACCAAAAACAAAAACAACAACAGTCGTTTGAGGCATACGGAACACAGGCAGGCACACACACGACCACACCATTTACATACACAACAAACACACACACGCACACACACACACACGCCCCGCCAACCCGTAGCCCCGCTAACATCATCACACTTTAGTTCGTTTGCGCAAAAAGTAGGTCGTCGTGGCCAGACAGAGGCTGCCGCGGCCAGCAACAACAAATAAAAAAAACAAACAAACAACAATAACAACAGCAGCAAACAACAATAGCAACAACAACAACAACGGCAACCTTAACAATAAACAACAACAATGAAGCATATCATTTAAATATTTTACATATTGCGCTCTTAGGCTAATGTTAATCTTATGCGTTTGTTTGCCTTGCGCTGATATTGAAATACACAACATTTCTATTTATATATCTATATTTATTGTTTTCTATAATTTGATATTCATTTTTATATAAAAAAAAAACAAAGGGTAGCTTAGTGCATATGCCGCGTGCATGTTCGACATGGCAATACACACAAGTATATATGTTGTATATATACAAATATATACATGAATATACAAAAAACTTTTGAGATGTTAAACGAAACAAAAAATAACACAATATAAAGAGCAACAATAAAAGCTTATTTTTAACCTATATTTATCCTTTATAGCTACAATAATATAGCTGTCTGATTTTGCTCCTCAGTAAGGAAACTGCCAGAACTCGTATTTGCCAAGTTTCGTAAAGATGAGATAATGAAAAACGATAAAGTTTTCTATAAAAGTACCGATCATAATGTGGTCTTCTTCTATGCGTTATACGTTTCATGTAAAGGGTATACAAAAGTCAAATGGATATTTTATAATTTAGTTATAAAAACAACATCTATTGGCAAATGTAAAAAACTATTCTTTTAGGTATATAGCCAGATAAACAACTTTACAAATTTCGTAAAAGAATTTCGTATTATTAAGCTCTAGATTTGAACAAGATTCGTCTCTACAAGGCGATTCTTAATCCATAAGCGATTTCTATAGAAATCCTTCAAAAGAACTTGGTAGATATTCATAAAACCCCAAACTAGCGCTATAAATGAAATAAATATATATGCTGTGAGCTTTATTAATAGGTTAACTTCGCTTTGGATCTATTCAACAGTAGAAGGAACACACGACGCTTACAAGAGGTATTAATTAAGCCAAATTTAACAAACTTTAATGTAAGACATATTGTATGAACTCGTCGGATCTAAAACAATTCTGTTAAGTTTTATAGTATCCTACCTCATTTTTTAAGCCATTTGTTTATTGTCTTAAGACATATTACTCATAAAAACCGAGTTGAAAAAAAAATTATTTGCAGATTCATCAGAAAAGCAAAATATTACAAATTGTATTCGTCAAGTCGTCAAAATTTAAAAAAATATTGTATTACAATTTGTTTTCTAGCTTACATCAAATTTGAAAACGTTTATATTTTTAATTCTCCATTGCTGTCAAATCCTAAGTTTAATTAAGCTTAATTTTAACATTGACAACAATTGAAAAACCATTTTTCATAAAATCTGTTAATGCTTTAACAACATTTGCTAATGAAATTGTGCGCGTATATAGTAACAAGTATTTATTTGATTTACAAAATTTGTCTGATTATATTTGCTGCAAATTTTTTTTTTTCAAAACATTTGAGAAACCGATAAGTTTAATTTTAAATAGCTCCATAATCTCTGTTAACAAAAATCTGTGTCAAATATACAGCATTCAAATAATTCTTTTTTTATAAAGGCCAAGATGTCTAGCGAGTAAATCAACTCGAGCGGACAAGCAAGTGCACAATGAGGTCGTGACTAGTGATGGCAGCGTGAGCGGCATGGAATGGAATGCGATATGTTTATATATCGTTTTCAAATAAATTGGCATTGTTTGCCGAAGTATTTTTAGTTACTAAAAACTTTCTACAATTAATTTAAAAGAAATGCAAATAATATTCAATATTTTTTATATAATTATTTGAATAGACCGATTTTTATTATAAATTCAATAATCTTAAAGAAGAAACGACACATAGCTTTATGCTATGAAACTTAGAATGTAGATAATCAAGAACAAAAAGACTAAATTCATGTGCTATGAACGTTCTTTTGTAGACTATCAAGAATAAAAAGGCTACATTTTTAAAGTTCATAAAAACAAACGACAAATATGCTAAAAAAACTTCTCGTTTAGACTATCAAGAATAAAAAGACTGAATTGTTATCGTTAACGTTAACAAGTAGCCATATGCTATAAAACTTGTCTTGTCTCTCTCTTACGAATAAAAAGGCTAAATTCTTATGCTATGAAACATCAGAAATAGAATATTGGAAAAAAATCGCAAAATGTTCAGCGTTTTTAAGAACAAACAAAAAATAGCTATACGCTGTGTATTCTCGAGTAGACTATCAAGAATAAAAAGGGTAAATTTTTAACCACTTTATGTACAAAGTATAGCTATATGCTATAAAACTTCTCTTATATACTATACGAATAAAAAGGCTAAATTCTTATGCTATGACACTTTCCAAGTAGACTATTCGAAGAAAAGGCTAAGTTTTTAAAAAACAACTAATAGCTAAATGCTATGAAACTTTTCGAGTGGACTTTGATAGTCCTCGCATAAAAAACCAATATTTTTATCTTGATATTTTGTAAACGTTTTTTTTTTTGAAATGCGAAAACAAAAGTAAATGCGACTAAAAATGCTTTAACGCTGATTAAAATAAAATTTCTACTACATTTTCTAGAAACACTTGGAACAATTAGCTTAAAAACATCATGTTATTCTCTTGCCTATAACTAAAAAGTAGCACATTGTAAACACCGCACAACAAAAAAAAGAGGGTAAACAAATGAATACAATTAGAGTTAAATACGCGCCCATTCAAAAGGTGTTTTGTCAATATTTTGTATTCTCGTGAGCGTTTTGTTCGCGAAATATCAATTATTCAAACACGTGATGGCACAGTTATCTAAGTTATCAATTATCAAAGGCAGTCATAGCTGTCGCTATCAACTGATAACTCGGCGTTATACAAATAAAATACAAGTTAATCAATGCCGGAGAAACCAGTTTAACAGATGTGCGCTTGGAAAACTGGCTGCTGTTTGGGCGTTTGATTTTCCTTAACTTATATCGGTCGCAGAACCGCTTTTCAGCAGCGAATCCAACCAACAGAAGTCACGTAGGCCAAACTTATGTTTCAGTTTAATGCAAATGTTGCACATTTTTTATAAAATTTAACAAAAAGGCTGAAAATAGATATACAAATCGGAGAAAAAAAACCATCATAAACTTTACATTTTACGTGCTTAATACAATGTAAATGATTTAGGTAAATGCGTGGCCGTTACCTGAGGGGCGTGTACGCAACACGCCTAAGGAGACAGTCAAAAAGGGCAGATAAATAAAAATATAAACTGAAAAAAAAAAAACAAAAACAAAGCAAGAGCTCCGCAGTTATAGGTGCGCATACCCTGTTCATACGTGAAAAGTGTCTACACTTTTATTTTAGTTCAAAACAAAACAAGACCTTTCTACGCGATTTTCAAGAATTCAAGTAATGACTATGGATTATTCTAAGTGAAAGAGTGAGCATGAGAGCTGCAGCTAAGGCTTTGCGAGAGAATCCGATTGACAGGGATAGAGACAGGGATACGATAGAGAGAGGAATAAAGAAAGCGAGTAGTACACAGTAAGAATCGATGAGGAAAAAAGAACTAAAAGAAAAAGGTATAAGTAAGATAGTGAGAAGTACAGAGAAAGGCTGTGATAGTGCGCATCGAGCGAAGGCAGAGAAAATAAAAAGCGAGAGGGTAAGCTAGTAAAATTGACAGTCAAATATCATCAGAATGTAGATGGTACTCGATGTTATGAAAATCACATAGAAGGGCGATCTCTAAATATAAACAAAGTACTCTCAATGTAGTACGCCACCTTTGAGAGTAAAATTTATTTTTCGTTTTTTTGCATATTCTTTACTATAGCCTACATTTTGGGTTTATGTTCAGTCGCACTTATCTATATAGTCAACAGCTATATTTTCTGCAGCATACATAAACACAACTTGACAAAGTTATTTTTAAATATTCTCAAAAGGTTACAGGGTATCAAAACAAAAACAAAAACAAGAAAAAAAAACAAAACAAACTGATAAAACAAAACTGACAACAACAAAAAAAAGACCATAATAAAAACTGGTTGCTGGTTGCTGCTGAAGACAACAGGTTTTTCTTCCCTTTTTTTTTTGTTTGTTTAATTTTATAAATAAACGCAGAAAAATGCGTAGCAGAGATGATTAAAGAAGAGGGGGAAACCCATATACAGGCAGGCAAAAAAAAAGAAAACAAAATGCATTGCTCTAAATATAGAATATCAGGCACGTTAATGGCAGTCAAGGATATTCTGATAAGCTTCCTGGTGGCGGTCAACCAACAAGATAACATTCAATTTCAAATCGCTTGACAAATAATTATGATTTTGCAATTTCGCTTGTGGTTTGGATTGGATTTTAGTACTATTATTTCTTTTATTTCGTTTTCGTTTTAATACTTCTTCTGACATTCAAGGTAAGGTCTCGGTCAACGCGTTCGCTTTTAGTGTCTGGCTTCGCCAAAGCTGTATAATTATCGCAAATGCAAAAACCAAGCGTGATTAATGATTACGTTTAGATTTCTTATATGTATTTGAAATTTGCCCCCTACCCCCGGCCCAGCCGACAGTCTATTAGTTAATACACTTAGTCATCAACACGTGTCAAAATTTCAAGTGCTACATAAATAAATATATACACATATATTATATATATGTGATAAGAGCAAAAGTTTTCTCAAAAGGGTATTTCCATTTTATCTTGAAGTGTGCAAGCAACTCGATTAAGGTCATTTTCGATCGCATCAGGTATACATGAATATGTAATATATATGCATATATATATATATATAAGAATATGGCATTGACAAATCTGTATTCAGCTCAGGAAGCATGACTTTATAAGGAAATCAGTTTTTAAACCATAAGATTTGTATAAATCAAAAACATATAACTAAGACAAGACTCTTGTAACCGAAAAGATTATTCAAGAATGTTGACAAATCATCCATTTTTATTTATCAACAAAAAAATATGTCAAAATTTAGACGAACTGTAAACAAGCTTAAATCTTAATATCGATTAATTTTGTGTGTTCTCAAGTGTTTTTAAATCTTCGACAAATCTTTCAAACAAACAGCTTTCTTGCCGCTTAAGAGAGCTATCTCTGTGCATATTTACATGAACATACATATATGTCGACTAGCATATGCTAGAGAAACGGTCACACTTTGACGTTTCTTTGCATAAACCGAGCAAAAAGTAGGATTTATTACTGTTGTAATGGTGAAGAGTTTTTTTTTAGCGTAACAACCCTATAAACTGCAACAAGCCGAAGCTACACGCCCAAATAGGTGTACATTAGGGTGAGCAATTATAGAGGATAGTAAAAAGCGTCAACCCTATTGAAAATATGCGCAGCTAACGTCATTGAAGCAACAGCGTCGACAGCAACAACAGCGACGCTGACGACGACAACGCAGCAGCAGCAGCAGCTGAAGAAAAAGAAAGCAAAACGCTTATGCAATAGGCAACAAACAGCCCATCCAACACAGATCACATGGCAGGAGCGTAGATTACTTATTTGCCTATCTGGCAGAAGAGGGTGTGGGGGATTTCAAATTAGGATGACCATAACTCACCTTCGTTTCTCCTTAGGCTTGCCGCTGGCTGTCAAGGCAGCGCCTGCAGCAGCAGCGGGCGGCGATTTGTCTCCAGCGTTGACAGCGACGTTGGCGCTTGACGACGTCGCTGCAGCAGCGGCAGCGGCGCTCCGTTGCTTTTGAGCCTCCGCTGCCGCATCGATTGTATCAATTAACGAAACCATTTTTTATGAAATGATGAAGCCTCAGCAGCATTCAAATATGTAAATGTATTGCTGTCTGTTAACTATTCTATTTTTTTCCTCTTTGTCGTTGCTAATCACTGTTATTGCTGTTGCCGTCCTGTTAATTGTGTTCTTGCTGTTGAGACTCTTCGTTATAACTTTTGTGTTGTTGTTTTTTTTTTTTGTGAATTGAAAAAAACTACCGAATGGAAGTACTTTGTATATTTTCGAATTCCTCTTTCCGTCTTTCGTATGCACACAAATACGTTACTGCGTATGTACGTAGTTGCTTGTGTGTGTGTTTGTGCGTATATTTTTGTCAGTGTGCAGCACAAACTTTTTGACTGCACGGGAACTGATTTCGAAGAAAACACAGTTGTGAAATTTTAAGGCATGTGTATTATTGCTGAGAATATTACAAATATTTATTCGAAAGCAATCTGCACAACACTCACTACACTGGCGGCTGTTGGTAATTGGACTTTCTATTTTATTTACTGATTTCGTAGCGCGCTCGAACTGCGATTGCCACAAGGTTATTTGCTTGTTTTGATTTATATATTTGGCCCAGTAGCACGAATTGATTGCACTTTAACCCCAAAAACTATTGCACTTTAAAATTTTGCACAGATTTGCTATTAAATTCACGTTTTAACGTTTCACATGTGAGATTAATTAACACATAAAGCATTTTATAACGCGTTTAACAACATTTTCGTTACGCTTTTCACAATTTGTCTTATTTTTCTTATGGTGGTCGGCCGATTAACTGTGGTGGCCAGCCGATTACAAGATGACACTAATGAACTGCAACAGTGAATCAGATGTTTTTGTCAAATATACTGGAAAATACCAAAAACATGTACATAAATGTTGAACAGCGCTATTAGGCGCTTAAAATTTTGAAAGTAAAAGCTACAGCTTTTAATATAGGCTTAAATATTGCAAATAAATAAAGCGAATATTTACTTTAATATAAATTACAGTCCAGCTACAAAAGTAAGCAAATAGCTAAAATCGTAAGGTATTAAAACAGCTGTTAAGTGGGATGAAACAAAACTCTAACAGCTGATATGTTATGTTATTAAATAGGAGCTAACCTGTTAATCAATAAAAACAAGCTATTACTATTTTAAAGAACTTTGTATCATTTATTTTATTCCACTTTCGACATGGCATTGTTGTTGGTTATATGTGTATCTGCTGCCGCAGCCGCAGCAGCTCCAGCACCGCCTGAGAGTTCATCAACTTCCTTAACACTGGAGCTGCTATCCGAATTCATAACGTCACCGAGGGCATCGTCATCATCATCTGCACCATTTGCCTTATTATAGACTGTCGGATATTGCTGGAAGCAGTCCTGCATTTTACGGAATGCCTCATAGCAATCGGAGCCCTTAGGATCCGCTTCGCTGTAGTGAAAACATGAAAACGCTTCTCGAAAGTCAACACCGCAAGGTCCCGTTGCCATGCCGCCCAAACATGGACAGCTCCAATTGATGCTGCCATCCTTGGTAATTAGACCCTGCGGTGGCTCTGGAGCTGGTAGCTCCACGGTACTGGGTGTAGAATGGTCCTCCTTGGTGGCAAAGATTACCTTATCCTTTCCAAAGACCTTACAATACGAGAACGCCATGCTTATAGTTGACAATCGTCTATCTGCGATTCTTCACAATTATCGTTTTCTCCAATATCCTTCTGAAAGTCCAGGGGCGTTTTAGATGTTTTTAAAACTCGAAAATGACAGGGCACTTTCTGGTAATGCCCAATCAATGTAATTGCTGTATGCGTGCGCTTAAAGAACTCTTCGGGCACCCGGAAAACAACACGTCGCTGCTCTACGCTAAATTTGATTATATCCAAAGTGGTCTTCCCGCCAATTTCACCAAAGAAACTTTCCAGCGAGTTTAAAACGCAGCCCCGAAAATAGATGGGGGTCAGCTCAACGGTATCAAAATCACGAAATTTCCTACAGAAGACGAACTGTTAAATAATATGCTTGTGGGGCAGCTCTGGTACAACAACAGGCACGTGTGCTGTTAACTGTGCCCAGTTTTTTCTTGCCAATCTACTCACAGTTGCACATCAAAGTAATGATATCCTATCATACTTCTGTTAACAACTTCCCCACAGAACTTCTGATGGTGCGCGGCTTTTAATTGCACTAAATGCAGGAAAGCACGTTGTAAATGCCGCTCTTTGTTTTTATGTAATTGCTTCTTTCGCTTCTGCTTGTTTCTTTCTCAACGTTCCGGTTCTTCTTCTTAATCTGATGTTTTTACATACGAACAGCTGATATTGCGTTGGTCTTGTGAATGGTAGAAAAAATGTTTACAACATTTCACAACAAAGCGCGCGTATTTTTAATGAACCTGGCAGCAAACATTTTTAAAATTTTGAAAGGAATTTAATAAAACAAAAGCATCATTGACGAGCTGCACGTTGTATCAAAATGGAGCAAAAGCAACGCACAGCTCAGAAGCAACCAGACCTGGCCACGGGCACCACGGCGGATGTCTCCGAAGATGAGGAGGACGCTGGGCCGCTAGATGTGCTTAAACTGCAGGTAAAGTCGCGCACGTAGGGTAATTGTCACATATATATATATATATAATCTTATATGCAGGGCAATAACATCAATCCCAGAGACATTAAGCTGCTGCAGCAGGCCAGTTTGCATACCGTGGAGTCGGTTACATATGCGACGCGACGTCAGCTGTTGAACATCAAAGGCCTGGGCGAGTCCAAGGTGGATCACATTATGAAGGAGGCCTCGAAACTGGTGCCCCTAAGCTTTACCAGCGCACGCACCTTTCACCAGATGCGCTCCGAAGTTGTGATGCTCACAACTGGCTCCAAGGAGCTGGACAAGCTGCTTGGCGGTGGCA
Source organism: Drosophila novamexicana (assembly GCF_003285875.2). NCBI lineage: Eukaryota > Metazoa > Arthropoda > Insecta > Diptera > Drosophilidae > Drosophila > Drosophila novamexicana. Next base: position 1,274,083 of record NW_020824808.1, on the reverse strand, counting down.
TTGAGACGGGCTCGATTACCGAAATCTTCGGGGAGTTTCGTTGCGGCAAGACCCAAATCTGCCATACGCTGGCCGTCACTTGTCAGTTGCCCATCAGTCAGAATGGCGGCGAGGGCAAGGCCTTGTATATTGATACGGAGGGCACATTCCGGCCGGAACGTTTGTCGGCCATTGCGCAGCGCTACAACATGGAGGAGGCTGATGTTCTCGACAATGTAGCCTGCGCGCGTGCTCACAACACGGATCAGCAGACGAAACTGGTTCAAATGGCAGCTGGCATGATGTTTGAATCCAGGTTCGTACTGAATGACTGAGGCCACGAGGGTAATTTCCTGTTGTAGCAAAGATTTGTCCATATTCGAAGTAACAGCATGCAGAGCTGTTTCTGTACCTGCCTGGACCTACATTTCCTATATTTCGGACCTAGTAGCCCATCCATTGGCATTAGAAAGAAAAACAGCAGGCTGATCGGTCGGTAATCTTTAGACAAGGCCTCTGACCTCTCTTCAAATTTCAGATACGCCCTAATCATTGTGGACAGTGCCATGGCTCTTTACCGCTCCGAGTACATTGGACGAGGCGAGCTAGCAGCTCGTCAAAATCATTTGGGTCTATTTCTGCGCATGCTGCAGCGTCTGGCGGATGAGTTTGGTGTCGCGGTGGTCATTACGAATCAGGTGACGGCCCAAGTGGATGGCGGTGCGTCCATGTTTGCAGCGGATGCCAAGAAACCAATTGGCGGTCACATCATGGCACATGCATCGACAACCCGTTTATATCTGCGCAAGGGCAAGGGGGATGCACGCATTTGCAAGATCTACGATTCGCCCTGCTTGCCCGAATCGGAGGCCATGTTTGCTATACTACCCGAGGGTATTGGTGATGTCAAGGAAAACGATTGATTAATTTAATGATTGAATTTATGAAATATATGCAAAGCTAAGCTCATATTTTGATATTTGACGATTGATTTGTTTAACTTAAACTATGAACATATATATTTTTAAGAATTTTGTAGAGTATGAATAAAAGAAATATATATATACAGTATAGTCAATATTCGAAATATCATTCACAATACTCGCAAATGCAAACGCTTCGAATTCCAGAAGGGGTTAAAACTTTAATAAAATTTCTGAGATTACAAAATTAATGAGTATGACATTAAAAATTATTTTTAATAATAGCGATTAATGTGTTAAAAATCAAATATTAATTTTCGATAAATTATAGTTCTCCCGAGTTCTAATTATCGAGGGACCACTGTACTATATACAGCAACTAGCGGAATCGCTGCATTAAGATTAACGTTGTATATTTTAACAGTGTTTACTTATGTTAACATTTATGTACAGAAACAAAAGCAGTTCCTTTCCAAGCGTTTCAGCGCACCTCAGTCTTAATTCCGCTCGTTGCGGTACATGTAAACAATAATAGGCAATACGTTTTAGGCAAATGGACAACAATTTGGATGAGAAAAACACTGATCCTTTAGCATTGGATTCGGGCGAAGACGAAAGCATAGAATACGATGTGAGTGACTACATCGAACCAGAAATAATCATCGAAGACTGTCCGGCACTGCGGCGCAGTAAAAGAAGCAGCAATCAACGTGGTGGTGAGCAGCAGGAGGCCGACAGCTTGAGCAACAGTACCGTGCAGCTCAGTCCAAGCATAGCTCAAGCTGAAGCCAACGTGGAGCCGCTCTTTCCAATTACACCAAAAATGAAACAGTGCATCAAGCGCATGAAGCAGCGCATGTTGGCCACATTGAGACTCTCCGACGAGCAGCTATCCCAAAGATGCGCAAAGCGCGCAAACCAAACGCAAGAGAGTCGCCGCAGAGCAGCAAACGCTGATACTGCCTATAGACGCAAGGAGGCCGACAAGAAGATGGCCCGCACAAAGATACAGCGGGCAATGGAAACGCCAGAGCAACTGGTCGTGCGCAGAGGTAAAAAGCGTGAAGAAGGCCGTCGATACCGGGCCAAACGTGGGCGCACCGAAACCACGGAGCAAAAGTCGGCGCGCCAGGAATATCAGCGCACGTACAGCAAGAGCCGTAAACCCATGAATTTTGTATAAAGATGTATAAACTAGCAAATACGAACACAAATGTACCCCTATATATAAATATTAATACCTGTTATTATATGTTATTGAATTTAAAATTCCGCCCGTGCTTATCGTCTGTTTTTCTGAACTTGGCTTTGGATTATCCTCGAAGCACAAATTCTATCGACTGTAGACTGGGCAATTAGTTTCGGTAAAGCATGCAGAACACGTGTCCCATGAAATTAAGATCTTTGATTTAGCTTATTGGTTTAAAAAAACGTTTTTTAAGGCATGCCACATGGTATCTACAGTGGGAGATGCAGTTGGCCAGCGCTTGGGATCTGCACTCATTGACTGATTGAATAAATAGCAAATAAATATGGTCAAGAGTTTATTTTCTTTAATAGATCAGAATACACATATATTCATAATAGTGTATATAACATATAAACTAAGCAATTGTATTTAATTGTGTATCGTTTGGTGCATGGATTGCTGATGCAGCTCTCAGACGTAGTGCTTTATGGGTGAACATACGTAGAAGCGCCCGATGATGCAATTAAAACTAATAGCAAGCAACCAGTTCAATTGGCCGATCTGTCAATTTCACAGGTTATTTTTTTAAGGGGGGAGTCGGGGCTTCACATTAAGCCCTCGCTTAGGCGAGGGTTTTAAGCTTAAAATTACCTTAAAGAAAAAGAAAAGGTATCATTAATTATTATAAGTTAATGCTGATATTTAGGGCATAACCTTCCCACCTTAAGTAGATGTAGTTGGAACCGTTGACGCGGCCTTTTGCTGACCTTTAGTTTTGGACAACCTCCTTGGAGGCTGCGACTTGTTCCTTGGTCTTTACCAGATTTTCGTAGCTGTGCTCGCTCATCGAAACGCGCAGGTTATCGTTGATGTTTTTCGTATAGTTTTTATAGATCTTGACCTTTTCGCAAAAATCCACCCAGAAGTTCTCTTCAGGCTCGGAATCTGGGTTAAAGAGCGTCTTGAAGCCATCATAAATAGCGGTCGAGACTTTACGTATTATTTGCGCCTTTTCCTTAAACTCCAACTCATCCGATATATCCATTTTCCATAGCTCCAAATTGCCAACATATCGACGTAGCCGACGCATTATATCAACACATTCCGGATTACGCAACAGCATCAATTTATTCAGCTCGATCTCCTTGAGCTGCTCCAATATCTCCAGGCATCTGCCCACATTGGCCCGTCGCAGTCCGAGGCACTCGCGCAGCTGCTGTGACAATTGTATAAAATCACGTTCCATGAACAGCGCATCCTCTTGCTCAATTAGCTCCTCAATGAAACGCACCGCCTCCTGCTTGGGTATTTCATTGCGCACCGGCTCGATTATAATACGTTCTGGCATGGACTCGGCATCGATTTGCCCGGACTCCAGTTTCAGCTTCAATTCGATGGCCTCTTTGCGCGCCTTCTCCATCCAGGCCTGCTCTGCGGCGGTATTCTCAAAGCTGGCGGGCTTCTTGTAGTTGATATTAATGCCCAAGCATTTGGCTGTCGGCATGTACACCATGAGCAGATTATTCTGTATAATCTGATTTGGATATAGATTATATATATATTAAATATACACTTCAAATTCTTTAGAGCTACTCACATTTACTTGCCGAGAACGCTTCTGCATGGGCGTCACGGCGGCCGTGGGTTTTGATTTCTTTACGGATTTCTTGGTGGTATTTGTGGCTCCAATGCCTTCGGGTGGCACGCGTTTCTTTTGCGGCGGCGGCGTTTCCACTGCATCAGTGCTGACATCCTCCGTATCTCCATCCACATGTCTTGGTTGCGCCTTCGACTTACGTCCTCCTCCCGCCGCAGCACCACGCGCTTTTGGCTCACTGCTCTCGGCAGCTGGAATTCCAGCTGCTGTCGTCGTTGCCGTCGCCGTCGTTGCCGCTACGGGCTCTGCAGCTGCTGGTGCAGCCGTTGCAGCATCTGCTGGCGCTTCTGGCGCCGCGTCAAGCGTGCTTTCATTGCCCTCATCGGTAGTGGGCAAATCGATTGGCGCCGAATCTTCGCCGCGTAGCGCGCTCTCAATTTGATCAATGGCCTCGCTGAACTTGGCCCTTTTCATGTTTTTCGGATTGGCGAACTTCTCCTTGTTTTCGACATAGGTGAAAAGATCTTCGATTTTTATATTGGCGGTCTCTCCGGTCCCGTAAAAGTAAACATTGTACTTTTTGTTGTGGTACTTCGTAATCTTTGCTGGCCACGCGGGATAGCCTTTCACTTTCGCGAATACCAAATCGCCGATATTGAACATTTTGCCCGCCTTTTCCTTACCCATTTTATAAATTAATATTTGACAAAAATCGTGCAAAATATGAATATGTTTGAGGCCAGTTGGCGTCTGCTGCTATTTCTCTCATTCACAAGAAACTCGCGCTTTGCTCTTCTTCTTAGGCATTCAATATTCTCTGTCTCATTCACAATGTCTTGTGGCTGTACACAGATATTGATCAGCTGGTATGCTTTTTCCATTAACAGCAATGCGGCCATTAACATTTTGCTCAAATGTTATTAACAGCAAGAACTTATAATTTACTCAAAAAGAGACGTTAAACGTATTTTTGACTTTCTTATCAATTTTGTAAAAGTAATTTCAGAGTGAATTTTAATTAAAAGGAATTCAAAACAATTAAAGTCCTTGTTGCAAATAAGAGTGTAAAATGAGCAACAAATTCTATCAAATGGCCAAGAATGTGAAACCGTCTAGGCAAACGGCCGTTAAATTAAAAATAGTTTTCACAGACCTGAGAGTTAATGTGAATTTAAACTTTAAATATATGGGTTTAACATAATGCGAATTACACAGATCCTTTAATAATGTTATAGACACAGAAATAGTAACTAGTTTTAACTAGTTAGATGCCTTTGATTAAACCACTTTTGTTGATTGATTTTATAACTCGATTAAAAATTAAAAAAATGCATGAAATTTATGTAATTAGAAATGAAAATATGCACGGAACTGATTACATTACAAACATGTATATTTATATAGTAAATATATGCATGCACAGGTAGAAATTCGTTAACAATTCAACTCACCCGCACCCACAAATACAAGCAAACACCTTACGCACTGACAAATTCACCACGACGTCTGTTTACACTACAACAGAAAATATTTCGAATTGTTTTTGGTGTTTAGCGCCCAATGAGTCAGTCGACTTTTGCACGTCGCTAGAGAAAATACAGCAAAGCATTTTCCATTGGGCGCCATAAAAAATTCTGTTTACGCTGCTACGAAAACAAATTCAAACGATACGAAATAGTTTTGTTGTTTGCTTTTTATAAATATAGTATATACTCGTTCTGGAATTTGTGGAATTTTTATATCTTGTGGCGCGCCAGATCGGGCAACGGACTCGTAAATATGCAAGAGCTAATTACCATTCCCAGTTTGCCAGCTAGCCTGGCAGCCGAAACACAAAAGAAACTTAGGAGCATTGTGGACGATATCAAGAACATATCAGAGGCAGTTTTCGCTGATAATGTTGCCGAGGACAAGGATCACGCCTGCCATAGGTGAGTCATCCACGTGTTCACTTACCTGTTCTGATTGTGTTAATTGTTTCGTGTCACTTTTTACTAAATTTAAGCCCTGCCAAATGCATTTTTTATTACATTTAAGCACAAGCTCCGCAAATGTCGAGGTCGCGCTTATGTCATGCCACCCCCAAGCTCCTCTCCGTTTTTTTTTTACACACTTGGCAGCACTTTTTTGAGGTGGGCTTGTCATGGCATATAATTTATACGTAATATATGTAGATTTGCACCTGGTTTGGGCAAGCGTGACTAAATAACATTTTTGGCTTAGCGTTTTTTTTTTGCTTTGTATTTACCGTGGGCAAAGTTTTAAAGTGCTTAATATTACATTTTTGTGTATATTATTTTTAAATTTCTCTTTAAAGCTAAAAATCAAAGAGAAATATCTTATAAATTATTCAGTTGGCTTCACACAAAATAGAGCTTTATTAATTTGAATTTCTATTAATTAAAAAAAAACTCGCACACATTTCTAATAAGCATGAATGGATTAATGTGCGTGCTTTGTGTATTACCAAGCATATGGCCAAGTTTCCCCGAATTGTGCCAAATGCACACATTTTTATTTCGATACTCTGTGCCAAATTCCATGCCAAATACCTTTACAAGTTGGGCCCTATCTATGTGAAACACATTTGGATGTTAGTGCTTGACTTGACGCTGCATTCCGATAGATCTCAGGTGAAGATATAATATTATAATAATTCTTGTATCTGCAAATATTGGATATGCTAGTTGAATTTGATAGGCAGATATTCTGTTTATGTAAATGGCCGTCATCAAGACATATTGCCCAAGCAATCTAGCTTATAATATATTTTATTAAAATTTGACATTGAAGACTCAAAATTAATCTCAGAACAAGCAGAGGAAGAAAATAATAATTCCTATCAATACGCATAGCTAGCGACAAATACTTGTAGAAGTCTTTTTTTTTTAAATTCTTTTCCTTTTATTTTGCATAGTTCTTGGCGTTTATTATTGACAGCCCTGACTCTGACAATTGAATTCAAGGACAAAATAATTGCTTAAGTAAGATAAAAACATCATTCGATTTGCGGCAGACGAAGGTCTGTCTGTCTTTTCTGTCTGTTGCCTGTCAAATTCGCCAAAAACACACACAACAAAAATTGGCAACAAGAATCGGCCATATTTTTTAACCTTCAAGTGCATAGCCGAAATGCCTATATGCTCTTATGGTATATATTATATAGATATCCGCATTGTAAAAAAAAAAATATATATATATATAATGTCAGGTATAGACATGAGGCAAACAGGTTGTGTGCATTTCAATAATTAATTAAGCTACCCGAGAAAAATGGACCGCAATAAAGCCCCAAGGTTTCTTATAACATTAACCCATTTCCCTTTGTCGTCACATGATTTTATATGCAATATTATAGAGTGTCAACAATTTTGCAGCCGTTAAAGAAAATCATAAATTTTCATTTAATTATAGAAAAGATCCGAAATTGTTATTGTTTTTCTGCATTTGTTTGGTAGCAATAAACATATTGTGTCGCGATGCGGGAAATATATTATATATATACGTACTTTTCACACGGCAAAAAACTGATATATACAGAATATTCCTGTAGATATTTGTATATATATATGTATATATTTGTGTGGATAATTTTGACGACGGCATTTGTGTGCGGTCAAAGTGAAAGTGTCCGATGATTAATGTTGGCAAAGTTCCAGCGGAATTTGTGATTATTATTTAATGACGACGAAATGTCGCCAGGCAAATATCCATTGAAACTATAAATAAATTGGTTTGATGTTGTATTTTACATTAACATTCCGCAGCTGAGCTTCAAGTGTGAATGAATCTGTCAACCGAATTGTCAGCACTTCGACCAAATCGAATTGGCCAAGTTAATGGCACGTGGTCGAATCGAACCAAAACTATAACTGAGCCCTTTTATTTTATTACAAAAGTTGCTCTGAGAACGTCTAAATTAATTAAGTATTTTACCAGAGTTCGTCTGTATTAATTAAATATTTTAGCGCAGCTCAAAGTTCGAACTTCTTAAAAAGGAACTCATCTTTGTTTTAATAGAGGTCCGAAATTTGAAATTTAATGATCAGATTTCGTTTATATAAAAAAAGCTTACACAAATTTCGAAATTTATAAAATGAACTCATCTTTGCTTTAAACAGGGTTCGAACTTTTTGGTTTTCGAAAGGGAACTTTGGCTGAGAATTTAGCAATAGCTTTTTGTTTATATCACCAACAAGCTTACATATGCTTCGAGCTTGGAAGTTTTTAAGAGATACTCATCTTACTTTTAAACAGAAAAGCTTTCAAGGATTGAATCCTCATTTTATATTACACAGGGTTTGAACCGCTTGGTTTTAAGAAGGAACAGACAAATATTTAGGTTTTTTTTTCAACATTTTTGATATACAAAAATTCTTCACTTTGTATAACCAAAAGAGCTCTCAAGCTCTACTTGTTTATTATTTCTAACATTTTTACAGCTACATTTATTTATGTAAGAGTTTTGATTATGTTTTATATTTTCGTATCGCACACCTTTGCACATCCACTTCTATTTTTATATTGCGCATTATCAAAATCAGCCAACTAATTATAAACAAATATTTATAAACATACAGCTCGTTTGTATAGAAATGGGCATATGTTTTATGTATCCAAACGTTTATTGTTTTGTAGTATTCGACGTAGGTGCTAAAAAAACAATGACGTGCATGCATAGATCACCAAGAGAAATACGCGCTGTATTATAAACAAAAACAGAAAGTTGAAAGAGACCTTAATGCCCATTCATAAAAGCTTGACAGCGCTGCGATTGTTATTTAAAAACTTTTTACAATAACTCTATCGTATCTACAATATACTTTTCAATTTACGTCTTAAATTTGCCAAAATTTTGTTTTCTTTTTTTATTTTTCCAACGTCTAAAAATATTGAAAATATTTTGTTATTTGACAGTTTGTTTTCGATGCTTTAAATACTCAACAATTAGTCGCTATACATAATAAAGGGGTAAAAATGTTAGTATATAGCATATTTGGATGACTAATTGTTGAATATGTTTTTGGTGTGGATTTTTATAAGAATCTGGTCGGATATAGAGCATATTACATAGATGGACCTTATGAACTATTTGTTGTGTATAACAATTTAGCAGAACGGCCAGATTAAATTCAACATCATTTTATAATTAAGTATTTTTGAATTAACATTTTAAAAACTATACAAAAAAAATTTGTAAATAGAAAGGCCTAAGCCTGAGTTTATGAATGTGGAGAGCCAGGTTCACGAACCGAAACGAATGGCAGGGAGCCGGTTCAAATCGTAAGCCGAACCAGCAAATATTTCGATTTTAGCTTGCAGCCCTGAATAACTATATTATATATCTGTCAAGGGAATTATCGGTCAAAATCTATGTTATTTTAGAAGTAAATTAAGGTTTTTCAAAATACTCAGACAAAGTTGAGCTCCAAAACTTTCTATATGAACGATTTGTAAAAAACAAGTAAGAGGTTCTAGTCGGGAGCTCCCGACTAGGGAATACCCTGAACCCTCTTCTTCCAACATCAAATGCATATATAAGTATATTCTATTTTGGAAGCTATATGTCAAGTTTGGTGACTCTAGTTCTTATTATTTACCAAAATTGCCCAAAAAACAGGATATCGATATCGATTTTTATCGATTGCTTGGAAACGGAGTAAGTTATCGATTATCGGAAGCAAACTCGATCTGCGCGGGAGCTAGGACGGACAGGCAGACGGACATGGCTGATCGACTCAGCTATTTATGCTGATCAAGAATATATATACTTTATGGGGTTGGAGTTGCTTCCTTCTGCCTGTTACATATATTTGGCTTTCGCACAAATACAATATACCCTTATACCCATTTTTAATGGGTTCAGGGTATAAAAAGCCAAACTTCGTGAAAATCGGATAAGATTTGACCGAGTTATGGGGGTGGTCATTTTTGACCCATGTCTATATACGAATCTTGAGGTAAGATTTGGACATGAATTTCGACCAAAAAATCGGTGTCGAGATTTGAATGCCAGATTAATCTAAAGGGAAAACCATAAGGAAAAAGCCAAATTTCGTGAAAATCGGATGCGATTTGGCCGAGATATGGAGGTGGTAATATTTGACCCATGTCTATATACGAATCTTGAGGTAAGATTTGGACATGAATTTCGACCAAAAAATCGGTGTCGAGATTTGAATGCCACATTAATCTAGAGGGAAAACCATGAAGAAAAAGCCAAACTTCGTGAAAATCGGATGAGATTTGACCGAGTTATGGGGGTGGTCATTTTTGACCCATGTCTATATACGAATCTTGAGGTAAGATTTGGACATGAATTTCGACTAAAAAATCGGTGTCGAGATTTGAATGCCAGATTAATCTAAAGGGAAAACCATAAGGAAAAAGCCAAATTTCGTGAAAATCGGATGAGATTTGGCCGAGATATGGGGTGGTCATTTTTGACCCATGTCTATATACGAATCTTGAGGTAAGATTTGGACATGAATTTCGACCAAAAAATCGGTGTCGAGATTTGAATGCCACATTAATCTAGAGGGAAAACCATGAAGAAAAAGCCAAACTTCGTGAAAATCGGATGAGATTTGACCGAGTTATGGGGGTGGTCATTTTTGACCCATGTCTATATACGAATCTTGAGGTAAGATTTGGACATGAATTTCGACCAAAAAATCGGTGTCGAGATTTGAATGCCACATTAATCTAGAGGGAAAACCATGAAGAAAAAGCCAAACTTCGTGAAAATCGGATAAGATTTGGCCGAGTTATGGGGTGGTCATTTTTGACCCATGTCTATATACGAATCTTGAGGTAAGCTTTGGACATGAATTTCGACCAAAAAATCGGTGTCGAGATTTGAATGCCACATTAATCTAGAGGGAAAACCATGAAGAAAAAGCCAAACTTCGTGAAAATCGGATGAGATTTGACCGAGTTATGGGGGTGGTCATTTTTGACCCATGTCTATATACGAATCTTGAGGTAAGATTTGGACATGAATTTCGACTAAAAAATCGGTGTCGAGATTTGAATGCCAGATTAATCTAGAGGGAAAACCATGAAGAAAAAGCCAAACTTCGTGAAAATCGGATGAGATTTGGCCGAGATATGGGGGTGGTCATTTTTGACCCATGTCTACATACGAATCTTGAGGTAAGATTTTGACATGAATTTCGACCAAATAATCGGTGTCGAGATTTGAATGCCAGAGTAATCTAGAGGGAAAACCATGAAGAAAAATCCAAACTTTGTGAAGATCGGATGAGATTTGACCGAGTAATGGGGGTGGTTATTTTTGACCCATGTCTATATACGAATCTTGAAGTATGATTTGGACATGCATTTCGACTAAAAAATCGCTGTTCATATTTGAATGCCAGATTAATCAAGAGGGAAAACTATGAGGAAAACGCCAAACTTCGTGAAATTTTGATGAGATTTGACCGAGTTATGGGGGTGATAAATTTTGACCCATAATATATATGTACTTTAATCACATCTGATATTTTTCATAAATAACTGTTATTTGAATGCAAAGCAAACTGAATAAATATACTTTCCTTCCATTTCAGTCAAATAAAATCGGATAATCAGACGCCCTATCCAGGCATCTCACGGCTGACGCCTTCTCTCTACCTGTGCGGCGCTGCGGCTGTGGTGCCGGCGCACCTGGACAAGCTGGGCGTTAGCTGTGTTGTGAATGTGGCGCCGGAGCTGCCGGACACGCCGCTGTCCAGTGCCAGTAATCCATTGTATCTGCGCATCAATGCACAGGATCGGGCCGGAGTTAATTTGGCGGCCCATTTCGATGAGGTGGCCGATTTGATTGAGGAAGTGCGTCTCAGTGGCGGCAGCTCCCTGGTGCACTGCGTTGCCGGCGTCAGTCGCTCCGCCTCCCTATGCTTAGCCTATTTAATAAAATACGGCGGCATGAGTCTCCGCGAAGCCTATACACACGTGCAATCCATACGGCCGCAAGTGCGACCCAATTCCGGATTCTTTCAGCAGCTGCGCCAATACGAGCAACAATTGCGTGGCAGCTGCTCGGTCGAAATGATTTACTTTGCCTCATTGGACAAGGAAATACCCGATATCCTGGAGCCGGAATACAGAGCCATGGAGGATTTCTATCAACGATATCGCAGCTCGCTAAAGAAACGTTAAGCTAAGATTAAAATACGCCCCCCCCCGCCTCCCACTCCCTCTTTAATGTTCTTTGTGATATGTGTAATAGTTTTTTTTTTTGTAAATAATTTACGCTTAGATATTCTAGTTGTAGAACCTAACTATTTGTATGTAATAACTAATTAGTGTGCTGATAAATATACGAATATGCTGAATATATGATAGAAATATTAAGGCTTTGTTTACCTATTTTTCGATCTCAATATATATTTTTATAGGGGAAAAAGATTATTTAAAGCTTCGGTTTATAACTAGACTTCCGAGCCAGTCAGCATAAATGATCGGGAACTTTGGTCTGAATTGAATCAAATTATTACAACAAATTATTTGGTTAATTTATTAAATTGAACCCAAGACCCAGTCCCAAAGCCTTAAGTTAGTAGCCAATTTTGGGTAGCATTGTATATTAGAATACATTCCGGTATTCTCGGTAGATGGGACAGCTAAAGCCCAAAAATTATCTTAAAATATAACGAGCCAGGGCTCAAATCAAATCCTGGTTGCCAGGTTGGGTCTCGTGACCCAAGGTTCACGAATCGAACGTAATGACAAGTATTTACAAAACATTCAAAGCTTTATACAAGTCATTTCGTAACGTCATAACACCCGAGTATAGCCCTTATTCTTTTATTCTCAAAAACCAAAATAAAAGAAAAACGAAAATATATTGAATAAATTTATTAATTTCGTAAACATCACGCAAGTAGTTACAGTATACATTAACAACATAATTAATTCAATCGTACATGTAATATGTATTGTATTATATATACAGATTGTTTAACAATAATTGTGTTTTGTTTTGTTTGTTTTGTGTTTTAGGTTCTTTAAATGCTCACTTTTATTGTACTCACGCCAAGCCAGACATAATTGGCATTTGCATTGCGATTTCGTTGGTTTTCAAAACCGACTTTTATTGGTTCTTAAACGAATTAAGAAGAGTTCAGTTTTTACAGTCTATATGCACTTACCAAAAGAAATACATTTATGTATGGGTATGATATACAACATCTAATCGTGTTTTTTTTTTTCTTTTTTTTTTGCCTCAGATTTTATGTTTCGTATGGGAACATGCAATGAGCGCCCAAAAAACGTGGCACTCACAACGAAAAACCACTAGAATATGACTTAAAAACGTAAAATTTGCTATTTGTGTATACATTAAGCTTATTCAGTTATAAGTTTTAGTTTAGTTGAGTTTACGTAATACGTAATACATAGCACATGGTTAACGTAAGCCCCCGTCACGTCGCTACGTTCTGTTCTACTTTCCTTTCGACATTGGTATCGTCTGCACCTGCGGCGCCAGCTCCTGCTGCCGTATCAGCTTCTTGAGGTTCTCGTATGCCGTATTCATAATGCCCCAGCTGATAAAGGAGCGACCCGTATTGAATGCACAGCCGCGATAGAAATTCCCTATACGACTGTCTCGTTCGCGGTAGATTCTCTTGCAGGCGTGCCAACTTCCCTCCGTTACCTGACCCATGTCGCTCTGTAGCGACACCTTAATCACATTTAGCGGATAAAACAATGTGCTGATGCTGGCTCCAATTACCGCACCGGCAATAAATTCTTGTGCAGTTCTGCTCGACACCGATTTCTGCAATACAAAAAACAAATTGTTTAATTTAAGCGCTCAGGCAACATATATCGGGGCTGCAAATTGGGTTTCGACCGCGTCGGTTCGAGTCCTGAATTTCTATATTTCTTATTTAGTGTGAAATTAACTCGACTAGCTTGAATAACCTGAAATATATGTTTTTTTATAAAACGGTTTTGTTCAAACGAAAATTATTGGAACCAAGGCTGCAAGCGAGTCCTTAACATAACTAGTTATCCAAGATTGTCGAACCGAAACTCAAAGCAAATTATTATGGAAAATACTATAGTTTGGTTCAAAACAAAAAAACATTTGAAGAAAAACCTGGATAAAATAATGTGGAACCGACTGCTTCAATATCCGAATCGGGAGGAAGTTGCTTTGGATCGTAAGCCAAGCAATGCAAAGCTTAAAACGAATCTAAAAGGGTGAGAACTCTGAGCCGAATCTCCAGCCATTCATTTTAAATTTGCAGCCTTGATATATGGTATACAGTCTTCAAATACTTACCCTCTTTGGTAAACGAACACTGGCCTCTTCGCGCAGCATGAAAAACAATGCATTCGACAGACCGTTGCGCCAAAATACTGGTTCAATGCCCCTGTATAGCTCCCGAAAACCATAATTGGTGACTACATATCTGAAAAGGTGCAACAGATTGATTGACAGTCAGCAGTGGCTCATGACAATTCGTAGGTGTCTCTTACCTAAACGCATTCTGCGTATTGGAGAAATTTTGATGGAACTTCGAGTCGGCCAACAGCGTCTGGACACGTTCGAAGGGCAGTAAGATGGACTCCACGCTGCCAGCCACAACGCCGGCAATCACCTTGGCGCCATAATCATTTAGGCGGTAATCTTCGACCAGATATCGGCGCGTGCCATCAAACACACCGAACATTATGGACAGGGAGATCGTTTTTTGTGCCAATGGCGGCAACATGCCGCGATATAAAAATCCAAGACCCTCATGGCGTAGCTGCAACAGGGCGGAGTCAATTGGCACACCGTGCAGCATTTGTCGAAAGATAATTTTGTATATGGGATATGTGACGCAGATGTTGACAAAAGCCGAGCCACAACCGCACGCAAACTCCTCCCACTGGAAAGCGCCAAAGAAGCGGTCCAGAAAGATGTTCGCATGGCTGGCCCTAACAAATGTTGTTGTTGCCGCTGTTACTGTTGTCGTTGCTCCTGCTGTTGCTGCTGTTGTTGTTGCTGCTGCGGCTGTTGCTGTCACCACTGTTACCGGCTGCGTCGTTGTGGTTATGCTCTCGTCCGTATTTAGAATGACATCGACTTTCATTTTGCTGCAGTTGTTGCCGTTCGTGTTGCATGCGTCGTGTGCGCATATGCTACCTTGTTACCATTGTTTATTTAGTTGCACACACTTCTTGTTTGCTTGCTATTTGTTTTGGTCTTTACATTCACATTGAATTCGCCTAATTATATAATGAATTATGTTATATTACGGCGAGCGTCCAGCGTGGTCGAGAGTCTTGCATAGTTATATTGATGACATCATCGTTGACATGCCGTACTGATAAGTTAGGCTAACAGTTTAGGCTGCGATGCCTAATTATAAAATATTTATTATATACTTCTTAATCTTGTATATTTAGAAATGGTTCGCGGACACATCTGAGCTCGCAGAGAATGCGACAACACTGTTTCCACTTATGTTGAACATGCATCTAGATTTTAATCGATAGCTCGATAAAATAGACATATGTTAATGACTTGATGGTTAAGACGACCGAGAACTATACGATTATTTATCACACACTTGTAGCTTTGCATGTAAATATTATTTAAATTAAGTGTACGTAATTATAAATTTTGGACTATAGTTTATAACTTAAGGCATTTAATAGGCCAAAACTAAAATTGTTGAATATACTTTGTATATGATGAAACTCAGTTAAATATTGTCTATAACATATAAGCATACGCCTACGCGTTACGTTTCAGAGTGTTACAGTATTGGCAATTACTATTTAAAAATATAATATTTTGAATAAAACATTGTTATTTTTGCATGTCAAGCATGCATGATAAGTTGCGAACTCATAGCGGAAACCTAAGTTGACAGCTCTGGTCGTACTGTCAGCGCTGACAACTGTCAAGCGCGGCCAACTTCACGTCTTTTTTCTCTCTTTTTGACGTGCTCTTAGCATATTAGCGGTTCGTACATTTCCTAAAATCTATATTTTTATTAAACATCACCCTCAAATGGTGGCTTATTTTGAATAAAATCAATTACTGGATAATCCGAAATGTGAAAGACACCGAAATTACAATTGGACAATGTGTTGTCTTAGTGTTTACGCAAATTAAACTTTGTTGACATTCGCATATACAAAACAATAAAAGCGTACGCTAATAAGGACTTTTTTAAAATTACAGCACCAAAATGACCATTCGTCCAGCATACAGGCCCAAGATCGTTAAGAAGCGCACCAAGCACTTCATCCGTCACCAGTCGGATCGATATGCCAAGCTGTCGGTGAGTTTCTAAATGAAATAATCAGTGAAGGATTTAACATTATTAATCGGTTTCTATTCCATTTTAGCACAAATGGCGCAAGCCCAAGGGTATTGACAACAGAGTGCGTCGTCGCTTCAAGGGCCAATATCTGATGCCCAACATCGGTTACGGTTCCAACAAGCGCACCCGCCACATGCTGCCCACGGGTTTCAAGAAATTCCTCGTACACAATGTGCGCGAACTGGAGGTGCTGCTGATGCAGAACCGCGTCTACTGCGGCGAG
Source organism: Drosophila novamexicana (assembly GCF_003285875.2). NCBI lineage: Eukaryota > Metazoa > Arthropoda > Insecta > Diptera > Drosophilidae > Drosophila > Drosophila novamexicana. Next base: position 1,257,837 of record NW_020824808.1, on the reverse strand, counting down.
ATTGCCCACGGTGTCTCCTCGAAGAAACGCAAGGAGATTGTTGAGCGCGCCAAGCAGCTGTCCGTGCGTCTGACGAACCCCAACGGTCGTCTGCGTTCTCAGGAGAACGAATAAGCTTAAGTTTGGAATTCGCTTAAACGAGTTTTTTATAAACGTAGTCGGAATACAACAATTTGAAACGTTAAAAGTGAACACTTCTAAATATTGGTTCTCATTTGGGTTAAGGCTGCAAAATTGGATAAATCAGATATAACTGTAAAACGTCCAAACAAAAAATGTGCAGAAGATGAAATACCCTTGCAGACATTAAGCAGATGTGCGGCGAATGTTAATACTTAACAGTGCTTTTATCAAAAACTAATTCTCGAATCGATTATTCCTAATTGTGCTATGTTAGGAGCATATAAAAGCTTTCCACTGCTCAGTTGGGCTAAGATAAATTAGAAAAATTCTTTTCTATGAGCCGACCAACTCCACATCAGTGTTAATTTTAGTGTTGGAAATTCAGCTATTTTATAGCTAAGTATGGATATTTTCAGAAGTCTTTAGCCTGTAACAGATATTTTAAACTGATTTGGCTTTTTTAGCTTTGCCAACACTGGTCGACATAATATTTGGCAGAATAGGTCCCGTTATAATTCACCTGCTCAAGTGTGTATTAATTTTGGTTAACGTTCCGTTCCAACGTTCCGCCCCTTGGTTCAGTTCGTAAACCCCGTCTCGTCCTATATTTTCATATGAAAGTCTCGTGAAAGCTGCTGCTATTGTCGGCTATCACATTTGAAATAAAAAATTGCGCGCAAATTCGATTGATTTCCCCTCACGAAGTTGTTGTTGTTTTAAAACACATGTTCTTTCGTCAAACTTTATTTGAAATATGTTATATCTATACAAAGAAGCGTTTCATAGAAAAAAGACTCATGCTAGTAGTGTGAATAATTTATTCAAGTCTAAAAAAAAACTAAGTTTTTGCACACTATATGCTTCAGTTTTTTTTTTTACTTAGATTTCCAATCGAAAGGTGTGTATATTATATTAGGGAGTTTTAAATGCTATTTACTTTAATACGACATCATGATCAAATTGTAAATGATGCTCTAGTTCCTTCTTGTTCTCAAAATTCGTGCTGCAAATCAAACAAAAGCTGGCGGCATTGTCATCATTGTCGGACATAATAACTGTTACGGCCTGCTCGGATTCATCCACATCAACCTGTAGCTCCTCGACCACCTGATCATCCACTGGCACCTCCTCCCTAACGCCATAGACAACGTCCCCATCATGGGTTTTCATATGCATTTTGAGTGTATAACGCTCTGTAAATGATTTGGGACAGACGGTGCAGTAATGGCGGGGCCTGTTCTCCTTGTGGATGAGTGTATGATGATTGAAGGTTTTGCGCGACTTGAACGAGACATTGCAAATGCTGCATATAATAGGATTCTCTTCGGCCTCGTGCCGCAAACGGTGGTTGTACAAGAGATTGTCCTGGGAGAAGCGCAGGCCGCACTTTTCGCATTGATATTTCTTCTTGTCCCAGTGCATGCGCATGTGCCGCAGCGTGTTGACAGGCCGTGAGAAGCTCTTGGGGCAGTAACGGCACTGTTTCTCAGTTTTACCCTCGTGGACATTCATGTGCAATTCAAGATACTCCTCGTCGCGTCGTATAATGCCGCAGATGGGACAAACGTGTGCCTGGGTCTTGTTGTGCTCCTCGCTGATGTGCTTTTGCAATTGATAGCGAGCATTGAAGATCTTGCCACAGGTGCTGCATTCCTGTTTAACTCGTTTTGGAATGAATTTGCCTTGATCGTCGGCCTCATCCTCCATCTTAACGGACAAAGCATCTGATTTAACTTCGCAAAGAAATTCCTCATCATCATCGTCATCGTACTCCTCTTTAATGTCCATATCCATATCATCCTCCTCTTTGACTAGCTCCTCGAACAAAGCTTCCGCTTCAGCATCTTCCTGTGCCGCCTTATCCAGTTCCTCAACCAGCCCCTCGTCTTCGAACTCCGATTTGAGTGCCGCTTTCAATTGAGTTGTCAATTTCTTTTGGGTAACCATTAGATTTACCATTATGGTATCGTATTCCGCCAGCTCGTTGAAACATCGCGGGCAGAGTTTTGTATTTGGACTCAATTTAACTTCGGTTTTCATACAGTTGGCGAGATGTGTTAGCACTAAGGACACCGATTTGTGTGACGATGGCACCTTAGCTGTGAGCAATTCATAGTTTGCAGTGCCGTGTATGTCAACGGCACCGCAAAAGAAGCACGTATTCATAGTGTCTAATTGTTACCCTTTTTGGCAAATGTTTACAAAAAAAAACGCCGTTTGGTTTTAGGGATGTAAGTATTTTAGGGATGGACCGATATGATAATATATACGCGAGTGCGTACACTTTTAGAGATTTCTTAACTTTAATAATCAACCTTTTCAGATACCGAATTTTGCTTGTGCACAGCGTTGCAAAACAATCGATGTCGTTTCGATAACTTGTCGCTGTCATGGGCATCGTTTTCTTGCCAACCTTGTCTTTTACAACACTATTGCAGGGCTGCCAAGCCATTGCAATACAAATATTTGTTATTTTATTTAAACAATAATAAAACAGTTGACTGGGCCCTATTATTTTTATTTGTCTATTTATTTCGAATCTAACAACGTATTATATACATTTTTAAGAAAACCCCAAATTAACATTATTTTTAGAGTTGACTCAAGCAAGAGCATTTTTCAAACATATTTTCATTTAAATCTTACACAATATACACATCTGGCAGAATTTGTATTTCAAGTAATACGCAAAATTTCCGTTAATTGAAAACTAATAAGATCACTTTCATGGCTTAATGAATTTGAGCAATCGGTCCTATTGCAATTGGGAATTGTATGTCCAATTTCGGGATTAGCGAATGAATGTTGTCTCAATTTCGTCGATGTCGTCATAGACTTTTCATTCTTACTTATAGCTCGCTCATAGACTAGCTTATCACAGACATCGCGCAATTTCGCCAAAATCGAATATAAAATCTTTAAACGCTTTACAATTCGCTTTAGATCTACATGAACGGAAATTTCAAGTACAGCCTGACATTCGTGTAAAATGGCGATAAAGTCCTGATGCAAGCGCTTGCCTTCCTCGTCCGCTATCAACTCCTGATTATTGGCCCTAAGCTGAAAATGTTGAAATATCACATTGCCCATTTGGGCAACTTGCAATAAATAGCCCTCGGGGTAGAGTTTCTCAGCATTGTCAATACTCTCGGCTAATATATCCAAATAGTTGTTAATCAGGGCTCGACTGTCAATTATTTCGTGAATAACATTACGAAAAACCATCAGCTCCTCCCTGAAGTGATGCTCCAAAATGTCCGCATGATATGAAGCTGAGCTCGTTGTTTGCAATTGAAATGCCGGCACAATGCACGAATCCAAAGATTCCAAAGAGGCCAAGCAACTTCTGATAATTGTCTTGGTTTTAACATCTTGTGTAAATGCTATAGCAAATATGCCTATCTGTTGTATGCGATCCACATTAATATCAAAATCCGAAACAAGTCTATCCACTGTTCTTGAAGATTCGCAAGTTTCCAATACGTTTCTTAGCCTTTTTATGGATGCTTTCTCCGTATCGAACATGCTGGTAAAGATCAGGTGCAATAGTGCCTCATTTAGGTAGGTTTCCAGCGAATAAAGAGCGCGTTGTAGAGACAGGGCTTCCAGCTTTCGCTCGTTTGGATTGTGCGTCTTAAAGTTCTTCTCAAATATGCCACTTTCCTCTAAAACCGTTTCATAAATAGCAGTCAGCGCCTTTTTATCGGATTCCAGTGCGACATTGGCAAAGGCCAAGGCATGCTTTATAAGATGATTCACCTGATCAACTAGTTGATCCTTCTCACCAGAGTCCTCCTCCTCGGCTTGCGGCTGCGCGGGCACAATTTCGCTGTATGTCTCCAGTTTATCCAGTGCCAAGTCCAGTAGCTCCACAAAAGACAAATCCTCCAGCTTCACAGGCGTGCTGGCTATGGCCTCTTCGGCTAGCTGATAAACCGATGCTTGTAGACGTCTCAAACACCAGTCAATGCGATCTAGAAAATGGGTTCGTGTGACCAGGAGCTGAGCTCCTGCTTCAAGTGTGCCCTCAATATTGATAGTACGCTCCAATTGTGTTATACATGTGATAACCTGGGTGAAGCACAGATATATCGTCTCCACGTGTATTCTGATGTTGCCCTCCAGTTCATTTTTGGGCGCCAATTCTGGCAAATAACTTTTAAATTGACTCGCAAACGTGTGAAATGCGGCACAAAATTCATTTAACCAGGCAATCTTGGCCGTGTGGCATGTGACACCTTTTGCAATTATGTCAGTGCACACATTTAATTGCAAATATAATTTATCCATTTAAGATGAGTCGCTGTAAGGTGCAAAACTCAACTGAAGGTGAGCATGAATATTCCAGGCTATATAAATGCTCGCAGGTACGCTTCCGACAGGACAGATGTCGAAAACATCTGCCATTTATTACACAGATTTGAGCAAATATATCTCTTTTTTACCTGTTTGACACGTGGATTACGTAGGGGTTTTAAGGATCATTCAGTGCAAGTTTAATCCATCTACAGTGTAAGGTCTATGGACGGACAGCTCCCTTTTTAGATACTACTTTGCGTAGAAACAAACTAGTGGTAAAAACTATACAATTAACGTACTTAAAAGTTATAATAATAAGTGTACTTACAAATTAAGTGATTGCAAGAAATCAGAAAACAATCAACAATCGTAAAATGTTCTGCCTAAGAGAGCTCTCACTGCATTCAAGATATGTTCCCGTTCACACGAACGTTGTATTTTAGATATAAATATTATTAGCTATTTACAGATTATTTCTTGAGCAGCTTATGTTGGAATATCTAGACAGCAGTGGAGTCCAGATAGTCAAGCAAACAGTCTTTAGAAACATTTCAAGTGTAGCATTTTTAATAACCTATATATATATATATTAAATCATTCATATTAGCTTTCTAGTTGAAATAAACTAAGAACTGTAGGTTATTAGGTTGTTTGGTTGATTGTGTGACTTTCTGTTGCAGACTGTGTTGCCTCGACTGGCAGGTGCACGCGCTTGTGCACTTTTAACGTATATTTGTCCACAAAGGACTTCTCGCAGTCTGTGCACGGATAGCGCGGCCGATCTGTCTGATGGGTGCGCAGATGGTGTTTGTAGGTGCGCTTCGTTTTGAACTGCTGATGGCATACCTCACAGATGAGGGCGTGCTCCTCGGCATCGTGGCGCATTAGGTGATTGTACATTAGCCAGGACAATGAGAAGCGTTCGCCACATTTCTCGCACTGATATTTCTTTTTGTCCCAATGCACCTCCATGTGGCGCAGAACGTTGCGCTTGTGCGAAAACTTTTTCGTACAGTAGCGGCACTCCAGCTCAGTTTTGCCCTCATGCAGGTTCATGTGAAGATCGAGGACTTCATCGTTTTTAACTTTGATGCCGCATATGTTGCAGGTGGCAAATTCGTTCTTTTGGCAGTTGTCCGTTTTAATGTGCCTTTCGAGGGAATCCTGATTTGCAAACAATTCGCCGCATATGTGACATGGAATATCTAGATTATCTTCCCCATCGGAATCGTCCATGCTCTCTTCGCTCTCGCTAAATTGACACTCTGCTTGTGGCTCTTCGCAGGACGCGTATTCTTCTGGTTCCTCTTTAACAACTTTCGACTCGTTTTCCGAGATTCTAGTCCGCATTTCATGCAATTTTGGTTTTATGGCATCTTTTCTAGTCTGCAAAATCGCCGCTTTCCTTTTGCGACAATTTAGCAACGAGTTTGCAATTTGACGCTGAACCTGACTTAGATTTCGAACCAGCCGGTCATAATTGAACAGATATTCGAGGCAATCATTACAAGCAGCCGATGTTGGCGTCAGATCCAAGCGTTGATTGATAACCTTTTCAAAGTATTTCAGTATGTCCTTAATGGGCTTAAATGTGCCAGGTACGATGCAGCCTAAAATAGTGTTGTTTATTATTTATTATTTATTATTAGTTTTAAGCTGTTTAGTTTGTGCTTTCGACTTGCCTTCGATGAGCTGAAAGACGCCAACAGACTTCATCTTCCCACAAACGAAACAGAAGGGACGCGTTGTACTCATTTTGAACAATATTCTACGAATCTATGAAGCGAGTTTCTCATACAATTATCTCCCTTAGCATATATATATTTTATACATACAACTATTTTGTGTTATTTCTTAAGCGTGTTCGTTCTGCTGGTCAAAAACGGCGTTCACACAACTTTTCTCTTGTTCACGAATTCTGTACACACAGAAATGCTGTCAGCTGTTTTATTCCTAACAGCGACAAGCAATTACATTAACATTTGCTGCCCTTTTGTTTATCAGCAGTATGCTAAAAAAAAACTATCGATACTTGTATTCGAGTACAATTTATTTGAATGTTAAGAAAAGTAGCAGGTTTCAGTGTTAAGTTTTAACAAAAATAACAGAAATATAATCACATCACACAGTAATATAATCACAATATAATCAAAATATCTGTGAGTCCAAAATTAAACTTACAAAAATACCTAACTGTTTGCGAAAACCTTTTCAAATGTGAATTGCGTTAAGTGTCACTGTTAATCAAGTGACGCCCGAAGTAATCACTTAAAAGTAGCAGTATCGCATTCTCTGTCATTTCTAGAGAAAATGCAGAGTGCGTTTAAGAGCTTGCTAAAATCACCTGTTTTTCGTCCGAGCGGTAAGACACAAAAAAGGCATAATTATTTAATGGCTGTAGTTACATTGAATAATATCATTTTGTTAAGCACTGCGATTCCTCAAAATGACCGAAAAGGATCTTCTGGCTGTACCTTTGGTAGATGTAGACAGCAAAGGTATTTTTAAATATATTCTAATTAAGGTTATTGGCAAAGAGGATTGCACGGACAACGAAAAGAATATAGTTCGTGGATATGCCGACTGTGATTATCATTGTAAGCATTTTATAAACGTTTGCATAAGAATACCTTTAATTGAGTGCCTTAACTTTTATTTAAGCTGATATCTACGAGCGCGTCATGAAAGCTTGTAAAAAGACCGGCTTGGAAACTGAATGCCTTGGCGGTGGCCGCATTGAGCACAATCCAGAGAAGAAGTACATGAAAGTGTACGGCTTTTCACAGGTATTTAATCACATTATTCGAGAATACTAGTGAGTACTTATACATATAATGTTGTTATTTATTTGTTTATGACAGGGCTTTGGTAAAGCTGATCACTTGGAATCGAAGAGAATTTTGCAAACAAAGTATAAGGACTACGAAATTGAAACAACCGATGAGGGTTATTAGTTTGTGTTCATAATTATTTGAGCATACTTGAAGTTAATTTATTAATTCAAATTATATGTATTTCTTTTGAGCACAAGCCAACCTGTATTCAACTTTTTTTTCTTGTAGGGTCGAAAGATGTCATGCATAGACTGAGTCATATTCGATCCCATAAAGTATAAAGTATATTTATAAGGATAATGGGCCAAGTATGTTAATTGCTGTATTTACTTTAGTTAGTCTCTTAAGCGATAAACGTTAGCAAGATCCGTCTGCTGCAGGCAGCACATGTGCCGGAGTCGACCGCATCAGACAGCTATATCACATATTTGTAACACATGTATATATCAACGCTATATAATTTGAAACACCCCTGTCGTTCCCATTTTATGATCGAAGCAACATGGGAAAAGTTTGCAACGGACTGGTTTCTCTGAAACTAAAAGTTAGTCAAGCTATAGTTTTTCTTCACAACAGACCTTTTAATAAACTCGTCTAAATTTTTCCATTTTCCTTTTTTTTTGGCATTAAAATAGTTTACCTACCCAATAAAATGAAATTATTAAAGCTCGCGCTTCCTTTCCGAACTTCAGGAAACCCGATTCGTAAGTTATACATTTATGTGAATAATCCGAGCTTCAATAAAATAATGAACATCCAGTAAGAAACTTTACAAATCAGAGGGCCGGCAAAGCGCTTATCACTGTACCAAAAATTGAGATCGCAGATGGTCAAATTCTTTATTTGTTGATGTCGATTTACATTCACGGTGAAACGCTCTACTCGAGGACAATCGTGCGTGGACAGCCAGCGAAAAATCATGGTTAGTTCTTGTTTTAGTTCTTCTGTTATAGATTTATCTAATCCGTTTGGCTTTATAGTAAGGGTATACGATCGTGTGCGCTCTGAAATGGAGAGTCTCGGTCTATGTGTTAAGCCTCTAGGCGGTGGCATGATGGACGTCGATAATTCGGCACGTACAATGAAAATTTACGGTAAATGCAAGGTAAGACGAGCAAAGTATTAATTTAAAAGCGATTTCGTAATACCTTAAATGATTTTGATAGACCTTTGGAAGAGCAAATCATTATAAAACAATGGAAATTATGAAAGAATCGGAAAATTACAAAAATTACAATATTACCATGGATCGTTAATTAATGGAGCTGAGCAAGTTATACAAATTTTGGTTTTTTGCAATAAAATTGAGAACAGAAGTACCAAATGTATTTTTTATTTAGTATTTTCTTAAAATATTGCAATGGATGCACATACTGACACGCAGCAGTGGAAACACGATAAAATACTTAAATATCAAGCACTTACAGAACTGGAAAAGAGTATTGGGCAATTATGTTTTTCGGCAGGCAGAATTGATGTCTTCATATTTTATAAAAAATATTCGACCTAAAAATGAATTGTTGCATTTGCCAGTTTTCTGTGCGCAACCCAAAGAACATACACGAGGAAACGATTGGAAAGCCGCCCATATTAATCAGTGATTTGGTCCTGCAATGTACGAAGGGCACAAACTATGTGCTCGGCGAGGTGGGATCGACAATATGCAAAAAATGCTGCGAGAAATTGTCGCGCTATCACAAATCCTTACAAATTGCACGAAAACTGCGTCAGGAAATACTGGAATTAATACGAAGTCCATTTATAATCAAGGACTTCAAGTCACGAAGTGAACTCAAGGTCGAAGCCGCTGAAAAATTTGATGGCAGCATCAGTGTCGAAATGGTCGAGACTGTAGATGCAGCTGACTTAGATGATGGATCAGACGCGGCGGCAGTCAAAGGAACAATTGTGGACCCGGCGGTAGTGGTGGAGGAAGAACATGTCTTCATAGAAAAGACTTCCGATTGCGATGAAGAGGAATTTCAAGCAGTTGACTTAGAGTTAGATATTGAAAATGAGATAATTATAAATGAAGAAGTTCCTGATGCGGATCTGGATGATGACGTCAAGCAAACAACCGACGAGCTGGATATGTTCACAGAGGACAAGGATATGTTAAGTGAGTTTGAAGAGGATCAAATGGATGGCACAATCGAATACCTAATCTCAGATGCTGATGACCAGGACAGCTCTGGCGACTATACAGTTAACATTCAATGCCCGAGCTGTCCGGAGCAGTTCAGCAGTCGTCGTTCATATAATGCGCACACAAAACGTGAGCATTTCCCTGGCTATGTGTGTGATCAGTGCGGCAAAACTTTGCAATCCTACTCTGGCTTCATTGGCCACCTACAGAATCATGAGCCAGTCAAACAGTTCGAGTGCCCCCATTGTGGCGAACGCTTCAGCCGCAAGTTTCGACTGAAACACCACATGGCATGGCACACGGGGGAAACGCCTTATCAGTGTGAAGTCTGCTCGAAACGGTTTGTTCATAAGGTTGCGCTCTACAAGCACAAAATGATACACGACAGTGAATCTAAGCGCCTGGAGTGTCAGGTTTGTGGCTTTAAGACGCGCACGAAAGCCCATCTCGAGCGGCACACACGGTCCCACACAGGCGCCAAGCCATTCGCCTGTCCAGTATGCAATAAACGATTCTCCCAAATGTACAACATGAAGGCGCATCTCCGGGAGCATGAGAATCCTGGCAGCAATCGGCATCGACGCTTTCACTGCCCCAAATGCACACATACGTTCATTAACGAACAGAACTACTTAAGTCATTGCCAGCGGGACGATTGCACGCCTGTCTAGCATATCGCCAGTTCGTCGGATAAGCTTAACTAAGATTGTGTATATATTTTGTATGTGCTCGGAATGACAGTCTTCACATGATAATTGAATAAAAATTCGGTTTTAAATGTCAATTTTATGTACTTTGTTTTTTTTTTTTCTTTTTATTAAATCTACATGCATTTTGCTCACAAATAAAATATGGTTTGTTTTTTTTTACTATGATAAATGTATGCATTAATTTCATATTTCTGCGGTTATGATCAGTTTCTTAAAAAAATATTTATTGTATGGTTTTGTTATATTTTTGATAACTTATGAAAGTAGAACTAATCAATTAATGTGTTAAGCAATTATGCAACTATTGGAGCAATTAGCACTCATCGTTTGATAAATCAAAAGAAATTTGTGTCCAATGGTAAATATATATATTTATGTATATAATATAGACGATAGCACAATACATATGTATATTTATATATGTATACATGTGTCTGTGTGTGTATATATATATATATAAATACATAAATTCAAATGTACATACATACTATATGTAGTATAATAGATTATACAAAAATAAAACAGATTATATTTTGATTTTTTGTCGAGTTGAATAGAACTTTGTTAATATCATCATATCATAAAATGCACATTATAAAAATATTAACAAAATTTATTGCAGGCAGTCCATAGTTAGTAAAAAGTAGCAAACAAATCCGAATTCAGGAATACCCATAGAACTGTTTTCTTGCTTTGTTTTTTTAATTCTTCTTTTGTTTCAATTTTTGAATCAATTATTTTTTCTTTGTGCTGTGCTAAATAATCTCTATTGTGTGTATTAAGAGCCACCAAATGGTACGCGGGATATATAAAGTGTTTAAATGAATGTCAGATCTTCGTTGAGTTTATATGGTAAAACATACAAAATACAATAAATACATATGTAAATGTACGATTCGCGTTGTTCGACTTATAACAAATACATATACATCAATTTAAACATTTTATCGGTGTTAATTAATCATTCCTTATCATAGGCATATGTATATTTAAAAAAATACCTCCAGATGTTCAGGACGAAATTATGAAACACATTACTCCCCCTACCTACCATACCTACCACTAACCAAACATCGATGCAGTCCCCCTTCCCGCCCCTACCCCACGTACAATAGTTTGTGATGCTTGCAAAAGCCTATTGAATGTACAGTTAGTTCTATTTAAGTTTTGATTTCTGGGAATAGCTTCTCGAGTTGTATCTCTAAGATGTACCATACATATTGTACATACATCAATCATTATTTACCCCCCATTCATAATTTAGCTTAATAAAAAATCTACACTTAATGCTTAAGATTAATCGGATGGTTTGACAAGACCCATCGCTTTGTCTCCGAACAACGGCAGTATATCGGAGTCATTAACAATCTCTTCCTGAATCACTGGACTGTCCGGGTCTTCACAATGCGTCTTAAAAAAGAATCTGCAAATGACAAAACAAAAGCTAGTAATCTTTGGCTATTATGTGGAATATTACTTCTACTGCACACATACCTAAAGTGACCCCTTCTAGGCAGAAAGTCCTTAAACTGGCGCAGGGTCGGCTGAGTACCGGGTATTTTGATTCTGTAAGGAACTGGCTCTTCGCAGAATGAAAACACCACAACTGTTTCCGGCGGCTTAATAGGCAGCGGCGGTGGACAAGCTACAGCCTGATGATGATGCATTGTGCTGCTGCCGCTGCTGCTACTGCTAAAGGTAGATAGGGGCTGTTGCTGCTGCATAGCCACCATATGGGATTGTAGCTGCGGTTGGGCATATCGACGAGTGCGACGCGGCTCGTCTTCCAGTCTTCGTTTTGCTTCCTCCAATTTTGAGGCCGTGCTTGAACCAGAGCGGGAGCTGTACAAGATATTTAAATTAAAATAAATCTATTTGTTGCAAGTTGCTGTTGGTAAATATACCTAGTATCTTTGTATTTCATGACAGTGTCAGCTGAGAACATGCTGATGCCGCTGTCTGTGTTCATTGAAGGCCATTTATTTGTTAGCTTCCTAGAGCAGGAACTGGGATCGGGCATGGATTTTGAGTGCTTCATTGAGTGCCCACCTGTGGCATGCAAAAGATGGCAGCAATTAGAAAAGCTTGATTAATAAATTCAGATAGATCAAACTTACTCAGGCTCATGGCACCATCACTGACCATGCCCGAGTCATGTGTTGCCGTGCGTCTTCTCGATGGTATGGGCGGGCAGGGTGACATAGTCCCAGGTGAGCGATGCGGCGTTTGATCTTTCCACACACGCGACACATGCTGGTCTAAAATGTCTTGGTCGTTGTCTTCATCGAGCGCAAACTTTTCACGTATCGCCTCAGCGAATGCCCGATCATTGGCACTGGATGCAGTGCCGGGCATGCGCTGCAATGTTGGATAGATTACAGCATATTACTATATAAATATTTTTGTAAATTCCATTGTTTACCTCTAAGCGCGCACGCTCTTCTAAATCACGCTTGCGCTTCACCTCCTCAAGCTTGGGTATCAGCAGGGCCAACAGTTCATTTTCCGACAGCGGTCTATGCTCGTTTGAATGTAGTCGTTGAGTGCGGGGTATAACCTATGTATATAAAGAATTATTAATAAAAATATGTATAAGCATTGGGAATGACTTTATCTTTAGGTACCTGAAAGCTGTTTGTTTCCTTATTCGCCATGGCGCTCTGGCGTATGGCCTTGCTCTCCGTCGAGCTGTGTCTGCGTTCTATGTAAGGGCGGCCATCCCTGGAAAAACATACGAACAGCAGTTAGTAAAGTTAGAATAGCAAAGTAAGAGTCCGAATTTATGCCTCTCTTCAATGCCCTTTAGCACTCCAGCTCACAATGAGTTATCTTAGGACCAATTACTCACATTGAACAACTGGACAGTGACATTGTATCGGAGTCGGTGCGGCCGCCGGAGCTAACGCTTGCCCTCTCCGAATCAACGCGCGAGTTGGGTACAAAGGATGTATTGGTGCTCGCAGTATACACATAACCATGAGCTCTATTCGCATGCGGAACACATTCATAAAAAATGGGGGCAACATAATTGATGGATCCATGCAATGTGTTTTGTTTTATGTACAGAGCAAATCGAGGAGTTCCAGAAATTAAAATATGTATACAAAAAATTAGAAGAAAAAATAAACAAAAAGATGTTTATAAATCCGTGTTGTTGTTGTTGTTGTTGTGTGTGCAGATGGGTTCGTTACGGTGAGTGTCGCATTTCATGGTTGTATGTTTGTTGTTGTTGTTGTTGGATGGGTTCGTGCGTACGTGCGTTTGTGATCGTACAAATATGTATTTATATGTAAATAAAAAGAAAGCATTTAAATAAATTAACATAGTAAATAATAAAATATAAATATATGTATATTATTTGAAACAAAATAAAAGTAAAGAATTCGTACTTAACTTTTTTACATTATCTCTATAAAATAACTGAAAGTCTATACCCAATTGCCCTAACCTACATTCTAGTAGTTACTCGTTTTCCCATCACATCGCCTTTCTATGCGATTTTCATGAATTCATGTCAAGTTGTCATGTTACTTTCAAAACTAAGAGAGCGAGAATGCTATTGAGAATTGGACTTACGAAGAAAGTGACTTAAGGCAACAAAACCCTTTCCCCCTCTTCTAGATTAGCTTCTCAATACGTTAACGGCATCTTTAGGGTTATCTTTATCGACTTAACTGAACATACTAAAACAGGTTATATCCTGCTACTTGTTTTATAGATTAGTCCGAATTTCACAAAAACCTTGCATTATAATGAATGATATATGCACAGTTAACTAAATTCGAAGAATTAAAGATAAGAAGATTAATGGATGATGACTGACAGATAGATATTTACTTTTACTTATGCATTAAGATTATTATTTACTTAGATTAGATTATTTACTTTTACTTATGCATTCAACAGAACACTAGGCAAAATAATAAAAAAATATAAACTTTAATACTTCTACACTACTTCTTCTACCTATTTCCTCTAAGCTATACAATTTATGATTAGAAACACAAAATTGTAGCTTTTGCAGAAAATGCATGAATCTAGCAAACTAATAACTTATTTTGTAGCAATTATTACGGGAAATCGATGTTCAAATTGAAACTATTCTTTAAAAAAGTATAAAGCTAATGTTTGAGCCTATGCGGGCTATGAGATAATAGCAAAAATTGTGCTAGATAAAAATGAGATTCCTTCGTATCAAATTACATACCCGGGAGGTCTAATTTCCAGTCTTCTTTTCTGAGTTGCTATCAAAAGGTCGCGCGTGAGACGCATAGGTAAATCGATATGCTGGCGACCACCGCCCTCCACCTGCACCTTCTCGAAATCATCGCATAGCGACAGCACCGAATCCTCATGCAGTGTGGGTAGTGTAGAGCTGCGTGGCAGTGTGTCTGTGGCACTGATGGAGCCACTGGAGCTAGCTGACGTTGATGGCCCGTAAACGCTACCGCTGGCACTACAAGTTCCAGCTGGCAATGGAGCCCCGCTGTTCATCGGCAAATTGATGAAGACACCCGGAGGAATCGGCCCACTGCCGCCTGCGCCTGCTGTGACCAACAGCTGCTTGGCAGTTGCCGTCGGCAGAGCACAGGCACCGGCAGTGCTGCCATTGTTGCTGCCGCAACTGCCGCCGCTTCCGCTGCTGCCCGCACTGCCCGTTGCGGTGGCGCCGCTGCTGCTGAAACGCTCCTGCACAGCGGACATATGCTGTATGTACTGTATGTACATCTCAGAGCAGAGGAAGCTCGGATAGATGTTGTCCCGTATGGTGGCCTCCACATGCTGCTGCATGGGATCATAAATGTGCGGACTGAGCGGAATCTCATTCGATTTGATGGCCTTGATTTGAGCGCGCAAATCATCAGAAATGGACAGTTGGCTTTTGCGCAAGAATCTGTGAATATGAACCGAATGATGGTTATTATTTAATGAAAATAGTTCCGAATTCGTATACGAGTCTTACCTATATATGGCTCCAATGATTTGCTTAACCTTCTCGGGATCTGTTTGCTGCTTCAGACCCTCGCAGGCAAAGTAGAAATTGAGATGATCATTGTAGGCGGGCGCCTCCTCTTCAACATACTTCTTGAACAACTCCACCCCATCGCGATCCTCAAGCAGATGATTTAGCGTGCGGGCCCAGTTAAGATAAGATGGAGGTGAGTTTTTTGAGGTATCTATTACCCCTTCGGTCATCTGTACATATATCATTTGATAATGGAACTTCTCCGTTTGTCTAGTATATGGTTTAGCTTCATTACCTTTTTAACACGGCTCTCTTCTCCGGGTACAGGTGGTCGTGGCCCACTACACTCATTATCACCATGTTTCCGGAGTCCCAATTTATGGCTCATGCCACTCTAAATTCGCTCGCTTCTCGCCTCTTTTCTTGTGGCCCAACAATGTTCCACTCTTGGCTTTTGCTGTGATGCGTTCTAGCTTTTTATAATATTTTATCTAGTGCTATGCTTAAGCTAATACAATCAAACGTGTTTTAACAAATCACAAACGCCAGATATTTTAAAAATATTTGGGATATGGAAGATGCTTCTGGTGCATGTATTTCGTTAGCGAATTTGGAAGGCAGTTAGACAAGGCCTGTAAAACAAAAATGACATTTATAAATATAATTAATTCAAGATCATAATTTTGGAAAACAATGATTCATATTATTGACTCGATTGAAAAGAATCGATCCAAATGATTCAGTCAATGATTCGTTAAAAAGAATCATTTATACTAGCCTTATGTAATATATATATATATCTATATCTACTATATGGTATGAATTAGGTGTGTATATGCGAAAGGCTCTACTCATAAAAATAATTAATATTTCAATTTCGAGTGCATGGCGAAAGTTTTCAAAGCAAATTCCTGAAACAACACAGCTCTTTAAAATTTTGAGCTTTGCTTAAAAAATCATGTCTGAAAATCTATATTTATCAGTATTATGAAAAGTTAGAAAAAAGTTTATTAGTACTATGTAATTTGACCTAGAGCTCGCTTCATGGTCAAATATAAATTGTAATTCCGAGCTTCAATCGAAAACATTTCCGCCGTATTATCTTGAACTTCATTTTAATTAATTAGTTTATTTTATAAACGTATTTAATCGACTTATTCGAGTTAAGAATATGTACAATCAAGCTAAAATGAAGGGAGCACTACAGATAATTTCAAACTAGTTAAGTTACACAAAAAGGTGCGCTCAAACAGGAATAGGTCAACTTAGTTGCAAAAGAAATGCAATTTGAATAAATGCAAAAGTTGAAATTGAGTGCCGTTTTACATAATGTGCCGCAAAAGAATGCATATGTATAGATGTATAAAGTGTGCGTGTGCATGGAATGGAAAACTTAATGCTCTTAACTGGCATTTATTGGACCCTTTTGCGCCTGCAGCGTCAGCCCCCAGAGCGCCAGGGATATTGATGAAGGCGCAAGCATATGACCGCAAGGAGTCGCATTTATTTATGTATAATTTGATATATCGAAGAAAATTGAATGGCGGCCATTTTGAGAGCGTTTTTGATTGGTTCACGTTATCGACCAATACAATATACCAGCCAGGGAGGGCAGGGCAGGGCCCATGGCAAAGGGAAGGACAATAATCTGTGATATACGAAATTTGAAAATGGAACGCACACACACACACACACACACACACACACACACACATACACATACACAGAGAGAGAGCGAAGTCGAGCAGGGGTCGTTGGTGGTGGTGGCTCTGCTTCTGTCTGACGCGCATGAAAATCAACAAAAAACAATTTTTTTCCAGCTTCCTCTTTTTATTTTTGCCGCAGTCAAAGCAACAACAACTACATGAGAGCACTGTCGCCGCCAACAACGGAGCAACGACGACAACGGCAACAACAATCACAAAGGACGAAAACAGCAGCAGCCCATCCCAGGCACACACACACACACACGCGCACATAAACATGCAAACTACACAAACACGCACACACATACACAGTGATAAAAGCGTAATAAAGGGGGATGAACGTCTGCTGGGACAACAAAGAGAGCGCCCGAGCCAAGGAAACTCATCAAAACGCCATTTGCATAGCACTCCATTACAGCCAAAAGGACAAAGCAAAAGGCACAATTAAAAACGCTCAACACGAGGCACACACACACACACACACACACACACACACACGGGCGCGCACACGCACACACATACAAAGCGACGACAGAGACAGCGCGAGATGCACAGCCATACATCTATATATCTACATACATATCTATATCAATGCATGCGCCTAGAAAGCGCTGGCCACTTGAAGCCCACTCTTATGCCTCCCGCCTCGCTCCTCCTCTTGCTCCGCCTACACTCTTCTGGGCACGGCGTAAAGGCGCCCAAGCCGAGTCACTCAAAGCCAAACTATTGAAAATGCGCGGCGCCTCCTTCAAAACGCGCGAAAGATAAGTTGTTGGCGCAACCAAATCCTTAGCCACGCGAAATATACCAACCAACATCAAAGGATCCAGCTGGCTTTTAAGCATAGTATAATAGCTCCTTGGCGTGCACTAATGCAACAAGGATGCCAGAATTGTCTAAGGCAGCGCTACTTAATGCACAATCAGGTCTGTTTCGCTGCGCAAAGCTCTAATCAGCCAACAAAGGCATAAGAAGGGTTTGCTTTATCTAATATCCTAAGAAAAAGCTGAAAGATATTAGATGTGTCATATCTTAAGGAAAACGAAATGTATATTTAATTAATAAGCCCGAACTGTCTCCACATAATAGATAGATCAGTTTGTATCTTTGCGAACTCGATTTCAATGTATATCTAGGATGGGTTTTTACAGTTATAGATCCTTAATACCTTAATCATGTCTGATTGAGCTGTCTTTATATATGTTGTAAGGTTTATTTGTTTGCGAACTCGATTTCAAAACTTTGTCAGGGGGCTATTCTGTTCAGGTAGAGATCATATTTTCTTATATATGTATATAAACTTTAATTGTTCAGATCTAAAATGTCGGATCTCGCGTAGTTTTTTATAGCTGAGAAACCACTGATAAAAATAGATTGCAAGCCATAGGGTCATTTACTGCCAGACTCTGGGCATTGCTAAACTATATGGAATATGGAAAGGAAATGAACAGTTATTATGTTTACCGTTGCCTTATTCTATAATAAATTAAAGAAGGTTGCGCCGTGGCGTGCTTTATAGGGATATCTTATACTATAGATTTCTATTTATATATATAGTATATACAGTCGAATCCCGATAATTCAAAATGGTAAGGGGTAACATTTTTTACGATTTACACAATAATTTCCATTTATCGAGAAAGGCTCAAAAAAGAAAAATTCGAAATAACGGGGCTTTTATATGTGAACATAATGTTTACATATTGACCTTTATTGAAATTTAATACACAATATAAAAAACAATAAAACAATAAAATTTCATTTCCTTTGGCGTCATCATCATCCTCGTCAAAAAATCCGACAAATAATTTCGCATTGCATTACGAACTATAGAAGGTTACGAAACCAAATTTAAATTTATAATAGGTTCAATATACTATGCGTTGCGAAAAATACTTCGAAATAACGAGGAGACCAAAATGTATGGAATTTTTACAAATTAACGAAAATTTTTCAAGGGCCCAGCATTTTTTAAGAATTATTGAGGGACGAATTATCGGGTTTCGACTGTATATATATATATAGTATACTATATTATATATATTCTATTTGATCTGGTTGACTCCATCTTTTAGCTATGACTGTGAAACTGAGAAAGTTTGCATAAAGACAGGCAGAAGACGGAATCGACATCATCGAAGTCCGTTTATGGGGGCAGTCATAGATATTATATTATATTTTAAGACCCTCTGCAATACGATTAAAATAGTCTAGCTAATATGAATACTAGTATGGTTAGTATAAATACTTATTCATATTTTTATATCCGAAAAGAGGATATAATGGTTTTGTGCAAATGTATGTAAGCGGCAGAAGGAAGCATTTCCCATAAAATGTTTATATTTTTGATCCGTATCAATAACCGAGTCGATCTTCCCATGTCCGGATGCATTAACGCAGCGATCTCAGAACCTTAAAGAGCAAGAGACTTGAACTGTGGACGTAGGGCCCCTAAGTGACCGCGCAGAACGAGTTTTTTTTCGAAGATCGATAAATTGGCCCGCTGTCAAGCAATCGATATAAATCGAAATCTTTTTTTTCCGTTATGTAGATATTGATTAATTATATTCCTTTGTTAAAGCTTGTTTATGTAGAAGAATATGGTTCAGGTATTTACTAGAGTGGGGATTTCTAGTTCAATTTGCTGAATAAGTTCACTCGTTAATTTTCTGGCCGTGAACTAAATTGATCATTTAGTTCACTCGTTCAGCTGTTCAGTCGGCCATTAACGATGAATTCTGCTCAACTATTCAGTCCGTCATGAACTATCCGCTTAGTTCAGTTATGCAGTCAAATCAAAATTGAAATTAAAATCCCGATATCTTTTATGTTTATTAAGAACTGAACATCTCAAAAGAATGTATCGTTCAGGAACGGCTGAACTGCTGAGTTGAATACATACGAGTGAACTAAATGACCGATTTAGTTCACTAATCACTGAATAAGTTCAGTAGTTCATTTTAATGACCCGTTCAATCGAACTTGGTCTGAACTAAACGACACAACTCCAGTATTTACTATTTATAACTCCCGACTATATTTCCTACTTATTTTTTAACGTAATTATTTTCGCCAATATTTAAGATAATTTCATATATGTTATATTTTAAAATAGCCTGCATGTATATGCTCCACGGATTTCTAGCTAGAGTCTCCAAATTAGACAGGCAGATAAGATAAATCGTGCCGACAATATGGCCACTCCCACAGTCATATAGTTCGAAATTTTCTACAGTTTTTCAAATACTTTTCGGATGAATCAGAATTTTTTTGAATATAAGAAGAGTATTTAGTATTCTGATGCAGGAGACTCCCAAGTTATTTAGTTTAAAGAGGCTCAAGTTATGAAACAATATAACTACGCAAACCAAACAAAAAGTATTTTTTTGCCAACTTAAATAGTGCGTAACTAGGGGTTCAATTGCAAAAAAAATCAAAATAAAGAGGCATTCGAATTATTCAAAATAGACAACAACTAATTGAAATTGAGTGCAGCGAACAGTCAGAAGCATGAAATTGAAAAAGGAAATCACTTAATTAAATTATTTGTACGATATATAATAATTATGTGAAACTTATTGTGGCAACGAATTCTATTGTATCTTAGTTCCAGCCGGTTGAATGCCAGAGATTAACAATACACCTCGGGGCAGGGCCAGGGGTTAGGGGAGAAATCCCCTCGATGGCAGACAGGCAGACAGTTGAGGCACGAACAATTTTATTATCCCTATTAAATTTTGTACGCTTCACAGGATAAATGCCTCTTGCGTATATATTATGATTATTCATTATGATTGACAGGGGCTTCCAAATCGAGAGTCTCTGTTGAAAGACGTTTGCCGCTGCAGGATGCTGCAGGATACCAACTGCGGTTGGCATTTTCTCTTTTTTTCATTGGTTTTTCTTTTTTTTGTGCGATCTTCAAATTGCATACTTACAAACTGATAAACCGCCTCAGCACAATGTGTGCGAGGTGTATGCCAAGGATCTTCTACTGACTGCCAAGTGACGATACATCCAATGACAATGGCTTCTCAGGCTGAAGGTGCCGGCGTTTTGGGATTCTCAACTTGATTACCAACTGTTGACAAACACGAGCCACACACAAAAATGTCCTGACAAACGGCACAAAGCTAAAGAGTCAAACTGAATCCTGTTGCCGTTGACAGCAGCAGCCCAGGCACAAAACTCGGTCCACAACTACGAATGCACCCTCTGTTTACGCTGCATATACGCGCGCGTATAAGTATGTGTGTGTGTGCTTATATAAATGGCATAGTACATAAACACATTTTATTTTGGGGGTTGCCCATGTAACTGCTGTCAGTTGGTTAGGAGGGTGGCACTTGCGAGAGGGGTTTGTGAGTGGAAGCCACGTTGCTGGCTGCGTCTTTTTGGGGCACAATTGTTGCATGTGCGTTTTAATGGCCCTGCAAAGAGTATCATGCATTTGCAACAAGGTGTGTTACGTATAGAAGCAGCTAATCATTCATGATGTGCATAAACACCTGAGTCGATATAACCATGTCCGTCTGTCGGTTTTAAAAAACTCTCTCGATAAAACATTGCATTCGTTTGCCATTGAGTTATTATATTTCGAATCAGCCAGATCAGCCAGATATTATATACTTGCGGTCATTTCCCGACGTTTTATTTTTTCTAAATAAGTTTGATGTTCATCGGAGGCAATAAAATTTAGAAATGTAACTTTCGCGGGTTGGAATTCGCGAACGTGTGCAACACCGAAATTAATTTTTGCAAAGCTCTTTTATATTTACAACTATACGGTTTTTCGGTTATTCTGGACGCTTGCCAGTAGAATTTCCCATATTCTTTATGCATTTACTTACATCACGTAAGGTAATTTTAGTACAATTTTTAACCTCCTAGCACTAACGGTTTGAGCTATGTGTTGATCTTTAAATGGAGATTAAGCTTTAGATCTCAGAGCACAACTCCATCGGAAACATAGTTTTTTGTGAACTATTTTTACACAAGCACAATATTATCCGAATATAAAGAGAAGAGAAATGAATTTTTTTATAAATAAGTTTGACAGTAGAAGGTTGAAAGAAAAGTCTGATTTCATGGATGTGGATGAAAAGGGCAAAAACATCTATGTGTCACTATACTAAATTCGGTTACTAATTCGGCTTTTCGAAGAAAATATAACGTTGTGTAGGCTAAGCATAGAAATATATCGCAAATCTGTTAAACGTTTGCAAGGGTATTAAAACTTCGGCAGCTTATGCCAAAAAGTTGTGTTTAATGCGGCGTTTTGCATTAAGATTGTGCAATATTAGATGATTGAGACTAAGGACTTCGGGCACTTGATACTCCAATCAGTGAGGCTGAGTCATGCAAAAGCTACCACTTGGCTAAGACCAGCCAGCTGCCCCACTTCCCTCCCCTTCCCCCCCTGATAACCGCCCAACCCGCTAACTGACTGGCCGAGCGACCAACATAATGACTCTTCATGTACAACAAACACAAAGGATGTTCATTTCAAAGTGTCAGTGGTTGCGGCCTGTCCTTGCAAATGCGCGCAAAAGAGACGCCACTACGGAATAGAAGTTGTTGTGTGTGTGTATGTGTGTGTGCACAACCAATATGCGCAGGTCCAGAGGCTGTACTCGTACATACAAAGAAAGCAGAGTAGAAAAAAAAATAAAACCAAATCCAAACAATTCGAACAGTCCATGTACTGCCAAACACACAACGGGTGAGGGTTGCATTTATTGAGCCTCCACCCACAATTATGCTGCACTACGCTTGTTCTTTTTTATATAAATATATTTTTTTTTTAAGCCACCCTCTCTATCAGTCAGACTTTAAGGCCGGGCGCGCTTTTCAACAAAACTCGAAACAAACATGAACATTTATTTCCAATAAGTTTTAAAAAACAAAGAGGCTGAGCGAAGCGGGGCGGAGCGAGGCCGGCAGTCGGGTTGGGGTTCAAACTTGGTGGCTGGAAACTGCAGCCGGCGCCGTTTGTTTCTAATGAGGTTAAAGGCAAATTGCCGACGACCGCCATCGCTTTGAGCTTTGAATGTTGAGTCTGATTCGAGTCTAGACTGCAAAACTGCAAAAGCACACAACTCGCACATGGAGCACACCAATTGACCTTCGTGTGTTGCTTGTGTTTTAAACAAACTGCAAAAACTTTACTTTCGCTTGGAACAAAAGCATATACAATCCTTTTCCCACAAGTACGTTTATGGTAGAGCATATAAATAAGGGACAGTTCATCATATTTAAGTTCGATCATGCACATAAGCTGACATATATTGCTGTTAATATAGATATAGATCTTATATATTGCGATATCTCTGACAAAGCTTGCAGCGGCTAATATATGTGCAATGCTTGTTAGAAGACATTTGCGACTACATATTGTAATCAGAATGAACAGTCAAGTAGATATGCCCTCTGTTTGTCTATCTTTATGTAAACTAGTTTCTCAGTTTTTAAGCATTTCTGATAAAATATTGCTTAATCCGTCGCCTCTTGCTTTTGCAAGCAGGACATGTATCCTGGATTGGGACTGAAGCTTTTGGCAGAAACTATCGTTCAAACATTGATGATATAAAAAAAAAAAAACTTTTCATTTTTAAATCTCTTAAGAGAACTTTCCAATAACAATCGTTATATTGCTTCCAATTTCCAAGCAAAATCTAATCAACATCGGACTACTATATCATATGGTACCTATAGAAACAATCGGTTTGAAAATGAGTTTTTGTATGAAACGGTGTGGGTTTGTTTTCTTAGAAACTTTGTTTAAGCTCGTCTATAACAATCTTCAATAGGATCTTGAATTTTAACAGCATCGGATTTATATGTCATATAGCACGGATATATTAATATAGCTTAAGCAAATTAGTCAAAGCATTTCTCTGTGCTCTTTCTCTGTGGAGAAATGCAAAATATGTATCGAGCTACTAAGTATGTCATCTAAGCCCTATGGGAGTAATCCGCAGACAACTTAGGTCTTTAGGTATGTTGTTTTGATCCACCTTACGAAAACTTAGTTTTTATAACAGATCAAAGTGCTTTACTTTGCTTGACATATATGTCGTTTATATATACTCAGAAATATATATTTTAAAATTGTTTATGGACGTTAATCTAGTTTTTCTTTTTTTTTTCGTTGTTTTCAATTTGTAAATCTTAACCTAAATAAATAGAGAAATACTTACATGTGTAATTTGCATTAGGTTTGTGTGGGATACAGAGATCTTGGGATTCTAAAAACTGCAGTTTCTGCAAAGAAAAAAAAAGATTTTAGATTGTTTTTTTTTTTTTTGTTTTATCAATGCATTAAATATAACAAGTAAGAGGTTCTAATCGGGAGCTCCCGACTAGGGGATACCCTGAACCCTCTTCTTCCAACATCAAATGCATATATATATTCTATTTTAGAAGCTATATGTCAAGTTTTGTGACTCTAGCTCTTATTGTTTACCAAAATTGCCCGAAAAACAGGATATCGATATCGATTTTTATCGATTGCTTGGAAACGGATTAAGTTATCGATTATCGAAAACAAACTCGATCTGCGGGAACTAGGAGCACCTACATCCAAAATTTCAGTTTCTAGCTCTTAAAGGTTCTGAGATCCTTGCGTTTATACATACGGACGGACGGACGGACATGGCTACATCGACTCGGCTATTGATGCTGATCAAGAATATATATACTTTATGGGGTCGGAAATGTTTCCTTCTGCCTGTTACATACATTTGAATTTTGCACAAATACAATATACCCCTATACCCATTTTAAATGGGTTTAGGGTATAAAAAGAAATCAAATTTTATGTATTTTGATACAGAATCTGATGTAATATTTTGAATATATATAATTTACTAACGAAACCCCTATTTTCAACTTGTCTATTCACATTGGCGATTGTATTTATTGTATAAAAACCTGGCCTAGAAAGTGATTTGCTAACTAAAATTTTCTAACCAAACGATCTTTGAGATATTGGCAAGATTCTTAGTCCAGCTTAAAAATTGGGATAGTCAAATGGGCGAAACAAAACTATTTGGCTAAATATATATAGTTTATGGTGCCAAAACGAAATATATAAAAGGGATTTGCCAGTTGCTTCTTAATTTTGAATATAGCAAATATTGAAGTATTCGACGGCATATATTTATTAGAGTTCAGTTTCATAGGCAAATCAAGTTCTAATTTTTAAATGCCATATTAATCGATCTGATTGCATTGCGAGTTATGAATTATAAGCCTGCAAACTGAGTTAAACTGTGTAAGGTCACGCATGGTTAGATATTGGACTTAAGTATTTACAAATGTGTAACAATCGCAGAATAAAATTCAATAAAATTCTGGCTCCTTGAAGTACTTTTTCTTCAATGCGCACGAAATTGAATAACCCTTGAAAATGTGGTTCGATTTGCGACAGCAGCTCACATTCCGAAGGGTGAAGATACAAATATTTTTCGCACGACTTGATGTACGCAACGCGTAACTAAAATCATTGAAAATATTTTATTGAATTTCAGCTGGAATTGTTTGAAATGCACGAATTGCCAAGCAAGGGAACAATCTCTTGTGGTGGCTTGAATTTAATATGGTAGTGCTATGATTATAGTCGAATTCATGATATCTTCATCTTCCTGTAGACATGGCTAAGTTTTTCATACAAGTACTTCAATTTTGACGGATCGTTCTTGTGGCAACTATATGATACAGGGATCCGCTGGAGTCGTTTACCTGTAATAGAAAGACGGACCTTTACAATTTATGGCGATATCTGTCAACCTGAGGGACTAATTTGCATGGAAACAGAGAGACCGACAGGACTATATCGGCTCGGCCATTGATAGGGATGAAAAATTAATACACCTTTCTTTATAAAGACATGATAAACATTTGTAAAAGTAAATTAAAATTATTAAATATCATTGGCTTGTGACTACTCAACAGATATTAATACCCAAATATTACCACATAAAGATCAATTTATAATATTATATATAAAATTATATAAAATTACTGTCATATCGCTCGAAAACAGTCTTGGTAGGATTTCCAAAATAGGTCGATCAATATGAACAGGTACGAGTTTTAGATATTGATTCATACATATCAGCAAAATCTTACTAACATCAGATTTCATTATCATATAGCTCCCATTGAAAGGTCTCTAAAACTCGTACCTGTTCATATTGATCGAATGATATGTATGAATCAATATTCATACATATCAGCAAAATCTTACTAACATCAGATTTCATTATCATATAGCTCCCATAGAAGAGCTCAAGGGAAAGGAGTTTCTTTCTGCTGCCGAATAGAAAAAGCTATATTCTTTTAGTTTGATATCGTATTCGTTCTTAATAGAGCATTATCACTAACCATAGAACATGTTCTATTATGCTTTCATGCATATTAAATGTTACATTTATATATTTGTAATTTCCATAATGAGGACGAAACCATTGCAGCATTGTCCTTAGAAAACAGATGATTAATATCTATGATATATATTATTTGTTATCTATTTATATGTATACTTTAGTAGCCATCATTAACTAGAGCAAGAGATGCAAGAGGATGATTATCAAATGCAAAATGGAATAAATGCATATACGCACCTTCAATTCGCTTTTATGCCATTTGTTTTCCTCTAATGTGGTTGATAGTGTGTGGTCCTCGTGCGTTGCAAATGCATTGATGGTGGTAACGAGGTGGGCTTGGACGGGTGTATTATTAGTGTAGCTCTTGCTGTGGCTGTAGCGACTGGACGTGATATCGATGGCAAATGCGACGAGGAAGATTTCATTTTGATTTAAATGCTCAACGAAGAATTTATTATAACTATAATCCGTAATGGGAATTGCACGAGTAAAATGGGCTAAGAATGTTCAACAATGTGCCAATAAACGTAAACAACGAAATGAATGTAACAAGAGTTGGAGAGGCACGACAATGGCAAACGACAAACGTGAAACGATCAAATTAAATGCTAAACAAGGCGAAGGACGAGCAGCAGCTCCAGATCCAGCTCCAGATCCAGTTGCAGTTGCACTCGCCGGTTCAATGTGATTATATGTGTGTTGGCAGCACTCTAGCGCTGGACGCGAACTCTGATTTCGTTAGGTGATAGTTGCAATTGTCTTTGAGTTCATTTCCTTGCAGTGTCAAGGTGCGTCAAAGCTCGGCTGGCCGTATTCACGCTTCAATTTCGGACGTATATTTATTTAAATCACTGTGGTGGTGGCAGGAGTAGGAAGAGTCACAAGCAACTCCTCTGGCAGCTCTCGGCCAGAGAGAATGCAGTGAAAATCGTAATTTAAAGCATTTTTCATTTCAGCTGCACAACAAAATAACCGAAATATAAGTTGAAATTAACTTATACATTGCTTAGCACTTAACACTTGCTTTATGCATATATTTTAATAGCTGCTGCTTTTTGGAATTTTTATTTATTTATTTGTGTCTTCTTTTTTTTTGTGTATTTGTATTTATGTTGCCTCGGTCCTGCTGCTGCTGCTGTTGTTTGATTTCAATGGACGTTTTTTGCTTTGGGTAGGTTTAAATTTGTAAGTGTTTCAAACGCGTGCACATTATCATCGGTTCACTGTTATTATTAACAAATTGTTTTCAATGAAAAAACAAAATATATATTTATTGTTGAGGCAACTTTTGTTTGTTAGCCACTTTGAGGTTAGAACAGCAGAGTTGTGTTGCGTCTGGGTATGTTGCACTGTATCGATATATCGATACCCAGTTTACATTTCGATGGCAGAGTGACTCTTGTGTGCGTTCACTATTTGCGCACTCATCCCTTGCTATTCAATATAACAGCGGTTTAAATTTACGATACTTTTCATACTCTTTATCTCAGTTTATAAGTAGAAAAGACAGGCACGATCGAAAATCCAAAGGACATCAACAGTCTTTCATTGATATACCATTTTTTATTTATTTGTGCTAAGCGAGTATATACCATTATTTACAATAAAAGCAGCTTGTTCTGTAAGCAATTCTACTCGATATTTAACAGTTGGTAACAGCAAATGTCGCTGTTAGGCTTGCTGCTAACTAACAGCTGTCAAAGCCCACGTATAAGTAGGAACATAAACAGCACCACGAATAAAAAAATATATATAAACATAGTTTTGTTAAGAGATTTCTAGCTCCATCAAAGAGCTTAGATTCATTTTGAGCCATAAAAGACGAACAAAAATGTCTGCTCATGATATAAAGTTGGAGGTATGCGTGGATTCCATTAAATCAGCATTTGCGGCAGAAGAAGGCGGCGCGGCGCGCATTGAGCTCTGTGCAGCACTACAGGAAGGCGGTTTAACACCCACAACCGGAACGCTGAAAACTTTAAAAGAGCTGCCATTTACCTTACCCATACACTGCATGCTGCGTCCCCGTCGTGGCACCGATTTCGTCTACAGCGAGGAAGAGATGCAGGCGATACAAACAGATATGGATATGCTGCGTACTCATGGCGCCGATGGCTTCGTTTTTGGGGCACTTACACCAGAGCGAACTATTGACGTGGACAAGTGTCGACGTGTGATGGAACGTTCGTGCGGACTACCCGTTACCTTTCATCGCGCCTTTGATCTCACCGACCCGAAGTTAATGCACGACAATGTGCAAATGCTCAAGGAGCTGGGCTTTAAGCGTGTTCTTAGCAGCGGTTTTCGTGCATCAGCTGCCGAGGGTGTTGATTCCTTAGCGCAGTTAATAGCAAAGCATCACCGCGACATTATAATAATGCCCGGCGCCGGCATCAAGGTAGCTAATCTGGAAGAGATTCTTACTTTCAGCCGTTGTCAGGAGTTTCATGCGTCTGCCTTGGACACAGCTAGCGAAGACTACAGTGCACCCACGACGACACGCATGGAGTGCGATGTAACAATGGGCAAACAGGACATTGATCCATACTATGGCACAAACGTCTACGTTGTCCGCAAAATGGTAGCTATAGCCAGCGCCATGAGCTGCAGATAAAGGACAATTACATTTATTTCAATCATTTATGCTATGCATATTTACAATGTACATATGTGAATTTGTCCAGTAGTTTCATCAATAACCATAAGCTACCGCGAACAGTGTCCTTAACCTTTTAAGATTACATTACAATTACATCCTAATATAGCGATATTTAATTTCAATCGATTGCTTTGTATGTTCATTTATACATTTTTGAAATCATTTTTAGCCAACAAACAAAATTAGAACGTTAAGCTGTCAAATAAAATTCGTGCGAAGCTCACCATCCGGCGTAATGATCACAATCGCAGATTGTGTAGAGCTCGCTAGCTTTGCCCAGCAATTGGATAACGCGGAGCACATGCTGAAAAGGGCCGACGAGTATAATGACAAACTTGCTGTCCAAATCGACAATCTGAAAAACGTCGTGCGCAGCAACCAAAATATACTTGAGAAATTACAAGCCAATGAGCAGCATATGAATACGCTATTCGAAGACCAGAGCCAGTCTGAGCTTCATGCTCAAATGATAACAGACGTCAAGCGCCTCAAAAAGAAGGTAAAGAAACCAACATCAACGTGCAGTTAATCAATATATAGCCTGTAACCGAAAGGATCTCTTATAATTACCAAGCGCAAATCAAGTTTATTTTAATTTATCGACAACTCTTGTTTGCCAAAATCGATAAGGATCAATTTTAAGGTCCGATTTTTTAAGCATATTTCGGAAATTCTCCAAATTTCTGTTTGTCACTTCTCAAAAAGCACTTCCGAACCCTTTAAAAGTGTTGAAAATATAAGAGATTTTTTTAGGAAAGGGCCATATTTGGCTTGAAAATGTCATTAATGAACGGATGATAAGCATTCATGAGTGAGTTTTTTTTTTATGGGAGCAGTAAGTACTTGTGTTTGTGTTTATTCATACGTTTGCATATGTGTTATGTATATCCGAATATATGTTTAGATAATTCGGAGCTAGGTAAAGGAACCCGTTACATGTTCATCTAATTCCCAACTACTTGTCACCAGCTTTTCGTTACACTGACCACGTTCGACCGGCTTGAAGCTGAGCAGAAGGCCTGCGTCGATAACCAGGAGCACAGCTCAGAGTCAAGCCTAGCGCAAGAGATCTGCGAACTTGGCGTAAATCTCGTTTCCATTGGCAATGAACTAATGTTGCTGCGTGATGATAAAGCGGCTGCAAAACGTGCATTATATCAACTACAGCAGTGGTCTTGCAGGGGGCCCAACATAGCCGAAACATGCTGGACCCATTGCAAGGCCCCGTTGCAGGAGAATACTTTGCCCGTTGACCAGCTGGCAGTGCTACGCAAAGCAACGGAATCTCTGTCCCTGGCGTTTAATAAATCAACAAAGTCTACTCGCGAGGTCCAATGTCAGCAGCACATAATTGAAAGAGGTATCTGATTATTTAACCATAAATACTGATATGTCAAGTTTTTATATTGTCTCAGTAGTTGAACAGGTTTTGGCCATAGCTGAGCAACTCAATATAAAATCCGAGAAGCTTTTGAATGTCAAAATCCTTTCAAAAATGGTGCTGAAGGCCCTGATTAAACGAAAGCAACTGTATCAGCTATGCTCTGACAATAAATTGCCCAATGAAAATTTGTCTAATATTACATTCGAACAAGTATGCCAGAAAACAACACGTGCAAATTTCAGTTGCAATCCGTATATTGAATAATAAACAAAACTATTGATTTACACATCAGTAAAATAGACAATAAATGGTCATTCAACAGTTTTTCACTGTTTTTTTTTTCTTTTTTTTTAACATTACGTGGGGAGTGTTCACTAACGTTGAATTATGTACTTTTCAGCTTAGCTCTAACGGTTTAAATTCCTACAGTTGGCAACAGTTTCTGTTGTAAGGGCACACCTGCTGCTCCTGTTTTGAACGCACATGTATGTTACATGAAGTTGGCAACAGTGGTACATATAAATTTGGGTAATTGCGCAGGCGCAAAAAAAATTGATTAATTTTACATGGTCTAGCATGTGAAGAAATTGCTACAACTAAGACCGAACAAGCAGTTTGACAACTATTTTGACTTCTGTGCGGCAATATTTGATTTAAATAGAACAAATCAATGCCGTAGACACTGCACAACTATTGGCTGTCCATGTCAACCGCAACGAGCTTATATTCAAGAGGAACATATGGATACATACGCCAGCGGCATGGACACTGACGATGGACACAGCAATGCCAGTAATGGCATTAGCAATGCTGTCAATGTCAGCCAATACGACTTTATGTTCGGCAAACATATGGAAACCTATAACGTGGAGGTGTGGAACATCTGCACCAGGATTTGTTGTATTTACTAATGTGTGCCCTTTCAGACCTCGGCGGTTCATCGCAAGCTGCAGAGCAAAGTTGAAGCGTTGCGCATTTTGCGCCAGGAGATGGAACAGTTTCGCGTGGAGCGTGATCAGTACAAATTGATGGCCGAGACGCTGCAGCTACGCTACTCGGCCATGAAACGGAATAGCGAACTGCTGGCCGGGAATGGCAATGCCTGCGGCGCTTTGAGCCAGAACTCCAGTCTGGCAGCGCTGCTGCACGAGACGCGCGAATTGAATCTGAAGCTCAACACGGAGGTGGAAGCGCTAAAGCAACGACTGGGCGAGTTGCAGGGCGACATGGAGCTGCTGCGTGAACGCGAATCCAATAGCAAGTCCAGGCTGCAAGCGCTGCTCACCGAAAATGCTGCGCACAACAAGGAGGAGCTGCAATGGAAGCGGGAACGGGCGAACTTCATTTGTCATCTGGAGAATCTAAAAAAGAAGAACGCACAACTGGCATTCGATCTCAAGGCGATTATTGACGAAAAGGAGGAGCTGATGACGGAACGCGATGCCTACAAGTGCAAGGCGCACAGGCTCAACCATGAACTATTAGTAGCACTAAAAGCCAACAAAATGCATCCAAATGTAAGTGGCTTGAATATATATTATTATCATATCTTGTATATATATTTAACCTCGACATTTCAGCTGCTGGACATTGATGGCGTGCTGCTGGAGAACAAGTACCTGCACGAGCGCGTCAAGATTCAGGAGAGCGAGCTGGAACTCTCTAAGCAGTCGGTCAGCAAGTATAAGGTAAATAAACCAATTCATATAGTTTTGCTGGGCGGTATTATTATGTTGTTTTTGGCCATACAAATATTGGAAACATGTACAATATTTAATAGTCCAGAAATAATCTGTTTATTCTTTAATCTAAAATCTATAAATTGCACTCAGTCCATGCTGGAAGCAAAGCGCAAAAAGGGCATTGTCAAGCTTGGCGGTAGCACAAATGATGAAACCATACTAAGCCCCAGACAAGGTGAGTTAATATACCCGAACGTGTGAATAACGCTGCTTATATAGATTTTATATATAATTTGTATTTGCAGTAAAAACTATACTAGAGAGCGGCATTGATCTGCCTGGCAAAACGGAAACAATACACGATCTGAAATCTTTGTGCTTGGCGCTCCTGGACAACTTAAATGACAAGAACTTGGCGCTGACGCATCAGAAGCGAACTAACAAGTAAGGATCAAAATATAATAAATACTCGAAAATGTTACTAACCACTCCTAAACGTAGAATCCTTGCGGGTAAAATGTCGGAGCTGGAACAGCGCTGGCAGCAACTACTCAGCGGTGACTCTGAAAATACCGCAGTGGAGGATGAGGACGAGGAGCTGGGCTATGCGCCATCGCAGCTGCTGCTTAATGGTTACTGTGCTGCCATGGTCGATGATGTGGGCCATTGTACAGAAGCGACAGCAGCGGCGGCGACTCCCTCGGCTTCTGCGCAGAAAACAAATACTTTATCATCCGAGCCATATGATATGAGATCCAGTGCCAATGAATGCATTGGTGTCTTGCAGTCGGATGACGGCATGTCCTCGCTGTCATCAGAGTCGGCTGACTCCTCTGTTTATGGGATAGATGTGCGACTGCATGATCTGGGCATCAATGCATTGAAATCATCCTCAGCAACGACAGATTCGGGCAATTGTGGTTTCGATTGCAATGGCACACCACGCGTATCCAGCGCCGTGGCTAGGGAACGAACGGAGGATCTGAAAGATTTGCCGCCACATTTGGCGGCATTGGTGCAGAAGGCACTGCACGATTTGGATATGCGTGACTACGAGGCGATGGTGACAATACGCGCCGAGAATGCTGCAACAATGCAGTAGTTGTAAACTTGTTGAAGTTTGTGTAATGCTTCCATGCACACCTATTCATGAAAGCATATCATGCATATGCCGTTATATACAATGCGAATTATTAGTTAAATATATTTATCTATTGTTTACAACGTACAATAAACACCTGTTTGCAGAGAAAAAGCGATTTAATTGTATTCTGTTTTAAAATATTTATTCCGTTAATCTGCGTGCAGTTTTACAGCACTCTTGACAGCTGTTTAAGCGTTGTCCAACACTGCGTGGTTACCATAGTATACATTTTCTGATAAGAAAGCTGTAGCTATTGCAATTGGAAACAAGTGTTTTATTTTTGTTTTGTTTTGAATTAAAAATGCCTTAGAGCTGCAAGTGGATAGCGTAGACGTTGTGAATTCAAGTGCCATTATTGTATGGAAATGGAGCTCCAATCAAAAAACAGGCAAAAACGCGTAACAAACACAGCGAAAACAAAGCCAACCGTCTGAACCAGCCCGCCGCCCAGCCAACCAACTCACACAATCCAATCAGATAGGCAGCCATTCAATGGATCCATTCATGTTGTCCAACGATGTGCAAATTGCACGCGTTGCCAAGATTGGCGCCGATGTGGCACGCCGCCACGGCAAGCAACAACAACAGCAGAGGGATATCAAAGGCATATCAAAGGGCGGCGGCGGTGTGTTAGACGATGACATTGAATTCGTCTTTGGCAGCATATCACCGCGGGGCGGCGGCCCCACCGCCAGTCTGGGACAACACAGGCATGTTGTAGGCTCCCATGAGCTGGACTCACCGGAGCATACGCAGCGCGACACAACCGAGAGCGACAACAACATATCCAGCTGCTCGACCCTGGACATTGTCAACAAAGTAAGTGAACGATACACAAATCCATAGGCGGGCATATGCATATGTACATATATATGTATAAATGGGTGTATATACATATATATATGCTTGTATTCATGTCAAATTGGCTGCGTTGCGCACTGCGCAGATGCGTGGCACGTCGCAGGGTCAAGCTGCAGCGGCGTGCCAGACGAAGTGCAGCAACAACGACGACGTAATCGTTGGCGAAAATTTGTGTTTTTTATTTTTATTTTGTTTGATCCGGTCATGATATCGGAGCAACTGCTGCCGCGCAGCCTAAGCTGTCTGTGCTGCAGCGACACGCCTCTGGGCGGCAACGGCGGCGGCCTCTTTCAGCATGCCGAGAAGCGACGCAGTTGGGAGTACACGCTAATGGCTCAGCCAATGTCGCGGCGCCCCATCAATGTGATATCGAAGATGATGTCAACACTTGCTGGCCAATTTTAACCTAAGCTCTGTACTATTGCAGGTTGAGCAGTTGTCCGTGCAACAGCTGGAGAATCGCGTGCGTGAACTGTCGCAGCGCCTGCAACAGGCTGAGCGCCAACTTGCTGAGAGCAATGTGGAGCGCGATATGTGCCACAAGCGTCTTGAGGTTGTTAGCCAAGCACACGAGTGCCGCATCACAGAGATGCACTGCGTAATTGCGGAGCTGAGCAAGAAACTACGCAGCAAACAGGAGCATATCATAATGGAGGAGCAGGAACCAGAGGGGGAGGGCAGTGGTAAATCAAAAAAAAAATACTACTAATTAAAGATAAATGCAAAAGAGATCTCCTTTTAACCCACAGAGCTGAGTTATCAGGAGGGCTCCATATATAACTCTGAGTTGAATCTAACCAATGCGGATGCCGAGGGTGAGTGCCAAACGGAACCGTTGGAGGATTTTGAAGGTGCCTGCTCCAGCGCGGACAACATGCACATCAAGCCACAGGATGCCATCAACAAGGGACAGCTGGAAGCCCTGCAAGAAGAGGTACTGCATCTACGCGCACAAATTGCACTGCTGCAGGCCGAAATGTCGACCAAGGATAAAGACTCAGCTGTCGTGGAAGATCAACCGAATGTCATTTATTTTGCCTGTGAACTTGAGGCCAATGAAAATGGCAACAATTGCGGTCCAAATGATCAGCGACTCAACGATTTGAATGGTTAGGCTAGATACGCTAATGTCTAATCCGTAATCCTGTTATACATCAATAACTTATCTTTTGTAGCCTGCGTATCTGTAACTAGCCCACAGAAGTGCGTCAAAATGGCTGAGCGGGTAAAACTGCGTTGCGCCAGCAAGAACGAGGCAAAAGTGGAGGCCCCACCCGAGAACGATAGCCAAACGGTGATCAGCAATGAGGTAAGCCGGCAGCTGCGCATATAGATTCCATCTCCCACACTTACTGATGGCGCCTTTTCAGGAAATAAATCTGGTCGAGCATTTGGTGTGCAAGCAAAACTCGCTAATGGACAGCTTTATGGCGCCTCTACAGGTCGAGCTGGAGAGACTTCAACGCAAAATGGAGCAACTGAAGATGCGCAATACATTGCTATCACTCACCTTGGATGAGTCCAAAGAGCACACGGAGCACCTGTATCTGCTTTGCGGCAAATACGAGTCAAACGCTGTGGCTCTGCAGCTGGCGCTCAATTGCAGCGATCGCGCCATCGAGGCCTACGATGTGATGCTGGCGCTACTGGAGAGCAGGTGGTTATATCTTTGGGCACATAAATAGAAGCAAATTGATTGATAAACTAACTTTCAGGCTGGCATTGCTCAGCGACAAGTCAGCCGCGGCCGAGGAGAGTCGCCGTGCTGTGGAAACGGTGGCGCATCATTTGCTGGCACGACTAGAGAGTGAAAAGAATCTGTGCGAAAACAGCTTGGGTCCCTGGCAGCATAATATTAATCTGGGCGTTGATAATACGCCCAAGGGCACACGTAAATGGTGCGACGACGACGACAATCGTCTGCGTTATCACGTCTCTAAGTTGAAGGGTAGACGCTCGGTCGTGCAGCATACCATAGTTAATCTGGAGTCACCATTCAGTGATGTCTTTGAGAAGAAACGTTTGGCTCTGGAGAAAGATCAGGAGTTGCGCGAGCACGAGCACGAGCACGACAAGGAAAAGAAGTCGCCCATGGATCTGGAGACGGCTGTCATAATGCAGGAGCTGCTTGACTTACGCGAACAGAACCATCAGCTGAAAACTGAAAAGGAGGAGGCTGAGCGCGAGCAACAATATGCCAATGAGCGTGTGAGCATTCTGCACGAAGCGCTCAAGCAGCTGCAGTCAGACAATCGGGTATCCTACTCTGAGGCCGAGCATGCTGCGCTCACAGAGCAGCAGCTGGTCGAAGCGCTGAGTCGGGAAACGGAGCTAAAAAGTCGCATTCAAACCCTGCTGAATATCAATGCCACACAAAAGGCCAACGACGAGAAGTGCGAGCAAATGCATCAGAATTTGAGGCAATTGCAAAAATCGAATGAGTAAACTAGAGTAAAAAATGATATAATCCACAGATTTAACAATTTCTTCCTTGCAGCCAGCTGAGCCAGCTCCTGGAGCAGAGCAAACGCAAATATCAATTGCGCATGAAAAGGTTGGAGCAAAAGGTGGCCGAAATGCGGCTGGAGCAGGAGCAACAGCACCGACACAGATTGCAACACAACGAACTTGTTCCTGAGACGACGTTGTAGATGCTAGCTTGGACGCACCGGAGTGTAGAAGCGCACACGCCTGCCACATATCCTGCTAAATGCTATGGTTCCTTTACTGTCTGCTATTTTGTAACTCAAACCCGTTGCTGCTGCTGCTCCCGCCGCCAATGCGCCACACAGTGTCCGCTCCGGGCGACCCCCTAGCCATAGATTGTATCACGAATGTGCCATACAGGACTACAACTGAGAACAGCAAGTGAAGCTGTATTAACTACAATTACATACATACGTATACTTGCATATACGATTAATTGAATCTAGAATAGGTGGAAAAGCTACCACACAACGCGTACACACACGAATCCTATATTTATACAATGTATTCGCATTTTGCTTGTTATATGACTCAATATATATGTATTTAAATTGTACAAATTATAATAAAAAAAACTACGCATCATTTGTCGTCTCATCCTCATTCCCGGCAGCAGCGTCATCCACATCATTGCTATTGGTGCCATTGCTGTCGCCTCTTGTTGCATGGCCATTAATATGCTCCGTCTGTGGTAACTGCACTTCGCTTGAAGGCGTCAGCTGCTCGAGTTGCTCACGTGCCGCTTTAATGACTTTCTCCAGCTCGACGCATTCAGTTTCAATTTCATAGTTCTTGGATACGAGGAGCACCCAGTGTGCCTCTAGAGCGCGCAGCTTCTCACCCGCCTGTGTTTGGGCCTGTTTACGCTGCCAGTTAACATCCTGCATATCCTTTTTCAGCTGCTGCAGCTGAAGCTGAGCTTTAGCCTGCATCGCTGTAAACACTTCCAGATAGGATTTCCAGGCTTCAGTGCCGTAGTCCAGCATAAGCTCAAGATTTAATGAACGCACCCATTGATGCTCCAGCTGTGCCATTGAGTTCTCAATAGACTCTTGCCAGGCAGAGACCTCGGATAACTTGCCCGAAGGTGGCGGCGGCAGTTCGTAACGCTTCATGGAGAGCGTCTCCATAGGCAAACGATTCTGTATGCGTTCAAATTCATTGATCATCAGCGGCGTCTCAAATGGTGTATTCGTTGGCAGTGGCAGGTGATCCAGGTAGTTCTTGGTGGGTCTGTAGCGCCGGCATTCCTCCTCGACCATAGCCATCGCCTGGTGGCACAAAAAAAATATAATAGTATCGGAACAACATAAAAGAAACACTACACTATATACCGATTCTCTGACGCCCACATCGTCATAGCCATGATCTATATAAGGCAAAGCATCGACAATAACTTCATCAGCCATTTGTTTAAAAATTTATTTGCTTTTGACAAAATTCACTATTTCTGTTTATATTTATTTAGTGCTGTAAAACGTGCCAAGCATTCGATAAACATACGTATTTTGAGCACTTTTCATTTTGACAGTTCACCATCCATGTTGCCTTAAATGCAACCGTGACGTCTGAAAAACGATTGGCAGCACTTTTAGCCCATTTCCGGCAGCTCTCTTTCTTTCTTCGTTCTTCTTATTAAATAGAGGACGGCATCTGCATTTGCAGAAAAATTAAAACCATTTATTGGGATTAAAAATCAGCGAAAATGGTGAGAAAGTGTATTTAAGTGTTGCTAGGGTCGCCGTCAACTGCAAAACGCGTCGTTTTACAGTCCTTAAACGCGAAAAACATGGAAAATATGCTACAAAACTTCGTCCTAACCTCCACGTGTTGGCAGTGTGCGGCGGCCGCGCGACGTTGACAACGCTGCGTGACTGTTTTGATTTATAATTGAACAAATTATTTTCGATTGTGCTTGCAGAGCTTAGGCAACGCCAGGCCATTGGTCTCCGTGTACACGGAAAAGAATGAGGCAGTCAAGGAGAAGAACATCTGCCTGCCAGCGGTATTCAAGGCACCCATCCGTCCGGATGTGGTCAACGAGGTGCACCAGCTGATGCGCCGGAACAACCGTCAGCCCTATGCCGTCAGCGAACTGGCGGGTAAGTGCATCAATCGCGCGTATTTGTTTGTAAACAAGTTTATATATCTCATTAATTCCAGGTCACCAGACCTCCGCCGAATCCTGGGGTACTGGCCGTGCCGTTGCACGTATCCCTCGTGTGCGTGGTGGTGGTACTCATCGTTCCGGCCAGGGTGCCTTTGGCAACATGTGCCGTGGTGGTCGCATGTTCGCACCAACCAAGACCTTCCGTCGCTGGCACCGCAAGGTGAATGTTAACCAGCGCCGTTATGCTCTGGTGTCGGCTATTGCTGCCTCCGGTGTGCCAGCGTTGGTGCAGTCTAAGGGACACGTTATCGATGGCGTTTCCGAGTTCCCATTGGTTGTCTCCGATGAGGTGCAGAAGCTGCAGAAGACCAAGCAGGCTGTTGTCTTCTTGCGCCGCCTGAAGGTCTGGGCCGATATCCAGAAGGTGTGTACACAATAACTGCCTAATGTGGTTAATTTGCAGCAATGTATACGTAAACGGAATGCCTATGATTTGTATTTCGTTTACCTGCTCCCCGGAGCAGTAATCATAATGCGTTGCTAGATCAAATGCCCTCCTAGGCGTTACGATTGTAGCCTGATCCAAAGCTACAACCGTTTGCAGTGGAGGGCAACATATAGATCGTTTCGTATTGAGCGATTGATGCTAAATTTCAAATCCATTGCAGGTGTACAAGTCGCAGCGCTTCCGTGCTGGCCGTGGTACCATGCGCGACCGTCGCCGCATTGCCCGTCGTGGCCCACTTGTTGTCTACCACAAGGATGAGGGTCTGCGCAAGGCGTTCCGCAACATCCCCGGCATTGAGACCATCAGTGTGGATAAACTGAACTTGCTGAAATTGGCTCCAGGCGGTCATGTTGGTCGTTTTGTCATCTGGACCGAGTCGGCATTCTCGCGCCTGAACGATCTGTTCGGCACCTGGAAGAAGCCATCCACTCTGAAGAAGGGTTATAATCTGCCCCAGCCTAAGATGGCCAACACAGATCTGTCGCGCCTCTTGAAATCCGAGGAGATCCGTAAAGTGCTGCGTGATCCACGCAAGCATGTGTTCCGTCGCGTGCGCCGCCTCAATCCCTTGTCTAATGTGCGTCAACTGATCAAGTTGAACCCATATGCTGAGGTGCTCAAGCGTCGTGCCGCCCTGGCCGCTGAGAAGCGTACCGTGGCCAAGGTATTGGCCAAGGCTAAGAAACAGAACGTCGAGCTGGCCAAGTCGCACTTTGCCAATGTCGCCACAAAGGCTGCTGCCAATCGCGCTAAGCTGTTGGCCGCTCGCAAGAAGAAGGTTGCCGCCAAGAAACCAGCGGCCAAGAAGTAACTGATTTACTTTCCACGTAATAGCCGACTACAAAACACACTCTTTTTATATAATAAATAACAAAAGTTGTATGAATTTTATTCATAATACAGTGCGAAAGTAATATCTATATTAAACTATTTAGTCTTAGGCCATTAGTTGTTGCTCTTTTTGCTGCCTCGTGTTTGCCTCTCTCTCTCTCCCTTGCGATGTTCTCTTTAATGATGCCCTCTCTTTTGCTGAGCGCGTCAGCTGATAACATTTAGTCGCTGCCTATCGATGCTCTTATCGGCTGTGCTTTTGTCGCTCGTGAAATGCTGCTGATGATGATCTTCGGCATGCGCTACGTTTATATTTTGTATGTGCCCACATTTGTTGTCGCACGTTAATTGGCATTTAATTAAACAGCAACGATTGCAAGCGTGTTTATTCCGCAGTGAACGCTCGAGTCGAGCAGTCGTATCAATTCCGCGTTCTGTGTGTTGCCTTTTGCAATTGGCGAGCAAAAAAAGAAAGGGAAAAGAAAAACAACCAATAACAAAGGAGCCGGCAACAATGGCCAGTACGAAGCAATAAGCACAAAGGAAAGGACAAAAGTCCACTTGAACAGTGTCAGTGCCAAAAAAGACACAACAATTGTGCTAGTGTTTAATGCACAATTAAAAAACAAATAAATACTAATAATAAAGCGTGTGTTATCAAGATTCATGCGTAAAACACAAAAAAGAATAAAACAAAATTAAAATAAACCAAAACGCGCAGAATCCAAATCATACGATACTTTATAATATTCACAACGTTGTCTCGCGAATTACGGGTCGCGACATCGACAATGTCTGGTTATATAGAGTAGAACGCAATATAGGGAGAGGCGAGACGAGACGAGTCGAGCGCATCTGTACATACACATAGCAGCAGCAGCAAGCAGACGTAAACAGTCATAGCCAGAGCGAGAGCAGGAGGCGCTCTCTCCATGCGCGTCGTATTTTTCCGCAAAGATTGCGGCCACGAGAGGCAAAGTACATACATATCTGCCAGCAGCATCAACATTATACTAGAGCCGCATTATTGGGTGCCATCTGATTAGCGGGCCACCATTGCAAAGACCCCGCACTTTGGAAGCCAGAGTTCGAGATTTTTTTTTTGTTTTGGATACACCTTCGCCAGTCCAGCCATGTTGACGAGCGTTTTGAACTTTGCCCAATGCGTGGCGGAAATTTCCTTGCTTGGCGGCATCGAAATCGCATCGGTTGCACTTATTGTCTACTACGTTTTTGCTAAAACTAGGTAAGTACATATCGGTGGGCATGGAAGCCAGAGAAATCATGCGGCGACGACAGTGGTTCTGCCGGCAACAGCAGCATCTGTCGGGTTCAATTTATGACGCCGACAAGCAGCTGTACATACACCACACAAGCATATGCAGACTCACACAAATACATGCATGCGCATGCATACATGCACATACATACAGTGGTGGCTTCCAAATTAGTATGGTTCTATTCAAGCCATGATTTCAATCTGCGAAAAATTCAAATTTTTCATTATGGCATTTGTTTATAAAATAAAATAAAATTCATTATTATTTCAACTCGTTTAGGGCTTCTACATTAAGTATGTATAAAGTGCCTAAAAACAGTAAAAAATAAATAAAAGAGTTGTCACAAAAATAATTTTAGCTTCAACTAAAAACATGCTGTCAGTTTAATTTTCTAACAATTCCTATCTGTCTCAAATCTACTTTCTCTGATCTCAATGCGAAAATGACTTAAATGGATTTATGCAATATGCATTTAACGGTCAAAATAAAATATGTTTTAACGCGATCGAATGGCCTTCAGATAAGGAATATGTCCGCTTTAAAAATATGTATATCGATAAAAAGGAAAAAAAACAAGGGAAAACATATTAAATTCTACTTTTTCAAATGATAACAAACTGATACGAATCTTAATACCAAGACGTATTTAAAACATAGACATTTCCGAATCATTTTTGATTAGCTATTCGATCGACCATCCCTCAACACAATTTTATCGATAAAGTTGTAAATCTGTAGTTTCTACAATTTAACAGTCAAAGTTGTAATGCCACTGGCCAATTTCTAAAGTTTTAGGATCAATACAAAAATCTTGCTTCTAACAGCGTGTAATTCAAGTTCGTTATAGTTATACCAACTGCAATAAGTTTACTTATTTACATATATGCATGTATGTATGTGCTGTACTTATGTAAATTGGTGGCCAAAAGCGCCGTTATTTTTAGACACACAAACAACCAAACAGAGCGAAGTAATGAACATATGTATGTAGCATGTAGTTGTTGCTGCATCGCTTGAGTTATGCAGCGCACGCGAAATGAGCTTTCGATTCTGTTCTACGGCAGGTGGATGAGCTTCAAGTAACGCCCACCGGCAGCGTGCACTCTGCGCTTTTGAGCTGCTTCTTTGTTTGTGTCGCGCGCGCAATTTACAAATTCTGCGTGGTCGAACGTGCCGTTTTGCATAGCGCTTATCAAGCACGTGTCGTTGTGCGCGAAGGAAGAGCATCAGTTTGTCGGTATGCTAGTTCTAAGGATGCGCAAAGGTCATTTGCATTCTCGCTTTCTCAACGCTGACGCAAGCTCAAGTTTTTCTATTACTTTTTGCATGCACTCGCGCCTGCCTCCCACAACGCCGCTATGACGCTTTCTGCCCTCTCTACTCTCTCTTTCTGATAAGCAGAGCAACTCGTTCGATCGTTTGGCAACAATTATCGTAATTGAAAATCGCACATACGAATGGACGCACACAAATATGTATTAAATGAGCAGCTAATTAACTGATTGGCGTTTTGCTATTGTTATTTTAAGTGCACACCTTTAATCGGGCGATAAACCTAATCTGCATTAATTGAGCCCAAACAGTACAAAGCTCATTTCATAATTTGAGCCGATTGATGTTTTGCTACAATGGAGTCAAGAAGAAATTGTTAAATGCTATTCGAGGCGATTACTGTTTCAAAATATCAGGCAATAAGCGATTAAACAATAAACAAAGTGACAATGCATGTGTCAACCAAGTACAGTAAACTCTCGCAAATTAGAACGCTTTGAGTTCAAAGTTGATTCTCTTTGTTGGAAGCTCTGCCGGAAGCTCTTTCAGTGATAACAATTATGAAAAATGTATGACTATAAATAGTTCTAACAATGTTTGTGCCATAAAAGCTCTCGTCCGCCATAAAATATGTTGAAAAAGTTGCAAAAGCTCTGGAAACCATTTATTTGTATTATATTTGGCATAGGCAAACTTATATATTTTTGGTAAAAACAAAAAAAATGAATTGCTTTAAATTTTCTTGTCGATTTAGTG
Source organism: Drosophila novamexicana (assembly GCF_003285875.2). Taxonomy (NCBI): domain Eukaryota; kingdom Metazoa; phylum Arthropoda; class Insecta; order Diptera; family Drosophilidae; genus Drosophila; species Drosophila novamexicana. Next base: position 1,214,690 of record NW_020824808.1, on the reverse strand, counting down.
ACAGCTTTTATTGATTAAAAAGATTTGGTGCAAAAAAGAATTGCGCAGGGTTTTCAAAACATAAAATTTTAAATATAACCATTAAACAATTGAAACAATAAGAGCTTTAGATTCACAGCATATAATCCATTGGAAATGTCAATTGCTAGACTCTGAACAATTGTAATCTCTTCCAGCTTTTATTTCGTTCCGATCATTGTATTCGTGCATGCTCATACAAATATTTACGTATATACAAATCTACGTAGTTTTCAGCACTTGAGCCGCTTATACTAAAAACTTTCCATAACATGAGTAACGGAAACTACGAATTTATTATTCATATATTCACGAAACATCTGACTTTACACGTTCCTTAATTAAAAGTGAGTCGTTCATCAAATGTATATATAAATAAACTGTTTTATTTCTTCTTAAATTTCAATAGTTTTGGTTTCCTACCCTTTCGCCTCTTTTTCACAGACTTCCTAGTTGACGTTGTTGAGGTCGCCTGTGAAAGTAACTTATTGAATTCCTCCAGGAGATAGCTATCGCTCATCTCAATTTCCGAATCAGTAGGCGTCGTGTCTGTGGTGCTAAATGAGGGTGTGCGGGGGCGGCACATCATGCGTGCCGTGCTCGAGATATCAGTGGAGCTTAAGCTAGTATCGGGCAGCAATTCCTCTTCGCGACGTTCATGATAGTCTATATAGTCGCGCAACTCGGCGATGCGCTTCGTTTCCGTTTCATTTTGCTCCAGCAATTGTTCCTGCAGCTTTCTGTAGCCCTGCAGCTTGCGCTTCTTTTTGGCCATGCGCGCCTTCTGCTTGTAGAAGTTCGTATAGTGAATGATACGCTGTTTACTTTGAAACTTGCTAATGGTCTGATACATTCTAAAAAAGATGATGGGATCCAAAAAATAGTTGGCAACATTGCTGGGCATATCGTGTGTTATTGTGACGGCACTTAAGCTGCGATTGCAGACGGGACACTTTCGGTCGCCATCAGTTGATTTGGGCATGCAGCTAGCGCAGATTATGTGATGGCATCGAGTTAGCTTAAATTTTATATCAGGCTTAGAATCCCGCTTGCTAAAGCAATTATTACAGTATATGGGAAGCATAATCAAACTTATTTTAAATACACAACTCACGGATTTCATGCAACTATCTGGCAACACATTTAGGTTCGAGATGAAGGACGTCCTTGCCACTCTGTTGTGTTATATCAATACAATTCGCTTGGTACAAAGTTCAAAAGGCTTTGTTTTTGTGGACAACTAATAACTTATCAGGCAAGCGTATATACAATTATATATATATACGCTGGGTTAGTGAACTTTATAAAATACATACATATTTAAAAATTGGACTACAGACTGTATGAGGTGCTTTCAGTGGGGCAGCCAAGAATTTTATTGCTTTATTGCGTGCTACTGATTCGATAACAGCTACCAGTTATTTATTTAATTGAATACAGGAGGCCTGCCAATACATAATGCAAAGATGGTGAATTATTGTTAATTTACACACATAAATTTCTTTGTTTACAGAGCTCCCGCAATTATCGCCCGTTTATTTCCCAATCTAAATCTAAGCTATCGTTCATCGTTGGGAAAGTTCAACACCATTGGCAACGACATACTGTTCACGCTTCGTGCATCAAATGTAAGTTTACGTCGCTTATCAAATCGCATGCACATTCAATAACCTTAGAATACGTAACGCTATTTTGATGCACAATACAAACATACATATGTACGCGGCGCAAAGCTGATAAGCTATTCATTCAGTAAAGCACAACGTACACATGCATACATAACATGTAGCGCCAGCGATGCCATTTGATATTTGCGCGAAGTTGCCATCTTTACTATTTCTTTGTTGTTGTCCGACTCGATAGTCTCGCACTCAAATCGATATACTTTAGAAAAGCTAGACGAAAGTTATCGCTCACCGCATTTGGTTGCCGGCGCTTTGCTCAATGAAATGTGATTTTTATACAAAAGAAACCATATATAGGTGAATCTCTTAATTTTAATTACAATGAATGAGTTCCAGGCGCGAGGCTGGTTTGAGGTAAGCTTTTTTCTAGTTAGACATGCGTGCATATGTGTGTATTACGTATTTACGCATTTGCGCGGGCAAATTGCATCACTTATGTACAGATATGTGCATACATACATTTGTGTATATATATTTGGATATAAATATATAGATTTAATTTTACTGTCGTTTGTACAGGAGCCGAAAGCCCAAAACTTTGTGGACCATGGCGTTGGCACCCAGAACATGTTACAGCTAACGCCACATGCGGGCTTAAAGCCATTCAAAAGCGTTTTTGACTGGGGCAGTATATTCCCCTATGTGGCTCAGGTTGTGCGCAGCGAGAAGTTTGATTACCGCCAGGTGAGTACACGTCTTTGGGACACATTTACAATCACAATTAACGTCTCATTATCTTAACACTATCAGGTCACTGAAATTGTGCAAAAAGATGTCGTTTTAAAACATGCCATTAAACAGGCCGCCGAGCAAACTCTACGTGAGCAACGCTACGCCAAAAATGGACATCGACTGCTCGCGCGTAGCATTAGCGGTGATCAGGATGAGGAGGAGGACGCCAAGGTGGGCATATCATATCAGAAGATACTGTCTAAGCAAGAACAACGCGCCTTCACAATACTCAAGGAAATGGGCTCCACTTTAAACAATACGTTGCTAGCGATTACCTCCTGGCTGCTCTATAAACTCTTGCCATGCTTTCTGTCCGGCGTTGTGACAAATACGAAACAAATTGAAATGCTGCAGAATGCTTCAAAGCGCTCACCGGACACACCGCTGATATTCGTGCCGCTGCATCGCAGCCATTTGGACTATATTATGGTCACTTTCATTCTGACCAATAATGATATACGCAGTCCACTTGTGGCTGCTGGCAATAATCTGCAGATACCAGTGTTTGGCTCACTTCTTCGCGGCCTGGGCGCCTTCTTCATCAAGCGGAAAATCGATCCCGTTGAGGGAAAGAAGGATGTGCTCTATCGCGCAGCGCTTCATTTGTATTTAACGCACGCTCTCAAACAGGGTCACAATGTTGAATTTTTCATCGAGGGCGGACGTACGCGCACGGGAAAGCCTTGCATGCCCAAGGGCGGCATACTATCTGTGATTGTGAATGCCTTCATGGATGGCAGCATACCGGACGCCCTGCTGGTGCCCGTTTCCGTAAACTATGAGCGTCTGGTCGATGGTAATTTCGTGTGTGAACAAAAGGGGGAAAAGAAGGTACCTGAATCGTTCAGGAAGGCCATTTCAGGCATTTGGAAAGCACTCAACTCAAACTATGGACTGATGCGCATAGATTTTAATGAACCCTATTCAATACGCGAGCTCGTCAACTCGTACAATAAAATTGCACGCGAAGATGGCAGCTCAAAGGTGTACAAGCCAGCAGCCAGGTACATTGTAATCACGATTCGTATGTAAATTTGTAAATTTTATATATTTCATTTTGAGAAAACAGGACGCTGCAGCACAATCAATCAACGTCATCCTTATACGGAACTGATGTGGTTTGCGAGGAGCAGCGCAATCTTATAGAGAGCATCTCGAGACAGGTAGTTTTTGACTGTGCGGCAGCCACGTCGGTTATGTCGACCAATGCTTTGGCCTTTTTGCTGCTCACACGCTACCGCAAAGGCGCCGAAGAGCAGCTCATTGCCGCTGCGCTGGATGATCTGCGGAATTCGCTGTCTGGTTGCAAAGATTTGGGTTTTTCGGGCGAATCGGCGCACATTGTGGCCTATGCTTGCGATCTGCTGGGGACAGGTAAACAAAATCAAAACGACCTTGTTTTTATGTATATATTCAAACATTTCACAGAGCTGGTAACACGCACACGCGACGAGAATGGCCACATGTTTATTCGCGCGGTGCCCTCGGTGGAGAGCTTCATTGAGTTGGCTTACTATTCAAACATGTTAACTCCCCACTTTGCACTCAGCTCCATATTGTTGACCACATTTCATGCGCTCCTGCCAGAACCCAATTTGTCCGACAAAGATGCTAATCAAACAGTTGGTGTTTCGCAGAAAAAACTAATTGAGACAGCGCTGGAAAACTGTCTGGTCTATCGCTACGAATTTATACTAAACAAGCCCACGCAAGTATTGGAGGCTATGCTCTTTAAACAGCTGGAAGAGCTGCTCATCAATGGTTGCCTGCGCAGAAATGAGGTTATTTATATTCTTATATATTATATATCGAAAGATGCTGATAATGTATATATTTGTAGGTGCAAGAATCAGAACATATTGCGGAGACACGTCGCTTGGCACGTAGATTGGCCTATGATTTGAATGAAAATGATGATAATGATGAGGACTATCTGCATGAGTCGCATGAGGATGCTGAGTTGTTGCTGCTGGCCAGAGATACACTCGAGCAGCAGCGGCACATTTGCGAAGTGCTAGCACCGTTTGCATCAACATATCTGACTGTAGCCCAATCGCTGCAAATTTTACATCGGAGCGCAATGCTGGAGTCTGAGTTTATCAGTTTCGTTATCAACGATCTTACCAACAAAGTAAAGCGTGGCAGCTGTGCATACGGTAAGCGCTGATAAGTAATTTAAATAGCGAGGTAAGCTCATTTGTATTTTCCTTCCAGCTGAAAGCATCTCAACGGACTCTGTGCGCAATTGCTTGAAATTGTTTGAGAAATGGTCTGTGATTGAGGTATGCAACCAGCGTGGCATGCGTCTGATCTCGCTTAACACACTTTACGAAATGTCATGTGAATCGCTCAACACCATTGTTAAGAAGATTGAAGCCGTTGTGCCAAAGTTCAATGCGGGTCACTTTAGCCAGAAACAATTGAACGACCCGCCGTCTGCTTAAGCAATATGCTTTTGTTTTCATATATAATTTTTTCTTTACGTTTGGCACTAGTTTCTCTATTGCTCTCGTTACAAAGTAGTTAAATCTACTTAAGATTAAAGTGCATACTCTTAGATCTAACAGTAAGACGTAATATATATCTTTAGTTCTTTAGTCGTACGAATACGAGTTATGCCAATGCCAAAGAGCTTCCTACATTTTTACCGTAGGTTAGCTAAGCGACTAAACCAAAACTGGAACAAAATATGTATAATTGAATGCATATATATGTGCATACATATGTAAATAAGCATATTTTTTATGGGCAGATGTTGAAGCAACTATATCTAAACTTATAAATATAATTTCAACCAAATAATGAACTGATTTGATAATGAAATAAAATTTTTGTAAAACAACGAAACTAAATTCTTGTTGCAACGCCTTCTTGTTTTATTGTTTTTCATATGAATTGATAAATTTAAAAATCTTTCCTAAAAAATAAATATTTTTACCCTTGTGCGAATATTATAATTTTTCATTACATCTTCGGCAACACAAAGTACACCTATTCTTAGCCTTTATCAATAGCCGATACAATATAGCCATGTCCGTCTGTTTTTATGCAAACTCAGTTTGAAATTATAAAACTTTGCATAGTTCAGTATTTCTTCTCTAAATTATATAGCTGCCATAGGAACGCACGGCCAAAAAGATGACTTGAGCAAACCTTGCATTTTTGGTTTCACTGTGCTTATGTACAAGCCATACCTTAACAACATCGGACAACTATATCATGTGAGTTTTTGAATTGAATAACTTTTTTTTTTTGAGATATTTTTACCACCAATTACGACCTGAATAGTCTCCTCGCATAATAGTAAGGCTGAATACCATAATTATAAAAGGCTATTTAATCTTCTGCGTGCCGAAGAAAGTCTTACATTCTTTTTTTTTTGTTTTGTTCCTTTTTTCTTTTTATAAAATTCATACTTAAGCATAACAAACAATAAATATATATGTAAATATAGAAGCGTCCATTATCCGGCAATATTCAGATTTTTATATAAACAAAATGATAATCAATAAGCAACAGAGATGTCACAAAAAAATAAACTATATTCCTCTCAATTAAACTACGGCTCTTTGCTAGCAGGAGCAGCATCCGATGGTTGCTCCGTGGGGGGCACATTGTCTACGCTCATGTGCTTAGATTTGGACTTTCTCGCAGCTTTCTTCTTGGGTGCGCCGACATGGATGCGAATGCCCTTGTGGCGTGGTAATTGCTTGATCTTCGTCTCCTGTTGGTAAATTGATGTTTATGCAGTTATGAACATTTTTCTTCAAATAGATGCCTACCTTGACCTCCTCATCCTTCAGCTTGCCGCCAATCTCGCCAGAACAACGCTTGGCGCCACAGAAGCAAGCTTTCTTTCCATTATTCATGAGATCATCCCACAGATAATTGAACGTCAGCTCAGTATTCTAAAGGAATTTAAGTGTCAAATTCTTTTTTTATTATTGGGTTAGCATATTCCTTACCTCTGGTATGTCCTTAATGGCAAACAGTCCCACGCGGTTAATGCAATTTACAGTCCACTTTTGGGTCGCACAGTTAGGTTCACACGAGTGGTTCATAAAACGAGCAAGATTTCCTTTGGGTCCCGCATCAATGATGAAATCTTTTTCGACTCCCAGAAAATAAAAGTTCTCGTCACGATCGCGGGTCTTTTGTGCCATTCGACGCTGAAACTCCGCATGATTGATTACCTCGCCCACATACTCAATGATAAAGTCACCCTCGGCGATAGGTTCACGGCACACTAAGCCAAAGCCGCGCTCGTTCATGTAGACGACCTCGAGACGTGGCGATTTACGCAGTTCGAATAATTGATTCTCGCATTGACGCCCAGCATGACAGTAATCAGGATGGCATTCGTGAAAAAGCATGCGATTAAGGCAACCCGATTCGGGACCGCAGGGATGTTCGCTGCCTGGTTTGCATTCGCAAATGTTGAGATCCTCTTCGTTGTAGACGAAACGAACTGGCGGTACGGGTTTGTTGGCCTTGATCTTAATGTACGGCGGCGGATAGAGCTTGTTACCGCTAAACCGACCAATGGCCTGCTCTTGCCGCTTGTCCTTGATGATCTTCAGAAAACGCGTGGCCTCCTCCACGCCGGCCGTGTAGCGTTTGGACATTAGCGACTTGCTCTTGTAGCCATCACCAGTGTCGCCCTCAATATAAAGATAGACGCGTCGACGCGATATCCACCCATGATCGTTGGTGCCAAAGAAACGCACCACAAAATCGTTGGCGCCATGTGGCTTCTTGAGTATGTTGCTGGGAATCTCGGTGGGCGGCAGAATGATGGACGGCCACCAGCGGAAATTATTGAATTTGGCCCAAACTATCTCGCCATACAATGGCAATCGTCCGCTTTCGCACTCCTCACAGATATAGCTCTCATTGGTCTTGATTGGAATGTTACGGCAGTGAGCGTGCACCGCAATGGGACAGGTCTCGCAACAGACGAGCTCACCGCCACGCACACAGATGTAGCACCACAACACATTTAAATTGGCATCTGCCTTGGCAATGTTGTGTCTGGGACAGATCAGATGCGTGACGGTTAGCATGCGCGAACCGGCTGGAATGCAACGTGAATCCTGATGATAAGTGGCCGGGCACTTTACGCACTTGGTCAGCTTGGCGCTGCCCAGCTGCTGGTATTTGCCGCTGGGATCATCTGAGACGCATGTGTGACACACATGCATGGGACAGCGCGTGGATGAGTTGCTTATGCTCGCTTGCGGCCAATATTTGCAGCAGCTGGCATGAAACTTATTGCTGCACATGGGCTGACAGCAGAGTATTAGCTTGTTGCTGACAAGCGGCTCCTCAACCTCTGATATTGCTGTCGCTGATGCAACGGATTCTTTGTGCGGTGACGGAGGCGGCGAGCTGGCTGGCAATTGCTCCTGATGGCATATGCAGCATGCATTCGATTTGCCACTGGCGCACTCGTGACATACAAGCGGCTCCTTGTCCTGCTCCTGCTTAATCTCGTCGCCAGTTATGTGCTTAACTAGCGTCGACGTTGTTGTCGGCTCCACTTCTGAAACGGGCGAGGAACTGGTCAGCGGTTCAGGAGCCTTGCTTGGTGCCGCTCCGATTGTCTTTGGACCCTTCTTTGCTTTAGTATTTACAGTTCTTTGTTGCTCCAAGCAAGTGGCATGCAACCAACTGTTGCAGTTAACCGAACAGCGCTGTATATCGCCGCCCGGCTCGTAGCAGTACTTGCACACAGGCTCCCGATTAAGCCCGCGGAACAGATACTTGCGGTCCAGCTGCAGTATATCCTCAACCACCTCATCAATGGGTCGGCCGATGGGTTTTCTAACCTTGGGATTGTCCGAGAGATGACGCTCCGGCTGCATAGACTCGGGCGTCGATATCTGTGCGGGTGCAGCTGTGCTGGGCGTCACAACTGGGGTTATACTGCGTCTCAGCATCATGGTCTTTAGACGATTCGAGAGCCGCTTTATTGTGCCAACGCCACGACCACGTTCCGAGCCCAAGCGAGCCGAACCCAAAAGTTCTGATTCACCACTGGCCAGATCGCGCTCCAGCTCACGCAACTGAAGCTGCTTTAGTGACCAAATATTGCGCACCACTGCCAGAAGCACCTTCTCAACCTTCTCCTCTTGCCGATGCACCATGACGTACTCTTTGATTGCATCGAACAGCTGCCCAAACTCGGGATTTTTATAGTTAACCAAATCGGGTGATATTGGCTTCTCATCGTGAGGCTCAGGCAGAGGTGTGTAACCAGCTGGTGCCTCTAAGCTGCCACTGAGCTTCCGCCGTTTCGCACGTTTTTGGTGGTTGTGTTTGACCGGCGAAAAGGCCGGACTAAATGGCGAGGAGGAACGTTCGCGCTTCAAAGGCACTGGCTGTGAAAGCTGTGATTTAGCAAGCAGATTATCCGTGGAATCATACAGGCTGCTGCCCACATCGGAGGTGTCCTGCCGCACAGACTTTGTGTATTTGCGCTTTTCCTTGTTGTGGGTGCTGCAAGGAACAAAAATACAATTTTTAGCAAGGAAGAAAAGTTATCTACGGGATTAGGATAAGTGTGCGTTTTACGGCTCGCACGGACCAATTGTGAAATAAGAATTGAGTATATTTTTTAAAGAGTGCTTCTGCGATTAGTGTGTTACCATTAACCATGTAACTGACAAGCTGATACCCTGTACCCAGCTCTGTGACATACATTCGATTTTAGATCTTCATACAAACTGTGCACAGTATGAAAAAAATGCAATAACTTCAAAGTTCCGATCTACAGTATACAAAAATCTATATGCCAAAATTTGTGTCAAATTTCTATTGTAGACGATATTTGCTCAAAAAGTAAGGCTCAATGATAATGTAGAGGTTGACTAATTATTTATGTGGGGATGCCTTCTTTTTCCTGTTCTATACATATGCAGCCTTCTGAATGGGTACAGGGTATACAAATATTTAATAGCTTATCGACCAGTTCTACTTACATAGTATTCTCGTAGATTTCATAGAACTTTTGCATGCGTTCAGCATAGGGCAGCTGGCCAACAATGTTCGCCTCCTCGATGGCCTGGCGCCATACAATTAGCTTATTTTGTTTCGCTGTCATTTGGCGATACTTGAGGCTTCTGGGGCCATACTTAATGCGCGCTTCCTCGCGCAGCTCCTCGAATGCTTTGAGGCCGGCAAAGGGCAACAGATTCTCCGACTTTATCCAATTGTGCCGGCCATTGTCAGCAAAGAAACGCACATGCACCTGTATGGGCACAGGCGCTCCGGGCGCACTGTCCGTTGACTTCCGCTGCGGATGAGTGTGTGGATTGCCAACAATTTGACCCAACTGATCGGGACAGACCATGCAGGGCCAATAGCAATAGGTGAACAGCTTGCCCCAGTATAGATCACCCACCTGATAGGTGGGCCAGCCCGAATCGGTGACTATTGACGAGCCCTTGGCGCTATCTAAACTAATTGATGATGGCGACTTCATCGATTGTTCGCTATTATTTGCGGGCTCTATGTCTGGTGGGGATTTTAATACTTCTATTTCGGTTGAGGTCGCTGTGGGCAGTGCGAACATGGATTCTACTTGGCTTTCCTCAATATCCTTTTGCTCAGCTGTCTTGAGCTCGGTTTTAACATGTATTTGCTCATCAGCCTCGAATATTTTGTGGGCGGCGTCCTCCTCAGTTAGCTCAACCTTGATTGATATCTCAGGCTTGTCAGTTGCTAACGTTGGGCCAATTTCAATTGTTGCCTGTTTCTGGTGCGGTTGCTCATCTTTAGTAAGGTGTTCACTAGTTTCCTTTGCCGTAACCTCCGCAGGCGCTTCTTTAGGGTGTTTTTTCTTTGGCTTCGAGTCGCGCTTCAGTTTCCGTTTAAGCTGTTTGCGTGTTGGCTGCACCATTGTCACATCCTCGGCATCAGCTTCGAAGCCCGTGCTGTTGGGCGAGTTAGCGCCATTCTTAATGAGCAGCTTATCAATGGGACTCAAATACGCACCACTCGCCAGCATGTGCATGCTCGCGAGCAAGGTTTTTGGTGATGCGACATCGCTGTCCCCATCTCTGTTTGGCGTAAGCGCGTGATTACGTCGACGTGTTGTGCGCACTTTGTCAACGCTGTCGGGTACTGTTGGCGAGTTGGCATTGGGATAACCAATGTATTTGGGGCTCAAGTTTGATTGCAAATTGATCAAGTCGCGCTTCCCTGCAGTGATACATTAGCATTGATAAATCATTTGGATTCGTATCTACTTACTGTTTAAGGTTTTGACTCGATGCCTTCCTCTTGCTGCTGGCGGCGTTTGCTGCTGATCTGTTGTGTTGTGATGTTCATATTCAGTGAATTGCTCACTACTATCGGTTGCCGACTCGGCGTCGTTTATACAATTTCGGAGCAGCAGATTTCCGGGAAAGCGTTGAATCGCGTTTGGTTGGGAGAGAGTACCATCCGCATCAGTTTTCACCACAGACGGTGCGACGGTGCCTGCGGTCGCATTGTCCGTAGCTTCTGTAGATGTATGAACTACACCAGCATCCTGCATTTCTGTGTGTGTATTATTTGCACTTAACTTCATTACAATAATTACTTAATTATTCAGATTGCGAAGAGCAAGCGCACAATTATTACCAAGCATACCAAGCGCTTGCTTGCGCCAAATTTTTATGCAGAGTTGCAATAGCAGACAGCTGTGGGCACCCCAATACATTAACATTTACCGCAAGTAATTACAAGCGCGCTTTAATGTTATGCTGAAAAGTCCGCGGCTGGTGCGTTTCAGTTTTGCAAGATGGTAAATGATTATATTAAGACAGTCTGATGCAAAGCGTTCTGTACTATAGTTAAAAATAAAATGGTTGGCTTTGGCAACGGTTATTGTAAATGAAGAATGGTGTTAAATGCTGCATTTAAATTTAACAGCTGCTGAGCAACTGTAAATAATAACAGAGTCATAACAGCACAGCTGTTGCTTAACATTTGAATTAGTATCGATACGCTTATGCCAGTGTTGCACAAGTGCCGAATGGGCGATATTAAATACGCATACCATTTAATAGTGCTTTTAATAAATTGGGTTTTTTGTACGTGAGAAATGTGCGGTCACATTGCAAGACTTCTGAAAAAAACATTAATTCCAAAATAAAAATTAGATTGTTGCACGACTTGGTTGCGTCCACGTAAGATGGACAATTTTGTAAAGACCCTCATAGAGGAGGTGAAATCACAGGGCGTCTTCGACGAGTTTCGATTCAATTGCTGTCTAGCGGATGTGGACACAAAGCCAGCATACCAGAACGTACGCAACCGCGTCGAGACTGCTGTAAACGATTTTCTGGCCAAGCAACATTGGACACCTGATACGAACAAAGTGCAGCTGCGGGAACGACTGCGCAAACATTTGCTTGAGTGGGTCCAAATGATTTTTTAAGCTGCTTTCTCAATTATAAATCTGATATATTTGCAGCTCCGATGTGCTGGATAAGGGCGTTGATCATATAGTGGATCAAGTAGTCAACCCGAAGGTAGCCACAATATTTGAGCCAAAAATTGAAAGCATTGCCTACAAATATCTGGGCATAACGCCACCCCCGCCGCCAGCAAACCCGCCTCCACGTCCACCCCTGCTACCAGCTCCACCCTTGCCCCCCTACACTGGACATGGCCTGAGGCATCTGAATGGCGGTAATTTGCTTAAGGTGGAAACAACGGCCAGCCTGTTGCCAACAGACCTAGAGCAAATCAGTCCTGATTCCGATCGTGCGACTGTCAAGTCGGATACTAAGGATGACAGCAAGGACGATGAGCTGCCACCTGGTGTGGATGGTGAAGATATTCTCGATGATGATGATACCACATCCCCCGCATTCGAACCGGCCAGCAGCATTAAGGAAGACACAAACAATGCCTCGCTAAACACATCTGATTCAATAAAGGATGTCAAGGAACTTGCCAATGACTCGCGAGACGCTGGCGCCTCGCAAGCCTCACAGCTATCACAGGTATCTAGCGATAGTCGCCTAACAATTGCTTCCACAGATGCACCACAGCCAACGTCGGCCAACAACAGCGTGGAATTAGCGTCGAACATAGCTGCCAACATATCAGAGGAAGCGCAAATGCCCAAGTTTAATGAGAATTCCAGCGATGCAAACGATAACAGCGGTCGCCAGTTGCACTTCGACATCAAGCAGGATGCAATTACATTCGAAGGTAAGTGTCAAGTGAGCCTAAAGTGTTTGTATTGTAAATAATTCCTTGCAGGCACTGAGCGCAGAAACTCCCTGTCGGACTGTACCAACGGCGCCACGCATGCGCTTTCCATTGAGGACGCCATCATGTGCGAGGTGAAGGCCAATATAAGTGATGTCAGCGATGTTGCCATGGAGCCAGTACCAAAACCGCTACCTGATCCGACTGAATCCGATCGATCTATGGAGAGCAGTCTCTTTGCGGAATCAACACCAAACTCGCAGCCAGTGATAGCCAAAGATAGTACAACGCCCCAGCTACCTCCATTACCCGAACCACCACAAGTGCTAGAAAGAAAACCAGAGTTACGGCAAACAGTCGAAGCAGGGGTAGAGGACAAGAAGATAGACGAAACAAAGGCAGTCGACACAAAGAAAGACGAATCAAAGGCGGACGCAACGGTGAACGACTCAAAGGCAGACATATCACAGGCAGACGAAGCTGAGCACACTTCCACAACGCTGCCAATTTTAATAGATGATATTAAAAATGATATTAACAGAACAGCCGAATTTACGGCATCACCTGCCTCCGCTTCCTCGTCCTCGCAAACGAAGAAACAATCGCACTCGAGGGACAAGGACCGTCGTCAGCATTCACACTCACGCTCTGACAACAGGCCGCGACGAAAGTCGCGAGAAAGTGACAAATCGCGGACTAAAACTTCCTCCAGCTCGAAGCACTCCTCTCATACATCACATTCATCCAGTTCTAAGCACCGGAGCAGCAGTTCTAAATATGACAAGAGCTCCGCTACAACCTCATCCAGTCGAAGCAATCATGAATCATCCTCTAAACGTTCGTCAACTCGTCACGAATCCTCATCAACGCACAAGAAACACAAGTCCAGCTCGTCGACGTCACGGTCCGATCGCGACAGGCCGAGAAGTCGCGAGAGCAGAGAAAGCCATAGTCATAGTCATCAAAGTCGCAGCCACAATGGCAGCGGCAGCTCGTCTTCAAACTCAAAGCGCAGCGATCGGGATCGCGAACGTGATCGGGAACGTGATCGTGATCGGAACAAGTCCAGTTCAAATTCAACTTCCAATTCCACCTCCAATTCTATAGCACCAGTGGTTCAAGATGATCATAACGAGGTCAAAGCGAAGCTACAAAAACGCAACAGCACGGACTCGAATGATGAGGGTAAACCACCAGGCTGGACAAGCAAATCCCATGCAGAACCTGCCGACTCGCAAAACAAAGAGAAACCCACAGAAACAGCTGCTCAGAATGGAAATAAGGACTCGGAAACGAATGGCACCAATGGCACTAATAACAATGAGTCGGCAGCTGAGCTTGTTCATGCCAGCAATGTGGTCGTTATCAGCGACATATTACAGCAATCCACGGCCAGCTTTATCGAGCTGAGCAGTGCAGGTGCCTTACAGATGCCAGCGGAGAACAGCACCAATATCGAATCTAGCGAAAGCGATGCAAAACCACTGGAGCAATCCGTGGAGCCAACAGATACAGGGCCTGAGCGAGTTGTCGAACCAGAGATTACAATAGCAACTGAATATTCTGACGCTTCGGCTGAGCCTGAAAAGACGCCAATTGCGGAGCCAGTTGGCAGTGAGCAGGCGACAATCGAGGACGAAAGCTTAAAGGATATGCCTGCTGAGCCAGACAACGCAGAGATTTGCTCGCAGCCTGTAGACGCAACGGAGGTAGCAACAGCTGCTATAGCTGACGCGGAGCTTACCGACAAGGAATCCATAAGCTTAGAAGAAACATCCAAAACACAACCCGACATCGAAGGCACACCTGAGGCCAGCGAAACCATTACCCACTTCGAGCAGGATGCTGAGGTGTTTAAAGCGCGCCTGCAGCTGATTGAGCAACATATCAAGGATCGGCGTCAGCTGCTCAACGTTTTAGGCGAGCTGGGTGAGACAAGCTGCCCGCGGCGCAGTCAAATCAAACGTCGCCTCAGCAGCGAGGCTGCCTCTTCCAAGCAGCACAGCAGTTCCAGTACCAGCAGCAACAGCAGTTCAGGCAGTCCAAATGCGAAAGCCAAAAGAACTCGTCGCGATGATGCAAAGACGTCGCCCACACCATCAGAGATAAGCGTCAATTCCAAGGAGAACGAAGAGCTGGAAAAGCATGAAAAAGGTAGCTAGCACTCCATAGTCAGATAAACTCTTAGCTGGTGGAACTACCAAACTTCATCTTCATATATATGTATATATCTATATATCCATCTGTACATACTGCCTTTATTTTCTTTTCACATGCCCTCCGCACGCATACCCTATATAACCATAAAACGCATATAGTTTCTCTAAAGTGTTAAAACTGGGTAAGCCTCCAGCGTATCTATCACAGCCCATTTCTTGCTTTATCTGTATTTTTTCTTAATGTGGTTTTACTTATCTATTTATAAATATATATATTCACAGGCGATTTGTCCGCTAGAAGGCTCAGCCAGAAGCTGTGCCAGCAGCAACGCTATACGAACGATGATCTCTATAAGCCCCGTCCACTTTTGTCGCAACGTTCGCGCCGTCGCGGCCTGGATTCAATCCTCTAGTTGGTGCTTCACACTTTAACCACAAATCAAATCATATATATAAATATAAAAAAATATAAAAGGGCAATTATTGCTGTTGCATTTGACATAAAACAAGTGTTTTTTTTATCGCCGTTTAATTATTTTTTAAGGGAGGGGGAAATCCATTGTTTCTCTCTTTTTTGTTGCTTGTCTCTTGAATTGTTTAACAATAATGTGTATTAATTTTAGGGGCTACAGTTCACAGTTACAAATAGCAAGTGCAATATTTATATACATATATAATTTCGTAATAGATATATAAGCATGTATATAAATAAAAATAACAAACAATAAACGTAATAATTATGTGTGTGGTGTGTGTGTGTGGGTTTATGTGTATATATGGGGATATAATCCGAGGCTGCAGCTATGTGCCTGCTCCGTATACTTGATTGTGACGCCATCTACAGAATTGAACCTTTTTTGTTTTGTTTATAGCCTAAAAACTTTGGTACTTAAGAGCATATATCAATTATAGTTATCATGTCTGATTAGCTGGTACATCGATTAAAAAAATATATATATAATAGTAATATTAAAACTTTAACAAGTAAGCATCACAATCAAGCGCCGGGCATTGGATTGGAGGCACCTCTCGCTGGACATTCGACACGATCTGTTGCCTCATACAAATATTTGTATAATACAATAAGCAGTTGTTTATCGAAACTAATTGATTTTTTTTTTTTTTTTTTTTGTAACAGCATAATTTGTTTATGTAAATTGTAATTCGATTACAAATTAATTAATTTCTTCCAAATTGTTTTATTTGTTTGTGTGTGTATGTGTGTGTAGTAGCATTGCGCGTTTGTTTTGTATTTTGTTTTACTTTAACAACATAAACATAAATATATTCATATGTATATGTATATATACTTTTAAATTTGTTTTTAAAAAAATCATCGCAGTAATACATAATTTTAGGTAATAGTATTTTACAAGTGGGTTTCCTCTCATCAATTTTCAATTAACATAGATACAATATTGTTAGCAGTATTTTTAACAAGAATTTCGCAGATGACTGTATCGTGTGTGTCTTTGTTTTTTGTTTGGGGGAGGGGGGGGGGGGGGGGGGGGGGGGGTTGGTTGGTTGGTGTGTGTATGTGTGTGTGAGAGAGCGAGAGTTTTGTGCACAACAACAACTACAATTTAACCTCCGACTATGGAGTGATAAAACTCTCACCGACTCCGCGCCGAGTATTCAAACAAGCAGCCAGAACGGAGGGCAGAGGACGGGCAATGGCAGTCGCCAGGCGTTTCAAACGCCGTGTCCGACACCATCGCAGTCTTCTCCTCATCCTCCACAATGAATATATATACATATATATAAATATGAATATACATATATGTATATATAATATATATATATTAAACTAGTTCTCCGTTTCGGCTGCTCTCTTAACTAAAAGCTACGCTTATTTTTTAGTCGCTGCTGTTAACGTGCTAACGAACGCTGGCCCCGCTCACGGCCGTTCGCCCACACACGCGCCCAGCTTACGTATTGGAGAAGCCCCGTTCATATGGATTTTTCACTTCCGTGTGCCTCGTATGCAGATTAATGGTGGGCGCTGCGGTTCGCGTGGATAGCTCACAAACCGTTTTAATGGCACCGGAGGCATTAACTGTCGGCGGTGCCGGATGCAACGTCGTCGCGTCCTTGAGCGTTACTTCTGCCAACTCCGCATCCTGTTCATCGGACTCACTCTTGGGCAGCACATAGTCGACACTGGGCACAGGTTTGGCCAGCTCTGAGCGGCCAGTAATTGACGATTTATAATCCTCCGGTTTCAAACCGCACAAATAGAACTTGAAGAACTCATACGTGGACCAGCAAATAGCCGTAGCGGGCATGGAGTAGAGCACACGCGCCGTGATGCCCTTAAAGAAGCCCCTCGGACCAGCCATGCGGTAAATCTGCAAGGGATTCATTTAATGCAATCAATCTTGAGTAATTCCTGTTTGGCACGCACCTTTCGGCTGGCCTCGATCATGCCCTTGGTGAGACCCGTTTCCTGCGTATTAAGCAGCGTCTTAATCACGTCCATTGGAGTCGTTATAGCCGCTGCAGCAGCGCCAGCCGCTCCACCAGCTGCCATATGCACAACTGGATTATACTTGCGCTCCACATTTAACTGAGAAAATTGAAATTGAAGTAAATTAAAGTAAATTTGCAATTGTAATTCATGGAATTGATTGCCAGATCTGCCGATCGAATGGTTAATATGCAAATAATTTGTATGCCTAAAGGTTAGCAATTCATGTTAACTAGGAAGTTATCTTTAGTTAACTTGATTAGCGTTTTTAAGGGCATACATTTGTCCTACTAGGGGGTTTATAACGGACATGCATTTTTAAAAAAGACATACATTTAGGGATAGTTTTCAATTTGGATCTACGGACTCTCCTTACAAAATAAAAGTTAAGAAAACTATTTATAGAGAATATTATTAGAAAATGCTTACCATATTCTGTAGAAATTCGTATGTGGTAAAATGAATTGTCTGATATGGTATATTCATGACCAGTTGCGTCGAATAGGAGCGATAGAATGCGCGCAAGCCCTCCTTATGGTACACGTCCCGCATACAGCGAATAACCGAGGTATATGGTGAGTTGTACATTTGCATTCGCTGCTTGATCACGTCCGTGGGATTGGAGATGGCATCGTGTATGACCGTAGCCAATGAGCCAGACAATACTATAAAAACGAACAGACCCAAAGACAATCAACAATGATTACATGGGTGTTGACTGCAGCTAAACGCACCGTAGTTTAAATGGTTGTGTGATGTGACTTTCGTCAGCGATTCCTTTGTCATCTCATAGACCCCAAAGTATAATGAATGCGCTGGTCCAGCGCCAAGTACCACAGCGCTTGCTCCGCGTATGGGTCTGGGAGAAAGGATAAACACATATTAAATCGATGTTGAAATTTCAATTGATCTAAGCGCTTACCTCATGATCCCCTCCCGCGAGATCATGTTCCGCAACGTGGCCATTATATTCAAATGCGCTGTGGGCGACGTTAGACTCTGCATTCGGGTCTGCAAATATAATAAAATATATGTTAATATATGACATTTTCCTGACGTCCAATTTGCTGATCAAATAAACTTAAATCAATGCAAAAAAAAAGGAATTTAGTTTACATAAAAGTTAGTAATAGAATGGAATTTTACATGAGATACTTATGTTATTAACAGTCGTAAAGAATTGCTCTGTGTAATTTGCGTTGACCATTAGAAATCGAACAGTTCAAATTTGCAAAGAAATCGCTATAAAAAATTATATTGTTGGTAAACAATTTTATTATATGTACGTGTTCAGCTGTATATTAAAGTGAATCTTCATCAGAAACTCAGCTAAGGAGTGGGAAACTTGTGTACATAACACAAACGGGGGAGCTACAAGAAGTGAAGGTTGCATTTGTCGGCACACAGATCTTTTAGAGTGTTCCTATAAGACTTGATAAGATTGCACTTTATTGCATAGAAATAAAAATGACGCGGCATTTCTCAGAATCTTCAAGGGTGAAAATGCTAAAAGTTGGCTAAGTACAGTGAAGTCTACTTTTCGAACTACAAGCGTAGTATGCAAAAAATTATATAAAAACAAATGAAAAAGTATAACAAGAGAATAAGATATGTATTTGTTTGTTTGTTGCTCTATTTAATAATGTCTAGACATATTTGTAAAAAACAAAATTGGCGCCGGTCACCCACAAGTTGCAATAGTTAATGTCACCAATCATTATTTCCAAAAGCTAAAGCTAAAAAAATCATGAAAAATTTATAATTGAGTCACGCTCTACACTTTCAATGACAAAATGAACATGCTAAAATATGTATGATATTGTGAAAATAATTCTTAATTTGCAGATGAATTTTGGAAATCCCCTTTTTGGAGCTCATTTTGACCCGTTGGCACAGGAAGAGAGGCTAAATAATACTATACTATACAGGTTTTCTATATACATATTACAATTCAGATGCATGTATGTATGCATAAGTTAACTCAGATAGTTATCGAACGCACATGTCGATCTACATTGTAGCTAATTATTTTCTTGGAAAAAGTGTGACGTAATGGCAACTCGATCGATACACACATATTTAGTGCTAGGCAAAACAGCGCTCAGGGTTTATACAATTTGAAGTAATATACTCAGAGTAAGTAGATAGCTATGGTAGGGCATACAATTTGACAGCATCCGTGCAATAAATTAGTGAGACCTGGCAACGAATACGACACGAACACGATAAGGGTAATCTAGCCTTAACAATGGCTATCAGCTTATATCAGCGCATTCTGTATGATATTTAAGTTTCTATTCTATTATATTTAACTATATATCAAGTGAATATGTAAACGCCCGCTGCTATCAACAATGCCGGAGACGATATCAGCGTCAACGAGAAGCCAGCTCAAGGTGATGGAAATCAACCATTTCCAAGTCAATAGCCACATCAAGCACCCGACGATGATCAATCGAAGCTGTTTATAATTAAAACAAACACATACATATAGAGTGAGCGCAATCGCTCTCTGATAAATACTTGTAAAAAAAAAATAAGGTTATTTCACCACAAATTGGCAATGATTGTTACACAAGACACATTTGACACAGTGTTACTGCCAGCTACAAGACCTATTGTTACCCATTTGATTCCTATGCCCTAGAAGAATTTTGGGTTATTTTTTACACATATCTATATCTGATCCGCTATAATTTGCTGTAAAGGTTATTTTTTTAAGTCGAGTCAGAACTATTTTCATTGTTTTCTATTCCCAAAATGCCACTTGACCTTCCCAAGACCAGTTGCTATCTCAAATATTTCACCTATGGATTAAGCCTCTCTGGGTATTTTTTTGCAGGTACCTCATTTCTGCTATATATATTATTTCCTTAACTGCAATAGTTACCACAGCTGCGTTTCACAGAAGGAAGCTACAATCCACATTTCTCCCCAGCAGGGATTCCATATACGACGACAATTTCTTGATAAGCAAAAAAGCAAATCAGCATTTAAAAAGCAAATTTTATAAAAATTATTTATAAATTAAAGCAAGAGACGGCAGCAACAACAAGAACCAAGTAGTTTGTTTAATTGCCGTTCAATTGAGCATTTTACCCGACTTTGTTGTATTTGTTATTGTCTGAATGTCGTAATGCCTAGAAATTAGCTCGTCACAGCGCGACAATAAATACATATACATAAATACATACATATGTATGCAATTGTGATTACGCGTCTGTTGATGACGCCGGGAATCCCTAGCCAGCTTTAGTTTGGCATTTAATTGCCCGCCGGCCGTCAAATGTGGATCGTATTTGAGCAATACGACAAATGACAAATATATATTTCTGTGATTCCGTTGAGAAAATCAATAAGCGTTCGGCTGCCCAAACCAAATCAACTTGTACTCGCAGCCGAGTACTTCGCTTAAAGCCAAGAATCAGCCATGCTGAGTGCATGCTTACATATTTATACTTTGCATATACACATATGCATATTTATAAGATAAAATGTATATATAAATGCGAACAACCGCAATGACGCTCTATGGTTAAGTACGCATATAAGCACTCAATCACGTATAGAGTACTATATAATAAAAGTATATAGTTTATACAGTTCTGAGTTCAATGGAATATTTACACTATAATGATCTATGGTACGTTTTTAGACCCAATCAAAATGGATATAATAGGGTAAAGTTATGCAAGTTTGTTACAAATATTACGTGTTTCATATTAGCACAAATGTTTAGCTAAAATGATGTGCTAACATCTCTTGTTGTTCTTAGTCTTTCTCTGCTTAATTCTTTTACAATGCACTCTTTAACAATTGCCTTTCGATGCGATTCTCAAAAGTTCTAGTAACCAATGATTTTGCCGAAATGCTTTCACTCTCTCTTAGCAAATAAGAATCATAACCGGCTACGGGATATCTTTTAGTCGTGCACTCTAAACAATGCAACTCTTGTTTCTATTTTGACTTTTTATCAGCTCACAAAGAGTTAATTAGAAGTCGATGTAAGACTAAACGTTGATATCATTTTCATTATTTTAAAGTACATATGTACACACGCATACGAAGTGATATGCATATATATGTAAATGCAAATTGTGAAATAAAAAGAGACTTTGGCACCAAAGAACGCTAGTCGAAGCGCTCTTTCATTATATGTATGTACATACATATATATATAATGTGATATGGTCTATTAGATTATATCATAATGCGTGACTTAGCTACCGAACATCCATCATGATGCCGCCTAAAAGCGAAACTAATCTTATCAGGCAATTTGTAGTATATATTATAAAACCGTCAAGAACGTGCACTGATAAGCACCGAATAGCTGGGTAAACGGACAGCATGACACAAATCTACCAGCTGAGCTGGGTTAAAAAACCTCGCTGTAAGAGGGGGTGAGCAACGCGCGCATTGCTGAGCAGCAAATGTCCAAGGAATTACATCACGATTATGCCAAGCATAAGACGAAAACAGACACAACCACACACACACACACACACATGGGAAATACATTGAGATATGCGCAATTGTGAGGTTAGGTGCGCTATGTTTATGCACCACTTCAATTACATACACAGCTTTTAGCATTCTTGGAAAAATAAAACAGCATCACACACGCACACACGCATAAACTCACCTTAACCGAGTCCAGCGGATACATGACAATATGCTCCAATACGCCCGCTAACGCGCCAGCAGTCATATTTATACCGACGCTGGTCGTCGGCAGCGATTCGTAGTCATCGATATTCATGGCGTTGGCCTCTGTGTTGCAATTTGGAATTGACTTTGGCGTCCAAAAAAAATCTTATTAGATTTTCCTTTCAAATTTAAAAAAAATAACAAAAACTTTGAGTAGCCGCTTGCGTTGCTTGCGTTATTGGCGTTTCTTTTGCTTTGACAGTGTGATTTCTCTTCGCTTCTGCCTTTCGCCGCAACTTTCGCAGCGAGTTTACAGGTACTGCCACCAGCGAGCAGCTGATAAGCGAGCACGCACTTTGGCTAATGATATTGCCTTACGTTGCGCACACATATAGACACACACACACATATATGCACGGCACACTATCACGCTCGATGTTGCCGTTGAAATAACTATTTGTGGTATGGATTTAGATTTGTGGCCACGCAACTGGGTTGAAGTTGAAGGACAAATACACATCGATTGCCGGCGTACTTTAATTTGCACACTTATAATTTTGTTGTATAATACGGTCTCAGCCTTTTCCGTGTTAACGGTTGTGAGTGTGTGTTCGTGTGTAGAGGACGGCGGATAAAATGAGACTACGCGAAACTATAATTGACGGGTGCTCCACCTCCACGCACGACGAACAATAATGAAATGTTGCTGTCTGTTGCCGATTTTGTTGCTGCTCGCTCGCGCTCAAGTGGCTCTCGCTGCTGCTGCTGCTGCTGCTGCTGTCACTGTGCGCTGCTGCCGTGGCGCATTCTATAAAATGTGTACTAAAAATATGCTGAAATATAAAAGCATAAGCTTTGTATATTTTAAATAACTCACGAAAATGTTTATTGATTGTTAATTCATTTAATTTCTTGGCCAACTACAAATCCCAGATCGTTTGCGAGTTGAGCTGTGCACGTGTGTGTGTGTATGTAGCATGTGAGAAAAACGCACACGAAAAGGAATGTCAAAATCAGCTTGCACTGACTGTTATCGAATGATGCGGCCACGCTGCATACGCAGCGCAAAATATTATTGATATTTTTAGAATATTTTAATAATATATGCTTGACGTGCTGCTAACAGCAGCACAAAATACACCATGTTTTAAAACATATAAGCTTATTAATTAGAATAAAATCTCAAGTAGCATTCGCTATTTAGCGCCACGATTTGTGCTTGTAACTAAAAAATAGTTGTTAAAAATAGTTTTCATTATCTGGCAACTCTGTTGTGACTTATTTATATGCGTTGGCTGCGTCGCAACGGCGTCATTTTTGTGTGCGAAAAGCGTTCGGTCGGTCAACTTCTGTCGTGGGGAGTTACAACGAATCTTGGTGGGCATCCGAAGTTGTTGCACTGACGTGGCCAGAAGGCACATTAATCCAATTTCAGTGCAAGTTAATTAAGTTGTAAATAAATCAAAGATGAAGCAGTTTTTGCTGCTGGGCCTTTTGCTTTTAGCAGGTACGCTCAATGAAATGCCACGCTTTCTGCCGGCATTTTAACCTAAATTTTGCATTAACATAATTATTTTTCATCACTGTTTTCGTAAAATTAGGCATCAATCAAATTGTTGCTGATGATGCAGACAGCACTGAGACGATTGACCTGGACTTGGGCGCTTTTAAAGAAGGTTCCAGAACAGGTAATTGTATATAGTATACGCCCCCTACCGGTCAGCAGCATTTTTGTACACGTCAGCGTTAAGCTTTTACCGTTGCTAATGTTGACGCCCCTTATCACCATACAAATACAAGTTGACATTCATATATATGTATATAAAAATATATATTTAAATATTTTAATACAGATGCCGAAACGCTCAAGCGCGAGGAAGAAGCTATTCAATTGGACGGCCTAAATGTGGCACAACTGAAAGAAATACGCGAAAAGGTAAGCACACACACACACACATACACACACGAAAGATCGCCCGCATGCCCACGTTTACGCACACATATACGTATACGCAGACAAGCCCATTCATAAAACATAATGCTACAGTCGAAAGTGCCCGCTTATTAAATACCCTATACCCAGCTCTTAGCTGGCATAATATGCATTTGAACTTCCTTCTGCTCAATAAAATACAACCCCACACTAAGAAAAGTTTAGTGTTTTTAGTGTTTGCCATTAGCGTGCTTAGCCTTATTTAAAGGAGCTTTGTTTTCTTCTGTTCTTTTTCCCTCTCAGGCTGAGAAGTTCACATTCCAAACGGAGGTCAACCGCATGATGAAGCTGATTATTAATTCGCTTTATCGAAACAAGGAGATCTTCCTGCGTGAGCTCATCTCGAACGCTTCCGATGCCATTGACAAGATTCGTCTACTGGCGCTGACCGATCGCAAGGAGCTGGAGTCCAATCCGGAACTGCATATACGCATTAAGGCCGACAAGGAGAACAAAGTGTTGCACATTTTGGACTCTGGCATTGGCATGACTCATCAGGATCTCATTAATAACTTGGGCACGATTGCGAAGTCTGGCACTGCCGATTTCTTGGCCAAAATGCAGGATCCCAGCAAGTCGGAGGGTCAGGATTTGAATGATATGATTGGACAGTTCGGTGTGGGTTTCTATTCGGCTTTCCTTGTCGCTGATCGTGTTGTGGTCACCACCAAGCACAACGATGATAAGCAGTACATCTGGGAGTCGGATGCTAATAGCTTCAGTATTACGGAAGATCCACGTGGCGATACCCTCAAACGTGGCTCAATCATCTCGCTGTATCTCAAGGACGAGGCTCAGGACTTTTTGGAGGAGGACACCGTCCGCGAACTGATTCGCAAATACTCGCAGTTCATTAACTTCCCCATCATGATGTGGTCTAGCAAAACTGTCGATGAGGAGGTGCCCGTCGAGGATGAAGCACCCGCAGCCGAAAAGTCCGAAGATGATATCGAGGAAGCCGATGAGGATGTTAAGGTTGAGGAGGATAATGACCAGGATAAGCCCAAGACCAAGAAGGTTTCAAAGACCGTCTGGGACTGGCTGCTGATCAACGATAGCAAGCCCATCTGGACACGCAAACCAGCTGAAGTCACTGAGGAGGAGTACAATGCATTCTATAAGAGTCTGACCAAGGATTCGAGCGAGCCTCTAACTCAAACCCATTTTGTTGCCGAAGGCGAAGTCACCTTCAAGAGTTTGCTATACATTCCAAAAGTTCAGCCATCTGAATCCTTCAATCGCTATGGCACCAAATCGGACAACATTAAGTTGTACGTGCGCCGTGTGTTCATTACGGATGAGTTCAACGATATGATGCCCAACTATTTGAGCTTCATTCGCGGTGTGGTCGATTCTGATGATCTGCCTTTGAATGTCTCTCGTGAAACGTTGCAGCAGCACAAGCTGATTAAGGTTATCAAGAAGAAGCTGGTACGCAAGGTACTGGACATGATTAAGAAGATCGACAAGGCCGCATACGAGAAGTTCTGGAAGGAGTTCTCCACCAAGTATGTATAACACTGGGGGATTATTCATTTATCGTTAAATAACTTATTTGTTTTATGTTAGCATCAAATTGGGCGTCATGGAGGATCCCAGCAATCGTTCGCGTCTGGCCAAGCTGCTGCGGTTCCAGAGCTCTAATGGCAAGGGCGTTACCTCGTTGGCCGAGTACGTCGAACGCATGAAGTCCAAGCAGGACCATATCTATTATATTGCCGGCGCTAACCGTGGTGAGGTCGAGAAGTCGCCATTTGTTGAGCGTTTGCTGAGCAAGGGCTATGAGGTGCTCTACCTGGTTGAGGCTGTGGATGAGTACTGTATCTCGGCGCTGCCAGAATTCGATGGAAAGAAATTCCAGAATGTTGCCAAGGAGGGATTCAAGCTGAACGAGTCCGAGAAGAGCAAAGAAAAGTTTGAGGTTTTGAAGAGCACATTCGAGCCTTTGGTTAAATGGCTGAATGATGTGGCCCTCAAGGATCTGATCTCCAAGGCTCAGGTCTCGGAGCGTCTCAGCAACTCGCCTTGCGCTCTGGTCGCCAGCGTGTTTGGCTGGACCGGCAACATGGAGCGTTTGGCCATGTCGAATGCCCATCAAAAGGCCGATGACCCGCAGCGTAGCTACTATCTTAACCAGAAGAAAACGCTAGAGATAAACCCCAGACATCCGCTGATGCGCGAGCTGTTGCGTCGCGTTGAAGCTGATGAGGCCGACGAAACGGCCAAGGAAATGGCGCTCATGATGTACCGTACTTCCACACTACGCTCCGGCTACATGTTGCAGGAGACAGCAAGCTTTGCCGACAGCATTGAGCGTATGATGCGTCAGACACTGGGCGTGCCACAGGACGAGCAAATTGAGTTCGATGAGGATGATGACGATGACAGTGATGAGGCAAAGGCCAGCAGCAACGAGGCGAACACAAATGCCGAAGAAGACGATGAGGAGCAACAGCATGATGAGCTCTAAGCTGCAGGCAGACATCACACATACCCATTCTATACCATCCCACATCCATATATGAATTGTGTAAATATACGATTGTGGCAGACAGACTGAGTACATACCCTACGCATGTGCGCAGGTGATACACTACCGTTGCATCAACAGTACATCTACCTAGGCACGTGTTTAGTTTTAAGTAAGAAAATTTCATAGCACATCGCCGTAAAGCTCTCTGCGTCAAAGTCGTTTTCGTTCTCGTTGTACGGCTCAAAAAAGCTACATTTTGATTTAATATATTTAAACAAATGAGATATATAAATGAATTGAATGCGTAACAGAGTAAAGATTCCAAATAAATTTAAATACATGTATAATTATCTAGTGTTGCCTTTTATAGGTCTTCCAAATCCGAGCTAAGTGGCTCATTATTGAGCGCTTTGAGGTATGTGTTGTACTTAAGTTGATCCGCAATCTGATGCACTGCCTCCTTCTGCGTTAAGTGGTACCTGTCCATAAACAGACGAATTATCCAAAGCGGCAATAGGCCATTTATAACCAGCGAACCGTGCGGCTATAAAGAAATCGGATCTTGAGCATGTGTACATATATATAATTTATATTTTTTCAACTTACGCCCGATTTGCTATATGCCTCGCCCAGTTTCTTAATCATGCTGTCGCGTATCGGTTTTGTTAATATATCCATAATGTGGCAGTGATCGATGGTCATATAGCTGGTTGTTTGGTACTTATGCTCCCGCTCCTTGAATAGCCGATCGAAGTCTATCCGATATGCTTCGAATGTTTTAAGAACTGTCGCCTCGTCCATATCCTTAAGCAGACTAATATGTAAAATTATTTTTATTAGAGAAATAAGTTACAACATAGGATGGGATTTAGATTGGAACGGTTGCTATATATATCTTGACAAACCATTAAGTTTTTATATAAGATCTGGTTCTATAGGAGCAATACATTAAAGTAGTCCGAAACTGAATGGGATGTGGTTTGATTCGAGTGGACAAAAAAAAGCCAATTCTATGCTACGTTTCAACTATTTTGAGAAGTTTGCTACATTTAGATCGATGAAAGAATAGAGAGACATGTTTATCTCGATGCGACTTTGATGCATGATAATGTTATTAAATTCAAATCTTACAGAATCTTAACTTTACGCGGCTTGGGTATGTCAAGCATATCGTTCAGTTGCTTGAGCGCAGCCTTATTTATGCGCGCTCCATCGAGCTGTTCAAATTTCCAGTTTTGTGAGCCTGAATGAGCTGCGTTTCCATTGGCAACCGTTTGCTTGTGCTTGTTGTTACTTGCACTTTGGCTTGGTCCTTTCTCAGAGCTGGAGTCGCTGTCAGTTCTTTTCTGTTTAACTTTACGCGTAACTTTATCGCTGTAAAATATATAATATACGAATGTATGATGACATAGTTTTAATATTTATATGTCCACAGCTACCTCAAAACAAATTCATTATAACGACCTGGTCGCACCGGAGATCGAGCTGAACGCCGTTCCGCCTTTGGCTCAGCGGAGTTTGCACTAGAAATTTTAAATATATATTATACATACTACTATACAAGTAATCAGCATACCGCGAAGTTGGACTCTTCGTGCGCTTGTCCGTACGACTGCGAGACGAAGTCTGTTCAATCGTTGAAGTTGGCGGCACATCTTTGACACTGTGACTACCTTGGGAAATTGATCTACGCTCACGCTTTCTGCTCGTTGTTTCCGAGCCCGGACGTTTGCTTACGGACGGCTCTTCGGACGGCTGAGTTTGTTCGGAATTACTGCAAAAGGATTGATAATAATGCATTAAATTGAGCAGCTAGAGCAGTTAAAGGCTTTGCCCACCTAACTTTGGCTGCTGACTTCTTTTTGCTGGAAGTGTTGGAACCCGCCGACTTGACTTTGGAATTGTCGGCGCTGCACTCCAGCGGGGTGGTTTTTACTCTGTCAGCATGCTTGCGTTTTTTCGCCTGTGAGTCAACAATTGTTTTGTCCTCGTGTGACATGTACCGCAGCTCAATCTCCAGGCCAAGATCATTTTGGGCTAGCACCTCATCCTGCAAGAGCTTTTGTGCCGCTGGCAGCAATTCCTCGGACGAACTGACCGACACTTTTATGTGATCTATGAGCATTTGGGTTTTTAGCTTGCGTGCATCTTCATCCCAATTACTGAGGCTGGCAAACAGTCGCCACAAGGCGCTCTCAAGCTTTGTCCAGCGAGCGGCCGTCATCCAGTTGAAGTCAGTTTCCGGCTCCTTTTCGAAAAAACTGACGGTGTCTGGCAGTATCTTGATGATGCAGAATATTTGATGCGATCCGTACTGAATGATAATAGTTAAGTTGTTGTGTTAAACGTTTGGGCAGTAAGGCTTACTTTATATTGTTGTAGAACTACGCGGAAATCACCAGCGCTTGAAAACGACATTTTATTAATAATTCAAACAGTGACAAAAACATAAGTAGTATTTAATCGCATAGCTTGGCGTTGCCACATTGGTATAGGCGCTGTTTTTTGAACAGGGTAGTCTGACCTAATTTGTGTTTGTTCCGTTTTATTTATCACGCATTCGAGCTACCATATTTTGGTATTATATCGATATATTACTTGCAAACTGCCATCATGCTCATATTGTTGTTACTTTTGGCGTCTACATTTGCACTTTACAGCTTAATTATTTTGCTTAGATGATTTTTGTATAATAATACAGCACTTAAAAACATAACATTTTGAATTCATGGCATGGCTTACCTATCGTTAACTTAAATATATCGAATCTAGCAATTGATAGCAACTACCGTCCAGTGCTGCCAATTATTTATAAGAATTTCAAATGCTTTGGCGCTCTCTGATGCTAAACTGATACGCAACTGAATTGGCCAATGAGTGAGAGCTGTGGCAGCATGGCAAAATTATTTATTATCTGACTCGCTTAGAATAGGTCATGTTTTTGATTCAATTCGTTATCAGCCAACGACATAGTGAGCAGACATTACTGCGCTTAATCGCAGAGAGAGCGCCTTAGCAGCTAATGCTGGCAATTTTGTGTTTCCGCCATGCCACACAGTTTTAAACTAGGTTCTGAATGAAGCGGACGCGCAAGAGTAGAGACAGAGCGCGCCATATAATTGCCATTATTTCAAATCAATCAATCGACGAAAAATTTCTTACACACGCTATAAACATATAGAATACATGTTTACCCGTGTATATAGATGAATGAATGCGAATAAGTATTAGATGAAAAGGAAAATGTTTGAGATTAAAAAAAGCTTATCATTGATGTGTGCTGGTGCCTTATTGGCAATAATTTTGTTGGCAACATGCGCAGCTAAGCCCGCGTCGGAGATTGATGACGCCACAAGCGCTGAGAGCATTGATAACGTTATAATGGACGCCAATGCCGAATATCTGAAATCCTATGCGTCGCAAATGTTGAGCTACATGAACCGCAGCGTGGCGCCATGTGATGACTTCTATGAGTACGCATGTGGCAACTGGAAAAATGTAAAACAGGAGAGGCAAACCCAACATAAGCGGAGCAATCTGCTGGACATTGTTTACACGCTGGCCGATGTTGCCGAGCAGCTTCTGGTGGGGAACTCCACGCTGGCCGAGGATCTCGGGTATGGTGCTGAGCTGGGCATTGCACAACAATTTTACAACGCATGCCTCAGCGCTCAGCTCTATCCGCTGCCAGCGGCCGACCCCGCTTATCTGGAGCTTATCAGGTCGATTGGTGGCTTCCCCGCCGTGGACGGCAAAGCGTGGCTGGCCTCGAATTTCAGCTGGTTTAACATGAGCTCCCACTTGACTAACTACGGTGCTGATGGACTCATCTACGAGAAGATACTGCCCCAATACCCTTTCATGCCATACTTTAAGCTGCCAGAGCTGGGCTTCGATTATATTGTGCACACGGACAATATCGCTACCAATGACACTAAAGGCTATAGGCTCAACGAAAAGCGTATGCGGGGCTACCTGAATGCTTATGGTCTCGCCGAGGAGCAGGTGGCCGATGTAATAGCTGGTGTTTTTGCCTTCTGGCGCGATGTACTACAGATTGCCGATCGCTTCGACGACGATTCGGATAAATGTGATGTGCTGACCGAACTGCACACTTCAGGGCCATTTCCCCAATGGGATCAGTACTATGAAATTGCCTGGGATGGTCAAAATTTCGGGATTTATCCGCCGGAA
Source organism: Drosophila novamexicana (assembly GCF_003285875.2). Classification (NCBI taxonomy): domain Eukaryota; kingdom Metazoa; phylum Arthropoda; class Insecta; order Diptera; family Drosophilidae; genus Drosophila; species Drosophila novamexicana. The sequence continues at coordinate 1,184,113 of NW_020824808.1, read as the reverse complement.
CGCTTTTGCGACTTTTACTATATTGAGCTGGACAAGGTATGTGCCAAGCACAAACCGGCTGTAGCCAATTATCTGGCCATGAAACTGCTTTATCGGATGGATGCCAAATTGAAGGCCGCCAAGTTCCAGCGCGACCAGTGTATACTCACCGTGCAGTACTCGCTGCCTTATCTCCTGGACAAGCTTTATTTTGTGGTGCGTATTCATTTATTACACTGTATTCCTAATACCTAACACTAGCTACTCCGCCCGAGCTTAGGAGTACTTTACGGACGAGAAACGCGCCGAGATTGAGAATATCATTGTGGAGCTACGCAAGAGCCAGCTGTCACTGCTGCAGAACGCCAATTGGCTGGATGTAGAAACGCGCGAGGAGGCGTTGCTCAAGGAGTCCACCATTGTGCCGCGGATTGGTAAATGCAAGGATGACAGTCTCTCAGAGAGCCTCATACGAGCCATGAACAATCTGACGTTAATACCCGGCTCCTATGCCCGGAACAACATCAATCTCAATCACTTTAGCACCTATATAAGGCGCTACAATGGCATGCACCATAAGGAGCTATCCAATACGACAAAGCCGCTGGAACTGCTGGTGGGCATGCAGGTGAATGCGTTTTACTACAATATAGACAATTCGATCAATGTTATGGCCGGCATCCTGCATCCCCCGGCATACCATCAGGCGTGGCCCAACTCGCTTAAGTTCGGCACCATTGGCTATTTGGTGGGTCATGAGCTGACCCATGGCTTCGATAGCATTGGCTCGACGTTCGATAGCAACGGCACCGCACGCAACTGGTGGTCCAAGAAATCCGGCGAGGTGTTTACCGAGCGAGCCAAATGCTATGTTGACCATTTCAATAACTATATAATACCGGAGATCAATCGCAAGATCAACGGCAATCAGACCAAGGATGAGAATATAGCGGACAGCGGCGGCTTACGTGAGGCGCTGAGTGCTTATCGTAGCTACATGAAGCAGCAGCAAGTGAGCAGCGAGAACAACGCCTCCTATGTGCACAAGAATGAACAGATGCCAGGACTTGATTTGTCACCAGAGCAATTGTTTTTCCTAGGCTTTGCGCAGCTATGGTGCTCCGACTACGAGGAGAGGCACTATTGGGAGGAACTGACCAATGAGCATGCCATGGACAAGTACAGAGTGCTTGGCGCCGTCACCAATAACGAGGACTTCGCACAGGCATACAACTGCCAGCTTGGCAGCCCAATGAATCCGACAGCGGATAAATGCCGCATCTGGTAACGGCGTAAATCGCAGCTGATAAGCCTGCGCGGGTTCATTGAGTAACTAATGTAGTCATGTATATATGCAAAAATATAGGCCTGCCACATAAAGCTACGCGTACAACATTTTTGATTGTAAACATTGCTTGGCTATTGGTGTCAGCTATTTATTTAGACAACAGCTATACGACTAGTGTGCAATGGGTTCCGAGGATTTGTAGGCATTGGGGTTGCTATAGTTGTCAATGAGCAGCGATTTGTAACGGCGCAGGTGTACGCTGAGACCGTCATCGTGCTCGCCGGCAGAGAGTATAACAACACGTGAGATAACCAGATGTGAGGGATTAGTCTGGCTGAAACCGCGTATTACATCAATCTCATCGCCCACGTCGAGCTGTAATAGATTAAAGAACATTACTTGAGGAAAAGTTTTTGCCGCCTAAGCTCAGCCTCACCTGCACGCTCTTTTTCAATAACTTTTTCCCGTTTACACGGATTTTGCTTTCATAGAATTTAAGTTCCACTTTGCTGCAATTTATGGGTGTATTAGTATGACAATGCTTAGCTGTTGACTGAGGCACTTACTTTCTGGCCATGCCAAGTCCGGCTTTTAGTAGCAAGTCCGCACGCAATGAGTTAACTTTGGTCTTAACCACCTTCGAATCACGTTCATCCTTAAACTCGGCATCTACTTCATCATCCGAGTCAATGTCGTCCCTCGACCGCGAAGATTTTTTGTCATATTTATGCACAATTTGGCTGGTGTGCAGTTGCGCCTGTTTACCTACTATTGTTGCACTTGTTGCAGCTGTTGGGTTGAGTGAATTGCATGCCGGAGCCGTCACAAATTTCCTTAGTCTTGCTATTTGCCGAATGCTTCGCAGCATTTTGTGCGGCCTTTTAAAATTACGATAACAATAAAAAAAAAAACGCTACATAACCTTAAATTAAAACAGCTGTTGGCGGCGCGTTGCCAACCATTAGTTGGTTTTCTTTTGTGGCGGTTGGGTTTTTTGCTTTTTGTTTTTGTTTCGTTTCTTTTTGGGTTTTTTGTCAGGATTCGAACGGATCTGATGTACAATAAGCGGCTGATAATTTGCCAGGTTTGTAGGCAGAAATTCATCGTCCTCGACTATATCGGTTGTTTCTATATCCATCGGTTCGATAGTTGGCAGCCCTGCTTCTTCTGGTGGGCTTGTTTTCTTTACAGTTAGTTCATCCTTGTTTTGATTTTCCTGGACGAGTTTGCTTAGCGCAGCGCTCAATTGTTGCATTTCTGCCTTCACATCCACTTGGTCGAGCTTTAAGTTGCCTCCCTCATTTGAGCAGGATATGTAATCCCCGCTCCATTCCTTTTCAGCTGCTGGCGTTGCCTTTTGTGGCTCAATTGATGTCTTTTTTAGAACTTGTTGCTGTGACTTCCGTTTTCTATTAGATGTTGCTGACACAAGTGTTACTCTTTTTGGAACAAGAGGTTTCATCCGTGCATTTACCCAGTTAGCCAACTCAGAGCTGATGCTATTCAAGTCCAGCGGCAGTACCAGTGCCAGCGCCTGCACGCCAAATAGTCCATGTGTCAGTTCCTCCAATTTGGGCTGCGCGTAGATGGGAGCCGTTGGAACTTTGACCGCAGCTGTGGTTGCTATCAGGCGCACAATGTGGGAGGGTCTTAAACTTAGTGAAATAAAAACGCACGAGAAGCGCCGTGCGTTTATGGCGCGTAGTGAGCTCTCCAGGCCAAGCTGTATGTGGGTTTGTGTGGCAAATGTTTGTTGTGTATGTTCACTTTCGGTAATGGCCGTTTTTAATATGTTTTGTAGCTCAAGCACCTCGTTGTCTGGCAATACGGGACTAGAATAAATTCATTTGCTTAGTTTTCTGCAAAAATTAAAATTGTGGCTTACCTGTGCTGTTTATACGGATTGGCCAATATGGTGCGCAGCTTGGGCAATACATTCTTCTTGCCTTTCGTTTCCTTTTGTTTAATTGCGGCCAAACTCATCGCAACGCAAAGTAAATAAAATATGTTTTGCCCAGTGCCCACGCGACCGGCAAATGCATAAATGCCTAAATAATCAACAGAAAATACCAAAATAATACCACATTTAAGAAATCCTACATTGAAGCGATTACCGATATGTTTTATTAAAAGAGTGCTGTAAAGCGATAAAATATTTGTAATCCCAGCATTATTGGCATATCAGCTGTTGCTCGCACGTGTCGTTTTGTTTACAACTATTTTTGTTGCAAAAAATGAAACCAAAACCGCAAAAGAACACTGGCAAATTTAATAAAAAGCCTACCAAAGCTGATCAAAAACAAAAGCCCAATTTTAAGCAAAAATACAAGCAAAAGAAGCAGGTACCGGTTTGTTTAAGATGGAGCAACAGGCTGAAAACTATATAACTGGATTTTTTTTTTTTTATTAGGACAACAAACCCAACAAGCCGGAAATACGTAAAATGATTCACCAGCAGAAGGCTGCCGAAGCGCAGGCGGAGCGTGACAAGATCAAGGCCGAAAAGGAGGCACGCATCAAGGCATACAAGAAGCAGCGCCTGGAAAAGACCAAAGCCATCAGCAAGCGAACCCAGCGCGGCCAGCCCCTGATGAAGGATCGCATGCAGCTGCTGCTCAAGCAAATCGAGGAGATGAAGGGGCGCCAATGACGGGGATATGTGGTAGTGGGAGTAAGAGCAAGGTGAGCCAATCAAGAGCACAAAATAGCTTCATATCGAACAGGCGTTACATTTTGAAATTTCCGCGCACGCTTCAAATTAAATTTAATGCAACCTGTAATAAATTTTCCTCGCCCTTTGCTTCCGGCCGTGCGCAACCCTTTGATTACACACTTCTTTGAGCAGCTTGCCAGCTCCCAGCGTAGGAAACATATAGCACACTCATATGCAAATTCTGTTTGGCTCAGCAAATTGGCTTTTGCCAAACATTTTTAACGCCTTATCGACGGCATTTGCATCCTGTCGCTGGCAACCCCTCGTGATAAGCGCGTGGGCGCGACCTCTCAACTAATTCCCGCGCGTATTCAATGGAGGTCGACAAACAAAGCAATTTGTTGCCAACTCTGCATCTATTGAATTTTTGACTTTTCACCGTCTGCTCCTGTCGGATATATTTTACATAATAATAAAAATAAATTTTTACGTGCAAGCCGCTATCAATGTTGGTTTGTTGCTGTCTTTATAGCTACTACCCATTGAAAATGGGTAAAAAGGGTATAATAGGCATAATAAGGCATAGTCGATCCCATATGGTTGGTTATCATCCACAGGCAAGACGGTCGAGTCTTATCCTAGCGCTAGGGTAGCTAAATTTCATTAGGCTTTTAGGCTATCGAAAGATCTATTGATTTATATATTTGATCAATTTCGATTTTCAGCCTAGGTTTATTAATTCAGTTACCTAAGGTACTATGCCGAATTGTCTTAGTTTGCTTTCAAAGGCGAGTTTCCGGTTGTTTTTTTTTTCTGAATGTATATTGCAGCATTTAAAAGCTGGGAAAAGCGTATCTTTTAGTTAGCTTCTTTTACTTGTTTGTCTAAATGCTTTTACATTTATTGCTGAAAAGCGTGAAAAATCAAATAAACGCTCTTAGAGCGCCACTCAAACACAACAACAGGGCAATAATCGCTGTTGTTTTTTGTCGCATCCTCAAGCCGAAACCACCCGCCCGGCACTGGGACAATAACAATCAGCATGTGGTCTCATATCCGCCATCAAAGGCCAATGCAAACAAACGTATTTTCACTTTGGCATATTGGATATTGCAAAACTATTGCGTTAACCCTTTGCTGAACACCCCGGGTCCCAGGATACGCGCAATGCGTTGACACAAAAATCGCACTAAATCAAAAATTATACTTTATACAAATAAAACGATGCCGTTGTCCTCATCGTCGTCCTCGTGCTCGTCCTGGTCCTGGTCCTGGTCGTGTCGCGCAAGAACCGGAAGTCCTCGCTAGACCCTGTGGCCATAAATCTCATATAGTTAAATATTGAATTACGCAGGATATAGAATGTAGCATATAGTAGGTCTTTGGATGGTACGAAAAAAGGGTTCAGCCACATGCATTTCATATATTCAATTTTGTGGGTCAAAAGGATGCTCGTGCATATGTGCCACTGTCTGCCCCTTCCCTCACACACTCGCCCGGATTCCCTTTTTTTTCCAAATAGTATGTGTGTGACATTTTGCCTGGGTTTGTTTTGTTCCGTTTATTTAATAAAAATCTGAAGTTATGAGCACTTCGACAGAGGCCGTAACAACGTTTATATGTCGATAATGAATAGTTATGGTTATTTAACGCAAAGGGGCGAGGAGCGAGGGGCGAGGGGCGAACAGCCTCAACGGTTGTTTTCAGGCATTGAGTACACATTTGAGCACTTAAATCTTTTGTTTGGGTCGCTTATAATGCAATTTATGCATGTTTATATTAGTCTATGCATTGAGTAGTTGACAAACGAACCCTTGGGTGCTCAATGGGTTAAGACACTGGGTTTTTTTTCAGTCAGCTTTCAGGGGGTTTACTTTCTCTTTCTCGCTATTGATTTCGAGCACGCTCATCGTTAATTCCAAGCTGATAACAGATGAGAATTTAATTTTTCAAAGATTCCCAATCTATTTAAGATTCGCGCATAGCTGCATATGTTTCAGTCTCTGCCAAGTAGCTGTGACAGCTCATGTTCTTAACTAATTAATCTGTCGTTTTTATACGTTCACCCGAAATTTCAATGAAGTACTTCAAGCTTGAGTGGCTTTTGCTTGTCGCCTTATTAATATGCCTCGGCGATGTGTTTGCGGCACCAAAACGCAAAGCGAAACCGTTTCCCATCAGGCTGCCAAAGGTTAACATAAACATTCATCATAATAGTAAGTTATAATCAGTCAAAGCTATCTAAACTTAGTTTTACATTTCATTTATATTTGCAGATATTCACATTGGTTAAGTTTGTGTGAAAATAAATTTTACATAGTTAAAATAAGTTTTATAAATAAGTAATAACCTACAAGTAAACCTACAATAGATATTAAAATTGTATGAAACTATTTATGCATAAATTTTTATTGATTTTATAACAAAATTTAATAAGTTATTTTTTAAATAAATATAATGAATTTATCTGTAACAAGATGATTTATTATAGTTTATTATTGTATAAAATAAACTAGAAAAAAATGCCAGGAATGCAAGAGAATGTTTATACCCTGAACCCATTAATAATGGGTATAAGGGTATATTGTATTTGTGCGAAAGCCAAATGTATGTAACAGGCAGAAGGAAGCATCTCCGACCCCATAAAGTATATATATTCTTGATCAGCATCAATAGCCGAGTCGATCCAGCCATGTCCGTCTGTCTGTCCGTCCGTCCGTCCGTATGTATGAACGCAAGGATCTCAGAACCTATAAGAGCTAGAGACTTGAAATTTTAGATGTAGGTGCTCCTAGCAGATCGAGTTTGTTTCCGATAATCGATAACTTGCTCCGTTTCCAAGCAATCGATAAAAATCGATATCGACATCCTGTTTGTTGGGCAATTTTGGTAAATAATCAGAGCTAGAGTCACCAAACCTGACATATAGCTTCTAAAATAGAATAAATATATGCATTTGATGTTGGAAGAAGAGGGTTCAGGGTATCCCCTAGTCGGGAGCTCCCGACTAGAACCTCTTACTTGTTTAAATTTGAGGTGGACTGTTCTGTTCTTTGAGTCGTCACTCAATAGTTCTTCATTTGCCTTATAAACTGAATATTTGCTTTGAATATTTGAGACTCTAGCCTTGAAAACCTCAGTAAGAAATTCATAATTAACATATTTTTCTCAGTTAGTTTCTATCCTGACTGCCTAATAAAGCTATATTTGATGAGTACGCATATTTGTTAGCTCTTGATATACTCTTCATTAAACTCCTTCTACCTATTGAATCGTATGCATAACTTACTGGCTTTTTGAATCTTGTTAACGACTTGGCAGGCTAATTAAATTCCTGTGCTTACAAAATAAACACAAACAACAAACGAGTTTTCGTTTTCATTTTCGTTGGGCGAAAGCGCGATGTAGATAAGAAACAAAAAAAGTAAAGAATCTGGCCCCAAATTAACACCCAGGGCGAAGGATTTTTGCTTTCGCCGAACCGTGAAATGTTTTTCCAACAATTTGGCTGAGTTTTTGGCGGAGGACGTAGAACTTTTGCCTTGGCACTCACATAAATCTATGGCGAGTCCTGGGCAAGGGCTACTCTAGCCGCCATTGGTATTGCCTCTTATCTGGCTAAAATATTAACGGTTTAAGCTTAATTGCAAATGGCGACGATGCTGGCTCACAAATTAACTGCTGGTCGCAACTGTACCCGGGGTTGGGCCAGTCGGCGCGGGGACTGGGTGCCAGCCAGCCATTAGGGTAATTATTTACAACAATTTCAAATTTTACACATGAACACAGCATTACAATAAAATGGCGGGCCGCAACAACAAAATGTTTTGCATGCAATTTTCCCCGCCGGCGAGCGAATTCAAGTGCGCGGCACATAAATAACAAAAGTGCGACCCATAAATCAAGATGGGCGTGCCCGGCCCCAAATGTGCATGTACACTAAAATTTTCCAACAATTTGCAACACTTTTGGCGAGCACGTGGCCAGCCCAACACTGGCGGGGCAACCCCTTAACGGGACGTGCGCATAAATTTCAATTAAAATTGAAAAGCCATGAAAAATACATTTCCCCAACACCCGAACCTCCAAAAAAGCACCGGAATCAAATGACAGCGGCATAAAAACTTTGGTCAGTTTGAGTTGCGGTGTTGGATTTTCGGATTTTAATTGTGTGCCGCAGCAGGTGCAGGCAGCCATGAAAGTGGCCAATTTCGAGTGTGGCTGCCGGGCAAAGGATACGTGGCACATATTTCCGACTATATTTTAATTAAAAAACAATTTCGCATAATTGCGCAACTGATCAAAGTGCCGACGGAATGTTCTAGTTCAAGCAAAGGGTTTGCCTCCGAGTGTGAAAGTGCGCCTCCACAATGTGTGGAATTTGTGTGTCCAGTAATTTATGTAAATGAATGTGAGCAGCGTCTAATGAAAACAGCGCTGGGCTGGGACACTTCGCAGAGCATAATTCACACTTCAACGCAACAGCAGCAGGACTTGTCCGATAGTCATCGGGCATCAGCACCAGCCACACGGATCTGTCAAAACTATAAGCTGACACTAAAACCATCGAGGCACTTCAATGGATTTGGAGAACTGGTCATGAGGGTTGCTGCGATTGCTTCGCTTTGCTTCCTGCCAAATGCTCTTTAACTTTAACTGGGAGTCGAGCGGCTAACAAGCGGCGCGTGGCATTTTGTTTTTCACACGCCGCCGCCGAAAAGTACAGTTGACGCACTTTGGCGTTGCCAACTGTACCGTTTGTTGTTTAATGTCAGTGTCATCATTACATAACCTCACATATACACAACATAATTCACTTCCGGCAAACGTGCAAACGTGTGCGTGCCCGGAATGTCATCCCCCGTGCGGGTGTGTAGTTTAAAGTCGCATAACTCAAAAATTAAAGTGACCATGGGACAATTTTCAATTTGGGCATTGTTCATAAATCAAATTGCGTTTACGAGTAGCCGCAGGACATGGTCGAGGGTTCAAAGCCGGCGCTTTGATGAGTTTATTGAAAAATTGCAGAGCATTTTTGGGTGGTTCCTAGGCTGAACTTTCTCTATTTTTTTTCTCTCTTTTGTTAGCTGTCAAACATTGTCAACACTCGTCGTGGCATGTGTGACAGTTATGAGTATTTGCAATCCAATTTAATCAAAAGTTTTTGGGCGTCGTCAAGTGGCAAATGGTTTTCATCTGTGTTGTTTTCGAACAACAACAACAACTAATAATCGCATTAGGCCATGCAATTTTGCTGTCGCAGGATTTGCGGCATGTGTCCAAGAAATGGACAACACATGTCGGCGCCTCTGATTAGCCAGGCCAAACAAGTCGCATTGGGGAGAATTGAATTTTTAAATTGGCACCCGCAGTCGGAGTTGCGCCACATTGTGGCATATAAATCTTTGGATGAAGTCTTAACATGTCAGCGCCACTTATTTTGCTTATGTACAAGACATGCTCCAACTTTATTCAAATGGCAAACAACAATGGGGCCATCGAGCAGCAACAGGAAACGGAAGCCGGCAACTGGGAATTTTTGGGCAATTGGATTACGAATGGCTGGGGGGTAGGGGGTTACACTGCTTTGGCTCTGGCTACAAATTCCTTTTGGGCAAATCCAAAGCACAAAGCCCGTGACTTTGATTTATAACAGCGGAGGTTTGTATTTTTGTAATTTCACAAAACCAAGCGTCGAATGTCCCCTTTGGCAGCCCTAACCCCTTTTGTGCTGGCTGTCTGCATAATTGTGCCGTGTGCTTCTTAACGCTAAGCCAGCAGATTTATGGCCAACATCTTATTCTAAGAATGTCTGCCCACTTTCACTTTATTTAAATGAGTTTTGTTTAATTGGCTGAGCTGCTCCTGGATGCGCATTTTGGCCAGCGGTCAGTTGTGTGCCTTTTGATTAGTTTGCGGCCAATCTGAAGCTGCCCGCAAATCTGTACACTCGGAAAAAAAAAACAGTCCGAAAAACAGCTTTGAGCTAGGCTCCTATTGGGCCGAATCGGTGCCATCCCTATCTTAAAAATATATTCCTAAAAGCGATTTATAATTTTTTCTAAAAAAAAAGTCTGAAAAGTATAAAGTTATCTCTTAAGAGCACACTATATCTGCCTTTTGATTAATTTGCGGCCAATGTGAAGCTGCCCGCAAATCTGTACACTCAAAAAAAAAAAACAGTCCGAAAAGCAGCTTTGAGCTAGGGTCCTATCGGGCCGTATCGGTGCCATCCCTATCTAAAAAATATATTCCTAAAAGCGATTTATAATTTTTTCTAAAAAAAAGTCTGAACAGTATAAAGTTATCTCTTAAGAGCACACTATATCTCCCTACTTTTGAGAGCACTTGATTCTTTTTGTATGTTTTAAATATGGTCTTCTTTAAATTTATATTAATGTTCAAATGTTCAAAATATTGAAACATGTAAAACAATAATTGAACTTTAGATTTTCAAAAATGTAGGTAACATTTTCGTTGAGTGTATATACATATAGAGCGCAAGCAAATGATGACTGCATCAACTGTCTATTGCAGCCACGCCCGCTGGCGCCACTTGAATGCCATCAACATGACAATAACTTTTAACGCTGTAATTTCTGTTAAATTCAACGACTTCGTAACTAATTAGCGAGAACCATAAAAACAATGAGCGGCAGACCGCAAAGTGTCGCGCAGTCGAGTCCTGCCCCGAACCGCCTGCCGTGGATAAGGGCTGTTGCACCCTTGCCGCAGCCGAAAAGCAGTTACTAATGAAGTTTGACATGATGTGTAGCTGGATGAGTTTACGGATACGGATGCGATGGCGGTTGGGTGTTCAGTCTGTCAACGTCAACAAGTGAAAGTCAGCCCTGCTAAGGGTTAAGGGCGGACTCAACTTTCCAGCGACATCGTTAAAAGACCATAAAGTGCATTAAAATTAAAAACGTGTCAAAATGTTCAGCATCAACTTGTTGTCCTGCTGATTTTAATGAGCTCTTAATGAACCAGCGCAAAAGTCAAGCTCAAAATAAAAAAAATTAAAAAACTCAACTGAAATTAAGACACGCACATTCGTATAATTTGCGCCTCATTTGTTTGCCACAAAAAAAAAAAAAAAAAAAAATGGCGCGCAGTTTAAAAAATCGTAAATTATAAACAAATTTTTAATAAAAAAAAAACAGCGCGCGCATATGCTGCGTGTGACTTTTGTTGCTGGCCATAAATTATGTAAATTTTCTACGAAATTAAAAAAAAAATATATATATATATACATATATAAATATGAAAGCAATGCAAAGTGCGTCCTCTAATAAGGGTAAATGGTCACACGCAGCAGCGGGTTGTCCGCCTTGTGGGCGTGGCCAGCTGGCCTGTGTTCTTTTCCATCGACATAAACGTGAAAAATATGCCCTTTATTTCCTATTTTGTAATTTGTTTTCGTTTTTTTTTTCTGTTGTAAAACACACTGAAATATGAGGAAAAAATTGCCACATTTTCCCAAATGGATTTTTTATTAGATTTGCAGACGCCCCGGGGGTTGATCGACAAAAACAGTACCGGGTCGTGGGAATGGGCGCTACAAGGGAGCTGTCGCTGCCTAGGCATATAAATTCACTCGACTGATTCAATTCGACAAAAATGCATACAGACAACCTGCAAGTTTGTCCTAATCACCCGAGCAGCGAGAGATCTGTGATTATGCACACATAAATTTAACAACCGACATATGCAGAGGCTTAACAACAACAGCTCAGGTAAAATTTATGGTGGAAAAAACTAAAAACCTACTAGAAAAGTTGGCAAGAGCTACACTGTACAGCATGAAATTAAAAGAAAGAGTTGTTAGAGTTCTTCTTGCATCTTTTTCAAGCAAGCTGTTTAATTTATACAAAACTAGCCTAAAATTGTAATTATACATAAAAATCGTCGAGTAGCTTGTACTTTAAGAAATAAGTATATATACTTAACGGGGTGGGAAGTGCTTTCTTTACCCATTCACAATGTATTCAGAAGCTGAATTTTGTTGACCAAGAAAACATTGGACAAAATCAGAAAAACTTTATTGTAAGAAAAGTCGCTCAAGTTCACAGAATTAGCATCGCGGGAGTGCAATGATTAAATTAAGGATCATTGGCTGACGATCTGGAGAATTGATTAGAAATTTTATAAAAAATGATTCGCCCAGTTTCAGCTACGGTTTAATACTGCCAATCGAATCACATTAAAACAAACTTATTTCCTTAGCAAATGGAAGATTTCTTTTTACAGTTCTGTTTCAGCTTTGTGGAGAAATAGCTGTCCAACCTGACTGTTTAAATTGAAGTGTGAAAAGATGAATTTCATGATGATATTTGCCACATGGGCATCGTTGCTGGGAGTCAACAGCGGTCAGGACACGGTAATTGGAACAATAATATTTTAACTATATTAACTCTGAGATGTGACTGATTATTCAAGAATTTGGAGCAGATTCATGTTCAGGAACGCCTAAAGGTAGAGCTGGAAAATAAAATTGTTTATATTCAACTAAAACTGTCGGAGGATCTGTATAAAGATGAGCTGATTAATTCTCTAAGGGAAGCGAACGAGTTGCTAAATAAAGAGTGCACAAATAGCTGCCGTCAATCTGATGTGGATTTACAACAGACTTTAACAAACTTACAGAATACTGCCGACATTCTGAAGATAATGGTTAATAATTATGATCTAAATGGGAGCTCTTTTGAAAACCAGCTGACATTGTGTCGAGCTCAACTGGCCAAGCCAACTGTAAATCAAATTTCGACCCTTGCTCCAAGAATTGAGGAACCGAATCCCAATAGTTGTATTCCGTTCGGTTATTATACAGGCATTAAAACCCTTTACTTCGTCGGCTTAAGTCCTATTCGCGTTCTCTGCGATGGAAAAACAGCTGGTCCCGGCTGGACTGTAATTCAAAGTAGATACGATGGCTCTCTGGACTTTTATAGAAGTTGGGCTGAATATCGAGTAGGTTTTGGCAGCCTGGACAAAGAGTTTTTTATCGGACTGGAAAATATTTATCACATGACCAATTCTCAGCGCCATGAGCTGTATATATTTGTACAGAGGTTTGATAATGGTGTCGACTGGGCTCGGTATGATAATTTTTTAATTGGTAGCGAAATGGATAGTTACAGGATGAAAAGTCTTGGTACCTATTTTGGTTCTACCGATATAATGAATAATCATATAAACACTGCATTTTCGACCTACGACCGGGAGAGCAGCTATAACACTTGGTCAACAAAATATCATGGTGGCTACTGGTATTTTGAGGAGCTATCGTATGGAAAGTAAGCAACTTAATTTTAAAAATTTAACATATTTATTATTAACAATCTTTTTTATTTCTAGTAATCTAAATGGACGATATTATTCTAAATCTTATGCTCATGACGACGGCATGAATTATCGAGGGCCGGGCTCTAACACGCCAGTTCAAAGTAGTCAATGTAAAATGCTTATTCGCCCACTGATATAAAAATCGAAAGCATATTTATGGATTATTTGTATTTCATATCTTATACTTTATATGATAAAAAGATATTATAAAACTATTTCTCTAAAGTGATAAAACTTTGTATACCCTTTTGGAGGATATTATAAGAAATGCGTTATAGTAATATAAACAATATAGTATTCTTGATCAGCACCAAAAGCCAAGTCGATGAGTATGGGCACGATTTATCGAAAATTAAGTTATTTTTTCAAAAAAGAGTTTTGGCTTGTAAGTATATCATGACCAAGCTCGGCATTTATTAGTTTCATTATGTTTCTTCCAAATCGGTTCGAATTCGGATCAACATAAATTCTGCAAGAGCATTTAATTTAAATTGTCATGTGCTTAGATATCATTTCTAAAGAGCTGACTCTGAAATTACGTGTTGATTACAGGGGCTAACAGTCCGTTGCTCATTAAGTTTGAAGGCCCCAGAAATAACACCCGAAACGCAAGACTCTACCATCAAAATTCAATTTTTAAGAGGAAATGCTGACTTGAACTTTAAGCTGTAGGTCTTCCTAGTCCATGCGCAGTTCGAGATTGTTTTCGATAATCGATAACTTACTCCGATTCCAAGCAAACGATACAAATCGATATCGAAATCCTGTTTTTTGAGAAAATTGGGTATATAATAAGACTAGCTCTTACCAAACCTTGATATGTTGCTTCTAGAATGGTATACATATATCAAGTATCTTTCACCTACCTATCGTAGGTACCTATCGCCACCTCCCCGATACTACCGAAAAGTTATAAATCAATTTAATAGCCCAACCTATATTTAATAATATTTAAGCTACAATTTTAATGCAATTGTCATTTTGATAATACTCGAATATTTTATAGTACAATAAGATCTACTTCTGAAAATTTCATCAACATCGGATAAGAAACACAAAAGAAAATGCTGCAGCTAGCGCAATTTGCAAGAATTTCTGTATACACATTCATGCGCATCTTCTTTGAATTCTATTAACAGCATTGCAATTGGGAATGTGTTGGTTTCTGTGCTGCTATTTTAATTCGTTTTTTTTTTCGTTAAGACTCAATAGTTGGTGTGGATGTTGGGCAGAGACGGCGGCAAGTCTGTGCGGTCTGTTGCGAGCTCGAACCCTGCCAAGGGGACCTCTTTTTATACCCTTGCAGAGGGTATTATAATTTTGTCGTGAAATGTGTAACGCATAGAAGGAGACATCTCCGACCCCATAAAGTATATATACTCTTGATCAGCATCAGTAGCCGAGTCGATATAGCTATGTCCGTCTGTCCGTCTGACCGTCTGTCCGTCTGTCTGTTTCTATGCGAACTAGTCTCTCAGTTTGAAAGATATCTTAATGAAATGTTGCAGAAGTCCCTCTTTCTGTTGCACGCAGCACATATGTAAAAACCAGCTGGATCGGACTACTATATCATATAGCTGCCATAGGAACGATCGGTCGAAGATTAAGTTTTTGTATGAAAAAAAATTTTGTTTTTCAAGATATCTTGACCAAACTCGGCATTAACTATTTTCCCTGTGCTTCTTAGATACGGGCAAAGCACTATAAGCATTATGAAAAGGTTGGGTCTGCAAGGGTATTAGATCTTCGGCGTGCCGAAGATAGCATTTCTTTCTCGTTAAATTTATATTTATTACTACAAAACACACGAGCGAGTAGCGCACGCTGCATTTGGTGTTGTAATAAGAGGGTTCAGGGTGTTCCCTAGTCGGGACCTCCCGACTAGAACCTCTTACTTGTTTTCTGTTGCTGTGAGCTGTCGCTGCCTAGGCATATAAATTCACTCGACTGATTCAATTCGACAAAAATGCATACAGACAACCTGCAAGTTTGTCCTAATCACCCGAGCAGCGAGAGATCTGTGATTATGCACACATAAATTTAACAACCGACATATGCAGAGGCTTAACAACAACAGCTCAGGTAAAATTTATGGTGGAAAAAACTAAAAACCTACTAGAAAAGTTGGCAAGAGCTACACTGTACAGCATGAAATTAAAAGAAAGAGTTGACCTTGATATGTTGCTTCTAGAATGGTATACATATATCAAGTATCTTTCACCTACCTATCGTAGGTACCTATCGCCACCTCCCCGATACTACCGAAAAGTTATAAATCAATTTAATAGCCCAACCTATATTTAATAATATTTAAGCTACAATTTTAATGCAATTGTCATTTTGATAATACTCGAATATTTTATAGTACAATAAGATCTACTTCTGAAAATTTCATCAACATCGGATAAAAAACACAAAAGAAAATGCTGCAGCTAGCGCAATTTGCAAGAATTTCTGTATACACATTCATGCGCATCTTCTTTGAATTCTATTAACAGCATTGCAATTGGGAATGTGTTGGTTTCTGTGCTAACACTCAATAGTTGGTGTGGATGTTGGGCAGAGACGGCGGCAAGTCTGTGCGGTCTGTTGCGAGCTCGAACCCTGCCAAGGGGACCTCTTTTTATACCCTTGCAGAGGGTATTATAATTTTGTCGTGAAATGTGTAACGCATAGAAGGAGACATCTCCGACCCCATAAAGTATATATACTCTTGATCAGCATCAGTAGCCGAGTCGATATAGCTATGTCCGTCTGTCCGTCTGACCGTCTGTCCGTCTGTCTGTTTCTATGCGAACTAGTCTCTCAGTTTGAAAGATATCTTAATGAAATGTTGCAGAAGTCCCTCTTTCTGTTGCACGCAGCACATATGTAAAAACCAGCTGGATCGGACTACTATATCATATAGCTGCCATAGGAACGATCGGTCGAAGATTAAGTTTTTGTATGAAAAAAAATTTTGTTTTTCAAGATATCTTGACCAAACTCGGCATTAACTATTTTCCCTGTGCTTCTTAGATACGGGCAAAGCACTATAAGCATTATGAAAAGGTTGGGTCTGCAAGGGTATTAGATCTTCGGCGTGCCGAAGATAGCATTTCTTTCTCGTTAAATTTATATTTATTACTACAAAACACACGAGCGAGTAGCGCACGCTGCATTTGGTGTTGTAATAAGAGGGTTCAGGGTGTTCCCTAGTCGGGACCTCCCGACTAGAACCTCTTACTTGTTTTCTGTTGTAAAACACACTGAAATATAAGGAAACAAGTAGAAGGTTATATTCGGGAGCTCCGAGGGTCGAAGCTGTCGCTGCCTAGGCATATAAATTCACTCGACTGATTCAATTCGACAAAAATGCATACAGACAACCTGCAAGTTTGTCCTAATCACCCGAGCAGCGAGAGATCTGTGATTATGCACACATAAATTTAACAACCGACATATGCAGAGGCTTAACAACAACAGCTCAGGTAAAATTTATGGTGGAAAAAACTAAAAACCTACTAGAAAAGTTGGCAAGAGCTACACTGTACAGCATGAAATTAAAAGAAAGAGTTGTTAGAGTTCTTCTTGCATCTTTTTCAAGCAAGCTGTTTAATTTATACAAAACTAGCCTAAAATTGTAATTATACATAAAAATCGTCGAGTAGCTTGTACTTTAAGAAATAAGTATATATACTTAACGGGGTGGGAAGTGCTTTCTTTACCCATTCACAATGTATTCAGAAGCTGAATTTTGTTGACCAAGAAAACATTGGACAAAATCAGAAAAACTTTATTGTAAGAAAAGTCGCTCAAGTTCACAGAATTAGCATCGCGGGAGTGCAATGATTAAATTAAGGATCATTGGCTGACGATCTGGAGAATTGATTAGAAATTTTATAAAAAATGATTCGCCCAGTTTCAGCTACGGTTTAATACTGCCAATCGAATCACATTAAAACAAACTTATTTCCTTAGCAAATGGAAGATTTCTTTTTACAGTTCTGTTTCAGCTTTGTGGAGAAATAGCTGTCCAACCTGACTGTTTAAATTGAAGTGTGAAAAGATGAATTTCATGATGATATTTGCCACATGGGCATCGTTGCTGGGAGTCAACAGCGGTCAGGACACGGTAATTGGAACAATAATATTTTAACTATATTAACTATGAGATGTGACTGATTATTCAAGAATTTGGAGCAGATTCATGTTCAGGAACGCCTAAAGGTAGAGCTGGAAAATAAAATTGTTTATATTCAACTAAAACTGTCGGAGGATCTGTATAAAGATGAGCTGATTAATTCTCTAAGGGAAGCGAACGAGTTGCTAAATAAAGAGTGCACAAATAGCTGCCGTCAATCTGATGTGGATTTACAACAGACTTTAACAAACTTACAGAATACTGCCGACATTCTGAAGATAATGGTTAATAATTATGATCTAAATGGGAGCTCTTTTGAAAACCAGCTGACATTGTGTCGAGCTCAACTGGCCAAGCCAACTGTAAATCAAATTTCGACCCTTGCTCCAAGAATTGAGGAACCGAATCCCAATAGTTGTATTCCGTTCGGTTATTATACAGGCATTAAAACCCTTTACTTCGTCGGCTTAAGTCCTATTCGCGTTCTCTGCGATGGAAAAACAGCTGGTCCCGGCTGGACTGTAATTCAAAGTAGATACGATGGCTCTCTGGACTTTTATAGAAGTTGGGCTGAATATCGAGTAGGTTTTGGCAGCCTGGACAAAGAGTTTTTTATCGGACTGGAAAATATTTATCACATGACCAATTCTCAGCGCCATGAGCTGTATATATTTGTACAGAGGTTTGATAATGGTGTCGACTGGGCTCGGTATGATAATTTTTTTATTGGTAGCGAAACGGATAATTACAGATTGAAAAGTCTTGGTACCTATAGAGGTTCTATCAATTTAATGAATTTTCATATAACCAGTCAATTTTCGACCTACGACCGGGAGAGCAGCTTTGAAAATTGGTCAGCAAAATATCATGGTGGCTATTGGTATTTTGAGGAGTTATCGTATGGAAAGTAAGCAACTTAATTTTAATAATGTAATATATTTATTATTAACAATCTTTTTTATTTCTAGTAATCTAAATGGACGATATTATAATCAATCTAACGTCGCTTATGACGACGGCATGTATTATCAAGGGCCGGATTTCAAGGAAGTTAAAAGTAGGCTATGTAAAATGCTTATTCGCCCCATGAAATAAAAATCTAAAGCATATTTATGGATTATTTGTATTTCATATTTTATAATTAATATTAAAAAAGTATTTTAAAAGATTTTATAAGAAAAGCGTTACGCATATCCGAGAAAATATAGTAATATAAACAATATAGTATTCTTGAAGGTCCCAGAAATAACACGCGAAACGCAAGACTCTACCATCAAAATTCAATTTTGAAGAGGGAATGTTGGAAGGTACCCAAAAATATAAATACCAAGAATCTCTGTAGACTATACAAGAATCTACATAAGTAGTTGGTTGTGTGTAGTATTAAAAGTCTCATGTTTGTATATATTTTAATATAAATCTAAAACAAATATCATATAGTCTCGCGGCTCATAACATACGAGACTATATAATTAATAATTATCATTATAGTTTCAGAGATCGACGCGCTCGGATATGTCTAGATCGGATATGTTCCTGATCAATAAAATATATAAACATGCCCTTTCATTCTCATTTGATGAGGATTACGCAGGTTCGGTTTTCAGGATGAGGTAGTAATTGTGTTGTCATAGTAGACAGTAATATCTGAGGATTGTTATTTTGCAGTAACATAGTTATGTAGCACAGTGTAATTAGCAAAAGGGCTGTCTGGCAAAAGAGGCTCCGAGCAGAAGCCAAGTTGCAACTCGTTTTGTGAAACCACTTAATTCTTAATGCCAGGCCGTGAAATTTATTGTGGCGCCACAAATTTGAGTTAATCTCCGTGTTGCCAGAAGGCCTTAAAAGAGAGACAGCCACGCACGGCTGATGATGCGCAAGTTTTCAGCGGGTGGTTTTTCCTACACAACTTGTCGCATAGTTGGACGGGTTGACTGTACCCGGAAAATGGTAGCAGAAGAGTACGTGCTTGTTATGTGTGTGTATGTTTAAAGTCGCAGTTGAAATCCCAGCGCTGATTTGATGCCACTTGCCACTGCAGCTTTCAGCCAAGTTAGCAAGATTTGGCCAGGGGGCAGCAGCAGGAGCGAGACCAGAGGCAGTTATAGCAAGAGGTGTGATAAGTGCTTTTCTATGCGCGCTGCTTTGTTCTGTCTGACACTGACTCGACATTCCGTCGAGACATGCCTCAATTTGATCATCAATCAATTGGCGAGCTAACGAGCCGCCTCTGGATGAGTCCTCATGTGTGTGCGGATGAACGTCCTGTTGCAGTTCACAATAAAAGGAATATAGTGAAAAGGCAAAAAATAAAAATACCGGAGCACGTAATTCCGTTTAGCCATGCTGAGGTTTTTCACTCTTAGCATTGACCATGAGCGATGGCCCTGAGGCACAAATTGAAATTGAAATTGAAATCGAAAACGAGTCAAGGAGTTAACGGGGGATGCTATAAATTACAACGCCACGCCCACCCGTGAAAAAGGCTTAACGGCAACCATAAATATTTATTAATGAAATTAACTGCTCGCTTTGCCGCAGCAACGCTGCACAATATTCAAATATCAACGCAAAGTCGTTCAAATAATTAAAATTCATGCTCAAAGTTGGGGTTGAGCTGAAGCTGGCGCTGGCGGGAGTTGGGGTTGTGGTTGGGGGACTGGGGGTAGCGTTGGGAACATGACGCAATGATCGCCCGGGCAAAAGCAGATGATAACGCACAAGCCTAACTGCCATAAGGCCATTAAAATATGATGGAGCCGGCGCCCAAGTCAAGCTGCAACCAGGACAGCTGTCGTGGAATATACGAGCGTTCGTGTACGTGTATCTGTTAGAGATGGGCACGTGTGCAATTTTTGCAACACGATACGAACACAAACTATGCGTCAAGAGACGCACGAGTTAAAAAAAACTGTATATATATTTTTTTATATTTTTTTTTGCCACAGTTTTGTCTTTGTTTCATATTTCGATTTGGCAAACAAACCCAAAAACACAAGATGCAGAAATTTTTCAAAGTTTCATCTCACATACTTTCTTTAGTTTTATATTTTGATTATGCGACCAATAAAAAATCTATGGCTTTCAATTTAAAGCAGATATTCCTCAATTCACATATTATATATGTTTAATTTTGCTCAGTGGTAACACTTGCAAATATGCCCATTATTCTCTTCCTGACAGTTTGCATAGTTGTTGTTGCAGGCAGTACATATTTCGAGTCTGCTAATCGTATAACTAAGTATATCATAAAGCTGCCTTCAGCATTCACAGCTGAATACTGAGTTCTTGGATTAATTATTGGTGTTTTTTACCGATCTATCCTAACTTAACTTAGCAAAAACGTATATCGCACATGAGAAAAATATTTTTGTAAGTCGCACGAGCATATCTTAAATCTTCTGTCTGCAAACTCTGTAGTTAAAATATTTTATTTATAATATTTATTATTATGAGCTACTAAATTAAATGTTAAATTTAAATATTTGCTAAGCTGTAAGGTAAATTAATTTCTTTAGCCTGATTTTAAAAACTAATTCCCAAAATTGTTGTGTAAAGTTGTGTTAATTATTTTTATTTATATGAACACGAGCACGCGTGTTGTTTGCGTGTTCCTTTCACGCAAGAAGACACGAAACACGCCCAGCTCCAGGCTGCATGCATATGTGTAACTGGTTTTTGAAAGGGTTTCTACACATCGTTTCGAGAAATTATAACCTTAATTATGGCCATGAGGCGTCAACGTAAACGTGTCGCCGTCGACTGCGGCTAACCAAAATGGCGGCGGCCACACACCAGTTGTGAGTGCGTGTGTGTGTGTGTATGTGTGTGTGTGGGGGGGCGTGGCGTGTGTGTGGTTAAGTGGTTTTCCAGGTCAGCGTAGCCGCCACCCGCGCGTCACAATTGATTTGCAACCAGCGAAAGTGGCGCTCATTTTAATGAGCAACAAATTCAATTTAACTTTTGTGAATATATTCATTTGCAATTCATATATATTCATTCATTCATTTGCAATTGTCTTGGCCGCTGTTTAGCCTGCTCTCCAGGGAGCAGCCCAGTCAGCCTGTTCATACGCGGCGCATTCAATTAAATTGGCATAAATTATACGCTTTATGCACAGATCAGAGAGCAGCTTTCAGCTTCTGTACCTGATGCTCGCAAACACACATAAATCAGCCGCTTTTGACAGCGACTGCCAAGTGGCTTTGACTGCCACTTCAAATGCAAATCAAAAACATAAACTTGTCGGCCAGGCCAAACCCCGAGAGTCCGTTGGCCCTCCACTCCGCCCGGTTTTCCCGCACACTTGCCACATTCGCCACGCTCTGACTTTTAAATGTGGGCCGCTATTTTCGTGGCACGGGGATTAGCGACGGCGTTTACATGTTAACACCACGCTGCCAACCAGCCAACGAGCCGACCAAAGATATAACATTTCAAAGCCATAAAATGCGCCAGGACCATTCACTAACCCCACAAATTTGCCCCCATTTGTAGCGTGTCCAGCATATTTTTTGTTGGCTGTAAATTTTGTTTCCTTTTTGTACTCTGTTCACAAGGTGAATTAGAGTATATTGGTGGTGTACAGTGTCCGTCCACTTAAATGTGCGTATATATGCATATTGTATGCGATAGGAACAGAAGGACATATCTTACTGATATTTTTTAATGTAACACTTAGAATTAATTAAGGTTGTAAAATGTATCACAGCTCAGGGTTTGAACCGGCGTCTCGTCCTAAATTTTAGCTCGTAAGCTCCTTGGTTCGAGTTAAACAACCAAACATTAGGACGAAGGAGGGGATTCAGGGTAACTAAAAAAGTGAAAGTCCGAGTTCGCAGACCATCTTCGACTGACCTAGACTGCGAACAGAGAACCGCGCAGTCGGCTACAGCCGTATGATATGTTCTTATTTGTGCTTTCTTTTATTTAGCTATTGGCCATTAGGACACGTTTCCGCCGTGTTTTTCTAATGAGGTGTAAATGCTGTGTGCGTTTTTTATGCGATTTATTGGCGCTCTAATTGTTGTTGCCCGCTGCATGGAATATCTTGGGCAGATCTGAAAGTGGCATAAATAATGTAGCCAGTACAAAGGAATATCAACAGCTGCCGGTGTGTAAATCAAAATTATGAGTTTTTAATGAAAACTTGGAAAATGTTCGATAAAGTTGTTAACAGGCGAGGGGAATACAAAAGAGACTAAGACGCAATATGGCTTGATAAATGTGTCATAGATCAATGACCAGCATTGTATATTGAAAATTTATAACTATTATTTACACACGATTAAATAATGTTCAGCTGTGATCAATAGCCATCTATGCCCCTCCTCATAATGATAAACTTTTGTGCGCTGCAACGCAAATTGGAATCATTTGTTAAGCTTAAACCCTTTGCAAACAAAGGACCCTTCGGGTTGGCAGACTTGGACGCCGCCTAATGAGCCGGCCATAAATAGGTATTGCCCTTAGGGATGCCAATGCATCAGGCTATAAAAATATTGAGGCTAGGCGAAAGCCATGGCTCGCATTGATAAATGGCCAAACAAATGTTTTGCTCGAGGCGTGACGAAAATCCAATCAAGTTGTACAAATATAAATATGCACGAGCAACACTCCACACTCCACCCTGCACTTCCCGCTCTTCGTTTACCCTGGTCGTTGACCATTGTCCAATAACAAAACTAATATAGAAATTAGGTGTGTAATGTGCTGAGCGAGCTATAAATATTTCATATATATTTCTATTTTTCCAGCTTGACAAAATATTTGCAAAATGTTTTGCGCCACGCCGAACTCAGGCCAGAGCCAGAGTAGAGGGTGGTTCGTATAGTTTTGCTGGAATTTTGCAGGGGTTTTGGTGTCTATTTCAAGTGTTTGCCACATGTGACATTTGTCATCATGATTCGGCCATAAATACAAACTGCGCAGCCATAAATAAACATTTACCCAAAGCGGCCAAACTTATGAAAGTCGAGAGTCCGAGAATACTCTCGTTTCTATCTGTGCGAATGTGTGCAATGCTCTTTAAGAGGCATTCTTTCCGTCTCACTAAGCAATTGCAATTCCAGGGATTTGTCTTACTAGGTTTTTATTTTGGTTTATTGAAATATCCATATATTTTATATAGTTCTTATTTCTTTCATATCTTTCCTTTCTATTACTTTCTCTGTTTTCTTCTTAATTTCGAACGTACAAGAGCATCTCTCATCTAGATAACGTATCTTTACATACTTGCCTTGGATGTCTCTTTTAAAAATCAACAAAATTTATATATTCTCGCATTATTTAATTAAATTAACTTAATTGCAGGCACAGAATATATCATGGAATAAGGCTTTACAGAAGAAGGCTCAGAGCATCCCCTAGACGAAAATTGCGACTAAAACCTCTTGTTTCTAGAGATAAATTCTTGCATTTCATGGTTTTTGTTTGTTTTAAAAACACGTTTGAATATAAAATTTAGGATTAAGTTTTTTAAATGCATACATTTTTTTATAATATAACTCAAATAATATACATACCCTGTGATGTGTGTGATATGTGTGAGCGACCACTGTTCTTAAATCAAAGGCTATTCTATAATTGAAATAAGATAATAATCAGAATGCACAAAATCATTTCACGTGAATTTCTTATTAGCAAAATAAAGCATTTTGTTGCTCTCTCTATCTCTCCTCCTCTCTCTTGTCGTGTCTAGGAAATCCCAAGCTCGCCTTTGGGCTAAAATTCTAATTTAAATTTTATTATGTTGCTGTTGTGTCTGCCTTTGATGTACAACCATACGATGAAATGTGAAACTATCGATAATGATGCTCATGCATTTCACATGGGCAAACAAATGCTTGGATATTGTCGAGAAGCGGAGGAACTTAATTAAGGATGCTGAAGACGCTGCCTCAAATTTGTCAATGGCAACCAAGGAGCCGGAGCCGGAGCCGGAGCCGCAGCCGCAAAAGGCAAACAATCATGGGTTACCCACACACACATGGAACACACACTCAGTCGACGTTCTCAACATCAACACATCAATCGCCTGTCGTCGGCAAGTGTCTGAGAACTGGTTGTGGGGCGGGGTGGCTGGCAACCCTTTAGCTGCCTGTTCCTTGCAGGACTTCATGACGTGAAACTATTTTAATGTGTTGCAATTAAATTAACATAAATTTCGGCACCAGTCGCCTGCCGCCTGCCGCCGGCCTGCCCTCTCCTCTGGGGCAGCCTTAGAAATCGTAATCCTTTGGCCGTCTGTTTGATTTTGGGCTGGCACACGTTTTCCCTTGTTTTTGGCCCAAAAAACAACGCGCCTTTCTTTGGCGGGCGGGGCTGTACCTTGCCGCTTTTTGTTGCACGCATGCAAATCGCGCCCAGGGCCCAAGTTGATTGACGCCACACGACGCGTTAATAACTTTAGCAACGCCCTTGTCCTGCGGCGCACTTTGATGGCGATGATGATGTTGATTATGATAATGATGATGATGACGCACTATCAGAAATAAATGCACACGCTCATAATTATATAGTTGGCCGTGTCTGGCATTCTCTCTGTTTGTTTTAAACAGAGCTCCTCTATTTATTTACTATTTAGCGCAGCCCATCTCCTGCTCCTGCTCCTGTTCCTCGTCCTGGCTGTCGCTAATCCTCGTGTCACGCAACCCAATTATTTTGTACAAACATGTAACTGTTAATTGGCAGTCTGTCTCCTGGGTGCGACGCTCGTTGAAGTCAACGCCAGATAGTTTTGCCCGCCAGTCATGATTGCCGAGATTCCATTTCCCGAATTAATAGTTGGGCACGGAGTGTTCACTAAACGTAGTTCCTATTGTATTATTTCAGTTGGAAGGAGTTAAATGGGTTGAGCAACAAAATACTTTTGAATGAATGAAAATCATATTCTAAGCAATGTGTTTTCTAGCCATTTCCCTTAAAAGCAATGTTCTATATATTGCAATATTAAAATACCTATGCCTCCGTTAAAGGCCAATCTTGAAAAATAGCTCCTTTTGCAGTCGCTGGTTTCGGTTGAGATTCGTGAGAATGGTTTATCACACTTCTTTAGCCCAGCTTTTGGTGCAAAGCATGTTTTTTCTTATGTTTTCAAATTATTACAAATTTAACAATTACAATTTGAATTGCCTACATATCAATATATTGCATCTCATACTAAGTTTCATAGAGAAATACTGGGCTGAGATAAATCACATAGTTGGGTTCCGAATTATCAATGCTTTAAAGTCTCGTTCAAACGTTTTTAGTTTGGAATCTACCAGTATTTGATTTGGATTTCGTTTATAGGTTTGGTTCTGGAACCGAACTTTACAGTATAAAGTAATTAGAAATCCGGCTTCAAGCCAATTTTGAAGCGAACTGAGCTTACTTTTTACTATCGGTAATATCTATAGCACCCAACAATTTTGATTAGAAAACTGAAGTTATTTTTGATTAGGTTGTGATATGTGTAATCCATTTCGCAATGTTTTAAATTGTAGGCTTGAGTTTTTAATAGCCATGAGCTGAGCTTAGCGTCTAAAAATATAAATTATTTCAAAACCTTTTGCTCTTCTTCTTAAAGTTAAAATGGTTGGATTCAAAATCGGCCCCAAACAACTTTTTCTAACAAATATGGTTCCATTTTAAAATTGAATATTTTGAATATCCCCCAAAAGTTGTGTTCCGTACGAGCCTAAATAGATAAAATATTTGAGGTTTTGAACTTATTTGGTTGAAACGAAAATTGTATTTTTGTCTAACGAAGTTTAAATTCTTATAAGTTTCGACGGGTTTTATATTTTCCTATCAAAATAATCCAATATACTGGATCTGCAAAATGATCAAGGATATGGCTAAGAGAATTTATGCTTCTATTGCAGCATAAATACTATTTTTAGATATTATTCCCTTGTTTGCTACACCTTCTGTAGATAATATTAAATACCACAAATATATTCAACTATTCTACTCCGACTCCGAGTCTCAAAGTCTCACAGCGTTTCAAAGTGTAATTACTGAAGGCTACGCCGTTTGGTTGGCTGCTTGCCCCAAAAGCAATTCACATGTCAAAAGCGTAAAAATGATCAAATTTGTTTTGCTTACGCTCAGATGCACGTAGCGTATCTTATAGATACATAAGTATCTGTGTGTAAGCAGATACTTGGCTGCATATGATTTATGATGCAGACAGACGCGACGCACTGCACGCTCTTTTGGGCAAAAGATTTACGACTCTTTCACTCGCAGCACACACACACACACACACACACACAGAGAGAGACAGTATATATGGCAATAGAATGAGTATGCAAAAAGTGCGAGCTTGCAACAGGGACGAAGAGGGAGACGTGGGGGGATGGGTGCAAAACTGAAAGCCGTGATAAAGCAGCAAACACTCTGTGCTAAGCTTAGCGTGTCGCATGTGCCACATGCCACATGCCACGCACACACCAGCACATGTGACATGTCCTTAAAACTTTGACTCACGACTCCACACAAATTTAAAGCCAATTACAAGACATCAGCGCATTTAATCCTGCGTAATTTTCAACGCAATTTTCTGCGCAGCACAGCGCTTAAAGCACTTTTTGTCTTTATGCAAAGCTGCCGCCTTTATTTGGATTCTCAGTTGGCCATTTGTTGGCGATAACAAAAACACATCAATTGTTTGGCCTAATTGCTTGGACCCCGGCCCGCACGTCTATGCCGCTTGCCGCTTGCCACTTGCCACATGCACTTGCCACATCAAACATCGCCTTTAATTTGCGTCGCGTCGCCCATTAAGCTATCGCAAATGAGCAAAAGTCGCCAGATACAAAAATCTAAGTGGAATAACTTTTGGCCGGCAGTCAACTGATGGCCATATCCTGTAACCGCCCCCTCCCACTTACCCCTCCATCGCCCGCTCTTGCATCCTGCTGTCACATGCTATAAAAATCATAAAACTATTCAAGCAGCCGTGTGGCAGGGTGGCACCGGGACAGGCTCCTTTGTCTAGCTCGCTAATAGAGTTTCGCGTGGCGCACTTTTGCCAATTTCACTTTTCCGCTTTTCCCTGTTACGCTTTAAGGAAATCATTTTTATTATATCGAAGCTTTTGTTGTTTTCCGTTTGCTTTGTTGTTGCAGCTCTTGTGCTCCACGCAGACTTTGTGTCTGGCTGTTTCGTATATATGTATTCCATGAGTATCCCTAAGTGCAGCCTGTCTATTTGTTTCGACATGGACTGAGGCGCCTTCGGAATCGGGTTGAGGACCAGTTGTAACGAGTTTTGCGCAGGACATCATCCGACACTGAACCGGACACCGTTATGGATATCCTTTATTTGAAGAGATTAGTGTCGAGTCCACTTTTGATGGCTTTATTGTATCGATGGCAATTTAATGTTCGATATTAAATCGAAAATATTATATTTATGCTTTTAGTATGCTTGAATCGCCGCCAACGGGCGCAATCGACTGCTCAATACACTGTTCACGGTGTATTTACTTCTTAAATTGAAATGAGTTTAGTTAATTATTTGCTGAGGGCCTCTAAGACATTAAAATCCCGTCGGTCAGAAACTCATACTTTTAGGAACTATCGACTTCTGTGGGGCATCGGTGGGCGCGATATTTTAGACTGTATGTGACATAAATTTTCTCGATCCGCCTGCCTCCTAAGGGGCGTTGCCAAAAAAATTGTAAGACTTTATCTGTCACAGATATTCTATAATTAGTATTTCAAGCTCATGTTTCAATTCTCTATATGACCAGAGTCCGTATGTCCATGCAGGAGAGACAAGCCTATAGACTCTTTACCACCTTGTGAACAGTGTATAAACAGTTGCTTTGAGCCACAAATTACCAAACCCCTCTCCACCTGCTGCTGCCCATTTTTATGCACCACTTGAGAATGTCACAACAAGTAAACAGAACCCCCGAACATTTTTCTCTGCTGTTTGTAATGAGAGCGCGCTAATAACTCAGACCATAATAAATAGGAAAATCAAATGAAAACAAGCTAAAACTTCCGTAAACGAAGCAACAACAACAACAATAACAACAATGTGGGCTGAAAATGGAAAAAAAAGAGACGCCGGCCGAATACCTTAGACAGGGGGGGTAAGCCCTCAGCACCCTCCGGACAGGGCTCGCATTTTTAAGCAGTCGAGTAATTACACGTTTAATTGCAATGGGCCACGCTTCGGCGAGGCCCAAAAATATGCTACGAAAAAATACACAGAAAAAGAAGAAAAAAAATTACTTAAAATGCAGACATTGAAATAATGAAAACTGTTTAAGAAATTATGCAAATGTTCTTCTCTTTTTTTTTCTTGTTAGCAGCAAGTCCAAGGCAAAGGGATGCGTCACAGGATCTGTGGATCTGCTGCCAGTTTCTGGTCCAAGCATCTCATTACGTGTGCTGCCTGTGTAAGTGGCCCAGGCTCAGGAAGAAACTGAAGCTGAAAGTAAGAGTTCGATTTGTGCAGCTAAAAAATTCACTTAGAGCTGAACGGGCGAAGTGTCCCCGTCTTGATGTACGCACATTTTTGGTTCCATTTATTAGATTTGTTTCAATTACCAACCCTCTGAAGCAGTCCAAAATTGTTTTTATTATTTTTTAGCGCGCATTTGCCTGAATTCGTAATTAGCCAGCGCAGCTTGGGCGGACTCAAAGATTGAGCACCAGGTTTTGTTATTCCACTCTTCTTTTTTTTCCAGTTGCTCAGGTTTCCCCCTTTAATTAGCCTGCCTCCTGAGCTGTTGTACAGTCTGCATTGTGTGTTATTAACTTCATTTCCTAATATAATAAAGTAATTAAAGAGTGTATTTAATTTCCTAAAATTGTGCGATTTCTACGATATATAATTCCTTTCTATTTCTATAAATGTTGGCTTTTGCATTTTTTATTTTTCTTTTCGTTTTCTATTATCTGTTTTACTTATTTTTATTTATATTTAAAATTAATAGTTATTATAATTTTTATTGTATTATATTATTATATATATATAATTTATAAGATAAAGTTCATATAACTTATAATTACTATACATTGATATAATTTTACAAAATCTAGCTTAAATTTCTTCTTACTTTCTGCAACTTTATCATTTGCAGATATTTACAATTTACTATTAATATTTTAGAGAAAATCAAATCAGTAAGATTTTCGATTTACTTTGTAAAAGATCTATTCTACAATCTAATAGTATTACGGTGTATAAATGCATCCAAATGAATATTTGTATTTTTAGAAACTTCGATTTAAGGATTAATAATAAGTGATAATTTAAGATTCAGATCACCAGATATAATGCTTTGTTTTTTCTGAAGGCTAGACTAGCCAGAGCTTTTTCTCATTAATTGAACTGTTATCAAAGAAACAACTTAAATTAAACTTACATGAATAAATACAATACAACTTATTTTATGGTTAAGTCTAACATAATAGCTATCTGAGCTCTGAGAGGTCAATTGAATGACACCTCCGCAAACTCCTCCGCATTCAGACCTCTCCAATTCTTCGTCTCTATGGCATACCTAGTGAGTCGATTGAGATGATATCCAAGCCGCGGGATATAATTCGGGACCTGGATGTTGATTACGTTCCCTACTTAGCCCACCTAGGTCTCAGATGTATGACTATTGAAATCTTATCAAGACGCCAAAGTAGACCATGATGTTTATAAGTTAAGCATAACTATGTTTTGTAAATCATACTTAATAAAAATGAAAAATAATAAAAAAATATTAACAACAATTATAATTATAAAATCGAGAAGGTTAAGCAGTTAACAATGTGTGCATAGTCTATGCTAATATTGTATCTAACTCATATAATATAACCTATTGTTATTTTTTTTATTTTATTTTTATTTTTATTGCCTTTTGATTATATTTTTATTGCCTTTTTTCCAAGTTTTTTTTTTTTTTTTTTTGTCATCTGTCTTAGGACAGTAAACGAATTGCTTAGAAAATAAATCGAAATCTTTACTGAATAATATAATAAGTTAAGCACAAAAATATTTATAATTTTGTTATAGATTAAATCCGTAAGCTTACATATAACTCTTGTCTTCTTTTTATCTTCTCGTGAAACTTTTGTGTCAATTATTTTGACATTTTTAACTTACGGAGTATTTCATAGTTGTACAACTCTCAATTGGCCGATCAAATTATTCGATTGCCTAATTAAGAAAGCTGTTCTTACGCTCGCTGCACTTGAACCGACTTCTTTTTTTTTGGGTACTCTATGCTAATATTTTAATTATGAATGCGCTGTAATGACTTTGTATCTTTGTATCTTTAGCTAAGCCCAGGGGCTGAAAAGTATCTTGGACTCTGAGCTGTTGCTGGACTTGGCGCAGCTGTGAGTTTCTCACGTTTGTGTTTGGTTGGCGGCTTATCAATGTCCGCCCAGGCGACTTCGAGGATTAAATGATTAATAAAATATTATTATAGTCGCAGACAAATTTGTTGCTGCAGCGTGGGGCCATTGTTAGCATATCAACAAATATTGTTATTTGTGCTGCATAGTCACGCACCCAGCAGCCCCCGACCGCCCGACCGCCCGCCCGCCCTTGGTATACAAATTCAAATAATAACATAAAATTGCAGTTGGCACATGACTCAGCCTCCAAGAAGCTGACAGTTTTTATGGCAGAACGAACGCGTGTCCTGGCTGCCACACATCAAATTGTATAATATTAATTTCTAATTGCATAAATTTTGCGGCACATCTCGTTATGTTTACGAGATTCCATTGTCGAGGGCAAACATAAAAATTAAAGCGCTTCAAGGTGTTTGCGCCCAGGATCACAACCTCGCATCCTGGAGCCTCACCTCAGCTCTGCCAGCTTCCTTCCAGCCGCTTGGTCTCGTGTCGGTTTTTGTTTTTATTTGCCCGTCGCAATGCCGTCGATATAAAAACAACCATCAAATGCCGAGTTAAAATGTTTTATTATTTGACTTTATGTATTGCCCCGCTCTCCTCCTCAGCAAGCCGGTCTCGACAGTTCAAGAGACAATTGCCGACTGGTTTATTATTATATTTTCTTTTTTCCTTAGCTCTGTCACAGGCCGATAACTTCGCCGTTTAGATGTTTGATGTCTTTGCAATATAAACACTGTCTGTGGGTCTCCGGCTTCCTGCGGGCATCCTTAACGGCGCAATATCTCTAAAAATGTTATTAAAATCGCATCGCAAACGTGCCGATAAGCGGGCCCATCGCAATTATTTTGATTTGCTGCGGTTCACGGCTGACGATCCTGAGCCCCTAAGTATTTACTGTGCAGTACAGTACAGTAACGACTGCTTAAAGAAGATTGCAACATGCTATTGGAAGTTATCGCTCAAAGGGTTTTACTTAATTAAATTGAAGGCTTACATGAGAGTTTCTTATATTAAACTTAGCGGTGGCGCAGTTCAAGCCAATGTATTGTCTTATTTATAATTAAATAGTCTTATTATAACCGAAACGTTTAAATATTTTAAAATATTTTCTTCCAATTTGAAAAAATACACTTCGGGTCAGTTGTAGGTTCTTAGTGCTTAAGGTTTGGTTTATGATAAATGAAATCTTGAAATTTCAGATTTAAAAAAAATGTTATATTTGTTTATTATTTTGTGTAAGAGCTAGTTATAATTGAAGAGCATGCATTAAAATTAAATTGAATTCAAAATTATCAACTTGCTGAAATGGAATATCGTAGTAGAGAATATTCTTTCCCAGAAGTATGTATAACTAGTAGGTAACGCTACTGGCAATAAGGATAATCTTAGGCTGATTTTTTAAGTTTCCGTTTTGATTATAAGATCTATTAGACAGCAATTCAATAGTATCTATTTTGGTAAGTCAACTGGTGTGGTGTATGACTTTTAAGATATTATATTATATGATACTCTTTCAGCTGACATTTGGAAAACCCGCAAGATAACCAAGAAACAGCAAAGGAAACTAAGTACACATAAATAAACTAGTATTTGAAGCTGACAACATATTCACATCCAAACTAAGTCCGGGTGTTATGCACACTCATAATGAAGCAAATATATAGATAACAATTTGTTGCCATGCTGTTTAATATTGTGCTTAGGTGCATTTGTTCGTGTTATCGTAATAATAGTTCTGGCAATACATTTAATGTTATTGAATGTTAAGAGATATATGTATATAGCGAGAGAGGGAGAGAGGGAGATAGAGTTTGGCTTTGTTTGATTTACGAGCGTGTAGCTTTTAAAACCCCATGAAATGCTTCCAAGCGCTACGTGCCAATGGACTAAACGGGGATTACGAAACGGTGGAGAACGTCACTTGCAAGTGCCCTGATTAATCCACTTCAAATAGACCCGAGTGCCAGACCCAACGTGGCTGGAAAACTTGTGAGTTTGACAGGTTCGACGTCGGAGGCTTCGATATCGCTACGTGCGCCCAGGTTGATTGCATTTACGTGTTGCCATTGCTGCGATTCGTGGGGCGTCTTGTTACATCCAGATAGGTGGTGGGGCGGGGCACAGAACCACAACAAATGTCGATTGCACGCTCTCGAATGCATAGGTAAATGCAGCAGCGACATCCTGCTGCCCCTCGCACAATCAGGGCCAAGTTAATGCAATTTGGCGTGGAAGCTGTCGCTAATCAGCCACATTTCTAATTAACGAATGCACATGGGGCAGACAGCGCAATTGTGGCAACTGGGGCAGCATACTGCACTTTTCAGCGCCCGGCCACGCCCACTAGTGGTATCTGTAACTTGAACGCCCTTCATCTCTGGCCGTCGCGAGACAGCGGCACGTCGGGAATTCTCGACATTGGGCAAAAACTTTAAGTAAATCTGCTTATCTTGTTTTGGAAAACTTTTGCTACGTGCCGCCGTCATGGCGCGGCCTTTATTGTGGGTCGGCTCCAGAACCACAGAGAACGCCCACATTACCCACACAGCCCCGCACCCCGCCACAGAGTTCAATGTACAGCTATCATAACGTTGACAAAGTTTCGACAGCTCTGGCATTAACTTGGCTACTTTGTCTCATATCGCACGGCGCGCATTTTCAATCAACCGCATTCAGATATGGCCAGGCAAATGGCAAGGGCACGGGGAGGGAGTGGGAGGTCAGTTCAACTGTTGCCAAGTGCTTCATATTGCCCCACCGCAACCGGCAACCGCAGCAGCCAATTTTATCGAGTGGAAATTAATTGAAAATCTCGCTGCCGGCAAGACTGCAAGTAAGTCTGCAATTCAACTGCAAATGTATTTTTGAGTCTGAGCTACTCACTCCACTTTCCAGACGGAAAAAGGGTATACACCTTGATGGTGAGCCGTCAAATTCCATTTGTGCATTTGAAAGCCGCTTTGGGTATCGGTTAATTACTTATTCGCATTGCATTTAGGCCGAATAGCTGCAAAGATTGGCTTAACACATTCACAATTGAATACGTTTCATTAGGCAAAGTGACTAATGCGGTCGAATTAAATGGCATATATCAACAGACATATGGCATAGGCACACAAGCACACGTGCACATATAAGTATATGCATATGATGTGTGACAAGCTGCTCTTAAGCACATCACAATTATATATGCAGCACATATATATTTATTTTATGATTAATGTTTGTTCTGGGTAAGTCCCTAGCCTTAAGAATCCCACAACTTGGCAAAAAAAAAAAAAAAAAACTGGTGGCCCAGCTTGGTGACATCTTATTCACGTCTTGATTTTATTCTGCATCTATAATTTATGCCCTTATTACAATCGAATTTTTCAAATGTGTTTTAAGATTTTCAGACTTTGGTATTTAATAAAGTAATGAAGGAAAAAAATGAAAACTAAATCCTTAGCTTTATTACCGTACACTTCATTTGTTCTTTTCTGTTCTTTAGTCGAATCTCTTAAGAAACTTGTTCCAAATATTGTTAGCTCAGTATTATCCAGCTCATTCTTACTAGTTACTTATACATAAATTATTTTCTTAATATTTTTATTTTTCGCTAATTTCATTTAAATATTTTCGCCCCTTCTTAAAGTATATTTTTCAAAATATTGCGAAACAGAACTAATTTTTTTGATCTATTGTCATTTTGTTTGGGATTTGGTAATTTTAAAGTTTTTAAATATATCTTTAATCTTAGATAAAAACCATGAATTGTTTTCCTATGTGCTTCCTATAAACTTCTTAGTGAAACCAGCTTTTGAAAGAATTTTGGTTCAGATTTGTTTAAGGTTGGTCTGATCTTTGTCTAACTAAACCAGTTTAAGTTGGGGTTCACACAAAATTGGAATTTTGGGTTCCAGCTGGTTCGGTTCAAACTCGATTTGCAGGCTGTATAATTACCATTCCTGCCTATACGCCTTCATTGGGATAAGCCATTTGGCAGTGTTGCATCTGGTTGCGTCTGTTTCTGCCACGGCTGCTGCTGCTGTTGCTACTGCTGCTGGTCCAAGGGCTTGCTCCAATTTATGGCCAAATGATAATTTTTGGCCATGTCGTCGCATAGTGCGCGAATTGCAGTTGTCGGGCGAGGCGGCTGTTGCAATAACTCGTCCCGGCTCGTCGACATCGTCTGGCTGCGGGTCTGCAGCTGCCAGATGTTGCGTCCTGACTATTTTGTGTGGCGCATGGTAATCGTAATCCTTGGCTGCGTCTCGTTGCCGTTAATGCCAGCGATGTGGCCAGGAACCAAGCACACACAAAAAAATACATGTATATAGAAGCTATTATCTTTGAAATTGTCTGCCAGCCGGCAAGAAATATGGATTAAAATGTTGCCAGCGTTTTGAGGGCGCGTTGGGGGGTTAGGTGTGGAGTCCTAGATCCTTGTTGGTCTGCGGCTGCGTTGGACTTGATTTTTTAAGTGCCTCCGCCATGGCACACACCACACAACGCAATATGAACGTTAAGGCGTTTATGCCAAGTACCACGCCCACACCCACACCTACATCCACGCCCAGCCGTTTATATTTTTTCGCATTCCTCTTCATTTCAGCTCATGCATACAAAATTGGTGGGGGTTGCCTGCGGCGGGGGCTGGGGCGGATTGCACTTGCAACGTTTATGGCTTACAGCGAGTTAATCGCACTGTCATTCAGCCACTTTATTCTGGCCGAGTTGCCTCGCCATCCTGGAGCCTGGTGCGAACAATTCCATAGCATACTTTTTGAATACACTTGCAGAGGGTATTACAATTTTCTAGAACAATGGATATGTGCCCACAACCAGATATTTCAGCTTATCAAAAACGAGCTTCACTGTACATTGGAATTCGAAATAAGACAGCCCGAAATGGACCCCAAAATAAACATTGTAAACTGGCCTAAGGATTTTTTAATCGTCCTAAATTTAAAAAATATATATATATGCCATTTGTAAATTCAAAAATCTTAAACTTATGTTTTTACGTTTTTTGTAAAAATAAGAAACTATCTGAAATATTGACAATTTTCAAAATTCAGATTTCAGCTTTTTTGAATACTGTGGACTTTTATGGAAAAATAAAAACATATTCCGAATTTTAAGAAAACATTTGCTTGTGAAAATAAGATTATTTTCTA
This sequence comes from Drosophila novamexicana, assembly GCF_003285875.2. Lineage (NCBI taxonomy): Eukaryota > Metazoa > Arthropoda > Insecta > Diptera > Drosophilidae > Drosophila > Drosophila novamexicana. The sequence goes on along the minus strand of NW_020824808.1, from coordinate 1,148,205 downwards.
AAATTTATTCCCATTTCTAAACATTACGCAACATATGTGTAACATATATTTATTTATTCATTTTTTATTGGGCATACTACTTGGTATCCAAGGCGGGAAATTGAGTTTCTGGTATGACAAAATTATTGTATACAAATATATAGCATATCAGCTAAATGCCAGCAAGGGTATTTAATCGCTGGCACCCAAAGGATAAGTGCTCCTTCCACCTTCTTCTTATGGCAGCCGGCGGAGCGAGTGTAATCGGCTTAGCGCTCAGTGAGGGGAACTGAAGCATTCAAGCTGGCGGCTTGAGCGGCAGATCCTGAGCAATTGCAGTCCAGCTATCTCAGTTGGCAATTGAACAGCTTTCGCTTTCGACTACCGATGCCGCACCAAAGGATCTTCCGGCCATTTCGAATGCTCTTTCCTGTTGATTTTTAATCAAGCAGCTGGCGGCACGTAATCAGCAGCCATTTGATAGGTGTGGTCGAAACATAAAAACTGATTTTAATGTTGACCAATGTGGCAAGCAGCAAGAGTGTGTGTGTGTGGGTGGGTGTGGGTGTGTGGCCTTTGTCTTTTACAACTTGTGGCAGTCGTTAATTTTTATGTTTATAGCGCAAATTTTCGCCTTGCTGCACACACGCTTCACGCTTCATGCCGTGCACGTTGCACGTTCCACGCTCCACAATGGGGCAAAATTTGAAACCACAAAACTGCCGAACGAAATTTGAGTGTGTGCTGAGGGAGGGGGGCGTCAGGTTAGAGCCACCGTCAGACGTTGTCGTCGGTAGTTAAAACAATAACAATTAGCTGCAAGTCGACGGAGTCGTTGGCAACACGCAAAAATTAATTAGCAGGCCAAAAATTGAGTTTGGGTTGCCGTAAAATGCAGCAAAATCGGGACATTGGCAACAGTTTCAGGAAATTAAAGCACAAGTAAGTTTGAATCTAATCAAGTGAGGGGGAAAAAAAATCTAAAAACTGGACGTGGTAAACAAGCGGAAAAACTGCACACAGAAACTTTTGGCCATGAAGGCAAAGTTTCAACAAAAACAGGAAACAGGATGGCGGCAAATTGCAAAAGGATAATTACAAAACTAAATGCCAAACTTAAACAAAAAGAAAAAAAAAACAGAAGAAAAACGCAGACACTAATGAAATTTCGATCAACTTTGTGCAGGCAGCCAGGCGTGCAATAGCTAGAGAGACATAGAGAAAGTGAGAGACAGAGACGGAGAAAGTGCACTCCATGCACTCATATCAAAATAAATGATGATTTATTGAATTTTAATTTAGTGCTCCAGCAAATTTGCCATAAATATTTGAGTGCGCAAGCCAAAGTTATGCTCATTGCAAGTTATGCACCCAATTTATGCGAGTGCCACCCCCTTGGACTGGCCCGAACCGTGCTTAGCCGGTTCCGGTGTACAGTTGCCTTTCAGCTTTTTAGCTGCCAGGACGCGTGCCCTGCTTACGCATGGCCAGCGCCCGTCAGTGGGTAGTCCTGTGGCAGCTCCTGCTACTAATTTGTGAGACAACTGCCTCGCGCTGATCCCTGCGAAATTTGGCATTTGTGCGTATGCAAATTTCGCAAGCCACATGTCATTTTTGACCATTTCCGCTTCAGGGCTCGCGGCAACAGGAACAAAAACAATCACAACCCCATTTCCAGGCAACAGGGTGGCTTTCTATACCCTGTACATTCTATTTTTTTGCACTAGGGTATCAAGGCTCTAACTGAGCTAAGCATGTACCATTTTATACCAATTGGAATAAATTAATAAATAGATTATTAACAATTCAATATTATGTTATTTTTTTAAGATGATTTTTAAAACTAGCACTATTATTATGAATAATGTTTATATAATAATATTATCGTTAATATTCTTGTTCATATTTTTATTAGCTATTTATAAATTTTTATTGTTTATATTTATTTTTAATTTTAATTTTATTATCAATTTTATTACTATAACAATTATCCTTATTATTATTAATACTATTATTAATGTTTTTATTATTTTATATTTATATTTTTTTTTGTGCAATTATTATTAATATTATTAATATTATTATTAATATTTTTATTATTGTTATTATTATTATTGTTTTTACTATTATTATTCTTAAATTATATATATATCCAACCTCTCATATTAAGAATAAACACACTGGACACTGTCAAAACAATAAAAAAATATTATTATTTATATTTTTATTATTATTCTCATAACTATTATTACTTTTATTACATTACATCAACACACTAGCCTGGGATTCAGGGTTCTCGCTGTTCATAGTTTGCTTGCGGACAAGATCTCTTGGAGGTGCATTCAATTTCGTACAGGGTATTTAACTGTCTTATATACTAAGTACTGCATTGCCCTAACTTGTTTTCTTTGTTTTATTTTTGCAACGGGGTGCACTTAAATTTCGCAACTTGTTTTACCCACTGACCTTGAAAAGTGGATTTATTCAAATTGACTGCCGGCAGCTGTGCCCATTGGGGTGGCTCTGCAGCTCGCCGGTTCAGGTTGCAGTTCCTGCCTCCGGTTCGTCCTACAATACGTACGCTACGATATTTTGCAAAACATTTCATTTATGCGGAAACAACAAAAGGCAACAAAATGAAAGAATAAAATCAATTTGAGCTCTTAGCCTTATCAAAGGTTTGCTTATCGGGAATCCATTGGGTTGTTTTTCATGATTATGCAACTGTATGGGCCCTGATTCGATTGCTCTGCTAATCGTTGAATCCCAATGGATTGCTGTGTTTTTCTTTGTTTGGCCCAATTGTTTTGCAAGCTATCGATTTCAAAGCGGGCTATTGACTATGCAAATCGCCTTATTACGCACAAATTGCTGAGACGCACAATATGCCCATATAATGTTTATATAGAGTGCTTGGAAAGAAAGTTATGTTATTTGTTATATAAACAATACATTTAAGATTAAATAATAATAAATACGAGAACATACCTGAACATGCCCGATGATAGCCACAATTTGCAGAACTTTAATTATCTTTCTTTGCTTCAAAGTTTTATTACTTTGGCAAAACTAAAGCCATTTTTAATTTAGATAATAATAATATATGGATTTCTTATTTATTGTCGATAAAAAAATCAATCAATAAAATCAATCTCTAAAAAATATACATTTTCAAAAATAAATTTGCTTATATTTTTTGATAAAATATGCATAAGATTTTGGAAAGGATGTTATTTTTCATGCTTACAAACCTTCATTTTTTTTTAATTCTGTGTGTTAATATTAGCATATAAAACAATAATTAATATAATATAATTATTTGTCAACAATAATGCCAAATATTAAAGAGCCATACCTAATTCTGTTACTAACTTAACTAACTGCGCTTTTATGTAATTAAAAAAACGTTAAGTAAATAAATAAATATACAATCAATAAGTAAGAGTGCTCTAGTCGGGAGTGCCTGACTAGGGAATAACCTGAACCTTCTTCTACCAACACCAAATTTAGCTACTGCTAGGGGGTGGGGGATCTTAAAGAGATCTTCAGGAAAAAAGGATTTCGATATCGATTTTTGTGAATTGCTAGAAAACGGAGCAAGTTATCGATTATCGGACAACAGCAGTACCTACGTTCTAAATTTCAAGTCTAGCACTTTTAGGTTCTGATATGGACGCGTTCATAAATAAGGACATAAGACGTACTTGGCTAGATCGACTCGGCTATTGATGCTGATCAAGAGTACATATACTTTATAGTGTATTTTACACCATGCTTCCTTCCGCCTGTTACATACATTTGCACACAACCATTATACCCCTTTAGATTTTAAATTGCAATACCAAATTTTGGTCAGGTGTGCCTTCTATTTATATGCAAATTATTTACAACATAACTTTTCTTTTTTAATTTTATAACAATATATGAATTTTTGGTGTAAAAAAAGGCATAAATTCAAATTGAAAGTTTTTCCTGAGCTACAAATAGTTTGCGGCACAAAGTTATGAGACATTCATTAAAATTTCGAATAAAGAGAATGAATGGATTATTTATTGCAGTCTGAAACGGGGAAAGTCCTGGGCGCAGCTGCTGCTCAGTGGCTGCAAATGGCAATGCAATAAAACGAAATTAAATTGCTATTTTGCATACATACGAGTATAATGGCAACACATACACATGCAAATACACACTCACATGCACATAAATTAATATGAGCTCTTTGTCTGCAGGCCGCACAACAATAACAGCAACAACAACAACAACAACAAGAGGAGCAAAGCCGAAGGCGAATCCTTTGACAACAGCTGGCGGTTGCCACCAGAAACGAAATAGTTTTCTAGTTGGGTGGCCCAAAAAATGTTCTAATTGCTTGGCGCGTTTATTAAAATGCATAAATTAATAGAAAATTTCGGAAGGCAGCGACCAGAACAGCCGGGAGGCTGTCAGAGACACAAGCGGAGCACCTTTATGAGCGTGGACCATGTGCGGCACTTAAAAAGGGTTCAGGACACGCAATTTGTGCGCTAACAATTCGTTCCAGACGGGCTTGCTCGCATATGGGTCTCGTGCGTGTAAGCCCCTATAACTCCATGGAAGACAAAGCCCCTGACAAATGCACTCGAAATGACCGCAATTATGAACCACCCTGCCCCTTCTCCCACCCTCTCACATTAAACATATACTACTTATAATAAACATGAAAAGTTTTTGGCCAGCAGCCGTAGCCTTCTTGTATGTCGCATCTCCTGGCCGCAAATCAGCGCAATTAATATTAAGTGGATTAATATTTAATGACCACTGCACGCAACGGGGTCAGAGTACGATTCCGAGTCTGAGTCGGAGTTCGAGTCCGAGTCCGAGTCAGAGTCCCATATGCCCTGCTTATTGTATCATAATCGCACTCTTAACTGTTATGAGGCCATCATTGCCTTTATGGTTTCTGTTTCCATATCCATGGCCATTTTAGTGGTGCCTGTCATATTCTAATTACACCATAACACGCGCTTATTGCCCAGGATTTTGATGACTTCCGACCCGACCCGGGGCACAAATAATTATGCTACACACTCGTACAGAAGTGCGCTCGGCATTAAAAGGACCAATGGACGTGCATTTTACGTGCAAGTGGTCCATATACCCACAAAATCCCTATTGAATGGGCGTCACTAATTGATAAATGGCTCTTCTGCGTGGCTGCGTTCAATATTTGGAAAGAGACGGAGATGCTGTGCGAAAGAGAAGGCGTGCACAAGACTAGAGCTGTGGCCTGAGGCCTGTTCATACAAAATATTTACAATAATTGCAATTCACATCTATATAGAAGATAAGCAAACTGCGCTGCAGCTAGAAAATAAAACACGTCAGCCCGAGGCTTACTTATAGAGATGGAGCGCTCAGGGGGAAAGAGAGAGTGAGAGTGAGAGCGATAGAGATAGGGAAGGGAGAGATCGTGCCGCGTAGAAGAGTACCTCGACTTGGGTCTTAGTCAACAGCCAAAATGGCTACCCCACAACGCATGGACTCCACTCATCCGGAAATAGTCTGGTCTGGCCGTGTGCAACTGCCGATAAATCCCAACGTAAGCAAACACAAAGCAGGCATGCTTCAGCGGATGACGTGTTCCAATGTGCGGCAACATGGCTACAGTCTTGTCAACTCGTGAAGTGTTCCCTGATAAGATACAGAATTGAAGATTTCTCGAGAGTAGATCACTTATTTATCAGTTGATCGGAATTGCTATATCATAAATTACACTTCTATATATTTTTATAGAAGTAAAAAACTGTCAAAGTAAATTAAGGTTTCCTAGTTACATGTATATGCTAATACGATTAGTTTATTCGCTTACCTTTTCAAAACATTTGGCACGTTTCCATACAACAAAGAAAGCCTTTAAATGAAAACCTTGCATTAATCCGATACGATATAGTTGGTAAGACTTTGCTCGTTCCTATAGCTAGAATAGGGCTTGTTTTTGAAGAGTTTGGTCATATCAAAATCGCAATATATATATATATGAATCAAGCAAAATCTCCATTCTTGAAGGGTTGTCGGTTATATTTTGGGAGGCAAGATATTGCTAAAAATTAAGATATTTTGCATAACTAAGAAGTTGTTGCTAGAAGAACTTGGTTCGATATATAATATTCCAATACTCACGACTCCAAACCTTTACATAACCTTAGAACTGAGGTAATAGATTGAACAGAAATCGAGAGACTGAAAAGTAACTGATCCAGAATATATTTTTGATAATGTCGGGAATTCTTCTATGACGCATTACATATTTCTGGTCAAATCTTGATAACCTCAGCTTGTGATTTCTTTTTTTTATTGAATAAATGTTTTAAATAAACTGAATTCAAAAGTACTCAAAACCGCGCTCCCCCTCTATTAAAATTCTATTATAATATAATTTACTGATGCGCCTTAAAAATGTTATATTGTACTTCATACAATTTTTCACAACTAGAACTTATCTCCTAATATGTTTCCCACACTTTACACATAAGTCAAGTACGAACAATTGAAGACACACAGATTTGTATTATTATTTGTAGAAAGTCTTTTATTCTTTGTATACTCATTGGTTCTGGTTCGGGGAACTGGTGATTCTATAAAAAAGATAATCTTTTTTGCCTAGGCCAAATACGTATAGTTCCTGTGTAACGCTGCAAATTGTAATCAGAGTCGAATGCAAAGTACACCCCCAGCTCATTTGCTATCAGCGAGTCGAAAACAAACAGCTGCAAATTGAGCTGGCAGAAAGCAAGTGCCAGACGCCGCATAGACATGCTTTTGAATATGCAAGCGACTTTATCTGCATGTTAAATATCAAACATGAAATACTGCGTATATTGTTGTCTTTGTTTATTTATTTATTTAGCTTGGTAACATAATTTAAAGATACATTTGTTCAAGCGAACGCTTACTTAAACGTTATCACAAATATGTGTGTGCGTGTGTATGTGTATGCATGTTGTGTATGTGTGTGTGTGTAAATGGAAAATAAATCAAATTAAATAATAAGCGATTGTAAATCAGATGTTTCACGTATTTGTTTTTGTTTTTTTGTTTTTGTTGCTTTTGTAGCTGCTGCGCTTCGATTTATTTAACACAACTCGGATGACAATTGAAATTTACAGAACGCAGCGTGGGGTTTATTTTTTGGAATCTTTATAATACTAGAAAATTAATTGTATTTTGAACAGAACGATGAGTGAATTTTGATAACAGCTATTAGGAGTTGCGGTGCACAGATGACTGCTTACTGCTTCTGCAGATACTCGTCGAACAGATAGACGGAGAGGGATGGCTCGCGCACGGTGACCAACTTGGACAGGTCGTTGGCATAGCCAGACAATTTGCGCACAGACTCGGCCTGCTTGCCCAGGAAGTTCTCCTGCAGATAATGGGCCATCTCGGGATCGTGTTCGCGGTTCTGTGTGGTGCCGTGGGTGGCGCTGGTGTGCACGTGAATGGCGCCGTTGGTCAGCTCCTTCTCGTTGTCCAGGGCACGTGCCAGCGACTCCAGCTCGTTGAGGTGCACCTCTGGTGGATGGGCAACACCCTTGTCATGGGCCTTGCTGAAGTCGACGGAGCCGCCGCGGCGTGTCACCTGCTTGATGAGCTCGATGGTATCGTCAAAGCCGCGATCAGAAAGACCCTGGTAGAGCTTCTGGAAGCCGGGTCGGTTCATCTGGTACGAGTTGAAGTGGGTGGCCAAGAGCAGATACTCATAAGACTTCTTCAGCTGCAGCTGAATGTAGTCCTGCAGCTTTGGCTCCAGATGTCCAATGGCGGCATAGCGTGCATTACAATTGGAGACACCACCTGTGATGGGTGAATACAAAAGGTGACATTTAGCAAGGGTGTGGGAAGCATTAGGCTGGTTTGTTTAAGATAAGGAAGTATTTTCGCTTACTTTCGTCTGAGAAAAAGGCCATGAGCGCTTGTTTATTTTTAAAATTATAAAATATTCAAAAGCAATACACAGTTACAGTTAAAACCGGAACGAGTAATCACACACACACATACAACCATTCTCTTTCGCTCTCTTCCATTCGTGCGCTCAGTCAATCTCTCTCTCTTTGGGATTTTGTGTGGAGTACTCACCGTTAGTAGTTTGTCCGCAAGCAGACTGCACGTCAACTTGGCAGGTTTGCTCTTGGGCCTGCGCAAGAGCACAGACGGCCGCAATCAAAGCGAATGCAATGAAATATTTCATTTTGTTTGTTTTTACTTTCTAGAATTAGAATAAACGAAATTTCACAATTAGACCTATTTGAATTTCAAAAATCTGTCAGTCTGCTTCTCGTTAATTCGATTTAAAGAAACAAAGCAGCAACAATAACAATGCGCCTTCTGCGTCGTAATTTCTTGAATATTCTTTGACTCTCTTCGACTCGCGAGCGCAATTTTCAATTGCTTGCCCGTAATTTGTTTTTTTTTTTTAATAACTTTAATATTTTAGTTTCCTATTTGTTATGATCGTATTAAGTAGCTCACAATTGAACAGAACCACTTACTTTAGTGTCGCGTTAAACTTAATTTTCAGTTTTTCTGCTTTACTTTTATGTGTTGTTTCTTATGTGCTTCTTGTTGGAACTCAAATTGTGAACTGCTGTTTATAGCGTTGCGTTTGTCTCGTTTCTATGCCTCGGCAATGCCTCGCTCTGTGCGCCAGTGTGAGTGAGTGCGCGAGTGTGTGTGCGAGAGTGAGAGTGTATGGGTATGCTGTTTTGCACTCGCCGGCTCTCCGTTGGGGATTTCGTTGTCAGTCAAAAATGGCTCTGGCAATATGGCCGCGTCTCTGCTTGTTGTTGTTGCTATTGCCATTGCGGTTGTTTTTCTTTGTGACTCAGGCACTCTCAAGTTGTTTGTGCGCTCTGCGCGGCGCGTAGGGTTACCAGCGTGTTCAAAGTTCTCACAATCAGTTTTCATATTTCATCATAGAGCTAGAAAATGAATCAAGCGAATGTAATTAACTGTTTACTAAAATAAAACTAGTTTAAGCCAATATAAAAAGTTATGCCCATCACGACCAAGGCTAACAGGAATTAAATGAATATGTTTTTTCAATAAAAATCAACATTTGCAGGCAATCAAAAAACAACATTTTTCAATGATTCTTAAAACTTATCAGTTGGGTTTTGGTATTAAATGTCTTGTTATCATTTCACAAAAGTCTTATCAGGCGTTCGGCATCATATATGACATTATGGTTACCCTTCAGGAGTTGCCGTGTTGGCACTGATAGTCAATCAAAATCTTGATTGATCCCCTACCATATAAGATTATTTTAGCATCTGTGCTCAAGTTAGGTATTAAGCCATCATATTTTTTCATATCAAACATGAGAACATGGCAACCCCTGACGTGTACCAGTCAAAATTAACACAAGCACAATTTGTATCAAAAGGGTCGCATCGGCTATACCCTGCACAATTACATTTTTATGTAGTAACAAGAAAGCAATTTAACTATATTAATACAATTAAACTGTTCAAGTCCACCAACCTAGTTGGCAATTCTTTTATAGCATGAAAGGTAAATTGGAATTTTATATTTAAAACTTAGTATTTTTAAAGCTCATTCATTTGTCATATTATCTTCAATTACCACTCTGTGGTTTTATTGTACATATGTATATGCATATCATATATACCCCATGTACGAGTAAATTTGTAACAAAGAACAGTTGACTGGAGAGCCTCCGCTGCCATTTGGCGGCCATTATTATTAGGCATTGTTCAGCAACGACATATTACTAATATTAACAGAGGAGATTTTATATTGAGGACGTGTGGAAGTAAGTGTGGTAAATTAAGTACGTCTATCAAACAACAATAACAAACTATGCGACGACATATTGGATTGATAAGAGAACGCTGAAACACACACACATAAACACAAACACACATAGCTTACACGTATTGTGTAGGCACACACAGCGCTCTTTGTGAGCGAGAGCTACCAGCGACGAAGCGTTTAAAAGTGTTTTGCTCGGCACTGGCACAGACAGTTTGCATTCACATAGCGAAGGCGCGTTAAGCAGAAGAATTACAAAACGTTCAAGTACGTGAAAAGATCCAATTTGTCAGGGTATACTTTCATAAATCAGTATCGTAAGGTACCGGAAGAACCGAATAATCCAATAGGTCAAATTTGAGAGAAAGAGCAAGCTTCGCCTTCTATGCCAGTGAGTGTAAAGGCAGCTTTGATAGACAATTGAGACGAGATAAAAGGTCGACTCGAAAGTTCTCTATTTAACATTGGCAGTACAACCGAAACGGTTCATTTTCATTTGTGCATTTAGGCTGAGCACGTAAATTGATTGCATTGATTTATTAACTGAAAGTGATATATTTGTTCTGTGATTTCGTGTAAAGACATCAACAACAACAACAAGCACAACAACAGCAACAACCGAAGAACAAACATGGTGAAATTAATTGCGAGTATTTGCCTACTGGTCGTTCTGGCTGTGGTCAACCAGGCCCAGGCTGATAACCTACAATGTAAGTAATTTCAATCTATATTAAAACATTCTTAAATTGTTAAGTGAAAACAAAAATAATTTGTAAAAACCAATCAAATTCGACGCAATTCGCTTCGATGGCGACGCAGCGTAAGGCCAAACAAAGAGCAAGAGAGAGCGAGAGTGCAAGTAAGAGAATTGAGGCGTGCGCACACATATCTAAGAGCATCTCTGGTCAGCTGTTCGCTTGACTGCTCTCTTCATGGCATACTTTTGAATATTTATACCAATATAATACAAAATCAAGTCAACTAACTTTCGCTTGCCGCAATTATTTGAGCTTTGATGATTATATAACGGATTAGCTTAATTTACATACATATGTTGTATAATAGGTGAATTTCAATCTCAGCTCTACACATAACGGCAACTGTGGAGAACGTAACTAATAAACTCTCTTATCGACAAGTCCGTATTATGTTTTTGTTAAAACCTTTTGCACACGGCCTCGGCCTAAGCTCGGTTATGCTAGTGCGAGCGAGACGGATTAAGTTGAGTTAGAGTAGAAGCGCGAATTTTTGCACACGGCACAAAACCAAAACAAATTCCGTTACTATGGTGACACTTGCGCACGTTACCACAAAGAGCGCAGAGAATAAAAAATAAAGAGAGGGAGAGTGAGAGTTTAACATATAACTGCACTTTGGATTTGCACACGCTCTTGTTAGTTCTAGAAACTTGAGTGTGCATTGCGTATGCAATAACCCGTGCTGCTTATGTAATGACCGCTCTAATAACCACTCCTTGCTCCCCTTAGCGCCCACAGCTAAACAGTCCAGTGTTGTGCAGGACTTGAAAAATCGAAAGTCGCAAACGCAAGATCTCAAGCAAGATTTTCTTAACTGTATGTCACATATGGAAAACTCTTGTTAAATTACTCTATCTATCGATAACATACCGCTTTATCTAAATGTTGATATATTGGCTTGCAGGCAACATCAAGACGAATGCGGTTTTCAAGGGATGGCCCGACATGAAGGAGCCATGCATTAGGAGCATGCGCGACCAGATTCAGAAGGAGATTGAAGCCTCTACCCAGTACCTGGCCATGGCTGCCTACTTTTCAACCGACACCGTCAATCGTCCTGGCTTCGCCGAGCATTTCTTCAAGGCAGCCAGGGAGGAGCGCGAGCATGGCTCCAAGCTGGTGGAGTACCTGTCGATGCGTGGCCAGTTGACCGACACCGTTAACAACCTGATCAAAGTACCGGTTAGTATACTTTGCAAATGTTTTGAAATGCTCTCTTCATTTGAATATACATTTTAATGGCCCCGTTATAGTCTGTTAAGGTGACCAACTGGACTGGTCTGTCGGCTTTGGAGGATGCTTTCAAGCTAGAAACCGAGGTGACCAAGTCTATTCGCGAACTGATCAAGACCTGTGAGGGTACTTCCAAGAAGGCTGATGATAACGATTACCATCTGGTCGACTATCTGACTGGCGTCTATCTGGAGGAGCAGCTGACTGGCCAGCGCGATCTGGCTGGCAAGATCACCACACTGGAGAAGATGATGTCCTCCCACGGCCAACTGGGCGAGTTCCTCTTCGACAAGAACTTGTAAGGTGTCACGGCCCCGCCCACGGGAAACACCAATACACCAACTCATTGTCTAGCATGCTATTCATAGTTTTTACTGTGCTCTTAAAAACCTCTTATTTAAAATTAACTGTAATTAGCCGCTGCAAAAAAAAAACACCATCCCAACAAGTATTTTGTTATCTTCACAAGTTTTTGCCAAATTTAGTTTATAATTAAATCACACTCAAACGTTAAAAGCTCTTCTTTTTTGTTTCATACAAATATTGGCCAAATAAATACAACGTTCTGTTTGAAGTCGATTTCATTCCAAGGCACAGTCAAATCCCCAAGTTCTTTTCTTATCAATCCCAGCCGCTGGCCACTCTAGATAAAGGGCTTACGAAAAAGCAGCGTCATATATTAATCAGTGCGTCTAAAAACGACAGACTAAATTGTGATTTATTTACAATATGCTATGTATAACTATTTCGTTATCGAAAGTTCATGCTTTAGTTCTTCCGTGAATTGTCTATAGCTGTTCGGGGCAGTTCCCATTCAAGAATTCATTTGAAATTAAATAATCCATCTACATAAGGAATACATTTAGATATAAACAAGTACAATATATACATATAAATATTTTTCTGTCAATTAGTCAATAGAGCTATTAACTTAATAAACATTACGATCAAACTAAATACAAATGTGTTTATTTTTAGTGTTTTTTTTTTAATATTTGAAAAATTTTTTTAAAATAAAGATTTAGAGAAAAATGTTTGCATTTATATGTTCGGAATAGTTGGTCAACTTTTAAGGCTATAAGGTAGGTAAATGTTGTTGATTTGGGAATTTCTAGAATTTTCTAGAAAGTTTCTTTGAGCAGAACCATTGGAGGTACTAACTTCTTGATTGATGATTGATTACTGAGTTTCTGATTTATACCTATATCTAATCAATTTAGATAAGATTTTGTCCCGTTAAGTAGGCGGGTACATTGAAATTGTGGAGGGGGGGGGGGGGGGGGGGGGGGTTCTGGGTTAACCTTATAACTACTTATTATAAAAGAGATCCGTTTACTTTTTAATTCGTTCTGTCTGTATGAAAGTATATGTATATTGCCACGCCCAAAGTAGGCGGGAGAGAGCCGTAAAAATAGATATCCCGCACAGTTTCCAAGCAAGAGTTACCAAATTTGGCGGGTAGACCAACATTGACTTGCTCTAAAGATCGGTTACGTCCACCCTGCGCCCATATATAGTGATAAAATCGATATGCTCGAGTTTTAGAGCTAAAGATCAATGCAAAACTATAAATATTTATTTTTTGAATAAACTTAGTGGGAAGAATCTTTGCAGGTAGCGTTAAGTTAAAGGCGGAGGTTTGTCTTTGGCTACAATTGAAGTGTTTTATGGTCACGTATTGTCTATACAGATGAAAATCTAATCTCGAAAATCGCATTGTATATTCCATTTGAGAAAAAGTCCCATTGGCCTTATTGACCCTTTCATGTAGCCCAGAGAGCTGAGGCTAATCTGATTTGGAAACACAAAAAGCAAAGGGATAAAATGCATGGCGTGTGTGACAACCGGACATGGTTGGCTGGTAGAAGGGGCAGGCAGACTGGGTGGGGGGCATAAAGAATAATTCATAAGTCACTTGTTAAAATGTCCTGCACTTGAGCAGACAGCGAACCGAATCCCAACCCAGAGCCTGCGGCAAGTGGCTAATGTGTGTTCACCCTTTCGTAGTCCTTGTCGATGATTGACAGGACATGGCATGCATTGAATTATGATAAATTGTGGCAACTGTCAAATGGCGCTGATGATGTTTCTTATTTGTGTTTGGCCTTAGTTCTTCCCAATCACCCACCCTCCCCCTTTCCCCCTCCCCCTTCCCCCTGGTAGATGGTACGTGCAGGCGAGCGTGACCAATGCGCACGTCAATGGGTTGTCAATCCCCGAATGGGCTGCGCATTTTAAACAATTTTATAAGCTAATATTTGAACAGATGTACCATCAGATGTATTGCCCACTAAATGGGCATGGGTTCTGCTTTAAAATTGCATCCATTTCCATTTGGCTTTGTGGTTCGTTCGGCACAATGGGCCGCAAATTTGTTGCAAATGTTTAAGCACAATTTGGCAACGGCTGGGGTCGGGGTTCAAAGTTCAGTCCGGCATACAAATGGACGCTGGACAATGGGCCCAGTATGGGCATATTAATCTTGGCCAACCACGACGAAAATTCGTTGATAGCAAACTTTTGGCATTGGACATGCTTTCGGGCCTTCTCATCATATTTATTGCATTTTTTTTTTGCGGCTGCCCAAATTTGTGGGTTTTTTCTTATATTTTCTGGTGTTTTCTTTTTGCGAGTGATTTATTCTGTGATAAAAAACTTGTGCCGCTTATCACATTGACATTTGTTGTGCCTGTTGACAAATTTGCAACGGCTGGCAGTCGCCAACCGCCCCGCCCAACGTGCCACCGAGCCACCGTGCCACCGTGCCACATACAGAGCACTCAATAGGCATGAAATGAAAATGCGGAATTGGGAATATGGGAAAATGCATTCGGTAGACAGCCGAAATCCTTTTTATTGCGCCCCTAACGCTGACTGACAATGTCTGCCCGTTTGATTTAGGGCGTCGAGCCGGGCACACTCAACGTGCCTGCCGCTTGCACCGCAGGACATCATTTGGCGTCGCTTTGGCAACACACTCGTAATTCATATCTTTGCAGTTGCTTTGTCTTCGTCTCTCATTTGGCTGCCGGCTAGTGAAAGCGACGCACTTTCTCGCCCCACCCCACCGCGGCCCCTCCCTGCGCTCTGTTTGCATTTCACACTATAAATCTTCGCAGGACTCGTGAGCTATGACAGGCGTGGCGATGCCGTTAAGCAAGTCACTTAAAACCGGTTAGTTAAACTCTAGAAAGAGTTTCCATATAATTGCTGTCTACCCTTCCAAATGGATTTCAGGGAAAATTTTCAAATCGAAAATCCTGATCTACGAATGGAATGCGCTTTGTCTAGTTTTCAGTGTTCACTTTTTCGAGTTGTCACCTCACTTCCAAAGTATTTATACCTTATAACATAAGCGTATATAATATGTCCTTACAATGCTAATCTACATATAATAGCATATATTATAGGCTTATACAATCCTAGATTCTATATATTAGAATCCTGGACTCAGTTGAATATCCCGGAGTTAAACAGCAAACATGTATATTTGTGTTTATCTTCCAATTACTTTTCAATCGACTTTTGAAACCGACGAGATTTTAACTTAATCGAAATAAAGAACCGCCAATCTCATCCACCTATATAGTTGTTAAATATGTGCCTTAAACACAAGTGTTTGGTACAATTCCCGTGAGTTGCGACTAATCAAATGATGTCGTCAAGTCTTTTGATTAAAACTCTGCAGACATGCTTCTGAACACTGCCCCCCCTCCCCCCCCTCGCAAGTCCCTAAGAAATGTGTGTCCACAATTTCAAAATTTCGCCTTGGCATGCGGAATGCCAAAGCGTTATTGAAATGTCTTAGCAGCTGTCCAAACAATCTCACAACCCCAGCCCCGGCCCCGGCCCCGGCCCCGACCCCCCGTGTAACCCCTTTCGGCTGTACGGGCGAGGCGTCTGCTGATTTAGCATATTGACTGCTGGCAAGGAGCAACTTATACAAGATTTATGCGTGCGCCGTACGCCAGGCGACAGCACAGATAAAAAGGATTCGTGGTGCGACCCTCGGCCAGGACCAGTGCGAGTGCAATAAATTTGATTTGCATATTAGCACACCAGCAGCAGGACACGAGCTGGAGGAGGAGGAGGAGGTGGAGGAGGAGGAGCAGGAGGAGGAGGAGGAGGAGGATGAGGAGGTGGAGCTGTTCCGAAGATGCTCGGCGTTTTGCACCCTTTGGCCAGTGGCTACGTGGGGGCCATTAGGTAAAGGATTTCAAGCACGAAATCTTGCTTAAATTGGAAATAAATCATTAAAAATATGTATGTATGTGTGTTGAATCCTTGCCCAGTTCCTTTGTCCAGTTAAGTGGATGGGGGAGCCTTGCAACAATTTCAAGCATTTGTGGCATGCATACGCTCGGCTTCTCTGGGGGGGCAGCTCATCTTGTAATTCCCTTTGATTTATAAAGATAACGACACATGTTTAGTTCGAGCCCCCATCCACGCCTACTTTGGGTGCTGGATCACAAACAAATATGACTTAAGCAAAAGTTTTCTAATTATGCATGCCCAGACTTATTGCGCCTTGGACACAGGCGAGTCGGGTCCTTGGGGAGTGCCGGCCCCACACTCCGCATTCCTTGACAGTTTTTAACTGACCATTCGAAGGCGAAAGTTTTGTGGCTCGCATTTTTGAAAGATAAAGTCGAGTGCCAGGCGGCACTTTGACTTGTGTTGTGTTTATGGGTCTCGCCACAGTTCAATGGCCACAAATGTGCAGCTAGGGATATGCCCCCAGAGAGTGATTCCATGGCTGAACTCCGGGGCCAAAGGCCAGGCGAATATAAAAGCTGATTTGCCTGCCCTGCCAAACCGAACTTCAACTGGAAGCCGGAGTCCGGAGTCGGGGAGTCGGGAGTGGGGACTGGAGTGCATTAAAAGCCAAAAGTGCAGCGTCAGGCTGAAGTGGGTTTAAATAGATTTTGTGTATGTGGAAATGCCCCGGAATATCCCGAATGCCGGAATGAGCTCCAGAGTGGATGATTGCTTGTCGCGTAGTTATGCGGTAGACATGGCTCGCTTTTGATTTAAGCGCATTGTTTGGGTTAAATATTTGCCATGCCGGCCACGCAGACAATTGCAGACATGCCACGTACCATGCCACAGCCACAGCTGCAGTCAACAGCCAACAGCCAACAGTCGACAGCCGAGAGCTAAGTACCCCACTCCCCACACAGCTCCTTTGTGGGTCTTGTTTGATTTCCGCTTCTTGACTGGCTCTGTATACACACACTCACACACACACTGACGCGGCCACCCACTCGTCCTGACACTAAACAGCTTAAACTTCACACGCAGACACGTCCACGTCTGCTGCTAAGTGCGCCGGGACTCCAGCTGCCACTTTGCTGTGGGGCAGCTGCCCATCTCCCAGCAGCAGCAGCAACTGCATCAGCTGCAATTGAATTGTTGCATTACCAAATTTGTTGCTGCATCAGCTGCCACAGCGGGGCCAAAATTAATTAGCCTGCCTCGGTCAGGTGCAGCGGCTAATTGGCTATTGAATGCTCTTCCAAAGCCAAAGTAGCTGCCACAACAGCTTATGGGCTCAGAGCAATCAGTCCGGCAATCACATTAGAAGCTTTCGGCCAGTGCCAATCGGTGTTGGCCATATTTTAGAGGCAAGCTGATTAAGCTAGTTTCAGCGGGTAAACAGACAAATTTCGCTGTTTGGGATATTTTTAGTTCATTTGATTCAATTAATTTCAAAAACATATTTATAATTCCAATTTTACTCAAGCTACCTTTAATGAATTTCCATTCTATTTATAGTCTATTTATTACTTGGTCATTTTTTACCTTTCATTAATTTCCATTCTGTTAATAGCCAATTTATAACTCGGTCATTTCCTTACGGACTTCTCAAGGACATGTGTCCCTCATATTCTTAAATAAATATCGCTAGAATATGTTTCTGTGATGCAAACGACTATGTCCCTTAAAGGATATGGAACTTTCAGCTAAATACACTTCGTTTCTTTTTAATCTCGCTGCAAGCAGAATTTTCCATAGGTGTTCAGGATTCAAAAAAAAAGTTTTTATTATTCCTAAATTCAAAGACTCGGCCATAACTTGACAATTTCACGGACTTTTCTGAGGTTCTGTGGAAAAAAAGAAGTCCTTATGCGGCTGATTCAAATCATGCAATTAAATGAACTAAAAATTCTTGATAAGATTCTCAGATTAACTCATTATAAGTTAGTTCAGATTGTTGTGCCTGGTTCCTGTGATCCTAAGGCACCATGTCCTTTGAAAGTCTGCAAGGCTATGTTGTAAGACTTAGCTCGCAGTAAGCTGAAAATATCGATTGGCATTAAAGGATTTCCAGGACTCTAACCAGAAATTGTTTTCTGCTGATAAAAGTGACACAACTTCCGCTGCCTGCTGAACTAAAACCTTGGCCGCCAGCTCACTATCGTATAAATGCCAAATTTACAGAAAGCAAGCCAAGTGGGCATCACTGATGCCAATTGAATCGAGCAAGTGAATCAAATTCGAGCCCAAAGGGCTACTTAACGGCATCCATCACGTGAAAGACTGTACACAAAATGCGCAGCAGCGACACCCTAAGCTCCACTTAACCGAACCCCTTGCGCCCCCTCCACGACCAGGCACAACCCTTTCGACAGTCGGTTCGCTTTGTGGCCATTTTCCGTTGCCCCAGGGAACTGGTTCATTGTTTTTGGCACTGGTTCTTTTCAAGTGCTGCTGACCAATTGCTCGCAGCTGTGTGACCAGCTCACCCTTAAAGGACTTGAGTTTGATTTTAGTTGTTTTGATGATTATAAACGACAATGGTCGCACTTTATTGAAAGATGTTTATCATTTGTATTTGGTATTTTTGAGTGTGAATTTTTTCAATTTGGGTTTAAAGTCTGCCGTTTTGCAAATATTTCGTGATTTGTTTGCTTTTTTATTTGTCTTCTTATTCATACATAATATATAATTAGAAGTGTTAATCGTTTTATAATATAATATATAGTAAATGTTATTTGTATAATATTATTAATAAAGACAAATACGCATATTTTATATATACTTTCATATACATAAATGTTTAAGTGCTAAATGGGGTTACAACATGCTGTGTATGTATATTTTCCCTTTTTTTTTTTAGTTTTTTTTTCTCATTTTTATTTATTAATTTTTTTTGTTGAATTTTATTATGTTTTTTGTTTAGAGACATAAATAATGAAATTGTTTCGCCAATAAAATGTTTAAGTGTTTGTTTGTGTGTAATTTGTAAATTTGTAAATGTGTAAGCATAGAAAGAGTTTTGCAAAATTATTGTTTCTTTTTGTTTTTAATTTGTTTCTCATGTGTTTTTTAATGCTGTTAAATTTGTATCGAAAGCAAGTTTGGTTTTTATTTTTTTGGTTTTTTTTATTTTTTAGGTTAGCTTAAATTATGTTAGGTTAGTTTTTGTTTAGTTTTTTTTTTTTGCATTCTAGAGGCGGCTACGGGCTTCAATCTTGTTATTTAATTGCTTTTTACTGCTTCTTCTTTAATTCTGGCTCTTGTTCTTTTATTACTCAAAATTTTTGTTAAATCATTTTAGTTCAAGCTGAGCGATAACTAATTTGAACAAAGTTCAAGCTTGGATGTTTCTTTTTGCTGACAGATTTGATATAATTGATGTTAAAATTAAAACAAAATTATGGAATAAAAACACTTTTAAATATTTTTCTTTTTTTCTTATGTTTGGAGTTTTCAGTTTTTGGTTTCTGTGGGCGTGGTCGTGTTGTCTTTAATTGCTTTCTGCCTACTCGCGTTCGATTCTCGATTCTCGATTCTCTGCTCCATTTCCTCTTCTTCTTCTACTTCGTCTTCTTCTTTTTCAAAAATTTCCTCTTCTTTGCATACGTTTCTTTGACGTTTCTTTTTAAAAAATCTTTTCACAATAAAAACAATTTGTACTTTCGAAAAGGGGGAGGGGCGCATTTTTAGTTATGTTATTAACTTGTTTTTTTTTTTTTTTTTTGTATTTTGGGTTTTTTTTTGTATATTATATTGTTGCCTATTCGCTTAGCCTTGATCGGTGTTATATTATGTTTGATTTCGCTAAGGTTTATTTTATTTTATTTATGTTTTATTATTTTTGTTTACTTTGTTACATTTGTGTAGGATGCAGGAGTGCTGAGGTTCATGTTTTTTGTATCTTTGAATGTTTTTTCTTTGTAATTTCTCGCCTTCGTTTTTTTGTTTTTTTTTTTTTTTGGTAAAATATTCGTTTTGTATATTTGCTTTAGTTTTAACAAGGAAATCAAACAGATACAATAGATATTTATTTCATTTTTGTCTTTAACTTTGAACTCAAAATCAAATGGAGAGCTGAAGTGCCGGGATCAGGAGTGCAGGACACATTATGCGAGCTCCTTTTCGCCTCACCTTGCCCCGGACTTGTTGCACATTTGTCTGTTTAGCAACTAATTTTATATATGTGTATATGTATAAGTATGTACTTTGCTTTACATTAACTTTTATGCTTGGTTTTCGTTTTGTTTTTTTATTTTTAAATGTTTTTTTGTTTTGTTTTTTTTTTTTTGTTTGTTCAGGTCCAAAATCAAATTTGACTAATTCAAGGAATTAAAGTTTCATTGCATCTAAATAAGGTAAAGTGTACTTTTGTTTAAATATTTTCATATGATTTGCTTAAATTTTCATTTTCAATAATAGAAACGAAACAAAAAACTTAAACAAAATTCCACTATGGCGCTTCTTTCTCTGCAGTGAGAATGTGAGAGAGTTGGGTAGAGAACTAAACTAAAACTAAACTAAATTTAAAACTGTCACGTTACGCCCCCTAAATGCGTTCAAGGATACCCGACTGGGGGCGGACTGTAGGACACGCCCATACCTGAGCAGCAGAAATTCATCTATGTGAGTGGACGTGTCTCAGCCGTCGCATCGGATATCCTTGAGCCATACTTAGTGGATTGTAGACTAGTCAAGTGGGTTCAAGTCCACTAATAAAGGAGTGTGTGTGTGTGTGAGTGAGTGTGTATGTTACTAAAGTGTGTGTGAGTGAGTGAGTGTGTGTGTGTGTGTGTGTGTGTGAGTGTGTGTGTTATATATATAACGAAACATACTACAAAGTTCAATAATGATGACTTTCAAATAGATTATATATAAGTAGTACAATGAAAACTTCATATACAATATATGCCATATATAATAGATATTTTTTATATACCATAATCCATAATCCATGATCCATAATGCGTAATAATGCAATAATAAGTACTTAATAGCCATTTTACATTTAAAAGGGAAACCACCCAAAATACTCGTACATTTTTTTTTTGGTATTTTTTGAGTAGTTGAGTTTCGTATTTCAAGAATTCAAGATTAGTTAGGAGCTTCTAATTGTTTTTGTTTTTGTTTTTCGGGTTCTGGGCAGCTACTGCTAAAATTTCACTACAATAATTGCGTTTTCATTTTATTATTATTAATTCTTATTTTCCTTTTTGGAATACGAGTTGATTTACTTGTGGCAGCTTTGGTTTTGGCAGCATTACATGAGTTTATATAAATATTGGATGATGATGTAGTACTGTCTATATACGTATTATATTTAGTTTGGAAACGTTTAAAAACCCTTTTGTTTTGGATCGCATGCATAAACTTGTATTTATTTATATTTATTTTCGTTTTTTATTTTGGTTAAATGTATTGTTTAATAAATGGCTCTTGAATTTTACTATTAAAAATTTTCCATAATTTGCATTCAAGTATTTCTTCTTTTTAGGTATTTCTTTTTGGTTTATGGTATGTTATTTTTTTGTTTTTTTTTTTTAAGTTTATTTTTATATTTTTTACTTGTAACATTTATATGTATGTATATTTTGTAAGAATTAAACTAGAAAAATTCTAATTTGAGGTATGTATTCCATTATTTGTAATTGTGTGTGTGTGTGTGTGTGTGTAAGTATAATTGTTTATAAAGTGTTGTTATTACAATTCGATACGATTTCATTGACCCAGTACGGGATGTACTAAGAAGCTTGCTTAGTCTAGACTCTAGAGCTTACTAAACCTATTATGGTATTCGTATATAATGTTGACACCAAAAGCTTAAGACGATTGAGAGAAAATGTTATATCGATTATTTTGAAGCAGCCACAAAATTATTTGCCAATTTAATTTTGATTTGCTCTGTGAGCAAAAGTTCTTAACTTTTCCTTAGGGCATGGGTTTATGTGTGTGTGTGTAAAAATTTGTCACAGTTATGAGTTGTAATGATGTTTTAATGCAATGATTGTTTTTATAATTTTGCAAATGACGCAGACTCAAAGGTGTTCAAGTTGTTCGTACTCTTGAACAGCTAAACCTAAATTTAAGCTTAATCCAAAATATCCCCAAAATAGACATCGATACCAATGCGAATTTTACCAAAATATGATTTCCGACCAATTCTTTTATGGGGTGCCGGGGGAAATGCTCACTAAAAAATACCACATATCATTGCTCATGCTCACAGTTCGAATCCGAAATTGTTTTGTTTTCGTTTTTTTTACGTTTTTTTTTTTAGAAAAATATACGATAAATCTTGTACCGTGAAGTACCTCATTCCAACTTAGATGCTAAGCCAATGCTCACAGTTCTGAGTTTTAGGGTCTGCCAATGCTTTGCGCTTTTCACAATTTAATTATCCAAAATGTTGCCTTTACCAATTAAATATCACATATCGGGGAGCTCTTTTCAAGGAAAATTAGTTATTTCTTACATAAGAAAATCCAAATAAAATCTCTATCCAATTATGTTTATGAAAAATGATTGTTAATCGAGTTGCTTTACGAATTTCATATCAATATATATTTTTTTTAATTTTGTAATTTTTAATAAGTTAACTTATTTGTAGTTGCCAATGTGTATGCAATAGTTTTGTGGCTGTCCTAAAATAATTTAAAACTAACGAAATTGCTTTTGCCAGCTGATTGATTGCTAAATGTACGACATGAAAATCCATTTAAATGTAAATTAAATATTTTGGTGTTGTATTCTTACAAATCGTAGCTTAACGATATTATGAATGCTTAAGAAAAACAAAAAAATAAAATTAATTTGTAAAAAATGCATTGATTAAATATGTAGCGTGGAAGAGACTTGACTGTGGCAGTGTGTGATGTATGTGAGTTGCATGACAATGACTGTTGATGATGTATGACTAATGACTGATGACTGCTAACTGATGACTGATGACTGATGACCAATGACCGACATGACATGAAGTGATGTTGTTCATATTTATAAGCAAATACATAATCGTCATTGCTATGTGCTGTCTATAAAACATTTACATTCGTCGGTGGCTAAATGTTTTATACATTAAGCAAGTTATTTTTTTGCTGTCTATATATTATTTATTTTTTTATAATTTATTTATTTATTATTTTTTTGCATTGAGGTATTTGGGTGCTGCAAACACACATATTTTTTGCGTTTTTTTACATAGTTATCAACAATGAGGTAGAAATTTTTATTTGCAGTACGTTGCATTTGAATTTGTGTCTCATTAGTCTCTATTTTGCTTGCAGTTACATTTGTTCTCTTTGTTTTTGTTTTTGTTTTTTTGTTTTGCTTAAATACTTGGAAGTCCTTTGAATGTTTCATTTTGGTTTTTTAGTTCAAATACCTGAATTGCTTGGATGTTTTTTCATATTTTTTGTTTCACATATAAATTTATTTCCTTTCGATTTATTAGATACACTTATTATGTTACCTATATAAATCATCACGAGGTTCTACAATTCAGTCATTCAGTCTTTTTGTGCATACTCTGTTTACCGTTGCTGCTGCTGTTATCGTCACTGTAACAGTAACTGCTACCGTTACTGTTATTGTAACTGTTAACGCTACCATTGCATACTTTGCGGCACACATCACAATTTCAATTAACATACACAACTGTCCATCAGTTCGTAACTTTTACGCATTTTTCGTATGCGGATTGCAACTTAAGACTAATCCGATTGATTAAATTACTCGCGCTTATCATGCTATATAGTTATAGTTGAATATATTGAACAAAACACAACATCGAGGGATTTGGTATACAACTAGAAGTGGAGTGTACAAGCGTGTAAAGCATAAAACACAGGGCACGGCTAAAACCTAAGTACAACACATACGACACTTGGCTTGGAGACTTCTAGACTATATCGAAAGAAATAAATGGCAACGATTGTTCGACAATTCATATTCAGAGATTCATATGCAGCACGAAGGCGCCTCAAATTATGTGTAAATTTATCATTTAAATATTTATATTTATATATATTTACGACTGATTAGTAAAGTATCTTATGCGTTATGGGGAAAAAGATATATTCGCGAGACCAGGCCACGGCTCTTCTGGGGTTGGGAGTGGCCTTTTGGGCCCTCGCTCGTATTGCTTGCTCAACACTTTTGCTTTTTACTGAATCAAAGCCTATGCTAAGTACATACATGTACATATATGTATGTGCACGTGTACGTGTTTATGTACTATAATGTACCATCTATGTTATGTGTTTTTGTTTTTTGTTTTCAATGCATGTTTAACCGATTGTTGGTCCACTTTACCAGCGGTTCTTGTACCCATGCTGACCAGCTATCGGTTTTCGTTTCTTGTATTTCTTATTAGTTGTAGTGCTTAAGATCGATGTGTGTTTCGAGTTACTTATTTGAATATAGTATGCTAAAATACATATGTAAATGCATATATCAATTAAATCCGAATATAAATATAGTTGAATATAATAAAAATCAAATTCGTTTCTAGCAAAACCTGTGCGCGCGCCTCAGCTGCATTTGGGAGGCCTACGTGAATGGCAACACAAATGGGTTCAAAAAATTGTTCATATGCTTCTTCTTGAATCTCTTTATCATGTACATAAAATATTTACTTAAACGCTAACAAAGTGCAGCCCATTCAAAATTACACATAACTATTTGAATAATAAGTATTTATACGTTTATAGCTCCTTAGTTTTCTTTTTTTTTTTTTTTTTTAATAAATCAAATGAAATTGTGTTAAAACTTGAACTGAAAACGAAATAATATGAACTCGATTTGGAAATCGAGTGAGTCGCCGTTTTTCTTCACTTTTCCACTTTTCCTTTCTCGCTTGCAACTAAAGGGGCAAACTTTAATCAATCAATGCTCTCTCAGGTAACTCAAAGGGTACGTACACTTCGTCGTTTAGGAATTACAAGGAATTGATTTAGTTTGGTTTTGTTTGTTTTTTTTTTAATTTTTTTTTTTTTTTTTGGTTTTTTTTTTTGTACTTTGGCAAGAAATTTGTAACATAACGAGAACAAACGTGAACAAAAATTCGACTACAACATTGACAAAGACAAAGATGACGCGCGGCGGCGTTCAACTCAAAATTCAACTAAGAAATTGATTTAGTGCATTTTGCGGTTGGAAGTTCGAAGGGCGGGGACAAGAGGTTGGGGGTTAGCACACTAGGCGGGATGTACAGGTAACTCAGTAAGCAAGTTTGCTAAAAAATGAAAACCGAACGATGAGTTCATCAAATTGTGTGTTGCAAAAAGTGTTGCATACGCCGCGGCGCGCATGCAATAACTAAGCTATTTCAAGTACCTACGATGTACGATGTATGTATGTGTGTATTTATGTATTTATGCGGCGATTAACATGTTCCTACGTTGTACAAGTTGCTCTATATCTATGTATCTGTATCTAAAGTTGTGACTAACTGAGATAAATGCTCTTCAGGAGTTGAAAACATATGAAACAAAAACCAAAAGAGAACAAAAAACTTGGTTAAGCTAAGTTTTGGCTAAAAGACTCTGTGGCCAGGGGCGACAGGACCTTCCACTAAATGCTAAACAATACATTTCGGTAAAGGTTACGAACCGGGGCTGCCCGGTCAGATGTACTCACTAAATGGCTTCATTCACGGCTAAAAAAAATGCAAAACTTGGCAGTTATAATAATCAGAAATTCATACAAACCAAATAAAAAATCATAACAAAATTAAAACCAAAAAAAAAGAAAGGAAATTGCATTTTTAAATAATACAAATATATCTTTTAATCATTTGAAAATTCAACAAAAATTGTATATTTATTAATTGTAATAATAATAATAGCAAAAAGTTATGTAATGTAATTATTTGTGTGATTTTTCTTATTGTTTTCTGTTGTTCTTTTGTTTTGTTTTATTGAAGTAAAATTAAATTTATTTAGTGTTCATTCATGTATAGTAATAATAATATAATAATAATAATAAAAAATCAACTAAAATATTCAACTAAATTACATTAAAAAGTAGACAAAGATGGGAGTTTGTATTTTTGTTTTCTGTTTTTTTTTTGTGGGCGTTGTGAAGAAACACAAAATAAAAAGTAGGCGTGTGTACAAATACAACACTGGGGCTGCATTTCTCAATTCATTTTTGTTGTTCTTTTGTTTAACATAGGTAAAAAAAGGTACAAAGTATTATATTACACATTAAACAAATAATGCTTAAACCAAAAAGTGTGCTAAATTTCGAATTCACATTGAATCAGAGGGGAATCAAAAGAATAAAAAACGTATGCTAAAAATTTGATTTAAAATGAAAATGTATTTGGGTAGTTGGTAAAAATAAAAATTCTCAAAAAAAATTAATAAAAAAAAACAACAAATATTTGCTACGCTGACGTCATATTAAAAAGATTGCGTGTTTAATTTTGCGGCCCAATCAAATTGCCTAAACTCGACCAATTTGTACATTTCGTCATCAGATGATCTGAGAGAGCTCGTGGATGCTACTTGAAAGTCCTCTAAAAGTGTTTGCGAAACTTAAAGCAAGCGTTGGGAGCTATCAAAAATTGTTTTTAAAGAATTTTGGTTTAGGTTTAAACAATTTGAGTTTTTGTTATTGGAACGTCGCACAATGCAAAATTTGACCTAACGAAATATTGAAGAGACAACATAAATATACATGTACATATATAGTATATTATATGCAAAAATTTGAAAAGCGCGCAAAATTTATTGTTTTTTTTTTTTGTTTTTTGTTTTTAATTTAATAAACAAAATCATTAAAGAAAACAAATTTCCTTTCAATTATGCATATAGTTTGCTTATATACACACACATATTTTCAAATAAGACTAAACAAAAACTGTCTTCATTTTAAATGTTGTTTATCAATTTCAATATGTTGATATTTTTTTTAAGTATGCTTTTTGTTTTTTAATATTATGTTATGTATTTATAAAATATTTGTTATTGATTTTTGCTAAGGAGGTAATATAAATTACATTTAAATGTTTTTAATTGGTTAATGTTTTTATTTTTCATTTTCATTTAGATTTAATTTATGTATTGCTATTTGCATTAGGTAGAGCAATGTGTATTGGAAGTTGTGACTATTATTTAGTTTATTTATAGTTTAGTTAGGGCTTTTATTTAATTATTTATTTAGTTTTTTGCAATATATTTTCTTGGTGGCTGAGGTGGGCATAAGTTTTTATTTATTTATTTTTTATTTATTTTAATGTTATGTATCTTAAACGTCGCTTCAACTTGTTCATTCCTTTAACAAAATTGTCAATAAGAGTTAGTTTGTTGTTGTTTTTGCTTTTTTAGTTTTAACACTTTACTTGCACATTGAACTAAAACAAAAATAAAATTCAAAACTAAATAAAAAAAAAAACTAAAAAACACGGGCTGACTTATATGGTAGTTGGTGGTGCTGCCTTCGACCTTGCATATAGGGTTTGTTTTTTTTTTCATTCTCTTCATTTCTAAAACTCTTTTTAGAAAGTGGGTGTATTGGTGTGTGTGTGTGTGTGTGAGTTTGAAATGCCAATTAAATATCTAAACTATTATTATATGGTTAGGTGTAGTTGTGTGTGTGTGCGTGTGTGGGTTGCCTATAAATAATTTATGTTTTTTTCTTTGTTGAATTCATAGTTATACGTAAATCTTAAATTTAGACGAAAATTATATATGCTTGTTTGTTTGCCAGACTCATATATATATATATAATTCTCTCAAGTAAATGCCAAAAAGTGTTGTTGCCGGGTGTTTTAAGTTACGGTGTATTATATATATATACATATATATATTAATGTATATATATGCATACTTATTAACTTAAGCATAATTCTATATAGGTAAGTATGTAAACGAACTTTTCACGTTGAATGGTGAATAAAAGTTACTATCACTTCGTTAATTTCCCCAATTTTTTTCCCATTTTACTTTATTGCTTGCTAAAAGTGTTGAATTATTTGCAGTACTTTTTTGGTATGTTAAATGGCGGCAAATTCGAAATGCCCAGTTATTAAGTGTTGGTAAACGCGGCACATGCGAAAGTTTGTTAACTCAAATCCAAAGCCTAGTCCCAGCTCAAAGAGCCCATAAATGGTATTTCGGAGATAACCAGGCCAAAAAGTCACCAATGCGGTTTGATGTGAGCCGCTTATAGGGGGGGGGGGGGGGGGGGGGGGGGGTCAGTTAGGGAAGGGGGGGGGGGTAGGTAGGGTAGGAATTATGTTAATAATATCAAATTTATCACACTGCTGTTCATAAAATTTTTTTTATAATTTTCCAAAAATTATTTACGTTACGTAGATTCACAAAGGGGGGGAGAGTTTTACAACAAAAATTTTCAAATTGTATCACAAGATAAGAAAAGAATAATATTTGAAATGAATGAAAGAGTATTGGAAAATTCTAAAGGTTAACGGAAAACGTGCTTAATCTAAACGTGTTCACAGTTATTTGAGGCTTGGTTTTGGAATTTTTTACAAAAATTTGTTCGCAACGAACGACAACTCACAAATCGCAATGCATAACACTAAATTTTGAATTTGGGTCACAGTTTGGCTGTTCATTTATTTTTATCCAGGCAATTGTGGTTTAGGACAATTTAGACATTTTTACAAAATGTTTAACACAGGGGCGGGGGTTCGTGGGTAGATTTTTTAAATTTTTATAAAATTTGTTGTTTACGATAAACATTCACAGGTGAAAGTTAGGTGCGACGCAAACCAACTTGGGATCACTAGCCAAAGGATCTGAAGGATGCGACGCAATTCACAGATAGTTTGACGAAACTTAAGGGGAAAAGAATAGTTGATCTTAGGATCGGCACGTTTCAAACGCTATGCACAGACAAGGGGAGTTAAGAGTTAACAATTAACACAGTGTCTGCTGTTTAGGGTGGCCCTTTTTTTAAGTTGAATAACTCGCTGTCATAGTTTGATCATATATCAAATTTGGTTTTTTCTTTTAATTGAATTAAAAGTAAAGATTGAAATCTTTTAAAATTTTTACACAATTCTGAGTATAATTTTCACAGTTGGGATCAATTTGGTTTTTGCTTTTAATTTGATTAAAGGCTATGATTGAAATATTTTAAAAATTTAACACAATTTTTTAGTTTGACTGAGGGAGGCTTGTTATGTGGATGATTGGAGAGGATAAGGGAGGCTGGTGACTTTTCTGCGATGCACAAAAATAAACACAAAACAGGAAACATTGAACCGCTCTTTAAATTGTTTTTGGGATGTTTGCATACCATATATAAACGTACTTGTTAAATTTAGAAAAAAATACTTTGCTTAAACCTATTAAACCTATCGATAGCGAGTGATTTGTGAGTGCAAAGCACACAAAACACAAGAGATCCATCACAAACGGCTGTTCTGCTAAGTTGCCTTGCTGCTACAAATACTACAGATAGATACATAGATACACGAACATATATATATATATATATATGTGCATATATATATGTATAAAGATAGACAATGGTTAGGGTTGGGTCGGGTTGGGTTGGGACCTAAACATATTCATACATAGTACAAAATGATAACCTAGCCGAAATGTTTATCAAGAAATTGCTTAATTGGGGAACTACTAACTTACTTAAGCTTATTAATTAATAATCACGCTGCGCCGAAATATTTGTTTGTTTATTTTTTTTTTTTTTTGTTATTAAAAAAGAACTTATATTATAGAATGGGTGGGCAACTGGTTGGTCCTAATATACCAATTAGTTGGCTTGGGCGGGGGACTGCATGTGCCGGTTCACTAGCTGAATTGTGGAATTTGTTATACATTTTTAAATTGAGTTTAAGAGTTGAATTTGTTCTCTTGAAAACTGGTTGAGAAACTGCTTGTGGGTTGTGGGAAAATGTGGGCGGGGCGTGGGGAGGGGGTTGGCTTTAATGCTTTTCCAATTTGCTGACTAAAATCTAGAAATAATTACCAATCGTTTAGGTAAAGATGTGCAACTTATCGCTTAATTTAGTATGTAAATTTATGTGTTTTAATTTGTTTTTGTTTTTTTGTTTTATATGTATATAAATTGTAGCAAAATTTGTTTTTGTCATACATTCGATTAATTATATGTATTATTTTAAGATTTTTTTCTTATATTTTGTTTGTGGTTTTTATTGAGCAGCACAGCAAATTTTCATTTGTTACAACGAACATCAAATGCTTTGCTTTCAATACATTTTCTTCCCTTGCTAAATCAAAAACAAAAATGATACCAAAAAACAACGCGAATTTGAACGCGTGATGTAAACCGCATTTGCTTGGTCTCGTTTAGCTTCATCTTCTTTTTTCCTTTTTTTTTTTTGGTTCGGTTTTTTAGTATAAAAATTTCTTTTATAAAATAAAACTAAGAATTGCTTTTGTTTTGGGTTTTATCTTCTGTTTACGCTCAACAAAAGTAACAAGAAAATTGTTTTTTTTTTTTTTTTTTGTTTAGTTACGTTTTGTTTTCTGCCCTTCGCGCAGTTTTTGACGCCGCTTTTTTTTTTCTTTTTCAGTAAAATCGTTTGCCATCTTTTGTTTATGTTAGTTAAAATTAGACACAGCAACATGGTTTGTTGGCAGGGGCAAGTTTTTTATTATAGTTGTTTTTCTTTATGCTCTTCTTTTTTTTGGGTATATTGCTAAAAAAGTTGGAAATTTGCTTTTTACCTGCCTGCTGGTTATTCGTGTTGCTGTTGCTTTTGCTTTTGCTGTTAATGTTAATGTTAATGTTACTATTCTCTGTTAAATTTGGCTAAAGTAACATTTGTGATTCAGTTGTTCATGTTTAGATAGTCGTTGAAGAGCTGCATGCAGGCTGCACCTCCAGCCGGCTCCTCAAAGAGTTGCAGCTGCTGCTGCTGCTGTTGATGGAGCGTGGCATTCATGTTGTTGCTGTGCCGCCAAATGTTGGCCGCTTCTAGCAGCTCGCCCGCAGTGGAGGACGAATTGGAGCTTACATCTGAGGCATCGTTGGCCTTGTGGTTGTTGTTGCCAGTGTTGCCGTCCTGGCTAATGTGCAGATTGCAGAGGAGATCGCTGAACATGTCCGGTACGAGCGTTGCTACATTACTTGGAGCCGCCGTCGGCAGCTCCCAGATATTCTGTGCAGCACTCAGCTTGGCATAGTGTGCAGCAGTTGTATTGCCCCAGCCACTGACACCGGCGCCGTTGCCACTTCCACCGCCACCGGTGGAGGACGCGCCCGATGAGCTGGTCAAGGAGGCGGTGGGCGATGCAGCATGCGGCAATAGCTCTTTGGCCGCATAGAAATTGTCCCTGAGCTGAGCGCAGCTGGGCGAGGTCTGTGCCCACAGCAGCTCCTTGCTGTGGCTGGTGGTGGGGCTGAGCGACGGCTGTGAGCCGCTGCCCGATGAGCAGCCGCTGGTCGAGCCGCTTGTGGAGGCATTGCTGCCACAGCCCCACAATGCTGATATGGCCTCTGCCTGGGCCATGTGGGGGCCTGGCTGTGACCAGGCGTTGATTTTGAGGCCATTGTTGTTGCTGCTGTTGCTGCTGTTGTTTTGTGAATTATGGCTAATCAATAAGTTATTAATACTGCTGCTAACACCAATGTTGTTGCTGTTGTTGTTTGCATTGCTGTTGTTTATGTTGCTCAATAAAAGTCCGTTGGCATCATGGCCCAGGCTCAAGTGGCCCAATTGCTTGAGCGGCTGCTGTTGTTGTTGCTGCTGTTGTTGTTGATACTTGCTCATAACATCCGCCATGGTCTTTGAGAAGCTATTTGAGAAGCTTAATTTGTGCTGTTGTTGTTGCTGCTGCTGCTGCTGTTGTTGTTGCTGCTGTTGTTGTTGCTGCTGCTGTTGTTGTTGCTGCTGTTGTTGTTGCTGCTGCTGTTGCTGATAGCTAGCGCGAGCAGCTGCTGCTGTTACCAAATAGGCGGCTTCTGTGGCACGCTGTGTGGCAGCAATCGCTGTGGGGACTGCTGCTGCAGCGGCTGCTGCAACCAATTGTTGCTGCTGTTGTGCCGGCTGCTGCTGTTGCTGCTGTCTTACCTGCTGATGTTGCTGGGCGTGCGGATGGGCGCCAATTAAATCGGGATTAATTTGCTGCTGCAGCGGGGCGGAGTAGTCAATGGCTGCATTATAGAGCGGCTGCATGGAGGCCGTTGAAGCACCATTGGCA
Organism: Drosophila novamexicana; assembly: GCF_003285875.2. Classification (NCBI taxonomy): domain Eukaryota; kingdom Metazoa; phylum Arthropoda; class Insecta; order Diptera; family Drosophilidae; genus Drosophila; species Drosophila novamexicana. The sequence continues at coordinate 1,116,008 of NW_020824808.1, read as the reverse complement.
CTGGCTGAATTTGGATTTGCGCCAGCAACCGTTGGTGGCTCCAACGGGGCCTCATGTTATGCGATCGCCTGCAGCCGCGTCGCATTGCTCTTGGCGTAGCAGTAGCTGAGCGGCTTAACAAAGTGAGTGTCCTGCGTGTTGCAAAAGGGGCAAGTGACACCATGCGAGTAATCGCTGTAGAAGCTCAACCGCTGTTGCGGATGCATTAGCATCTTGAAGCAATTATTGCACTGCAAGAAAAGGAAGAGAACATATAAAATAAATCAAGTTGGGATTAGCTTGAATCGCAGTAGCAGAAATCTAGCTAGCAAATTGCAAAGTGTACAAAAAGGGTAGAGCAATAATCGTTATGAAGCTTCACTAAGAATAGCAGAGGCTTAACAGGATTAAGCGATGATTTTATTTAGAAAGCTGAGTTTTTTGCTTTGAGTGAGCTTTATTGTAAGTAAATAGTTCCCAGATTGATTGCAAAAGGCGTTAGAGCTCATAGCCTTAAGTTCAAAAAACTGTGTTAATTCAGTAAAACTATGCTCTCTGAAAGCGTTTAATATGCTTTTAACTTAATTTATTAGAGCTTTTTGCCTAGTAATCTTTTATGATAAGCTATACAATTAACTGTGTTAAAAGCTTCATGAAAGCTCCAAATATTCGTTTGTTAGAGCTTTTTGATTAATAACTACTCTTCTTAAAACAATTAACTGACAATTAAGCTTTTCGGATGTTATTAATATGCTTTTATTAGAGCTTTTGGCTTTATAAATATATTTATTGTATTCAGTATATAATTTTTAACAAAATGATATCACTTTAAATTCTTATGCTTATTTATAAACAAATCTCCTACTTTGTCTAAAGCTAAGCTTTCAAATTGAAAACAATTGTAATTCGGTATTTGAACTCACCTTAAAACGCTCGGCACAGCAGGGCATGGCCGCAAAGATGTCATAGGCATACATGGTGCCAAGCACCAGACTGGAGCCATCCCAGGGCTCATTGCAGAATCTGAAAAAGAGATAATTTTTTTTTGTTATAACGGTATGCAGTAGAAACAATTTGAGTCCAGATTGAGTCCACTTGGGCACTCAGCACTCACCTGCAGCTGATGACACGACTGCTGGAGGTGCCATCCAGGCAGCTCATGCACACACAGGTCAAGTAGAGCATGCGTCCCTCGTATTTGACCTGGAAAGAGGGTATGAAAGGCACGTATTAAAAAGGGGCGGGCAAGAGGCTGGCTGCAAAGCCCAAGTTCACTCGCATAATTCATTCGCACAACAATGAATAATGATTTCTGGCAACTTTCTACACAGACGGAGGGGCAGCTTCTTTTTATTTGCCTTTCCTTTTTTTTTTGTTTGCTGGCGTATAAAAAGGGCTTTAACGGGCGACGCGACATAATAATTTCAAATAAAATGCAAAATGCATAGCAAACGCCCACGAGACGCAGGCCCTGACAGTGGCAGCCAAAAAGCAGCGAAAGAGTCGAGTCGGGGCGAGGACCAGGCAATGGCACGGGCACATAGCCAGGGCTCAGACCAGCCAGACCAGGCCAGTTGGCAATGAATTATAAATCCAGGTTTAAATTAAAGCGCAAGCAAGGGAATGTAGCATGGTGGGACGGTATGAGGCGGGGGCGCCATGTCAGACGATGCATGACAAAAAGTTAAGGCTGGCGCAGCGAAAGCAGCGCCAACTGTAAGGCAGGCAGCTCTGGCGTAGGTTGCTGCTGCCGCTGCTGTTGCACGTGGGTCGCATCGTGTGCGTCTCTGTGCAACTGCCACAATTGCAACAACAACAATTGCAACAACTGCGCCGGCTGGCAGTTTATTAGGCGCTGCCGTAATTATGCTGACTGAAATGGGTCATAAATTGCGAATGCTACAAAGGCGACTTAGGTGTGGCATGCCCCCAAATCCTACACTCAATTGCCCATTTTCCCCTTTGCCACATAATTTGTGTGCAGCTAGGCCAAGAGACAGTTTGCGACTTGGCTTTAATATATATTTTCTCTTCTCTATATATATATTTTTTTGCCTCCTGTCAAATTTGCAACAACTAATTGCAGCTGAAAGTTCTGGCCACGTGTGGGCGAGTGAAAGCGGGCGGCTGCGCGTGGGTGTCCCCCAGCCACATTTTTGATGGTTATTAATGATGAGCATTTAGGGTCTAGAGATCGAGAGAGACAGATAGGGAGAGGGGAAAAGAGTAACTTACCTCAATGCAGCCGCTGGAATGCTGCTTGGGACTTAGAAAGAAGGAGCCATCGACCAGGGGATAGCGATCGAATACAAGCAACGGCTCCTCGCACAATATGCAGGCGACGCGGCTCATCTGGGATTGGGCCAGCGAGGAGAGTATGAAGAGGCGTGTCTCATCGTTGCCATGATTGCCCTCATCCTCAATCTGCAAGACGAATACGAAGAAGAAGAAAACAAATACAAAACGGTTAGCATATGTGGTCGGGAATTTAAAGAAAAAGTATATGTATAATCAAATATTGAGCGAAAATTTATGTGTATATATCTAAGGAAAACTATAATAATGCCAAGGTGCCAGGGCATAAACTCAATATGCTTATGTACTATATATAGCTACGTATGTTTGTGTGTGTGTGTGTGTGTGTGGCAGACCAAAAGCAGGACGTTGGCGTCTAAGCGCAACAACAAATGAACCATAAAATCCAAACGTGCTCAGCCAGCCAGCCAGGCAGCCATTCAGCCAAGCAGCTAGCGACGTGTGTGTCTAGTTGGCTAAGCCAAATGGCTAACAGGATGGCTAAATTGAAAGCACACACGCACACACATACGGCCACACACACAGAGCAGACCTGAGTCAGGCCAATTCCCCAATCGATAATCAATATGGCGAGCCGCAGCTCTAATAAAGCCGTCAAGCAGCCAAAGTCAATACGAATGCCAAAAAAAGCAAGTTAAATAATAGTTGCCCGACTAGTAGATACCCTGCATGCTGCCTCAACACACATGCGAGCTTCCTTTGAAGCATACATACATATACAGCGGCTGTGTTTCTTCTTGAACTCATCGTTCACATTAGGGTAAATAATATTCTTAAATAACTTTTGTCTTTATTGGACGATTATGCTAATACTGTAAATGGGGTTTTTTAACAACTGCATATAATACCAAAAATCAGGTCGATAGCTATTAAACAAATTCAGTTTTTCGGGGGAAGTTGTGGATGAGAATTATAACATAAGGAAGTTAAATAAACTTAATTTGCGCATATAAAACCAGAAGCTATATGACAAGTTTATTCTTCAAGTTACCAAGGCAATGCTCATCGATATTTATCGGTTTGATATCAATAATCCGTGCAACAGGTGCAGCTTAGAAAACTTTCAAACTAGGCTCGAGCCGTTTATGCAGACAGATATTAATAGTTGTTTTAAAGCTGGCTGCTATCGATCTTCTGCCGTTACATTTTTCATGCACAACTGTTGTATACCTTCTCTTAGCACATTTGCACTGTTTATAGGGTATTTGAAAAGGTGTTGAAGGATGCACAAAATATGGACAAACACACAAAAGCTGTGTGGCAGACACTAATCAAAGTTGTAGGAGTTCGACTACCGCACAGGTAATTGCCGTTTGCCCAGGTGACCGCACACACACGCACACAGCTAAATAACGGCACAGACATGCTGCATTATTTAGTAATAAGAGCTAAAACACAAGAATGCTAGAACACGTACGTCCTAATCAATTGCAGCAATGGGACCTCAAGCACTACGTGTTATGTGTCTTAGCTACAAGGACAAGTTTAATGCACTTTTAATAAGACGCTCAGCAGCAGCTAAACAGGACAAAGTTCAAGAAGTGCTACATGTACATATCTGCTGCTGCTTCTTCTTCGTTTGACAATATGCAGAGAGAAATGTTGTGCAAATATTTACCAAGAACTTTTAATCTAATGCCAAAAAGCATTTCGAATGTCTTCATTGTTGCGAGTTGGCCACACAAAACGAGTCGAAAAACAAAACAATCAGCAAATTAATATTTACACAAGGTGCTCTGCTCCCCCTTACATTGCCACTGACTCTTAAGAGGCAGCTAGTCTCATAAATTCTGTTACAAGAATAAAATCAACGCGAGCCGGCAATAAACTCGATTAATCAATGTTTGCATTCATTTTTGGCCAGGCTCTCAGCTCGACAGAGACTGTTGACGGTTGGGGGCGTGGCAGTTACCAAGTAAGCGATATGAAGCGCAAATTTCACTCATTAAACAAAAGAACATTTTGTGCAAGGAGACGCTTAAGCAGCAATTGTGTTGATTGAGTAAGGGGTGAGTGCAGTGACAGGGACAGGCAGGCTGGGATGCAGGGTCAGGGGTTGTGGCACAAAACAATTGCGCATCTAGGGTTACAGACAACAATAATAACAATATATTTCCTAAAGCCAGCCAAAAATGAATTTCTATATAGCTTTGCTACGTGACAATTTGTTAATTTGGCTGACCGAGCGGTCAAGTGCCACAACTTGTTGCAACTGCCACAAGAGCCGCACAGGAATGTTCCAACATAATTTATAAATGTCGCGTGCTGCTTTGCTTGTTGGGTATTTGATGAAAAGCTCTTGCGGCATTTTCATATGCATGCAAATCATTTTCATTTTTATTGCTGCTTATTTTTTTTTTCAACCAAATTTGTCAAGTGCGTTGGCCGAAATGTTGCCAGTCAAAAGTCGAAGTGCAATAAACTTTTGCATTAACTTGGCTAAGTTGTCTGCGTGGCCAACAGAGGCAACAACTGGCGCTAATGAAGCCATTCAGTTGTCATTTCCTTGGCCAATAGCAGCAGCAGCAGCATAAATCAGCTTAGACAGCGTTTCGCTTTGACCATAAATATTCGCATGCTATTAAAGGGTCGTGAAGTTGCCCCAGCAACAAACTCGGTAGCTCGTTTTTCGGCTGCCACAAATCAAAGTCGAGGCATTTCGTTATTTCCTTTTTTCCTCTTCTGCACTTACGAGACGAGGACAACATGTGCCACACCCCCATTGAGCCACACCCCCTGGAAGACAATGGCAATTCAATTCGCGTTGCCAAGTGCTACGATTTTCATAAACACATTAAATTAAATTGTATTTCAACGGGATGAGCTGTGCGGCGCATCGGGGCAGGAGGGCGGCGGCCAGCGGAAAAGTGTCTCAAAAGTTGCCGAAATCCATTAAAATTGTTACTTTCTGTGGCCCATTTGATGGCCATAAATATTTTGAGAGCGAAATTTCATGCGTTGTCTGGCGCCACTATTCACTGAGAGAGAGAGAGAAAGAGAGAGAGAGAGGCCGAGAAATCACGAGCATTCGCATTCGCTGTAAACATTTGAAATTTTTGATTCGTTATTTAATAATATTGCAATTTAATTGCTTTCTATTTTTAAACCTTTTTCACATATTATGTTTGGTTTAATTTCCATTTGTGAATCCAATTAAAATTGAATTACAGATTCCATTTCCATTTTTTAATTTGCAAAATAGTATGTGCGTAATGTGGCGATATTCGTTTACAGTATCTGTTGGTATGACTTGTATAAAATCTTACATCGTTCATTAGAATAATTTTGCATGTAAATTGCGTTTGAAATCCAATTAAATATTGCACTCACATGCCAATATTATTTTACAAAATATACGGCAGTTATTTTTTATTTTCCTTAAGACAATAAATTAAATGAAATGTTCCCTTACAAGATATTAGAAAAAGAGTTTAATTTAATACGAATTTGAATAAAGTATTTGTTGTTCTCCTTTAAAAATCGATAGTTAATTAATTTTAATATCCACACTGTGCTTTTCTGCAATTGTATCTCAAAGTTTCACTTTGCAACTCGTCCATTGACATTGCCTTTAAAGATGCGGCTTGCTTTGAGCTTTATTAAAAAGGCAATAAGGCAACTTTTATATTTTAAACATATTAACGTTCAACATGTGAAAGACTCATGCGACACACACACACACACATAAGTACTAGTGTGTGTGTGTATTTGTGTCGTGTTTGCGCAGACAGTAAACAAACATGAAAGTCGCTTTTTGCCCCTTTAGGTGTTGCTACAAACTCTTATTAAATATTTCAGTTGGTTTTTTTGGCTGCAGAACTGCAAAATAAATGCTGCTGCTTAATTTATGCGACACTGTGCAACGCCTCATTAATCCACAATTGATGTTGGGAGTCACGGCCTACTCTTATGGTGGGCGTCCTCTATGCAACCATTTGATGTCAAACGTTTTTATTAAGCCTGCTGCTGCCTGAGTTCACAAGCCGGAAAAACTATCAACGTCAATTGACGATTGTCATTTGGGGAAATTGAAAAATCGTATTGGCGGAGGCTGGAGACAGGTTTGAGGAGCAGCAGGCGGGGCCAACAAATGAAACGCTTACGTGTGGGCGAGAAAAGACAAAAGAAAGCTGCAACAAAATGAATTACAAAATGCCACTCAAGGTGCTGTGGGCGTGGCCACAGGCTCTGCTTAATTTAGCCAAGTGGCAGCCCAGATACAAGCGACTGCCTCAAATGACTTTTAATATTGCGGCATGCGAGCCAGCTGAGCTGAGCTGCTAGAGAGCTGCCAGCCTTTAGTCTGCTGCAGCAGTAGCAGTAGTAGCAGCAGCAGCAACAGCAGCAGATTAACTGGCAGCATTCAAAGCCAATGACAAGCCAGAACAACACAAGCGGATGCCGTATGACACTGACAATGAAATGGAATTGCAAACATGCCAATTCCCTACTTCTAGCTGGCAAGCCCCTACACGCAACCCCCAAGTCGAGCAATGGCATCTGTGACTGCAGCACAATAATCTTTAAAAGCAACCCAGGCGAGCAAACAGTCCACAGTTAAAAGGATATTAAATAAACGATAAGGTGAAATGAGCGATAACGAGATACCCTGTATTTTAGTAAAAAAAATTTATTGTGTGTGTATGTTTTAATCAATGTTGGGAGGTACTGAATATGAATATTTAAACTCTATTGTTGTCAATAACTAATCACAGATCTAATCAAACAAAAGCAACTACCTTAACTGAGATTTGAACCAGCGACCGGAGAGCAGACACACTATGTCTCATGAATCAAACAAAGTGTTAGAGTATAAATCATTGCATACTTGATATAATAAGTATTACTTCTATATAGTGTAGAACAAGCAATAGCTCAAATCGAATACACTCAGTTCAGTATATATACTGAGTATAAAAGCAGAATAAAACATTGTCAGAACTTGTACAAATAGAGGCAAGAGCTAGGTATGGGTGTTTAGTAGGGATTTGGCAGGCGGGCGTGTAGGAATAAGAGCATAAGGAACTAGCAGGCGGCACTCTTATAAATGAAATGGAGTAATAATATTTTGCGACAACAAAAGCAGCGTGGGGCACAAAATACAATAGCAAAATGGCAAAAAGGAATGAAGGCTGCATAGGGACTCACAAACAGGGACTTAGAGCGCAGCTGTGCCACGGGACGTAACAATGCAACCAACAACAACAACAACTGCGCCGCAGACAAACAAACATTTCAATAAATTCAGAGGCAAAAAAATAAAAAAGAAAAACAGCAGACAGACAATGAAAAACACGCAAAAGGAGTGCCAAAAGCAGCCAGGCAACGAGGCAACGAGGCAACCGACCAAAACAGATACCAGACCAATGCCAGACGGAAAAAGACTTCGCTTTTTGGTTAAAGAAAATCGCTCGGTGGCACCAGGAGGCATGTTGCGGGTTAAGCGCTACTCGAAGTGGCTTAAGACCGTGTCGTTTGTGGCATGCAGCATGCAGCATGAAACCCACAACCCACCTGCCAGCAAACTCGGCAAACTCGTGTCATTTGCACTTAATTCAAATGCGCGACACAATTGCAAACCGAAAACTGTATTAAAAAAAAAAAACACAAAAATGCAGAGGAAACTAAGCAAAAACAAATGCACTTCTTTATGTCTGCGTTATAACTTCATTAGGCGCTGTGCAAATTTTTGATAAAGCTGCCCACGAACTGCTTGGCTTTGGTTCAGTGAACTTGACGTTTGCCATTGGGTAATTTGAGAAAATTCTGTTGAAATTTTCATATTGGACATATGCCAGTTGAATGTAAAGCTTGTCATCAATGTGCAGTGTCCTCTTCGGCTTGTCAAAACCACACAGTTGACTCTCAGTCACTTTTAATTCGTTTCTATACGTTTACCCTGGATGTTATGCGTTTGTTGTGAGATACGTAACGCACTGAAGGACTCTTCATTGAGTACATAAATTAAATAAAAACATAATAAGCATTAGCTGAGTCTATTTGCTATTTAGAAGAAAACTATCCTGTATTGTATGCAAACAAATTTTGCTGATATTTAATTTTTTTGTTTTTATTGTTGGACAATTGTTTTGTATATTGCAGAGATCTTTTTTGAATAAAAACTGAAGCGGAATGGACATCAAAATTAAAGAAATTTTTAACAAATTTAAAAGCAATTCAATTTTTTAAAATGAAATACAATTTTTTAATATTTAGAATTAAAAAAAATTTAATACCAATAAAAATTTAAATTATTTAGAAGCAATAACAATTTTTAATTTTATAAACAGGGCCTGGAAGTTTGCCGTTAGTGAAGCTCTTCTATCTTGACCAAAAGTCAAAAAACCATTCAACTTGTAGCCATTTTTAATGTACAAGATTTAAATTGTCATAAATCATTAAAAAAAATCCATAGATAAAATTTACAGTTGTATATTTTTTTCTAACTGTTATCCATCATTTATTATTTTCTAATTTTATTTATTTTTATTATTTTTATATTATTTATTTTGTTTAGATTTTTTTTTATTTTACAACTGTCGGCCGCAAGGGTATTTAATATTCGGCAGCTTTTATACGAATAATTTCTTTGGTTTCATCTCGTTTGCTGTAATTTTTTATTCAGCTTTTCAATGACATTTTTTGCATTTCGCCATTAGCTTTATTTGTTGTTATTGTTGTTGTTGTCGGGAATTCAGTGTCTCCTACTATCATTTATTTATGCGCTGACTTCGCTTTTTGCCTGGTCTGACCCTTAAATATCAATTTGGAAATAAATTGTGTTTGCACTTTTAAGTTGTTGTTGTTGTTATTGCTTGGTCAGTCTGCTTTATTTATCGTGCGTTCAATGTTCTATAGCATAATGGACTTTTATTGGCAAAGCCAATGCCAATGGCAAATGCTAAAAGCTGCTAGTCCTTACCCCTCTAAAAATTAAATGCAATCTTCAAACACATTTTTTCCTTTTGACGGGCGCCTGTAAGTATGCTCTGAATTTTTTTCGTCTGTCAGTTTATTGAACCGGCCCCCGCGGGTTGTCTGCCTCATCATTTTGTATTTTAAAATGCCCCAAAGGCAATTATATTTATGTATATTTTTACATTTCGGATATACTTTACATACTTTGGGCGGTCATGCTAGAGCTGCCACGCCCCCTGCATTTAAGCAAGCCATTTAAATGCATTTGACGGCGTTAATAGTTTTATTATGGCCAATTTCTGTGCAGCTAAAAAGCGCAGCAAATTCCACAGCCAGTCATAAAAGTTAATTGTTTAATTATTTTTCTATTTCTTTCCGATTTTTTTGGGTTTTTTCAAGTGCTGTGGTTGCATGCGTTTTATGATGTTACAGTAGATTGCTTTGATTGGAACTTAAGCCCTGGCATATTACCACGCCAACTAAACGAACTGTAAGCCATTTGGCTAGCAGAGACACACACACACACACACACACAGGCTTACGGGGAAAGAAATTATACTCTGCTCTTTGGGTGTAATTTCTTCCACTTAAGTTAATACCCAGTCGATTTAGCGCTTAGACATATATGTGTGTGCGTTGTGTGTGCATGTGTTGTGTGTGCTTGTGTTTTTGCTGTTACAATGTGTATTATTGTGTAGTTGCTAGTGCCATTTCTGTGCGCTGCACGCGCTTATCAGTCCAGAACGAGCACACGGTGCGTATGAGTGATAAACTAGACTATTTTTATATAGGGGCACATATATGGAGGGGGCGGGTGTGTTTAGGATGGGCCTTATCGCCGTTGTGGATCAATGAACTTTACACACAGAGAACTACACTAATAATGCGTTCTGCTCGCATTGCAATCCTCAGCTGATAAGCTGCCAATAGGCGCGGCAATTGGCATTTGCTTTTATCACACGCGCCGATAAGGCAGCAACAAGAAGAAGAGGTTGTAGAGAAAAAAACTGCACTTTTTTTTGCAGTCAACTAATTGGTCGCGGCCGGCTATTGTCTGGGGAGGCGGGACGTCAGGGGAACAGTTGAAACAAAATACATTTTTTGCAGGCCCCTTTATTTTTATTTTATTTTTTTTTATCAACTGCGGACGCATTTTGAGCATATCTTTATAATTGCAAAAAACGGAAAAACTAAAGGGAAAATGAAAAGAAAGCAAATCCAAGCGGAAAGCAAAGCAAAACTGAAATGCCAAATGGCTGTCTGCATTTTAATTACACGGGCATACCCACACAAAAAAAAAAAAAAAAAAAAAGATGAAACGAGCGAAAATTCTAACCTCGAATGCTCGAATACAATGGCCAAAATGGGCGTCAAGTTGCACTCTGGAAAACGTGGAAAACTTCATGGCAAAAGTTTGATTAAGAAAAGGCGCACGAGGAGCAGATGGGATTCGGTCTGTGGTTCGGTTGGGTGTCGCAAGTTCAAGTTGAAGTTGAACTTGCATTTAAAGGATTTTTCGGCTGCAACTTTGCAGCCACATTTCAGACACATTTTCAGCTAAGCAAAAGTTCAAAATGTGCTGCGTGAAAAATAAAATATAATTAAAAGGCAGCAACAACAAAGCCAGCTCAAGCACAATGCAGACAGACAACAAACACGCACACCGCACATAATGAAAATGTGAAAATAAACACGACATTAAAAAATCAACCCCCCCAAACAGAAAAATGACACAAACAAGAAACCGAAGCCAGTGCACTGCAAGCCATTTTAAAGGGGCCAATAAAAGTCAAAGCAGCGCAGCAGCTAACTAGCAAGGCAATAACCGCACACACACACACGAACGCACACATCGACAAACACACTCACACACTTACACACACATATATTAGACCACTAATCGACAAAAGGCTGCCAAAAAAAGACGATGCACTCGCATAGGTGTCAGACGTGGCGTATACGCAATATCGCTAAGTGGCTTTGCCGCGCGTTCTGATTAGCATTTCTAATTAAGGCGACGCTCGCATGTGTGCCCGCAGGATAATAATGACTGGCTGCCAGACAGACACACACACTCTCACACACACACACACACACACACACACACACACACACACACACACACACACACACACACACACACACCCGTTTTGTATTTAATTAACAACATTATTTTTTTACGGCTTATTAAGCGTTCTTTTGTGTTTTTTAGCGGCTATAGAAAGCGTGTCCAGACAACCACGCCCTGTTCTTCATTTCAAGTGAAAACATTTACATAAATAATTAGCGACACTCTCAACTGCCGCATGCCACACTTGCAACAACACCAATTTTCAGCAAGTGCCACACAAATTGCAATTAATCAAGTGGGCGGTTGGGCGTAGTATTTCGTTTTTTCGTTTTAGCGAGTAAAACATAATACTTGCCGTCTGGCTGACAGTTTAACTGACTAAACAAGGTGCGATAAGTGTCCACGGGCAGCGCGAAATCAGCGCAGGACAATGACCAAGGCCGAGGAGCCGGTATGAGGAGCGGCCAAGAGCCAGCAGCAGAAGCAGCAGCAGCTGTTGAAAATGAAAATGATTTAAAGCACATGGTCGTTGGTCGACTGCGAGGACAGCGCCCCAGGATCATCACCCCAACTGCTGTCGCCGCTCCCTTTGCCGCTGCCGCTGCCAACGTTCCTTTTGTTACCAAGCTTTCCGTTGGCTAAAGCAAAGTTTTTAATGCTGCACTTTAAATTTGAGTTCAAACACTCGGGAATTGTCTTTTAAGTGGAGCCAGCCAGGCTTACCTTATGCTATGCGAAAACAAATTAAATTTCAAATTGAAATTCATGATCTGAGACCGCAAACAGTTGATGGTAATCACACTAATGAACATATTATATACACAAATATATGTAGTCCAAGCACAGGAAGCCTGCTCTAGACATAGAAGCAGCACCTGATCGAATTCTGGTTCAATACGCATGCAGATAAGTACAGTAAAAATCAATTGTTAAGATGAGCATATTTAAATATATTTTTAAAAAATATAGACAAAGTGAAAATGTTGTACTAAAAGGGTATTATTCTAACAACTAATTTTATTAAATATTTCTTATATATTTATTTGGGTATATGAGATATTAAATTAATTCAACCATAAAAATTGAAAAATTGAAATTAAAAATCAAAAGAAGTAAAATGAATTTAAATGTATTATTGAGCAAGTGAAACTTTTATAGGCCATATTTTTAAGTTTCAGGTTTGATTTGTCCAAAATTTATATATAAAGAAATAAACAAGAGCAAGAAAAAGTGCATTACATTTTCTGCTCAACATAGGCAGGCCGCACTGTACATCTGTATTTGTTAACCCAAAGCTATGCGGTCAGGTTACCGTCATGAACATATTGCAACTTGTTGGTAAATGGCTAAATTTTGTTTTCGTTCTTGCTCGAGTTACATTTGTGGCAATCATCCACACACACACACACACACACACACACACACACATATACACAGAGATAAGCACTCAAAATACCAAAAGCAACCATAGATGTAATTAAATTGCAGTTGCGAGCAACTCCGTCAGTAATTTGTGGCTGAAGGACGAATTTTGAACCTCTGACGGCGGCGGAGGACATTGAGTGGCTGCCAAGGTGTGGAGCTCAGGGGGGCGCGGGGGCCTGCATGTTGCTTCTTGCTTGGCTGGATTATCATTGTGAATAATTTCATTACACACACGCACTCCTACACATACACACACACGCACATACACACACGCACCTACAAAGCAAATGCAGTCGTGAGAAACAAATAAAATTTCGAATATAAAACACAAGCTAAGTGGAAACTTCAAAGCAGACAACAGAAAAAAAAAACAAGCAAAGGGCGTAACATGATTGCGTTTTCGACAACTTTTGGGTGCAGTCGTAGGGGCGTTCGGGGCGTGTCTTTGCTGGCAACAGCACTCGTCGATAATTAATTTTGCCGTCAAGGACTCGCTCGCATCACATTTCAAACTAAGCGCCTTATTGGTAATGAAGGAAAGCTTGTCTAAACAGAAATGGTAAAAAAAAAAACAAATCAAAAACCAATAAAAGGCAATACAATGAAAGTTATGTATGGGAGCAGACCAGGACATGGCCAGGAGCAGTCGGTTACTTCTCGTCAGGTTCAATGCACCACGCGAGGTGCTTTATTTGACTTGATTTTATCTTTATTTTATTTTTTCATATTATTCTCCTTTTTTTGGTTATTTATTTAAAAGACGCTTAGACAAAGCCAGCCGCAAGTAGCAGGAGTTTAAGGAGAATTGGGTGGCAGCGCTTGGCGGGCTGCCCGACTGATAGCAGAGGCAAGGCAAGCAGCGCGCATAAATTTTGCAAGCGCTGCAAATATGGTGGAAAGGTAACAGCAGGCCGAATATTAAATACCCTAAGGCATGAATTTAGGAACCATTTAAGAAAAATCCCTGATTTGATACGCCTTTTCGGATACATCTAGAAAAATAAACAAAGCTTATTTGGCAACCGATTCTTCCTTTCGAGTTATATGCTATAGTTGTCTAATCCGGATAAGCTTCCGCCTATATATTACAATAAATTACAAATATGAAGGAGATATCTTGATAAACAAACAGAACTTGATTCTTGTCCTATTATTCGCCTATATATCAACAGAAATGCGTACCTTTTGAGAGACTGACAGACCATATAGCATAGAAGGAAACAGAAAGCGTATGGTTCCATCGACTCGACTGTTGGTAATGATCAAGTATATGGAGTACAAGGAGTTCCTCTTCTAGGCGTTACACATTTCGTGACAAAATGATAATAACCTTTATAAGGGTATAGAAAAACTCGTGTTGCCCGAAGGATTCAAAAGGATACGCAGCGCAAAACGTTAAGTGCGCCGAATAAAAGAAGAATGAAAAAGGATATGCCAAAGAAATTGCAAACTTAAATCAATAAATAAAGCATAAAGCGTAGCAGAGCAGATCAGAGCCAGTAGGTGTGTGAGAACGGTGGCAGGGGGGCTGGTGTGGATGCAGCAGTAGGAGTCAAAGGAGTCGCGTCAACGTCATTAAATCAATGCTGCCGCCTGTCGTTTGCCGGCAATAGATAACGAGCAGGACGACAAGGAGCAGAGGACTAGCAGCAGCGACTGCAGCTAAAAAGTTTGCCAAGTTTACCAAGTGACATTAACACAAACGACGCCGAATGCGGGACGCAGGACTCTAGAGCAGCACATTAAAATATTCAAGTCGAGGTCTCCAGGACGAGACAAGTGTCTGCTGTTGCCGCTGCAACCTCCCTGCCTCGTGCTCGTCTGCGGCGTCTGCTGAGATGCTGTCAGCGACAATGCGTTAGACAATGCCAAAAACACAATTGGGGCGTGTCCAAGACATCAAGTGAAGTGCGCATCAAGTGTGGGAGCCAGCTGAAGTGCGGGCTAAAAGCTTGGTCCCAGTCTGGTCTGATCCTAGACCAGGCCAGCCAGCACAGACGCGGCTGCACAATTGTTTTTGTGTACGCCGTGGCAGCAGAATTTGATTGAATTGCACATTGACGAGTTGATGGATTGGTTTAATCAAATAGCAGCCAGGAGTTGCCAACGGTTGCGGCAGCCAAACCTTAAAGCGCATCGATTTTGGACAGCCTTGGCCTTCAGACGTGCCTCTTTTCGTGGGCAGAAAAAGCACGTGCTGCCGGAAATATATATACGTTTAGTCTCCCAAGCTGTAGTTGTTCTTGCCAAAAGTCTTAAAGCCAAAGCCAATGTGCCCGATAAGCTGTCAAAATGCCGACAACATTTGGACAACAACAAAATTCGCAAATGGCTATGCAAGAGCCGATGGCTATGAGAGCTGAAATCCTTTAATGTCCTGTTAACGATAAGCCGGCGGGATATGCAAAGGACTTGGCCAAAACTAGCTAGAGACAACGAGCAGTGAATATTAAAACAAATAAGCCAACATAATGGACTGCCCCCAGGACACAAACACACAGAGAGCGGAGAGAGACAGAGTGAGCGCCAGACACAACGCAGTGTGGACTCTTAAAGGGCAGGCGGTGCGGTGCAGAAATTGGTCGCACACTTTGACCCATGTCAAACAAGTTAAGCAGCAAGGAAAACGTCAATAGACCAACATGGAAAACGTGTTGGGCCAAAGTCAAAGCCGTTAAGACAGGTCTAGCTCTTTAATATTATTTGCCCTGGTCAATGACATGCAGTCGTCAGGTTAGTTAGTTGATTTAACTGCCAGTTAAAAATGAAAATATTTATTTGGCAATCAAATAGCAGACCCAACATCAAATGCAAATGTTTATGTGCTTGCCCCAACTCGAGGCAGAGGATGCGACTAATTGCTGTTAACTTGAAGCTGTCTCCATGCCAAAATTAATGGTCACAAATTTGTGCAGGCTGCCCAAATTCCAGCCTGGCATTCAGGTAGTTGCTGCTGCCCACAGTTGGCCAAAATAAAAAGGCGGGTTCAACAAACTTTACCTTTGCCTCGTAAAAATCAATAGGCGGCGTCGCTGTTGTCGCTGCCGTCGGTCGGCCTGTCCCGACCGTCGTCCAGTCGGGTTGCCAGTTTTAAAATACATTTTTCGAAGCGGCCAAAAAACGAAATGCGCATCAAAGGCACTTCAAATATCAGCATAATCGTTGCCAGAAATGAGCTCTGCCACGGAGTCGAAGGCAACGTCGCCGCATAAACATTAACAGCATCTGCCACAGCTTGAAAGGTCTGCTGTGCCATGAGATAGCCTGCATTATTAGCTTAAAATTTGAATTTGCACTGTCTATTTATATTTTACTATAAACTGAACTTTAACCATCAAGCAAGCATATTGAGCTAGAGTTTTGTAAATTAAATGGTTCACCATAAAGTAAAAGAAATTCATAAATCCGGAAATTTACGAGTCGAATTTAATGGCAGAAATATGGTTCGCGAACCGAACCACTGACAACTTATTTGGCAGCCCTCGGATTGGTCGTAAATGACCACTAGAAAGCATTTAGCAGCTTTTGCTAATAGTTCTTAGTACTTAGTATAACCTTAGTATATACATATAGCATCTAATCTGGAGATACTAGGCAATAAAGACTGCCTATGTTGAAAATAAAGTTACATTTTTCACTTAGGCGCTCAACTACTCTGTCAAACCGAGCGTACAGGGTGTTTGCAACAGGCCCTTATGAATGAATAAAAAGCAGCAAACATAAGCATTCACTCACTCATATTCATACTCAAACTCACACTCACAAATCAGACGAAACGATTCAAGTGGAAGTTTGCAGCAGACAGCGCGGGTTTCTCTCGTTTGTTGTTGTTCTTGTTGTTGTTGTTGCTACTGGTTGCCTTGCCAAGTTTTTAAAAGCTATTTTTGGGCACCTTTTTTTTTAAGTTAGCGAAAAGCAAAAAATTATGAAAACGAAATTTGCAACTGCAGTTCGTGCCACAGCCGCACACAGCACAGGAAGAGAGTGGTGGGGGGCTGTTGGAGGAGTGGGGCGAACGTTTCTGTGGAAACGTGACAAAACTTCTGGCAACTTCGCGTCAAGGAAATGGGCGGCAGTTGGCGACGATTGGCAGCAATCGATAAAACACGATCATGACCAGCAGCAGCGGCAACAATTGTTGCAGTCGCCGTTGCGGCACTTAATTGAGTTGTAGCCTTAGAATTGCCTCAACAGCTTGCCACAAAATGGGGCGTTGAACAATTTGCCGGCCTGCAGCAGGCGGCACGCGCGATAAGCAGCTGCAATAAGCGCCTCTTATCTCAGATAGATGCAATTATTAATTGGCGCAACATGTGGCCCACACTCCTTGCCTCTTGCCACTTGGCTAAAATATTACGCACACCATTGAGCCGCTAACTGCTAATGTTGTAGCTGTTGTGGGTGTTGTGCAGCCCGAGTGCCGTTAACTTGCCACAAATGGCCGGTGTTGACCCCCCGGGGGCTCAGTTGCACAACCCAAAACGGCAGCGCCGCCGACGTCTATGGGAGTAGGAGTTAAAGGAGCGGCAGATGGAGTGTAGGGTAGGGAGGAGGACTTGGTCAATTTGATCGACTGCCTTTAACAGAAATTGTCTGGCCAATTGGCAGCTGTGCGAGCGAGCTGTGCATTTATGTACATAAGTAAATTTGTCTGCATTGACTTGGCCAACAACGTGCAAATGTTGCCAACTCTTTAAAACTGTTGCCAACTGAGCTAACGAATCAATAAACACAAAGTTTTACAAAACTTTTAAGTAGTTGAGTGCACTCTAGTTGCGGTTGTTAGCTTACGATCGATGCATAATTAATATTATATAAGATATTTTCATAATTATAAAGAAATTATGTGGTGTAAGAATAATTATAATTTCTTAAAATAAATAAATTTTGGGACAGAATCAAAATTGACCTCAAATCCAGCTAAATGAATTTAAGAATCAAAACAATTCAGACTAAATGATGGCAATTATTTGCGTACGAGAAGTATTGATTATAAATATAAAAATTAGCTTATTTTACAAATTGTATAAGCCATTTGTGGCTAATTTATGTGTTTTGCTGAATTTGTTGTCTACTTTTTGGCTGGCCTTGAAAAGCGCTCTGCGGACGCAGAGAGACGGCATGGGCATGGGCATGGGTAGGGGCTGGTGTACGGGCATGGGAATGGTAATGGCAGAGCGGCAAAAGCTTTTGCCTAATTGCGTCGCAATCAATTCGCTGGCAGCAACAACGATAACAAAAACAACAACGATAACAAAGCACCAAAGCCAAGCACATGTCATTTTTTCATGCTTATAACACATTGGTTTTGTTGTTGAGGCTTGCTAATTATTGTCATAGGTTAGTGTAGGCAGAGAGTCCAACAACAACAACAACATCTACAACAACAAACGAAAGTAATAAAAATTTAGAGCTGCTGAGCAGCTGAAAGCAAAAGTGTTTCGAGTCTCAGAGTTTCAGTTTCATGAGTTGTTGCTGTAGATTGTTGTTGTTGTGCTGTTGTTGTAGTTGTTGCTGCTTTGCCATTTTTATGGCACTCTGTTTGGCATTTTAAGCATTTTCACAGCAACAATGTTGCCCACACACATTCGCGCCGAGCAGACAAACTTTTGTAGAATGCCAGCACGCCGCATTTGCAATAATTACCAAGTGACAACAACAACAACAACAACAACAACAACAACAGCAACATACAGCAACAAAAACTGGCCCAAACATTAGGCAATATAAGCAAAAATTTCTGGCCTGACATCTTTTGGGCTTCAGTTTTTTGTTATTTTTATATCTATCTTTTTTTTTAGAATTACATTTTTAGTACGTATTTAAGTGCTTTTTTTTGGGAGGGTAGCTTGCGGTGGGGAAACTTCTGCACATGTTGCCACGCATTTGAGTTGGCATCTTGTCAAAGTAAAACATGTGGCAGGCAGCTTTTTTCTATCATTTTGTCTATTCTTTTTCTGTTCAGCTTATAAACAAACATTGCATTGCGCCTGTCATTAGAATGGATAATTGTGGAGGATGGGGACGGCATGACGATGATTGACAGCCAAAGCGCGGCAGCAGCTGGACAACGTGTTGGGGGGACAACGTGTGGCAGATGTCAACTAATGTTGGCACACACACACACACACACACACACAGATACACATACAAGCAGCTACATCTAAAAGATTAACAATATTCGCTCGTAGTCAGCTTTGGCTGAGCCAAATGGCAGATTACGCTTAAGTAAGAGTATCTCTTACAGCTGTAAGCTGACCGCTTAGCCTATACCCTAACCAAAACTTCCTGCGAAAACCACAATGGCTATATGTATGTTGTTCAAATCAAAAATTACTTTGAATTTGTTGGCCAAAAATGTATATAAATATAAATTTGCTTTAAAAAGATCAGATATATTTCATATTTAATTGCTTCAATGAATGCAATTATATAGCAGCAATTTTTTTATGCAAATGTGCGCTTCTTTATTTACTTTTTTAACGCCTTTTTTTAACCTTTTCATTACCAAAAGCTTTAAAAAACTGTCAAACATTTTCGGATTATTGTCAGTGAATTATTTTAAGCCAAAATTCAATACCATTTTTGAACGTTTGCTTAAAATAATGTATTAAATTTATAAAATTAATATTTGTATAATAATTAAATTAAAATTTGTTTTTAATATTTATTTTACTTGTATGATTAATAATAATAATAATAATTATACATTATTACTTATTCTTTGCCTTAAATATTATTTTCTAGCTTTGTTTATTGTCATTTTAAGATTTTTATAAATCTATTTAATGATTTTTAAATAATTTTGTTTTATTGATTCATTTTATTTATTATTTTTATTATTTATTTCTTTATTTGCGAAATATGTACTTTGTTTATCGAATAGAGTATTCAGAAGTCGGTGTAAGTCTTTTAAACTGCTCGTTCTTTCTTTTTCTACATATTTATTTTTTCTTTTCCTAATTTGCATTCATCATCAGTGCACAAACTAATTGCAAATTGTTTGCGTGTGTATGTGTGTGTGTGAGAGTCGCGCTGTGCTATTTCTATTTTTCACATTTTCCGCACACACACATGCAACAGACGCCGCAGCTAGGCGGGTTAGCGACCGCAAAACTATCTGACATTAGATTGCGATGGCGGCCAAACGACAACAGCCGACGCCAGCAGCAACGCCGGCGGCAGCAGCAGCAGCGGCAACGCCAGCAGCAGCAGCTGTTGTTGTTGTTGTTGTTGTTGCAATCAGCGACGTTGGCGGCGTTTTCTGTGCCGTTCGGCACGTACGTTCTTTAAGTAGAGAGAGAGCGAGCTTGCGGTAGGGTCAGAGGGGGAGCGGGAACGCAACAATTATGACACACGCTGCCAATTGGATGGGCTTTTACAGGCATTGGTGTTGCGGCAACATGTTGTGTTGCATGGCAGCAGCAGCGGCAACAAAATCATATATTTTGGTCAACTATTTTTATGTAGAATTTTAAGTGCAAACTCCTGTTGCAATGCGCTGCACAAACGCTCATACATTGTGCAACATATACTTTATCTGCTTGCAGCAGCAGTTGCAGTTGCAGTCGCAGTTGTTGTTGCATAGAAAGAGTTAGCGGGAGAGTTAGCTGTAGATCTGCCAGGCAGATTGCTGGCGCACGCTTGATTGAACGTTCGCTTTTATTGCCACAACAAATCAATTTTGCCAGCTAAGCAGCAGCAACAAAAGCAACAACAACAACATGTTGCAGCAGCTGCAGCAGCGGGCACTCCCCAAAGCGCTGCTGATCAAAAACTTCAGACTACTTTGTAGCCACTTGCAACAGCGCAACAAACGCAAATGAAATGCCGCAAAATGTGTGTTTTTTTCCATTTTGTATTGTCTGCGCAATTGCAACATGCCACGTATTCAACGGTTGCAACTTTGCTGCGCGTTGGTGGCGCCGCAAACTCGAAAATTGCGAGTCTCAGCGAGTCGCTGCGCGTCGGCGTTTCATTTTTATTGCCCATGTAAAATATACATCAATTGACGGCACCGGAGGGGGGCGTGGTCGTGTCTATGATTTCTTAATTGATTTAGCCGTTGCCTTAAGAAGCGAGACAGTCAAGCGAAAATGCAACTAGTAAGCGTGATCGACTGTGAAATACCCTCATAAAAACATAACACCGTTTTTAACCATTTTCAATGGGTTTAGTGTATCTAAAACAGGTTCGTAAGAAACTAGATAAGCGAATATGTGCTAGTAACCGACTGTGAGATACCCTGCTGCCTGAACTGACTTTACATTTCGTGTTCGAACACCCACATACCCATTTTGTTGTATATAGCTCTGTTAAACTCTGAGCTCAGCGGGCCGATACTTTGTTATACTTTAGACATACGCTTATGTCTCCTTTTCATTATTACCGGCATTTTATTAAAATTTGATAATACCCTTTCACGTTTGTTATAGTTACAGGGCATAAGCAATGTTATGCAAAGCGCAAATTGCGGTGATCTACGTATAGCGGAAATGCCCTCGGCGCGTTAAGAAAAAACAACGCCCACCCAAAAAATAAGAAAAGAAATGCAAATAGATTTTCAAACGAGATAGTTGTACAACAAATTGATCAAACCCAATGCTCTCATCTATCTAACTGCCTCTCAGAGCTATTCTACCTGGCTGGAGCCGGGCTTGGCTCGCTGCGACCGGGTCTACGGAGTTGTAAGCCCCAAATTTATGGGTTTCGTATAACTCAAATTTATGTGCTGAGCGATTCGCTTTTCAGATTTTGATTTCGATTTTGATATTATGTCGTTTGGGGCTTTAATCAGCTCAGATCTTTTGATCTTGTGCCGAAGGTTTATGTTCAAGATGTTGTTGTTGTATTTATTGGCCAGCTGACCCGTTACCGTTATTAATTAACAGCTGTGCGCTTATTATGCAAATTGCCACAGATGCGATGCCAGACAACAGCAAACGTTAACGTGGGGGTAAGCGAACAACAACAGAGACAAAAGTTATATATATATAGACGTATCAAGGTAGCGCACATCTACTATATACTTATATCAGAGACTTTGATAGCATTTGCGGTTTTTTGTGCGAGTTACTCACGATTGCGTTCGAGTGTGGTTTATGATTCATTCATACATATAGGAAATGTCTGTAAGAGCTTGTACATACCTGTAATAAAAATAGACAAAGTTTAGATTAGTTAAATCACACAGAATCGCATATAATATGGAAAAACTAATACTATATAGCAATCAAGTACAACACGTAATAGTTAACTAAAGTGATTTAGAGAATAACTCAATAAATTTAACTTTATTGAGGAAATGCTTGAATTATACAGAAAAAAGGTATAAATAAACTTAACTAAATGGAAGTCAGTAACGTGATTTAGAGAATAACTCAATGAATTTTACCAAAGGCAATGTTAAAAAATATCTCGAAAATATTGAGGCATTTTTCAGATTATATAGAACATTTTTAATATGTGCTAAGTAAAGGTATTTTAGATAATGACTCAAAATTGTGACTAAATTAACGAACTGTTTAATTTATCCACATTTTAAAAGTAAGCTTGGCAAAATCTAACATTTAAATCTTTAGACAAAATCATGGAACTACAAGAGAAAATTATAGAAAATATAAATAATGATAAATATAGTTTATTATGTAAGTAAATCATATTAGTTGATGATGAAGGTTAAGCAGTATAGTTAAATAAAGTATCTTTCATTTTAGCCAAAGTCTGACTATCTTATAGGCGATTAATATTCATGCATAAAACTCTCTAAGTCCAAAAGATACATTAACCTGTGCGCATACCGACAACACACCTTTCATAGATAAATAGCAGCCAACTCCTTTAAAGGTGATCACAATTTGTAGAAGAAGCACATCCATAGACGACTATTTAAGCAGTTGTAAGGTCTATAATTTAGCATTAAGTTATTCAGATAAACGCAATGCAAAGGAGCTGCATGCATCATCTTTTTTGTGAGCGACAATGCATTGGAAGTCTTTAATTTGGCCAGCAGCAACAGCAACAATCAGACAAATACAACAAACAATTTATTTCGCAATCAATTTGACAAATGCTTAAAGCTTACACATATGGCCAAAAGGCGATGGTGCGGCAGATAGGCACCGCCAAGTCGTTGAGGCTGGCCGACCAGCTGGCTTTTTATAGGCCAAACAGAGCTGTGGTCGCAGTTAAAAGTTGCTGCGGCAACAAGTAGTCGTTTGTTGTTGGCCTGGTCGCCACTTTGTGGCACATCGTAAATATTTTGTGGCCAATTCTAGAGTGTGGCACCAACATAAATTCGCACAAACAGCTGCCAATCGTTGCTCTGGCTAAATGTCTAAATTAGCAATGGGCGACATTTGCTGGCATTGACCCACACTGGTTAAAGCCAGTGTTGTGGGTGCGAGGGTCAATGTAGCAGTTATTCAAATTTATGCGTGCCGCGCGACAAAAATTATGCAAAAAACATGCGACGCGGGCGCAGTTGGCCCCAAGTAAGATCTATGCAAACTTCAACATGCTGTGTGTGTGTGTGTGTGTGTGTTTGAGCATCAAGGTGTTAATTATAAGACACACACACACACACACATAGTCGCCGACTGTTGGCCGTCTGTGTGTGTTAATTAAATTGAATCTCATTAAGTTCAAATTACAGTCAAAAGTTGTTTATCATTTGTCACAGGCGCTGCACGGCGCCTGTAATTATGCAGCGCTAATCGACAATGACGCCGTCTGCCACCCCACACCCCCAACGATAGAAATCCCCCCTCTAAATGCATATAGAGCCTTAGTTATTGCCCATTTGCAAGCATTCAAGAACACGGCAAATAATCGTTATTTGCTCTCGACTGTAGGTGTCGCAAGTCGTGATAGCATTTGAAATTTATTTGAGCTATATGCAAGTGTTAGGCAATCGAATTAAGCTAGAGCTACACTGAGAGAAAATGTGTAGAATATGTATATTATATTCGTAGGAACTATATATACAACAAAAAATAAAATGTGTTAGAAATAATACAATGGTTCGTTGAAATAAATAAAAGGAATATATATTATATAATATATAATTTATTTATTATTTTTTTTTTTTTCTAGTGTTTCTATTTTTGCATTATGATAAGTATTATGTATTATATATTTGTATTATTTGTAAAGTATTTTATTATGCATAGCCCGGCTTACTTTGAGCAAACGTGCCAGGTGACGTATGCAGAGCGGTTTTTCCAATGACAACAAAGTAAACCTTTTTTGGCACAATACAATAAAAAATAATTTTTATTTTTTCATGGAATTTTGATTTAATTACAATTTTAATAATTGTTTTTTTGAATAACCATCAAAATATTGATAATATTTTCATCAAATTGTAAACAAATTACATTTATTTATTTACAGCGTGGTAAATAATAAGCAATATGCGCACAAGCCGAAATGCAGCTCATATGCAGCTTATGCTCTTAAAAATAATAAAAAAAATATTAAAAAAAATAAATTTGTTATTTAAATGATATTCGACACGTTTGGTGCTCGTTTGTTTGTCGTCTCGTTGACTGTTTGCGTTTGTTTATGCATTTTTAAAACATTTTTTTCTGTTGTCATGGACACCATTTGCGAGTTGCCGGTCATTACCATGAAAAATGCAGTAACCCCTATAAGCCCTGCCACACACAATTGGCAAACAAAAATATTTTAATTGATTTTGTTGCTCAAAATGTTTGGTGTGAAAAAAATGTGTGGAAATAATGAAAAATTGTCATGCAAATTACATGTTAAAGGCTAAATCGAAGGACGCGCCAATATGCTCAAGTGTGCATAGTGTGTTCGTGGGAGTGGGTGTCTGTGTGTGTGTGTGTGTGGGAGTGTGCATGTGAGAGTGTGTGTAGCTGTTAAAAAAAATGCATTTTACATGCAGGCTGCATTTAAAGGCTTTTAAGCAGAAATTGTTCTTCTCTTGATTTTTCGTGTTGCATTCGACTTGAAAACTTTTGAATAGTTTTTTATGTTCTAATGAAACAATTAATTGCTTGGCACGTTCCCTTTGCCCATCTGCTGTTGGGCAAAAAACAATTTTTTGTTGTTAGTATTCAACTAATCGACGCTCATAATTAACACATTTAGCTAATAACTTCAGGCGAAATAAACAACATTAATCACGCTTTAATGGCGTATTAATAAGACAAACAGACCAGAGCGGAGCTGAGGGCAACATCCACATTAGCTCCATCATTTCCTAGAGCCCACTTTGGTAGTTGGCCCACGGCTGCTGCTGCTGCTGCCAACTTTTATAGCAACTTTCAACACACACACGCACACCACCTCATGTGTGTGTGTGTGTGTTTGCAGAGCGGCTTTTCCAATAACAATAAAATAAATCTTAGCCAAGAAAAACAGATAAAAACAGCATTAGCTGGCCATAAAGCAAACTGTCCGAGGCAGAAGGCGAAACCCACGACGCTTACAGGTTAAAAAACAAAAAACGACGACAAAGGCGACAATGACAAAGACGGCGACAGCAATGTCTGGGGACAGACGGCAGCAACTTGCAGACAGACAGTTAGACAGATAGTCAGACAAGTGCTAAGTTAATTGCATTAAAAGTGAAATAAAAAGCGAGCGCGACAGCAGCTCAGATAGCAAAAATTATGAAGTGCAGTTGTTGCTGTTGCTGCTGCTGCTGCTGTTGCTGCTGCTGCTGCTGCTGTTGTTGTTGTTGTTACTGTTGATTGAGGCGCATAATCAGCGGGGCGACGCCATCGAGCGCATTAAGTTGTTAACAGAAAATGTTTGCTTCATTTGCGCTATGATTGCTGCGAGAGACGGCAACAGCGAGGGTGTGTGTGTGTGAGAGAGAGATGGGTAGTGCAGAGCAACATCCGGTGGGTCAGGCGTTGGCTCTGGCAACATCTGCTGCTTCTAGCTCGCCGCCAACTTGTTGCCGGGCAATGCAAAATAATTGCCATCACAATCATCTCGCTACCTCACTCTACCTCTTACTCTCGCTCAGTCTCTTCCACTCATTCTCTCGCCCTCTCTCTCACACACTTGGACACTCCATCTCCATCCGTCATGCGCTCGCTTGCGCAACGTTTCTTGGCACTCTTGCCACATTTTCTTATCTATAAATAGTTTTGCTGCCCACGCCGCGGTCAATAAACCCGCGACACATGCAAATTGCACTGCAGGCAGCAGCAGCAACTGCAGCAGCTGCAGTGCCAACAACCAAATGCAAACAATTAGCAGCGCTGCAGTTGAACCAAAAAAAAAAGAAAAACTTCAAATAGCATGCTAAAAAAAACTATTAAAATTCAAAAATACCCCTTAATTATTCTTTTAATGCGAAATACATTGTTCAATAATTGGAATTTCAAATTAAAAATTCGTATATTTGAGAATTGTTGTTTTTCTAAATACTTTTTCATTTAAAATTCAAGTTAATGTGCACATTATTTTCATTGGTTTTATACATTGTGAAGACATAAATATAACATTTGTGGCAAACCTGTTATATAGAGTTAGTTAGTTTCTAAAACCAAATCTAACTTTCTTTCTTAAAATTGATAGGTGTGAATTGTATGTAGTTATATTATTTAGTATTATTGAGCAACAACTCGATTTGGTTAAAATTTGAACTTTTAATTATACTTTCTTTTCTATGTTTTTTTTTTTTGTATATATCCTTTCAAAATTCTTCTAATATTATTGCCAGTTCAGCAGCTTTATGGCAAGTCGCATATGCCTCTCGCTACCCTACAAGTATTGCTTGCACGAAAGAGAAAAAAAAGCACCGACCTATCGCACACTTTTTGTCATTGGGCCGTTGTCGTCGAGTTGATTTTTCGTTGTTTTCGTTTGTTTTTTTTTTTTTCTTTTTGCTATTATCAGACAGCGACGCCGACAGCGCGGTCATGTAATGCGCGTAACAATTTCATTTTGTTTTACAAAAACAACTGTTCGCTGTGCCGTGCATTGTTGTTGTTTTTTTTTTGTTTCGTTTTGTTTTTTTTTTTTTTTTTTAACTTTTGTTTCGCTTTTGTTGTTGTCTGTTTCCTCTGCTGCGCCGCTCGTTGCATTTCGTTTGCCGTTTTCAGCTGGCTGCGGCAGCGGCAGCAGCAGCGGCATCGTCCATTGCACTCGCAGCTCAACGTTCGAGTTCGACGCTGCTGACGTGGGCGGCCCCCATATTTAAGCGACGCTGGCGGCGCAGCGACTGAGCGGCTGCTGCGCTCTTGGCCGTTGCAGAGGCACATTAGCAAATCACATAATGAAATTCATCATTTATTGTTGCTGTTGTTTTTCTTGCTGCTGTTGTTGCTGGCAGGCAAATTTGACTAATTGCAGCAAGCGATGTCATTTTTTTATTAGTTTTTTTTTTGTCTCTTTTTCTTTCTGGCTGTTGCATGTGGCAGGCTTTTGATGTTTTTGGTCGATAGCTGCACTTGTTGCCTGTTTTATTTTAATGTGCAACATGCAGCAACTTTGTAATTAGGCGACTGCATGACTTTTAATGTTAAATGCCGCTTGTTGACATTAATTTGCATTGTTTTTTATTTGGTTGGGGGAAATAACTTTAACATAAAAAAAGCGTGTTGTTCAACAAATTTTATTTCTGTCAGACGGATGTTTGGCATCGTTTTTGTTTTTTTGTTTAAATTTTGCAAAGAGAAACTGGCACACAAAATGGTAAATACAGCAAGTAGCAAGTAATATAAACAAATGCCAAATTCCTAAGGATATGTACTCATAAAAAGCCAAATATGTTGACTCTATAAATTAGTACGAGCTAAGCTAAGTAGTTCGCTTTTAAGCGTATGCTAATCAACTGTTTTACTAATTAATGACTAACATAGTGCCACCATAACTAAACGAGTTTCCCATCGAATTGACATAATTAATGCAAAAGCTTATGCTAAACCCGTTTAGCATATGTTACTTAGCGCTTTGCTAAATGCTAAATGTGATCAAAGTCATTTAAGCCGCGACAGCAAATCACATTTTGTTTACAATTGAATGTCAATCATGTGTCATATGTTTATAATATGGAAATAAAGTTGTTGCACATTGCAGGCAATTAGGTAAATCAGTTAGGTTAATCGCTCGCAGATATATTCACATGCACACATATACACGAGGTTGCCCCATTTAAATGCACAGCATTGTTGCTGCTGCTGCTGCTGCTGCTGATGACGTCGTCGCCGCCGTGAGACTGCCGAAGATCAACGCGCAACGGAGTGAATGCACTCGGAATGCGCTTCATGGCAACACGGCCAAGTGTCAATTGCTGCCGCAGCCCCGTTCATCAGCCAAACAAACTAACGTGACATGCACGAGGGCTGCTACAAAAGTACATTCTAATTTACAATTCAGTTATTATAGAACATTTTGTAATACTAATTCGGTTTGTTTCTTGGCAAAAGAAATAAAATCAAATACAATTTTTTATTTTGCGAGCGTTCACTGTATAAGTTGACTACATTTGATGTAATTTTCAAAAAAGTTAGTCTGAAAAATCCACCGACACGTGTGGAACATGAGTTAACGATGGGGCAATGCTCGAAGTACAATGAAAAGGGCAGGTATTTAACCAATAAAGATTTTAATATATGTAGATATGTTCAATATGTTGTGACATAGACATATATTTATATATATTTACATAATTTAACAATTTTTATACCCTGAACCCAATAAAGTATACATATTCTTGATCAGCATCAATAGCCGAGGCGTATGTATGAACGCAAGGATCTCAGAACCTATAAGAGCTAGAGACTTGAAATTTTAGATGTAGGTGCTCCTAGTTCCCGCGCAGATCGAGTTTGCTTCAGATAATCGATAACTTACTCCGTTTCCAAGCAATCGATCAAAACCGATATCGATATCC
The DNA here is from genome assembly GCF_003285875.2 of Drosophila novamexicana. NCBI lineage: Eukaryota > Metazoa > Arthropoda > Insecta > Diptera > Drosophilidae > Drosophila > Drosophila novamexicana. Next base: position 1,087,419 of record NW_020824808.1, on the reverse strand, counting down.
TGTTTTTGGGCAATTTTGGTAAATAATAAGAGCTAGAGTCACCAAACCTGACATATAGCTTCTAAAATAGAATATATATATGCATTTGATGTTGGAAGAAGAGGGTTCAAGGTATCCCCTAGTCGGGAGCTTCCGACTAGAACCTCTTACTTGTTTATATTTACTTGCATTCTTAATAGTTTGTATCAGCCCTCGTGTGCACACTTTTGGGGATTTTCTTTTCACATTTACATTTGCATATCATCCAAAATTGCGAAAAAAAAATGTTGAAAAGATGCGTGAGCTGCTGCTGCTTCTGCTGGTCTCAGTGGCCAGCGGCCAGTGGCCACCGCCGATAATACAGCCCACAGTGTGTGAACACACGGATAGTGGCTGAGGCGGCATAGGTATAGCATTGATTTGGAGCGATGAACTCGTGCGGCCTTCCACCTCCACCTCCACCCAGTTGTCTCTGCCCTCTGCGTGCGCGATGTTTGCGTTTGGCATTGGGGCAGCAAAATTGAAAATGCAAGCATTTCGCAGCAACAACAAGAACAAAAACATAACAACAGCAGCAACAACAACAACAACAATTATAGTAATAATAATAGTGGAATGCAATTATTTAAGTGCACATTACGACTTGGCACACACATGTTATTAGCAATAACAATAATAAACAATTGAAGGCGATAATTATGCTGAGCACTTTTACGATTCAATTAACAAAACCAAAGGCAAAACAAGGGATGGTGCAGGTTGGGAGCGCAGTCAGTCAGTCTGTCATTCAAATGTTTTGCAATAACAAATTCAAATTGGCAAAATTAGAAGAAAATATAATGGCATCCATTGGCCGAAATTTAAATACCCTTGTGAACATGTGGCAAAGATATACATAGAAAGCTTTTTTCTCGAACGATTTAATCAACACATTCCATATAGTATACTAGTCTGGTACGGGACTTTAGATATGCGAGAACAGCTAAGTATTCTGTACAAATACTCACTTCAAGAGCTATATGGAAATCTGATGATAATAAAAGTTTTCATAACATTTTGTTCAAGACATATTGAAAACTATACATTTTTGAATACAAAAACTTAGTTTTTGAGCAATTATGTAGCTATTTGATATAGTATCCGATCCAATGATGGGATTAAAACTGAGAAACTAGTATGGACATAGCTTAATCGTCTCGTCTGTTGATATAATGAACCGATGTTAATAAGATTTTGCATATATGTAGGGCACATAGTGAATCTTACAAATGACAAGTCATAAGCAAAGAAATTTTCCAAAGGAAAGCCCAGCCTACTCTTGGGCCGATCCGGCTAGTTCCGAATTTTGAACTGCAACAACAAGACGGAGCTTTGCAAAGTTTCAAGGCGACTGAGAGATAAGTTCGCATAGAAACAGACAGACGGACATGTCTTGATCAACTCATCTGTTGGGGAATTGTAATCCTCTAAACGTTACACATTTATTAACAAAACTAGAATACCCTCTACAAAAGTTAAAGAAAACAAAGAGAAACAAGATTTTCCCACTAAAAATACGCATGAAAACTGCATAAAAATGGGGTACGAAATAAAAACATATTATTACGGTTTCAGTTTTCACAGCTGGCCAGGGGCGGACATGGACTTTTATGTTGTACGCGTTCTGACCCAGACAAGGTTTATGGACTTGTTTTTCAAAATTCCCATTAAGAAATAAATCGCATAAGTCACGTCCTGCTCAGCATATAGAAACGGGGAATTGTAGTTGTTGGTCGAGATTATGGTCAATATTTTTGCTATTTACATATTAAGCATTACGTTACATAAGCCACACTCATAAATATTCTGTGTGTGTGTGTGTTTGTAGTTTCACTATACTATACTCTTATCGTATACCCTAACCCCTGTACCCGACGACAGTTGCCTACTGCCTTTTGCTGATTAACTTGCGCTTAAAAAAGCAATTTGTTTGCATTTTTATGACTTAAATATTGTATGGCTTTTTATGATGTCTACATCCTTGAAACAATGCTCAATGGGTATGCGTGTCTGTGTGTGTGTGTGTGTGTGCTTAAGGTTTATCAGTTACGCTCTACCCCACAGGGAATTCATACTCAAGTTGTGCCAAGTTAATTGACTTGATATGTAAGCCAACTGAGCTTTTTAATTCTTGACTTAATTTGATAAAAACAAATTCATAATAATAATAATAATATATTAAAAGCTATAAATAGGATTTGTTATTGTTGTTGCTGTTGCATGACGTAATTTTTTTGGTTACTTTAGCTCAATAATTTTTATGCAAATGTTCTAATTGTTGTTGCTGGTTTATTTTTTTTGTTTTTGCAACGGATGCTGTCCATTCGTAAAAACAATAAAAATAACAACAAAAGCGCTCTTAAAAATTTGCATGTACATTTTCAGCAGCAACAACAACAACAACAACGACAACAATCGCAATAACAACGGCAACAACTACGACATTTCAGTGTGCATTTCCCTAATGCGTCGCCGACATGCCACAGAAAATTTTCAGTTGTATTTTTCTTTATTTTTTTTTCTATACTATATACCCCATACTCACAAAAATGGTGTAAACGGGGTATAATTAAATTGTTAGGGCATTAAAAATTATTTGAAAAAGGCAGCTTGTTTTGCCCTAAAAGGTATTAACTGGATTTGTGATCAGTTGTAAACGATTGAACTTTCATCAGCCTGGCCCTAGTTAACCCAAATATTATCATAGCTTTGTGTGGAAATGGGTATGTAGCCTCTGTTATACCCTGTGTCTAAGGAATAAAAGCAACTATAAAGAAGTTATTTCAAATAGAACACTTTTAACATTTAATATTCTATTCGAATAAACCATTTGATAAATGTACAGGGTATCGCTAGGTTTATTTTAGTTAACTAGAGCATTTCATACATGACTTCTCAGTCGCATGCTGAACATTTTAACAAATTGCATTGCCTGATTCTTGTTTTTGGGTTAATGTCTCATTGTCTTACGCGTGACAACAACAACGAGCAGCACAGTGGCTACCATAACTACATCACCACCAAAAGCAGACGATACAATTTCTGTGATAAATAAAATGATTACAAAAGCGTCCCAGGCCGAAACAAAGACCAAACAAGTCTCGAGCTGTGAGGCGGCGGCGGCGGCAAGGATTGCATATACACATATATGAAATTTATATAGAGAAATATATATATATGCCTTATATGTGGATGGAGCCCACAACAACGCCAGCAATTGCTTGATTTATGTGCGGCCCGATAAAGAAATAAATAAGAAATAAAAAAATACAAAAATGATTATGCCTCCAAGTTGGGCCACGTTGAAAAATATGTTGAAAATTGGATTTCAAGCGTATTTCAAGTATTTAGCGAGAAGTCGAGCTCCAGCTAGTTGTTAAAGCCCCCGATAACGATGATATTCTCAGTTGCGATAGCCACACACCAAGTCACAGAAGGGAGAGCTGTTCCCGAGATTAGCTGGAAAACTGTGTTTACATGCGCCTTTGATGACCTACATTTGATTAACTAGCTGCGAACGTGGCCCTTAGCATGGGCCTAAATCAGCTAGCAACAACAACTAGTAGTTGTTAGCACTTAACTAAAAGACAGAGCGTGCGACGGGGAGCAGAAGCTGAAAAATTCCAGCGCATCGAAATTAATTATGTCACATTATGTAATCTGATAAGAGCGTTGCGGTGGCTGTTATTGCTATTGTCATTGTCAACCCTGTTGCTGTTGTTGTTGCTACCGCTGCTTGGGTAAGCTGAGACCATCGACAGTGCGCAGCCGCAACGTCAACGCGCCCTGCAACACGCGGCGCGACCCTCTTCAAAAAAATATCTGCCAGCCAAGGATCGATTCACAACAATGGGCCAAACAAGTAAGAAGTACCCCAAAAGAACCCAAAAGGTTCTGGCTCTGTTTCAGGTTCTACTAATTCGCCCAGGTAAAAATACTTGCTGCGGCAATTTCTTTTTGTTGTCTTTTTGGGCAAGAAATAATTTTTTCTCCTTTATCAATATACTTAATTCGGTAGTTCAGTTATGCTTTTGTTAGGTTTCATTCAAAAGAAATTCCTTCGTAAAAAAAGGTAAGCAAAATGAAATGAAATCTCGGAATCGGTCACTGGAAACTTAAGATGGCTATGGGATATTCCAATAACAGGTAAAATTATGGTATATTGTAAGTGCTCGTGTAATTGAGTGTTGATTAAGGCATAGAGAGAGAGAGAGAGAGAGAGAGCGTTGTCCAGCACTGGGTTCCAGCTGAAATAAGGAGCCGAATGCTTGCCGAAGTGATGCATTTTAAAGCGCGAGAAGAATAAAGCATGACTTTTTCGTTTGCTTGGAATCGGATCGATTATCAGAAACAATCTTAAACTGCACCTGGACGACCTACGCTCAATATTCTAAGTGTTTAGCTCTTATAGGTTCTGAAATGTGTTCATCGACTCGACTATATTGATGGTGGTCAAGAATATATATACTGTATGGTGTCGGAGATGCTTGCTTCTGCCTGTTACATACATTTACACAATTACATTATACCCTTTTCAGGGTATAACCAAAATTAATGCTGATGAAGCTTTTAGATATATGTATATATCATCTTATGCCTAGAATCTGTTAAACAGCTTAAACATAATAAATAAAACCAAAAAGAGAACTTCTTTTCTCAATTATATATCTTAATAACCACCCCTAGTTTTTTTCTATAATCGTTTTTAAACAATCATTTTTTGGCATAAAATCCCATTAGCGACGCACAATTCAGTGACTTCTCAAGTGTCCCGCAGCTGGTTTCTACACGACCAACTTTTGGAGTGGACTTTTGCTTACCCCGCAGCTAACGCTTCCAAACATAATCCGCTTTATAAAATCTACAACGTCATAAATACAAGTTATGAGCCTTAATGTGGCCTGCAACCCTTTCGGGCGGTGTGGCAGGCGGGGGGCGAGTAAAATCGAAAAATTACTAAAAGGTGGCCAACAGTGCATATAACATAAAGCATAAATGGGCTTAAAATTAATTGAAATTGTAGCCCACTTTTATTTTTATTCATTTTTTTGGCTGGCCATAAATCGCTTTTGCTGAAAATTCCAAAATCGTCTGCATATCGTAAAATGCATAATTGACGTAAATTTCGCTTTAAGCCAAAATAATTTGCGCATAATTTAAGCGCCGCCGACGCGATGTCTGCGAGCCAAGCTGAAACTGTAAAAAATTGAAGGAAACCAAAAGCGGAGGTGAGTTTGTGTCCACTTTATATGCAGGGCACTTTAAAAACAGCCCGCCCACTCAACTTGCCCACTGGCCGTGTCCTTTACAAGCGACCGCAGTGCAAGTGAAATGTGTATAATATGTTTTTAATTACATTTTTCGCAGCGCGAAGGGCAATTAGCTAGCTAGCCAGCCAAGAGTTGGCCATATTTTAAAGTGCCAAGGGATAAAGTGACGCAGTTTAGTACGTTTTACAACACTGGCAGTCGTTTGTCGCTGTCCTTATCCTCCTTGTCATTTGCATCTAGAGCACAAAATGCACTTTATCAGCGGCAACTAATCTGAGCGTCAGGATGAAAACACACAGGAGTCAAGGTCCAACTGGGAATTGGCCATTTTGGTTGAAAGTAAAAGCTGCGACGAGAGAAATTTGTGCAAATGGCATTTTGGCAAAGAAGCGTTTCTTTCTCTGCGATTTATCAGGCGGCCATTTAAATTCATAATTTTTGGCAAGCAGCATGAAATTTATTTAAATTGTTCGGTTCGCAAATGCAGCAGACAGCTTGCGGCATTTGTTGTTGTTGTAACACAATAAATACATGCAGAGTGTGCGGCGAGCTGAAAACGGGGAAACAGCAGCAGCTAATCCCGAGACGACGTTGTCCTGCGATGCTCGCTTTGCGTCTGTAACTAAAACTGCGGATTATGCAAATAATTGCCAACTACAAAAAAACAACAAACAAAAAACCATAGCAACAAAACAATGTACCAAAAGGAAAACGGAAATGTTTTTCCAATTTAGTTGCAAGGACATGCGCCGAAATATGCAATTATGCAACGGCGTGCTGCAGTTTGCGGCAAGAGGCAATTAAAATGCGTTGCATAAATTAACATAGAAGCAAACAAAAAGCAGACAAAAACACAAATTTGTTGCGGCAAATGCGTACAAGCTGCTACTTGCACTTGCCGCAAGCAGCAAGCGGGCCAAACAGCAGGATGCAGGGTGGCATTGCACATGATGCAGACATGCATTATATACACACACACACATAAGTGCACACACGCGCCAGCCAGACAGTTAATCCAACCCTTAAGCGCACTTAATATAATATAATTGCAAACATTATAACAATCAAATAATTTGCTCCGCGAAACATAACAGCATCTCATCATACCTCTTTATTCTGGAAATACTTAATAATTTGTTGCTACTGGGAAGACAAAGTCTGAAATTCATTTCCTTTCTGATTTGCTTTAAAGTAGCTGACATAAATCTCCTACTTTTTCTGTCCGCATATTTTCCTATTCCAGGCAATAGCAGCCAACTTCAAGCTCATCGCACTGTTTCTTCATACAAACTCCGTTTCCTTCTATGAAACGTATTCGACTACCTTAGCGGTATTCTCCATTTTTTTTATAAGATTAAGGACTTTTGCTTGTTGTAATAGAAATGATGTTTAGTACTTCTCGTTCTCGTTTGATCGTTCTTATGATATCTATATAAAATAGAGATCCGATACGGCCGGTTCCTACATATGCCATGCCTGCAAGAGAAAGACGGACCTATGCAAAGTCTCAAGACGATAGCTTTAAAATTGAGAGACTAGTTTTCATCGTAACTGTTAGACGGACAGACGTACATGCGAACATGGCTATTCCAACTCGGCTGTTGAAGCTGATCAGGAGTATATATACTTTATGGGGTTGAAAACTTCTCCTTTTATGCGTTACACGTAATAACATCTTTAGTCCTTCAAAAGTTCTTCATAGCTCGATTTCGTTTTGAGTCACATCCGTAAACGTTTTACATGTGCATAAAAATGACTTTGTTTGATTTCTGAATAAATTAAAGTAGTTATGCACACATATTTTATATTTATCAATATTTTACAGTTCATAAGTTTTCAAATACTTTAGCGTCATGCCTAGAAAAATATATAGGCATATTTAAAACTGTCATTCGAGCAGCTTAGCAGCAATTGTTTGGTCTACAAAAGGTTTAAGTAAACGTAAAGAACTTTGTCTTGAATTTCAATTGTACTCTTTTTTTTATTTATTTAGCTGACAGACTTTTGGGCTGACTTTTGCGTTGACTCGCACAGCAAATGGCAACGCCATGTGGCAATTTAATTGCTCGGCGCAACCCCCCGAAGCTGCGACTCTAGCGCACAGAACCTGCGCAGTTGAAAATTTGCGTCTTAGTTTAGCCAAATGCGCAGTTGCCAGCCGAAGGGACCAAGGACGAAGGATCAAGCATATGCGCAGCATATAAAAACGCCTGTCGGCTGTCAGGGCCAAATTGATGTGACATTTGAATAAAGGACTCAAAACGTTTGACGCAAAGACAACCGCAGATAAGCCGAAAGGCAAATATACAAAGGCAACACACATACGTCTCAAATAGAGACGCAAATAGATGCCCGACACTACTGAGCGTCAATTGATCACAATCAGGGATTTCTATAGAAACAATGGACAGCAGTTTGTTCACCTTTTCCAAAGAGGGGCGAGTATGTGGCAGCTTTTGAGCTGCCACCTCAAGCGGCAACTCAATTGAGTGTTGGTGCGCATAAAAGCAGCAGCAGCAACAGCAGCAGCAGCAGCGGTAATAAAAAGTGTGCAATGCGCTAATAAAAAGAAAAAATACAAATTTAGCCATTGTTGTTGCTTTCCTAATAAAATGTACGACCATAAACTGGTGTGGCAGCAATGGCCAACGTGTCGTATGAGCAATGCGTTGCAAATTCGTTAAGGTCGCAACTAATAAAGTTGCCCCAAGTGCTTTCGGGCGCAATTTAATGCAGCGGAACTTTTGGCTAAAACTATTTCAACTTTTTTTACAACTGCTTTTGGGCATCAGCATGCATCAACGTGCAGCGCGCAACGCACAACTTGCAACGCGCTACGTGCAACGTGTGTTTATTAAGCGCATTTATGCGTTGTAAATAAAATTCATTCATTCAAACAACCAGCAAACTGTGACCAGGCATCACCAAGAGCAACAAAACAACTAAAGAGAGAGAGTGAGAGGGAGAGAGAGAGACAGAGAAAGAGAGAGCGCGTGAGTGACACAATTTGGTCCATAAAATATTTGAATGTTCGTGACGTGCAAAGCTCTGGCTGCAAGGTGCAACATCCTGTCTGCTACAGTCAGTTGATTCAGCAAATTAATCATAAAAGCCAGCATAAAAACTCCCAGGATTAAGCTATTCGTTAGCTGGAATCAACTGGATAACTAAATATTTAAGCTGATCTTCTAGCTACGACTGACTAGAGATTAAAAAGTAGACTTCAAATGTACACCTTTCATTTCACTTTGAATCTGAGCGCATACGTATTTGTTTTATTGACCTGGAAAAACTTTAACATATACCAGCACTTAATCGAAGATAATTATTTAATTTAACTTAATCAGCAATTATTTTGCAGAGCTATAAGTTTGAGTTATAAATGTCTTTCAATCTAAGACTTCTATTTTATGAATAAATACGTATATAATTATTAAAGTTTCATTAATAGAAAAGACCTTACAGAAATTGAAATAAAAGTTTTGTCATTTACCAACACTGCTACCAAACTACAATCGCTGTAGCAATAGTAGAGTTTAAGTATATTTTACACCCATATACATTTTTTCTTGTCACTATTTTTCGACGTTTACCAACACTAAACAGCAGGCACATTACATTCACATTGAACTCCAACATTGTCTTTCCCCACACATCCTCGAGACTGACTTTATGTACACCTTTGCGCTAAAAATATCATTTTTCTGCAATTTTAGCCTCAAGTAATTAACTTAAAAGTTTAACTAAGCAGAGTTTGTGTGTGCCTAGAACTTTGTGTAACTTTTGCCAGACTGTGACCACTTTTTGTTTGAGTCTATAAAGTTTTTAGTTTTAGTTTTTCGCCAACTTACCCAACACTACACTTAAATGCAACATTAGATTTATGTAGAAAAGTCCGCAACATACCTGAAAATAAACCAGAGAACAAACATATGAAATTAATATCAATTAGAAAGCATTTTTAGTCATGTTGAAATGAAATTTTAATTAGCGACTGACTGGCTGGCCAGGTCAACCCGGGAAGCAGGTCCAGGCTACAATATAATAAATTAGAGCAGGGACAAGCGAAACTTTCCTTCAGTTGAGTGAAAATCAGCAAACGCACATAGAGCAGCGTTTTTCCAGTACACATGACACAGGATACACAGCCAGACCGAGCGCGGGCGTCATAAATATCACATTTGTGGCAGAGACACATGCACACACACACGTATGTCTGCCGCATTGTGTTTAGTGCTGCATACAACGCGGCGCATTTGGCATTTTATGAGGTGCAAATAAAAAGTTTGCCATAAAAATGCCATAGACATGTGTAGAAATGGGCAAACGGCGCATAAAAATGCATGTCTGGGCCAAAAGAGCCGAGAGAGAAAGAAAGCGCAATCGGAAATGGGCGTGGTGTGGGACCAGCAAAAACATGTAAGTATCCTGCAAACGGGAGTCAAGCTGTCTGGCGCCACGCCCCACCCACTGCCCTTCGCACGCATACAAGCAAAAAGCGAAAGCTGCACTTCAAAGCGCGCCTTTAAAGAGCTTCAGCGAATGCTTTAATTAATTTGATGCTGCCAAAGTTGCCACTTCATCATGCAACACGTCATGCACAGGTGCAATTTATAAAGCAACAGTAGACAAAAGGGGGCAGCAGGGGCAGGGGCAGCTGCAGAAGTGCACGCTTGAAACGGTAATCCTGACAAAGCCAGTCACATTTATTATTGAACACAAGCTATTTGCTACGTGCCACGCCAAGCGAGTGCAACAAATTATTAGCGCACAAACATATATAGTATAAGAAGCATAGGAGCTGCAGCGAGGGTTGTGTATGTGGGAAGCAGGAGGGGGTAACAGACATGCAACGCGTGAAAACAATCGATGTATTGAAATTGATTTGCCAGTTGAGCTCAGGCATATTAAATAGTTGCAGCCACGGCCAGTGAATGTAGTGGGGCATGTACTCAAAATGGTTCATAGAAATGCCGCTACCAGCGAATGAATTCATGTATTCATCCATTCATGCATTCAAGTACTCAAGCACCAATTCAATCCAAAGGCGAAAAGTAATGTAGCTGGAACACAGGACAACACGAGTTAACAAACTTTAATTAGCCAAAGTAAATAAGCGAATTACGAGCAGCCACAAAGACAAAGTTGGCCAAATCGAATTAGTTGTGTTTATCTAACTGATTAAATGCATTATTAAGCCAAGTTAAGTGTTTGAGAAGCGAAAAGAGAAGCGCACATCTCCACTTGGTAAAGATTATGAGAAGCACATGCACATGCACTTGTATATATATTAAGTAAAGGGTTCCAGCTTTTCGGTATACTTTTTTTCGTTAACAGCATGAAAGTATGAAATATAATGAGAATCGCAACGAAAAGCGCAGTTTAAGTGGCGCACAAATGCATGTTTAGTTAGCTAAGCGCTTAAGCAACGCATAAAGGGACACAAAACTATAAATACGTACTTTATGAAGTGCTTGAGAAGCGCCAAGAGAGGTACCCTTTCAATAGACTTGATATTAAATATAATTTCATCGGCAAGCACATATATACCTTATAAATCAATGAACGGAAGTGAAGTGTAGACAGCTACAAAAAGTTTGTTCATTTACTTTGGCTGTTACTTTTTCATCTGCTTCTTGCCAGTTGCTTGAACTGCCACAAAAACGTTGGCGGCGACTGCATTTTACAAAAGAAATCGAATCGAAGCGGCCAACTTTATTTTATCAGCGTCGCGACATCAGCAACACGAAGAAACGTTGGCAACAATTCGTGGCAAGACGCCGCCCTCGGACAGGACAACTGCTGTGAGGTGCAAATTTCTTATGCACACACATACACATACACACCCAACACACACACATGCACAACAAACTAACAAGCAGCGAACATAAAGCAAGCACTTAGAAAAGCCAAGTCTACTGCCATGTCCTGAGCAGACACTTTGGACCCGGCCATAAAGGTGACAATAACTTAACGAGCAATGAACCTACAACAAGCAGTTGTTGTTCTTGTTCTTGTTGTTGCTGTTGTTTTTGTTGCTTGCTGCTCTTGACGTTTGCTGACCGGCGACATGGCGCAAGGAAGTGCCACTAAATTGTTGCAGAAAACAAAAAGCAAACGGGCGGGCGAGCGGTCAGCAAATGTAACTAAAGGGAACTTTGAAATGTCAGCATGTGGTCGCAGCCGAAACTAAGCGAAACTGGTAACTGACCCCTTCTGGCATGCCCCATGTCTACCTGTCTACCTCTCTCCATTTCACTCTCTCTAAAAGAGTCTCACTTCTTACCTTGCCTCGCCGTCCAAGCATAACCAAAATGTTGCCTGTTGTGCATTTTGATCAGCCGCATTTAACATGTGCAGCAAACGCGTCAATTTTGGCAGTTATTTCGCATCGAGTACACACAGCTTACACACACACAAGCACTTACTCACACACACGCATACACACCTGGTAAAACATTGCGTATGATAAATGGAAGTTGAACTACCTTTTGGATTTGCACGTGCAGAAAAAGGCAGCAGACAACGAACCCGCAGCAAAGCAGGCAAACATTGTGAAAGCAGGCGCAGGCAGGCGAGTGGAGAGAGAGCATTGCGGGTGCGGCGAGAGGGAAACGAGGGTAGCTCTTTAAGCTTGGGCATGCGAAATGAGCTGTTGAAATGGCTATTTAAGTGACTGTCGAGTAGCTGCTGAGTAGATGCCAGATGCCAGGATAAAAGCACAACGCGCCAAAAGCAACAATACAACAAAACAGGCAAACAAATTCAACAAAATACAACTAAAAAATAAAGAGAAAAAACAAGACAACAGTCGATTGTCGAACCATAAATACCCTCACTACATATACCAGTACTAGTGTATAATACATATTATATTCTTACCCTTAGCCGTCATCCGTTTTAATAAAAGTCAACTTTATTTCGGACTATTTGTGTATGGAATCTATCTAATATAATTGTCTTGATGTTTAAGTAACAACTCTAATTTGACCTATGTATGACAGCTACATGATATAGTAAACCAATACCCTATTCTAGATGTTATATACTTATACACTTCATATCCTATATTAATCCTTCTGATGAAACTGATCAGATATATATCTCAAAGTCGTTGCATAGTGCACGAAATAATGTATAATGCCCACTGGCAAGAGTATCAGAGATGTACTTGAGAAACGCGCGCGCAGAAAGCATTGCCAAAGGGCAGCAAATACTTGCGGCCAAATGCTTACGTGCAAATCATTTGCACTCACTGTCAGCCAGGCAGTCAGTCAAGGCATTGTGTAGCTGTATCTATAGCTGTGACTGCAGCTGTATCTATAGATGTATCTGTATCTGTATCTGTTAGCTGTTAGCTGTTGGTTGTATCTGCAGCCTGTATCTTATAGTTTACAGTCTGACGCCTTTTGAGAGAAGACGGCGTCAGCGCTGCTTTTCATTCATGATAGATGCATTTGTCGAAGGCGACACAGACACCAACACCCACGCACACCCAGAAAAGATACTCAGCTCAGACAAGGTAAGAAATTAATGCATCAAAGCATCGCAGACGCTGCCCAAGTGGAAAACAAAGTCGAGCACAGGATGTGGATGCGGATACGAATGCGTATGAAAAAGTGCTGAAGCGTAAGTAAATCGTTTGTCGCACCAAAATCATTAAAAAAGCATCGGACAAAAATGCATGTGTAAATAACCGAAAGTACATCAAGTCAAACTGGCCAAACTGAACGAATGATTAATTGCCGAGCCGAGCTGGCGTCCAGCTGGCAATTTGAAATACCAGACCAAATGCTGAAACACCACACGCTGTGGCCTGTTGCAGTGTCATTAAAGAGCCATCATTTAAATTAATGATAAATCCATAAAAAAAAACCTCAAAAAAATATTAACAAAGTCATTAATATTTTGACAAAGCGTTAAAAATTCAAAGAATACAATGCACATTAAGATATTGAAATAAAAAGGAATAAATTTAAAAATGATGATTTATATAAATTATAATTAAAATCAGCACAACTCTCGGGCACGAGTCAGACAATTTTTTTTTGGGAATTTTAAGCCAATTTACATGTTAAAAATGAAAAGAAGAAAATTGTGAACTGCTGTCGCAGACGCTCATTAATTTGATCAAAGCTTCAGCGAAATAATATGTTGTTAAAGCCAACCACAAACAATGTAAAACTCGCATTTTCTTTACCTTTTTTTTTGGTGGGAAATATAGAAGGAAAAAATCAACATCATTATTTACATGTTGCTTGCCACATGACGTCAACGCTTCATTAATCATCCACAAATGAAGGAAGTCTAGAAAGGCAAAGGCAATGCATAGTGCAAACGCGGACCAGGGCAGCGGAAGGGTATCTCTGCAGCACATGCAAATCATCATTAATCGCCTGGCAAAACTCTCACTTTCCACGCGGGGGCAATTAAATGACGCTGACTCTGCCACTCACTTAAGCGCTTTTAATTTAAAAAAGCAAAATAGAAGCAAAACTTAAGAAAAAAAAAATATATTAAAAACATGAGTCGATTCGCAATTTTTCATTAAACAAAATTAAAATGCTGATGACGCGACGCGAAATGAAAACAAGAACAAGTTGAAAAGGAAAACTGCACCAGCAAAAAATAAATGAAAATAAAATAGAAAAACCCCGCACAAAGCACAGAAGAAAAAAACTACATTAATCATTGCAAGCGCAGACAAGAAGCGTGCGTGTGCAGCGCTGGGAAATTGTCGCGTGTTGCTTGTCTTTTTTCTGGCTGCATGTGTGTTGCAGCAGCAAAGAAACACTTGCAACATGCAACTTGCTTGATGTGCGGCATTTGCTAGACAAATGCCTGATAATGACCGTCATGCAAATGAACAGTCAAGGCAAATGGGCGGTCAGCCAAAAGAAGAAGCAGCAAAGGAAAACCCCAAAAAACAGCGCATGGGTAAGCCCCAGCGCACACACCCTCACACACACACTCGCACAACAAGCAGCCAACAAACACATGTTAGGCAACAACAATTTAAACGCCATAAAGTATGCCATAAAAAGGCAAAAGTTTACACCAAAATAGACAGGAACAGCCGCTGGGAAGGAGAAGGGGCCGGTTGTGGGCGGGTCACGTCATTAGCCTCGAACATTAGTCATGGGTAGATTTGTTGGCGGCGTCAACAACTTTCTCGATTTGCCAGCCACAAAAGACGCACACGTGGAAAAAGCTGGAAACTTTTTGGGTAGTAGGAGCACGCGTGGCGCCTCCAGCAGCCTGCAGCAAATGTATCTATACGGCTGCAAAGGACATTAAACCCAAGCCGAGAGCGGGAGAGTGCGAGCAGTCACAGCGCAGGCGCCTAGCATAGGGAGCCGAGCCGCCTAAAAAGCTTCTTATTTTTTTTTTGGCCCAGCCGACCGGCTTATTCCCGTGGCCATGGCCGTGACAATGAGCCGGCAGGCAGCAGACATGGCCATGGCCGTGAAAGCCCAACACAGCCCACCGCCAGCCCGCACTCCTTTAAGTAGGCGCCTGTCCTTGCACTTGGCCTTTGCGTAGGCGCACGACTTGCCGTTCGGCTTTTTATGTTTATGTTGCGTTGGGATATTTTCGGTTGCGTAAAATGTTAATAAACTGCCGTAGCGTGTTAGGGGTTAGGTGTTTGAGGGGGGCTTGGCTTGAGTGTTTGTCGGGTGCTTTGACCTTGCGACGCGCTGCTCCGCCGAGAGGCATTTGGCAAATGTGCGGTACGCAGACATTTCGTCCATGTCTGTCTGCCTCACTTATATATTATTTAAACGAAGGACAAATGTTTCTATATGCGTGGGAAAAAACAGACGACTGGGAAGGAGAAGGTGGAGGAGTGCGCGGGTTGTCCTGTTTTGGGTATTAGGGAACTGAGCTTTAAGTGCGCATTTTATGGAATTTCGTTAGCTAGACACAATTTAATATGAAGGTGTCTGAACCTTCAATAAATAGCCCCGAATCTGAACTGGGAGCAAGCAGTCAAGCAGTCACAGGGCAATAAAAGTCGCGCTTTTCTTTCATTTTTCTTTTACATTTACTTTGCATTTTCCAATTTTGGGTTTCTTTCAGGCATATTTAAATTTGTGTAGAGCATTTGAGTTCGAGAGGCTTTGTCGTTAAATTGATTGGCTTTTGTGAATGCCTTTCAACCATTTCGTTTTTCAAATATTATTTGGCCAGCAGGTGCTTGAACGGCCAGGTCAGTGGCTGCCCAGCGTGTGAAAAGCGGTCAATGCACAGTGGGACAGCTGCTATTAAATATTTATGCAAACTTCAGTTTTTCTTTTTCTCATCTAATTGGCAACTTTGTAGACGGCAGCTGCAGCAGCAAAAGGAGATGAAAAAAAAAACCACCAAACAGAAAGTTGACGTGGAATGCGTTGCACATTCTCAGGAGTAAGCTTTGTGGAGCACATGGCCTCATAATGGCTATAATAAAATGTGCTTAAAGCGCATTATATAGCGCCAGCCTGTTGGTGGTGCTACCCGTCGGCTGTCTGTATAATGGGCGCCAACTTGTTCCCTCTTTCATTTTATGGCCAGAAATTGGTAATTTCGTGCATCGATGCCAGACGAAGGACGAGCAAACGAGGCAACGGGACAGGATGCGAACGCGGGGCCAAAAGGCGACGCATACAAATTGTCCCATAAAAGACATTGCATTGGATCAAAGCAGTTTTCTATTATCGTTGGATTATGCGACATAAGGAAGACAGCGTTGATCAGCCAGGCATGGGTGTGAATATATATATGCGTGTGTGTGTGTGTGTGTGTGTGTGTCTGAGTATAAGCATGGCAAGGCGTGTCCTTGTCGATGTGTGTGTGTGTGTGTGTGCGTGCTGCATGATGTCTTGTGTTGATTAGAAGCTGCCGAGCTATGCTACAGTCCATTAGATGCACATTGTGTGCGGGTTTTTAAAGACCATGTTCTAATCTAAGCAATGGGAAATTTGATGAGTTGCACTTGTCGGGACCGACTCTAGGAAAGTGGCAAATAAAATTAGTGAAACAGACTGAAAAGATGATTGCGACTATTCAATAAGATTTCATTTAAGATTAGTTATATTCGAAAATACATAACACTTAAACTATAATAAAATTCGACTTAATGGGATCTTTGCGAACTTAATTTTCAATCAACTCCCTCACACTATCAAAGCCAAATAAGTTTTATCGAAAAAAAAAGCTAAGCTCTGAATATATGAATTGTGCATCAATTATTAAACTGTATTCAGGCTGAAGAATTTAGATATAAATTGAAAGTGCTGCACTTATTTTCTTTATTATTTCGGTTTGCTATTATATAGTATTCCCTACCCATAAAGTTATTTTTTTCCTTTAGTATTTGCCGCTTGTTATACTGAATGCTTGTATTTTTAACCTTAAAAAATCCCTTTTCAAATCCATCATTAAGCTTTATGCCTTTATTGCAGTCCAGGCGATGCTATTCTACCATTAGCTCATATCTGCCACGCCCTCAGCCTTTCTGTTGCTCAGTGCTTGTTTAAAGATACACTTGAGCTTATTTATGACTCTCACATTTTGCGAATGGCATTTCATTTTATGATAAATGATTGTCCGTAATTAAAGTGGCTCTCGCTGCTCTGCGGTTTTAGCCCGGCTGCTATTGCTGCTGCCGCGAACAGAGCTAACAGCAATATGCAAGAGTCCTGCCTGCTCGGTCCTGTGCTGTCCTGGCCTGGCGCATTGACCTCAAGCGCAGGACGTATAAAAACGGAAACTGAGCAAAGTTAATAATGTGCAGCAGGCGTTGGCGCAGTTTTTCTTTCTCTTCTTTTTGCATTTTTTTTTTTTCAATGACTGGCAGCCTGTTCCTTCGGCTGAATGACTTTGCTGAGTAGATGACTGGCGGCTGCTTCCTGCCAGGCAGCTGCAACCGAGCGCCAAAATAAAATGTATATAAATAAATATAAAAATAAATTGAAAATTGCATTGTTGTACCTATGAACAAGTGGATATATGTGCTGATGTGCACACTTACAGCTGCTCGTAAGGACATCTAGTCTCGTAATGGCACAACTACACTACACTGCGCTACAAGTACACGCTCTAATTGTTGTTATTATGGCTTTGTTTTAAATTTTTGGCATGCAAAGGCAAAGGCATGAGAAATGAGTCGGATCAGAAGAGCGACTGAAAAATTACTTTTAATTTTATGTAAACTCTACAAATTAAGCAATTTATTTTCATTAAATAATAAAGGCGACCCGCACAAAACTTACAAGCAAAAAGAAGAGAAAAAAAAGACCCAAAAATATATGATTTCAACGCCCTCAAGCGTGGCGGCGGCACCCACACACACACACAATCACACACACGCGCACAACAAAAAATTGTGCGAAAAAATGGCTCGAAATAAATGTTAATTCGCATAAAAACTCGTATGATATCACAGCAGCTATTTCTGTGGCCCCTCGTCTTGGCCATATGTTGACAACAAAAGCAGCCGTAATTAAAAAAGAAAATGTTGTAAGTAGCAAAAACAGAACATGCAACAAAAACAAGAAGAACAACAATAATAATAATACAACAAACAAAAACCGAAAATAAATCAAAGTCAAGTGAACAACGCAAACATAAAAATTAAATGTGCCACTTAAATGTGCCACATTGAAGCGAGTCGACTCGACACGGCTCGAGTCGAGTTGAGCTACCAATGGAACTTGCCTTGAATCGAAAATTATTTGCACATTAATCAGATTTATTGTCCACAGCGCCAGCCTAAATACTTGTACATATACGAGAGTAGTTCTCTCTAATAGACATCTGGGGGCGAGACAATGCCAACAACAAAACAATGCTGCAACAACAATAGCAACAATAACAACTACAATCCTATTGCTGGCCTGTTGTTAGGTGTCTCGAGACGCGCTTTCGAGGGTGGCTAATGACTACATAGATTTCAGTCTAGAGTCTGGAATTATGTCATCATCAACAAGCGACGCGGCGAATGGTTTTAATTAAAATGTTCGCCAAAACTTAAATGCAATCGGTGGTGCACATAAATCTTCCAGCTGTCATTAGAAATTGTTGCAACGATTAAAACAATTTTCAATAAACTAACGCATCAAGTGTACAGCTCACTGATTGAGCTGAACTCTATAAATGCACAGCGAGTCTTAAATACTCTTTCCTAGTTGCTAAGTGCTTGAAAAATAAATCTTTAATAATTGAAGAATTTTTCGTATAGATCATATTAAAGCTATCGATAATTTGTCGAAGCCAAATATTGTACACATTTTTGTCAACTTTTGATGCACGATATATATATCGATCAGTTATGTATAAAGGTCCTATCAGAAATCTATGCAACAGAAAGATCAAGTTTTTTTATCTAGAGAAAGCTAAAACGGTTTTGTATAGGGTTAAAAAATAATAACCAAAAATAACCGATAATATATCGAAATTCAATATGCTTTCTAATTGTATAAAGCACTTTTATAAACAGTAAAAATATTCGGAGTCTTTATTTAAAGCATAAAACTGCCCATATATATAAGTATTCATATTTGCATATTCCATATATGAAGGGCAACAATATTTAACTGAGTTAAAGAAAGCTCAGAGGTATTTCTGTCGCTAAAAGATGTACTCGTAGAAATAAACAATAACAACTATTTAATAGATCACTTTTTTGCTAAAATAAAATTTTTCATAATTTTTATAAAAGATTTTCTGTTACAACATCTTTATATTATTATGTCTGCTGCTTTTTTAAAGACAAAAATATGCCCATAGTATAGAGCTTAAAATATATTCATACATAGAGCCAAAATGGGCCTTCTCAGAGCTTGCTGCATTGGGTCATTAGCGGCACAACAGCTGGCAGACGCTGGCATCGGCGACTTTGCTGTGCGAGATCGTCAACTGAGCACTTGGGAGAGCTGTCAAACGGTTGCCACTCGACTGATGCGACTGTAGCGTCAACATTATGAACATCATGAGCTTCATCATTATCATTAGTAACATCATTATTGCTCATCAGGCAGAGCAATGGAAAGAAACTTACAGCGGACATTATGTCAGTCAGCTGTCATACAGCGAGTCTCAGACTGAGAGTCTAAATTCGAGTCTGAGTTTTGAGGCACAGACTAAGACGAGCTTCAATTGCAGCCAAGCGACAACAGCAACAACAAAACGAGAAAAAAAACAATAAACACATGAAATTGTTTGCTGTAAAGTTTGTTGACTTGTGTCGCCGCTCGAGTTGCCAGCAAACAGAGAAACCAGCGAAAATTGTGTACGCATAATAAATAATAAATAAAATACGAAAACGATTTTGTAAATGTATCCAAATTATGATATAAAAATGAATATGAATAAAAACGAAAAAACAATAAGCACAATAAATCAACATAAATTTGAGCGTAAAACGGTTATAATTTAAAAGACAGTCGACACTTTTATTGTTAATGCCGCATTTGTCTCAATCCTCTCTTCCACTTATTCAATTCCCCCTTCTTTCACAAGCCGTATAGCCAATTTCACTTGCAGCCAAATGAAGCGTTAACTTGAAAAATTGCGAGCCGTCGCGGTTCACTGCGATTCACAACAGCAACTGCAACTGCCACCGAAAAAAGCAGCAGCAGCTGCTGCAAGCAACAATGCAACATAAATACTTTTGTCTGTCAGGCCGAACCCTAAAAAATTTCAATTAACTTTTGTGCGCAATGCAATAAACTAAATTGCAGAGAAAATTTATAAATTGAGTAAAATTGCTTAAATATTTTGAAGACGATTTTGTTTTAAAAAGAAATTGTTGGCTTGATCCCTGATTAACAGCACTTTCTATTCTTCCAAAATATATATAACTATATGCCAACATTTTTTTATTGTCCTTTAATCTGTACTCTACTTTGATATTTCAAATAAAATTTAAAATAGTTGAGTGTCAAAATTAGTATAAAATGCATCAGTTGTCTTTCAAATAGAATCTGCATTCAAAATTCCTACATTTATTATAAAAATTATTATCGTATAAATGAGCATTTCGGAAAAAATTGAATATGAAGAATCAGCCAAATTTTGTATTATAGAAAAGATTGTCAATCATAGTGATTATAAGATTATTACAAACTATCATTTTTAATAAAAAATCATGCCTAAAATATTAACAAAAGTGAAGAAGTAAAGTTCCCAGATTCTTTATAGAACTGAAACTTGCAACACTTTCTCATAACTAAAACCTTTAGTTCATATACTTTTCTTTTCATAATTATACAGTTTTGAATGTCAAGAGCTTCAAAGTCAACCGTATTTGATGAACGCATTCGCTGCTGTTGCACTCATTGATATGAACCTTAACAAAGCTTCGCTTTTGTTTGCAGTTGTCTGTATATAAATAAGCCGTCAAATCAGTCAGTCATACATATATATTAGAGAAACACATTAAATTGAAATAAAATCATAAAAATTGCCAGACGAGGTTTTAATTTTATTGCTGCATAGGGTGGGTGTGGATACGTCTCTCAATTATTTTCGAACTACGGCTCTAGGCGAGACTCAGCTCGATATATAAGTATATAAAGATTGCAATTGAAGGAACAAACCAAAAAACAATATACATGAATTCGCGTTGATTTTATTGCATATTTTTTTATTCACTTTTTATTTATTATTGTGAATTGTTGCCGGGGATTGTAAACAAATGCTTAATTGTTGATGGTAGCAATGCAAATTACGTTTCACGCTTAACGTGTGGGCAGACTTTGAAGTGTTGTTGTTGTTGTTGGTTTGATTTTTTTTTAGGTTAAACAAGTACATTGTGTGTGTGTGAGTTTGACTGTATATGAATGAGTGTATTGAGTGCTCGTTAACATCAAAAGTCAATGCATTTTTAATTTGTTTAATGCGCCGCTTTGCGCATTTGTCGTTACAATTAGCGTATCCGAAAGCTACCTCAACTACACACGTCATGTATGTGACTCAGGTGTGCGTGTGTGCCAATATTCATATGAAATGCATGGGCCAGGCAAACAGCCAAACACTCTGTGGCTAAAACAATTTGACATTTTGTGGATATGCGGCCCAAAGGTTCAACAACATTTCAATGTCAAGTCGGCTCACGTTTTAGCTGTATCTGTGTGTGTGTGTGCGAGATGGATACCAACGTTATCCTGCGCCTGCCTGTTTTGGGCAGGCTGCAAACCTAACGACCAGCACAAAAAGAGAGACGACACCCACAACGCAACATTATTTTGATGAGAAAATTGAAATTAAATTTTTGGGCCAAATGCCATTCAAAAATGTACGTGAAAGGACATAAGCCGTCCATTGACCTGGCCAAATAAATGTTTTGTTGTACTTTTAATAGATGTACAAGCAGAGCTCTCTCTGTGTGTGTGTGCTTTGGGCTAATTTTAATTAAGCAGCAGAAACCAGGCGCAAACAAAGCGCCAAGTCTCAGCTGCTCGAGCTTAAGACGGGCTTTTGTTTGGATGTCTGGCCGTTGGGTGGAGGGCGGGGGAGTTAAGCATTTGTGGTGTAACTACAAACACACGCATAATTATTCATTTTGCAACCGCCGTCTTGTGGCAGTACCACTTGAGCTCTTCTGCATATGATTGCCAGCAATTTGCGCCCGGAAAGGCCACAAGATGCAAAAATTGAAATAAATGACAATGGCAGCTTGATAAGGACAGATATATATATGTATATATATAGATGCATACATATATAGTGTATGTGTGTATATGTCTGTTAATCTGTCTGTCAGACGTTGCAACATGTTGCCATGACAATGACTGCGACTACAACTTATCAATGCTGCTGCTGATGCTGCTGGCGCCGTCTGCTGCAGGGCATGTCTACCACAATGCACATCAAATGTTCAGCTGACAACAACAACAACAACATGCAACGTGTAACAATGT
Source organism: Drosophila novamexicana (assembly GCF_003285875.2). NCBI lineage: Eukaryota > Metazoa > Arthropoda > Insecta > Diptera > Drosophilidae > Drosophila > Drosophila novamexicana. Next base: position 1,065,227 of record NW_020824808.1, on the reverse strand, counting down.
TGCGGCGTCGACGGCGACAGTTACAATAAATGTCATGTTAAAGGCAGTCGAGAAACAACAACAGCAACAATAACACCCATCAGTTGCAGCTGACAAGAGAACTACGGCGGAGTCTGAAGACTCCAGACGCTACTCAACAACACTCACTCACACGGTGCAAACATGTTTTACCTGTGCGTATATATATATATATATGTGTGTGTGGGCGTGGCTGGAGCAGAACTTTTGCATAAATTGCGGCACTTTAATAACCAAAAATGTGCCACAGCACATAATACCACAAAAAACTAATAAGTGCGTTGCTATCAAGACTTGCTAGACTAGCAGATGCCGTCTAAATATATAAAATAATAATAATAATAATAAATACAAAAAAATTATATAAAAAATATAAAAATTTTTGTTGGCTGGCGCGAGGTCCGGGTTTGCAAAAACAAACATTGAATCAATTTTTTTAAATTTTTACATTACGCGCTTTTCAATTGTTTTTATTTTATACATTTGGACTTTAAGAGAGCGAAAAATATATACGTGAAATACTATATACCAAATACCAACTTCAAAATCTTCTTTAATTTTAAAGAAGAGAAGTTTATTTAATTACATGTAGGATAGTTTAGTTAAGCCTAAGACATATTTTGCGCTGGTTGCGGCTATGTACAGGATATAAGTGTGAGTAAGTGTAAGTGTATAATCTGTCATATCTTTCTTCGTATGTCTACGTTTCTTTGAACAATTTGTTACGACAACAGGGTACAAAATTTGTGTAGCAGCGAAGAGTAGTCAAAATGTCAGTCAAAAGCAACAATAAGTGATCTGGGCCATAAAGTATGACGTGCCTGGAAATGAACTCCACACATACATAGACACAACTATTCATAAACTATGCTGCACACAAATATATATACATATATGTATACATATAGACATATTTGGTTGGGCAATTTTTCGTTGCCTTTTGTAGATTTGAAATTGCATAAATTATTCTCGGACTGGCGCCTACGAGACGCATTTCATGTGGCACGTTGCACATACGCCTAGGCAGCAGGCGCATTTTGCAGCCGCTGACATTTTGTGGCAGCCACAAACAGAACAGAAAAAATAGGCTAAAAGAATAAAGAGTGCAGCAATCAATCTTCAAAGTGTCAACACTTCCAAGAGTGTCAACTAACGTGCAAAAATATTCGGACTGCATTGAGAACTGTGTCCGTGGAATCCAGTTGTGCCACCCGTTGAGATTTTTTTTGTTGCTTTTTCCGGAAAATGTGCACAGTCGGCGACGGCAGCAGCTTGAAACGGAAATGTTCAGAAGGCTGTAGCATGTCGCTGACAAGAATGGCCGACAACAAAAAAAGCTTTTCAAGCACTTTTGACCAGTTTAAAAAACATTAATTTTAATATATTTTGAAAAATAAGAGAAAACCCCTATTAAATTGCCAGCAAATGTCTGTGCAAATGTTTGCAAACATATTTATCTATATGCATTCCAAATTTCAGCTCCAATTCACGACATATGCGCGCCATAATAGCCAGATGAACGTGCCCCATCAATCATTTAAAAAAGAACTTATTTTCTTGTTTAAAGTTCGCCTTTTTTCCAGACTTTTATTTTCGCAAGAGGACTGCAAAGACAAAGATTGATTGGCATGTACGACCAAATGCCCAAAATTCAAACTTAGTGAGCACTATAATTGCAAATACCCTAACTGAATAGGAAAAGGATTATATGATCATATATGATACTTTATGCAATTAATTTAAAACTAATACAAATTGATATACATTTTTACCATTGCAAGTTATTTGCTCATTTATATTTATTTTTTTGTTTGGATACTTTTATATTTATTTAGTTATGCCAACAGCTTCCGGTTCACGTCAACAACTAAATAAATTAAATAATTTACTTGCATATTTAAACAATAATTTTGCTTATAATTTTCTTTGTTCTTTCTATTTGTTCGTCATTCAAATTGTTCATTAATTTTATTCATAATTTTATTCATTCGGTGTATTTAAAAATATTGTTAATTATTTATTCGTATTATTTATTCTTATTATTTTGTTAATATTTATTATGCTTTATTATCTCATTTTTTTAGTTAGCATTATTTAATTTAATGATTTATTATAACGATTTATTATTATTATTTATTATGTTATGCTGTAACTATTATTAGTATTATTACTATTATTATTATTTACTTTTAAATATTTTATTTACACAATGTTGATTTTTAACCAATTTCTGACATTTTGTATTTTACCATTTTATAAAATAAATATATAAATAATTATTTTTAAATTGTTTTTAAAATTATTTTTTTATTGATTTAGTTTTGTTGTTAAATTATTATTTTTTTTATTATCGTTTCTTAAATTTAATTTTTCGTTATTTCGTTTTCACTTTCATTAATTTAATTTAATTGTTTTGTCTATGCGTCTATATACTAGATTTATAATATATTTATATAATATATTTTATTATTAATTTTTAATTTAAGCAAGAGTTCGCTTACAATTCATAATTTATAATCCCATATACCATTTATCCTTTTATTGTAAAGAGTTGAATAAGCAGCAAAATTATAAACGCGATCTTTCACGCTTTATCATCAATATGGGACTCCACCCCATTAAATGAAGAGGGTATCGCAGTACGACAACAACAATTAACAGATGTGCCATCAAAATGTGAAGCGTAATAAATGATGAAACAAGTTGACTTAAGTCGCAATGAAAACACGCTGTAAACTACCCGAACCAGACTCGAAATTTTCCTAGCTGGGCGTGTTTTTTTCGTTTTTCTTTTATTTTGTTAATTATAATTATAGCTGATTAAAAGCTGAGACGAGTTCGGGTTTGTGGAACACGCTAACTACAAATCCCACCCGAAAGAAGAGTGAATGTTGACAGCTGACGGGGACTCTGTCCTTTGAAAGGACCCGCAGGCAGTCAATGATATGCGCTGATTAAAAAATCAGCGATGCGGCTTAGGAACAACCCTTTTAGGAATCAAGTTGCCAATTGCTGAAATGATTAACAAGTTGACTTGTGTTAATTATTATGAAACCGGTTTCATTTTGATGGCTTAATCCTTTGGGCAAACAATGCGTTACGGCTAAGGACAAGCAGGAGGTACGAGATTTCCCTCTGCCTGGCACTGCAATCAGTGCAATTGCCAAAAGGTATTCGAGTGCGCGTTGTTTTTTTTTTTTTGTTTGCTATATCAAAAGTTTTTCGAATGGTAATCCCAACAGTTGCCGCCTAACCCATCTAAACTTGGGCTGCCAACTTGTCTGGGACAAGTTCGGACCCAGAAAAACTTTATCTTATCTGTGCACCAAAAAATAACTTTTAAAGCCCTTGAAATTGCAGCGGCGAGCAACTAGCATGATGCCCGCGTGAGGGTGGAGGCTTTGGGCTCTTTAAAAACTTTTGGCCATGCCAATGCCCTCCTTCCACTTTCCAAATGGCAAATCCTAGACAGTTAGTCATGGCAGGTTTATACAAATTTAATACGCCAACGCTTCGGATTCAGTTTTGGTTGCAGCTTCGGTTTCGGTCCGGGTCCGGGTCTGGGTCTGGGCGATTGCATGGCATTTTGAATGGCATTAAATATTTATAAATTCAATACAAAATGCAATTCGAAATGCATGCCAAGCGGCAGACTGCCAAAATCGACCGAGAGGGAAAGAAAGCACGCACAAATAACAAAAGAGCGGGAGCGGGTCCAACAAAAAGAAAAAATTGAATTGTAAAGTTTTTAAAAGCAGCGCTCCAGACAAATGCTGAGCTGGGCAGCTGGGAGCCACATAAGTTGGCCAGGGATTCAGCTGTTACAGATAAAGGTACACAGATCCACAGATACTTTCGCAGTCAAAAGATATGCACAGCGACAGGTAGTCGCAAATATTTTGCTATTCTTATGCACAGCAAGGCCCCCTCCCCCCTCACCCGCACCTCACTCCTGCCATTATAGTATATGCAATTGCTGTTGTGTGTGTCCTGCGAGTGTGTCTGCCGCCATAAAATATTCAAAGTGAACTCCAAAGGTTTGCATTTTGCTATCTGCATATATAAGAGTAAGCGGGCTAGCTGTACCTTTTTATGATTTTATGTTGCTGCTGCGGCTGCGTCGACAGCAGCTAATTGCCACTTGAGCAACTTGTGCGGTCTGTTCGATAGCTGTACGTACAGTTCAATATCCGCTCTACACAAAGGCAGACATATCAACAACAATAACAACAGCAAAAAAAAAATAATAATAACCGCAGCATAATATCAAAACAACGTGCAGTTGAAAATTGCCTCGCCTAATTCCTTTGGTGGACAACACACACACACTCGAACACACACTCACACACAAAATATGCCGACATTGGCATAACAGAAAGTGTAAACAGTAATCTAATACAGTAGCCACATAAGAAGCTGCAACAAGTAATAAGAGCACATCGAAACTTAGATACTCTGGATACTTCCGCGATTCGAACCGGCAACCTTCTTTATCCACTGCTATTATAGTATTATGGATTCATCTCTATTTTAATAAGCTCAACCCTATAAAGTCTTTACTTAAAAGCTTAGAATTAATTTCTTACATAATATCGTAAGGTCTTTCTTTATTTATACCCTATTTATACCATAAATCAATTAAATACTCATAGAGAGAATATATCTTTTAAAATATTCAAAACTCTCTCACTTGAATGCTCTTACATTAAACACATAATATATTTTAAAAGTTCATAACTTTAATTAACTATTATTATATACCCCAACGAATGCTCTATTTTCTTTTCATATCTGCGCACTTCTCACAACAAACTGGCATATTTTATCTGTTTTATGTGACACCTAAAATATATTTGTATATATATGAAAAAATAAAGAAGAAAAAAACGTAGCCAGCAATTTTCTTGTACTGCTTTTCTAGTTAATTTTGTCATTTCCTTTGCTGTTGAACAACATCTGCAAATTATCTGAAGTTTTGCGCTATGCAAACAATGCCACAACAAGCCGCCCCACCCTCTCCTCCCCTGCCCCACGCTATAAAAGCCATATCCATGCCCTGTCCCAAGACCGTATCCAATTGCTAGTTTGTCAAGGCAGGCAGTTTTTTCTTTCTATACTCGACATCTTATCACATGTGTGTAGTTTTCCAAGAACTGAAAACCCAGCGAATTGGCCATTTGTGAATGAATGCAACAATCAGAAATGTGAATAAGTGTGAGTAGCAAGTGAATGAGTGTGTACAAATAACCAGAGACAGCTAAAGTCGCAGCTACTGCTGATTAATGAGAAAATAGCGCGAAAAATAAAATATTTCCACTTATTCAATTTAAGTGTTTACAGCTAGCATTCGATTATACATAAAGGGTGTAGTATACATTTTATAGATTTAACAGCAATAACTCACCTTAACTTGATAAGAATTCAAACGCGTCTTTGGCAGCAAGTTGAATGATGAGAAATCCAAACGACGTGAGAAGATACCGTTGCAACCAGAGGTGGAGCTGCAAATGGAAATAAAAGCAAATGCGATTTAGAAACAAAAACAAATAGATATATACGAGAAAGTAAGGATATATTCGACCAAAGTTTTAATACCCCTACAGATATTTGACGATATGTGTTTAATGAAAATATCTTGGAAAACAGAACACCTATTCAACCGATCGTTTCCATGGCAGCTATATGATATAATTACTCGTGCCGGCCATTTCTGACACATGTACCACTTGCAACAGAAAAACGAACCCAAGCTAAGATTTTAAGACGATAGCTTTATAACTGAGGAACTGGTGCGCATTTCTTGACAAAATCATAATACACTCTACAAGGATATACAGATGTAGCCGTATGCCATACTTGAGGCAAACCACAGAGTTATGATTAATTCCAGATGATAATGTGAGGTATCATAGTATCAATGTGCTATTATTATTTTTTATTATTTCAGCACATTATGCAGGGTATACATAATATGCTTATACAACATAAATAAATATATACATTGCATATTTTATGACAGCATTTTTCTTCTCACAATATTCTTACGCTGCTCGCATCATGAAATTGCATATCGAATATTGACAGCTGACAGCCAACGGAAATTGCATATGGGTTGTTGCACAAAGTGACGTCTCAGCCAGATAAAGATTTCCTTTTTGCCATGAAGCACACGTAGCTCGATATGAGACCAACGACAAGCGGTGCCTCGCCCCAAACGCCAGCAAAAGCTATATATGTATATACCTATACAATGCTTGGGTTTAGTTCAGGTAATACGTGCCGTTTTAAACTTGGCCGAAAGGCACAAGAACAGCTGTTAAATATGAGCTAAGCGTTGCCAAAAGGGAAATATTTGTCAATGCATATCACAAAACTAGATTATCTACGCTTAATTTAAGACATTTTTTGTGCTTGCGTCATTTGAAATTCTTAAATTATATTTCATATTTAAAAAATAAATGGCAGAAAAAAAAGGAAAGAACAATTAGGTAATCTAAAGTAAAGCAAATATCGTAAAAGTTTTATAAATAAAACAAAAACAAACAACTGAGTCAAAATTAAAACAAATAAAAATACAAAGCAGTTGTTGTTGTTGTAGGTTTTGTGCTTTGTCACGGACATTGGAAGAATTTTATTGTTTTTTTTTTCTGATGTGTATAATGCCCAAGCAAATAAAGTTATCAACAATACTCAATAAAAAAAAAGCAAAACAAAAAATATGTGCAAAAATATACAATAAAAAAAAGACAAGCAAAGAAATAAACAGAGGGAGAGTATATAAAAAATAAAAGCGGAAAAAAAGAAATTTCGAGAGCAAAACAAACGAATTTCTTGTTGTGAATGTCTCGGCTGACCTTGACATTGAATAGATTAAAATATTGTTTTTGTTGTGCAAATATTATTAACGCAACAATTTAATGTGTTATCTTTAAGTCAAGCGAGAGAGAGCACGAGAGAGAACACACAACCTTCTATATAGCAGCAACCGCCCTCCGCCCACCCACTGAACTTGAACCGAGCAACGCCCCTTATCGAATTAGCGCAATAACAATTACGTCCACTAGAGAGCCGAGACTATTTTTAAACACTCAACTTTAAGTGCTGCAAAACGATTAACGCTATATATGGACACATACACATACATGCATAACTATATGTGCATGCATTTGACATCTATTTGAATATTGGAAATAGTAAACAACTCGAACGCTTTTCTTTTTAGTCACCCGTTTTTGTTGGGGATCAGCTTTGGGCCAGTCATCGCATACCCTTAACAAATATCAATTACCTATCTAATATTTTAAATTAAGTATTTGATATGGTTTCCTATAAATATACATAGGATTAATTTGTAATATACAATGAATCATCTATGTACATATCTATCTATCATATCTTAATTCGCTCTTCAAAAACTTTAGAAATAGTAATCTTATTATTTGCCTATTCTATAGAAATATATATTCTAGATTTTATACGAAATGTATACAAAATTTTAACATGATCAAATTGTTGTCTAAGTTATCCAAGCATTTTTCGATAGGCCTTGAGGCAGTTAATACTGCATTTTATGTCTATCTTATTAATTACAGGGTATAGAACCAGCGCACACTAGAGCTTTCTGTTTTCTGTATATATATCAAATATAATATATATGTTATTTATATTTACACCTTTTTTCGTACCTCGATTATATAACACAAACAAGAGCACAAAAAAAAAAAAACAAATAAATTAAAAAGAATACCAGACCGAATGTCTACGTGACCCTCCCACCTCCCCCTTTCCAGATCAACCCCTTCGTAACCAGCGATCGCTGCTGTTGAACAGCAAAAATTAGTCATATGCACGCTTATCAACGCGCTTAAAGCGAAATTGTAATTTATTTTTAAACAATTATACAATGAAGGCAATTTCGCGACGATGCTTAATTACATCATGACAACTGAGGAGAGTTAAAGAACTTTTTATTTTATAAAAAGTGAAATTAAAACAAAAATTTAAATTATTAACTAAAGAAAAGAAAATACTTAAAAAAAATAAAATTAAAAATATAGAAAGACAAAGCAAAGGCAATATACTCTAATTAAATATATAAATAGATTAATTTAACTAACAAATAAATCATATATATTATATACCTTTATTATGAATAACTACAAAAATATTATTTAAGATATATATATAAAAATAATATAATAATTATAACTAAATATATAATTTAATTAGTATTAACTGATAAAATGAGCAAACAAAATTAAATTATTTGATATTTATAATATAATTATTTTTGACTAAGAAAATACAAATACAAAAAAATATATGATAATGAAAATATTATAATCCTATATTAATAAAAGGTAATTGAGGCATGTGTGCCAAGCCACATAATAATTGATTAAGTGCCCATTGACTACATTTAAGTTAATTGATCTTTAGTCGTACCCTTAACCTAGTAGTAATACCCATAACTGGACTGGGTCAGCGCAATCAGGCACGCCCATAACAGAGAGCGTGCGAATTTGTAGCAAAAGCGTTTTGGCCTTCTTTTTTTATTTATTTAACTCGCTGTTAATTGACTCGCTTGCCAATTGAAATTGGTAATGCAGCTGCCCGTTGCCAAAATTCATACATTCATTGCGTTTCATTTTGCCTTTCTTTTATTTTTTGGATTTCTTAAATGTGTTTTATTGTTTATTAATAAAAGCGCGGCCGATGTGCATATGGCTAATGAATTTTAATGGCTGTGCTCTCGGCTTAATTTTTATATATATTTTTTTTCTTTTTCGGGGGTTCCGAACGCACGTGCGTCGCTGATTGCCAATTTTTTTGGTGTTTTTTTTTACTGTGTCTGAGTGCTGACTGTTAATTAAAAGCTGTTTGAATGGTTATTTTATTCATTGGCATATCGCAAAGGTAAGTGGGTAGCATATACACTCACATTTATATAGCGTATATACTCCATTTAAATGCCAAGCACCCGCAATAAGTAGAATAGGCTCCAGCTGAGCGAGCTGTAATTTATAGGCGACGAGCAACAAAACTTCGTCTTGTCAAATTGGAGTTGGCACTGACGTGCCCAGCCCCGCCCGCCACACCCCGCCCAATCATCTCAAGCAACTCAGAACAAAGGCTAAATTAGAATATTAAACAACATATAACACACCAGTATATACAAGGTTTTAGCTTTATATTTTTTGGGCCTTTGTTTGGTTTTATTTTGGTTCCGAGCAGCTGACTTTGACCTTGCTGGAAATTCCATGTACAACTTGTGTTGTGCATATACTTCACAGCCTATATCGGGGCATTATAGCTAGGCCATGACTTTTGTTTCGGGTTGCTTTTTTTATACACTAACAAACAATGAATATTCTGAAATTAAAGAAATGCTGTTGTTGTTGCGTCGATTTGCGCTGTGGCTGTGTCATAATCTATGTGATCGAGTTTTTTTTTGCTGTCTGCGGTCTTTGCCTGGGTGAATGTGAGTTGCGCTTAATCGGAAAGTTCACTTTAGGCTAAAACAATTCTGACAGGGTCTGAAAATAATCACTTTTGGATAGTGTTACGCATCGGTTATATGACGCACCTTATTGGCACCGTTTTCCTGCTCATGGGCATCATTTTAGTAAGCCCAAATATTCAATAAATATATATTATATTTACTGATTGAAATAAAATAATACTTTTAGAAATCACCTAGCTTTTTCATGGTTTATTTGGTAACCAATGGCATACACGTTTTTACCAGCACCACATACCTCATTCTCTGGGCTTTACGATGTGTTCGATGTATCTATGTTGTTACATTGTCAACTTTTGGAATTTGTATGTATTTTACATATACTCTGAATATTTATATACTTCTATATCTTTTCAGTGTGTAGCATTTACTTTTGGTTAATTGTCTATTCATTACGACTCAAATGTAAATGGGAACAGTCAATAGACTATGATGGTTCGGCTTTCTAAGTGTATATATATTACATATATTAAGCTCATCTTCTTGGTTAAAAAGTTTTTTTAATCCAAAATTCCAAATTTCTCACATCTTATGAGCAAGCATCCTGAATATATCATTATTTACAAAATAAAAAAAAATAATACAACAAATTAAAAAAAATATAAATACATATATGTATATATATAATAAAAATAATAATAATCATAATAACAAATAACTATTTTTCATAAATTTGTTAATTTGTTCAACCTTATAATACAAATATTTGAATTATATTAACTTGTTCTAGAAATTTTTAAAATGTTCTAAGAGTATTTGAAAGTCGCCTTTTTTACTTTATGTTATTTTCTTTACATATTACTTTAGCAGCTTTTATTTTCGGTGAGTTTGCTTTCTGACATTGTTTTTCTTTGTTTTTTTCGGCCAAATTGCTTGTTGTTGTTATTTGAACTGCTCTTGTGTACTCTTGTCCATAATTTCACACTAATTTGTAAATTTGCTTTTAATGCCAAAAACAAAGAGTAAAATGCTAGAAAAAAATAAATAAAATGTCTGTAATTTTTTGCCAACTTGTTTGTCTACGAAACAATCTCGACTTTGCTAACCTGCAGCTCAAATCAAATTAAATGCAAAAAAGTGAGGCGAAAAATGCGAAATGAATTGCAAGCAATAAGAACCAAAACGAGAGCGAGTTTTATTGTTGTTGCTGCATTTGTTGTTGCATTGCTTCGAATCACTTCATTCCGTTGCAATTTTCAATCACGTGCTAAGTGCTGCCAGACATAGCAGACACGAGAGACAATTTGTCTGCAGCGTTAGCATGCAACATGAAGGGGCAGCAGCAACAGCAACTACAACTATAACAACAACAACAACAACTAGTGCTCTTCACCATGGCAATTGCTGCATAATTTCTGTGCTCAAACAAAGGCAGCAAAGCGTAGAGCGAGTGGAGCTCGGATCCTCGTACAAAATCGAGTGGCAACTATTTGCCCTATCACGTACAAATTAAAAATGTGAAATGCTTCAATTTAGTGCAAGCAATGCGCTTGCAACACAAACACAAACACACACACACACACACACACACACACAGGCAGACACACAAAGCAGTTGCAACAGCAGCAAAATGCTCTTTACAACGGGGCGTATGAATTGTGGAGCATCAAATAGATTGAGTTGCAAACTTGTTGTCGTTTGCTTCCGATATTTAGCTTTGTCAAGAAATAGATAAGTGCTCGACTAGCAGATACCCTATATACCAACATAAAGTTGCCTTTACTTCATGTGCTGCTAATTATAAATATTTTTAAGCTCTAAATACATTTTTCTGCCTATAGCAGTCCGTTGCTCGACTAGTAGATACCCTTTATTCCAAGCTAAAGTGACCTTCAACACATGCACTTAACTATGAACATTTTTAAGTTCTTAATTTTCTGTTATATTCCGTTGCTTAATGCCTATATACCCTTTGTCTTAAATCCTAATGCGTACGTATTAAAATGTTTAATTTATGCAAAATAACTTAAACGTGCGACAAAATATGTTTAATATTATGTTAAAATTGACAAAAATAGTTTCAAATCGTCTACCAAAAGCGGCTGTCAATAAATTTATCTGTTTTTTATGTCAAAAACGCTTTACTTTTGACTATTTTTTTGGCTCAAATTTTGCATTATTTTCAAACTAATTTGAGAACAAACGAGTTTTTATACATGCATACATAATTATATATAAAGCCATTTTTCAATATGTATGTCATACCTTAGTTTTAATATTTTAATTAGGTCTGTTGTCAGGCAAACGAATTGATTTTTTGTTTATTTTCCAATTATTGACTATTCGTATGCCTCTTCCGTTTGCCAATACAAGCGATCAATATAATAAGCTGGCCGACTTGCATTAAATGCCAAAAACGATCAACCTTAATAACAACAGGCGCCAACTGCCATGAGAAACCTATTGAATTTGTCAAATAACTTGAATTGTTGATATTTTTGATCATTTAATTGCAGTTGTTGTTGTTGTTGCTGGGCCACACCTAGCCATAAATATCGAAATACATATAAATAAATACCAAATAGTTGGGGAGGTACATAATTTTCGTGCATTTGCCGCAACTCACGTTTTTCACATCAATTTCGCGACACAACCAAAACCAAAATTCAAATTTAAATTCAAATTCAATTTTCTATATGCGCTGTCTAGTGTACACTGTGCATATTTATATATTTATATTTTTTTGTTAGTTGCAATTGCAATTGGCTTTCCATAGCTGGTTATTGATTAAATTTGCCACTTGGGCTACTTGGTTAGACAGAGCGGCAGCCGGTAAGTCCACGCCCCTAAAATCTAGACAGCCAGCCTCAGGCTTGAACTTTTCAAAAGGCACACACATTCACACACACACTCGCTCACACAGTAGGCTGGAGAGCAACAAAGCATAAGCTACCTGCCAATTTGTAGCCTCCAGGAAAAGCCAAAACACAAACAAAACTTCAGAAACTGAATCATTGTGATTGCGAGGAAGCGATTTATTGGATTGCCCATTCGAAATGGCAAAGTTGAAGCCACAACGAAAAAATAAAAACAAAACTGCAAATAATTTATCTCTAATTTACTTTTTACTTTCATTTCGCTCACAACTCTATTTTAGTCGTTATTGTGGGTGCAGTCTGAGAAATACAAATTTAGATAAACATTTTCATATTTAGTTTTCCGCAAGCTCAAGCTAAGCTACAGAAAGAAGTTACGCACTGCAAATTTTTGGCAATTTATTAAGATTATGTCGAATTTAGCTTATCGGCTTTTTGAGTAAATGGAAAGGAAACGTTGGCTTACAACAAAAGTGCCAAACATATACAAATTATCGGTAATTCAATACGAAAAACAGCGTAGACTGAAAACGGCAAACTGGCAATGTACAACATTTAAATGTGGTTTTATGAGAACTGACAGCTTTTTTAATGCCAATTGTCGATATTTGTTGAAGTGCATTAATTCAGAAATCCGAGAACCGATAGTTTTGATACTATTTTCAAGCAAATGTCATTGATATGCCAAAGTCAACAGTTTAAATATTTAAAATTTTCGAAGGTTTTCCACAGATTGTAATGCTGATAGTATCGATAGTTCGTAGTTCCAAAAGTTCGATATTCATCAGTCGAGAGTTTCGATATTTTACAAATTTTGTCGATGCCAATTTCAATAGTTAGTGGTAGCCGAAAATCGATGAGTTTGAGCTCTATCTCCGTAGTCGCTACTTTCAATAGCTGATATACCTTGTAAACGATATTTGCGATAGTCGATAATAGGCACATAAAGTTACTCATATATAAATTAATAATTATTGCAATAGTTTATTAGGCCCAATATTTGCAATGTACCGAACCCATTAAAAAGTAGTTTTAAATGTCGTTTAATTGCTCAACGAGTTTAGCGTGTCTATTTAGTTCGTTATAGCGGGTGTTTACTGGCCAACATGAATAAAATAGGCGAAAACACTTTTAAGCGTTGCTCTCCCACAAACTGACCGCAAATCGCCAGAGCATCGAACACGAAAATCGGCGTCGACTGCAAATTGATTAATGGCATTAAATGCATTCAACAATTTCCACGCGGCAGCAGGCAGCGGACAGCAGCAACAAGTTTTTAATGTGTAATGTGAGACCAAATGTTTGTAGTCGAGTGTTTGGTTTGTTGGCTGCCGATCTACGCTTATTAATTGCTGTTGTTGCTTTGGCCCAATATGGCCATTTGGCTGGCCGTTTATCCCATATCAGATCGGTGCAATCTTCAGCAGATATCAAATTGCGGCAACAGCTAACAAAATTTGTGGCCATTTCGCAAAATTTGCGCGCAATTAATTGCGCAAATTGTAGTCCAACAACAGTGGACCATAATTTACATTGAAGCCATGAACAAATGATCGATAGGAATGTGTTTATAAAAGAAATTTATGCATTTCTTGGCGCTGCCACAGATACAAATTTATGCATGTATTTAGCTTGACTGTCGCCGCAATCGTGTCTTGCTCAAGCACAAAGGCGGGCAATTAATAAATATTGTATAATAGTAAAAACAATACAACTAATAATATTGCATTTTTTAAAGACCAACACACGAGCTAATTAAATGCGCCCGCAACATACCACAATTGCTAAGCGGCCCACATGACGACAAGCACTTATAAACAATAACAAATGAGAAGAAATAATTATTTTTCGGCTTGTCGAAGATCAAATACCCTAGTAGAAATACGAGGACGGTAATACTATAATAGTCAGAATATAGTCATCTGATTCGTATGTATATAATTTAAGGGCTGTTTCGATGCGTGGCACACTGCATCACACAATTGTTATACTCTAGGCAAGTGTATGACAAAGAGAAAAATGCACTTGAATCACAATAGCGAAACATAAATCATAGCTAAAAGGCCATGTCAGATGAGATCAGTTCCAGCTACAATATGGTCTCTTAACACACCAGCTCTCTGACGTACAACAATGACAACACGCACGGGCCAAGGAGCAGCCCAGCCCCAGCTGCCCAGTTGCAGCTCCAGCGCTGAACTTTAAGCCCAGTAGCCAAGCAGGCGGCAAGGCAGGCGTGTGCCAGCCAATTGGCAATTGGCATTCGAAATGCAACAGAAAAACGTGAATGTCATTAGAGTCAATTCCAAGTTGATGAGCGAGATTCAAAGCGAATCGAGTCCGCGTCTAGCAAAGTTGTGAGCGGATTTAAACTAGTTCTGAATGCGACAGGCGACCTGGGTGCGGTGGTCAGGCACACGAATTCAAACTTTAAGCACAAAAAAAATAAATAAATAAAAACCAACCTAAACCAAATAAGCACAGCGACAGTTAAAGTTAACATTCGGTCTCTTTAACGTTTTGGGCCGAAAGTGCAAGAAACTCATAAATTAGACTGATTGTGGAGCACACACAACACACAGCTGCTGTCAGACGGGGATGCACGTTGTGCGGTCAAATAAATAGAAAATTAGCCAGACATTGGCCAGTCGAGCCAAGCAAAAAACGTACAAATAATGCGGCAATATGTTGCTGCTGATGCTGCTGCTGCTGCCATAGCTGCTGCTGTTGTTGTTGCTGCTGCTGCAACATAAAGAAAGAAAAGCAACGCACATTAGTTGCCATAAAGGCAACGGCAACATCTCTCATTGCCGTTAATTAATTGCAAGCGGCCAGGCGGAGTTCAACACTCAGCCATGTTAATACCAAAAAATTCATTTGGATTTACTTAACTTTACTTTATTCCCTCATAAGTTGAGCGATAAATTTTAGCGCCAGCTGCCAGCCACAGACGCACGTCGAGTGGTGTAAAATATATAAGTAAAACTCTTGCTCAGTTGAGAAAAATAAACCAATAATAAATAAAATATAGCAACTCGAATGTATTTTTGTTCATGATATTCAACTGATTAACTGCACATTTAAAATCATCAGAAGAAACATTAATTTATTTAACTGTTTTTTTGTGCCACAGCGATCCGATTTAACCTCAAAGCTATCTTAATCAAAAGCTAAACAATGTGGCAAAGCAAATCGCCATACGACAACAAAATATTCTGCTCCAAACAATTCTGACCATAAATTTTAGTCCAAAATTGTGTATTTATTCATAAATAAGAATTATTTATTAAAATTTATTTACTTATATTTCTTTAAATGGTATTTATATTTTTTATTTGTTTCATTAATTATTTTTCGAAACTGATATTTTCTATGTTTTTTCATTGATATTTATTGATACAGTTTTGACTATATCTTTATATTTATTTATGTTGCTTGAATCTTGATGTTAATAGGCATAGATCCCAGTAGTCTGATCAAATTATTTATATTTTAATTTTTTTTTTCTTTTTTTGAAAATGCTTTTTATTTCTGTTAACAATCAATTAATGAGCCTTTTCAAATGTATAGCCCTGTTTTAAATCTATAGATATTAACTGTTATTTGCCTAATAATCACTAAATATCACAGTTTTTTTCGTTTTTACATACTATAACTAGCGATAAGTTGTTATAGTATAATAATTCAACAGGCATCGCAATTTTTTATGAGTCATTCAGAAAAATGAATGTGCCTTAAAATTGTTAACGCTTGCGTGTTAATCGCAAACAAATTAAAAATGCCGCAAAAATAAACACACACACGCACACACAACGCTGGCGGCATACACACTCGCATATATAAATATATATATATATGCATATACTAAAAACTTGTTAATGAAAATGCCACAAAATTCCCATAATGCATTCTATGCCAAGCCGGGCTGGGCAATGCCTGTGGACAACTTCACGCTGCGCTGCCCCATGGCAGGCAGGCCACCAAGTGGGCGAGGGCAGACGGCGGGGATAGCGGGGCAGACAGAGACACAGAAGAAACTGGCGCGCCAAGCTGTGAAAAGTCTCATTACTTTGGACAAATATGCAATTTGATGTTAGTTGGGTGTTATGGTAGTTATATGCAGTCTTATGGACTGAGAGACAGAGCCGACTGCCAAATGTGAAAAGTTGCCACGTTTTTCTCTGCTTTGGGGCAGAGACCGCAAAAGTTAGGCGGCAGGCAGAGCGCATGTGGTTGCGCTCGCGTGTTGCGGTGGCAAGTTCAGACAAACAACAACAACAACAGCGAGAAATAAAGAAAAACAGACAGCTAGACAGACAGTTAGACAGACAGCGTCATAGATACGACACATATGCGGGCCAGGCCTCTATGGCCACTAGCCAGTTGCAGCTTGGGACTTGATCCCTTTTCATTTCTCATGCCACACGCACAGTTGCTTTTTGCAATTAAAATGGATTTTGCATTTTGTATCTCTTTTTTAAATACCCTGTTAAGAAAGAATAGGAAATGCTGGTATTAAAAAATTTAAAACCACATGAAAGTCACTTTTGTAAATCATGAAATAATTAATAAAATAAATAATATAAGAATAACGTTAATAATTTAAGATTTCAGAATATAAATAATTTATAAAACCAATTATTATTTATTTATTTATCGATATCTCTTCCTCTTGCCCTACAATCGATAAATACAAAAATACACTTCTAATTAGAGTTAATCTCAGAGTTTAGAAGAATACAATACAATTAAGATGATATTAATAAATATTTTATGTAGCTTTTATTTCGCCACTGACCTTAATTTTAAGCATCATTTACTGTAAATAATTGTTTAACAATTGAAAAATAGCAAAAAAAAAAAAAAAAAGTGTACGCAGAATACGTGCACTTTGTAGCACTTTGGAGCGAGATACAGGGTAACTCCCAGTCAAGCACTTTCGATTAGAGCCATGTTTCTTGTATTTGCAACATATGTAGACATTTTTCAGAGGCGTCAAATTAATTGCCACAAGTTGCGCATGTGATAGTGTTTCTTCATCTACTTTTTTTTCACTTTGTGTGTATGTGTGTGTAAATTATTGATATAGGGAGGAGAACCGAGTGAGAGCCTCTCGTTCGTTTGTGGCGCAAAGATTTGCGCAAATATTTGCGACTGGATGCAAAGAGCTTAACGACTTTTGGCTGTTGTTTGTCTGGCCGTGTTTGCTTGTTAGTTTGTTTGCTGCCTCAACACACACACACAAACACACACACACAGAGAGAGAGAGAGAGAGAGAGAGAGAGAGAGAGAGAGAGAGAGAGACAGTCAGGCAGTTAGGCATATCGATGGCCAGACGCTCATTTACACGTGTAAGAGAACCAGACCAGACATCTAATCGTTTGATTTTGATTTAATTAATGCCGTTAGCTAAATATGCACACAAATACACACATACACACACACACAGCACACATTTAATTAGCTTTTTCGAGGGTTCAAATACATTTCGTGGAACTAGCTTTAAGTATTTAAGCAGCGCAAGCAAATGATTACCAAAAACTAAACTCTTAGCTCTAAACTCTCATGCGTAAAACTAGTTGCATTTACTTAAGACTGTCTTAAAGATCGTTTCGAGATCTTTAAGTAAACAGCAGCGTTTAAACCATGGGAACACCAGCTTGGCAAGCACATAAAACGCTAAAGATGCGCAATTGTACCTTTGCAGCTACAAATCTATCTGAATAACAAATTGAGCTGTCAGCGGCACTCTTTAACTATTTGAGCCAACTCAACAAAAGATTTGAATGCTCAGCTGCCGCCGCTGGGCGTTGGCCGCCAAACAAGCAAAAGCCAAAAAGAAGTTGAGATAAGTAAAAACATATTCATCAGATAATTAGGCAACAAGCGAGGCACTGCTGCTGCTGCCTATTAAGCTTTGGCCATTAATTCCAATTGCCAATATTTTTGTAGCAATTTATTTCTGATGCCAAACAAAGGCGCTTGCCGCACGTATCTATGGAATTGTGTTAGTATCTGTAACTGTATAACAAAAAATGTATCTTTATTCATACATACATATCTTTTTAGTGTGAATATACAGACTTATATGTATCCACGTCTGCAATGTATCTGTGTATGTATATGTATATTCACCTGCAGATGTATCTGTGTGTATAACTGTATCTGTGACTTTATAGGTATATAAATGATATCTGAATATCTGAAATATGTTATTTTATCCGTATCTGTGTCGGTATCGGTAGCTGTATCTGCAACTGTATCTCAATCAGTACAGGTATGTATCTAAATCCGCATCAATATCTGCATCGATATCTGTATCTATGTCGGTATCTGTAGCTGTATCTGCAACTGTATATATGTGCACTCCACCTATTTGTATGCCACAATTCTCGCATTTAGCCGCCCCAAACTGACACATGACATGACAGGCCCAAAGCTTCAAGCCACAATATCTATCATGAACAACGGGCTAAAGGGGCTAACTGAGCCACAACTTCGGCAAACTGTCTGTGATCTGTCTATATGAATGCACACACACGCGTGATTTATATATTCAATTAAAGTTCGCCGCCGCAAATGGACAGCAACAGCAACAACAATAAGAACAACTAGAAATCGACAAACATTTTTCATGTGCCACAAAATATCTGCCCAAGACGTGTCATTAGACTAGGCGCAACTAGAAATAGATACGATAGATCAAAACTGAAACTTTGTACATTTTAATTGACCGCACGGCAGAATAGTATGCCCTATAAAAGGTGTATTAGGTGTAGTATTTTATGGTTTATATAAATTCATATGAAATATTAATTATGGAAAATTTTAATGGTTCTGAATATATGATAAACATTTTGATATGTTTTCTTTTTTTTTTAATTTGTATTTTTCACCTATTATTTTATAGAGTATCTAGCTGTTTAAGCTTTCTGCTACTACTACTGTTTATTTTTATTTAATTAAATAACATTATTGTAGTTATTATTATTGCTGCTGCTGTCTGGTTATTTATGAGCCACGGCATAGGCTTAGATTTTTAATTAATTCAAGGCTTTTATGGCACGCTCGAAGTGGACGCCGATGCGAACATAGCTGCTGGCGCAATCGTTGAAGCTCTTCAAAAAGTGTTGCCTTGCCCAATAATTGTGTAATTTAGTTGTTGTTTTATTATTATTTTTTTTTATATATATTGTTGTTTCTGTCTGTGGTCAGTCAACGCACTGAGCTCAGCTGCAAATTAGACAATAAAACAAAAGTCAAACAGCAGCAGCAGCAGCCACAAAACAAATACCCCGTGGCCGAGCCCGACACATTGTCAATGCTTAATGGGCGTTGGCGTGAAAATTCTTTAGAAAAATTACGGAAAATTAGTGCGCATTGAGCGCGCACAGTTGAGCGACCTTTTTTTTTTGGTGTTTGCGGTACGTGAAGAGCGTATAATAAATAATAATAAATTAGTTGGCCAAAATGTGCAGCCCTCAGAGATTGCAATTCAAATTCATTAAAACAATCCAAGTTAGACAAGTCATTCGGAGCGGGTCTACGCCTGACCAGCAGCACGTCAGCATAGTTAGACCAAGACCGCGCCAGGGAGGAAACCGAATAATAATAAAAATAAAAATAATGTTGGCCTACGCTAGATGACGTTGGCAATTATTGTTGTCGCCACCGTGTTGCACCCTCACACATCAAATATCAAGCGCCGCTCTAAATGCCAGGGCCAAATGCAAAGTCAGCGACTGGCCAAATATGCCACATATAGTATAGCCATATAGATACAGGGGACAGATTGTGTTTGGGCCCACCCGCAGAAGCTTTGGCTGCTTGTGAATTGGAGTGAAAAGACGCGTTGCTTAAGTGAAAAACATGCAAATGAGACAACACAGCAAAAGCAACAACAACAACAACAACAACAACAACAACAACAGCGGACAAAAAATTAAATGAAATTCGTATGAAAATGTGGCAAGTGCTGGGCTTGAGCCTAGCCCTAAGCCCTAGCAACATGTTAAGCGATATATATATGCTTTTTTTCGAGATTTCTTATTAAGATAGCACAAGCAAAGCCGCAGGTAGCCAACAACAACAACAACAACGACAACAAACATGGACTTAGTTGCAGGTAATTGTTGTTGAAGTTATGACAGCAAAGGGCATTTTTCATGTGGCAACAACAGACAGAATGGCAAACAGTTGCAGATAAGCAGCCCCAAAAATGCGGCACAATTAATTCGAGACCCTCATAGACAACACAATAAAGCAGAGATAAAATAAATATATATATATATATATATATATATATATATATAAAAGAGAACGAAATGCCTTTTACTTATGAATGGCACTTATAAATCCGCAGACAAATTGAGTGAAAACAGCTGCCCAATGCAGCTCTACATAGATGCTATACTCTACAAGCATACGCCATATAGAGCTCAGAATCTGTATCTGTATCGGAATTGTCGTCATCATGACATAAGCGCGAGCAATTCGAACTGTAACTGGGTGGCCAATAGAAATAAAGCGCATTTAATTAAGATTTCTTACTCTTTTATAAAATATAAGTTCAAGTATATACTATAGAAATCGACGATAAGGCTAAAGAATATTAGATAAAAATGCTTGTTTAGCCCATAACAAAGGCGCGTTCGCAGAAATGAAAATAAATTGTTAAAGCGAGTGCTCAACACAAAACAATTACAACAATTGCGATAAGAAAATAAAGGCATGTGGCAAGTAGTTAAGAAATCAAAAAAATAATAATAATAATAATAATAAACAACTGCTCGATTGAGTCTCAATAATATGACTAATTCTTAAATGGATTGGGTGAACGGAGGGGTCTGTCCAAAATATATAAATAAATATTGAATTGAAAAAACCGCAAAAAAAAATTACTCGCAAAAGTGTATGCAAATTTTAAAGCCTTATATTGAATCAGCGGCGACAGAGCAATCAGTGTGAACAAAGTGGACACCTATTATCATTATAATTGTTAAATATTAACTCATTACAATTATTAAATTATAGGTTTGTCAATATTATAATTATAAAATATTAAATTATAATAGTTATTATTATAATCACTAATTATTATAATTCTCAAATAATTATAATCATTAAATAATTATAATTTTTAAATTATTATAATTATAATTTTGTACCATTTTTTGTATTTTATTATTTTTTTTATTATTTATTTTTATGTTAATTATTTTTAATTAATTTACTATTATTATGAATATTGATATTACTTTAATTTTATATTTTTAAGATTTAATATTTTTTAATCATTATTATTACTCAGGGCATATGGAATTTACAGCGAGTACATTTAAAAATCACTATCAACCTAATTTATTACTGTTCTTAATTATGTTTGAATACAAGTTATCTCTCGTAATTTATTAATAAATAAACCTAACATTATACAACTCTCCGTTATATATAAGTATCAAAAATAAATTGCAAATTTACATAAATATTAAAATAAAGCAAAAACTAGGCGCAGCTACCTCAACAGCAAACTTGTTGGTTATTAACCAGTTGGTGGAGTAGGGAGATGGGCCATAAACAATCGATCAATTAATTTATATATTGACATTTCATTAATTACATTCAATTTGCAAAGCATGTGAAATGGAAAACTGACCAAATGAAAAAAGGAAAAAAATTACATTCTGGATGAATCATGGGCAGAGTGAATGTGTATGAAATCAATTGGTTAAGCTTTGAACAAATGCAAAAGCTAGCAAGTGTTAGTTGTAGTTGTTGTTGAAATTGTTGTTGTTGCCATTAGGCGCAACTATTTACTGTTAGAGCGTTGACAAGTTGACTTAAAAGTGCATTGAAATTCTAGCTAAGCCATAAACAACAATAAATATATGATGTCAACAATTCAAGCGGCCAAGCAGCAAGTCGGTCTGAGTGTGTGTGTGGGAGGGGGTGGAGGGGCATTAGCAGGGGATGGTTTGTGTGGGCGACAAGTTCAATTTCATTTCATTTCATTTAGCGCCGACAAAAGCAACAGCAACAGCAACTTTTTTTTGCTAAGTAATTTACAATAATTGTTAACGATGACGTTGTTGTTGCTGCTGGCAGCGCAATATAAATGCAAATAATTTTGTAAGAAATTTACATAGTTTTAAATTTGAATATAATTACACAAATTGGTAACAAGAAAGGCAGCAACAGCAACAGCAGCAGCAGCAGCAACATTAACAGCAACATTCAACTGAAATTGGCTTAAAATGAGGCAAAAGCAGACACGCCCATTTGCCCACTAGTTACCTCTGCGTTCACTTGTTCAGTGGTTCAGTGCGCTTTCTACAATACATTACAAGCCAATTTTATTTTTGCAGCAGCAGCAGCAGCAACAGCAACAAAACAAAAGGTTCAACAAACGAAAATTGTGCAAAAGCAGCCGCAACAGCAACAACAACAACAACAACAGCTGCAGCAACTTGAAGTGTTTAAGTAACTTGTAACAGTAGCGCAACAAATAAATTTATTTGCCATTGCAGCAGCAGCAGCAGCAACGCGGCCGTTGGCAACATCCGAAGCGCCACTGGGCAACATGTTGCTGCGGCTGATCACGACGGCAACAACAGCAACAACAGTTGCTGCGGTTGTTAATGAAGATGATGTTGCAAAAGCATTTTGTGCCGCCTTTACTCTCCTTGTGACGCTCGTTGTCGCTGCTTGTGGGCGTGGCTGCCACACTGCAGTTGAAACCGAAAGCGACGCATCGCCGCTTTCCTTTTCCAGTGTTGAGCAACTGTTGCCCCTGCTGCCAGTTGCCTTCAGCTGCTTGAGAGATTAATTAAAAAACTATCCACTTTGCGATTGCGAGTCGAGTTTTGTTCTCACGCTACCCGCTTCGCACAATACTATATTGAAATAAATATATGTGTATACATTTGTATATGGAAATAATTATAAAATCAGGCACGTCGGTTAAAAGCACGCGCACACAATTTTAAATACGCTTTATTGTTATGATTATTTAAGGCTTTAAGTTTTTGTTTGTCCTAACTTTCGGCATTACATAGTTCAATAGTGTTCTTTGAAAGTGACATATATGTGGACATATACTACAAACATGCCCGATCAGCACCCATGCTCGAACCTATATAGTCGCAAGTTGAGCTTCTGTTTAAACAACTTTGTTGCTTTTCACGATTTACAAAACTTACAAAATCTTGCCGAAATCAGCCTACTATATTGTATATATTTTCTTTGTGCTTTAATTTTTCTATTTGCCTTGCAGCTAACAAGGGTATTAAATCTTCGGCAAACGCGAAATACAATGTTTTTAGTTTTTTTTTTTTTTTGTTGGTTTTTTGTTTGTCTTGTGTCGTTGTTTCGCCCAATTGGCGTAAGAAACGTGCCAAGATCGGCACCGAAAATTAATATGCAATTAATCGGGCACAACAAGGAACATGCCATCAATACTAAGCATATTAAACAGCAACAACAACAACAACAACAATTGATGTACGTGCACATGTCGCAGCAGAAGGTAAAAATGTGTTGTCGATAAGCGATCAAAAGCGACAGCAACAACTGCGAAGCGACAGCTAAAAAGTCACCTACTGAGGCGCAACAACAACAACCATAAGACAATTTTAAGTAAACCAACAAACAAATAAAACAAAAAACAGCGCAGAGGAAGGAGACGTACTCAACGTAGCCGCACCCAAAAATGTGTCAAAGATCAACTGACAAAAAACGTCGGACGGCGGCAAAGCAATAAGCAATATAAAAAAAATAAAAAAAAAAACAAAATAAAAAAATTTTTTTGTAATATAAAAAAAATATATAAAGCGTTGCCCAAAAAAAGGAAACTAAAAAAATGCAATTGAAAACGAAACTAAAACTGCAAAAATATAAAGATTTAAAATAATAAAAAAAGATTAAACAAAAACTTAACTAAGGCCCAACAAGTTTGGCGCCGTGAGAATAATAATTAAAACGTGTTGCTCTTTATTTTGAAGCCATGTGAAATTTTGCGCTTGGCCAGTGGGTGGGTGGGCAAAGGCAAAGGTGAAGCAACACAACTGACGACTGGGCGTGGCGCAAAATTAAGTATATATTCACAACAAATTATCAAGAGCTACAATAATAATGAACAAAATAAATAAATAAATAAAGAAACGTCATTTAAATGGCAAAGTCTGACTGCAGGTGCGGCGATCTAATCGCTTGCCCAGTTACCAATTGCACAATCTCTGCGCAGATTAAGTCGAGGCAGCGCACCAAATCGGGCCAAATCGCCAACTGTAGTCAAAATGCAACTAATTAGAGCCCAATGGAACTAACTGAAAATGTCAAGCCAAAATGAAGATAAGATTGGGATTGAAGCAGCGCTTGAAGCTTGGATTAAAATGAGCTTAACTGGAGTTAAGAGCGTATTAATTAAGCTTAAAAACGACATTAACTTTTTTAATATTAAATGCTTTACGAAATATATATAAACACTATTTTCATAGGATTGAGCCCACACATGTGTATTAAAAGTTCCTTTAGATTACGTGAAATATTTCAAAGCGCATGAAAGCATAAAGCAGTGCTCGTAGCTTAGATTAAAATGAGCTCTTTTAATTTTAAATGTTTTTGCTATACATAAAAACTATTTTCATAGAATACAGCCAATTCAATTGTATGAAAAGTACCTTTAAAGCACATGAAAGCTTCCATAGCACGCTTTAAAGCACGATTGATCACCGCAAATGCGATACTTTTTTCTGTTTTTCCAATCAATTACCTACCTAATAGTACTCTTTTTGCAAACGGAAATAAAGCTTTATGTATAACAGCTTTAAAAGCACATGAAAGCTTAGCTATAAACTAACAAGTTGTTTGTTAAACCCCCTTATTCGAATCGTTTCGGTTTTATATTAGTATTTAGCTGAAAAGATTAATCATATTATTTTAGGATAAAGAATTTAATTTAAAAAAGTTTCATATTGCTCTCAAAAGGCACACAAAATCTTTGACGTCTCCAACATTAAAAACTAGTTGATCTTTCACACTACAACAAAACAGCATACAAAGCACATGCAAGATTGTGGTAATCAACGTGTATACAAAGTATGTACAAAGCGATCTATTGAATGCATTTGCAGGCTGTTAAGCTTGTTTAACTATAAATGAACGCTTTTTACACTTTCAGCTAATGTCATTGAGCAATAATCATTCTAAGTAGTTGCTGTCAACTTTTACCAAGTACTTGTACCCATTTATATACGTATATGCCATGAGATATGCATTTCAAATTACATTTCATTTGCAAATGTCAATTGGCGAGGGCCGATAAATTTCTTAACAAAGCAGCACCATTCATACTTAGCATATATATAAATGTGTGAGTGTGTTCATATAGTATACGCACGACTACACACGCATAATGTCATTGATAGATTGTCCATTAAGCGGGTGAGTGCGATAAGCAGAATATGTCTAATGAAAGGCCTTCTTTCTTTACAGCCAAGTGTGATGCAAATGAAAGCCAAAGTTGAGCATTGATAACAGGCGAATATTTGCCCAAGTGCGAGCCACACAACAGTCCCCAGCCCCACCCAACCTCTTCCCAACACCAACAAGACAGCAACAGCTCCAAGACAAATGCAGCTGTCTGATAAAAAATATATACAAAATTTAAAGGCGACTTATCAAGAGCCTTGAGCCTGAAAGCTGCGGCGCCTTAATGCAATATAGCTCAAAGATATATAATGGAATATGTGCCTGCATATATATGGAGCTATGACAGCTGATCTTCTCAAGTGACCCACTTGGCGCGTGTTTGCGTATCAGCTACAACAGCAACAACAACAACAACAGCAACAACAACAACACTTTCATTTTCACAGCCATGAAACAACAATGCATGTGTCTTGTCTCGAGTTGCTTTGTTTAAATTTGTGTTTCGTAAATATTTGCGTGACTTTTTTTATTTTTGTTTCTTGAGCGTTTTTTTTTTTCACTTTTTTTTTCTGTTTCTTGCTTTTTTAGAAAGTGCGTGCGCAATCGAAGTTTTTAGCTAAACAGCCGCCCAGTCAATAAATAACCGCTTCATGTCAATAAATTACGCAAAAAACTTCAACTAAACGCTGCCAGCAACAACAGCAGCAAAAGCAACAACAAAAGCATCAGCGACTGCAACAGGCGAATGAACGCCACGCCGACAATGCACTTTGCCAAGGACAGATTCATTGAATAGTGCGACTAGATTGAGTATAAGTATGTGTATGACTATGAGTGTATGCACGAGTATGAGTATAGGTATGAGTGTGAGTGCGAGCGTGCATATAAACGAGGGAAGCTCAATATATAGACCTCGCATAATATTATTCATTATAATATCACAAAATACATCTTAACAATGCGAGCTCTTAAGCAAGTTGAGAAATTTAAGACAAGTCATTTAAGTCTGAATATTGCATGTGTATCCGCTGAACCGATGTGATTATTTAATTAAAATAGAATTTTACTGCGAGCTTACTAACTGATTGATTGACTTACTGAATGACTGATTGAAGCAGTTAATAAATGAAAGATCGATAAGAAGCAAAAAGCCGCAGTTTCGTCTATTATACTTTAATATATTCATATTTTGATGGGTGAAAAACATGTACAATCTATCGCTTCTCATCGATAATTATCGATTACAATTGTTTATACTTCCGAATCAAAATATAGCAAACACATTCATTATCTATGGAATCGCATAGAACTCGTTCTATATGCTTGTTATTCGACTTATAAAACAGCCCGCGTTCTATTCGCCTTGCATATTCGAGCTGCATGCAATGTAATGTGTAGAAAATCAACGCCGGCGGCTGCTTAAAAATAATATAAATATCGTAAAATAAAAAACAAATTTAAAAGAGACTACAAGGCGTATGCGCAATATTGACAGTGAAATCGTAGACCGATTGGGGGTTTATGTCTACAATAAATACGTGTATACTGAAATACAAATACATAAAGATTGCAAGTGTTATATATGGTTTAATGGCCGCTGAAACAAAGCGCAAGGTTACAACAACAATAACAAGAATGGAGCTAGGGGGGCCTAAGAACTCTAGGAAATGCCAACACACAGTCAGACAAGGGACCGCCCGACTGCCTATGTGTCTGTCTCTCTGTCCGACGTTCTGTCTGCCTGTCTGCCAGTCTGCCAGGGGCAAAAGCTCCACTTTGCTTTCGTGTCTGCATTTGGTTTTTAATTTTTAAATATTTGCCATATACGCTGGCAGTGTGTGGGGCGTGTGGAGGGAGGGTTAGGAAACATACTTCAATGCTTTGTTTTCATTCATACGGCCGATGAAATGCCAGGCACGTACTGTGTTTGTGTGTGTGTGTGTTTGTGTGTGTGTGTGTGAGCGAGTGTGCACTTCAAGGCTTCGCTTTTTCCAACCATATAACGCATATATATTCCGGGATTTGTCGATTTTTTTGCTGTTATTTTAGCCTTCAATTATCTAGCTGTACAGCATGAATTCTTTTTTAAGTTTTTTAAACATTTTTTTTTTTTTTTAATTTTTTCCAGCTAAAAAAATTGACAGCTGAATAGAAAACGCGACGCACAGCGGTGGGGCGGATGTCTGCCAATGAATACGTATTTTTTTGCAGTGCAAACTTTGCGCGAACGGCAAATGAAATTTTGAAGTTTTTTCAGCGTTTTAATCAATATGCAAATAATTTTGCATGGCTGGAAAAATTGAAAGTTTTGGATGGTTAATTAAAAAACATAAATTGTCGCATAATGCAATACGCGAATATTTCATAAACTTTGGCATCAACTTTTGTGTGTGGCAAGCGCGACGGGGCGACATTTGTTTGCCTAACTATTTGACAGACGCGACGCAGTCGACGCAGACGTCTTAAAGTGCATTTACCTTAAAGTGCAGCAAACGTGTGGCGTGTAACCAAATGGGCGTGTGGTGTGTGTGTGTGTGCGAGTGTGAGTGTGAGTGTGCAACTGTCATGCGTGGCACGTTTTTTTGTGCAATAGTATTGACTGTTGTTGCCGCTGTCGTTGTTTCTGTTGCTGCTGCCACCGCGGTTGCCCCATTGCCGACTTGTTTAGTTTGACCAAGTTGAGCTGGTAGGCCAGCCTAATGAACAGCAGCTGTCCCCAAACCCAGACGTATGAGTAATATAAATAAACACTATTAAAAATTTGATTAACTATTTTGAGAAAAAAAAATATATATAATAAGAAGCTTAACTTTTGCAGAATACAAATCTTTCAAAAACACCAGACTGATTGATAGCTGTTGACAGCACCATATAATATTGATCCGTTGATATATGATGTTCGTTTATATATGTCTAGAAGCATAATAAAGAAGTGCAGCTGTGTGTTTAATAATTTAATCCATCTCAATAAAACTAAACATATGTCAACTTGAAAAATAAAATTATTAATTGATCTGCATCAGATCTAGAACGTATATACTTTATGGTGTCGTAGACGTCTTCACATTTCATGAAAAAATTATAATAACCTCTGCAAGGTTATACAAAATTAGTAGGGCGTGTGCCAGCATCTATAAACAATTAAAAATCCATAAATATTATAAGTAAGGCACATTAAATGAGCAAAAAAACAGCACATAAAAAGAAATAAACTTGCTTTAAAATATCATAATCCGCCTGTTCAAATTAGAAATGTAAACTCATAACTCACAAAGCAAATCCTCGTCTCTTTTTCAAGCTAAATTTAAGCTGCCGCAGCGCATTTACAAATTTGGTAACTTCAAGTCAAATGTAATTTGACAGTCAGACGGCCACCGACAACGTAATGAGCGCCAGTTAAAATAAAAATAATAATAAAAAAATATAAATAAATACTAAAGTCAAAAAATCAACAACAACCAAAAAAAATACAAATAAAACGACGCACAGAAAAATAAAAAAGATTTAGCCAAATGGCAATTGACAACTGGCAAATGCTTTTTATGGCCATAATCAATTGTGCTGCGACTTTTAAATGGACGCATAAAAATATATATACACAAATTTACAAATATATATATAAATTGAAAATTGTGCTTAACGTTTGAACAATAAACAATGCTTGCATAATTGATTTTTTGATAAACTGATTTCACAATTCTTAAATAATATTATTACAAAATAAATTAAATAAATAATCAGTTGCAAGCGCTGTGCTATTAAACACAAAATAATGCAAATAGGATGACTAATTGCAAAAGCCGCCAGTGCAGGAGAGGACAAACAAATGTTTAAAAACAACTTTTAAATTTTCTCTAAAAAACAAAAAGCACTTGTCTGGCTTGTGTCCGGCGTCTGAACAATGCGACTGACAAAACAGACCATAAAAAAACACGGACAGTTCAAGGATGAGCACAGGACACGGCGTCCAACAACAGCGACAGCCAACAATAAAATCACACAACAAGTAAGAGGGCTCCAGTCGGGAATGCACGACTAGGAAATACCCTGACGTTTCTTCTACCAACAGCTAATACAACTCGAATAGGGAAGGAGGGCGGCGGATGCTAAAAACTAAAAGATACTGGATCTTTATAAACTATTCTAGAAGCTATGTACATGTTAAACTTGGTTACTCGAGCTCGAAAATAAGGATTTGGATATTGATTTTTGTCAATTACTTAAAAACAGGGCACGTTACCGATTAGCAAAACTCGTAATGCGAGGCCACTACGAAGAGCTACTTTCAAAATTTCAAGTCTCTAGTTCTTATATGGACGGATAGACGGACATGGCTAGATCAAGTCGGCTATTAATGACGACCAAGAATAACTTGATGATGTCGGAGATGCTGCCTACTGCCTGTTACATTCGTTTGCACAAGAACATCATACCCTTTTTACCGGTTTCAGGGTATAAAAAGAGTTGAGAAATTGAAAAATAAAAGTTACATATTCCAGCGAGCCAGACGACAGTCATAAAGTTGAATGAATGAATGAAATGTCTAGTCATTGTCATTGTGCAAACTGATGGGCGTGGCCACGCCCAGCTCCAACACAGACTTGATCGCGTAATTAGCGCGTCTGACCCTACAGAAGTCCCCCGCCGTCCCCTTCCCCCCAGTACCCCCCTTCGCGCTGCAGCAGCAACAGTCGCATAAATCACAAGCAGCGTCGCGCCCAGTTGTTGGTTTGTCTAGGGGCCACTCAAGGCGTGTTGTCCTGCTGTCCTGCCGAGCACTGGCGCCAGGATAACACAGAATGAAAATGAAAATTGATAGCGTCGAACGGTTAAATATTTTATCGATTTAATGCGCACATTATAGTCCAACATACCCCCTTTCGTTAAAGCCCGGCTACAACATTTTAAGTCACATTTTGTGTAAGCCCTGGCAAAGAAGTTGGCCCTGATCTTGGCCAGGTGCCTGGCGCTGGTTGGCTGCATTATTAACGAGCCGCGCACCATCTTTTTGGAGAGCTGCTAAGCCGCTTAAGTAAAGTGGCAACCGTGTTGCAGGCTCATGTTGCATGCACCCGCTGCGCCAAGTGCTGAGGCATTTTTCAGCAATTTTAAGCTGTCGTCTTTTGTTGTCGTCTTGGGTCGCCATTTAACCCAAACTCAAACTCAAACTTCAAACTGCAAACTGCCAACTTGGGCAAGTTTTGCTTTTGTTTCAACGACTTCTCATTGTTTTTGTCTGTTCAATAATATATAAACTTTAAATTTTTCAATTAAAAAACTTTTCACTTGCAGTTCGAGACGCTGTTGAAGACGCGCTGCTTCCGCCTCTGTGCTACAGGGCTTTACCATACCCTGTTCGTGCAGCATAAAGGGGTGTGTCTTAGTTATCAATTGTGTTCTACGCCAGTTTTAGAGTCAATGCATTATTTATATTGGCTTACTTGACAGATCTAAGCCAAACATTGCATTTGCCACGCCTACTATCACGCACAGAATCAAATTGAATCGTTTTAGGCTGCTTTCCTGCTGAACACAGAGTATCACGCAGCCGGGTTTGATTTTCCTGCACTATCTTTTTATTTCCGTTGGTCCTGTGCTGTTCTTTTTTTGGTTGCAACTTGTAAGAGTTCCAACTTACGGCATGGAAATGCAGGCGCATAACTGTAAATAATTTGCCGAGTTGCTGAGGCTTTTGTGCGGCAGCAAGAAGCAATGCCAGGAACAAGCCATGACAAAGAGGAAGTCGACAAGAAGTAGGAGCAGCAGGAGCAGCACGAACGGTAGCAGGAGGACAATGTTGTGTCTTTTGCGGTTATCCCATTCCTGCGGCTGTCTGGACCCCTCTCGGTCCTGCTCCGTGCTCCGTTCATGACGCTGCCTTACTTAACATGTAAATAATGTGCACGAAAAATTATGAATGCAGCTAATTAGCTGCCAGGCAAGCTGGCTGCCTGGGTAGGGCGGGACAGGGACAGGGACAGGGGCAGGGTGCAGTTGCTCCTGCTGGAAGCGTCTGCTGCGCGTGTTGCATATTCATTATGTCATTGAACCATTAAACTGCGCTTAAATGTTGCTTTATGGCGCCGCGGGGAGCGTTTAACTTAAAGCGTCAACAAATCGCACAGAGAGCGAGAACCAGCCAGAGAAAGGAAGAAAGACAGAGAGATCATCTTTAGACAATTCCCAAACTCACCCACCGTCAATGAGGCAAGCGCAAAAGTTGTGCGCCATTTGCTGCGATTTATTACCTGCCCGTTGCGCCACTTGAGACATTGAGCCAAAATCCCCACTTGACTTACCTGTAAAGAAAACAAAAACAAAACAAAACTTAAATTGAGTATGAAATTTCGTTTTAGAATAGGTTATAATGAAAATTTTCCTAAAAATTTGGTTAATTTTTGGAGGGGAGAAAAAAAGTGCTTTGTATATAAATATATATATATGTAAATAAATATATATATATATATATATATATATATGTATGTTATATATTATGTATGTATTTCATATATATTATGAATGTATGTTATGTATTTTATATGTGTTCTATATGTTATATACGTTATGTTATGTGTGTATGTATGTATGTATGTTATGTACCTATGTACATTTAATATATAAATATATAAAAATGTAAAAAGGTGTAAAATAATAAATTTAATTTATATGTGAGCAACATCAGGAAATACGATCAGGGACATATTATAAGTCTAATGGGTGCTATAAATACATATAAAAAATAAGCAAACACTTAATACATCAATAAATTTAATAAATATTAATCAACTTATATTGAGACTAAATCCAGACAAAGAAATATTGAAGGAGCACGGAACAAAGAAAAATCTGGTTTTCACGTTTAAGCTGAGCTACAGTTATGCATATGTATTGATGCTATATAAAGTGATATTAATTCAAGAAGGGTCGTTGAAAAAAAGTAAAAATGATAAATAATTTTTTACATCTTTTGTTCTGGGGCTAAACTTGACCTGAAAATCAGCCAAGAAGTTGTTTGTGTTGTTGTCGTCTTTCTTGTTGTTGCTTTATAATTGCTGTGCAACAAAAATGAACAACAACAAACGGCGAGAAAAAGTGCTTTTCATAAATGTTGAATGGCGGCCGCGTAAATAAATAAAAAGTTCGCCTTTTGGCCATTTTGGCAAATGTCCTGCAATAATTTTAACAGTCGCTGACAGTTGCGGCCAACAACAACAACAACAAAAACAACAACAACAAAAACAACAACAACAAGAACAACAGCAACAACAATGACAACTCAGGCGGTAAACGAAATGATGCTGCACATGGCCATGTTGCATGACTTTGTAAACTTAAAAGTCAGTTCGAAGTTCGAAACAAGTCGCTTGCCGGAGTCGTTTTTCAGTGAGGAGGGGATCGACCCCCACGACAACCCTTCACGCTGCAGCTTGTTTATGCACGCGATAAAATTGTTGTTAAGAAAACGAAAAAGAAAAAAAAAACAATGACGAAAATGTACTCTGTAAAAAAAGCCTTGCGGTTGCTGCCATTGTAACTGGGCCTTAATCTTAAGGTAGCATCTGCTGACGGTTGACGCTTTTTTTTTTCTGCTTTAGCTCTTCTTCTTTTATACCCTGTTTCTTTTCAGCTTCTCAATGGCATTTCATTGTGTGCATCGCAGCGGCTGACTGTGGAGCTGCCCATGGTCTTATCGGCTTATAAGTAGCAAAAGGTCTAGGCCATAAATATAATAAATATTACAAGCAAGAACATTATGCGAAGTATATGTGCGCCATACATCTCTACATATAAATATATTTATAAACATCTATATATAGCCAAGAACTTTGTGTGTGGCTTTATGCTAAATCAGAAAGCAAAAAAGGAGTAACAAGAGAGGCAAATATAATTTTGAAATATGAAAGACTGTCTGAAGAAAACTGCTTTTTTTTTTTGGTTCAGTTTCTGGCAATTGTTCCATATGTAATTTGTGTGCTTAAGAGGGCTAAATAACTGAGTTAAAATAGACAAAAAGCTAAGCTAGAGTTTAGGTAGATTTATTAAAGCACAGCCAAGTTAACAAGCCGATAGGGTTGTCAACACAACCTCGTATACATAATATCAGTGTTGTTAAAGTTAATAACTAAGGCTTTTAGTGTTGTAAATTGCAGCTTATTTTAAAGATATCAGGATTCAGACACACGATTTTGAGTGTTATTAGTTTATATGAATATTAGTGTTCTAAATGAAGATAATTTTAACGAAAAAACCACTCTCTTCAAAAAGAAAACGAAAATTACCAATTACCTATTTGAACAGAACCTCAGAAGATCATTACGAAATTTCATTTCTTTCTACACTGCTTAGTAATAGTTCAAACTTAATTATTCAGTTTAGAGTTTTAAGCATTAACATATAGATACAATAAACTAACTGCAGTTCAAAAATTCAGCAACAATTGTTCTGATAACCTATATATTTGGGTTTCCAGAGCTGTTAACCACAAACGCATATCTATCAAGCCAAAATAAAACCCAATTCTCTTTTTTATACATTTTTATAGTTACTTTCTTTTCAATTTATGCGGCATTGATATAAATCTGAGGCAAATGCAATTTTTATGCGCTTTTTGGTTAAATAAAATTTTATCGACAGCCTAAAAAAACGAAAGTGAAGCCAGCGATCGCAATAAATGTTGCATTTTTATTATCATTTTTTTTTTTTTTTTTTTTTTAGTTTTTTAGTTTGTGCCTGTTGTCATCAGTAAAGACGGGCGCGGGGGCACAGCATAAGGGGCCGACGGGACTCGTCCCAGGCACTCGAAATGACCGAAAGTGAAAGTTGCCTCGCTTTTTTTTTCTTTTTCTTAGGAGTAACTAAGTGTTGTGCACATATGAGCAGGTCTGCCTGCCTATATATATGTGTATATATATATATGTGTGAGTAGCCTGTTAAAGATCTTTCATATCTTTCATTAACTTTGTCGCTGGGCTGTGCGATGGTATTTTTTTTGTGGTAGTTTATTTTTTAATTGCATCAACTGACAACTTAGTGAGGGGCTTCTCGTATTTTTTTTGTTTTCAATTTTAAACATTTATTTTTAATTGTAGCTGGCGCCCGCAAGAAGTTCAATAAACTGCCAGGCAGTATTTGTTGTCGTTGCAGCTAAATTGCAACTGTTTGTTGTTGCCAATGTTGTTGCTGTTGTTGCAATAGATACGTTGCAATTTTATTTGAACGCCGCCTTTCAAAGCGCCGCCAGGCAATAAAAAGCCAACGGCGTTCATCGAAGCCAACGAAGCAGCAACGATCATTGCCAGAGCTCATTGGCCTGAAGTGTTGCAGTTGTTGTTGCTCTTGCACGTGTGTGTGTGTGTGTGTGTTGTTATTATTAATTATATCGGTGATTGGGTTGTCCATAATACAACAAAATTGTGGCGTGCGAAAGTTTTTTTTTGTTTTTGTAGGAGTTTTGTGATAGTTGTTCGAGCCAAACGAAAATATACTCTCTCAATTGACACATGAACTTCGTTATTTAAGGCAGAGGCAAAACCATACCATATAAAGGCAAACCTATAATAATATATATGCACATTTAGAAAAAAGATCTTGCTTCAAGTCATAAAAGTCTTTCCATTTATTTTCAAGACTACAGATCCCTTAGAGACCACTAAAAATATATTCCCAACCCTTTAAGACCTTAAGACTCAGTTTGAAAAAGCTGTTCTAGCTTCTCAATTTCACGCTTGTCAAATATATATACGGAAACATAAGAATACAAGAGTACAAAAACTTATCTAATAGATAGCGTATAACATTTTCAATTACTTATAGCAAACACTCAGTTTTATAAGTAACCTTTTCCAGTTTAACCTTTGCTGACAGTTCATTTCCACTTGTTTGATTTGATAAGACACCTCAAGTACACTAACTTATAGCTCGTATAGCTCAACTTTGCATTATAATCGCATTTCGTGCACAGCGGAGCCATTTAAATGTGTTGTATATAGAAAATATGAAGCGAAGCCCCAACGATTATTGACACCTACTCAATCACAGCAGCTTCGTTGGCGGCAACAGTCAGTCATTCAGTTAGTGAAGCATGCAGCATGCCACACCCCCACACGCAACGCCCACAGCAGCAGCAGCAACAGCAACAGCAAAGCGCAAATGAAGCTTAAATTTTAATCGCCTCTTTCGACAAGCAGCTTGATGATAATGTTGATGATTTTTTTGTCGCCCATTGCTGAGACGCGCTGCAGATGCCACAACTAGACAGCTCTCGTCCTGCCACACATCCTGGCGGCGCGCAGACAGACAGACAGACAGACAAATAGATGGACAGACAGAGCGTAGCGACGTTCAAAGTCATTTGGTTTTATGATTATTAGCTTGTTTAGTTCACTCTCAAGTACTAGGGAGGGCGGGGTGACGGGGTGGGAGTGTTGTTATGGGTTGTGGCGGGTCTTCAATTTCTTTCTTTAGCTGGCGGCAAACATATTCTTTATGCTTATATAATATCTATTTAGTTGCAGTCAGCAAGTGCTTAGTTTGCTTGTTTGCTGCTTGTTTGTTTTCTCCAACTCTCCAAAAGAGGGAGAGAATTAGGGAGAGAGAGCGAGAGAGTGAGAGTGTGAGAGAGAGAAGGACAACCTCTGCTTTTGGCCATTTCTCTGTCACGACTGATTGCGTTTCTCTGGTGCGATAACCGTTGCCATTTGTATCTTTCCATCTTATGCTCATAACAATTTGACGCTTCATGATTTTGATCGGTTACAGGGTAGCGTGCGGACGGGACGGAACGGTACGGAGCGGTACATATGCTCGGTGGATTTGCCGGCCCTGTTGGTTTTTATGTTAACAACTTTTGCGTTTTGCTTAATTGAATAAGTGTTGGTCATGGCCAAGCAAATGTCAATGGCAATGCAAAAGAAGCAGATGCAAAAGAAAGGCAACGCGGAGCAATTAAATATACGTGTGTGTATACACACATACATTACCCACTGTTAAGAAGCGCAGACAAACTGCAGGCATTGGAAGAGCGCAATACAATTTGTATACCCTGTACTCATTAAAAATTACTTAAATGGGGTCTTATAGAATTACGCAAGCAATTGTAACAGGCACTGGCAGGCTTCTTTGAAACAATAAAATATATATATATACTCTTTATTAGAGCAGAAAGCACCAAGTACAAGAGCTACCGATTTAAGACTCGATCAATGGATTCTTCTATAAACTCTTGGTTTATATACACACGTTCCCCAAAAATTGAAAGAAATATTTGTACGATCTCAGGAACTAGAGGAGCTAGGCACATGAGGGCTTAAAATTTGTTATAAAGGTTCTTCTTTTCCTTATTCTTCCCACGATATTGAAAAGATACCTATTCGATCTCAGGAACTATAGGAGCTACAGATTAAAAGCTTCGTATAAAGGTTCATCTATGCGCTCTTGTTCTAAATACTCATGATCCCCTAACATTGAATGTAATATTTGTTCGTTTGCACGAACTGCAATAGCTACTTATTTAAAACATGGTAAATAACTACTCACTCTTATTGCTTTATAAGACTGAGGAACTTAAAAGCTTCTCGCTTAAAACAATTTTATTTTTATTTATAGCAATTAACTCTTTACAGGGTATCTCCCAGGAGAGCGCTCACTACTCATTTCCTTTTTGGGTTAACAGAAAGCGAGCGCATGTGGCGTTGATTTGCGGATTTCGAACGGACCCCAAATAAAAGTCGAACCCCAACAGCATGACGAGGACATAAAACGCGTTACGATTGCCTTTTTTTGGTGTTTTTTTTTTGTTTTTTTTTTTTTACGGGTTTTCGTACTTTTTGGTTGCATGCAACATTAGCAGGAACAACAATGACTGCAACTTGACTCTTGGAGCCTTTGCTCAGTTTCTTTCTCCTTTTTTTTTTATCCAAAATTTTTGTTTATGGCAATATAACCAAATTATTTTTACGATGAAGCAGCAAAATAAATAAATACATTCATGTTTCCGTTGTTGAACTTGTTCTTGTTGTTGCTGTTGATGTTGATGTTTTAGGCTGCACCAAACGCATTTTAAGCTCTGCAAGGGGCGTGTCTGTCGATCATTAAGAGCATGATACAGTGCAACGAAAAGCTACCAAAATTTATAATCTACCCGTGAGATATACAATGATTAAAGCTTATCCAGAATGGAATGGGCCCTGCAATTACAATTACCACTCGACGCACACATAAATTACAGGCTTAACTGCCAATTGTGAAGCGCAGTCCAAGAGTGAAAATGAGAAATACCTCAAGCTAATTAGAACTACCCGAATTATCCTTCGCCCAAAGAAGAAAATTGTGGCAGCCTTTGCAAATTTGCAGTCTGCTGACAAAAATAACATTTTTACAAAACAAACGTTTCTAATATTTAAATTAAAAATATAATTTCTAACGAAATTTTCGAATGATTTTTCGTATTTTTTAATTCCAGCAACTCTATTTATGATCATTTTTTATATAAATAAATAGAAATTGTAAAACATATTTTCAGTTAGAATCTAATCAATTGATATTAAGTGCCAATAATTAAAGACGAGATTTATTTTCTTTGTCAGTCCAGCTATATGTGCTAAGTCTCCTGCTAAGCTGATTAATTTATTAATTAACTTTACCCAAACTTCATGCTCTGAGCAACTTTCGCTTAATTAACAAACATTTGCTATCGAAATGGATCAAAATCAAATGATTTATGACTGCCAGACGGCAGCAGCAGGCGGCATACAGTACAGAAATTTTCAAATTTTCCAACCCAATGCCAAGTCACCTCCTCCCCCCACAGCCCCTGCTTCTGCTGTCTGTGTTGGCCAAATGAAAATTGCAACTGTGCCCAAAACTAATAAACAAATAAAAGTGGACATAGAAAGCGTCTGATGCACACGCACAAAAAGGATGCAAGCGACACAAATTGCAAATCAAATGCACTCCAATAGAGCACACACACACACGCACACACATTGCATTTGCATGCATTAAGCGTGAGTCTGTTTTTTTTTGGGAGGGTGGCAACTGAATCGTTTTAATGGATATCAAATAGGGCACAGGCAAGCAAACCAACTAAAGTGAGTGCTGCCTGTGAATGAGCGAATGGATGTGTGAGTATGAGTGTGTGTGTGTGTGTGTGTGTTGCTCTTGTGGAGCCTGTGGCACCCGTGGGGCAGTTGCAGACAAACACACAATTTTGGTTTTGTTCTGCAAAAAATGTGAATGCGAATACGAATACGTGTATGAGTGCGCATATGAGTACATTTCTATATGCATATGTGTGTGTGTGTGTGTGTGTGTGTGAGTATGTGGAATTTTTCATTCTTGCTCCGAGAGCTGCTTTCATTTACGAGCCTCGTTTTTACTGTTGCCAGTTATGTTGTATTATTTTTTATTCCATGTTGCGTTTTTGTGTCTGGCAGCTGCTCGACGGCAACAACAACAGCTACAACAACTACAACAATGGGGCCGCAATATTGATTGCAATTTCAGCTTGCAGCAGAGAGGCGCAACTGCGCGCCTGCTGCTGGTCCTGGGTCTGGGCCAGGGCCAGGGCCAGGGTCTGGGTATGGGCCTCGCCTCGTTTGGCTCGCACAAAAGCCTAAATGCGCACACACACACAACCACATGAGGGCAGACAGATAAACACGGCACACACACTCACACACACACACACACATTTACATTACGGCTCTTTGCCGGCTTTGGCAACTTGAAAGGCTTCAGTTGGCTCAGCATTTTGCTCTACACGCTTCCTGTCCTGCATGTTGGCCATAAGCCAGCGACTCCTTTGCAGTGTGTGTGCATGTGTGTACGTATACGCTGTTGTTGCAGCTGCTGGTGGGTGTTGCTCATGCTGTGGGTGTACGCGTTTGTAATGGAGTTTGGCCCTGGCATTGTCTGTTGGCAATGAAAATCCGACTGGAGGGGGACATGAAGTACGGGGCAGCAGGTTCAAAGGGGGGAATGGGGATGGAGGGGCTTGACAACGTCAGACATGCGCCGTTCGATAGGCGACTGATGCATATGTGTGCACATGTGTCTGTGTGTGTGTGTGTAAAGCGTAGGCGCAGGCAGGCGACAGACAGAAAATACAGATACCATATATAATATATGTTTAACTTCCCAGTTGAATCTATCAATATCTATCTTCAAAGGTAGACAGTTACTTTAATGTATAATAATGCAGCGAAATTTGTTCAAGCATTTTGTTTTTTGAACAAGAATATAGATAAGCCAAAAGTTTGCTAGTCATGAAATTTCCACTACCTTTTTCAGCACTTTTGCATGCATTACATGAATTATGGCTTTTTAGCATTTGGTTTCTACTGAGTTATAGAAAAACATATATATATTTTAGCTTTTTTTCAGGCTGAATTACATGAGTCATGATATTTTCAGTACTCCAGCAAGCGATAGTTCGTTTTTTAAATATATATTTTTTGAGGCATATAATACTTGGAATAATATAATGGAAATAAGTATAGCATACAAATATATATATATAACAAAATACTTCTTTTTAGCACTTGGTTCCCCCTTACTATTTAAAAAAAAAGAAAGACCAATAAAGTATAATAATATATATAAATATATATGTAAAGCTACATAGACTTTTAGCTTTATTCAAGCTAAACTTCAAAGGTAGACAGTTACTTTTCGTAGGCATTTAACTTATTTTATGTGTATAGTATAGCTTAGTACATATCAGCATTTTTGCATGCATAACAAGAACTACTTCCTTTGAGCAGTTTATTCCCGCTGGGTGCTTGGCATAGGTTATGCCTGTGTGCTTTCTATGTATTATGTGTGTGTGCGAGTGTGTGTAAGGTATGCGTGTGTTTTTTGGCAAAGATTTCATTAATAGCAGTTGCGGTCAGGTGTGGGTAGTAAAAGGTTGGAGCTGGGTGTGTTGGCTCAGCAATGCATACTTTATTTGCTTTTAAATAAAACTTGCCCCCAGCTTTGTATTTTTCTTTTCAATTTTTTTGCCAGCCCGAGGAGCTCTTTTATCATGCATGTGCTTTAATTTGCAAATGGTTTATGTGACTTAGAAGGTATTTATTTTAGCAAGCGATATGTTCTCATGCTGTTAATAAATTTAATACCTGGTAGTTTTGCTTAATTAATAACATTTAAGAGCTCTCAATAAAATATATACTACTTGAAGAGTTGAAGCAATACATATCTCTTTCTCTTCCTTTGCTGTTGTACTTCTCTTATAGCCCAAGCCCTAATTGCGTAATTGAAAATATAAGTTCTGAAAAATGTACTTTATTGAAAAACTTTTTCCCCCACGAAATGCCTGACTATAATTTCTAATTGTTTACTGCCAAGTGTCAATGTGTTTTTTTAATGTTTCCTCAATTTAGCTGCAAATGCCCTATGACCTCTGACCGCCCGTAGCACAATTCATTTCATGCTTCGCTGCGGCCCCTACACAAGAGGGTTTATTTGATGTGTGTATTCGCAATATAAAACAAACCTAACCTTACACAAAATATCAATAAATATATATATATATATATATATATATATATATATGTACATATATATTTAAGTATCGAGGGAACCTATTCCGATTCTCTCCACACACAAACAAAACAACAACAATTGATGTAATGGCAATTTGCTTCCGCCATAATAAAAATTTTACATTGCAGATTTTATGCTTGAAGTCTAGACGACAGTTTTGGAACGTGCTCAATTAGTGTTATATGAATTACTAGCTAGCCCCGCCGTCCCGTCCCGCCCCGTCCCGCCTTCCCGTAGTCGTGTCCAAACCCAAGAACACAAAAAAACAAAAACAATTTTCACATAACATCTGGCGGCGATGCGAATGACGCGACGCGCAATAATACTATTTCATAATTTTGAATACACTCAACTCTATACACATAAGTAGATACATATTCACACAGTATATACTTATACAGTGGGAACTCTTATAACGGACACCCCTTTTGGGCGGACATTGCCAGTCAAATCATTCTCCCTCCCTCCTTTGGGCAAACACACTCCTCTTACCCCACAATCACAATCACTGCCCATCCAAGTGAGTTTTCACTGTATATATACATATAGTTTTTAACTTGTTCAACTTGGTACACGATATGGTTTAGAGGGTTTGGGCGGGTGCTCCAATACGACTGCCTGGCGCGGTCCTATAATCAACAACCACAATAAATGTCGTGCAAAATTTGTTAATTTTCATTATACCAAAAATATATACAACTTTTCGAGCGGGTATACTGACTATATACACAGAACGTAACACACACGCATTTAGATCAAAAATGTTTGCAGATAACTTATCGATAACATTATCGTTACGAATATGATTCAGAGAGACTATCGATAACGTTAACGATTATAGTTGTAATATCTTGTGTTTTAATAAGTTAAAGGCTAGCGATTGGTTAAAGATTTGCACACATACTTTCGATAACAATATCGAGCCTTGGGTCAGAAGAATAACGATGACATTCTCGATTAACGGATATCGGAATGAAAATTTCATTTATATGCTCGGCGAGACTATCGATAACATTATCGATTAACTGTTATTGAACTTGTAATGGCTCGATTGGTCAAAGAGTTTCGAACACTTTTTCGATTTAGCATTACAGCAAGTACGTGGTATGTGCCATAGTCGAGACTACCCGTCAGCATTCTGCAAGCTAGTTAAGTACAATTTTTCACACCAAACGCGTCGCACTTCCGCGCGAGGGCGTTGCAAAGATTTGCGGCTGGTGGCGTCGATAAAAACAAATTCGTAGACACTCGGTAATTGTTTTTCATATACGTTTTTGTTTTTGTTTTTGTTTTTTTTTTTTTTTTTGCTATCTTAGTTGTTGTTTTTGCGTCTAATGCATCTATTTTTGCGCAAGTATTTGCGTTGTGCCCTGCGCAATTTGTTTGCAATTGAGCGTTAGTTATTCTGACACCCCCCCCCCCTTCCACCTAGAAATTCTTTAAAAAATTTCAAAAACTATTTGAAAGCACGCATGATGGCAGCGAGGGGGAAGAGGGCAATAGATTTGAAGAGAGCACACGACGAACGGACTCGACACACGTGGGTGTGAAGAGACGAGGAGACGTGTGGGGTGGTAGAGGTGGCAGAGAGAAGGGTGCTGTAGCACACAGACCATGACTAATCACAACAGTGGGGGGGAGGGCATAAATCACTTGCAGACAAAGCAGCGAGAGAGGTCTTTAGGCTGTTGTTTGTCTGTTGTTGTTAAAGTTGTTGTTGTTGTTGTTGCTGCTCCAAACAGGAAGAGCTTTCTGCAAAATGAAAAAGTTTCGCTTTAGGCAGGCGAAAGAGCAGCAGAAAATAAAAATCATAAAAACAAACGCCCAAACAAAATGAATACATAAAATAAGTCTTAACCTTGACATTGAATACGACGAATACATAAAAGAAAATGCCGGCAAACACGTTATACACACACACACACACACACACACACACACCTCTATAGAAGTGGGAGTGAGATAGGGAGTGCGCGTTTGTGTGTGCCTGCAGAGCTTAGGCGCGCAATGGGAGGGAGGGGGAATTTAATATGTATTAAAGTAAGTAAGAAAAATGCCAGAAATGTTTTGTTTATCAAAATAAGAAAGGAAAAAAACACGAGTCGCCGCGTGTGGCGCTAAAAATAGCAAACAAAATAAATTTAGCAAAACAAAAATACACAAAAAAAAAAAGAAACGATAAAAAAAAAGCTGCTTTTATGAATTAAAAAGCGCGCACGCAAAAAATAACAAATCAGCCGGTTTTTTTATTTCTTCTGATAAGCAGCAAATGCAATCCACAAGTAATAGCAATGCGGCGAGTGAGAGAGAGAGCGAGAGGGAGAGCGTGAGAGAGAGAATGCGGCATAGGCGCAGCAATTGAGCGCTTGAAGCGAAAACAGATGAAAATTAAATCAGAGAACAGCGTAAAGAATATGCGAAAGCGGCGACAACAACAAATGTGAGTGCAAAAATAAATGAAAACAAATAACACGGCCTTGAAAACTGGACAAAAGACAGAAGCACGACAACAACAGAGATGAACAAAGAGGGAATTAGAAGAAGTTTTTTCATATCTTGCTGAGGGCTGCGGCGAACCTACTTGGAAGCGCAACAAATGCAGAGCAGCAACAGGGGAAGGGTTTAATCTCGGGCCAAATATGCTGCACAGGCTCGGGGATCTTGCTGTGAACGAAAAAACAAGCAGAAACAAGACACTCCGCGAACAACGCACATGCACGCAAGTACTTATAGATGTATGTGTGTATGTATGCATGTATGCATGTGTATGTGTTGTATGTTAAGTGAGAGAAGAGCTGGAAATCAACAAGAAATAAAAGCAAAAAGAGGGCCACAACCAAAAATACAAACACGATCTAATTCTTTTTTTTTCTGCTTCTATTTGTGCCATGCTTCTGCTGCTTCTTCTTCAAACTGTTGTTGTTCAACGTTTGCTGCTTGTTTTGCTCTTTGACGAGCTCACATACATACATATATGTATGAGTGTATACACACACACATACGTACGCTTGTATTTTTATCGAGCGCTGG
Source organism: Drosophila novamexicana (assembly GCF_003285875.2). Classification (NCBI taxonomy): domain Eukaryota; kingdom Metazoa; phylum Arthropoda; class Insecta; order Diptera; family Drosophilidae; genus Drosophila; species Drosophila novamexicana. The sequence continues at coordinate 1,020,869 of NW_020824808.1, read as the reverse complement.
AATAAATTTTAATGCGCGCCCGACGACGAATTCGCTTTAAGAAACGGAAATATTAAAATTGGGCATAACGAAAATAAAAGTATAAATGTTTGTGTTTAAGCTTTTACATAGTTCTATATATAAATATGTGTTGTTTATTCATTTCAATAATTTTTTGATTAATTTCTCATGATTTTTATGCCATGCGTCAGCCGAGCCGAGTGCGTCTCACATGTGTCAGGGCAACTCTTCAATCTGCGCCCGCAGTGGCAACACTGGCGACCTGTTGGGTTGGGGCAGAACGAATGACAAGGAGCAGGCAAATGGCAAACCTTGACCCAAAGTTGTGGATAAAAACACACACAAACAGATAAAGCAAGCGGCAAAGGAAAGCAAAAATAATAAACTCAATTCGATAAAAGTGAAACTCGTAATGCAAATACAAGCACAAGCACACATACACACACACTGACGCACATGTACGTACATGTGTATATAAATAAATAATAAGTGTGCGACCAAAAAGGAAATAACAAGCAGAATGGCAAGACACAAATTGAAATTCGCGAACAGAATGCCGCAAAGCAGCGATCAGTGCGCGAGAAAGAGAGAGCGCGAGATAGAGAGAGCGATCGAAGGCAAAAGAGAGCGAGATCGCGAGAGAGAGGGCGAGAGAGAGAGAGAGCGTGGAGTCGTTAAGTCTGGTTCATTTGCATAATTGCAAGTGAACTTCCTTGAAAATATTTACCAAAAAAACATTGTGATATATTTTGAAAATACTTATTAAATATATTCACATTTAAATATGCAAGTCCATGCATATGAACATTAACAAATATTGAATAAATTTCCTTCTTATTATTTTTTTTTGCAGCTGTTTGGCAAGTGAGAATCGCTGTCGGAATTATCAAGGTTATATAAGCCGCTGCGCTGTGGCGCAGTCCACGACAAACAATTGCTTTTAAACACTGGCCAACACAAAATTGAAACCAAGTTAGCAAATAGGATAAAATTTTATTAAATTATTATACTGTCGCCTCTTCAGTTTTTTTATATAAAAGAAAAAAAGGGTCTTATATCACTATATCACTAACTGTCACCTCTCAGATTTTTTTTTTTTTTTTTTTTTTTAATTTATAATAACCTTTTCCTATGTTATGGACTTGGTTTGGTTTCTATATTGGTTCCGAAATGAAAAACTTTCTTGCGTAACTATTCTTTGTGCACTTTTTTGCTAAAAATTAAGACAATTTCAATACAGGTAATAATTAAAATAAATATTGTCTATTTGCGAATTAATGGGATTTTTCATGTTTAATATTCAAAAATAAGCACAAAAAAAAAAAAAAAAACAGTATGAAAAAATCCATATATGGAGTAAAAGTAAATTAAAAAATATCTATTCGCGAATTCAATGGGGTTTGTTGATATTTAATCTTATTATATTGTGAATAAGAAATACAAGAAAAAAATAAAACTAAAAAATAATGTTAATATATCGAATACAATATTTAAACTAAATAATATCTATTTGCGAACTTAACGTACCTCATTCATATTTAAAAATAACTCAAGAAAATAAACAAAAAATGCAAACAACAATTTTCTAAACAATAAGAATACCCAAAATAAAGAATTAGAGTTCCTAAATATTTAATGTATATCAATTTTTTTTGGCAGTATTTTTAAATGTAAACGATTAACATTTCAATTTAAAATTCTTAAAAATGTTTAAAATATATATTTGTTTTTAAGTTCAATTCAAATTTTAATATTATTCAATTTAAGATTCACTTTAATTTTAAGCAAACAATTGTAAAAATTAACCTCTTCTTTTCATAAATTGTTGAAATCCAATTATAAAATATAATTATGGCAATAAACTTTAATTTTTTATTAAAAACAAAATTTCTGATTTTTGCAAATGACATTTCAAACGTATTTTTGTTGTGTAGTGTTCACGCAAAAGTTCAAATTTTGCTTTTAATTTGAATTATTGACATTGCGCCCACATGTTGGGAAAATTTGTTCGATTTATATCATGGCACTAGCAGGGGCTTGCGGGGGCTGACTTTAAAAAGGGGGGGGGGGGGGGGGGGGGGGAGGGGTTGTATTAACTTACCGCACACGCTCCGAATAGATTTCGACTTCTTTGTTCTTCTGCTGCTGCACGAGCTGCTGCTGATCGTAGCTGGCGAGAGGCTTGAAATTGCTGATGTTGGCCAAAGCGGGCAGCTGCGGGGGCTGCGGGTTGGGCGGCTGCAGCAGGCACTTGGCCAGGCCGAGTCCATTGTGCTGTTGCTGCAGCAGCTGCAATTGTTGTTGCTGCAAGTGCAACTGTTGCTGCTGCTGCTGCTGCTTCTGCACGGGCGACAGCGAGCTGTCCGCGCTGGACTGCGAGGCCGAGGGCGAACTGGAGCCGCTGGAAGAGAGGCTTCCAGCGCGAGCGCGCAAATCCAGGCCCAACACGTTGCTGTTGCTATTGTTGTTGTTGCTTATGAGTATGTTGCTGAGGGTGGCCACCACGCTGGCCTGCAGGCCAGTTGTATGGTTGTTGTTGTTGTTGCCGCTGCTGCTGTTGTTGTTGTTGTTGTGTGGCAAGCCGGAGCCAATGACGCCCACATTGGGATTGGGCGTTAAATTCGCCGAGTTTGTGTTAAGCGGCGCGAGTGCAACACTAGCCTGTTTCTGATTGCTGCCGTTGTTGTTGTTGCCGTTGCTGTTGTTGGTGTTGGTGTTGTTTCCGTTTCCGTTGCCGTTGCGATTGCGCTTCTTTTTGGCCTTCTTTTTGTCATCGTCTTCGCAGCTGCTGGCGCTGCCGCTGCCGCTGCTGATGAGCGGCCGCTGGAAGCAAACGCCCGTCGAGGGCCACTCGAGATCCTTGCGCAACTGTCCGCGTCCGCACTTGCATATGCAGTTCTTGTAGACCAGATCGTAGCCCTTCTTCGTCCACAACTGCTGCACGCGCTGCCGCTCCGACCAGCTGCGCGCCCTGGCGCTGCTCTTCAGCTGCTGCAGCACGCCCGCCTCCCACCGATCGAAGCAATCCCGATGCATATACTGGCCCACGTTGCAGTTCTCGTTGTTGCACAGGACGCGCACGCAATCGGCCAGGCCCTGTTCGTCGAGCGCAATCAGTGCGTCCAGTTTGACGCATTCACCGTTAGGATAGCAGCAGCGCGTCAGCTGAACGCCGACGCTGAGCGTCTGCTGCATGGGCGCCATGTTTGTCGAGTTTGACGTCGCAAAGTTGTAGAGTTGCGGCGGCTCCTGCTGCAGTTGCAATTGTTGTTGCTGCTGTTGCAGTTCTTGCTGTTGGGAGTTGCCGCTGCTGCTGCTGCTGCGACGCGGCGCCATAAATTCGCACGTGTTTCACGAAATTTCTTTTTGGCTATTGCTTATTGCTTTATTTGTATTTGATTTAAGCCTCGCTAAGCAGCTGCCTCAGCATGCTTTTTTTTTTTGTTTTTTGTTTTTCTTTATGTTAACTGTATAAAATGTGTACACAAAATTGCAGTCTATTTTTGTTATTGTTATTTTATTGCTAATGTTATACCTGAGCTGAGTTTACAACGCGCGTTTCTAGTATCAAAAAAATTGTATCAAGTCTCCTTTTGATTATTTTTTTTTACATGATTTGTTTTGTTTTTTGTTTTTTTTTGCACACACGCACAAAAATTGTTTATTTGGCGGCGCCGGCTTGTGTTTTTTTCTTCACACACTACACTCTGGCCTTGATGCGTTACATTTTTTTGTTATATATTTATTGAGTAGGAAAATATTTATTATATGCATATGAAACGTATTCGATGCCGTTTTTTCTTATGTTCTTCGCTGCTTTTGCATTGTTTCGCTTTGCCCACTTCCAATTTTCTTCAAGTACGGCGAACGGAGAGTGCTGCGAGAAAACACAACCAACCAGATCAAAAGCGAAATTCCAACTAAATGAAACGAACGGTACACACGACGGCCGAACGCCCAGCGACGAACAACAAACTGAAACTGAAATTCAAAACACGCACACACACACACACACGCGCGTGCACGCGACCGGCAGAGGCAACACAAACTCATTCGTATTATTGATGTCGTTGTAGTTGTTGTTGGTGGGTGGATGGGTCGTTGTGAGTTGTTCGATGTTGTCGGTCGAGCCGCACAGCGCAGCGAGGCTCGGCAGCGTTTGGTCAAACCTTGACGCCGGCAGCGTAGCTGCACGTTTTCCTTTTTTGTTTAAGGGTGGGTGGGTGTTGGGGTGGTTTGGTTGGCTGGTTTTCACTTTCCACCACCACCGAAAACAACGTCGCCACCTAGCTGCGGAAAATGCTTGTTTTTCATTTGAGGAAAATTTCGCACAAGTTTTGGCGCTAAAAACGTCTGCGTCGTGCAGGGTGGTTTTCCAAATGTTGTTTTCCTGGGGGTTGGTCGGTGGAGCATGCGACACTCGAGCAAACGAGAAAGGGATATAGCAGCAGCGAAATGTTCTATTCAAATTCACTTTCAATGCGGCTCGAACAAGATGCAAACACAAACATTTCCCCTTCAACATGTTGTGCTGCGCTGCGCTCTAAGAAGCTCGACAGCGCACCAGCGGCAACACGTCTGACAGCAGTTTCTATGCCTGCGCATGTGTGTGTGTGTGCGTGGCATAAAAAAAGCCGGCAAAACAAACAACAGACAGCGTTGAACAGGGTTGCCGAGCCGCATTGCGTTGGAAATTGAACAAGAATCTTCTGGCACCTTAAGGAACGTTTTAGAGAGTTAAATGTTGCAAATAATTTATTTATGTACATATGCAATTAAATGAACTTACGAATATCTTTATCGATACCTGTATCGAAAAACTGTTCCTGTCTCCTTGTTGACTGTCAAATGTACTCGTATACATATGTATGTACATACACATTTCTATGTACATATACATACATACATATGTATATGCGTCCATCTTCCCATTGCGTCTACTTTGTTTCGGTTTTAACTGGAATGGGACCCCTTCGCAACCCGTCTACTGCTGACAGTGCTTCAACTCGGTATATAATCCCAAAAAAAAACACACGCATACATGCATGCATATGTATGTATATATAAACAGCCATATAAACATGCATACTCACACACACATGCATAGGCAACTTAACACAATGGCACACGAACAACAAAAATGAAAGAGGCATTCAAAAAAACAACAAGGCGAAGAAGGCATAAAACAGCAAAAGCAAAATGGAAACTTGCGAATCGAGTCGAATATTTTTGCACACTGCAAGGAATATGCATTCTTGCATATAAGCCGTATAGCTGTAATATATTTAATTAAATACGGTAATAATGTAAGAGCTGATTTTTATATAATGATATTCTATTAGATCTATCCGCAGTACAGGTTTATTAGCTTTTACATGTATGTATGTATAGTAGTTAATTTATGTATGTATTTGGAATTTAGGGTATTCATTGATCCGATTAGACCGACCTTATGCCTTCCCTGTTGGTGTCAGTATCGCAGTTCTCTGTTGTGCTCTTCGCATCATCGACTGCTCTTATATCTGTATGGATGTATTTATGTACAGTGTATATGCATGCATACATATATGCATATGCTATGCATGCTTATGTACATTTGCGTTATGCTGCTTCCCTTTTAGAGTCCTTTATTAAAACCGAAACGCAGACCGTGTTGCGAAAAAAAAACGAATATAAAAAACAAAATAAGGGCACGTGTAGGATGAGTTTTTTACAGTGGATGTACATACATACATATATATGTAGATATCTAGATATGTACATGCATATATTTATGTATAACTTTATGTAAATATATGTACATGTTTGTATTCACATCAAATATTATTAATTATGTCACAACTGTTCAAGAATATCGATACTTTCTAGCCATAACATGCACACGCATATGCTTGTATGTATGTACATATGTTCGAAAGCTTTCATGAGGTATTTAAAATGAATATCGATACTTTCCAGCGATTACTTATGTATTTATTATCACTTGGCTTAATGATGTAAGTATGTGTTGCTAAATTTAAAGGATGTTTTTGCGATGTACCACCGATTACAAACATAAATGTGTTAATAGGCATATAGTATGTAAGAGTGTACATATGTATGTATGTCTAATATTGTCCAGGAATATCGATACTTTAAGGATTCATTTTGTTGCAAATCACACTATCGATAGTTCAGCATCTCAGAACCTCGAGCGTGTTGTGAAAAATGTGAACAAAAAGGAGATCATGTAAATTATGTGAAAATGTTGCCTAAGCTTGTGTGACATAAACATACATACACTTACATATACATGTGTGTACATACATAAATACGTGTGGTATATATGTATGTATGTATGTCTTATAGGAATCGAAGACGAAGGACTTGGCGCGTCCAACTGGCAAAGTCAAAAACTGCGTAGTTTTCGGTCCATCTTTTGTGCCATCTACCTGCATATGCATATGTGTATGTGTGTGTGTGTGTGTGCTAGTGGAGAGGGGTCGGAGCGGAGGGTAGCTGCTCTGATATAATAATTAAGTCAGGTAGGTAGATCGCAGCCATTGCGTAATAAGTTCGACAGTGTGAATGGGTGAGTGTGTGTACATGTGTGTGTGTGTGTGCTTGTTGTTATTCTAGTTGAAAGGATCGCAGCGTAAGGAGAGAAAGAGAGAGAGAGAGAGAGAGAACAAAGAACAAGGCGTCAGCGGAGGAAGTTGGAATTGGACTAGTTTGCAGCGCGTTCTTTTGTTCCTTTTCTTTGTGAATTCTTTTCTTTTTGTTGTTATTATTATTATTTTTATTGTGTGCCTTTGCGCTGACCTAATTTTAATGACCAGCCGAATGAAACTGGGGGATCGCGGCGCAGGAAGACTTTTGCGGCCCTCGGGCCGGGACATAATTCAGCTTTAGCTTTGCGACGACGACGACGACGACGACGACGACGACGACGACGACGACGACGACGACGACGACGACGACGACGACACGCATCAAGTTGAATTTTCATAATTAATGGCAACTAAAGGCTGCACTCGGGCCCCCGGGCGGGCACGGGGAGAGTTGCCATAAATAAATGTCGGCCTAAACATGTGCCCGTCTTTTGACACCCAGTAAAGCCCAAGACTTCCTGTTTTGCGTGTGAAAGCGTGTCGATTTTGGTCCCGAAGGAAAGACTGTGGTTAAGAAACACACATAAGAAGTACACAGTGCAAGTACAGTGAAAGCTCTATGAACGAACAGCTGCCGTTGGCTAATCCACTTTACTCTATAAATTTTATTTTTTAGTTTAACAAAAACTCTTGTATACGAAAATTGGACTTAAGAATAGAAGTTTTCATTTCTCTTAAATTACTTAATTGTACGAAATCTTCTTTTTTGTGCCAAAATTTATTTTGTTTTATGCAAAAAGTATACTCGAAGCGGACAAAAAATGTATTTATCTAAGTAATTATAAAGAATTTGCAATTGAATATTAGATTCAATATAAATTAATTTAATATTCGGTAATTGCGTATAACAAATTTTCCAGAATTCTGAATCCGATAATTAAATAAAGCACGTTTTTTAAATTAAAAAATTATAGATCTAATAATTTGTATAAAATATGTAATCGAAATTAAACTAAAATTATTTTAACTGTCAATAATATGTACATTTCTTTTTTTAATTAAAAAAAAATGGCATCGAATTTGGAAAATTACGCAGAAGGAAAAAAATAGTAATAAAAAATTAAGAAATATATAAATATAAAAGGAACGGGAGATTTTATGGCTTGTTTTTTTGGGTTCCAGAAATCTTGAATTAATAATCCTGAAAAATGATTTAATACATAACAAGGAAATGTGAAAAAAAAACCAACTACAAGTAATTTTTTCTTAACATTTTTGCGAGAAATTTTTAAAAAATAATAATAAAAAAATTTGCGAAAAGTACAAAAAAAAAAAACAATATAAAACAAAACTGATTTTACCACATTTCTTATTTTTTTGTTTTTTCGAGGCAGCTTGAATAAAAATATAAAGAAATATTATAAAAAAACTAGAAATATAAAAAAGAAAAAAATCTTGCTGCAAGTGTTATTCCTTATATTTTTGCGAGAAATCTTTTAAGAAATACTTTAGAAACAGAAATAAAAAAATTTATATATAAAAACAAAACAGAAGTGGATATCTAACTTATCAAAAGCATCGCCAATTGTAGCTGTTCTCTGCAGAGAGTCTTCACTGTACTCTAACTGAAAATTGGACGCACGAGAAATCAAGTCAACGCTAAGCGGTGGAAGCAGACGCCGCAACACCCTCTGACCCCTACCGCCCAGCTGCAGCTCCTGAGGGTGTGTCAGTGGTGCCCCCCCCTCATACCCTATGCATACATACACACACACATATACATATGTATATATTTATGTGTTTATCAAAGCCGAGCGCTGACGTTCGGCTGGGTATTATTTGTAATTACCCATACTCCCACATTTATCCAATCGGAAGCAACTTTGAAACCCAAAATAGGGTTTGAAATTTTCATGCTGGCATGACAACCACTGCCACGGGCGAGTATATAACGGCACAAAGGCACACACACACATACACATATACATATATGCATATATAACAAAGAGTATGTATGTATGCATATACTCTCTTTTTGTGGCCCAGCTGAGCGCGAAGGGTGTCGTAATTTCGTTGCCAAAAATAACTCAAACTCCATTTTGTTCGCGGGATCTGGTTCTTTTGGCTTTGGGCTTTGTTTGGCTTGGTCGAGCTTCACTTTTGGTCAGGGCCGTGGGCGTGGGCGTGGGCGTGGGCCGGCCCTCCATTACTTTCGCCTTTCAATGCACACATACACACACACACACACACACACACACACACACAGGGAAGAGCAGTTTTATATGTAAGCGAAATGAAGTCAGCGCTTGCATTGAAAATGGCCTATTTACCAACATATGAACTGGATCCACAGCGAGTATAAGCGTATTTTTATTTGAATCAGCCCTGCCTGGACCTTGATTCAATATAGAAGCGCTTGTGCTCCATTCCATTCCATAATATTCAATTAGATTCTCAGATCGATTGTAGATTTAAGAACAGTATTATCTTAACTTGATATAATTCATAAAAAAAGTGAAACCCGTAAAAGATAATTTATTTTATAGACAGAATTTGGAGAAGTACGTGATTTCCTCTTCCAAATGCCCAATTTTCCCAAAGGCAAGTAAATAGACATGGCTATAAATATGGATTATAAATTTGATATGTATGTGAAAGCAGAAAGTGAAAGTGTGCGAGAGAGAAAGCGCATAAGAGCTGAAATTTCATTTGTCCTTTGTGGCTACATGTACAGAGCGAGAGCGAGAGAGACCGGGTGAGTGTGAGAGAGGGAGAGAGGGAAAGAGAGAGAGCGCATTAGCAGGGACAAACACCAGAACAAGGATTGCGAGGCGCACGCACTTTTCGGCTCACTTGTTTCGGGGGTATTTTTTACGCATATGCGAGGTATATATGTACATAAATACTTGGACACACACACATACATACATGCATAAAGTGTCATAAAAATACAGGGTAGCATAGTAGGGCACCTTAACGTGTTTTCGTACATATTAGCCCAGGTAAATATATTTTCCAGTTCTGAACTCCGCCCACACAAGTGTGGCAAATACCACGAACATGGCTCGGAGCTCAGGTAAGCCGCCAAAAAAGTCAACGAGGGTATGTGGAAACTGTGCACATTGAAAGGAAAATGACGAGGAAAATGTTGGCTAAAAGACAGTCCAAAATAAAGGTAGGCACATAGGAAGTCAAGGACAGCTTCCAGTTAAAATAATAGAAAGAATTTTCAATATGGAAATTGATTAAATAAGATGTTGAGATGTTATATATATAAATATAAACAAGCTTTTAAATTGATTTAGAGTGTTTTTTTGTGGAAATAATTTTTTAAATTAATTAATTAAATATTAAGATTCATTTCAGATTTTTTTCCATATAACAGCTGCTCCAATTTCTTGTCTTTTCAATATTAATTTCATTTTGTTATCCAGATCTTAGATAATCCATTTCAGTTCACGAACGATTGAATTATAAATAAATACTCTGTACGAATCGCAATGGGGTATAATGGGATTGCAAATGTATGTAGGACGCAAAATGAGATTTGTTCGACTCCGTAAGGCATATATATATTTCTTTCCGATGCTCGATAAAACACCCTATTTCCAAGCAATCTATAATGAGCGATATCGAAATACTATTTTTTGTGTCAATCTCTAAACTTTTAAGAGCTAGAGTCAGCAAATTTGGCTTGTATATATAAAACTTTCATTTTATCAGGGTATCACGTAGTCGGGAACTCCCGAGTAGAGCCTCTGATATATATATTCCCGCAAGATACATTATAATTTTTCCGCATATCTCCGGCATTTCAAAATGTCTTATACCATGCCATCCCATAAAGCCTGAAATCTAAAGCCTCGATTCGATAGGTTTACAGAGTATTTATTATTCGGCGCAATAGAGAGAATCATATAGAAAGTTCGGGCTAGCTTTCGATTTGTCCAAGTCATTGATGGAATATTAAATAAATGTATGTGAAAATATTTCTCCATTATTTTTACTGAAGCCAGAGTCTAGACTGAACTCCATGAACGTTGTAATGAAACAAAAACTTGGAAGAATACCTTTCGGTATTCCTTTCTAAGTAAACCTTTGATATCCATAATATGTATTGGAATTAAAGTTTATTATTACTACTATTTAATTTGTTGCTTCTTTTTATACACTTGCAGAGGATATTATAATTTTGTTGTGAAATATGTAAACATCTCCGACGCCATAAAGTATATATATTCTTGATCAGTATCAACAGCATAGTCTATATAGCCATGTCCGTCTGTCTGTTTCTATGCGAACTGATCTCTCAGTTTTAAAGCTATCGTCGTACATACATATGTCGGAACCACTATATCATATATGTATGTAGCTGTCATAGGAACGATCGGTTGAAAAGTAGGTTCCTATATGAAAAACTCTTTTGTTTATCAAGATATCTTGAACAATATCAGCATATTTTAGTTTTATAACAATCCTCATATATATGCAAAATCCTAACAACATCGGACTACTATATCATATACATAGCTGCCATAGGAACGATCGGTCTAAAATAAAGTTGTATGAAAAACATTTGGCTTTTTAGGATATCTTAACTATATTCGGCATAACCAATTTAAACTGTGCTTCTTTGATACAAGCAAGGCACTACGAGCATTATGAAAAGGTTGGGTCTGTAAGGGTATTATATCTTCGGCGAGAGATCCAAGATCTTTAAAAACTAACCTTAAATATGCCTTATATAAAACATATTCAAAGAGAAACAATGCATAGATACACAGAGGATAAATGTTATCAATTTTAAGCTATTCAAAACTAAGTTTCATCTAGAAAATTAAAGCTTTTTTCCTTTCTTTTAGCTTCAAACAAGTTTTTCTTACTCCTTACTGTTACGTAACGGGCAACTGTTTGTGTGCTAAGCTGTTATAACTGTTATACAGCCTATGTAAATACATATACATACATACATATATATTTTGTCAATGATGCTCAGCCATTACAGTGGAAACAAGTGAAGCAAATGGATGTTGGTGGGTTACACACGCACACAAATACACACATACATATGCATGCATACACACACATTTGTGTAAATATTTAAAAACTGAATTTACACTAACACGCTGACCTTCAACATTATTTTGGCGGCGGCGGTAGACAGATGTAGGCAAAAAAGTGGCAAACGCCGAAAAGGAAGTGTGGCAAAAGCCAAAAAATGCATATGTACAAGGCACGAATACATAGAAACATGTGCATTATGCATGTACATGCACATACACACAGACACATGCACATGCATAATCATGTGCCTGTGCATTTGTGCGTGTGTGCGATTTTATAACATGAAATTGAAATTTGCCGCATGAAAACGAAATTTGCTGCAAAATGAACGAAACGTTTGGTTTGATGGGGGCAGCGACAGCGCTGCAACTGCGACGGCAACTGCTTCTGCTGCTGCTGCTGCTGTCGCAGTTGGGTTTGAGGCCTGCGCGCGCATTACTAATGTTAGGACTTAGCCAGCCGCATGCAACACAATTCCAACTCCAACACAGCGCGCAGACGTTGACGTTGGCAGCGCCGTTGCTGCTGTCAGTTGTTTTCAAGTGCAAGTCCAAGGGCAACTTCGTGCAATTGCAGCGGGAATGGAATGCGACGGCGGACTCTGCGTTGGCGTCGCTGCTTTCCAGAACCTGCTGTCTGCGCTCCAGACCTTGAAAGCGACTTCGTGTTGCGTTCGTTTAACGTTGTGCTTGTATGTACTCTCACTACCAGCAGCGTGCTCGCTCGCACTCGCACTCGCACACACACACACACACATACGCATACACACACTTGCATACTTGCACTCTCTATTGCCTTTTGCATTCGTGTTGGTTTTTGAACATTTTCTGTTTTATCGCCATTTCTATGGCTCTTTTTCGCAATTCCAAGGACTGCACGAACTGCTGGCGGCGGCTGCGACAACGTAGGCGAGGGGGGTCGAGGTGCGCGACGCATAATGCTGGTTTTTTTTGCGAGTGGGCAGCGTCGTAGAACAGGCTGCCTCTGCCTCTGCCTGCTGCTGCTGCGACGGATGGTTCTTCTTCTTACTTGCGCTTCGCTCTCCTGTCCACTTTTTGACATTTCGCCCACTTTTTCCTGTTCTTCCGGTTTTTGTTTTGTCTGCTTTCCTGTTTTCGACCCATAATCCTGTCCCATGCCGTCGCCGTCGCCGCTGACGTCGCCAGCGCTGCCTGCTTATGTAATGCCAAAAACGTGTTCTCATCTCCGGGCTTTATCACAACGTTTCTATGTACGAATCGAAATTTCATCAATTTTATCACTTGCTTTAGAAGTGGGATTTTTTTAGCAATTGTATATGATGAATGAAAGAATTAAAAGCATAATATTGCATGTCTGTATATGATATACATACATACATTCATACATATATATTTCTGAATTAAGAAAAGATTTTTTTAAAGGAATTAAGCTGCCAATTTCTTTAAAAATGATATTTTAGAAAATATTCTACAATAAGAATATTTTAACCTTATTTAAATATGATTAATTTTTTTGTAATAAGGATTTATTTAACAAATGTAAGAAAATTGTAATTGTTATAATAAGTATATATAGAAAATATACCACAGTAAATATTTATATATATATATGTATATCTATATTTCTTGTCATTCTAAAAAGAATTAAGCTGACAATTTCTTGACAAATTTTTTTACTCAGAGCTTTTTTATTTTTCCTTAAGTTTTTCAACAAATTAAAGAAAATTGTTATTATAGTTATATATAAGAAATATTCAACAATAAATATTTAAAATTTGTATAAGAAAATTATGAGAAAATTATAAGCATATACTTATTGTAAATATTGCAAATATTGCACAAAAACTTTTTCTCTATACTTCTAAAAAGGTATATAGTATATTTTTGTTGTTATTAAAAGTAAAAGGTTTTCTAAAAATAATAAAAAAGACAATTACTACTAAAAAAAATTATGTTATTTAAATTAGAGAACTTTTTTTACTTAAAGTTTCTCAAAAATATTGGAAAATTGTAAGCATTGATATATAGAAAACTTTCTTAATTTTGTTGTGATAAATAGTTGAAAATTTTTCTAAAAATGAAATAATTATAATTTGTGTAAATTATTTTATTTAATGATTCGCAATTTTTTACTTAAATTTAAAGAATTCTGATTGCCAAAATCTTTTTATATCGACTTTGAAATCATTAAATTTCTATACTTTTTTAAAATTAGGGTGATTTTTTAAATTTTTTAGGTAGAACTAATTGGAAATGTCTAAAATTTAGAAAAATGTTTGAGTGTATGTGCATATCGTTAAGTTCTGCCAGATTTGTGTCTGGAATTTTGCATATTCAAAGTTCTCGAGAGTTCCGCCAGAGCTATTGCTCATGGATTGGAGCTGGATTCCCGCCCGATACAATTGTTTGGCCATTATCTATGCCAATGCTTGCCGCTTGGCCCAAACTCCGGCTGAGTAAAAAGCGTTGCCAACAAAACACGTGGTAGGAAAATGTTGCCCAAAAGCCGTGGGCCATAAATAAACCTCAATCGCAAGCGGTCGCAGTCCGGGGGCAACACCCATCCGCTCCCAAACACGACGCAGACACTGGCAGATCCCAAAAGCCGAAACGAGCCCGGGCCCAAGCCTTAGTCAAGCCAATGTGCCGCGCGCACATAAAACATGCTTGCAACATAAGGGCAGGCAGCATAGCGCCTGCTGCCGCCCCCTCTGGCGGCCCCTTCCACGCCCACGGCGCTCTCGCGGCGCAGACGCAGTTGCACGTTCTGTGTCTGTGTGGCAGCCACCACCGAAAGCGACTGACACAACTCCGCCTCGACCATGCCTTCTGCTCCTCCCGCCCAGACATACGCAATACGCGTGTCGCTCTCTCGGCCAAGCGGCAGCTTGCGGGGAGTTTGCCACATGCAACAGCAGCAACAGCAACTTTCCACGTTCTTGATCGTGAATTTTCTATGCTACTGGGCCTTGAAACCTGGGCAAAAAAAATATACAAAATTGTTGTGCACAGCAGCAGCGTGTATGGGGGTGGGGCTGGGGGCTCTGCATGCTCTTGGAGCGCGAGCGCGGGGGGTTTCCTCTGAAGTTGGAGTTTGGCGCAGCAGTTGCCGCATTACGTCAGTGCCACAAAACTGGCAAGTAAAAGGGAAACTCGTCTCCATCAATGCGGAGTTTTAATGTCACTTTGCACAACTACAGATGCAGCTACACGGACACAGCTACAGATACACGGGCACAGATACAGATACAGATACATAGATATAGATACTTGAGCGTATGTATATATACATATTTTGCTGTCGTTTTTCTTAGGCAGTTCTTTTTGCCTATGCCTCTTGTTATTTTCCGTCGCTTTGTATTTCTTGCAAACCTTCCCCCGCGGCAAGCCTCCGCCACAAACACCTCCCCTCCCTCACTCTGTGCAGTTGTTTGGCTTCGACGAGGAGTTTGGCCAAGACTTTGACTCTGGCTTGGCCGAGGTCGCGTTTGTGTCTGTGTGTGTATCCGTGTGTGTGTGTGTGTGTGTGTGTGTGTGTGTGTGTGTGTGTGTGTGTGTGTGGTACAAGGTGTTTCATGTTGTTAATGGCCCTATGCGGTTTCGCTGCCCGCCCTTTTTCCTGCGCATTTTCCATGCCCATCTGCAAGCAGGTTTTCTTTCATTTTGCCTTGTTTTGCATTTTCAGCAGCTTTGCCAATTTGCGTTTCATTTTCCTGGGCCACAAAAAGGGAAAACGAAATTATGGCCAAGCTGTTTTGTTCTGTTTGTTTTTACTGCAGCTACCCAATAGATTCGGCTGTCAGATTTTTGTTGTTTTATGCGCTTTGTGGTCGCCTTAGTGAGTCATCACTGTGGTCAGAGTTGGCCGTTTTGATTGGCCAATAGACATGAAATTGCTTTCCCTGTGGTCGCGCTCTAAGACAGCTTAATCTAGTTACGGGCGAGGGATTTGTCAGAGACTATAACAAAAAATCAATACCATCTATAGTAGGAGGAGGAGGAGGATGATTGGGAGAGCGGCGGAGGCTGCGGATAGATCATTATAGTGCGGATATTGGAGTATAGAAAAGCATTCAAAATGTTATTTGAGAAATCCAAGATTGTAGGGAAATATGAAATTATGATTCAGGCATTGCTTAAAATTAAAACTTTCGGATATCCTGTTTTCAGTGGAAAAAGCGGTCCACTGGGTTTAAGATCTTGAAGTGGGTTTTACAAAATTACTTTTAATTTCAAGGTATATCCATAGTAAAATTAAACATATAATTAATTATTTAATAATTTAAGTATTTAAACACAAAGTCAACAGGTTGTAGAAATCAAATTTTCATACTCTGTTCAGAAGAGCAAACGAGTGGATTGGTTTAGTATTACACGACGGATATATCCGTCTTACCCTAATGAATCATAAGATAATAATTTTTCGATATATGCATATTTTCTTTTTATATCCTTGAAATCCGATCTTTATATTAATATTTATTAGTTGCACAATGATCCTCTTATACATAAGTTCAAAATCTTATTAAGATTTGATCAATCTCATAATTTTTAATATTCTCACATATCTGCAAACCAGTAAGGCAAGGGTATTAAATTTTCGGCGTGCCAAAGATATCCTTAGTTTCTCGTTGTTCATTAACTCGGTTTGTTTTATTATGTGCTGGAATCTATCGCTGCCTTCTGATCTTTACCAACCGAAAGATTAGGAATACCGAGTATAGTAGAGATATAGAGGGATACTTTCGTAAATACGTACTCCAGAGGTATAACACACCTCTCAGGTTGAAAGTCGCTGCCTTTGGACAACAGTTTAGAGACTCTATTCATAATTAAGTAGTATCCTTTGCTCCGCTTATCAACTGTTACTGGACTATTGGACTGGATACTGCGCATTCGGGATATATTGATGTATAAATATATCTAGTGGAATATTGTACAAAATCCAAATACAATCTTACCTTTGAGGAGAGAGTACAAAAATATTCACCTTACCTATAATGCATTCTATATAATGCCATCAAGTTATCTGTCGATTCGGATTATTCATGTGCAAACTCAAGGAATTATCTGCACCATTTTATATAACTTGAAATCAGACAAACCCAATCGAATTGATAGAAGAGTTTAAAGTATTCCTAGAATAAATAGCAAATGTTTTTCTTGTGAATAGGCATTTAGTGTATGTATGATATATATGTGGGATTGTGAGTGGACCAAGTCAGGCATTGGCTTTAAGCTTTTACGGCACATTGAAGGCATCTCCTATGCACCAGGTATATACATAGATATATAGAATAACTTTGCAAAAACACGGTTTTAAGCTCGTTTTGTACACACGATTTTATCTAATCTGCTTTGTGCCACGTTCAGTCGCTTGACTGCTTTTCCTTTGTTTTTCTGCATTTCCTTTTTTTCCTTTTTTTTTGCGGCATACGAAAAGGAAAGTGCAAACACACATACGTTCATTTACTTGTGCTTGTATTGGCCAACCCCATGGAGGAATACACAAGCAAACTTTTTGTGGGCTCCACCCATCCGGAGGCAGCCAACACGCCCACATTGTGGCTCTCGCACTTTTGGCCAATTTTCATTTCAATTGAAAGTTCTCCATGGCTATGATTATATAAATATGCATATAAATAAATTATATACATATATATATATATAAGCTATATGGTATACGGCTGGCGTCACAGCGGCTTAACAGATTAATTGCACGACTCTTAACCGCAATTTCCAACTCCCTGGCTCTCTCCTCACCTTTCCTCACGCCCCCCTGTCACTCTCTCTCTCTCTCTCTGCTTGAGCTTGGCTGATTTATATTTGCGCTGCTCCCAATTTGTGTTTGCAATTCCTGAACTCCCTATTGGCATGCAAACAAATTTTTACTCATTGTCATGCAGCTTGTTCTTTCATATACCCTGTAACCATTGAATATGACTGGGGTATATGGATTCTGGCTAAATTTATGGCCAGTTAATATCGACATTCAGCATAAATGTTTATATGAAATTTTTAGGGAGAGAGAGAGGTAGAGAGATCTGAGAGCCTGTACATTATGGAATGTATATTCTTCTATGAAACGTCTGCCCAAGATGTTTGTGCGCCGAATAGAAGTGTTATTTTATTGTATTTATCAAATTATTGTTCTTATATTCCCCAATTTTCCTGAGATTGCCAAATATTGAGTTTGAAGTTTATTTAGAAACAACTATAATTGGATTTCTTTCTCGATATGCCGCCTAATAACCAACCCATAAAAGCTGAAGAAGAGGCGAGCAGCCTTTATTTTTGGTATACACACATAATTAAATACCAACTTCAAGTACTGAAAATATCAGTACAATTGCAGAGCTCTTTTCTGAACTAAATGTATCCTAAATGTGTATCCTAAATTCGTATGTGTATGCCCAAATAGTATAAGTGAATACAAGTTTATGCAGGGTATCTTTTAGGCTATGCACTTACTTCAGCTGCACTTTGGGTATTTCTTTTTCGGCTGCTTGCCACACGGAACACAACAACATGCAACATTGCAATTGTTTGTCAACCATGGACCGTTACATCCGCTGGAATTGGATTAATGCTGACTGGCTGACTGGTTGGCTAACCATTTGCCCAGCAGCGCCCACCCCTACCCCACTGTCCCGAAGACGAGGCTGTTTAAAATTTTGCATGTCCATTTTGAACCCCTGTTGCATGTGCCGCTGCACAAATGCAATTAGACCATGACCGCAGCGACTGCTGGTCACTGTAACTAGGTGCCACTGTAAAAGTGAAACCTGTTCGATTCAGCTTTCCCACAGGATTTAGTTGAACCCCTTTTTCATTATTTGCTTTTTTTTGGCTTGCCAGCCAATTAGATTAATTTCGCTTAATTGTAAGACTGTGGATTCTTTTTAACAATAGCACATGGCGGTTCTTACGCAATGACATGTCTCCATACAAAAAGATACAACAACAACAGCAACAACAACCAGAAGAACATGCATAAATCAACACATCCGCTCAACAATTCCAGGAACCGCCCAGTAGCAACAACAACAACAACAAAGCGCTGTCTATTTTTTTGAATAGTCAAGTCGAAACCAAAATTGTTATTCATTAAAAATATATATAGAGAAAAAAAAGCTGTTGTCGTTGGGGCTCGCTGAGTGGCCCCCAGCCAATGGGAGCGCGTTCTACGATTTGAATCTTTGCATTGACAGGCGCTGTATCTATGTGTGTGCGTGTGTGTGTGCCCGTGTGTGTGTGTGTGTGTGTGTGGATCATCGCTCAATATGCGTAACTACGCATTTGGCATTCATATTGGAGAGTTCGAGCAACAAAATAAACCGAAACGAATTTTGGGCATAAATCATTCACATGCTAAATGGCACATGAGTCGCTCAGCAAGCTGCATCCAATTTGCTAACATCAGAACGAAGTTTGTATACCCTTTAAGCAGTTAATTGTTTGGTTTTTAGAGATTTTCGCAAATCAGCTTTTACAAATCACAACCAAGCTCAATAGGTGGTAGGTGAAACAGAGGAAAAATATCCGGATGTTAAAAAATGAAAATTAACTTATTTACATTTTAATTTAATTTAATTTTCATTTATATTCTTGAAAAAATTATAATATTTTAAATATTTCTCGTAGCTTAAATCAGATAAATCTATCGCTCGCCTAAGCTAATGTACTCACACTGTGAGAGTATAAGTGTGCTTTGAAACAACAATGAAAGGCCACAATCCAAATCAAAATCCGCTGAAGAAAGCGTCGCAAGCTTTTTGTAAACAATTGGCTTAGGGAACCGAGCATGAGAAAATTCTTTTATTGCAGCCCTCTGGCCCCGTCCACCTCTATCAGCTGCCTATTAAAAACTAGGCGAACCGCCGGACAAACATTGTGGTAAATTAACAAATTAAAATTGACCGCTTTAAGAGCCTCGCCTCCGACTGTGACTCAGTTCGGGCTCAGGCCGTTTCCTCGGTCACTTCACATTACGCATATCGGAAATCTTATGAGCTGAGCCTATTTTGTGGGCATTTTATGTGAATTTATTAATTTTTTATAGTCGTAGATTTTGTGTAGCTTAACGCAATCAAAGTGCCGCCTCCATGAAGGCATTCACAAAATAAATTTGTGCGTAGCGGGTTCTGTTTTTTGCGTGTCCCAAAAATGTGACCTTTTTTCGGCGGGACTGTGTGTTGTGTTCTTTTGTTTCTTAAGCTTAACTTAACTATTGAAAAAAAACTACCTATAAAATATTATGTAATAATGTCCAAATATGTGTGTTGAATCTTCTGCTAAATCTGCTTCAAAGAAATATCATCTCATGGGCGGCCAATCGTTAATTGCAACTTATTGTTTTTCAGTCCAATTGATCTTTCCAAGGGATTGCAAAAATGCTTAAAATTTTAAGTTCACTTCACTTTCTTTCATTGCTTCTCCAGCTGCAGTGTAAATAAGGTAAATTAATTTTTTGACATCGCCTTACTATGCGATTCTCATGCATTCAAGTAAGCTAGAAATCTAATAGATCGTACCGTATACACTTAAGAATCCTCAATTTGTTTTTCATTAAAATTTTTAAGACTATACGGCTATTCAATGAATTTCCCTGTAAATCATATGCGTTAACTATTCCCCAGAAAAATCGTTTGGCAATGCGACCTCCTAAAATGCTGCTACAAATTTGTTTATAGCATTACAACAAAACAAAAAAGCAAGTTGAATGGCCCATAATCTGCAGCTGAATGGCCAAAGTAGAGGCAAACAATGCGAACGAGCAACTTCATTAGCACGAATCCGCTTATCAGCAGAGAACAGGCCTACACACGGGCGGCGGGTACATTGGCATTAGCCTGGCCAACAAAAGCCGACTGCAATGCAATGCAACAGCAATTTATCTTGACGTGGCCCAGTTGACAAATTGTGCGTTCGGGCAGCATCGTTGGGCCGGGCACCTGGCTGGCAAATCAGTCAGTTGTGGCCTAGCCCCATCCGGCTTTTTAGCTAATAACAAGACGACATTTGGACGGACGGACGGACGTCCATTTCATTAGCCATTAAGGTGTTTCAGCTTTTTCATGGTCAAACGTGCAGCCAAAGCGCAGAGCATTGGCCAAAGCAGAGCATAAGAAATGGCAATTTCAACGTTGCCAATTGAGTTGCTTGCCACATCAACAACAATCGACTGCCACACCCACTAAACCAAACCAGCCCCCCATCCCACACCCCACACCATCTTTACTAGGCACTAGGCTCGTCGCCTTGGACTTGGCAGTCGTCTAGGTTTCAATGCCCCCGCGCCGTCAAAGTTTGTATATGCAAATGCCACACAGCTGCAGCAGACTGAAACAACACCAACACACACGCTCGCCTGCATGTGTCAGTGTATGTGTTTGCGTGTGTGTGTGTGCGGATTCTAAAGTTAACCGCATGACGAATCACTTCGCATAAATTGAAACGCTACGTTGCATGCGCTGCGTCTGCTCAAGAGGCCAAGCGTTTGCCACTCTACCACATAGGTGTAGGTCGAGGGGGTGCAAGGGGGGTCACTGAGGTGCCGGCAGCCCGGCTCCTTCAGCCAAATGTGCGTTGCCAACGCCTCATAATTCTTCAAATGCGTGTGTGGGGTTTGCTCGGCTGCTGGCCGCATGGGGGCGCGCTGCGTTGAAAGCCTTTGAAGGCAGTCGCCGTCGACGTCGCCGTTGCAGTCGCAGTCGCAGCTCGTTAAATCGTGCAGCGGGCCCCACAGTCCACCCAATCTGCATTTCTGTGCCGTTCCTGCTAATTACGCATACACGCGCAAATTTGTCGGCTACGATGTGCGCGTTCATGCGGACACTTATCGTGATTTTTCTGTGGAAGTTACGAAATATCGAACAAAATGTACTTTTTACAAAAAACGTCAAGTATAATATATCTGATCTGCAGTTAATGGTGGTAAGGTTGTCTGAATGGGCCAGGTATAAGAGATGATGCTGGTTCGAATCTCAGGGAACTAGGGAACTAATTTGTGTAATATAAAAAATTGTATTCATACTAGAATGGAATTTAATATAAAAAATTGTATTCATACTAGAATGAAATTAAACCATTAAGAAAAAAAACAATATTAGCAGCTTTTACTTATATATACACATGCAATTTTTATGCCACGATAATTTATGAAAAAAAAAATGTTCTGACTATTTGTCATTTGTCAAAATACTTCGCGGAAATATAATTAATAATTTCAATTAAATTAATAAATTTAAGCGCTTGGTCTTCAGATAAAAACTTCCAATAAAAAATTTGTAATTCTGTTAGTTATATTTCTTAATACAACAATTAATAATTAACAAATCATTTTTGAGTATTTTATGTTAAATTTAGTTAAATAAGGGATAATATTAGTAAGTATTTGAAAACTGAAAAAAGTTTAAAAAATAACAAAATAAATTTATTGCAAAGCTACATAGTATTAAGTTCAAAATAAGTTATTTGTAAATAGAAAACAATTGAAAAAAATAGTTAAAAATAGAGAACGTGGAAATAAATTTTAGATTTTTAGCAATTAGAAATTGAACAAATTCAGATCTGGGCAATATCTTGAAATTCTGTAACGCATGAACCTATTCGACTGGGCACATATGCATATATATAAATATATATATATACGTGTATCTGTATTCATCGCCTCTTGCTGCGCCTATTTGTGTGCATGTATGTGGCTGCATGTACTTTAAGTACACGTTTGTATATTGTACATACTTTATATGTAATAACTTATGTCGTTTGCGGTTTATCTTTATTTTTATTCATTTTTACCTTCACGACATTTGTCATCAAGTGAAGTGCACTTGAAATGCGCTTTGCTGCAGTTGCAGTTGCAGCTGCAGTTGGCAAAGCTGCCAGCTTAATGCTGTTGATTATTTGCAGAACGTTTGCTGCCATTAACGAACAGAGCAGATAACTTGGCCAAGAACAGGGCTATATGGCAGTCAATGCACGCATCGGCTATAAAATGGGCTTACAACAAGGCACGGCTAACTCTCGGCTGGAGTCGGTAGGAGTAGTACATAAATCCATAGTTTAATTGGATTAAAGTATGCCTGGCTGGGCTGGTTTCCAAAGCGAAACGAGTTATCCAGAAGATGTGCCGCCCGGCTCGTTATTGTTGTCACAGAGGCCAGACAATGGGAATAGGAATGGGAATGGGGCAGAGGCTGCGGCTGCGGCCTCGGCTGCGACTCCGGCCCAATTGATATGTAAGACAAGCCCATCAATTGCGCAGGCTGTGCAGCCACTGGGCTGACGACAACTTTATTATCTAATTTCTGAGACATGTCAATACAGATTAAGGTCACACGTATCAGCGAGCAGTCCAAAGCCGACAATGAAGATTACAAAAACTGGCTGAGCCGCCCGAGCTAGGCACCAAATTCGGGGCTGGGCACGACTTCGCCCACGTTTCATGAATGCCGCCTATTTCAGTTCTACACGAATGTAAATCATATGTAGCCACCAGCTAACTCGTGGGACACAGCCAGCTCCAAGTGCTTAGCTTTGAGTCGAAGTCGAGCCTTTGTCAGTAATTGCAGCTTTTATACTTTTATGGAGGGTATTATAAATTTGTCATGAAATATGCAACACATAGAAGGAAACGTCATCAGCAACAGTTGAGTTGATATAGGAGGAGCAAGGAGCAAAATATCGAAAAAGTATATTGTGTAACAATCAGTTTTTGTACGAAATATGTTTTAGGTTTAAAGATCTTCTTACACCCTGATTTCATTGTACTTAAAATTTCGTACACTTACATACTTCACATTCAGCGATTCAATTATCAAGTGTCCGCTGTCAACATAAGATAGGATGCTGGATCGAATCTCAGGAACATGTTTGGATACCAGAGCTATTTCAGTATGCTTGTATTTTCTTTAAAGTAGGAAATGCTTGCTGTGCCAATACTTATGCAGACACACACATGTATGTTTTTTCTTATGGGAAAAACCTACAAGCCACATGCTTCACATACATTACATTTTTAACATTCCTCAAGATAAATTCCTCAGACATGTTCATAGCCTATTGCACAATCTCTATGGCGAGCTTCAGTTTTATATTAGGGAATCCCATCAATAGCGGATAACTATATACTAAGGAAAAAGAAAAATCTTAGCTTTTCTTTGAATAACGCATATTTGTCTTATGCTTGTCAAAGGGTATTTAAGTTTCGGCATTTCGAAATTAGTGTTCTTTTTTTTTGGTTTTTAATGAACCCTTGAACTTGACACGGCAACAAGGCCCAACTGATGTTGCACGCTCTTAGCTGTCTGGCATAAACAATAATAAATGTCCGCCAATGTCAGCCGACTGGCCAAAGGCCATGACCAAAAGAAATACTGTTGGCACCCATTGGACAAGGGACTTGGGTTAGCTGCAGTCGCTTTGGCCACAATGTCATCAATGGCGAACTGCTGACTCCTGACTCCTTGCACTGAACTGCACACTTCAAATTTATGCTCCTCAACTTGTTTCGGGCACGGACAAAGAGACAAAGGCTTTTGGCGGAAGACAGGCAAACGTTTCTTCTTTTTCAAATTATGGCTAAAATGAAGTGAAGACCAAGGCGCTGCCGAAAAAAATTAAAAGAACTCTCCATTTTGCTGTTAATGTGCAACGCTTTCCCATAGAATAGCCGAGGCAGCGCCGTTTTTGAGGGAGTTTTTTTCAAGGCCAGGCCAAGTGCAACATCTAGTGCTGCAGGTCTCACGGCGCAGACGAAATGCTTCTTATTTTTATACTTTAATGCCCCGGCGTATCTGTCGACACCAAGCAGCAGCAGCAGCAGCCGCAGCAGCAGCAACAACAACCAAAGCCACGGCCACATTCAAGTTGCAGCTTCGTGCACGACGTGTAAATATTGTTTCAGGCTTTGCTGGCTACGGCTGCGGATTGGAGAAGGGGTGATGGTGGGGCGGTTGCCGGAGCGTTGGGTCCGCCACAGAAAACGAAAACGTTGTTGAGGCGCATTTAGCACTAACAATGTTTGTTCTGGCTAGCAACAGCCCAGCAACAGCTCCAGCCAACACCAGTCAACGATGCAGGCAACGGGCAAACATGACTGCACAATACGCTGTTCGCAGTGCATGAACTCAGCTATTGATGCTGTCAAAAAATGTATATAATTTATGGGCAAAGGGAAGGCTCCTTCCGCTTGCACAGATATTTTTTTTAACCACTCGGCCTTGGGCACTCTAAAACTGTAACTTAACGGCGCTGGCTTTCAAACTGTGTAATGTCGAGTATATATTGGAGAATATTATCCAAGCGTCTAGTTTTTATAGTCGACGAAAATGGCATGAGGATAGGTGTAAAGACAAAAGGACGGACAATTCACCTGTCAGATCATATATATGATGGATATATGGAGTAAGATATTGATATGATATAGTATCAATATTCTCGTTTGCACTTACTGAACAGATGACGGCTATATATACCCCTTATATATGATTTATGTATGGAAAAGCGATTGATATGATAAAGCATCAATATACTCGTTTGCCCTTGCTGAACAGCGTATTCAAACAGCTCGTTCTGCTGTTTACTTTTGCACGCCGCTTTTATGTTGATCCCGCGGACCGGGACAGGCGCTGCCCGCCGGCAGCCCCCTTGCCCATCATTGTCAGTTCCAAGGTTTTGTTGAGGGTCGGGGATGCCATCATCTCCCCCCTCCACCCCGACGCCACGTTGCCGGCATGCCAATTGCACATTTCAATGTCACTGAGGATCGCAAAACAGTTTTTTGCAGCGATTGACGGGGGCTGGCTCCAAGTGTTGAATGCTTCATGGCATAATGTGTTAATTGTGGCGGCCTGGACAGATGTTTCCTACTAACTAACTGGGCATTTGCCAGGGCATTGAAAGAGTCCAAAACGAAACAAAAAATTGTACAAAAAATATGCTTATTAAATGTGATAATAATAAATCATCTTTATGGCAATTGAAAAGCGCGTTAAATGCGCCGCCTGCTCGGACTGCTGTTTCTTCTTCTTCTTCTACATTTTTATTGTAATAAATTCTAAAACTAATTTCCGTAACTTCAAAGGGTTGCCAGGCAGCCAGCCACCCTCGGGTCCAAACAAATTAGTCTACTTTTGTTGTACGATTTTTTGTTTTGTTTTTTTATTTATTTATTTTTTTTTTTGCTATTTTTCGTGGCATTTTAAATTGAATTTTAATTTTGTGCCTGGGCTCCGGTTCGCGCAGCTAATTTAAATTGAGACACATGCAGGCGCCAATAATTAAAAGCGCCCCTTTATCCTTTATCCTTTATCCTTTTTTTTTCTGTTTTTTTTTTCCTTCTTGGCTGCAACTGTTGGCAACGCGCCCTTTGGCCATGATGCAGTACATTTTCCACATGAAATAACCACAAAAAGTCAAGTTTTTCTCCTCTTTTTTTGTTGTATTGAAAATGGGTTAAATTTAATTGCTTTTGTCATTTTGATTTGCATTTTTGTGCTGTAAGCAATTTGTTCCGCGATTGGGGCACAAAACGTTCCCCAGGGCGTCGTACATCACGCCGCATGTGCATTCAGTTCGCTTTCGTTGGGCTTCTTTCTTGTTATACCCTTGTAGAGGGTATTATAGTTTCGCCATGAAATGTGTAACGCATAGAATGAATATTCTCCGATTTCAGAAAGTATATATATTCTTGATGAGCAGCAACAACCGTCTTCATAACACCATGTCCTTCTATCTGTTTCTATGTAAACTTGTCTTTTAATTTTCTAATTGTCTTCAAATCTTGTATAGGTCCGTCTTTCTATTGCAGGCAGTGTATATGTCGGAACCGGATGGATCCGATAACTTTATCATATAGCTGCCATAGAAACGAGCGGTCGAAAAGTGGTTTCTTTTATGGAAAAATGTTTGTTTTTCAAGATATCTTTACCGAACTCGGCACTTCCTAGTTTTACTATACTCTTCCACTTAGGTACAATATTTGATCAAACTCAGCATTTAAGAGCTTCACTATTCTCACACATCTGCAATCCCGTTTGATGGATGTCTGCAAGCGTATTAAATCTTCGGCGTGCCAAAAATATCAAAAGTTTCTCGTGTTTATACTTAGATACCCGCTTACAAGGTAAAAAGAGTATATTGGCTTTTGTGTAATGTACAGCTTGCTGTTTGTAGGAAGAAACTTAAACCTTAGAATATCAATGAAATATCACAACACATAAATTGCTAAAAATTAGAGCCACGCCTCCTAATGGGCTAACTATTTGTATCTCTCACACTCTTAAATCTAGAGCCATAATAATTTGCAGCTAAGCCTCTGACGACCTTCTCTGGTAGTGGACTCTCTTCTCCCCTACCTCCCTCACAGCTCTTGAAACCTTTTGAAACCAGAGCGAGATATGTAATGCAGACTAGCATATAGCTTGTTGCCTGAGGTCATGACAAATCACCAAAAATTGATTTCACTTATTAAGTTTAAAGTTGTGTGCGAGTATTACGCAGTCGATTATACCCGTTGGCTGAGCTGTTTCTTTTTTTTTTCTTTCTATTCTTATCAAAAAAGTAATTTATCAAAATATAAAAAAATGAATATATTTTCTGTATTTTACCAGTGCACTTTTCTTTTGTCGCGTAATTAGAAAAGTCAACCAGAAGAGTCGGGAGTGTCGTCGCAAAGGGTTAAAAGGTCGACGCTGTCAGCATGGCATGGTCATAATTTTGGATTTATATTAATATGCCTGATTTATGGAACTTGAGAATATGAGGTCCGTTTCTGTTGCCGACTGAGGCTCAATTAGCATAAGGAATTTTCCCTTTTATGGTCATGTGTTCATATGCATGATTCTGCTGCTGCCTAAACAAATACATCTTTTCATTCGGCCAAACTGTGTTTTGTTTATTTGCTTAAAGTTACGCCATTAAATATGTGTATTTTCTTTTTTGTCGAAATCATTTTGTAATTTATAGCGCTTGCCAAATGAACCGCAACTGCTGGCAGCAGAAATAACATGACATTTGGTTATGTACAAGAAGAATCGGAAATTGGACTCCATCTCGACGCCCTCAACCCCATGGGCCTGGCATGTTGTTGAAATAAAAAACACATGCGCTGTTTGCTTAGAATATATATTGGAGCCACATCACACAACATTGTCGAGGGTGTCGGTCTTGGGATTGGGGCTTGATAAGCACAAGTGTGTCTCTTGTATAAATCATGATACTGCAACTAGTTCCAGTAAAAGCAATTGAAATATGTATATATATATCACAAGATCATGATATCTTACATATATCAAATGTACGATAATTTATTATTGAATTTTAATTTTCAATAAGTTCGACAAGCTTTTCCATTTATTTTTAAACTATGGAGCGGGAATGTGAATCAATTTATGTTGACACGCTTCGTTGAGAAGTCTATATACATCGATTCTAATCTATAAGTCCATATTCTTAATCGTAATATACGTTTAAATTATTGATTTTATTCTAATCGATTATTTAATCGATATACGCATGTGCGTAGTCGACGGTTTGATAACTAATCTATATAAATAAATTAAAATCGACAAATCAACATTTTTAAACGTTCTTTACGTTCAATTAATTTATTTTGTTGCAATCGATTAAATTATCTATATACGAATGTGCTTAGTTAAATGAATCTATATGCTTAGCTTGGATCAATTAATATGCTTAGTCGACATGCTTAGTAAATAAGACTATTTAAATCGATTTTAGCCAGTTAATCGTTCGTAATTTGAAAATTCTATTATATTAATAATTGAATTTACCGATCGATATTTTCAAGAAATTTGTTTTACAAAAGTCTATAAAAATCGAGAACTTCAATAGTATTTACACAATAGATTCTGTCCTGTTTGCGGCGTAAGCTAAGCGAGATACTTCAGTGATGAAATTGACGAATCCCCAGCGCCTGAGGATTGTAACTCATATCTGCGTCTGTTTATCTGAGACACTGTCGACGAGCGTGCCGACTATTTTTAAAGACTCCAAAGTAGATGGTGCTGTGGCTGCTGCTGCTGCTGGCCGGAGTCCAGTGCTGACGAGGGAAACGTGATCGCTGAACGATTGTGTGCGCACGATTTGCGATTAATCAAGCGAGTGCTGCGATACATCCTTGCTGGGCAATCAGTTTTTAATCTGCGTGTTTTGGCTCGTTCCCCTCACCGCATGCCACCGCGTGGTACTGTGCAATAAAGCTGCAATACCAGGTGAGATGATTGGACGTGGGCCCAGTGCAAATAATTAAATGGCCATTGTGTGCGCTGATAAAAAGCAGAAGTATCTAGCAGATACATGCGATACGCTAAACATATGGTTGGCACAAGAAACCTCCTGCCTTACTTTAATTTCAGCTCCTTGTGCTGACACACATAGATACAAATGAGTCTAACTACCCACTGACACCGACTGGGCACTGGGGCGCACAACGCCCGCTCTCCACCTCTTGACGTGCCGAGATACAATTGTATCTCAACATTTGCAATTCTCCTGCTGCAGCGTACGCCTCAGCGCCCTTTTATGGTGCTCTCGCTGTTTGCGTTTGCGCAGCAGCGCCGATCGTTGTGCAATCAGTGGAGCATTAAGTGCGACGATGAGCCGGGGCCAGGGCCCTGGGCCCGGGTCTGGACCCGTGTCTGTGTCTGTGTCTGCGTCTGTTGCAGGGACTGGGCCCATGTTCATGTACATAAGTTGTTCCATTTTAATGCTGCGGCACGTAACGATGGCACGTTGTATATAGCTTATGTATATATATGTGTGTATATATATGCTACACACACACACACACACACACAAACTCAGAGGCGCATTTGTATGTGGAATCTGCAACTTGGCGCTGCTCGAGGCACTAAATAAAAGCGAAACTTGTTTGCAATTTTGCCTCTCGTTTTGTGTGTGCTGTTTTTTTTATTGTTTTTGGGGCCTTGAATGGGATCCTGTATGTCAAACTTGAACTTGTGTGTGTGCGTGTGAGTGTGTGTGTGTGTGTGCGGTATTTCTGCATTTCATGCTTCAAATTATCAACATTTGCAGTGGAAAGAGTGAAATACAAAAATAATGCCTGCGCCACGCCAGTTGAAATACTTAAGTATCTGCGGTTGGCTCTGCGTCGCAGAGAGTGTGTGCATGTGTATGTATGTGTGTGTGTGTGTTTGGTGATGATATCATTGGCATTGCCTTATATAGCATGTACGGGCTGACTGCGCAGCTAGTCAGTCAGCCAGTCAGTCGCACAGACAATTGGACAGACGCAGTCTGTTATTTCTTATTTTTTGCTGCCACTTTACTCTTTCTTTTAATTTATATATATGTATGTATATATTTTTTAAATATATATTTTTTTTTGCAGCATTATCTCTTTATCAGTTGACAGCGGGACCTTCATAGGGGCTGCCAAGCAGCCCCATTAAGTGGCTGCTTGTCCCACGCCCGTTTGTCCCGGTTTCCCATGCTCGAATCTCGTGTAGCCTGTAAATGGAGCAAATCAACGCGCAACTTGTTTCACTTATATTTCACTTATGAACTTGAAATTTTGGTAACCCGTTTTGCAGACTGGCTGCAGCGTATGAAACCAAAAACAGTTGCAACTGCGCACAACTGGGCACAGGCTGACTTCTTGTTGCATTTGTTGTTGTTGTTCTTGTTGGGCAAAAGGACACACACAAAGAGCAAAGGAGCTGCCAGGAAAATTATAATAATCAGCAGTCAGTGTTGTCTCTTTTTTGTTTTCTTTTTTTTTATTAAGGTTGGCGGCAGGCTCTGTTGCACATGCGAAACAGGTTGCAGATACATAAACACAAATATATATATATGCATAGCACCATTTGCACACACTTTAAGTTTATTTTTATTTTGTTGTTCATTTTTATGACAACGAAAATTTGACAGGCAAAAAAAAAAAATAATAAAAAACAGCCGAATTATAATAATTATCGAAACTCTTGCTTATGACAGGCAACATCAGTGGCATGTGCTGCATTCGTGTGTTGTCTCATATATGTACATATGTTTGCATTCCAATTCAAGTTCAACTTCAAGGGCAAATTTATAATATAAAAGGGTAAACTTTATTTAATTTGAGCCAGACTGACCAGAGGGTCAGCTGGTGCAGAGGCTCTAGTATGCCTTGTCGGAGCTAAATATGGAGTGTATAAAATATTACTTATTTTATAAACAAAATAATATACTGTATGCCATACACATTGAAAAACTTAGCGAATACTTGTAGTACTGTTAGAATTTCTTTCTAGATATATATTTTTAAATATTTAGCTAGAACAAAATTTTTTTTTTTTTATAAAGATGCACATATATAGACGATAAAAATTTAATTACCTACATTAAGAGTTGTATTCAGAGTCGGATCTTAACTAATTTTATGATTGGCAAAGAAGATCATTTCCCAAAAAAAAAATAATAACAATTAACCAAGAATGAGTTTCCAACAAATTTCACGCACGAACAATTTACCAAACAAAGGGAGCTTCTTTATACAATAAAAAAACAAAAAAAAAGGCCTAACTAATAAGTGTTTATGTGATTTAAGTTAAGAACTCTTGAGAACAGGCTATGAATTCATACATTTTAAATAGCTGTAATATATTGACATGTCATTTTCCAGTACTACATTTTTAGAACTCTGAGAAAACGCTGTATTTTTTATTTTGGTATTTTTTTGGTCGTATTTATTTGGATGTACAATGTAAATGGATTTTATTTTCCATTTATTCTGTGTCATGCTCTATCATCATTAAAACGTCCAAATCGCTTCCTTTGTAGCAACATTTTTCGGCAACAATTTGCTTATCTTGATTTTACATCAACAGCCGCAACAACAACAAGTTGACAGGCGGCTTGGTATGAAAATCACTTGAGCGTATTTCCTTTGCGCCCTGCGCTCCCCCCTTGTGTTCGGGTGTTTAATGTTTGGCTCTGTGCGGCTTTTCAGTTGTTTCTTTGCCCACACCCAACATTTTCACACTCACTTCATTTAATTTAATTTGTGCATATTTTTTCGGTTGTTCCAAAAAAAAAACTAAATAAAATAAAAGAGAAAAACCCGAAAAACTGATATGCGCCTAATGATGGCGACCCCTTCCTTGACACCTATTGTCGCGGTTGGCTCCCTGGTCCTTGGCGTGTGTATGTGTGTGTGTGTGTGACCAGGCATTAATTAATTTTAATGAAGCTGTTGTTGTTGTTGTGCGTGTTAAGTGTGGCTGCATACAGCAAGTTTTATTACGGGCCCGTTTTAAACTGACAGTTGACAGCTGAAATTTTGTGACGATTAATACTGCAGTTTCTCAGCGATGTGAATAGACGATTCGCGCCACAATTTGACAGACTCGGTTCGAGTCCAAGTGCTGGTCAAGTGCCCAAGTTCCAGGCAGTTGGACAAGTCGTGGTCTCTCGATAAGATAAGGCAACCTTTGACTTCTTTTTGAGCGCACGGGTGGGTGATGGAGGGGAGTTGCATTGAAGTGAGACGTAATCAATAAAAACCGGTTTTTAGTTCAACATGCGAAAAGCCGTCGTATTTCTTATGTATTCTCATTGCTTAAATTTCATTATAGGGATTTTCGCTGCTCGCTTTTATTTTTATTTATTTCCATTTTGTACATAAGGCAAGTGGTTTGGCAACCCTTTTGGCACACAAACACACTCGCAATTGCCCCTCAAACACAGTTACACATACGTGCACACTATTTATTGCATGCAACTTTTTGCTGCACTGCAATCACGTTGCTGTTGCATGATGCATGCTGCCATAAGGGTTAGTCAATTTATTAAAAAATATTTTTTTTAAATAACTTTTAGGCGTAGAAAAAAATGTTTATCAAGACTGATCGAGCCTTTCCCATTTTTTATATGAACAAATTTAAATCAAATGAAATGATTCCAAGTCCATCCGTTTTTTAGGTATCTATTAATGAAGTTTTAACAAATAAAAAAGATGTACTATAATATAAATTTTCACAAGATTGTAATCCAGTGACACATAAAGTATTTACATGTTTTGATATATATATTTTTTTGGAAAAACTTGAAAGTCATAAACATGATGATATAGATTCCAGGTCATGTCCAAAACTATATTTATCAGGAAAATCCGGTTAGGTTTGGCCAAGCTATGACAGATCAAAGATATAGAAGTCACATTTTTTTGGGGATTTAGAAAAGTTCAAAATTAAGGTAATTTTTAGTAGGGTTCTTAAAACAAAATTAGTTAATAAGAATGCCCTTTTTTTAATTATTATGATTTAAACCTTAAATGGTTGATTCTAAAATTTAAAAATATATATTAATAATCTCAAAAAAAATGGACAGTTTTAAAATAAAGAATTTAAAATTTTAGATGCAGAAAACATTTAAACGTAGAAACCATAAACGACTGCCAAAAACTGAAACAATAAATATATATACTATATATATTATTGCTTTCGCAAATAACTCAAATTTCTTTGATTAAATAAAATTGAAAATTTGTTTATGCAGAAAGCTAGACTCAAAATACTTACAGAATGAAAATAGGTTTAGTTTTTACACGGTTCGGCATTTTTTATGTTTAATAAAATAATTTTTTTCGGTAACTGAGTCACCCTAATAATTTTCCAACTCTATATTTAGCTGATCCCGCACACAGATGCAAATGGCAAGTAGATACGTATATGTACATACACGCATGCATACACACACACATATATAAATATGTAGTGATGTACATAGATATAACATCAATATTTATGCAATTCTCGATGTTCTCTTTGTCTCTACTTTTTCGCATTTATTTCTGAATTGGTTCTGCTGTTCTGTATAATGTTATTGTTTATTCCGCTTTGACTGCATTCTGTTGTCTGTTGTTGTTCTTCTTTTTTTTGCCTTGTTGTCCGCTGTCCGATTGTCTGCTGCTCCTTAGACCTTGACCACTAACATAGAAACGTCTGCTAACCGGTTTCCAACACTGTTTGCCACTTTTTATTTTGTCTGCCCTCCTGTGCGTTTGCTAGGCGAATAGTTGACCGACTCAATCTCGAAATGTACTTAATTTGTTCATTTAATAACACCCACAAAACGGGTTTCTCGTACTCGTAAAGTTAATGCCATATTAACAGGTCTACGGCTGTCAAGCCGACCAATAAATGGGCCTTAATCACGCCGACGCATGAACTTGTTGCTGCCCCAATGTCACACTTAATTATTTTATTTTTTCTGTAATGATCTATTATTTGAAATGCGTATGTATAAAAAACTCGTCATAATTTCTTGGTCACACGCACTGTCAAGTCGTGCCTAGTAGCTGCGTTGGGTTGTGCATTTTAATTGTTATCAAATTATATATATGTAAATAGTCCATAAATATCAGACTCTGACTTGTGTGAGGGCGTGCACACAAAAGGGTTTGCTTGGGCTGCCGAAATTAATTAACAAAATGTTTGTTAAAATTGTACATAATTATAGTTTTGTGACGTGCACGACTTTTGGAACATCGTGCATTTGGTGGACGTAAATGCCCATTTTTCCTGTTGCCAAAACAAATGAAATTTGCCGCTCAATAAAGCGATTTAATAACAGCAACAGCCACCGACAAAAGGCAGTCGCACACTTATGCACAAAAGTATGTGTATTCATGCAGCGTGTATGTATGTCTTCCGCTTGTCGTCTTTAGTCTCTATAGACGACTCACCCCTTCAAATGACCCAATTTCCGAAGCAGGAGCATCCGAAAGCACCGACAGCTGAGCAACTGTCAAAAGCAAAGCCCTGCAAACTGCTTCGTAGTAATAAAATTATTAAAAAAAAGACATGTGTATAGCGAAGATCGGGCAAAGATCATGGCGCTGCTTTTAATACTCTTGCAAACGGCATAACTAATTTATCGTCTGCCTAGAAGTAGCTATCTTCAAACTTATAAAGTTTATATACACCCGATAATAAAGACAAGCTAAGTGTGTTCTCTAAAGTTGTACCGAATATGATCATATATAATTCTTACATAGCGTTTTCTTTCTTAACCACTTTTAACTATATTAGGAAGAATTTGTTTTTATCGAATGCGTTCCCCAAATATTGAGAAAAATTGGCATAATGTTTGCCTCTTACAATATCCTATATGCAGCTGCCAGTCTAAAATTATATTCTCTACAAAATGAACTACTATGTCATATATGCAGCTGCTTTAATAAAAGGTCCTGCTCTACATATATGTATACACTATATACTGTATATTCTGCTGTTATACTGTATATACTAAGTTTGATCAAATCAAAAACCAATTCGATTAATATCTTATATATCTTAGAAAATGTGTTTAAAACTGTTTTTTCAGACCATATTCGGTATTAATTGGATGCTTGCCATACTGGGGCTAACCGTCAGCATACTTAGCACGAAGCTTAAGTGAATATTTTATAACTCTGGCATTAAAACTTCGACATTTTTGCTTGGTAGTGTAGTTATGTGTCGGCTTGGTTTTACCTTTAGGATGCTTATATGGTGCTGGCGCTGGCGATGCTGGTGGTGCTGGTGGTTTTCGGGTAATTTGATCCCCTAATGTTGCAGGGAATCACGTGTTTCAATTTTGATTCACGTATCATTTGACCCCTTTCCATGCTACAAGTAGATCAAGCAACAACAACAACACGAACTGGCAACAACATCTGGAACTCGAACGTATATTTATTGACCTTGTTTACAGTTCTTAGATTTCAAAACAACAGGCACAACATGCTTTTCACTAATTGATGTTAAAGTTGCTGATAAACTCGCTTAATTCAAATTAAAAACTGATTGAATATGTACATATATCCGTAAATATAGATTTATTAAAAGTGCATTTATAGATTGGTGAGGGCATTCTGTAATGGTTCGAATTAGTAAAATTTCGATTGAAATTCGAGTCAAACCTACGGCCAGATCTCCCAAAGCAGCATTCAATTTCTTTACATATGGAGCAGCTGCCTGGGCAGCAGATGCGATAGTCTTGGCGCTGACACCCTAAAAATTAGCAAGAAATTAGAAAAGTATAATATGAAGAAGCAAAAGGTACTCTTGTCGAGAGTGCCCGACTAGGGGATACCCTGAATCTTCTTGGTGGCGGTAGCTATAAAATGAAAGATACTTGACCTGTATATTCTATTTTGGGAAGCAAAAAAACATCATTTTAATATCGATTCTTTTTGATTGCGTAAAAACCGGAAAAGTTATCGATTATCGGAAGAAGAAGGAGCTAAGGTCGACTAAGGTCTGTAGCTCTAGTAGGCTCTGAGATTAGCGGACGGACGAACGGACAAACAGACGAGCATTGCTTGATCGACTCGGCTATTAATTCTAACCAAGAATATAAATACTTAGCATACATTTACATACATTTGCACAAAACCATTAAATCCTTTTTATCAATATTTAATGGGTTCAGGATAGAATAACATGCTTTTAGTTGAAAACAAGGCAAATACTTACGCCCATCTCACCAATAACTGTAGCACCAGAGGACTTTGGAATAGTTAAAAATGTATTTCAAATGTTATTTTAAGATAAAGGTTTAGTTTAATTCAAGTTACTTACTGAAACACTGCGAGACTTGGGCGCTGCCTGAATTTCCACGCTGAGCCTGGTAATGGTGTTCTATTGATTGAGAAAGGTTTAGTGGACCTCTTGTAAGTCTTAACTATTTGCGACTTACTGCCAAATGCCCGAGAGTATCGCCCATATCACCCATAAGACTGCCAATAAGATTTTTCGGCTGTGGCTGAACATAATCTCTCTGAACTCTGAAACTGGCCAGGGCATTCTAGCAAAAATTGTTATTAGAATAAAGAAATAAAAGTTACTTTCGGGCAAACATAAAAAAATTTTTCAATGAGTTGTAACCGATTCATCCTCTATAGGAATAATCCATAAGATTAGTATTCTTATCCGGTGCTCAAAAAGACTTTACTCATACGTGACCCAAATAGTAATTCTCTTAATTATTGGGTTTAATGAAGCTGTCTTAAAAAAAATAAAAATAGATATATATTAAGACTCTCCTTTTAAGTGATGCTGCCTATGGCTGCTATATGATATAGTAGCTCGATCTGTTCGATTCCGAAATCAAGATAGCTTTAAGCTGAGAGACTGGCTTGCATATAAAAAACAAAGAAAAGGACTCAACTCTTGATCAGTTAAGAGAAATATATAGTTTACGGTATTGGAAATATCTTTCTCTATGTATCCCTCTGCAAGGGGCCTATACTTACGGCTAGATCACCCAAGCCATTAGCCATATCACTTAGCAGGTTTTGAGTAGCGGCCTCCGCATACTCTGCATCTGGCTGGGCAGCATCTAGCTGATTCTCCAGATGATGGATTGTTTTCTCGCCGGCGACTGACACCTGGGAGACGTCGCTCATGAGGTCACCAAAGGTCATGGTGCCAGCTTGGACTTGTTGAGCCACCAAAAGGCTGGCCAAGAGTGCAACAATTATGACTTGCATTCTGATTGTTGGTTTTCACTTGTTTACTATTTGACTTTTAGCGCGAACCACTTTATTTATATAGCAACAGGCAATGGATCTTATCTATATGAAGCCAAAATCAAAGACGCAGTAAAAATTACTGTAACTCCCCTGGTTACGCTCAAGTGGCCAATAACTCATGTCGGAATCGGCGGTATGCACTGATTGATGTCCAAAATTGTTATCAGACGGCGCTAAATTGCATTTGGTCTATGGTTTTTGTTTTCAATATTGAATAATAATTTAATATTTTTATGTAACTAGAACTTCGCAGGCAGGTGCATTCGACTGCGCAATACTCTGTTAATCGTGTAAAAACAGCTCAGGACAACTGGAGAAGAGTCTTTGTTATGGCATAAGGGGCTCTAAAATTATAATCCCGTCAGGTCATATTGGGAGTGACTCTATCTTTAGGTAAGGCCTTCAGTTAATTAGTTCATATATTTAGTGTCTCTTAATCAACAACTGTGGAAGATATAGACTTTGGACTGGAGGATATAGAAGATATACCCCTAATATTTTACCCGCAACATTTATACACTAGTCTACATATTGATCAGTATATGTATTTAAAGTCCCAAGTCTTAATAGAAGGACAGAAAGACAAACCTTGCACAAAATGAATATAATCTTTTTTAACGTGTGAACAGAGTATAGGAACCAATCGGGCTTTCTTTTGTTTCCAGTAATTTCGCGTGCCCGAAATTCTAATCGACCCACAAAATGAACATTGTCCCTATTACAAATCGGTTGCATTTGGTGCCCAGTTAAATAATAAAAAATTAATCAATTAAGTGCTCGCAATAATAGTTTTATTTTCAATTATGAGGATACGCGTTAATATGTGTGTAGTACAGTGTTTACAATTGATATAGAAGTCCACTAAAATAAGTGGGCAATTCCATTGACCACACTGTTGGCAACATTTAGAGCGCCATCAGCCACGCCCTCAGCCACATGTGTGGCATCGCCTACAATGCTAACAGCAGCACCCGCGGCATCTGAGGCGATGTTGGTAACAGCGTTGGCAGCATCGGAAGCAACATTATTTCCTACATTGGAAGCTGAATTTGCTCCATTATTAGCGGTATTGGAAGCATCGGATGCTACGTTATGAGCTGCACTGGCAGCATCAGATGCTACGTTATGAGCAGCATTGGTAGCAGAGCTTGCCACGCTGTTGGCAGCATTGGAAGCCGCACTTGCCACATTGTGAGCAGCATTGGAAGCGGAGCTTGCAACGTTGTTAGCTGCACTGGAAGCAGAATTTGCAACGCTGTTAGCAGCATTGGATGCAGAACTTGCAACGTTATGAGCAGCATTGGAAGCAGAATTGGCAACGTTTTGAGCTGCACCGGTAGCATCGGATGCTACGTTATGTGCTGCACTGGAAGCATCAGATGCCACGTTATGAGCAGCATTAGTAGCAGAGCTTGCCACGCTGTTAGCAGCATTGGAAGCGGCACTTGCCACGTTGTCAGCACCATTGGAAGCAGAGCTTG
Source organism: Drosophila novamexicana (assembly GCF_003285875.2). NCBI lineage: Eukaryota > Metazoa > Arthropoda > Insecta > Diptera > Drosophilidae > Drosophila > Drosophila novamexicana. Next base: position 982,207 of record NW_020824808.1, on the reverse strand, counting down.
CAACGCTATTAGCTGCACTGGAAGCAGAATTTGCCACGTTGTTAGCAGCATTGGATGCAGAACTTGCCACGTTATGTGCTGCACTGGAAGCATCAGATGCCACGTTATGAGCAGCATTGGTAGCAGAGTTTGCCACGCTGTTAGCGGCATTGGAAGCAGAATTGGCAACGCTCTGAGCCGCACTGGAAGCATCGGATGCTACATCGTGTGCAGCATTAGAAGCTGAACTTGCAATCTTAGAGGCCGAATTCGCCACGCTGTGAGCCACATTGGAAGCATCAGAGGTTACATTATGCGCCAGATTGGAGGCATCAGAGGCTACATTATGTGCCACATTGGATGCATCGGAACCAATTGTGCCACCTACATTGCCAACTGAGTTGCCGAGATTGTTGGCGGACTGGCCAACATCATTGCCAAACTGCGAGGCTGCCTGGCCCAATGCGTTTCCGAAATTGGAGGCGTCTTGTCCAACCGCAGTGCTGTTCAGATTGCTTGCAGCTTGGCCCACATCATTGCCGAACTGTGAGGCCGCCTGGCCCACGGCATTGCCAAAGTTTGAGGCTTCCTGTCCAATCTGATTGCCAAAATTGCCCTAGAAATGAGATCACATGGCACTTTACACTCCGTTTAGTTAGTATATATGGCATACGTCACATACAAAGGCTTGGCCGAGTTCGCCCAGCACAGACCTGGCGCTCACATCCTGCAGACCCAACAGAGCCAGCGCCAGCGTAAGGGCTACGATAAATTTCATTCCAAGACTGTCAGTATGATTTTTATAATTTTTTGTACACAATTTATAATTGCAATTAATGATATTTGCGAGTTGCCAGTCACATTTATAGGCAACTGAAACTCGATAAATTGCGATATGCTTATCGCTTAACACTGTCTGCCAACTTATCTACGAAATTTTTGTATACCACCATATTTAAATGTTGCCTGGTGTTTATCTAGAGCAAGACGTATGGTCGACCCATTGAATAAAAATTTTCTAATCATAATTTGCTTGCATGTTCCCATTAATTACCAAAAATGTCATATAATCAAATATATATATATTTATGGTTATTTGAAAGATGTACATAATATAAAAAATTCCCCATTAGCCGTGTATTAACCAAGAAATGCAAATAGTCGGGGAAAATTTTTATCGAGCTTACCTTAAAATAGACTAAGTAGAATATATATGTATATACTGGTATTTTGTGTGTCATCAATTTTGGGACATATTTGGATTCATAGACTCTTTGATGACGATTGTTATTGTAAAAATGAATATCTCATAAACGGAATAGAATACTGGAGGTTGACTAAAAAATACCCAATACGCAGTAGCGAGCATATCAACTTTGGCGTCTACTTTAACAACTAAGAGTAGCAGCACTATTAACTGTATGTTACAGATTGTGGCTTAGCTTTTGATTAACTCTATTATGTCAAATGGCACCTATTTTTTATTAAACTTCAAATCGAGTGCCAAGTGACAGTTTCTGCTTACATATGTTTGCCAAATTCTTAAATTGTCTGAGGCATGATGAATGAACAATCCATTTCTGAATCAAATTAAAGTTAATGTTTGTTTCCTGCACATTGATCACTCGAAAATAGGGGTATTGTATTCGTAATATGTATGCAAGACACCATGTTTGGAGTGGTTTTATACTATGCTAAATGTCATAATATAAGACAATATGTTGGGGTTGGCTATAGTATTGGTTATAGTATTCAAGTGCAGTCAAGGGGGTTTTAACTAGCCTATCCTCAAGCTTTTGTTTCAGTTTATGTTTATAGATATACATTTAATCCTTATGAATGAAATTATACTTTCATACAGTTACCCCATAGATATAAGTATCCAAAAAACTGTGTCTTTTATGATCATATTGAAAACAGAAAAAAATTATGATCATATTATTATAAAGCTCTTAAGTCTCAAATATTTATAAAGAAAATATACATATTCTATGTTCTTAAGCAATATTTTAAGTTATATTGACCTGAATCATAGACGCAAGTCAAAGGCAAATAAACACAAACTGACTTTAATATGCGCGCTGGGCAAAGTCCGCTTCAAGTGCATGGCACATATTATTTATTTGGCAGACTTATTTAGATAATTTTTTTGATTTATCTATATATATATTTTTTATATTTTATTTTCATTATGTTTATGCAATATCCGGCAGTAGCTCGAAGTGTTTTGTCTTTAACTTAAGTTCAGTTTACATACGGATTCGATCATTTATTATGCCAGCCATATCGCGATTTATACCAATATCAATTTCCATATAAATACGAGTGAACATTTTCGAGTTTCCATCAGTCGATAAAGTCGCATAAAGTAAAAGTATCATGAAGTTCCTAGTGCTCCTGTTCTTAGTGGTGGCCATGGCCGGCCAACAAGTGTCCGCCGCCGGCTCCGTTGTCTCAGCTATTGACAATGATGCCAATAGCATTGCCCAGGCCGCTGCCAGTGCGGGTGAGAGTATTCTCTCGGACGGTGCCACCTTTGGCAAGGACGTGGCCAGTGTGGGTGAGGGCATTTTCTCGGACGGTGCCACCTTTGGCAAGAACGTGGCCAAATCCGCGTCCAAATTGGGCAAGGGCATTCTCTCGGACGGTGCTACCTTTGGCAAGGACGTGGCCGGCGCTGCTGTCAAGGCTGCCGATTCTTCTGCCGCTCAGAGTATTCTCTCGGACGGTGCCACCTTTGGAAAAAATGTGGCCAGTGCAGCTGTCCAAGCCGCCGATAATATTGCCAACTTGTTCTAAAGTACTAAAGTAGTGCTGTCTAAAGGACAAGAACGAGTTCAGGAAACTTCTTAAAGTTTTTAAATAAAACAAAATTATTTTGCATAATTCATTAAATTTTATTTTATATTCCTCCATAAATGATGCATTTTATTTTTAAATATTTTTAATTGCATTTTAAATTTCTTATTTTTTTTTAATATTCTTGTTATTTGATACTTAATTAGTTTTTGCTTGTGTGATAATTAATTTATTTTATTTTTAGCACTTAGTGCTTAAATATTTTCGCCCTTAAGTGGAAAATGCTTGTAAGGATTTCCATTTCTTCTGGCCAAATGTTTTGGCTGCTGCCGCTCCTTTGGCTTGTGATGGTTTTGAATGTCGAGGTTTATGAAGTATTGGGGATTCTTTCGTTTCTTGATATGGTTAACATAGTGCTTGGCGTTGGGCTGAGGCTTTGAGTAGGCTATGCGCATGATAACATTGTCGGCTGGTTGAATCTTAAATGCATTCTTTGGGCGGTTGTTGGTCACAAAATTCTCAAAGTTGGTCTGTATACAAATTGAAATAAAATAATATTTCCGAAAATATTTTTGCTTATATTAATACTATTTTTGCCTTACAAATTTGTTTCGCATATTTTCCTCCATTGACTTTGGGGCATGTGCTTCTGTTAAGTCTTTAAGCCCCATTAATAGAACCAAATAAATAGCTTGAAGCATTGTTTGGCTATTGAGAAGTTGCTTTTTACAATTTTCTAAAATGTTTTCTATTTTCGTCTAACCAGAAAATCCATTTCTTTCGGTTAATATTAATTGGTTTCGCTTTAATTATGGTTAATTTATTATTATATCGATTTGTTTTTTTATTTCAATAGTTTATGAGTTTCCACTGTGAATGTTTCTTGGATGCGATGCATACCTCACCCTACTTTACTTTAGTTAAGTTATGTTGTTTCTTTTTCATCATTTTACTGCTTTTTTGGAGCTTTCACATTATTGAATTGAAACTTGTACTTCTTGTTTTTATTTTTCCGTGTGAAATCAAAGTACATGGAATAGGTCTGTCCATTAGCTACATGTATCTCCCGGTTGTTATCGTTGGCCTCTTTGCTTACAGCTGCACCAAAATTTGACTGAAATACAAAAATTGTATCATTTAAAAATGACAAAGTGCTGGGCGGAGCGTACAAATTCTTTTAATATTAGCTCGCTTTCCGCCACGCTGATGTTATGCCGCGGGCTTTCCAAATCTCTTGCCATATGCTCCATTACGAACTCTAGGCGACCCATCTTATAAGCCTGAGCTGCTGGCTGATCGATAAGAATGAGATATATTACCAATATAATTTGAACCGATTTTGCAGATGACATTTTCTCAGCTGGCAGATCGCAAGCTGTCTGGGTCCAAAAAAGTCTTGATGTGAAATGTTAGTTTAACGCTTTTCACGGACCATTTGCAACGCTTGCGTCAACTTCAAACTCAATTTGAGGCACAGAAATGTGTCAAATGTGTTGAATGTGAATGAGCGTGGTGGGTATGACTGTGTGGCAAAGTCAAGACGAGAGGCCCTAACCCCCGTGGTGACCGGGTTATGGACCGTTTAAGTCGCAAACGTTGTGCATTTATTGTGATTTTTATGCAGCTCGCCAGCGTTTTAATAGATTTTTGCATAAAACGCTTCCCAGGGTTACCGTTACTCACTTGCCTAATGTAAACAAGTTATAAAACGCTCGTAAATCGCGACAAAAAAATGTACGAAACTATAACGTCATAAAAATGCTATAAAATATGCTACCGTCTAAAGAAAGGGCAACCTTTTTTTAATGCCATTTGCGAATTTGCGAAATGCACAAATCGTAAAACAACAACAAAAACAACGGGGTGTGCGGCCAGAACTTGTCGAACCCAAAGGGCGTAGAGCTGTTGAAGGTGTAAGCGTTTGCATCTGTATCTTAGCCTAACATGGCCCCTGCCCTGACCCCTGCCCCTGTGCCCTGTGCCCTGCTCATTATCTCAAAATCAAAATGCGTTTGTCAATGAATTAGAATAGCACTGATGTTGATGTTGTGTCGTAAAACGTTTTGGCATTATTATTGTTTGGGCTTATAGTTTTTTTTTTACCAAGATATTCTCAGGATTGCTTAACTAACTGTGCTTATCGTGAAGATACTAGCTTTAGATAGAATGGACATAGTAGTAAATAATTTGGTCCTTACCTTAACAGTAATACAATATTACAACAACAACAACAACAATTACAACAACCTTTAACCTTAAATATTTAATAAGCTGGCTTGAGGTCCGGGGCTTAATTTACTAAAGCCAAAAACGAAAACAATTTTGTTTTAATATATTTCTTATCCGATTTATTTAATTGATTAAGGTATCAATGCTTTTATTTTTTAATTAAATCATAAGTATTAATATTATATTTTAATTTTTTATTTGTTTATATTATTATTTTAATATTTAATTGCCGCTGCTAGCGTATTATGTACAAACGTATTGTCGGTATTAACAAAATCAAATGCCATATGCTACTACTTTTCAATGTTGTCTACTACTTTTTTCACATGTACTTCAGCAACACTCGTGAAAATCATCCCCAAAACTAGACCAGTATTTTTATACTGTACGACGGTACTGTGCTGTGCCTTCAAGTAGCACATTTGACATTTGGTGGAACAAGGCAGCGTGGCCGAGCGGTCTAAGGCGCTGGTTTTAGGCACCAGTCCGAAAGGGCGTGGGTTCGAATCCCACCGCTGTCAAGAGGCTTTTTTTTAAATTTGCATACTTTTTTCATGCACAAATATTTGTTTCTAATATTTATATGTATATTATATGTTAATTGGAATCAACTTTATATGAACACTCGTGTGTTTAAAGTTATAATAAATCACACATTGTTCACAACGAATTTAAAAAAATTTTCGTTTTAAATTTAAATTTCTAGATTCTATTGGAAATTATAATCTATATAAAAAAATATTTACGTTCAACATAACAAAATACAAATTGGCTAGCTTTAGGAATTATTTAAATGTAGGTAAGCGTACGTAAGGGTTAATATAATACCGCGATAATAATATAAGCAATTATAAATAGATTAGGGTTTTATACTACTTAGAACATTCTATTAGCGAAAAAAAGGTCGTGTAAAAGTTGTATGTCTGAAATTGGGGAGGCGTCATATGGCAGCGTGGCCGAGCGGTCTAAGGCGCTGGTTTTAGGCACCAGTCCGAAAGGGCGTGGGTTCGAATCCCACCGCTGTCAGGTTGAGATTTCTTTTCCTTTTTTTCTTGGTGGTGGCAAGCACTACGATTATTGCGCGCTTAATTAGGTCTTCCCCTGCACATTTTCCGGCACAGCCGTTTATCTGGCGTTGACATTTCCCGCGTGCGCTTACTTAACTCTATTTTAACCCTTTCTGCCGTAACATGTTGATCTTGTTAGTAACCCGCCGTGGTCGGTCCAATTTGAAAACGAAATAAAAGGGAAAACGACAGGAAATTAAAGGGTTTTGCGGTTCCATGCAACTGTCCTCGCTGCGGGGCGAATAAATGAATCAAATGTTAAGCAATACAACTTATCTTATGTTTTATTGCTTTGTTTCTAAGCTAATTGGCAGCGCGGACGGCGCTGATTTTCTTTAGACCCATATCTTACAGTTTGAGTTGTAAGCCCTCAAAACTTATTTCGGTTTGCTTGAGAAAGAACATTTAAGTCCAATTTTAAGAAGAAAAAAAAACGTTTCCCTTTCTTTAATCGCAGAGTTCTTAGGAATTACATCCAAAGTTACACTTGCATTTGCTAAGATAGCTCTACGTAATTGGCTAACGATGTTTTCCAAATAATTTCGAAGTCGGCTAAACAGCAATGAAGCCTAAAATTTTTATTGACATATATATAGCTTTATTAGTCACTAACATTTTCTACTCACCTCCAAGTGCAATTTTATTTATAGTCGTCGAGACCTCGTATATGAGTCAAACTTTGATATAGTTGCATTTCAGACTAAAATATGATTAAGAAATATTAGAACGTCAATCCGGATTGGAATGATGATCCGGATGACTGTAACATGTTTGATTTAATCAATGTATTAATGAAATCTGGAAAAGTTATTTTATATATCTCTATACATAAAACTGTTTGTCCTGATCGACTGACTGATTAGTGATCAACGCGTAGCCCAAACCGTAAGAGCTAGGAAGCTGAAATTTTCACTGTAGTTACCTTATGGGATGAAGATGCACGTTAAGACGGCGTTTTGAGAAATTCCACCCGCAAGTGTGAAAAAATCGCAAAAAGTTTTGTATTAAACTTTTTGTTTACCATCCGATTGTCTGCAAAAACATTTTCAAAGATCGTTGTCATAATTCATCGGTTGGGTATTTCGCACATTTTGGAAAATCCATCCCTCCTTGGTGGAAATGGAAGTCAAAGATTTGATGGGTGACGTTTCGCGCTGAAATTCATATCCCAGGATCTATATGAAAAATCATTAGATACATGTTCACAATTTTCGCAAAATCAAAGCTCCCTCGGTGGAAAGTGCGATTCAAAGATTTTTATGATGAAGTTATAAGTTTTGTCCGATAAGCTTCAAACTTAGTTTCTAAGATCTACATATGAACTTAATGAGTACGTACGATTGGGGAAATTCCACCCGCAACCGTGGTACAGTGGCGGAAAGTTTGTATGAAAGTTTGCATGTTTACCGTTCGATCAGCGTCAAAATAATTTTTAAAGCTTTTTGAGAAAATTTATTTTATTCGTGCTACGGAAAGACTGGAAATATTATATATAATGCAATGTTTGAAAAATACCATTTTTTTATAGCAAAATACTTTAGGAATTATATTAGGCCGGCTTGTCTTAAAAAATGCACAAAATAATAACATATTTCAATTGATTCGACAAGTTACTTTGCTTTTAGCCACAAAAGAAAAGGAATTCCCCTAAAATAATGGCTGGCCTGCCACACGAATTTTATATTTATTTTGTTTATTATTAACTTATTTATTATTTTAGATCATTTTATAGTTCCTAAACTTGAGACTTTTAATCTTCTTTTATTGTAACCTTTTATATATTGTAAACATTATATTCATGATTAAATGAATAACTAGTGAATTAAACAAAGCTATGAAGTCAAGAAATTCGGTAAATTTCATTTATTTAAATATGTAAATGAAAAATTTCCTTTTTACACGGGTTTTTCATATTATGTGTATGTATATGTACATTTGTGATTTATGATATGGGAATAATATATGGGGACGGTATGTATTTATTTGCATGTTAAGATGAGCTTAAGCGTGCTTGATTTTTGTTATTCGTATTTCCCTGCAATTGCCTTTGGATGTTGACTCAGTTGATAGGTTGTAATGGAATTTTTTTCCGTGCCATGTCAAATACGCATTAGGAACTTGTTACAAGCTCGAGATGTGTTAGGATATTCCACCTGTTAAAAAAACGTAAGCAGCCGTGTGAATCCCCATTGCAAAAAGTCAAATCGAAGCCCTGATTACAGATAACTTTTAACATTTGAACTTTTCGTAGCTTAAATTGTATTCGCATGACAAAAATGGCAAATCTGTAAAAAATGATTTGTTTGAGAACTTCCTAAATTGCAACCAGATGAGTAAACGAAACGGGGCAATTTAGAATCAATTGACCGGAAATTTGTCAGTCATAATTATGACGTCGCTTGCGGATTTCATTGACACGAGCTGCGCTCTCATCAGGTTCATTGTACTCGCTGTCAAATTGAAAGATATTTTTCCCCGAGCATAGACGCATTTTGGTATTTTCGGTGTCACCCAGTGACATGTATTTGCATGCGTATTATGTGTGGTATATATGTATTTTTCTTCAGCAAATTTTGTTGATATTTCCAGGGCCAATTAACTAATAGTAAAGCGTTTTGACCACAAGTCCAGCGCACTTTGGCCAACAAACGCGGCTCATTTGATTCCAGCTGCTGATTAAGCCGTAAACGATGCTCCGCATGTTTTCGATTTTCTGAACACCGGTTCTCAGACTCAGCCTCAGACTCGGACAGTTACTCGGCTTGTTCTTGTTTTAACTCTCAGCTAACCCGATCGCTTCGAACTGCGGCTATAAAAGCTTTGCCTTGCCAGCCAGCAGCGCACAGTTTAATTTCGTATGCTAAACGCGTCTAGTTCCGGCAGCTAATATATAAAATACAGATATATATTATAGTCAAATTTTAATAATTTTATCTAGTGCGTAAACTATTTAATGAAAAAATGAATTTTATTTTCTTATTGCTGTGCATTTTGGCTGTGGAATATACAAACGCGCGTTGTAAGTGAGAAATTCAAGCCAAAAATTCCCTGGCACTAATTAAAAAGTGTTTTGTTAAAGAAAAAACCCCAAGAATTGGGCGCATTTTTAAAATGCCGAATAAAATATTAATTAAAAACTAATAAACAAAAAACCAGCACGTGCCAAGTTCAATGCAACTTTCACTAATTAATCGTTCCGCGTTGCTGTGAATATTAAGGATTAATCATAACGATTAAGAAAATAAAAAAAATATCTGTAAAGAATCACTCGCCAAATATTCAATACTCTTGTACACAAATGGCTGACGTTTTTTTTACACAAATTGATGCAATAAGTGAAGCTCGAAATTCATCAGTTTGATAAAGACATCTTAAAAAAAATTCAACAAGGTTTTCCTATAGAGCTATGTGATATAGTTATCCAAAGTTCTTAAGATTTTGTGCATATCTCAGAAACATTGTGACACAAGCTCAAAAGTTTCTTAACAAGAACTTAAATTTTGGGACATCGATTACAGATATATGAGATACTAGTACGATGTTGAGAAGCTTTGGTTGAAGATATATTATATACTAGTTCGTTGTCAATAAGATTTGGCTCATGTGTAAAAAGCATGGTAAAACTGATAAATGTCAAAATATTTGGCAAAAAAAAGATTTTCATGCATTGATAAATATTGACCTATTGTTCCTATGTCAGCTTAATAATATAGTGATCCGAATACGGCAATTCTCATAGTTTATGAGATCATTTCCATCTGTGCGTCACACAATTCATGAGCAAATAACAATAACCACTGCTAGGGTATGCACAAATTGTAGGGCAAACGCTGGAATGTCGCTGGCTTGGTGGCCTGACCGCGTGTGTTCTGGCCGGTACTTCCCCCAAAACCAGATTTCTGATTGTCGCTCTTTTCCCTTTGCAGATGCGCGTTGCATTAATCCCAACCAGCGTGCCGGCCTGTGTGTGCAGATAAATGAGTGCCAGACATTGTATTCGGTGCTGCAGCAAGCGAACCTGTCGCCGACAGAGAAGCAGTTCATCAAGGCCTCCAGTTGTGGTGTGGGCCAAGACAATCGTCCTTTTGTCTGCTGCACCCGGGACACGGGCTATACGCGCAGTCGTCGTGTGACTCCCAACTTTGGGGATTATGCGGACTTCAGTGACCTCAGCGAGGGCTACGATTTTGACTGGAATCGTGCACCCAATACGCCGAGCACTGTGCTCTTTCCCAGCGCAGATCGCCGACCCTGGAGCTTTGGCTTTGATGAGCAGACAGCAGACAGCAGCCGGCTGCAGGGTCAGGGCCAGCCCCAACAGGTAGACGGTGCCAGCCCGCTGCCACAGCCGCCCACCTGCGGCGGCGTGACCATAGACAATAAAATATATGGCGGCGAGGATGCTGACCTAAACGAATTCCCCTGGATGGTGCTGCTGGAGTACAGACGCCTGGCCGGCACCGGACTCTCGACTAGTTGTGCAGGCACGCTTATCAACCAGCGCTATGTTCTAACAGCTGCCCATTGCCTGGTCGGGCGCATTGTGCGCGAAATTGGACCACTGTGAGTAGAGCAGCCCAGAGAACTGGTTCACTAATTCCTAGTAGTAGTATAACGAAAGTCCGGACGCTTAATCACGCTAACAATTTCACGCATTTCTGCGAATTGAGCAACGCTTTCCAGCAACTAATTATGGGCGAGGAGTCCCCGCAGCTCAGCTAAACACCTTGTATATGTATTTTTTTTTTACTTTGCGAGTGGGTCTCCTATTGTTGTTTTTGCTTGACTTTGCGTTTGTTATTGTATTTTTTTTCTAACTTAAAGAATATTAATTAAGTTGGCCAAACCAGATTCAAAGCGTTTAGCTGCTGCTTGTTAACGTGATTCATTCAATGTTGCGCCGGGTGGGCTGCCTGTTTGGGTTGGGGGTCTGGGGTTCTGGGGCATGGGACGGGTTCAAAGTGGATAACAATTCGTTGTGCTCTTAATTTACTCGACCGGTTGCTTTTTGGGTGTTTAGCGGCTGGCACGTTCGCACTTTTAAAATTCAATTAGCTATATCTGATTTCCTGCTAAGCAAGCGCCCCATGCTTTAACTCAATTTTCATATTGTTTTATTATTATATTTGTTTAGTGCCTCCGCGCGTTTGGGCGAACACGATACGCGCAGTGCAGTGGACTGTCCCGCCGGCGGCGGGGGACCCTGTGCGCAGGCAGCGCAGCGCTTGGGCATTGAGGAGATGCGCGTACACGAGCTCTACAAGGAGAAGACGCCCAATCAGGCACATGACATAGGCCTGGTCCGTCTGGAGCGCAATGTGCGCTACTCGAACAGTATTCAGCCCGTCTGTCTGCCCTCGGTGGTGGCGCCAGAAGCAAAACGTGCTGGACAACAGTATACGGTGGTCGGCTTTGGCCGTACACTGCAGACCGCGCGCAGTCCCGTCAAACAGAAGCTATCGGTGGGCTTCGTGGAGCCGGCGCAGTGCAAGCGCAAGTTCGCCGAGCGCAAGATCAGCATAATGCCGACTCAGATGTGTGCGGGCGGCAAATATGCGCAGGATAGCTGCGACGGTGACTCCGGCGGACCGCTGATGCGTTTCCGCGACAATGCCTGGGTGCTGGAGGGGATTGTGTCCTTTGGCTACAAGTGCGGCCTCAAGGACTGGCCTGGTGTTTACACAAGCGTCGCCGCCTACGACATTTGGATAAAGCAGAATGTGAGAGCCTAAGCGCAGCTCTTTAGCCTAGCTTTAAACTGAAGCTCGAATTGTGATCTTGCCTACATACTCGTTTATATGAATATCAATAACATATTAATTTAACAACTAGACATAGGTGTTAGCCAATAAATATATAAATAATATATGTATTTTAGAGACAATGCACACAAAGTGAATGAACTGCCTTTTGAAAAACCTTTGGATTTTCCAAAACAATCGCCAGCCATTGACATTGCCACCGCGCTTTAATTGGCCACCGCATAAACATAAGCCACAAGAAAACTTCCGGTAACAACTGGCCACGACAACAGCAGCCGCTGCCTGTCCCACCTGGTCTGTAGGTCTGTTGTTCTTGGACTTTGGCCAAAGCTTTGCGGTTGCGTCTCGTTTCCATGCTAAATATTGCCTATGAATATGTCGCTTGGTAGTTAAATCATGACAGTTGTCACTTTATTTCATCACACACATATTGCAATTCTTTCCATTGTTGTAATACGAGTAATCTTATCCTATCTGTAGTCTGTAATTCAAGCAAGACAACTCCTGTTAACTTAGATTTCACAGCTTGACAGTTTACTCCAGGCGAGGATGCCGCATTCCAATCTCAGGCTAGTTATTATTGGAGCGATTTCTCAAAAGGGAGTCTTAGGAGTAGTCTAGGGCAATTACATAGTAGGGTTAATCGGTTATTCTACTCAAAAATTAATAGAAATAAAAATGATAGCTTTTTAGGTTTTTGTTATAAATGTTTATATCCTGCACAAAACTTAATTATAATCGAAAATAATTACTTTTTATATCTTATTATAATGAATTTGTTTAATAGTAATTATAATGAACAATAATAATAATACCTAATACCTAAATTAATAATAATTATTATTATTATAATCATAATTTATAATATTAATATTTTTATTATAATGGTAATCATATCTTTTAAGCTTGAAAGAAAATAACTTTTGATATGCAAACTATAAACATAATTTTTCATACGATTTTTAAAACTCAAATTCATCAAACAACCTCTTGATGGTCAAAACTGAATTCATTATGAAATATTATTTTTATTATATTTTATAAAATTGATTAAACAAAGAATAATTTATCGCATAAAAGACGACAATCAATAAAAAAACCTTGACACTTACTCAGATAGAGTTTTCACACGCGCCGTATCTCATCGGCAGCAGGGACACTTTAATTATCAGCTTAAGTCAAATGTGTTGGATTTTCCGATCCAATCTTTGCACTCGTAATCTATGATACAAGCTGAAATTGAATTAATTGATTAAAGTAAACCATCATAACATCCGTACCCTAAGGTTTGAGCACGGATACCGCTTATGAGTCATTGTCTGTGAGACCGAGGTGTGTGAGATTTTATATTACAAATTTAAATTTAATTTCTTCTAAATTTTTTATTTGCATTACTATTTATTTACTTTTAAATTGATTCAATTTTTTCTTCTATGGATAGCTGCACTCTTTTAATTCTCATCGATATTTTCGATAGACATATCAAACGCTCAAACCGTTCGCTACGCTTTTGTTCGAATAGGACTTACATGAGCTAGAGGAATCGATATTTATAGGTTCTTTTTATACCCTGAACCCATTAAAAATGGGTACAAGGGTATATTGTATTTTTGCGAAAGCCAAATGTATGTAACAGGCAGAAGGAAGCATCTCCGACCCCATAAAGTATATATATTCTTGATCAGCATCAATAGCCAAGTCGATCTAGCCAGACGTTCTAGTCGGGAGCTCCCGACTAGGGGATACCCTGAACCCTCTCATTCCAACATCAAATATATATATATATATATATATTCTATTTTAGAAGCTATATGTCAAGTTTGGTGTCTCTAGCTCTTATTATTTACCAAAATTGCCCAATAAACAGGAAGTCGATATCGATTTTTATCGATTGCTTGGAAACGGACTAAGTTATCGATTATCGGAAGCAAAGTCGATCTGCGCGGGAACTTGGAGCATCTACATCTAAAATTTCAAGTCTCTAGCTCTTATAGGTTCTGAGATCCTTTGCTCATACATATGGACGGACGGACAGACAGACGGACATGGCTAGATCGACTCGGCTATTGATGCTGATCAAGAATATATGTACTTTATGGGGTCGGAGAAGCTTCCTTCCTGTTACATACATTTGGATTTTGCACAAATACAATATACCCTTATTCCTATTTGTAATGGGTTCAGGGTATAAAAAAGCTCCTCCTAAAAGTAGGCAATGCAAAGGCACAGTTCAAGCCACGAATGAAAGTGAAACCAGAAAAAAACACGTACTGGCTGCACAGCTGAGAGCTGATTGCATAACCGGACCCGGGTACCAGTTAGCGAGCGGGCAGCAGCAAAAACAAAAACAACAACGCCTGACCGTTGCCCCCGTTTCGTTGACGGCGATTGCAGTTTTGGGCTCGTTTTGGTGTCACAAGCTGCGGGGGCGGTGACGGCGGTCTTAAACAGTTGCTGCTGTCGTTTATTTATTTATATTTTATTTGATTTTATTTTTTGGCACTCCGAGCTTCGGCTCTTCCGAGTCGTGGTTGAGGTTTCGGTTTCGGTTGCGGCTGTGGCTGCGACTGCGGCTGAAGCCGTTGCGCGCAGCATTCAAATTCGATTTTAATACACGGCCGAGCGTTCACGCGAGCGGATTCACTTTTGTGTGCGTTTTCATTCAGCCGCTCGACAAACGACATACGACATACGCGACATTCGTGACATTCGCTACATTTGCTCTTTGCCAGTGCACGCGTTGGCGATTGCGTATACGCCGCGTTGCCCCATTGGCCCCGCTTTTTGTTGTCACACATTGTTTGCAGCTTGAGGCCTGTTCGCAATCTATTGGAAATCGCATTGTTTGACTTGAATTCAGCCGATCGCTGATGTCCCCGTACCCAAAGAACGGCGCATTGTGGGCTGCCAGCGCCCTTGCCCTGCTCGTCGGCGCAGCCAATGCTCAGCCAGAGCTGGCGCGCCAGGCCTGCGATATACCCAACGAGACAAAGCGTGGCGTCTGCGTGCCGGTGAGCCAATGCGCCGCATATTTGCAGGTGCGCAATGTGACCAACTTAAGTTCGGAGCGCGTCAACTTTCTGAAGAAGGTGCAGTGCGAGGTGGAGACAACATCAACGGCAACGGAAACTGAAAACGCAACGTTAGCAGCAAATGCTGCTGCTACTGAAGCTGTAGATGACGATTCGAATGAGTCCTCGTACAAACCGCTTGTCTGCTGTCCGGCAAATGGCCAGGATTATCTCTACCCGGTCATACAGTTCTCCAAGTTCGAGTATCGTCGCTTTCTGGATGTCACCGCGCGCTTCAAGCGGAAGAAGCTTAAGCGACGCATCCAGACCGTCGAGCCCAGCACGGGATTTAATCTGTTGAACGAGTGCGGCAAACAGGTCACAAATCGCATCTATGGCGGCGAAATTGCTGAATTGGACGAATATCCCTGGCTGGCATTGCTGGTCTATCATTCGAGTAAGTAATGAGCTCTATTTGCATTTATGTGGCATATTGAGTGGAGCCTCACAATAAAAACTGAAGACATTTCTTCACTTGTTTTTCAACTTCAAAGCAAATCTCGGAGACATTGTTCTTTGAACCTTTAAGGATTCTTATTACTTATTTAAAATAGCAGTTCTTATACTATATACATAGTATACTTAAAAGGAAACATGCTGTCTTGAAGTGACATTATTAAGACTTTAAGAAACAAGTAGGATAGATTGTGTTTTAATAATAATCAAATCCAGAACTAATCCTAAAACCAGAAAATTAAAAATCGTATATAAATTAAAAATAGGTCTACAACTATTTATATACACCAAGAAATCCTTTTAATCCTTTTAAAATATTTTTAAGCCACTATAATATTAATTAATTTAAAAATAACATATTCATTTTGTTAATATTTTCAAGACTTCAGCAAGTTTTAAATATTTGACCAACATTTGTATAATCTATATATCTATGAATATATCCGTTTTTAGTTTATATATATAGGTATAATTTTTGTGGAGTTTATAAATAGAACGAAGCTCAACCGAGGCCATGTTATTTTAGATATTTAAAGATTATTTCGGAAGTTTAAAAATAGTAATAAAGAAATTTTTTTTACCCACAGATGACTACGGTTGCAGCGGCGCTCTGATCGACGATCGTCACATTCTGACTGCCGCCCACTGTGTCCAAGGCGAGGGCGTGCGCGAGCGACGCGGCTTGTAAGTCTGTTGAGCCTGTTTCATATTGCTTCTATTAAATTGGTTAATTTCTACTTCTAGAAAGCACGTGCGTCTGGGTGAGTTTAATGTCAAGACAGAGCCGGACTGCATTGAGGAGCCCAACTATTTGAGCTGCGCTGACGCGGCACTAGATATTGCATACGAGCACATACACGTGCATCCGGAATACAAGGAGTACTCCAGTCACAAGTATAACGATATAGCCATAATTCGTTTGAAGCATCCGGTTAGTTTCACGCACTTCATCATGCCCATATGCCTGCCCAATCAAAGCGCCCAGACGCCGCTCATTGAGGGCCAAATGTTCTCCGTTTCCGGCTGGGGACGCACCGATCTCTGTAAGTGTGGCCTGGCATCAAATGGAACTACCTGATTTACTGTTTTTTATGTTTTCTTTCAGTCAACAAGTACTTTATCAACACGCACAGTCCCATTAAACTGAAGCTACGCATACCCTATGTGTCCAGCGAGAACTGCAGCAAGATGCTGGATCTGTACGGTGTGCGTCTTGGCCCCAAGCAGCTGTGCGCCGGCGGCGAGAAGGCTAAGGATACGTGTGCCGGCGACAGCGGTGGTCCGCTCATGTTCTTCGATCGCCAGCATTCCCGCTGGGTGGCCTACGGCATTGTTAGCTACGGATTTACGCAATGTGGTGCCGGGCCTGGAGTTTATACGTCTGTCTTGAGCTATATTAGCTGGATCGAGAGCATTATCAAGCCTACGGCTTGAGAGAGAGAGAGAAAGATATGTGGAGCGTTGACGTCATTTTTGGTTTTGGAGACATTTCAGATACCCAATAACAGTTGGCGCCTAGTTAAAGGGGCTGGGCGCCGGGGCGTGCAATCCACGGAACTGTCTCTAAATATTTGTACATATTTTGCTAATTATCTAACAGTAAATTACTGTGTGTGTGCGTGTATGTGTGAGTGTGTAGGTGTATGCCTGTCTGAAATAACAAAAGTCTGAAAAACATGTTTCTATTTAAATAAGCTATTAAAATATTTACACACACTAGCGCGTTTCCAATTAATCAAATGCCAGAAAAGTTTCAAGACCTTAACTGGCCTTGGCTCAGCTCCAGCTGCAGCTCGAGCTTGATTTGTGGCTGCCTCAAAGATGACTCATCGCGCGGAGCTTCGCTGCCAAAACATTAAATATTAAAAAAATAAACAAATTACAACATAGAAGAGTTTATTTTCTTACCCGTTGGTTACTCGCACTTAGTAAGCAACGCGTGCCCTTGAGCCAGCGAGGTGGGTCTATTGGGAAGAGGCGAAACGTTAAGAAAATGGCCAACAGACAGCTGGACAGACAGCTGGATGGGCAGCTGGACAGCCAGCTAGACAGTTATACAGACAGCCAGTCAGCTGTTTCACTTTTTACATCCCTGCTGGAGCTGGTTTAACTTGATATTGCAGTTTTCGTATACCCAACCATAGCATGCTATCATTTTTTAGTGAAATATGTAACGCATATAATCAGGCATATCCCAGTCTATAACGGACACTCCTACAAGGCGGACATAACTCTTGGACAGACATTAAGAATCAGGACATCAGGAATCACATTGGAAATCAGGTCATATCAATTACCATTGTCACCTGTATTAGCGGATTTTTTATTTTAGCGGACAAGCATTACCCGTAACAAACATTACATTCACTGCATATATATTCTTGATCAGTGTGAGCAGTCCAGTCGATATATTCGTGTCTGTCTGTCTAAAGGAGAGATTGTTCTTTTTGCTGTATATAAACTTATGTCCAAGTTGAGTCATTATATCATATAGCATGACAGCATTATCCTTTCAAATTTATTTCTTGTATAAATAAAAATTGGAACAAGAAAAATAGGAAAATTCGCTTTAAAAAGAAAATTAAAAATATTATAAGGTATTCGAACTTCGTCATCCTATAGTACAAGCTTCTTCTCGCATGTTTTGTTTTATATCGATTTTTTTTTTGTTGATCGTCTATTGATGTCGTCATTGATTGCCACACTTTGCTTTCACTCGTCATTCGTGTGCACTCCAGACCTGGCTCAACGTTGGCTCAACGCTGGCTCTGCTGCGGCCAATTTTGAGCGTGAACAGTGATGCAATGCAGACCAAATGAAGAAGAGTCGTGCTCGGGCGCGGGCCAGGCCAAAAGATAAGCTAAAGCCAACTGCCCAAATTCAAATCGATGCCATTCATCAGGCCCAGCCGAGTTGGCCAAAAATAGCCACAGACAGAGCAAGGCATTTGTATGCACAGTTGGGTTAGCCGCTGTGATTCGAACTGTGCCACTGACCAAAATTGGTATCTGGCCAACTCTGAATGCTGACGATCATCATGTTGTTGTTGTTGTTATTGGTGTTGTTGTTGTTGCTGCTGCTGATGATGATGATGAAGTGTGCGTCAGCGTAGTGAAAGTGAACTTGACTCTTTGACGGGTTGCTGCTGTGCCTGCTACTGCTGCCGTTAATGTTAATGTTGTTGTTGATGTTAATGTTAATGTTAATGCTGTACATGCTTAAGTTTGTGTGTAGGTGTGTCTGATATGTCGCATTAATATTCATGATGATGTTTATCAGGCAGAAGAAGACAGCGCGACACTCTTGCTTTATTTGTTGTTGTTGTTGCTGCTGCTGCTACTGCTATCGCTGTTTGCGCTGCTCATTACGAAGCTTTGCGGATTTTTGGTTAACCTTGAACTACATAGATATGTATATAGATGTAAACATAAATAAATATTATATGAATGCAAATAAATTGGCAAACATTTTTGACATTGAAAACTATCAATGAAGTTGAAATGAAAAATTAACACCTTTTAAATTATTGACAGATGTATATTAATATTATCATTTTCTATATAAAACAGTTTGGTTAACATGGACGGAAAGAGTTGATCCAATTTGGGTTCTTAATTCGATTGATTTTAAACCTTTTTTCAAATATCTCTGTAAAATTTAACTTAAGATTAAGCTTTCCACGGGCGGGACCTGGATGAAAAAAGTTATATCTAACATTTTACGCATAAAACATGCCAGGGGCAAGACTGGGGAGTACATATGTTTCTGTGTATGAATGTACGTATGTCTATGTGTATGTATGTGTGTATGTATGTGTGTATGTATGTATGTATGTATGTATGTATGTATGTATGTAATTAATTATGTATGTATGCATGCATGTATGTATGTATGTATGTATGCATGCATGTATGTATGTATGTATGTTTGTTTGAGAAAAAAATAATAGCACCACTACCACGAGCAATTTTTAAATAGTTGCCACACCCACATTTTTAACAGTAAGGAAACTGGAAGCACATTTCTTAAAATCCCCAAAAAAAATATAGACAGAAATTTGAAGAACGCTAACACTGTTTTTGTTTATGGGGAATACTAAACAATATAAAAAAAATCAAATTTAAAAAAAAAAAAACGGAACAGTAATAGAGTTTTTTTTTCATTAAAAAATAAATACAACACATTTATTTTTGTGGTGCTACTTTTTTTTCACAGCTGTATGTCTGTATGCATTAACGTATATATGTATCTATGTATGTATGTATGAATGTATGTGAATGCATAGTTGTATGTATATATGTGTGAATGGGTTTATGCACGTGGCTATGTATGTATGTAATTATTGATGTATGTATTATGTAGTAAGTATGTAGTTAAAGGAACAGTTAAAAAAATTCGATGACTTCTAGTAAGTTTCATGGGCTTTATTCAAGAGGAGGGGACGACGGCTTTAATATAAGAGGAAGCGGCTTAATTTAAGGAGGGGGAGGCGGCTTAAATATTGGAGGAGACGGCAAATTAAGTATGAAGGTAACGGCGACTTAAGCAAAGGACGAGGCAGCGGCGACTTAAACAATGGAGAAGACGGCAGCTTCAATTAAGGAAGAAGCGGACTCAAATATGGAGGAGGCAGTGACAATGGCTTTGACGGAGGCTACTGAAAAACTAGTACGTATTGAAAGCGAAACAATGTCTTATTGTATTTAAAAGTAGCTACGATTAAAATCGTATTTATGCATTTTAGTTTCTATGTATTTGTATTTAAATATATGCGTATGTGAGCTGGCTGAAACTGAGCGCAAATCGCATTTATAAATATTGCTCTACTCTCGCGATTGTAACTAATGCATGTAAGCTTTAGCAGGCAAGCTGCGGTCTTTGAACTAATAAATATTATATTTCTCTATTATCGGAATCATGTGTCTACAAATTGGTGACTAAAGCGTTTTTGATGGCGATACGAAAATATATAGAAAGAAAATTGAGAGATAAAAATATATAGACTGATTTGTGATTCGATGAAACATATGGATATAAAGATAATTAACTAAAAGTTATTAAATGAGTGACATTTTAGGCCATCTGCCGCTTTGAGTACCACACAACAATTTAGAAGCCAGCGCTTACCGCAAAAACTGGAAAATGAGGAGAAACTGAAAAAATGTATGCATTAAGGGCAAGCAACTGATTCGCTTATAGTACAATAGAGGGAAAAGTACAGATGCCACGCCCACGCAGTTGCCAATAAAGCCAATTTGTATTTATGCACGACAAAAGGTCGTCTAATCAATTTATAAGTCTGAGCCACCCCCCATTTGATAATTGAGTTACCTAACGTTTTTGCCGCTGCGGCTTTTGTG
This sequence comes from Drosophila novamexicana, assembly GCF_003285875.2. Taxonomy (NCBI): domain Eukaryota; kingdom Metazoa; phylum Arthropoda; class Insecta; order Diptera; family Drosophilidae; genus Drosophila; species Drosophila novamexicana. The sequence goes on along the minus strand of NW_020824808.1, from coordinate 961,484 downwards.
TAAAAAGTTTGTTTGGACAAAATTGGAAAATTAAAAGGTAGACTCCATAAAATTAGCCATATGGCATGAGCCAGCTCTACAGGTGCAGAACCGTTGACTGTAAACGCTTCGAGCTGGCTTTATTATATGTTTCGTACTTTTTATGTCCTTGGCAATTGGTTTTCTATTTATTTGCAGCTGAGCACCCAAATGCATAACGATAAAAGTTTATCGATTTGTTAATGTCGCGCTGCTCATATCAATAAATGCGACAGACGTTGACATGCCATTAAATGTCACAGGACGGGACAATACAGGACATTCGGTACACAGGATACAGCCATCAAATGCTTTGCATGACAAGCAAATGCACACCAGGGGCAACAGGGGTAAGAGCAAGGGTAACTCACACAGCATTTGGGCGAAATTGTTGTGGAAATTCAATGAAATTAGAATGTGAAAAAAGGAAATATAGCGAAATGTGTGCGGCAGATCGGTTTCATTAGTTAATGGATTCTCAATCGAATTACAGAAAAAATAAAAACAGAATTAGTGCCAAGTGGGCGGGCAAAAAGGCATGCGACGGCAACTCGGACAGAGAATATGAGTTCTTATCGGAGTAAAGGCGTTTTGCCTCTCATGAACCGAACGGAAAGCATAAAAAATAGCACACATAATAAAACCGATGCTTCAATACACTTGCTTCATAAGTGAAAGCGACTAAAGAGGTTTTTAAATTGGTAAAAATTTAAGAGTCCGGGGCTTGGAACTTTTTAGATCAGGTTTTTTTTTTAAAAAACATTAGCATCTATTTATTTTATCCTACTCTGGGATACGGGCCTGTCTTCAATATTTATTCGAAAATATGTTCAATTTCTGAGCCCCAGAACTCAGACTCTAGCTTGCTACAAAATAAAAACATATTTTAAAACAAATTAACTCTCAAGTCTTTTGGCAGGCGCTATTCAATAGATAATCCAACTTGCGTCAGCGGATATAGGGTATAATCAGTGTATACACTGCAAAGACACTTGATTATCTACTCTGCGGCTCAAATAACTGTCGATTCTGAAGTCAACAATAACAAATGAACATTCTCCATGTAACACTTGAACTTAGTGCACGCATAAGCTGACGGATCGCCATAAAATATATAGGAAAAATAAGGCCCAATGTGGCGCGTTTGCTTGATATTTGCTCTATTGAGTGGATATTTCCTGCTCATTGCGAGCAACCAGCGGAACTCTGTAGAGGTGTGTAGTTGCAGTCGTTGACAGTCACTTGCAACTACTTTCCATAATTCTTGTTTCCACAGAATGTAAGTGGACCTACCCAGACACTGTCTCAAGAAGGACCCGCCGCGATTATGTTTGGCAATCCGCGTCCCACTTACTTTGGTCGGCACGGATGGCGACAGATTCATGGCCAGGACAAAAAGTACAAAGGCGCGCGCAGCAGGCAAAGGAAGCATAGGAATGACCCAACTAGAGCGACTACGAAGAGGTCTTTCAAGCAAAAATTATTTTATAAAGTGAATGTGCATTAAACGTGGCGCCCCAAAAGTATGCAATAAAATGAAATAACAGAAGTGTATTATTCAACTCTAACTGTGATATGCTGAATACCCTACTAAACTTACAGTATGAATTATGAATTATATTGTATAGTATACATTGACAATATAGATCACTAGAGGGTACTGCCCGGCCACCAAGTACACGCCCGTGGTTATCTTAAATCTAAAGTGCATTAAATGAAGAACCAAATATTGGAATCAACAGTTTTCACTAATGTTAGTCTTGTGGCTAGAATCTTAAAGCCAAACAATCAACTTTCGTTCATTGAACCTGCATTTTTAATCTAATTTTCTTATCTATTTGTGAAAAAACTTATGTAATTAATTCTCACAAAGATCTTTAGTCTTAGTCTGTGCGTTGATCACCAATTAGCCAGTCAGTCATTTAGGACAAACAGTTTTATATATAAGCAATTTTATCCTAGTTCCTTCTCAAAATCGGATCTAGTTGTTTTAACCTATTGATGTCTAAGTTTTTATTTAATGTGTAAGCCCGAAGATACACGTTCAGTTCGAACAGCGTCTTTCTTAACTGGTGCATTCATTATAAGATTGCTTAAACTATTTTCGGGCACTGGGCTGCAAACTTAAAGCAAAATTGTCGTTGCTTTCGGGTTTGATTAGGGTCTGTTTAAAATTGGCTTGCAGTCTTGTTCCTTATATTACAGGAAGAGACTTATTGAGTCTTCTGAACAAGAAAGGTTCATGTTCGCGCTTTAGAATTTTTAAAATATCTTAGTCTTAGCTGATAGATAAAATAGAAGCTTATAAATTGGCTGGTCTTAAAGTTAATCACTATACAATCAACATGTAGTGATAACATATCTTTATGTATTCAAGTTGTTTGCTTAAACGAGTTTGTTGTTTCAATTGAAATCCTACCCAGAAGGGCATACAATCCTCTGCAGGCTCAACTGTACGCTGTGACGTATATCCCAGTGGCACGTGGCGCTAACGCAAAATCAACAAAATCCGTAAATATAAACAGCAATAGACATTAGATTTTTAATCAACATGAGCATAATGGAAAAACGGAAAAACCTTCAACGATAATAATCACACAACACATGCGACACGTGATGCAAAATTATGACTTTCATATTGTGCGAAAATTGTGTCGGCAAATTTGCATATTGCCAGCGATTCGCCTGTATACCCCCCTCCCCCTCCCCAATGAATCGAGTTGTTCAATATTTATTAAAAATTAGCAACAAGCTGTTGAAATGAGTGGAAAACCATTTGCGGGTGGTGCAAAAGTGTGAGAGTCTGCTGATGCGAATCGCACCGTCGACTTCGCTTCCTTCCGTTTATCTCATTTGCGAGAGGAGGGTTGGCAGCGGGGCAAACGTGAAAAAAAACGTGTGCAAATTATGAATTTTCCCTTATAATTGTGCAGACTGTACACTGAGGCTATGTATATTTATTTTATTGAAATTAAATTGCTGACAACTTGCGCAAAATGTGCTGGAAGTAATGCACTGAACTTGCCACGACCTCACCTTACAGAGAAGGTGAAAGGTCTGCTCTGCTTTTTAAGGCAGTGGGTCAAAGCCGCAGGGCAGAGTCCACTCAGTCCACACAATAAAAAGAATATTTAATTTCAATTTGGTGGCCCACAAAGAACACAAATTTGCATACGAAAAACTAATTATAAACATTTTGTAACATTTTCTTGAAAATGAATGCATTCTTTTTTTTCTACTACTAATTGAAATTTTGAACTGCTGTGCAAATAAAAGGTGGATGGGCGTTAGGCAGGGGGTGTAGCTAAACAAACAGCGACATATGTATGTGGAAGTGTGGCTGGGGGGGTTAGCTAGGGTGGGGCAAGGCAACGGGGTGCTTGTTAGCTGTACAACCAGATGACAAATTCGTGTCATTTAAGCAACGCACAAATAAATAAATAAGCAGGGAGGCGCTCCATATGTGTGTTTGCGTGCGTGCGTGTGTGTGTGCGTGAGTGTGTGACGCAACACTTGTGTCTTTTGGCAATTTGCCCAAAAACTCAAGTGCCACTCGCTGTGGCAAGACAGCTTCAATTTGCAGCTGCATCAAGTTAGGCAACATTTTTTGCACATTAGCAAAGCGACACTTGAAGTTGAAAGTGCTGCTGATAATGCGACAAAACTACCGAAGAGCCAAGAGCACTTGAAGCTGTCAGCGAGTTACTTGCCACACACACACGTACATGTACACACACAGACACACCTACTTGCCACAGTCAGCGGACTGTTTGCCAAAAATATTTTCAAAGTCAAATACAATTTGATAGCAGCAGCAGACAATGCCAAAGCCTCGCCCTGGGCGCGCCCAACTACGAGCAACGAGATTGAGATTTTCTGGAATATGGCAAAAAAGGGACCACATGTGGCCAGCTCCATTTGTTGCCACTGCCGCCCTTTGTGTGGCTGTGCGGCTGTGTGGCACACAGCGACCCGCCTAACTATTATGCAAATAACATTAATTGTTTTGCCAAACAAAAGGTCGAAATCGCAGCGGAAATTGGAAATGTGAACTGTTCTCGTACCCAAAAATACCAAACACACACACACACCCAATTCTGACCAAGTGATACAATTTTGAGCTGCTAACCCTAAATCTATAGAACTATAAACGCCAAACGCCACATGTAGTCCCAAGAGGTAAAATGATGCTGGAAAAGCGATTCATTTAAATTTGATATGGCATGCTTAAAATCGAAATTGTGGCAGTCATATATATACTCAGATAAAAGGTACAGTCCCAACATCAACAACAACAACGACAACAACAATAATAACAACCCCATAAAGTATTTGACGGTCCATTCGCGGGTAGTTAAAAGACAGAAACACCACCACCACCACCGCGCACATTTTTTGGGTTACGAGGTGAAAATCCTGCAAGCTCAGCAAGAGCTCTCAGACACTTTAAGATGCTACACTCAACAAAAAAAATGTATATTATATAATATGCTTGAGAATGGACATAATCTGGCTTCGAATGCCAGAAAACTTCGGGCTTGAATTCCATGTGACCTCAACCTTTTGAGGACGATATATAATAAAATATGTTATTGGGAAATTTAAAACTGCATATATATTAAAATTTTAAACAATTTTATATTTTTTTTATATTTATTTTGCTTTTATTCTATTATTATTTTAATTTTAATTTAATTTTTTTTTTTATTTTATTTTTAATATTATTAAATTTTTAATTTTCCAATTCTGCTTCTTATTAATTATTTTTTTTTTTTTTGTATAACTTTACTTGTCTCCCTTTATAATTTAAGCATTATTTTTTCTTTCCTTGTATTTTATTTTAGTTTTCAAGTTATTTATATTTTATTTTATTTAATGTGTATTTTATTTTAATTGTACCTTATTTTTATTTTATTTTAATTTTTAATTAATTTTTGTTTCACATTAGTGTGTTCTATGACCCTTTTTTTGTTCAGTGTAATATATGGTATTGAGCTTGGGTATTCATATGCTAAGCATATGCCTTGACAGAGGCAGTTGCCATTTTTTAATCGCTCACAGCCAAATGCCAACCTACTTGATGCGCGTTCGGTTTTTCCCATTTTCCTTTTCTTTTGACTTGTGCTGCTTTGGGCTTTTCAGGTTTTTCCGCTACCGCTGCTGCTGCTGCTACTGCTGGCTTTTGTGTTACAGTCCAACGATTTGCATATGAATGAGCGTAATAAGGCGTCGCAAGGAAATTAAAAGTAAGCAGGAGCAGCAGAGGAATCCTTGTGGCACATGTGTGCTGCAGAGCACAAAGAAGTGCCTGGGAGTGCCCGGAATTACACGGCAGTGCCCGAAAGTTCCAGTTCGCTGCTGGTTTAATATATAATGAAACATTCCTCGAGTGCGGAATTAATAGCTATGATTTGTCTTTTGTTGTCTTGGAGTAGGCCTTAAATTGCATTCAATTGTTTAATTGAGCGGAAGCAGGCGGAGCGCAATGCATCTTTGAGAAAGTTGTGGAAATATTGTACCTCAGGTGCTGTACTAACTACATATATATGTATATTAAGGCAAATACCAGTTCCGTTTCAGCTGATGAGCTGCAATTATCGTGTGTATTACCTAAACTAGGAAAATCCCCTCGGCCGGAAGTGACTTTAATAGAAATTACGACGCATTAGCACAGAAAATGCGTGCAGTTTTTGCCGAATTTCCCCCAGTGAAATTTAATCAACTTGGTTTTTCCGGCCAACTACGCGTAAAGTCTTTTCTTCCTTTTTTTTATTATGCTAAACGCACAAATGAGCTGCCCTCTGATGAGGATGAGGCGGTTCGTTGCTGACCAGGGTTCATCTGACCAGAGATCGAAGGGGAGTTCCACACGAACTTCATTGATTAACGATTGGACAAAGGCAAAGGAAAAGTTCCCTTGGGAGCTGGACACGCACATATCACACACACACACACACACGCGCGCACAACATAATCAAAAAATTAAAATCTCTTTATGTTTTTATGCGCGCTGATTGAATGGTTCCATTGTTGTTATTGCTCGGACAGTTTGATGTGCCATTGATGGACTCAGCGAGTGGACATGGACATGACTGACTGAACTAATCGGGCGCCAGAAGAGCCACCCTCTCTGGCGGTCAGCGGCAGTCGAGCGTAATGGATACATGTGATATATGCTCGCCAGAACATTGTAATATTATACTTTTTGTTTCTTTTTTCTTTTTTGTATGGAAAGCGGGAAAAGCGTCGATTAACAGAAATTGTTGAAATGGCTGTACGACTGGGGGCGGAGCAGCGGGTTTTTTGGCTGGGCTCAAAACCGCAACACACGTTGCGCCTTGTGTGGCTTCTGCTCATGTGTGGTATATTTCGGGGCACATTTAATTAAGTCACGTTGTGGCTTTAATCTCTAATCTAGTTATTAGCTACGTTTCACGTTTAGCTTTTTGTCTGGCTTTGATGCAGCTTTTAGCGCTAATTGCAAGGAGTTTTGTGACACAGCCTTTGTTCAGGTTGCGACTGCCTTTGAAGTGGCTGCCACAATGCTGCAGGTGTGAACTCCAAATGATTGTCGCACTGTGGACCCGTGACAGCTGCTATTCCGGCCAGGGTTTCGCTTATACAACTGTCTCGTAAATAGCGTTAAAGTAGCACTTGAAAAAATAGAATCCAATAAGCCGCCTCAGGCCAGCAACCAGGACGCCTCAACGATCCGGATGATGACGATGATGACTAAGCGCTGTCTGTGTCCAGTGTTTGCCTTTCAACCCCCAAAGAGTGCTCCTAGCGCCCCTTGCTGTCCCCTTTTATTGCAATTTGCGAACATTTTCGGGTGAAAGCGAAAGCGCAGCTACAATATTTGATTACCAAATGCGAAGCAATCTAAGCCAAGAACGGACCACGCCCATGGCTAAGAACGGGGGGCCCAAATGGGGCGGCACAGTCAGCCTGGCAGAGCTCATTATGAGCGACAAGTGAAAGTGAGTGTGTGTGCGAGTGTATGTGCGAGTGTGTGTGCGAGTGTGTGTGTGGGGTAGAAGCACTCACGAGTCAATAATGATAAACATAAAGTTAACAGATTGCGGGTGGGCAACGTCTGAAACTTGCTGACGTCTGATGCTCAGTGCATTAATTGCCAAAATTAAATTTATTTCGTTCATTAATACACGGATATACCATGCAAAATGTCAAAGTAATCAAGCACATCCTGCGCGCACGCGTCTCCCCAATTGCCACTTCGTGGATAGCATGGTGGAGGGGGGAGGAAAGGAACGAAAGTATGAGGGCGTCCCGCGGCTGGCAGTTGTTTCATTTGAATGACAGCCGACACATGACATTTCCAACATGTCATGCTTGCTTATTAAACGCATAAATATTACTGAATATGCCGGCTGGTTGGCTGTTTGGCTACCATATAAAGCTGGCCAAATCGTACGCTGGACCACGCCCCTGCTCTTAAAGCAATACACTCAACCCCTCACAGCAGGTAAACGCTCATAAAATTCCAATCAATGCGCAACAAAGGCGCACTCTGCTAGAGAATGTTGCAACTATGGCTCGTATGGGTCAGAGGCATATCCTGCCTCGGCTGGCACAATTTAAGCCGGACAATGGCCGCAAATCAACGCTAAATTTGTGCCATATTTTCTACGGTTTCTTGCCAGAATAAACGTTGACGCTGCCCGCAATGTGTCCTTAATCAATTAACTTAACGCCCATAACTGGGCGAACGGTTCCGCCCACTTACACAGATACGGATGCTGTAGCAACTGCTGCTGCCTTATGTGGCCCTCAGCCACAGCATTTTACTTGACCACTTCAATATGCCAAACAAATCAAACGCACCCGCACAACGCGCAATTGTTGACTCACCCCGCCCCACCCTGTGCCTCCTGCCCCACTGGACAAGCAGAGCAAACAAAAGTCGACAAAAGTCCGAGCAAATATTGAAAAGTGAAAAGTTTATATGCTGCCAATATGTGACTGCTGTGTGGTTGCACCAATGATTTATGCCACAAATTTTTATAATTTATTGTTACGAGTCACAAAAAAAGAAGGGAGAATTAATGGTGAGTGAGTGACTAGTAGATACCCTGTACACAGGTCAGAAATGCCTTGAAGCAGCCCAAATCTCTAAATACTATCTAGCAAAATTTTAATCAAAATCTACATACCTTATCTCCAAAAACTAGTATATGAAATTAATTTTTATTGATTTCGGGGAAATGGTATTTGTAATGAACTTGTTCTGTGAATAGTATACGAAATTTTGAGCATATACCACACAAGGAGAATCTGGCTTAAATTAAATCCGAGATCGACAAGGCTAACTTTAAAGAAAGTGTTAAAAAATCATTTTTCAAATATTTCTGCTCTGGTGTCTCCTTTTGCTCTTTGAGATAAATATCCAGACAGAGGGCCACATCTAAGCCGAATAAGCTGATTTTCAAGAAAGTATACACTTATAAATGTCAGAAGTCCTGTTCCCACTGAGTCCTCCATATAACATACCCTATTCTAAGCTCTTTATGAGCACAGGACATAGAAAAAGAAAACTGTTTAAGGGGTCAGTAAAAATGCTCAAGTGGTTTTTGTGCCGGTTATGCTTTTGATGGATTTTCTTTATGTTTTCCTTTTTGTGCAAATTGCATTGATTGAGAGTTGTAATTTGTGGAAACCCTTCAAGTGTCGTCGCTTGTTTGATTTGTGCTCCCACAATTAGATGAAAAATGTGAAAAATCTGTTGACTTTTCGCCCACTCTGCTTGTCCCTGGGTTGGCTTCATTAGCTCATGTGTTTTATGTGTGCGCATTTATTTGAATTCATTGCCCAATACGCTGATTAATCTGTGTCCAAGGCATTAACTATAATACTTCCACCGATTCTCATCTTTGGACAGAACTTACTTACAAGTTGCTAGTGGGCCCCCGGGGGCCAGTCTCAAGTCTAAAAGCCGTTTTGTGGTTACATGAGCCGGCAGACTCTCCTCCGGCTGCTGCTGGTACTTTGTGGTTAGACCCAGTTTCGCACTCATATGTAATCCCTTCGCTGACCCAAGCTGCCCCGGGCTGACCCAAAAATAAAATCAAATAATAAGAAGCGGCAGCACTCACTAGTTGCCCTGGGCGCGCTTCTTGACGTTATGTAATCCAATGCGCCACGTTTATTACGGATTGCACCCTTCCGTGGCGCTGACAACGGTTCAATTTTGGACTTGACTGATGGCAACAGTTGGCATGATTGACTCGCCAACTGGCCCAACTCATGATTCATCGCCCTGGCAACGAAATATTGCGCCAAATTAGGCGCATAACTCAAAGTAATTAGACGGCGTTTGATTTGACTGAGGCTCTGCATTTGCTACGGCCAACTTAAAATTCCAATCGCGCGCTTAGCCAAACCCAAGCCCCCGGCTCGTGACCCGCCCTCAGAATGGTCACGCAAAGCGACCATTTCCATTTCCATAATGGGCCATCAGTAGGGCGCACTTGACACTTCATAATAATGAAATTATGACTGCTTATGACCATCAAAAAATATCAAATGGCAATGGCAACCCTTTTTTTGGCTTCTTATTATTTTTCTTTTCATTTTCTGTTATTTTTACTGGCCAAATCCCAGCCAGCAATTGTTACAACTACTTTGATGGTCTGTCCGAGTGGCTGCAAATGACATGCACGCAGCTGCTTCGAGACTTGGATCACATTTTTGGCTGGGGTCATACGTTGGCCATTAGTCTGGGCGGGAATTTATTTTTTCTTTTTCCGACAACAAGGAATCCATTTCCGATATTGGGTGATAAAATTTTATGAACGTAATTTGCAGCGATTTGTTGGCTCGTCTGCGAAGGGGTTTTTCTCTCTGTGTATCTGCGTGTGCCATTGCGAAATTGTTATTGACAACATGACGGGGGAGTCGTAAATACATATATTTATTTAGATACTCATCTACTTTACATAGTTGGCTCCTTTCATCTTGGCTTAAATTATTAAGTGCATTTGCTTAACGACACTAAAACGAGTTGAAAACCCAAAACTGGCCACCGACTGGTGGATACAAAGCGAAATGTCGAAATAAAAATTACTTAAAAGAGATTCTGGTGAAAAGTCAGTCCCAGCTGTTGGTTCTTTTTCTTGATATGAGTAGATGAAGGCAGGCAAATAATATCATATGACATATCATATAAAGAATTCATCTAAGGCTAAAATAGAATACGGTTCGTGTTGCGGTGTTACTTTTTTTGTTTCCAACAAATTTTTTAAGAATGTGTTCTGCTTTTTTTTAGTAAAGAATAGATTTTGTTGTAAGCTTTGATAACTGTTATCATTATAATAGCTATCTGATTTCCATATATGTGTGAAATATCTTTACATATAAAATAGTTTTTACTGACAGATGATAAACCCAATTCAAGCCGTAAGTCTCACAATTTTTATACAATAACTACGTTTTTAACTTTGTAAAAAATCAAAGGATACATATTTCACAGACTTCAAGAAAATTCAACACGTTGACTGAAAATGGGGTTGCTAAGCTCAGTAATATTTATTTTCAGCCGAAAAATGCTTAGAAAAGTAACAACAAGTAAGAGGTTCTAGTCGGGAGCTCCCGACTAGGGGATACCCTGAACCCTCTTCTTCCAACATCAAATGCATATATATATTCTATTTTAGAAGCTATATGTCAAGTTTGGTGACTCTAGCTCTTATTATTTACCAAAATTGCCCAAAAACAGGATATCGATATCGATTTTTATCGATTGCTTGGAAACGGAGCAAGTTATCGATTATCGAAAACAAACTCGATCTGCGCGGGAACTAGGAGCATCTACATCTAAAAATTTCAAGTCTCTAGCTCTTATAGGTTCTGAGATCCTTGCGTTCATACATTCGGACGGACGGACAAACAGTCGGACATGGCTAGATCGACTCAGCTATTTATGCTGATCAAGAACTTTATAGGGTCGGAGTTGCTTCCTTCTGCCTTTTACATACATTTGGCTTTCGCACAAATACAATATACCCTTATACCCACTTTTAATGGGTTCAGGGCATAAAAAACCAAACTTCGTGAAAATCGGATGAGATTTGGCCGAGATATGGGGTGGTCATTTTTGACCCATGTCTATATACGAATCTTGGGGTAAGATTTGGACATGAATTTCGACTAAAAAATCGGTGTCGAGATTTGAATGCCAGATTAATCTAGAGGGAAAACCATGAAGAAAAAGTCAAACTTCGTGGAAATCGGATAAGATTTGACCGAGTTATGGGGGTGGTAATTTTTGACCCATGTCTATATACGAATCTTGGGGTAAGATTTGGACATGAATTTCGACTAAAAAATCGGTGTCGAGATTTGAATGCCAGATTAATCTAGAGGGAAAACCATGAAGAAAAAGTCAAACTTCGTGGAAATCGGATAAGATTTGACCGAGTTATGGGGGTGGTAATTTTTGACCCATGTCTATATACGAATCTTGGGGTAAGATTTGGACATGAATTTCGACTGAAAAATCGGTGTTCAGATTTGAATGCCAGATTAATCTAGAGGGAAAACCATGAAGAAAAAACCAAACTTCGTGGAAATCGGATGAGATTTGGCCGAGATATGGGGGTGGTAAATTTTGACCCATGTCTATATACGAATCTTGGGGTAAGATTTGGACATGAATTTCGACTAAAAAATCGGTGTCGAGATTTGAATGCCAGATTAATCTAGAGGGAAAACCATGAAGAAAAAGTCAAACTTCGTGGAAATCGGATAAGATTTGACCGAGTTATGGGGGTGGTAATTTTTGACCCATGTCTATATACGAATCTTGGGGTAAGATTTGGACATGAATTTCGACTAAAAAATCGGTGTCGAGATTTGAATGCCAGATTAATCTAGAGGGAAAGCCATGAAGAAAAAGTCAAACTTCGTGGAAATCGGATAAGATTTGACCGAGTTATGGGGGTGGTAATTTTTGACCCATGTCTATATACGAATCTTGGGGTAAGATTTGGACATGAATTTCGACCAAAAAATCGGTGTTCAGATTTGAATGCCAGATTAATCTAGAGGGAAAACCATGAAGAAAAAACCAAACTTCGTGGAAATCGGATGAGATTTGGCCGAGATATGGGGGTGGTAAATTTTGACCCATGTCTATATACGAATCTTGGGGTAAGATTTGGACATGAATTTCGACTAAAAAATCGGTGTCGAGATTTGAATGCCAGATTAATCTAGAGGGAAAACCATGAAGAAAAAACCAAACTTCGTGGAAATCGGATGAGATTTGACCGAGTTATGGGGGTGGTCATTTTTGACCCATGTCTATATACGAATCTTGGGGTAAGATTTGGACATGAATTTCGACTAAAAAATCGGTGTCGAGATTTGAATGCCAGATTAATCTAGAGGGAAATCCATGAAGAAAAAGCCAAACTTCGTGGAAATCGGATAAGATTTGGCCGAGATATGGGGGTGGTAAATTTTGACCCATTTCTATATACGAATCTTGGGGTAAGATTTGGACATGAATTTCGACTAAAAAATCGGTGTCGAGATTTGAATGCCAGATTAATCTAGAGGGAAAACCATGAAGAAAAAACCAAACTTCGTGGAAATCGGATGAGATTTGACCGAGTTATGGGGGTGGTCATTTTTGACCCATGTCTATATACGAATCTTGGGGTAAGATTTGGACATGAATTTCGACTAAAAAATCGGTGTCGAGATTTGAATGCCAGATTAATCTAGAGGGAAAACCATGATGAAAAAACCAAACTTCGTGGAAATCGGATGAGATTTGACCGAGTTATGGGGGTGGTCATTTTTGACCCATGTCTATATACGAATCTTGGGGTAAGATTTGGACATGAATTTCGACTAAAAAATCGGTGTCGAGATTTGAATGCCAGATTAATCTAGAGGGAAATCCATGAAGAAAAAGCCAAACTTCGTGGAAATCGGATGAGATTTGGCCGAGATATGGGGGTGGTAAATTTTGACCCATTTCTATATACGAATCTTGGGGTAAGATTTGGACATGAATTTCGACTAAAAAATCGGTGTCGAGATTTGAATGCCAGATTAATCTAGAGGGAAAACCATGAAGAAAAAGTCAAACTTCGTGGAAATCGGATAAGATTTGACCGAGTTATGGGGGTGGTAATTTTTGACCCATGTCTATATACGAATCTTGGGGTAAGATTTGGACATGAATTTCGACTAAAAAATCGGTGTCGAGATTTGAATGCCAGATTAATCTAGAGGGAAAACCATGAAGAAAAAACCAAACTTCGTGGAAATCTGATGAGATTTGGCCGAGATATGGGGGTGGTAAATTTTGACCCATGTCTATATACGAATCTTGGGGTAAGATTTGGACATGAATTTCGACTGAAAAATCGGTGTTCAGATTTGAATGCCAGATTAATCTAGAGGGAAAACCATGAAAAAAAAACCAAACTTCGTGGAAATCGGATGAGATTTGGCCGAGAAATGGGGGTGGTAAATTTTGACCCATGTCTATATACGAATCTTGGGGTAAGATTTGGACATGAATTTCGACTAAAAAATCGGTGTCGAGATTTGAATCCCAGATTAATCTAGAGGGAAAACCATGAAGAAAAAACCAAACTTCGTGGAAATCGGATGAGATTTGACCGAGTTATGGGGGTGGTCATTTTTGACAATCGGATGAGATTTGGCCTAGATATGGGGGTGGTAAATTTTGACCCATTTCTATATACGAATCTTGGGGTAAGATTTGGACATGAATTTCGACTAAAAAATCGGTGTCGAGATTTGAATGCCAGATTAATCTAGAGGGAAAACCATGAAGAAAAAGTCAAACTTCGTGGAAATCGGATAAGATTTGACCGAGTTATGGGGGTGGTAATTTTTGACCCATGTCTATATACGAATCTTGGGGTAAGATTTGGACATGAATTTCGACTAAAAAATCGGTGTCGAGATTTGAATGCCAGATTAATCTAGAGGGAAAACCATGAAGAAAAAACCAAACTTCGTGGAAATCTGATGAGATTTGGCCGAGATATGGGGGTGGTAAATTTTGACCCATGTCTATATACGAATCTTGGGGTAAGATTTGGACATGAATTTCGACTGAAAAATCGGTGTTCAGATTTGAATGCCAGATTAATCTAGAGGGAAAACCATGAAGAAAAAACCAAACTTCGTGGAAATCGGATGAGATTTGGCCGAGATATGGGGGTGGTAAATTTTGACCCATGTCTATATACGAATCTTGGGGTAAGATTTGGACATGAATTTCGACTAAAAAATCGGTGTCGAGATTTGAATCCCAGATTAATCTAGAGGGAAAACCATGAAGAAAAAACCAAACTTCGTGGAAATCGGATGATATTTGACCGAGTTATGGGGGTGGTCATTTTTGACCCATGTCTATATACGAATCTTGGGGTAAGATTTGGACATGAATTTCGACTAAAAAATCGGTGTCGAGATTTGAATGCCAGATTAATCTAGAGGGAAAACCATGATGAAAAAACCAAACTTCGTGAAAATCGGATAAGATTTTACCGAGTTATGGGGGTGGTCATTTTTGACCCATGTCTATATACGAATCTTGGGGTAAGATTTGGACATGAATTTCGACCAAAAAATCGGTGTCGAGATTTGAATGCCAGATTAATCTAGAGGGAAATCCATGAAGAAAAAGCCAAACTTCGTGGAAATCGGATGAGATTTGGCCGAGATATGGGGGTGGTAAATTTTGATACATTTCTATATACGAATCTTGGGGTAAGATTTGGACATGAATTTCGACTAAAAAATCGGTGTCGAGATTTGAATGCCAGATTAATCTAGAGGGAAAACCATGATGAAAAAACCAAACTTCGTGGAAATCGGATAAGATTTTACCGAGTTATGGGGGTGGTCATTTTTGACCCATGTCTATATACGAATCTTGGGGTAAGATTTGGACATGAATTTCGACCAAAAAATCGGTGTCGAGATTTGAATGCCAGATTAATCTAGAGGGAAATCCATGAAGAAAAAGCCAAACTTCGTGGAAATCGGATGAGATTTGGCCGAGATATGGGGGTGGTAAATTTTGATACATTTCTATATACGAATCTTGGGGTAAGATTTGGACATGAATTTCGACTGAAAAATCGGTGTTCAGACTTGAATGCCCGATTAATCTAGAGTGAAAACCATGAAGAAAAAGCCAAACTTCGTGGAAATCGGATAAGATTTGACCGAGTTATGGGGGTGGTCATTTTTGACCCATGTCTATATACGAATCTTGGGGTAAGATTTGGACATGAATTTCGACTAAAAAATCGGTGTCGAGATTTGAATGCCAGATTAATCTAGAGGGAAAACCATGAAGAAAAAACCAAACTTCGTGGAAATCGGATGAGATTTGGCCGAGATATGGGGGTGGTAAATTTTGATACATTTCTATATACGAATCTTGGGGTAAGATTTGGACATGAATTTCGACTAAAAAATCGGTGTCGAGATTTGAATGCCAGATTAATCTAGAGGGAAAACCATGATGAAAAAACCAAACTTCGTGGAAATCGGATAAGATTTTACCGAGTTATGGGGGTGGTCATTTTTGACCCATGTCTATATACGAATCTTGGGGTAAGATTTGGACATGAATTTCGACCAAAAAATCGGTGTCGAGATTTGAATGCCAGATTAATCTAGAGGGAAATCCATGAAGAAAAAGCCAAACTTCGTGGAAATCGGATGAGATTTGGCCGAGATATGGGGGTGGTAAATTTTGATACATTTCTATATACGAATCTTGGGGTAAGATTTGGACATGAATTTCGACTGAAAAATCGGTGTTCAGACTTGAATGCCCGATTAATCTAGAGTGAAAACCATGAAGAAAAAGCCAAACTTCGTGGAAATCGGATAAGATTTGACCGAGTTATGGGGGTGGTCATTTTTGACCCATGTCTATATACGAATCTTGGGGTAAGATTTGGACATGAATTTCGACTAAAAAATCGGTGTCGAGATTTGAATGCCAGATTAATCTAGAGGGAAAACCATGAAGAAAAAACCAAACTTCGTGGAAATCGGATGAGATTTGGCCGAGATATGGGGGTGGTAAATTTTGACCCATGTCTATATACGAATCTTGGGGTAAGATTTGGACATGAATTTCGACTAAAAAATCGGTGTCGAGATTTGAATGCCAGATTAATCTAGAGGGAAAACCATGATGAAAAAACCAAACTTTGTGGAAATCGGATGAGATTTGACCGAGTTATGGGGGTGGTCATTTTTGACCCATGTCTATATACGAATCTTGGGGTAAGATTTGGACATGAATTTCGACTGAAAAATCGGTGTTCAGACTTGAATGCCCGATTAATCTAGAGTGAAAACCATGAAGAAAAAGCCAAACTTCGTGGAAATCGGATAAGATTTGACCGAGTTATGGGGGTGGTCATTTTTGACCCATGTCTATGTACGAATCTTGGGGTAAGATTTGGACATGAATTTCGACTAAAAAATCGGTGTCGAGATTTGAATGCCAGATTAATCTAGAGGGAAAACCATGAAGAAAAAACCAAACTTCGTGGAAATCGGATGAGATTTGACCGAGTTATGGGGGTGGTCATTTTTGACCCATGTCTATATACGAATCTTGGGGTAAGATTTGGACATGAATTTCGACTAAAAAATCGGTGTCGAGATTTGAATGCCAGATTAATCTAGAGGGAAAACCATGAAGAAAAAACCAAACTTCGTGGAAATCGGATGAGATTTGGCCGAGATATGGGGGTGGTAAATTTTGACCCATGTCTATATACGAATCTTGGGGTAAGATTTGGACATGAATTTCGACTAAAAAATCGGTGTCGAGATTTGAATGCCAGATTAATCTAGAGGGAAAACCATGATGAAAAAACCAAACTTTGTGGAAATCGGATGAGATTTGACCGAGTTATGGGGGTGGTCATTTTTGACCCATGTCTATATACGAATCTTGGGGTAAGATTTGGACATGAATTTCGACTGAAAAATCGGTGTTCAGACTTGAATGCCCGATTAATCTAGAGTGAAAACCATGAAGAAAAAGCCAAACTTCGTGGAAATCGGATAAGATTTGACCGAGTTATGGGGGTGGTCATTTTTGACCCATGTCTATGTACGAATCTTGGGGTAAGATTTGGACATGAATTTCGACTAAAAAATCGGTGTCGAGATTTGAATGCCAGATTAATCTAGAGGGAAAACCATGAAGAAAAAACCAAACTTCGTGGAAATCGGATGAGATTTGACCGAGTTATGGGGGTGGTCATTTTTGACCCATGTCTATATACGAATCTTGGGGTAAGATTTGGACATGAATTTCGACTAAAAAATCGGTGTCGAGATTTGAATGCCAGATTAATCTAGAGGGAAAACCATGATGAAAAACCAAACTTCGTGGAAATCGGATGAGATTTGACCGAGTTATGGGGGTGGTCATTTTTGACCCATGTCTATATACGAATCTTGGGGTAAGATTTGGACATGAATTTCGACTAAAAAATCGGTGTCGAGATTTGAATGCCAGATTAATCTAGAATGAAAACCATGATGAAAAAACCAAACTTCGTGGAAATCGGATGAGATTTGACCGAGTTATGGGGGTGGTCATTTTTGACCCATGTCTATATACGAATCTTGGGGTAAGATTTGGACATGAATTTCGACTAAAAAATCGGTGTCGAGATTTGAATGCCAGATTAATCTAGAGGGAAATCCATGAAGAAAAAGCCAAACTTCGTGGAAATGGGATGAGATTTGGCCGAGATATGGGGGTGGTAAATTTTGACCCATTTCTATATACGAATCTTGGGGTAAGATTTGGACATGAATTTCGACTGAAAAATCGGTGTTCAGACTTGAATGCCAGATTAATCTAGAGGGAAAACCATGAAGAAAATGCCAAACTTCGTGGAAATCGGATAAGATTTGACCGAGTTATGGGGGTGGTCATTTTTGACCCATGTCTATATACGAATCTTGGGGTAAGATTTGGACATGAATTTCGACTAAAAAATCGGTGTCGAGATTTGAATGCCAGATTAATCTAGAAGGAAAACCATGAAGAAAAAGCCAAACTTCGTGGAAATCGGATGAAATTTGACCGAGCTATGGGGGTGGTCATTTTTGACCCATGTCTATATACGAATCTTGGGGTAAGATTTTGACATGAATTTCGACTTAAAAATCGGTGTTCAGATTTGAATGCCAGATTAATCTAGATGGAAACCATGAAGAAAAAGCCAAACTTCGTGGAAATCGGATGAGATTTGACCGAGTTATGGGGGTGGTCATTTTTGACCCATGTCTATATACGAATCTTGGGGTAAGATTTGGACATGAATTTCGACTGAAAAATCGGTGTTCAGATTTGAATGCCAGATTAATCTAGATGGAAAACCATAAAGAAAAAGTCAAACTTCGTGAAAATCGGATAAGATTTGGCCGAGATATGGGGGTGGTCATTTTTGACACATGTCTATATACAAATCTTGGGGTAAGATTTGGACATGAATTTCGACTAAAAAATCGGTGTCGAGATTTGAATGCCAGATTAATCTAGAGGGAAAACCATGAAGAAAAAACCAAACTTCGTGGAAATCGGATGAGATTTGACCGAGTTATGGGGGTGGTCATTTTTGACCCATGTCTATATACGAATCTTGGGGTAAGATTTGGACATGAATTTCGACCAAAAAATCGGTGTCGAGATTTGAATGCCAGATTAATCTAGAAGGAAAACCATGAAGAAAAAGCCAAACTTCGTGGAAATCGGATGAAATTTGACCGAGTTATGGGGGTGGTCATTTTTGACCCATGTCTATATACGAATCTTGGGGTAAGATTTGGACATGAATTTCGACTAAAAAATCGGTGTCGAGATTTGAATGCCAGATTAATCTAGAGGGAAAACCATGATGAAAAAACCAAACTTCGTGGAAATCGGATGAGATTTGACCGAGTTATGGGGGTGGTCATTTTTGACCCATGTCTATATACGAATCTTGGGGTAAGATTTGGACATGAATTTCGACCAAAAAATCGGTGTCGAGATTTGAATGCCAGATTAATCTAGAGGGAAATCCATGAAGAAAAAGCCAAACTTCGTGGAAATCGGATGAGATTTGGCCGAGATATGGGGGTGGTAAATTTTGACCCATTTCTATATACGAATCTTGGGGTAAGATTTGGACATGAATTTCGACTGAAAAATCGGTGTTCAGACTTGAATGCCCGATTAATCTAGAGGGAAAACCATGAAGAAAAAGCCAAACTTCGTGGAAATCGGATAAGATTTGACCGAGTTATGGGGGTGGTCATTTTTGACCCATGTGTATATACGAATCTTGGGGTAAGATTTGGACATGAATTTCGACTAAAAAATCGGTGTCGAGATTTGAATGCCAGATTAATCTAGAATGAAAACCATGATGAAAAAGCCAAACTTCGTGGAAATCGGATAGGATTTGACCGAGTTATGGGGGTGGTCATTTTTGACCCATGTCTATATACGAATCTTGGGGTAAGATTTGGACATGAATTTCGACTAAAAAATCGGTGTCGAGATTTGAATGCCAGATTAATCTAGAAGGAAAACCATGAAGAAAAAGCCAAACTTCGTGGAAATCGGATGAAATTTGACCGAGCTATGGGGGTGGTCATTTTTGACCCATGTCTATATACGAATCTTGGGGTAAGATTTGGACATGAATTTCGACTTAAAAATCGGTGTTCAGATTTGAATGCCAGATTAATCTAGATGGAAACCATGAAGAAAAAGCCAAACTTCGTGGAAATCGGATGAGATTTGACCGAGTTATGGGGGTGGTCATTTTTGACCCATGTCTATATACGAATCTTGGGGTAAGATTTGGACATGAATTTCGACTGAAAAATCGGTGTTCAGACTTGAATGCCAGATTAATCTAGATGGAAAACCATGAAGAAAAAGTCAAACTTCGTGAAAATCGGATAAGATTTGGCCGAGATATGGGGGTGGTCATTTTTGACACATGTCTATATACGAATCTTGGGGTAAGATTTGGACATGAATTTCGACTAAAAAATCGGTGTCGAGATTTGAATGCCAGATTAATCTAGAGGGAAAACCATGAAGAAAAAGCCAAACTTCGTGGAAATCGGATAAGATTTGACCGAGCTATGGGGGTGGTCATTTTTGACCCATGCCTATATACGAATCTTGGGGTAAGATTTGGACATGAATTTCGACTTAAAAATCGGTGTTCAGATTTGAATGCCAGATTAATCTATAGGGAAAACCATGAAGAAAAAGCCAAACTTCGTGGAAATCGGATAAGATTTGACCGAGTTATGGGGGTGGTAATTTTTGACCCATGTCTATATACGAATCTTGGGGTAAGATTTGGACATGAATTTCGACTAAAAAATCGGTGTCGAGATTTGAATGCCAGATTAATCTAGAAGGAAAGCCATGAAGAAAAAGCCAAACTTCGTGGAAATCGGATGAAATTTGACCGAGCTATGGGGGTGGTCATTTTTGACCCATGTCTATATACGAATCTTGGGGTAAGATTTGGACATGAATTTCGACTTAAAAATCGGTGTCGAGATTTGAATGCCAGATTAATCTAGAGGGAAAACCATGAAGAAAAAGTCAAACTTCGTGGAAATCGGATAAGATTTGACCGAGTTATGGGGGTGGTAATTTTTGACCCATGTCTATATACGAATCTTGGGGTAAGATTTGGACATGAATTTCGACTAAAAAATCGGTGTCGAGATTTGAATGCCAGATTAATCTAGAGGGAAAACCATGAAGAAAAAGTCAAACTTTGAATGCCAGATTAATCTAGAGGGAAAACCATGAAGAAAAAGTCAAACTTCGTGGAAATCGGATAAGATTTGACCGAGTTATGGGGGTGGTAATTTTTGACCCATGTCTATATACGAATCTTGGGGTAAGATTTGGACATGAATTTCGACTAAAAAATCGGTGTCGAGATTTGAATGCCAGATTAATCTATAGGGAAAACCATGAAGAAAAAACCAAACTTCGTGGAAATCGGATGAGATTTGGCCGAGATATGGGGGTGGTAAATTTTGGCCCATGTCTATATACGAATCTTGGGGTAAGATTTGGACATGAATTTCGACTGAAAAATCGGTGTTCAGATTTGAATGCCAGATTAATCTAGAGGGAAAACCATGAAGAAAAAACCAAACTTCGTGGAAATCGGATGAGATTTGACCGAGTTATGGGGGTGGTCATTTTTGACCCATGTCTATATACGAATCTTGGGGTAAGATTTGGACATGAATTTCGACTAAAAAATCGGTGTCGAGATTTGAATGCCAGATTAATCTAGAGGGAAAACCATGAAGAAAAAACCAAACTTCGTGGAAATCGGATGAGATTTGACCGAGTTATGGGGGTGGTCATTTTTGACCCATGTCTATATACGAATCTTGGGGTAAGATTTGGACATGAATTTCGACTAAAAAATCGGTGTCGAGATTTGAATGCCAGATTAATCTAGAGGGAAATCCATGAAGAAAAAGCCAAACTTCGTGGAAATCGAATGAGATTTGGCCGAGATATGGGGGTGGTAAATTTTGACCCATTTCTATATACGAATCTTGGGGTAAGATTTGGACATGAATTTCGACTGAAAAATCGGTGTTCAGACTTGAATGCCAGATTAATCTAGAGGGAAAACCATGAAGAAAAAGCCAAACTTCGTGGAAATCGGATAAGATTTGACCGAGTTATGGGGGTGGTCATTTTTGACCCATGTCTATATACGAATCTTGGGGTAAGATTTGGACATGAATTTCGACTAAAAAATCGGTGTCGAGATTTGAATGCCAGATTAATCTAGAAGGAAAACCATGAAGAAAAAGCCAAACTTCGTGGAAATCGGATGAAATTTGACCGAGCTATGGGGGTGGTCATTTTTGACCCATGTCTATATACGAATCTTGGGGTAAGATTTGGACATGAATTTCGACTTAAAAATCGGTGTTCAGATTTGAATGCCAGATTAATTAAGATGGAAAACCATGAAGAAAAAGCCAAACTTCGTGGAAATCGGATAAGATTTGACCGAGTTATGGGGGTGGTCATTTTTGACCCATGTCTATATACGAATCTTGGGGTAAGATTTGGACATGAATTTCGACTTAAAAATCGGTGTTCAGATTTGAATGCCAGATTAATCTAGATGGAAAACCATGAAGAAAAAGCCAAACTTCGTGGAAATCGGATAAGATTTGACCGAGTTATGGGGGTGGTAATTTTTGACCCATGTCTATATACGAATCTTGGGGTAAGATTTGGACATGAATTTCAACTAAAAAATCGGTGTTCAGATTTGAATGCCAGATTAATCTAGAGGGAAAACCATGAAGAAAAAGTCAAAGTTCGTGAAAATCGGATGAGATTTGGCCGAGATATGGGGGTGGTAAATTTTGACCCATGTCTATATACGAATCTTGGGGTAAGATTTGGACATGAATTTCGACTAAAAAATCGGTGTTCAGATTTGAATGCCAGATTAATCTAGATGGAAAACCATGAAGAAAAATCCAAACTTCGTGGAAATCGGATAAGATTTGACCGAGTTATGGGGGTGGTCATTTTTGACCCATGTCTATATACGAATCTTGGGGTAAGATTTGGACATGAATTTCGACTAAAAAATCGGTGTCGAGATTTGAATGCCAGATAATCTAGAGGGAAATCCATGAAGAAAACGCCAAACTTCGTGGAAATCGGATGAGATTTGGCCGAGATATGGGGGTGGTAAATTTTGACCCATGTCTATATACGAATCTTGGGGTAAGATTTGGACATGAATTTCGACTTAAAAATCGGTGTTCAGATTTGAATGCCAGATTAATCTAGAGGGAAAACCATGAAGAAAAAACCAAACTTCGTGGAAATCGGATGAGATTTGACCGAGTTATGGGGGTGGTCATTTTTGACCCATTTCTATATACGAATTTTGGGGTAAGATTTGGACATGAATTTCGACTAAAAAATCGGTGTCGAGATTTGAATGCCAGATTAATCTAGAGGGAAAACCATGAAGAAAAAACCAAACTTCGTGGAAATCGGATGAGATTTGGCCGAGATATGGGGGTGGTAAATTTTGACCCATGTCTATATACGAATCTTGGGGTAAGATTTGGACATGAATTTCAACTAAAAAATCGGTGTTCAGATTTGAATGCCAGATTAATCTAGAGGGAAAACCATGAAGAAAAAGTCAAAGTTCGTGAAAATCGGATGAGATTTGGCCGAGATATGGGGGTGGTAAATTTTGACCCATGTCTATATACGAATCTTGGGGTAAGATTTGGACATGAATTTCGACTAAAAAATCGGTGTCGAGATTTGAATGCCAGATTAATCTAGAGGGAAATCCATGAAGAAAACGCCAAACTTCGTGGAAATCGGATGAGATTTGGCCGAGATATGGGGGTGGTACATTTTGACCCATGTCTATATACGAATCTTGGGGTAAGATTTGTACATGAATTTTGACTAAAAAATCGGTGTCGAGATTTGAATGCCAGATTAATCTAGAGGGAAATCCATGAAGAAAACGCCAAACTTCGTGGAAATCGGATGAGATTTGGCCGAGATATGGGGGTGGTAAATTTTGACCCATGTCTATATACGAATCTTGGGGTAAGATTTGGACATGAATTTTGACTAAAAAATCGGTGTTTACGACCGTTCGTTCCAATGGCATCTATATGATATATAAGTCCAATGTTGATAGGATTTTTCGTATATATGAGACGCATAGTAGAATAGTATTTATACCGATAGTATCGGTATTTATACCGATTTTGGTAAAAATATCATAATAAACAGAAAGTTTTCATATATAACTTTTCGACCGATCGTTCCTATGATCCCATGATATAGTGGTCCGATCCAGCCGATTCCGACATATATCTTATAACGATAGCTCTGAGAGCCGAGTTCACACAGGCGAACATTGATATATCGACTCAGCTGTTAATACTGATAAAGAATATATATACTTTATTTGGTCGGTGAAGTCTCCTTCTATGCGTTACACATTTCGAAGCTAAGGATACCCTCTGCAAGGATACAACAATAGAGTTTATTAATAAAGAACTATTAGATAAGATATAAGAGTATTATACATGAAATATCTCAGACAATATGATTTCAAAGTTATATTAAGAATGGGTTATTAGATAAGGAATTGGATATTGGAGTATCTCTGGCAATGTGATATTTATATCAATGCTATACTAATAATGGATTGTTCCATTCTAATTTAGATAGATACGATAAGTATGAGAGACGTTAGATTAGATCTTAGGGTATATCTGGCAACACGATTTTATTAAAATTATAAATATACGAATAATAAATTATTATATTAGATATTGAATTATCTCAATACAGAAATAATTGGTTATTTCACTCTAAATTAGATACATAATTACCACAATTAAATAATTTTAAGTACTGAGCTATAAATTATTGTATGCGTTTTTAAATAACTATTTATTAAAATGATAATCTCAATATTTCAAGCACTTACAGTTCTACAAGTACAGTTTGTATCTTTCAGATAAGCACTGAGAGATACTCTGTCACACACTCAGTTTTAAGTACCATTTGTGACGCCCACTTGCATAAATTTGTGTATGATAAATGACGTCACCTTTAGTTTACGATCTATTCTGTGGCCGAAATTAGCATAGAAAGCGCATAAAATCATAAACAGGCCACATAAATAAGCACATTAAAAAATCGGAGAAGAGCATTAAAATAGTGAAAATGTGCAAATTAGGCGCGCCCGCTGCGACGAGGCGCATTTTATGGCCTCGATTTTAGAGTGGAAACTGTGCCAAGATAAATGCCACGCCCCCTGCCCAAGGCGCCAGCCGCCCGCCAACGTCTGTGTCCTGATTTATGGGCGCATATTTGTGATAAATGTGTTGGATTTTAAGGATTTTGCACAAATTACAATGTCTATACAGAGCTTTGACTGAGTGCGTAGTGTGTGTCCTGGTTGTCCTTTATTACCGTGTTTGTCTTCTAGCGCATATGCGCATAATTTTGAGGCAGAAAAAATCAAAGTAAAAATTTTCTAATTTGATTTATTGGCCGACTTAACGCACAGAACGTGCCCAGGTTTGGTTTACGCGAATGTTGTTGTATTCTTTTTTTGCGAACTGAAATTGATTTACTTTGATTTTGCATTTTAAATTGAGGGTTGCTGAAATTGGGCTGACTTGGGACGGTATTAGCCGGGGTTACCTAGGCTGGGCCTATGTGAGGGTTGCGGCGGTGGTTATCGATGTCGATGTCGATGTCAATTGGTGACGTCTTTTGGCGCTTTTGTTTCGCTGTCGCTGCCAATTTATTTTCGATATTTTGTCAGGCACTAAGCAGCCATAATTCCCATTGCATTATGTGCGGCCTGAGAGGACAAACACTCGACCCGACCGACGCGACACACAACACACAACACACACGCGGCCTGCACGCAATTTTAAATGGATTTATTGATACGCTTGGCTGCCGCAACAACAAGCTGAGCAGGGGTAGTGGTAGGGGTAGGGGGGCAGGGTTACATGTTTGCAAACATTGGCAGCAACAAATGCCCGGCTATATTTCAATTGTCACCGAATGAACCCATCAAGCCAAGCATTGTCAGCCACTGATCCTGGCACTGGTCCTGCCTCCTGGTGCTGGCTTCTGGTCGCTTCATGGGAAAACGAGCGCTGAGTTTATTATGCGCATCATTTGCGAATTTTGATTTTAATGATTTAAGCGCCCGGCCAGAGTTGCCAAATTGAATTTTGATTAGTTAGCAACATTTCGCGCACGCGTCGCTACCTTTTCCCGTTGTTCCAGGACCGAGGGTCTGTGTCCTTAAGCATTTTGATTGATTTCAATTATTTGTCAGCGCCCTGTGCTTGTCAGAGTAAAATATAAAAAAAAACTGTGGCAGCGACTGTGGTTGCAGATGCATCTGCATTGCACAATTTCACTCTACTTTCCCCAAATGAAGAGGACTTTTTATTTCAAGCAGGCAATGTAAATTAAATATGCAAAGTTTTTTTTGTTATCACTTAAAATGTCGTTTAGAATATTTGAAGCCTAATTTATTTTTAAATTCATCAAAATAGAAACCTTTGTGGTCTTTATTCCTGTATTTAGGAATTTTGATTTTTATAAGTTAAACTCAATTAAAAAAATAAACTTGAAAAACTATATTATGGTTGTAAGCAATCCATCATAAATTTGGCAGACATATGACATAACGCAATCGACCCGGTTGGAGAAGTAGCTGATATAGGAAATATCTAATGTATATGGATCCATTATTAAGATCTTTCATTTAAAAGTTTTTATTTAGTCTTTAGTCTTTATATTATATGAAAAAAAATGTTCGGGTTTTCAAATCTATTTTAGACAGTGAATAAACAAAATGCGTTGCTCACTCTTAGCTCCATTCATTATCTTATTAGTTTTTAAAGAACCGATGTTGAATGTAAGTAAAATTTGTGTTCACAAATGCTTTCTACCTAAAAAGCTCTCTTTAGGTTGCAGTTCATGTGAAATGGACAAATGCCGTATGCGGGTCTGACAATCAGACATTTTTGCTGCAGACGTGCCGTTTGAAAGCTGTTCAGAGAAACAAAACCCTTTTGATATTTACAGGTACTTTCCTACACACAGTCTATGATTTAAGATGCCGTGTTATGTTGATTAAAAAGGCGAATGACATCACATAACAATTCTAAAAATATTTACTTCAATAAAAAATAAGATGCAGTTAACAAATTTATTTTCGATTTATGTCTAAAACTAATAAAAGCCCATAAACTTTATTCTCACTGAAGTTCCTTTAAATTTATGAACTTATATACACATATGAACTGTTGAACCCTCTTTTAATATGCATAACTCATAAATGACCGGCCACTCACAAAACTTAATGGACCTCAACCACTCGCAACAACAATTTCGGTCTCGAGTGCATACACACACTCATAAAGGAACACCCAAAAGAACAACAACAATAAATAATAAATAATATTTCACATAAATAATTGTTTCCCTTCCCGAATTCCTAACCCAAATAAAAAAAAAAGAAAAGGCCATACAATTGTGGATGTTGCGACGAAAAATATGTTAACTAATCACCGTAGGAAAGGAGTTTTATGGGTTTTCATTTCCGCATATAATCGACTTATGCCACAAGCCAAGAAAAGCGGCCAACGCCGCCGCCGCTGCGTCATCCTCGAAGCAGTCAACGGGAAAAACCAAAACCGGAAATGTGGAACGTTAAGCGTTGAGCCAGAGATGCGACACTGGAGGTGATAAATGTCAATCGGCAAAAATGTTGTTTGCGAAAAGTGCCGTAGAAAAATGTCATTTCCTTTATGAAGCTCGGATATGAGCTGCGAGTGGGTGTGGCCGTGGTCTCGCCCATGCTCTAAAAACAATTCATATGTGCATTGAGTTGGCCAACACAATAACTTGTGTTCAACACTAACACAAATCAACTGAAAGTTGTTGGCAATAAAAACTACAGGGGTTGCGGGTGAGATCAGCAAAAGAAGTTACTCCGTGAATATATGGTTATTGGGTCCAGCGCGACTGATAAGTCGGGCCGCAGCAATTACAGCAGCTTAATGACTTGTATTACCCGCCCGAGAGCCTGGCCCTGCCCAGTGGCAACAGTTGCCCGGGCCACTGGACAGGCGGCACAAAGGCGCGGCCAAGGCAACGGGTGTCATTCACAGCTTAACGCCGCATATTCTGGCCGCATTTGAATATCCAACGTCACCTCCTGTCGCTGGCTCCTGAGCACAGCTCCTGTTTCTGTAATTAGATGCCAGGCGCAACGCATGCCAAATCCAAGATAATAACGCCGCGGTGGTCCCGTCTTTGAGTGGCACTCGTCAGTGGCCTGTGAAAAAATGAAACGCGGCAGGACGCTGGCTCAAACACTTTATCAATTGACACACACACACACACACCATGACAACAATGCCACTCAAACTCCATCCACAGCTAATTGTAAATTCAAACAGTTTTTTTTTACTATTCCTTTTTATGCCCTGTACTTTATTAAAAATGCGTAAGACAGGGTATAATCAACTTGTGCATATGAATGTAACAGGCAACAGGCATAGAGTATATATATTTCATGTGTTACTTCGAATTTGGAATTTAGATTCTTGGGTATTATACTTAAACAAGTTTTCGATAGAAATTAAATTTCAATTCTGGGTTTTTTTTGCATAGCTCAGGGATTATAGAAGCTGGAGACACCAAATGTGGTGTGAATCTTTTCTTATGGCATACACGATTCTAGAGCATTTCATTTTTGAATTACTTTTAAAAGTATTTTCAAAATTATATGCCTTGATTTTTATTATAAAATATCATATCAGAAAATAAACAAAAAATATGTTCAAAATGATTTCTTCACACCGGGTATCTCCAAGTCGGGCAGGTTCAACTTCAGCGCGTTAACTTGTGTTTTTTTTTCAGTCTCTTGTATTTCTTTTATTGTATTGAAATTTGACTAACGCGCGTCCAGAGAAATTTATTGCGTTTCCTTGATAATGACATAATATTTTACGCTTCGACAGAGACACACAGGCACAGAGCGGGGTGGAGAACGCGCCAGAGCCGAGTGGGCAGCAAGTGGAGCACTGGGAACTTCACTTGAGCATCGACAGTTTTTATTTAAATTTCAATTGTGTGCTCACGGCGTGTGTGTGTGTGTATGTGTGTGTGCGTGTGCTACACATTTCCATTAATTTTAAGTGGTGCGCTCACAGTTTCCGCCATGGAATTGGTAGCTGGGATTGCGTTTGCCTTTGCGGTCGGGTGTAGGGGGGTTGGACGGCACCTTGGGACCGCTTCGCGTCCATTGTTGGCAGCTGTATCTGTGTCCTTTGCATTATGCTATTGTTATTGACTTTTGCGCGCCGCTCAATCATAATCACAATCATAATCAATTGTTCGCTCCGCGCTTACCTGCGCCGGTTCTTATCAGCGAAGCGGCACGTCATTTGCATAATGCAAACATTGCTGTGCCATGTGGCAGACAGTGTGGCACAGACATATATACACGCAGCTAAGGCGCTTGCTGCAAATCAAAAGATTTGCCGGCTTAAACAAATTGGCAACATATTTGCTTTGGGCTTTCAAGTGGGCCACGTGAGCTGAAAGCCCAAGATCTTCAAAGGTAAGGGCCAATGGGCAAACATTTTGCAAAAAAGGGGCAAATAAATGCTGAAAATTGTGACCTTAATTTGCAAAAGTAAATAAAAATCAGGAGAGCACGGCCAATTGCGGCAAGCCGAACATTAAATACCCTTCGCTTAAAAGTGCTAGACATAAAAATATCTGTAAAAATCGAAAAGCCTTATATGATTTAGTGCTTCGATCCAGGTGTCTGCAACAGAAAGAGTGACAGACGAACGGACGAAGTGAGGATTATGATTATATTGATTTGGTGCGGATACTGATCAAGAATATATACGTATATATATTTCTAAATATTTGATTAACTGGAGAAGTCGAGCTAATCAAGATTCTAAAAATGGAAAGGTCGCCAAAATCAACATTATTCACACATGGAGTCGGCAACGTTTGATTTTTGCACATTTCGTACCAAAATTAATATGCTCTCTGCAAGGGTATTAAAAGATAAAGACACAAAAGAAGAAAGCGGTAAAGCTGCACGCAAATAGGACTTTAAAATCTAATTTCGCATTTTGCCAGCAAACCGCCAAAGCGTGCAAATAGAGAACTTGGTGGTTGGATAAGATGGAACCCTTTTGTAAAAATTTACATGCCAGCAAGGCACACACACACGTACACACACACACACACACACACACACACACACACTCGCATGCATATTATTTGCAAATTAGCCGCTTGGTGGACGGAGGGAGAACTTGACATGCGAAATGGAACCAATAAACCGTGAAGCACACGCAGGCGGCCGCCAAACACCAGGCAGCAGGCACCATTCACCAGTTGCCAGTTACCAGTCGCCCGGCCTGGGCAATCAGTGGGCTCAATCCCTTTGGAGTGGGGACGGGGTCCAAGCACTGGTTGTCATTTTGTCAAACGCATTTGAGTATGAGCGCCCGCGGTGGTATGATGCGTGCGTCGCCTTTCTCTGTATTTCGCTCTGTTGTTTGCTTTAAAGTTTGCAGATATGTATTTTTCCTATATACTTTTTGCAGCCACTGTTTGTTGTGTTGGCAACCGCTGGATGTTTCATTAAAGGGTTCGAGAGGGGGCTGTATTTGCTTTGCGAAAGTCGCAAAGTTTGCCCATGCAGGAGCCTGGTGGCCACCACATTAGTCCTGTTTGTCATGTGGAACATGATTTGAGGCATTTCTGCTTCAATTGCTTTGAAAAGGCGGCTGCAAAAATGGATATGATGAAAGAAAAGCGTACGCCATTTGCATGCTCTATTCCAATATATTCGCATGTACAGAAGCCCATGCGAAGGCAATATTAATGGATGCGCATCTTCTGCATATTGTAGGTTATGTTCAGCTGTGCTTTGTGCGCAACTGTACGCAGGGAAAGAAAGAGAGAGAGAGAGCGAGAGAGAGACAGTTGGCGTTGTTACCTGAAGATAAGTGAGTAAACTATAAGAATGCGAATTAAATTATCTATGATAAATGAAAGAAAATTTAATTTATTTTTGCTAAAAATTTACTTGAAAGTATTTCAAGTAGAAAATTGTTGAAAGTAGAAAACTCTTTTGGTTGAGCTTGAGAGATTGTCAGATTTTGAAGAAAATTCAATATAAAATTCACTTCTACGACTTTTTTACCTTGAACCCATTAAAAATGGGTATAAGGGTATATTGTATTTGTGCAAAATCCAAATGTATGTAACAGGCAGAAGGAAGCATCTCCGACCCCATAAAGTATATATATTCTTGATCAGCATCAATAGCCGAGTCGATCTAGCGATGTCCGTCTGTCCGTCCGTATGTATGTATGAACGCAAGGATCTCAGAACCTATAAGAGCTAGAGACTTGAAATTAGATGTAGCTGCTCCTAGTGCCTGCGCAGAGCGAGTTTGTTTCCGATAATCGATAACTTACCATTTTTAAAAATTCCATCTAAAGTACGAAAAGCGGCAAATTGAATACATATTCCACACACGAACTTTGTGGGCTCAAACTTATTGACAAACTCATGTTGTTTTTTTTTTCTTGATTAGCAGACAATTCCCAAAATGACCAGCAAAATAATGGTGCCGCATAACAAGCTTGGATATGATTGAATAAGGGGGGCGGGGAAGGGTAGGGTACAGTCTGCACATTAGAAATGTAGAAAATTACGAAACTAACGAGCAGAAAATACGTTTTGAAGTTTGCTGCATCATCATCAGCATCAGGACAATTGATGAACGATGCGCCGAGCTGGACACCCGAATTGGGGTGGACAGTGGGCACGTTTAACCCTTGCATGTTAGCCAATTAACATGGCAACTGACGCAAAAGGACGCGCACTTGACCAGGCGACCACCAGTGGTCGGCGCCAGGTCCTGTTTTTGCTATAATTGAAAGTCATTGAGTGTGAATAACTGGGCATTTGCTTGTACATTTGTCACATGCGCGCGCGCGCGCGTTAAACTTCAAACAGGTTAGGCAGCTGGCGGCATTTTCGGACTGCCCAGAGTTGCTACAGTCGTGGTGTCAAAATTTATAAATGGCTGGTCACTCGGTGACTGGTCAAGTTCATGTTATGCGTCAATTGTTGCGCCTCAGTGGGCAAAGTTCACTTGCCAATGCACACAAGTGCGACAGTTGTTGTGTGTGTTATTATGTAAACTTACAAAATTGGGGTCACAGTGTCCACAATTTTAAAATTATTAAAAAAAGTTCCTTTTTTTTGTGGTAGATCCAGCCGGAAGGCTTTGTGTTGAGCGAGGGTGTCCGCTGCTCCAAACTCATATCGAGATACAGATCTCTGCCTAGAATCGAGTGTCATTCGCCATTCGCAGTTTAACGCAGCGACCATGGCCTAAATCTGGCCCAGGGTGTCTCCAGATAGGACGCTGTTCGAGTTGCAGGCTGCTTGTGAAGAGGTCAGAGTTTAGGCGTCTGTACAGCAGTCGCAACTTCAGGTGCACAGTGGAGCTGATATACCAAGCCAAGCTGCTTTGCCTTGTCGGCACGATTGCCTGCTGGGGCACAGTTTGACATGCGCTGCTTTTATTTACATTAACATATGCAAAACTGTGTACGCCCCAATGTGTCACAACCTTATCATTATCATCTTTATCTAACCTAATCACTGGAGTGAAATTGAAACAGCTTAACCCTTATAAACAAGACTCAACTGTCTGGGGTGGCTCATCCGGCAGGCTTTCATAAATCACGCCGAGAAAAAATAATGTAAAAAGATTCTTATAAAATATTACGAAATATGAAAGCGTGGAAAACTGCTGAAAAATCGCGTGACGAGCGCATGTCAAAGCGCAAGGGGCCGGGCCAGGGCAAAAGGGGTAAGGTAATGTCGGCTTAGAGTCAAACCGCACGGTCTGTGCGGGGCAGGGGCAGAGCGGCAGCTCGGGATGTGCGAATGCGGATTGAGCGGCGACTTACAAGCGTCTGACATCAATCAAAACGCACAAAGCGACGCGATGATGCGATTTGCACTAACGATGCAAGGCCCTAGCCCCTGCTCCCGCTCCCGCTGCCAGTCCTGCGCCCACTCCCAGTTCCAGGCCACATGTGTGACAAGAAGTCATTTGAAATTGGTTGAAATTTTAAAGTAGTTTGCGAGGGATTCGCGAACGCGTGTCAAGCTGGCAGCTCCTTTGGGATTTGCCAGCCCTTTGAATAATGATGATGCTGTCGCCGTCGTCAGACGGGTTTTTCGCTTTCGTTTTTGGGAAAATTTGCATGTGAAAATAAATCGCAAGTGCCGAATGCGCCATGTAATTTACACGTTTGACAAAGTATCAATGATATCGACGGGGACGACGTCATCGCCCGTGACACAAATCGTCGCAAATCGTTATTTACAATACACACAAGACGCACCCGGTTATGCCGCTGAGCCCTCTGCCCCCTGCTCCTGCTCGTGCCACTGCCCCGTGTGCATTTTCACGCCGCAACCAAGTTGCGAGCTGTTGGGCGGGCGGGGCATCTCTTTGGCGGCGGCAGTGTCACAAATATCCCGCGGCGCTTTCGCTACACATTCGAACAACAATGTGTGAAAGTTTTTTTCTGTACTCGTAAAAAATGAAGCGCCGCATGTGTCAGACACAGGCCTCAGCAACAATCCGACCCCGCCCGCCACTCCTTTGGCCTCTGCGCCTTTTTAGTAGTTTTTAATGTTGTTTTGGTCCCCGAGGCTTTTGGCACTCGGCTCCAGTCATCCCCCCCTGTTAGCCCCCACCACAAAAGGTCGCCTGGGGCGTTTTGTACTTTTCTACAAAATTAATTTTAACCACAGCCACCGAAATTGCAACAGTTCGATGATTAATGATTTGTTTTGGCCGGCACGCGATCGAGTCACAACTGTTCGTCTTCTTCCTTCAACGAAATCGAAATGACGAAATGTGATATGGCCCACATAGGGGCCTTTCTTTTTCCAGTTTAGTTGTTTTTTTATTGCCTGGAATTATTCATTTCTTTGTAAGCGTAATTCATTAATAATTTTTATGGCTGTTTCCCCCTAATCACAGCGTGGAGTGTAAGTCAAAATGTGTGTGTGTAATGATAAATGCATAAGATTAAGAAATATGAAAGCTCTGCTCGAGTGTAATCGACAGGAGATAGCTTGCATCAACTGCAACTCTTACATTTACAATTAATATTAATTTATATTATATTATTTATATTAAATGCAAGCTGACTGCTGTCATATTTTTAGAATTTTTGGGAAATACTATATAATAAGTCTTAAAACTTTGCAGAGGTCTTTCTTGTCGGAACCGGATCGGAACAACATATTATATAACTGCCAAAGGAACGATTCGCCGACAGGAGTTTCTAGTATGGTGATCTTTTTTTATACGCTTGCTGAGAGGACTTCAAATTTGTCTCGAAATGTGAAACGCAGGGAAAAAAGGAAGCGTAAATAGAAAAGGAAGATAGCCCTTCTTTTTCGTTTTTATTAAAATAACTTGACCAAACTCGGAATTTTTGAGTTACACTATGATCTTTATAAATATGCTACAGGGAAACGCCTACAAGACTGAAATACACAACTTTTATAAATCTTTTTTAAATAAATGCTTGAACAAGTATTGAACCCCCTTTGAATTTAATCAAGAAAATATTGTCCTAGCTAGGACAGTTTTCTAGAAAATTACTTTTTCAAATAAATGTGTAAGGCTCTCTGAATATACATTCAGCACTCATTCGATTTGAAGCCTTTGCGACATCAAATTTCTATGTTATTTGCAGTGCTCGCTATTTGCCATTTTTCAAGCTGTCAGCAACAGACACGCCACACGCCACATGCCACATGCCACATCCTTGCTAGCCTCTCGCCACCTTCGCTTAAGCACTTGGCGCCACATCAGGACACGCCCGGGCTGCAGCAACAGCAGCAGCAGCAACAATAAAAAGACAAACATATTGACAGCTCAATGCTGTTACCGTAATGTTTAAATACAAATTTGCATTCATTTAACTGAAGCTGGCGTCACCCACAGCCAAGGGACTTGCCCCAGCCCGACCTTCATCTTTACCACGTCACCAACCCGCTGCCTTGAAACTGGCGCCAATCAGTGGCACGTCAAAAGTATCGCGCAGACATATTAGACATATGTTGCACACACACACACAACGTTGCAAAATTTATAAAAATTGCAAATGAAGAGCAACAACAACAACAAATTGGGCTCGACTACAAAATACCCTATATCCCTCAATTCAAATATTTTCGTTTTTTAACAGCACCCTTTGAATTCTTCAAATTATAAATCATACTCTGATATAATTGCAAGAATTGGTTTGCAGTAGCAGACAGATGATATGATGAATATATATATATTAAGTACAAGACTTCTGCTTTAAACGGATTTTTTCGATCTAAAGAGAGTACCTTTCCTAATCTTAAAATCGATTATTCTCGATATCTGGGAGACTATGTGTTAGGCATAGAGCTTTTGTAATTTCCGAGATCGCTTAAGAAAATATTTGTTTTATTTATGTGAAGTCTCCAGCTCTTATAGGTTCTGAGATTGACATGTTTAAAGATTCGGACAGACGGACGGACGGACAGATGTATGCTTTATGGCATTGAATATGCCTACTTCTGCCTGTTACATACATTCGCAGAAAGCCATGATACCTCTTCTTAACCATTTGCAATGGCTACAGAGTATAACAAAAGCTACAGTGGCAAGTGAAAGTGTCCTGACGATATGGGCGTTGTCGCTCGGAAAAGTGGAAATGCCAACAGCATCATCAGCATTTGCCACGCCTATGCAACCCCATAGCCCCGTAAAGTTAATGATGTTTTTCCACGATATGCATAGTTGTTGCTATGGGCGTTGTTGTTTTTGTTGTTGTTGTTGTAGCCAAGCCGTGAAAAGCGCGAAAACTCTCAGTTTGTAGACTGGGAACTGCAGCACATGTGCGCACTCCGAATGTCGCCTGACTTTACACATCCGTTTGCAATTTTTAAGCCTTAGCAAAAATGGTTTTCTTCCAACGCTTTGTGACGCGTAAATTAACATTGCTTTGCTTTTTGGCCGCATCCACGAAGGGGGCCTTTTCTTACAGCTCGTTATGCTAATATCCTGTTGCCAAAAAGAGTTTTGATTAATGATGCCTCAAATTGATGATAAGAAATAGAAAGACGTGACAGCTGTAGCAGCTAAAAATTATTTTTTAGAAATTTTTCAAAAATAAGCCAAAAATAATAATAATGCGCGCATCTCTTGATTATTATATGAAAAGGTGTACAAGAAAAACTCTCCACTTACAACCAGACGAAGGTCCTGTCCGTGTTCGTTTCGGCTTCATATTACGCCACTTTACTCTTTCAATATTTAATCAGCGCTGAGAGGCAGCTCAGGCCCAACCATAATCAAACAACGGACTAGGCAACGTAGGCGGGTGCCCTTAATCAAAAAATCAAACAATTGACATTCAATATGGTCTAATTTTTTACGCTGCCATTAAACAAATTATTGGCAGAGGGCTTCAATAAGTGGGAGTGGGCGAGTAGGAAGAGAGGGACTGCTTCCCCACAAAACAAACGCAAAATGACAGGCAGCTCGACGTAGTCCGATATACTCCAGGGACTTGAAAACATATCAATAAACCAAATAACAAACAACGCAGTGCATTGTTAGCTTGGCGGGCTGAGTGACTGGTAATTGAAATTTTAGAATCAAACACGCCACAACAAAAACAAGAACGTGCAACAAAATGTTGCACAACTGTACCGGAAAGAAGCTAGTACATTTGCGCCTGCATTTGACGCTCATCAGCCGCAGGCTCGGGGAAAAATGGAAAATAATTGCCGCAAATTTGATGTAAAATAAGTCAGAAATGAAAGCAAAAGGCCGCACACATTTCTAATACAATTTCCGCATAATTAAGTGCACTCAAAGGACACTCAGCACTCGGGACAATGCAACGCGCTGAGGATTTATGTGTGGCACTCAAGTGCCGCACCAAAATTAATTCAAATGCGCTGGGAAAAATGTACAGACAATAACTGGGCCAAAGTTGAGCTAATCCTCTGGCATTTTCTTCTTTTTTCCTGCTTCCTCTAATATTATGCGCCTTGTCGCACCTCGGACTGGCTTTGATTCGGCGCTAATCGCTGAAGTGTCAACGTCACAGGAGACTGGCAAACAGCCGGAACTGGTCGATTGGCCGGCCAAGCAGGCTGTTTGCTTCATTTCCGCGTTTAATCACCCCCCACGGCAGGCAGATGCCTTTGTTCAGCTCATTTTGACACCAGTTCGGGCAGGGCCCATCGCCAGAAATCAGACCAGGAACACTCCTGCAAAACTAATTTCCCGTTAATGAGGGTGCCTGTCCTGTCGGTCTGGTCCGTTTGGTCCTTGATTCTCTCTTTTTACTCTGATTAAGACTTTTCCCACTCACACATGCGTCCTCATTAATAATTGTTGGCATTTTTTTCGTCACCGCTGCCACGGATCGAGATTAATTTGTGCCTGGCCAGAAACTGACGTGTGCGCCTGTCAGAAGTAAAAACCTTCGGCCACATTTTCTTTTATCTTCATAATCGAGGCAACTGGCAACTGGGAACTGGCAATTGGGAACTGTGCCACGGAGCGTTAAATTGTTATTAATTGAATTGAGAGTCAAAAGTGTGTGTTATAAGTTTTAATTGGATTGCCAGCTTATCTATATGGAGATTAATATAGAATTTCTATTGACAAAAAAATTCAGAATCAAATACTAATACAAAATATTGTTTGGCAGTAAAGTGGATGACAAATTGCAATATGTTAGCTACAAAGTTTTAACTATTTCGCCTATTTCACAGCCATTCGCTTGGTAGAGTTCAGAGGGTACTAAAAATTCCAGTATAACAAAACACATTGAATAAGGATATTATGCCTTTATACAGACGCATAGGCAGACGGACAAACCGACTTAGCTTTTACATAAATGTTCGCAAATACATTACACCCTTTACAGGGTATTAAAACATATTCGCATTTAAAGCTTGAAGTCTCGCATAGCCTCCAAAGATATTAAGGGACATGTGGTAAATATTTGTCAGCCAGGCACTCACGAGTGTATTCATCCTCAGCTATTCATAAGCGCAAATATTCATATGTGCGTTATCACCCTCACGCGATCTGAGCTGATCTGGAAAAAAGGCTTGTCATTGCGAGGCATTCGCGTGGAAATCGACAGTATTTCAATAATTTTTTTTATTAGACAACAGCTATGAGCAAAATACGCAGTTCAATGCCTAAACACAATGCTTGGCTGGATAGTTGTTGTAGTTGTTGTTGCTTTGTATCTCACAGATACATTTGCTGCAGGCAAAACAATTTCATTTGTGCTTGAAATGCACCCAAAAGAGCTCGCAAAATAGTGCGCGGTGTTTATTAAATTGTTGCGCCGTGGCCTGAAAAAGGGTGAGAGGTCAGAAAACAGGGACAACTGGGGCGACAGGGCGACAGGGGCGTACACTGTCAGGACCCCAGACTGGTGCTGAGCGGCGCCGGGGCCAAAGGGTCCACCTTTTATTAATTTGGACAATGTAATGCGCCATCGTCAAGCTGGCCATAAATCTGGGCAAAACGAGCAGGCGACATGTGAGTCCTTCAGCCGAGTTTCGTGCAGAACAAAAGCCATTGAATTGCGTATGAAATGTAATGCCCAAGCTCAGGGTAGAAAATCTCATCGCATTTCTCATGGCACGCTGCACATTCATTCAGCCAGTCCCAAAAAATAAAAATGAATAAAAAGAAAAGACAAAAATATTTCATAAATTGAATTGTATTTTCGTATTGTACCATATAGCCAAAAAAAAAACAACAAAATAAATGCCAAAAAATGAATAACAATCTATATGAAATAGTGCATAGAATGAATTTTTCTATGGGATATATAACGCATTTAGAATGTAGTCTCTAGACGAACGAGCTTAACTAACATATACCCTGTATCGTAGGGATAAGCTTTTAAAAATTTCTTCAGAGGAAACCTCGAAGAGAGATTTATAACGCATTTAGAATAAAGTTTATGGTTTTAGATAAACATGCTTTAGTGGGTTAGGAAATCATAAAACTAATCTTTTAAAATATATCTTTTTAGATATCTTTAGCTAGAATTGATATTTATCGATATGTGCAAATCAGAGCAGATCGAAGTAACATTCAGATTGGGAAGTTGTATATACCCTTGAAGCTCTAGTTTATTTGCATGCTTTATCAATATCAAAGCCAATACACCCCTTTAGCAAAGAAATTAATAAAAGCTGTGATAGATGATGATTGGGCGCAAAGACCAGAGCAGATTGCGGCTGTATTGTTAAAGGCTTAAAGCTAGGCTCCAAAAAACTATGCACCAAAAATTATAAAATTATTCTCTACTCAACGGCTTATCGTTTCTTAAATATGATAAATTATAAGGCAAAGTTGGGTCTAAGCAAATTAAATTGTTACGCTCAATTGCGGCGAGTGCTGTGTGGCATTAAAATTTGGCAAAGATTTTCGCAGACGGCGTTCGTAAACTTGTGGCACGACCTTAGCGTGTGCGGCTGACAATTGCCACGCCCTTTGCCCAACGCCCATCGCCAACAGCCCGGCGGCAAAAACATTTTAAAATCGCTGGCGAAGAGCGAATTGAATTTAAATTTGCTGATTATGCGGCCCAACGCCACTTGGCCGTGTGCTCAAGTAGTGCGAATAATGGTTATATTAAGCCATAAAAGAAATTAAGTCAAACATTATTTTTAGCTCAGCTACACTGTGCTGCATGTTTTGGGCATGTGGGCAAGCACAACAAGCACCACCTTTTGAACTCGAGTTCGGGCAAATATTATTGATACATCGTCAGCTTCTCAATGGATTGTAAACGATTGCTGAAGAGCCAGCCTTGGAGGCAGCCCTGCGGGATGCCTCATATATATACATATATATATATGGACTATATATGCGTCCTGTCTATCTGCGACGCATATTACAATATTTCGACATATTTTCAAGTGTTGTTGCTGTTGTTGTTTGATGCGGCCCCATGCGCGGCTTACAGATGATTTTCTGGGATTTACGACGCCAGCTTTCAGGCAAATAATAAAAAAGAGAATTTTACAATCCGCGCTGCGGGCGGGCGTCAGGAAGTTGTTAAATTACTTATAGATGGCGATGTGTCTGGCGTTTTTTTTGTAATTTAAAAATGATTATTACATAAGCCGCCCGAGTGGGCAGGGGGAAATCAATGCATAAATTAGAATTTCGCCGGCTCTTTATTGTTATTCAAATGATTTGACAGTGGCGCTCTAATCAGGGCATTTGAGGCGCTCAAATGATAATGATTGACTGGCACTTGCAACGCCGGAGCTGTCAATAATTCAGAGCATGTGCCGCGAGTTTTATAACCGCCAACGGCAGCGACATTGTAAAAGGACGAGCCAGCCCAGCCTGTCGATTTCCCAGGCGAGTTGCCCTAATCCTCCGGCATTGCCATTGTAATTAGGCCGCATTCGTTGCCCGCGCGTATTCGTATTCAAATTCAATTCATTTGCTCACTTTTGCAGCTCAAGTGCAGGCAGGTAATCATTCAAGCATATCCCAATGCCAACCCACCCCTACCCCCTCGCAATCTACGCACTTTAATGGCAACTATGTATGCACTTTTACAGGGCACGCTGATAATTTAATGTAAACTTTGCGGTCACGTGTCGACATGCTCCCAAATGTAAGTAAATCAAAGCAAATTACACACACATACACACACATGCGCACACATGTGTGTGCTTGCCAAAGGCTAACCTCCATCCGGGTTCCCTCGTCAACCCAAACCCAGAGGTTCACAAGTGTTTTGACATTTTAACGCGTTTTATGCTCAAAATGACCAGCAACAGCGGCTGCGGGAATCCGGGCACATGCAAGGGACCAGGGTCTATTGCCAAGGGAGCTCTTACACTTGTGCAATTGGTGGAAGTTTTGATCTAACTGTGAGAACTATTCGGTTCTCGAATATCAACCCTGTGAAGTAAACAGAAACGTGAACAACTGTACCTAGTTACATATATGCAAATGTGTTGATCTTGACAATGTTTATATAAGTTGGTAATCATACAGATAGTATGGAATGTAGAGCACATGCATAAGTATGTTTATTGATTTTGTACCCTGAACCCATTGAAAATGGTTCAAATGAGTATAAGGTTTTTGTGCAAATGTATAAGGGCTACAATAGCCGAGTGACGTCCTAGTGCCCCCGCAGTACAAGTCCGATAATCGATAGCTTTCTCCGTTTTCGAACAATCGATAAGAATCGATATCTAAATGCTGTTTACCGATCAATATATTTATATATTACATGCTGAAAAAGGTTTGTAATCTGAATTCCACTATGTTCAACCATCAGCTGCAATATTTGGATGAAAAACAGCCGAACCTAGCCCTGAACAACTTTTTTTTTATACTCTTCGAGGGCAATGTCACGTATTTTAGGTTTTAGACGACGATATATATTATATATATATTTATAGATATTTAATAAATTACCTTTTCAATATTAAGCAGAAAAAACGTAATTTCAATAGTTTCCATGGATTTTTATTGGCTTAAATTTGAATAACACAATTTCTAAGAGACTACAAATAAATAAATAAATATGTTTAAGCAGCTGTAGAAAGTGCATCCCTCTTCAGCCTCTTGCTGTAGCGGCAACATTTGCGGCCCTTTCAGCTATGTCGACAACCTGAATTGTGGCATCCCGAACATTTTGGCCAATGCGCTCCTGAAAAAGGTAAATTTATAGATATATGTGACTATTTTGATTTCTCTCAAGGTTAAAAACACAATCGGTGTGCTGTTTGGCTTACAATTCTCTTGCCTAGCCTTTTCCAAAAGTCGGCCTTAGCTTGTCCCATGCAAATAGCCAAAAGCAGCACAACGAAGATAAAGATCTTGTAGAAATTCATGTTCGACTTGGTAACA
This sequence comes from Drosophila novamexicana, assembly GCF_003285875.2. Lineage (NCBI taxonomy): Eukaryota > Metazoa > Arthropoda > Insecta > Diptera > Drosophilidae > Drosophila > Drosophila novamexicana. The sequence goes on along the minus strand of NW_020824808.1, from coordinate 919,755 downwards.
AAACTGGCTATGTTGCTGGAGCAATCGAAACCAAAAGACTGATGACCCACTGGACCGGCAGTTGATGCTTTTATATCCATCATCAACAAACGGGATTCTGTTTAAAGGGGAACTTTTGTGTGGCAGAAATTTCATGAAACAAATTTTGATATAAATCATTAGGTGTGATTCATGGGGAAGCCAATGTTTTATTTAAAACGTGTCAAGCAATGTGAAACAAGATGTTTGTGATAAGTTATTAATGTTCGTAGAACATACAAAAGTATAAATGTAACATTTTTCTGCACCTATGAATCACTAGCGAAATAAAATATATGTAGATAGTTAATTCGAATAGTCTTATATATTTAAAAATTATAAAATAAGTACTCCCAACAAGTTCTTTGAACTTTCACAAGATTCATAAGATAAAGAAACTGTATTTAAAAGTTTCTTTTCAGTTTCTAAACAACCAAACGGGCTCATCGGGTAGTAACAAAAAGTTATTGTTAATAATTATTATCCAATTAACCAAGAACTCATTAAAAAAACGAACAAATATATTTATTAGCAACATATTTTGATGTATATCATTATTATTATTATTATTAGCAACATATTTTGATTAATAAGTATATAAAAAACCTTTCAAAAATTACTCAAAAAATTGTTTATAAGTAAAGATTTGGTTCATCAGCTTGGTTTTTGACATCCATTAAACTGGGATTATAATAAAAATTGCATATTCATATTCTTCCCGATTTATAAAATTTAAAAAAAGCATCAGTAGCTTTTATTATAAATTTAGGAGTAAAACATCTCCTAGTAATGTAATTTCGTAAACAATTGCAATTATTAGTAAATGTTTCTAAAAAGTTTTTCAAAAAAAAAATTATTGTTTTCATACTTAGCTTGAAGCACTTAGCTTGAAATGCCCAAAATGGAATGGGAATGGCCTACTTCATAATAAGAAAAAGCTTCCTCCCAAGTTTGCAAAGATATAACTATATATTTCGACCAACCATATTTCGAACTATATTCTCATTTCATTAAAGTAAAATGATAAAACGTATGCTGTTCTTTTTTCCAAAAATAATTTTATTTTAAAACACTACGACTCAATAAATATACATACATTTTTAAATAAATAAACAGATATTGCAAATAATCTTAACCCCTGGCCGTGGCGGCAACATTCGCAGCCTGTTGGGCAATACCCAATCCCTGGATGGTGGCATCCCGAGTATGCTGGCCAACGCGTTCCTGTAAGAAAACATAGTTAATAAGTATTTGTTTATACTAAACAATATGATAAATAGACTTACAATTTTCTTGCCAATCTTCTTCAACCAACCAGCCTCGGATTGACCCAAGCTAATGGCCAGGATGAGCGCAACGAAGATGAAGACCTTGTAGAAGTTCATTTTGAGTTCTGGTATTGAATATTCCTTGGAAACTAGGAGCTGGGCTTTGAGCTGTTGCTGTGGCTGCAGATGCTGAGCGACTGATGACTGATACGACCAGTCAGTGCCTCTTTTATAGCTCATATAGCTTCCCTATGCTGATAAGCCTCGCAGTGCAAAAACTCAACAATTTATGGATGCACGAGGGGATTTTGTTCGGCGAAAAAGTACACGGATCAAAAGGTGAGGGCAGTGAAGTATTCCGTAAAAAATATAATCTATCAATCATTTATGCATTAATGACGGATATAAAGTATGTTTCTGTATATACACAGACTACATAATTTCGTGCATCTAGCTCTTACTTTATGAAGTCAAAAGAGATTCCTTCTGTTTCTCACATACATTAGCACAATCATATTATACCCTTTCCTATCCAATTTCAATGGGTGCAGGGCAATCCCTATCCAGATTTCAAACATCGCCCCATAAAACATTGTCATATAAGATGCAAAGTCAAAATGTTGGGTATTTCCGCAATCTTTTAATAAGCCCCACAGATAATGTTGTCATATGAAATGGATTTGTCGGGAAACCACCAAAAATGCTTGTCATGAAACAGCTAAAAAATTGGGTGAAATACAAAATTTTTTACTACAAATCAATTTATGAATGAAATTTTACGTGGGTTTTTCTGCATTCCGATTTCCGACTACAACTGTATTCAAAATGTGTGAATATGCCACTGACCCGATCGGGTTGATAATATGACAATGACGGATCGGTTTAGCAAGCAAACACGTAATAAAGAACCAGGTGTTGTTGCTATTGTTGTTGTTAATGTTGATGTTTCTGTTGTCATCGCACGTTATCAGCGTTCCTTTCCAGTTATCAGCATGTTGCGTCGATTTCTCTACTCTGCTCTGGAGGTACATGCTGTGAATCCCAGTCGATTGATTTGAGGGCAGATTCTTTTTGGCTATTCTGGAGTCAAGAGGAATTTTGCTAAACGATGCCTGCGATTATTATCAATGGTTCATAACTTTTAATAATTATCATAAAACCTATAAAAAAGGAAGAGAAAGTTATGCTAAATATGTGTAATTGCATGTATAAGACATAAATTTATAAATAAATAAATATAATGCCAATAAGGAATATAAACATATAATTAATCTCGAAATTCTTAACTGGGGCTTAAATGCAGTGCAAGAATCGTACTAATGCTTGGCGTTCTCTAACGTAGCTAGTTGTGGGATGAATTTGTATTTCAAAATTCTGCATTAACCTCTGTAAAACCAACATCAAGCAATCTTTCAATTGAAATTAATTCTACAGTGCCTGCTTAAATTAAAATGATAACTCATAAAACGGGCTAACATTAAGTAATCCAGGATAGAAAAAACACATAACTTTGAGACTGGCTATAAAAAGGCTATATTTTTTTAAGCGATATTTGCATTAACGCTACTGACTTTAGAATAAATAAATTTAGTAGTTCACAAAAATAGATTTTATTTTAAATAATTTGGTGTGCTATTTTTGAGGAATTAATTTCGTAGCTACAAAAATCCCAAAAATTGTGAATGCCATGAAACCCCCAATATAATAAAAATGTATATGGTTTTTGTTAAATATATTTGAAATTATATTTTTTACTTTAAAACACTACAACAAAATAAATAATTTTTTAGTAAATAAACATGATTTGTCCATAATCTTAGCCCCTGGCCGTGGCGGCCACATTCGCAGCCTGTTGGGCAATACCCAATCCCTGGATGGTGGCATCCCGAGTGTGCTGGCCAACGCGTTCCTGTAAGGGTAAATCTGTTATAAGTATTTGTTTATACTAAACAATATGATAAATAGACTTACAATTTTCTTGCCAATCTTCTTCAACCAACCAGCCTCGGATTGACCCAAGCTGATGGCCAGGATGAGCGCAACGAAGATGAAGACCTTGTAGAAGTTCATTTTGAGTTCTGGTATTGAATATTCCTTGGAACTGTTGCTGTGGGTGCAGATGCTGAGCGACTGATGACTGATACGACCAGTCAGTGCCTCTTTTATAGTTCATATAGCTCCCCGATGCTGATAAGCCTCGCAGTGCAAAAACTCAACAATTGATGGATGCACGAGGGGATTTTGTTCGGCGAAAAAGTACACGGATTAAATGCAAGTAAGGTGAGAGTGGTAAAGTACGCCATGCACAATATAAATTATGAATCATTTACAAAACTTTGTGGCTATGTTTTTATAATTGTGTAATCCTATAAATACTGTCGATTCTGAGTGGAACCCAAGAGATATTTTTGCAAGAAAAAGAACAAGTAATGTGCTCAGGTTGGGAGTGCCTGACTAAGATATACCGTGCAGTCAGCACCTAGCTGCCGTTTCCAACATTCAAAAATTAAAATAAAATCCACCTACATGGCTAATTTTTTTGAGATATGGTAAGCAACCTCATAGAAGATTGAAGAGTATACATACATATATATTTAATGTAGTCTAAAAAGCTTTCTTTTGCCTGTTACATTCGCCTAGACCCATTATTTATATAGCCTTTCATATCCAATGCGAATGGGTGTAGACCATAACAATCCACTATAAGCCTTACCCAGAGAATATACATCGCGCGACAAAGCTTTGCCATATAAGATGCAATGCCAAAATGTTGGGTATTTCCGCACTCTCTCAATTGGGCCCACAGATAGGATTGTCATATGAAGTGGATTTGTCGGGTAACCACTAAACATGTTTGTCATAAATAAAAAATTCGGTGAAATACAAATGTTTCTTACTACAAATCAATTTATGAATGAAATTTCACGTGGGTTTTTCTGCTTTCCGATTTCCGACTACAACTGTATTCAAAATGTGTGCCACTGACCGATCGGGCTGATAATCTGAACATTTCAATGTCGGATCAGTTTAGTGAGCAAACACGTAAAAACAAACAGGTGTTGTTGCTTTTGTTGTTGTTAATGTTGTTGTTGTTGTTGTTGTTTCTGTTGTCATCGCACGTTATCAGCGTTTCTTCCCAGTTATCAGCATATTGCGTCGATTGGTCTACTCTGCTCTGGAGGTGCAAGCTGTGAATCCCAGTGGATTGATTTGCGGGCAGACTCTTCAGTTGCCGCAGCGTTTAAAACTGGGGTCAAGAGGGATTTTGCCAATTTAGCTGATGCCTGCGTTTATTATTAATAATGTGTTCATAAAAAAGTTAAGTAATTATCATAAACGTTTTCTTCTATCATACACAAATAATATCAAACATGCGTAATTATATATATTTTTATTAGATAACTGATAAAACGAGCTAACAGAATAGAAAAGAAAAGCATATAAAGTATTTAACATTTAGCTTAAGAAAATTCAGACTTCAAATAATTCTGATACCACTCGGCTACGATTTAAGCATAAAATATGTGAATTTTTTCAGACCTTAACTATTATTTAGGAAAGGAAAATATTATGAACACTTTTATTAGCTTTGATCCATTAGCATAGTTCTAATGCCGGTTCTTAGAAGTAAGCAATGGCATTAGTGAGAAAGAATATGCCATTTAATACCTTGTTTGCCAGAGTCTAAAATTCAATTATTATTTATAATTATTTATTATTTACGGTATCAAAAAATAACCCTGACTTACTACTTGGCAATAAGAATTAAACATATTTTAGTAATAAAACATTTAATTAAGAACGTGCGAAAAATAAATAAGTAATTAATCAATAAGTAAGCTACAGTAAAACTATAAGGCTGGCAAAAAATTATTTTTTAATTTGAATATTTGTTTTAATTTAAAACAAATACATATTATAAGTATGTATTAAAAAATATACTATAATATGTCATAATGTTGCATTTTCCTAAGTATATACACATATCAAAAGCTATTTTTAGGCATTCTTTTCGAGCTGCATCAGAAATAAAATAATAATTATATATATAATTATGGTGCCATGAAACCCGGAAAAATGAAACCAAGAAATTTAAATGTTAAAATTATATTTTATACTTTAAACACTACAACAAAAATAAATACATTTTTAATAAATAAACAGAAATGGTGCATAATCTCAGCCCCTGGCCGTGGCGGCCACATTCGCAGCCTGTTGGGCAATACCCAATCCCTGGATGGTGGCATCCCGAGTGTGCTGGCCAATGCGTTCCTGTAAAGGTAAATCTATTATAAGTAATTGCTTATACTAAAGATGTAATTGAAAGACTTACAATTTTCTTGCCAATCTTCTTCAACCAACCAGCCTCGGATTGACCCAAGCTGATGGCCAGGATGAGCGCAACGAAGATGAAGACCTTGTAGAAGTTCATTTTGAGTTGTGGTATTGAATATTCCTTGGAAACTAGGAGAATTTCAAATATTGCCTTGATTGCTGATGCTGAGCGACTGATGACTGATACGACCATTAAGTGCCTCTTTTATAGCTCATATAGCTCCCCGTTACTGATAAACCTCGCAGCGCAAAGACAAAGCATATCGTTGGGGCTCGGGGATTTTGTTTGTGAACAGACAATTTGTGCTTCCCGCTAGCAGGGCTTGCAGAATAAACGCAAAAAATAGGCAGGTTATCGGAATCTCGTTTACACAAGCTTGCATTTGCGAGAGTACATTTTCAGACAGAGTTAAGTTGAGAAATGGATATGAGACAATATGATATGATGTACAAACTTATCCTAACTTAACTCTGACTTTAGCCAGAGGCTATAGCAGACGTAGGAGCCACATTAGCTGCCGGTTGCGCCGGACTCAGAGTCTGGCTAGTAGCACAAAAAAATCAAATATATTTTAAAATTTTCAAATAATGGCTTTTCTTGCCAATCTTCTTCAACCAACCAGCCTTGCATTAGCCCGAGCTGATGGCCAGGATGAGGGCCACAAAACTGATTGTCTTGTTGAAATCGGAAATGAATAGGCTAAAAGTGTAGCTAGCACAGATGTGTGCAGATGTTGGCATTTTTATACTAAGCCAAGCCAATCTGAATTTAACAAATAACTATTGATTAAAATTTTAAACGATTAAAACTCGTTTCATTTGCCCAGCTTGAAATTGTTTGCAGTCATAATATTTGGTCTGAGCAAATTGCAATCTAGTGCGGATCGAGAAGACAACTGTACCCGTGACCAAAGCCGACAATTAATGGGCGTGGCAGCTGGTACACTATCAACCACCAAAATAAAGAAACATGCAACAAAAAGCGACTTGTAGCAAAGACAACAAATGAATTAAATCAACGTAGGCAACGCCGAGCACAAGGCTAGCAGGAGCAGGATGTGCCCATTGTCAGGATATGCCACTAATTTCCTTAACAAGTGAAAACGCTTTACGCTTCTGGGTCTTGACTTTAGCCAAGCGCCACAACAGTTGCCAAGTGTTGCCCCGCCAACGCAGCCCTGCCCCCAACCACCTACACCCTGCCGCTGCATCCCTCTGCCAAAAAGTATCTGCTGCTGCTCTACTTTCCGGTTCTGCGGCGGCCTTTTGCTAAAATGTAAATAAAATCGCTTGAATTAACCGCTGAGTGACAGGCGCAGCCTGCCAGGCACTACAGGCAGCTCATAACAGCCCCAAACACCCAGACCCCGACCATCTAGCTGCGACTCCGACTCAGCCACAGACTCAGACAGACTGGCATACTGGGGTATATTCCTGTAAAAGACTTTGAGCGTCCAGAGAAGCGTAACTAAGACAATAAATGCAACTGGTTTTTTGTTGCTGTCATCTATTTGCATTTGAGGGGAGGGTATTCAAATGCCAACATCTTTTGAAAACCAGTTAATATCATAAGAGTACAGCATAATACATTCAAATGTAAAATATGTAAACATTTTGCTGTTATAAATGTTCGCTTTGTAATTATAATAAATTAATAATAGTGTATAAACCATATATAAACTCTGCTGGGGTAAACAACGAATCATTTGCAAGCTCATCAAAGGCAATAAAAATAAAATAAATGCAATTTATTGAGGAATATTAACACAGCAGGCTGCAGGCAGGCAATCTATAATTATAGACTATATTATAGATTTTAATGCTGTGCAAATGTTGACCCAAAGAGTTGAGTGTCTAACTAAAAGACAACGCTCGAAACAGCGCACAATGCGAGTTAATTAAGATCATAAAGCTACGCGGATTGGCACAGTAAAAACTGCAGTATAGATAGTTATGGAAGATGGATATATACACATGAGAACTAAGTTCTTTATAAGTTTATCTGTTACACTTAAGGGCCTCTTGTGCTGGTCTCACAAGCGGAGGGAGAACTTCAGGGTCAATTTATTATATGACAGTCTCTCGATATGGACACCCAAGCGACATGTGTACAAACATGCATACAATTATACTTCCCGCGAGCTTTATTGTCTTTAACCTTTTATGTATTGTATAGATTTACTTAGCTGGTATCTGAATATCGCGGGGAACTTTTCTTTGAGTCTCTCCGCAAATCGATCCACTGGGATTCACAGCATGCACCTCCAGAGCAGAGTAGACCAATCGAGCAATCGCAACAAGCTGATAACTGAGAAGAAACGCTGATAACGCGCTATGGCAACAGAGACAAACAACAACAACAATAATAATAGCAATAATACCTGCTTGTTTTTTGCGTGTTTGCTCACTAAACTGATCCGACATTGAAATGTTCATATTATCAGCCCGATCGGGTCAGTGGCATATTCACACATTTTGAATACAGTTGTAGTCGGAAATCGGAAAGCAGAAAAACCCACGTGAAATTTCATTCATAAATTGATTTGTAGTAAAAAACATTTGTATTTCACCCAATTTTTTAGCTGTCTCCGTTTCAGGGCAAGCATTTTTGGTGCTTACCCGAGAAATCCACTTCATATGACAATCCTATCTGTGGGGCCAATTGAGAGAGTGCGGAAATACCCAACATTTTGGCATTGCATCTTATATGGCAAAGCTTTGTTGCGCGGATTAGAATTTTTATACTCTGAATCCAGCTTGGGTTTTCTGACCATATTTCGAAGTTTAATAGAACTAGATACGTGAAATTTTTGAGTCTTGTTAACTGCAGCTCGGATATCTTACAGCCGAGTATCTTATAGAAAGGAAAGCCCGGCTAAAGTAACTTTTTCTTTCAATATAATCTTTTGAATAATTATTCAGAATTGATGGACTTAATAGAATTTATTACATATACTATAATATCAGTCGTTTATGTTTAAATGGATCATATAAATATTTTTACGGCATATCTTGCCACTCTCAGCATACTTGCTTTTGATTCGTGTACTTTTTCGCCGAACAAAATCCCCTCGTGCATCCATCAATTGTTGAGTTTATGCACTGCGAGGCTTATCAGCATCGGGGAGCTATATGAGCTATAAAAGAGGCACTGACTGGTCGTATCAGTCATCAGTCGCTCAGCATCTGCAGCCACAGCAATATCTGAAATTCTCCTAGTTTCCAAGGAATACTCAATACCAGAACTCAAAATGAACTTCTACAAGGTCTTCATCTTCGTTGCGCTCATCCTGGCCATCAGCTTGGGTCAATCCGAGGCTGGTTGGTTGAAGAAGATTGGCAAGAAAATTGTAAGTCTTTCAATAACATCTTTAGTATAAGCAATTACTTATAATAGATTTACCTTTACAGGAACGCATTGGCCAGCACACTCGGGATGCCACCATCCAGGGATTGGGTATTGCCCAACAGGCTGCGAATGTGGCCGCCACGGCCAGGGGCTAACTAATTGAAACATGCGGTTTTATTTATTTATTTTTAAAAATTAAATGTATTTTATGATTAGACAACAAAAACTAATATACTTAATGTAGTCTAATATATATTTGTGTTAAAGTTATTGCATAGCATTTTGAATTTGCAAACAATTACTAAAGTTTTTGTCAGGTGCAACCGACTACGCAATACCCTATTGTCCATCGAAAGAAGTCTTCTTGATAATTGGCTTCTTAAGTCCTAAATTCAAAGCAAGACTTTAAAACTGTGACTTTAATAAATATCGCATCAGTAGTCTACTTGTAAATTAATTTTTAAGACTGCAATCGGATTGTTTATCTTTTTTACTATGTGATTCTCATAGCATGGGAAACCTTTGAAACCCCCTTCTTAACTTTCTTGAATCCAATCCCAGTCTGTTGCTTCGCTTTTTCATAGAAGGCAGTGAAGTGCCTCTTAATCAAATCGACTTCTTTAGAACCCATGCTGATGTCCAGGATGAGAAAAGCCACGAGGAGCACCATGCACAATTTCATGTTAGTTCTGGTTGAGAATGTTCCTTAGAATCCGGGTTCTTGGACTTGAGTTAATGAATTTGCTGCAGATCATAATAAAAGCTTATAATTTTTCCTCTTTAAAATGCATATAAATCTGTCATTACCTGGCTGGATAGTTAATATCCCCCTTTTTCCCATATTTACTATCCAAACATCTCACGGAAACTAAACAGCGTAGATTATCTGTGGACTTTTATGTAGCCCCAAATTGTATACAAAATTCAAGACAGTTTGGTAAATTGAATGGGACGACAATTGCTAGAAAACAGTGAAGGCATTCAGTTTTTATTAACATTCAATTTGCAACTGTTTTCTCCGCGGGCAACAAGAAAAAAGGAAAAAAAATTATACACAGGTGATTAATTTAAAATCAAACATAAATCAATTTTTCAAATATTTACTATTAATGTAATATAAACATTTAGTTGCATTGATATTTTTTAATAATCCTCATTTTTAGTTCAGATTTATTATAATTATTTTGTATAAGAATATATATAATTTAAATTTTGAATTTGTCACATTCAGCTGCGCGTTAGCGCCATCTAGCGGCACGCGCACAACACGAGCAGTTGCCGCCAACTTCACGTCAAAAGCAACCCTGCTTGCCGCTGACGTTTTGCACAGTTCAATGTCACATCGTTGACTTCCTTTCCTGTCAAAATAGTCGACAAAGGTTGGTGTACATTTTCCGTAAACGCTTTGAAAAAGCTGAAAAACCGGTGCAACATGCAACGCAAAGCCAAAAATAAATGGCAAACAGAGTTAACAAAATGCTGCCAATTATTGTGGTACAAATTGCCAAGTGAAAACCATTGAAACGAAGTCGATGCTCAGTGATTACAAAAAAGGTTAAAGACGACTGAGTTGAAAGAGAATTTGGCTTGGCGGCGTTGTTGTGTATTGTTTTTCTTGCAGCTCTGCCACATTTTTTGAACGTGCTCTCAATCATTTGCAGATGGCTATCGGCTCAAAAATTATCAAGCCCGGCGGTGCGGACCCCGATGAGTTCGAGAAGTCGATTGCCCAGGCGCTCGTTGAGCTAGAGGCCAACAGCGACCTGAAGCCCTACCTGCGCGATTTGCACATAACCCGTGCACGCGAGATTGAGTTTGGCAGCAAGAAGGTAAGTCTTGGCGTTATAGTTTTGGCCTTTAGTAGTTCCCAGTTCTAATCCATGTCTTTGTGTGCGCAGGCCGTCATCATCTACGTGCCCATTCCACAGCAGAAGGTGTTCCAGAAAATCCAGATCATCTTGGTGCGCGAGCTGGAGAAGAAGTTCTCAGGCAAGCACGTTGTGGTCATTGGCGAACGCAAGATTCTGCCCAAGCCAACGCGCAAGGCGCGCAACCCGTTGAAACAGAAGCGCCCACGCTCGCGCACCCTGACGGCTGTGTACGATGCCATTCTGGAGGATCTGGTCTTTCCCGCCGAGATCGTTGGCAAGCGTGTCCGCGTCAAGCTCGACGGCTCTCAGCTGGTGAAAGTGCACTTGGACAAGAACCAGCAGACCACCATCGAACACAAAGTGAGTGCCGCCAGCTGCTGCTGCCACATAGGATTAGGATAGCATCTCATTTAAGTTGTGCGCTGTCCCCGTGTTATTTGCGGCACGTTCACAAAGCGCCGTGATTGTCAAAGGGGACGCATAGCAATTTGCCAATAACTCGTTATTGTGCGCCATTTACGCATCCTTGCGGGCCCACATCTCCATATATTGGCTATATTTTTGTTAACGCTACCGTTCTTGTGTTATTCACTGAATTTGTAATCTCGGTCAGCGATTGTCAAACAGAACGCAAAGCGAACTCCAGGCCAGTTTACTCCACATTGCAGAGCCTTTGAATGCCTCGGCTTCTACATAACTACCCACTCGCCACATTCATTCTTAAGTTAGTTAAGATCCCTCCAAAACTGTATTGCCGATAATACCCAACGTTCTTGTGTTATTCGCTGAATTTGTATTCTCGTTCAGCGATTGTCAAACAGAACGCATATTGAACCCCAGAACAGTTTACTCCACGTTGTAGAGCCTATCAATTCCAAGGCTCCTACATAACTACCCACTGTTCACATGCACGTTAAATCCAAGCCCGTTCTTGTGTTATTCCCTGAATTTATCTCTCTAATCAGAGGATGTCAAACAGAACGCAAAGTGAATAGCAAGCCCGCTTACTCCACGTTGTAGAGCCTATCGTAACCAAGGCTTCTACTTAACTATACGCCGGCCACATGCATACCAATCCCAGTTTAAAACTCCCGCCTATTTGCCTCCCGAGCGCCGTTCTGTGCCTGGTGCCTCGGGACTTCCTACATCGGCGGCAAATAAATCAGACTTGTTCAGCCCACTTTTGCTGCATCAGTTCATGCTGCAGCAAAAGGTTGAAACGTTTGACAAATATTTTCTATTTTATTATATATATTTTACTCTAGAGAATATTGCTAGTAATTTCTGTCCTTCTTTTTGTGCTGCTCAGGTTGATACCTTCACATCGGTCTACAAGAAGCTTACCGGTCGCGATGTTACCTTCGAATTCCCAGACAACTACCTGAATGTCTAGAGGTGTTCCACTGGCAATGTCGTCGTCGTCGCGCTGGTTCAGTTCAACAAGAAATTCTGTCGTACAGAAGATGCGTTTTGTTTTTAACATGAGCTGAAAGAACGCAACGTCAACTAAATAAAACAGTAAACATTTTTAAAAATTTAATTCAATTGTTTAAATTGAACGCATTTGATGAATATGTATAAGATGCTTACTTTCTAAAACATCAATTGTAATTTAATCCCGTAGAGCAACAAGTCATTATAAGGATAGCTTTTAACACGAGCCTAAATTCACGCTGTCATCTGCTTTGATGTGCGTGGACTTCTCCTGTTGATTAAGAGCAACCATAAAAGGACTTCGCTTTGCTCCCACTCTGGCTACGCTTCTCACTCCGACGCCGTGTGTGAAACATCCTTTTGTGCAGCGCCCGCCCATTTCCCTAGGCGACAAGTTCCATGTGGGGGCTGTGAGCGTGCGTTTAATTAAAAAGTGTGCTACGCATATTTATTGGATTCACTTTGTAACTTTTTCGTGAGGCAACCCCCTCCCCCCACAAGCACACACACGCACTCCTAGTTCTTGAACAAGCAATTGTGGTAGCGATGCATGAAATCCTTGCCACACATGTGCGAAAAGGGGTTAATCCTGCGGCTGGCGGGTTTACTTTTCCGCGCGACTCGGCTCATTTACATGCGCCGTTTGTAATTACAGGACATGTGGGAATCGGTAATAAATATTTAGAATAATCATCTGAGTAGTGGGTAGGAGGCGGGGCACGGCTAGAGGCTGGGTGAGACTCGGTGGTGGCTTGTTACACGAAAGAGGATTAATGATTTATACAACGGGAATCAAACAAATCAAATGAATATAGAAGGTGGCTTAATTGATGACTACACGAGTTCGCATTGGTTTTTCCGGCAAAATTGAATTAATACACATAATATTCTTCAAAATTGTACGATTCGAAAACGTTTATTTAACGTGTATTTATCGGAATTATAGGTATTTCGATTTGATTGAGTCAGTTTTGAAAGTATAATAAATAAAGTTGGAATTCGATTCATATACCTTCTAAGATTCGTATGGGTCAGCACTCGATATATATTTTTAAAAAATCAAATTCGATTTTGTTTAAATTTGTTAGGGCTTTGATTATTTTTATCCTCATTTATTCCAAAAACTTTCATAAGTCGAAAAACACGTAGTTTCATTGACTTTTTAGCCGACTTAAGAATATTTGAAATTAATAAAAAAAATTGTAATATCTCAGATAGAAAAAAGGTCAGCTCTTTATTCAAAATACCTATTTGCTCTCGCACGGATAAATTTTGGCAAATCTTAATTTGGTAAAACGTTCCAAAATCGAGTCAAATTTAAATATCAATCTATGCTACAGACTGTTAGTTCAAAAAGATGGTTAGAATAACTGCCCGCTATAGTCATGACATTTTGTATATACCAGGTATATATACACATATACACCGCATAGATTTACACATACTACCCGTTTTTCCCCGGGTCCATATTCTTTTTCAAACCTTAGACATTACGTGTTCCCTTATCTCGAATGGTTGGTAAACAAAAGTGCTATGTAACCATTTTCCAATTATATTTTTACACTCTCTGTTTAATTTTGCAAAATCCTTACACTTTAATTATATCTGATAACTACAGATATAAATTTAATCGGCCAGTGCAAAATATTTTGAATATAATTTGGTTTGAAACTGCACTATGTTGTTTCTGAGAAACGCACCTCAATTGAAATTCACCGCATTGTGTGTGTCTTAACTTATCCATGCAGCATGGGCATCAACCATTGAAAGCCGGATAACTATTTAGACAAACCGACTGTGTGTTACTCTATTTTTCTGATGAGATATGCAAAATAGTTATATTTCCACAAAGTTAATTGAAAACTCTTAGTAAAATTTAAAAAAATAAGAACTATCTAACGATACAGTTTTGATCAATTTCATCGGATTTGGAGTTAGACCAGAACAGAACGAATTTGGCAGTTGATGAAACCGACTCGTATCAAACAAATAAAAAAATGAATTCTGCTGTAGTATCTACCATTAGGTTTGATTTTAATTTCTGAAATGTCTGTCTCTGGGTTACAAAATTTCGACCACAACAAACCGCGTTTGTTGCCATTTTCATATTTGGTTTGAGTCAACAACGAAATCACGCAATACAATAATTTCAAAATGAATTACAGCCAACGCCAGGAAAATTGTTCTGCGAAAGCAAATACATTGAAAACTCGCTTGGGTGGACGCTTGCAGTTCGTTCTGCTTATTCTTATATGAAAAAAGAAGTTTGTTGAAAAAGAGAAGTTAAGAAATATTGAAACAAATAGAAAAATAAAAATTTAGGAATTTTTACACAATTTTAGGTATATTCCAATATTTTATTTCAAAAAGAGAGGCCAATTTTCAATTTCTTAACGCTTTCTAACAAATTTGAATATTCGTAAAATATTTTTCAAGTAGATTTTGATCGTTCTCCACAAAAATTAGTCGGCTGTTCGTTCGGCGAGTCTTCACTGTACTACCAGGCGTATCAAGCCCAATGCACCGAGCTCCAGGACCAGGTCTCACCCTCGCAATTACACAGGTATCCAGGTCACAACAGGCGTGGACAGGCCATGTCCAGTGCTTGTTGTTGTTGTTGCTGTTGTAGCTCTGTGTTTTGATTGATGGTCTGGCAGACAGATAGGCGGGCAATCCCAGGTAAGGTGGCTGACACATTCGATTATTGTTGTACACAATTACAGTTGCACGATTGATATCGTGTGCATGCCCGCCAAATGGCGCCATTGTGTCAAATCTATTATTTATGTGGCCCTATTGCTAGCAATGCGGTTTATCATGAGCTTTATCATCGGGTCAGTTCAGCAGCTGGCCTTTAAATGAATAAGAGGATTCAAAGGATTGGCTAAGGCTCCAGTGACGCATGCGTCGTTGTTTATTAACTTTGCATTCATTACAATTCTATACGAATAGCCACACACACACACACACACAGTCACACGCACAACCCACCCACACAGCCACCCATTCACATACTGAGCTGCTTTGTGAATTTACAGCCACTTTGTATGTTAATTTTATTAGCGAAAACTATTTATGGCTCTCATCCAGCTCCAGTTGTCCTTCAGCTGTGTCCTGTCCCCCCGCTTGGGGCTGATGAATTATCGACTATGTTGGCCAGAAATTATGTCATCACATGTTGGCAGCGCTCGACCCATGACTCATCTCTGGTTGCAAACGTTAAGTGCTGCCCGACACACACATACATGCATACATATGCAAGTATGCATACATATAGTTACAAATCTTATCAGCTTATCAATGGATTCCCGAGTGATTGTCCCCCCCAATGACTTCTATAGCGTGTTTGCTCCATCGCACAGCTGTGTCAACAATACTTACTTTGGTTAGGGGCTGCTGCTGCTACCCAAAGGGTGCGCGGAGCGCGAAGGGGGGCATGCACGCCCATGAGTACTACACCAAAGGTACGTGCCTTTTGCGGCATATACGTATTTGCTTAGTAAAATAAAACAAGAGAGCTATACCCGACTAGCGGATACCCTGAAATCCTTGCCGTGCTTTCTTCTATACATACACCCAGAAACACGCTATGCATCTTTTTGTGCCCTTTTCTTACATAACTTCGGCTTTTATAGTCTAATTTTTATGATTATTTCTGGTCTAAAGGTTGGCATACAAAACTCTGTATATGCTATACGTCTAAAACTGTATATGTATAGGTATGACCCGGAGGTCAATTCTCAGAGAATTATTCTGAAAACTAGACTAAGTTGTCGATGATTAAATATGAATCTGATTTGCGCGGGCAACAAGAAGAATATAATGAATATGATCGAGTATAAATTGAAAAGCTAGAAAAAATGATACCAATATACTCGTTCGCACTTTGTGAACAGAATATGAAAGGGAATACGAAAAACATACCATCTGGTAACCGCAGAGAGAACCTACAGAGTTTTAACACTGTTTCGTTTGCTCGATAAGAGTAAAGACACAATCAATGATCGTATGTACACACATACACACACACACGCACACATGCGCACACATCACACACACACACACACACGCACACGCACACGCACATGCACATAGTCAAGCAGCAAATAGTTGCCGCTCAGTGTTTTCTATATTTATCAGCGCGTTGTCATTGCCTCATATTTCGCCGCGTTGGCCTACGCCCCCAACCCCCGGCCAGATCAAACCGGTCCACAGCGTTGCGGCAGCTTTTTAGATAAATTCACATCATCGTTTTGTTTTTGCTGTTTGTATTCACATTATGAATTTTAGGGTTAGAAAACACGGAAATATGGGCGGAGTAATTTGTGATCATACATATACATATGCATGTATGTATGTATGTATGCATTTGTGTGTATATGCTAGTTTTTGTATACATATGTAGCTAACTGTGAATTTCGTGTGGAATATTAGGGCAGAAATATGCGCAAATATTCGGCATGTACTCACAAATATTTGCCGCGGGGAGCTTATCAGCATTTAGAGAAATTTTATTTAATGCTCGCCAGCGATAAACGCCAACGCTTTGCTTCTGTTTCATTATTTGTTGTTGTTGTTGTTGCTGTTTTGTCGCACTCTTTCGATTTTAAGCGAAAGAACGAAATTTTAAAAACCAGCACAGACGATAAACACGCGCTACGCATGTGTTTCTAGTCTCCCCGCCTACCGTTATTCATGAACTCCACCTACAGGCATGAGAAACCAAAGGCCCAGACGCAAGAGAGTACTCAATACGAAGGCGATAATCAAACGGACCAGCCAACAAACAAATATGAAGAGGAGATCGAGAGATTGAGAGAGGGCGAGGCAGGGAGAGGGAGCCATAGGCTGGTTGGCATGGGAAAGCAACAAGCGTGCTTAGAGCCAAACAACAAACTGGGTTAACGTTCCGCAGACGAAGCCAACTGCGATGCGGTTGCCGCTATTAACGAGCTTTGAACGGCGCGGCGCGATGACGAAATGCCGGTCTTAGGGTACGGCTGTTGCTCACCCCTAAAACATGAGCGCTCGTCGCCAACGCCTACTCAATCAGCGCGAGAGAGAGCTAGAGAGAGCAAAAGAGAGCGAGCGAGAGGCATTGACTTTGAACTACAATTTGCTTAGCGTGCGCCAGCAAGCAAGTTTTTATTTCTTCTATTTTGTTTTTGTAATGTTTACGGAATGTGTGAGCACAACAGAGAATAGTAAACAGCAGTAGGAGAGTAAACTGGGTAGATAATAGCGTTAGAGACGACAACGACAACAACAACAACAACAACAACAACAATGGCAGCCCAACAGGCAACGAAATAAAAGTGAAATAATAATAAAATAATAAAAATTGAATGCGAGAAGCGGCAAACGATCCCCGCTGCCGCGCTGCCCCGCTCCACCATGCTCTATGCTCCAGTGCGACGTCAACGTCGCCGGCGCCGTCAGCTCTTGGATGTGGATGTAAATGTCGGCCAGTTGAGCATTGGCTGTTAGTCATTTGAGTTCGTTCGGTTGGTGAACAGCAGAACGCAATAGACGCGCTGCGATAACAAAAACTATAATTTACCATTAGTTCCAAATAAACTTAAGCACGAAATCTCCCATGCGATAAACCGCGTCGCCAGCAACAAAAGCCAAGTGCGTTCAGGCAAACTATTATTGCATATTAACAAAGTCATTTACAAGCCCATAAACCATATGCCATCTATACAAAACACAACAAAATAAAATAAACTCGCAATCATTTTTCATTTACATTTTAAGAGAAATGCAAAACGTTCGTTCGAACGTTGACGTCAGCGAATTTTTCAAAATTCGGCAATTTGTTCGACTGTGACATTCAGCAAAAGTTAGACAAAATATATGTACATATATATTCCATTATTGTCAACATTATAAGCAATTTTCTTGATTATTATAAAACATATATTCCACCTAACATATGCGCATGTTGTGTGCCAACAGGAAGCCGGCTGGAATGAAATTCCAATTCAATTATAACGGCAACGTTGCCAATGGGACTTGTTATTCAATTTGCCTGCTCTTTTGTTTTAACAGCCACCCACCCCCTCCCCTCCATTCCCCCACTCCTCACCACAAGTGCCTGAACTAACTATCTATGTTTGTTGTCCTTAATGTGCTTGAGCAACTAAGCCATTTCTTTTGTTTCGAGTGTAAAATGCACTGTGAGAAAAGCGCATATTTGTTGCTCAGCAGAAAATTGTTGTGTATAAAGATTACTTTTAAATGGAAACTAGATACCATCAAGAGAACCGGTCTTTCAGACGGTCTCTCAGACGTTCTTTCGTTGTTTACAACACAATTCCGAGTGCAAATCTTTGGCTAGATTATGGTATTTACCTCAAGTAAGGCCATTGTAGTGCGTGCTTTTTTCGAGTTAAAAGTTTATACTAATGTGAAAGCAATATATATTGATAAAAATATAAAAAAAACAGAGTATGTGTGGTATGGGGTTTCTAAATGAAATGTCATAAGAAATTCATAATAGACTTGTTAAAATTCTGTTCGTTTGTTCAGACAAAAAATTAATAAAAACACAGTAAATCAAAATTTATTCATAAGGTAGTAAAGCTTCGAAGGTATCCATTTAGGTTATTAACTCGCTTTCTGTTTTGATTAGAATATATATATTTCAACTTGTAAGTATATTATTGCAGATATTTAGCAAATTGCATAATTTGAGTTGCGATTCTCAATCTTAAACAATTTTATTTATTTACACTTTTTCTAAATTGATTTATTTTGCTGTCTCAGTGACAAGTTTTCTATGGCTTCTTGAGTTTGCTGTCAACAACAAATGAAACTATAAAGTTAATGAAAATAAATTGAATGCCAATTCAGTTTCACATACATCCACTAAGTGCCAGTTTATGCGTATACACTAAGCGAAATCAGCTGTCATTATCTCATTAGTTTGTGGGAACTTTAATTAGTTTAACTTTGTGTATCTCACGTGCAGTTAGCTGTGTTTTTATTACATTGGAGCAAATTGTAATTGGCACAGTAATTAAAATATTTAATACCCTTCTTCAGGGTATTATAATATTGAAATATGTTACGCTTCGAAGTAGATCAAGAAGACGTCTTTCTGTTTCTCTGCAAACCAGACTCTCAGCCATCCTCTGGAAAAGATCCGTCTTTCTGTTGCAGGCAGTTAAAATGTCGGAACAGCCCGGATCGGAGCACTATATCATATAACTCTCATAGGAGCCATCGGTTGAACAGTAGATATGGCAAGCATTCTGTTTGCCAAGACATTTTCATGAAATACAGCATTTGCGATATTCTCCATTCTCACATATCTGCAAAATGCAAATGCCTGCAAGGGTATTAAATGTTCGGCGGGACGATATATTCTACTTATTCGCAAAAGTCGATCGTTTCCACACACTTCAAATAAATGAAACGATTTTAGCAAAATCTAAAGTGATTCATTGCAAATTTATCTGCCGGCATAACATATATATTAAAATATAAAAATTATAAATATATTATGTATATATAAACATCTTCAAATAACTGGGAGCATATTTAAATTGTACAAAATTTGCATACATATTTTTGATAAAATTTAGCAATACTCCTAAATACTCTTACTTTTCAACGTAAAGCATTTTAATTTGACATTTATTTGGCGAAGCTTTAAATTGAAAACTAACTAAAAAGAAAGTCGCACCGAAAATTAAATACCCTTCTACGTACATTTGAGGAGAATTGTTTTTAAAGATTTTGATGTAGAATAGATTTTTCATTAATCGACCGATTCTTGCTTTATATTATATATAGTTTTTGTAGAAATTAATTTTCTACCAATTGCTCCTATTTTATGAGGAGGATAAGATATTTATAAAGTGCATAGTGAAACTAATAAATCCCGAGTTTGCTCAAAATATCTTCACAAACAAAAAGTTGTTCATACAAGAACGTTCCATGGCACTTCCATGGCACTTATTGCTCAGATCCGGTCGGTACCAACATATGTACGCCAACATACTTATTATTGACGAAACTTTACAATTGAGAGACTAGTTCGCATAGAAACAGACAGACGGACAGACGGACTTGAATATATACACTCGTATGTTGATGCTGATCCTAAATATACTATATACTTTATATATATACCTATATATATATATATACCTATATACTTTCTGATGTCGCAGATGTCCCTTTCTATGCGCTACTTATTTAATGTCAAAGCTCTCTCTCTCTCTCTCTCTCTCTCTCTACCAGGGTATATAAATTGTTAGCTAAGTAATACATTTTTAAAAATGTACTGTGTATATATTACTTTTTTAAATACTATAACTAGCGCAGATCTTAGTCATATACAACTAATTTATAGTACAAACGAGTAGTTTATAACAACTCCTCTTTAGAGGTAGTTTTTATGACATATATTCAAATTTGTTATAACATTTTTATAAATTAAATAATTTACAGTCTTTATATTTCTCCTGTTGATCTATGTTTTCGCTGCTTTCCTCTTGTTATCAGTCTGGTTTTCTGCTTAGGGTAATACTATCAATTATATGAATATTTTTAAATAATTTTGGAAGCCTTCCCTGTATAATTTTATTGCCCGAATGTTATAGCTGACACAAATCTTGGTCATATAAACTCAGTTTACAGGGTGTCTGCAAGTTGTTCGTTTGCCTAAAGCGAATTTTCGTTCGTCTTCTCTAATTTCAGGTTTACTTTTTACACTACTTCTAGTCATGTGAAATGAATTTACAGGGTATGCACTAGTTGTTCCGCTTACTTAAGCAAATTTGTGTGCGTTCTTTTTTGGGCTCTCGATAAGCGGCGCGGAAAATTTCCAATAAATTTGCTAATGGAAATTGGACAAAAGTGTCAGCTTGTGTGTACATATGGGGATTAAAATTCTATGTGCTCTTTGCTATTTCTTGTTGTTGTTGTTGTTGTTGTTGTTGTTGTTGTTTATTTTGGTTTTGTTTATAGTTCTTTGATAGGGACGTGCACGTCGTCAGGCAATTGGCAAGTCTTGTGCACTCGCTCAGAGACGAATGTCAATGGGGCTGCTGATGGTTTGGCGCTGGCCTCTTTAATTGTTTATTATTATTTATTATTGGTGTTGGCCAGCGTTGTGGCACAGCCGAAATAACAATGAATTTTGTATATCAAATATAATTTATGCATGCTCCCAGCTGGACTTTGGCCTCGTTTGGCATAGACGACTCGCGTGTGTTGGCCCAATAAAAATGTTGAACAACTTGGGCGACACGCTCCTTAAGCGTGCACTCCGCCTAGTTTCGAGCCAAGTTCCAATACCCTTTAAGCCACACGTTCACACACACACAGGCACACACACAGTTTCCACTTTATTTGATTGCCATTGAAAGCTCCAGTTCTTGGCTCTCTTTTGCCATCTTCCTTATTTTGTATGCCCTTGTTGCGGGTATTATAACTGTCTCATTAAATGTGTAACGCACAGCAGGCGACATCTGCGAACCCATAAAGTATATACATATATATTCTTGAGCAGCAACAAAAGGGAAGTCCTTCTGTCTCTTAGCTCAAAACCTTTTGCTTATTCAAATATCTTAATAGGTCTTAATAAGAACGCAACAATATATATATATAGATCTATCGGAAGATTCGTTTGAAAACTGAGTTAAATAATCTGTTCGAAGAAATTTTCATCAAACTGACCATTTACAAAGCTTCACTTAGCTCACATATCGTCAAAATCGTTAGGCAAATATCTGAAAGCGTATTAAATCTTCGGCTTTTTCTTGTCCGTCTCTTGCCTTATCAAATTAGCGTGCCTGGTATATGCTGTGGGTAAGCTTCTAATGTGCTACATTTTTATTTTAATTAAAAGGCAAATGCGAAACGGGGCGTGTCGCCCGCCATGGAGACGCCAATGGACACTCACTGCGTATGAGCAATGCCGGCAAATAATGTGTGCAAAGATGTATGGACACGATTAAGCTTTAAGTGGGCAGACGTGCGCCATATCTTATCTTATCAGCTACAGGACCGGAACCAATATTTTGTTGAAAAAAATCTAACAGGGTCAGAATTTATGACGCTTCGTCTACTTCTATTTTGGCCAAAGAAATGGCCCAATTCGATAAAGAACTGCGCACTTGCATAACTCAAGTTTGTAAATTAGTCATCTAACACCTGTTGGTGGTCTTCGGGCTGAGTCACCTCACAAATTGCTCAATGATAAGCGATGGCTTATCAATTGGCCAAAAACTCTGAATGAACTTCGCCTGATGTTGGGTCATTGCGTTGGAGGTGCGCACCTGTTGGGATTGCGACAGGTGTTCAGCGCCTATCGCAAGGGGCCATAAACGGCTTTTGCCATGATTAGAAATTGTCTGGCAATTTGTTTTGCTTCTTGGTAACTGATAAGCGTTTTAATAATTGCCAAAATAAAAATGTTCAGCTTGCAGTGACAATGCATTTTTCCAGCCCAAATAGCAGGCGTTTTCTTCTTTTTGCTTCTTTTCTGATAGAATTAAACGATTTATATTGTTACGAAAATAATACATAGACCGCATCTAAGTTTTTATTACACCCTGTATTTACTGGAAATTTTGTGTGGGTAATATTGGTAACACGCAGAAGGTCGCCTTATGTCTGCCTAAAAGACTCACTGTATGAAACAAAATCTCAAATAAGCAGAGAATTTGACTATATATCGCTTAAATCTGTATATATTTAATTGAAAACTAAATTGGTTTCAAGAATTCTCTATATAAAACGGAAAGCGAAAGGGATTAAAATATAATTATAAATATGCAACTCTGAAAATCGATTTTTAACGATATTTTGAAATTGATATCGACAAAAAAATGATAAGCTGGATTTGCGCATGACGGAGTTGAATATATATCCAAAATTTAAAGTATCTAGCTTTTGGAGTTTTCGAGTTCGATACAGCTGCTCTTCCCTATAAAGAATGTATCTACTCTACGCAACCAAAAAACATTATGCCCTCATTTATCGATACTTTGAAAAGGGAAGGCATAACGTCAAAAAATTGAAAAGCCCATTTTGCGTATAGCTTAGGAGACTATTTGTTTAAAATTTAAAGTCTCTAGTTCTCAAAGTTGCCCAGATCGACGCGTTCAAACAGGGCTAACTTGACTCAGCTCGTTGTTCTGATAAATATACATATATACTTTATTAGTTGTGCTGTTACATACATCATACCCCATTTTCCATAGTTACAGGGTATACAAACTTAAAGACCCACAGATTTCTTATATAATACTAAATTATTGTACATCATTTGCAGTTAATAAAACCTGCCTAATAATCCTCATAACTATAATCTAATATACTTGTATGCCTAGGTACATAGGCGGCACTGCAAATTTCCATAAGGATATATAAATCAATCAAATAATCGAACAGTGGCCACAAAAGTTATTAAAGCATAACTTGTTCATAGTACAAAAACACGTAGAACAGTCCTGCTTTTTTTTGCATTTTCTTAACTTCTTTTTTTTCTGTATACATATGCCCAACACAGGGTAGCCACTAGCGTGCAGTCTTAACCAAATCATTTTTATTGCTTGTCTCATTTATTTGTATAGAACGTTATGTCATAGCATTATGAAATGTTCGTTTTTAATCAACATGCCGACTCCAAAGATAGGAGAATCAAGAATTTTGCAGTTAAGAGTGTGCCAGGCTATCGCATACCCTGCATAAATGTATACCATACCATATTTGGGTGGACCAAATCTTACAGATGCCAAAGCAATGCAAAGATAGTATAGATTTGAGGCCAGAGAGAACAACAAGCTGTTATATGTATATATTATATATATATATATATATATATATATATATATATATATATATATATATTATATGTATATGTTTCGTATGCAGATGGCAAAAGCTATTTAATAAGATGGTAATATGGAAAGTTAAATATGAATATTGTTTAGTAATATTTAAAACATAATTCTACCTAAAATATTCCTACGAATTTTGAGTTCCGACTCGACTCGAGCTGTCGCAGCTTTTTACACTCATGATATTGTCGTTTTTAGAGGAATTGTTTTATTGTAACAAGCGGGCACTTCATAAAAAGATAAGCTAAAAACTGTGTGTGTGGGGGGTAGTTAGCCCGCTTTAGATAAGACAACAAACGGGAGAAATCGACAGGGCCCAGTTGAGAATACTGTTAATAAATAGTGTAAACTTGAGGTATCAACAACAGGCCAGATAAATGGCAATAGAAAATAGAAAACATGCTTGAATCTGAGTTATAAGCAGCAGCAGTAGGCAGTGAGCATGTGAGAGAGACAAGCAACAAAAAAATTTCACACCCAATCACATATTTCCCAATTCAAATCAATAGGCTATTAAATGATGGCCGCAGCAGAGTTCCATTAGCAAGTCTATGGCGAGTCAGTTACTGATCCATGTCGCTAACTCCACTTACAGACGACAGACCACCGAGAGGAACACTTGATACCAAACACGCGAACACAATGTGCCTATCCACGCCGACGCCCCCAAAGGCTGGCAGCGATTCCGTTGCCGGGCAGAGCAACGGCGGCTCCTGTCACCTGGCTGAGGTGTGCAGCAGGGCCAGCACTGGGGATAATCAGCTGAAAAACAGACGGGGTCAAGCCGCAGATGCTAAACAGACCAAAGACCCAGCCGACGAACTGGAGGATAATTTAGGCTTTAACGAGGAGAATGCCGTCTACAAGGAGAACGAGGCAAAGACCAAGCAGCTCGTCGCGGAACAACAGCAGAAGTCCGCCGACGAGGAGGTGGTCTATAATCCCCAGATCAGATGGCCCGATCTTGGCGCCCAAACGTTTTTGCACGTCGGCGCTCTCTATGGCCTCTACCTGCTCTGCTACGCCAAATTCTACACATTCCTGTGGGGTACGTATCGCATAATCCTATTGTATTTATATACGTATCGAGTGGGTAGCTGACCTGCGACAAACATATGTGAGCCATTGAATTGTTACCTGGATTCGGTTTAATTGCTTGGAACAATATGTTAATTGTATTTTAGTTTGTTTTTTTTTATTCAAAACATATTTAGCAACTTGCTCGGTTCTTATAGCCTTTAAATTATGGAATGCCACGTCTGAGCTTATAAATAAAACCTCCCTTTGTTCGAAAAGTAATTCTTATCGCTAGCCACGCACACTCTATCTGAATCCGAGCTATAACTATTTATAGCCCCAAGTTGCATTGCCAATCTTAACTCTTTTTATTTATGGCGCTAATATACTTGAAGCTAATAAGCTAAAAAAAATAGTGCTTTAACTGGAAAGGCTGACTACTTTGTTTTTCAACATTTTTTGGAAAATCAATTTCGTCAAAAGCGAAACTGGCCAGTTGTGTTAATAATAAAATACTAATAAAAAAGAACAGTAGAAATAACTGCAATACTTATCATGCACATTTCCAACATTCCAACATTTAGTAGAATATAATTAAAAACCATAGTTAAGATTCTTAAGCCTGAGAGAAAGACATTTTTTCTTTAGTATAAATGATTTTTTTTATATATTAAATTTTAATTAAATTAATATTTTGTTTATAATTATAATAATACTAATAATTATTAATTATTTTGAAATTTATTTAACTATTAGTTATTATTATTATAGTACATAAAATATTGAAAAAAATTAAAAAGTAAAAATCATTTAAGCTCGGGAAATACAACTGTCTTTGAAAGTTTAAGAATCTCAACTTAAATAAATAAAAATATTAATTATTCGTTAAATATATATAATAATAGTTGAGAATTAGGTAATAGGAAAGACTGATAATGATTTTTATTTTCAGCCATATTAGTTTATATTATTATTTTCGTTTTAATTAAAATAAAAATTATAAAATATTATATTTTTTAATTTTTTTTGTTTGAAGTCTAATGAATCTTAACATAAATAAAAATGTCAATCTGTGTAAGGGAACAATAATGATATTTATAGTTTATGAACAAATAGATTTCTGCTTGTTAACAAAAGTTTAATTTTCGGCTGTCTTTGCCCTTTTGATGATCTATATGATATATTAGTCCGAAGCTTGTATATGCCAATTATAAAGTTCTTCAGATAAAGTTCTACAGATAGCTTAAAAACCGAAAGATCGATAGTTCCTATGACAGCTGCATGATAACGTGGTCAGATAGGGCCGACATCAATATATGAACTACGTGCAAAAAATGTCGTTTAGATAGCATTTAAGCTGAAAGTCTAGAAACATGATATATGTATCGTATATCTTATCATATGGGGTAATTTATGGGATTAGAAATTTTTCTAAACTTGACAAAGCTTTACTTTTTTACATATAAAATAGATTCCATTGAAAGAGTGTTTTGGTTGAGATTTACTCTCGATACTTACATCAATTAGAGCAGCAAGTGATGCGCACTTTGACCAGGCGTAATTAAAGTTAACGAACGATTCAATTGGCATCTATGAGCTTGGAACAGTGATCGACGCGATTTCCATAGAGCAGAGCACATAGGTGGCACAGCAGCTGCTCTGACGCATGCCAATAGAAATAGCCAGCGCTATGCGAGTGGGATACTATATATAGCACGATGTCATTATATCATCGAATTGAGGGTAAATCAAGCGTGCCAGTGTCAGCAAATTCCCAACCATTTGCCAATGGACAATGCTCTTTAACTGATTTGCCATTAACCTGTATTGTTTTCCCTATCCAATTGCAGTTGTCGGTTGCATTTGGGTTTCCGGCATTGGGATTACGGCGGGCGCCCATCGTCTCTGGTCGCACAAGGCCTACACTGCGTCGCTGTTCCTGCGCATCCTGTTGGCCTTCATGTTCTCTATTGCAGGGCAGGTAAGTGAAAGTCATGGCAATAAGAAAGAAAAGTCAATGGTTCATATCTGTGAACCTGGTTGCCTATAGCTGTGAATCATGGTTTTGCTCCGTCTGAATTGTTACATTTTATTTTAAATAGATATTTTTTTTTAGACTTTTATGTAGTTTTATTTGTATATTTTTATAAATATATTGGAATTGGTTTATTCAACTTTTTCCAAACTTTGTTTGTATAGTTGAGTATTGTTTTTTACCAAACCTTTAAAACAAGAACATGGTTCTACTCTTTTTGTATATGCCCAAGCTTTGGCTGTTATTTGCTCCGCTCAAAGAAAAATATTAAAAAGAATAATGAATAAAAAATGGTTTAGTTCAGGCTAAGCTTTGGATCTCTTACGGGAATGCTAATCGTTGAAATAAAAATCGGAATCCGGGTCGAAAGTGGTTCGGCTCGAAACATAGGATAAATGGGCCTGCTTCAGATTAAGCTGGAACTAAATATAAGGTTCCATTCTTGAGGAAACATAAAAATTGTAATTCTGGGTTGTTAATGGTTCGGTGCGAGCCAAGGTTTTGAGGTTTTAGTTGCATTTGAGATACCCAAACTCTTACCGTGTGCTGTTTATTGTGCCTAATTCAAGGTTCTGTTCTTAAGGAAATATAGGATTTAAAATTCGGAACCAGTTTGCAGCTTTGGTGACCCCCAATAGGAAAAACAGACTAATCCTAGTGTTTCATTCTTGTAGCGCGACGCTTATACCTGGGCGCTTGATCATAGAATACATCACAAGTTTTCGGAAACGGATGCGGATCCACATAATGCCAAGCGCGGCTTCTTCTTTGCGCACGTCGGTTGGCTATTCCTAACGCCGCATCCGAAGGTGATTGAGAAGCGCAAGGTGATTGATATGTCCGACTTGGAGGCGGATGCGGTGGTCATGTTCCAGCGCAAATACTATATACCATTGTTTGCACTTTGCTCGATTGCGCTGCCCGTGTTGGTGCCCTGGTATTTCTGGCAGGAGGATCTCTGGATGTCCTTCTGGATTAACTTTAATATGCGCTTCACTTGGACCCTAAACGTGGCCTTCTTCGTCAATAGCGTGGCGCACATGTATGGCAACAAGCCCTACGACAAGTAAGTGTAAACTTCCAGCGTATATTCGAACTGGTTTCTATTAAGGATTATTACTTAATGTACACAGGAACATCACACCCGTGGAGGCGCCCATTGTCTCGTTTCTGGCCATGGGCGAGGGCTGGCACAACTATCATCATGTGTTTCCCTGGGACTATAAGACGGGCGAATTTGGCAACTACACCTTGAACGTGACCACGGCCTTTATTGATTTCTGCGCTCGCATCGGCATTGCCAGCGGTCGTGAGTAGCCAAATTTTGTACTCAAGTACAATTTCAAACTGATCATAAATACCCTTTATTTCCATTGCTCTGCAGGTAAATCCGTGTCCCCGGATATGGTTATACGACGAGCGGCCAAGTGTGGCGATGGCACCCGTTTCCTCAGCGATGAGTATGCACACAAGGATCAGGTCTGGGGCTTTGGGGACCGTGATCTGCCGCGCGAGGATCTGGCCGAGCTGGCCAAGATGCAGAATTGAGTGCTGTGTGTTGGATCGCAGTGCTGCTATAGTATTAGCAGTTAATCGCCTGTGTTTTTGTTAATCCTAAGTTTAAGATAAGCATCCGCTCCCACTCCCAAAATACCTAATATCCAGACACAACATGACCACCCGCCCTCCCCCCTACTTGCTCCCATGCCACATATGTACACTACTCGCCTATGTCGTTGCTTTTGTTACTTACCAAAAAAAAAAGAAAAAATGAAAAATGAAAGGGCATTAAACTGTTGCATAAACCAGTCTTGAGTGTTTCGCATACGATACGAACCCGCTATGAAGAACGCGCTCCGGACGCATATTTAGCCGCGCCTCATGCATATGCATGTGCTCGCCGGGGACCCCGTGCTTGGACCCCTGGCTTAAGCAAAGCCGCCGTCTTGGAGTCCGAGTTAGTAGCATTCCAGCTGGCGTCCGTGACAGTTGGCTGCTGCTGAGTTACCCACAGGCTATATAAAATGGGAGGACACGCAAAGACAGATGCAGTCAACAGCGGCAGCAAGGATGTTCCCACAGAGGCGGAGTTCAAGAAGCGGGACGCCAATTGGCCAGTGGTGCTCTTCTATATCCATGTGTATATACTGGGCACCTATGGCATTTATGTAACATTCACGAGCGCCTCATGGCCAACGATATTATTCAGTGAGTTCAATAAGTCAAGAGCTGTTGTTGCATGCGTAATTACAGTTTGACACCTGCCCGATTTGGACTTTTTCTTTGATTAGCGGCCCTGCTCACCCTGCTGGGCATGCTGGGCGTGACGGTGGGCGTGCATCGTTTGTGGGCACATCGCACATTTACTGCAACCGTACCGCTCCGTGTATTCCTCATGCTCTGCCAGACGCTGGCCGGTCAGGTGAGTCTAGTGGTCCCCTTCTACGAGACGTCACTGGCAAAAGCTTGCGGCAGAGCTTGCTCTGCGCACGCTTAGTCAAGACAGCAACCTAAGCACATAACACAACCCCAAACGGTTGTGTGGGAAAGTGGGAAACGAAACAAACAAGAAAACTAAATTGTTACGAGGTTTTTGAATTTGTTCAGAATATGTGTGAAGGAGGCATTCCAGAACACATAAAACATATATATTCTTGAGATATATCAATAGCCAAGCAGATATATCCTGATCCTGCTGCCTGTGCAACTCTCCTCGAAGCTATCGGGATTAAGCCTGGCAAAGCTGCTTCTCTTGCAGTCCGAATACTATATCATATAGTTGCCATGGAAACTGATCGCTCGAAAACCTATAGTCTCTGTTCGAATATTGATGCTGATCAAGAATATATACACTTTATGGGGTCCGAGATGCTTATATTATATGAATATAACCCCGATTAAAACACAATCGTAAAATATTTAACTTTTATCATACAATTTATATATTGTTTTTTTTTGCTTTAATCATATTTCAGAGCAAACGTGCCGAGCTCGTAATATTTGATTGACATCTTATTAAAAGCAAAGATCACATATATATCTATATAATTTATACTGTATATAATTTGCACAAAATTGTAGTTTTTAATTGGAGCCACACTTTTGCCTTTCAAAATATCCACGCAAAATTTGGTTGCTACAAGTTGAGGACAGGTTTTTTATGACAATTTCATTTTATTACATTTTAAGATATGCAACGACCTTCAAAGTATCTAAAAATAGTTCATTAAGCTTATAGATATTTGTTATTTAACTCCTTCTCAATGCATTGTCTTTTGTCTAGGGCACCATTTACAGCCGCGTGCAGGCGCATCGACTGCATCATGCCAAATTCCAGGAGGACGAGGATCCGTATTACAGCAAACAGAGCTTCATGTATGCCCAGCTCCACGGCAATTTGCTGAAGTACTCGCGGCAGCAGGAGCAGCTGCTGCTCAATGTGGATATGAGCGATATGGAAAACGATGGCATTGTCATGTTTCAGAAGCGGTAGGTCCTGCAGCTAACCATATGCCGGACGAGAAGTTTCCAAGCCCAACTGATATTTAACCCCCTCCGACAGCTACTATGTGTTGCTCTATATTGGGCTCAACGTGCTGCTGCCCGTGAACACGCCCTTCCAGTACTTTGGCGAAACGCTCAGCGTGTCCACGTTTGTGGGCTTCTGGCTGAGGAATCTCATTGTGCTGAATGTGGGCAATCTGGTGAACTCGGCGCACTTCATTTGGAGCATACACAAGGGTTTCAAGCCCACCGATTCCAATAGCATATTCTTCATCACGAAATCCTTCTGGCCACAGTTCCATTACCTGCTGCCACACGACTACCAGAGCGGCGAATTTGGCGACTATGCCAGTGGCACGGGCTCCACCATGATACGCATCTTTGCGGCCCTCGATATGGCCAAGAATTTGCGCACCATCTCCTCGGTGGCGGTGCGCAACGGCCTCACGTTGGCCGTCGAGACAAAGCGCCCCATTGTCGAGTGCATCGAGGAGCAGGTGAAACTGGAGCAAAATGCTTTGCCAGCCAATCATTATCTCAATCGGGAAAAGTTCATGTGAGTCGCAGGTAGTTGACAATAATAAAAAATAAAAAGCATTTTCAAACTGGCAATAATAATAAAAACGGTCATTGAAAGTGAAACACATTTAAAAGAAGTGTATTCTTCTCGGGTGTGCTCGGCTTGTAGATATTCTCATACATTCTAGCTTGCATCTATACACACACGCACGCGCAGCGGCTGTGCTTCTTCCTGAATGCATTCGGTGCTTATAGTCCGATCATTTATTGGACTTTAAAGTTGATGAGTAGTGTATAGACCATATCACGAGGCTTTAGCTTAAACATAATTTTTCTCAAGCTCTCTCTAGCTCTTGAATTTACGGAGATTGACGCGCCCAAAATAAATATACCCTTTCTTACCTATTTTCAATGGGCAGAGGGTATGTAAAATCGTATTTTGCCAACTTGAAAAAGATTGGCGACGATTATTAAAACAATAGAATATTCTGGATCTGTGTCAAGATATTCCTAAAAAAAACGTTTAAAATTGATTCTCATCAAAATGAAAATGAAAATTTAACGAGATTTCGCCAAGAAATCATTAACTTGCTCTGCGTTTGATTTAAGAGAATACTTATAGGTCAAAATATATAAGACGTGCAGAGGGACATGGCTAGATCGGCTCAGCTTGGAGAGCTGGATCAGGAACAGAAAATATACTGTATGGGACTGTGCTTCTTCATACCCATTTTAATTATATTCAATGGATCAAATAGATTTTCAAGGCTTGTCAAGCAAAGTTGCAGCTCGGATCTGGTTGCCCAATGCCCAGCTGCGATAACTATGCCCGAACCCTAAACCAACTGCAAGCCCAAAAGCCCAAAGACCGGCCCTAAAAGAGCTCACAAATCTTTATAATTAGGCTTTCGAATTTGTTTTACGAGTGCCAACGACATTTTCAACATCAACATTTGCTTTTCTGTCTGCCTTTTAACTTGGCCATCATCGAATGGCTTGAGGTTTTCCCAGCGGACGGGGCTTTATCTGGGGTGCGGATCGGTCGTCGTTTTGTTGCTGGCACTTTGAGCAAATTAAATGAGTCGCACTCAATAAATTATCACTAATACGCAATGTTTGCCCAGCGCTTGATTGATGCGTCAATATTTACGCACTTGGCCCGCACAGAAGCCTGGTTGAAATAGAGAAAAATTGAAATAAAGCTCCGCTTATGATGCGTCTAAAAGCTAAGTAGCACCAATAGGCCGCCTGGTATTCTAGTCGCACAGCTCCTGCTGGTTGCCAACTCAAATATTGACTCGTTCAACAGTTTTTGGGACCAGGTTTTGCGCTTGAGTTGCGCCCAATCAAGCTGGGCGGGTTTCAATCTGAGTTCTGCATTGCAAATTAAATGAAATTTAAATGTGCCTTTTTTTGCCCTATACCCAGTAAAGAGAGATGCAAAAGGGTATACTGTTTTCCCATAGAGTACGTCTATCCCTTACAGGGGCGATGGAAGCGACCTCGGAAACAACAAAGGCTAGAGACTTTTAATTTTAAATATATATTCCACTAAGCCATGTGCTAGACGAGCCTATAATTTTTTGGTCGATATCTCATACCATTTCGTAAATATCGATAAGCATCGATTTTCAGACTTGGTTTTTAAGAATATCTCGTGACCTTTAAGAGGTATTACTCATTCAGAATGTTAAGCGTGGTCTTATAAACTATAATATTATATTGATTGAGGTATTCAGGGCATTATGTAGTCGAGTACACCCGATTAACGCGTTTTTGTTCTCTTGTGGCGCGAACATGGTATTTGCATTTGTCTACAAACGTTTGAAGATCGCGTCAGACTTCCTTTTAATAGATAATGGTCATCAAATATCAGATAAATGCTCAGAAATAGCTCTATTTGCATAGAAGGCCAAGAAGATAAGTTTAAGAAATTATATGAGGTGTCGGCTAAGGGCTGATTAACCAGTTATAGAATACATATCTTAAGAAATCTACTCTCGTTAACAATAGGTATATACATATGTACACTCGGCACATTCTCATTCCTTTCGCTTTCCTTTTTATACAGAGAATGCTTGAACCCAATTTAGTTTTTTATTGAATATATACAGATTTAAGCGCTATATAGTTAAATTGTTTGCTTATTGTAGATTTTGGGTTTTATAGTGTGTTTGTGTGTGAGTGTGAGTGAGGCACTTGTACTAATTCCTAATGACTGTGAAGTGATTACTAATGAATTTGCCAGCTAAAAGCTGCGCCGGCGCAAAGTTTGCAGTTGTTTCCAATACCCTACTCGTGGGGTACTTTAGCTATGATATACAATGTGTGTTGGTCGAACAAATTCTTCTTCATAAAGCTGACTTTTCATTAAAGTGTTGACTAAAAATAAAAAATAGCTTCTAATGGCCCCATCAAGTGGAATATTAGATGTATATCACAAAGCTTTGATAGTTATCTGGCATTCATAGGGCTATAAAAATGTAAATAACATAAAAATTGAATAAAAAGAACTGTATTTAAATTTGAAGCTGCCTAATAAAGTCGAAAAGTATTGACTAAACTGAAAACTATAATAAAACGCGCCTTAAATGTCTAAAAAATAAATAATTAATATGTAAACTATTCTGTGTTTACAGATAGCTAGAGTATAAAAATATATAATTAATATCTAATAAGATACTACTTTATATTCTAAGTTGAAAGCCACGCTGTACCATTTGATAGATCTCTGCTTAAGATTAGTTTAAAATATATAAATATACACATATTTTCATTTTTCAAAATTTAAAGCGTATTTGATCTTCGGTGTTTCATCGACAGCTTTTCTTGATTGATTTGACTTTTTTTGTGGCAGTGGCAGGCTAAACACACACAAACACAAATAGATTTGTGTGTGTGTGTGCGTGTGTGTGGATAGCTTTTTGTTCATGCTCCGTTTGGGCATTAAGTTTGTTGCAAATTGCACTTGCGCTGTGCCTACTTTTGCGTTTTGTTATGTTAATTTGTTTTTGTGTTGGCTGTTATTTTTTATTTTCATAGAAATAGTCAACTGAGCGACAGTTGAAGGTTGCCCAGATACGCAATTTATTGTTGACGGCTTTAACTTGTGTAATGTTTAATATTTAATGTTTATTGTTGCTCTGTTTGCGCGGCCGCTGCCAGTGTGACCAGAGCTTGAGCAAGTAAATGCCCAAATCACAGGCACAAGGGAAATTTAAAAGTACCAATGTACAGCTAATAAAAGGACCAGTTAAGCATCGAATAAAAAAGTACCAGTTTTATGTGCATTTTGGCTATAACCCTGAACAAAAGCAGTCGCTGCTTTGGCCAAAAACAAATGACGCCTTTTCAGAAAATCCCAAGACAAACAAAAAAAAAAACCTTTAAAAGATAAATAAATGAACCTTAGCCAACTAATCGACGGCAAATTGTGTTTTCATACGACTCAAAGCCCCGGAATGAATGGCTTTTGATTGTGGCCAAATGCGGCTCAAAAGAAGGAAATCATTAGTTTTCAGATATATGACGCTTACTCGCATTGTTAGCGCTCAAAGTACGACCAGACTTTTGGTAACGATGCGTATATAGTCATCGGCTTTGTTCAGATTCGTGCAATTCTTCTGGGCCCAGAATATTTGATTGTTTTGAGCTCATAAAAAACGCTGACGCTGCGCAAAGTTGGCTCCGTGAAGCTGCGCAATAAATAATCAAAAAAAAAAAAAAAACACGCTACTGACTGAATATCTTGCGAGTGTTGGCCAAATTAATACATACGAGCACTCAGCAATATTGAAGCAAGCGCAATAATTTGTCAAATCCTCTCACAATTTGCATTTGCTGATAGATCGTAAAGTTGTCAAAGAAAAGTCTGTTTGATCTTGAATATAATTTGTTAGCCTCATTGCAGAAACTGTGCTGACATTGTTTTATTTTAAATATTATTAAGTCATTTTAAAAGAATCGAGTTTTATTAAATCTATGCTGAATTTGCTTGTGAGGCTTTATAGAAAATGCCCAAATGTGTTCTCAATTAGTTATAAATAGGTCTAAATTTAGGCCTATATAGAAGTCAGAAATATTAGATACTAGCAAATCGACAAGAAGAGAGTATTGATTCGAAATTCAGAGTTGGATATTATATAATTATTATGTCTTAGACTTGGGTGTAAAGTTAATAAAAGAAAGGAAAAAGTGGAGATCACATTTTATTATATAAAATGTTTTCAGAAGCGGACTTCGCACGTTAATCAATAGATTTAAATATTTACGATAAACATGCCTAAATTAAACAAATATTTATTTAGCTGGCGCGAGGTTTGTGGTTTCATTTATTGAATCAAAACTAAAAAACCATTTTGTTTTAATATATATTTTACTTAATATTATTTAAGCAAATAAAACAATAATTAAAATATATTTGAAACTAATTAAGTGCCATTAACGATAAACATAATTAAATGAATCCGAAAACAAATCT
This sequence comes from Drosophila novamexicana, assembly GCF_003285875.2. NCBI lineage: Eukaryota > Metazoa > Arthropoda > Insecta > Diptera > Drosophilidae > Drosophila > Drosophila novamexicana. Next base: position 884,067 of record NW_020824808.1, on the reverse strand, counting down.
TTACGATAAACAAAAATAGTTAATAAATAGTTACATCAAAATCTTACGATCTCAATAATGTGTTAGTACAAACCATAGCTAAAATATATATTTTAATATTGACGAGTTTGTCGCAAGTTTAAAGAAGAAGAAGAAAAAAAATAAATAAATAAATAAAAAAGTGAAATTTTATATACGATAAACTTCTTTAAATTGAACATAAATACAATCAAGTAGTTACGATAAACATAGTTAAATAAAAAGAAAAACAGCATCTAAAATATATTAAAAATATTAACGAAAAACATAGTAAATTAAATATAAAAAAATTAAATTTTATTAAAGTAGTTACAATAAACAATTAAATGCACATAAATATTTATAATAAGTGTGCGCTTCAAACTCTCAACTGGTTTAAGAGCAGTCCATTGCTCATCTTTTCTGCCTGCCCTAATGATACCCTATGTTTTTCAAGCCCATACCCTCTTTATGTTGCACAGTGTAGCTTTGCTTTGTGGTCAAGTAGGGATGTTTTATTTCTTTTTGCTTTTGACAATTGAAATCTGATGTTCGGCTAACTTTGCTAATGTGTGAAGCTTACAACATAAACCTCAAAAACGACGGCAACAACAGCAACAACAACAACAACAACAACAACAACAACAACAACAACAACAACAACAACAACAACAACAACAACAACAACAACAATAGCAACAACAAAAACCACACGTAAAATGTCGCTTGTCTCGTAAGTGCACGGGAATCGCCGAAATAGTTAAGACCGTGCGAGCTGAATGTGTTTTCTTTACTTTTTACTTAATTTTTTTTTTAAGATCGCGCCGAGCTGCGGCGCTTCCTTTTAGTGCTCGCTTTTTATTTTAGTTTGCTGTTTTTGCTGGCTTTTAATTAATTTTTGGCTTTTGTCTTTGGCGTTACGTAAAGAGAAAGCAACGCAGTCTCTGCTGTTGCGGCTGCTGTTTTTGTTTCTTCGTTGTTGTTGTTGTTGTTGTTGTTGAACTTCATGATCATCGAACGGTTTTTGACTTTGGTCAACAAAAAGCCAAAGTGGAGAAGGCCACACGACAACAACAACAACAACAACAACAAACTGCGACTGCGGATCCAATTTTAAATACAACACAAACACATCCATACGATATGTGTGCTTGTGTGTGTGTGTGTGCATGTGTGTACATGCCACGTTTTTGGGATTTTATGGGAGGAGAGATTGATTGGGAAATTGTTTGTTTGTATGCAAATGCCGACAGGCTACCGACAGAATTAGTCGCTGGCCATTGTGAAATGCTTTTGCACTATATTTGATCAGGCGTTAGACGCTGGGTACAGTCGCCATTTTCTAAGCTATGCCAAATAGAAATCGGCTGGCGAATGATAAACCTGATATTTACATAATTTAAATTTTGTTTTTTAATTTTTTTATAGTTCGTTAAATATCGTTTGTGGCACAAAGAAATACAATGATAACACGTTGACATAGTTAGCTGTATGATTTAAATCTATTTCGCCAGTCAACAAGAGCCGCCTATTTGATGCGAAAATGCAAAAACATATTTGTTAGAGCGTCAATTTAGTTTGGATACATACGTGTATCTTAGATCGCGCCCAAACAATTGCTTAATGCTCAACAGGAAACAACTTGGCTGAGTAATCAGACGCGCTGCCAGCAGACTTCTTGTCGATTGTCTGCGAAGCTGTCATACAGCAGACGCAGACGCAGCTGGCAACAGAAAAAAGCAAAAACAAAAAACAATCAAAATTACCCGACCATGCGGCTGATGCTGTGCTTTGCGGCGTAGCCAAAGCCAAAGTTAAAGTCGAAGTCGAAGTCGAAGTCGAAGTCGAAGTCGAAGCCGAAGCTGCGGCTAAAGCTCGAGCCCTGTGCCGAAGTCAGAAACGAAGTTCGGCGCTGTTACAGGTGCATGTGTGTGTGTGTGTGTGTGTTTATGATGTGTGCTTGTATCGTGGCATAATCTTGGCCTTAAGTTTGCTGTTTTTGTCTTTGCTTTACCTTTTCTGAGTCCACAGTGCGCACCACAACAACAACAGCAACAATAACAACAGCAACAACAACAACATTCAGTCAGTCGGTCAATCAGTCAGTTTGGTGGTATGTCAGCCCAGCAGCAGCAGCGACGCCGACAGCAACGCCAACGCCAAAGCCAACGTCAAAGCCAACGCCGGCATAGGGTAGAAATTTTAAGTTTTGGCTGCGATCATTTGTCTACGGAACGGCGTCGTGTTAAGTTCGTTAGATAGTCAGAGCGCAAGGAAAACCCAAATCCAGCTTGAGTCCCAGCCCCAAAGAGAAACTGCGGTCTTACGCCAAAGGCCCACATATATCATACACATATACACAAAACAAAGAGAAGTTAAATAAAGGGCCGCGTTCAAGACGACGAGTGTTATAAGTGCGCGTTTAAAAGCGGCAAAAGCAAGAGGCCAAATAAAACCAAAAGCGAAAAAAACGACAAGCGACAAAACAACAAATTACCAAAAAAAAAAAAAAAAAAATAAACAACAACCAGGCGACAAAGCCAACAAAACGTACTTTCAACAGCAATTAAAAAAATTGTTTAGTGTGTAAATCTGTGAAGAAGAAAGTTTTGGATTTGGAGCGGCAATTACGAAACCTGGGTTTCCGCCAGCCCAAGCATTGTGCATGAAGTGAAAAGCCCGGCCGAAAAGCATAGCCGAGTCACAATCCTCCCCCTTCCACCCCCCCCCACAAAGCCATAGACAGCGCTACCAAATGGGCCACCTGTCCACATCGGAGCGTGTGTGCAGCACCACGCCAATGCCCAGCACAGGTGAGGGTAGTCCCCCGCTGATGACACGCCGCGCCAAGCTCAGCAGCGAGGTGCAGGCTCGTCGCGGTGAGGATTCATCGCCGGAGTCGGCGCCACGCCCCAAGCAGCAGCAGCAGCAGCAGCAGCAGCAACAACAGCCGATGTCGGTAGGAGCACCGCCGTCGCCCAGGAATATCCCAAAGCATCTGGTCAATCACATACCCAAGGATCAAATCAATATGGAGGAGTACACGCGCAATTTCAAGGGCGACAATATCCTGGGCTGGCAGTTCAAGGCGCCGCTCAAATGGGACAAAGTCATACAGATCTCCTTGCTGCACATTGTCGCCGTCATCTGTTTCATCACCTATCCGCTGAACGAGCTGCGCCTGAGCTCAACCCTCTGGTGTGAGTATAAGTCGGACGAGATGACCCATTATTGGGGCTTATATAAGCTGTTGGGCATACGGATTGGGAAATGTGTTGTGAGTTTTGAGAAAGGTGTCGAAAAGAGTCTGTCTGCCCACCTGCCAACAGGCAGTTACATCAACAATAAATACAAGCTGCGGTTTCTTCGATTCGGAAATTACTGATCATTATATATGTGTATATGTATATGTATATAAGCATTTTTGTGTGGTGTCATCTCATGCTTTGTTACCTTATGTACTTCACATTCGTATTCACATATTTCACATTCGCCCATCTTCCATTTCTGCTCTCCGGCTCCAACTCTACGCATAGCCTACCACTCTTTCACTCTTTCACTCTTCCACTCTTTCACTCTCTCTCTCTCTCTCTCTTCTGCCCACCTATGGCCATTATTTGCAATTTAGCCGCATGGGCTGAAGAGCGTGAAAAATGAATTGAGCACAAGCGCGTAGAAAACATTTTGAGCGCCTTGCGCCGATTGCTTGTGTGTAAGTGTGTGTGTGTGTTTGTGTGGGGACATCTTGAGTATTTCATAATTTTTTTGCTTACATTTACGGTTACACGTCGAACTCTCATTTATTGACATTAATTAATTGCTACTTAACATGCTTTTCCCTCAGCCAGCAAACGCTGCTACCACGCTAGCATCGCGCTGTCGCTGTCGCCGTCGCCGTCGCCGTCGCGCTGCTGGCGTTGATTTTGCTGTCGGCATTGTCTTCGTTGCCTTCGCCATATTGAAATTTCATATGACATCGGGCTTATAGGGTTTTGGTTTTGGTTTTGTTTTGCCATTTATTTGTTTTTGTACTGTACTCGTATTTTCATAAACTGCATTCGCTTGCAAATTCAGCTTAAAAATTAACTGACACAGTTGAACTGTGAAAATGAAAACGAAAACGAAACGAAAAGAAACCCGAAAAGCATTGAACATTCAGTTGACACATATTTATTTGGGGCTAATGAGAGAATCACCCAAAACCCATATATCTCAAGGCTGTTTGTAAGTAAACAGCATTAAATGCGACTAGAAAATTCTCGCATTCAGCCAAGGCAAACAAATCTACAATATCGAAATCGAAATCGAATTCGAGACGCATCTTCGCCATTTTGGCCACTCGAGCTCTCAGCTTCTCCATGTATGTAAGTCGCAGCCAGGGCCATGGCTCAATACACACGATTTATGAGCACCATAAGTTGTACTCCCCACATGCGATATTGAAAAAATAAAACAGAAAAAAAAAGAAAACCAAAATTAAACAGAAACCCAACGTTTGACATTGAGATCTCAGTACAGGCTGCGCAGCGTCGCCCCATCGTCAGTTTTCATGTATATGGGCGCATCATTGCAAATTCCAGGACGCATGCATCCATTGTAATTTAAAGCAGCAGCAAAAAAAAAAAGAAAAAAAAACTTAAATATGCGTGCATTGTAAATTTTAATATTTATTGCTCCGGCGGCCACTGGACTCGAACCGCGGACCACGGGGCAAAAGCAAGCACACGCACACGCACTTGTCTAGACCCTTTTAAGGGCGGTGTCCAGCTCGTAAATATTTTGGCAAATTACAGGCCGACGTGCAACGTTTATTCAATGATCCAGAGATGATTGTTTCGAAATTTAGCTCTTTTCATTTTTTATACGTTTTTCGCTCCGTTTTTTTTTTGTTTTTTGTCGTGTTTGACACGATCGTCGCAACTGTAATGATATTAATTAGTTTCTGGGGCGTTGATGTTATACAAAAGATGTTTCGCACCATGCGCACCATTATCCACGTTTCTACTAAATGCGGTGTTAATTAAAGTTTTGATAGAAAACTACAAAATTTGTATGGGTTATTATGAGTGATATCTTTTAGTTGGCAATCAAATAACTTAATATAATAATGCTAATAAAAATACAAGATATTTTTAATTGTATAACAAATATAGTACATAGTAATGCCCTAAAATTTGTTATGTACCTCAGTACCAAAAGAACGCCCGCTCAGCTAATGAAAAACCTAAGAAAAACCAGATGAAAAATGTATCTTTTAGCATCAGAAATACGATCGTAAAGTCTTCTGAATGCGTTTTTATCCGAATTGCATTTAAGATTTAAGATATATCATATTTGTATATATATATATATATCTTGCGTCCTTGATTGAAACGTTGAACCCGCGTACAGCAAGATCAAAGTTTCGGGAGGCCACATCGAACCATTTGACAATTTCACAACTGCGCAAAGGTCTTGGACCCCGATACTCTGGCTAAAGTTCATGTAGCCTAAGCATTTCATTTGACTTTCAAATTAAGCAAACAACATGTTTGTTTCTTACCGATTTCACATGCATGCATGTTTTTTTTTTTTGGCACTGCATTTTCAATGCTTTCATTTGGTTGTCAAAGAATTGGATTAGGCTACACCTTGATGACCCCGCATTGTCTAAGGCTTTGGCAGCATTCTATAATTTGATTAAATTGATTTAATTTCATTTAAATGCTTTTAATTTTTGTGGTCAAATGTTATGATCGTCGACAGCATGCGCTCAGATAGCCCGATAGATGATCTATACATAGAGTTCCAACATTTTTGGGGCTATTTTCGAAACAGGTTTTTTTTTTTTTGTTTGGCTTGTCGCAATCCAAGCAACATCAAGCAATAAACTTTTGAAGGTTAATCTTTCATTCAGTTGGACTCGACTGTGTGTAACACCTTTGTGGCAGCATGCCGGCAGAGGGACGATGGAGGGGGGGTGGCACGTTTGCTAGGGCTGAGCAAAGAAATCGTTAATTTTTCATTAGTACAAATTGTGAAACGAAATATCTATGAATATTGTTGACGACTTCGCCAGTGTCAGAGAAGTTGTATTATTTTCATTTCGCTGGCTTCTTCGACTAATGTAATTGTCATTGCCTGATTATATTTCTCTCTCTATTGTTTTAGTCATTGTCATTAGCCGTCGGTGCAGCGGAAAAGCACTGGCGACGCGTTAATTGTAGTAATAGCTTGTAGGCGTGCAGGCACATTTCTACGTGTATCTGTTAGATACAATTGGCATTCAAGCAGATTCATGCACTTGCATCCGGCATCGTTTGGTGACAATTCAATAATTTCTCTAGAATCATTAAACAATTAATCAATTATTGGCAAGCACATGCCGCATTTGTGGGCATCATGGGCTTCAAGGGTATGCAAATAGTGTGACTGCTGCAGGGTCACAGTTAGCGAGTCACAGTCTTGGGTCACGTGTTCTGTCGTGTCGTGCCGTAGCCTGCAATTACCTGACAAACCCGTAGATACAGCCACACGTCAAATTATCAAACTATTTGAAAAATGTTCCCATGCCTTGGCCTTGTGGTGGATGCCGTTCGCCGACTCAGCTTCCGTCTGGGCTTATTGTGCACCGATTTGGCCAACAAATTAACACCATAACACAAATGCCTCAATTTCCGTAAAATGTAATTTTGGTATTTTAAATTTTGTTTTTTTTTTTTATATATATATGTACACTTTTTTTTATATCTAATTAGCACGACGTTTGTTGGTTTTATTTTCAATTGAGACGGAGCTAGGGGTGTGTTTGTTAGGCGAGTCTAGTTTATTTAGTATCTCCCCGCCTATTCTTATTTTTATTTACTTATTTATACTGTTTTTAAATGTCTTGCAGCCTTCTTTATGGGCGGCGTGGCTGGCTTTGGCGTTACCGCGGGCGCCCATCGCTTCTGGACACATCGCAGCTACAAGGCCAACAAGATCTTGAGGAGTCTGCTGATGATCAGCTATTGTGTTGCTGGTCAGGTAAGTTAAGCACGTAGATAGTATAAATATAAGTGAGTACAGATATATGACGTTTAACCAAAAAACCAAACGCTAAGCAATCAAATACTTGGAAAAGCAAGATCATACTTTACAAATATTTTTAGTGCAATGGCAAGCTTTGAACGAATACAGAAATATTAAATTCAAGCAAAAAGTACAATGAACAAAAGCTTAAAAATAATATACTAGAAAATTTAAAATCGTTGATTTTGTTGGAGAGATATTTCTTCACAAATTTGAACTTGAAGAGTTTGAATCAATTTGATTTTGCTGAAATTTGTAGAAAACTGTTTTTACTAAGAATATTTTTTTTGTTTAATTTAATTTTATTAAAAGGCTTTTTTTCTAAATATTTAATTTTCTGAAATTTGACAAGTTTTTCTTAGAGGGGGCTTCTGCAAAAAAGATCTTAGTTATAAAATGTAAACGTTTTAGTCAGAAAAGAAAATATTGCATATATTCAAATTTAAAAAAAAACATACTTAATAATGTTATGAAAAGTTCCTATTTTATATTCCATTTAATAGAAAACTTTTTACAGAAAAGAAAAAATATAGATTAAGATAAAGTATACATACTCAAAATAGATATATATGTATATGTATAAATGTAATCTATCTGAAAGTATATTTGAGAAACATTTAAAAATGTTTTTTAAAATATGTAAAAATCATTTTTAATTTAATCTAAATTATATTGCTGTTTAAATGCTTCAGATAATCCTTTAGAAAAGCCGTTCTCCGGCCAAGATTCTTCAACCTTTTCAGCTGCGTGACCTTATGACGTCACAGCACTGTGTTATGCAATATGATTTGGGCATTTTAGTCGACACATTTAATTTATGTTTCGCTAATGTTGTTTCCCACCTGCGGTTAACGTTTTGTTGTTGTTGTTGTTTATGTGCTTTTTGTTTTGCTTCTTTGTTTTGCCGTGTGGCGAATTGTAAAGTAAATTTGTCGTAATGTAATTAACATTAATTGCGTCATTAAGTACAACAGCTTAATGCCTTTTTGTCACCGCGCGACTTGTGCCGAAACTGTAAATTGACAAAAGGCGGCGACAACAACAACAACAACAATAGCAACAACAACAACAACTGCCACACAAAAGATAGACAAAAAATGTATCTGACAGATACATTTGTCATATTTAATGGCCGTGCCTTTAGGCGGCCCAGACTATACGAACTGTCAGTAGTTCAAGCGTAACTAAAAACTCGAATTGGTTTTCGTATTCGTTGCAGAACACCATGTACGATTGGGTGCGGGATCATCGGGTGCATCACAAGTACTCGGAGACGGACGCCGATCCGCATAATGCCAATCGCGGCTTCTTCTTCTCGCACGTCGGCTGGCTGATGATGCTGAAGCATCCGGATGTCCTCCGCCGTGGCAGGCAAATCGATATGAGCGACATTGTTTCCGATCCCGTTCTCCAATTCCATCAGAAGTACTTTGTGCTGCTGAAGACGCTGCTCTGCTTTGTGCTGCCCACTTTGGTGCCGGTCTATTGCTGGAACGAGACCTGGTATCATGCCTTTGTGCATCAGTGCATATTCCGCTATGTGTTCAGCCTGAACTTCACCTGGTCCGTGAACAGTGCAGCTCATCTGTGGGGCTCACGCCCATACGACAAGTAAGTAGCTGTGCAAATTCGTTAATTGAATGATTGTCAGCATTCCATCGTTTGCTTCTGCTTCTCTTTTTGGCACAGGCGCATTATGCCCAGCGAGAACATCTATGTCTCCATCATGGCCATGGGCGAGGGCTGGCACAACTATCACCATGTCTTCCCCTGGGACTACAAAGCAGCCGAGCTGGGCGACTATAAGGTGAACATGACCACCATGTTGTTGGACACATTTCAAAGGATTGGCTGGGCCTGGGACATGAAGCAGCCCTCCAAGGAGCTGGTGCGTCGCACTCTGGAGAAATACGGCGATGGCACACACGCATCACAGGTGGGCGTGGGTGCGGCAACTATTGCTCCCGGTAGCACCCAGATGATTGGCCATCTGCACTATTCTGAGGTTCCGGATCCCGACCTGGAGTACGATGCCGAGTCGAGCAGCACCGAGAGCGCCAAGCTCGATGAGAACGAGAACGAGAACGAGCGGCAGAAGAAGGCCACAAAAAAGTTGGCAGTTTAATGGTTAACTGCAGCTAGAACCGATTGTGAATTACTAGTGTTTGCCGGTTTACTTAAGAGTGGGGCTCTTAAATGTACAACAACAGAAATGAGAAAAACAAAACAAACAAAAAAAAACAACAACAACAACAACATCATGAAATGTTCTAATAATCTTAACACTTAACTCATATTGAATGCGAGGTCTTGTCATACCAGGAGCAGGCCACGACTGGCTGTTTCTATATATATATATACATATATATATATATGTGCATATATGTATGTATATATACACACACGATATATGTATCTAAGCATCCGCAACTTGTGCGTCTTGGGCGTGGGGCGGGTGATGGGTAATAATCGTTTTTCTTTTAAATTAATTAATATTCTTATTAATTTTATTGTTATTCCTATTCGTATCACCCTTACAGATCCCATATTCGATATCCATATATACACCATATATTCATTTGCGTAGGTTTAGGTATTCTCTAGCATATTAGCTTGGTACGTCATAGTTTAAGCTAAACATTTACAAAATAATGTTTGTAATTCAAGAAATTACAAACAACAAAAAAAAATGTAAAATAAATCATTTACAAAATACATGCGATTCCGTCTTATTTCTTGCTCAATCCGAACTACTTCTGAAGTTAACAATAAAAATAAATAAAGAAACAACTTCAAACAGATCGAAGTCACGCACTGGATTATTGGCCTGATGACTCTAAAACTGTAAATGCAAAACAGGAAATTTCAAACTGTGATTTTTGGAAACGGAACTCTTTATTTGCAAGTTACCTACAGGAACTTGTCTGTAACCTGTCTATTAAAAAAGGAGCCATACTCTTAGAATAAAACCAATTTCGATTTTCCTTGCTCGCCTTCTGATGGGCGTGTCCAAACTTTTAAGGATCTTTATCTGACAAAAATATAGAGGCGAGCTTATAGTCCGGACGGAAGCGAAAGGCTTTCAATAAATAAAACCAAAAGGCTCTTTAGACTTTTAGTTTTCTAAAAATAAATGAAATCGGGAAATAGTAAAAAAAAAGTAATAATTCACATTATATGGAATTATGGATCTATCATTCCAAAAGCCGGTACCTGAGCTCTGGGAAAATTGTACTTCACTCTATTAATGAACTTATTGCTAGATTTTTCCAGTATTCCAGCATAGTTCCATAGTTTGGGCTGATAACCAGTTAGTACCAATACAATATATACAATAATATATACAATAATAACATACATAATATGTGCAAAAACATACATAAGACATGTCTTGAAAAAACAGAACAGAGGATCATTATTTGAACGATACTTCCGGGCATTATAGTTATAAGATATAATACCTCGTTGTTAAATGCCAAGTTCTATAGATGCATGTATATATATATATATACCTTATATACCTTACATAAAGAAATTATGGGTTCGCAAAGGTGTCTTTCTACATTCTGTGACAAATTTGTAATTCTCTCACCTCTTTACATGGTCAAAAGGTGAAGTACATTTTAAGTGGCAAACAATATGTGAAAGGAAAAGTAAAATGCATTTGAAAAGAATATTCCGAATCAGAATGTTGTACAACGTGTGAGATTCTAAATGGCTGCACTTGAATTATTTGTCATGACGTTGATTAGCTATCCATTAGATATTTATGAATTAGATGCGCTCCAACAGAGCTTTGTTTTTCTCCTAATTATTTTTGAAGAACTTGTCATTCAGAGCTTTGTTGAACAGCCAACGGGTCTCATCATAGTCTGCAGTTTGTCGTAGCTTAAAACTGGGCCTTTGGAAATTCCCGTCCATAAACTGAGCTAAAGATATGCATCAGATGCCTACGTGTCGACTTTATGTACACATATATTTATATATATATATATACCTATATATAAATATGTATGTGTGTGCATTGCTTAACTGTTAGATCTCACTTGGTCCACAACTGGAGCAACACCCACTGACCCCTGGGTTCAGTCCCACGCGCTTGAGATGCGGCACAGCTTAATTTCCGTTGACAGCTGCTCGCTTGACGCCCAGACTAAAATGACAAAATGCAAATGCGAGATGCGTCAGAGAAGAAAACAATAATAACAAAACTACCTTTTGTTAAATGTATCTTCAATGCAGCCGCCAAACTACGCCCAGGGTAATTGCCAACTGGTTTCGTTAGGCTTTGGCCTACGTGACCAAGGCCGTATCTGGCCAAAGTCCACGTCCAAGTCCAAGTCAAACCAAGCCAAAGTCTAGCCAAAGGGAGCCTCGTCTCCGCAGTACAGTCAGCGCATGAATTAAAATCCAGGAGTCGCTAGTTAATTGCGCACAAATCGATTAGCCCGTCGAGCTCAATGCGCCAACGAGTTGGCCTACGTGCCAGTTGGCTGGTAGGCCAGGCCTAGAACCTTGAAAAGTGGTTCTGTGCCTGGCTCACGTTCGCCTAGGGGAATTCCTGATGCAGCACTTTGGCAGTGCAGCAGGCGGGCGATCCATCAGTCAGCCACATGTCTCATTAAATTTTATTGAAATTGAATTATTTAACAATGTATGGACCGAGATCCATGGTCTGGCCTTCATTGACTCTTGGCCATTGCGCATAAAAAAGGTCAACTACTTCAGCTTATACCAATATGGGCCGAAAAATCGTTCGCGTCAAGTCTGTCATTGGTGCGTAAAGCTCTCGGGCCTTGTTAGTTGCAGTTGCCTGAGCTTCATGAGCCGAATTTGTCTTAATTAGTGACAAGCCAACAAACACAGTTGCGATCAGATGAGCCCAAAGATATCGTCAAGCAAATAAAATTGAACCTGGTATATTTTCAAAGATCCAATAATAGATCAAAGACTTTACTAAAGATGATCCTTACTCGAAGCTAGAATACTTTTAAACATCAAATAAATCCAAAGACGAGCCAATGACCTTATTGAAAATCATCTTAGCTTAAAGCTGTTCATGTTATTAAAAAAAAATTATTTAATTAAAAGATCAAAAAAAGTTCAAATAGTTGATAACAAGATCAAATGAAGATAATTTATTTGATCAAGGGATCAAGTAAAGATCAACACTTCATTAAAAGATCAAAAAGGAAACAAATAAATCAGCGCAAGGATCTAGCCAAAGACTCGAGTGTTGAATATCCTTACTTAAAATTTGAATACTTTTAAAGCTTTAATATTTAATTAATGAGATCAAAACGCCAAATAAGCCCAAAGATATGAGAGATAATGTGCTAATTCGTAGCTGGTCTACTATTAAGATCAAATAATTTATAACAAGATCAAATAATGATCAATAGAACAAAGGATCAAATAAGCCCAAAGATCTAGCTAAGAAGTTGGCCAAAAATTAACCTAACTTGATTCTGGTTTATTTTATATATATAAGATATATAAAGGACAAACACACTTTGATCAAAAGCTCAAAACAAGATCAAATATTTGCTAACCAGATCAAATGAAGATCAATTATTGATTTGATCGCAGAATCAAATAACTCCAAAGCTTTAGCTAAAGAATTTGCTGAAAATTATGCTTACTTAAAGCAGGTTTTAGGGGGTTCTTTTTAGCGCTTATCTGTTGCTAGGAAACAATCCAAACTCTCAGAATCTGTTAATTTATGTCCAGTTTTTTTGTGGCTTCATTTCTTATGCACATTGTATTAATCTGACCCGAGCGTGTGCCGCTTTCAGTCCAATCAAATTCCCTGCCCACATATAAAAAATTGTTGATTTTGTTTTTGTTTTTTTTTTCTTTGTTTTACAAATCTAATATGATACATTGTTTTGCATAGCTAATGCTGATTTTCAGGGCCACGCGATGCGCGCCTACTTTATATGGCCAAACGGGCAGCGTTCTTTAGGAAACACGCGCATTTACCTTGTTGGAGCTGTGTGGAGCGAAAACACTCAAATTTCAGCAAAAGTTGCCTAATAAAATGTGTTTGCAATTAAATTTGTTTAGCACAAAAGCCAAAACAAAGACTAACAAATGTATTTGTAGTTTCGAAAAACACGTTTAGGCCAAAGACAACAGATTGGTGTTTTAAGCCCTTAGAATTGGCAAGCAGACGCCTCATAAAACTTGGCCAAGATATGTGAATGACAGCAAAAGAGAACTTTGGATCTTTGGAGCTCAACTTCCAGTTCAGTTCCATAACTCATATACATGAAGTCAATCCATGATCCGAACAGAGCATCTAACGGCTTCGCACACTTCGCTCGATCAGTCAGAGTTCTAATTTTAGGCTCAACCCATTAACATATTATTTTAGTTGACATCGAGCTTGGCCTGTTGGTCAACAATAGCAAAGAGATTGTGTTTGTAAAAAAGCTTAGTCCAAGGCCCTTTCACAGTCCGCGTGGGCGGGCGCCATTAGTTGCTGTCACAGTCGCCAGTTGGGCTTAGTTAGCAACTAAATGAATAGTTTGCCGCTCTCGTCTTTCACCTTTAATTGAGCTAAACTGAAAAGTTGAACAGTAATTGTTGCTCAGAGTTAGCAATTATAACGCTAAACAGCAAATTCCCAGGCGACAACAATGGAGATTCATAATAACCTTCCCGCAGGTGCTTATTGTGATTAAAATCGTACAAAAGGGCACAAATAAATTTCGTATATACATATATATATAGATATTTTCTTTTTTTAATATCGAGGAAATGTTAGGGCATGTGCTCATTATTTTCTTGTTTTCATTTTCCAAGTCGTTGCGGCCCAACAAACCGTTAATAACCTTGTAAACCATTCGGTTGACGAAAATGGAATTCATTGAGAGTGGTTCGTGATTTGCGTAACATTTGCGCAGCCCAAAACCACCAAAAAAATCAAATCAAATAAGATGAGAAAGTAGGAAAGTATGCGGCACGCCGATGATTTAATACCCTTGCAGATATTTGACTTTCGATTTTGCAGATATCTGCGAATAGTAAAGCGAATAGTAAATGCTGAGTTTGATGAAAATATTTTGCCTACAAGAAACTACTTTTCGATCGATCGTTCCTATGGCCGCTATATGATATAGTGATCCGATATTGATAAAATGTTGCTTATATGTGGAGAGCATGGTAGGACTCATAAATGCCAAGCTTGGCTACGATAATTTGAAAAACAAAACAGTTTTTCATTCAAGAAATTAATTTACGATTGATTGTTCCGACAGCAGCTATATGATATAGTAGTCCGATGTAATTAAGATTTGGTACATATATGAGGAGCATAATGAAGCTTATAAGTCCCTTGTTTGGGTAAGATATCTTGAAAAACAAAAAGGTTTATCGACTGATCGTCCCTATAGCAGCTACATGATATAGTTGTTCGATGCGACCACATCCGACATAAGTACTGCCTGCAGCAGAAAGACGGATCAATGCAAAGTTTCAACATGCTTTAAGACTGGGAGACCAGTTCGCAGAGAAACTGACAGACGGGCCATCGGACAGACAGAATCTAGAAAATATATATATATGTACCTGATGGAGTCGGAGAAGTCTCCTGCTATGCGTTACTCATTGCATGCCCTTCACAAGGGCATACAAATTGGGGAAACCAAAATGCATAGCACAAAAAAGCGAAAGAGCGTAACATTAGGTTCAAACGGGCTCGAGCCCGGGCTAATTGGGTTGCTGAACCTATTGTAATCGTGATCGTGTCCGCGATAAGCAAAATCAAAGCCAGCTAGCAAATTGAAAGTCAACGAGCAGAAGTTGCCGACTCCGACCAACCGGTATCTGTATTTGATAAACATAAATCTGAATACTTATATAAATGCAAATAAACTAAAAGAAAAAAAAATGAAAAACTCCCATGCATAAACGCAGTTTTGGAAAGGGCATTTTGTAAGATGCTGGCGCCTCCACGTGACAGTTCAGTTGATTAATTCAAAATAGGTTTGGTTTTTGTGTATCTATGAAATACTACTAGCCTGCTATATGACTATATCTTAGAGGACAGAAAAGTCGCAGGCCTAAAAACCCGCTTTGCGGTTCAATTTTTATTGTCTTCGCAGCTTTTGCAATGCACTGTTGAAACCCGGTTTCGAGTTTGACCCAAGCGACAGTGTGACAAAAATAAAAATAAAACAGATACAAAACACATTTAGACCAAAAACTGCAGATGACTTGCGTGAATTTTGTATAAGTGAGACATCGTAAAAACTAGCAAAAAAAAAAAAAGTACACCAAAATTAATAATTCGTATTTGCTGTGCCGAAGTTTAAATGCTCTGCAGATATCTGGAAAAATAAAAAAAGTTAAAAAAAAAATGATTCTATATATTTTCTTTTTGTTTTCTTTTGTACTATCAATACTTATTTTTAAAATAAATAAACAAAAATTTATAAACATAATTAACTTATATTTGTTTTGTTTAAAATTGAAAAACTGTGACGAGCCAAGGCTCAGACTTAAGCCTTGGCCATAAAATGGCTTATGCAGATTTTTTATTTATTTTTTTTAACATAATTATTATATTTTTTTGAAATCTGCTCGCTTTTTGGGCAGTTAGGTATTGCGTGTATCTTTGTGCCTGCATGTAGATGATAACAACAAAATTGAAATTTATTTAAAGCGTTGCACATTTCGTGACCCAGCTGAAATACCCATAGCAAGGGTATACATAAATTCACCAATGTTTACATAAATATGATTGTATGTAGGCATGCATATGTGGGTATGTATATGTATTAGCATGCCCAAAAGGTTGCTAACGGTGCTGCAGCGACAGGTTTTTTGAAAAGAAAACGTAAGCCAAAGTCGAACCTATAGTACATATATATGTATCTCTCTCTCTGTCTAGCTAGCTCTTCTCTGCATATGGCATCTACTTCTCTCGCTTGGCTCTGGGTATTTCCATATGCGCGCAGCCTGTGGCATTTTGCAAATCATTTTCCATAGTTATGAGGATTGCGCAAAGCCCTTGATGCGAGTGGAGCCAGCCTAAAAGTAACTGGCGTTTGGGGGCGAGTCGCGCACAGATTTAATCGCGTGCGGCAGCAGCAACAGTTGTCATATGCGAAAAGCTAACGAATTTCACGAAAATAAAGAAAAAATGATATGCAATTGCAAATTACAGATCTTAAAGCTGGCCCTTGCGCAAGTTTTGGCGGCGTCTTTCAAATGCCGCTGTGGGACATTTCGCATTTCCGTCGTGTGCTCCATTTGTACATATTTAAAACACGGGCATAATTGGAGGCCTCTGCAGCTGCCAACGACTACAATTTGGAGCGGCTGTGCGCTTATGACACATGATTTGGAGTTTTATACGTATCTATTAACTATACAGTGGGCTTAGTCTAAATATTTCTTATACCAAAAATAGGCGACTGTTTGATGAACTCGTCAAGTTTGCTCTGAAACAACTCCGAGGTGACCACTGTGCCGGGCGTCCACAGTGGATCGCGCACCACATACTCCACCCAGACCTTGGCGTATAGCTGCTGCAGCAGTTCCTTGACATTGATGGCTGCCGTGTCAGTGTTTAGCACAAATCTAGATAAATCGACAATTAAACTAAACTCAGCTCAGAGCAACTGTTGCACTACTCACTTTAATCCCGAGGGCGTTTCCAGATAATGCAGAGCATAGCGATTTGTTTTGTAGTAGAGAAACCCCTCACGCGGATCGTGTGGTGATATTTTGCTGACAAAGGACTTGATGGAGAATAGCATGCCATATGTAAGCTTTGCTTCCTGACAATATAAACAAAAAATAAATGTTGTTGTTGCTCGTTCGGTTTTTGTTAACATGACGTAGAACGGTGCCCACCTCCTCACGGGTTATGCCTGATTTTTTGGTACGGTTCCACTCGGCGTAATGCATCAGAGTGCCCATTTTGTCAAATATGTACAAATTAAAAATCGTCATGTTGCTTAAAACTTTACTAAATGCTATGCATCAGCAAGTTAACAATAACAAACGCCGTAACAGTGTGACCCTATTAAAAAAAAACTAAAAACTGAAAACTAAAAATATCGATAGAAACTGGTGATATGTACACAGACTATCGGCCAACTCTAGATAGCTGAGTTAGCCAAGATTGAGAATGAGCATTGCTGAAAATAATTAATTACTGAAAAATCGGGGTATTTTTAGCATTTAATAGTCAACAAATATAAAGTTGACATAATTGAGGTAATAAATGTGTGTGTTGTAAGTGTAAGTAAATGCGATATTTTTCAAATTTTCTTCGTTGTTGAACTATCGATAAATTCTTGTCATGCGCTTTCAGTTTTCGCAAAATCGAATGTTTTTCAATCGATGCCTATAGTCAAACGCTGGCTCCTCGGCTGCTGTGCAAATTTCTGCGATTTCAATTTAATTTAAAAGTGTAATTTTTTGCATTTTAAACGCATGGTGTGAACAGCGGTAAACTCGCTTTTTATAAAAAAAAGAGAGTAAATTCTGCTTAGGCAGAAATGGAATCGGAAAACGGACGAACTGGTGAGATTTGCTCACCAAAGCCAGACGATGCCGGCATTGGCAACAAAATGGCGTCGTCGTCCGCAACGCCGATAAATAAAGAAAAGACGGTCGAGCACGAGTTGAAAATATTGGATGTCGAGGGCGCAGTTACAGCGGAAACTACACTTACTATTGAGCTGGACGATGACGATGTGGAAGTCGTCAATGACCCCTCAGTGTCCGAATTGCCGACGGTATTAATTGATAATGCGCACGAGAACAAATCAACAGAGGATCCGCTGGAGGATGAGAAAGCGTCCACAAAGACAGAGCCCAGCAGTGACATTGAAAGTACCGGCTCTTACAATGGACCCGATCCTATGGGCCTGCTGGAACGAATTGATTCAAGCAAGGAAGTGGACGATGACGATGAGGAAGAAAGCGCTGATGAGGCAAGCAGCAGTGGCTCGCGTCGCATTAGCCGCAGGGAGCGCTGGCAGATTTGGATGAAACGCTGGCCCTGGCTGCTGCACGAGGAGAGCGACGGCGACTACGCCTTCTGCCTCTATTGCAATGTGGTTATAAATGTGAATAAGAAGCTCAAGCATGTACAACAGCACAATTTGTCGCTTTACCACCAGGAGCGTGAGAACAACTATTTAGCCTTTAAGAATAGTGATGATTATGCGCGGTTTGGGTTAGTAGCTATTATTGGTAGATGCCTTCTCCATAATTCTCCATTTCTCCCATTCCCCAAGCACTAGTGAGCATGAGGTCAAGCATGAATTCGGCACCGATAACTATGTGGCCGCCATGAAGCAAAAGCGTGCTAACGAAGTGGAGAAGCTAAACAACTTCAATTGGATGCGCTGGTTAAATTGGCATCAGTGGCTCGAGCGAATCCAGCCGGAGGGCACCATTGGTCTGTGCAAGTACTGTAATGTGCGTATGAACGTTGAGTTTGTCTACTTGCGCAAGCGGCACGAGACCAGCAAGGGTCACTGTGAGGCACAGCGGACACATCAGGAGAAGTCATCGCGTAAACGCAAGCGCAGTGCAAGCCAAGAGGACAATTCAGTTGATGCGGCGCAGGAGCCGAAAGCTCAAAATGAAGACTCAAACGTTATGACTATCGTTGGCGCCGGCTTAGAGTCCACGGATCCCAGTGACTGGTGTGAATTGTTGCCAGATACCAATCCGCAGCAATGCCGCTGCACGCTCTGCGACTGTCGCATGGCCATAACGAGCTTTATGCGTCACTTGAAGACAAAGGTGCACTGCAGCAATCTATTTGCACACAAGGGGACTCAGTCGTGCGTAAAATAATTATTCACGGCTTTAGTTTGTAATTTAATAAATTCTTGCTTTTCGTCAGGTCTAAGCTGAATCGAGGCATTTGGGCACAGTATGCGGAACAGCATCCCTGGCTAGTGGCCGACCCCACTGATCCCACTCTGGCTTACTGTCATATTTGCTCCAGGCGCTTCATATACGGACATTCTGAGATCAAACGCAAAACTCATGAAAATTCAGAGAAGCATCTGGCTGCGGTGGCAGCCTCAGTTGCTGCTGCAACTGAAGAAGCACGGAACGACGAGGAGGAACAAAGCGAACAGGAACAGTCGGAGGCGCAAAGCGAGGGTAGCGACGACGATTATGTTGACGAGGATGACAAGCTCTCCACGACGCCCAGAAGCTCCGCCGAGTATGACTCTCCTTCTATCTTTCTTTGTCTGTGGCAGTATCAGTAGTTATTGAATTTCTTTTATTTCTCAACACAGACCCACAGAAGTGACTGGCGAGTCGCGCAAGACCAAGCACGTGGTGCGGCATTTTTGGTGGTTGCGTTACTCCAGGGATCGCAAAATTCAGCAGTGCAAATTTTGTCGCGTGCGTTTTAGCAGCGAGTGGGCCAAGGTTCGTCATGAGCAAAGCGCTCGCCACCAAAGGCTAATACATCAGTATAAGGTGAGACAGGCAGCACGCCGCAAAGAAGCGCGCAAAAAGCATACGGAGGGTGCAGAGGGTGAAGCCGCCGAGGACGAGGAGGAAAACGACGAGGAGCAGAGCAATGGTGATTCAGCAGCAGTTGGTGAGGGCAATAACTCCGAAGCAACAAATCAACCCAAAGTGACCAGCAAAGCTGCACACAAGCCCGTGCCTGCCACTATGCAAGGCAAAGTGATGGTCTGGAAGGATCGCTTTCCATGGCTCTCTTGGAAGCGTAGCGAACCGCGTCACAACTACGGCTGGTGTAAGCTGTGCGAGGTGTCTGTCTTCTTGCCCAGCTTTAAGTACGCCTCAAAGCATCAGCGAAGCACGCGACATGTTCGGCTACGCTTTGAGCGCAAGAAAGCAGCACGCATGCCACCCACGGATGTAACGTCTGCGTCCACACCAACAACGGCAGCGTTGGCAACAGGCGAGGCGAAAAATAAGGCAGCAATGGCAGAATTGCAAGCCAAATACGATTGGTTGGAGCCGGATGCCATAGATGAGAATCACTGCCATTGCAAAACATGCGATACTCGGCTGCCCATCAAGCTGTTCTATTTGCGCCAGCACGATGGATCACGCAAGCATCTCGAGCAGTTGGAGCGACTTAGAAATAACAGCGGAGTCACTTCACTGACAGTCAATGTTGCGGAACCCGCCGCATCTGTAATGGATATGGACCAGGAGAGCGATGAGGCCCTAAGCGTCAAGTAAGTGAATGAATGCAGCAACTGTACGCTATCGATTTAATTGAAGTCCGTTTCTTTCTAGATCAGAGTACAGCACTGGGGAGCAGCCGCCATCCAAGCGAATGCGTCGTTCACTGGAGGTGCGTCGCATATTGCGCGTACTGCGCGACTCTGTGGGCAAGCGAAACGATGAGCGCAGCCAGTTGGATATGGCTAAGGACATGATATGCTCCTCTTTTGACATTGTGTCGCGTCTTCGTACACTAGAGCGTGAGAATGAATCACCTGCCACAGCGTCACGTAATCACGTGGAGTCCAACTCTTTTGCTGCACAGCCACGCGATACCATAGATCTGTTCTTCGAGAGCATAACACAGACCATGAAAACCCTGCCTGGGGATCTAGCAGCCGAGGGCAAGGCCAAAATTATGCAGATTGTTTGCGACTTGGAACTGCGTGGCATGCAGCGGAACGCTTCAGTGCCCACGATCGCCGAACCGGAAGCGGAGACCAGAAGTGCGCCACAGGTAAATGAAACAACAGCGTCATTAACTGCAGAGAATAGCTCAACCACGCAAACTTCCGAACGCATGACTTTTGAGGAGGTATTGGATGTGCCTCCCGCTTCGCCTGAGTCAGTATCCTCATCTATAACCATTGACGATTTGATGGACGATTCGCCGGCGCAGTCGAAACAGTCATTGTCTAACGACAACCATATAGCGGGCAATCTATCCGAGTTGACCGTTACGCCCAAGCAGCGCCCTACTATTCGTACCAATCCGAGTCCACCCGCATCAACCGTAACTGTTTCGGCAGCACCATCTGTTAATGGGCGTGTCAAGGAGGTGCCACTCAACATACGTCGCTACCTGCCCTCCTCCGTGCAGGTTGGCACCTCCAAACCGGACGCCTCGGATGCCCTGCGCATTGTGCCTATTAACAAGCTGACCACACCAAATGCAAATCCCAGCAATGTACGCAACAGCATGAATAGCGCCGGTCATTCATCGCCCTTGATGCAGCGTGGCGGCCAGCAGTCGAATCATGGTACGCCCAATTCAATTGTTATGCACACGCCGCCCAATTCCAACTCTAGCGTCCATTCGGACTTAAGCAATGGCACGTCCAGCGGTAGCGGTGGCTCCACGCCCATGTATCGTAAAATTCGAGTCAACAATGGCACTAGCACCAAGCTAATAACGTTCCAAAACTCTGGACAGCAGAAGCAGCAGTCGCAACAGCATTATCACCAGGTGCAGCCGCACCAGGTCAGTCAACAGCAGAAACTGCCCATGCGCTACTCGAGCGGTGGTGGCAGCACAGCTCTTACGCCGGTGCAGGTTCAAGCACAGGCGCAGCTGCGGGCACTGAGTGCAAACCGAGCTGTGGTGCGACAACTGCCCGCCAACAACAGAACGGCGCAACCATAAGGATCAGCAGGCGGGTTCGTTAATATAAAAATAGGATAAGTAGTTACGCCTTCCCCCCAACTGTTTTCCAGCATAACAAAAGCTGTCTAGAAATCAAATTTCGCTTTGCATGTGAATTACATATTCTGTTAAAGATTTGCATCACATATTTTAATAGTATATATTGCCTGATTTCGCGAAATTTAAATGGACTCAAGTCAATCATCTTGTTCACATACTAATGCCAGATAGTCTATAATTGAAAGATATTTTTTTCTTTTGTGTTCTTCGGCACAGTACGAAAATGGTAATTTACAAAAACCCTAAATGGGTTCGCAAATGTTATACGAGCTGTTTGATTGATATGGTTTGCACTCTAGTTAAGTTTACTAATCAGTTTTGTCATGTTTAAATTAAAAATATCTTAATTAAGTTATATATTAGACTTATAGCAACAGTACACAACATTTTGACATTGTTCAGTTATACATTTATAAGTATTTCAGCACTTCAAGTATGCATCCGTTTATTTCCTGTAATGACTGCTGTAATTCATACAAATAAAAATGAATTATTAAGGTTAATCAAGGATTCACAAGTTGTTCACTTAGTTTTAGCATATTCAGTCGATGGCAGCCGGCGGCGGCAATGCATCATTGCGGCCGCTGTTGCGGCTCAGCCGCGGGCAAACCATTTTGCAGCACCATTGTTTCCGGCCTCTCGTCGCTGGTGATGGTCGACAATTCAATCTCTCGGCGATCCCCCAGGAGCCTTCGTGTCGAGTTGTGCATGAAAGCATTCTCAGGCATCTCATAACCACTGGAAGCGGGCGGCGACAGCGGCATCTGGTTGATTGCCGGCGTGCTTACGGCGCTGTTGCTTCTAGTCGTATTCAATTGCTTGCGCTCATTGGCCTCCAGTGCCTCGTCAATTGGGGCGGTGCTCGCATGCAGGGGGAATACGAATTTGACATCGAGAAAACTGCAGAGCTCTTCAATGCCATCCAGAGTGCGATTCAGCTCCTCGTTGCCCTGCTTACCCATGTGCTGGCGCACAGTGATTAAATAATTGAACAGCTTGCTGCGCGCTATTTTGATGACAGTCTGTGCGTTCTTTAGCTCCAGGCGCATTAGCTCGGGACTCTGGAATAGAAAACATGGATTGCCTTCAAATATTATTTAGTAAATCCATTCAACTTACGTCCGCTAGGTAGCCATCCATGGCAACGTGATTGGTATCTTGTAGCTTGGCCAATGCGGCGGAGCTCTCAGCATTACGGGCCTTCATGTAGGTGATATGGCGATCAATGTGGCTGCCGCTGGCGACATTTGAACTTTCGGAGCTGGTACGCACACGCTGATTGGTCCCCTGTGACTCAGATGCGAGTGCACCGGCTGGGGGCAAATTGCTTGAAAAGGAAACACAAGAGAACGCATTCGCTGGGTATTCGAATTGCTTGGGATTGAGCATATGCAAGGCATGTCGCAGCACCAGATTTACATCCACATGGCTGGGATAGCGCATGAGATATGTCATCGAAGTCGTGTAGTCACTCAACAGAACTGCAAGAAATCAAATGGATGAGCAGCGGCTTTTTGGATCTAAGGCATTACGCACGCTTATCCCGTATGTGTACGAGCATGGCCACCAGTATGTAGTTGGGCAGATCAAAGCGATCGCTATCCGCGAAGATGGCATCCCACAGCAGCAACAGATCCAGCAGCATAAACTCGCGCCCAAAGAGCAGGCGCAGCCAGCGGCTGATAATTGGAAAATGTTGAGATTTTTAGCGTGGTTCAATGGCGGCCACTTACATGCCAAATATATGCAATGGTATTTCCATTTTGAGCAGATAATGATGTAAATGTTGATCCTGCTTGGCCAGTATTTTATCACGTATGAAATTCAGCTGGCTGATAACCTCAACCTCTGATTGCGGCTCAGCGTCAGCGCCCGAGAACTGTAAAGACGACAATTAATACTTGAAATAAACAAGAAATTGATTGCAATGGTTCACCTCGTCCAAAGTTTGCGTCTCCATGTGGCCGTCGGGTGTGGGTACTATGCTGGTAACGCGGTAGTACGACTCCACCGAAGACATTAGGCGGGAGAAGATGGAACTATCAAAATGAGAAAGAGATGATTTCAGCGACTAAAATGAATCCAAGTGCATAGCTCACTAGGTGTCCGCCTCGAGAAATGCCGGATCCAGCACATTCAACAATGTCTCACTTATGTTCGTCTTGGCAATCTCGCTGAAGTGCAACATCGACTGATGATCGCTGTAGAGCACAAATATAATGGGCGCCAAGATCTCATGCATGCCCTGGCGATAGCACATATACGGATGTTCGCGTGCATAGTAGAAGAGTATGTTCGTCATGGCATTTTGTATGAGGGGCTTGCGAAAGAAGTCGACACCCGGAAACGTGCGCACCACATCCTGACGTATGACCGCGAATAGCTCCTGATCGCTAAAGTATTGATTCCAGATGCTCTGTGTGGATTGCGATAATGGATCATCGTCTTCGGGTCCCACTAGTTCGTGAGGATTACGTACATAGTCCATACGAAACTTATCGTATCTGCAAAAACAAGATCTTATTAGTTTTGTTGTGCAATAAGCATGCACTTCTCGACTCACCGGCTGCGTTGCTGCTCACGCTGGCTGTGCCAGCTGCGATGATCTGCGTTTAACACTCGCAACAGGAGCGCCCAATGGATGCTGCGAAACTTTGACATTTTCAGCTGCCCCTTGAAGGCAGCTAAGCGCAAGGCTTCTGGGTTCTCATCCAAATTGGCCAGCAATTGTGTCCATTCCTGTCTATATCGCTCCACAGATGTCATGGCGTTACCTTTGTTAACAACAGGTTCTATTATGGCCCTACCCGTTTCCTCTCGTATGCTTGTTTTTATGGCTGCTGCTGCGTCTGCCTTTGACGTCGGCATGTACAATTTAATGGCTTCTATGCCGCGCACGGTCATTGCTTTGTTGCTGGCTGTGCACGAATTGTAATTGAGAGCATATTCCGCATGCCCGATCGCGTAAGAAACAATTTAATTTCAAAATACTATATAGCAATATGAGTGGTTTACAAAACAAAGCAGATTAAATTTGGCAACATTTGTGAGATAAGGGTGCAAGTGTGACCGAATGTCCATAACAATTTATTACATTTTAAAAGGTCTGGCAAGCTCCCAGGTGCTCCCCTAGTTTCGATAGTTTTTGGCATATCGATGTTAACGAAAGAATCGTTTTAGAATTTTTGTTATATGCAAAACCGTTACAGCCAATATTGGTCATTTTAATCGGTTTAATATTTTGAAATCTAATTTGAAATTTCGTCAGGTGCTGTAAGGTGTAATGAACAACAAACCAAAAAGAACATTACAAAAATGTATTCTTTTTAGAGACTATAAAATATCGCCAAAACGATAGTACGCCTCTCGTTTGTCCATTTGAACTTTAAACCGTTAAATCAAAATTGGTTAATGCCAAAACTGTGATAAGCTTTTTCCAACACAGATAATAAAGAATAATTTTATAAATCGAAAAGAAAAAAAAATGTGTATGGATGCGCAACGCTTACACACACACACACACACTCACATATTGAGGTCAATGCTTGTATCAGCGCTTCATACACAGCAAATTATCGATTATAATGTTCAACCGTCAACGAAACTGACAAACCAGGAAATACAGAAAATAACAATAAACAATGCCGCGCCGGCGCAGCAGCATTAGCGGCATTAGCATAAGCAACAGTTTCGGCAAAAGTGCGACCCCATGCTAAAAAGAAATATAAAAAAAAACGGATTGCAAATAACCTGCTGACTTTAGTTTTATCGCATCAAAACTCTTCTATTTATAATGTATTATGCTATGGCCATTGGCTGGTAGCTAAGTAAGACGGTCAATGCCGTTTTTTGATCTAGTCTTGAGTAATTTTTCTAACATGTTGTTGGGCCATTTTAAACTTGACCCAATGAATACGCCAGCTGCAGCTACAACAATTTACGCTGGGTGGCCGCCTGCTCGACGGTGCGTACCCAGCGTAAATGTGCTTATGAATGAGTGTTAAGTGTTGTCAACATGAGAACTATAACCACAACGTGCTCAGGGCCGGCTATTACATAATACAATGTATATTTGCATTGAACCATGAAATGCAATTTGACTGCCTTAAATTCAAATCACACGCCGACAACTTGTTTGAGGTTTTTTCCTGTTTCTTTTTTTTCTTCTTTTTTGCATATGAAAAAAATATTAAGTGCACACTTTGTCCATAGCGTGTCCAGTGCTTGTAGCGCAACCAAAACTTCGACGTGCACACACTTGCACGCACACGCATGCACAAGAAGAAGCATGCACACAGCAAGTATACGCCGCATTGGCTTCGATTTCATTTTCTCGGTCAAAGTCAATGTCAATGCAAATGCGAATTGCGAAGACGCAGTGGCTGCCATGGAGACGCATTAATTAACTAATCTATTGGGTCTCTTTTTTTTATATTTGATTTTTTAATATTTTTTGCTTATTGCTTTTGTTTTTTTTTCTGCTATTTTTTTTTTGTTTTGTCGATTTTCGTGCAACGGTCTAATGCGAACACGTTTGTATATTGGCTGCTTATCAACGGCGTTTGCTTTTTGGCCTGAGAACTTGTTTTTCTTTGGGCCCTGTTACAGTTTGCTTTGGCTGCTTTGCATTTTGTATTTCCTGATGTTTAATCAACCAACAGCTGAGCCAGCAATCAATTGAATAGATGGGTTTTCGATTTTTAAATGTTTTTTTCTTCTCATTTTTTTATTCGTTTGGGTTTTCGGCTTGGTTTCTTCTTTGGGGCTGCGGCCGCATGACGCAGCGAGGTGAACTTCGATTTTGCGCGACTTTGGCCTTTTTATATGACTTTGTATCCATTTACATATTTTCGTAGTAGTCGAGTCCACTTCTTGAATATGCTATCTTATTTATTTTCAAATTTTTGGATTCCTTACAGTTACATTTGCAGGTCGCTTGCTCGATACGCGGAAGACAAAGGGCGGAAGTAGCCCAACAAGTCCATGTCCAATGCCTCTGGCCTGTAATAATCGACTGAAATAAATAATAATTTTTTAGATAGCAAAGCCTGCGGCGTTGCCTTATTTAAATATATAATTTATGCATATTCTATGTAATATTCTAAATGTTAATTCTAAGTTCAAACCAATGTCAAGGTCCGCAATAAAAGAAGAAAACTTGTTCTTGTCAAACGAATCCCGCAATGCTGAGCAATAAATCAAATGTGGAATATCTTGAAACTGGCTATAAACCTAAATATTAGTGCCATTAAATGCTATGATGGACATACTCCAGATATTTTAGCTATGGCCTTGTCCTCTGCATGTATTTGTTTTTGGTTAACTTTAGTAACTGGCCCAACTGGTTTAGTCCAGACACTTGAAGGGCCGCTGTCCATCGATCAATATCAATACAGTTCTTAGTATTTTTTTGCTTCACTGCGAGCACAACTAGACGAGCTGAGCTGTTTGTATTTTTGTGTGTACACACACAGACATTCGTGCATATTTAACATAACAAGAAATCAAAAATTGAATATTAGAAATCCCGAATTAAATTCTAAGTGGCTTGGCTACCATAGGCCCAGGCTCTCAATATATATATATGTGCATACATATTTAAAACACGAATCAGGTTCTGCGGATTGTCTGCGATCCGCCTCTGAATTCTAAACAGCATGCGGTTTTGAACCCTATATCCATATGCCAAACATGATCGAGTTGTTAATGAAAATAGTAGTTTTTTTTTTTTTTTTTTTTTTTTTTTGGCAAGCTCTTAGCCAGCACCCAGCAACGGCTCGAAGACGGAGCGTATACGGAAACGATGCCAATAAAAACTGGGAAAGAATAATATCAGACGTAAAGTTGTATATAACGCGGGTTTTTGGCACGTGATCAATTTGCTAATATGCTCGGGCAGCTACTCCATTTTTTACCCATTTTTGCATTCTTTTGAGTTTTATTTTTTATTCTTTTTTTTTTAAAAGGTTACTCGAAAACCAAACCTAATTAAGTTCTAGAGAAAATTGGAAAAAGTCAAACATATAAGAAAAAAAGGGTTGCACATTTTGAATATTCTTAAATTTAGTTTAAATAAAACTCGATTACCAAATTGATCTTTTATGTTAGACGAGCAGAAGAAGAAGAAATGGTTTGTTGCTCGGAGCAAGCTTTAACTTGGCTCAAAGTATTATGCAAAGGAATGTACCCGATTTGGTACCTAAATAGAATCACGCATGGCCTTAACTTTACATAGCTTTGGGTACTTTTTATGACTCTCTGCAAATATATGTATGTGTGAATGTATGTACACATGTATATTTGTGTGTGTGCACATATGTGTGCGTGTAACAATCGTGTCTTTAATTGAGCTCTAATGGATTTTATTTGTTCTGGCCTACCTTTTGGATCGTTCAACCCAATGAATGCTTGATGATTGTGTGCTGGATAATCTTAAAATCAAGAAACATGTTCTACAGCCACAAGTTGTTATGCGACATCCAGCTTGTTTATACATTTGTATATATTTGTTGCAACCCTTTTGTGCGCTGTGTTTGTTTTTCTCAACAGATTTACACGGCACATTTGATGCGTATTGTTGACTCGAACGTGTGACATCGCGTTCTTCCTGTGGCTGTGTCTCATTTCGCAATTTACATAAGCATTTGACTTGAAGCGATCCAGCCTAAATTAGGTTTTCACGCACCTTAGACTTGGAAATGCAGCCTTTGCCTTGTCATTTTAGTGATCTGTGCATTTGCAATTTTAGTTTAAAACTTTTTATGCACGTCCCGCGGGCCGCATTTCAATTAACTTGCCTTACAAATAGTTCAAGCAACACAACATTTTACATAATAAAAAGGAGAAATCTGTAGGATTAGGCGAGCGTAGGATACCCTATATCAAGCTGCGAGCGGGCATCAAGCCAACGATGAAACTGCTTTACTTTGACATGATATTCCCACTGCGAAGGAGCAGGTATTCGTATTCCGGATTCGTATATACTATCTGATCATCTTTACCTTTATATTTACAACATTTAATGGCTCTAGCTATTATAGGTTGCCAGATATGCTCAAAAACGTAGTCTCAAAAACGATATTTATCGATTTCATGGCAGTAAGCAGGGCTATCGATGATCGACAAACCCTTGTGCGGCCTCCTACTGCAGCAAACTAATATACTCATTTTTTGCAACAGGTACAGGGTATAATCACAGAGTGAAATTGATGTCATGCCAAAGGTTAAACAGGCGCTGTTGATAATTGTGAGTTAACTAAATAACAGAGTTTCATAATTGTTTTAGTTAATTGACTTGGTTCAAGAACTCGCAAATGTTCTTGGCTTCACCTTGGCTGCTTTGTTGGCTCAACACGATTCTTTGTGCATCTTATAGATGGGGCTTGTTTCTTTATTTATTTTTTTTTTCATTTTAAGTTTCTGTTTTTTTTTTTTTTTTGTTTTTTGTGTTTTAATGCTGCAAGTCATTAAGTGTTTTGGCAGCGACATGGCCATTAGCTGCTAACTGCTGGCAGCCTTTCAATTACACTCAGGAAGGCTAAGACCTCTTCAAGGGGTTACATTTTATGTTGATGTTGCATACACTAAATGTGCTGCACAGTGGCACAAGAGTTAACATCGCAAACTGGCTAAATATTTCCAAATTAGCATTAATATTATTATTCGGTTTGATCTAATTTGCTTTTAAGGCACGTCCTCTATATACCCTGCTCTTATTTTTATAAATTGAGTTTCATTCAGTTAAAAAAACACAGAGAGCTGATATTTCATTCAGCAAGTGCATAAAACAAGTTGAATGCCCCATTTAATGAGCATTTATTCAATATTTGTGCTACGCACACGTGAGCACGTGCCGCAAATTAATGCTTTGATAATGTTGATTACACTATTAAATTCGCACATGCGTGAACTTGTAAATGCCGCCCAACTCGGGAGACAAACCGGTTGAACACAGCCGACGGCTAGTTAAGTTAGTTGTGTGTTAGTTGCCAGTTGACAGTTGGCAGTAGAGTGTAGAGTAGATCTATGTGCGGCTTGGCTGTTGCGAGAGCATACTCAACCACACTGTGTGCAACATTTGGCTGCCACTTGGCGACCTTCAGCTATTGCAGCAGGTTGCAAAATGACAGCTCATCGTGTGGGCCTTTTGACACCTAGAGACAGTCGGGGCCCGTCTGTCCAGATAGTAAACAATTTTAGTGGCCGTCACTAAACAAAATTAGACACAACTCATTTCAACAATAAACATCTGACCGAAAACTGTAAACAGTTTTTTTTTTTCTATTTCTTATTTTTGTTTTTTTTTATTTTGTACTGTCGCGCCACAAGAAATAAATACAAATAGTTATTGGCCCAAAAGCCTGCTAAGATTGTGTTGCCTCAGTTGGAGGCCTCGGCTTGAGTCTTTGCGGACTTTTGTCACTTTGTGAGTGGCCAAATATTGACGCGGATTAAACAGCAATTAAGTTTGGTCATGAAATGCTTATTTTAGAACTGTAACTAGACCAAAAATCGCCAGCAAACTGTGAAGATTAAAACCAAAAAACAGGTCGACAGCTCAACAACAGAAACTATGTGGAAACGTCTCGAAAGAGCGCCTTCAATTTTCAAATTTTGTTTTAAAATAAGTTTGTTGCAAACTTATTTAATTTTATTCATAAGATTGTGCTAAGAAATGTATGTATTCATGAATCTCAAGTTATTAAAAAAAAAAAACAAGAATTACCGTTTTATTTTTTATTACTTTTTCGATACATATAGTAACATATCAATATTTAATTAAACATTCTCTGTAGAGAAGCTTAAGTAACTAAGTCCTTGAGGCTACAGAGAAAAATAGAGGATCTGGTGGATCTGGATCGAAATGCGAAACTCGAGATCTGGGATGGATGAAATATGAGTTAGCCAATGGCCCTAGTTCTCTCTTGGGTGTACCATCGCGTAATGTTGTCCTCTCAAGAGGAATCCTCGCCTTATTGAGAAGGAATGGAAAACCTGAAGCACATAATATGTGCGTACATTTAAGGTACAACACATATCATACATATTCTTTGAAATTAGAATAGGTTGTTTAAGTCAACACGCGCCCGCTTTCACGAGAAACGGCAGTCGCATAAATGCGCAAATACGTGTGTGCCACATAAAATTGAAGTAAATCAAGAATTTGAAGCGTCAAATGCTGTTATTAGCCAGTTGGCATGCATATTAAAAAGTAAATGAAATACAGCAAATGACAGCTTAAGCAAGTTAAGCAGCCAACGCGCTCAACTTGACCGATAGGTGGATAGTGCATGACCTGCAGCTAAAACTGAAACCGAAACCGAAACCGAAATTGCCGACCCTGTTGAGTAAGCCAAAGTCGCGAGCGGGCCGATAAGAAGAGTCCACAAAAGTAAAGAAAACGACAAAAAAAAAAAATGTTGTTGGGCAACTTTGTCGCGAGAGTCCGGGCCTGAAGAGGCCTACGTGAGTTCGGCCAAATAGACGAGACGTCGAGTGCATGGCTAAATGCTAATTTCATGACGGTTCATGGCTTCTGCCCCGCTCCACCCGCAACAACAACCGTTTTTCACGAAAACTCAATTGCGGTTACATACAATTTACTTAGCCGCTTTTATCTAAATCGGTTTACTTAATATTATTCCCAAAATCAGCCTCAGCCACGCGTCGTGCATTAAGCCGAAATGAATAAAATACAAAAAATAAATTTAAAAAAATGAAAAAAAAAAAAACACATAAGCGAGCCAACGCAACCGCTGCCCCGATCCCAAAGACAGCGCTCGTCACAGCCCAAGAATTGCCAACGAGCCGTAGACAGAGCCGAGCCGAGCGGATGGCCGAGTGTTCATAAAAATCGGCTTTAAAATTCGGTGTTGTTAACTATTTGAGGCACTGTTGTTCGTCAGCATCGGAGCACCAAAGCCGAACTCTCAGCTCTTCGACTTCGCTGTTGTAGATCGGGTGTGTGCGAATATATATAAAATATATATGTATATATATATATATCTATTTTGAACTAGCCTAGCTTAAAAACGCTCTGCGACTCGTTCCGTACTATCATACGCCGTGCATTCTTTGCGGATCGTGGATGTGCCGTGTGTGTAGCCATATAAACAAATATCGAACATCCTTATAGGGATGCTAAACGAACTATTGAGTGCGTAGCTCGTAACTCGTAATTGGTGTGTGGTGATAATTGAAAAGCAAATAATCTTTAAGCCAAGGAGCTCTGCAACACGAACGGAATTTACCTGTGCATCAAATATATATAAACATATACAAACATATCTCTAGTCGAGTACAACAAAGGTGAGTGTATGCACAATGCAGAATAATGCAACAAAAGGATTTAACATATCAAAACCAAAGCAGAGATGCAAATTTGTTTTATTTTTTTCTAAAAAAAAATGAACAATATTTAAGCAGCAGCACAAAAGGTTAAACGGAAATATTAAACGTATGCATAAATTTAAGCATTGGCATTTATTTCCATATCATTGGCTGCGCTTCTTGAAATATTTGCGGAAGTAACAAAAAAGAGAAGAAGAATCATAAAATGCGTCAAGAAGCTATCACAAGAGTTTCACAAACAGCTTCAATAAACAAATTCGAATCAAGCGAATTGATTTCGAGCAACAAATTGTTTTGTGAATCATCCACAAGTAGGAAATCGCCGAGCAAAGATCGCAACTATGGAGCGCGGATTACGCGTTAAGAAAGAGAATCAAATAATTAATAAATTAATAAGTGAGGAATCACGTAGCATTAATAACAAAAATTATGCTAGCCTTAAAAAGCTTAGCTAAAGTCCGAATGGAATTCTATAAATTATGCAGATAAGCAGCTAGTTTTCATATCAGACTCATGATATATAAAGGGATCATGGTGAGGGGAGGGGGGCACAGGTCGTATACGCAATGAGCAATTGCGCCATTGTTCTGGGGCGGCTCCTTTTAAAATATTTCTATTTTTTAAATTCAATTTCTTTTGCGCACGCCGTATTTATGAATGCGACACAAGCCCAGCGTATGGCATATAGTATCGGTCCGAGTATAATGAATATTGATGCCACGCATAATGCGAACTGGGCATAGCTATAAACACATTAGAGCTGACCATGCATATAGAACAGTGGCCGGCTAAAGTCACGTTCCACTCCCCAACTGTGACTGGTCGCAGTCGCCGATTGCTATGCCAAAGGTGTCGTTAGTTGCGTCCGCTAAGCAAATCGATCAATGGACGTATGCACACAGTCATAGCGAAAGACATCGATACAGCTACAGATACAGATACAAATACAGATACAGATACAGATACAGAAACATTCAGCACATTGAGCGTGGCTCTAAGATTTATTATTGTTATTGCCATTGTGGCTGCAACGTGATTTTTGGTTGCTGTGCAAATGCAAAAGTAGCCAAATACCTATTAATACGATCCATTGATTTATAAACCTCAACCCAGCGAAAGAGAAAAGAAAAATACGAGCCACAACTCAAGCGCAAACCTCAAGTTTGTGGCCAAACTTGTTGTCATAAGCTAGAACCTTGATCCCAAAGCAAGTATCAAATAAATTTATATATATATATATATGTATGCATATAGTCAGATATATGTATATAAGCCAAACAAAAGCAGTTTCTTGAATAGGTAATTTGTTCTTGGTTATTTAACTATGCTAATAATTCCGGTAAGGATGGCAGCTTGCGATGTGCCTTATCTCAGATTGAAACAAGGCTGGCCAACTTCTCAACATATTATTGGCATTGATATTGCCCAAAACTTGTTTCGATCGCATATAAATATTTTGATAATATGCTGCACAGCGCATGTCAGTCAATAGCAAACTGCGTTCTCTTCTGGAACCCACTCTTCGAGGTAGGCATACAAATTCAGACTTTGTCTGGACGATGCACTCGCTGACTCTGCTGCATGATATAGTTAATTTTATTAATTAATTCGCATTGGCTGCAAAGTTGCAAATTGCACATGGCACAGGCCAAAGTTGCAGGTGAATGCTTGCCTTGGCTCTTGTAAAAAAAAAAAATATATATATATATATGCATATATATATATATATATAAATATATATATGGTATATGTGCAGCCAACAAAATTGTAATCAACTATTTGCGTATGTAATTTTTCGCAAATGTAAAACCGAAATGCTTCTGTTATTCAATGTCAAGGGTTTTTTGGTATTTGTTTTTTATTTTGGCGAAATATTCAACTGTTGGCTTTTGTGCACCTGTAATTCAATTTTCGATTAAGTGACTGCTTAACTTGACATTGGAGCCGAGTCGAGTTATTGACTTGAAAACGGGCTGAGAAAAAAAAAAAAAAAATACATAAGAACAATTTTTCGCGTTTCAAATGTGGCTATAAACAGCAACCGGTTGTCGATTCTAAAGAAGCTGCCAACTGTCTGCCAATGCCAGTTGCCTCCCCTCTAGCTCTCCTCTAACTCCCCTGGCCAACCAGCCAACCAGCCAACCAGGCAGCCAGGCAGCCAGTCAAGCGTTTAAGCCCAAAATCACACAAGCACTTGAGAACAAGTCGGGTAGCTGGCTGCAGCTGGCCATGTTGCATGCTGCGCGCGGCACACATTGCAACTGCAATTATCAATTCAATTATAGCAACAGATTCTCACACGGCCAATGTCAGCGAGTCTTGAATATTTAAGTGGCCAAGTGCTTTGGGCCAAGTGCATCAGATGCAGCCAAGCCAAGCAAATGCTACATGCCGTGCAGCACACAAGACGTCACAATCTCTGTCTGTTAATTGTTGTTGCAAAGATTATCAAAAGGTAACTCAAGTTTGGTGCAATGGTGTCGTATATCGAATCGAGCACCACGTGGCGTATGAGCAATGTCAAATTAAAGCTATGCATGTCTGAACTTTGCATTGTTTTGCCTATTAACAAATGTGCCTCACGGCCGTGTACTAATTAAAAACGACTGCATTAGAATTGCTATTTCTAATGGAATTTTTAGCTGGCATTAAGTTTAAAAAGCCTACCCCAAGGCATTGTATGGAACGCTTACATTTAAATTGTACGCATTTCGTTTATGTAGATGATATACAGATTAGTATGCGTAATTGTTTATAAGAGATGGTTTTTCGCTCTAGAAACCAATTCAATGCGAATTGGATTATTGATTGCTTGTAGAAGCCAACAGAATTGTGCTTAAATGTGCTGTTTTTCATCTTTTTTTTTCATATCTTATGCGTTGCTCTTTGCGATTTGCTTCCGGTTCGCTTTTTGGCTTGCCTTTGTATCGGTTTTTTTGAGTAGCAGCTGAAGTAGCACAACTATCGAAGGTCGTTGGTAATGAGGCAGCTGCCTAAAGCTGGTCCATAATTAGCCGAGCAGCTGTAAGGCGGGTGGCAGGTGATAGGCAGGGTGGGGGGTGGGCCTGTGGGTTGCCATTTATGAAGAAAGCCAAGAGACATGCTCCGCATAGCAAATGAGCCTGCTTTGCATCTGAAAGCTGCACACACACACACACACACACACCCGCGAATACATAATAGAGCTGTCAACAACTGGCTCTGACAGCCCATTAATAAGGAAGCAAACTATGGAGATGATTCATTTCTATTCCGTAAACATACAGACCACCATAAATATTAAGCTGTGAGCTTTGATCTTTTGCAGATGGCACCGAACATAATAGGCAGCACCTTCATTTTAGCCGAGACGGCCATTGCCGACACGAACAACAACAAGATGTCAACAACAACAACAACAACAACAACGGCCGCAGCTGCACCTGTTAAGGCAGCGCCCGCCAAGCTGACAAGCCCTGTGCCAGCTGCCGCTTCCCAAACGGATGCAAAGCCGACAGCAGCGGCAAAGCCCTTCAAGGCCCAAATTGTGTATCACAACATAGTGCTCTTCATAATCTTGCACTCGATGGCACTGTATGGACTCTATTTGATACCAGCTGAGGGCGCTTATCTCGAGCTACTGCCCAGTAAGTGGCCACTGTGCCTGTTAGCCGGTTAGCCGGTCAGGCAGGTCAACTAGACCACTAATTGGTTGTTCTGTCTATTTCAGTTTATCTGTTTACGTTCTTGGGCGGCTTGGGCATAACCGCTGGCGTGCATCGGTTGTGGTCGCACAAGGCCTACAAGGCGAAGATGCCGCTGCGCATCTTCCTGATGCTGTGCCAGTCGTTAGCTTTCCAGAACAGCATCTGGGAATGGACGCGGGATCATCGTGTGCATCACAAGTTCACCGATACAAATGCCGATCCACACAATTCGCGACGCGGCTTCTTCTTTGCCCACATGGGCTGGCTGATGTGCAAGAAGCATCCCGATGTTGGCAGCAAGGGCAAACAGATTGATATGAGCGACATTGAGGCCGATCCCGTTGTGATGTTCCAGAAGAAGTGAGCTTCAGCTGCCGGCTAAGTTTGAATCTGCAGGACTCTAACTTTCTCTCTCTCTCGTCTCCATCTACCCCACCCAACCAATTTTAGATACTATTTTGTTGTGATGCCAATTTGCTGTTTTGTTCTGCCCATGCTGTTGCCATACTATCTGATGGGCTCCTCGTTGAAGGTGTGCTTCTTCAGCTGCTCCATGCTGCGCTATTGCCTTTCTCTGCACGGCACCTGGCTGGTGAACAGTGCGGCCCATTTCTATGGCATGAAGCCGTACGATGTGAACATTAGCTCCGTCAACTCCAGACTGGTCTCAAACATCACCTTCGGCGAGGGCTGGCATAACTATCATCATGTCTTCCCCTGGGACTACAAAGCAGCCGAGCTGGGCACCTACAATGGCAACTGGACCACGGCCTTCATCGATCTGATGGCCAAAATAGGTAAGTCATTGGCCAAGCCGTATAAAGCCTAGCGATCTTATGTCACAATATTCCCTCAATATAGGCCAAGCCTATGATCTGAAGTTCGTCTCCAAGGAAATGGTCTATAAGCGGGTCATGCGCACCGGCGATGGCACCCACATTGCCGCCATGCTGGATGCTAATAATAATAACAGCAGCGAAGTGCCCACAAATGAGCTGGTGATGCATTTGGATCATGATCTGGAGGAGAATGTCATCTGGGGCTGGGATGATAAAGACATTAGCGAGGAGGATCGCAAAGGCGCCTCAATTGTGAACAGTGTCCTAGAAAGTAAACAGGATTAGAAAAAAGAGAATGTTAATGATTGCGTCTCTGATGCGTTAAATGCCCCTAACATATTGATAATTATGCGTGCCTCTCAATGGTTTTGAAAATTGGAACTTTTAACATTTCACAATAATATTCATATAATTGTCCATGCCCCAAACATGGAGTTGGTTACAAGCTTACAACAAATTTAACCAGAGAGTCCGCTTCAAGTCGAACTGTTTACATGGCTCAGCAGCGCATCGGGCGCAATGATAGAAATGGCTTCAATTCCAAAAAAGAAAAACAAAACAAAACAAAATAACAAACAAACCGGAACATATTCGAGATAAGTCCAAATTTGTAAGAAACAAAAAACAACTAACAAAAGCAGCTCTTTTTACACGTTTTTTTTACCACTTTATTACATACAAATATTGTTCTATGATGAACACTTAATATTGTAAAATATATGTTTTAATGACGCAAGAGGTTCTAGAGTTAACTGTACTTAATAAGGTTTACCCATTAAGTCTCGTAATTCTCGATTGGAGAGTGTAAATTGTTTTTAGTTATTAGGTGTGTAGGATATTAAGCATTAAGACTATTGTATATTTAATCACAACAATTGTAGAAGAACAAAATTCGAAAAACAAATCGCTAAAATTCCAAAAAAAAGAAAAAATATCAAAAAAAAAAATATATATAACGCTGTCTTTCGTGTTACACTTAGTCACGGGATTTAGGCACAGTCTGGCAATGAAATAAAACGGTTTTCTTTTTGCACATTTACAGGAAACTCTATAAAATATTCTTCAAAGAGCCCTGTACTAGGTGATCAAATGGTATATCTTCCTAAGATCCCCTTATATGAATCCCAGAACAGTTTGAAGAGTAGAGTCGATAACCTCCTCGTTTGTCGAGAATCGATAGTCGATAATCGATTAGTGAGCATATCTATCTATCTATTAAAAGAGCTGTAGAGAATCCAGATTGGTTTCTAGTACACACAAATAAAAGATATTTTATTGTATGGAAGTCTTCACTTTTAAATTAAAAATTTGTGCCATAAATTAAATAATTAAGGAAGCATTAATGTAGATAATATTCAAGAGTCAGCTTTTACCAAAGCAAAGCAGCTGCACAAAACAGTTGAGCTGTATAATTTAAAGGGTATCTGCTGGTCGTGCACTCTGCTACTTGTATATTACAGTTAGAATCGCATTAGGCAGGCATTATAATTATTATTAATATTTTTTTTTCGGGTTTTGCTTGAAAACCTTATTCGTGGTTTCATTTTGGTTGATTGGGAAGTACCAATAGCTTAAGTGTCATTGTTGTTGTTGTTGTTGTTGCCATTGTTGTAGTTATTGCTATTGTTGTTGTTAATAAAACTAGTTGCCTTTGTGTTGTTGCTTTAGACGCGCGTGCACCCATACATTTTTAATGAGCTGCGCAAAAAAAAAAGAAAAATACAAAAGCTCGCATATTTATCATTTAAAGGTCTTATTGAGTTTTAGAAAATGTATTTTTAGAACTGACGCAAAAATATTCAACTCTGTGTTGGACTTAACATAAATAATTAATTAAATAAAAACCTAAATTTTATAATTTAATTAACATTCTAGCCATAAATTTGCATTTAACAATTTTATAAAGTTTGCGCAAGCTGTTAAAACAATGCCGTTTTTAATATTGTTTTTTGATTGAGCCACTTTTTCTAACCTGTATATGAAGTCTGTTCCGCGTCTGCTTCGAGTGGAAACAATTTGTCTTTGCGGTGCTTGGGTCTACTCCTTATACGGATTTAAGTATCTATAGAAGGTTAGATTTATAAGAATTTTAATTATCAGAATATGTACTTATATAATCTCAACACTAGATGTTAGAGGAGGTCCGATCCAAATTTTTGATTTTTGTTAAGATAATTGAGACAATTGTAATTCACGTCTAAGCCAAATTAATTTGATATTTTAATTTGTAGATTTTATGCCATATATGCCTGCAATAATAATATAATCAATATTACCTAAAAGTCAGTTTACACTTCAAATCCAATATTCAATATCCAAACTTTTTCGAATATTCAAAAATTAAAACAGTTGAAAAACTTAAGAAAAATAATGTTTGCTTCGGGTTTTTGCACAGCATTTATTTATTTTCCTTTTTCGCGATTTGAGTCAATTCAGGGTCAAGAAAATTGAAATTCTTGACGCGAACCGGCTTGGCTCCCAGCCAAAAAAACGAAGCAGCTAAGTTAAGTAAAGTCATAGGACAAGAGACAGCCTTTATTGGAAGAGCATTGGAATCATACAACACATTAATCTAAATTACATTTTTGGATTAGTGAAAGCCATCGGTATAGCCATAGCTGATGTGCTGCGGCTGGTTGCTCGCGCTGGAGGCGGAGGCCGAGGCGTAGGCATAGAGCATGGCGGCCAAAAAGGCGCCGTTATTCATGAAGAGCGATAGGATTGTGGCCATTTTGAGTGTGGGCAGGACAAACGGTAACAGGCTGGCCAGCAGTATGGCGGGCAGCACCAGTATGGGCACAGCCACCTGCAACATTGTTGTCTTATAGGATTGCTTCTTCTTGCGCTTATTGAGCAGTCCACCCCCGCCGGCGGAATCGCCCGCATGAATGCCGGCACCCAAGCCGCCCTGCTGCTTGGAGTCACCCTCCGGCTCTGGCTCGTATGCCTCCACGCTGGCGCTGGTGCCGGCAACGCCGCCGGCCATGGAGGGCAGATTCATTAGATTCAGCTGCAGCTCCTCGGTGTCGCGTCGGCGTGCGCGACCCAATCTGGATTTGATGGCTAGAAGACACAGACATTGTCAGCGGCAGAAACTCTCTTAGGGCTGAAACTCACCCTTCTTCAGGCTAAATTTGAGTTTGTTCTCTTTGCTAGGCACAATCTTGACCAGCATGCCGGGCAGAAAGTGCAGCTTGATGTCGCGATTCTTGAAGAATCGCTGAAAGTTCTGCACCAGACGCTGGTTCAGCTCCTTCTCCGACATCTGCCGATACTTCTCCGTTATCAGGCTGCCCAGCTGCGTTTCCTGGCCAAAGAACTGATCCATAAAATCTCTGGTCATGTTGCCCGTCTGTGGCAGCTGTTTGCGCTCCTCAAGCTTCTGCAGCACAAACAGCTTTGTGCAGCGCAACATGCTGCTCTCATGCAGACACTCATAGATGCGCATCGGTATAGAAGAGCCATAATTTCGTGTCACGCAATTTGAATTTGTGGCATCGCAGGTTTTAAACGCGCGCTGCAAAGTATGCAACATAAAAATTAAGCGATGCGCCAGTGTGTGTGTGTAGCATAAGCTAGCATAAGTTCAATCTCTTGCATGTCTTTTGTTTATACATATGTATATGTTTTTTTCAAACGCTTCTAGAGGTAATTGCAATTTTGTCATGCAATGTGAAACGCATATAAGGAGACATCTCCGACCCCAAAAGTTGATATACTCTAGATCAGTTAATATAACAATGTTCGTCTGTCCAAACGTCCGTCTGCCTGTGTCTATGATAACAAGTCTCTTAGCATTAAGTTAATCGTCTTCAAACCGTCTTTTTGCAGGCAGTACATATGTCGGATCCGACCGGATCACACCACTATATCATATAGCTGCTATAGGACGTATCGGTCAAGAAGTAGAATCTTGTGGGGACAATTTTTTTTGTTCATCAAGATATTTTGACCAATCACGGCATTTACTACTTTTACTATGCTTCTACTGTATGTGCCAAGTCTTATCAATATCGCACTACTATGTTATATAGCTCTATAGTAAAAATCTTTTTGCATGCAAAATATTCGGTTTTCAAACTCAAATCTACGATCTTCACTATTCACACTTATCTGTAACACCGTACGGCAAATGTCTAAAAGGTTATTAAATTTTCGGCGTGCCGAAGATATTCTTACTTTCCCTCTTATATCTAATCTTGCCGAGAGTTGTTTTGTTTATTGTGTCACGAAATGATTTCATTTAGTACTTAGTACATATAATAGCCCATAAAGTACTTAATCAGTATTAATAGTTGTGTCCATAAAGCCACATCCAAGTCGGACGGATCGAACGGCTATATTAATAGCTGACAGAAACTATTGGTTAAATGCTTTTTCTTTTGAAATAAACTAAGGTCGGAAATGACAATATGCAATATATGGCAGAAGGCAACACAAACGTAAAGTCTTAACAGGATCGAACTTATATATTCTATAGCTGCAATAGGGCAGCACCTTTTTATTTTTACTCCAATCGAATGTAGAAATTAAGAGCCTAATAATGCTTCTAAGAAGTCTATATAATCTTCACAATATATATGTATACCACTATATCATTTTGATTCTATAATAACAATCGGTCGTAAATTTGGACCTGAACACCTTTGTATATTTTTAACTATATAAATGATTATCAAGTCGGCCATCTGCTTGTCAGGGAATTCTTTGCCCACCCGAACTGTCCCTTTTAGTTAGAAAATTATTTTAAGTTTTTATTATTTATTTTTTAAATGAATTTTTACCCAGTCTATAGCCTGCACGAGACCAACTCCCAGCAGGATATGCACAGCAATTAATGTAGCGCGCATTTTGAAGTATTGTTTTTTGAATAGTTTTGTTTTTAGCCAACTTTTAATCTCGATCTGGGCACAACTGCACGAGAGCAGCAACAGCTTTGAACTGAATGCAGCGCCCAGATCGGAGTCGCCACCAATCCTGGCCAGCTCTCTTGATCAGCTGCCGCTTTCGTCTGGCCAACTGTTGGCCAACTGGTTTGCTCGAGCTCAGTGCTCAGATTTAGTTTAGCGGGTCAAAGCGGCTGCTGCTGCTGGCTTTTGCTTTGGCA
The DNA here is from genome assembly GCF_003285875.2 of Drosophila novamexicana. Classification (NCBI taxonomy): domain Eukaryota; kingdom Metazoa; phylum Arthropoda; class Insecta; order Diptera; family Drosophilidae; genus Drosophila; species Drosophila novamexicana. The sequence goes on along the minus strand of NW_020824808.1, from coordinate 842,361 downwards.
TTGACTTTGGCATCGGCATCGGCATCGGCTTGTTGGCCCATTTGGTTGAGTTATGGCCGCCCCAATTGTTGGTCGCACAAATTTCAATGTCATGAGCCGAAAAACCAACTGGATTATCACACAATTTAATGATTGTTATTTAAGGCATGTTTCGATTTTGTAGCACACTCTTGGCGCAGCCTTATCTTATCAGCCAACTATGTTAGCCACTTAGCTAAAGCCAGCCACGAGCGTATATCAATCAGCCAGGGGGGAGATGCCAGCGTTTAGAAATTTGAAATTGTCGCAAAGTGGAACAAATTGTAGCCGGACTTAAACTGGTTGACAATTGGCTAGTTCAGATTGGCGGCGTCTTAATTAAGTGACTGCCAATCAAGTGAGAGTTCATTAATTAGACGCTGGCCATAATGAGATCTAAGTACTAGAGAAATTCAATAATTATTTTTGTATCGATTTTCTGCTATCTGCGACCCATTTTAAGCTGCATTTGCGACGGTCGGGCAGGGGGTCGGGGAGTACTTTCTATACGCCCGCTTCCAAAACTGGAACCGTCGCAACGGAAGAGCCAGCGAAAGAACCGTAAATCGTGGCTAGCTCCTGAGCTGCATACCAAATGAGAAGCCCATCAAAATTTCACTTTTCATGAAAAACAAGCAGAAGAAAAAAATTAAAAAAAAAATAAATCAAATGTATAAATATTTGATTTGATTGATGAGCCTTTCGTTGCGTTAAATAATTGCGTTGTGTATTAAATAAACGTTGTAAATAAATAATTTAAACTAGACTTAAATTATTATTTGGTTGCACGCTCGCTGAGGTATACTTTGTGGCCTGCTACCAGCTCGCTAAATCCTTAGACACGCCTCCATCTGTTACCACTCCTTCTCCAGCCAGACGGGCTGTTGTGAGTGCGAGTGCGAGTAGACAATGGGCACGGGAGCGGGCGCTGCGGCATAGGCGGCAGCGGCTGGCACGGGCAGGGCACGGGACAGCATCTGGCCAATGGCCAGCACGAGCAGTATGACACCGACGCCCAGACCCTTCATGGAGACCACTGTCAAAGCGGCCAGCAACGTGGTTATGACGCCCACAACAAAGGCGCCCGGCACCAAGGCAAAGCTAATGCGACGCAGAAAATGATGGCCAAAAGTGCGGCTCTCTGTTGGAATATAACAAAATCTGGTTAGCTTTGGTTAGTCAGTTAAAGCTCCATGCTAATTACTGACCGGCCACATCCGAGTCGTTGCCGGCCTGCTGCTGGCACAGCACCAGATCGCACACCAGGCACAGGCCGAGTAGCGTGAGGGCGATTTTCTGAGTGGCAGCCATTTTGTTGAGACTCTTTAATCCTTCGTTTAATCCGTTTGCTTTGAGTTGCGGCCCGTGTCCACTGTACACTGCTCCAGCACTGTCTGACAATTGAATGTGCTGTCCAAATTGACATTGGCTTTTATCAGGGCGTAGGTCTTGGCCACTCGCTGTTGGGGCTACTTGAAATTCGACAGCCGGACGTCGCACGAACGTGCGCCAAAACAAGCAATTCGTGCCGCTGCTTTGAGGAATGCCTCGCTCGATGCCCAATCTGACAACTGGTCACTTTTTTGGTATACCCTGCCATCCATTGAGAATGCTTAAAAAGTGTATGCCAGTTTCGTGCAAAGGTATGTAACAGACAGTAGGAGGCAACTTATATAAAAAGCGAACACTCAGGATTGCTTTTTCTAAATTCCACCATAAAGTGTGTACAAATTGCGGAATAGGTAATATACAAATTTTTGTTTGCCATCCGGTTGACCAAGTCTACTCCTCCTCGGTGAAAAATGTTGGTAAAAATCTTTTGGTCAAAGTCTTCAGTTTCGTCCGTTCGCATTCAAGCTTGTTTTCAAAGCTCTACGATAATTCCACCTGCTTGTCTTTACATCAACCGATCAATCTTTGTAAAAGTTTATTCAGACGTGCTTCACACTTTTCGCAAAATTTTGTTTGTTAGACTTTAAGCCTTAGCTTTTCATGGGTGGAAAATGGATGAAACAGTTATATCATAAATGTATTTTAATTCTAGTAAAGTATATTAACTCTAGATTAACGGTAGATCTGGCTATCAGATCGATAACTCACTCCGTTTTCTCACAATCGATTATTATCGATTTTAATTTTTCCGCAAGTTTAACTATATTTTAGAATATATGTTAAGGCAGCTCCGCGCTTGTTATAAGATATATTCTAGTCGGGCTTTAGGAGGGTTCTCCTTTAAATTTTTTCATAAATTGTTTGAATATGCATAAAGCTGGTGATGATTTTCACTGTGCACCACGGCGGTGGCGGTGGCGGTGGCAACTGCGTGCCCTTTAAGGTGCAAGCGTTGGAGTTTACTTTTGGCTTGCCTCTGAAGACTTCGACATGGGCATTCTTTCACGACGCGTGTCTATATATTGAGGGCAGCGCCCACAAATGGGCGGAACCATTCGCTTTCATTTCTTCTTTTGTTTTTACGCTGAAAAATATTGATTTATCAGCTAATTGACAATGAGGCAATGCATATTAATTTTACGTATTTAACTTACGTCGTCTCTAACGGCTTCTCATTGATAAATATGTTTATATACATATGCTGCATACACATGTACATATGCTATATGTGCGTACATACTTATCGTAGGCATTGTTCAAGTCCGCAATTCACTTTCGTTATGAACTGTTGAGCGCTAAAAACGTCTGTCTGGCCTTATAAAGAAAGAGAATTTTTACAAATTTTATGGCATATTGTATGCAATTTATTCTGTTATAATAGAGTGGACTAGACTAAAAAATCATAGAATCTTTTAACAAAATATTACAATTTTATTTTTCTATATACTCTATTATAAAATGTATCGATCTATAAGATAATGGCTCGCTCACCTAGAAAAACTTTCACAATATTTCGGAGTGTATTCATTAAAATATTATCCTTTTATATTATATTCTACATATATTTAATTTTTCCGCAAAATAAATAAATATATCGCAAAAATACAGATAAAAACAAAATTATTTTTCATTTTTGTTTTTAATAAACTATGCCCCAGACCTCAAGCCAGCTAAATAAAGATTTTAATATTCCCTAATATTTAGAGTATTATTTTCAAGCTTTTTCGATAAGCGCATCATTATCATATAGATATGAAACACGTCCCAAATGGTTTTTCATATAGATCATTGGTAATGAATTTGCCAAATCTTTGATCCCCACTTCCACCAAGGAGGAATGCATTTTTCGAAAAGTGTGAAACACCCCTCAAATGAATTTGAACAAAGATCTTTGAAATTGAGTTTGAGGCCGATTGAAGAGTAATCAAAAAAGTTTCATACAAACTTTTTTTCACGATTTTTTCACACTTATGGTTGAAATTTCCCGAAACCCCGTCTTAACGTGCAAATTGCACCTTCATATGGTTTGGGCTGTGCATTGATCATCAATCAGTCAGTCATTCAATCATTCAGTCAGTCAGGAAAAATAGTTTCATTTATAGAGTTTAAGAAAACTATAAGAAAAGAGAGTATTATAAAAAGATAGTTTCTATCAAAAAATTTATTTATATAAAAAGAAGAAAGAAGAAAGAAAGTCCTATAAAATTAACTCTTCCTCTTAAATGTAACTACTCTATAATCAAATACAAGGAATAAATCCAAGTCCACGAAATGAAAATAATTAATTATAAAACATTCAACTTCAGTTGTGTCAAGATCTATTGCGAGCCATTATATTACATGAAAACAGTTATCTACCAAATTCGGTTTCAGGTTTATGTAAATTATGCTGAAAAATGACTCAGAATCGTTTTACAACGGGTTTCAATAAACGACATCAGTTATGTGAAAGTTGTTAGTGGAAAGACCAAATGTGTTAAGCGGATTTTTCGTGCTACAGAATTTACTTTCTAGCCTGGATTTCCAATTCAGTTGTGGTCTTAGTAAGACACCCGCTCCTAGCTCAACCAGAGCAATTTCAGAAGACGAAGATGAAGAAGAATAAGCAGGAGAAGAAGAAGCAGGGCATTGGCAAAACAACCAATTCTGTCAACAACTTTCTCATGCTATAGCCGTCAGAGCTAATTGTCTCTGGTTATGGCCAAAGAATTACACGAGCGACCGTTACCATGGTCCACACCAGAGACCAGCTCAGACTACTTAACGTTTTCATATTATTTATGGCTAATAGCCTGAGGGGTTGAGTGCAGGGGGCGCGGCAATTACAGCTAAAAGAAATCAATGCTGGAGCTCAATGAGAAATTGCAGGCCTGCTCCAATTATTTTTCATGTTCGCAGCGCGAGAGTCCGACTATGTTTTGAACACAATTTAATTGAGGAAGATTCAGAACAGGCGCAGCGCGTCTCATTCTTCGATAGACACATGCGGCAGCTTGTTGCCACCGTTGCAGTGACACCGTCTAAAGCTGGCTGTGCCCAATTCCAATGCCAATTCCAGCAGAATGTAGCCAGATCTGGTCTTGGCTTTCCTCGCTGCGGAGGCTGCAACTGCAACTACAACTGCGACTGCGACAGCGACTGCAGCTGCAGCTCCAACTGCTTCCACTGAGTTGATAAAATACATGTGGCACATCGATCGTGCCACATTCTGTGTCTGGCCAGCGCGTGGTGTACACACAGTTTTCGTTAAGAGCAAGTGACATGCGCCAAAGATGAGCCGCTTACTGAATCTCCTATTGTTTTGTGCGCTGTGCGTCAGCTTTGCCAGTAGCCAGGACACCAGCGAGGCAAACAGCCCCATTCCAGAGGAGGCTGCCACGGAGGCAGCACGCGGCTTGGCCAGCAGCTATGAGCCGGAGGATAAGCAGGCGTTAAAGAAGAACTCGCACATTTATATGGGCATCTATAAGAACTACAAGAGCACCTATCTGGGCAACAAGACGACGAGTGAATACAGAAAGCGACTGCGGGAACGCGTGAGTGCGGCAAAGCTGGCCAACAATGAGGCGGAGGCTGCCACAGAGGCAGTCGAGTACCAGGAGCTGGAGCAGCAGCAACAGCAGCAGCTGGAAATTGATGATGCACTCGCGCAGGAGCTGCGCAACGAGGCAAATGCGGAGGCGCTGCTGGAGGCACAGACCGACACGCCCATCTATGATGACAATGAGACGGCGGGCGGCAAGAAGAGGCGCAAGCGCAAACGCAAGAACCGCAACAACAGCAACAACAACAACAACAACAGCAACCAGAGGCTGGAAGAGCAGCTGCTCGAAGCAGAGCCCAGTTTGGCAGAGGATGCCACATTCGATAACGTGCAGCACTACCATGTGGGACCCGGTCTCAATGTCAGCCTGGACATGAGCAATCACATTGTGCGGGTCAAAATGGATGGTGAGAACCTCAGAGAGATCATCGGCGCTCGCTGGCTGACCACGGACAACAGCGAGGAGGGTGAGTCCGCAAGAGATTATTGCATAATAACAGCCATGTTGAACAGTTGCATTTGAATCCTAGGTCGTGGCAAGAAGTACGATATGATCACCAAGGTGTTGCCGCTGTTCATATTGCCGTTTCTCATCCAGTCGGCGATTGTGCCGTTTTTGGTTACCAAGCTGAAGCTGCTGCTGGTCAAGTCCATATTGGTGGGCAAACTGGCTATATTCTTGCTCATCCTGTCGGCCATCAAGAACAGCAACAAAATGATGCAATCGTATGAGGTGGCGCCCTCGTATTGGGCCAGCGAGCCAAGCCGAAGGTCCGAACTGGCGGCAGCTGCCTCATCCGCAGCTGCGGCCTACAATGGCTACCGGGTGGAGGGCAAACCCACCACCTGGGTCAATTAGCGGGAGGGAGGCAGAGACAGAGAGAGAGAGAGAGAGAGTTTAGACAGCTAGTTAAAAAAACAAAACATACAAATTGCATAAGTATCGCATTAAGTTACAAAATATATAAAAATAAATAAAAACAAATCGGGTGTCTCGCTGTGTTTTTAATTGGGTATTAAAAAATAATAGATATTAGATATTAATAGATTAAAATAGCTTAGAAAATCATCTAAAAAAGCAATTAGATATAATCTAGATATAATTCTCATATAAGAGCTGGATAATGAAATTATCTGTTAGCATATAGATCTTTGATAATAGATTTATTATTTTTGTAAATAATTTACCTTTTTTTTTTTAAACATATATCTTCAATCCGTTGGTTCTTTGAAAAATGAAGCTAAAATATTAGTAGCTTCATAACAAAATTTGTCTATGCGATTGTTCTAAAAAATTTGAATCATAAACAACACGATATGTGATATGAGATGGTTCATAGTTAACTATATAGTAACTAGTAAGTGCTTAAAATTTCTTGAAACAAAAAATGTTCTTAAGAGAACCTAGTTTTTGACCAATCGTTTCTCAGGCAGCTATTTGAGATAGAGGTCCGATACGGCCTGCAACAGAATGTCGGACCTATGCAAGGCTACAAGACAATAGCTTTAAAGCTGAGAGATTAGTTCGCGTAAAAACAGTCAGACGGATATGGTGTATCAACTTGGCTTTCGCTGCTGATCAACAATATATATACATATATAAATTATAATACCTTCTACAAGGGTATACAAATCAAGAAACTACACTAATTGTTGGCTTTCAATGTAAAAATACCTTCGCAGACATACATACATACATGCATATATATTTTCTTTTCTATGGAAACAAATGAAAAACGTTTAGAAATAAACTATTTTCAACAGATACTTTACACAGACTTTACACATGTGCAAATAAATGCAGTCAATGTCAAGAGTTGCCTCAGTGATTTATGCACAAATACAAAATATCGATTTACAGTTACGTATTTATTTATTTTTGTCTATTGTTATTGTCTAGGTAATAAATTAGTGCTGAGTACAAATAAATTAACTTAAGTCTAGGCAACTAATTAAAGCTATTGTTGTTGCTGTTGTTGTGGCTGTTGCGTGGCTCAACCAGCGCCCCAAATTGACATTTCGCTCAGTCTAGCACTCTCTCCCACTCTCTCTCTCTCTCTGTATGATTAGTAGCAGCTGTATTGTCGCTCCAGTTGGACGCAAACATCGCACTGCAAACGAAATCCCCAGGCCAGCTTGCAGTTGCATCGCCGCTCGCTGCGCACATGCTGGGAACGCACACGGAATCCACAGACGCGGCACAGTTGTTGGCAGGAGAGACGCTCATCGGCGCTGCTGGCCGTATGTTTGGCGCACTGGCGGCCACGTGTGCCCGCCCAGCGTCCGCTGGCCTCGGGCTGGCAATAGTTGGGCGAGTCGAGCATGTAGACGAGCGAGTCCAGCGGTATGTTCTGCCACATGATCTTCAGATTCCTTGTGGTCGTGTCCAGCTGTATGGCATCATCGTACATGTTCAGCAGATCCTGTGCCACAGACTCGAAGGGCTTGAGCACCTGCACGCACTGCTCCTCGAGGCAGCCGCCCTGTGCGTTGTGCCGCTTGCAGTGGCACTCCTGCTCCAATGAACGCTCCAACAGGGCACCAACCACGCGCTGATTATGCGCCGGAGCACCGGCACCAATGCCATAGCGCTGCTCGTAGAGCTGCATCGCCTTGGCCGGCTCATGGGCGCAGGGCACGTTCAGGGCATTGTCGCTGCAGCCGCAGCCGGCGATAACACCATTGGCACAGTCCTTGGTTAGCGTGTGCAATATGGCGGCCATGGATATGGCGGCCACATAGACATCCTCGCGATCCAGCTCCTGGGCGCCACTCGGGGCCGTGCGTCGCCTTATAAAGTCGCTGCTGGGGCAATTCCAGCGCTGCCATTTGAAGCTCTGCTGGCAATTGCTGATGGCCTGGTCCAAGCTGCTGCTGCTGATGGCCTCCCAGGAGAGCGGCGCCTGGAATTGTGTATACTGATAGTAGTTCATCGGCTCCACTAAGCTGGCCGACGAAGCGCTACTGGCAAAGCTCAGGAAAATTTGTATGATATAAAACATAATGTCGTTGGATGTGTGTGTGTGTGATCTCTGTGATGTCGTTGGGTCGACTGTGGGCTGTCAGGAGCCCGGGCCTAGTTTTTATACCAAGTCACAAGCTTGGGCCGTGGGAAATACGAGGCGACAGCGAAAAACCGGAAATTTGCCTTTTGTCCACTTGGGACTTTTTCATGAACAGAAGAAACTCCCAGCGCCTTACAAATAACCCAACAGATCCTGGCCCGACGCAATTGCGGAGCAGCCCAGTTTTATTCCCCTCTACCTGCCCGGCGTCCGTCCTGCGGCGTCGATCCTCGTCGCCATCAACTTTCCCACGCTTAGGCAGGTAGATCTCCTACAGCGCACGTACGTGCTCATGAATGAAACTCAATCGAATCCATTCACTTTCGTGGATTTTCCCAACTGCTCAATATCAATGCTCGGCGTACGGCGTGCATTTTCAGCCGTACTCCGGGCTGTAGTCCTGTGTTTTGCCAACTCGGCTGGCAAAGCCAATTATCTAACAAAACATATGACAAATAAAAGAATATGGAAAATTAATTGCGCTTTGCGGTAAGCTGTTTGTGAATCCCTCGACCAGGCTCTAGCCTGCCAGCCAGAATTGCCCATGCTCGCCCATAATATTGGTATTTCCGGACAACAGTAAATGCCACGATTTGGCCAAAACGGCATGAGTCAGTCGCATAAGGCAAAGTTCAATTACAAGCCATTATCATAAATCAACAAGTTTTATGATAATTTCTGTAATATATGTATGCATGTATGTACAGACATACTGATACCCTGTACCCATTGAAATGGGTTCGCTTATACTTGTGAATATAGAATCTAGAAGTATAATTGGAATAAAAACACTAAAGTTATTTAAGAATACATATATATAAACTAAAATCGAACGATTGTTAACGATCTGGTAACTCTCAGTCGGACAGACTGGACTACTGTTATTTAGATAAAAATTGAATTCAACTAAAATTATTTATACACATTTGAATAGCGTGAAAATTTAATTTTATTTCTAGAAAAACTCTGAAGTTGTGAAAGAAGATATTTTAACTAAAAAAGGACATATGTTGCCGGTCTGGCAACTCTTAGACGCACAGACTGTACTTTAATTTGTCCACTGCTTTTTGGATAGATGCTTGATTAAACTAAAAATATTTCAATATACATTTGAATGTGTTCTTAATATATATGTAATATAAAACCAAATAAACACATAAGATCTGGCAGCTCTGTCCGACACATACGCGAGTCTCTCCTAGTGGATAGATTACCATTTGATTAAACTATAAATGTGCTTGTAATAATGATAACGGCTTAGTTCACTCACAACTCATATCTAATCCTAATTTATAGCCAAATTTCCAAATTCCATGGACGAGCGACAATATTATTGGCATAGATTAATGGATGTATATGCGCATGTTCCCGTAAATCGTGCCACACTTTTTTTCCTATGATAAGGGAAATAATATTACATATTGCCAGGCATTTGAAAAACATGCGCGGAAATTTCATGTTTTGGGTTTTAACACAATGAAAATACCAAAAGTCTCTAATTAGGCCGAGAATCCCGCGTTGTCGTAGGCACCGGAAAAGGGTTTTTTAAATACCTAAGGCGCCGGGGTAATACACAAAACCAAAGCCGGGCGAGCTGCTCGCAATCGATCAGGTAGTCAATTTGGGTAAAAACTTTGGTCAATTGGTCTCAACACAAATATAGGATATATATGTATACATGTACACACATGTGGGCGCCGGCGCTAGGGAAAGTTAGGAAGCTGGCGCCGGGAGTTTCTGCAATAATTTTTCAAAAGATTGGGAATTCTTGTTGCGCAGGAAAAACGCGCAGATTTTTGGCTTTCTAATCGAATCCGCTAATGCGGACAGAATGGATTGGCCCGTAAATATGCCAGATAAATATGTATATATATATGAAATACACAAACTTATGGCCGCATCGCAGCAATTGCTCTTGACGTGGATGAGTGCCGGGTTCGACTTGCGATTGCGATTAGATTAGCAATCAGTCCATGACGGTATCACTCAGCGTCCAATTAAGATATAGTGTGACGGCTCGTGAGCTACCTATCATTGTGCGTCCCTGCTGGGCGCTTAGTTGCGATTCAGATGTCGCCGGTTTTGGATTGAGGCCGCAAACGAAAATGATTATAACCGCTAAATTGATTAGTATTTTTCTGGGCGTCGCGCTGACGGCGTTTACCGTGTCCACAATTGTGCTGGCCGTGCAGAAGGCGAACTTGATAGCCGATTTGCGCGACGCACAGGATAAGCTCGATCTGCTCGAGGCGGGCCTGGCGTCCAGCACGGCGGCGCCGTCGAGCACCAGTGCGGGCCCAACTCCGGAGCCGGGCACAACTGCGGCGCCGGAACAGATTGACTATCGCCTGCCAAGCGCCTTGGTACCCAACAATTATGATCTCTATTTGTATCCAAACATTGATACGGGCACTTTTACTGGCGAGGAGACAATCAACATAACCGTCAACGAGGCCACGGACCAGATAATACTGCATTCACTTTATCTGGAGATCAATGGAGTGCATGTCTTCCAATCGGATGAGGCCACCATTTTGGTCACAGATCACACATTTGATACCGTTCGGGAATTCCTCATTATCAATTTGAATACGAAACTGACCGCGGGCGCCTTCGTGCTGCTCAATATCGAATTCTCCGGTAATATGGCCAGCAAAATTGTGGGTCTGTACAGCTCCTCGTATGTGAAGGCCGATGAGAGCCGCAAATGGATAGCCACCTCCAAGTTTGAGCCAACCTACGCTCGTCAGGCGTTCCCCTGTTTCGATGAGCCCGCTCTGAAGGCCACCTTTGAGATCACTTTGGTGCATCCGACGGGCGACAATTATCATGCGCTCTCCAACATGAACCAGGAATCGGAACTGGACAAGGGCACCTACACGGAGGTCAGGTTCGCCAAGAGCGTGCCCATGAGCACATATCTGGCGTGCTTCATTGTCTCCGACTTTGACGCCAAAACGGTGCAGATTGATACCAAGGGCATTGGCGAGGCCTTCGACATGGGGGTCTATGCCACGCCCGAGCAGATCGACAAGGTTGACTTTGCACTAACAGTGGGCAAGGGCGTCATCGAGTACTATATTGATTACTTCCAAATTGAGTATCCGCTGCCCAAGCTAGATATGGCGGCCATACCCGATTTCGTGTCCGGTGCCATGGAGCACTGGGGTCTGGTCACATATCGGGAGACATCGCTCCTCTACGAGGAGGCCACCAGCTCCACTGTGAATAAGCAGCGCATCGCCAGCGTGATAGCGCACGAGTTTGCGCACATGTGGTTCGGAAACTTAGGTATGTCCCCTCCACTGATAAGGAGGATTAACCCAACTGATATACATATATATATTTTTTTCGATTTTTCCTGCTATCAGTTACTATGCATTGGTGGAATGATTTATGGCTAAACGAGGGCTTTGCTAGCTTCATTGAGTATCTCGGCGTGGATGCCGTCTTTCCCGAATGGCACATGGTAAGTCGATCCATAAAGTCGGGCCATAAATTTATTTTATATATACATACAGTTTCTTTATTATTATTTTATTTATTATACCCTGAAATCATTGAAAATGGTTAAAAATATTATAGCGGTGCAAAGGTTTATATAGCAGGCAAAAGACAGCATCTGAGGATGCTACCCATATAAATATTCTTGATCAGCATCAACAGTCTAGTTGATATTGCCATGTTCGGCAGTCCGTATGAACTATATGATCACAGAAGCTATAAGAGCTACAGACTTCAAATAGGCCCTCCTAGTGCCCGCGCAGTAAAAGTTTGTTTCCGATAATCGATAACTCGCCTCGTTCCCAAACAATATAAGGCAATATAAGTCGATATCGAGATCCTCTATTTTGCGCAAATCTCTTTGTTTTTTTCACCATGGCAGTAGCTTCTAGTAGGTTATAAACAGAAGTATATTTCATGTCGGATGAAGGTAGTCACGGGCTTAAAACCGGCAATGTGAAATACATTTTTTAAAATTTTTTTTCATACCTTGTCCTTGTCCTTGCCCTTGTCCATTAAAAAGGTAATGAAAAGTGTGAAACTAAGGCATTTGGTGCTAGTGGAAAAAAGTTCTTCCCCTAATCAGGCACCTCCGACTAGGCCACCCTTAATTATTTTATTTTATTAAATATTATTTTTATTTATTTATGTACAATTTAATTAATATATATTTTTTTATTTTACAGCGAGATCAGTTTATCGTCAGCACTTTGCATTCAGTGCTTACTCTGGATGGTACTCTGGGCTCGCATCCCATCATTCAGAAGGTTGAGAATCCCGATCAGATAACGGAAATCTTTGACACCATTACGTATTCCAAAGGCTCCTCTCTGGTGCGCATGTTGGAAGATTTTCTGGGCGAGACAATCTTTCGCACAGCGGTTACCAATTATCTAAATGAATACAAATACGAGAACGCCGTTACAGACAACTTCTTTGCGGAGATTGATAAATTGGGTCTGGAGTACAATGTGTCTGATATAATGCTCACTTGGACAGTGCAGGTGAAGTAGATCGCTTTGTGCAGCATGCCCGCCAGATTTGCATAGACATTTAACCCAATTCGTTGTAGATGGGTCTGCCGGCGGTCACGATCACCAAGGTCTCGGACACGGAATACAAATTAACGCAGAAGCGTTTCTTGGCCAATCCGAATGACTATGATGCAGTGCACGAGTACTCGGAATTCGAGTAAGTTGCCCAGCTATTTATTGCCTTATCTTTATTTGTTTACTGTCTGGATTATCAGATTGAAATGTTCACACATATATTATCTATTATTATTGCAGCTATCGCTGGTCCATACCCATCACATATACCACCAGCGCAGATGCCACGGTGCAGCGCGCCTGGTTTTATCACGATCAGAGCGAAAGTAAGTGCCGGCATCTATATTCCAGTCCATACCAAACCATAATGATCACTATCAAATCAATCTATATACAGTCACCATTACTCTGCCCAGCGCTGTGGATTGGATCAAGTTTAATCACGATCAGGTTGGCTATTATCGCGTCAACTACGATCAGTCCCTGTGGCAGGCGCTGGCCAATCAGATGGTCGCCAAGCCGGACGCATTCAGCGCTGGTGACCGTGCCTCCCTGCTCAACGATGCCTTTGCCCTGGCCGATGCCACGCAGCTGCCCTATGAGATTGCCTTCGACATGACCAAGTATTTGGCTAAGGAGCTTGATTATGTGCCATGGAGCGTGGCTGCCTCCAAGCTGACATCCCTGAAGCGGACCCTGTTCTACACCAGCAGCTATGTCAAGTACAAGAAATATGCCACAGCTCTGATTGAGCCCATTTACACGTCCCTCACCTGGACTGTGGGCGAGGATCATTTGGATAAGTATGTGGCGATTTGTTAAAAGCTAAGCACACGGGGAATCCCACGGGGTTTTCTCTGGCAATGGAAATTTTTAACAATTTATGACAGGCAAAAGAAAGCTGCTCCGATCGTGACCGTCGGGTGAATGGTGTCTGCTTTAGAGGAGAGCTTGCCTAATAGAGGAGGAATAGTTGAAGCCGGACTAGAGTCAGAGAAGCCTAAAAGAAGTGTCCGTTAGTTTTAGCCTAAAGTAATTGCCTAGTTTTTACTGTGGTGCAGCACTGTAGTATAGTGAAAACAATCTTGGGCGAACAGCGACCAAAAGGAGCGTCCGCCCAATAGCGGCAAGTGAACTGAAAAGATCTATAATGGCTTAAGAGCTAATGTCCGCATAAAAGCGGTGCCCGACTAACAGGAGTATCTGTTTTTAGAGTTTTCATTGTGGAACATACCTATAAAATATAATTGATCATGAAGTCGGGCTGAGTCTAAATAAATTGATTTAAGACATACATTTGAGTTGTAGGTTATAAGGACTACATTTTCTTGATAGGTCTACGATATAAATATCGAAGCTTTTAAGAACTACAATATGTTAAATTTTATTTTAAGTAATGGATAACTACTGACATGTATCGGAAATCGATCAATTTCGATCTTAAAACCTAGATATACTAATTTTGGGATATAAACAGGCGAGAATGTTTCACCATTGAAAAATATCGTCACATCAGTTAAAAGCAGTGTACAGGGTATTTCGCAGTCGTGCACCCTTGACTATATCGTTTCTAATTTGATTGTTTGTTTTCTTTTGTTGCTCTACTACAATTTATCTAACTCGGATTCTCTTTCCTCGTTTGTTTTCTCTCTTCAGCCGTCTGCGAGTGACCGCCTTGAGCGCCGCCTGCTCCTTGGGTCTCGAGTCCTGCCTGACTGAAGGCGGTCAGCAGTTCAAGAACTGGCTGGCCACGCCCGATGAGCGTCCCAGTCCCGATGTGCGCGAGACGGTCTACTACTATGGCATGCAGTCGGCGGGCAATCAGGAGATTTGGGAAACCGTTTGGCAGCTCTTCATCAACGAGGCCGACGCCAGCGAGAAATCGAAGCTTATGTATGGCCTGGCCGCCATACAGGAGCCTTGGCTGCTGCAGCGTTACATTGATCTGGCCTGGAACGAAGAGTATGTGCGTGGTCAGGACTACTTCACCTGCCTAACCTATATCTCGGCCAATCCCATGGGTGAGCCGCTCGTGTGGGACTATGTGCGCGAGAACTGGCTGCAGCTGGTGGAACGCTTCGGTCTGAACGAACGATATCTGGGCAATCTGATACCTTCGATAACGGCTCGTTTCCACACCCAAACGAAACTCGAGGAGATGGAGCAGTTCTTTGCCAAGTATCCAGAAGCTGGCGCGGGCACAGCAGCACGCGTCCGTGCACTGGAGACGGTCAAAAATAATATTGTCTGGCTGGCCGAAAATCTCGAAAGTGTCGACGCCTGGCTGGACACGCAGGAGCAGCGACTGCACTAGGGCAGGCAGCTGACCAAGGGGGCTAACGGAACACCGCAAAAATGTCACAGTATCGTGCTCATCGAATTGCCATAATAAGAAAATACACGTTGCGTATACGTAAAATAAAGATTAAACGTTTCTTGAACAAAAAAACAAGCAAGGCTGCTCTAGTGGGGGGTGCCCGACTAGGGCATACTCTCAACCTTTCTCTATTAACAGCAAGTGCCTTAGCTTTTTACTTTTTCTTACCCATTTATTGGGTAAAGAAATATAGGACTTAATAAAAACAAATTAAAGATAAAGTAAGTTTTTTCCCCTGGGGAATTTTTGGAGCCCACAATTAGACCTCACATCCATACCAACAATTTGCTTGGCCCCAGAATGAAAGTACATACTATACTAGAAGCTACATGTCGAATCTTGTAACTCGTTGGTTATCAGGTCATTAAAAACATGTTTTTTATGTTATCTATTTGACATGTCGTTGGTAGCGTATCTGTGTGACATTTACACGTTACCGATTATCAAAGCTGCCAGTGGGCGTGGCACTTGGACAGACACAAGCCAAAATATGCAAATGGAATTGGTTGAATTGTACACAGCACAAGCCCAATAGGCCCACCCCTTGCCCCATGTGGTATGAGGGTAGAGTGTAACAGCTCGATAAGTGTCGAAATAATTATATTGCTTGCGACTCAGTTTGTCATCGCTGAGCGATCTCTGCTGCTCCATTAACTATGTTAGCTATCAGGTGGGGCAGCAGCAAATGGACGGCAAATCGCTTTTAGTTCTAGTTGTACGCGCATTATCGGCGATGTTGGCCATAAAGTGACTCAAGTGCCCATTATTAAAAATGAGCTTCAAAAATATGGCTACAATCGGTTGGCTCTATTATGAATATGGCTAAAGTGTCGCCAATTTCTTCAGTTAGCTGCCGTCGTCCGAGCCGCTAAGATGTTTCTGCACGGCAATTGTTTACGGGTGGCTCTGTTTTGGGCCGTTGCGGCCTTTGCGGCGGCCACAATTGTGGTCGCTGTGCAGCGCAACCAGCTGGAGGCGGATTTGCGGGATATGCGCGAAAAGATTGACATGTACGAGGCGCTTAATGGATCGCAGCTTGCAGTGGACAGTAACCGTCAGAAGCGTCAGACTCTAGAGGAGGTAAGTGTCCGTGTGTGTGTGTGTGTTAATGCTTAAAAGCGGGTCGGTTAGCTTATCAGCATACTCTGTCCAAGCAGATTGATTATCGCTTGCCAACGGCACTCGAGCCCCAGCATTATGATCTGTATCTGCATCCCGATTTGGAAGCGGGCACCTTTACGGGCCAAGAGAAAATCAAAATAAAAGTGCTAGAGGCGACCAACCAAATCGTTTTGCATTCCCACAAATTAAACATAACCAGCGTTTATGTGGAGAATCGGGAGCTGGAGAGCCATGAGCTGGACGAGGTGCGCGAGTTTCTCATCATCAATATGCAAGAGCAGCTGCCCGTGGATGCGGTCATCACGCTGGGCATCGTGTTCGAGGGTCAGTCGATCAACAAGCTGGTTGGGCTCTACAGCAGCAGCTATACAACGCCAGCCGGTCAGCTTCGGTGAGTAGAGCGCGGGCCTCTGGGCTTCATTGTGTCACAGCCTAAAAGCATGCCACACATTACACACACACACTCTCTCTCTCGTGCAGCGAAATTGCAACCACCAAATTTGAGCCCACCTATGCGAGACAGGCTTTTCCCTGCTTCGATGAGCCCGCCCTAAAGGCCACGTATGCCATCAGCGTGGTGCATCCCAGTTCCGGTTCCTACCACGCTCTCTCCAACATGGATCAAACGGTAGGTGAACGTGTGTGGATAGCATTGTTTTCTTTTTCTTCGAGCCTGGAGTTCATCTTATTTAATGCAGGAGACGACAAATCTGGGCGAGAACACGATGGCCACCTTTCAGACCAGTGTGGCCATGAGCACCTATTTGGCCTGCATCATTGTCTCCGATTTTGACTCGGAGTCGAGCACGGTGAATGCGAATGGCATTGGCAATGATTTCTCGATGCGCGCCTTTGCCACGCCCCATCAGCTGAATAAAGTGAAATACGCGTTGGAATTTGGCACAGCCGTCACCGAATATTACATACAGTACTTTAATGTCGAATATCCACTACCCAAGCTGGACATGGCTGCCATACCGGACTTTGCCTCCAATGCCATGGAGCACTGGGGCCTGGTCACCTACAGGGAGACTGCGCTGCTCTACGATGAGGACTACAGCTCCACGCTTAATAAACAGTCCATAGCCGGTGTGTTGGCTCATGAGATTACCCATCAATGGTTTGGCAATCTGGTCACCATGAAGTGGTGGAATGATTTGTGGCTAAACGAGGGTTTCGCACGCTTTATGCAGTACAAGGGCGTGCATGCAGTGCATCCAGATTGGGGCATGGTAAGCTCGAGCTCAGGGACTCATATCGAACAGTCCATCTTATTCGCATTCTCTTTATTCTCCTTTAGCTGGAACAATTTCAAATAATGGCACTGCATCCGGTGCTCTTGTTCGATGCCAAGCTCTCCTCGCATCCCATTGTACAGAAAGTCGAATCTCCGGATGAAATCACGGCCATATTCGATACCATCAGCTACGAGAAGGCGGGCTCTGTGCTGCGCATGCTGGAGTCCGTTGTCGGCGCCGACAAGTTCGAGCTGGCGGTCACCAGCTATTTAACCAAATTTCAGTACGCCAACACTGTCACCGATGACTTCCTTACGGAGGTGGCCGCTCAGGTCAGCGCCTTCAATGTGAAGCAATTTATGCGCACCTGGACGGAGCAGATGGGCTATCCGGTGCTCAACGTGCGGCGCGCAAGCGAAACCAGCTTCATCATTAGCCAACAGCGTTTCCTCTCGAACAAGGCCAGCTATGAGGAGGCGGTAGAGTCCACTGAATTTGGCTATAGGTGGAGTGTGGCCATAACCTATTTCCTGGACACGTCGGAGAGCAACGAGGTGCACAGCTCATTATTCGAATATGATCAGGATGAGGCGGACGTGCCTGTCACCACGGATGTTAAATGGCTCAAACTGAATTCCCATCAGCTTGGCTACTATCGCGTCAACTATGAGTCCAGCATTTGGCAGCAGCTCATCCAGGAGCTGGTGGAGCAACCAACGCGTTTCGATATTGCGGATCGTGCACATCTGCTAGACGATGCTTTCGCCCTGGCCGATGCCAGCCAGTTGTCGTACAGCGTGCCGCTGGAGATGACCGCCTACCTGGCGCAGGAGACGGACTTTGTGCCCTGGTATGTGGCCACCTCCAAGCTGCTGACGCTCAGAAGGAACCTCATGTTCACCGAGAGCTATGTCTCCTATTTGAGCTATGCGCGCACGCTGCTGACCAATGTCTACAAGGAGGTCGGCTGGACAGTCGACAAGGACAACCATTTGGGCAAGTGAGTGAGAATCATACTAAATATATATGGGATATATCCCAGCTGGCTGCAAGCTACTCTAACTCGCTCTTCCCTTAGCCGCCTCCGTGTTTCTGTGCTGGGTGCAGCCTGTGCCTTGGGCGTGGAAGATTGCCTGCAGCAAGCCGAGGAGCTTTTCACCAAGTGGCTAAACGAGCCAACCGCCGCCAATCGCCCAGCGCCCGATCTGCGCGAGCTGGTCTACTACTATGGCATGCAGCAGACGAGCAGCGAGGCCAGCTGGGAGCAGCTGCTGGAGCTGTTCAAGGCCGAGTCCGATGCCAGCGAGAAATCGAAGCTAATGTACGGCCTGTCGGCTGTGCAGGATAGTCAGCTGCTCTACCGCTTCCTCGAGCTGGCCACAGATGAGAGCATTGTGCGCTCCCAGGACTATTTCACCTGTGTGCAGAACATCGCCGCCAATCCGGTGGGTCAGCCCATTGTCTGGGACTACTATCGCGAGCAGTGGCCACAGCTCATCAATCGATTTGGCCTTAATGATCGCAATCTGGGCAAGCTGATAACCAGCATAACGAGCCGATTTGCCAGCGAGATAAAGCTGGATGAGGTGCAGGAGTTCTACACCAAGTATCCAGACTCCGGAGCGGGTGCCAGTTCCAGGCAGCAGGCTGTGGAGACAATCAAATACAATATTAATTGGCTTAAGGAGAACTCCGACGACATTGCCAGCTGGCTGAGCGGTACGGCCGCCCCATTGACCTCTAAAATCCCATTGTAAAAATTTGACCACAAATTTCCCATATTCAATAAATTCCGTTCCGTGGAATATTTCCTCAATTACTTGCATAATAAGGCGAATGGCCAAGAAATATAACAATAAAGTAGACCAAAATCAAGTCGTAAATATAAAGTATGCATTTTATTTTACACATCCGAGTGGCGATTTTTATGGCCCTAAAAAAACCAGGCACAGGCACTTCGATAGCTACGATAAAAAATGCCTGTCATACTCGTAAACCCAACTCCGAATCAGACCGGCCACGTCGGATATATGGATATATTGGACAAAATAAAGTTAAGAGCCCCCCATTATAATGATATCGCACTAGCCCCATATCGTTAACTATGGCCCAGCCCAATTGGCCAGATATCAATAATCTGTTAATCGAGTCCAAATTGTTTTTCAGATGCGACTTTTCCAGTTAGTTTGAGTCCAAACGCGCTGCACAGTGCAAGTGATTTGGCAAGAGCGCGAATCCTAGAGCAAGGACTTTATATTACATAAAAAAATGGTTGCCTGTGAGTGTTACAACTGCTATAAAAATGATATATATGGAATTTATAATCCATTTTCGATCAGGGCTAACGGTCAAGGCGGTGGCCATTTGCTTGGGCCTGACCACAACAGCCTTTTGTGTGGCCACAATTGTGTTGGCCGTGGAGAACGCTAATCTGGAGAATGATCTACAAGATGCCATGGATAAGCTGGAGGTGCTCATTTCTAGTACAACCACAGCCAGTCCCACCGTGGGCACCACGTCGGGAGTTACAACACCCAGCGGTGGCACCTCCCCAGGTACATCTCCGGGCGACTCAACACCAGGTGCCGGCACCACTCCAGGTGGCGTAACCACGCCCAGTGGCGGTACCACGCCCAGTGGCGGCACCACGCCCAGTGGCGGCACCACCCAAGGCAACACTACGCCCAGCTCGACGTCTGCCAATCCGAATCCCATCTACCCCACTCTGCCCACCGGACTGCCCAATCCCGAAGAGGTATGTACCTTGTCTTATTTATAGCCCCAGTCATTGTGCCGTAAAGGCGGCATTAGCACCAATTCACATATTATCATACCATATAGGCCTTTAGGTTTTTTTTCTGGGGTCGATTATCGGCTTGGGTTTTTGCCCAGTTTTTTTTTATCTTGCCAAAAAAAACGCTGCGCGTTGACCAGCGGTCAGTTTGGTTGCAGCCTTCGTACAAATTGGTAACTTAAAATGGGCAGATTAATGGCGAATCTAAAGGGTGAGGCATGGTCAATACCGAGAAATTTCTGGGCTAAAGCTTGCAGTTATATCCGTTAGATAATATCACAGCGGAGCGTGTGGCCATTTTCTTTGGCCTGCTGTCCACTTGCCTGGCCGTGGCACTGGTCATTGTTGTGGTGCACAGGGACAATCTTATGCTGCAGCTGTCGGAGGCCCGAGAGAAACTCGATGTGCTGGAGGATTATATACAGACCAATGTGCTGTCCGATCCAACAGAACAGTTTGAGGCGCACTTGCGCAGCGAATTCTGAACTATTTAACAAACTGTTCCCAGATATGGTTTACTAATAAAGACAAGAATACTTACGGGATATATGCGTCAGATATTATTGTGGCGGACTCAGTCCAGTTAGTTAAGATAGCGACCAATAATAATGTTCTTTATCGCGTGCCTTATCGTATTTTAACGACTTCCTTGTTATCATTTATGTATATTCACCTAATCTTTACAACTGCAACTAGATTGTATATCGGCTGCCGACTGAGCTGAGGCCCATACGCTATCGACTCTATATGCATCCCGATCTGGAGACTGGAACCTGTGAGGGCACCGTCTCCATACAGTTCCAGCTGGACGCAGTGACAAACTTGATAGTGCTGCACGCCAAGGATCTGAATGTGCATGGCATTAGTATTTTGAATATGATGGCGCGCATGCGCATCGCCATCGACAAATATTATTTGGATGATACGCGAGAGCTTCTGATCATCGAGCTGAAGGAGGTGCTGAGCATGAACAAGGCCTATACGCTGTCCGCTAGCTTTGACTGCAATTTGGACAATCTATATGGTGCCTACAGGAGCAGCTATACGGATGCGGATGGCAATAAGAGGTGAGTGTATTGAGGCATTTAGTTCAGAAATTAGATTTTAAAAAACCAACTACGCGCCTAAAATCCTAACTAAACTACGTTGAGTAAAAGCTCGTGAGCGTATTTACTCCTCTGACTGCTTGGTGCTTAATGAACTGGTGTGTGCTCAATAAATAAGCCGGTCTCAGCTGAGCTGAGCAAAGCTTTCGGGAAAGCTTGCACGCGGCCGCAGCTTTGACAGCCGACTTTTAGTTGTAATTCCAAAGCTGAGCGCGACGGTTGTCGTTTGTCAATGCGCATCGCTTCAACGAGCTCCGATCTCTACTCTCGCCCTCTCGCTCGCTCGTCCTCTCGCGCGCTCGTGCGAATGTGAAACGTGCGCGGCATCGATTTGAATTAAGTAAAGCAACAGCTTAAGCCGAGTGCCGTTATTAAATAGAGCTGTTATTGGTTGGGCATGGTTAATAATTAAGAAAAAAAATCTGCTGTCACACTGTCTAACTGTAAATCAAGTAGAGCTGCGCAAAGCGCAATGCCCACAAAAATTAGCCAACCAACTGTTAAGTGCGAATTATGAGCGTCTGTGTAATAGATATCCATATGTACATCTTACATACATACAAATGTATGTGTGTATTCGTGCAAATAATGCGAATGAATACCGTTTAAGTGATTTTTATTTCTAGGTACCGAACAGTTTTTGTTGTTGTTGTTGTTGTCATTGTCCAGGCGAGGGCAATGTGCCATTATATGACTAATTGAGCGCAGTGAGGCGAAAACTTATTTTAATACGTTTTCATAATAATAATAATAATAATAATAATATAACACAAATGCGGCCATTGAATTCTATGCCAACTTTGACTTTCAACAATAAACACAATAAATATAAACGCAAGCGGCAGCAGAAGTTTCACGCACGCAAAACAGGTTGCAACTGCGTTTGCGCCCCCTTGGCCGCCCCTTCTACTCAGAGCTAGCCGGCAAACAGGCTTCTGCTCAGCCTCTCTCATAGTTCACTTGCCGCGCAAGTTCTTGGCCTTAAAATCGGCCAATACACGACGTCGACGTCGACGACGACAGCGACTGCGACTGCGACTGCGACTTCGCCTCGCTTCTGTCTTGTGTTTACATTTACAAGCTGCGGCCAAGCGCTTGAATAGCTGCCAGAAGCTGCTGCTCGTTTATCTAGAAAGAAAAAAAAAGAAATACTTTCCTCAAAAGCTCAAACGAAATGGGTCGACATCGACTTTAATGTTGTTTCCGTTTCTTGTCGCAGTTGACTCTGGTTTTCTTACAAACTTCTTTTTGCTGGGTTTTCATGTTTTTGTTATGTTTTGGTTCTGAGAAGTTCGGGCAACGCGCTTTATTCAAACCTTTTTCGTTTTCATTGGCACTGATTTCTTTTCTTTTCCTTTCCTTTCCTTTCCCATTTCACTTTGACGCCTTTGGGCCAACTGTCAGTCGATCTATTTAAATTTCTTTCACTTCTTTGAAGTTTGGCAAAAAATGAAGGTCAGCATTTTTTGATAAATAGCCAAATTATACTCGAGCATGTGTCTGAGAGCTCAGTTTTTGATTAATTTGCATTTGTGAAAACTAATTCTTCAATCAAAAGTTTCTCACATTCATTCAGAATGCATGTGAAAGCAGTCAGAATAATCCAAGAAACACATTTTTCAATATAGTGAAATGTAGATAAGGGAGAGTATGCTTGTAAAACAAATATAAAGATCAATAAATGGTTTTTCGAAAAAACGAACAAATAATTTAATTAGTAGAGATTAAAGAAGATTATGATTATGAGGCTGAGAGATGAAAGGGTATTACAGATCTTAGAATAGTAAATGAGTAGATCAAGTGATGTCCTGAATGAAGAACAGGACCAATTGGGTTGATATAAACCTACATCGTGTACCTATATTGTGTACATTAGAGTACTTATAAACAAAGTAATGCATACTTATAATAATAAATGATGTGTACCAAAGGAATAATTACTTTTGTAGTCTTTAGCCTTTTTTGTTAACTCATAAAATATACTACCGTACATAAGAAAGGCATATACGTATGTAGCTTTAAGGTATATCATGCAGATATACATATATTAAACTAGTTTCTTTCGTTTCAATAGTGTTATAATTAATTTTTATGTAACGTGTAAAAAAATCGAATACTATTTAATTATTGTGCAAAACAGGCAAACGGTTGCAAGCATTTCTTCGATTTTATACCCTTGCAGAGAGTATTATAATTTTGTCTCAAACTGTGTAACGCATAGAAGGAGAAATCGCCGACCCGATAAGCTATATATATTCTTGATCAATATTAACAGCCGAGTCGATATAGCCATTTCCGTTCGTCCGGCTGTTCTTGTTTTAAAGCTATCATCATGAAACTTGACACACGTCCCTCTTTCGGATTCGGCTGCTTCGTACCAACATATTATATATCTGCCATAGGCACGATTGGTCTTGTATAAACAATTTTTAGTTTTACAAGATATCTTAACCTTACTCGGCATTAGCTATTTTCCCTGTGCTTTTAAATACGAGCACAACATTATGAAAATTTTCGGTCTGCAAGGGTATAAGGATTTCGGCGTGCCGAAGATAACTTTCTTTCTCGCTTTGTTTTGATTTTCCTATTTTTTCATTTTTAACTTTCGGGTGTGCGTTTGAAATACTTATCATATATGTGTCTGAGCGTATTTTCAATTGCAGTCACGTATTGGGGGCCCTCCATGCGTCACAGTGACCCAATCAGAGAGCTATCAATGGGCCTGGGCTTGGGCCAGGGCTTGGGCCTGGGCTTGGGCAATTGTTATGTGGCCGCGACTCACTTTTTGGGCATTTGTGGGGCGCACTTTGCATTTAATTATTTATTTGGGAAAGTTATCAAGTTGAAAAAAAAAAACTCACTGAACGTTTCAAAAAAACGAAAATTATTCTTAATAACAATAACATTCTGCGAGTGCAATCAACTTGAGTTCGTGAATTTAATTAAATGGAAATGTAAACGTATTTGACTTCATGCCACATTCATTAACAAGGCGGCATAACTGTTCTGCCATTTGACATTTTCCTCGAGCTTGATGAGTAACCAAGCTTAGATCTACACTCAACGAAACCAAATGAGGAAAAGAAAACTATTTTATATTTGAAGATAAATCAAATGTCCTAAAAACTTGAGAACGAAGTATTCTTGAATATTCTTAAATTAAGTACGGAAATTGGAAGAAGCACAAAATACTTAAAACCAAATCATTCTTGTATTCACGTATTTCTGCTTGTAAAAAGTTCCTCAATAAAGAACTTCTTGCAGCTGCTTGGCTAGATTTGACTATTAGGTTCTTGGGCTTTTTCTCTGAGTGTACAAGATGCAGATACAATGGGGCGTATAAAATTATGCAGTCGCAGATACTTTGCAGCTGCCACATCAAGTGTTTGGCTTATAAGGTAGTCATGCAATTTTTATGCCGCATTTGTTGTTTATGCTCTTTTTTTATTGTTGTTTTTCCGTTTGTCGTTGTTGTTGTTGTGGCTTTTGTCTGCAGCCTAATTGAGTCAACGCCAATGCATTGCATCATCGTAGGCTTCAGAGTCAGAGAGACGACACAATGATGAGCTGGATCAGAGCTGGCATGCGCTTGCCTCTGCCCCAGACTATTTGTGCAGCTCACTCGATATTAGCATATTCATAATATTCATCACTTTAGATTCGCATTCGCACAACTTGCCGAAATTAACGCACACGCTCACATTGTGCATAGCTTCATTTGAATCTTAATAACTTTGTTGCGGCCAGAGCTACT
This sequence comes from Drosophila novamexicana, assembly GCF_003285875.2. NCBI lineage: Eukaryota > Metazoa > Arthropoda > Insecta > Diptera > Drosophilidae > Drosophila > Drosophila novamexicana. Next base: position 817,398 of record NW_020824808.1, on the reverse strand, counting down.
CAAGTGTGTACACAAATGAGTATGAGTACACAATACGACTTCAAAATCACAATTGTGGGCACTGTATTATGGGAACTCAAAGTTAAGACACTTTTTTATTGGCTTGCATAAAGAAGGAAATCACCAGTGTAGTGTAACAAAAGCTGTTTCTAAAGAAAGGAACACTCTCTAGTGTTGTTAAACAAAATAAAGCTTTTTCTAAAATAAGATAAATATTTTTCTAATTCAAGAAATTAATTTAAAATGTTAACAATTTTTTACCATCAACATTTCCCATATGTGCCTTAACTTTTTGAGACTCCAACACAAAAGCTTCCGCAAAAAGCTTTCAAAGCACCTTAAAGCTTTTAATGTGCTTAATTGTGTTTTAAGTGTTGCCAAAGGCTGGATATAATGCCTATTGGTTGGCTGTTTGTGAACAAGTTAATCATTTTTATTTGCCCGAGTAATCTTTCGGGTTTTAATAATATCATTTTGACCATAAACTTTATGCTTATTGGTTTATTGCTCATCTATGTATGTGAGATAACATGAATAAAGCAGTATTGACTACCGCATCTGCATTTTCTGGATAATTCAATACAATTACAATGCAAAATTAATATTTCCCATGACACAAGCCCAAACAGAGAGAGAGACAAAGCGAGACATATATATATACATATATATATAGAGAGAGAGAGAGAGAGAGGGAACTGCCTTGCAAATCATCTGAAAAAAAGCCAACAACCTTTCCAACCATCAGTCAATCACACAGACGACGACGCCGACGCCCATATAGAAAGTGGCCTGTGGTCGTATTACTGCAATTGCAATAAACCTGGAAATTTGTAATACAACATTGCGGCTTACCAGCAACAATACAACAACAATAACAACAACAACAACGACAAAAATAAGTAAGACTTGGCCTAAGTCGCTACAATTACACCGAAAAGGCGAAATGACCAACTCCATTACGTGACAGCGTAGAGATTACATTTGATTGATCCTGCAATGGAGACAACATCGCATCAACTCTCAATGAAATCAAGTCAAATGTGACGGAAACGATATACAAGATACAAAAGCAAAGCAAACAAATGTTATGTCTCTGTTTATAGGGAATAGCTGTCGAAAATGTGATAATAGCAACGTCTGTAATTTGGTCTGTTTACGATAAGCTCAAATTACGTGAGACGACGACGCACTACTCAATCGCAGCTTAAATTAGTTTTTGAGCTACATTTCGAGACTTGAAATGCAGTTAATAATCAAATAAAAATAAGTAAACTATTGCTTATTAATTAAAACTTTTCATTGAAATAGTTGTAATATCTTCCAATAGTAGCTAATTAAGCTAATAGGGCTGTTTTAGTAGACCAGGAGATACGCTCTAACCAGGTTTTAAAAGAACCGGGCAGTAAATCGATAGTTAACGATATCACGAAGTATGGAATTGTTTAATGTCACAAAATGTTTTACTTTAAAGTTTAATGCAATAACTTCCAATCGCAGTTAACTAAGCTAATATGACTGCTCTATTCGACTAGGAGATACTCTTTAACTTGATCTGAGTTGCCGTTCGCCCATTAAAAGATCCGAGCAGGAAATCGATATTAATCGATATCACAAAATGTGGGATTGTTATCGAAAAATTGATTTCAAATGTCCACTGTAAATTTGGAGCATCGAGTTTGATCTTTGTTTAAAAAAATTACTGTTTATCAATCTAATAAGCTCAAATAGAAAGGCAGATCCATGTACACTAGCACTCTAGCTAATGTAAAATGTTTGTTAACCGTTTCATAGATCGCCAAGTCATTTTAAATGTATCAGTACCAGTGTAAATAGCGCCTAGTTAGTCAACAGCTAAGTACATAAACATCGAAAAACCAAATACTATACACAAAAACAAAAACGAAAAAAGTCAACGGCATGTACGCGACGAAAAACGTGCGTCCACGCAGCAGCCTCTCCACAGACGACAATCATCGCATCAAGGACACAAATCGTGCACACAAGAAATCGCCGAGCAACACGGTCCTCACTCTGGTCGCGTTCTGTGTGTTTCTTTTGGTGCTCTGCAGTTTTCTGCTCGGCGCTCTGGTTTATGTCGGCAAAAATATTGCTGATGAGCATCAGAAGCAGCAGGCGAGCGGGAGTACGCTGAGCGTAATAAATGACACAATACGCACCATATATGTGGATCGTGATCAGTTATTGTCCACGAAGCCAATTTTGAGCGTGCTCTCAGGTTTGTGTTAAGCTGAAAAACAAATGTCTTATTTATTAAAAGTTGTTCAATGCAAATTCAAATGCTGAGCAAATGCGCGCCAAGCAACCGCTGCACTCATAGCAATCAGCTTTTTGTTGCCTGTAGGCGTTTTGCTCAGCAAACCACGCTGATATCGTTATCGTTATCGATAACGCAACAGCTGTTCGGCGCACTGACTTTGTATAAGTTGAAGAAATACAAATTTGAACTAATTCATGAATTACTGATAAAAACAAACCATAAAAAAAAAACAGATAATCGCGCACACACCACCCAAGTGCCCACCACGAAAAAGCCAAACGCCATGGCCGCCATATCGCCTGAAATACGTGCTGCCAGCCGGGTCCTGCAGAAACTTGGCTTCCGTTTGCCCAAAGCGATAAAAGCACGAAAATATAATTTGCACTTGAGGCCCGATTTTGACTCAAAGAGCTACACGGGCAACATAAGCATAAATCTGCAGGTGCTGGACCCTATCGCATTTATACCCGTGCACGTCAAACAGCTGAATGTGAGCCACGAGCAACTGCAGCGTTTGGATGATTCGGGTGCTCCGCTGACGGAAATCAAACCAACGCTCACCTTCGCCTATCCCGAATACGAGTACTTTGTCAGCGAATTCGAGCAGCCACTGGAAGTGGGCAACTATACGTTGCAGCTGAAATTTAATGGCTCGCTAGCCGATCGCATAACGGGGCTGTACCAAAGTTCATACTACAATAAGCTGAAAAACCGCACCAGGTAGACGCAGCTGTGACCTTCTTAAGCTAACAAATGCATGCACCTAAATTAACCCAACAGCCCTATGAATTACCTTAAAAGTTGTTTTTCTTATACTAATTTCTCAATTTTTTCACAGATGGATTGCCAGCACGAAACTCGAGCCCACCTACGCACGCCAGGCGTTCCCCTGCTTCGATGAGCCGCATCTGAAGGCGCAGTTTGCCATAACAATTGCCCGGCCCAGCGGCGATGATTACCATGTGCTATCCAATATGCCAGTTGCCGTAAGAAAAACACTAAAGCCCACATATCACAGACATTCTCTAGAATTGCTTCTTTTGCAGAGCGAGTATATTGACGGCGATTTGACGGAGGTTACTTTTGAGGAGACGTTGCCCATGAGCACCTACCTGGCCGCCTTTGTCATCTCGGACTTTGCGCACACCACAACCACCGTGGGTGACACCAATATCGAGCTGCGTGTGTTTGCGCCACCCGCCCAAGTTAGCAAGACAGAGTACGCGCTGGAGATCGGTGCCGGCATTACTGCGCATTATATAGATTACTTTAACATCTCGTATCCGCTGCCCAAACTGGATATGGTTGCCATACCCGACTTTGTATCCGGTGCCATGGAGAACTGGGGTCTTGTGACCTTCCGTGAAACGGCACTGCTCTATGATGCGAGCACCAGTTCCAGCGTGAATAAGCAACGCGTCGCTGTTGTGATCGCCCATGAGCTGGCGCATCAATGGTTTGGCAATTTGGTTACCATGAACTGGTGGAATGATCTGTGGCTAAACGAAGGCTTCGCCACATTCATTGAGTATAAGGGAGTGCACCATATGCATCCCGATTGGGATATGGTAAGATCTGCTTATTCATTGGCTTGTCGGTGTCCTTGCTTATATACTCTCCTTCAATACGTAGGTGAATCAATTTGTGACTGAGGAGCTGCATCCTGTACTGAAGATTGATGCCACACTCGCTTCGCATCCCATTGTCAAGTCGATTGAGAGTCCTGCTGAAATTACCGAGTACTTTGATACCATTACCTACTCCAAGGGCGCCGCTTTGGTGCGCATGCTTGAGAATCTTGTTGGCGAGGCAAGACTGCAGAATGCCACTGCGCGCTATTTGCGTCGTCACACTTACAGCACGGCCACCACCGATGATTATTTGACGGCCATTGAGGAGGAGGAGGGTCTCGACTATGAAGTCAAGTAATTACAGCAATTGCAGCTGCTCCTTAACCAATCTAATTGATCTGAGCTTACAGGCAAATCATGCAAACCTGGACGGAACAGATGGGTCTGCCCGTGGTTGAAGTTGTGAAGAATGGCAATGTTTGCAAGCTAACCCAAAAGCGTTTCCTAGCCAATCAGGATGACTATAGTGCTGAAGTCGAGGCATCTTCCTTCAAGTAGGTGCACTGCCTTACACTCTATTAGCAACCTATTCAACTGTTTCTGCTCCTTTCGCAGTTATCGCTGGTCCATACCCATCACCTACATAACCAGCGAAGACAGCACGCCAAAGACCACAATCTTTAACTATAACGACAATGAGCTTAGCATCACACTGCCTAGCACTGTCAGTTGGGTAAAGTTGAACAAGGATCAGGTGGGCTACTATCGTGTCAACTATGCCGAGGAGCAGTGGACGGAATTGGTGTCAGCTCTGAAGGCATCACGTGAAACCTTTAGCACGGCGGATCGTGCACATTTGTTAAACGATGCCAATGCTTTGGCAGACGCGGCTCAGCTGAATTATACCATTGCGCTGGAGCTGAGCACATATTTGGAAAACGAACAGGACTACGTGCCCTGGAGCGTGGGCACCGCATCGCTGACAGCGCTCAAGAATCGTGTGTACTATACAAATGCCTATAAGGACTTTACGAAATATGCGCGCAAGCTGTTGTCTCCCATTGTAGAGAAGCTTACCTTTACCGTGGGCACGGATCATCTGGAAAAGTATATGCGACTACATTGAACTTAAATTTGTTATTTATTATACTTTTCTTTATATTTATTAGTAAACTGCGCATCAAGGTGCTGAGCGCTGCCTGCGGTGTTGGATACGAGAGTGCACTAGAGCAGGCTGCCACCTTGTTTAACCAGTGGTTGGCCAGCCCGGACACACGCCCCAATCCCGATTTTCGCGACGTTGTCTACTACTTCGGTCTGCAACAGGTTAACACTGAGTCCGCCTGGGATCAGGTCTGGCAGCTGTATCTGACTGAGCCCGATGCGCAGGAGAAGCTCAAGCTGATGAACGCGCTAGCAGCTATTAAGGTGCCCTGGCTGTTGCAGCGCTATATCAATTTGGCTTGGGACGAGAACAATGTGCGCCGGCAGGACTACTTCACGCTGCTGGGCTACATTTCCGCCAATCCAGTGGGTCAGAGCCTCGTCTGGGACTATGTGCGTGAAAACTGGGACAAGCTAGTGGAACGCTATGGTATCAATGAGCGTACCTTAGGTCGCCTTATTCCCACCATTACCGCTCGCTTTGCCACGCAAACCAAGTTGGAGGAGATGCAACAGTTCTTCGCTAAAAATCCAGAGGCCGGCGCTGGCACTGCAGCGCGTCAACAGGCACTGGAAACGGTCAAGGCCAACATCAAATGGCTGGAGCTTAACCAGGAGCAAGTGAGCAAATGGTTGGCCAACTTTGCGGAGCAGTCGGCTGTGACAAATCGCATCATCTAAACTGTTGCTCAACGGCAACCTGTAAAGTATCCTTAATGTAAAAATTACCAACTGATTTTTGAATAGTCTTAGCCTGCAATTTGAGTGCATTGCGTATGTGAATGAAGGAATTGTGAATACTATTTTGGAATAAAATACAAATTGAAACAAAAATTGTTACCATTCTATTCTAACCTTGACTATAGGATATTGTTAATGAAATCGCCCTCATTGGAAATTTGAAATCTGAACCATATCAAAAAGAAAAAAAAAACTGGCTTAGATAAATAAAATTCTTGTTTTATTATTAACATTGCTACATTTTAGGCACGCTACATTATTTAAATTAATTGTAATTTTAAATATTTATTTAATAAGCGACAAACTAGTTCATGGATGTGAGAAATCTGGTTCATAAAGGGAGGAACACTGGAGCAAACAATTCAAATTGTTTTTGTCTATACTTCTTAGCATAATATATTGGTATTGAAATCAGCATAAAGTTTTCCCTGCTCAAATGGCTTTATTATCTCGTATATAAATTACAAATTTTTGGGCTAACTTTGTCCTATCTGTTATTTTCAATAAAATGGCGGAAACGGAAACGCCAGGCAGAATGGAGAATGTGCGCGTGCCTGTTTAATTTGAACGCCGTGCGTTTTTATGAGCCATGCCAAATTTGATGTTGGCCAAGCTGTTTATGGCAACAGGACCTCAGTTTTTGTTTACTTGCGGACGCACAGTTTTTGGCCGGGTCTCTGGCGTCAGCAGCGAAATTGTTGACGACTTAAATTGAATAAACTCCATTGAATTTGCCAACTGATTGCTAAACAATTTTTTGTTTTCATTTATTATTGTTCACATAGGCCTCATCTGCACTGGAGGGCCAATCACTCAAGAGACGCCCACAAATGATGGCGACATTTCATTGGCAACTTAGTCGGGCAGTTGCATAAATTTCAGCTATGGCCCATTAAATTATCACCACCAGCAAAATATACAAAATGGCCATATTTTGCAGAAGCACGAATAACTCACAGATTGGCCTCAATAATCTGTCGCCTCAATGTTGGCCATTTATTTGATTTCGATTTCATATGAATTTGATGTTTTGGTAGCTCGTAAATTCCTGATTGCCTCACATTTAACTGCACTGTGCACTGTGCACTGTGTTTTTTGTCCACACGTTAAAGTGCTCGGTTTCTGTTGGACATTTAAGCGTAAGCTCCCCCCCGGCCAAGGTCATGCGTATCGACCCGGCCAGACGGTACTCCAACTATTAATGGAATTGCACGGCGCCCGATTGAGACATGATAATGTGTGTATCAAGGCAGTTGGACACAACTTCTTCAATTGTAAATGTGCTCGCAACAGGCTGCAGGCGTTTAAATTGGTCGAGCAGCTACGCTCCGATTCCCTCTTGCATTGCTGGACTCATTTGGCCGTTGGTCTATGCCCGAGTGTGCCATAAAGTGCCCAACTTCTGCCACATTTTAGGCAACATGCATTCTTGGCCCTGATTGGCCCACGGCCAGGCAAAACTAATTTCGCTTTGTCTACAGCATCATTTGGCCCAACTACATAGCTCAGTTTGTGAGCTCTACTGAGTCATTTGCATTTTCTACTTGGGCTTGTAGCAACACTTTATTTTATTTATTAATTTAAAATATATTTAAATCAGACTTTCAAAAGTATTGTTTTGCTTTAAATTGAATTTAAGCTTTTTTCAAGTTGACTTTAATGGATTTTACGCCGCGAATTAATTAAACAATTAATATTTTATTATATGTCAAAGCCATATATTATATTCTTGTGTGTCTCTATACAAGGCGTCAGGCTGCATAAATCCAAAGATGTGTCTTGATTAAAGCCATAAACTTTTTTCTAGTTTTTGCCGTGTGCACATGCATATGCGTGCAGTTCATTATAAATAAATATGCATACTTGGTCTATTGTCTGGCTATCAATAAAAATTATATTATTGCCTGTAGTATAAACAAATGCCAAAGAGATTGTCATGAAACTCGTTTGTTAGCCATTTAACTGGCTTTTGGCATCGCTCATACGCCCCATTGTCAGGTTCGGGCATTGACTTGCGCGTTGCCGGCTATCTTTCATCTAAAATGGCGCGCATATTGAGTTCTTAATTGTGCATGTAAGTGAGTGTTTGGGTGTTCGTGTGTTTGTGTGTGTGTGAGTGGTAGTCAATAGCAGTGACCCTTGATTTTATATTGGCCTGCATTGGCATTTTTATGACGTCAAACCTGTTGATGCGTAATGTAATTAAATTTAATGCTATGGATCGTGCGTAAGGCAATTCGCAAACACTTGAAATTACTTCATTAGTTGCTAATTGAATTGCCATTGCCCTTGACTGTACAAAAAAGAAAGCACAACGCTCCACGGACTAAGTGATTAATATTTTATTTTGTTATTGCTTTAACCGGCTCAAAGAGGCGCGTCTGTTGCCAGGCGGCAACATTTAGTTGGCGGCTCTTGCGGGCACCAATTCACCATAGATAAGACAGCCGCCGGAAGCGCCGGCTTCAGTTGTCCTTATTTATGTTGTGTTAATAATAGCAACATCCTGCCGAAGCCAGCGGGTTGCCCTGCCCATTAATCTTAATTCGGCGCAAATATTCAATCAAGCGGCCTGCGTTGCTTGGTTTTGTAATTAAAGGCACATTAAGCGCCTCGTAAAAATTAAATTGTCAGTTGCGAATAGGCCCAGAGACGGCTGCCAACGGCGCCTGGTGCCTGTCTTGTGGCACTAATTAGCGGCACTTGAGCCCGGCCATGCGACACTTTAAGCACTTTTTATGGCCAACTATCGATTCAGCCAAGGCGTGGTCGTAGCTTAAATTCGCCAAATGCTTAAACAAATACTATCAAATGGTTCATTTTGTAAATATATATATTCCTTTGCCCAAGCAAGCGAATGTTTATCGTGCTTATAACATCTTGTTGATGGGCCTCTTTCCGGCGCTGAAAAATTCATAGACGAGTTTTTATAAACAAACTAAATTAATGAATGAGGGTTTCTGTTTATACAGCGCTCATTTACATTTTATATATATATATTTTTTTTTTATTATTTCTTGTGTATTAGTCATTTTTAAGATTTTTTGATTTAAATTATTCTACGCATTTGTTTTTATAAAAAAAAAAACGGCTTACACATTCCAGAATAAATTTAAAAGTGTTTATTAAGAGAAACGAGCAAAATGTAGCAGTCGAAGCCACTCAACTACGTGATACTCTGTAATTAATATACTAGCTAATAATTCATGTATTCTCTAAGTACTTGCGTAGACATTTTTTTGTTGATTCTTCAATTGTAATTATGGAACATTGTAAATTATGGAATATTTTAAATATTAGCTATTATTTATATTGTTATATTAATATTTAATATATGATCAATTAATTTTAAAACTAGACAATATTTTTTATTTTAAATTATATTTTCATTTTTTTTTTTTATATTATTATATATATGCTCTATATATTTTTTATTTTATGTATTACGTTTATTCATATTTTATTGCATTCTCTAACGGACTGTGAATACTCTCTATACGCCCAAAAGATACTTCACAGTATTTGTAATTAAATGTTTTCAATGGACACTTCCCAAGTTTTTTCCACCGCCAACAAAGTATTTAAAAACCATAAATCAATTAGCTAAGCATTAAAATGCTTAATATTCCAAATATTTCAGCGTATCTGTTTCATTTCGACGTTCAATAGTTCTCAATGTATTTATCTACTTTTGAGTAGTTCGTTTTATTCGTTTGCTGATGGAACGCTGTATCTGAATTTTACAACTTTTAGTTTTATAGACATTGGCAGCTCGGCAATTTTATGCATGGCTCGTTTACATATTTGCGGAGCTATATTTACGATATGGACAGACAACTGCTGATGCGTAGCTTTATATGCCACAGTACACACTGGGATACACGCACTCAAATCCACACACACACACTCACATATGTGCAGTATGTTTATGTGTGTGTGGGGCTGACTGTGAACAGAATGTAGCTGCTATCTGCCTGTCTGCTGTCTGTTGTTGTGTTTATATTGTGTGTAGTTGTGGGTGTGTGCAAAAATGCATAAAATGGCATAAAACTGCGGCTCATGTCGTTGGCCGTAAAATTCTTTGCCAAAGAAGTGCAATAAAAAGGCTTTAATGATGCGACTCTCTGTAATTAAATGACACAGAGCACTCCCACACATGCACACACACACACACACATGTGCAGACGTCTGTGTGGCCACACACGGCGTATACGCGATGTGACTGAACTCTAAACCAAAGGCGCAATGAATTGCTCTTCAAATTCATGTTTATCATTTTAATTGAATGCTAAAATTCGCTTTTCTATCCTAACTATATCTTAAATCTAAAATCCTTTTGAATTGTGTTCAGTGTATTTATTTTTTATAACATTATTGCTTGGAGGTTTTTCGCAGAGGGGGTATTGCAGAGCCATTGCCTGTGTGGCCAGCATATGACATTTGATTTATGGCCGCTTGTTTTTCGTTTAACAAACAAGGCCATAAATACACACACAAAAAAAGTAGAAAAATAGCCAAACAAATGGCGAATGCGACAAATGGTGCTTTTGGAAAGTAGCATTCAAGGGAATACCATTATGCAATGCTCAGTTAAAGTCAACTGCTAATTCGAATGCCAAATTCGGCTCATTGCGCAAAGCGTTTGACTGTTTGCACACACACTGCGTATTCTTAATTTTGCGTATGCGTAATGAAAATCTTTACCGTCAACAGGGTGACTCAGTTCGAGGCTAAAATCAATGCTTTGCGAAGGTTCGCTTCGTGAACCTCGTTTTTATACATCTATTCACCTAGCTATTGTTATCTCTATATATACAGCTGTTTGTCCTGACTGACTGATTGATGATCCAAGCACGACGAAAAACGTTAGAGCTAGGAAGCTGAAATCTTAACACTAGTTACCTTATATGAGGAAGGTGCACGCTATGACAGGATCTTGGCAAATTCCATCCGCAAGTGTGGAAATAACTTGAAAAACGTGCAACAGCCAAACGGCTTCCAAAATCATTACCAAAGATCTTTGTTCAAATTCATTTCAGGGATGTTTCACATTTTTCGAAAGATTCAAAACTCCTGGGTGGGAATGAGGGTCAAATATTTTAGATACGTCATGTTTCGAGCTCCAATTCATTTCTAAGAAACTTTATGAAAACTCTTGTCGCCAAATCTATTCCTCTAAGATCAAAAGTGTGGGTTAAGAAGTTGAATTAAGAAGTGTAAGCCGATGCGCAAATTCGCAAAGATCCTTTAGAAAATTCATTGGAGGCGTGTTTTATACTTTTCGCCAAGTATAGGTATTCTAGAAAACGGAAAGCTCTAAGTTTTGTCCGATTGATCTTAAATTTACTTGTGTTTAGAAATTCCACCCGCAATTTCGGTAAATTTGCAGAAAACGGTTAACTAAAATTTTCAAAGTGTTTCAAAAATGTATTTAAATAAATTGAGGTTCAAGTTTCAGGTTTCGACTGTTTCCTTGTGCTGCTAATTCGGTTCAAGGTTCGGTTTGTAGTAAAAACAAAGTTAATAGTCCGAGCTCCGAGCTGGCAAATGGCTTAGATATTTCGACAGTCGCAGCGCAAGCAATTTCCATTAGCGCTTTTCCCATTTGCATTTGCTTGCATTTTCCGCTTGTTTATGCCATGTCCGCTGCGTATATCTTTTCCGATGCCATTTCCAATTCCAATTCCATTGCCATTCGCATTGCCTTCAGCCTGATAAGCCGCCTTTATTGGCAAAGTTTCGATTGCGTTCGCTGCGTGCGTCGCCATGTTCGCATTTATTTAAATTTATTTCCGCACAATTTGTTAAACTCTTGCATTTGCCAGCCGCGTTTGCATTGCGAATGCAAAGCGCAAAATTAGTGAGGTGAAAATTGTGCACTTCGCACGCGCCCACATAAAGAATGGCCATAAATTTTGCCAACCGCACGGTTGACAACTTCTGGTCGGCATCGTCCGCTTGTCCACTTGTCCACTGTCCTCCTGTCCACCTGTCCAAATGGCCAAATCATCTGACAGTTGTGGTCACCGTTCACATGCACATTAAATTCATTAACATTTACATAGCTTCATTTTTAATGAACTGACAAATCTGTGCGGCTTTCTCGATGCCTATAAATAAATCGAGACGCACATAAAGGTGTGATACCTCGCATTCGCATAAATCTTGTTCCAACAAGAGAGTTAAATCGAGTGCGCCTCACAGGGGGATGCCCTGTAGCCGGCCATAAAGTAAGCATCAATATCCCTCTGAAACATAGTCTTTAGTTATATACTTCTTATAGCTCCCCTATGAAGATTTTTTTTCTTTAATATGCAAAAACCTTAAAGAAATACGGATATTAGCCACAGCCAGTTTATTTTATTTAACATTGAACATATTTTTGAATAATATAAAACTATATATTCTTAACCAATGTTTACCTTAAACATTTCTGAGAAACTCCACGTCATACGGTTCGTGCATACATATAATAATTATTATTTATTTATTATAAAAGTAGTATAAAGTATTCATAAAAAAATAAAACAACCTCGAGCCAGCTAGACATCGAGCTACAGAGCAGAAAGTTCGCCAATACAATCAACATATTGTTCAAAAACTTGTAAAAAAATGTTCAACAAAATGCGTATCCGAAATTTGATTACACTTGAAAAGTGCGGCATATTAAGAGCACAGTCGTGATACCCTACACGCGTGACAAACGAGATTTTTAAGTAATATTACCCGATAAGGCAATACATTTTTGTACAAAATATTTTTCTCAGACGAATTTATATGTAAATTAAGATGTTCACAATATTTAGCGTTAATAATAATAACCATATTTTGATCTGACCGGCCAAGCAGGCGCTTCATAATGAAACACAATTTTATTGACGAATGAGGTATTTGGTTCTGCCGACGACGTTGGTGACAGCGACTCGTGCCCACGCCTTGAAGCTCCCACGTCCAATCACTTAAAACGACGCATAAGATGCGTATTAATATAAATATAGAAATGCAAAGAAAGGAAAAGCCAGCGAAATTAAAAGCAAATACTTTATGTACATATGTCTGAGAAGCTGAGTGCTAGAAATTGCAGAGTTAATTGCGGGCATTCGAGAGAGAGAAAGAGCGAAAGTTCGTCTAAGACTAAGAATTAGTTTGAATATGAGAATTATTATTGATAATGTTTTTTTTTTATTAATAATTTATTATTAATTATTTAACTGCAGACCTTTTAATATGAGCATTATTATTTAAAGTTATATTAATAATATTTTTAATATTCTCGAACATTATAATTTATTAAAATTGAAACTTATTTTTAAATGAGTGTTATAAAAAATGTATTAAAAATTCATTTTGTTAAAAAACACAGCTTATTATTTATAACGTTTTAATATTATTATTATGAATTTTGTAAAAATAATAATAATAATTTCTTAATACTAATTTTATTAAAAACTAAACATTTTATAGTATGAGTATTATTATAAATAATTTACTTATATTATTATTATTATTATTTTTTGGAACCAAACTTTTTTTTATTGTTTTATTATTGATTTATTAACATTTATGTTTTTTTTTTTGAGACATATATATATACATTAACATTATTAATTTCATTATTTTTAATTTATAAATATATATTTAGATATGCAGTTTATTAATTTGTTAATATTTATTTCATTAAAAAGCAAACAGTTTTCAATATGATTATTATTGTTATTATTAATTTATTTATATTAATTTGGTTAAATTAGTTTTATTAAAAACCAAAATGCTCTTAACATTTAATCTGTAATTATTTTGCTTTAAATGATAAATTTTTAATAATTATTTAAATTGTAAACTATTTTTTAAGATATTTTGCTAATTAGCTGAGCTACTATATTAACCAGATTTATTTATAGAGCTTTGATCAGCTCTTTTTTACTCAGATAATGCAGACAGCTCATCTAAATATTTTTCCGAGAAATTCCTCAAAAATAAAAAACACGCACAATCGTAATATGCATGTGTCTATGCACATGCTTATATATATAAAAAGATCTAGTTAAGACGAATGCGTGTACAGACAGATATATAAGGTTAATGACTTGCTTTATTAACTTGCAGAACAATTATAAAGAATAAAACATTTTTAAATGTAATTTGAGTGATTGAAATACGTCATGTTCTCAGCATTCGCTTTCGTCTTGATTTAACAACTTGTTTTTTGTAGTGTCATAAATAAAATGACATTTTATTGTGTGCGCGCTTCCTCCTCTACCATCTGTCGGCTGCCTTCTGCCGGCTGCTGCTGCTGCTGTCTGGAAAATTCAATCACAATATTATTGTATGGCATACAAATAGCGAAAGTCGGCGACGCAATCAATCTTTACCCACTTACTTACTGGGAACTCACGTTGCATTTGCCACAGCGCGGCATAAACAAACCTCACATAAGTATGATATACAATAAGGAACTGGCCCTCGCCAACTGCTTCACATCCCCTACCCTAAATTCAGTTCCTGGCTGCCATTTGCCTGTCCACAAGAGTCACAAGTCAAAATGGTCTCTGAGTGCTGTGGGCGTGGCGGGAGGTGGGTGGGGTAGCTGCGGTTTTTGCATGGCTTGTTTACAATTAATTAAGATTGTTATGTTGCCATTTTTTCAGTCATTTCTTTGTTTAATGCGTCTGCTTTTTATTATTTCGACGGATCTGTTTGAATTCAAGAGTTCCATGAATTTTAATAGCACACATCAAAGTCAAATTATTGTATATTTTTCAAGGTGCTTTATTTATAATTTTGTTGTATTTATAAGCTGCGTATTTGGGGGCAAACAACTTCTTCTTACAGCCAACAAATGGGAAACTGGATAATATCTTTCAGGTTAAAGAATCAGAAAACTACATATTAACCGCGTTAACTGCTGCAAGTGCCAAAAATTACTTTAACATTAGAGTATCGAAGGGTCACAGCTTATTAGCTTCTTTAATAGATTTTACTAGAGGAAATGCAATTACTATCAGTCACGTAATTTAATAGAAATTTCTTTGGTAGTTTTGTGTTAAGGTTTTGAAGCATATTAAACGCATACAGTAGCTTTTTCTGAAGATATGTTGCAGACTCATCTATCACAGTGCAATTGACTATTCGGATCGCATTCAGACTCAAATAATTGAATCCAGTACTGGTGTACATAACTAACAAAGTATAACCCATATTGCCGTTGCACCTAACACTATGATACCTTTGAAAATATTACTATTTTCTTCGATAAACGATTGGGTGGTATCCGTGATATACATTTGACAATCACAGACCAACTATCTACCAACTATCCCATTACTCATAACATAACAAAACCTAACCTTACTAAACCAAACCTAAACTAATGTAAGTTAACCTAACCTAACTTAATATGACGTAACCTAACGTAACATAACATAATTTGACCTACCCCAAGAAAACCTTAGCTAAATTAACCTAAGCTAACCTAACCTAACGTGAAGTAATTTTACCTAAGCTTCTCTATCCTAATCCTAATGTAACATAACCAAACTCTGAGCAATATATTTGCTATCTTAAGCATGCGATTTATTTAATATTTATACGTAATTGCCCTTAACATGTTTGTATAATACCGCCTAGATGTTTGGTTCATTATGCCATTTTCCCAAGAATTACAGATTTGGTAAACTTAACTCCCATTGGGAGAGGCAGCTAACGTTATCTGCTCATTAAAAACAGTTTACATATAAATTGTGCCAATTTAAAACAGCGAAGGCATTCGACAACAGGTTCACGGCCAATCTGACTGGTTTAAATACTTGTGTACACAATAATTATGCACATATATATATTTTAGCTGAAAGTTCAGTTGCCTTTGCGTGTAGTCAATAATAACCCGGCGACATCCTAGATAAGTCTTAACGCACAGACAAATAGACAAGAGCTGAATTGCTTTTAAGTTTCGCTTAGTTTGGTTCAGTTAATTTCGCATAAGATCTATATTTGAGATATATACGTATTGGTAGATGTGTGCCAAACTTTTAGCTAGGCTATTAAAAGTTAACAGCAAGAACTATTTAATCTGCCGGTTGAGTCAGCGTTCTGTCTAATTGGATCAAACGCAGTTTGGCTGTGGTGCGATGTGGTGCGAAGTGGTTCGACTTGTTGGCCTGTCGCGCGCCAATAAACATTTTGCATATATTAAAGCTCACTTTAATAAATAAACAATAACACGTGTCTTTTATCGAATCAGCTTCGATTTTTGGGTAGCCGTTTTAAAATGTTTTTGCTCTGCGATCTTAATTTATTCAATTTGCTCATGTTAATATTAAATATAAGAGCTATTTAAAGTTTTAGGTTAAATTCCACAGGTTATTTTTGTTAGCATTAAAGTAGGATTTAAAGAACTCGTTAAACCCAACGAATATGAGAAACACACCCTTTTGAATTTTTCATAGAATTTTGGGGATTTTTTTATACCCTGAACACATTTAAAATGGGTATAAGGGTATATTTTATTTGTGCAAAATCCAAATGTATGTAACAGGCAGAAGAAGCATCTCCGACCCCATAAAGTATATATATTCTTAATCAGCATCAATAGCCGAGTCGATCTAGCCATGTCCGTCTGTCTGTCCTTCCGTCTGTCCGTCCGTCCGTCCGTCCGAATGTATGAACGCAAGGATCTCAGAACCTATAAGAGCTAGAGACTGAAATTTTAGATTTAGGTGCTCCTAGTTCCCGCGCAGAGCGAGTTTTTTTTTCGACAATCGATAACTTACTCCGTTTCCAAGCAACTGATAAAAATCGATATCGATATCCTGTTTTTTGTGTAATTTTGGTAAATAATAAGAGCTAGAGTCACCAAACTTGACATATAGCTTCTAAAATAGAATATATATATGCATTTGATGTTGGAGCTCCCTCTAGTCGGGAGCTCCCGACTAGAACCTCTTACGTGTTCTTCTTTAATTTTGTACACACAAATTTTAACATTTTCAGGGCCCATGTAAAATCATGTTACATTTAAAAGCTGTTTATGTAACATTTCATAGGCTGTTATTTTAACATTAAGGTATTGCAACGAATAAAACATACACTTCTTTCGAATTTTACATAAAAGTTAGAGATGTCTGACGATTTTGTATTCGCCAACACTTTTGTTATTCACATAAATTTTAACTTTTGTGTGCCCATGTTAGATATTTACGTTAAGTTTAAATTAAAGAGCGGTTTCTTAGAATTAAAGTGGGATTTATGCAGCGAATTTTACACACACCTTCTTTAACATTTGAAATTAAATCTTGGCAATTTCTGCCGAATTGGTCAGTTGTCTATATTTTTGTTATTCATACAGATTTGAGCATTTCAAGGGCTTATACCAAAACCAACTCCCACGGGTCACCATAGTTACTGACAATGAATGATATAGGCATTTGTCATACTCTAGCCTGAGCGGTGATTCGCCCTCCCAGTGTATCATATTTTCAACGTGACCCAAGCCACACAGCAAACACACAAGAATTTTACGTAAGTTTTATCGAAGGGACTGGCATCAATTTGTGGCAAATTCTTTTTGCAAATTATTTTGCAAGTTGACTCTGCTCTGAAGGGGTGTAACAGCGTGTGTGGGGTATTCGGGCATTTATAGAAAATACTGTTCTCGTATCTTTCTATCAGTATTCAGGCTAGAAATATTGTAGACCGCATTCAAACATTTGCAACATTTTTAGCTGTTATACTCTGTTTACACAGTGAACACAAGTCTATTTGTTGTGTGCAAAGTCCCAATATGTTACGGGGGGCTGAATATAGAAAATCCAAATTTGGAATATATACACTTGCTGTAACCGACAACAGATATAGTCAAAGAACTGGTTTAAATGTCCTTAAGATAAATACCTCTTTAAAATGTATTGAATCTATATTTGATAATTGTTATAATCAAGAAGACCCCTTAGCAACTGTATTCGGCTATTATAACACTCTGTGCAGGGTATTGCGCTGTCAGTTCCACCCAACTTAACTTTTTGGTCTTGTTTTCTATTTTATATTTGGCACAGCACAAGACACTGTGATTGAATTGCAGTTTATTTGGCATTTAGGCAATCGCAGGATATACATACTTGTGTGGGCAGACGCATTTTCCATGTCATGGCCTATCAAATTCCATTTTACGACTATCGCATACTCCCAAAGGCCACTAACAACGTGCCAAATGCCAACAACAAATGCCACAAAAACAACTGCCAGCAACAACAACAGTAATAACACCAAAGGAAACGGATATGAAACGAAAGATCATCAAGTCAGGGCGTATAGTCAATGGCAAAAAGCTAAAGATTTGATACGTTATACCAGGCTTAAGCAAACATCAATCCCCACACCCCACCCGCCAGCCGTACCTCTTTGTGCACCCCCTGGCAACCAGAACGATTCGTACGTGCCAGCTAAACAGCATCAATTCTCAGAACTTTGATATCAAGTATTGTTGTTCTTTTGTGGTTTAGGATGGGGCTTAGTGCAGGTTGTGCGTGGCTGGCACCTTAATGTAGAGATGGGCGCGTGTCCGACACGAAACGGCACGATCACGCAGCACAATTGAGCAACACGCACAACTTTTGGACAGTTTTTGTAAACGAGAGAATATTGTTTTAAACAGATTTTAAAAGCTGTTAACTTTATTACTGACACGCTTTTTAAGCTTCGCGAGCACGAAGGCAGACACGACACGCACGACTAATTGCACATTTATAAATTTCAACTTCAATAATAACACAAATTAAATTTTATTATAACTTGATACAACAGCACATTTTTAAATGAGACCTAAATAACAACACGTATTTAATTTTATTTTTTAATAGCTTGATATTTATTTCATTGTTCTCATATAATTTGAGTCGCGTTCACATGCTCAATATGAAAATGCGCACGATATTCAGTTTTAAAACGAACACAAAGCAACCTCGACAAATGGTACGCTTCCTTATATGATACTTTAATATTAACACATATTAAATTTACTTGGGTTGACCTTATATTTTTTCGATAGTCTTCATTGGGGTTAAGTCGTGTTCACGTGCTCAATGCGATCGAGCACGTAATTCGATTTTATTACGAGCACGAAAGGAGACTCAATACAAATGAATAATTGCAGATTTTTAAGGTAAAACTCTAATGTAAGCTTTTATAAAATTTAATTTGTTGGATATCTTAACACATTATCAGATAGTACACATCGCACAGGGATCGTGTTTAAGTGCGCAATGAGAACACGCACGATATTCGAGGCAGACACGAGGCCGAATATTTATCCAGTACTTCTCATCGTTATTTGAGTCGTGTTAACACGCTCAATGTGAACACGCACGATATTCGCGAGCACGAAGGCACGCACAACACTTAACTTGGCATCTCAAATGCGCACTCTTATTTTGCAACATAACAGGGCGTGTGCCCATGTATTTGCCAAAGTAAATGTGCGTGTGTGCTTGCCGCAGGCTGCTTACGTCTGGCAATTACAATGAAAACGAGGCGTGTGTTAATTAATTGAGCCTTGTGTATGTTGGCGACAAGTGTGAGCCAATTCAGAGAGCGATAAATAATTTCAATTGTCGCAGCTGCATTAAGCGCAGGTTTGCGGCGCCGCTAAAAAGTAGGCAACTATAATTTATAACTTAATTGCCGGCCACTACGCCCTTACGTTCGGTATTGATAACGCGCATTTGAATTGCTAACTGGGCTCATGCATACAAATGGAATTGCGAGTTTATTGGCTAGCCCCCGACCCCGACGAACTGGCAGACCCTTTAAGCAGTACTCAGTACTCGGGGCGCCGGCTTCAATTGCCGCATTCTAGTTGTATTTGTATGCAATTTATGCGTTATGACCATGTGTGCGTGGGTGTGCGTGTGTGTGGGTCGATATAAACAAAGACGTATTGGTAAATTTAAAATACAAAACAAAAAATAAAGGCGCATTTTATTTGCCAGTAAATTGAATGATACAGTCCCCGCTCTGTCTGCTCGGCCAGACAAGTTGAACGCATGGCAAAGTGATAGTAAATTTTTTTGATGGCATAAGGGACAGTAACATTTATTGTGCGGTTGCCAGCGTAACCAATTTTTGGCCATGTCTGCATATTATACGCTTATTTTGTTTCGTTTTTTGTTGTTGTTTCTATTCGGGCAGCGCATAAAAACTGATAAAGTTCATCGGCAACTATTCGCAAAGCCTTTGACTTTGATGTCACATACGATAAATACTGGCAAATTTGATGAAAAGGTTTTTTTTGTATTTGCGTCGGGCGAGACTTACTGAATGTTGTGCCTGTTGTCGCCGCCGGGCCATAAGGCATATGATTAGCATAGTAAAGTAAATCAGATACTTACTCAGCTCAATTGACAGCTACAAAATGCCAGGCTGGCCATTGACCAAGCTTCATTTTGTGACTCACTGCGTATACTTAATATTTGGTGCAAGTAGCTAGGGGCGTATAAGAATGTATGTAAACATAAACTTTCGTAAGTAAGCTTGAATAATACTGCACACGTGCATGTCTCCCCTTTTACATGTCATGTGACATGCTTTGCCATTTGGCAGCTATAAATGCCTTTTTCATTTGGCAACATTTCGCCGTGTTGTGGCCGTAGCTGCATCTAATATGCTCATGCATATTTTACCAACCAGTTTTCAGCATATGCTGTACTTTATGAATTGCTAAACATTTATTTTGGCTCACACGCGGTTTTGGTCTGGCTCTTAATTAATTTCGCTGACAATTAAAACTAAATGCGCCAAAGTGCACAGCTGGCACTCTAAATACCTGCACCAAAAATAATAATAAATGGGCATATTGGCAGTAATAATTTCATCCAATCTCTATATATAAAACTGTTTGTCCTGACTAACTGACTGACTTATTGACTGACTGATTGGTGATTAACGCACAGCCCAAATCATAAGAGCTAGAAAATTTGTAATATAGCTACCTTATGTGATGAAGGTGTACGTAAAGACGGGGTTTCAGGAAATTCCACCCGCAAATATGGAAAAATTACGAAAAACGTTTGTATGAAACTTTTTTGTTTACCATGCGATCAGCCTCAAACTCAATTTTAAAGTTTTTTGTTGAAATTCATTTGAGGGGTGTTTCACACTTATCCAAAAATGTATTCCTCCTTGGTGGAAATGGCGGGTCAAAGATGTGGTGTATGACGTTTCGCGCTCGAATTCATTTTCATGAATCTATATGAAAAATCATTTGAAACGTGCCGCACATTTTTCACAGAATCCAAAGTTCTTCGGTAGAAATACATACCGTTCGATCATTTTCAAAGCTTATTTGAGAAAATTTGTTTATACGTACCATGGGCAAGGCCTGGCTATATATATATAAAGCCTCAAATATCAATAAAATTCAATTATAATTTAAATCCTTATCTGACCTCAATCATTATATATACCACTTTTGTTTATATATGCTATACTGCATTTGAAATATTAACAAATTTCATAAATCCTCACCTAATCTCAATCTTTACTGCGCATTTCAGAGTTGTGTTCTTACCAAATAAGTGCAAAGGTATAAAATATTCAGTAATGTGTCGCAATGCCTTAAATCTCCTCTCCCATACATACTATACACATATATGTTCCAGACCCCTCTAGTAAGTGTTAAGGTTAAGCTAGAAAGTTGGCTGGAGAAAATGGAGGCTCTGGTTTTGCATTTCACTCTAAAGTTTAAACAGTTTGAAAGTTTGCAGTTTAATCTGACGAACTTTTTTCATAAGCACCCATAATAAATTAGGATAAGGATACGGTAAAGATTTATGGAGAAAATTGTTGTAGTTATAAATATTATTAATATTATTATAATTTTTAGTATGGTATAGCATTTTAACTATCCTTGTATGTTTTAAATAGTAATATTAAAGGTGTAGTATAGTATAGCATTTTTCAGATTTGCTACAAATATAGCCAGGGTTTGAACCTGGCACCGCGTGATTCAGCTAGCTTTGGGTAACCTTTGTAACCATTTAGCCAACTGACATATGTATTGACTATTATATATAAGCGCAGTTCGAATCGAAGCTTGTATCAGAAAATTTGCCCCAAAAACAGCCGAGTGACTTTAATCCAAAAGCTCAAACTCAATCCGGGCTATCATTAACGTTACAAGAGAGAGGTCTGCAAACCGAACCTTAAACCGAGGAATTGGTTAATGCCAATAACGGTTTTACGGTTTTTTGTTTTACTCAATTTAATTAGCCATTTATTATTTTGGCTTTATGACTGGACAACTGGCTTAGACAACCAGCCAGTGGGTGTGCGGGTATATGGAAGTCGGGGTGCCTAATTACATGTAATTAGTCAAGGGCATGGACATGCACTCACACACACACTCGCACCCGCACACGCTCATACGCCATTTTTAAACGTCAGATTCACATTTTACAGCTGCCGCCTGCTAAGCCCCTCGAACAGTTGCCAGCGTCTAGACCAAAAGCGAATTTATGCAGCCGATAGACATCTTAATTGCTGGGGGATTATGCTTCTGCGGGAGCTGCACTTAAAACTTGCATGGAATTCATTAGTCTGAGAACTTAATTTGGATGCGCGCCGAGAGATACGCTTGCCAGATATCAAATACGAGAGTTAAATTTGGCTGCTTTATTAAGAGAAAGAGATAGAGATAGAGAGAGAGAGAGAGAGAGAGACACATTTGAGCGGATCAGAGTAATATAACGAGTACATGCGTTAAATATATGTACAATATATGACTAAGTATTTGCTAGGAATATAGTTGGCTCTTAGTTGGCCGCAAATTGGAATTGTTTGTTGTTGTTGTAGTTGTCCTGCTGCTGCTGCTGCTGCTGCTCTTATCACAGTTACGAGTACCTGCCCCCTGGCCCCAACCCGGGCGCCGCGATCTCTGGAATGGACTGACTGAACGAGCTGAAGTGCCTTCAGTAAACGCCACTTGGCGTTGATGCCACACTTGACTGCGGCATTTGTTGCCCATCAGCGCTGTCGTTGGCGCTCTCCTTGTGCCTGCCACGCCAATTCAATTTGGCCCGGAGACCCTTGAGCGTATTTGAGCGTTTAGCCTTTGCCTTGCGCACTTTGCCACTGCTCGTTGACTTTGCCACTGCTGTTGCTGCTGTTGCTGCTGTTGCTGCTGCTGTGGCTGTTGTTGCCGCTGGCTCGCTGGCAAGTGCTGCTCCACTTGTCTGCATTTGTGGCTGCCGCGTGATGCGCGTCAGCTTGAGGCGTGCACGGGATAGACCCGCCGCTGCGGCGCCGCCCACCACACTCGATTGACAACTGAGCTCATCGATGGCGCCCATCGCTGCATGCGGACACTTGTGCCGTGCCGCCAGCTCGTAGTGCTCCTCGGGCCACTGCAGCTCCGCCTCGAGCAGCGAGTGGGCATCGCCCACTGAGGACAGTTGGGAAATTTGTGTTTGCAGCGTTCGATGTGGCTGCGAATGTGTTGCTGCAGCTGCAGCTGCTCCTGCTCCTGGTGTTGTTGCTGCTCCTGCTGCATCAGCTGCTGCAACGCGTGCCGCAAACAGATCCTGTCTGCTGCGACTCTGCGTGCTCAGCAATGTGGCATGCGAGCTGCTCAGCGAGCCGCGCTGCAAGCGCTGAGAGCTGCGACAGCCGCCAACTGCGGCCCCATTGCTGCTGCCATTCAACGTAGTTAGCGTCGTAGTGGTGCGCACACTATCCTGCAGGATTAAAGTTAAATACAATTGGTTTGGTTTCAGCAAAAAGCAGTGTATTTTAGCATGTGTTTACCGTATGCAGACGCAGAGAGCCCGTCTGGTTGCGTCGCAGCGCGCTGTAGTTGTGCGGCAGGCCCTGACCCTGATGCTTGCCCGAGAGACGAAATTGACGGGCCAAAGTGACCTGCAAGGGTCAAAGTCTTAGAGCAGCCGCCGACAGGCCCATTAACCACATGCACTCACCTTAAAGGCCTCACGAAACTTGTGGCTCATAATGTTATACAGCAACGGATTGATGCAGGTGGACAGAAAGTAGAGCACACCCGATGTATAGTTCAATATATTGAAGACATCGTTGAACCACTGCGACTCAATGCCGAACGTGGAGCCGTAGACTGCCATCAGGCGCTGAGCATGAAATGGCGCCCAGCATATGAAGAAGGCAACTGCCACAGCGACTGCATATGCCAACAAAATGTATTATAGCTGCGATGTCAGCGCCTTTAGCCGGCAGAGCCTCAACTCACCCAACATCCGTATGACGCGCGTCTGGGCGCTGATGCCGCGATTAACGTCGTAGCTGCGACGCGGCAGCGCCTGCAGCAGACGGCTCCGCTTCAGCTTGATCCCAATAAGCACGTAGAGCACACAGATGGCCGTCATCGGGCCGCCAAAGAATAGAAAGCCGGATACGGCGAATACATGTGCAAAGAAGTCATTATTCATCTGTCAAAAATAATACGAATATAATGCGATGCGCGAATACGTCTAAGCTTATCGAATATACTATACTCTAACAGACGAACCGATATATAAGTAGAAGAGAACATGCACATTCGGCGTGCCGAATACTGAATACTGTTGCAGTAGGTTATAGCATTACTATGCTATGTGACCTACTGGCCACAATCTAAGCTTTGCCATATTACGAAAACTTAATTTTCAGGCGATTGGGCGAATTAAAAGCTACATACTATAATCGAACTCATCGATTTTCCCCTATCTTATATACCTCTAAGTTTATAAGACTTGTAAGTCCCAATTGAAGATAAATTATCTTGAAAAACAAAGCAAAATCGTTGCAAAGAAACAAAATTATTGACCGATCGTTCATGTGCCTTTTTTGTGATTATCTTTTGGATTATATTTTGTTCATACATCAGGATTATTGATGAGCCCGATATTGTGGTGTTTGTGCAAGATATTATGAAAAATAAAAATGAGTTTTCTATAACCTGTTAGGCATACAGACTTGTAAGTCCCAAGTAAAGTTAAGATATCTTGAAAGACAAAGTGAAGCTATCATGATAAAAATGACATCGACGTGATATATCTTTATAAAACTGGGAGACTAGCATTGAAACGAACTGATCAGCTCTTAAAACTCAACTTGGGCGGACAGCGTCGTCGGATATTTGCTGTCCACTCAAGAGAAGGGTCCATTTAATGGATCGAGAATAATGGTTTGAGAGAAAATGTCCGCCTAAGAGCGGTGTCCGCCTAATGGGAATATGCGCTTCACTGTATAAAACAAGCAGCACATGGGGAAATGGTCCCCTTTTTATTTGTCAGACACTCCTCTTGAGCAAACAAAAATGACTCGATGTTCTGCAATAAAATACATTCAGTTTCTGTTAGGGTATATTGATAGTCGTCGTTAAACAACATTTACCGTACATGATGAGCCAGCGCCCTGGGTTACCACGGAGAATTGTATGGCCTGGGGCAAGGCGAGCAACAGGGCGGCTATCCAAATGGCAAAGATGAACTTTATGGCACGCGACAACTTGGACATGGTGTGCTGCCTAGTGGGAACTGACATCAATCAAGCCAACGACAGGGCCAAGGCCAGCGACTGGTCACTCACCTGAATGGATGGCAAATGGCAATGTAGCGCTCCACGGTGAACGAGGTGATGGTCAGAACGGTGGCATTTGCCGCCGTCTCGGACAGCACGCTCTCCAGTATGCAAATGCCGTCTGAGAAGGGATAATTGTTTGGATGCCATAAGTTGTACAGATCCTGGGGCATGCCTGCGAGCCATACGGTTAAGCAGCTAGTTAAGGATTACGGATTACGGTAGGATTACCTACCCGAGCACAACAATATTAGATCCGATATGGCCAAATTGAATAAATAGAAATTGGTCGCCGTGTGCATAAAATTGTTCCTCGAAATGACAATGCAGGTTATTAGATTGCCCAGCACGCCGGCCACAAAGATGAGGGCATAGCCGACGCTCAGCGTGGCCAGCAAGCCCATATGGGTGGCCATCGGACGCGGCGACTGCTCCAGCAGATCATGTGGCTCCAGTTCTTGCAGCAGGCTGGTCAAATTGTCCGCCGATATGTTTAGCACTTGGGTTAAATTCAATAGGAATTTCTCACTGTGAAACATTTGTAGCTCAGACAAGGGGAGCGTGCCTTCGCCCAGGGCGGACACATTTGTGGCCAGCATCATGGCTGACATGTGAGTGTGTGCCTGTGTGTGTGTGTGTGTGTGTGTGTGTGTCTTCAATGTCCCGTTCAAAATGTCATTTGATTATCCAATGGAAGAGAAGGGCTATGCGAAATAAAGATGCCAATTGATGTATTCGATTTGTAAAACCAATTTCATCTAGTTTTTAGAGAGGGGGTTTCTTATGTACACACATACACATATATATTTTAAGGTCTGCGACTCTTTAGCAATAATGTTTTTATAATGCGCAAAGTTTGCACATTAAATTTTCGTTAGCATCGAAGAGGCAAGCACCTGCAGCGTCTTTTTTTTATGTACATAAATTAAATATTATCCACAGGTAAACCAGTTAAAGAGGCTAGCTGCCAATTTAATGTCCTTGCTGGATCAACAATATCCTCGGAATTTTCATTTGCATCATTAAGTCACATTTAATTTAATTTCCTTTAAGCTAGCAACCGACTAGCAAGGTCACACACAGATCCCTACTATATAATAGGCAATACTATTATTTGTATCTATAGATATATATAATATCTACAGGGCTTGTCGTAAAGTTATTATTATTATTCTTAAGCCAAAAAATGTATATGATATAATGTTTTTTCTTATATTATGCATATTTATGCAAAATGTGTACGTTGACTTTTTTTCAAGAATGTCGATTTGGATTTTTTATTTTGATATGAACCGAAACTGGTTTCGATTGTGTTAACTTGGTATCGTTTTTATTAGCTATTATTATATTGTGTCGGCGTTTTAAGCCATTGGACATCGTGGCATGGCAATCGCCTCCAATGTGGGCAGCGCCATGTCGCATCGCGTATCGCATCCATAAGTTATGCATTGTCACTAACCATAAAGTGTTTTTTTCTATCACTTGTTATTTTGATTGTATGTTTTTTATATTGTCTTCTTCCTTTTTGGAAAGTTTTTGCATATGAAATTTATTATATTTGATTTGTTCGCATTTTGCTATTTTTTCTTAATTTTGTCAAACTTTATGGCCTTGCCTTAAATGAGGATCGAGTTTGCACCGATTTGGTTTAATGAATGGCGGGCTCTAGCGATCGCTAGATAACATTAGCTTCTGAAAGCCCCAACAAATCGCTAATAAATGTCAGAATTTGGCAAAAAAAAAAAAAAACAAACAAACAAACAAAGAATGAAGCTTGCTCTAGTCAAGAGTACCCGGCTAGGAGATACCCTAAGCCCAACTACAAGCAAACCAAATTTCTAGCTTAAACTTCTATACTGCGCTTCTTCTACCCTCATGTCTCATGCTTTGGCACTTTACTTCTTGAAGAGTTTGATGCGACCCCTAAAATGTGAGTATATACCCAGCGCCAGCTTAAAAATGAGCTTGTTGGTTCACTTTTGTGGGAATGGGTCAGGTATCCAAAAATGAAAATATTCTCTATCATACTCTATATAAGAACCTACATGCCAACTTTGGAGTAAATATGTTGTTTCTGAGTTATGCTTGAAAACCCATATCACACGATTGATACTTTTAACCTACATGTTGTACTTAGCTCTTATAGTTTCTGAGTTATGCTCAAAACCAAGTCTCAAAATAAAAATTTATCGATATTCTGGAAATAAGTGAAGCTATCGACAAAACAAAGATAAAGATGAACCTACATACCAAGTTTGGTGTACCTAGCTCTTATAGTTACGAGTTATGCTCAAAGAACCGTGTCCCAAAATCGATAATTATCGATATTTTTGTAATAGGTAAGGGTATCGAAAAAAGTTATAAAAAAGAACCTACATAAGAAGCTGATTGTGTCTTTGCTCTTCTAATTCTCTACTTAGAAAACAAATCTTTAAATCGCATCCGCAAATAATTCTACACAGTAAAAACTCCAGGACATCGACCGTTGCGGTATTTTAGTCTAGTTTCGGGATCAGTCCCGGTCATAGGACCTTTATCTGTACTGGTTCTTCACATGTTATGCTTATATATAAATCTCAAATTTGAAGTGTTTTATAGTAGCCCAGATCGAGGTGGGCATGGGAGAGCCTTCCTTTAGCCTACTACATGACATTTGCAGAAGAAGATAATACACCCGTTAGCCGCTTTTTATGGTTTCAGGGTATACAAAAATAAAGTGGAAATTTTAATTGGATTTGCATATCTTTCTAATGGCTCATTGAAACATTTTGTATATACACTTAGAGCCAATTAATTATAATTTGTTTTTGTATTTGTTAATCAGCCAGTGCTGGAAATCGTTTGTGCATTTTAAACACGTTTAATTGAAATTTATTAAATGTTGCCTGCCACATTTTTATGTATTCTGTTTTTTTTTTTTAACATTTCTTTTTCGCCTTTTTAATTTTGTTTATTGCTTTGAACTGTTTTTCATATTGTTTTGAGTTATTTTGCGAACAATGCACTTTGCGTTTTGTTTTGCACTTATTTGTGTTGCATTATGGCCCGAACATATTAGTAACAATTTGCTAAAAACTTGGTTATGAATATGTTAACAAGGTTTATGGCCGTATTGTGATTATTATTTATATTTAAATTTTGGAATTTCTGTTGCGTGTTGCGGGCCACACTTTTGTGTATAACATATAAGAGGAAAAAATGCGTATATTTATGATTACTTGTTTTCAAATATCGCGTATCTGACGCGTCACGTTTCGTATTCGCATTCGGCCCACGAGCTGGTCGACAGCGACAACAACTGGCCGCAGCATCCGAATAACAGCAACTGAATTTTCGGCCCAAAAATCTTGTATCAGTTGGCGCCGCGCACAATAACAGCGACGCAACAGACGCTGTCGCTGCTGCCGTTGACGTCGGCAGCGCAGCAAGAACTACCGGTTGCTTTTGTCAGATTTTGCGACGGCGCTTTCTCTCTCTCTCCCTCTCTATCTCTCTCGCTTTCTCTCTGTGGCAGTTAAATAAAAATGCAAATACTTAATATTGTGGCATGCACTTAATCTTATTTAGTGGCATCTTTAAGTGTTTGAGGCTGGCTGATTACGTGTATATTGGCCACAGCAAGGACCCTGCTAATGATGACCTTTAGCCGCAGACAATATAAAAGAACATACGCTCTTCTTATTGTATTGTCTTTGCCTTAGCCGTCTAATGACCGCAATGTTTACCAGCGTGACATAGGTTCAATTAACTGCACTTCAGCTTAATGAAACAGTATTCAAGTGCGATTTCTATTTAAGTCAAGTTCTTAAGTTTCCAATCGATTAAGTTTCCAGACCTATATATACTTCAAATCTCATATATCGGCCAAAAAGGATTTAATAGGATAAAAATAAATATAATAATATATTCTGCATCTTAAATATGTTCATTTTTATTTTATTTATTTTATATATTTTATACATTTTTTTTAAAGAAAAATTATTTTTCCGGTATAGTTTTGGGAAATTTTCTGTTATCAAATATTATAAAATATTATAAATTAAAATTTTTGGTCAAAAATAAAGCCAGAAGTGGCAAATATTTCAAGATATGAAGCGGTTGGCATTTAAATGTTTATTCAAAATGTAAATAAGTTCTCCATGTTTGAGTACACTTTGTTGGCTTGAGTCTGCATCTAGAGCAAACAGAGTTTATAAAATGACAATTTAGATTCATATATTTTGTTTTAAATATGCTTTGCACTCCCATTAAAATATTTGAAGAATATATAGTATATATCAGATGATGTATTTCCTAACAATTGCAGATACCGAAATTGGTATAAAATGTATTAAATGCGAGGAGTAAGTGGAATGTTGGCCAGTTAAATGGCCGACGCGAATTGGCGCATGCCATTTTATGGCTTGTAGTTGGTAAGATTTAATGTGTCCGTTGGGCGTTTGTTGGCCGTCAGTTTTATAGCCGTGTGCGAGGGAATCTATCATAGCTTTACGGCTCATAAAAGCTAAGGCCTGGTCCCTATAAACGCATAAATGTTATTTGATGCGATTGAGAGAATAGCGTGCGAATTGACAAGGGCAAATAAATCAAACTCGTAGCAAGCATTCAATTTCTCAATCTTTATGCAAATAATGCAAAACAATTTTTGGGCACTTAATCAAAACAAAGTCCTAAACAAACAGCGGGCGCTAGATATGTTCACTGGCACACGCCGACCAGCCGGCCAGATGGTCGCATACCCAGGACATGGCACATGTATCCTTTTCAATGCCAAGGCAAACCTACACACACACACACACACACACACACAGAGCACGTGCCAAGAGGCACACTCAAACCAGAAATCGCCTCTCTGTCCAAACTGTCAGCTGTCGCTTTTCAATTTTCAAGTTCTGCTGCTGCTGCTACTTGGCTTTTCTTTCTTTCGCTTACGCTCAAGTCAAAGAATTCGGTTGTTTTCTTTATGAACAACAGGCATGACATCAGCAGGGCGTCTCGCCCGGGCTTTCACATTGGTCTTTTCTGTTTTCTTTTTTTTTTTTTTTTTTTTTTGAAGTTTTCCCATTAACGCTGGGTAGTTGGTGTAGTTGGCGCTGTCAGCAGTTCAACTTGAATTTTGTGCAAGTTTCCAATTCATTTAGTTTTATTGCAAGCCAAGCCAACTCGGGCCGAAAGTCATTTGCAGTTCGACCAACCCGTTGCCCATTGTTTGTCCTGGCCAAATGTTCTATATAATAACTTTCTCATCAGGCACGCAACGCACATGGTTAAGATACATTTCGGCTTAGAACATGCATAAATATATACAAATTTTTATTTAGTTTCTATACTCTCATTTAGGAAACAGCAGCTCTTGACAATAAGTCGAAAACTGAATAAGGTTAATGTTAAAAAAGTTCTAAGAACTTGACGGCAGTTTATTCTTGGTATTTTATCTCAGCTGTTCTTTATTTGGAAATAAAATATGTTTAGCAATTTCTATTTACTTCCTAGAAATTTAACAATTTTTATGAATATCTATATCTATCTATAAGCTCAATTTATTTCAACTATACCGAATATCTATTTTGGCTAGAGTATATCGCTTTTGGCGTGCTGCACTGTCATGACAGGCCATTTTAATTGAATTTCTTTTACTTTTTTTTGTTGTTTTCTATTTATTTGACATGAGCACGCGGACAACAAGTCATCGTCGGCCTTTTGTGAATTTCATTTTCTGGCTAATTGTGGTCTTCGATTAGCAATTGAGCCGAGCATTACTTGCACGGCCTTGCCCATAATTGAATTCTCGCAAAAAAAATTCTTAATTCTGACAGCGGCTTCATTTGATTAAAAACCTACCCGCCAAATGCCAAGAGTTCATACTAAGCCCGTGCAACGCGTCGTATGGGTAATGTAAAAAAAAAGCTCTCTAATTTTCGATGAAAAGTTCAATGAGCCTGCGCAGCCAGCAGACCCAAGGACAATCGCATCTAGCCCTCTTTCATGCAATTAAAATCTACTTAAATTAGATGGCACATTAAAGTGCGCTTAAAAACATTTCAAGCACTCACAATTGCGCCTAACGTGGTAAAGTTATCGCTATCGTTATCGTTATTGTTATCGTTTAACGCACTGCACTCGCAAATCAAGATAAACGCGCCAGAGAACCCATCAGCTCTGCGGTCGACCCTTTTTGATTTAAGCCAAGCAATTCAAGCAGCCCCCCCTGCTGCCCACAGTGGGTGGTCCACATGTGCGTCCGCTAGCCAATTTATGCTAATCAGCTGCGATGGCCAGCCCGAGCGGACAACTGGCTCTGCTCAGCAATTACAATTGAATTGTCAACAGCCAGCGCCAAGGTGGCGTATACGCAATTAAAGAGTGCCAGGAAGACTGAGGGAAGTGCTCACATGAATTGTGTAGTAGAAGTTGTGTTGTAGTGTTTGCCCAGCTGTATCTTTATCTGCATATCTCATGAATAATCCATTGAATAGAAGAACTGATTATGGACTCTGATTATTTGCGCCACATTCACTTAAGATGTCATTGAGATTATATATTTATGCAGATAGTATGCTGAAACATTTGAGCTGTGTTTACTGTGGACTAACGGCTTTAAAAAGGAAAGTAATTGAGTATATTTCATAAAATTAACTCAAAAGAGTGTGAACTAGTTGTTTTCGATTTTTTCCAAAGCACGTTTTCAAATATTTAATGAAAATAATATCACAAGCTTTATTCGTATACGAAATGCAAATGTCAAATGCGGTTTCTAACTGTGAACCGGTTCGGTTGAAAAAACAGCTTGCAGCCTAAGTACATCATGATATTTTAATTATTTCTATTTAAATTGTTTAAATCTTTTTTATAAGTTTCTGCCATTTTCTTTGAAGTATTCACTTACACAGAAAAGCGTAATGTTTGTATTTTAATATTTAATGCTTACGCAATTTGGCTCATGCTACATTTAGCGCGTATTTACGAGTCGCTGACAAAGTGTTCATGGTATTGGCCTAAAGGCATATACATAAACCATTACGAAAACAGCAGGAAAATCCGCTTTAAAGCCACAAGCGACACTTCCAGCCGCGAGTATTAGAGCGGCCAAAACAAAAACCACAAATCTGTGGCTGGTCCAGCCAAAGATTAATATGCGGTCTTTCTGCATTGACAGAGTCTGTCCTCCATGTCCTGTAAAACTGAAATAAAAAAGAAAAAACACAAAGGGCAAAGCAAATGGAAAAAGTGGAACATTTGTTTTGGTATTTTATGGGCATTCAACCGCTGTCAGACTAAGAAGAAGCTTTGATTTCGCGTGAGTTTTGATTGTTTCGCTTGCGATCCGGACTGTCTTGGAGCGAGCGGGAAACCAGTTGAACGTCAATGGGCGGCGCCTTGGCCAATAAATATTAAATGTAAGTGTCAGTGGCTCGGCCAATTTGACATTTCAATAAAACGCTAAATACGCTTGTCTAAGCCTGAATTCAATTCAATTTAATGAAATTGCCTACCATTTATAGCAGCAGCTCTTTATTACGCATACGTCATGTCAGCCTCTGCCCGTGCCTCTGTGTGAGTGTGTGTCTGTATGTGTGTCTATGGGCCGACTCGACTAGCTCGTTGCCAGCGTCAAGGTAAAGTGCATGAATTTATGAATGAAATTATGCCCAAATGCTAACAGCCCGCTAATAGAGCGAGAGAGGAAGTGCAAGTGCCGTTTAACAGGACGCGGCAATGCTGTTAGCTAACAGCTGTTAACCGTTAACAGGCGCGGCCTCAAGTGCGCCCGCAACAGCCACACGGAAATTCAGTCTAACATTGGCTGCGCTGCAGAACGGACGTGTGCGAGCCTAATAAAAATGATTAACAACTATCCAGCGCGAATTTCAATTTAACAACTTATTATCCTTGATGTAAATAGAAAAATATAATATATTTAAAAAAAATTCTGTGGTAATTTCCAATAAAAGTTGTGTAAAAAAGGTGTTGAAATCGTCGGTAAATCTGTTTTAAAATTCTCAACCTTACTTAAAGTCATAAAGTGCTTAAGATATCATCGCAGAAGCTCCTTTGTGTGCCCATTGTCATGGCCGCTATCAGTCGGAGCATAGCAACAATAACTATACAACGGTGTGAGACTGAATTAAATTATAATAAAAATGATGTCAACAATTGTTGTCCTTATCCGCGAGTTCACTTTTAACCAAGCTCAGTGACAGCAAATCAAATAAAACGGCTGCACTCCTTAATGGCCTTTGTCATTTAAACGCATTTGGGTACGCGGAGTTTTCATTTAAGCCAACTGACTGGACTTAAAGAAAGCAGATCTCTTGACATTCTTACGGTACAGCAGTTAAAAGAGTTGAAGCGGAAAAGTATAAGAATTGGCTTGACCTTCCACAATATATGCTCGACATCTGACAAATTAAATTGTCAATCCACAAGCTTGGACAGGTTAGGTAATTCAGAGTCTATTATCATTATTCCAATTGCAATATTTGGACAATTGATTGGCCTAAATTAGTAATAGCAAGAGCTAGTGTGCGTTGACTTGCTGCACAACTTGAGGTTTTCGGTTGGCCTTAACATTTACGCCTGATTTGGCAACTTAATTATTAACGGCCCGAATGTCCGAACTGTTTTGTCCATTGGGTTTTCCTATTAATTTCATCGCAATAAATCAAGAATATAAAATTTCGAGGAACATTTAAATTTCTAACTTTCGCTGTGGATATATGAAATGTCAAATATTTGCAAAGCACTTAAATTAAAATATAGACATTTTTAATATTTAATAAAAGTCTTGCAAATATTTATTCATTGCCTCCATAAAAAAAAATTATCAAAATTTGTTAAAGTTTCCGTTTATCCTTTTTAGTCGGAAATATCAAATATTGAAAGCAATTCATGTGTTGATGTCCTAAAAGCATTTGGCGTTCGTTTTTTTTTTTTTTTAAATTGGCTCACAGCAAATTTTCTTCGAAATATCAAAAAGAAATGTGTGTAACAATTTTGATTTGTTTTTTTTTTTTTTTATATACATAAGAAATGTGTTGCTGAAAAGTGAGAAATTTATAAAAGTAAAAAGTGAAGATATAACATGATTTATATTATATTTTTAGTAATCTTATTGGTTATATTATATTATTATTACTGTCATTTATTAATATTGCTATAAGTTAAGTAATTATCTTTGTTATCATTATAAATATCATTACTTATAATTCTATTACCATATATTACGCTTACATTTTGGTGCAAATTCGAAACTATTCCACATAAAGAAGCTCATGGCTTAAGTTGAATTTCCACAAAAGTATTTTAACTAACCGCGCATTTAATTATGAGCAGAGCGCATAATTGTTCTAGGAACAATTTCCTTTTAAGCCTCAACAACTTTGCCTAAAGCCACGCATGTTAAATGCTATGATGCATGATAATCACATCTGAGCCTTGTGGTTTTTCACATTGTTCAATTTGACTGGTGAGTGCTTTAAGAAAATGCTGTCGGACGCAAAACATCTTCAAACGGTATTCAAAATTCAAGGTAGCCTAACTACACGAGCCGAAAATATGATTAATGCTAAGTGGTTGGCTGCTGTTGCTGTACCACATGGCATATGCGAAACGTGGCCAGGAGTCAAGCAAGGTTCAGGAGCTACGGGTTGAGCCTGTGATATTGGCAGCTGTAAGATTTACGTATGCATATTGTCAACGTGCCAAGGAAATAATGAGTGAATTATGAGCTCAAAATACCATTTATCAAAGATGTTCCAAATTGCGTGGCTTCGCATTGAGCCATGGCTTAAACGTACAAAATATTTTACTTAACCAACTCGTTTGCCCACTTGCCAAAGTTTTAGCCTGCGGCCATTATTTTGCTCAATTCTTTGACCAACTTCATGCCACACAAATATGAAAAAGTTTTCGGTTTTGTTTGGGACAAGCAATTCAAAAGGAAACTATGCCAACTCGTGGTCAGGACCCAATGCAAGATGTTGTCTATTTATAGCCAACAGATTTGCGATTAGACCATAAAATTTCCACTTGAAGTTCTTATGCTTAAAGTGCCGCAAAAATTTTCCACAATCAGTTGGCCCAAATTGCGCAGTTGTAATTGTGGCAGCTGGCCTTAATGCCAGGTAGGAAGCCACCTGTTGTAAACAGATTCTAAGGAAGAGGGCGGGTATGCTCGCATATCATAATGTAAGCCAGCTGGGCGTATTCAGCGTATTTTGGGATACAATTTAAATTCATACTTGAGACTAATGACTTTTAATGTTGTTTGCTTTACAGACGAATGCACAATAATTGGGGACCTGCTGACGGTCTGCCTCGCTTATCAGCCATGTGCACGGTTAGCACGACGAACCTTAGCACAAACAACAGCAGCTGGCGCTGCAGACTATATTAATAATAGTGATAAGGCCACGCCCACAAATTAATTGACAACTGGCAGCAGAATGATGCAAAGCGTTGACTTTGCTCTTGCCAGCGACAACGATGATGGCCCCAATCAATCATTCATGGCTCATACGTTGCCAAATGCGAGGCCAAGTCTCCGGCCGAGTACCAGTCGCAGTCCGGGCGACAGTTCCAGCCCGGAGCTGTTGTTGCTGCATAATGATAAATTCCTAACACATGTCGCTCAAATGCTGAACATGACGACCGAGAATCTTACAAATCTGCTTGCCGCAAACAGCACAAACGGCAGCTCAGCAACAGCAACAATAACGGCAACAACATCAATTACTAACATGGCCAACAGCTCGGAGGAATCGCCCACGCTGCTCATCATCCTAACCATTTGCTATGCCCTAATCTTTGTGGCCGGCGTGCTGGGCAATCTAATCACCTGTATTGTCATATCGCGCAACAATTTTATGCACACGGCCACCAATTTCTATCTGTTCAATTTGGCAGTCTCTGATTTAATTTTGCTCGTCTCAGGTAAGCTGGCCAAAATCCACACGGGCTTACCTTGCGTATGCTTAATTTGCGGCATCCGGTTTCCTTCATTAGGCATACCGCAGGAGCTATACAATCTATGGTGCCCCAACTCGTATCCCTTCACGGACGGCATATGCATTGTGGAGAGCGTCCTCTCCGAAATGGCCGCCAATGCGACGGTGTTAACCATAACGGCATTCACCGTGGAGCGTTACATAGCCATATGCCATCCCTTCAGGTAAGTGCGTGTGTGTGCGTGTATGCGTGTGTGTGTTGACTTGAAGATAACAACTAATTAGTTACAACAGCACATGTCCATAAATTATCTCTATAAACATAATATTGGTATGCTTAATTAACCACAAGTATATATTATTTATTGCCATTTACCACTTACAATATTACATTGGAATTTGTTTGAGCTGTTTTATGTTGTTTGATAGGCTCATCTATGATATATGTAATTAATGCCAAATAAAACACATAATTAAATGCATATTCAAGGCATAAGGCTACAGATATGGGCGGATAGATAGTAAAATGGCAATTAAATAAACCGACTGAAAAGAGTTGTCATCATTTGTTGAAATATTCTTGAATAGCAACTGATTTTATTGCATGCCGCCAGTTGTCATAATTGAATGGAAACAAACAGAGAAATCAATTCATTCTGTTCGCAGAAACATTTACTCGCATTGTTATTATTATTTTTGGGTTTTTTTTCTTTATTTATTGACTCAACCAGTTTTGCCAGCCGCGGGCTTAAAAAACTTTTTTCTCCACTGTTCAAATGCTTAACACATTCCAATTAAAAAGACAATACGAAACGGTTATTATCCTTTCAAATGAATAATTAACAAATGGTTATTCTAATAGTACTATCTAAATAAATTTCAATCTTAGCAATTTCAAATCGCTTACCGTCAAGTTATGAAATTATTTTGAGTAATTTGTTGAAATGCTTCGCTTCTCTCACATCAAAATGATTGACATTAACGAATTATTCGAAGTAAATTGCCTTTGAGGTGATGCTAGGCGACTGTGATATACACTCAAGTTATCGATAATTATCGATCATAAAACGAGAAAGTAAGAAATCTACGGCCGACGATTAAATACCCATCTAGACATATGCCTTACTGTTTTGCAGATAAGTGAGAAGAGTGAAGCTCGTTAATGCTGAGTATGATAAAAATATCTTGGAAAACATATTGCCATGCCAGAACTTATTTATCGACCGATTTTTCCAAGGAGCTATATAATATATAACTGCGATCTTAATAAGACGTAACTGATATTTAAGCAGCAAAGTTTGACTAGTTAGTGCTGGGTTTAGTCACATGTGCAGCCTGCAACAGAAAGTCGGACCTATATAATGTTTCAAAACAATTACCTTAAAGCTGAGAGAGAAGTTCGCATAGAAACAGACAGCCAGATGGACGAAAAGACAGGTGGACAGACAGACGGAGATGGCTACAACAACTCGATTGTTGATGCTGATCTAGAATATATACCTTATGGGATCGGAGATGTCTCCTTCTATGCGTTCCACATTTGATGACAAAATTATACAATCTTCGACCAGGATATAACAGCTGAAAGTATAGCTGCAATGTATTTGAACTGCAGCACACGAAAATAACAACCTTTTAAGTTGTGTACTGTTGATACACACATATGATAAACACACATACACATATGCACACACTCACATCCCTTTGATGAGAGTGGCGATTGATGGGCAATCCATGTAACAGAAAAATGAAATGCAACATTTACAGGCAACACACCATGTCCAAGTTATCGCGGGCCATCAAATTCATCTTCGCCATTTGGCTGGCGGCTTTTCTGCTGGCGCTGCCGCAGGCGATGCAGTTCTCTGTGGTTAACCAGGATAATGGCTACTCCTGCACGGTGGGCACAGGCAGCAACTTGATTGCCCATTAATGCCAGTTTAAAGGAAATACTTTGATATTTTTTATAGATGGAGAACAACTTTTACGCGCATGTGTTTGCCGTCTCGGGCTTTATATTCTTCTGCGGACCCATGACGGCGATCTGTGTACTCTACGTGCTGATTGGCATGAAGCTAAAGCGGAGCCGGCTGCTCCAGTCGCTGCCGCGACGCGCCTACGATGCGAATCGTGGCCTAAACGCGCAGAGTCGCGTCATCAGAATGCTGGGTAGGTGGATTTTGATTGATTGAAATCAGCGGCCATCGAGCGTTAAGCACACTGTCAAACTTTGCCATGCACTCAGAGAAAAACGTGACATTTTTGGTAAAAACTGAACAAACTGCACAGAATTTTAAACATTTGTTGAACTAAGCTGAAATAGCCAAAAGAATTTGCAGACTTAAAATAAGAGTTAAACATGCTCAGTTTCTTCACATTTAATTTAAGATTTCGTCTTAATATGAGATTTACAATTTCGACAATATTTGTATTTTATTTGAAGAAGCTGATCAAGGTTTTTTCTCTGAGTGTCGAAGAGTTCAATTTGAAATTACACTGAATACACACACACCCTCCTACACAAACACACACACAGTGGGCGGCGCACATTGAAAACTTTGCCCAATGATGCGCATACGCCATGTGGGCCGCAGCGCTAGCGGAACCCTCATGGATATATTTATATACAAATGTACACACACCTAATTCTAGTCATTTGGTACCCCACTCCCCCCTTTTTGCAGTAGCTGTAGCCGTTGCGTTCTTTCTCTGCTGGGCTCCCTTTCACGCCCAACGTTTGATGGCTGTCTATGGAGTCTCGCTGATTAATGCCTGCCGCTGTCGAGATGCCTTTAACGATTATTTCCACATACTTGATTACACATCCGGGGTACTGTATTTTCTGTCCACCTGCATCAATCCGCTGCTGTACAACATTATGAGCCACAAGTTCCGTGAGGCCTTCAAGGTACGTATACGTTCTGTCAATCTTGGTTTTCTTTGCTTTTCACTTAGTGAGCGTTGCAAATGCGTTGCAGATCACGTTGACACGTCAATTCGGTTTAGCCAGAAACCATCAGCAGCAGAGCCAATATCGTCAGCACAATTACAGCGCACTCATGCGGCTGCAGGGCTCGATGCGGCTGCAGCCCGTCAGCTGCAGCAACAATAACAATGCACTGGAGCCCTATGGATCCTATCGTGTGGTGCAATTTCGCTGTCGCGATGCCAACCATCAGCTGTCGCTGCAGGATAGCATACGCACCAATACCACAACCACAACCATTAATAGCAGCAGCCTGGCCGGTGCTGGTGGTGCTTCTGTTCCTGGTAGTGGTGGTGGTTGCGTTGGCGGTGGTGTCGGTGGTGGCAATGGTGGTGCTGGCGGCAGGCGCCTACATAAACAGGAATTTTATGCCACAGCGCCGGGTAGCGCAGTGCCACATCGCTTGCTGCAGTCGCAGGTCTCCAGGCTAAGTGATGGCAATTCGCACTCCTTGCTGGACACCAATGTGGCTGATGTGGGTCGCCATAGTGCCGCTGGGCGTGCCAAGCGCACACTGCTGGCGACAAACAATGGCGCCCTGCTATTGGCAACGGCCCAGCCAGAGGACGCACAGCCCCCAACGCGCCTCAAGCTATCACGGGTGATAAGCCGTCGAGATGAGCCGGCTTACAGTGGCAGCAGCAGCCTGCCCGAGCAGGAGCCCAACAACAGCACCAACACCACAGACACAAATGGCGGCGAGCTGCGCAAGTTTCCATGGCGCAAGAAGCGCCAGAAGCAAAATGTGGCCAACAACAATGAAACGGGCGGTGGCAGAAATGGCTATGCCACGCCCAAGTCGCTGTGATAAATGGTACGCTCCCGCAAGCTCTGCAACTTTTTAGCTAGCAAATAAACGTTTACAAATAGTTAGATTTACATACATATTCAGTGTTGAGTTAATGTTAACAAATAGTTAAATATATCTATGGACGAAAACTGTTTTTGTAATTCGTCTTTTAGTCGGGTGCACGAAACCCGCTTTTCCACACCCATTTGCACAGATTTGTGCTTCAAACTTTGTTTCCCAATTTTCCAGTTCTAAGCACAATAATTTAATTTAAAAAGAGGCGAGAAGCGCAAGAACTTAAACTTTATCTAGCGACAAAAATAAATTGTAAATCAAGTAACTATTAGTTTATTTATAAATTTGTATATAATTTACCCAAAATAAGTTTGGCACAGATATTGCCCCCCACACACACACACACACACACACATTTCTATTGTCACTACTAGTCCCCTCCATCCTCCTCCCCAAAACACGATACCCCTTATGATTCATGTTGCGGTAAGTTTCCTATTTCTTGTAAGCTCTGGCAAAGATATGTACAGCTTTAAGTGTATGTTATATAAATCCTCAATTTAGAAAACAAAATGATTTGTTTTTATATTTTACAGAAAGTTGGCTCGAGATCCGAGTTTCATTTGTAAAACAAAAAGGTAAAACTCTTTTATTTTAATATTTATTATCCGATATAAGTTCGCTAAAGTCGGTATCAAATAAAAGACATAAATATTATATTATATATTATATATATATATATGTATATATATATATATATAGTTAATTAAATTGATTTTCATGTTTGTTTTAATTTATATTTTTCCGATATATTTCGGCTACATATCGGCAACCGTCTTCAAGACGAATATTGTACACTATTTCTTGAGGTTGAGATGGAAAAATAAATGTTAATACTTGAAAACATTTTGAGTCCAACCAGTTTTTAAAAACTATGTAAGCTCTCGCTCAAGCCTAGCTTTCAGCTAATCCTTTTACAAAAAATCTGTTTCAGAGTTCGATTCATTGAAAATAAAAAAAAAGTTGAAATTTCTCGCTTAAACAAATAATGTTAAAAGAGTTCTGCTTATATATCTGATGTATACTCAAATATATATTCTATATGCACATTATTTCAACATATCCAAGTTTAATTATTGTGTCTAGCAAATATGAAAGGCTTTGCCAACTACTTGTACCCACACACACACACACACACACACACACACACACACAAGTTGACTTACTTATAGGACTTAAGGTATCTAGATATAGAGAGAGACTCTTCAAATAAGGTCAGAAAACTTGTTCGCATGGAAATTTATAGCCATATAAATGACAACGGCTGCATTAGCTGGCCCAGACGATTTATGCCACGGCATAAAGCAACGACAATGTCGGCTGCAAGTGACGAACCGGCTACGTCATGGGCTTGCCACAACTCTAGTACTTAAGCGCCACACATAAATTAGGTGTTTAAGTGGCAACGAGTCTATATAAAACAAATAAAGCAGTTCACATGCACCGAAACGAAAAACAACAAGTGAGAAGATAATTCTTCTTATTTTTCTAGTTTTTTTTTCTTATTTTCCTCGAATGCACTGCCAGCAACAGAATTCAGAGGCATCTAAAGTCCACATCGAATTCAAACAGAAAAGGATATTTTTTTTGAGCCTGTCAGCAACTGCTCCTTGAAGGCAGCATCTGTTATTTTGCACTTGGCAGCCATTTTGTCAGCTACTTTTTGCCAAGTGCGCTTTGTCTGCCTGATGGAAGGGATTTGCACAGCTATGGCATAGGGCTTAGTCCTTGCACCTGCTAGCTGCCCAAGTGAAAGGCTCTTAAAAGGCAAGTAGAACGTCAAGTAGGATTTAATTATTTTAAATGAAACTGATTATAAAACAAAAACTTCCATATCCTGCCCAAATGTGTTTATATTTATTCGTGCTGCAGATATAATATAATTCTAACAGTAAAAGATTTTATATATACTTTATTAAATGATGTATAGTATATCATTTGTCTGCTAGGTATTTTGTTGTTCGTTTTTGTCCTGTTTCATTTATTAACAATATTTGCCAAGGCAAATTAAGTCATACTTCATACTTTTCGTAGCAAAATAAAGTATGCTTCCTACGTGCAATAATAAAGTTAATATTGTCCTGTTTTGTATTAAACCAAGTTCAAATTCGTTTGTTTCTAAATAAATTTTCAAGCTGAAAAAATCGTTAAAAAGCTAAGAAGTTCGCTCACGACAAACGTCTTATTAAACGTCAAAGATAAAGTCGAAAAGCGACATGAAATATGAACTAAAAATTTATGACAGGACATAGAAAGAAAATTGCTGAACTTCAGGCCCTCGGCATGAACTCCATTTACCAGTTGATTAACTTTACATTAAAAAAAGTCAACTTTGAATATTGTTCATGAGCAAATCTTTAAGTCTGGCCGCACGAGCAGCTCACTGTGTTGACAACATGATTTCTCCATTAAACTTGCGCTTAACTTTTGACAGTCAGTCACATTTAGAAGCACGTTTATATGAGATGCATGCAAGCTCTTTGAACTGGATTTGACAATAGACTTATCCTTCACGTTTTGAACGTTAAACAGCTTTTCCGGGTACTCATCGCTGAAGTGTGTGTATGTGTGTCTGTGTGATCAATCAAAATACGGGGTATTCGTAGGGTTATCAGTTGAATACCTTAAAGTCTCGGCTGTTTTTTTTATACCCTCTTCCCAGTTGAAGTTGAATAAAAAGAGGGTATAGAAAATTGAACTAACATACACCAATATATCTCATTACATTTTCAATACATCCATAGTATGTATGTACTCTGGAAATTGGAAGTTATTCAATACGAAATTTCCGATTCGAAGAAGCAGCGAAGAATTTAAAAGGTGGTTCTAAAAACCAAACCAAACTAAAATCCGAGCACACTTGACTACAGCGACTCGACTCTTGCTAGTTTGAAGTGTAGATTTGTGTGGTCTGTGTCAAGCATTATGCGCAGACAGTTTATTATACATTTAGTATATGTGTGTAAGAAACGCTCGTACATTGTATTCCATTGTCGTCTGAGCAGCACGCAAAAGTATAAAATTATGAGAGTTTTGTATTTCATAAGCTGACATGCTCAGGTCCAGATTTTAAGCCCACATCCTGTCATTTAGTTTTAAGCTACATTTTTTTATTTTTGTGGCTTTTGTCTGCGCTTAACGAGCAAGCGGCTAGCCGCAGAAAGGGCTTTGAAATGTGCATGAA
This sequence comes from Drosophila novamexicana, assembly GCF_003285875.2. Classification (NCBI taxonomy): domain Eukaryota; kingdom Metazoa; phylum Arthropoda; class Insecta; order Diptera; family Drosophilidae; genus Drosophila; species Drosophila novamexicana. The sequence continues at coordinate 774,085 of NW_020824808.1, read as the reverse complement.
ACTCATTGAAGGTCTACAGCAAAAGAACCACACACTTCTCTCAGCGCCAGCTTTAAGTGCTGAACCAACAAATTGCAAATTGCATAAGTACCTTCAATGGTTTGGCAATTAAAAATTTACACAGCACTTAATTTGCCGGAGCCCGAAAAAGGTATTTTCTGTGTGTTTGTGTGCTGGCTAAAAAGCTGCTAAGAGCGAGCGAATATGCAGTCATCTGTATGGAGATATATGTGTATAAAAATATGCAAATATATATGCATAGATGTATTTATTGGTCAAGTTATTTTTTGTATGTACGAAATTCAGCAAATAGTATCGATGAACCCAATTGATTTCCATTACCGGCGCTGCGAGGTCAACTGCCTGCCTTGGCACTGTCTTGGCATTGTCTTGGAATATATAGAAATCTATGAAATTTATACCCTGAACCCATTGAAAATGGGTAAAAAGGGCAAATGTTTGTTACAGGGAGAAGGAAGCTTAAGGTATATATTCATGGTCAGTATCAATAGTAGAGTAAAGTAGCGCCATGTGTGCCTGTCTGTCCGACCGTCCGTCCTAACAGAACGAGTTTGTTTCAGATAATCAATAACCTGCCCCGTATGCAAGCAATCGATAAAAATGTATATCAGAATCATGTTTTTTGTGAAGATCTCTTTGGTTTTAATGGCTAGAGTCATTAAACAGCAAGAACAAGTATATTTTATTTAACCGATTTCCTTACTTTAGCTTTTGAAATTTTCCAACAAAAATATACTAATTTTATTATTATTTCCCTATTAAACAAAAAATAAACTTAATCATTTATTAAACATTTAAAATATAATAAATCATTTATTTTATAAGATAAATAGTAGCAGATGCTTGACAACATTTTGTATAGCATACTTTGATGCGCTTCGGGAAAATTTTAATTAAAATTCAAACGAAAAGTTTTCAGCTGAGAGCGACAAAAGTGCATTTTAGTTTTCAATTTATTCTTTATTAATCCGTAAAGTGCATTGGAATTGAATTTTTGATTGTAATCAGTTGAGGTTGCATTTGTTTAGCTGACGAATCCATTATTGATAGCGTGAAATTAAAATATAATTGCTAAATTTGATCAACATAAACATTAATTAAACTTTATTTGGTGGCATTGTGTTTATTTCAATATTTTACATAATTTTCCTTTGTGTGGAATACTTGGTAAAAGAGCTACACTTAACTGTGTCAGGTTAATGTTATTATAAACAAAAATTGTATAGCCAACGTATATTTCAAAATTTAAGCAAAATGTAGTCGCAGTCGCAAGTGCGGCAAGGATGCAAGATGTCAGCTGGCAGCTGGCAGCCGCATCAAGTTTGTCCCGCAATTTTTGACAACAAATTAAACGGAGCGCCCCCCGGTCACAGTTCAACAAACTAAAAGTGCTTGTTTTATGGCCTCCATGTACTCTGGCGTTCGTTTCAACCAACACACAAGAAGCTAAAATGGCAGGGGGCTGAGAAGAGCGCCAAAAGTGGCAACAGAGGAGGGCAAAACAAAAGGGCGAAATCGCAAAGCAGACAGCTAAAGATTAGCTGCAGCTTGCCGCCACACAAGTGTAGGGCCAAAAATAGCTCGAATTGCTTGTACAATTGCAGCCGTACAATAAAGACCCTTAGCCTTGACCAAGGACCCATGAACCAGCCCAACAGCCCACCGTCCCAGCAGCCCAACAGGCCAGCAGCCCAACAAGCCAGCAAGCCAAACAACCCACCACAGCCCATCGAATCCAGTCAGCTAAATGTCCCTTTATATTCTTTTCTCTGTTGTATTTCCACAGCCACATCATCTCATAATAATTACTTGGGTCTACAAATGCCACTGAAACTTTAAGTTTGCCCTAAAAATTTAATCAGCAGCCATGGTTGGCATTGTCTGCGGGGCTTCACTGTTGCGGCCGATACGTAGTAAAGGCCAACTGCCCGATAGCCGAGCAGGAACGTGTCTTTTGTAATCCATTCCGGCTTTATTTAACCCCGGAGCTGCCAACGACTGAGCTCTCAATTGGAATTTATTAAGCAAATGCACACGGACTCATTCAAATGGACGAAACTCGTGCGAAGCCAGCAAAAAGTGTCACATTTTCCAACACTTCAGTAACTGAGGAGAGCACAACAATTGCCTTTAAAGCACTCACATTATATAGCTGCTAGTTAAAGCAGGGTATCTGCTAGTCGTGCACAATTTTCACACGCTAACAATGCCCATTGCAGCGCAGAACTTTGGCAATCGTTCAGGGGGATTAATTAGAGGTTTGACAACAATTCCAATAATTTATTGGTGTATCAAAAGTTTATTAATTAACGCTGGTTTTTGGCACTTCCAAACACTTTTCGTGCTCAACAATTCTAACAAAGTGTCTGGCAAAGGGGCAAAAGCATTCGCCAATTGCCAACGCCATGAAAAACAAACAGGCAAACAAATGAAAAGAGTTTTATCAACAGCAAAAGCGGCAAATAATACCCCACGCGCAGCAAATAAAATAAATTAGCTTAACTAAATACTAGTCTGTACACAGAACTAAGCTCTAAGCTCTCTGTTTATCACAGTTTTTTAAAGTTCTTCATGTACATACAAATGCACATACATCTGGATGTACAAATATATAAAGCTTTAGCCATAATCCATTCAAGTTCCAGCTGTGGTATTTAGTTTCACTTAAATTTCAATATAAATTATACAAAACAATAGAAGGTATTTATTTAAAATATTCATGCGCTTTAATAGGTAAAAAACTATTATAATTAGGGACAACATTTTAATTGATAATGTCAATTAGTGTCAAGTAATTAATGAAATTATTTTTTTATGCCAACCATATACGCATCAGCCCGTCAGTTAATTTTAAGAGTTGCAGCGACAGAGAAATTTAAACAAATAAAAATAACCACATTTAAATTTAAAATGTAATTTTTATTTGCATACACACAGACTCTAAAAGAATCTATAAGTCATAAAAACATAAATATAATATTAAACAGTATATATATAAATAAATATATACCTACAAGCGAATTCACCTAAAGCTTTAAAGAGAAGGCATGAAGAGATGGATAACTATATATATTAAAAATTGTTGAATATATAAAATCTATTTCAAATATGACAATATTTAATTCTGCCCGTACTAAGTATATTGAAAGTATGTTTACAGTCGATCGAATAAAGAACTAAATGTTCTACCCAGATTAGTCTTGTACTAAGAATCTCGAAGTCGAAAAATAAACTCTTGTTCATCAAATCTTAGAACCACATTTTATATCAATTTTCACAAAGATCTCTGAAAATGAGTTTGAAGCCGATTGTAAACAAAAATCTTTCATTCAACCGTTTTTTCACGATTTTTCCACACTTGAAGGTGGAATTTCCAAAAACCTGGTGTACTTCATATATTATAGCCACACTACAAGTTTAAGCTAAGTCTTAAGATTTGGGCAGAGCGTTTATCACCAATTAGTCAGTCAGTCAGGACAGTCACATTAATATTTAGAAATAATAGTACTAAATAATTAGTACTAAATAATTAAATAAATAGGCATTCTTTGGAAAAGTGTGAAACACCCCTCAAATGAATTTGTACAAAGATCTTTAAAATTGAGTTTAAGGCCGATCAGATGGCAAGCAAAAAAGTTGCATACAATCGTTTTTCGCGATTTTTCCTGAAACCCCTTCTTAACGTGCACCTTCATCACATCACACAGGTAACTACACTGAATATGTCAGCTTCCTACAATAGCTCTTACGGTTTGGGCTGTGCGTTGATCACCAACCAGTCAGTCAATAAGTCAGTCAGTCAATCAGGACAAACAGTTACTAAGAAAATAATTGAAATAAATCGAATTTACACATGTAATATACATTATTAAATATTAAAAATTAAAAAACTTAGTGTCAAGTCAGACCAAAACCAATAATATTTAAATATGAAGCATTAATTGAAAAACAGCCTAGACCTAATAACATACATCTTACAAGCTGTCCAATTCAATTGCATATTTATTTATAATAGTATTGTTTTTAACCAGAATTTCCAGCTGTTTGTGTGAAATTTATTCCCGTCAAATGCAACAACAATTGCAGCAAAGTATTTGAGTTATTTCGATAAAAGAAAATGTTAAAATGTAAAGCGGGATACAGAGCAGTGAGCGCTCGTTAAAAGCGGCATGTGTCTGCATGTATCGCAGGACATGTGGTGAGGGGTGGGGGGGCACATCCGTTTTACAAATCGCACAACAAACAAATTGTAATACACACAAACGGAATTCTCAGCTGACTTCTGATGTGGCAGCTGTTGTTGTTGTTGTTGTTGCCGTCTATTATCCAATAGACGTATCTTACGGTCTGCTGGAGCAGCAAGAGCTCCATGGTAAGCGGAATAGTGGCCCCTTCGGCTATGCTTTAGTTGTATTGTAAGCCACATATAGTTAGCCCTGATATGGAGCCGCATGTGGCCCACATTTGCGTGGGGCTAAGTCGACGCTAATTGAAATGATTTGGGTGCGAATCGAAGCTTGCTATAGCTCAGCTGTTGTCTGCGTGCTTGTGTGGCCAGTCGAGCGGCAGGCGAGGAGGAAGTGGAACATGCCAGGACAATCCCACGCAGTGGTTGCTGCTGTTGCCAAAATTAGCAGTCAAGTGAAAGGAAAGGCAATAAACGAGAAACGCGATAGGACCCCGCACAAATGAGCAGCAAATGGCATTTAATTTAGGCCAGGCGCTGACAATATTTAAAAGCGATTCCTCGCTGTCTTGCACATGGACATGTATATCACAACCTGAGGCGCTAGAGTTGAAAGTTCACATGAGTCAACGTGACCTTTGCCAGGTGCCAGGCGGCCACAAATCAAGCCCAGGCAAAAACAAGACACGCCTACAGCAGAAGAAAAAAAAAGACAAACACTCCCGGCATAAATCAATGCTAAAAAGGCCAAATAAAGCTAAGCTAAACAGTTGCAAAAAGTAAACGCCTCGAAGTATGCTACACTTTCTGCGCATTATGCAATATTTACCGTACATAAATTTAAATAACATACAGCGTGGGCACAGGTAGCGTGCATAAATTGTATTAAACAAAACTAACAATGGCAAATGGCCAAATGAATATGAACATAACAAAGAGACAACATCAACATTAAATCAATTGAAAATACAAAATGTTTTCGCGCAATCCCAACCTGATTTATGTGCCGTAAAAGTCGCCGCGACCTCAAATCGTCCGCCGTTGTAATTGTTGCTGTTCTAGAATGAACCACATAATTTAAGAGATTTAGCCTGGTTCACACTTAAATATAAAATGTACTTTCATCATTTCTTTTCTTTTTCATTTGCGTTTAATGGAACGCTTGCTGCTTCAATTCCTCTTTACCATAAGGAGGACGCACATATAGGAGATTTCGCCAAGCTCCGACTTAAAATTCTGCTCCAGCAACTTTTAAGGACCTGGAAGTTTACGAGACATTTAGGGATTTTTAGGGCTCCACAAAAAATTTCAGTTGCTTCCATTAGCCTTTTAAAGACTATCCTAATCCCTAATTGGCTCAAAGGAAACTATCCTACCAAATATAAATCATTCCAATTCCTGCAAGAAATATTGCGTATTTGGATACAAAAACTATTTTGATCGGGCCTATTTTTGTAAGGTCTATTAACGACACCCAAATCGCACTGATGATTTGCAATGTACGAAGGATTTTCGAACGGTTTCTTACGGCCTTCAATTACCAAAGCTGAATCATGTTGTCCCAAGGAGGCGGGTTTTCATTTAAACATGTACGGCCTTTTGTTTTACAACATATTTATACATCATTAATTACAGGATATTTGGAGTTATTGATTAATTTAATTGGAAAACATATATTGACAGGATAGCTGATCGCTATCGCTCTAATGAGCCTGTTGGGCAGCATGAGTGGCTCTCCCTGAGTCTTCATCAATCCTCAAAAGCCCCGAGTGGCCAGTTAAGCGGATAACTTCTCTTAAATCGGCGGGTTGTTCAGCAGATTTCGCGTTGAAATGACAGAAGGGCGGCGTTAGCTACCTCATGTACATTGTGTATGTATATGTATATATATATATATGTGTATGCGTGTATGTATCTAAGCATGTTTGAATGCATGTATTATGTATGTATAATGTGTGAATGTGTTCTTGTGAATATGTGAATATGCATGTGTATATAGTATATGTCGTGTATGCATTTTTATATATATATATATATACATATATATATATATATATATATATATATATATATATATGTATGCATATGCTTTGTATGCTTATATCCAAGACTCAGTTTACCCTAGATTCCTCAAAAAAAAATTCCCTTCTTCATAGACTTCTCTTTAAATACTAGAGGCGGCTGCTTATTATTCGAGGAGGCGGCATCAACTATGGAGGAGGCGGCAGCTTGAATAATACAGCAGATGGGAACTTGAGCAAAGGAGGAGGCAGGTTCTAGGAACCCGAAATTTTCATATGTGGTGGAGGTACACACTAAAACTGGGTTTTGAGAAAGTCCAACCGCAAGTGTGGGAAAATCGCATTTGTATACAACTTTTTATTAACCATCCGATTGGTCTCAAACTCTTTGTACAAATAATATTCAAATATTTTGTTGGCCGAAGTTATAAGTTGTACTAAATGAATACGTGTTTCAAAGATATTTGAAGTTTCTCGCTATGAACCGATTGGCTTAAAATTCATTTTCAGAGATCGTTGTAAAAATGTATCTAATACGTGTTTCACAGTTTTTGCAAAATCAGCCCCTTTTGGATGAGAAATGAGGGTGAATGGTCGTTCTTTTAAGTTTTGATTGGAGTTACAGTTAATTTCAAATCAAAACATAAATACATACTAAATGAATAAGTGTTGCAGCGATTTTGAATATTCTACCGACAGCTGTGGAAATTTATCAAAATAATGTTGCATGCAACTATTTTGCTTACCATCGGATCGGTTTCAATTGTATTCAGAGATTTTCATGAAAATTTATTTGATATGCTTCTCGCAAAATCCATCGCTCTTAGAAGGAATAACGCTTCAAAGGTTTATTAAATGAAAGATTGTTTTCTACTTCATTTTTAATAAATATTTAATATTATACGTTTTATTATCACAACGAATTAAGAAATGTTGCAATAATTTTTGGGCCAAATTATTTGGACTGTTTTTCAATAGGGTTTAAACTGAGTGTCATCTTGAAATCGTTTCGAATTGGTTGTAATAGAAATCTTTTTCCCAAGTGCGCATACGAGTTGAAATTGAGAAGAAAGCGAAATCTAGAATTATATTGCTTGGGCAGTCAGGTAATTAAATCATTTGCAGGTGAGCGCGTGCTCTGATTTAATTACGCCTCCTGGCTTCAGCTCAAGAGCTGTAGACGCTGCCGGCTGTTAGTCTATTCATGTCGCATTTCAGCGGCAGTTTTGACGCCCAGACAGAAGGCACGAGCTTGCACATCCACCCACACACAGACACACACAAACACATACAAACACATACACACATGCACATATAGAAACAATGCATCATTTGTGCTGTGCACAGTTCGTAAATTAGGCGTCTAAGTTAGCGCAACGAGACGCGGCTACCCAAGAAACTCGTGCGCCAATTGAGTAAGAGTTAGGAAAAGTTGGCGATTAAGAGCAGGAAGGAGTGTGGGGAAGAGGGGGCATGCTGCAACCGCAGTCTGATGAATGGCGCAACTTGGCTTCCCATTGCCATTGCCAGCTCGTGCATTGTCTATGGCTAGCCAGGACTCGAGTTGGAAATTGGAATATAGCTATGCGTACCGTTTTGTACATATTTTTATGTGAATATATTGCAACTGCTGCCATTTGTGGCATCCACAAAATGAACTGTCGACTAACTACGTTCAGCTGTACACGACTCGAAGCTATTCTCAAGGCTGCGAGGTTGACTTCATAAGTAATAAATCACAACCTAAAATGTAGAAATTGATAAAAATCAATATTATTATATTAACCAGAAGGAACAGTTATGTAAGCCGGAACACTATTCTATATAGCTCGCAAGGAAACATTCGCTTAGAAATTGTGATTGAATTGAACAAAAGCACAGCAAACCTTTACAAAGTACCTCACACAGATGGAAAATTAGTTTTTCTTGGAAAAGCTTAACAGGCAGAAGTGTTAAAAATTTTTTTTTTACCGACTCGTTCATTACTAATTCGGTTTTACTGAAATATATGTTATATTATATAAAAAATAGAAAATATAATAATATAAAATATAATAATCCAAAATGCTCTATATAAGTTCTTTATATATGAATAACCGCCAAAAAAACGGATATATGATTTTTTTTCCACAATTCAATTTGATTTCCACCAAGCGAGGGACCTTCAAAATGGAGTGTGGTTACAAGGTTCTGTAGCCTATAGGGTATATACAATGAAAGGGTATTTACAATAATAAGTTATTTACAATGATGTTGTTGTGAGCAGAGTGTATTCAAAAGATATGATTTAATGCGCCCTATTGATAGATTGCAGGTGTGTTTCCTTTGGAGGCACTTTTCTGTAATGATGTCAGCCAGGACCCTGGCGATCGCGCTTTGATGCCAAATTTGATCTGTTCTTCAAACTTTCTTAAATGGAGATCTTGTTCGATGGCAGCATTTGTGACACACCATGGAAGGGCGGCAAACACTCGTGCTGCCTTCTAGATTTGGACAATTCCTAGTAACGATGCCGTTCCCCGGACGTAGACAGGCACTTGGCCCGATTGGGCTTCAGCATCGCGATTTGCAGCTTGATCCGGGATTTCGAAAGACATTCGAGCTTCTATAACCTTCCCAGGCAATTGACAGTTTGCTGAGAAAACGTGCAAAGTTTTATCAAGACATGGATGCTTATTCTGATGAGGAATACGCATATCTCTTTTATGGGGTATGCTGACTTGTTCAATGTGCAGTACATTTCTGGCCAAAATACACGATGCAAGTCTATAAAGAGGTATTATAAGGCGGCTGGAACTTCAAAGGCTACAAATAAGTTTTGTAGGGCAGTTAGGAACTTCAAAGAAGCCATGTAGGATTTTAGGATTTTATTGCCAACAATTAACTTTTATAATCAAAGATGTTTTATTTTTTTTTTTAATTTTTAATTAAATAAACAATTAGAAATAGATTTTATATTAATTCAAAATTCTTGAAAAGGGGTTTACACTAATAGGTATAACTCGAGGATCAACCCTTGTATAATTTCAACTCAATTTATAGCATTGTTCTTTACAGCGTTAACATTGCAAGCTATTAGCGATGCTTTTGTGTGGCAACGCCCCCCCCGTCCCCCCTCCACTCCATACTTTACCGCCTTAGAAACCGACACACCTCACAACTTACAAAGTTTACTTTTTATGGCAACAGTATGTAAACTTTGGCAGTTCAACAGTTTTGGTCGAGGTCGAGCCGGGGAACTCCAGCAGCTCCAACAGCTTCAGTTCCAGCACCTTTCAGCGGCGGCCCGAGGCGGAGCAGGGACCAGCAAAGGATCTTTGGCATCCCACACACAATTTGCATAATTTTGTGTTAATTGAAAAAGTTGCCCGGCCACAAAATCAAATCTATGGACTTGGGCTAAGCGACAAGTAAGTGAAACTCAAGCTGCTTAATATACGACTGCAAATGCTCTGATTAATTGCGCAACTGAGCCACGAAAATGTTATTTTTGGTCCATGTGGCTGGCCGAGCCGAGGCGCGCGCTGGCCCCCAAGCATTTGGCAGCACATTTAAGTTATGTCTTGCGAATTGGACGAATTTGAGCTCTCCGCGTGTTTGAGTTGGGCGCGTGTCGTGCTCTCTGTTGTGCCGACCGAAAGAAAGCAAGAAAATATATGAAAATATTTAAAAAAGTTGTGAGTGCTTCGTGCTTGTGTCGAGCCGTGCTTGAAGATTTCCAAACGGAACTATCTCATTTGTGTGTGCGAGTGTGATTGTGTTTCGGTGGAGGCACTCGATGAAGCATGTCGTGGCTCTGGTCTCATATTTCATGTGGCTTGACAATAATAACTCCAGATACGAAAACACCAACAGCAATAAAAATATGAAAAGCCACAACAATACACAATTTGCTTTGCAGTTACATTTTGGCGGCACATTTTGTATAATTTGATGATTTCATTAAATAAATTGCCAGGGGAGGCATTTGCTTTCTTAGCTGTTGTTGTTGTGCGTGTGTGTGTTTGTGTGTGTGGCTCGTGTTGCTCGTGTTGCCACTTTGACATTGGCCTAATGAAGAACGCTGCAAGAAATAATTAAAATTAGCCCAAACAAGCGAACAGCTTGTGGCCTGTGGCCAATACAGCCTGACGACCTTCCTCAACACGAGCCCTGGCGACGCACTCGTGCCTGGCATACAAATTATTTCTATTTCATGTGCGAAGAGCGCTGATTCAGTTTTTCCAGCTTGGCTAGGCCCACCTGCTGCCGCGTTGGCTTTAATCTCCTTTAATGCACTCTATTAACAATGGTTTTGGCTGTGGCTGCCTAAAAGCCATGGAAAATTGACGGCAGGAAGTGAGCGAAAGAAGTGCGTTTCAGTGCCGTTGACAAAAAGACAACAGCAACTTTTGAGGGGTTTCCAACTACGAGATTCCCTGACATTTTTTTTTCTCTTAACTATATATAATTATCATATATCATATAATCTCATCGGAGACTGCAAATTAGGAGTAAGAAAATTCAAACCTTTTTTTGATAACTTATAACTTATTCCAAGTTTCAGGAATATATCGTAGATAAATGTAGCCAGAGACACAACAGTTGATATGTTTTTCTCCGAGCTGGACGCGTATAGGTACTGAAATGTATTTATTCTACCAAGTTACCGCAATATGCCCTTTTTCATACACTTTCAACGGATACAGGGTATAACAATACATGGCTGCTGACAGTAAAATTTACGTTGAGTATATTGATATATGTGTGTGAGTGGGCGTTACTTTGGCTGTCAGCCGGTGTTTACTTCTGGCCACATATGTTGATGTTGATGTCCTGTTGCCCTTTGCACCTCGACAGGCCCCAGCCATCACTCGCTATTCGCACAACTTTCAATTCGACGCCCACATTTCAGCGCCTCGAGCTGTGTGCAAAATTTACTGAAATGCCAAAGTTTTTAGCAAAATTACAGCCATAAACTTGGCTAGCGGTGTCAGCAGAAGCCAAATTAGCGGCTCGCTAAGTTGGAGAATTGCATAGAAATAGAGTGAGAGAGAGAGAGTGGGAGAGAGAGAGAGAGGAATGTCAGGCTCGACACAAGCGTAATTAAACGCATTTGTTGGCGCACAATTTGCACTGGGCCATTGGGGCAAACATAAATGCAAATCTTTGGGTCAGCCATAACCATTCCGAGGAGGCAAGCCAAACGCCTACCGAGCGCCAAAAACTCGATAGAACTTTTTAGTAATTTTTTATGGCAGCTCGAGCCGCCACAAGCCAGACAAGACCACTAGCTGCTTGGCAGCACAATTTAAGTAGAGCAACTTTTATCTTTTTCGAGCTATCAAATTTCAACATTTTTCTTTTTTAATTGCGAGCAGGGCTTACCTTACCTAATTATCTTGACGCCCACAATTGTATTCAAATAAAGTTTGTAAGTTTGTAAGTTTGCTAAGGACTGGCAAATTTTAGTTTTTATACCCCGAACTCATTGAAAATGGGTAAAAAGGGTAAAAAATGTATTTGTGCAAATGTATGTAACAGGCAGAAGGACGCATCTCCGACCCCATAAAGTATATATATTCTTGATTAGCATCAATAGCCGAGTCGATCTAGCCATGTCCATCTGTCTGTCTGTCTGTCTATCTGTCTATCTGTCTATCTGTCTGTCCGTCCGTCTGTCCGTATGTATGAAAGCAAGGATATCAGCACCTACAAGAGATAGAGACTTGAAATCTTAGCTGTAGGTCCTCCAAGCGCAGATCGAGCTTCTTTTTGATAATCGATAACTTACTCCGTTTCCCAGCAATCGATAAAAATCGATATCGAAATTCTGTTTTTGAGCAAATTGGGTAAATATTAAAAGCTAGAGTCACAATCTTGACGAAGTGCTCCATAACCAGAGTATCTTATTTAAATCTACTGAACAAATGAAGCTGTTAGATGTTCTTTGGCTTACCCGAAACTAATAATGTTGTTTTTTTCAGCTCCACCTTTTTGTTTGAAGCATACACACGCCCAGTTTGTTGCAACTGTGCCACCAATTGCTGCCTAATACGGTCGATATTGCGCCGCGCAAACAACAGGTATTACACACAGTGCAGTCAGACATTTCAGTGAGTGGATGCGGATGCCAATACAATAACTGGGGCGAGTATCAGTAACAGTAAATTCTATTCATAATATTCCAAACACACGCGGCACGTGTTGTTGCCATAGATTTGTCCTTGCCACTTGCCGTTTACTTTATGCATTGGCAACAATAATCAGACGGGAACGACGACGACGAGGAGCACAACAAAGCATCTACGCATCCGAGTACGACACTTGGGGCAACCAATAAAAAGTATTCTGACAAATAAAGTAAATCTGGGGCAAGCAGCATTTTAATGCAATTTGCTGCAAACGAGCGACAAAAACATAAACGAGGCCATATTGTATTTTTTAGCACTTGCCAAAGGATATTACAAGCTTAACACGATATGTGCAGAGGGACATCTCCTAAGATCCAACAATTAGTTTCGAACCCTTGCCTGACAATCCACTTGGGTTCCTCTGCAAAACTCAGAATAAATAAGCTTTAGCTTGGCTTATTACAAAATCTTATCAATATATAGAATGCAGCTAATATATCATATTAAAGAAAGCAAGTAGAATTAGTCTTTATATAAAATATATCTCTAGGCAATAATATCCCTATTCACATAGAGCAAGAGTATTTGATCTTTGGCATGTCAAATATAGCTGTTCAAACATGTTCTTCATTTGATGTCTTGAATTACGAGCCACTTTTGTCTATGGATATCGAAAAGCAAATTATGTCACAAACCTGGACAAGCGTTATGAGCTGAGTGGGCAGCATACACAGGTCAGGCTCAGGCTGAGGCGCGCGTGTGCATTACCCTCAAAGATTGAGGGGCCATTACGAGGAAATTTCATTACACCGACTTGCGTAGGTGCGAAACATGAGCAGCACTTAACGCAAACTCGTTCACCTGTCAGCCGAAACTCGGCCCCGTTGCGACAGTTAACCATAGCCAAAGCCCGCAAAGCCGCGACTCCGCTGATAAAATTGTAAAGCACTTTGGGCCAAAAACTCGAGACCAAATCGAGTTGAAGAGAGAAAAAATGAATATGATAGAAAAGTGCCGTTCAAGGTTGTCGCATCTGAATTGGAAAGCCATAAACTGCGAGGCGTTCGGGCGTCAAATGTTGCGTATACGCAACGTAATCAATTTAAATGTTTTTTCTCTCTTTTTTCTTTCTACTTGGTTTATCAGCTGTGGCTCGTGCGATTACCAAATTGCAAAGCTCACACAAATTTCGAGTGTATCCGCAGAGAACTTCATTAGCAAAAAAATGTTCAAGCCAGCTTAATTCAATTTTAATTTGCCCGCCGAAAATATTTGCGCAATGCTGTACAGCAATGTGTGGCAAAATGTTAAATTCCTTGAGAAAACAGTTTCCTTAATTGGCCGGAACCGCAAAAAAAAAAAGAAGAAATGTGAAGATAAAAGCACGACACAGCCAAATGTTCATTGGCTGCACTCAAATGTGACGAGGACTGCGTTGATATGACAATTGCACAAGTTTTCTTTTTCGTTTTCCAACTTTTATCTAACTCTATTTCTCACGGTCATTTGGGTTCTGCTTTGTCGAAACTCAAATGTTCGTCTTTAATTTCTCAATGTTCACTTTTGCCTGTGCTCAGCTCTGAGTCGAATTCAATTAAACAATTAAATGCCAACTGGGCAAATGTACTTCCAGCAAGCAATTTGGCCATCTGGCTGCGACTACCGAAATGCATTAGCATTTTGGAGGCGACATTTTCGTCTTTAATCTTATCTCTGTTCCTGTTTGAACAATTCTTTATTTTCACTTTGTGCTAGTCTTTTCCACTTGTCATCCGTTGCTTTATTCATATTCCATTTTTCGAGCTAGCATTTGCTCAAAGTTCATTTCCTTTTAAACATAAAATGTCATGCTTAAGGCTTGAATTGCTTATGATGCCGAGAACGAAGCTTTAAAGCATTATCTTGCCCGTTGGCATGAGCTAGCGAATTTAACAAGTCGAGTCTGTCTGACTATAAGATATCCTCTGAAAATACCCTAAAAGAGTTTTAGCTTGGCTTCATCTTGGCAAGGCTTTGCACTTTAGCAAAAACCAATTTTTAAATAATTTCTCAACTTGGCATTTAACACACCATTTATCTCCGAGCTTCTTTTTAGCTAGACCCCACAGGATATTAAAATTTCATACTCAAATAACTTCTGTGTTTGTTGTGCGATTGATATAAACTTTCCCGAGCTTGACATGAATACGTTATCTCTGACCCTTATAAATATGCTGATCGGTAAATGTCTTCTGGTTGCAAATGCCTTCCCCTGCCTGTTTAATGGCTATGTTTAACCTCAATACACCCAGTTTTAAACAGTTTTCAATGGGCATTTAAAGGCAGGCACTTTAGAAGTCTATGCACGTACAACAGATATAGGGACCTGTTCATTTACATAAATACTCTCCAGCTCTTAAAGCGACATAGAGCCCATAAAGCATATGAAAAGTGAACGTTAGACGCATGTGCTTGTGCCACGTAGTGCTGTTCATTTAATAACTTCGCCAACTCTTCTAGTCCTTCGTGTTGTTTTCATTACTTTAACATAATTTGAAATCCTTTTAAGCTGAAGCACTTCAAGCGGCAAATCAAATAAATAAACGCTGGTTGTAAGAAGCTAATGCAAAAACCCTTTAGCTGAACAGACTTTAAAACGCAAATCGCGGCAGTTAAATAAATATTACGCATACGCCATGTTGCTGCGCCCGTAGAGAAATTATGAGTATGTGCGCCAAACAAGGGCGACACAATGACTATATAAATCGACAGATGCGATGGAGGGGGAGGAGACTATCAACTGGCAGGCAACGAAATAAAATCTTTAAAAAAGGGTTCTGTGCATGTGTGTGTGCATTTTTTTAAGAGCTGAGCAGCAAAATTTATTCAGCCTGGTCCATACTAATATGCCGTTATTATCAGTGATGAAAGGGTAGCCAGGCGAGTCGGTCTTATGGGGGCCAGTGCACAGTTTTCGAGCCTATAGCTGAAAATAAATTATGGCTCGTTTTTTTTGTCTGCATGATGATGCCATTGTCACAGCCTGTATGTGTGTGTGTGTGTGTGTGGTGCATGTGATTGGGCGTAAATATTTTTCAGCTCGAAAGTATGCAACGAAATTGCCCGCACGCACATTAAATTGTCCACAACGCTGTCATTAACTTGGCTAGCCGGCCCACACAAATTGCTAAGCCTGCCGGCTACTGTTGCGCCCAATTTTTTAGCCTAATCAAAGTGATATTTTCCAGTGCTTTATATGCGAGTGGCAGTTTATTACCATTCCATAAACAAAAGTCGTTCTTGGCTTTTGAAGTTGCCGAGAGACACACATATATACATAGTATTAGTGCAGCTTCCGTTTGGTTAGCAGCCCACGTTTCCATTTAAAGGGGAAAAATATTCCCACTTTAAGCATACTTTTTGATCACGCACAAATAGTTTGCGGTTTACGTGTCCTTTGACTTTCAATTTAAACACTTAGCGAACGTTTGCGCTAAAGCCAACCATCTATGCAATTAATTAAGGCGTTGCCAGATCCAGCCGTTTGCCTTGCCCAGCACTGGCAGGGCGACATTGCCAGAAACTTCGTTACAGTTAACTGTTAGCGGTAAAAACAGAAAATGGTCCGAATTAAAAATGTTAAAAAATACAAAACGAAGCACTTTATGCATGGATCATTTAAGATGTTGAAAAAGGTTTGAATTACAAAAAAGTTTCGACGACGTAAAAATGCTGATGCTGTGCAGATTGGAAATTATCGTTATTCACAGAGCAGAGAAAACTTCATCAGCTTTTGGGGGCGTTCTGCTTAAATTCAATATTCTGTTTGCTTTCGATACACTGCTTACAAAGCGGAAAAGAGTATATTAGCTGTTGAGTAAGTTTGTCTATGTACTTTTCGACAATTTGACTTTCACTGAAAATCATCAATTCCGAATTACAAAAAAATTTTAAAAAAAATCCTCCCAAGGTCATAGTTTAAGAGCCGCCCTCTTAGGTTAATGTCACTCCATATAATCTTTTTAAGCTCTTATTACTGAGAACAGAGTATTGCGCAGTCGTTTGCGTCCGTTTGCTACGCTCTCGCTTGTTTCACTTTCGCCTTACTTTGAACATTGCCCCTTATCTTTGGTGACCGCTGCGACCACAGGATATTTGAACTCCGCTTTGGTTTACATTGCCGAAGCGCCGTAAAGTCAGGACCAGACATGAATTCATCATTATGCGTCCGTCACTGGTGCTGGTGTCCAGCTGGCGTGACGTCAACAGATGCCAAAGCGAAGAAGACAACGCAATTAGAATGTACGAGAAAATGACAAACAGCAGATGTTATTGGCACATGACATTCGATAGACGTTGACAAGCCAAACGGACAAGGATCGAGTGCAAGGAGCAAAAGATTTCACAAGTACACCAAGACGATGGGTTTAGTTATATCAAAATGGCTTTAATAAATTCCATAAAAAAGTGAAGCAATGCGATTTTGAACTTAAACTTTGACGCCGATTTCGCCCGGATTGAAAATCTTGACATTGCGATCGTTGACCTTGTAGAGCACCTCCTTGCGGGACTGCTCGCACGCATAGCTGCCCTCGTCCAGGACACGCTCAATCAACAGCCTGCCATCGACCTCGCGGAAGACGCCGCTCTTGAGCCGCAGCACCTGGATGCGCACATGTCCCAATTTGGCCACATTATTGTCCGTCAGCTGATGAATGTCGCTGTTGCTCAGCTTGGTGATGACCGTCAGATTCTCATGCTCCTTGGCCAGATCGGCCAGATCCAGGCAGAACTGTTGCACCTGCTGCTTGCTGGCGCCCAAATTGAATAATATGGACAGATTGTCAATCAATATGGTGTAGCTGCTGCGATTGGGAAAGTTGTTGGCCAGTTGGCTGCGTATATCCTTCACCAACTGCTCGGTTAGCGTTAGGCCATCCGGCGAGCGCAGCCACTTGGAGCTGAGGCCATGTCGCGCCATGTCGCTGAGCACATCGATGACATTGAGCGTCTTGTCCAGAAAGATGTTCGTATTGTAGCCGAGCCGCATGCCCGCATTGAAATAATGCTGATAATGATGCTGCAGACAGACGAGCAGCGTGCCCGCGTTGGAGATGCGCAAACGTTGCCCCAATATGCAGCTAATCAGGAAGCTGCCATCCACGTTGGACTCCTCGCTGATGTGCACGAAACCGGGCAACTTCTGTTCATTCAACCCGCACGCGAGCAGCACTGAGGCGGCCATAATTCAGACAAATCGTGCGTTGCTTGGAGCTGAAATTGCAAAACAACAAAAGAACAACTCAAGTGAATATGTTTCATCAATTTATAAATGCCATTAAATGTATTATTAATTAATTAGCAGTGTCATATTCGGCGACGGGTCACGTGCTGCGTGCCCCATGTTTGGGGCTACACAAGTTGACCGGCTGCGGCTGCGGCGGCGGCGACTTTCAGACTTTCTTTTTAATTTATTTACTCGGGTAAACATTTTCATTTTGTCACTTCATCATGGCTGTCAGCGGCACACGTAGCCAATAACCCGGCAATCAATGAAAACAAAGCACTCAAAATAATTTATTAAATGTTGATATAAGAGAAAAAAGAATACAAAATTACAAAAAAAAAATAAACAAAAACAAAAAAGTAGCTTGGCCCATGAGGGGATCGAACCCGCGACCTTCGCGTTATTAGCACGACGCTCTAACCAACTGAGCTAATGGGCCGTTGAACGATGCGCCGCCAAAAGCCCAGTTAAACTGTAAAGCACTCTAAAGCACCGTTGAATAAAAGCTTTTGCGAAAGCTTGCACGCGTTTTGTCAGCGTTTAAGGCATGCGTAAATATTCTGAACAAAGTTTAATTCGGTAAATTAAATATTTGAATAGACCAGCTAAAAAGCTGTTAAAACGTGTTTCCGCCATTTTTTCAGCACGCAAATAATAAAATCGTTTTAAAAATTAATATTGCATTTGCTTTTCGAATTATCTAGGCTATGTCTCTAATCTCTTCCCTGGCAACACTTTGTGCACAATGCAATCGCTTGCTTGTTTATCGAGCTCGAAACGCTGAAAACTTTTGTGTATTTTGTGCTGCAAATTAATTGCAAATAAACGTTCTAATGGAACCTTGACTCACAATACGAATTGCCTAATGGAGATATGCCGTTTAAATTACGAGCATAATTAGTACAAATTATGAAGGCATTTAATTTAAATGAATTGTTCATATATACTTGTATATATATTATGTAAAGCGGCGCCTAACAGCTGATCAATAATATTTTGTGTTTATTTTTGGCTTCCACATGGCCGATCGGGCGTTGATATTTTATTTCTTACATAAAGGGCATTTCAAATACATCATTTCAATAAGCCCAGCAGAACGTAAGGATGATGCGCGACTTAATAATACCCTGCAGCTATTCACGTGTGCATAAGGTAATACTCAAACTTGTAAATGTATACGGAAAGTATATAAGCACACATAGATAAAAACTGGTTGCTTCCGCTTTTCCATATGTGTTAATATATACTAAACAAATTAGCATCATTTCAATTGCTTTCTGGTATAACGAAATATAAAATACAAAATACGAAATAAACTCGACCTCCATTTCAGATTTCTGTGTTTAGATCCTATAGTCGACACCTCGGATGAACTATTGAAAACGAGCACACCTGTTATAAGTATTAGTGCACAAAAAAATCGAAATTCATTTAGTTATGGTATGCCTGCCTCCTTTTATGCACCAATTTAATTGTTTATTTTTTCAACTAATTCTTGAAGAATTCAAAACATGTTTTCTAATTTCACTCTTTAGCTATGTTTTTTGTTCTCAACATCTCAAAATGGGTGGCATACCATACTTTTGAGATACTCCGCTCTAGAATATACAATAAAAATAAAAATAATACCAATTTTTCTAGTTTTTGTAAGTTACAATTTCCAACTACCGTATATACAATATTCATACCGATTTGATTACATTTGGACACAGGGTATTAGAAACAAAAAAAAAAGTTTAGAAGCGATAACGAGTGGTCAGCCGATGAACGATTTGGGCGATATGACAAATTTGAACACAGCTACAAACGATTGTATACAAATGTACATATAAAACTAATGTGTACACAAAATGTATGCAAACCTTGTCGAGCGTGCAGCAAATTCTACCGTTTACTGCGCTTACATGGCAGATAATGTACACTAACATTTACTGTATAAGTGTACCATTGTAGAATGGAAACTCACACACATACAAACAAAGTGCGAGCAAGCGAAGGTTATGACAAGAAAATAAATAAATAAAAAAGCTCTCACCAATTTATGTTTAATGCACGCAGCACTCTCTTTCGCTCTCCCAACTCTTACGCTCTCGCACTATCGCTGGGTTGATTTGAATTTGATTGTGGCTGCCGGAGCGTCTGACAACTGACTAACTTAAGCCGAACCCGCCACACTTCTGGAAACATTTCCAAGCGACCGCCTTGACCGCGCTGTCACGCAAACGGCGATAAAACAAAACCAAAGCTAAACAGTTTACCGACTTAGACAAAGAGAGAGAGGAAAAGAGAGAGTGGCATAGTTTTGGACCGCCGCCGCCGGCTAACGCTGGCCGAAGCTTTGCCTGACGTTCAGTCTACACTCTGCTGACAGCGACGATCAGTACGTATTCAGTGCTCAAGCGACGAGGACGTCGTGTGGTGCGCGCCTCCAGCAGACGAGAGAGAGAGAGAGAGTAGGAAAAACTGGGCAAAGAACGATTCACAATATCCAGACCAGTTTTTCGCCGTCAATTGTGGTAATGAAACGCTGAAGTTCTTGCTCTCGCGCGTGGTGTTTGTTCGTGTGTGTGCTTGTGTGTGCTTGTGTGTGCTTGTGTGTGTGTGTGTGTTGGTGTGTATATCGGTGTTGCCAAAAATATTGAACTTGTTAAGACATTTTATAGCGGTAAACAACACGCGCCACAACATTTATTTCTCAATTTCAAGGTAAACTTTCAATTAGGTGGCTCGTCAATTCGATAACTGATGCAGCAATTGCCGTGATTTACAGTAAATTACAATTTACACACCTGCATATATGCATGTACGTAATTCAATTAAGCTTGTGTGCGCGGCAAACATGATTTACCAATATTTGTACAGACATCATTTTGATAGCAACAGCGAGAGAAATCATGGAACTATCACGCAACGTTTCGTGATCTACGGCTACGGAAAAATGTGACAATCAGCTGTTCCATAGCAGTAGACATACATATGTATGTACATATATGTATGTACGCACACATACATACATACATGCATATTTTCTAGTGGGGGCGCGGCAGCTTTGGCACTTTATATAAATCTATAAGCATGTTATTCTCATCGGATCATGTGATGTTTGTCGTTTTTTAGATACGTTTTAATTACTTGAACTTTGCTCATGGAACATTCAGTTTTATGGTCCGATAAAAAAAAACAAGCAAAATTAAGCGAACAAGAGTTGGTTCTTGTTTCTATTGACTTATCAATACCCTAAAAGGGTTATCTAAAGCGTGCTGTAAAATCACAAAAACAAATATCATTTCTTTACAACATTTTTCGAGCATTTGTAAAAACGATAATTCATTAATTTCTAACCATATAAGCCGCGCTTATCAGAAGCATATTCAAATCAAGAGATAACAAAATGTTCTTCAAGCCAAAATCCACTGAAATTTTGGCCAAACAACATAGACATCGTCTGATTTATAGACCAATTGTTGCACGTGGCGTGGTTCACACGAAATGTCTTTATATTAAATAATCGACAGCATCACAAACGCAAAACACAGCTACATATTTCATTTGCGATTTGCTACTATGAAATTTGTTATCACTAGGCAAGCGGGCAACAAATTGAAAGTCGATTAGCTCAAGCCGAACCAGCACACAGGGTCACATTTTGTTTTATGACTAAACACAAAATAATGTTAGCTAGGTATGCTAAAGATAACAGGCAGCTTATGAACCGTATTTATACAACATCAAATAAGGTTCTAAGTTGAACCAATTAGAATTTCCAATTGGGTCTACGACAGCAGAATACGCAAGTGAAGCGAAATCCAATTGAATTGCATACAGTAGTCGCTCGCAAATTAGACTTTGCATAGTTTAGAATTGTCTCGTAATTGGAATCGACATTTTTAACCATATTTTTCATAGTTTGCAAAATGGGCATATCGAAGTCTTTGAATTAAGTTTTTTAATTTGAATTTTTAAACTTAATAAAATCGAAATCATCAAATATAAAACATAACAAATATGCTTTATGTATATTTATTAATATAATACTATTAATTTATCAGAATTGGAAAAGTTTCCGCATAAATATTAGTATTTCGATTTATTTCTACATTCATTTATTTGAATATTTTGCAAAGAAAACAGGAAGTGCCAAAAAAACTGTACTTACATCTGTAGATTGGTATTTCGATGTGTTCAAAGACGGATATGATTATAAAAAGTACACATTATATATCCAAACACATATATACGTGGTTCTCACTTAAAATCCAGGTGCGCAAATTGCTTATCATAAGAATACAAAATATGAAATCAGGCAACTCTCCGAGTCGAAATAAAAACAAACAAATGCATGCATATGTATGTGTGTGTGTATTTTGGTTAGCTTCGACCACGTGTAGCTCAATGTCAATGCCGAAATAAAAAGCCGCACATAATGCAGCCGCACGCAGTAAGATGAGACGCATGCAAAATTAACAAATTGTTCGGCAACTTTATAACAGAGGCTGACGCGTCGTAATGCAGGCTAAGTGGTTAACAAGTAAACAGTAAATAAATATGTAAATAAATATTTATGCAATGTACTCACAAATCGAATGACACATATACTACCACCGCGCTCAGTGTTATGTATTTGCTGGCGGCTTTCGACAAAAACACTTTGTAATTTTACACAAAACAACTAGCGAACACAAACGAACTCAGAATGGCTGCATTTGGCAGTCAGCTGTGCGAGCAGTGCTGCCACTTAACAGCGGCTATTGTGACTAGTCAGCTTACGTTTCTAGTTGATGTGGCAAGGTTTACAGCAGTGTTGAGCAGTGCCAGATCTTAAAGGCGCGGGCAACAACGCAAGATGTGCTGCTACACGTCAACGTCATGGCTCAGCTGTTTTCAATTTTATTATCCTTAGCTTTTCATAAATTCAAGCGTAACCACGATGATGTAACCTCTCGGCCGCTGCATCGCTCAAAAATGTTGCGCGAACGTATTATTTAACTGAAGAAGTATTACTTTTTGGTAATCAGAGTTTAGCAAAATTGTGCGAAATTTTCATTAGAAACTTATCTTATTGATAAAACGCTTATGGTTACTTAAATTTTAACTTTCCGTTAACAGTCGTGCTCAACTAGCTTCACAAAATGGCCACCGCCGAGAAACATGCACGTTGGTACTTCGGTGGCATTGGCAGCGTCGGAGCGGCATGCGTAACACATCCTTTGGACCTGCTGAAGGTCACGCTACAAACACAACAGGGCAAATTGTCTATAATAAAGTTGGTGCCAAAAATCATACGGGAACAGGGCGTGCTGGCATTCTATAATGGTCTCTCCGCCTCGGTATTGCGCCAGCTTACCTATTCGACGACGAGATTTGGCGCCTACGAAGTGGGCAAAGATTTTATCAGCACTGACACATTTGGCGGCAAGATAGCATTGGCAGGAATTTCAGGTATGATTGGAGGTATCTTTGGTACCCCCGCCGATATGATAAACGTGCGCATGCAAAACGATGTGAAGCTGGCACCGGAACTGCGCAGAAAGTAAGTTATAACAAGGATTCTGTCTTGATTCAATCTAATAATGCTTGCTGTGTGCCCACAGCTACCGCTGCGGATTGGATGGCATTGTCAAGGTGTACCAAACGGAAGGCTTTACCAAACTTTTCGCTGGTGGCACCACAGCAACGGCTCGCGGCGTCTTTATGACCATCGGCCAGATTGCATTTTATGATCAGATTAAGTCAACTCTGCTGGCGACGGCCTATTTCCACGACAATCTGATCACACACTTCACGGCCTCACTGATGGCTGGCACAATTGCCACAACGTTAACACAGCCCATGGATGTGCTGAAGACGCGTTCGATGAACGCAAAGCCGGGCGAGTACAAGGGCCTATGGGATATTGTGCTCCACACCGCCAAATTGGGCCCACTTGGCTTCTTCAAGGGCTACGTGCCGGCATTTGTGCGACTTGGGCCGCAAACGATACTGACCTTTATGTTCCTAGAGCAGTTGCGGTTAAATTTTGGCTACGAGAAGAAAAGCCACAATATGTCCAATCAATAGTGCTAACATTCCAGCTGCAACTCGTCCAACAATATGAAGCGAGCACGACCTAGTTTTAGACAATGCTAATTTGAAAATTTGCTGCTGTGGCGATTTTATAAAATTCACATTTCTCATTTTTTTTTTTAAATATGAGGTGTTATCTAAATTTTGATCGAATTATGAACAAAATTATAAGTTATTGTTGCCTGTGTAGAAAACATCGCGCATCAAATTTATTTAAAAAAAAAAATGTTTTTAGTTTTAGCACCCCATAAAACATGTTCCAGCATCCGTTTCGTGTTTGGATAACATCGGCTTACGTGGCGAATGCGCAATATACGAGAATTGATCACATATAAACCCTTATAGCTAACCGATTGCCAAATCATTTTCCAGTGCAATGTCGGCATATTATGTGCATCTGGGCCTGCTGCTCCTCACAAGCTTTGTCCTGGTTCGAGCTGAAAGCGGTCGCATTGTCAAGCTGCGCAATTTTAAAAAGGTTCACGAGGACGAAAACTCTTTTCAAAGCAGCGTACAGCTCGGCGAACCGGATGATGAGGGCCACATTAAGCTAAGTGGCGAGATGACAACCCACGTCACCCTCGACAACGATTGGAAGGTGAGCCAAATATATTTTTAGGGGCGGCATTAGCCGGCTTTGCCCGGTTCACTTTTCCACGAGTGGAGAAACTTGACCACATTGTCCTACATTTTATTTCCATCCAGAAGGGTTGCCTCTTCCGTTTGAATTAGATGATCCATACAGATTTTTGATTTAATATATAAAAATTCTTAATATGTTTTCCGACTGTGTGGTTAAATTTTCTAAAATCGATTAGATATTTTTTAAAGTTTTGAATGGGATCTAGGATCCGATTGATTGGAAAACTTACAACCTAGCTCTTGATATGCGTTTCAAAGATCCGCGAATTAGTTTCTCGGCAGATCAGATGAAAATGAAAACGTTCTGATCAACCGTTTTTTGCAATGATCAAATAAAGTTAAAAATCATAAAGATATTTTAATACCCCTTTTATTTATTTAGTAAAGTATTTCTCAAAAAGCATGTCTCATATATGAAAATTATTGAATGTGGTCAAATGAAAGGCTTCCCGATTGTGGATACAAAACAAAACTCAAATTCTGCAGAAAAACCATTATCAATCGGACAGTCGTCAGTTAAGCTGTTTATGTATACATACTACCTGGTTTTGCCCGGTCCAAGCTTCTTTTCTCTTTTTCTCTACTCCTACCATTTACATAAATTGTTGTATCCCATTGAGTTCCAAAATTTAGTCCTGTTGTCTGAAGCCTGAAGACAAAAAAAAAACATTCATTTATGCTAACTTTGTCCTGCATTTTTCATCCAAGTGAAAAGATGAACTTTCACGGAGATCTTTGAACACGATTTCGATCGGTTGATAAACAAAAAAGTTTCATGCAACCGTTTCCCGCCAATTTTCCACACAGAAAGAGTGGATTTGCCAAAAAGTTGAAAACACATTTCAAATAAGTTTTCGTAAACATCTTTGCAAGTGGGCTTAATTCCGAAATTTCGCCCAAACAACCTGTTGGCCACTTTTTCTATCACATTGGCGACATTTCATAGAAATAACAACAATCTTTGCCCACCCATTTCCACCAAGGAGTTCCTTTGAAAATACGTTTGTTTGATTGAATAGTAATAAAAATAGATTCATGCGAAAGTTTCCCCCAATTTTCCATATTTGCGGGTGGAATTTCCAAAAACTCCATCTTAGCTTCTTCCTATCTCTTAGGTCAGTCAGTCGAATCAAGCAGTCTTATATATCATATAGATATTTTTGTACACATATCTTAAAAAACAATTAACTATTGGTATCGTAGGTGAATATTACACTTTATCGAAGGGCAAGCGATGACGATAAGTATAAAACACATATGGATTTGAGTCTTGGGTCTTGCGATCTGATGAGCACCTATTATAAGGACTTCTTCTATGAAAAGCTGAAGGACTATTCGAATGCGCCCCATCCCGACAACTGTCCCCTGGCGCCGAACAAGTTTCATCTCAAGGATTACCCTATAAATTTATTGCAATTTGGAAATTTTCTACTAACTGGCGACTATCGCCTAGTTGGCCAACTGGTCAAGGACGAGGAGCTCAAGCTAGAGTATCTGGCGGAATTTCAAGTGGAGTAAAATATGCTCAGTTATTGCTCGAATTTATTGTGCAGTTCCAAAATAAATAAAGAGCTTATTCGTAGTTGGACATCTGGCTGAGAATCTCATCGTAAACGTATTTCTTGGCCTCGGTGCCCCAAATGAAATCCAAATGTGCCCATTTCTCGAACGGCACCAGATAGTCCAGTGCCATGTTGGGCAGCTCATCGCGCAGTTTCCGGACATCGCTCAGATCGCACATCCAGTCGTTGGCACCATAGTAGAGCAGGACAGGAGCCTTGGCGTTCTTTAGCTTGTACTCGGGAGGATAGTAGCTGCCGTACTCGTAGGGATTGCGAATGACGGAATAGTCGAACTTGCGGAACTTGCCGGAGTTGTGCTCCTGGCAGAAGTGCAGATTCTGATTAACCGAGGCGCCGGCGGGCGAAGTAGCCTTAATATGCTCCAGCAGATCCTACAGAAAAGCAAACACTGGCATTTATAGGCATTCATCTAGTTATTTGAGGTGATGCAACACTTACATAGTCCAGTTGCTCGGAATCGTAGCCACCAATCAGGAAGATCTCGTTGGCACACATCTCGGCATAAGGTGAGGTAGCCTGGCACATTTCGATGCCCATATCCTGCTTAAACTTGTTGCTGGGCATGAACTCCATGGAGCCGCAGAGCTCAACAATGGCATTGGGCACGCCCAAAATGGGGGCAAAGGCACGGGTCAAGGGGCTCTTCATGTTGCCCATATAGGCGGCAGGTCCCAGCAGATGGGCGGACTTTATTTTGTCATTGTAGGCGGGCTTCTCGGACATCATGACCAGGTAGACAGTGGTGCCCTGAGAGTGTCCAACATATTGCACCTGTTTCTCACCGGTCACATCGAGAGCGTAGTCAATCATGGCGGGCACATCGTAGATGCCAATCTCGTTCCAGCTGAAGTTCCAGAAGATTTGCCAGAATGTGGGCCAATATTTGTGCGCCTTCGAGTACGTATTGCCACGGGCATTGCCCATCCAGACATCGTAGCCGGCATCAGATAGAATGTAGGCCAGCGCCTTGCCCGGACCCATCAGCACCCAATCGGAGCTGGAACTCAACATGCCGTGCATGAGAAAGGCAACCGGTCGCTGACCAGTGAAACCGGTCTTCGGGGAGTAGGGTATGCGATGCATGGTCAAAATGTAGTTGTCCTCCGTGACAACCGTGTGCCGCTCCATGGGATAGCCATCGTCCTCAATGCGTTCGCCCTGCACACAATTTATGGCTAGAAATTACAATCTTAACAGCTGACCCGAGACTTACGCAATCGGAGATGGGTCTTTGGCCAGCCAGCGCCAGACCCAGGACGCCCAATAGCATGGACGCGCAGATGATGTACCTTCTCATGGTCTCTTCTTGATGTATTTGGGTTCTATTGTGTTGAACTACGAAGTCCATTGCCTTATATAGGGTATCTGTTATCGGCCAATCAATATCTGAGATAGTACTCAGTGCTATCTATTGATAGTATTCCTTCTCAGACTGGGGTCTGAGTCAAAAAATTGTACACTTTGTTAACCCCCGCGAATTGTACGCTATGCGGAGCTGGGCCCTAATCAGTATTTTATTTTTTACTTTAGACACCTGAGTCTAATTTACAATTGCCCAATTCCACTGATACTTCAGCACATGTCTAACTTTAACGTCATTATTATTATACCCTGAACCCATTAAAATGGGTGAAAAGGGTATATTGTATTTGTGCAAAATGTAAATGTATGTAACAGGCAGAAGGAAGCATGTCCGACCCCATAAAGTGTATATATTCTTGATCAGCATCAACAGCCGAGTTGATTTAACCATGTCCGCTGTCTGTCCGTCCGTCTGTCCGTCCGCAAGGATATCAGAACCTTTAAGAGCTAGAGACTTGAAATTTTAGGTGTAGGTCCTCCTAGTGCCTGCGCAGATCGAGTTTGTTTCCGATAATCGATAATCGACATGCCCAGTTTCTAAGTAATCGATAAGAATCTATATTGAAATCCTGTTTTTTGAGCAATTTAGGTAAATAATAAGAGCTAGTCACCAAATTGATATGTTGCTACTAGTACTAGTACATATATATCAAGTATCTTTCATTTTATAGCTATAACTACCTCCCCGCTACTACCTCATGGCTATAAATCAAGTTTATAAACCAATTTATGCCGCCCACCAATATAAGACACAATTTAAATGCAATTGACTTTTTGATAATGCAAGAATATTCTATCATACAATAAAATGCAGAAAATTTCGTCAAGATCGGTTAAGATACATCTTAAACAAGTAAGACGTTCTAGTCGGAAACTCCCGACTAGGGGATACCCTGAACCCTCTTCTTCCAACATCAAAGGCATATATATATTTTATTTTAGAAGCTATATGTCAAGTTTGGTGACTCTAGCTCTTATTATATACCAAAATTGCCCAAAAAACAGGATATCGATATGGATTTTTATCGATTGCTTGGAAACGGAGTAAGTTATCGATTATCGGAGCATCTAAATTTGAAGTCTCTAGCTCTTATAGGTTCTGAGATCCTTGCGTTCATACATACGGACGGACGGACAGACAGACAGACGGACATGGCTAGATCGACTCGGCTATTGATGCTGATCAAGAATATATATACTTTATGGGGTCGGAGATGCTTCCTGCTGCCTGTTACATACATTTGGATTTTGCACAAATACATTATACCCTTGTACCCATTTTTAATGGGTACAGGGTATAAAAAAACCATGCGATTTTATACATACATATATATTGGCAGGCCACGAGTCAGCGGCAAAAAGTTGTTTTGTGGTCTTGTACTTGGTTTCAGGGTATTTTCTCGTCGGGCCCCCCCGACTAGAGCACTCTTACTTGTTTATATTTTATTTATTGTTTTTTGCAGAATTCTTTCAATCGTGCTTATATTATAGTCTGGTACTATAAATAAATAGACAGATAAGTGCAATCGTACGATCGCAATAAACTTTAGTTAAATTAAAATCATGATCTTTTTTATTATAGTTTTATTTTTACTATTTTGGAGAAATATTTGTTTGGGAACATCATCATGGCGTACGCATTGATTTCATAAAAATCCATAAAAATAATTGAGACATGTTTGCTTTTAAAATATTATTTAATTGAGCACGTTGAAAATGAGTAAAACCATTAAACACTGCAAATGTATGTTTCTGGCAGCAAAAAGCACCTCCGACTCCATTAAGTATATATATTCTTGATTAGCATCAATATTAGAGTAGATCTAGCCCTTGGTCTGTCCGTCTGTTCGTATGAACTCAGGAATCTCTGAACCTATACAAATTTTGAGCTTGGGCTCTCCTAGTGCTCGCTCCTGGTCAACTAGTCTCATAATCACGAAACACGTTTGCAGCAAAAATAATTTGTAATTAAAAAAAAAAAAATAATCTTATTTTATCTGTTCTTTCTTTGAGCAAAATATTTTTGGAAACATCATCATGGATCTGCCAAAATATGCCATCGATTTCTGAAAGTCTTCTTTGGGTCAACGCAGCACATAAACCTAATCGAGACATGAAAATATGCATCTAAAATATTGTATAATTATCTTAAGATTAAGTTCTTTTCATATATATTTTAGCTGTTTTGATTTCGGGAACATCACCTTTTGAATATTCTATGGATTTCTATGCTTTCGGACCGACAACGTTTCACATAAACATAATCGATAGCTAAACATATTCATCTAAAATAAAAGCCATATATTAACTTAAATTAAATAAAGTTCAGAGCTTTTCCTTTATTTTGTTATCTGTTCGGCTACTTCCGGAACATATTCGTGGACCTGCTATTGATTTCTGTACCTTCAGATCTTGGGTCCATGACACAGGTCTTTCTACAAAAACCTAATCGAGACAAACATATGCATCCAAAATAATATTTAATTAAATTAAAATCAAGACTGTTTACTCTTTTCCATACCGTCAGACAGAGAGATATGGGTCTAGGTCAAAGCTTTGCATAAAGATAATCGAGCCATAAGCATACGGATCCAGAGGTATACTTCCTTTTTGGTGTATGCTGTTATATCGGGAACACAATCATTGACCTGCTATTGATTTCTATACCCTCGGAACACCTGCTATGGGTCTAGGTCAACGCTTCATACATATAATCGAGACACGTATGCAGCCCGAATATTATTATATTGATTTCCAGAGATTCCATATGTATATGTCACATATTTGACACGGATCCATGACGACGCGACCACAACATTCAAAATTGTTCCTCAAGCAAACCGAAAACTAGACATATGACAATTTATTAGATACTGTTGCGTTGGCGTGAAAGGATTCAATTTAAATCGAACATCAAAATGAAGCATCAGCAAGTTGTTGTGGACTATTGGACCATGTTGAAGACGTCTGCACTCTGTATACTGTTGGCCATAACGGGCTTTATATTCCTCAGGTTGGCTATTTCCAATCAAATATGGTAGTAAAACTTTTGGACTGAAAGACGACGACGATTTGAAATCTTTCAGAATGGTGCAAACGATATTTTGGCTGCCCAAACGTTTCAAGCAGAACCAGGAGCGACTGGAAGCCATAGCCAAGCAATATGGCAAGGACATGGATCCGGAGGAGCGTGCCGAAATTGAAAAGATCTTCGACAGCAACGAGCCCCTAACAGAGGAGCAGATAAATAAACTGCTGGAAGGCTCGAGGACCGCAGGCGCGGAGCCCAAGAAGCAACAGTAGTTACTAACTATGTATGTTAGGACTTATACTAATAATAATTAAGTATATCATAAAAGAGTTTGATTTGTTTTTAAACAATATACAGCATATATATTATTAGAATGTATATTTGAAACAATAATTCTGTTGTTTCTTTCTTCTACATATACACATACACATTTTACGTTTGAACAATTGAAAATTAATTGGCCAAAAAAAAGAAGGTAATTCAACAAATAATTAAACAATTCTCAATTAATAAGCAACTTGTTAGCTATGTATTTCTGCGATAGGGTACATGTACGTATGCATATATATCTGGGGACTTACGATAAGGAACAAAAAGTATATATGTATATATGTATGTATATAAGCAGTTCTATTTGCTACTGATATATGCGGACTTAAAGCCCTTTCCTGCTTCATTTTAAGTATTTAAGGGGGAGCAAATAACGATGCCTCAACTAACAAAGAATATTATCATCAACTTCAACCTCTTAAGTGTTGCCAACTAACTCATATCAAATATAAGCAAGCATACCAATATTCTACAAATATATATGTATATATATATTGATATATATTCGATTTTTAAATAGCGCAAGTCTCTCTTTTGTTTGGTTGATTTTGTCAGAAACGGATTTCTTCGCTTGCTTCAAAAATTTCGCATTTATTTTGAATATAAAAATTTTGCCTTTTCTCGCATTTTCTAACCTGCCAAAAATATCACGAGACTATTTTGCTATTTTACACTTGATAAAAGCGAAATTAAATTGTGTTTTTTCATTTTTATAGAAAGTTCAATTTTGGACCAATTCCGAGAGAGCGCATTTCTGTCTTTGTTTAACAACTTGAAACAGAATACTTATATGGATCTGTTTTGTGTAGCTGCTAATAACTTTAGTTATTTTTCAGATTATTAGATTATTAGTGTATATATATATATGTATATACTCTCGATAACGTTTACAAACTCCGATCGCAACGCTCTATTGGCCGGGAGTATGCATTGGAAGCCTGAAAAATGGATTGGCCAAGTTAACACGCGCTGCTGGCAATAGCTCCGGATGTTCGGTCAGAGTGTCCGACAATGCGGTGAGCAGCACCCCTGGAGCATAAGTTTTGATGAAATGCAAATTAATTTGTTAAATATTATTAACATTTAACTTACGTAAGACTTTCTTTTGCAAATCAACAGGTATAACACCCAGGTTGCCCTCACGCTCCAGGAACTCGGTTAGCTTCTGCAACTCCTGTTGGGCCTCATCGGAACCATGTGCCAGGGACTGGGCAAACATTACCTTGAGGGTAAAAGTTACTATGTACTTTACCATGTACCGGCAGCTAAGTTCGCTAGGCAACTTACCTTGGCCAATTTATACAGTATTTCTTCTAGGCTGTACTCATTGTACAAATACTCAACGATTTTGGCGCGACCCATGGTATCATCATAATCCGTAAGATCTAAAATATACATTTGGTATCAATTCAGGTGTGGAATGTTTTCAGTTTCCGCTTACCTTGAGGACTCTCGTTCTCAAGCGCCTTGAGCTTGCTCCAGAAGGTGAAGCTGTCCAGCGATTTGCCTCGGCCTACCTCAGGCGTTACCCCCTCCGAATCGATTTCCAGGTGAATGAATGGCTTCTCCGTGGTCGTGCTAGTTGTGGTTGTTGTGGTCGATGTGGTTGTACTGCTGGGCTGACTATTGCGCTTCAAATGATTCTGACGCAGCTCCTCGGGGAAAATGCGATTGGTATAGGAGCGCTGCAAGAACTCAATTCCCAGACGAATATCACGCAAAAACTTCAGAGCGCTCTCCCTGGTTATCTGCAAAAGGTGCAAAGGTTATATAGATAAGCTTTGGATATAAATAGAATAGTATATGTGTAAATTAACCCTAACCCCTGAACCCAGCCGAACTTCCTTCAAATATATTCTCGACACACACACACACAGGCTTTGCTTCTTCTTCCCTTAGCCCCGATAATGGATAATGCTTTGCTGATTAACTGACGTGTTTATTGTTCGATCCTTATGCAATTTCAGGGCATAAATACTAAAGCCCAAGACAATACCTGTAAAAATGCGTTTTACACTTTTGTGAGTAACGGGGTGAGTTACTCAGAAAGTGAGCTATTCTGGATCTGGGTATACTATACGAGTGTCTACAACTTTGGTGTCTCTAGCTCTTATAAGTTCCGGGATATGATTATAAAGCAGAATTTCGATAACGATTCTTATCGATTTCATGCAAACGGGCCAAGCTATCGATAATTTGAGCTCAACTTAAACTGCTTCAAATTTCTCTAGCATATCTCCAACTCCTGTGGTTCTTATTTGTAACCCATTCTTGCTAGTGTATAAAATGGACATGATAATTGGTGTGCTAATGGATGTGGAAGGCCAGATATTGGTTTGCTTATCGGACTTATAGATAGATAGATAGATACAAAGACCCACCAAATTCTCATCGATAAGTTCCTCGACGGCCCTAGCAACGCCCGTCTCATCGCCAGTCCAGAAGACGTATTGAGCCATATCGAAGGAGGAGTACTGGCCATTCGGATTGCGCAACAGACTCTGGGCGGTCTGAAAAAGAGAGGAAGGAAAAGGAAAGGAAGAAGCAATGTCAGGGCATATTCAAAGTAGTTGGAGAGGTGGACACAAAAGTGCGGGTTGTTTCGAATAGACATATGAATTTAGTTGGGTTAGCCAATTCGTTGCCGATATGTATGGATTGCTTGAGTAGTCATAAGAACCTTGGCCGTCATATGGGGCATGCCGGAGCGCCGTTCGGTGGTCTTGGCCACCGCCTCTAGCTGATCGATCAATATGTCGCCGATTGTCTCCTTGTTGACATCGTGATTATGCTGGGACCCAGGCAATTTATCAGCTGTGGCAGCTGTTGCCTCTGTCTCTGCGGCGTTCTCCGCTGGCTCGCCACCCAAATCCTCGACAGGTTGGGCATCGCGTTCGACCGATGCCGCTTCTGTGCTGGCAGCTGGCGTTACAGTTGTCGTTGTTGTTGTTGTTGTTGTTGTTGTTGGGCTTGTGCTTGTGGAAGTGGGCGTGGGCGTGGTCGTAGACGTAGACGTGGACGTGGACGTTGTTGTGGACGTGGGAGATGTGGGCAACACCTCGGGATTTTGGCCAAACGCTAGACGCGCTGCACCGTAGAAAGCCTGTTGATTTTTGGGTGGTTTCGTGGATATACACTTGGATTTTCAAAAGACACATATTGGCATTTACAAGACACAAGAATGGGCATACATACATAAATTGGCATATGGAAGAGGACTTAAGCATGGGCATGGGCTTTTACCTTCGCATGTGCGCCCGGCTCGGTCGCCGGCTTTCCAGCCGTTTTCGGCTCCTCGAGCTGTGAACGTTCGCCGTCATCCTTAAAGGCCGCCGTAGTCGTGGTGGCCGATGTGCTTGTGGTGGTTGTGGTCGACATTGACATCAACGGCGTAGCCACCTCCAGTTGTCGCTCCAGGTCGGGGATCAGATGCAAGTTATGATCCTTGCCGCCCGCCTCCGGAGGGGCAATCACCTTCTCAATGCTCTCCTTAGTGGTAGTTGTTGTGCGCACCGTGCTGCCATCATGCTGGCGCTTGCCCACAACTGGCTGAGGCTCCTGCCGCAGCTGATCCAGCTCGACCACATCGTCCTCGATCAGTGGAAAGGTGGCATCGCCGCGCTTCGAAGGAGCTAAGCACACGGATGTATGTCTATGTATCTATTCATATATGTAGATACTTGTAGCCTACTTACTGTAGATATATGGCAAGAGCGCTGGATAGGCCTGAGCTAGGCTGCAGCTGGCCACCAAGACGGCCGCCACGAATCTATTGCCGAGCATAACGTAAGCGCGAGCTGAAAATTACATTCGACGTAATCCATTTTATTTGCTGCCAAAAATTGATTACACACATGTACAAAGTAAGCCTCTGCATGTGTGTGTGTGCCGTAAAGAGAGCAGAGCACAAATACACGCACAAAAATGCAAATAAATAATGCTAAAAATAACACAAGAAATCGATAAAACAGCGGCAGTAAAAACGGCCAAACCAAAGCTGACCCAAACAACAAAAACCTACAAGAAATAACACTTATTTTCCTAGTGCCGCATACTAAATACCCTTGCTGACATATGTTTATACATCAGGCTCGGCCAGCTTCAATTGTCGACTGATCGATATGAAAGCTAAATACATATATAGTGTAGTACCCTAATATGGCTAAAAGCAGAGCAAAGTTAAGGTCAAGTTTGGTCCAGAGTTAGGCAGATAGTTCCCATGGCAGTTTCTATATCAAGAAGTTGCAGAAAAGCAACTCTAGAAAGTGGATACCAAGTTTGGTCTAGATTTAATCAGATAATTCCCATGATATGGAAATTGTGATTAAACGTACTGCAGAGCTTATCTTTACTTTATTTGGTTGCGATATTTTACAAAATAATGCATGTTTCTAATAATTCCAATAGCAGCTATATCCGAATATATGCCATATCCGAACCACAACATAAATATAAACATTTGGTATAAGCCATCCTTAATCACGGTAAATGAAATTCTAGTTTACTTGGCTTACTTTCGCATATATATAGTATACATACTTTATAAAGTGTGACAAAATGAGTATGCCCTTTGCAAGGGTATCACAACAAGGGGCCGCAACAACAAGCTTGGGGCTTGTCAATGGAGGCGACAGGGCTTGAAAAAGCGAAACACGCCAACTTTGATGTAAAGTGAACTTTATGCTGTGGTCCGCAACTGAACCACCCAACCAGCCACAATCACACACACACACACACACACACACCCACAGTCTCACACTAATACGCAGTATATTTAGTGGATTGGCCACAAAAGCGTATTATCGATGCATTCGGGAGCACTTGAGCACGTTCGAGCCTTAAAAACCACTTGGTGTTGCAGTGGGCCAGTAAAAATGATAGCACTGCCAAAATTATGTTACAAATGCAGCACAAGCATGCACATATACATGCATGCATGTACACACACCCACACACATACACTAGTACATGTACAAACGCGTTGCAAAAATACACGATAAGGCAACGCTCATAAGTGTGCTATATTTATACAACATAAATAACAGTATGTTAACATAACAATATGCTTTCTCAGCGAACAATTTAGAAAATTTACAACTTAGTTTTACACTTTTACCTTAGTACCGTATAATACTGTAAAAGGCGTCCTAACCGCA
Source organism: Drosophila novamexicana (assembly GCF_003285875.2). Lineage (NCBI taxonomy): Eukaryota > Metazoa > Arthropoda > Insecta > Diptera > Drosophilidae > Drosophila > Drosophila novamexicana. The sequence goes on along the minus strand of NW_020824808.1, from coordinate 738,311 downwards.
CGAAAGCAGACAAGACTCTGACCCGAGAGCTGCTTGCATATTGTTTGGCCAAAAAATTGAAAGCTCGCTCTTGCCGCTTAAGCTTTGTAACCCTCTAAAGCCAGTGGGCAAAAATCCGTACGCTGCAAGGACAAAAGCTCCGTTGAAAGCTTGAGTCTCCGATAAATGTGCTTACATATGTTTTTCGAGCGCTTGTTTCTTAACTATGTTTATTATCATTTAAAAAAACAAATGCACAAAATTGATAATCGGTAACATTTAACTGCAGCCCGGAAAGGGATCCACGCGATTTTTCCGCAGCACAAATTGAATTTTTCGATTCATGTCCTCGTTGTAGATGGCTTTGCACTTTTCAAAATTTACACGACGGCGCACCTGTAAAATAGCAAATATTAGTAAATATTTAAAAACCTTACATTGATTGTGAACGCACCTGGTAGGGCTTCTCGTAGAAACGCGTGCGCCGAAATTGATCAAAGATTTCCTCCTTGCCGAGAACGCGATTTAGCAAACGGCACGCCTCCTCCACGTTGTTGTTATGCACGAACACTGTGCGTGCCAAAAATTGAGCATGTCTCATTTTGATTTTTTATTTAGACTTTAGTTTTTAATTTGCTGTTTATTTCGTCCGAGTTGAATAACCAGGTCGCAATAGACAGCTGTTGTAAGCAGTGTGACCGTATGGTTAAAAGCTCATGGGGCTGCCAGACTGCGCATTTTTAACAGGGCTGCATCTGCAGATAAATGACTCGTTACTATGACAGTATTGTTACCTATAAATATTGTTATATTTCCCACCCCTAATATATTCTCGATCTTTCATACAACAAGCGTGGCGGATTCATATAGCGATAGCAGGCTACTGAAAAAGTATTCGAAATAGATTAAAAATTGTAGTAAAAGTGTAACTCTTAAAGCGTACTGAAAAACGGTATACATATATAAATATATATAACTATTAGAACAAATACTCGAATACTCGGCGAACTACTGCTAAAAAAGGTGAGAGCCACTAAGCAATGAACTAATTATTTCCGCAGGCATTTGCATTGTGTGTGTATTTGGTACTACATTATTGCCCACTCTTTGTTAAGTAATCATAGGTAATTGTAATTTTTTCCTACGCAAGCACTAGGTGAACTTTGGTGCGTCGATGCACTGCTGCACATTTTGCAAAATCGATTCAAGCCGTTGGCGATAGCTGAATTTTCTTTGTCTCTACCCCAATTACTTTCCTCTGACGCAGCGTCCTGCGCGGCACATGTTTCAGCTTGTGCACACATACAAACGCGTGAGTATGTACATGCATGTGTCTGGCAGGGCGCTGCAGCTTGCACAATTGACAAGGGACCTACGAAAATCGCACATAAATCAATAGAAAATTCTACAGCGTTTTCTTTTTTTTTTTTTTTTTGCACGTTGCTTTTCACCTCGTCATTGTGTTGGTGTGCTTTTTTCACATTATCATGCGTTTGCTTTGTGCCGCTGTTCGCGCAGGGGCAACGGTTACAGTGACCAGGGCTGCGTAATGCTGACGAAATTTTCTAGAAGCTTATGTACATATATACTTGTGCTCGCGTGTGTGTGTGTGTGCGCGCGTTGGTGTGTTTGCGTCAATACAATCGTGCGCCAATGAGTAGTGTGAGGTGCCCGAGAGAGAGGGGCAGAGTCAGCTGTGTGGCGTCGAAGTGGTATCCAAAACCGAACATAAAAGCGAATTGAAATAGAAAATTTCTAGAAAACGTGGTGCTTTGCCAGCGCATTATCTACTGACCTTGATTTTTTTTTTTATTTTTTGCATGCCGGAAGCACCAATTACACGCACAACCAAAAACCAAAAATTTATAAATATATGGCAACCTGAGTAATCGAAATTTTGTAATCGTTTGTGCTTGCAGTTAAAGTTTTAAAAGCAACAGCTAAAATGGTCAAAGAAACGGGCTATTACGATCTGCTGGGCGTGAAGCCCAACGCAACACCTGATGAGCTGAAGAAGGCCTACAGAAAATTGGCCCTGAAATACCATCCAGACAAGAATCCTAATGAGGGTGAGAAATTCAAAGCCATCTCGCAGGCGTACGAGGTGCTCTCCGATGCGGACAAGCGTCAGGTGTACGATGAGGGCGGTGAGGCGGCCATCAAGAAGGGTGGCGCCGATTCCGGCGATTTCCGCAATCCCATGGACTTCTTTGAGAAGTTCTTTGGCGCCGGTTTTGGCGGTAGCGGCGGCGTTCGTCGTCGTGAACGACGCGGCAAGGATGTCGTTCACCAGATGTCCGTGCAGCTGGAGGAGCTGTACAATGGGGCAACGCGTAAACTGCAGTTGCAGAAGAATGTGATTTGTGACAAGTGCGAGGGTCGCGGCGGCAAGAAGGGCAGCATCGAGAAGTGTGTGCAGTGTCGCGGCAACGGTGTCGAGACACGCGTGCAACAGATCGCGCCCGGCATTGTGCAACACATCGAGCAGGTGTGCCGAAAGTGTTCCGGCACCGGTGAGACCATACAGGAGAAGGATCGCTGCAAGAACTGTAACGGACGCAAAACTGTGCGAGAGCGCAAGGTGTTGGAGGTGCACATCGAGAAAGGCATGCGGGATGGTCAGAAGATTGTATTTACAGGCGAGGGCGATCACGAGCCCGAATCTCAACCGGGTGATATCATAATATTGTTGGACGAAAAGGAGCATACAACTTTTGTACATGCCGGCACGGATCTAATGATGAAAATGCCACTCCAGCTGGTCGAGGCGTTGTGTGGGTTCCAGCGCATTGTCAAGACGCTGGATGATCGCGATCTGCTGGTGGCCACGCAACCTGGCGAAGTTATACGACATGAAATGACCAAGTGTATCGCAGATGAGGGCATGCCCATATTCAAGAATCCCATGGAGAAGGGCACGCTAATCATACAGTTTGAGGTCATTTTCCCCGATGTGATCAATCCATCAGTTATACCGACGCTCAAGCAGTGCTTGCCACCGGCGCCAGAGATTGACATTCCAGTTGATGCAGAGCATACAGTTTTGGTAAGTCAAACAGAGCTCTTTCACAGTACTCTAGCATAACTAATGTAATCGTTGTCTACGAATTTGCAGGAGGACTTTGATCCCAAACAACGCCGCCAGCAACACCAGCGCATGGCCTACGACGAGGATGAGGGTGGCTATCAAGATGGACCGCGCGTTCAACAGTGCACATCCAGTTAAGCGGCCTACACTTAAAACTACTACACAAAACGGAAACAAAATCTAAACAAAAAAAAAAAAAAACAAAAAAACAATGTCTATATCCAATCCAAGCGATATGGAGTGTGTACGCTCGCCCTGCGTTCTATTGTAACCCAAATCAAGACGTCTTAACACCCCGAATCTAAACCAGTTGCTGCCCCCTGAACACAGGCGCGCCTAACAGAACAACACCTGGCACCACACCACCTCCAAAAACACCAACCACTATAGCACCGGTACCACCATCTTCGGGTGGCATTCGCATTCATTGTAATATCCCAAGCAAAATACACTCGCAAACATTTAACATAAACAAGCCGAAATTTAAGAAACAAATTTGAAGTTATATGGCTTAGGATCAGAGATTTGCTCTTCAGACTACGAGATATGCTAATTACGATATTTAGGTATAAAAACAAAACAAACAAAAATACTTATCAAAATATGCACATTTTTAACGCGTGGTTCGAAAACTATATATATATAAAACTATAAGTATATTGTTTTATTCCGTTTATGTTGAGTTGGATATGAGTTCACAATAGGAGCCCCAAAACAAAAACAAAAAAAAAAAACATGAAAAACAAAAACAACCTTAAATCAGTCGCCACTAGAACCGCATATTAAAAGTCCGCGCACGATCGCGTCTAGGAACAAGTTTAAGTTATTTAATTCCAGCATAAATAAAAGCGTTAGATTAAACGGATATAACAAATAAAATAATTAATACACAATTTCAACCTTAAACTGTGTGCATCCATTTTCTTATTTCAGTTCGTTTTCATGTTGCGGAAATAAATTAATAGAGCGGACGCTCAGCTTCCGAGTTAATGTCAAGTGAAAAGTTCGGATAATATATTAGAAAGTTAATAATTGAAAACTAATTTCAAATGGATTTTAAAAGTATTTTATAATGCGAATATTAAAGAAATGGAATATTCTTCATCCTTTATATTACTGATCGAGCTCTAAATAATTTTGATTTACTGCAGCGGTATTTTTTCCAGATTATGTTACGTACAAGATTACTTTTATTAAAAATGTATATTGCCTTAACTAGCTCAGGATATTATAGCCCGATCTATCAAATATATACCTTCTTAGTCTCGTGAAGCTCATGGAATATTTTCAATTGTAAAATTGTTAATTTTACTAATTGAATGCGAATCCATAGTCCTGATCCGCACAAGTCCAAAAAGGTATATCATTGGACCAGCTGACTTGAATTATCTAGAAAGTATATAAGTCCGCATTCTGATCTATTTGTTGATGACCCTATATGATTATCATCTAATACACCATAGTTTAGTTTTTAAAATGTGTTACCAATTTATTTACAAACATGGTAGAAAGTAATTAGAGCAATTATAATAGGTCAAACTAATGCGCAAAGTTACGCAGTGCTGCGACGACGCCTGTGCCGTAGATGAGTTTGCTCTCGATGCGCTCCCAGGCCAACTGTTGCACCTGCGAGACGCTGCGCAGGGACTTCATGAGCTCTGGTGATTCAGTTAGGCTGAGGCCGTGAGAGCGCAGATAAACGCTTAGATAGGATTGCGCCAGTTCAAAGTCTTGATTCGTGCCAAGCATAAACTCGATGAGCTTGAGGAACTGCCGCATGGCGAGCATAGTGCCGCCAGCGTCGGGATGCAGCGATTTGATCTCAAAGTCCACCATTGACGGACCCAGTTGGGTGATGTGCTGCATGGCGGGATTGAAATCGTTGCTTGTGGCAGTTGCCTCCAGCAGCTTGCCAAAGGCGGTTAGATTGTTGAAGGAGGAGACCTGCAGCAATCGGGAGCCATCGTTGCTTGTAGGCGCGTTGCTAACATCGAAGCGCATCTCCAAGCCTGACACTGTTGGCAGAAAGAAGGGCGCTTGTTTGGGCCCTTTGGGCGGTGCCTTCGGTTTGTTGCGCTGCTTAATTAGCTCCAGGTCGAGCAGATTCTGCCAGCGTGAGGCAGCCAGGCCTGACAGTGTAATCAGTTCGGGCGATAGCTGCTTGGGTGTTTCGTATTTGGCATCAATCTCCTCGCCTAGCTCCACATTATCCTCGTCATTGTCAATGCCCAGCTCCTGCATGACGTCTTCCAGATCCATGGCATCGCAAATATTTGTGGGCAGACCCACATAGGGTGCAGGCTCGTTTGGATCAATGGAACGCAACGAAATCTGATTGAACAGCGTCTTATTTGCCCACAGGTAAATACCGAGCAGGTTCACATGCGCCGTGGCCAGAAAATCGCCACTGGGCGACATGCTCAGCGAGATACAGGGACGTTCCACGCGAAAGTGATCAATCATATACGATGAAGGTATATCCCACACTTTGATAGTAGAGTCCATGGAGGCGGTAATAAGCCAACGACTGTCTGGACTAAAGGTCATATCGTTGAGCTTTGCCGTGTGGCCAATGAACTTGCGCACAATTACGCGCGTCTCCATGTCCACCACATAGATCTTAAATGTGTCCAGGCCAATGGCCAGCATGGAGCTTTCGCGATGATGCCGCATCAGAGCAACGCCGTCCGCCAAACGCAGCACGGCAGTCGGCTTTTGAGCTGCGGAATAAACAAAAGCTTGGGTTTGTTGGTCACGAAGTCAGTTTCAGCACACACTTACTATTGCCCTTGAAATGCCAGAATTTGACGAGACCTTTGGAACAGCCAGAAACCACATACTGATTTAAGTTGTCGCAAGCCAAACCACGCACAGCTGCCTCATGCGCCGGATGGAGCCCGCCATAGCTTAAGCGATGCAAGCCGGACTGAATGTTGAACCGCTCCACATCACCGCTGCTGTAGCCAATGATGACAAAGTTGCCGCAGTTGGTGGATATGATGCATGTGGTCTCGCTTTGGAAATTGACGCGATTTTTGTTTTGAAATTGTTTTGGCACCAAGCGATGCTCGCCTAAACGGCTTTTGTGAAAGGTCCAGGTGGTCGTTTGTATAATGCCCGCATGTATGGCGGCAATGTTGTCCCATTCCTTTTCGCGCGCCACATCTGAGGTGAACTCCAGAATTGGCGGCATGCTGTACTTATCGTACTGAAAGCGATCTGTGAATAGCAAGTGAATTGGGAGTCAAAGAGGGACAGAGAGAATTTGGATTGATTAAATTACTTTTCTTCTTGGTCGCCTTGGGATTGTAGGTGGCTCTGCCCATGCTCTTGTTAAGCGACTCCGAGATGGTAGAGAACACACGTAGGGTACTATCCTCTCCGGCAGACAATATGGAAACACCGGTGCCGCCATGGTAGCGTATGCAAAGCGGTGGCTTTGTGTGACCCTCGCGTATGCGCAACTGGCGTGCGCCACCATCGGACATGTCGAATATAAAGAGCTTCATGGAATTGTCCGGAGATGTGGTGAAGACCACTGGTTCGCTGGGCAGGCATATAGCCGTGGTCACCTGCTCCTCGTGCGCCTGCAATTGGCCAGCCAATTTATGCTCCTCCAAGTTCCAGAAGGCCATATAACCGTTGCTGCAGGCGGATACCATTATGGGCGGACCATCTGTACGAAAAGCCAGCTGAGTGACCAGGCCCCACTCCTGCTTGAAGGCCATCAGCACTGTATCGAATTTCAGATTCAAAACAATAATTGTGCCATCAGCATGCCCAACGCCCACCACATCCACTGCTGGCGCCGGCTCGATACAGGTCACCCGATTGGGATGGCGACTGAGGGTGCACACAATGCTGTTTTTACTGATGTTCATGATCTTCAGCTGGCCCTGCTGTGAGCCCAGCACAATTTTATTGACGTAGGTGGGCGGATGAGCCAGAGCCGTTATCAGGAACTCGTCCTCCTTGAAGGGCACATCTAGATAGACATCGTCCGTGGGTATGTTCCACACTTTCAGCACATTGCCGCGGTCCACGGCAATCAGGTTTCTGCCAAAGGGCAGCAACAGATGCACATCACGCTCATGACCACGATACACGTGCCGTATGTGCTTGCCCGCGCGCCAGGCATAGATGCACTTGTTGCTGGCCGTGTACGTGTGCAGTCTGTCCGTGGCCAAGGCAGTTATATCGTCGGGGTGCAGGCCGCTGACGTGCAGCAGACGCAAATGGCTGGCCGTGTACACCTGAAAGGAGCGGCCGATGCATGTAATCAGCAACGTGTCTCGACGGCGCTGCACATAGCGCGTCACGGCTGGCACTTGGTTGCTGACATAGCCGAGTGCGCGGTTTCGTCGGAATATCTGGCTGCTCTCCCTGATAACTCCCCGGGATTCTTTCTCCTCCGATACTGAACTGTCCTCTGCGCGCAGATGCGTCATTTTTAATTTAACTCAAGTGTTTTTCTTTGATATTTTAATAATCTTTTGCGATTCTCATGTTTACCCGCAACATCAGAGCACGTGTGTTAAACCTGAAACAGTGTATTCAAAACTGTAAATCAATGTTAACATAACAGAGCAATGCTTTCAAAACTGTAAGTCGGCTTAAAGACTACAATACTTGTCAAAGAAATGTATGTATGTGTTCACTTCACGAAATTAAAAAATGTAATCAAACTCTCAACAAATCGTGATATTCATAATAGTGTGTACTAAAATACTTATGTTTGAATGCGAGTGTTAACAGAATGTAAAGCATGCATTCGGGAATACTAAACAGCTGTTGAAGCTATCGATAACTATCGAAGTGTGCGCGTTTGTATATAACAATATCGAGATATCGACTTCTTAATTCCTTGTCATCGAACATGACAGTTTTATTTAAATGCCCAAAAATATTTGTGTAGACAAGAACTAAATCAAATAAATTAAACGCTCAATTAAAATATTTTCAATTTTGAATTTCGTTTTTATTAAATAACTCGCATATTCGTAAACATAGATTTAATAAAAGCTCTGGTGACCATTTAAAGTTTTCGGTTATTTTGAAATAAAATTTGTATTAAGTAATACTACAAACTGCATATGTGCATAGTCTTTCGATTGTTTCATACAAAAGTTAATAAAATTTTAATAAAAGCACTAAAAAACATTTGCCATAGCATTTTTCTTGTATTTTATTGAAAACGTTTTTGTTAATTTTTTTTTTGTACACCGAAATTTTTACCAGCCCTTAAAAATTTCAGTTAATTTTCAACTTTCACAGTTTATGCAATTAGGAAAAATGTCTTGCGCTATGTGTAGACACCTATGAAACAATTTTAATTAACATTAATAAGTAGTTGATAATGTTGTTGTTGTTGCTGTGTAAGCAGCTGTTGTTGTTGTTGTTGATGTTGTTGTTGCAGCTTGGGAAAGTGATTCATGTGGTTCAATTGATGCTGTAGTTAATGCCAAGTTGGATTTCGAGTTTAGTTAAGCGCGTTGAGCGCAACTTCGCGGTTAAAACTCTCGCCGGAACTTGAAAGCGGGTAATCCAGCTCACCTAGACGAGGTACTGGTCGATGCGGGCGGTTAAACTGTAATTGGAGAAAATGTTGTGCACTTGGGTATTTGTCATGTGTATAAATTTTGGTGTTCATTAACCCACCCACGACTTCATTATTTTGTAGAGCACTTGACGCGACGGATAATCGTCGAACTCCGGTTCGGGCACAGCGGGCGCCTGTTCATTTGCTGCCAGCATTGGCAGCAGGCCATTTGGACGCACAAACTCCTGCTCGAGGCCAACGGCATTGGCAGACGCAGCACTGCCGGAGCCGGTGCCCGCCGCACTCAAGGACCGCTTCCCATGTCCGCCGTAACAGACGTGCCCATAGGCCTGACAGCCTTCTGTAAAATGCGAAATGCAAAATCGCAAAATGAATTAGCTAGCATCTACTTTGGCAAGAGATTGCTTCAAGCAAAAACTGTAATCGATATAGCTCCCACACACGCTCGCTCACACACACATACACACGCACGCACACACACACTGAAACACTTTATTAACTGCGACTAGCGCTGACTCAAAAAGTTTAAACCCGATGCGTGTCTGCAATGCCCAGGAGAGGGGCAAACCTTGTACCATTATGTGAAAATTCTATGAACAGACATTAACTGTGCCCAGGTCTGTGGGACTGGAAATCTTTAATCGCTTGCCAATGCTCTGGAGAGACATCTTTTGATAAGCATTTGACCTTTGTGACAAGGCGTATGTGATATTTTATTCGGAGTATGGTTTTATTTATTTTTATTTTTATTTTTTGCCTGTCTGAGTTTATTTTGACTGTTGACTCGATGCTATTTTTGAGCTTCCGCTCGCACACAACATTTTATTAAGGCAGCTTCACGAGGGAGTTGGCGCTTTTTCTTGTCATTTGAACTTTGTTTTGGGCTTAATGTGCTCGTCGTGCAAGTCGCTGCGGGAGCATTAACAACTTCTTGTTAACATATTTTGAATGTCAGTTGCCAAATCGAAGGCCAGCAATGAAAGAGTCTGACTTAATAGTTTTGATTACATTGGATTTGTGTCGAATTAATTATCCATTGTTCTATAAAAGCTATTACAATATGCCATATGCGAACGATTTACTGCAAATAAGCAGTACAAAATTCTAGAACAAAATTCTTGCACAAGGGCAAAGAACCTATAAGTAAGTAAGATGTTTAATTGACTGGAAATAAGTGGGAATATAAATATAAATAAAAAAAAAAATATATGTATATAAAGGATTTGCACAAGAAACAGCATTTCGATATCGATATTTATCGATTATCGAAAACAAACTCGTACTGGGCGGGACCTACGTTCAGAATTTGAAGTCCCTAGGACAGACAGACGGACTCGGCTGTTGATGCTGATTAAGAATATATATACTCGGCTCGGCTCGGAGATGCTTCCTTCTGGCTATTACACACAGTTTACAAACATTATATCCATTTTGAATGGATTAATATCTAAGAATTTGGCACTCTGAAATCGTACTGGAAATAAGATTCATATTTTTAACATACGAATTATATCCTAGTAAGATCTCATGACGTACAAATGCAATTAGATATAAATTTAGTTTTATTTAATGGATTTAAAGTGGCAAATGCTTGATATTTTTCTTGTTGTGCATTTTATATCTGTTGCCTCGGGATTCCTGGCTAAATTATGAAAAGAAAGTAAGTGCAGCCAATTATATGCAGTCCACCTTTATTGCATAATAAAGTTGTGCTGCGTGTGGCAATTGCACGCCCCCTCCCCCTCCCCCTCCCCCTCCTAGCATTCACCCCATTTGATGAGGCGGCAGCTGCATAAACAAAGCCACAAAGGAGCAATGTCAATGGCGACAACGATGTCAACGCGAGGTCGAAGCTTCTGTTTGTTTTCCGTTAAATGTAAACTGTAACAATTGATGCTGTGTGTGTGTGTGTGTGTGTGTGTGTGTGGGAGTGTGTGTGTGACTTCCGCTTGTCAGCCATTTATAGGTTTGTTTTTTGCGCTTAAATTCAATGCGCATTGGAATAACAACTTAAGTGGCATGAGGCAAGCAATATAAGTCAAGTTTGAATACATTTCGAATGGCCTCCGCATGCACAACGAATACTCACTTTTGGCCTGGCTCTGTTGGGCGGCCAGGACGACGGTGCAGATGACAACCAGCAGCAGCGAAATTGTGGATTTCATGTTAACTGCAAAGGAACAGAACAAACGGCATGCAATTAAAGCGACCGTACTTGTACAGGTTTGTGTGTGAGTGTGTGTGTGTGTAAGTGGGCGTGGCGGCGCCCACCTGTTGTTGAGTTGCTGACAATGGGCTGGCTGCCCCTGCGGATATGCTACACTAATTAGAAAAGCACGGCACACACATCCAATCCTCAAGTCACATGCATTTAAGTAGTTAATCCTGGGCGCAAAACTTTTGAACTTTGATTTATGTTTTACCCACATACAGGCAATTAGTGTGCGTGTGCGTGTGTGTGTGGCACAACTTAAGCAAATGTGCGTTTATTACGTGCTTTGAATTTCTTAAGCAAGCTGCTTGCAACTATTTTACAAAGGACTATGCATAGATAAAAGCTAATTCATTTTGGATTTCGCACGAATTATATGTACATATGCATCCATGTGAAACGCGTTAACAATATTTGCTGGTATGTGCCATCAATCATACGACATGTGTGCCAAGCGAACTGTATGTTCTTTTAAAACGGAGCAGGTCGCGTGTCCAGGTGCAGCACGTTCGTAATGAACAATGAAAAACTCACCTCAGCTTTAACTGATCGGTTGATATTTTTATTGGCTTATATACAGCAAACAAATCAAATGAAACATAACAAAAAAAAAAATAACACTTCTAGTTGCTTTGTTTATCAGCGCAGCACAATAATTAATATTCAATTTTAATTGCTATATTAAATATATACTAAATATGTGTATATTGCTTTCTCGGGAACTTTGTACGTTTTGTAAATATATATATATATATATGTATATATAATCACAGATAGAGTTGGGTTTTTTACAGGATTTGCTATTGAATTTGACTTGTTTCTTTTGATTGTGAACTATTTTTGTATTTAAGCACAACGACGGCAACACCAAACTATGCCTTCTAGCTGCCCACGAGCTTGAGTCGACGTTTTCACATTTTCAAGCGCTGCCCGGCGACTGAACGACTGTGCGACTGTTCAACAGCGCCAGAGACAGTATGCTTTATAATCCATATAAAACTCTCGACTCTGGGCTGTTGATAAGACAGAAATCACGACGCGTTAATCGCAATTGGAATCGTGTCACGCGTTGCGATTCGAGACTTTGCAGATTGCAGACTCTTCAGATTTGACTAAAAATATGCCAACTCTCAAGCTCAGTCGCAAAAGGGATTTATTTTCAAGCCCAAGCTGAACTAAATATAAACACAGATAAGTGCAGTCTATGCGTGCATGTGTGTGTGTGTGTGTGTGCGTGTGTGTGCGTGCTGCAGTAAAAATCAACAATGCCCACCTACACGCTGAAAAAACAATAATATTATTGTTATTACTTTGTTTATCAATCTGCCCGCGGACAGCGGCGCCATGTGTCAACTTCAATGGGCAGCAGGAATGGGTCTCTACGGCCGCGGCTTATCAATTTTCCCAGCGCAGAGTGTCAGCTAATAACGATTTAATGAGCTGCTGCTGCCAATCTATATCTATATAGGTTCATGTATAATACATATAATATCCGTTTCTCTGGCTTCTGGCCCACATAAATCAATTTCGTAAAACTTTCCACCAGGTGCTGTTGCTGTTCAACCCATTCCCTTACCCAATCCCAGCCGCATCGCAACGAATATCCGCGATCAACATCTGAACAGGCAAAGTTCAGGTTCCCTTATGTATTCCGTGTGAAATTTTTCTAATCAGCAGCTAGCTGATAACGCAAATATAAACATCACCTTTACATATACCATAGGTGAGCGTTTATAAGTATATTTGAATAATGGGCATCTTAATAAAACCCGCGCAGTTTTTAAAAGTGTGCCTGCGGCATGGGCCGGCGGGTGGCCGATCGGTGTTGATCGCTGCTGATCGCATTCCATATAGTTCAGGCCGTGCTGATAGTCGAATTAAGAGCGACAAGCCGGCCGCTGATTGTGGAGCTACATTTTGTGCCTTACTTCAGCAAGTGGAAAAAAAAACAAATGACAGCTAATTAAACGCTTGCTCAAAACATTTGCGTTTTACATTTGCTGCAGTCTCTTGTGGGTTTTCAGTTGTCGAACAACTTTAGAACAGTTAACACTAATTGTAAAGCATAAAGCATTTAATTAAGTTAAACTGTAATTTTACAAAGGCATACAATTTTAGTATGACCTCAGTTTTTATTCAGTTATGGTAGTTTAGTATGTAATTTTTTCATTTTCGTATGTAGCGCCCTACTATGCGATTCTCAGGAGCTCAAGTAAGCTTCTTATAATTCGCAGATAAGTTTTATATTATCAAGTTGTGCAGGTGATCTTTCTCTCTCTACATATCTTTTTTCCCCTCCAAATATATCTCTATCTATCTCATAAAGATATACAGGTTTTTATGCTTTGGCGAGAAGTGTTATATTAACGAGTTGTGCTGGGGATCTCATAAACTGTTTTTCGTCCATTTCCATTTTTATCTCTCTCTCTCTCTCTCTCAATATATATACTTATTTCCCTTTCACTCTTTTGTCCTTACCGCTATTTAAAACAGACTAGAATCTTTTTGAGAATCTGTATTTTTGTTTTAATAGCGCCCTACTATGCGCTTCTCATTAGTTCAAGTAAGGGTTACTGGCGATAATGAGTGTCTGATAAGTCTTATATTACTGGCGATTCTCTCTCTCTCCAAACCCAATTTAAGGCTTAAAGCGTTATTTCATTTGTTAATAAATCGCGTATACTAATAAAGGATTTATTTATATTTTTATCATTATTATTATTATTATTATTATTATTATTATTATTATTATTATTATTATTATTATTATCATTATTATTATTATTATTATTGTTATTATTATTAATTGTACGAAATGCAATTAAGTATCACGAGTTAATTATGAGCCTTCCGGATAAGTCAATTCTTCCTCCAGATAACTAGCCTGAGGTTTGACGTGTATCTTCTTTGTTCATTTGCCCTTAGACAACATGTCTAGTAAGGACTGAGAGTGCTCGATTCTTTAAAATGCTTTCATTTTAAAATGCAGCTTAATATCAATTACCAAATAAACGCGTAAAGGCAGTTGAAGGCGTTTTCGTGCTCTTATATCGCTTACAATTTAATTTATGCCAGAGAATGCGTCACGCATTTTAATATGTTTAAAAGAAATGCTCTAGTTGGAATAGCTCGGCTGGGAGATGAGCATACTGAAATAGGTCTATGGCTAGGAATTGTGTAAAAATTAACGAGAAGTGACTTCAGTCCCGCTACTGCGGGTCCCAAATTTACAAATATGCCCGTCTATAACTTTATAAACTCAAAATTGTGAATCAAGTTTATATAAATCGTTTTCTGTTTATTTCAACTAGAATATCCCCAAATTTTAATTAAACTTTGTCCATTTGACAAAGCGTGGCTTCTTAATTTACCATACCTGACCGGTTATAGCCGATATTGATGGCTGATTCGTGGCATAATTAATAAAACAACAATATATATATATATATAATATAATAAAAAAATGTAGTAGCTCATGTAGACCAAATCTAATTTTCTCGCTGAATTGCACTTAAGATCTAGATTTTTGCCATTTAACTATTTTAGCACCCATTTGATACTGAAGAAATTAATATTTTGCTACTTTTAAAATTTATTTTTTTTTGAGCAGAAGCAAAGGTACAAACAACTTTGAAGAATCAATTGAGTTAAGCTTTATGCATAAGGGGCACTGATGAGGTTAGCAACAAGTTGCTTTCCGAAGGCAAGGGGAAAAGCGCAACTACAGCGAATTATAGTGTTTATTTTTTTATGTTTTAAGTATTCGTGTGCACATCAGGATGAGCGGATTCATGCAGCTGGTGCTGGTGGTAGGAGTTGTTTGCCTTTCAGTTTAATTTTATGTTAGGCAAATGTGGGCGGCATTCACAACTTTGAACTTTGCGCGAGCAAGTGCAGCCCCTGGCTGCTTATAAAAAATTAATCAAAGCAACCAGGATGGCAAAGTTAAACGCAGCATGATGATAACAAGGCTGAAACGCGCAATCAAAGCAAAGCTGAACTAAGCCACATCAAATGGCCACTAATCTAATTTGATTCAATTAAATTGAACAAATAAACATGGCCACAAAATATGACCGAAGGGGCAATTAAAATGGGCGTGCGTGTGTGTGTGTGTGTGTATGAGTTGGGAGCCAGAGGTTCTATAGGAAAGTTGGGCTGCAACTTAAGCAAACAATAATTTTGCCAGGCTGAAAAAGCAAGTGAGATTCGGACTTAAAATGGCAGATTAAAAAAAAGAAAATCTGTAAAGTCCGTCAAGGCACGGAAATCACTTACCAATTGGTGAGTTTTCACTTTTGTTTTTTTTAAATTTATATGTTGAGTATAAGGTTGTGGTTCAGCCAAGCTAAAGCTGTTAACATAAAGTTGCCACCTTGTTTTAGTTTTTCTTTGCAATCAGCTCTGTTAGTTGCAAATCAATGCTGCCACACTGCACCTCAAAAGTGTTAACTAATATTTTGAATCTTTTTCTGCGCGTTTGGTGTTGATGTCGCTCGAATGAAAGCCAAAATTCGTTTGAGACCGTTAACAGCACACGGCCCAGCTTTATACAGCAGGACGACTGCGTGCGTGTGTGCGCGCGTGTGGGTGCATGCGTGTGTGGGTGTAGTTGTGACTGCGGCGCAGCCAATCAGAAGCGCGCGGCAAGCCGAATGAGACCCGAAGCGTTGCCAACCGCCGCCTGGTTGTATGCAATGGCCTTTTTGTGCCATTCATTTGCGTAGGTGCCGCAGCATTTGGATCTGAGGCAGAGGCATCCGCTGTGAACCTTGGCACAACGCAGTCCGCTCCAGGCCCAAAGCACCCATTGCCATGCCCCGTGATAGACTAAAGGGCGGCCGCTTCAGCCGCTTCAGCCGCTTCTGGGATGTCAAATTAGCGAGCTGCTCAGATTTATTTGGCCAGCAGTGCGTCATTTGAATAGATATGAGTTAATCAATGAATGGATTCAGTTGGCATCTGCTGACGTCTATGCCGTGGCCATCTTTGCCGCAGGCCGTCCAACTTTTCCGCTTTTGATGTTAATCAAATAATTTGCCTTTGATTCGAAATGCAGTTTCCACAATCGCCTGCGCATACATAGTTGGGTAGTTTTTAATTGATTTGCCAACGACTTGTTTACAACAATTATTTTCAATTGTTGCTAAAGCAGCAGCTTATCGCATCTAGAAAAATTACGTCGATAAGCAGCTGTTGCCGCCCCGAACTCACAGATCAAAATATTTGACATCAAACAGTAGCTACACCCCTGCACAAAGCTCGTATCAATTTTTTAACTATCTATATTAAACAGCTTGTTGTGCATTTCCGCAGGGCTGCCTCTTGAAATTTTATTAAATATTAGGTTCTAATGTGGAAATGTTTACCTATGCTTATTATGAATGAGAGCCAAAACCACTTTTCAATAGCTATAGACACTACTGATCTTCCAGTTGAGACAGACTCAGACTCAGACTTTGTCTGGCTGAAATAAATTTGAAGATTCCCAACTGTCCCCAGTTTGGGGGTCCTGGCCATTGGGCTACTATGCCATGAGCTGGGATTCAGCATTACAACAATTGTTCAATTTTAAAGCTCTAGTTTTATTTTGCTTTCATATTTGGACGGCATGGAATTTAGAATGAGTGTAAAACAATTAGGCAATATACAAATTATAGAGATTCAAAGAGATTGCAGGCCAAATCAGTTATAAATTTGCCCGCCAAAGGCTTGGCTAGGCACTTAGTAAAGCTGGCCTATGAACCAGATGCCCAAGAGGGTGCTCAGGAGGGCGCTGGCACCAACCAGACCCGATGCGCCGTTGTGCTGGGCACAGATGCGTGGCTGGGGTGCCGAGACATATTTGCAGAGGGTACCAATGAAGTTGACCTGGGCGCGCTCATTGACCTGCTTGTCGAATTGCTGGAAAAGGCGAAGCTTAAGCAACATGTTTAGCTAGTACATAGATTGGTTTGGGTTTACCTCATTGAACAGAATGGTGGGCACACTGGTCAGTGGCTCCTTCAGCCTCTGGGTGGTTTCGCCAGCCTTGCGCAGCAGCACGCTGCCGTCGGTGGTGTTCGCACAGGTCTTGATGTTCTCCCAGTTGTTGACGTGACTCTCTGCGGCGCAACGCTGGCCCGGATACACATTGTCCGGGAAGTTCTTGCCCGCCTTCATCAGGCAGTTGATAAAGTCCAGGGTAAGCGATTCGCGTGTGAAATCAATTTGGTAGGAGTTGGCCTGAATGTGCTCGATGGCGCAGGCATGCACCTTGTTGCCGTAACACTCGTTGGGACCATGATGGCAGGTGAAGGTCACCTCAGCGCCTTGTGTGTGGAACTGCATGGAGTGCAAATGTGAATGTGTCACAAATGAGGCATTGTTGGGCCTAAAACGTTTCGTTCACTCACCTGGGATTTGCCAAAGGGCACAAATGTCAGTTCGACCGCATCACGCAGCTCGCTCTTCATAGCCGGATACAGCTGCTCCGTAATAAACTTGGCGCTGTCCGGGCACAGGGATTCGTAGTAAATGGCAATGGGCACCTGGTAAACAACATATCAAAACATTTCAGTCTCTTTCATGCTAGCTGGCCTGGGCTGGGCTGGGACAGAGGTGGACAGAGGGGTGGGCATGGCAGGCTGTTTTAGTATAATGCATTCTTCACATTGTGTTGCCATTTTCTGTAGCCGGCAAATGGGGCAATTTGCATTTTTACTGTACATGCAAATCAGTTTTAAATGAGTGGACACACCCGAAAATTGTATTACCCGATTTTAACCAAGGCAGCAAGCCCCTGGGTTTTCCAATTTGTAATTAAGAAGTCAAATATTCAAAATTAACAGAAAATTTTAAAGAAAAAAAAATCGTAACGGTTTCCATATTTTACCTAAATTAATGCTTAAGTTTACAAATCTAATTAAAACAAGTAAGAGGTTCTAGTCGGGAGCTACCGACTAGGGGATACCCTGTACCCTCTTCTTCCAACATTAAACGCATATATATATTCTATTTTAGAAGCTAAATATTTTTATCGATTGCTTGGAGACGGAGCAAGTTATCGATTATCGGAAACAAACTAGATCTGCGCGGGAGCTAGGAGCATCTACATCTAAAATTTCAAGTCTCTAGCTCTTATAGGTTCTGAGATCCTTGCGTTCATACATACGGACGGACGGACGGACAGACAGACGGACATGGCTAGATCGACTCGGCTATTGATGCTGATCAAGAATATATATACTTTATGGGGTCGGAGAAGCTTACTTCTAAATACAATATACCCTTATACCCATTTTCAATGGGCTTAGGGTATAAATATAAAGTAGAGTACAAAATTTGATTTGACTTTAAAATCAGTTAAATATGAACACTAGGCAGGTATATAAACTATGCTGCCAGATCGTTAAAAATATCTCTGTTAACTAACGTCAATGCGTGAATACGATTTGATTTCCATTACGTAATCCGCTGAATAGAACAAATCGCGTTGTATGCACACTCACATGCAAATGCCTGTTTATTGTATTGTATGCATTATTTTAATTAACGAGTGCATTGTGATTCTGTTGCGAATTGTGCTCGACATGGAATATATTATTGAACTGAATCTTCTATAACTTGCCTGTAGGGGTATTAAATGCCCGCCATATCGAACATAATTTTACTTTGCATTTTTTTGTATATTTCCAACATGTGGTTTTTTATCTTTATAGTAAACAGCTGCCAATATATTTAAATAAGAAGTATCTGCATGTTATTTAACGAATGAAAGAGGCTTTTAAAATATTGACAAGAAATCATTCATAAAAACAAGGAACGTTAATATACAACGTTATATACATAGATAAGTTAACTATTATATGTATACTCAACGCTACATTTGATTATATAGTTTATAAATTGAGCATTGAGTTTTGTCGGTTTTCGTATTTTGCAATTTTACGTGATCTTAATAACACATTTTTGCCAAACATTGTGCAAAAGCTCGCTAAATAAATTATAACTCTCTCGTGACTAAGACGACAAATGATGCGCAATAGACAAAACGTGTATAAAATAAAGTCCAGCGCGAGTTACTGTTTATTTGCATTCATTTCTATACACACACATATGTGTGTACATGTGCATGCATACATACATACATGTTAATGTACATCTCTTTTCAGCTAAATTTGCTTATTATTGTTATTTCCCCCTTTTTTTGTTCAGTCGAAGGTCTCGTAGACAGAATAGTCATCGCTTTTTGTGTAGTGGAAACACAGCAGTAGAACAGCTAAGCGTTCCATTCTTGCAGCAATAACAACAACAACAGGTTGGCCTGGAAGGGGGTTTCCAAAGAGTGGCCGGCGACCAACACCGGTTCCCACATGCATCACACACATAACACAGCCAAATACATTGAAATGGAAACTGGTCGGCATTAAAAACCGGTTTTGGGTCTCAAAACAAAAACACAAAGCAAGATTTTGTCGGCAGCTAGCAGAGAAAACTGAATTTATACAATTAATTATGCATACACATAAACTCACATACACATACATACATATGTGCATACGCATGCATGTATGTATCTCTTTTAAATAATTTGGAGCTACGGCATTTTCCAACAACAGTTCATTCAACCCATTTTATTGGGCGCGCCACTTGTTGCTGCATTTGAAAAGGGCGCGAGGCGTATTTGAATTCATTTCTTCTTCAGACTGTGCCAACCCTGACCCACTGCATTAGGTTAAAGCACACTCGTGATTTTGTTATTGTTTGTTGCTTGATACTATGTAAACGCGTGTTTCATAAGTACCCAGCTAATTGCTTGCATTTTAAATTGATTTTTTCTTAGATTTTTTGTGATTATGCAAACTTACCTTTGCGGCACTGCACACAGATACGGCCAGACAGGCGAGAAGTACAAATTTGTGACTCATGCTATTGGTTTTGTTTTTGTTTTCGGCTTTTTTTGATATGCTGACACGGACTCAGTTAAGCGCTAGTTGTGAACGTGCTGACGTCTAAGCGTGAACTGTTTTGTTCATAGCATCGACTTTTGGTTTGGGCAGCAGAAGCAGCGGCTTTACCGTTTTCCAGTCTGAGCGTGAGAGCGAACGTTAACATAATTTGGGTTGGGCTTGATCTTAAAGTAGTATGCGTACATGTGTGCGTACAGTGCACAGATCGTCTGTAGTAAATGCACATGCCGAAACATAGCAGTGGAGCCCAGCAGCACAATTGGAAAAGACCCATGCGCTTTATGTTAAAGTACAGCTTTAACAGCGCGTTGCTGTTGGTGCTCTCTAAGGTGCGTGTTAATCACTAGCACAGCTTGTTGGATCGCTTGTAACGCTCGATTCCAATGGGAATTTGGCGCTTTGAATAATGTAAATTCTAATTGAAAAAGTTTTGCGTGCATCTGAATGGGAAATCTCAGAGCCATCTCAGGGGAATACAGTTACTTTTACATACACAGATTTTTCTTTATATTTAATGGAATTACAAATTAAAATATATGTTTTGCAAGTATGTACATAAACAAGACTGTCTAATTAAAAGCACTTTCTGTGGCATCAGTCGCGAAACTTGAATCCCTTTGCAATCAGATCTTTGCGAGCCTCCAATATCTCCGCCTGCAATTCCTTAGCTGCTTCGGGACAGTCGTTAAACGTAAATGTACGATACAGCACAGTCCACACGGAATAAATCTACAGCCATATAACAGATATATATTGTTCAAAGCTGACTATAGTAATTATTCCTTTGGAAACTTACCCCAAACAGAACTAACAGCAGCAGTGGCAGCAGTTGAATATAAAGCAAGTATTTTGTTGTTACCGCCGTTTGCACTGTGCCCAGCACAATGGCTAAATAAGGCACCGCGAAGAGCGCAGCATAGAATAGCCAACGTTGTAGATTTGTCATGTTCAGTGTTTGTGGCTTATTTAAATATACAATTTTTAAAATAATTAAAATACTCGTACTGCAACACGTAAACAAGCGGCCGGTCTAGGGATGGCCGATAGGTTGACGCCGATAACCATTTCGATAAGCAAAAGTCGACTATTCGATAAGCATAATCAGCTGTTTGCGTGTCATGTCAAGCAGCTTTGGCGCGTCAGCAAAGGTGGTTACATTTTCAAATTTAATTTTTAATCAGAAAACAAATTGTTATTTTGTCTTTAGTTTTTAACTAATATTAATTTTAGAATCTTAAACTATGATTGTGTGTGCACAGCATCCATGGCATGCACTGTGCACGGCGTATTGGCCAATAAATCAGCTGTGCGACAGCCAATTATTTGAAATTTAATCTCATTCTCCTTCAAGGTGCCGCCCACGAAGAGGTTCGGTTCACTACTCAGCGCCCAAAGCTCATTCTCTCCCTTTGAGTTCCGATTGATCTTGAGGCCCGTAACAAATTTCAGCTGTTGCGGATTGTAGGCAACAGCGCGTATAGCATCTGCAGTGTAATTGGAATGCTCGCTCCAACTTATTAAAGCGCCCAGGCTGATGAGACTACAGTAGAGATTGCCGCCGCTGTCCATGACCTCCGATTCGCACTGGGTGCCACGCGTGCCCAGAATACGAAAGTGTTTGCTGACCGCCTCGCTTGAGCCCTGCCGCCAGATGCTTGCATTGTTGACCAGGTGCAGTGGAATTGCAATTTCAAAAAAGCTGTTCAGCGTGTGAAAGTATAAAAAGCGCTCTGAAAATGAAGAGAATCTATGCAATAGGCGCTAACATGGCCACATCATCAATGGAATTACCTGCTGCCAGACTGGGACTCAGGCTGACAGTAAATATGCCCGCATGGGCGCTGCCAAAGCGACGCACGCCCAACGACGGCTGCATGGACTCGTGTTCGATGCGCCAGGATTTGCCGGTGAGCGCATCAAACACAATTAGGCCATAGCCCCAAGCATCCGCAATATAGGCCATGCCGCCCAAGCATTTGCTGGGCGCACTGTCCTCCAAGAGATCCACGACCATGGCCGTAAAAATCGATATGCTGGGCGTGTACATGTGTGGGGGCAGCGCGGAACGCTGCACCAGCTCATCCTTGACCAGGTCGAATATTAAAATTTGTGGCGCGCACAGCTGCATGGAGTTGACTTGACCCGAATCCACCACCCAAAGACGCCAGCACTCATCAATCTGCAGACAAAGGGAGGATTTTGTGCGTTGGAATTTGCATAGATGGTTTCGGTTTTGAGGCCACACTCACGTGGGTTCTGATGGCAGACGTAATGCCGGAGCAGTTGTTGGCCGGCAGATGCCAGGCCATGCTGGGATAGGCTTCCAGGCCTGGATTCTCCAGCAGCCCATTATCATCCGCCGCCACCGTGGCCAGTGTGTAGGGCGTGCCAGTGCTCAAGCGGGGTATGGTCAGAAATGTGCGATGACGTCCCTCATCCCCATACTCGATGTCTATGTCCACGGGCAGAAATTGGCTGTTGGTCGCCTGGCTCTGGCCCAAAACACCAAAGCTCAGATTGCTCCACCTGTGCAGCGTGTGCAGCTGCTTAATACGCAACTTCTGGGCACAGGCGCTGGCCAAGAGCAGGCCAACAGCTAACAGGATGCATCTGGCCTGAAACATTTTCTTTCTTTTTTATGTTAACACGACAGCATAGAAAAGAAAATCCCGTCTTAACCGTTCAGGCGACGCGTGAAAACTGATCTTCAGCAGCAGCAGCAGCAGCAGGTAGCGACCGACGTTAAGGTGTTTGCCCAACCGGTGCTAACAAACCCTAATTGACCAAATAGTCGACTTGTCGAGTTCTCGAGAGCCCAGACAAAAAAGGCACTCGCGGCACAGGTACGCGCTGGCCCTCTGACAGAGTTTAGTGCCGTTTAATACTTGTTAGATTTATGGGCACCTTTTCTCTGGATGCTGCAAGTTGATTTACATAGACCATAGAACATGCACACGCCATGCCGCCTGCGACCTGTGCCCCCTGCCCCCAGTCCAATGCCACGCTGCCACCCTGCCTCCTGCCTCGTCGCAGCATGTCAACAGCGAACGCGATAATTGATTTCTCGGCGGTCGAGTCTGCCGGAAAATGCTGTCGGCCGGCAATTCGAGAGCGGGCCGAGCCGCTCGCCAGTGGACACAAGCGCTGTTGCGGGCCAATACTTTAGTGTCAACGAGAAACCGGCAACGGGCTGCAGTTAGTCTTCCAGTTTTAGGATCGCCAGTGAAATCTCTATCCACGGGGCGGACTTTGCCGTCGAAACTGAACGTTCAATATTTATGTATTTATGTAAGTGCATATGTCCATCGTGTTTAATGGCATGTCTTTATGGCGTTTACATTCCATTTGCATTTATTTTAATATTTGTGTATACCCTGTAAGCAGTGCAAGTGGATAGTGGGTATATTAAACAGCACGACGAGAGACACTCGTCTTGACAGACGTCAATCCAGTTGCACAACGAAAACTTAAACAGATTCGATGAACTCTGTTTTTCTGAAATCGATAAATATCGATTTCTCTAGCTTATAAGAGTTTAATATGCCAAATTTTTCACAAGAAGAATCTCAGGAATACCGCAAACATGTCAAATAATTAATCTAGTTGTTATTTATGTTACAAACATATTAATGCTTGAATGCTCTCTCTTAAGTCTGTCTCTAAGAAAGCTAGATTGTTTCTAAAAGAATCTAGAAATGGCCTTGAATGAATAAAAATGAATAAAATTAAAAAAATTGCAAAAGTTATCAAAAGACAAAGTTTTATATCTTCTAACTCCAGATTTTCGACCTGGGCTATGGAAATTCCACTTGGAAATGAAGCAGCTATTATATAGCCGAATATTATTATTTGAAATTGTAAACGAAATCGAAAGTGAATTTTAAGATTGCATTTATTTTTGTATATACATTTCAAAAGTATGGAATATTATTTGAATTTAACC
Organism: Drosophila novamexicana; assembly: GCF_003285875.2. Taxonomy (NCBI): domain Eukaryota; kingdom Metazoa; phylum Arthropoda; class Insecta; order Diptera; family Drosophilidae; genus Drosophila; species Drosophila novamexicana. The sequence continues at coordinate 714,578 of NW_020824808.1, read as the reverse complement.
GCTGCGACGCCTGTTCCTGCCGACGACTGTTCCGACCCTGTTCCTGTTTACGACCGTTCCAACCCTGTTCCTGTTGACGACCCTTCTCCTGTTTGTATTTGCGGTCCTGTTCCTGGGTACGAGCACAACTCTACGCGCTCTGGAAGCTCGACGTCTGGCGGCCAATTCCCTCCTCCTTGCGGCCCTCTGTCGCTCTTGCCTCTTCAGACGCCGAAGCCTGCGCCTGAGCCGTTTCAAAGCTGTCGCGCAGCTGGAGCTGGAGCTTGAGCTGCTGCTGCTTGAGGTTGTTGTTGTGTCAGAAGTGGCTGACGCCGCTGTGGTGGTATCAGAAGTGGCTGATGCCGCTGTTGTCGTATCAGAAGTGGCTGATGCCGCTGTTGTCGTATCAGAAGAGGATGTTGCCGCTGTTGTGGAGTCATCTGTCGATGTCGCAGCCGTCGAATCACCCTCGCTGTATGGAAGCCAGCAAGTGGCCAGAATGGCGCAGCAAAGGAGCAGAGCTTGGATTCTCATCTCGAGGCCCGTAGATTACTTGGAATGTTGGCTGAAAACCAAGACAGTTATTTATATAGCAAATTGTTAGACACTCTAACTGCGCCGTTTGGGCAGCTGTGAACATATATTTAATGTTTAAAGTTTCAAAATTCCCTTGTTTGTTTAGTTGATTTTCTGTCTACCAGGTTCAAGTAAAAACTTTCCTTTCCAATTAGCTATGCAAGAGCCTGTGCGCATTCATTCTGTGTATACAGCTGTTTTATTATTCGAGAACTAAACTCACAAATGCGTTTAAACAATACAGTCTAGAGTCTGAGAGCCCCGATGAGATTTTGCCAAAAACATTTTATTTTTAAGTTTGTGTACTAAATTGTTTTATTCAAAATTCAAATTTAGATACAGATGTGAAAAACAAGCTTCATGGTTCGTTCCCAAAGACGACACATAGATTTTTACTTTGTTATTTTCATAGATTATCTATTAACTAACCCGGCGCGTATAAAATACATTTTCTCAAAGGCTTTGAAAACGATTATGAAACTTATGGGACGTCAAACAAATAACTTTTCGTACAATCGTTGTACGCCAATTTACCACTGTTGCGGCTGAAATTTCCCATAACGCTGAAGCAGGTATTCATTAAGTTTTTGTGTAAAAAATAAGTTTGATTAAATCGGACGAAACTTTAAAATTCACCAACAGATATTAGAATTGCTCTTTCCACCGAGGATGCTTTAATTCTGCGAAAAATGTGAAACACGTCCCAAATGATTTTTCATATAGATCCATGAAAATGAATTTGAGCGCGAAACGTCTCCCACCAAATCTTTGACCCACATTGCCATCAAGTCGGAATGCATTTTTCGAACAGTGTGAAACACCTCTCAACCGAATTTGAGCAAAGATCTTTAAAAATGAGTTTGCGACCGATCGGATGGTAAACAAAAAAGTTTCATGCAAACGTTTTTCGCGATTTTCCACACGATTTTCTTAACGTGCATCTTCATTACATAAGGTTGATCACCGATCAGTCAGTCAGTCAGGCAAACAGTTGTATATATAGATAATACGTAAGAATATAACAAGTAAGAGGTTCTAGTCGGGAGCTCCCGACTAGGGGATACCTTGAACCCTTTTCTTCCAACATCAAAGGCATATATATATTCTATTTTAGAAGCTATATGTCAAGTTTGGTGACTCTAGCTCTTATTATTTACCAAAATTGCCCAAAAAACAGGATATCGATATAGATTTTTATCGATTGCTTGGAAACGGAGTAAGTTATCGATTATCGGAAACAAACTCGATCTGCGCGGGAGCTAGGAGCATCTACGTCTAAAATTTCAAGTCTCTAGCTCTTATAGGTTCTGAGATCCTTGCGTTCATACATACGGACGGACGGACGGACGGACAGACAGACGGACATGGCTAGATCGACTCGGCTATTGATGCTGATCAAGAATATATATACTTTATGGGGTCGGAGATGCTTCCTTCTGCCTGTTACATACATTTGGATTTCGCTCAAATACAATATACCCTTGTACCCATTTTTAATGGGTTCAGGGTATGAAAATGAAAGACTAAAATCCAATTCAGAACACAAATATTTCTAAAAGCATCACTAAGGAATTAAGAAAACCAATGACCGTTTTTGACAATTGCTATGTGTTAGAAAAGCCAGATTTATTTATTTGCCCATCGAAAATGTGAAAAGGGGTATACGGTTTTTGTGCAAAGGTTTACAGCAAGCTGAGCAAACCATGAAGAATCGAAATAGTCATGTCTGCCTCTCCATCTGATATATATTCCGTTTTACCAAACGCAGCACGAATCTAACACTTTTGTTTCTAAGTATATCATCTCCCATTTTCATGTTATCGATAAAAATTTATTTCGGGACTTGGTTCTTAAAGCATAACTCGAAAGTTATGACATTAAGCAACGACAAATTAAGTATTTAGGTTATCGTATTATATACTATATACACAGATAGGGACCAATTCATTTTCTTGATACCTCTCTCATTGCCTAGATATTCCCTGGATGTTTTATGAGGAGTGGATTATGAAAAACCGCAAAAATTGAAGATAGATTAATTTGAAAATTTCATCAAGATCGGACTGTAAGCTCCGAGTAAATTTTCGATAGAGTGGAGCAAAGTGAATAGTGTATAGAAGGACGTAAGAGAGAAGGGGTAGAAGCTAGATATTTGTATACGTTACACAGGGTTTAGGGTATCTCATAGTCATGCACGCCCGACCAGCGCACTCTTACTTGTTTGGGTCTGCTGCCATGCAGAAGAATTTAATTATCATTAAGTTTGCAAACAGCTTTTGGAAACTATTAAAAATATTGAGCACTCGGCCAATCATTTCCGAATAAGCTGCAGTTGTTCGCGTTTAATTTTATCATTAAAGCCAGCAGAGACTAAATGAAACTTGAGTTCAGGCGAACCAAGCAGAACGCAGCCACAGCCCAGAAAAAACTCCATGAGCTGGCCAAGAAATAAAAAAACAACAACTTTTATTAGAACTGGTTAAGCCGTCATTTTATGGCTCATTAATGTCAGCTTTAAGTGCGGTAGAGCTCAACACGTCAAAATTGCAATTTAATTATCTAGTTAAATTTGTTTAATCAATTTATTATAGCTTCAATTGGCGACTACAATTTAGATCTTAGATAGGTCAAATAAAATCAAATATTATATTAGTTAAAAACTCGCAAGTGTTTCGAGTTATGTACTTTATATATATATATATATATAGTAGCCCGGTAAATTTAGTTTTATTTTGAATAAATTAGGATTCAGGATTGAGTTTCGAATTTTGAAGAAATTTATCATGTTTCTCAAATCCATCCTTTTCCCAAACTGGAGTTAATTAAAATTTGTCTGTCCTCATATAAGCCCCATTTCCACCCTGGGAAGTGAAATTTCGGGTAAGTGTGACACACGTCTGAAGTGAAGTTTCGCAAAGATCAATAAAATGATGTTGATGCTCGATCGTTAGACCACAAAGTCTTACACCCCGCTTTCCACCCATTTACACAGCCAGTGCGAAACTCAGTCCGTCAATCGGTTGGCCAGTGAAAACAAATGGGCTTATATATGCATATCAATATGTGTGTGTATATTTGAGAGATTGCTTGTTTTGATGTGAAAAGTTCATGTTTGGACAGAAAACCAATTATTTAAAAGCAACATTAAATATTTACAAGGAAAATAAATTAACAAAAAATATTTACACATAAGAATAAAGAGCTTGAAATGTAATAGAAGAACTGATTTCTGTTTTTTAAACATTTATAAATACGTTTTTAATGATAGTAGTAACCACTGTGGCGGTTGGAGTAGGGCGTGGGCGCAGCTGGTGCTGTTGCTGCTGCCGTGGTCACAGGGCCACCCACGAGGGTGTCCAGATAGGAACGCTGATAGTTGTCCCGTGTAGCCTTGGTGGGCGGAAAGGCCTCGCCTTGATTGAGCGCTGTGAATGGATTGCGCAGTCCATAGTTGACAATGCCCGCGTTCTCGAATTTGTAGGGTGTCTTGGTGGTGAGGGGCGTGGTTAGCGCCGGACTTGTAAAGTACGTTTGCAGCGCATTTGTGGTGCTCTGAGCGTGCACGTGTGTATTGTACAAATTGTAGTGCAGCAAACTGTTGTGGGCTGGAGCCGTGGTCAGCGTCAGCGGATGCCCCAGCAGGGGTCTCTTGGGGGCGCCGGGCTTGGCGTGCGGCAGCTCCAGACGCACTATACGATTGTTGTACTCATTGGGATTCAGATTCTTCAGGAAGAAGCGATGAAACTTGGAGGATATGGCATAGATGACACCCGGCTCTGCGCGGGTTGTTGTCATGTCCGCCACGAACTGCAGCTTATCGCGATCATGGGCCAGCACGGATTGCTGATTGTTGCTTGGATTCCAGGAGGCAATGGCCGTCTCGGTGAGCGGACTAAAGATCAGGCTGCCGTCGAACGGTGACACCGCCAAGCCAATGCCCTGCGAGGACTTCTTGCCCACCAGCTTGACATCCAGCATCTGGCCACTCGGCAGTGGACCGCCGCGTAGTACATTCTTGTGAACCGAAAAGACACTGCCGGAGATTTGCACCAGGATAAGCAGCTAAAGACCATATATACTTGGGTCTGCTATACTCACCGATCTGTGGCCAGTGGCTGGAAGTAGACCACGCCCTTGCGCTCATCAAACGTCAAGCCCACAACGCCATCCATCAGCACGAAGCGATCGTTGTGAATCTCGGACTGCGCAAAATCCGGATCGGGATACATGGCTGTGCGGTAAATATGCAAATAAATAAAACAGCAGAACACATTGTGGTCCCTATTATATACCTGGATGCGAGTGACGCCAGGTGACATCCTTGCCGCTGTCATATACAATAATGCCCGGCTCCACGGTATCCGTGATGTATACGAAAACATCGTCACAGCTCTTGGCCGTGGTCTCATCAATGACCATGTTGGTAAATAACGTCTCACCACGCAACACCTCGGGCGGGAAATCAATGCGACGCACCACACGATCCGTGTTTAGATCGACCACAAGTATCTTGGGCGGGCAGGTGATCTCATAGTCCTCCAGAGAGCGCGAGATGCCCGCATCGAGCAGCCACAGGCGATTGCAGGAGTCGATGCGCAGGCGATAGACCGAAGTCAAGATCAGATCGCTGCAATTGAAATTGGAGCGCGCTGTGTTCGAGAAGGACCAGTCGGGATATGCTTGCAGCGTGGGCGAGTCGCCAATCTGTGCCTTGGACACCCAACTCACAGTGGAGGAGACGCCTGAAAACAGCTTGGGCGTGGCTATAAAAATACGATCCTCTGTGACGGCAATGCCCGTGATGAGCACATTCTCTGGATTATAAAACTGCGGATCGCTGGCCCGTGCACTTGACTCAAAGTTGTAGCCCAGCAGCTTCCAATGCTTCACCACCTGCAATCCAGGCGCTTGGGCGTCAACAGGCAGCCGCCCATTCGACCAGAGCAGCAGGCAAAGGGCTGTGGCGAGAATGCTGTGCATGGCGAGAGTTGGCTAAACGAGTGAAGAATCAAACAGACAATAACGTTTATTTAAACTGAATTTATGGGCCACGAGGCAATTAAAAAATCATTCAAATTAAATACAGATGCATATAATTTGATTTTATGTAGGCAATAAACAACTTAACGATTCATTGTCAGGTTCTCTGTATATCATTTCAACAAAAGCTACTAACAATTCACGCTTATTACTTGTGAAATGTATATGCAATGAGAAAAGGTTAATTTTTCTGAATAAAAAACACTTGTTTAATGAAAAAAAATGCAATAATAATAAATTAAACTCAATTATTTGAGTAGAAGGGTAAGAGAAAAATTAAAATAAATCAAACAGTTTTCTGCAATATATAAAACGAACTATTGAAAACTTATTTTAATAATTTGAGTAAACATTTTCACCGACAATGAAAATTCGTCCAGTTGGAATATATTTTCTATTTAGTAAACATTTCAATCAATTAGTTTTCTACAATATATAAAATTAGCTGTTAATAAACTAAATTCAACTAAAATTCAACAAGTTGGGTAAACCTTTCTACAGATAATAAAAGATTGAATAAAGTTTCAATGATATTATCAATAAAAATTGTCTATAATATATAATTAAACTATTAATAAACTTAACTCAACAAATTGGGTAAACAGTTCTACAGACAATAGAAATTTCTTTCAGATGGAAGTTAATTGCTTTGTTATGATTAAATTAAACAATTCCCTACAATAAAGAAAACAAACTATTATTAAAAAAATTGAACGAATTTCTACAAATAAAAGTAAAACATTTCAAATGAAATCAATTTTCTATGAATTGAGTCAATAAAATAGTTTTCTACAAAAGAGTGTAACTAGCTTTTAATGAATCAATTTTGAATTATGAATTGTTAATTTGAATTTTAATGATTATTTTCAATTTTTCTTTTTAACTTATATTTTGATTGCATACTTTTTTGACAAGCTGAGAGTTGTATAAAAGTAAAATATTTTTGGAATAAAATTCTTTGATTTATAAAAAAAGGTATCGATTCCTTAACAAATTCTTCCTATAGATATGCTTAGATAAATATTCGTGTTAATTAATTACTTTTTAGCTAATTTCTTTGTATATTTTATTGAATTTTATTATAAAAATCTCTCAATTTCTATGAAATGTTGAATATATTATTGAATACATCTTTAATTCGAACTCAGGCTAATGATTAACTTTTCTATAAAAGTTTCTGTAATGCAGCAACAATATTTGCACGTTTTTGTAGAAAATCGTATCTTAAATCATGTTAAATGCCAAGTCGCTAGGTCGTTCCCTTGTTTACTCTGTGATTCAATGAAAAATGTTCGGAAGTATATTTGCATTTTCGAGCGCTTAGTATTCAAGTGTAAATAATTTTATTTTCCCACATCTGGTCAAGCGCGCGGCCCTTCTATATAATATAATACGAATATATATAGTATATATCTATTATTGAGCCAATTCCATGGATTGCAGATTACAATTAACATTGTCATGGCATTATATTCAAATGAAGTTGGCTATTGCCAATGCTTAGCCTTGTTAATACCTGGTCTCGCACGGCTGCCGCCAGCGTGTGCACCAATTGACAGCAGCTGTGACAGCGGCCAAGACGGGGTCGGGTCTGTGATTAAGATTGAGCAGTTGTATCTAAAGGAGAGACACACATTTGTGGGTCTGTGGGGCTCGTTTTCACACACTCTGTGCTCCATTTCATATTGAAATGCCGTATTGCTACGAGGGCTGCCTCTTAAATTGTGTGTCCAGTTTTGGCTAAAAGAGTTAAATACTTGAACAGATGCTCTTGATCAAAAAGCACTTCAAATATTTGAATAGGCCATGTGATCTGCAGTAACAAGATTCCAATTACTTCTTCTCTCGGCTTGTAAAAAATAAATACATAATAGAAAATCATTTCAAATATTTGTGTATACCAAGGCGTTACTGCCTTGACCCAATTTTTTGATAATTTTGCTAGCTTCGCGCGTGGTTTGATGTTTAAAAAATTGTGATTTTTTATAAAATATTAACACACTTTTGTGTTAATTAACAATAAGCACAAATATATTTGCTAAAATATCCTGTTTAGTGAAGCAATAAAAACAAACAAAAGCTGAAAACAAGGCAAGGCAGAACAACAAATTATGATGGCCCTAAAGAGAAGATGTTTTAAGTAATTTTGACTTTAGTTAAATCATTTCGAGTGCTGAAACATATTGTTTGGAAAACGAAGTATTTGTGGTAAATACCGACAAGCTGTGATTTTACTGCTGAATTCAAAAGTTTTTTTATAAAGTTGATTTTATATGAAGACTTAGCTGTATCTTTTGTTTGCCAAGATGATCATTAACGATTAATTGATATTGATCAAACAAATATATCATATAGCTGTCAGTACCATTAGTGGCCCAGGAATACATCCACTTGGTTGAGGGCTGTGCTTGCAGGTTAAACATATAGCTAAATGCGGCGTTTTAAAGCTGCTGCAATCCCTACTCAATCCCAATAGCCTATCGCTACTAACGCGCGGTCTGCGCCGATTTGGATATATTGTATCAAGAATAGAAGACGTACCATAGACAGTCAGGTCGGAGCCTTTTTCAACCGATACAACGGACGCTTGCAGCAACACTGCAATTGGCTGGCAATAGACTTCGTGAGCTATATTCAGAAGGCTTCAGCGAAGTTTGTTTAACAACCTTCTCTAACTAGGACAGAGGAGACGTCCCAGAGTCCTTAAAACATTGAAAAAGAAGAGAGCGCTGCTTAAAAGATAGCAAAGCTAGCAAGCTCAGGACTTAGTTGTCAGCATTTATCAAAGGAAATATTTACTATTATATATATATTTGTACTGTGCGAATATTAAAGGCAGCCCTCGCACAGGTGCACAGCATGTGCTGAAGTTGCCTTTAAAATGAGCTGACATTTCGTTTAGCCAGCAGCTCTTTGACTGGGCGACTAAATAAATGCGCGACTTGATCAAAGTGACAAACTAAATATTTGATATTTTGTTTCTTATTCGGCTTGCTTAATCAATTGCTTATGATTTACAATAAGTTGTTTTTGTGCACACAAACACACACGCGTGTAACTTGGTCATTTCTCATTTCATTTTTGTTTCACTTTCTTTTGGTAATTGCCACACGCCTGGCCAGATCTCAAGATAAGCTGCCAGGTTAATTGAGTTTGTGGCTTGTACGAGTTTAATAAATTACATAAATGACAAATGTCAAGTGGCACATAAAAAAATGTATATGTACATATGAATTTCTACACACTTTGATATAATTAAGAATTATGCAATGACAAGCGGAAATGCGTACAATTTGTACAATTTTTATTTTAATCCCAAAAAATAATCAAAATCATAATAACTGTCTTCTGACATTGGCCAGCGAATTAGGCCTGCTGTCAATTAGCTTACGAGGCGCGACCTTCAATGCGCTTGTGATGACAGCCGTTGGCCGGGCTCAAAATGAATGCCACAAAAGCGAAAGGGCGCAGATCTTCTGCTGCCCGATTTCTAACACAATAAATGTTATAATTCATGTCGCCCTTTTTCAGACACAAATAAAATGTGTGTTAATATATGTAAATGGTTTGACAGCTAAAAATAAAATAATGCAAACTTGTTTGTTGAACTCGTAACTGGCAGCGGCTATAATCTTGTATAAGCCAGCAAAGGCCACAAGGCGCTCAAATATTGCATTTACTTTCAATAATGCACACAAACACAATTTGTTTGATGCCGGAACTCTCTATGTCTAAAAAGTCTCGTGTCTTTGTGGGCTTTAGTCATGGCAGAACTGCATAAATGGATTTTGGTTCCCTGGCGAATTAAACTACTTGTTAGCCACACACAAATTGAGTCCAACTATGTTTTTGTGCGCTTGCAGCAAAGACAGCTAACAGGCAGGCGCCACAACTGGTAACTAGATCTCTTTCCATTGGAGCCTTATCTGCGGCACACTTTGTGCCACCTCCTACCCGCACCCCCTTCCGATGCAACACTCCTGTACGTATTCTCACGCGTTGCACAATGAACAGACACGCAGACAGACAAACAGCCCGCAATAGAGGCCCACAGCAACAATGTGGCAAAAGGTTTAATTGCAACAACTGGAGCATTCTATATATGTGAGTGTGTGTGTGGGTGTGTGGAAATATAAATTTGATTATTAAATAATTGTTTTGCTGATCTAATATAGGGTCGCACGGAAGAGCAACTCTTGCCACATTAACACATGAATGCAAATTATTGCCAATGGCCAACCAAATAAGAAAATTGCAACTGCCATAAAGTTGAGCGCACAGGCCAAACGTGATGATGTGTTGCTTCCTTATAATGAAATGCGAGAGATTCGCGTAGTCGGAGATAAATACCCTATATCACATGTGCGTTATAGTCTAAGTATATCTGACAACACAATCGTTTGCTTTCGATATGGCAGCAGTGTGATATGTGAGACTAAACTGGCTCAGGTATTTTTAAATAAAAAAAGCAGTAAAGCAGTTCAGGCGGTAACTCTTTTGAATCTTAGATTAAACAATAAATAAATAAATGAAAATAAATAAGTTCGGTCGCGATAAGACTTTGCTCATAAGCACAATAAAGTTCAACATAGCTCAATTTGGTTCATTCAAAAAAGAATAACACGTATTTCGTATCAGTTTTCATTTGAACTGGCAACTTTATGTTCTAATGGTTCGAACCGGCCAACCGGCCATTGATCTTTAAAACTTAGACAATAGTTTGCATAGAAATATATATATATATATACTATATCGAACAAGCATATAAATATACTTTTAGACTTGGAATATATTTCATTTAATGCATTACACAAACTGCGACAAAATTTGAACAAAATTTGCAAAGGTTTAATAAGACACGCACACACACGTCCAAGTTTGGATGCCAGCACGAACCGATTCGCACTTTTTGGCCACAATCGATTTTAGTTGTTAGAAAAGAAACAACAACAACACACGCGTTGCAGGCCAACTTAATTAACACCGTTCTTTGTTTTGGGCACGCAAGAAGTGCAACAAGTCAACAAGCACGGCGACCGACAAGGCTATTGGCCAACTGCATACCCTTGGCTACGGATAGCTTAATTGGATATAAGTATATATATATATATGTATTTTGTTGCAATCGATTTTGTGCTCTTGCATTAACGAGCAGTATGCATGCGGATATGGTGAGAGTCGCATTCGGGCGGCGGCGCACTGGAACATTGGTTATGCCTTAAAAACCGAACCGCGCACTGCAGCAAACCGATCCGAATCCAATAGCGCACCGCACTTTAATATAATGCATGGCAATTGCCACTTTAACCGTTAAAAATCACAGCGACGACGGCGGCAGCGACGGCGACGGCGACGGCGACGACGTGCCCCGTGCCAAACAGACTAATGCATTCGCGTTCGTTGCCTAAGTCTTTTGTTTTGCTCGTTGCACTCGCCGCTGCGCGCTGGCCAATTTGTTAGCGGTTAGCTCTATTAGAGGTTTTCATCTGGCATTAGCTTACTTTGAGGCACATTCAGCTTGCTGTTCCAAGCGTATTCGTGTTCGTTTTCTTAATTTGTTGCTGCTCGCGACACGTCCAAGCGTTGCGGTTGCCGTTTTGCGACTGCGCTCGTATCACAGCCACACCGAATTTTATAAGAGCTTTTTTTTAACACATATCAAATAGCTAAGCTGCATGCAAAAGCACTAGTGTTCAAACATACCCTATATAAAAAGCAGGAATAGAAATTTGTACATTATTTATAAATCAATTTTAATTTGTTTTAATTAATCTACCTAACCTTAACTAAAATGCATGTTCTTCTTGCATACAAAATATACTTATAATAAATTGTATACCATAAAGCAGTTAACATTTAGTTTCATCAAAAGACTAATAATATTAGTATGAACTTATTATTAAGTTATTATTTAAATTCTCAATCTCATAATAATCCATTTAAATATAGGAAATAATCAAGATATATAAGTAAATTAAATAATAAAATAAAATAAATGAAAACATTAAAACTGCATATATATTTATTATATATATTTTGTGTGAATTGCCAATTGTGTTTAATTAAATTAAGTTTCTTTAAAACTGAATAAGCCGAAATTTCGCCATTCTTTTGTGCTTTTAATATAATTATATATACTACCCAAATATATAAAGATATAGGTAGCAACGAACAAACTTTCACCTTACTTATAAATATCAGAATAGGATATCATGCCATATACCCGTTGCTTGGCCTCGCTACAGGGTATATTTTTAGATAAACGGCGAGAAAATGTCTGGCGCCATAAAATCGTTCCCAGCTCCAAACTGTTGCAGTGGCATTTTGGCGCTCTTATACGTGTTGACACGGCGATTATTCATACGCTCCGTTGGCCAGAGTTGAAAATTGCAGCGACTTCTGCCTTAACTGAGCTTTTGGCTGGCGGCACATCTTCCGCGAATTTGCATTAAATTGTTTGCGAGTGACTGATTGTTTTTACGACATGTAATTGGCTTTTACAAGTTCATTATCGCAATTTCTTGATAATAAATTTACACAAATTTCTGACGTATATAAATTAGCCTTTACGGTAGCGTGCAAGTCGATTATGTGCGCGGGGCTGGCTGCATTTCAATAGTTTGCAAACGAATTGAAAAAATTGTACACAGGACAAACAAGCTTAATCAAATTGTAACGTTCCTTTCGGATTCGGTTTTTGATGAAATACGCCGCGGGAAGAGACATAAATATTAAAACCTGTTTCTCTGCAATTAAGAATTCTTATGCAAATCTGTCGAGAATCGCTTGAGTCTGTTGGCTTTTGTTAACCAATCAGCTTGTCGGGCACGTAATAAACATATAATTAGTTTCATACAATACAATTCTAAGCGAGTTATTGCCAATTGAAGTATATCGAAACCAGATATTTTGGTATGGAAAGCAAAAACAGCTTCGAATATGTAATGTTTTATTTATTTACAATTAGACAGAAGAGAGATCCTTTACTTTACCATTCCTGTTGACCAAAACCCAGTAAATTGTCATAATAGGCTGACAGAAGGGTATCTACAGGTCGTGTACTCTCAACAAGCGCATTCCCCGCTATTTAAGGCATTTACTTGTTTATGTACCTACAGCTTATTAGTCAAGAAAACATGTATCTTTCTGTTAGCCACACTTTTCTCTAAATTGGTGAATTCAAAAATATAGAACATATAAGAACATAGAACATTTAGCTGGTGTTAATGTGACTAATTAATTAATTAAAAAAACACACTGTTATGAGACAGGACAGAATAGATTAAAAAGCATTTCGTTATACGCTGTCAACATATTTTGCTTTATGCAAATGAATTCTTAAATTATTTTCTTCGAATTCTGTGTGGGTCGCAGCTTGATAAACGCCTTTATTAAAAATTATTTTAACTGTCTTCCTAATTGAAGGTTGCTGCGAATCATGATACAATTTTGTTGATGCCCTCTTCAAGGCTATAAAACAAAAACATAAACAACTTTGAAGCTGATTTATATAAATAAAATAAATATATATGAATACATATTAAATATATATATATAATATATATAAGCCTGACTGCTGTACCCTTTGACTTAATGTTTAAGATACAAATCCAAAACAGGTGTTCGTTGGATGTACTGCAACTGGATTTCATAAGACTGGCGGGGCATATGCGCTCAACTGGCCACATGGGGACCAGCACTTTTGGAGAATGGTGAAAGCCCAGTTACAGCCTGGCTCTAGACCAACAACTTGTTTGCCCATAGCCAGTGCTTGACCAAATTGACAGCCAAAAACAAAATTGTTATCGAATTGAAAAGTAAAGCACACACACACACATATGAAATCCAGGTCTCGAATCGAATTTAATTGCGACTTTTGTTAAATTCTGTGGCAAAATGTCATCAAAATAGCTGCAGCTAGTCCGCAAAGGGGTTATGCAAAAAAAAATTATAAATAAAAAGCAATTGTTGCGGCCACAAAAATAACAACAAGAGCAACGGCAACGACAGCAACAGCGACAACGACATTTAAACTGGTTTGTGCCGCCAGAATTAGCCAACTTGCCGCGGATTTTGGGTACTTGTAGGCATGTGGCATGTTAGCTTTGGTTGCATGAATCACACACCATCACATTATGTGGCTTGGCAATGTCTAGTCTCTAGACATTCCCGAAAAGTTCATCCGGCAAGGGTTTAATTGGCCAAATACGAGCAGGCCAAGAGACATTCACTTCGTTTTAATCGCTCATAGATGGCTAATCGACTTAATATACGAAGCCAATATGTATATTTAGTATAAAGTACTTAATGATTGCCGATTCTAAGCACAGACACACCCCGAACACAGGCCAAAGTCAAGGTCAGCTTGCCAGGCTGGGCACGGGCTTTGCATATGTTAATTGGCCACATGTGATATAACCGCAATTCGAGCTGCATGAAATTTACCTGCACTTGACCATAACACGCTTAAGATTACGGTTACGACATCGGAGCCGGAGCCGGAGCTGAGAGCTCAAGCCGGTCAATTTATTGTAGATTGTAGGTGGCATCGCCCCTCAGTTTTCCTTTCACAACGACAACAGCAATGCCCCCAAAAGTCGCTCATTAACTGTTGTGTATTTCGAAAGTGAACAAAATTTATAGAGAAACCAAATCTGTGCAAAGCAATGCGCTCTAGGCCTGCGCCCAAGCCCAATCTCTCATGATGTGGCGATTGGATTCCACATTTGTACATGCGAGTGGACCCGCTTATGACTATCGTATCTGTTGCTCTGACATTACGAAATAAACTTTTAGTATGCCAATGACTTTATTATGTACTCATTCACAATGGCTAAAAAAGGGTATAATGGTTTTGGCCAATTGCATGTAACTGGCAATAGAAGGCATTTCCGATCAAATTTAACTCATTAACTAACGATAACTCGCCTAGTTGCTGTAATATCGATATGTATCGATTTATAGCAATGTGCTTATCTTGATCTAGAACAGATTTCCTGGGCACTAACTCCCTTACTGTAGATCAAGCATATTTCAGCTTTCAGTTTTCCGAGACCTTAGCTAGTTTCCCCTAAAATTAAAAGTTAAATGTGCTCGACTACGAAATTCCCTGTACTCTTCAGTCAATATTAATATGTGTGTAGGTGTGTATATATTAACTCACAAGGTTTTGGCTTTAAAAATTTGTTTATCCATTTTGTGATAAATGAGGGAGCTCTCGATGAAATGAAATATTCATATTCTGTGTATACTATACGAGAGCCTATAATCTAAATATACAAAGCAGTTATCAAAATCGATTTTTATCGATGTATGCCCTTCCTTTACCCATTCTCAATAAGTTGGAATGTAGCTACAGCAGTTCGAAGTTGGGTATAGCCAAGTCGCATACTCTCGACTTGAGCCCTAGTACTTGATTTGTACTCATTGTGTGGGCTATTTGAATGCCCGTCCAATCAACACATGCGCATACCTTGCCATCATTATCCCCTCATCAGTATTGTCATTGCTTTATTTTGTGCAACGGACTGAATTTTAATGGCCAATCCGATCCGTTGCGGCCACCCGTTTGCGGCCAGTTTCATTAATGGTTTCGGTGTGTTGACAAGGTCTTTAATTTGCCAAGCACTTGAAGCATTTTGGCTTTTGTTAGTTTTGTTTGGCTTCTGTTAGCCTGGCGCTTGAACAATTCTAAATGCCAAATTCGGCACAAGACTCAATTAACTAATATGCAACACATGAGCCGTGGTGTTGAACGCCCCTAATGCGCGCCTCAAGAGTGCGCGCCTCAAGATCTCTATAAAAGTAGCCCATTTAACCAATTAGAGCTGTCTGCGGCTTTGAAAGACTCCACCTCCACAGTTGAGGTGCGCCAACAGCCGGTTTTCCAACATCGTCGTCGCATTGTACTTTCAGTTTTAGCTCATTTCCCGTACAAGCCAGCCCAGATTATCGATAGCACATGTATATATATATACATATATATATATACCTCGATATATACCTCGAGTAACCAACGAGCCATGGCTTTTAAATACGAATACAATACGAGTTTTATTCGGATCTTACTTTGTTGTCTTTCTTCTTTTTTTAGCTGCGGTCAGTTTGCCATTGTATGCACTCCTTCTGACAGCCATAAATCAGAGCATAGACTAACCAACATATATATTTATATTTCTATTCTCTTGAGTGAAGGCCAGCACCACGGCAAAGCCACAGCACCACTGACACTGCTGGCCCACACACCAGGAGGTGTGCATGGTGCTGCAAAGTGAAGTGGATATGCAAGTTGCATTTTTCTATTGAATGTCAAACGCTTAGGCCAGCACAGAAGCACAAACACACTAACAAAACACTTAAAAAAAAAAAATTAAATAAATACTTAAAATACAAAATAAGTAATTAGATTCCATAGAGTTATATCATATAACACGTCTGTAATATATTAGTTAGCGCATCAGCCCACACAAAGTGAAAGTCATTTCCTTTTTTTTATATACATATATATATTTTTTTGTTTATCATATCAGCTTGTATGTTAAATTTGCCATAGCATAAAAGGCTTGATGACAGCATAATAAACCCGGAATTGAATAGAGCTCCAGTTGCCATTTGTACAAAGGGACTGCGGCAATGTGTATACTCTAACGGTAAGTGTGTACGCACAATATTTAACATATTTTGTAGCTCATTGCAAACCGGCTGCACTTTTACCATCGACGAAAATGCGAATTGTAAATTTGACATAAAGTTTTATCTGTTGACAATTAATTTAAATTGTGCGTAGCTCCATAACAAATGCAATTTAAAAACGAATGAATCTTGTTGCAGTTGAACTCAATTCTATCATTATCATTCAGATACACTTCTCTGCCCTCGTGATATCAAAAGTTTGTTTGAGCAACCTGTTTACATATATCCTGGACTGGTTTATTAAGTACATGCACAAACATGTTAGTCTATATGTAATACCCGCTCATGGCGGTTGCGAAACTATAAGAAAGATATACGGCTGATGCGTCTTGAAGGAGCTTTAATATTGGAGACTATGGTATAAGGTTTGTATGAGCATGAAAAAATGTCATATAAAACTATAAATATATAAATACTAGCAAGTATTCCCCGGCCTTGCCCGTTTTATGCTTTAATTTTAGATATTACCTTTCCTATAAGTGCACGCCCGTGGTAAATTGAAATCTACTCGTGGCATATTGATCTCCACTTCTATTTAAATATATGTATAAATATGTATAACAGAATGGCATAGTATACATGTATGTATAATAGAGAAAATCACTGTCTCCTAGCAGAGAATAAGAAAATAAAAACCGAAAATGTTCGAGAGAAAAGGTGAATGTTAACTAAAAACCATTTGTATACATGCTCGATGAAATTAAACGTCAAAATGAAAATGTGGTATAATTTTCTGCATGTGCCCATACTGGGTAACTGCTAGTCGTGAACGTTTGGCTCGTGAATGACTGCTCGTTTTGTACGCACTTGCATAAAAACCCATTTCTTATGCGAGATGTCGCAATAAGTACATAAATTTTGCGAATATGAATGCTGAATACTGCCTTGTCAGACTTCACGTCGTTTTTTGGCGCACGCAATTTTATTCATTTTTTAGGCACTTATCATTTATGTGTAGTAGAATATCCAGTTTCTTTTACGCACATTTTCTATGCCAGCCAGTGATCGTAAGAGTCCGGGTGTGGCAGGAATAATATTGTACACTAAATACAGGCTACATTTAATGTGGTGTTTGTTGATTTATGCGAGAGACTTTTATCTTTGTGGAGCAGGGCTCCGGCAAGCTACCAATCTAAGCAGCTCCATAACTAAGCAAACAGCAGGTAATCATGATCTTGGCTGGGCAGACTGTTGCCGTGGGCCAGCTCATGAATTGAAAATTAGCATAGGTAATTGGTTAATAATAACTATGGGGAGGCCCGGGGCTCCCTTGTGACTCAGAGTATGTCGCAAGGCGGCGTGCCCCACTCGGGGCGTGTCGCAGTCAGTTGTCGTTCGCATGTCAACGCCACAATTACGGTACTCAAGTGTTGGCCACATTTGTGTGGCCCTGCTGCTGCTGCTGCTGCAGCTGCAAGCGCGCACAACTGTGGCGCAAGGATTTGGGCTCAATTTGATGCAGGTGCCCAGCGAGGACAAGTCTCAGGCGGCATGCAGCTTGGCGCTGCTACAAAAATATTTCAATTCCGGCGATGCGTTGTCGGGCGCCGTGCTCTGCGTGAGTGTCACACAGAACACTCCCGATGTGCTGGAACAGCTGATGCGGGCCTTTGATCTGCACCAGAGTTACACGTGGAGCATACTGGTAACAAGCCCGCGGCAAAAACAAATCTCCAATTCCAATATGCAGGTCATGCAGGAGAAGCCGCAATGTTATTTTCTCATTGTGGAGGATCTGGACGATGAGGATCTGGAGGAGACATTCGGCTATTGGCGACGCATGCTCAACTGGAATCCCTTGGCACAGTTTGTGGTCTATTTGGCATCTATAGAGGACACAGATGAGGAGATGACAGACCTGATGGTAGAGATACTTTTGACCTTTATGAGCAACAACCTCTACAACGTGAATGTGTTTGGCCAGAGCGAAGAGAATAGCTTCTACTATGGCAAGACGGTATTTCCATATCATCCGGATAATAATTGTGGCAATCGTGTGATTGCCATCGATCTCTTGGATGCCTGTAGCTATGTGGATGGGGAAGAATCTGACAACGGCAGTGACGACTATGACGACGAGGAGACAAGCCTCGAGGAGGAGACTGATGAAAATCAAAGTGATGAAAATATGCCAACAGACGATGTGCATGATACTGAAACAACCGAAGATGAACAAGTGGGATTCAATGCAATAGAACGCTCCTATTCGGAATCATATGCTGCCGCTGAGGCATCCATGGAGTCATCGACAATGGAAAATAGCGCTGAGAGGGTTAACGTCAACGGATCAGCGCCAACAAATGGCACTCAGTCCGAGACAACAGTCGAGGAATATTTGCGCGCCCGCTTTGAGGATAAGTTTCCAAGGGATCTGAGCGGTTGTCCCATTAGAGCTGCCTACCGGGGTCCTTGGGAGCCCTACATATTCACCATTGCGGAGACCAATGCGCCGGAGATGGCAAATTACGAGGAGGGTGCTTCAGCTAATGTAACCGAGATAAGCTACGATGAAGGCATTGATGTGGAAGACTATACCATTGAGAATGGCAATCCCGGCAGCCATGACACCGATGAAACCTTGGGCTTCACCAAGCTGACTGGCATTGAGTATCAGCTGGTGCAGACCATAGCCCAGCGACTGCACATGAGCATCGATTTCAAGACGAAGAGCACCAATGTGTTTCATCTCTTCCAGCAGCTGATTGAGGGGTAAGTGAAGCTGTCTTTAATCATGGCTGTCAATCCGAACTGATTGCCACACTCATGCCTACAGCATATAAATTGATAAAAAAAATATGGTATTTAGCCTAATACTCTTTTCCGTAGTCAAATCGAAATGATTGTCGGCGGCATCGATGAGGATCCCAGCATTAGCCAGTTTGTATCCAGCTCCACATCGTACCATCAGGATGAGCTCACCTGGTGCGTGGCCAAGGCGAAGCGCGAGCACAGTTTATTCAATTTTCTGGCAAGCTTTGATACCAGTGCTTGGCTTTTGCTGCTGCTGTTCATCATTGTCAGCTCTTTAGCTGTGCTGGTGGCGCAGCATGTTTCCGCTGTTAAGCTTAACAGTCAGCACAATTATCTGACCATCTGCCTGCGCATGCTGGGCATACTGCTAACCCAGGCGACTAATGTGAATACCCGAACCTTGTCGTTGGCGCTGCGATTGGTCTTCTTCACTGCCTTCATTTTGGCCTTCTTCTTCAGCAACACCTATCAGAGTTTCTTGATAAGCACACTCACAACTCCGACCACACAGGCTCAAATAAGCGAACTGGAAGAGATCTATGGCAAACGCATGACCATTATGGTCAGTTCCGAAAACGTGCGGCATCTGAACAAGGAGGGCGAGGTGAGTGGCCAATTTTTCATAATCAATAAAATCAATTTTTAAATGAGCTTATTTTTAATATTAATCGTAGAATTTTTGATACCCTGTTCCCTTCCCCAATGTGAAATCAAAATTGCTCGATGTAGAAGTCATGTTTATTGAGTGTATCTCAAAGGTATTAAGAGCTAGAGATGCCAAATGTTGCATTTTACCTCATACAGTATATATGTATGAGTTTTTTCGTTTACGTTTTGGACACCTTTGTGAAGGGTATCTGCTAGTCGAGCTTTTTCCACCGGAGCATTTAATATACATACTCTGTTTACGATTTCTTTGATTTTAGCCAGTCGTTACCTTCTTCCCCCTCTACCTCTCTTTCTCTTCCTCTCTCTCGTTGTCTATCTCTCTGTCCCTCTCTCTTCTTTCTTCCCCTCTCTTCCTCTGTTTATCTCTATCTTATTCTCTGTCTCTTTCTCGCTCCCTTTATTTCTCTCTCCTTCTGTTCTTCTTCTTTCTCTTTTTCTCTCCTCTTTTCTAGCTCTCTCTCTATGTCTCTCTCCCTCTCTCTTCCTTTCCATTGTTCTCTCTATAACTCCCGCTCACTCTGCCTCTCAAACTCTACTCTTATTCTCTCTTAAAGTCTTTCTCTCTCTCTCTCTCTCTCTCTTGGTCCCCTTCTCTCTCTTTCTCTGTCTCTCTGATCTCTTGATCACCAATCGGTCAGTCAGTCAGTCAGCCAGGATAAACAGTTTTATATATATATTTCTTTCTCTCTTTCTCTCTTTCTTGTAGACCTTCAAGTACATACGCGAAAAGTTCCAGATTTGCTATAATATTGTGGAGTGCCTCAACTACGCTGCCGACAACGAGCACATCGCCGTGGTTGTGTCCCGGCAGCACGCGTTCTACAACGCCCACATACAACGGAATAGGCTCTACTGTTTCGATCGCCGGGAATCCTTGTATGTGTACCCAGTGGCCATGCTGCTGCCCAAGAAATATCATTTGCTGCACCACATCAATGCGGTGATACAGCACGTAATCGAGTCGGGTCATATGCAGAAGTGGGCACGGGATCTGGACATGGTGCGCATGATACAGGAGAAGATCGCACGCGTGCAAGAGGATGCCTTCAAGGCGCTGACACTTGCCGCCTTTCAGGGCGCCTTTCTCTTCGCCAGTCTACTGTTGCTGCTGGCCAGCGGCGTCCTTGTCCTGGAGTGCCTGGTCTACTGCCTGGTGGTTAGGTGGCGCACGCGTCTCCGGCTACTGCGCTGCCTGCACCGCCGATTGACTTACGGCAGGACGTAGGCGGCGTGCTTCAGTTTGGCGTATTACGCAGCCACGCCAAGTGGATGCGTTGACAAGGGAAAACGTTGCGGATTGTAATATACAAATTGCAAAAAATTCTTTCTCAAATTTATATATATATATAGTACATATTTGTACTTATATATATTTCATATTTTCTTGGCACATTATTCAATTTAAAAATACAGAACTGCATTCTGCCGTGGAATGCACGGCAGCGTTGCCGTTGCGGCTGCTTGTCATAATCCCAGAAGTTGTCGACGTTCCACAGTGGCTTCTAAGCGTAAAATAAGGGGCACATAGCCGAAACAAATGGCAAACAGTTTCGAATATGCATATTTTTGAGTTAGCCACAAATTTGAAAAACTTGGAATGCATTTTTTTAAAATACTGCTAAATATCTATTTCTTTATATCTTGGGGAACTCTTAATTATTTAATATACAATCTTAAAATTTCAATATATATAATCTTAAAAACTTCAGAAGCATTGTTTATACATCATTTATTATTTATTTATTTTTTTAAATGATTAAAATTGTATTTGATAATTTATTTTGTCAAAATATGAAGATATTTGTGAACAGATATTGTTGTTTATTTTGACATATTTCAAATACTTAATTTTCATTGGCAAGCTTTTATTTATTTTTATCAACAGATTAACAAATTGCCCCACTGTGCTTAGTCGTCGTCACCTCCTTTGCACTGGCGCATCCTTAAAAGGTGGTGGCCTACTGCGCCCGTACACAAATATAATACACATATATCTAGATATATATATGTTCATAATTTTTTATAACATACATATTTTTAGACTAACACATTTGTTGTGGTATCATCAAATTGGCATCTTTTTGTTGTTGCTGGCCAACACAATTCAATCAGCTGCTTGTGTATAGAGCCAAACGGTCGAACGATCCGCTTGACTGAATGAGTTTTGCGCCATGCTCATTGAATACTATTAATTTCCATTTAGAATGAATCGAACATGTATACCGATCAACTAGTTCACTTATATATATGATATATATATATATATATATATCTACTACAAACCAATATCAAAGCTCGAAACTTTAAAAAAGACCTTGAAAGAACAAGTTTCCCATTCGTTAAAAATATTTTTATAAAATTCTGTATCTGTATAATTAGCCAATTAAACTATTAAAGTTTATTAAATATGCATGGCTAATTAAAAATTATGGTCAAATTAGCTGATAAAATCATAAAGCTATGTGCTAATATAAATAACATCGATTCGATTGTGTTCAACCTTAGGATGTCCCCCACTCAAAACACTATTAAGTGTTTTAATAAAAATACCACAAATAAATAAGTACATATCTTCTAGTATAGTTTATGAATCAATTCCCCGTTCAACAAACGAGCAGCAAAAAATACAAAAATAAATTGGGGTAGGGTCGGGTAATAGCACGCAGCAAAGGGTATAACCAAGCCGTTGACGCCCCGCACAGTGTTTGCACCTGTATTATCTGGCCAAACACATACCCAAATAAACTTATATACTATATATATATATATGCAACATATTCAAAATCTGATCATATAAATAGATTTCCATTCGTATCTGCGCGTCAGCGTCAAAGAATCTTATGCAAAAACGTGAGAGCGCACGATATTTGAAATTTTTTGTTATTGTTGTTATTCTTTTTTTATTTTCTTCAAAAACAAGAACAACAACTAAGGCAAAAGTTCTTGTGTAAACAACAAACAAATATTTATTGTTATTGCTTTCGAGTTGATATTGAGCAAAAGCGAAAACTAGTCGAAACAAACTTCCCAAATATTGACTCGATTCTCAGGCATTTCCACATAATTGATAATGTGCAGCTTGTTTGATCTATAAATGCGATCATTTTCAGCTTGTAGATCTATAAATGCAATATGCGATCTATTAACAATATTCGACTTGTGTTTATGGTGCCGAAACCTCCACCTCCACCTCGACATCCATTCCGCCCCCCAATCTCTTCCACACCATCTACCTTCCATCAACCACCACCCACATTCACGCCCAACGAATTGTAGCACAGAATATTTTCGATACTTAAGTTTTTGTTTTGCTTAAAAATTCGTCTTTTTTTTGTCTAATTAAGAGTGCGCTCTTTGCCCAGAGACAGAGAGAGCGAGAGAGCAAGTGTTTGTGCTCCAAGCATCCCCATGTATGGATTGGACCAACGTGCAAATGCTGATTAAAAATTAGACAAAACAACAACAAAATAAAGACACACACGCACACACACACACGCACAGACGAAAAAACGCCTACGACGCCTCCACGGAGGATCCACTGTGTGTGTGTGTGTGTGTGTACATCAATTGCTCATGTGTGTGTGAACAATTTTTGTTTACCCTATGCTCAGCGACGGCTGTTTTGCTCGCTCGGAAAAAAATATGAAAGAAACAAATTATTTTTAAAGATATTCAAAATTTCCCCTTTAGCAAAATGTGCATCCATGTGCTGCATATCTGTCTGTTTGTATCTGTGTCTGTGTCCGTGTCTGTTTCTCTGTACGCGTATGTGTGCCTCTGTTTTTGTATATGTGTGGAAAATCTGCTCGACTGAGGGTCGCCCGAATGGTATAAATATTAGCTCATTACAGTCCAGCAGCCACTCGCAGTTCTACAGCGAAAGTGTTGCTATACAAGTTTACAGTTTTTCCTTCTTAACAGAACGGTTAGTAAGAATCACTAAAAAAAAAAATGAAAATAAAGTGAATTTTAGAACGAATTTGTTTAGGATTCATTCGTCATTCGTTTCCCAAAAATCTTGGTGTTCATTAAAATTGTTTATTCGTAGTTTATTTTACACTGTTATCTCGAGAAGTCTCGTTCCGATTTTCCAATAACCGACCAACATCTAAGTGTATGTAATTGCTGTCTCTTGCAGTAAAACAGATCATACGCCAGGATGTGTGATGATGAAGTTGCCGCATTGGTCGTGGACAATGGTTCCGGTATGTGCAAGGCTGGCTTTGCCGGCGATGATGCGCCCCGTGCCGTCTTCCCATCGATTGTAGGTCGTCCACGCCATCAGGGCGTTATGGTGGGCATGGGCCAGAAGGATTCCTATGTGGGCGATGAGGCGCAGTCCAAGAGAGGTATCCTCACACTGAAATATCCCATTGAGCATGGCATCATTACCAACTGGGATGACATGGAGAAGATCTGGCATCACACTTTCTACAATGAATTGCGTGTCGCGCCCGAGGAGCACCCGGTGCTGCTCACTGAGGCCCCACTCAATCCCAAGGCGAACCGTGAAAAGATGACTCAGATCATGTTTGAAACATTCAACGCACCCGCCATGTATGTGGCCATCCAGGCTGTGCTCTCCCTGTACGCCTCCGGTCGTACCACCGGTATTGTGCTTGACTCCGGCGATGGTGTCTCCCACACCGTGCCCATCTATGAAGGTTATGCCCTGCCCCATGCCATACTGCGTCTGGATTTGGCTGGTCGTGATTTGACCGACTATCTGATGAAGATCTTAACCGAGCGTGGCTACTCGTTCACCACCACCGCTGAGCGTGAAATTGTGCGCGACATCAAGGAGAAGCTGTGCTATGTTGCCTTGGACTTTGAGCAGGAGATGGCCACCGCTGCTGCGTCCACATCGCTGGAGAAGTCCTATGAGTTGCCTGATGGTCAGGTCATTACCATTGGCAATGAACGCTTCCGTTGCCCAGAGTCCCTGTTCCAGCCCTCGTTCTTGGGCATGGAATCTTGCGGCATTCATGAGACCGTGTACAACTCGATCATGAAGTGCGACGTGGATATCCGTAAGGATCTTTATGCCAACATTGTCATGTCCGGTGGCACCACCATGTATCCAGGTATTGCCGATCGTATGCAAAAGGAAATCACTGCCCTGGCG
This sequence comes from Drosophila novamexicana, assembly GCF_003285875.2. Lineage (NCBI taxonomy): Eukaryota > Metazoa > Arthropoda > Insecta > Diptera > Drosophilidae > Drosophila > Drosophila novamexicana. The sequence continues at coordinate 689,746 of NW_020824808.1, read as the reverse complement.
CCATCCACCATTAAGATTAAGATCATTGCACCACCTGAGCGCAAATACTCCGTCTGGATCGGTGGCTCCATTTTGGCCTCCCTGTCTACCTTCCAGCAGATGTGGATCTCCAAGCAGGAGTACGACGAATCCGGCCCTGGCATTGTCCACCGCAAGTGCTTCTAAGCACACACATGCACACAGCAAACGCACACACACACACACAACAAACAACTGGCGTCGCTTACCTGGCGTCTAGAACTTAATAATGATTAATTTTAAGTCAAAACCTCTTGCTGCCCTGCCAACCAGACGGACATAGAAGCCATATATCGACCAATCAGACAGCAATGGAATGTATTATATTTATATTAATATTTATTGGAAGTGTCGCAGATGACGAATGGAGAAATTGAGAAAAAACAACATATTAAAAAAAAAAAATAATAAAAACAATCGAAATTTTACAGTCTTACAAATAAATAGCATCCATTTTAAAGTATGTGGCAATTTTCTTTTTTGAATTTTCTTAGCATTATTTTTAGCACGCAGGAAATTACGGTAATTTTGCACACCCACCCCCACCAAGGTGTAGCTGACGCCCAGCAAGTGCACATCGCACACACACACTCGGGCATAGGTGTAGCTATCTATACACCAGGCATGTACATGTGCATATGTATATTCGCTCTTCCAAAAATGTTCATATTTCAGGCAAGAACTCGCAGCAGATGCAACTATTTCCCCCCCTAGTCGAGAAGGCTAAAAATAACATTCTATGAAAATAACAACACGATGCGAAGCATACAAGAAAATGTTTTTCTTGAAAATAAAATTCATACATGACCACACACCAGTGCAGACATTTGGCGTCGACGACTTTTGGAAACAACATTAAACACTAAACAGTGCCTGCCGGCTGTCTTCTAATTGCAGTGCCACAATGCGACCCTCGGCTGCTGCGAAAATATCTTGGAATTTCAAGTACACACATGTGTGTGCGTGTGTACTTGAACATAGCAGGTCATATGGCAGCTGGTGGCCCTTCCTGGAATGGGCCGCCTAATTGAAAAAAAATAAGCCCAAAAATTATTTCCGTATATGTATGCACTTTTATTTTACATTTAATTATAGAAATGCATTTGTTTTTTTTTTTAAAGTTGTATACAAAAATTGGAAATGCTCGCTTTGCACTTAACAATTGATATTTAGTATATATGTATATGTTTGTATATGAGTAGTTGTTCAGTTAGCTGTCGTTTAGACGTCATGAGCTTGACTCCAGATTTAAAATTGAATGCAACAATATAAATATAAAAAATTCAATTTAAAATCTGTGACAATATCGTTGTTCATTTTGTTTACATTTTTTTTCTTTTTCATTCTCTGTTAATTGGAATACTGCAATTTTAAAATATATATATATTCATTTGTCACATTTTCTTAGCTATAATATAGAGCGTTGCATATTAAGCAGAAAGACATCACTTTGCTTGATTAAAAATCCAGTCTATACACTTATTATTTAATTGAATACATTATGTAAGATTTAAGTACACTGTTTCGTAAAGCACACTTTTCACGCTGACGAGTACACATAACGTACATATAGTGTAAATATAATTTAAGGCACATTTAATGGACAGATAACATATTCAGTTTCAGTTTCAGTTTTCATTTTGATTGGACCTGCTCTCTCATTGTCTTTAATGTTGCTGCTATGTGGAATGCTTAAAAGAATGTTGTCTAAGGTTGTCATAGCTATATTCTTATGTATATAGTCTTATTAAATAAAAAATGTTTAAATTTAAACAATAATTACAACTGTGTTGTAATAACGGATTTGCGTATTATGGTCGGCTCCCGTCCCTTGGGCGCTGAAACAATTTCCGAGGAGACCAGCCAGGGTGAGACCATATCCCTGTTGTTGCTAGTGGCTGGAATGCGATTGTTGTCCTGCTGATTGCTGCTTTGCTTCTGTGGATAATTAAGAGTTTTACAAATGTATATAATACAAAGGGAAAATTTGTTGTAGACTTGGTTAATAGTAGGTGCATATTGAAATGAAAACATATGTTAGTTTGCAAGGCCAGTTAAAGAAAAAATGCTGTTTCCAAACTCTGTTTGGGCCAAACCTTTTCGCTTTGCGGCGCATCGACTTCGCTCTGGTTGGGCTGCTGATTCGCCTTCTGCGCCTCCAAGCGCTCCTGCTCGCTGAGCGTGGAGAAGAGCAGCGTGCCAGCGCTGGGCGTTGATGTGGTTGAGGATTTTGTTTTTGCCTCTGATTTGCTGTTGCCGCCGTTACTAGCATTATTGTTTATGATATTGTTAATGAAAATTTCATTAATGAGTATTTCGGCTGCCGAGGCATTGCTCAGCAAGGAGCTGCCAGTCCCACTGGTAGCACCGGCCAGTTCCGCGGCAGTGCTGCTGTTGCCGCTACTGCTGGCAGTAGCATTTACGCCAGCAGCTGTACTGGTCGACGTATTAATGCTTGTCACACTGGTGGCCATGCTGCTGCTGGTGGTGTTGTTTATTGTCGCTGGCAGCGATGAAGGCGGCGTTGGTGGCCCACTGAAGGCAGACACAAAGGTGGCATTGCTGAAGGGTGAGTTGCTGCTGGCCGGGGCATTAGCATGGCTATTGATGGTGCTCGAGCTGCTGCTGCTGCCACTGCCGTTGCCACTGCTCGGTTTTTGTTCCGGTATGCTGAGCGTCAGCTTATCGCCGCCCTGTTTTTATTTTGTGTGTTTTAAGCGTTTACAAAGCCAAGCAAACATTAAACACATCGACAACGAACACACAACAGCACGCGCACACACGCACACACACACATACACAAAACACAAAGTGCACACAACGAATGTAAATAAAACAAAAAATAAATAAATGTACAGAAAAAGCATGAAAAAGTGCAAGGCATGAGGCTAACTGGTTTGCTATCCAACTCACCACTGATATGTAGGTGGCATTCAGGGAATCCGGTCCATCGCTGTGTGTATGATTGTTGCTACTGATGTTATTATTATTCACGTGCATGTTGCTGCTGCTGTTGCCGGAGTGAGCGGCAGGCACAAACATTTGATTGGTCAGCTTAGCATTGCCGCTGCTAGCGCCCATCTCTTCCTCCACGCGCGCTACGCAAACAAATAAATTTTGAGAAATAATCCAGTAAAAAGTGCACATTTCATCTTACCTTTTAGTATATTGCACTTGATATTGCCCGGTGGAAGGGAAGTGGCTCCCACATTGGCCAGCTTCACTTGATTGTTGGGCTTCTCATTTGTATTTGAAAGCCGCTTCAGTGTCTCCGTATTATGATCCATGTCAAAGGTCTTGTTAATCGTTACCCTAGAAGCACAGAGATATGCAAATTTAATATTATAATTTACAAATGTTGAGCTTATTATATTTTATGTATATTATTTACGCTACCTGATACTGTTAGCATCATTAATGGCTTCATTTGCAAGCACTGATGGGGATGGATCTTTAACAATGGACTTAAGTAATGAATCTAGCTCTCTATCTTTATCCGATAAGCCGCTCCTAACACTGCACAATGATATACACAGAATACAGAACATAACACAAATATGCGTGAGAAATACAAAACAATGCGTATTAGTCAAAAGAAAATAGAGAAGCAATACAAGTGGCATAGCAAGGCAATAGACAATTCCGGCACACACCTGAGCTGGCCCGAGCTAATTGAGGCCTTGCCAAAGCTGCCATGATGCGATGTGGCCGCACTTCTAAATGGATTCGTCTCGTCAAAGTTCTTGGTGGCATTCGGTGAGTAGGGTGGCGTGTACTCTGGTTCCAACCTAAGACAATAAAATGGGCATAAGTACGGTTGGTAATTTCAAGCAAATTAATTTTGCATACTTCACAGAAAGACCCGCCGCCTTGCCAATGGAGCCAATTTTGCTATAGGCCGGATCATCATTGCTAAAGTTGGATTTGAGGGAATTGCGACCCAGTGAGGGACAGGTGGCAGCTGCATGAGTGGAAGAGCTAATGGAAGCACTGCACGCCGCGTCCGGCTCAATAATGGCCGAATTTTGTATAACTGTCAGCACGGAGGGTGAGGGGGTAACGGTAATAAACGGATCGGCCGAGATGAGCGAATCGAATGTTTCGTTATTGTTCTCATTGCTTGAAACGGAAGGAACAACAGATGCCGCTGACGACACTTGAGCTGCAGCGGCTGCAGCTGCAGCGGCAGCTGCACGTGCATTGACCGAGGCAACGGCAGAGGCTGCCGATTCCTGCGAAGCCTTCTGACGTTCGCGCAATAAATGCGACTGGCGACTGGCGAATCTCTGCGAGGGCCGACGTTCAAATTGCACGGTGCGCCGGGCGCGGCTCTGCTGCGTGGTCTGAAATTCAGTGCGGCCAGAGTAACGGAAGCGCGAGCCCATGCGGAAGAAGTTTTGACGAGCCGACGGTCCTTTGACAGGTGCTCGCAGACGGAAGAATGTGTGATGCTCTACGGCGCACTTCCACAGATGCTTGCAGGCCTTCTCATTGTACAGTCGAAAAACGAAGGTGTGCTCCTGCTCACGACCCTCGTCGTCGTCTTCAATAACAATCAGCGTAAGTTTCTTCTTCTTGAAATCCAATTTGCTTATCTTGGGCCAGAAGAAGAGGCCAATCTTTTGATCACGCTCAAAAACCAGAATGCCAGTGGGCGTTAGACCCAGATGATACTCGCAACTATCTTTGCCCAGCACCGTATGCATATCCACGCCGTACATATCCAGCCACTTGGCCTTGTTCAGAAAAGCGGTTTCCGCTTGCGCCGGCGTTAGACCACGGCATGTCTTATACTCTTCCAATATGGCGATTTCCAGATCCTCCGTTTGTTCCGGGACAAAACGAAACTCCGAGACGGTAGCTGCCGAATGCACCTGATCGTCAAAGTCACCCAACTCCGCTGTGGATGCAAAACTGAGTATTATTTTTATACAAAATTAAAGAATACACAGTTATAAAAAATGCGCACAAGCTACCCATTAACCCGTTGCTGGTCTAACCCAACCTTTGCGTCTACAAAGGTCACAGCAAAGGTGGCCATTCAACTTTTTGAGCGTGCATTGTATATAACTTTATATTCTTTTACAATTGCTAACTCAGTGGGAATCACGTACACTGCAAGGCCAGCGCGCAGAGCTCAGCAGATTTGTCATCCGGACAGTCTAGACGCCCCTCTAGCAAGTCTTGTTTCAGTTGCAAGAAGAACAAATAACGCGTTAGCTCCTCGCGCAACGTATTCGGCTCCGACGAGTAGAACTTGACCTTCAAACGAAATGTGTACGGTGGTCCAACTATAATTTAAATAAAGCATTAAAAACTAAACGCAGCTGCCAATATCGTTGCGCACTCACTTTTTACTTGCTTCTTGATGGGCTTGGTGGGGTCTAGCCAGTGCTTCACATGATTAGCATCCATAAACTGCAGCCCAAAGTAATCCTTCTCAATAATGTCCAAGGCATAGAATACCTGTTCATAGAGGAAGCTGCCGAGCGCTTTTTTCTGCAATGAATGAAACCAAATTAAAATTTATTAATGTTTGCCAATGACGTGCACAGTAGAGATGGCACAAGACTGGAAATCGTTGTGAAAAAACAAATTCTACAAGTGCATCACGAAACACACGAATTCCCAAATATATATATTAGCTGTTAAGTCGTTATTTACTTGGAAAACAAATAATGAATCAAGATTTACGGCTTGTAATCTGTTCGGTGCTCGCTAAAATTTAATAAATATTTTAGTTTTCTTTATTTCATTTGATTCTTATAAGCTCCTCAAATTTCTTGACAGTTTCGTGCGGGATTATGTCATGAAAGATAACACGACACGCGCCCATCTCTAAGGCGAAGTATCAAGTGTGGCCCTGAACTAATCACGTTTGTTTTTGTTTTTTGAGAAGTTCTTAAATAATGTGCTCGATCAGCACTAAATTTTGTGTTTATCACACGTACACACACATGCACACATACACAGACACAGGCATGCAATCATGGAATGTTTGTACTCCACCTTAATCAAACAGACACAAGACACCCCTACGGCGCGAAAACCCCTTTTCCAAACTCGCGTGTCCCTGTAGATAAGCAAAATGTAATTCTATACTCACCGATAATTCGATGGAAAGGTCAGTATTGTCCAGCAGTATAACACGGCAGTCGATTTTATTTTTGTTTACCACGATGCGTTGGGGCTTTATCTGCGACCCGCTGCTGCTTGCAATGACAGCGCCGCCTCCAGCGCCTCCTCCGCCGCCACCACGAACGTTGCTCGCATTATCCGGATAGTTGTTGCGCACCTTGCGCCGACTTAGAAAACGCAGCATTTTTTGCAGTCCGTCGTTCTACCCAAGTGTCGTTTGGTCTTTTGTTGGTAGCTTTGGCTTTGTTGCCAACACAGCGTATTGCACCAATAATTCACCTGTGTGCTCGCGTCTCCGTCGTCTGGGAAAAAGCGCAGACATCAAGACCACAGCGCAAACACACACGCACACACACAGACGTACACACGCACGCACACCTGCAGAGCACAAGCGAACTGAAGACACCAATACACAGACAAGCGCATACAAGTGCGCTGCAACTTGTTCTTGTACGGAACAGATATACACACAGATACACGCACGCCCCCCGTTTACTTGGCCATCCACTAATAAATCGGGTTGAGCTGGGGCTGGCTTGGCGCTCCTGTAGCCGCGCGGCTATTTTTCCCCAAAACACAGTTAGTTGCAGCGGCGTCCCCTTTTCCGCACTGGCATAAAAAACAAGTCCGCCCAAAACACGTTCCGTTCCTTTCGTTCCTGTCAGAGAACACGACGACGGCTGCGGTATTCCTTTCTCCACAGGCGAATGTTTTTAGCGCTTCGTTTTATAGCATTAGTAGGCGCGAGTTGTAAAATGTTAATGTGTAAGTATATTAGATATGGTGCCGTAAATTGTACATTTGCTGTACTTTCAACCAAACTTTTATGCGATGATGGTAAAGTGCGTAGTGTGACCGAGTCACGTTAGCGTGAAAATGTCGCTTGTTCTTTTATGTATCGATACACATCGCAAATTTTCGATGTCACACTATTTCGCAGCTGGTCACACCTTTGTTTGAATTCTTAAAACTTTTTTTAAAAAAGCATAATTAAATATTAAGTGCTTATAAAAGTTTTTAGCAGTAGTTCAACTAAATTTCATTATCTATTGGTTGTGGCACTCTTCTGCTATGGACGCGTTACTTTTTGCGTGTTTACCAACACTTGTTGTTCGATTGTCAACTAATCGATTATTGCTATCAAATTCAAAAAGCAGCGCGCTTTATAAAATAAAAACAAGAATAATTTGGAAAACATATTGTCATTTAGTGTGACTTGTGCCAAATAAATCAAAATCAGATGGATTAAGAGTAATAGAGTAATAAAAGTAGTAATAACCCCCAGCTATATAAAATAAAGACAAAGTATGTCTTCGTTTTATGAATAATATAACTAACTTTGATTTGAACCAAAAGAAAACTATCAGTTAACTTACGGTTACAAGAGTCCCACCACAGCTGTAAATACGTAGCACAAGGGGGTTTTGTAGTTGCAGCCGGCATTTGCAAAATCCTTTTTATGGGCAATTTATTCCTTTATTTGTTAGTGGATTTAGGGCTGGAACTGTAACTGTAAGCGACGCAGTCAGCCAACACACACAACCCCCGTTGGTCGCAGTATTTCGAGTTTAAAGGTAAATGGGAGATTTATCGCCGACAATTTCCGTATACTCATGTGTGTGGTGTGTCTGTGTGCGTGGGTGTATGTGTGTGTGTGTGTGTGTGTGGGTGTACTGTTTTCTTCCTTCTTAACTGTTGGTTCATATTTATATCGAGCTTTTAGTGGGCCCCCGAGATGTTGGATTGGGTTTGTTAGCTCGGCTTTCCTTTATAACATTTGCTAAAAGCGTAAACTATTCATGCGCAATAGCATGATTAATCTACGTTTATTGGCTATCAATTTTCACTCAGTCCCGAACAGATATGCATTTACACTTAGATGAAATGCATTTCAGAGATATGACAGCATAATTACAGAACGGCCGTTATAGCATGTGCATGATTAATCACTGGCTAATAAGGAAACCCGATCTGCGGCCAACTTGATGGCCACTGGTATCTTCAGACTTACACGTAATTACAAAGCGAGCGAACGAGCGACTTGAAGACGGCTTGATGCTCCAGCCAACAACCAGAGCTGGCCTGGCCATGAAACTGGCCGGGCCAACATGCGTAGGCCGTAATTATGACAGGCAGCTAAATGGTTTGCTTTGATGGGTGTGGTCACAATTAGGAAATGGCTAATGTTGCCTTTTGCCTAAAATAGACGTGTTTACAAAGGGTTTTACTTGGGCCACCCAACCCCCCCCTGGCAGCTTGTATTTGTAAAATTTTATCGATAATGGCAAGGCGTGCGTATTCTTGGCCTGACAATGTCACGTTGGGGGTGTTCCGGTATATGAATATATTTTACTTTTTGGTGGTGCGCGCGTAAAGTTGTGCATTTTATCTGCAGTTGAGTGCAAAATAAATTCCTTTTAATTAAAACCGCAGCTCGTGATTTAAATTGCTACGGCTGAGGCGTCGTCGCAATTTATTGGTGGCCATCCATAAATCAGTCTGCCAGCGTCGCCTCGGGCAACCGAAAAGGTAAATTCATTTTAATTAAATAGAAAAATGTTTTGCTATTTACTCGCTGTACGCTAACAAACTCGCCAAGAGGCCAGAATGCCAAATGCCAGCGAAGGAGTGATATCCATAGCAAGGAATTCGAACTTTCCAGTAATTGGCTACTTAAGTTCTCGATTGGTACGCGACGTCGACGAGGGACATGGCTCCGATGCTGGCGCTGGTGTGGCTGAGGGTGCCAGAACGAGCACCAGTCATTGCAATAAAAAACATCCTCGTGTTGTAAAATTTTATGTGTGATTGTATGTCGCTTTACGATATCCTGCCGCTGCGCTCGGTCTCGACACTCGGCTCGTTATTGTCGGCCAGGAGACAAGCACAGGATGCGATGGCGTCCGGGCTGCCTTCAACGAAAGAAGCGGCGGGGGAAGGTGGGACATTGAGTTTGGACTGCGGCACAACAACATTTGTTGTCTCAGCAAATTCTCGGCCAACTAAGCGATTCCCGTTACCTGCGCTCACCTACGCCCTGGGGGAATAATTCACGGCTATTTGGCAAGTCAACAGCTTGTTTTATTCTGGCCTGTAATTTTCGATGAGCACTTTTTTATGATTAGCGGCGACAAAAGCCAAAATCAATTGAAAATCAATGTTGCAAATGTTTTGCCACACTTTGTTGACTGCAAAATAATTAGTTTAAGCGAGGGCGGGACCCACCCGGGGGGCTTGGGAGGGGTTCGGTTTGCAAAAAATCTACAAAATTATGCACAATTTATTTTATTTCATATACAATTTAAAATGTGTCAACGTTTTTTAACACTGCGACCTTTCCGTAAAAAAGGAAACATATGAAATGTATAAAAAGTTATTTATGCCCTGGGGCAGCTTTTGTTGCAGCGCCATTTGGGGCGTTGGCGCTTAGTGACCGCAGCCCCAGACCGCTTCCTCGCCAAACACCATTCCACTGTGGTGTCACCGAAAAAAGAGTGAGAGAGAGCCAGTGAGAGTGCGAGAGAGAGAGAGAGAGAGAGAGAGAGAGGGAAAGCAGCGGCGTTTTTTAGCAACTCTTTTGGCCTGAAAGCGGCTTAAAGCCAGAACGGGAACAGCGAGCAGGTCCGGTCGGGCAGCTAGGTCTAAAACTTTTCGCAGCATTGCAACAATTAAAAGTGGCACAAGGGTCATTGAAACAATTGGCCATTGTTATTTAGCCAGGGGTTTTAATTTATGCCACTAATTACTTTAAGAGCTTTGTAGCTGCAATCAAGCTGAATGCGTTGTGCTCCAAGCCCCAGCCCCAGCCCAGCCCAGTCCAACCTCAGACCCAGCCCCAAGCGCCTGCTTCAGCTCTAGGGCACTCGGCCGAAACTTGCTTTGAACTTAAAGAGTGGTTGGAAGCTGGTTTCTTATAACACGATGGCCAAACAATATGCAAATGAGTATTACATATATTCAAATATTTTTTCTATGCCACTAGGTAGAAACTAAGGCAAAAGTTTTGCCCAGGACTCGGCTCTCTTTTTTATTTTATTTTATACTCTGCAACAGTTTCGCTTTGCTTGACTGTCTGCGGCTTTTTCGGGTGACTGCGACTCTAAAATGACTTCAAATGACTTTTGCCCAACACCAAAGAAGTTGAAAGGTTTTCTGGCTATTTACACTTGATTCGGACATATGTACGCACACACAGATAACTCTATACATACACATATACATATACATATACAAACTGGGCTAGGTTTGGCCCTGGCAGCAAACAGCAAAAACTGTTTGGCATTAGTTGCTTGCCCCAAGATTCCACCCCTGGGATGTGGCAACAATAAAACTATCAACTTTAAATTGTAGTTTATATTATTGATGTGTGTGTTTGCTTGGCAACGCAAACTCACTTTTCCATAATAATAGCACAATGAGCATATTTTTGGGTTGCCTTTCAGACAAGTTTAAAGCAGTTCAGCAAGCGGAAATTTTAAAAAATAATTTCTTTTTATGATTTAAAGCTTAAGCTGAGTAAAATTTACCATATAGTATTTATTAATTCAATATTTATTGTGCTTGCATTTTCAATCATATTATATACCATATTATATTATTGCATTTTTTTTTTTTGTTTTTGACAAGTATAAAATATCTATTATTTGGCTTAAATGTAAAGAGACGAGTTCAAGGATGTGTAAGACCATCCCGAGCTCAGGACTCGATCGGTGGAGCAACAAAAATTGCGTTTAGCTCTGCAGGCAGGGCGGACACGCAACAACACATGCCACATGCCAGATGCCACATGCCACATGCCCCGGCCACAGCCACATTGTTCCAGCAAGCTGGCGAGAAGCAGCTCATCATCAATGTGCAATATTTTGCTTATCATGCAGTTTGCCTGGCCATCATCTAACGAGTAGCACTAGAATGGCTCGAGAGAGCAGAAAAAGTAGTTCATTGAGCAGCACAATTTGCTGATTGTTGGAATTTTTGGGTATAGGAAATGAAAACCGAAACTGAAACTCATTTAAATCAATATTTTGTTGGGCACGTATGCAGCAGCAATAACAGCAGCAGCAGTGGCAGTGACAGCCAGTCGTCTTTGGCCAGCTGAGGCAGAATTGGGGATTCTCTGTGTATTTAAGTCGGTGACCAATGCTCGACATCAGCACAATTGTCAAATGCTTGGTTGTTGTCTTTCTGGCCATACGCTTACCACAAATACCCCAAAACCCCAGACCCCCAGCCAGATGGCGCCTGCATGCAAATGTCTTGTAACATTGTGCAGAAAATAGCCCACAATGGCCCGGCACATCGAGCGCCATCCAACCGCCATCGCACCCACACACACGCAATTATATTTGCCTTAGGTCTGCATTAGTACGCCGAATGGTTTGGCTTTACGTCCGGCTATTGGTTGCGACCAGAACTGCTCCTAAGAGTCATTTCCGTTATTCCCCCTACACTGTAGTTAGGCTCAAAACCGCACACCCCCTCCCCCTCCGCCTCCCACACACACACACTCAGCCACACCCACATCCACACACACACACACACCCCTAAGGTGACAGAATCAGTTTTTCATGTGTTTGATGTGTGCGGTTCTTGCGGCTATCGCTGTGATTTGTTCAATTCCATTTCTAAGCAGATAAATGTATATTAGATCAGCAGTTTAATAAACTAAGCACTCAGAAAAAACTGTATAAATTAACTTTGGCTGCCAAAACAACAATTTGCTCAAGCAAAGATTTACTTTTATTTAGCTCGAAAAGATCTTTATAACAAAGTTTTTGCAAGCGCTGCAACAAATATGAAAAAGTTAAAGAAAAAAAGCATTTTAATTGACTTTTTGTTAATAGTTTAGAAGCAATCATAATAAAAAGCCTTGATATTGAATACCAAATTTCAACAGGCAATTAATCTTGTGCTTTTACATAGTCCTAGAGCTATAACTTTACATATGTTAAGCTTAACAGAGAAAGTAATCAACATATGTTAAACTTAACAGTGACAAAAATAAAAGCTCGCGTTGACTGCAAAGTAGTGCAATGTATATAACTAACTTATTTATGAATGCTGAAAAAAACTGGTTTAGCCTAATATACAGTTTATTATATATATGACTGTATATAAAACTCTTTGTCCTGATTGACTGACTGCCTTATTGACTGACTGATTGGTGATCAACGCACAGCCCAAACCGTAAGAGCTGTTGAAGGGGCACGTTAAGACGGGGTTTCGGGGAATTCCACCCGAAAGTATGGAAAAATCTCGAAAAACATTTGTATGAAACTTTTTTGTTTACCATCCGATTGGCCTCAACTTAATTTCAAAGATCTTTGTTCAAATTCATTTGAGAGTGCTTCACACTTTTCTAAAAATGTATTCCTATTTGGCTCTCAAATTAATTTTCAAGGATTTATATGAAAAATCATTTGAAACGTGTTTCACATTTTTCGCAGAAAGAGCAATTCAAATATTTTAAGCTTAATATAGAAGCATGTAATTAACAGATGTGAGCCCAAGCACGAATATGTTATTTGCTGTCAATAATTTATATTTTATTTAAACCAATGCTTGGCTTATTTGTAATAGCTTATATTGAAAAGAAATTAAAACGAAGCAAGTTTATTAAATTGTTACTGCTCGCATTAAAATTAAAGTGAACGTCTGAGACAAATGCTAGCTTGTTGTAGCGTTAGGTTCTTTACAATTGTAACGAGATAAATTGAAACTTTTTATATCTTGCCAAGAGCTCATATCCAGGAATTTAATGTTGTTACCACGCATTTATCTCATATTTTTACTTCGCATAGCATTTTGACTGGCAATTAGCCGCGTTGCCAATGACGGCAAGATACTGACTTCTTCTTTTTTGCCAGCTAACGTCTGGCTGGGGTCCCTTTCCTCCTCCTCCTCCTACTCCTGCTTCTCCCCTACCCCTCGATCCTTTCTTGCCTTGTCGCTGTGTTTTGCTTTTATGACAGTTTTTTCTTTTTATTGAGCGTCAGAGTTTTCTATGGCATTTTTGACGCTTACGATTTTAACATTGTCTTAATTGCTGCTTTATGATGTGTGCGCTCAAATGACACGCAGTATTTGTTGGCCATGATTATGATTTAGTTCCAGTTTGAATTGGGATTTTGGGTTCTGATTCGGATTCGGTTTCGGGTTCGGGTTCGCTCCTAAGCGCCATAAAGATTAAACAGCGATGAAGTAACCATTTGTCTTACTCCCAGGCAGCAGCAGCATTAGCAGCCATAAAACACGCTCACATATCATCTTGTAAAGTTCTTTAAATATTTGTTACTTACGATTGTACATAAACATGTTTACAACGCACTCATGTGTGGCAATTGAGGCTGACAGCAGTCGCGGCAGTTGTACAAATCTTTGCTGGTAAATCACACAAAACTCCTACTACGAAATTTATATATAGCGCACGTATTTGCTAATCGCTAGTTTAATTGTGCAGCAAAATGTTTAAAGATTGATATCTCTATTAAATACTATGCGTTTGTCTGTTTCGTTTCGCTGTGCCTGCCCCACTAACTGACACTTCTTAACACTAATGCTTAACATATTTATTTAACATGTTGCCAGTGTGACCGTCTGTACTTCTGTGAATGCAAGCCGTCGATAATGTGACGTCGCTATCCTCCGACAATAAAGAAATGTTCTCCGAACTAATGGAAAATGCAGCAGGGCTTAACTTATTTCAGTCAGTTGCCTCGGCTCAAGTGGCCAAATCAAAAGCCGGCAAAGCCAAGGCCTATAAGATATTTCTGTTAAATGCAATATATAGCCCAGCTGTACCACATAGGTATAAATTATGTAATGTGTGTTGGCCAAATTTATAGAGCATACAGCTGAGCAAAAAGTTGCCAGGTGAGGTACACGACCAGAGCATATCCTGTGGAGCCGAAAAAACAGCGCAGCGAGTATCATATTTATTACCTCTTATTATTTTATCTTTATATTTTAATACAATTTTTTTATTTCTGTAAAACTGATATTCCCAGGGGAATATCAACTATCAACTATACAACTATGCGAATGTCTTGTTAATTTGCATTGCGAAAAAATATTTTCTTTAAATACAAATATTTAATTTCTTATTGCGAAACAATGCGTATCCGATTTATCCTTTGTGCCCATTTGTTGGCCCCCTGTACGTATAGGGTATGAAAATGTATTAAAAATTTGCATTTCAACATTAAATTATTACTGGAAGATTTTTATGACAAATTATGGGCGCGTAAATTATGTTAGGTTATACGTAGGGCTACCCCCCCGCTGTCTGCTTATATATCAAAAGAGATCCACAAATAAACAAACAGGCACACACACACACACCTAAGGCGGCAGCAATGTGTGTGTGTGTGTGTGTGTGTGAGTGCGCGTTGCCAAAAAGGCAATAAAAATATTTCGCTGCAGATCTTTTCTGCTTTATTTCGCCATTTTTATTTGTTTCTTGTTCAAGTTATGTGTGTGTGTCGGTGTGTGTGTGTGTGGCTGTCTCTCTCCCTGTGTGTGTGTGTGTGTGTTCGTTGGATTGGTTTGCTTGTATACAGCGTACACCTTGCTGCGCCGCATTTGCAAACGAAAACCTCTTTTATATGTATCTTTACGCTTGCCTGGCGCTTATCCTTGTTTGGGTGCTGGCTGCTCCTGTGCCTGTTGTCCTGGCCGCTTGGCTGCTTGGCTGTTGTCCTCGCTGGCTCTCGCTGGCTTCACCCTACGATTTGTTTTTAAAAGCCGCTCAGCTGTGGCTGAAATAACTTTCCGTTTGTTACCTGTGTTAAAACAATAAAATTATTATTATTGCTCCACATGCTGGAATTTGAGGACTTAAATTGTTGCTGCGCTCTACCCACCCCACCCACTCTCAGTCCCTCTCTGTCTCTCTTCCTTGCTGAGGTCCTGCTAGCATGCAGACAGCCTGTGCTCTGCCTGCCTCTCATATAATCATCGTCCATCATTTCTTGGCATCCTCATTCGACTTCGACTTCGACTTGCGTACCAGCGACCCTCGACAGGAATTTGTCATGCAATTTATTTTTTCTCTGCTGTCATTTTTTTGCCATTTTTCCATTTTTGTCCTCTTTTTTTTCTTGCGTCGTTCAGCAAAAATTTTATGTCATTTGTTGATTGTATAAATTTCGCTGTTTAGCTGTTTAGCAGTCGCATTCGTCCTGCTCTGTCGAATGGCCCTTGGCTTTTGGGCTGAGCTGCGGCTCTGACTGCGGCTTGGCCATTTTAAAGGTGCTAAAGGATTTTATGTTCGGCCTAACCGTGGCTTATTTGCGTTGTTAGTAGCCCCTGCTACTCGTGCTTTGTCGCTGCGAGCTGGCTACATAAAAAATGATTTACTATATGGCGGGCTCTCCCTTTATGACAAGTCGTAAATTGCATTTTATGTCGCATCTTTGGTCGAGCTACACTTTTTCGCCTTTTTAAGTATATTTTTTTTTTCTTTTTATTTTCATGTATATTTGTTAATTAAGATTGAGCATGACGTGCGGCAACTGCACACAGAAATGGCCAATTATGCAACGTGTTGGTAACTGCAGCCGAATGCCAAATCTCCGACTGCATATAGGGTTAACAGGCACACCCATATACCCATGCACCCATACTGGAAAACTATCTAACGTCGACCTTTTGCAGTGTTCTTGCTTATTTTAATTAGACTCGAGCTGGCGACGACGCAGCTCCGTTGCCTGAGCCGGGCTGGTTCGGGCACAAAAGGCAAACTCAAATGTGTTGCCTTCCGCTGCGGAAATAGCTTGTACTTGAGCTTGTAATGCACTCTGACGTTGCCCCTCAACACACTCACACTCACACACACATCCACACACATCCACACACATCCACACACAGAGGCCGCAGTCATATATACAGGTGTACTTAGCTGCAGGTTAGCGTTAGCATCTGTATCTGTATCTGCTGCTCGGCGGCGGCATCTTGGCAGTCAGAGCTGCACATCTTCTAGTGCAATGTATTCTGTTGCCTGCTTATGGAAAATTGCGAAAAAGGCTTTGCCAGCCAACCCAGCCAAGAGATTACGAAACGTGTCACAAGTGCAGTCTGCACCTTTTGAAGTTATGTTTAGAATGGCAACGGCGACAGCGCCGACTAATGAGTGGAATTAGAATTCAAAATATGGCAAAAAAGTCACGTTTTCTCAAATTAATGATTTGGGGCGACCACAACGACAACAACACACAGTCACACGCGGCTAGCTTGGTGACAGTCACATCATCATCATCGTCAGCATCAACGTTTACATCATCATTATCATCATGGCCAGACACTTGGGTTGTGGTCGATTGCTTCAAGTTTGGTATTTTTCTTAACCAAATGCGCATTGCCATCGCATATCTAGGGAAAAATGTGGGCAATATTTGGGCCATGCACGAGCTCATCGCATGTTTTTCAATTTGCTGTGCAATAAAGAAAAAGAAAAATTCAAGTTTTGATTTTCAAAGTATTTACATTTGGCTTAGGAAGACATTCAGAAAGAAGTAATAGAAGAAGGAATAGTGATAAAAATAAATGATAGCCTTTCTTATCCAACTTTAAATGAATATTTTGGTTTTCTTTTCGTTCAAAAAAAGGTAAGCAGAGAGCCTGTAGATCTGTTTCGAGAGCCTGCCTGGTTCTATCATCAACAACTATGCCAACAACTTTAAACCAGCATGCACTTTAGTTTCAGTTCCAAGCTTAAACCTGTTGCGAATTATAACGTACAAAACGCTAAAAAGGAAACAACAAAGCGAAAGCACTTTTTTGAGCTTTTTGGTCCTTGTTTCTTTGTTTATAAAATTCCTAATATTGAAGCAAAGTAAGTCTTGTGAAATCTTCTTTTGGGTTTATACCCCTTTAATAGGGTATGAAATGTGTAATGCATAGATGAAGACCTCGTCAACAAATTTTCGAGAAATATGTCCGGTTATGGGAGCTGCCTGTAATCAGAGCTTTCGCTCTGTTAAGTATGTGAAGTATGTTTAATAGATGGTAACAATTTGTTTAATGCTTTTCTATGAGGTGTTCCCTCCCTAAAGAGGACATATGTAAAACAAATAAAAACCCAAATCAAACATTGCATGGAGAATAGGTCAAAAAGTGCTTAAAAGAGCGTCACCTGAGATTAAGCCATGATCAGAACTCTAACAGCCCATTGGACTTGTGTGTGGGAGCGGGTTGGGGCTTAGAAAGGTGACAGATAGCATCGATGTGTGTTCCCAAGTGGAGCTGTGCTGCATAAATATGTATCTGAAACTGCTTAATATCCAAATATATATTTAAATGCGCGGCAATTCCAGCGAAGTTTTGTGTTTTGATTAAAATTGTGTGTTTCCGATAGATACACACGTAAATGTATCTATGCGATGCTCGTGCCAAACAATACACACGCACACCTCACGGAATAAAGAATTATGGGTATGCAAATAAGCTTAAAGCGCACAATCACAATCAAGAAACAACAACAACAACAATAATAATAACAACAACAATAGCAACAACAACTAGCTTAGCGGTAAAGTGTTTAGACACGCAATGTCAATAAAGTATCTTATCTGGGCACACACATTCGGCGGGCGATGGCCACGGATACGGATACTCATGGCAGCGCTCTTATATGGCATATAATATATATAAATACATATATATTTACATATATATATATATATTCTTTCGGGGCTTATTCAATAATGCGTGCCTTTGAATTCTGATTAAACATGTGTATAAAATGTATCTAAATGTGCGGCTGGGCTTGAGAGCCAGCAACCAGATACATGTCAAAGGGTTTGGTTAGCTCTGGCTCAGCTGTGTGTGTGTGTGTGGAAATGATCTTTGCATGTTTGGAAAACATTTTAGCACGCTGGGCGTGGCGAGTGCGTAACGGTTGGCCAGGCCATGCGATATAAGCACAGGCAAATATAAGCACGGATAGGTGGACAGACGGACAGACTAACAGAGAGAAAGAAGAGCGACAGACGCTCCAAATTGCAAATTGAAATGTTAACATTTAAGCACGTATTAAGCACGTGGCTCTGCCTGCCTGCCTGTTTGTTAGTGTGTAAGTGTGTTCAACGATAAATCGATGAGCATATAGATTTGAGAGGCACCCACAGACATGCCCATGAGCAGGCCAGAATCATTGTTCCCCCATCCGATTCGAATAAAAACCGAAACGAACTCACGTTAATGGCCTAAAGCACGCCATTTGCGAGTAGATGGCTAAAATATTGTGTAAAAAACGACATATTTTGCCATTCATATGCAAATTGTTGTCTTGGCCAAATTATCAAATACATATCTCAGTCTCGATTCATTGTAAATTTAATAAATTTGTTAAGTTCTTTGTGCTTCCATTTGGAAGTTGTCATTAAGTCATCAATAGCCGATGCTGTGTCTAATTTGACAGGCAGCTGCCATTAATTGCTGTTTGACAAGCAATTCATTAAAAACGCTAGAAAATATAATATATGCCCTATGCAAATTGCACAGGCACAGGCAGAGGCACAGCTACAGATACATTCACAGATACAGATACATCTCTGACGGGGCACTCCTTTTGGCGTTGTGCATAATAAATGTTCGAGCTGAATGGAACACATGTAACGCATGTAGAAATGAGCTTTTAAACGCTACACCACCAGCAGCCTCAGTTTTGCATAGATACATTTGTATCTCGCAGATACATGCCGAAAATATTGCTGTTGATGGCCCTAACAAAATGCAAATGATTACAAAACACAATCGTCTCGGGTTCCCATTCGTATAAGCCTGGACACGCGATCGGAGCATTTCATACAGATGCAGATACACCCACACCCACAGCTATGGCTGCAGCTGCAGATACATTTCATGTGGTGCATTTTCTTTTGTTTACATACGCATGCCATTGATGCAGCTATTTTTACACTGCACAGCATGCAACTGCTTTCAGCTCTAAACATTGTATTCCTTTTTTTCCCCTGTATTTTTCTAGCTAATTTGCTAGTCGCTCTTCTTTTTATTGAAGCAGCCAAAGAATATTTATTGATGATATGACCACACCTATTTTATGAGCTCGCCCGGCTGGGCCAGCAGAATGCCCAAAAATAAACCACAAATCCCCAGTGTTAACTCCAAGATGCTGCAGTCCCGCCTGGGACTGCGTCTGCGGCAGCTGAGTGCACGGCCAGCTCACTTGAGAATTCTCACACCTCGTGCCTCTGTCGCTCGTGCCTGGGCTTTTGATCTGCTTTGCATTCCATGGCACATCAGAAAGTCGTAACTATTGACAAGATCTGCCCCCCGTCCCCCGTCACCCGTCCCTGGCTCTATGGGGTGGGGGATGGGAAACAATATACGAAGAATTGTTGGAAGCACTCGTGTATTTGTTTGCATTAATTTGTATATGTTACTTTAACGATTTAATGCACCCGTTTCGATTGTGGACCAGGTGATTGCACTCCGACATTTACATATATACTTATATATATATATATATATGGGTGGTCATAATGTACTCTAAAGTGCATATACCATACGCACTCAGAGAAAAAGTGCTCACTAATTTAGGGCCTAGGTTTCTAATGTTGCCAGAATTGAAGTTTCTTATGCTGTGTCTTAAGTAATTCTTATTTGAATAACTTTAATCTGATGCTTGATTAACTTATCTTATGCAATTCTTCCTTTGTAAGCCCGTATCTTATGCTAGATTATCCAATCTTAAGTAGGTATTGTTTGATTAACTTCTAGCTAATGCTAAGTTAATTAATCTCAAGTATTCAGTTCATAATTAAATTTCATTTAATGCTGGATTAACATACCTTAAGTAATTATTCTTTAATTAACTCTTATGCAAAGCTAGATTAATGCTAAGTTCTCATTGTTGCAAAAATTAAAGTTTCTTTTACTCTAAACTTTTAGCAAATGCTAGATTGACTTATCTTAGGTTCTTCTTCTTTAATTAACTTATATTGAATGTTAGATAAGCTAATCTGAATTCTTAAAGAAAAATAGGCAAAAGCTAACTTTTATCTTATGCTAGATTAAGAAATCTAGATATTCTTTTATTAACTTTTATCGAATGAGTTAACTTTATATAATTCCAGCTGAACTATATTTTAATAATTCATCTAAATATATACAACTTTTATCTAATGCTAAAAAAATTATCTTAAGTATTTCTGCTTTCAACAACTTTTTTTAATGATAACTAAACTAATCTTAAAAAGTTTACAATTTCTGAGTTAATTGAAATACAAAAAAACTTGTAAAAATGTTTTTTTTTTGTTTAATAAAGTTTTTTTTGTATAATGAACAGTCGAGCTTTTATACCAAAGAGTAATAATATTCATATTACAAAAATGGTTCATTCTTTATTAAAACTTATAAATTCTACAGTTTCGAACGTCGTTTTTCTCTGAGTGTATAAGCAAATATACGACATATATGTAAGGCGCTGTGTTTTGTACTCGTAAATGCTTAATTTAAGAATATTAATTTTTCAAATTCCAACCGAGTTTTTCTCTGAGTGTACAAACATATATACTTATATATACTTACTTATATATATTTGAAGCTATGCTTGTATCCCTAGAAATATTCAAATTGCAATTTCGAACAGCGTTTTTCTCTGAGTGTATAAGCATATATATGCACATACAAGCTGCTTTGCTTGCACTCGTAAATTCTCAATTAAAGCATATTCAATTTACAATTGCGGACCTCGTTTTTTTTTCTCAGTGTGCAAATGAAAGACGCTGTGTTTGTACTCGTAAATTGCTCGAGCATCTTTACTACTTCCTTTCCGATATCGAATCGTGTGAATATGGCGCATCAATCACACGATAAGGCACAACAAAGCCACATGATGAATAACATCTGGCCATATAAAAGTGAATTGTTTTCTGCAAAATAATAAAGACAGAGGGCAAGAGAGAGGGAGAGAGAAGGCACACAAAAAATAAAATTATGGAAATCTACTTCAGAGGCTGAAGAATTTATTTTTAAAAGCAGCTCAACACATTGATTGATACCAAATTATATATGCTGCCGATCAAACGGATTTATTTGGAACTTGTTCTGTTTGCCAACAATTTTGTGGCTTCAACAATTTCTCGGCTCTTGCCAGAAATGTCAATAATGTGTCTGTTCTCACTGCCGTCTATCCGAAACCTGTCGATTCGAGTTATTAGGCCTAATATTTGGCAAGTCAACTTTTAATTAAGACCAGATATATATATATATGTTTATACTATGACAGAGCTGCAGCCAACGTTGCATCTACTTATACTAATGTGCATGTGTTAATTAATTGATTAAATATGATAGATACATATGTGCAGAAACATATTATATTTGATGCTCAAATAACCTCAGGCACTTCAGCTTTGATAATTAGCTTTCTCTGTTATGATGTTATAAAAACAAACAACAATTCTCAATTGAAAACCGTTTCAAAACAAATCCAGCATTTTATTTAATCAATTTGGCTTATTGAAAACAAATTCAGTATTTAATTAGCACCAACTCCAAAACCAATTAAAAACTTGTCGAATATGGTCGCCCATGGCATATAATCTTTTTATGTATGTTCGACTATAAAACGCATCATAAATGATTCAAATGTGATTTAAACCTGTTTCGGTTTATAGTATATACAAATTTTAAAAGTGTTTAATTATATATTTTTATAAAACTTATTTTAATAGGACTTTCCTTTAATTGCAGTCACAAGTGTTGCCAAATAAATATTTATTAATAAAATTTCAATTCGCAATATGTATAGTTAAATAAATATACACAGTTTTTGTGCCGTAAGTAGACTATTTATTAATAAATATTACTGTAAATATATCAATAATGTTGCACAGGACTTCCCATTAAAGACTCTTTCGAACTCTAAGAGCCCCATGTTAGCCACAGCGACCGTTATCAAGCATCTACGATATTCAATAATGTTAACATACAACTCGAATATCGCCAAGTTTCACGCTTTTTAGCTCTCTTTAGCTGTGCTGTGGCTAATGTTAGGCGCTCTTTTTCGAACTTCGAAAAATCAAAGCAGTGGCTGAAGCATGCTTGTTTAACAGAAGAGCTCACTCTGATGGCATGTTATGCTATTAGCTTAATTTTTCCTATTACTGTTATTGAATTAGATGCCGCTTTACGATCGGGCTCAGACTTATCAATAAGATACACAAGAATCTGTAAGATGCAAATACGTGTGTGTAAATTCTGTTTAAAAAAGGAAAAAGGCTTGTTGAAGGTGCCAAAGTGTAGAATCCAAGCACTAGTATATAATAGAAAAGTTGTCCATGCTTAAATATGCCTCAGAGTTCATTAAAAACTTTGTAAATTTTTATATAAATTCTTTGATAAATTCATGCACGCTACAAATAAAGTCAAGTTCATATTCACAAAAATATAATAAAATTTTGTATACTTATATTTTCCGTACATTCCAGAGCTAGTATCTGTTAGCAAAGTAAATAACAATTTGTATAAAGTCATATACAAATTTATTTGTATGCCAAAAAGTAATTTACAAAGTTTGATACATTTTTCCATACTTTCTTTGATAAATGCATGCACGCCACAAATTAAATCAAAGGCACGTCCAAGTAGCTCGAAAATTCGGAGCTCTTTAGCTGTCGTCTCGGCTGCTTGGGCTGCTGTTGTACACAGTTCGATTCTCTCTTTAGAGCGCGAGCTCGAATTTCGAAAAATCAAAGCAGAGTCGCAGCGACGCGACGCCAGCACGAGACCAGCGCAGCGACGAGTGCGACGACTGTGAAGTCGTGTATCCAGTTGATACGCGAAGCTATAACGGTACACATGTTGCACACGGACTCTGCGCTCGTACGCTGAAATGTAGCCCAATACGTTCGCTTAAGGGTATCCGTTTAAAGCGCAGACCAAGCACACACACACACACACACACACCCACACGTTCGCACACTCACACACAGGCAAACTCAAACGCACTCACAAATGTTAAATTTTATTACATCTGTGTCTGTGTGTGTGTAAAGACTGTTAAGGTATTTGTGATATTTTAGTGACTTCGCCTTGCCCAAGTGCTTAACCAAAAACCCCCAAAAAAAAAAAAATGTTATGAGTGCAATTGATTCAACATAGTCCAGCATATAAGTTGTATTGACCCCGACACTAGTGCTCGGGCAATTCCAATTTCAATTTCAGTTACAGTGCTCCGCGGTACACAATACAAATTGCATTACCTGATGGCACACAACAAGGATTACCAAAATTTAAATATATTAATGAAAACGAAACAAAACAGTGACTAAAATAGCAGCAGCAGCAGCAGCAACAACAACAACAACAAGAATAACATTATTCCGGGTTCGTGCGCCGCGTGCCGGGTTCTGACTTTGAAAAACGCTCCACTTCACATAGCTCGACTCGCCTCGTCTCACCTCGTCTCGCCTCGTCTCACCACGCCGCGACTCGACTCTACTCGACTCGACTCGAGGCCGGCTTTTGCTCCTGTTGGCTCTTTGCGGGGCTAGTTGGCGCTGTTGCCGCCGTGCTGCGACTTCGTCGATAATTGGAATTTACGACTGTGGCATAAAAAGAGGCGAATACAGACACAAGGATAAGCCCAAGCACGGCCCGTGAACGTGGTCCTAGCCGTTCCTTTGCCTCGTTTCACGTTGCTCGTCAACGTTTTTGTCGCCCTTCTGCTTCTCCTGCTACACAAATCTACGGTATCCGTACCCGTTCCCGTTCCCGTTCCCCTGTCAATTGTTTGGTGACGCTGTAACTGTAACGGTAACGTTAACAGTGACTGGTTGGCGTTGGCGGTTTGTCGACTGCCTGCCCCCCGCCTAATCCACCCCCCCCCCCCCTCCACCGTTCCCCTTCGATAGTAGTGCCGTGTAAATATTTTTTTGTCGTACATTGTCGTTGTTGTCGCAGTTGTTCCGGCTGTTTGCTGCCGGGCTGTGCAGTTCAATTGGCCTGTCAGAGCCAGGCGCGCTGATTTGTTATGGTAATAGTTGTCAAAACGAGAGAGATTCGAGAGATCTTTAGTGGCACTTGATTACACTTGGCAGCGCCGCCAACAACAGCAACAACTGCAACAACAACGGCAACAACAACGGCAACAATATGAGAAATGTATTTTTATTGTGCTCCCGCGTGGGTCGAGTGCTAAATGATATGGCCAAAAGCGTGAACCTAAATCTTGGCCAATTAAGTGCGTGCGCGTCTTATGAAAGCAGGCACATGCATATACCCTAATCATCATCTATCTATATATAAATAGTTAAATATATTTTGTATTTCAAGCGCAGACGGCGTGTCGCGCATTGATCTTAAATATAAAGAAAAAAGCTTTAAGCAAAAATAGAAACAATAACAAAACAGTTGAAACATTAAGCCCAGCTAAAACACAATAAGCAAAAGAACAAAAAAAAAGAAATATATACAACAACATGGAATATTGAATGAACCGATTTCGAGTATGCACATATATTAAACTGGTGAGTTATCAGGCAGCTAATACAATTCCTTCAAATTTATGCTCATATCTGCATAATCGCAAATTAAGCTACATAATTAATAAGCCAAAAAGGCCCTTGCCTTGCTGTCAGTTGTTGATAGAGCACCTTAATATGCCCATCAACTGGCTGCCATAAAAAACCTTTTCAAAGCTAAGGCAAGAACACACACACACGAACGCTATATACTATATACCTGTTTGTACCTGTATATCTGCTTACTATGTATCTGTATCTGTATCTGTATTTGTACGTGCCACTGCGTACCGTAAAGTATCAATGTCTGTAATCTTAATTAGCAACACCAGAGCGTTCGAGCCGCAGCCACAGCGCCAGCACTCGGCCCAAACATCTTTTAGCATTTTAAAGCGTCGTGTACAATTTTTGTCTTTTTGTTAAATCAAAAGGCAAAAATGTAAAGAAAAAAAACTTGTGAAGAAAAATAGGGAAACCGGTTTGTATCATATTTTGTATTGGAGCTGAAGGTGTTTTTGTTGAAAATGGCCAGCAAATAAACAACGGGCGATTTGAACAAACCGCACTCAAAGCGGCCGACACGCCTGCCTTTATAACCGGCTGCCCATCAAGCAGTTAACAAACTTAACCGCTCATATATTAAATATGTAAAAGATATATGCGCCAGGCATCTGAGCAAACACAGGCGCTCCCCAAGGAGCCTGCTGTATGACAAGCTGCACTTGTTAGCATACCCTGGCGCAGGGTATTGTCAGTGTGTCACGCATTGTGCGACGCCAAAAGGTACATATCGGTGGATATATACATTCATAGTCAGTCTCAACAGGTGCCCTGTGTGAGTCCACCTGTCCACTTGTTTCTGGTTTCTGGCAAAGTCTTCTCGTGCTGCCACAATCCTTGGAATCAGGCAAACTAAAAGGCTGCCTTTTGAACGATTCTTCAAAAGTTGAGGCACTTTTTTCTTTTCAGTTTATTTCATTTAATCCCTGTCAATAAATCAAATCGAGATTGCACTTTGTATAGGAAAAAGTTCCTTTCTTTCTTTCTCAATAGCAAAAAGCAGTTCAATATATAGCTTCAAACTGTGCGAAAGGGTATTCAAATTTCGGCAACACTAAGAGAACTCGAATTCTTGTTGTTGCCGCTGTTGTTCTTGTTGAAGCGTATGTTGGCACCTTTGGCTGCGTTTAAAATGCAAATATCTTTTGATCTGCTCTCATGCTGAAAAGCAAATTCGCACCTGGGCCATGGACAACGCCCCACAACCCCCAACCCACCAGCCCCCTCCCCCGCGCCAGACACACATGTGCCGCGCACTGAAAATGATTTTTTATGGCGGGAAGCGTTTTAATTGCCGCCATTAGAAAACGCTTAGCACTATTTAAGATGCCCGTTTTGCAGCAGCGAAATATTTAATTGTGAATGCGTGTAAGTTGAGTGTTTTTCAATTAACATAAATTCCCTTTAATTCAGCCATTGGCAAACGCGCGAATATCAAAGTTCAGCTGAGATTCATTTGTAGCTCATTTGTCTGATTGTGCAAAAAGCAAATGGCTAATGAATGAAATTGGGAAATTGCCATTTAAATTGTTGAAAACCACATTAAAATAATTTACGAAATTTGTTAAGGCAAAAAATGAATAAATCAGCGCGTCTATTGTACATTATTACTATCGTTATTATTTATTTGGTTTTTTACTTTTTGTGGCCACAGAAAAACAGATAAAACCTAATGAATTTTCAATGAGCAAGAATTCAAGTTCATTGATGTATGTTTCGCATTAGCCACAACCGGTTCACTACAAATCGTTGGCATTTAAAACAAATAATCGAGCTGAAAGGCTAAAAGGCTGAAAAGCTGGCCCATAGGCCCATTGTCGGAGTTGGCGGCAACAAAAACAAACTGAAATCATATTCATAGGCAAATTGTGAATGCCATACATATTTACGAGCAGTATTTTTTAGTTTTTTTTTTTTTTTGTTGTTTCCCCTTGTCTAGAAAATCGTAATAATTAATTAAGTTATAATATTAAATGTCCATAAAGGGGCATTATGGCCATAACTTTGAGTGCTTGTGGATATATGATCATGAGCCATGTTTGATTGGCCACGACATCTTTAAAAGTTTGTGAAAACCCATAACTCTTCTCTCCGTTATCAGCCCAGAGATCTAATACCTTTATAAGGCAGTCGAGAGCGAAAGAGACACAAGCCCAATCCAGAGTAGCCTTTGGCTAGTTTGTGTGTGTCACATTCCATAGCCACAATTTATGGTCGAGATGAGCGAGAGTTGGCCAGAGGAATGGGTAGGTGCAGTTAGAGGAAGCTAACCAATCATGCTTACTTTCGTCATAACCTCTGAGTAACAAAGTTATTTTGTGTGAGCTGTTGTCAGTGTTATTTTTTTTTCTTTCTGTGTTTTCTTTGCTTTTTTTGGCAATTCGGACCATGTGCCAAATAAATGACTCTACATTTTTAAAGATATTATGCTGACAGTTGAGCTTGAGCTGGAGCTTGAGCAAGAATTTCACCAATATTTGTATATATATTGAACGATTGACCGCAATAACGTCATGAATTCATTTTCATGCCCATGAGCTCATCTATCAAAAACAAAGATTTCGAACAGAACTCATATGACATTTGCCATTGTGCTCTGGCAAGCAATACTCACAATTGTTGTTGACTGTTCAATTCGAGAATTGTTGCGCCCGAAAGGATTGGCAAGCCTCAAAGTTATCAGCAAACGTATTAATGGTAAAACAAATTTGTTGATTGCTGAAAAAAAACGTTGCACTTGATTTCATTTTTGGTATGGCTTCAAGATTTTTCATCTTTCATACTCAGCTGTCATAGAAATGATGGGAAGAGGACTTATCCTTGTGTTGTATACAAACTTATGTCCTACACTTATATAAAACTGTTCGTCCTGACAGCTCGAACCCTAATAGCTAGATAGCTGTAATTCTTACTCTAGTTACCCTATGGCGAGGTTTTGGGTACTTCCACCCATGAATGAAACTTTGCTTGTTTACAATCCGTTCACACTCAAACCTATTCTTAGGGGATCCTTGTTCAACTCCATCTGAAAGTTGTTTCACACTTTTCGCAAGTTTCACTCCCACTTGGTGGAAATGAGTATTATATATTTGAGTGTGAAGCTTCGTGTGCAAATTAATTGCCAGGAATCTGTATGCAAATTCATTTGGGAGGTGTTGTACACTTTTCACAAAATTCCGAAAATCTCTATGAGAATTCTTCTGAGACGTCTTTCAAACTTTATGCAATTGATTTTAAAAGATTTTTGCTGAAAGTTTTATGAAATTTCACCCCGTCTTAGTGGGAATAAAGCTTAAAGATTTAAGTGTATAGTGGCGGGCTAAAATACATATATTGCCAAGATCTTTAAGATAATTTGTTCAAGACGCGTTTCACACTTTTCGCAAGATCCACACATCCTGCGTGAAAAGTATGAATACTAATGTTAATTTTCGACTCCACGAGACTAAATAGGCGGCAAGTTTTAGATGATGCCAACTTTTAGTTCTTTATTCGATGCACTTGGAACTCATTTTTGTATGATATATGTTTGTATCTATATACGATATAGCTTAGAAACTGCAGTTCAAGATAGTTCAGGTAGATTTAGATTGTTGTAGATACAGCCACAGCAACTTCTTGATTATACAGATAATTGCAATTTACAATCAGCTTTGGATACAACTACATCTGTAGACTAAACTCCATAAACAGTTTTCCGTCGAGCGGAAAATGTGAACTTTATTGTGTAACCAATTTTCCTTTTCCCAGAATTAAATAACAATTCAGCTAATCCATATATAAAAGGGCTAATATTTCTGGCTTACAATTAGCACTGAGATGGAAAAACTTTTTGCTAAACTGCCATGCAAGAAATTCAATGAAAGTATTTACACTTGAAGATAGCTTTGCTCCGGTATTTCTGTCAATAATATAATTAATTTTTCCTTTGAAATGCGAATTGTTTGAAGCATTTCATTAAGTGTTGCCACAAACACATTTCACTTATATATATATTGGCTTTGAATGCATTTACGCTTTACCCACAGCCAGAGAAGCAAACCCCTCGTAACCGAGCCCAAGATGGCCAGCAACTTGACACGGGCACTTAATCTCCACTTGAAGGCTTAAAGGAGTACGAGAGAAATATATATAAATGAATTAAAAGGCAAAGGAAAGCACGCAGAGAAATGCATTCTGAGCTCAACAACGATTACAATTGCAATTGCCAGCAGGAGCAGCAGCAGCAGCAGCAGGATCCGGAGCCGGATCAGCAACAGCTCCAGCAGAACGTCAGCTGTCAACGATACCCGCTGCTTAAGAATGATAAGATGGCATCGGTGCATTTAGTTGCCCTGCTGCTGATATCCAGTTGTTGGAGTCTGGCGACGTGCTCCTATCTGGAGCCGGACGAGCTCATACACGAACTGGACAGACCGGTGCCGTTGACATCGGTGCAGGGTGTCCTGGGCAGGCAGGCCATGCTGCCGTGTGATATAACGCCGCTGGAACGCGACGATGCCGTCTATATGGTGCTCTGGTTTCGCGAGGGCGATGGCGAGCCCATCTACAAGTGAGTCGTGCGGAGTTTTTAATTAGCAACTTGGCCCAATTGCAGCGGCATGTGTCCAAACTCTATATTTGCAGCTTTGATGTGCGCGGTCGTCAATTCGGGCAGGCGCGTCTCTGGTCCTCGCCGCTGGCCTTCGGAACGCGGGCCCACTTCAGCAGCACCTCGCATCCAGCGCAGCTGAAAATCGACAATGTGCGGATTGAGGATGAGGGCGCCTATCGGTGCCGTGTGGACTTTCGTAACTCACCCACCCGCAATCTGAAGATAAACCTGACTGTTATTGTGCCACCGGATAGACCCATTATCTATGAGCCCAACAGGCATGACAAGACCAGCAATGTGGAGTCCTTCAACGAGGGCAACGATATTGTGCTGGCCTGCGAGGTATCCGGCGGTAAGGGTCAACTTCCTCCCTCTCCTCCAACGCCCGAGAGCCGTACATCTAATTGATTTACTAAATGGCTTACAGGTCGGCCGCGCCCCAATGTTACCTGGTACTTGGATAACACGGTCATCGATGAGTCATTTGATCAGCGCGCCGATGGCAAAACCATTAACCACTTATCCTATCCCAATATTGGGCGGCAGCATCTGAATGCGCGACTTGTGTGCGTAGCCAGCAATACGAATCTGACGCCGCCAAACAACAAGGTCGTCATATTGGATGTCAACTGTGGGTCTAATAGCTGGCTCAATGTCTGGCTTAGATGCTCATCCATTGCTTTTATTGTCCACAGTGAAACCTGTGGCCGTGCATATCCTGACCAAGGATCGCTTTGTCTCCGCGGATCGTACCTATGATATTGAGTGCAAGAGTTCCGGCTCCAAGCCGCCGGCTTTAATCACCTGGTGGAAGGGCAACAAGCAGCTAAAGAAACTCACCAAGAACGTAAGTATTTCAGCCAGCTCGCCCTTCAAAATAAATAAATGCTTCCCATTTAATATGAACAACTACACGCGCTCATTAATATTAAGAAAACACAATAATTAATATAATGGTGTACTTACACACACATATGTGTGTTTGTGGCTTAGTTTAGATCAATAAGTAATTAGCCTATTTACAAGAAGAACAAAAACAAAATTGATTCAAATTAGAAATTATTAACATTCTATGGGTTTACTCTAGAAGTTACAGAAAGGTTTTTGTATTTTGTTTATATTTTATATCAAATGTTTATGTTGTATATATTGTATGCATGTATGTCTAAGTAGGAGGAAAACATTTAATTAAATAACTAAATAACCCATCTAAGCAAACTCTTGTTAATTCTAATCAGATCAAATTTTCAACATCTTATGGGTTTACTCCAGAAGTCACAGAACGGTTTCTCTATTATGTTTATAACTAAAATTTATTTTTTAAATATACTTATGTATGTTTAAGTACATGAAAAGTTCCTGATTAACTAACTAAATTACTCACTTAGGCAAACTCTTAAGGATATTAATAAAAACCCAGTTGATTCTAGTTAGGTAAAATTACGACAAAATGCCAGTTTTATTGGTTTAGGAAAGAATAGATATCTTTATCATATCTGAAGTTTATAATTAGATAAATGCGACCCTGAACATAAACAAAATAAATATATATATACATGTATATATAAACTATACAAATTAATTAAAATGTATGGATTTGCTTTCCCTAAATTTCAAAGTCTTAAATACATTTACAAATAAATAAAAAATATATATATCTATAAATAAATAACAATAAAAAATAACTGATAAAATATTATAATTACTTAATAAAATTTAATTTAATTTAATTTATTAATAATATATATCATAAAGTCGCCCAAAACTTTCCATCATAAATGAAGTCTGCCTATTATCGAAAACCTGCTAAGAGTAAGAGAAAGGGTATTTAAGCTTCGGCACTTCGAAGTTAGCTCTGCTTTTCTGTTGAGCTTATTAAAAAGAGAACAGAAAACTCGATTGATTTAAAGTTAAGGTCAATAAATAATTAATAGTACGAGCTGCGCTCCTTAATAATTTAAGAAAACAAAACTTTACCTCGGCGCAACGGAATAAATAATGAACTGCGAGTAAAGTTTTAGTTTTGTGATGTTGCTAAATTTGGATAATTTGTTTCGTTAGTAAATATGTAAGCTCATTACCTATTGATCGGCCCTCGGGGCGTTAACTGTACTTATAATTGCAGCTATTTTCATTTAGAGTTAGGTTCAAGCTTTCGCTTTCAGTTTCAGTTTCTGTGTCTGTGCCTGTTTCTGTATCTGTTTCACTTGAGCTTTTGCTCTCGCCTCAGCTTTCTTTTTCATTATTCATTTCGTAATGGACTCTGTTTGCGCTTCTTTTTTAGTTTAATGAGCCAGACAATCAATCCCTAAGTATACTGACGTTCACGCCCACCCGGGAGGACGATGGCAAATATTTAACATGTCGGGCAGAAAATCAATTCATCGATGGCAGCTCCATTGAGGACAAATGGCGCCTCATTGTGCACTGTAAGTGGCTGGTTAGGTATTTAAGGACGAAGCTGCCTGTTGGCGATGTGGACGGTGTGGGCCACCTGCAGCGATTTCTAATTACTCAGAGATCCTGGCTGTGATAGAAGACAATGAGAAATTCTGTTTGCATTTTGCAGACCAGCCCACAACGCTGCTGAAGATGGGCTCCTCGCTGAATCCGGACGACATTAAGGAGGGCGATGATGCCTACTTCGAGTGCATAGTGCAATCGAATCCGAAGCCCTACAAGATGTCCTGGTTTCACAATGTAAGCTATTATTATAATGTTTGGCAATGATAAAGCTCAACTCACGCAACCATCACCACATTGC
This sequence comes from Drosophila novamexicana, assembly GCF_003285875.2. Taxonomy (NCBI): domain Eukaryota; kingdom Metazoa; phylum Arthropoda; class Insecta; order Diptera; family Drosophilidae; genus Drosophila; species Drosophila novamexicana. The sequence goes on along the minus strand of NW_020824808.1, from coordinate 657,684 downwards.
CAACGTTGCGCAGGGCAAGGAGCTACAGCACAACATCTCTGTGGGCATCATCCTGTCGGATCAATCCCTGGTGCTGCAGAGCGTCTCGCGCGCCTCCGCCGGCGACTACACCTGTCTGGCTGTCAATTCGGAGGGCAAAGGCCTCAGTAATCCGGTCACATTGCGCATACGCTGTAAGTAAATGCCCGGACAATCTGTGAACTGGGAACTGTGAACCGAGTTGGGCGCGCCACCGCAATTTGGCATTGGCCAACGTCTCTATGTAATTTACAATTTAATCCTTGAGCTTGAATGTCTTTTAATGCATTTACGTAAGGGGGTTTTCATTGCCGGCTTGGCCGCAGTCCAAATGCCGTCGCAGCCAAACTTAAGTGGGCGTGGGCGTAGCCGAGTGTAAGCTCCATGTCCCATTCCCCATGCCCCGAACCAGCTCCCAAACACCACGTTAATGACCAAGATTATGGCGCAATGAATGCATGGCCTGCCTTGGCACCAGCCACGGCTCTGTCTCTGTCTCTGGCTCCAACGCGAATGGTCTCATGTATCCCAAATGAGAGCGACCCACAACTGCAGTCCACAATTAATTCATAGAAGTTTTAAAGACCGCAGCCCATATTTGTGCGGTTTATTTAAGCCACTTTCGGCTGGGCATTAAATATTTTAATAAAATGCTTTAATTATTTATTTCACCCATAGACGCGCCCATCTGTGCCATCGACCACGAGGAGCTGTTGGGCGCCCTCAAACACGAGACGTTGGCACTGAAGTGCGAAGTGGACGCCTCCCCGCCAGCCGACTCCTTCCACTGGACCTTCAACTCATCCGGGGAGCAAACGGAGCTGCCCGCCCGTCTGCACTCCAGTGAGGTAAGCACCCATTCCCATTCCGCCCTCCTCCTCTAATTGTAAGATGTTTAAAATGATTGAGATGCTTAAGAGCTTAAGAGCCAAAGCATTTCAAGTTACGGATTTTAGTTAATTTCATCATCTTGGCACACAAGTGCTGGACTGTTAGGTCAACCAAATACTACAGCAAATTGTTCTTGCAGACTGGCATGTCACGCTTAAATTATACGCCCAGCTCGGACCTGGACTACGGCACCATTTCCTGTTGGGGCAAGAACTCCATTGGCCTGCAGAAGAGTCCCTGTATCTTTCAAATTGTCGCAGCGGGTAGGTCTCCCTGCCATTATCGAAAACTATATACGATGTATCTATAATGTAATGTGATCTAATCTATCTTCAGGGCGTCCGTTTCCACTGCAAAACTGTACGGTGAGCAATCAATCGGTGGATTCGCTGCAGGTGGATTGTGTCGAGGGATTCGATGGCGGCTTGCCACAGAGCTTTATGCTCGAATTGGTCGAGTTGCAGTCGCTGCGCCTGGCCAGAAATATAACAATAAACGTAAGTATATTTCATTTTAAATTTATATATATGCGTATACATATATGCATACTTAAAATGTGCGCGCAGTAAAAGCGTAGCACATGAGATCTTACACGAAATTCTTAATATAATTTAATGCCGCATTAATTTAAATAAAATAATATTCAAATAAATACTTTTCATTGCTTAGTGCTCATTAATTCAATACTTTACTCGCCATCCTAAAGAAATTTATAAAGAATAGAAATAGATAAATAGAATCAGAACTTTAATAAATAGAAAACTTTTGACGTTATAAGCTAGATATTAGTTTCTGGCGATATTCTATTCTGGCGTCTCCTAAGCCTGCATTTTTGTTGTATTTATGTAATTTAAATCATCTGTCATTAGGTTAAAATAAATTCAATAACATTGGTTTATATTTGATTTTGACTTTGCATTTAAAGAGTTTTTAGTTCGACTTGCATTTTGTTTATTTTCACATTGAATTTTGAAATGTTCTTCAGAATATATCCAAACATAATATCTATATCTACACCTTATTTATATATGCCCAAATGTAGCACACACCTGTGACATTTGTGATTGAGAACCTGGATCCGGCAGCCACCTATCGCATGATCATATTCGCAGTAAATGTCAAGGGTCGCTCGGAGCCGACCATTATAGACGACATCAACTTTAAGGGCGTGGCAAAACTAACCGGTCAGTTCGAAAATTGAAACTAGCGTATGCCTTGAAACTGAGCCTCATAATCATGATTTGTTACTTTTACAGGCAGCTCCACGGGGCTAAGTGTGCCGCTGTCGCCATTCCTGGCTGGCCTGACGCTCGTCTGTGGCCTGCTGTTTGCCATATCCTGCATCATACTGGCCGCCATATATAGAAGGTTCTCAAATCGGTATGTTTAATGGCACGGCTTAATGGGCAACCGGTTTGCCTAATGCACGAATTTGAATTGCAGCCGCAACGATGATAATCTGAAGGCCGTAAAGCACACACAATTGGCCATACCAACTGACTGCCAGCTGGACCCGTTGCATCCCAACCCGCACACAAATGGGCATGGCCAGGCGCAAGGACAGGCACAGCACGACCAGTCCAATCACCAGTCGCACCACAGTCTCCTTCCAATTAATTGTGATAATCGGAATGCGGTCGAACGTGGCACACTGAGCGAGGTAAGCATAGACAGTGGCACGAGAACATCACCAAGTGGCCAAGGCTTGGCCATCTCCATGGGCGGCGATACGCTGCGCTCGACGGCACGCACACGAACTAATGCACAAGTGCTCAGCGATCAGGCTGAGATAGATGACACCGATCCAGATGTTATACCCAATCAGTACGGTACGTGTTCCAATAGGAATTCCCCAGGTCCTTGCAACCAACTGTTCCTCCAATATTGTTATTTTCCCACAGAGAAACGCCCACTGAAAGCTTTGGGCGCATCACCAGGCTTTGCCAGTCCCGCGACGCGGCTTACGCATCGCGATTATTGTGGTGGGCGGGACGCGGAGCTGCGCAAGAGCAATGCGGATAGCGTGGGTGTGGGTGCAGGTCTGGTAGGCACGGATGCCAATACCATTGGCCTGTTGAGCAATTCAGGCAACGAGGTGCTGCACTATACGTTCCGGCCAAGTAAACAAATTGTAAGTAACTGACATCGATACGAGCTGAAACTCAAATATACTCCCTTTATCGCCTCCGCCCACAGAGCTATGCTACTCTCAATAAGAAGGGCATAACCACGTGTAGCCCGCCGCTGGGTGCGTTGACATATAATATAAGCACATCGACGCCCTCATCATCATATCATCTAACACCGCAGCCAATGGAGGTCAGTCTGCTCAGTCCGAATAATGCATCGGTGACCTCGTCATTAAGTGAATATCGTTTTCGGCCCGAAGTAGTCACCACTTCGAATCGCATACAGGAAAGTTGTATATAAGCATCATACATGCATTAAAGCTACATATCTGCATACAATAATTATACGTATATATATATATGTATCTACTTTATATATATAAACATCCATGTAGTTGTGTGTGAGTGTAAAAACAAATGCAATTGTATTAATACATAAATATCGTAATACCCTAGCAGCTGGACATATACACCTATATATATACATATACATATATAGATATTTACTCGCATGGTTTGAGGCAAGACTTCTTTAACTTTAAGCATTTCTGTGTAATTGTTGCATTATTAATTTAGGTAACAATGCCAAATGTGTAATTGCAATCGACTCGTTTTGTAAATACTTAACTCGTTGTCATTTGTTGTAATTAAGATCTAATACTCTAAACGTTAACGTTGAACGAATACCTAATGATGCAGCATACATGCATATCTGTTGTTTAATTTATCATATTCTTTTCTCGATGCAATCCATACATATTTACATTTACATACTTACATATCCCGGACAAACCCAGAAACTGCAAATCATATCTAACGTTTTTGCTTGAATCAGAATAATGCTTATCCCCGAGACGTGGTTAATGTAAGCCCTACCTAAAAAACAAAAAACAAAAACAAAAAGCATATCAATGAAAAAATCCCTTTCAGAAAAGAAACAATTCCAATTAATTTATGCCCTGCTATCAAATTTATCTAAACAGGAGCTGCACTCTGCCAGACCCAACAGAGTTCTGCGGGAGTCACATCTCTGAGAAACCATACATATATATTGATTGATATATATCCGTGTACATAAGTATGTCCAATTCTCAAAGTCTATGAAAGTATTATTTTCGCCCTATTTAACTACTTCTAATGTGTGTGCTTATTTATAACTAGGCGTGTATTTTTAACTAATAAGGCTTGTGTATATAAACATTTAGTTTAGTCTTAAGTTAGTTTGTGTAACGAATGGTAAAAAGTCTTCGTATAGCATAAATGTTTTCCCGGAATTTATTTGTGTAATGCCTAAAATGCAATGATAATGTTAAATTATTTGTAAATAAATGAAATTCTATTAGAATATATTGTTTTCGATGCTGTTGCATAAATAGTTTTAACTACCGAAAGGCTACCCAAAACTAGAAAAGAAAACCAGAATAAAATGTTAAGCATTTAAGATATGAATATATATATATATGTATATATACATAATATATATATATATATATGTATAGATATAGAACAATTAAAGGCTAACTGTGTCCTCAACATAATTTGCATTGCGTAATAAATTAATTTATTAATGAATTGACATAAACAGACTTCCTAAATAAACATACATATATATATATGTATATATATGTATATATATATGCATGTATAGTCTTCGTATTCGAAGAGCACACACTTGGCGACACAGTATAGATAATTAGTACATATGTATGTGTGTGTGCGTGTTTTAGAGAATTTCTGGCCCAGAAATATGTTAATTTTAAGCTGAAAGCAAAAAATAAAATGTAACTGCAAAGATTAGTATAAATTGTCAACAAAAAATAGTATTTAAAGCTATTCAAAAAAAACAAAGATACTATTAAATCAATTAAAAGTAATAAAATGATAAAAGGAAAATAAAATAAAATAAATAAAGTACACTTTGAATTGTTGCTGGTGGAAAACTCGTCGCTTTAATAAGCACTTGGGCAGCAGGAGGCATTGCGGACACAAACCTAACTCCTGCGGCACTAGTACTTAGGAAAGCAATATGTCCTGGACACAAACTAAAAGTATGTACTATAGAGTACTATCTATACCAAATATGAGTCACAACGGATCAATGGAGAGCGAGCCTTAATCCTTCCACATGGTAAGGGAGCTCGTCAACTTTAATTCTTTCCCAATGAGAGCGAATGTTCCTGAAGTTGTACCGATTTCTTCAGGTTAAGTCCATGAGAGTTCTTGAGCCATTAAGTCCATTAATCTTCCTTCAAGTGAAGCGAATTCCTTCATTCTTTTTGAAAGCGAGGTCTTCAACTTTGATCTTATATTTGGAGCTAGTTCTCCAACTTAAATCCTTCTGAAATAAGAGCGAGTTCTTCAGCTTCAATCTTCCTGCATGTGAAGGTATTTTTTCTTCAGCTTAAATCCTTCTAATATAAGAGCGAGTTCTTGAAATAAATCCTTCTGAAATAAGAACGGGCTCTTCAGCTTGCATCTTTCTGCTCTTGTAGCGCGTTCTTCAGATAAAGTTCTTCTTCAGTGAGAGTAAGTTTTTTCACTTTAATCTTCCGCTAATGAGAATACATTATCTAGCTTTAATTCGTCATCATTTAAAGTGAGTTCTTCAGTTTTAATTTGCCGCACTGAGAGCAAGTTCTTCAGGGCGAATCCATCTGAGAGAGAAAGAGCTCTGCAAACGATATTAAAATGATGAGTTACATATGCATATGTATATATATGGTAGGTATTTACATACCACATGGCATCACACATCAAATATTTGTGCACCCCCCCCCCCCCCCTCCCCAACCCCCTTACGCCACACACTACAATCCCTCTGAAATGACAGCTTGAGTAAGTGCGGCATATGCCATCGGCATTGTAATGTATTCTGAACTATGCACTTTATAATTTATATGGTTTGATGCTATTAATATATATGTATATATATAAATATGTATATATACTTAACCTTCTGTGCAGCCCGCGTCTGAAATGTACTTAGATATATCAAGACTCGTTTGCCACCCCCGAAAAAAAAAGAAAATTAAATACAGAAACAGTTCTGGAATATTGCCTGCCTCTGCCTATCTCTCTCTCTCTCTCTCTCTCTCTCTCTGTCTATCTATCTCATGCTCTCTACCCATCTCTCGGTGTCTGTGTATCATAACAAGTCATATATGGCATATTGCTATGGCTAGTAACCTCTTGCACATAATACATAAGTTTATTAAATTTAAATTGGCTTAATTGACCCTCATTCGTTTTCCGTTGCGCCGCTCGGTGCGCTTCAACGAAAACAACAACAACAACAACAACAACAACAAGAGCAACAATAGCAACAACAACGGAGGCACAGTTGATTCTGGATCAGATCTGTCTTCTGTTGTGTTTGGTTGTGCGTGTGTGTCGCTTGTTTGCCTTCATTGTGGAGCATTCAAAGTCAATTGAATTTAAACGAATAAAAAACTACACACAATGTGTAGCAGGAATCTTATTGTTGTTGTTGTCGCTGCTGTTGTCGTCGTTGTTGTTGTTGCTGTTGTTGTTGTTGCCACCACTTGCCTCCATTTGATTGAGTTTTCTGTTGTATGCGTCAAGTACCAAAGCTTGTCCAAAAATATGCAGCAAATTGCGGTTGCAAGATGCGACAAACAATGTAGCACAATGGCTACAACAATATTAAACGACCAAACAGATAAATGCAAATTTCTCTCTATACATATATATATATATATATAACATTTGAAGTGAAAAACATGGATTAATACGTACAAGTATCAATTGATAGCACAATATATGACTAAGACGATTTCCTGTGCTGCTCCGCCTGCAATATTGATATGTCAAATGAGTGAAGGAAGGCTTTCGGTCGTTGAGATACCCTGTAACATTCATTATGTAAAATGTGCCTGCATATATAATATATCTAGCCATCATTCAAATTTGATTGTTCATTAAATATAGTCGAAATGGCGAAAAATTAAAAAAAAGCAATAAAAACATTTTTATATGTTTAGGTAATGCAACTAAGTTCGATATAAGTATCTAGAATTTTTAATCTCTCAGGTGAGAATCACAATTCAATATCTATCGATTTGGTAAAAAAAAATGGGATGCCCCAATATCTTTAATCTACTAAAAGCTGAATCGCATAGACTTTTGTCTAATCTTATTTTTCTTTTGCACATATTAAATACAGGGTATTAAGAGTGTTCGTCATACGAGAGCAACACAACCTTTCTTTTTTGCAAAAATTACTACATTAAAATTGATTCGTTAGTCTCTGGAAAAACTTTTCTACTTATAAATTTCTCTTTCAGCCGAACTTTTAATTCTGAATATGCATCAAATTTATAGCTACGACAAAACTTTTCTTTAATATTTTTCACAACCTGACAAGCTTTTATGAAAAGTGCAACAAATTAATACAAGTAAAAAACATCTTTACATTTGAGTTCTTCTTGCTTTAAATATCTACGACAAACCTGCAGGAAACTAGACCAAATTTGTTTATACGATATTTAAATCTCTTCTTTTTTTTTATTTTTTGCTGTTTTTCGCTCAGTTACAATATGTGAGAGTCTTTGGAATAGCACAATCCCGAGTGTTGAACAGAGCAACCACGCGTCTGAGAATCGTTGGCGCACAACTGCACGGGGTCTGGACACTGCGGGGGCTCACACAGTGCTCCCCCCAAGTTTGTCGGCGACAACACGATTATGATTATCGCGCCTTTTGCGGGGTCTTAACCCCGCACGGAGAATTGACCAGTTGTCGTCGTAGGAGCAGCGGCTGCTCGTGCTTCTCTGTCGTTCTTCAATAAATAATATATATAAATTATATATATTATAATTTTTTTTATACATATTCATTGTTATGCATGGAATATGTTGATATTTGCTGTTGCCCAGCAGAAGTTTGAAGCACAGTTGAAATTGAAATAGTTTCTTAATGCAATGTTCTGTATGCTCCGATCTAAGTTCGAGTTCGGGTTTGAGTCTTGCAACGCGCGACCGAGAACATTGTCGCTCGAGTGCGATTCTTCAACTGATTTGTGCAGCGATCGCTCGGACAGTCATTGGATTTTTGAAAATAACCATCAATTCAATACCGAGCCTCAGTCGTGTGTGTGTTTGTGTGTGTGTCCGACACGCCGCCCTCATATATACATACATATAGAAATGTATCTGATGATGTACGACATCAACTTCAATTCCGCAACACAAAAAGAACGAGCGACCGACCCGCCCGGCACAGGCGCAGTTGATTATTAACTAAGCCCGGCAAATGTCCCGCATTTATAGAAGTCGTCGAAAATCAGCCCCCTTTTCATTAGAGATTATTTTATCTCAATGCAGCTTGTTACAGTTTATTTTTTTCAATCTTAAATCGCCACCATTGCCGGCTTTTCACACAGCCAGCCAGCCAGCCAGAGAGACAGAGAGACAGACAGCCAGGCGTACTCAGATTCAGATTTAGATTCAGATTCAAATACAGATTGCCTTGCGTATACGGTATACCACATTATAGAATAGGCTGGTCCCAAGTGCCAAATCCCCTATATACACACACACATCAAATTGCTCCACACGTTTGGTCAATTGCTAGCCAGCTGCTCGGCTGGGCTGGGCATTCTCTTGAATAATGTGCACTCTGGCTAGGGGCATCATGAGGGTCAATCGGAAACACCCAAAAATGGGTATATGGGTATGCCGAGTGAGCAAGGGTCACTGCAATAGAGAAAGAAAATCTTAATTAAAGAAAATTAATATAATTAGCACTGAATTTTGGTGTATAGCAAAATTAATAAACTTAACAATTACAACTGTCTGAGAATTGCCAACTTTTGAGACTTCTTTGGTTAGAGATGCTTTGCCCTTTAGAACACAAACTTCTAATTATAGCCATAAGCTGCGTGGGTTCGTTGAAAATACACAAAATTCGATAATGAACGAACTTAATTAAACAAAAACTTTTTGCCCTTAGCCAAGCAGACTCTTTAATTAAACGAATATGCCAATTTCATTTATCTTATCTAAAAGTTGCTTCGACAATAAATTAAAAGCTCGAAACTACAAGAAATAAATATATATATATATTTATTTTTTATTTATTTCTATTTTCATTTATTTATATAAGCATTTTATTTTATATATATTTTATATATTTTTAAAAAATATAATCATTCATAATTTTTTTTTTCTACATAACCCTGACCCACACGCGACAGTTTTAAAAGGCCGATAGAAGAGTGTGACCACATTTTCTTAAAAAAAAATATGTTAATTTTTGCAAGGCTTACATAAGTTTGTAAAGGCTTTTAAAGTCTGTTAAACTAGTCTTCAGTATATTTTGCCTGTGCTTATAAGTTAAAATATATCAAAGCCTTTAGCCAGTCAATGAATATATCCTTGTGATAAAGTAGTCAAATAGTCCAGTTATCTATTCGATAATGATGTCTCTAAATGTATTGTGAAATAAGTAAATATACATATAATATATATGTATATACTTAATAAGTGGCATATATTTATGGTATATCTTGCATGCTAGTAGCTATGTACATATATCTAAAAACGTACTAAACTTATGACAGACGCATTCATGTGTATTTTACTGACTGAAGAATTTCAATTAATTCAATTGAAAGTTGGATGGGCAAGTACGTAACTAAGTGGCGGAGGGGCCAGATCGGGGAGAGCACGACATTAATTTGGTCAGCTTTGCTGTCGTTCTAGTGTGAATCTGAATTTAAGATTCAGTATGTGCATTATACAAGATGTGGCTTCCTTATTACGGCGCATACATGATTTAATAGGCGAGTATGCCCACACACACACACACACACACACACACACACACAGACGAGTACATGCGGCACGTAAGCGATTGTAAAACTCAGGGCCGGGGCAAGTCAACTTAAATAGCTCTTATGGCTAAGCCCACCCACTCACACACACACACACACACACACACACACTCGGTCGCACACACGCACACAGAGTCCCACATAGATATAGGCATCTGCATCTACAAATACGAGTTTTAAACGTGGCGCTTTCACCGCAAACCTATAAAAGGGAACGACTTGGGCTAAACCCTTGCCGGGAAGCATCAGCGGAAGGGCCAGAGTCAGAACATAGAATCCACTCATTGGAGTACTACAACGACTTTTCGCATACATTGTTGTCGACGGGTCGCCGCCAAGCGGGGAGGGGCGGTAGGTGCACAAAGATTAAGGTGAAATCCACAAATTTGGCGCAAATGAATTTTCTTTTTATGTTTTTTACACATCTTAAATTTTTTATTATTATGCCATCCTTTGTTGTACATTTTCGATCCTCATTCTATTACACTTAGGTTCGGTTTCAGTAACCCCCCCTCCGTACCCGCACCCCATCCCTGTTAGGGTCCCTGTTTCGCCTTTTGCCATACATGCGAATTGGAGAAATTTGCGTGCGTGTTTTGAATGAGAATTTGTTGCATATTCGCCTGTGCCTGGTTGGTTGCCCTTTTTTTGGCCAAATGGAAAAAAATAGACGTGCTCACTAGGTGCCAGGAGCAGGGGCTGCCAGCTCTCTCTCTCCCTCTCTCTCTCTCTCTCTCTCTTGGCTCTATCAGCAGTTATAGGTTGTAGTAAATATGTATGTACGCAACTTCATATGTATGTAAAAATGAGCAGAAAGTAGAAAAAAAAAAGAGGGCCAACAGCAAATTCCCCTGTTGCGTATGAATTTTTTGGCTTCTCCGCTGAAGTAGAAAACATTTTCGCTTTGGGTAAATGTGATTTATATTGATTGTAATCGTGGGAGTGGGCGACCACCTGACTACAATGCCAGTATCAGAGAGCATCAGACAAACGGCAATGGGTACGACAGCGATGCCGCCGCTCGTAGTTATCCAAAGGCTACGTGAACTCAAAAACCAATTTGTACTTGATAGATTGAAAGCTATACGTGCATATACATATACACATAAGTATATAGATATAGATATGGATATGTATATAGATACATGGACAACGATTATGTGGATAGAAGTTCTTATAACTATGTCAGGGTCTTTTGGCAAGCATTCAGATATTGTCAGCACTTAAGCGCTTTATAGTTATAAGTACATCAGTCTGCCCTATTTAAATATATCTTAAATATATAAATATTGCCAACAAAATAAGAATATAACAATATGCCCTCTACTTCGTGAACCTGATTGTTTATATTATAGAGTATTGTATTGTATTTCCCAAATGAAACAATTCCATTTGCTACAAAAACATCTTTCTTATTGTTTATTTTATATTCAAAAGTCCAATATTTTTCATTCTGGCAATTTACAATTGAGGCCTTAAGCTGATTGACTTCTTAACTAGATCAGTTTACAAAATTCTTGGCGCTTTTATTATTTTGTGATTTGGCATACATGATCTCTCTTTGACTGTAATGAAAATTCAAATAAATATTGTTTTAAATTTGCGTTAAATATTTTATGAGCCTAATTAGAAATTCGTGCTTAGAGCAGCTCGATTAAATACCAATTTGTAGCCTTGAGGCAATTACTCGACAATGTGCTTTGCACATATTTAAATTACATTTACTTTAAGTTACATTTTTGTATTTTGTTATTTTATACAACTCAGAATCTAGCTTAAATTAAACTATCCTACAATCCTACAATGTAAATAAATAAACTATTTTTATACCCTGAACCCATTAAAAATGGGTATAAGGGTATATTGTATTTGTGCAAAATCCAAATGTATGTAACAGGCAGAAGGAAGCATCTCCGAACCCATAAAGTATATATATTCTTGATCAGCATCAAAAGCCGAGTCGATCTAGCCATGTCCGTCTGTCTGACTGTCTGTCTGTTCGTCCGTCCGTCCGTTCGTCCGTATGTATGAACGCAAGGATCTCAGAACCTAAAAGAGCTAGAGACTGAAATTTTAGATGTAGATGCTCCTAGTTCCCGCGCAGATATAGGTTGTTTCCGATAATCGATAACTTGCTCCGTCTCCAAGCAATCTATAAGAATCGATATCGATATCCTGTTTTTTGGGCAATTTTGGTAAATAATAAGAGCTAGAGTCACCAAACTTGACATATACATAGCTTCTAAAATATATATATATATGCATTTGATGTTGGAAGAAGAGGGTTCAGGGTATCCCCTAGTCGGGAGCTCCCGACTAGAACCTCTTACTTGTTTTATTTAGTTTTTGGTACATCTTATTTGTATCTGCAATCTGTCTTGTTGGGGCAACGAGCAAATGTGTTAATGCTGAAAATGGAATGAATTATCTCATAACTATGTCTAAGAATTAAACTGAACTCGGGTGTAAGGAACTACAATGATATGCATAGATACTTATTATAATATACGTTTTGTTGATACTTTTCCTTGGCAGCTGCCTAACCTAGTTGCACATCAAGGAGTTAAACAAACTCAGTTTTAATGCATTAGTTTAATTGAGTTTAATGTAACTACTTTTTTAGGCCCAGCAGCTTTCGATTAAAGTTGTTCATAACTCTGTAGTCGAGTGTGCTTGACTACCCAATACCCTGTGCGCCTCAGTCAATATAATATTTTGGTTCTTACAAAATGTGAAATAGTCCGAAATTGTTAAACTAAATTGAATAGTATTCGAGCAGCTTTTGAGTTGTGCATTAACAACCAAGTTTCATAATCGATTTGTATCGATAGTTTGGAAATTTCAAGAGATATCGACCAAAATGATAAACTCGTTTTGGATATGGTACGGGACAGTTTATATGCATCTCTTAAGTTTTTATATATTTCCATATGCTCGTGTTCGTATAGATAACACAGACAGACGGACTTGGCTAAAATGGCCCAGCTCGTCGTCCTGTTTAAGAACATATACACGTAACGGGATTGAAGAGGACTCCATCCTTTGTGCAAAACCAATAGACCCTTAAACATTTTCAATAGGTACAGGGTATAGCAGGTTAAATAAACCAAAACCAAAACTGAGCAAGTATGTCAAGTGTCTTCCAGTACAACTTAATTTGTTAAATACTTTTTGGGCTAGGGTTCCATGCGAGAACCACTTGTGAATTATAAGCAACAAAAAGGTGATTAAGCTGAAGCAAATGCGGCACAATAAAAGGGCCTTTTTGTTATTAATGATAAAGTCTGAAAGGTTTTCATATTTGTAAGTGTTGTGTCCTAAGTTTTATTGTGTTAGATCTAGTTAGATCCAAGTGCCTGATTGGGCAGTTCGACAGGTTGAATCCTGTGAGCTCTTCGTCGCTTTCCCCTACCTTCTTTGCGGGTTATCAGGGTGAGCTGCGAGAGGGGCCACATAGCTGGTGTGGCCTGCAAAAAACCTTACTAAATTCAGTTTTTATAATAAGATTTTTACATTGCCATGGCATAAATCAGTCTCTCTCTCTCCCTCTCTCGCGCGCGCTGGGTAATCGGCTGACTTGTAGTCCAGGCCATATGCAATTAACGTCCTTTATTTAGAAATAGTAGGTACTTCTCCAGAAACACCTCCTGAATGGGAATTGAGTGCTGCATATGCAGGCGTATGTCCGCCTGGCTATGAAATTGCCTTGTGAAAGCCACATTAATGCAGCCCGCACATTGGAACAACGGAGCCGCAGGAAGCAACCACCCCAGACAGAATGTGGCCTGCTGCATGCTGCATGCTGCATTCAGTATTCAGCTCGTTGTAGATGCCATCCCACCCCACCCACTCCCAACGACCCTTCTCGTATTACTCAGATGTGAGTTACGTTCGTGCCTGAATGGTTTGAGTGGCATTTGGCTTTGGGCTGCCACGAATTTGACTTTGTGTGACGCATAAGATGAGTAGCTAGCGAGCCTGGCTAGGCATTTCGTGTCAAGGACTTGGACTCCATCATTTTCGTTTTTTTTTTTGTGTTTTTTGTTGTTGTTTATAATTTTAATTAGGTTGCAACACGTTTGTACGTGCTAAAATTCACATATACATTACCATTTAGAGAAAGGAAAAGCAGTGCTGTGGCAGCAGCGCCTAATTACCTCTACCTTTAAGGTAGAAGCTTAATCTCTAACCCCAAACTCATGCTCTCACATCCACATAAATCACGCACACACACACAGCGAGTGAGGAGGGGCATGGGGGAGAGTTCTTCTTAAACCCATAGTCGTCACAGTGAGCAATTTGTCAAATGTTGGATACCCCACCCATCACATCCTTTTGCGTGTGCCGTGATTAACATAAAGCCCAACCACAGCGGTGGCTACCAATGCCAATGCGGGGCAAATGCAAAGTTTGTTAATAATGTCTCTCCGCATCGGGCATCAATCTGTACACCTGCCCTGTCCGGGCTGTCCGGGCTGTCCGTGCTGTCTGGGCTGTCCGGGCTGTCCGTTTTCGACTTCTGATATCCTGTGTTATTGCAAAATGTGCTACCGTTGAAGATGACATATGATTTGACTTGTGGCCGAAAGATAAAACTGTCTGAAAACAAATATATTTCCGCTTAGACGTACGATTTGTGTGTCATAGCTGAGGAGCTTGCCAGCAAGGTGAACGCAATCCCTTTGCTCTCTTTAGTCAAGATTCTGGTTAGCTTCGCTTATTATGAGGCACAACGTTCCGACAGTTGAATTCCTTCTGGCCAGGCGTATTCTTTGCGCCTGTAATTTGTACGCACATGCAGGGAAGCGTATTCCCTGCTCTCCGCCCATCCCCACCCCCACCCAGACACGCTCAAACGAGCTACTTATGCAAATAAACATAGGCTCTGCGAGTGGGCGTTGCCTTTGTGGGCGGGTTTAAGTCGTGTGGCCGCTGACAAACTGCGGCTGGGCCCCTTGACTTTGCCATGCCCGCTGTGGAGCATATGGAAATACGATATTGTTAATTAATTTACGCTTTTATTGGTATTCTTACCTTCCGGTGAGCACTTTTTGCTGAACGGGCACCAGCACATGCATATGCTGCCCATGTCAAAGCGAGCTTATGTCAAGGGTCATGTGTAAAAAATAAGTAAATCAAATGCTCGTTAACACCTCGACGCCAAATAGCACGGGTTGACTTTAGATAAAAGGGCTCAGCTATCATTGTGTTCAAAATGTATCTTATATTTGTTTTGTTTCTCTTCTTTGATTTTATTAGTTTTATATATGCGTTGTGGAGCTTTCGAGTGTGACTAATAGTTAAAATCAAGTGAGATATAATTATTAAATATTTATTTATTTCTAAATATGCTTTTTAGCTCTCAATGCAGAAAACATCCACAGAGCGTTTTAGTATTGCATAAAAGTGAAAATATAATTACTTTAACTCTTTAAACACATTTTATAAATATTTTTCTCAACAAAGAACACACGAACAGTCGTTTTAATTATTTCAATGATTTTCCCATTTTTTTAAATTCAAATTCAAATTAGGCCAGAGTTGCCATGTAGGTTTTTTGAGTTGCCAGACTGTTTAAAGCTACTTAAAATAAGCTGGTTGTTATAATGCTCCAAAAACTAGGCAAACAAAAGCTAAATAGCATGAATAGCAAAACTTCTAAAAGTAAGTAAATATCCCAATGGTCCAAAATGCATGTACTAAAAGTTGTCCAATATCGTATGTGTCAAAAATACAGGTTTTCAAGTTTTAGCCCACCATGTACTAAATATACGTTAAATACAATAAGGTAAATGTCTACACTTACTTATAAAACGATTACCCATTACCACCACCATTTCTACGCAACCACCTACAATACGATTTAGCATACAAGTTGGAGAGCTCCTCGTTTTCGTTATGTAAGTTGAGCACGATAAGGTTAGTGTCCACACTCACAAATACTACGATTACCCATTACCACCACCACTTCTACCCACCTACTATAATACGATTTAGCATACAAGTTGGAGAGTTCCTCGTTTTCGTTATGTAAATTGAGTACGATAAGGTTAATGTCTACACTTACTTAAAATACGATTACCTAATACCACCACCTACATTACGATTTAACACACAAGCTGGAAAGCTTCCTGTTTTCAAACCAATTTTATTTAAACTTTTGAATGCCCGTCGGAAGTGTCGTACAATGGTGCTGATACATTTGCAATAGAAATATCGTATCATCCAGAGTCATTTCAGCTTTAGACAAGGTCTTGATGCGATGTTTTACTTTCTTCAAAATTTCACATTCGGGCGGCGTAAATGTCTCAACAATCTACAATAAAAAGCAATTAATGAACACACATAAACACATTTTTATAAGTAAAACGTAATACCTCAGCTATATATTCGTCCGATTCCCCGCGTTCCTTCATGGTCTCAACTATGCTGTCCAGTCTTTGAGACTTCTCAATCAATCCTTTATGCTCGTTTTTCTCATAGTTGGACCGTCTTATTGTATTGTACAGGGACTTGAAGCAATTGTCCAGCAACATGCGTACTGTCTACAATGGAAATCGGAAGATTATTAAAAGCAATATTGCACTTGAGGCACCATTTTTTCTTACATCCTTTTCTTTGATTTGGAAAAGATAAAAAGCCTTGGCCGGCCCACTGCCTCCCCCGCCAGGTTTTTTGATAACTTTAACATGTATGAATTGTTCCTGGAACAGATTATAGGCAAGGGATTTGGCCTCCTTTGCGGGTATCATAGCCTCCTTTTGCAAATCCTCCTGTTCGATGTACTTCTTAAAACGTATCACGCGAAATATACGCGCCGCTTTCGAGCCAAAGCGTTCAGTTATAACGGACTCCACACAGGCAAGAGCCAGCGATTCGAATGCTTTCTCCATGTCCACCAAATACTGCCCACCGCCCATATCGCCCACTTTGCGAAGAAAACCAAGTGAATCGTCAGCTGTAAAGAGTTTTTTACTTTTAATAAAAATATGTGTATAACTATTTGAGGTTTGTTTACTTATCAGGCATATATATTGATCCAAGAATTTCATCAACTCCAAATTATTGGATTTGCGCTCGATTGCCTGCTTTATCTCCACGAATGTAATTTGATTGGAAGCTTTCTATAAAAGAATGAATATATCATGTTTAGAGCCTCTTTGGACAACGAACACATACCCGCTGCCACGGATCTGTGGTGTTATATATTAGGTTCAGAATGAAACTAAAGCATTCGGCGGCATTTTCGCCCAGCTTCCGCTCCATGGCGAGTCTCATGATGTCATCACGGAACTCCTGATGAAAACGATCATAGTTTAGGCTCCAGACGATGGCCCCATCCAATGCCTTTGACAGTGTCGCTTCACCTTTGCGTATCTGGGCCAACAGATGCAGATCAATGTTGGGTGGCACGAAGAAATCGCATTCGTTTGTCTGAAACTTGGGTACAGCATCTTCCGACTCGTCGCCAGTCATTAGCTCCGGTATTTTGATGATATAATGATCGGCTATCATTTTTATAAATGTGTCCCTGTAGGTTTCGGCACTCTCCGCTTTGTTTTCACCATCAGACAAACATTTGAGCAGCAAACCGGTTGCCGTTTCCGATCCCGCATTCAGCAGCTCCTCCGCTATAGAAGCGCCAACATTGCCGTACTTGGTCTGGACGAGGTGTATGTAGCTAAAATATATACAAATGGTTATATCTGCCACAATAAATGTATTTTACAGTATATGTAGCTCCAGCTCACCGGGAGTATCGCAGCAGGCATATCACATCTTCCCGCCTGAGCGAATATTCGGGCAGAAATGGATTGTTCTTGGATGGCTCAAAATTGACCAGTCGAAATTTGATGAGCACGGCCAGAGCGAGCACCACTTCCTTTCGCGAGAAATGTGTGCTGCTCACAATTTGTGACAGTGTGCGCGTGGTGGCTGAGAACAGGCAATCCGCCACGGACTGCACCACTTTGCCAAAGCATTGCTCCAGAATGGATGAGCACAAGTGCGCGTAATCAGCAGACATATCAAGTCTACCGAACAATCACAATATACTTTTAACCAGCCAAAATAATAAACAACAAACCCACCGGCCACATAGAGCGCGAGATACCATGCGATGTATCGATATATCGATAGTCATATCTGTGAGCTATTTCAGTGTTATAAGCACTGACAAAATACATTTCTACTACATATGGTACAATGTACAATTTTTGCATATAAAAGTACCTCTTGGTGTGGATTTTTTAGTATTAAATTCTATAAAATCAAAAGAAGTTACAATTTTGGTTCTCTATAATCTTTTAAGAAAATACGCAATTCAAAATACGAAAGCTTTGACATATTCCAAAGTTAAAAATATAACCAATTTTTACTTTGTACCATTGAATAAATAAAGTACCACTTTTCGTACCACATGTTGCAAAAGTCGTTGTATCAACAAAAGTATCGATACTAGCAAGAAAAACATTGCGCAGCAAAATATTTATTCTATAAATATTCGGCTAGTGGGGCTTTTGTGCCAAATAATTCGACTGCCTGATATATTGTCCATGCAGCGGAAAACCACTTTAAAGTCCATGGGTAGAATAACGTGTGGCCGTTATCAACAATACGCACGCCCATTTATTATAGTGTCTAACGCTTTTGATTTTTACACGGATATATATATAAAGCTGTATCGAACGAGTTACTAGAAAACCAAATTGTAATTACAGGTTAGAGCTTGCGTTAGATAAGATAAGCGCCCATAACTCTTGCACATTTCACCAGATATTTCGCCCCTATTGGACAACTCAATGTCGGATAGCGGCTTGGGTATGGCCGAGCCGGACACCTCATCCGATTATCAAAGCCGTGCGCTCGATGAATTCCGCGTGAACTGGCAGCGCGAGCTACAAGGTCAACACGAATCCTCGCGTATGCCGGCCGAAGCGGAAGAGCAGCCGGCAGCATTTGAAGACATTGATGCAGAGGCCAAGGCTCAGAGCTTATATCGCACTGCCGTTGAGCTGGAGCAGCGGGGCAAAGTGTACGATGCTCTGGCCTACTACCGCAAGGCCACCCAAATTGTACCTGATATTGAGTTTAAGTTTTATGAGCAGCAAAATTTGAAAAACGATGTCAACAAAACGTACCACAATCTGCTCAGCAATTTTAGCAAGAATCTCGATCTGCACGAGACGGAGGCTAAAGAGGATGTCGTACCAATTGATGGCTTGTACGAGAAGTTCCAGCGCGATCTTTGCTGCGAGGAAATCTACGGTGGCAAAATCTTAATAAACAGTCGCGATACGAATGTTCTGACGACAGGAAGCAACTTACATATATCCGATCTACCAGCCGAGATTCTACTTCATATACTGCGCTGGGTGGTGTCCTCGCAGCTGGATATGCGCTCCTTGGAACAGTTCTCGGCCGTATGCAAAGGCTTCTATGTGTATGGACGTGACGAGGAGCTGTGGCGTTTGGCTTGCGTGAAGTGAGTAACAAGGTTCTTCATCGTCATATCAAAAGTTAAATAATTTATCTGTCTGCCAGAGTGTGGGGTAACAATGTTGGCAGCTTGGATGCCAAGGATGGTGGTGCATGCTACGAGACCTGGCGCGACATGTTCATACGTCGTGAGCGTGTGCTCTTCAATGGCTGCTACATAAGCAAAACAACCTACTTGCGCATGGGTGAAAATAGTTTCCAGGATCAGTTTTATAGGCCACTACAGCTAGTTGAATATTATCGTTATATACGCTTTCTGCCCGATGGCAAGGTGCTGATGATGACCAATGCCGATGAGCCTGCGCAGGGCGTTAATAAACTGAAGCAAATATATCATACACGTCCTGATGTACTGCGCGGTCGTTATCGACTATTTGGAAGCACTGTCACCCTGGTGCTGCAGAAAACACAGCAACCGAGAGCCACAGCACAGCGACATCGCCGTGGCAGCCTTTTGCCCGGAGAAGAGGAAGGAAACAACACGCAATATGTGATAGAGCTGCGTATCATGAACTCACCCAAGCGACGATTTGCCCAATTGGTGTGGTCCAATTACACCTTGGTGCAGCAGCGTAACAAGGTGGAGACGAGTTCTGAGTTCGAGTTAACTGCTGCCAA
Source organism: Drosophila novamexicana (assembly GCF_003285875.2). Classification (NCBI taxonomy): domain Eukaryota; kingdom Metazoa; phylum Arthropoda; class Insecta; order Diptera; family Drosophilidae; genus Drosophila; species Drosophila novamexicana. Next base: position 637,677 of record NW_020824808.1, on the reverse strand, counting down.
GTATCCGCCGCTGTGGTTCTCCGCCGTTAAGAGCTATCATCTGGATGCAGATGCGCCGCTGACCTAAAGTTCTCTTTGACTTGCGACCATGTTAATAAAACAAATTGCATAGCGTTTCTCTAATTAAAAGTTTTTAGTGTGAATGGAGATAACGAGTCGTTAGCAACTATGCGATTATTCGGCATTTGCTGTCTAAAAGCGTACAACGTTCTTAACAACTAGAGCATAAAATCATCCTAGGATAAGTGAAGAAGCTTAGCTTTTCATTATCTAAGCTAATGCAATTTGCAATTGAAATAAATTGTTATCGTTTTTCGGACTGGCTGCGTAATTGATCTATGTTTCGGACTGCACCACTACGTGCTCATAGCGCATCTGATCGGGCGTATCCCAGCAGCTCTTGAGGCAAGTAAAAACTAACACATTGCCATATTCGATTGGCGCATTGCAGGAATTCAGTTGGAATCGCAGCTTTGGGATTAGCGTGGGCAGCAGCTGCACCTCACATATGGTTTCACCCTTGCAGTTTTGACACTTTGGCAGCGGCTCGTTAAGCGGTGCCACCAACAGTGGATATGCATCACGGGAATATCTGCAAGAGATTTAGTATATTTAGCACATGCCTACATTAAGCATTCCGTAAATACCTCAATATCTGGCCTGGATTTTGTTGTATAGTTGTGATAAAATTGTGAAACACCACATCACCATGGGCGGGCAGCGCCTTCTCGTACGCCTCCTGCTCTTCGCACGCCTCACTGCCGCCCGCAACTGATGCGGCGTCGGCAATTGGCGAACGCGCTGGATTCTCATCCTGCAGCTTGTACTCTTGATATAAATCGCGTATGTGATCCATTGAAAGTAGACCACCATAGTTCTCATACTCCTCCTGCTTCGCATTGGTCTCCACATCCACAGCAATGTAAATGGGCTTTAGCGTGAGGTCCTTGATCTGGGACAGCGGTCCCAGCGTGGCCGGCAACGAGGTATGCTTCAGCAGCGCAATAAGATCTCGCTCCGGTTTCTTTGGTGTATCAACTAGCACAACATCCGTTTCGGGTCCCTCGATTTCCGCGCATATCAATGCCGTGGCACCTGCGCCGGCTACATCGCCACTCGCTGTAGCCACAATTGCAGCAGCACAATTGGCATTCGGATCCTCGCCAGCTTTCTCTGGTGAGTTCATATCAATTTGACCAAACCCGCAGACCAAATCATTTTCAAGAGAGGTACTCTCATCGTCATCATCATCATCGCCCAACTTGGCTGCATCGTGCGCCCCAGTTCCTGAGATCTCGATGTCATCATCGGCCTTCTCATATTGCAAGGCACTTGGCCTAACATTGCCATTGCGCTCGTTCTGCTCATCATCCGCCGTCTGATCCATGGCCTCGTCCACGATTTCCGGCTCGCCCCAGCCCCAGTCATCAGCTCCGCTACACCAGTTCACCTTTGGCGAGGCACTTGACTTGTTCTTCTTCTTGTTCAGCTTGCTGACCAACTTGGGCGACTGCTCGCTGATGACATCAAACTGATTATCCAAATGCTGAGTGCGCACGCACACCCAACTCTTCTGGTTCTGCGAACAAGCTGGGCTCACGCAGGCAAATACATAGAGATTGCGATGAAATTGCGAACGGTCCAGGGGCGCATACATCTGGACAATCAAAGGACGTACCATGCCGCACAGTGGGCAGGCGGGCACGGTAACTTCATGTCGCGGCCAATTCTATTGGTAAAAAATCAATTTTAATTATGTGCTGTCTCGGCATGTGCTTCACTACGTAAGTATGTATGTGTGCATGCTGCTTATGTCTGTGTGCAAGATGAGCGACATTTGCATAGCTGTGACAACCTACAGGGATTGCTAAGTGAGCATCCACAGAATAGTTATGGATTCAACTAAATCGGTCAAAATGAATGTGCGGTGTCAAAGATGTCGCATAACATAAATATAGCTCTATATTCATACGTAAATATAGGTCCTTTATCAAATAAGATATTCACTCTCACTTATATTTCTTAGAATCCTGTGAAAGGAACTACAAAATTGCTCAGCGCTTGTACTTACGGGTTCTCCACCTATTTTATTTGTGCAGCTATTGAGTAATGCAGCCTGCTTGGCCGTAATTTCTTCATCATCGTAGCCTAAATACACCGTTGATTTATTCTTTGCCATTTTTTCATGTTTTAAATCGTTTTCAGCTGGACACAAAAAAAGGTTACCCCTCGCAGCGACCTTACTTGTCCAACACACCGTTGGCTCCTATCGATATAGCGATGGTAGCAATTCATCGATAAGTCGTCGCACACTGGCATCGATATATAAAACGGTAAAAATTGCGTTTAAACTGAACTTTGGCGACCGTTTTGAAATAATCATAAATTCCTTTTTTTTAATTAAGTTATTTTGTTATTTTAAAAATTATTGTTTGATTTAATAGCCGAAATTATTTGTAACAAAGCAACAGTTGTTTGGACATGACACTTGGCCAACTAAAGCTTTCACTGTTACTTATACACACACAAAGGATGTGGGGGAAAGCTTTCGAATCCTTTCACGTATATTTGCTACCGTGATTGCTATACGTGAGAAAATATTACAAATGCTCGAAGAGCCAGTGTAAAATTATTAGAAAATTTACTACAGTCGGTGCCGCACGTCTCGTTGACGCGGACAAAAATGTTTATATTAAACGAAACACTTTATTTTAATAGTAAAAGTCCGATTTGAAGTTGTAAAAAATTGTTATTAATAGTGTACCTAAATTGTTTTAAAAACGTAGCATTTCGAAAACTAATTAAAGTAATTCATTGAATTTGAGCCTTTAATTTCGGTTGCTGTCATATAGAAATTGTCGAGCAAAACAGTCATTGTCCTGTGAAAAATCGATTAAATTTTTACCGTGGTACACTCTGTGCTGTCATTTCATGAGCTTTTTTAAATTAGTTCAATAGAAATCAAACGCAATTTTTGTATAAGCTACACATATATGATTAAGTATTTTAGAAATTAATTATAAGGAAGCTTTAAATTTAAACACGATCCCACGCATGAACCAACATGATTGTTGCATCTGGTGTGGATAGCACTGCTTCATTGGGTAAGTCAATGTGTCAATGTCAATTTTCATTTGTTATTTACTGGGTGACCGAGTGGTATGGTGGGGTAGGTCTCCGATATGCGCACGTCGGTTTCCATTTGTTGCCTTTTCATGTGCTGATGAAGGTGTATTTCTTTTACTGGGTTTTTGTTTTTTTTTTTTTAAATAATAGTTTGTCTATTGTTGAAGGTACTGTAGAGGTCACAACTCTCCTGGGTGCATTTTTTGGCGTATTAGTGCTGCTGCTCCTGCTGTTCCTCTACATAAGTCGCAGATGCTGCTTTCATCATCGGCATGGCATGAACTGCTGTGACGAGCGACACTTGGCGGCCAAGTGTGTGCAGAAGATTAGTAAGTTCTTTAATAGAGGAGCACCATAGGATTCATTAAATTTCAAAACAATTGCCTATTCAGCACGCAAACGTCGCTATGAGAACACCAGCTCCGACTCTGAGGAGGATATGCTGCGACGCCTGCGCTGGCATCAGCAGAATAATAACCTTCTACCAAATGGCAAATTTGTCGGCTATGGCATGGGCATTGACCAAAGGAATCCACTGACAGGTCACAATTTCAATTATCATCAAGCTGACCTGCAAAGGGTCACAGTGACACGTGACCCTTTGGCAATTGCCGAACGGGGCAAGGTCGGCATTCCTTCATCGCATAGCGAGTGCAGCTCCAATGATTCCATCGAAGCCTCTGTTGACAGTCACACTGGCATTTTGACAGCCGAAAGCAGAGGTACAAATAAGTGATTCTAATTCAAGTGGATGCACATACAATATATGCATTATATATATATCCCATTCACAGCTGTTCCGGTAGCATCAATGCGAAATTCCTATGCCAAGTCACAGAAATATCAGCACAAAGTCGACGTGCTGCCACCGAGGCCCGAGAAGGAGAGGGATAGCGTGGTGGTGGTGCCAATTGCTAGCTTAACTAACAACAACAATAACATCACTGCAAACAATAACTACAATCAGAACTGCAGCAACAGCAACAGCAACAACAACAACAACAACACAACCAACAACAGCAACAACAACAACGATGATGTAAGTTTCATAGTATTGAAATGCCGAAGATTCAATACCCTTGCAGAGATATAGTCGTCACATAATAGACTTTTCATACCCGATTTTCCCCTATTTGGTTTGGCTCAGATTTCTTGAAGAGACAAATGTTTTTCATACGAATGCTTGGATTGCGATCCGTAGCGGTCGACTCCTAGCTTTAACATACACTAGACACTCAGACGGACAAAGCTATATCAACAGAGCTGGTCGTCCTGATCAATAATATATATACCTTACAGGTTCGGAGATTTATCCTTGAATTGGTTACACATTTTATGCCAAGTTGATAATATCCTCTTTGAGGGTATAACAATGATGTGTCAGAACATATTTGTTAATTGTATAAAATTCTTTTTAAGGAACCTCTTTTCGATACCAGCGACTTGCGTTCTATTAAGTCCGATGATATCCTGGTCAGCGATCCAAAGAGCACAGCTCCGCGTGGACCCATTGAACTGGAGATGTCCTTGCTGTACGATGCACCCATGCGTAAAATGACGGTGCACGTGATGCAGGCAAGATGCTTGCCACCACTGGGTAATGGCCAGCAGACGCACACCCAGGTGGGTAATTAATTCGCCTGAGAATCAAGCCCAAATATCTAGTGTTTTATTTGTTTTTTTAGGTGCGCCTTCTGATGCTGCCCAACAAAAAGCAAAAGCACAAGACTAAGATACGCAGTGGCGAGAATCCACAGTATATGGAAAGTTTTCTGCTGCATCGTGTAAATCCCGAGGATGTCAACAACATGGGCCTGCGGGTGCGTCTGTATGGATGTGAGCGGCTGCGTAAGGAGCGCCTCATAGGCGAGGCCTATGTAAGTTTTGCTACTGTCGATTTCGAGCTAGAGACTAATCTGTGGCTGCCGCTGGAGCCACGCAACACAACATCGCTTTTGGGATCAACCAGCGACCTGTTGAGCTTGGCCAGATCGGACAGCGCTGGCTCCACATCCTCCATGCAGCATGGAGGTGTCTCGGAGCTGCTTTTGGGTCTTAGCTACAACGGTGTCACGGGTCGACTCAGTGTGGAGATTATCAAGGGTAGCCAGTTTCGCAGCCTAATGCTAAACAAGGCGCCGGACACGTATGTCAAGCTGTGCATGGTTAGCAGCATTGGTCAGGAGATTTCACGCGCCAAAACGTCAATACGAAGGGGCCCCAATCCGCTATTCAAGGAGACCTTTGCGTTTCAAGTGGCGCTGTTCCAGCTGAACGATGTGACGCTCATGATCTCGGTGTATGCCAAAAGGCACATGAAGAAGAACGAGATGGTCGGTTGGTTTAGCTTGGGCCTAAACTCATCTGGACCGGAGGAGTGTGCGCATTGGGCCGATGTCTGCGAAATGCCCAAGGGAGAGATGCTGGCGCGTTGGCATGTACTGGTGGATTCCTGATTCGAGCAGTTGGGACAGTCCTCAGGACGCAGCAGTAAGGCGCTCAAGAAACTGGGCTTTGCTGCGTTCAAGGACAAGTCCAAGGATAAAGCGCGCAAGGAGATGGATAAGGTTCAATTCCCTGCAGACAATGCGGTTGCAGTCGACATTGAGCCCGGCTTGGAGCTTGATTTTGTCTAAAATTTGGTCAGTTCGAGTAACCGGTGGTTGGTTACCTTAAACATTTTGATTGGGCTTTTTTTAAGTGGAGCATATTTTGAACGTTAACATTGGTAACATTGTGTTCCCCCAAAAACTACATATTGTAATTTTTGGAAGATCTGGCTAGCAGCCAGATGTTAGTCCACGAGGGCTAAACAAAATTTTTGTAATTTGGAAACAAATCAAATTTGTCGCACACTTCTTATAAAATGTGTGAAGATAACAAAAAGTAGCAACACAAACATAACGAAACAAAACAATTAATTAGAATACTAAAATTTTGTACGCAACTGCATATGCATAACTTATTACTAAAAATTTAAACTTTATAATTGTTTGTGATAATCAATATGATATGAAAAAGACAAAATAACAGCGACATGTATTCGCATGTCAATTTTTTGTAATTACTATTTCTCTGCAACTTAACAAAATACATATGTATATCTAACCGCAAAGGTTTTGATGGTCCCACAGGACTAGCACTTTTTTTATTACAATTATTAAGAAATCCCAAAGAAAAGCAAAACGAATTATAATATATACACCTGCATACATACATACGTACATACTAGCAATGTTACACATGTGTGTTAGACAAAACATTTGGATGTGTGACAACGACAAGGAATATGTAGCTTTTAACATCTGGATTGGTTAGTGAAAGAAAATCAACAGTGCAAACCAAATTGAAATGAATACAGCTATATAACTAATGTTTCGTCGTGTTACACATTTCACAGTGTTCCGGCTAAAGATCTGCAAATAAATAGCAAAACAGCCACAATTGTAGCCAATGCATACCACATTACAAATGCAAAAAAAAAAAAAAAAACAAAACAAAAAAACGAAATTCTTGAGATTTTTAACAAGAAAATCATTGCGTATTGTTCCAGTTTTTATATGGATATATTAAATACCAGTACCTTAGGATTCAAATTAAATACGCACAAAAATCTATTGTACATCCGAGTGAATGTTACGAGGCAGATCAAGTTTATAAATATAATTGGAAAATCCAGCACCATTTAATCATATTTAATGCAGGTTGCTTGGAAAATATATATGAAAAAAAATCTAAACAAAATATTTATAAAAACAACATTAAATGTTGAAAATAGCAAAGAACTAATTCTATGTACTAATAACCAAAGAGTTAAGTGAGGCATATTTACTATCGGGCTGCTCGGAAGGCATTTACCTTGATTACATGGGTCGGGCTCGAACCATGTAATTACAGATAGAAAATTGAAAGCTTTAATAAATGTCGGTACTAAATTGATTTTTTAATTGTCAAAGCAAGTATTAAACTATGTACAACAAATGCTCATATGCAAGAACCTAAAAACCTTAAAAGATAGTTTAAATATTTTATTACATATATTTGTATCTTTTTAAAAATCTCTATGTTTTCGATGTCCAATATTTTATAATCACAAATTCAATATGAATATGTGCTCGTTGTTACTGAACTTTGCGATATTAAAAGTTAATCGAAATAATACATAGATAAGTTTGGAGGGCTAAGTACAGTTGAGGAAGAACCAATGAAGTTGGTACACATAAAGAATATTTAAATCTTGTCAAGTCATTTTTATAAAAACATATTTATTATACAAGCTTCTATGTGTGCATCTAACTTTAAACAATTATTATGATACATCAGTGGAAAGTCATGCAAATAAATTGATGTTTATTTGTAAAGTACTTCAGCCTCTTTGTAGAAACTCCCTCCATAAAACAATGAATGAAGTGATTGGATTTTCCTGGAATAGATTACAAATTTCTATTTTTCAATTTGAAGCAATTAAATTGTCATTGTTGATTATTAAAAAATAATTTTAATATTACATAATTGTGACTTAAAATAAAATGATAACATAACAACAGCTACTTGGGGCTTATGGCTCCATATTACTTTAACAATGTCCATCTACTACTTTCTGCGTTTTCGCCGCGTCTTTTTAGAGTTTGCTGTACAATTATCATCATCGTCGCTGTCTGTGTAACACTCCTGAGAGTCTTTAACGCTTGACGCTGCTTGTGGCTGTGAATGGTGCTGTGCATCCCACTCCTTACGCAGTTCGCTCAGCATGCCAGGTGTTAGTAGTCCCTGAGCTAACAGTCTTTCCGTTAGGCGCCCACGGGATGAGCTCGGCAAGCGCGGCTCCTTGATTTGTGTAACACGACGCATAGTGTAGTTTGGTATTTCGCCATCCTGTCCTGCCTCTGTGTTTTTCAACAGCCGAGTTATTTGAAAGACCCCCTGCTGTATGATCTCATCCAGTTCTTTCTGAGCTTCGCGCACGTTTGCCGCCTCGGGAAACAGATCCACAAATCGATAGCTATAAGGAAATGTAAATTATTAGACAAGATCTTAAAAACAGACGAATCTTCCCCTTACCTTAGCCACAGATATAAGTCCATAACATCGAACACGGATTCCAGATGGACCAGATCCAGTATAGTCTTGGGCAGCTTAAAGGGCCAGCCACAGTTTCTTTTGATAAAATCAAATGTAATCGGTTCGTTGCGGCTATATTGCCGAGCTATCTTCAGAAACATTGAACACACAAAAGGCATCTTACGGTTGATGGGCGCACAACAGAATACATAGCGTGCGCGCAATGGCAGAGGAACATGCTGTATCATCTCGGCAAGAAATTTGAAGTCCTCAATATTGCACATAAAATATAAGGAATCATCTACAGTGCAGAGATTCACAAAAATATCCATTAAATTGCTTAGCGTTGAGTTCGGCAGGTGGTAAGCGTAAAGCTCTATTTGATCAGCGGTGGGATGAAGGCCTGCCTGCTTTAAAGGCTCCGGCGTTTGATTAAGTATACGTTGAAGGGTTTGCAGATCTTCAGCCTTAAAGGCTGTTACATAGCCGTGCTCCCATTGAGTCCGATAGCGACCAGCACGTCCGGCTATTTGGAGAGCTGAAGACACAGAAATTGTGTCGATTTCACGTTCGCCTCGCTCATTCATTGTCGGTTTGACCAAAGAGTAGAATATAATGCGACGAATGCTCCTGTAAGTGTATACTTTAATAAAACAGTAAAAAGTTTATCAAATCCAACAAACTTACAGATTTAAGCCCATGCCAATAGCATCAGTGGCCACCATTACTTTACAACTATTCTCTGGATCATTAAACTTAGCAGCCTGAGCAAGTTTCGTGCCCGGTGGCAATCCACCATAGATAACAGCGACTTCTTTGCCTCTATAAATTCAATTCATATATTACGCAAATGGATAAGTAAAAAATTTTCTGCACATTTACCGCGCTTCAATTTCTCTCGAAACCGTATAGATATCATGTTTACTGAAGCAAACAATACAATCTCCAGGCATAACATTGTCCAAAGAACCTAGCGCTGATCTTTCCACAGTTAGCTCCGTGAGGCGATCATAGCGACGCACCTCTACCGTTTCACCTGTAGTTTCGCAAATTTTTTCTAGCAACTCCAGAGCGCCCGCCTCACCACAGACATGTACCTCATCAGCAATCAGTCCTAGAAATGCTCGTGTCCAAGCCCAGCCACGCTGTGGGTCACGTATCTGTTGTATCTCATCGATAACCGCCACCTCATCTATTTATATATCGAATGTTAGCTAGCTTTAAGGCATTAAAGTCTTCCACTTACAAGGTGTATTCACGGAGGTCATTTCAACGGTGCATGCCACATGGTTTGCTGGTGAGTTCTCGCTGATGCCAAATTTACGTTCTTCACCAGTGACAAGATCACAGGGTGTGCCACGCTCATTGGCCTTGTTATATACCTCCGTGGCGAGCAGCTTAAGTGGTCCACAATAGACACCCGTTTTGGCACCCAAATATCTCTCCATGGCATGATATGTCTTGCCAGAGTTTGTGGGTCCAGCATGGAAGACGATCTTACGTGTAATGGCACGGGCATTGCTATACCAATTGGCCGGCTGACGCAAATCTGATATCTTTTTCAAATCGTCCATACAGTCTAGATGAGGAAAAACAGTCTTGGCATGACGCAAGAAGTAGGGAAATATGTCGTCTATGTGGCCGGCACCATGCATTATGTCGCTGAAAATAATATGCACATCAGCCGGCAGATTTTCAGCCTCAATGCAGAAACGACGAAAAGAGCCAAAGGCCTGTTGCTGTAGGTAGGCTGAAGGCGGGGGCATTAGACAAAATGAGAAAATTGGATACTACCGGAAACAACTTACAATCCAACCCATTTTCACTACACAGGGCTTTGATTTCACGACGTTGTGCGAATTTGTTTAGAATCTTCAACAGCTCAGACTTTTCAAGCTTGCCAACTAGCTCGGATCCCACATCCTCGTCATCGATATTGGCCTGGACCTGGACCGGCTTAAACAGCGCCGAAACATTCGTTTCATGTTTTTTATTACGCGAGTAGTGAATTGCAGCACGATGGACGCAACGTTCTTCGGTGGCAGAACCAAAGCCGATTCTCAAGCGCACTGCGCAGAGCAGACGCCTGCCAGTTGATATTGCATAGTGCCTAGGGTTTTGCATCGAGCGCGTACCGTCTGGATTTTAATTGAAGAAATTCAAATAATAAACTTCTCGAGCGACCGACCGCTCCACGTTGTGTAAAGAACAGCTGTGACATAATGTACGCTGTACGCTGTACGCTGTTCACAACTCGCGGTTTTTTATGTTTTGTTTTGTTGTACAAAATACCACCTTTAAAAATACCACAAAACAAAACAGTATTTTTTGACATAAATCTATCGATATCGAAATACCTTTGTTTATTTATGCCGCCATTCGGCATTCTTTTTACCACTTTTATTTAAATTTAAGCTACATACCCAATTATCGGCAAATCGTTGATCGCGAAATATATTATCGACTTTGACAGAAAATTTTTTAACACATTGGTCGGGTGATTTATACGAAAAAAGATGGCGTTAACTTGACAAGCAGAAGTAAGAAATTAATCCTATATCACATTGAACAAATTACCATTGACTTTATTGTCAACCTGAATTGAATTGGGATTGCATTAGTTTCTCATAACATCGCAATACGTGTTAGTGATTGATTGTTCCGGTTAAAATTGTGTTATTTTTTAATTTTTAATTGTGCATTTTTATTTCTGAACATTAAAAATCAATTGAAAAATATACTGAATTCCATAGCGGTTCTTTCGCGCGTGGTAAAAAAAAAGAGACCGTCGATACAAACCGATATCGATATAATACAATTTCATCGGGCCAGAAACGTGGTTTGTTGGAAGCAGCCGGAGAAGGTAGACGTTGCTCTGTAACTTGTGTAAATTTGTGAAAGAAAAATAATTGTTAAAAAAAAAGAAAAGCTAAAAAAGAACAGTTTAAGTACACAATTTATAAACGAAAAACGATGGAAAATCAAAGCAACGAAGCTCCCGTTGCCGCTGCCGCCGCCGCGGAGGTATCATCGACAAGTAAGTTTTCGGGGTGAGGGAAAGAATTCTCTGTTGGCGAGCATATCATTCCCATCTACATATAAGTATATAGATGTGTGTGTATTTAAGTACTTATTTGCCGGGCTGAATATTTATTTCAATATTGTGATTTTCGTCTCTAAACATTAAAAATGGATCAAGGGCAAAGGCGCAGCGCTCCTGCATATTCGTACAGCCATTTTTGTTATAGCAATGACATAAAGTTGTCAAATTGCCGCCATATTTCTTTCATATTTTTTTTTCCTGATTGATTCTAGCGGTAAATGAGAGTTGACACACTGTCTGCCATTTCGCTATTAGAAACTGTAAAACGTAAAGCAAAACGAGCAAAAAATCTAAAAGAAGTACAGCAAAAAGAACAACAAATTACAAATGTGTATGCATGTGTGTGCGTAGTGGGTATGTACATGCATACATATATATGTACATATATGAGCACTTATTTTGTTGCTCGACAATTCGTTTTTGTGTTTTCTCCTTATAATTACGTCATCGGTGCGCGCAATTTTATGCTCAAAATGCTACAAGTTCTGCAATTACTAAGTTGAACTCCCAAATAGTACGCAGTGAATCATTTTGGTTGCTCTTGGCCCATATGAATGCTTTTTTTTATTTTTTTTTATTCTGTGCTCTCGCGTTAATGTCAGTCGAACTAAAAGTGTATGTAGTGTATGTATGTATGTTCATAAACCCCTTGCTCTTCCTGCAAGCATCAACAAAACTATACTTTTGCATATACATACATATGTACATACATATTAATTGAAAAATTCGCGCGTCTTGATGCGCTCATCGCTGAGAAATGCTATTTGAGTGTGTGTGTGTGTGTGTTTAGGACTGAGCGCGCGCTTGTTTGCATGTGTGAGCTGTCCCAGCGTTGCCAACTTATTGGTCATACGTCAATATCGATATTTTTAATGTTTTGCCTATTAGATGTTTGAACACGCACACACAAAGTGTTTGCTTTGCTCTGCTCTGAATTTTTAATTACTGTCTTAATTTTAATATGTGTAAGTATGTATGCTGCATGCATATAGTAACTCGGACAGGTGGCAACTCTTTTTTTTTTCTTTTTTTTTTTCAGTTATTTGGTGGCGATTCCAAATGTTATTTAAAGACGTTTGTTTAGTTAAATTGTCGTCTTTGATTATAATTCCGTTTGTGTGTGGCTAGTTAGTCGACGTTAAATATCTTTGCTGGGCGTGAAAACCGGTTTATCAGTTATACATAGAAATATTTTGTCCGACATGAACCTGGCGTGATAACATGCATGCGTTAATCACGGGTCAGCGATAAGAAAACAACTGCTGACAAATCAAAATGATTTTGTTGCCGGTAATGCGAGATCTTGCACTCACTCTCCTCTCTCCATGTAACTGTCACTCGCTTAGCCGCCGCTCAGTGTTTCTCTCTCTCTCTCTCTCTCTCTCTCTCTCTCTCTCTCTCTCTCTCTCTCTCTCTCTCTCTCTCTCTCTCTCTCTCTCTCTCTCTTGTCGCCACAATTTCTAATCTACCGCGGCAGCCGCATTTGTTTGTGTTTATTTTTAGATCCCCCCATACACCATCCATGAACAACAAAAGCAACATGCTTAGGCACACAATTAATGCATATATAAATTTAGAATTTTCGATTCAATAAAACCTGTGAATTGACCACCTTTGCATATTAGAAGTTTGGAAGAATTTTTTTACTCTTCCTCTAGTTTCGTATATACCGAACTCTCGTAACTCTATTTAATTTTTTTTTTTCGTCCCAATCTTTTTCAAAAAATGTGGCATCCGTCAGGTGAACGTTGTTTTGGAGCTGACAAGTCTTTTAACGGAAAATCGTATTTATTGCAAAACATTGTTTTTCTTTTTTGAGCCAAAACAGAATGTATGTTCATTAGAATATATAAACGTTTCGTATGTATGGAAACATGTTTTCTTTTGCAGTTGACCACCTAAGTAAATACGAAATAAATATGGATTATGCATAACATTTTGATTATTGTATAAATAACTAGCAGTATAAAAAGTTAATAACTGGGTGTGTCTTTAACAGCTCAGCCCGCAGAGCCGACAAAGCGCTCGCTGCGCGTTCAAACTTGGAAAAAAATCCAGGAGGGCAAGGTTGGAATCGGCTTCAATGGCATATTCAACCGTATTCCTGCGTTCGTTGATGCCGATAAGGCCGCTGCATTGCTCATTCAGGAGGAGGAGTTCAAGAAAGCACGTAGGTTATGTTCTGCTCATGTGTAAACTTCTTAACAATATATATTTAATGTGCTTTCGTTTTATAGAGCACATCAAAGTGAACATTGATCGCGCCTTGCATGACTTTAAGGAACAGTCAATGCTGGCCAATAAATCTGTATATTTGCCCAGCACACGGGACTCGCCCGCGCTTTGCCTTAAAGTCGATGTGCCGGCCGATGCCACCGATGAGCAAAAGAAAGAAGCATTGCGCGTCCAGGATATACAGAAGTTCCGTTCGGAAATTGGTCTGGACAGCGAGTTGAAGCTTGATTTGGTTGTCATTGGTTCGGTGGTGGTATCACGTGATGGCTATCGCATTGGACGTGGCAACGGTTTTGCCGATTTGGACATTGGCTTGCTCATTGAGCTGGGCGTCATAACGCCGGAAACGGCCATTGTAACAATTGTGCACGATGTGCAGGTCGTTGACACGCTGCCCGTTAACTTGTTCCAAAAATACGATACACCAGTGGACATTATTGTAACACCCACCGAGGTGATACGTGTGGCTAAGCGTTTGCCGCGTCCAAACGGTGTTTTCTGGGAACTTTTGTCCGAGCGTCGCTTGAAGATTTTGCCTGTGCTGCAGCAACTTAAGGAGCAGCTGGAGAAAGCGGGTAAGAAGATAACCCTGAAGGAGGAGGATACCGATGTTGAGCAGCATCAGAACAGTAGACGCCGTCGTGGACCGTTGCGTCGTCGCTTCCAACGAGGAAACCCAGGACGCACCACCTCACAGACTGACAACGAACAACAAGGCGTATGTTTGCAAAATATGTTTATATACTTCAAATATATTTATAATAAACAAATGTAAATTTCTCTTTCGTTAAGGATAATGCGCAGAAGCGCACACCACGCCGCAAGGGTCGTTTCATCAACCGCCGCAGACGCACAAACAAGGTAAGCAACAGCTCGTGAATTCTTTAAGCCCTTGCTAACTATTTTTGTTTGCAGTCTGAGGGCGATCAGTCTGGAGTCGAGGTTGGTGTTAAGAGTGAAGATCGTAAATTTGATGAGGGTGGTGCGGGCGAACGTCGCCCGAAGAAGAAGAATCGCCCGCATCGTGATTTCTGTGTTAAATTGACAAACCTGACACGCGACATTCGCGTGAAGGACCTGAAGTCCGAGCTGCGTAAGCGCGAATGTAATCCATTGTCGATTACATGGAAGGGTACGTAGCCAACTGGCATAACACCATGCTGGATACGTTTAATTATTGAAACATTTTGATTTGCAGGGCATTTTGGAAAGTGTTTCTTGCACTTTGGTAATCGCAACGGCGCTCCAAGCACCCAGGATGATGTTGACAAGGTGCTCAAGTCGCTGAACGATCTCTCGCTAACCATTACCACCGGTGGTGGCGACTCAGCACCAGCTGCTGGAGCCGCAGAAGAGCCGCCAGTTGAGAATGTGAATGCACCAGTGCAAACGAAAACCATTAATGTCAACGTAGAGTTACTTAACTTTGGCGCCAAAAAGAATGCCGGTGGCAATACCAGCGCTGGCGAGGGTGGCAATACTAATGTGAATGGTGAGGGCGGCAATGCCGCTGCCGGTGAAGGAGCCGCTTCACGTATTGAGTCTGTGGACACAACCACAGTATAGTATGACCATGTCGGTAGTTCTGCCACAAAACGGCCAAGGCGGATGTCCGCCGCCAGCGCCACGTGTGGAGTTCAACGAAAAAGAGTAACATTTTGTTTAGACACAACAGAAAACTAACACAAAGAAAACAAACACAAACTGAATTGAGCTCCAACAACACAAAGAACTCACACACAAACACACATACAATCAAACTAAAAAAAAAAAAAAGAAAGAAAAACTCACCCACACAATTTCGCATAATTTTCAGCTTGTAGTTTCTTCTTCTCATTCTCTCTTTCTAACAACATACAAACAAAGCGACAGCAAAATTTCGTTTTTCCAACAGAAAACTCTGACGCTTTTTTTTAAACAATTGCATTTGTTTTTGCTAAAAAGAAAAACAAAAAAAAATTCGTTAAATGAAATGAAAAAACAAAAATAATATTTATGGAATACTCGTTCTACATTTGCAAGTGGATCATCATTTCAAGCTAGGTTACTAACCCTACTTCACTAACTTGTCCTTTCTCAACGACAAGACCGAAAAAATATGTTACATATTTTACGATTTTCTATACATTTTTCTCCCAACCTTTGGACACATGGCCCCAACCAGCAGCTGAATGCGTGCGTCCCCGAAAACAGTTGAGCTGCTATCGCTGGGAGCACGCACAGTTTATGGCTTGGGGATCAGTGTAACAAATGTTGATTATTCGTGAATTCTAAATAACCACAAAAACAAAAAATATATATATACAAAATTTAAAAAAAAAAAAAAGAAAAAAAAACGTGGATTGAAGAAATTGAATTAACAAACTATTAACATGTTGCATTTTTGCTGAACGAAACCAACATAGAAACGAACAATAAAATATTATTATTGTAATTTTGGTTAGTGTTTGCCCCCCACACCACACACACACACATCCACAACCAATACCAATACCCATACAATTATTATATATATTTTAACAAACATGAAGATCAACAAAATGTGTGAAAAACAAAAAATTTATACATACAAACCGTAATTATTTACTCTTTTTTATACAAAGAAAACGCATTAAAGCAAATAAAAACTTATGTGAAACATGAATGAAATATAACTTGAAATAAAAATGGAAAACAAAAAAATCGAATTGGCCAAGCTTATTATTGTAATTAACTCATTCTTTTCGTCAGCTGTGCAATAAAGATTTAACGAATTTGAACTTTTAATGCCAATGCCAATGTATTAGGAATGAAAATTTTTAACGCTTGTCTAGGGGACATTACCATTTATTTTGATTTTCGGCTAACATCTAAAAAATAGGTACATCAATATCGAAATACATTACATCAAATGTACAGTTGGAGCCAGGCGATCGCAATACTTATAAAATACTATATAATATGTACATACAAAGGTGCAAACCGGCGTTGGTGTTAGTTTCGTGTGAATTACAAAGTACTATATAAGGTTTTCTCATTTTTTCTTATATGCGCTTGCTCGAAAAATATTTGTTTAAATCCTTGTAGAAGGTTTTGGTAGCTCAGATATATATATATATATGCATTACTTTTTGTATCTTTTGGATTGACAGCAGGCTTTTTCCTTTTTCTATTCAAGCTATACGAGAGAAACCTTGCGGCATTAAGTAGGACTAGTTTGTGCATTGAAGATCAATTATTGAATTTGGGTCTTTATTCCCGTACATTGCTCGTCGTTTTGCAACAGAATCTGCGCGGCGTGGGCGTCATCTGAGCCGCCTGCGGAGATGGTGTGCGGTCTATAAATTCAATACTATCACTATCCTTGGTTTGTGCGGGTGGAGAGCTTGTGCATCGCGCACAAACATTTAAAGCAGTAGCTGTGGGCGCAACTGTTGTGGCCAAGGACGACGTTGGCTTCTCCTGTATGGGCGCTAGACTGTTGACTATTGAATTGGCCATGGCCAGCTCCAGTTCGCGCTGCCAGTCACTCTCCTTCTTCTCCATGGCCTTGCGCTTGAGCTCCTTGAAGCGATTGTACACAATGAACTCCTTAACGAGCGCCGTTTCGGGATCACTGTCCCGTTGCGCCGAACGCTGTTTGGCCAGGCGCTTCTTCTTTTTGTGCAACGGTCGCGTCTCGACAATCATCTCCTCCAGCTCCAAGCAGGGATCGCAATTAAGATGATCTTCGGGTGGCTTAAATGCGGGCTTTATACTCTTCTCCAGCACCAGCTGGAAATCCGTGGGCCGCAGCAGCGGCGTCTGATGCAGCTCCTGTTGTGAGCTTATCCGTGCGCCAGGATGCACGCAGAGCAGCTAAAGGAGAGATGCAAATAATTAGATATAATTGGTGCCAGTTTTAATTGCCGCCCACCTTTTGCAACAGATCTATAAATTCGTGACTCCAGTAATGCGGATAGTGCACCGAGGTGTTCAGCACGTTCTTAATCTCCACCAGCGGCGTGTGCGAGTGCAGGACAAATGGCCGTGTGTTCGACCTCATCTCGTAGGCCACAACACCCAGGGACCACCAATCCACTGGATAGCTATATCCAGCTGCAAATTAGATTACCAAAGACCGGAAACATTCAATTAAGCATCTTCTTCTTTTTTGTTGTTGTTGCTACAGCAGCAGCTCTAGCTTTAATTTGATTTGTTGTCCCGGAATAGATGTCATACCCTCGTCCGCCCCGTGCATACAATTTGCAACTTACCAACTTCTTCCAGGGCGCACATAAAGACCTCTGGCGCCATATATGGCTTCGTACCAGACATGCTGCAGGCGAGGGAGTCCTTTTGCAAGCGCGTTGCAATATTAAAATCAGTCAAATGAGCGTGTCCTGCAATTAAGCGCACGTAATTGGTTTCCAATTACCCATATACCAATATTGACAGTGTGTGTGAGAGTGTCTGTATGTGTGTGTCTGTTAAGAGTGTGTGTGACATTTTAAGTTAATTGAATTGGATATTTGTAATAGTTTTTCCTTTTCCAATAATATATTGTGTGTGTATTTAATAAATCCTTTTTATGTCCATTACTAATTAATGGAATTTATATGTTACAGACAGAAGTCTATATCCGAACCTCATTTTAAATCTCGAACAGCATTTTTTATCTGCTTTTACTTTTTTACATTTTTTTTTTTTTGTGGAAGTAAATGCTGGCTTATAGACGAGTTCTCTTGATCAGCTCAATTTGACTTGCTTTTCATGATTTGCGTTAAGAGGAACAATTAAATGTACATGTGTACATTTCTTGAACGTAAACATAAGTTTTCTTCAATATTGTGAAATGCATAAATTGGGCATAAATACATACACATGCATATCTATATATATATATGTATATATATATATATATATATATATATATATATATATATATATACCAAAAAAGGTGATACGTTGTACCAAAAAGTGAACTTTTTTGTAGAGGTACATTTTTTAAAAACAAATAATTAAATATTCATAATAATTACTTTAAGTCGTATCAACTTTTGGATAATTTAAAAAAAAGTCCCTTTTAAAAATAATAATTTGTATCGAAAAATAGCTTATATAGTGTGTTAATTATCCTGCTAAGCATTGTGTGGGCCATAGAGCATTAAAAAGTATATATGTATATTTCTTAATAACTAATATAAATACATTATTTTAGGCGTTAATCCTGCTTAAAATGCCGTACGCTGCTTAAACTTATCTCAATATCAATTTACTGCACTTAAATGAAATGCTAAAGCTTTCTCCATAATTAATCTATTGTCTGCCCATAGATAACAATAGCATGAAAATTGCAATAATGTAATTATACAATTTACACTGTCCAAAAAAGTTTAGTACAAACACAGAAATAAGCTATCTATTTGGCAAAGGCATAAACCTATATGTAAATACGATGTAGCTAAATAAATAATATATGTTAAGTAGTTAAGGAGCAGGTGACAGGCGGCAGGAAGCGGACGGCAGGCGGCAGGCGGCAGGCGGCAGGATGTTAAGCCTGACAGGGCGGGCGCATATGAATAATTTGAACCTGCTCTCAAGTATTCACTTGGGCACAAAACTTTTGCTTGATTTTTGCACATGAAATCAATAAATTTTTGAGCACGGACATAGGACAATTTAATGAATTATGGATGCTTTTGGGCCGACTTGGCCAAGAAATTACTTGAAATTGGCTGCCAAACTTCTTGTTGACTGTGTACGTGTGTGTGTGTGTGTGAGTGTGTGAGTGTGTGTGATTGTGTGCTTATTTGCTGAACTCACCTGCATCATCTAATAGAATATTATCGGGCTTAATGTCCCTATGGATCACACGCTGTGTTTGTAGGTACTCCAGGGCACTGCCCAGCTCGCACACTAATAAGGCCACACTCTGCTCGGAGAATTCCACCTGTCAAGCGAGAGTTCGAGAAATACGAAATACATATGTTGGCTAAGTGTCGCAAACCAAAGAGCAACCTACTCGGTTTTGTAAATGGTATCTTAAATCACCGCCCGTCAACAGGTCGCAGACCATGAATAAATCCTCCTCATCTATGAGCGTTAAGCGTTGGGAGCACATACAGAAAAGAACAAGAACAAGAACAAGATAGAAGTGAATGCTCAGACATCAAAAGAAATGCACACAGTTAATTTGCATTTTGATTGCCAATCAGCGGCGGTGGCACTCGCTCTACAGGTAGCTCAACCATTTGCATATGTAAGTGTCTGAGCGAGTGCGAGTTCAGGTGTATTTGCGTACTTACCTTGAAAAGAGAACCATAAATTCACTAGAAATGGATGCTCCAATGAGGATAGCAGCTCCACCTCCTTGATCACACCGCCCAAAGCGCCGCGAGATTCACATACTGAGCGGCTAACATATTTCATGGCATAGAGGATGCCGCTATCCCGTTTCTGTACGATGCACACCTGCAAGGATGCCCAGATTTAGAGCTGACCGAATGGGTAATAGGATGTCTCTTACCTTGCCAAAGCTGCCTTTGCCAATGGCGCGCAGGATTTGAAAATGATCAAAGTTAACTGAAATACATAAAGATATTTAAAATATTATATTATTGTCCTTTATTAAAGCATTTTGTCCTGAAAGCTGCTTTTTTTTAAAGAGCTATGCAAAAAAGTTTGAAGCAGATCGGATGAGCAGCCGGGAGGAATATACCTAGACCCGGGTTAGTACGGGTTGCACTTGTTCTCATAGGGAAACTTCAGTTAAAAATGGAGCTGTCAGTCACTCAATCAGTCAGTCAGTCAATCAGTCAGTCAATTTGTTACTCAGGTCAAAGGCTAGACTTTAGATAGGCGATCGAATGAAACTTAATGCAGGTGTACTTAAAATGGGAAGCTCGTATTTGGTGGGCATACTTTTTATTTTTTTGGAGTCATCACCAGGTCAACTGGGTTTGCTGGGCAACAGACGCCCCAGCAGCATTATCCTCATATTTCTTTAGAATCATAATCCGTCTGAGTTGTAGCTGTTTCTGATGACAGAGGAAAAAGGGAGGCAGGGCATCAATCTGGAGCATCTGTAGCTTGGGAAACCTGTGCCTGACGAGCACCTCAAACTTCTCTTTATCCACATAGTTGAGCCTGAGCACGCGCAGCTCTTTCCAGGTATTGAGCAGCAAAAACTCAAAGTGCTCCAGGCACAGCGGCACCTGAAGCAGATTCAGCTCAATCCGGGTGAGGTGACGGCGCCAGAGGCTGCCCAGCAGCGAATAGCAGCGCTCATCGCACTGCAACATGGCCAGCTGATCGGGCAGTCTGAGATATGCCAATATCTGCTGCAGGCACAGCTCATCCAGATGCTCCATGGCCAACTCCCAATTTCAAAACTCTGTCGCGCTGCGAGCGCCTGTGCTGCAAATACTTTTTTCTTTCTTTGAATTTCTAGCCCAGAGCTACTCAGTTAACAGGAGTTTTGGCTTAAGAATTTATTCCTCACATGGTTCTTAAATGTTTAATTAAAAATCTAATATAGATATATATATACTCTTAGAATACCGGGGTAAGCCGGTGCTCGTTATCCTAATGGATATCTCGTGTGCCAAACTCACCATCATCATCCTGGTGCAGACTTGTGTCGGATCTGGTCGACGAGCTGGCGCCCATTTTGTAGCTACATTAATGTGCCGTCCTCCTGACGGTTTCACTATCTATTTGTTGTTGTTTATGTTTTCGTCCCCGTCTGCTGCTCCTGCTGCTGCTCCTGCTCTGTCTCCCTTTCGACTTGTTTGTGGCAATTTGATTGAATTCAATTGATTCGCTGTCATGTCCTGCCCCGGACTGGAAGTGCCACACGAGCTTAACTATGCCAGCTCCTTGTTGATGTTATTGAGAATGTTGTTATTATTATGGCAGCTCATTGCGGTGCACCTAAAAGACCACAAAAGATGGCAAGAGATCGATGTAGATAAAGCCACATTTGTTTTTTTCTTAATAATAAGCTGTGTTAATAAAAGCGCTTTGCATTTTTAATTAATTTCATGTTCCTTACCAATGGATCTGTTATTATACATTTGTTTCAGATGTAGAAGTAACAAAAGGGTTAATTGAAAAAAAATTAGTTACCAAAAATTCGATAAATTTAGTTTGTAGTTTTTTGGCATGTTTAAAGCACATATATAAATTTATTTTTATTTTATTTTCGTTTACAATTTATCGAAAAATAAATATGAAGTTAATTTAAATTGTCTTTAAAAAATGACAACCATTGTAAGTTTATGTTTTTTATACCCTGAACCCATTAAAAATGGGTATAAGGGTATATTGTATTTGTGCAAAATCCAAATGTATGTAGCAGGCAGAAGGAAGTATCTCCGACCCCATACAGTATATATATTCTTGATCAGCATAAATAGCCGAGTCGATCTAGCCATGTTCGTCTGTCTGTCCGTCCGTCCGTCCGTCCGTCCGTCCGTATGTATGAACGCAAGGATCTCAGAACCTATAAGAGCTAGAGACTTGGAGTTTTAGATGTAGATGCTCCTAGTTCCCGCGCAGATCGAGTTTGTTTTCGATTAATGGGTTCAGGGTATAAAAATTATGATACCAAACAAAACATATTATAAAAGTTTACGTGCGTGCTTTCAAGCTATGGTCGTGTCGTGCGGCGATGGGAAAATCCTGATGAGCGGCCATCTCTAATTTCGAAAAGTTAACGATTTCAAAGATTTCGAATGGGGTCTGCCTAGCCATGTGCTTATGTATTTCGAAAAAGGGCAGCACAAAGTAACCGCAGCAAACGTTTGCTCTTAACGCAAAACATTCGAACATTCGGCAGCTGAGTCAGTTGTCATGCAGACTCATTAGTAGAACATTTTTATTTATACAATATACAACACAAGAAATTGAAATAAACGATTGCGTCTGCTTTGGAATCCGTCTGCATTCGATACGCATCCCGTGGCCATGTGTTGTAAGACCATCGATATAACTGCCAAGACCGGTAGCGGCTCGGCTGTCATCTCCGTGCGCCAGAACGAGCTGATCTGCAATTTGCGTGTGCTTGTTGCGGTGCGATTTGAGCAGGCCATAGACTTTGTGGTTCTGGTATTTGGCGGGCAGGTGCTGCGCGACGAGGGCACCATCGATAGCCTTGGCATCATCTCGGGCGTCACTGTGCATGTGGTCTTCCGTCAGCTGGCGAAGGGTTCGCCTCCTGTGAACGATTGCAGCAATGCTGCCGGCAGCAGCAGCGGCAGCGGCAGCTCTGGCCCGTCGGCTCCATCGAACGCCCGCACTTGGATCTTGAAGAGCGGCGACATCTTCAAGCCGCTGCTCGAGGATCCGGGCACATTGCGCGACATGTTGCAATCGGACACACGCATCAAGACCATGATAGATGATAACGCATCGTTTCGTCACTTTCTCAGCAGCGATCGTAATTTGCGTGAGCTATTCTCGACGGTCTTCAATCCAGCCAAGGTTCAGGAGCTGGGACGCAAACGTGATATGCATATAATGCGCATGGAGTGGGTGCCTGGCGGCTACAGCCTGCTCGGCAAGCTCAACTATTTCATGCGTCAGGCCCACGAGGATAATGTGGCCATGAACTACCAGGAGGCGGAGACATGCCGCTGCAAGCGCAGCGCTGATAATCCACAGCGTGGACGTGAAAATAAGATGCCACTGCCGAATCCCTGGCGTCAAACCAAAACGGAAACGGTTGATGGATTTGCGCTTAACGCGGAGCGCATGGTCGCCGATCTGACGCAGAAATGCGATCACATGATGCAGTCTCTGCAGTTGGGTGACTTTAACAAAACCCTCGAACATGCGCGACAACTGAACGAGCTGGCGGACAATGCGCGCCGTCAGCTGGACATACGCGTCCGAAAGCGTCTGGTGCCAGCAGTCGAACAAGCTGCTCCGCCGGCACCAACCGTCTCCTCGCTAAATCTCTTTGACTTTATGTCCAGCAACGATAGCCGCTGGGAGCAGCGCTTCCGCTCCCAGCTGCTGCAGCTGACCACATTGGGCCACACGGATCGCCAGCGCAACATATGCGCCCTGCTGATGTCCGCCGGTGACATACAGACGGCCGTCAAGCTATTGGAGCAGTGGAATCGCTAGTACATAAATCCCATAATCCCAAAATTGGAATCAATCTACACAATGTTTCAATAGTTCCCCCCTCCCCCCTCTCTATTTCCATTCATATTCCTTTTTTTGTCGCTCAGACGCTCCGGTTTGGTGCATTGGCTCTGTATCCGTCAATCAATAGCAATTGCAATAGCATTCAAAATGATAAATCTATTTTTATCAATTTCTCTTTTTTTTTCTTTTATTTTTTTTTTTTGTACCCACAACCCATTTTAAATGGGTCCAAATAAAGTTGTGCAAATGTGTGTCTGAAAGAAAACTTGTGGGACAATGGGCGAACGGCGAAACGTTCCATGGAAACCATAGGAATATACTTATGTATGGAATGCACAAACGTACTTTAGCAAATCCTTGTTAACCGAGACCTTCGGTTAGAGTATACGCACAAATCCTGGCGCGTCCATTTGCTGTCGCAATTTCATTTATGATTGATTGAAACAATTCTGTCTGGCTGGGCAATGCTTTAGTCATCCTTTTTAGTCATCCATCAATGCGCCTCTGCCGCAAGTGTCCTGACAGTTTCCATCAGCAACGCGTGCCGCAAGTTGCCGCATTCGATCTCTATATACTTTTTCTTCATTCGCTTTTTTTATGGCCGCAAACATGTCAATTTTGTGGCAATAACTTGACAAACTGTCGCACACATATGCGCAGCAGAGTATCTGTATTTGGGATAGTATATTTTTATATTTGAATATCTTAATTAATTTTGTACTTTTGTTGCAAACTTTGCTTTTGAGTTGTTGCATTCCGTGTTGTTGATTAATCCGTGCTCCAATTAACAGCTGCTGCTAATTGTTTACACCTTGCTGAGTTTTCAAATTTAAGCAAATTAATTTGCTCGCCGTTTGCTTATTTCAACTATGCGACAGTTTTCTGCAAATTGCTGGGAAAAAGTTTTGCGATTTCAAGTAATATTATCCTGTCATGGATAGCGCCGGACTTTTGCTGCTAACTGAGCTGTCGAAGATAGTTCAAGTTGAAAGGTCAGCATAAAGTGAAATAAACACAAATGCAGTAGCTCAAAAAGCAGTAAAACACGGTCTTAAATATATGTTTCTCATCTGTTTCAGCTTATGACTTCAGACATTTCCTTTTATAACTAGCTTTTCGTTTAACTAAACCAAACTTAAGATTTAGCAATTTATGCTGTAATGCTATTTAAATACAAATACACAAGCGGGCAGCAACAAAAACAACAAGGCCAAAACGCACACTAACGGTATAACGGGAGGCATCTCGGGGGAGGCGACTTAGGTGACAAAATGGCGCGGAAGGAACGTGTCCGGCGGACATTGCGACGACGACGGCAGCTGCAGAGTTTTTACACTTACACACACACACACACGCAAACACCAACAGTACATATTTACACTGTTTCCAAAGGAAAAAGAAGTATATTGGCTTATACAACAAATTGCAAAAATATCTCTGCACCTTTAAGCCGAATAAATCAATTAATTTATTCTGTTACTGAAGAATTCTTCAAAAAATCAAGAACAATTTTGTTGAAAATTTTGAATAGTTTCAAAAAAATTCTGGATGTGAAATTCGAGGATTATTTCTCATAATTTGTTGATTAGTATTTTAAGATATAACTTTCTAAAGAGTTTTCAAATTTTCAGTATTGTTTTGTAACATTGAACATTTTTTCTGCTACCTATATTTAGAAATTTGTCAGTAGCTATACAAAAATTTCAGATGTGAAATTCTAGGACTATAAATCATAATTTTCAGCAAGAATTTAAAAAAATTGCTTTCAAAATTTTTTTAAATATTTCAGAAGTGATATTCTAAGAATATTTATAGGATATGCTTGCTTTTAGTATTTTTTGTACCTTTAAAAACTTTATTGTTATATTTTATTTGAAATTCTAGAAACATTCTTGTTTGCAAAATTATTTTTCACCTCAGATATCTTTTTGTTACCAATATTTAGAAAGTTATTAAAAGTTGAAAATAATTCAGAAATTAATTTAAACGACCATTTTTCAATACTTTTACCTATAAAAACTTCTTTTGCTACTTTTATTAGGAAAGCTTTTTATAATAAATAAAAAATTCCGAAGTCAAATTTAAAAAATAATATTGTATTAATTAATATTCTTTACATTTTTTAGCATTATTCTATTGAGAGTTATGAAATGTTGAGCAAACAGTTATCCTTGCATAAATATAGAACCTTTAGAACATCTGGAAATCTAGTATCAATTAATTTGTTGTATTTAATATATATAATATATAATATGCTTTGAGCACGCATAATTTGCAAGCGAGCAGTGTAGCGTGATTGGGAAAATACCCGCTAGATATCTCCGACTTGGTTTTTTTTTCATCTGCCTTACCGCTCATTTTTTGCATTTAAATATTTTATGAAAATGACAAAGCGGCAGCAACAATGAACACTACAATAGTAGGAGTGAGAGTAGCATTTGCTTAATGTGATTGCTTGAAAAAGCAGGGGGAGGAGGAGCAGGAGGAGGAGGAGGAGGAGAAGTCTTAGCCTGGGCAGGAGGCAGCAGCCGGTATTGAGAGCCGCAGCGAGGCCAGGGTCCAGGGTCCAGGGGCCAGGGGCCAAGTGTCACCTTGAGATGTTAACTGACGTGGCTCTGGTTGAGTCTGGATACATTTGATTTGCTGCATCCGCCGGTTTCAGTTGCTGACAGCAATTATTTAGTTTGCCAACATCTTTTATTGAGTCAGTGCATCTGCAGTTGGCCCCCCACCAAGATTGTGGCATCTGCATCTGAGCAGCGAACGTTTGTTGCCCGGACAGAAACATCCGGCGTGCGGCTTTGGTAACCGGACAGTGTAAAAAGTTGTGTGCTCCTTTGCGGCAACGTAAAAGTGTCATAAGCAAAGTTTTGCCAAGTCCTTAGAGCTGGTTTCCATTTCAAAGAAACATTAATGTCATGTTTTATTTGCAGACAGCAAAAAAACAGCTGGTTGAGGTGCATCAAGAATTTTCTATCAGGAAGAACCAAGCCTGCATACTTGTTTGAAGTCGAATCGATTTGATAATTAGACTGAAAAAATTAAAATATTTTATACCCTCAACCCATTGAAATTGGATAAAAAGGGAATAATGTCTTTGTGCAAATATCTCCGACACCTTAAAGCATATATATAATCTTGATCAGCAACAAAAGACGAGTCGATCGTCTGTTTGTCTATCCGTCCAACTGTCCATGTGTATGAACGCAAAGATCTTGGAACCTATAAGAACTAAAGACTTGAAATTTGGAAAGTAGTGCCGCCTAGTGCCTAGTGAAGTCGATCAAAATTGATATCGAGCCAATCTCTTAGGTCAGCATCATAGACTTTTAAATTAAGCTTCTTGAATAGTATATATGTATATATCGAGTATCTTTCATTTTATAGCTATCATCTGTTATGCTGTTATCTGTAGCTTTCTCATCGTAGGTGTATTTATGACTGTCCAGTAGAAGAGGGTTCAGGTTATCCCCTACTCGAGAACTGCCGACTAGATTTATGTAGTTGAGCTTATGATTTTCCACTGAAAGCTTTTTTGATTTTCTACGCTGCAAACGGTCTTAAAGAAAAACCGAAAAAAAAACACTTTCTATTTACTTTAAGATTTATGTGTGTGTGTATTTATTCAACTGAAGTTGACTACACGGAAATCCTTTTGCGCGTATTTTTCACCTCTTTTTATGTTCAGGGAAGTGAGAAGCCGTAAGTAATCCCCCCCAAGACTCATAAAACAAAATTTTAGCATGTGCTTGCAGCCGATTTCTAAACTCATTATATGGAGATGAAGTACGTGGAAGAGCAGGGTTAAAGGATTTTGCCAGAAATCTTTTGTTTCGTTTTGCTTTCCGATCCGTTGCCAGTATTTCTGGCAGGATGGCGCCTCAGGTGCTTTCAGCTGTTCGTTTTTTGTTTCGGGCTTGAGCAAAGCACTTCATTTAGTTCACCCTTGCCCCCCAAACCATTATGTGGCCTTAACCCGCTCTAAGTCCAATGTATTTACATATATTTTTTTCTCTCTTCCATGGCGAGCAAACGTTCAGCTCGTGTGTAAGAATATTTTGGGCATGCCTGGGCTTTGAATTGCAGGATTAAAGCCAAGTTGCGCTAGATTTACTTAAAGCAAGCACCACACAGAATCCAGTCAATGTTATGTTTTACGCCACAGTGCTTGGCAAAAATCAATGGCCCCCCTCTCACTGAATATCTTAACTTAGCCGCTTTTGTTTTTGTTTCTGTTTGCCTTTCCCTGCTGCGGCTGGCCTATTGATTTTACATAATTAACAATTGTGTGATTTGGGTACGCCAAAATAGCCCAATAATGGACGTGGATGGTGCAGCGGTGGTGTCTACGCGTAATTATACCCCCAACTCTCAACTAAAATGGGCCAAAAAGGGTATTAAAAAGTCGTGGAAATGTATGTAAGAATGAGAAGCAGACATCTTTGACCTTAAAACGCAGCAGCTCAGAGGTATTCAATTTCAAACATTCCTTTTTTTTACATCCAAGATGGGTAAGGAAAGACCCTAAGAAAAAGATATCTGAAAAATCATTTAATAAATAATGAAAGCCACATCAATATGAAAGACAAATACGGCACCGACGCAAACATAAGGTCAAAGGTATTATTTGATTCAGTTATTTACATTTTCTAAGGCAAAGTGCATTTAAGAGAGCTTTGGGTACTATTCAAATAATATTTTTTAACAGTTCTTGGGGTTGTTTTTTATATGAAGTTTGACATTCGCAGTTTTTTATACCCTTGTAGAGAGTATTATAATTTCGTCTTGCAATGTGTAATGCATAGAAGGTGTCACCTTCTCCGACCCCTTAAGGAATACATATACTGTACAAGATCAGCATCAACAGGCGAGTTGATATGATCATGCCCGTCCGCCCGTCCGTTTGTCCGTCTGTCTGTGTCTATGAAATAATGATGAAGCTTATATAATGGCGGTCATATTTGTTACCTGCCACATTATTGTTGTCGTCATCATCAGTCAGTGCTATAGAATTATGATAAGTATGACAGGGATGCCAAGAAGGACTATGATGATTATTTCACTCATTATTATGTTACAGCCACGAGAGACACTGCATGACAGTGAGGGCAGAGGCATTGGTTAACAACGGGAAATCGACTGATAGCGACCCTCATACAGATCGCGTGAATTCTCGAAACGGCGGTCACATTAATCGTAATCCCTAAAGCCGACCATTTTGCGGTCATCCAGGCATTGCGGCGGCGGTGGCAAAGGCGGCTACGGATACGGATCACAACCGTACATGCGATCTCCGTAGCCGCCGGCGCTCATCGGTGGTGGTGGATCGCCCATGCCCAGCTAGTGGATGTTGGTATCCAACGCGACCATTCAAAAAATCGTAAAGTCGTAAAATCTCATCAAGATCGGATTATTTTATCATATAGCTGCTATAGGAAAGATCTGCTTAATAAAAGGATGCCTTATTAGGCAAAATATTCTGTTTTCAAAGATATTTCAATAAACTCACATATCTACAAAATGGAAATGGGAAATGTCTACAAGGGTATTAAATCTTCAGCGTGCCGAAAATATCCTTAGTTCCAGGTTAAATAATAAATCTTGAAAAACTAAATTTTAAAAATATTTTGTTTTAAATGAAATTATTTTTATGAAAATTAAAAAAACAAAGTATGCAGAACATAAGCCCTGACGCAATTCCTTGGCAGCTGCGAGGCTTATAAGTTTAAAAGTGCAATAAGTATTAATTGTTATTGTTTTGGGGTCTAAATAGTGAATAATTAATAAGGTTACTTTTTTCGTTTGATATAGAATATTTTCAGTGTGGCTTAGATAGAGCTAAGCTATCAAATTCTTCTTGTTAGTAGACGTATGTGTAATCGAACACGCGAGGCTTCATTAATCAAAGATTACGTAGGCAGAATATGAGTATTCATCCCAAAAAGAAAAACGAACCAAACAAAAGGGAGACTCGGCCATTTGGCTGCTGCTATCAACACAAATGAAGGGACATCAATCAAAATGACGGCACAATTTCTAAGTTTTGTTGATCCTTTGCATTGCCCACACTCTGCGGCCCGCTGTCATTCCAGTTGCCTGCTCAAATTGGAAAGGACTCCTTAATTAATGGCGGCTTTACATTTCCTTTTTTATTTATTCCATATTTACATTAGGTCATGGAGCAAAAATCTGTTGCTCTTGCCGGAAAAACTAATTAAACAGCAGTTGGCGCCAGCAGCCCGTTCAAGTTGTGGCCAACGAGCCGTGCCTTAACCCTTTATGACGGCAAATCGGGCTAAATTTGGCCCATAGGCAAGGGCAGCCCCCCCCCCCCCCTCTCCCATCTCGCTGAAAACAGAAAAAAGCTATTGACGCCTGACGACTTGCTGACATTTCCATTTCCGTTTATTTGGCCCTAATGAATATGTTGGACATCAATTTCAAAGGCAACACAGAATCTCATTTTATCAACTCGTTTTTATACCCTTGTTCAGGGTATTATAGTCTTGTCATGAAATGTGTGGCGCACAGAAGGACATCTCCGGCCCATAAAGTATATAAATTCTAGATCAGCATCAACCTAGTTGATATAGCCATGTCCGTCCGACTGTCGGTCTGTCTGTTTCCATGCGAACGAGTCTCTTACTTTTAAAGCTATCGTCTTGAAACTCCGGCCGGATCGGACCACTATATCATACCAATAGCATAGGAAAGATCGATAGAAAATTAGGTTTTTGTGTGGGAAACGTTTTTGCTTATAGAAATATCTTAAAAGTTGGTTCTAATATGGAAACCTTTTTTTATTAAGATAAGCTATCTTACCAAACTTGGGATTTACTAGTTCCATTATGATTCACATATATATATGCGAGATCTTAAGATCTTAGATCTACAAGAAAGATCGGTGGAATATCAGGATCTTAAATGACAAAATATTCTGTATTCAAAGATATTTCAATAATCCCACATTTTTGCAGGTGGGAAATGACTACAAGGGTATTAAATCTTCGGCGCGCCGTATTAACCTTACATTCTCGTTATTTTTTTGTTTATTTTATTTCATATTTACGTGCTGCGTAAAATAAAATAAATAAATGTGCTTTATTGCCATATGGGCCAAATAATAAAATTGCTGCTGATAGCAGTCAATAAAATGGTTTACTGCCAACTGGATAAGATAGTGTGTGCATATCTGGATTATCTGGCGATAAGTGCTCTCGTTCCGGCATTAGCACAAGTACCTTCCCTTGTGTACAACTCATTGATGTACGCTGATATTGTCCGTTAAGCCCGATACCTCAAGACTGAATATTCACGGACTTTATGTAGATGTTCGTTATTGTTATTGTTACATATTTGATGGGAACACAAAAAATCTGTATAATAAGGTCGTAAATGGCGACGTTTTATGACCGTTTCCGTTTATGGTTCAGGCTTAAATAAGCGGTATTCACATTATGCCTGACGTTCCCATACCCTGGAGCGGCTCGCTCGGCTATTATAACTGCCCAGATACCCTACGAGTATATTAAATCATTTTTAATAACTTTTTCTTGAAGACGTTTTAGTAAATTAAGTTTTTGGCATCCTTTCGTTCGAGGACAACTGCTAGTCGTTCATTCCCGACTGAAGCATTTTTTACTTGTTAACGGTTCTGTTGACACGTGCAATTTTTATGGCATATGCATGCTGCTTTACGTTGTCTTGACCACACGATCTGTGTCCGGTTTCCGCACAGCTGCATCAATCAATGAAAAAGAATACAAAAAAAAAATAAACAATAATTTTTTTATTTGGTTGTTTATACTGAAACTTTGATGTGGCTTTTCATATGAAAAAATATACATTTAAGTACCATAAGGTAATCCATTTTTTTACCACTTGTGTGGATTGTTGCTATTGTTGTTATTGTTGAAAGTCAGTTCTGATTGCGCCATTTGATACAAAATATTGATTGCATTTTACGGAAACCTCATCGTTTTGCAAATTCAATAACTTATTTAAAAAAGTATCTTTTTAATGTAAATTATTGAAAAGCTTTTAGTATTATATAAGCTGTGTAAAGAAAATTGCGCAAAATTGATGTTTCACAGTTTAAAGAAATAAGGATATCTTCGGCTCGCCGAAGATTTAGTACCCTTGTAGACATTTGCTTTTGCAAATATGTGAGAATAGTGCAGCTCGCAAAGGTTCAGTTGTTGAAATATCTTAGAAACAGAATATTTTGCATATAAGAACCCACAGACCTTTCCTATAGCAGCTTTATGATATGATGGTCCGATGTTGATAGTATCTTGCATATATATGAGAATCATAATGAAACAAATAAATCCCAACCTTGGTCAAGGTATCTTAATATAAAAAAAGGTTCTATAACAGAACTTTTAAGATATCGTGATAAACAAAAAAGTTGCTTACCATTCCACAGATCTTTCCTATAGCAGCTATATGATATAGAGGTCTGATCCGGCCGGTTCCAACGTATGTACTGCCTGCCAACGTATGTACAGAAAGACAGACCTTCAAGAGGATAGCCTTAAAACGGAGAGACTTGTTCACATAGAGAGAGACAGACGGACAGACAGACCGACAGTCGTTCGGACATGGCCAAATCAACTCGAATGTTGATGCTTATCTAGGAAATATATATTCTTTAAGGAGTCGAAGATGTCATCAGCTAACAAATTTCATGACAAAATTGTAAGACTCCTATAAGTTCGATTAAAGTTCTTAATTCAGCGCCCAGCTACCAACTTTTTTCTCTGTACAGCAAAAATATATCGTCAACGATGACAAATTTCCGTGACGTCATCCTCAATCTAAGAGCGCATATTGAATACTTATATCCATGTCTACGATCAAATATATATACATAGATACATGTATATAGAAGCCCCCCAGAGTCGCCACTTGGTGTGCTTGATTTCTCGAAGCGTTTCTGGGTTTTAAAAGTAATTGCATAAACGGAAAAGTCCTTTAAAGCTTGAGGTCTTAACGTTTTTAAACGGGCATAGATAAATCAAAATGCTCTTTCTGGCCAAACGTATCCGGCTGAAGATGCTCCATTAATCGCATGTCAAAGGTACAAACGGCAATCCACAACATGGATTGGAATACTTAGCAACCCCAACGGGCGGGCAAAGCAACCACCCGGCGCTGGCTCTCTAAAAATCAAGAGACACCCAAAAACAGGGGACCAGGGTTCAATGACATGAAAAGAATAAAACGTAACACAAACACACACACACGCAGACACACACACACACAGAGGGACATAATCCAGCTCACACACGCTCTTCTACATGTATGCGTACATTTATTTGCGGAAAGTAAACAAAATTGACTTAAGTCGGGACCAGAGTTTAAAATATTTTTGATATGGCAGCTCCGCCATTTGAGATTCTTATGCTTATGACTTGAGTAAACGCTTTAGCTTCGTGGCTTGGGGTCCTTGGCTGTGGTTGGGGCTCGCCTTCAGAATTTATCGATTGGCATTACCGGTTAGCTGGAGCCACTCATATATGCATATTAACCGCGTATCCAAATTGCACAAGTTAAGTTATTCAAATTGCACTCGTTACATCTTAGCTATTTCTGTGTTAGTGTATGAAGATTTACATACACTAACAGAAAAATCACATCAAGTACACGAAGCTTCTTAATTGGAAAACCAAATTTCAACTCTAATCTTAAAAAAGTTCGATAAATTTTACCTGAACTTTCTACTTCTTGTTTTATTTACAATTATGGCACACTTTAAAATGAAGGATTAGTCATTCCAAGAAAGGTTTTAATTCCATATGAAGAATTATATGAATTATATTATATTAAGTATGAAAAATTTTTATAATTTGAATTTTAAGCCTTATACAGGCGAATGCTTTTGTAAAACTAATATTTAATATCGGAATCAAGGATTACTAAATATTATAAATGTAGAACATGGAAGCAAGATTCAATAAAATTGTTTTCATTGTTTTATTAAAACAAAGCCGGACTTCGAGGCAGCCAACTAAACAATTAATAAATGTAGAACTATCATAAAAAACGCTTTGCGCTTACTTCTGATAGATAAATTCTTGTAGAAATCATTTTATATTACATTATTATTACAATACATATATATACTATTATAATACATTTTCAATTGAAGAAAATCCATGTAAGAAATAAATATACACACATACAATTATATGAACAAAACGATATGAATTTCAATTGAGAACCTCATTTTCTCTAAGTGTACCTTTGCACTCGTGAACATTGTTGCGAATTTGTTGTTGTTGCATGTTAGGCGGTCTCAAAGCGGCCACAACAATTCGTAAACATATTCCTGTTATTTCGCTTTGAACTGCCGCTTAGGTATGACTGTGCTTTGCCAGCTAAAGTCACGCGATTGTTAAGAAAAGTACACGCGCTTACGCGCACACACACACACACACACACACACGCGCGCACGCACGCACTATCAGAAGTACCGTTATTGTGAAACTTGCTCAGGCTAATGCGTCGCAGTACCGTTTGCGGGAGCTGCCAATATTCAACTAACAACTGTTGTTCGCCACGCTGACTGTTTATTATTTATTATGCGGCCAGCGTTGCCAGACAGTGCGCACAACGCGTTAGCTTAGCACGCAGACTCTTAGCTTTTAAGAGAGCCGAAGAGAGTCGTTTTTCTTTTTTTGGACTGCGCGCTTTATGAATGAGCGCCAATTAGCCAAGTTGGCTAGCCAGGCTTTATTATCATTATTATTATTATTATTCGTATGCCTATGCTTAAGGCGGCCATAGAAATTGGGTTAGCTGCTTTGCTGTGCTTTAAACGCAAATTGATTGCTAATATATTTTACGACATTTTTGTCTACATTAGTTAAGTAAATGTCTTATCTCACATATTGTGTGGGCTGTGGGGTGGGAGGTGCGTCAAATCCAATGATGCTTCGAGTAGATTTTCTCGTTACTTATGCACATACATGTATGTATGTGTGTGTGTTAAGCTGTTGTAAGCTCTATTTGCTTTGGAAACTTTGTTCTGCGTAAGCGATATGTTGGAGCTGTTGCGTTGTGCCACCTGGGCTCAGGTGTGCCGTCTTTTCTTTTGGGCAATTCGTTTTTGTTCATAATTTTTTTATTAGCATACTTCTGTGCGCCGCACGCATTGTTTACACAATTTCATTGTTGATTATTTTGGTATTGCCTTGCAGAGCAAAATTAAAATAAAAAGCAAAAGCAAAAGCAAACACACAAGAACTGCAGACAAACCCGCTTTAAGCTGAATTTAATTTCAGTCAAGTCGAAACCGTGTGCCCGATGCGCGGCAAGCCCAATAATCCAATTCGGTTAAAGTGTGTTACAGCCTACTCGGGCGCCTGTGTGTTGGTGTGTGTGTGTGTGTGTTCATGTTGGTGTGTGTCTGTGTCAACAAAGGGCCTTAAAGCGCCATTTTTTTAGCCCGGCCAAGTGGCCGTCTGCATCTATGTGCGCCTCACATGGAAATGCTTTATCCGAGGTTTTGCCAACTTTTTGTACACTTGCCGAGAGCATTTGAGTTTGTTATCTGCTAGGACATGCCTTCTTTGCGGATTTCACGTTTTTAAATTTATGTCCGTATAAAAACCAACTCAGACTTTACTCAGCTTCACTTGAAGTAAAAGTAATATCAAATCAATTTTGGTTTTTCGCCCAACGAGTTCTCGTGTCTACAACACGAAGTGTATTCAAAATTCGGCGAGTGAAGAGTATCAGGGTAGGTGTATTTTATACTTTCTTTTGTTTTTCCCTTAGATTTAGGTCGAATGTCGTTGTTGCTTTTGTTTCAACGTCGCCCGCAGACGACATAGACTGTATCTGGGCTTATCTTGGAAGGTGACATAAAAAATTGACGTTAAAAAGAAAATGTTAACTTTTAATTTTGAATTTGCCGTTGCCGAGCAGATAAATTAGAAACAGCTGGATTTGAGGCCTAAATTAATTCAATTTGCTGCCTTAAATGTAAATAAAACGAGTTGAGGGCGCAGTACTTGTGTTTTTCTTCTAACATTTTGAATGCATTTCGTACTTGCCGCAAACATTGAGCACTGTATTCAAGCTATTATTTGCATTTGCCTCCCAATTCACCTGCTCTGGCCACCTGCCGCCAGTAACGAGCTATTTGCCAGGACCTTTAGCAAAGACAGTCGACGAGTCCTTTAAGTCAGAGGTGAATGTTTTACCCTTCAGTCAGATTACTTTGTATTATATTGCATGGCAGCGTATTTATTAAATAAAAAAAACAAGTCGAAGCTTGTGAAAATGTTGTATTCTATTATTTAAGTATCAAATTACATTTTATTGGATATTTTTCGCATGTTAGCAAATGCAGCCTTGTAATGGAATTTCCCCTTTAAATGCTTGAGAAATTTGAGAATTTAATAAATTCCTAGCTCGTAGCTTGGTCAAACGAGTAGTTCGTTTGCTTCATGACGGAAAATATTTTATTTTATTTTTTGCCTTATCCAGCTCCCTTTATCGTCTCATATAGAAAAGTGCAAAGAATAAGGTCGCGTCAAAGTCAGGCCAGCCTTATTAATTTTCATTGTTGAATGCTGCGTAAAAGTGTTGCATGTTGCCACTCCAAATGACAGCCGCAACACAGCACAACAAATAAAGTAAACGATGCCTCAAAGGAAAATATCAATTAAATTACATGTTGCTTTTAAATTGCCAGACAAAGTTTTGCTGTTGCAACAGCCACCTTTGGTGAGGGGGCGTTGGGGCGTGTTCTGTGGACAGTCGATATCAGAAACAGTTGCACTTTCCGTGCTTCAGTCATCAACAATAAGCCCGACGTTAAACGAGAAAAATCAGAGTGCTTCCCAGAAAATTAAGTTAAATTCATGGAATCGTGCAGCGAATGCTTATCGAATGGATTCAACCTTGGAATACACTCAAATCCAATAAAATTGAAATGCTATCGGCACAAAAACCAGACACAAACATTTCCCTGTTCCTCGAAACAATTTCTCTGCAAAACTTGTTTTCACATTCGCTGGGGGTTTTGCCATGCATTCATCCGTTGCTTACAAAGTGTAGCGAAATTCATTTTAAGCATTGTTGAATGATGAATTTGGCTAGCGTTGAGTGTATGAAAATGGAGAACAATTGATTTTCTCTTTTGCCTACCAAACCCATCAAGTGCTACATTATCTTGAGCAGTGTACATTTAGGTAAATATTTACCAAGTCTGTGTACTTTTGGATCAGCAGGAAGCTGCTTTTGGTTTTAGCCTAGAAGGAACAACTAGTTCCATTTCTTTTGCTGCAAGCAAAATATTGAACTGAACTGAGTAAGATACTATACTAAATTCAATATTATATTACCCGAGGGTGCGATTTAATCACTTAAAAGCTGTTTACAGGGTACTTCCTCGTCACATACGGTACATTGTTAACGCGAAAACTTGTTTTTCTTTTTCAACCAGGATATGATATTATACCCGAGGGTGCGATTTAATCACTTAAAAGCTGAGTACAGGGTATTTCCCGGTCGCGTACACCCCATCGCTTATTTCAACTGGCATTTGTAAGCGGAACCGTGGCGTATCTTTTGTATTTTTAATTGCTGCAAAGCTAACAAAAGCCATGTAAAATTGGTATATTTATGCAGAAATTGGTTGGAATCTGAAATGCGCACGATTAATTGGCAGAGAGCTAAGCTTGGACGCAGCTCATGACAGATGGTTAAAAAATAAAAAATGTTTAATGAGCCGACATCGCGGTAATTGCATTGCATTAATTAGTAGCCCAGCGCGTCGTAGTTCAACGCGTTATTTCTGGCCCTTAAACGCATTAATTCCCAGCCATTTCTCAATTGATTTAACCTCGTTGAGTGGACCGTTTGCCCTGCAGCCAGCTACAACCCACATTTGCCGCTTTAAGCTCAACAAATACAAAAAGAAATATAAAAAGTGCACACAAGCACCGCAGGCTCACAAAAACTATTTCCATGGAATCCTTTCATATTATGTTGCACTTTTTGCTCACCTCTGACCTTGTTTTAGACGCTGCCACTGCATGGATTTTAATCAGGGTCTTATGTGATGCAACCAACATTAAGAGTGCGAACCAAATCCTCGCCCAGCGCTGACCACAGTTGCGAGTCTTTAACAGCATTTACATTCATTGGATTTCATTGCATTAAATATTAATGGCACAAATATGTTGTCAGCGTGAATGTTATTCAGGTAATTAAGATTGTGCAGAAGGCCTGAGCTCGGCTTAACTTGTTGCTCGCAAAGTCCACACCTGCACTAATCCTCTGAAAAGTCAACTTTAATTGTAGTTTTATTTGTGGATGGTGGCCAGCCCGTGTTTGTTTACTCAACTTACTTGGTTAACGTTCACGAAAATACTTTAAATTATAAGCAGTTTTTTTTTATCCATACAGGATAAAAAGTCATACAGTATGAAGAGTTCAAATACAGCAACACATTTATGATTTGTTTGTTAAACAAAAGCTGTGAAATGTTGTAAATAATTAAATTAAACAAATATTTATTTAAAAAATTTATTAACATTGGAGTACGCGATAATGTAGTAGGTTAGTGACGTCACATAATCAAGTCACAGAATGTATGTTAAAGCTTATGTTAAGCATTAAAATATTTTAAACCCCAATTTAAAGCCTATAATAATTGCGTTAATTTCGAACAGATAGATGTACGAATTTACTGTCGGAAACACATTGCATAAAACCAATATACATTGTTTTTACTTAGAGAAGAGAGTGTTATGAGATAATATTGTTTCACAAAGGATTTGATGGTCCCTCTCAACTTCTTTCATGAACAGCAGATTTTGCATGTATTATGCACTCAAATTATTACCTATGTATGTGTGTGGTACGTATGCCAGGCAAAATTGTCAACATTTTCTGTTTGTCCTTGCAACAATGTTGAAATTGAGGAAAACACATTTTGCGGCACTTTAGGTCCCTCGAGCCCATGTAACACATATTGCAACACTTTTTGGCCAAATGGCAGCAGTCCAAAGGAGATTTAAATTTGTTGTTGTTCATATTGTTGTTGTTGCTGGTTAATGGCAAACAAGCTTTGAACTTTGCCAACGGTCGCCTGAACGCCTCCAGTTGTGATAAACAAGAGAGCCAGCCCAGGTCCAATGGACAATAAATTGTGGGTGGTGGCTGTTTGCTGTTGGCAAACAAACCTTTTTATGGTCATGCCGTTTTTATTATGTTGTCTTCTTCACATCACGCTGGGATCGGGAAGTTGTCGAAACAGATGTCATAACAGCCAAGCATATGCAATAATAATCGCCCGACGGCGACAAAAAAAAAAACAAAAAAAATTACAACCATGGCCATTCGGAGCGGTACGGACGTTGATAAGGCCCGCAGAATTGCCGTGTGGAGCTCATAACAGAACTAAGTGCCCGCTGCTGCCCATTTGGAGTGGTTGCATTTATTGATGGGTCTCATATGATGGACACATCCATCTCCGAGCGAATATTCAATGGCGATGCGTCAGTGAGTGGCATTTATGACTCCCAATGGTTGTCCAGCCATCTATCTAACTGGCATGTCATTAAAGACAATTATCGCAGCGTTGATAGCAACGGCTGCTGACCAGCTGGTTGCTGCTTGCTGCTTGCTCTTAATGGCCAGCAGGCTTATGGCCATGGCCAGAAGCACGCAGCTTCCACACAACTTGCACATGCATAATTGACAGAGCCAAGAAACGGTCTGGTCGCATAAATTATTTTCCTTGCTTCTGGCGTTCATTGCGTTCACCTTATAAATACATAATTAAGTTGCTTGACTATGCAATTGATCGATTGCCACATATTTTTGGCATTTTCACACAAGTACATGAAAGGCACTTCCTTTTTTTTTGTAGAAATGAATACAAATAAAAACGCTCTCAATTGAATAAAATTCTATCCTAAATTTATGGTTATTTGGTTTAATTGGAGAAAACAATGGCTCATTGCCAATGAGTTACAATCATTATTATTGCCTAAAGCATAACAGACTGTTTAAATAATAATAATAATATAAATAGATACATAAGCTTTTTATGCCCTGAACCCATTAAAAATTGGTACCCTTTTACCCATATCAATACATATATTTATTTAAATATATATATTCATTTAAAATTTATATTTATCTAAAATATGTGTTCAGTCTACAAATGAATGAATTTTAATTCTTCCTTAATTCCTTAATTCTTCCTTAATTCTTCCTAGTCAACGAGACACAAAGTTAAATGTTTAAAGTATATAACATGTTTAAAGTTTTGATGGTATTTCAGAAAACATGAGGAAACTCAATTGCAACTGAGAGATTTATTAAGCAACTATACAGGAAATTATGTTCTTCATTTTTACAGTCCTAAATAAACCGACTTATTCTCAGGCCAAGCCATTTGTTATTTAACCATTTCACTGCCAATTATGCTTGCATTTATCAAGCCCATTGCACTCAATAAGTAGATGCCGCCCACAGATCCCGCCCACAGTTGTGCACACGCATTGCATCCGTTAATGAGATTCACACATAATGCCAGCACAAGAGGAGAGTGTGCTCCATTGTACGTGTCTGTATGGGAAGATAAGGAGAGGGATGTGTTGGCAAGGGATTGTCTTGCACAAAGCGGCAGTGCGTTTGGCAGAGCGCATTAAAGAGGCTGCCGCAGAAATGCTTTTCATTTAAAACACGCAAATACGCGCAACATGTTTTCTTTTCCAGTATTAAACTGTTGGGTTCGAGGTCTGAGACGGAACCCAAAGGGCTCTTGACTACGCGCTAACGGCTAACGCGCCGCTTTATTGTGCATGGCACACAATTATGGCGCACAAAAGTATGCAACAAAAATGTATTTCTAAAGCTAAATGGTAAAGAATAAATAACAAAGCAAAGCAAGCCGAAGATTAAATGCATTTATGTGAATGTAGAAAATGAGTAGTATGTTTTTTAATTCTTATAATGTTTTTTATTTATGTACTCATATGTTGATATATATTGAGGCTCATAGCAGCTGCCTGTTTGGTTAAGATTAAAAAACATGTTTAACAAAATAGTTTTGTTATGAAGAACTCAATCTTCGACATTTCATTAGAGTGTTAATAAAAGCCCACCAACGAATGCATGATTAGAAGATACTCTAGTTTTATAAACACTAAAAAGTTAATAGGTTAACCTTTACGTTCTATCATCAGCAGACTGTGCAGTCGAGTTTAGAATTCCAGACGCCTGGTTCCCTTTGCAAAGCTTTAACTTGTTGAGAATTGCAAGCAGCAAATGACCCAATGTGCAAACCAGAGTCTATTTTCTTTTTCATAAAAGCTACCCGTTAGGTGGAAAATGGTGAACCACGGCCTTTAAATTTTAAGCTCATATTTACAAATCCGTTTAAAATATCGTTTGAGATGAAACACTAACACTAACGACCCTTGGTAAAAATGGAGCTCAAATTAGAATGGTTAATTAACTGATAGCTTAAAATATTTGCCACGTATAAAGCCCGCAGGGTTTTAATAAATTTTCGAGAGCCCATATGCCACATTTTGTGAACCCAACTTCAATTAAACGCGATGCCCCGTGTGCTTGCACTATTTGCCACATTCGGGGAAAAATGTTGGCAAACTGTTAATAATCTGACCAAGCCAGTGGGCAAAACTTTTGCCAAGCTAGGCCACAAGAAGCGAGTGCATGGTTTGCATCCAAAAGTGAGCCTTTCAAAGTTTGACTAATTAAGCCCTTTAGCTGGAATTCTGTATTTGGTTGCACACATTTTGCCAGCTAATGCGTTTTGAGTGTTGGCTTATAACCTGTGTGTTGAACAACCTGGGCTAAGACTCTCTTCATTAAGTATACGACACCGGGCCCAGGGCCCAGACTTATTTTAATCTAATGAAGCGCACAGGCATCAAACCAACTGAAGTGTGTTATTTTCGCCCCAAAGGCAATTCTGGGCCATGTACACACACATAGCAAAGTCGATATGTCTTTGGCAATAAGACTTGTTGTGCCTCTGTTTGCTGTGTTTTCCTTGCCACTAAAATAACAAAACACTCGAACGTGATGTCATGTCTTTCTACCCCTCTCTGCCCAACAGGGTGTTCCATTCGGTGAGACGGGTGTGTTTTTGAAGCCAACAGTCAAGAGACCAAGTCTAAGGCAAAAGGCAAAAAGTAAAAAAACTAGAAATAAGATTAATGCTGTTCTCTCTCTCTCTCTCTCTCTCTCCCTCTGACTCTTCTGTGTATCAGATCTTCGAAAAGCAGCATCCGAAATATTTGCCAGACAACAAAAAACGACTTTAAAATGTTTTCAGGCTTAAGAATGTCAAAAAAAAAAACACAGCGCAAAGTAAATAACTGCAGGTGTTTGCAGGCAGTAAAAGTTTCACTTTGACAAACGATAAATGGCAGACGAACTTTATTGACACCTGGCGTTTAAATCCTGCCAAAGGACATCAGCCAGACAGCAGCGACAGTCAGTGTGTGTTAAGTGAGACTAAGCTACGTGATCGCTGGTATTTTGTTTAGTTTCAGCTGAAAGCAATCAAAAATTGTTGCCAAAGTTAAGAAGTTCAAATTTCGCAAATAACAAACTATTTAAAACTTTCAGCTTTGTCAAACATAATGTGTTTAAAACTATGTATTGGAGGCATTTTAAAAATATCCACGATACCAGCTACTAAGCCAAACAAGCATTTTAAAGTTTACGCATTGCCAAAGCTTTATCATAACTAAGACGATTAACATGATGAGCATGTTTATATCCTGCAGCTATTTTGAATTGCAAACTGTTTGTGTGAGTTTGATTTATTTTTTATACATGTCTATTGTTAGATAAGTATATGTCTGTAAGTTCCGTTCACTACTTGATCTCCCTCTCTCTCTCTCTGTCTCTCTCTCTCTGTCTCTCTCTCTCTCTCTCTGTCTCTCTCTCTCTCTCTCTCTCTCTCCCTCTCTCTCTCTCTCTCTCTCTCTCTCTCTCCCTCTCTCTCTCTCTCTCTCTCTCTCTCTCTCTGTCTCTCTCTCTCTCTATCTCTCTCTATCTCTCTCTCTCTCTCTCTCTCTCTCTGTCTCTCTCTCTCTCTTTGTAAAATATACTTTATTCAATACCGCTTATAAAGATTTAAGACGCTTAAGATTTCCTCTCAACTTTCTTCTAATCGATAAATACAGATGCTAGCCACAGTAATTTTGTATGTATATTTATGCATACATATTTATCTCACTACACTTCCTGCAAGGTTAAGAAAAACAATGCATTTTTGTAAAAAGTTAGTTAGTTAAAAAGCTAGTAAAAAAAATGATTTATAGTGTGAGACTAATGGAACAAGAGAAGCCACATCTGTTTAGAGTGTACGTATGTATGTGTATGTATGTAAATATGAGTGTATGTATGTATGTGTATAATAAGTAACCGGCAACTCTCCTGCCTAGAGCCCAACCTGAACCCATTGCAAATGGGTAGAAAGTGTAAAATGTATTTGTTTTCGTGAAGCTTTAGAAAATCAAGAAAACTTTGAAACTTAGTGTGTTTCACTGTGCAAATTGAAAAATGTTAGTTTTAATTAGTTATTTTGCGAAAAAACTTTAAATTCGTATTGCGAATGTTAGAAAGTCCACAGAATGGGAGGATAGAATAAACCCGCAAACGTATTTTTAAGATATTATGTTTAATTTTCCTAAATTCTATCCAAATGCCGTTTAATGTCTTTACCTTTGGAGTCGTGTGTGTGTGGTTAATTAATGTCCGTTGACATGGTATCGTGTTATGCAAATTAGCTGGTTAAATGATTTAATGTGATTAGCTCGCACCCAAAAGCGCACACATACAGACAGACACGCACACAGACACACTAATTTATTATAGTATGTGAGCTCAAAGCTCATTTGGCAGCAGTCGGGCCAAAAAACGTAGGATAGATTCAATTAGCATTTGAAACTTGTTTGCACAGCGTTTAAGCCAGACTAGACCAATTGGCCACTTTGTTCATTTTGGCCAATTTGATGCTTGACGTAATTGAAAGCAATGTCAACATTTCAGCCTGACAGTTCCATGCCAGAATGGACGAAAAGGAAAAACACAAATATTTGCCAAGCCGAAACGAATGTGCCTGTCGCTTTCTCTCTCTCTCTCTCTCTCTCTCTCTCTCTCTTTCTCTCCCTCTCTCTTTATCAAAATATCAATTTCAGTTTGTGAATTAG
Source organism: Drosophila novamexicana (assembly GCF_003285875.2). Taxonomy (NCBI): domain Eukaryota; kingdom Metazoa; phylum Arthropoda; class Insecta; order Diptera; family Drosophilidae; genus Drosophila; species Drosophila novamexicana. Next base: position 593,814 of record NW_020824808.1, on the reverse strand, counting down.
AGAAAAGTTTGCCGCGTTGAACTTGATAACTATTTTAGTTAAAAAACTTACTGAAATTTCTTCAAGATATGCTTTTCATATTTCTGCAAAGACAATAGAACATAAGTTGTTTACAATTGCTAGGATTTCGAGTAAAACTTGAAAGTAATTGCCGGTCAAAGTTTTTTACTATGCCCAAACTTTTTAGCGAAGTTCTCTTGGCCACAATTTTGGCCAATTTGTTGGCTTGGCCATTAATTTTGAAGCGCGCCTGTGATTATTTAAGAACGAAATTGCCGTAACGTGCGCTATCAACAAATCGCCATTGATACTCATCCAATTTAATATATGTTTAGGTACATACAGGCCATTAAACAATCGCCAAGCGGCATTGTTACATTTTATTGCGTATACCCTGTAGTCATTCAAATCGGCTGTTATGGGTTTTAAGTTATGAGCAACAGGCGGCCGTAAATAACGTCAAACTTTCAAAGTGTTCAGTCATCAGTTGATTAATTTTCAAGGTTCCAGGTCAAGCCCCCGGCTATAACAGGGTTGTGTGTTGTAGCGTCAAATATTAGAATTAATGTGAAACATTTCAACTTTATTCTACTTGTATTGCAAAGAGAGAAAGAGAGACCAAGAAAGAAAGAGAGGGAGAACAATACAGTGAGAAATTTTCATGAGCATGCAAAGAGAGGGAGAGATAGAAAGAGCTAAAGATGGGAAAAGATACCTTTCGAAGAGGTCACTTGCCAAATAATAATAATAATATACATTCTGTTAATCTTATCGACTTATAAGGCTAAAAGTCACAAAAGTATAAGTGCTTGCATAATGAAAGACTGGCTAAGTATACTACCTCAAAGCCTCGCTACAGGGTATTGACCAGTCAACAAAGCTCTGATTAAACACATTCAGTTGTTTCATTTTGCGTTTTATGGCCGTGTCGAGTTCGTTTGCCCCCACAAAACAAGTCCAACAGTTGAGTCACGTGCGGCCAGAGCTTGAAATGGTGGGTGAGTATGCCACCAAAGCATATCCAAAATCTTGGGCAATCGTCTTAACTTGAATTTCGCACTGTTTACCCAGAAGTACGTGTTGCCATTGGTTTTGCTGATGCTACTGGTATTTCTCCGGTCTCTGGCTTTAAGTGCTACACTTACTGTCAAAAGTGTGTTAGCAGCGTCTTCTTTTAACCGAATGGAGTATGGAGTATGCAAATACAAATAGGAAAGTTAACTTTTCAATGTTTGCACTGTTTATTCAACTCTTGAGTTTTCACTCAAAACAGACCAACAAAGGCAATGTGGATGAGGTCAAACTTGAATATTCGAATTTAAATGGAACCAAAACACACAAAGGCAGCAACATTTAAGGGCTTGAAACTGCTTGAAAGCCCAAGTTAAATAGATAGATATGTGTTTGGAGCAGGTGAGACAGTCAGCTGAGTCCTTTGGCTGATTCTAATTAAACTGTCAAAAACATGGGTCACGCTTGTAGTCGGCGCAACTTCAAAGTATTTTGACCATACCATATTCAATGTTGCGAAACGAACCAACAAAGTCAACATTAAATGCTAATTTCCCTTTAAAGCGAAAGCAGTTAGGAAAACAATATCCTGTTTAAGACTAACCGCACCGTAAACAATTTGCATGGCCCGGCCTGACGGGAAATGAGTTTCGTGTCGCTTTCCCCACAAATTCCGCAACAAGCTTTCGAAAAAAGAACAAGCTTTCCAACCACCCACCTTGCGACGCCATAAAGCATGCTACGGATTTTAAAACTTGCCGCTAGCTTAAACTAATGGCGCACATTAATCAAAGGACGCGTGTGCAGTTTGTTAAAATCCTTGCCATACGCTGTGCGTAGGCTTGTCAAAGGGGCGTATTAGGTATTAGGTTTCTCTCTCTTTGGCTTTTGCAATCTAGAAAGTCGGACGAAGTCGCAATTCCAGACAGCTACTGTTTAGCTTTGACCTCAGCGAGCCTGCACCCAATCAACAGCCATAAGCCGAAGCGTGATCGGCATCAATAAACTCGTTTACACTTTGTAAACAGAGTATAATCAGCTCCTCCTAAGTTATATAGCTCTCTAACTTTAGAGGTTTTATTATTTGCGAAATAAATTTTACCCCATTTAAACTACACTTTTCTTGTGCCCGAGTATTATTAATTTGACATTTCGAGTTTCACCTTTTTTTTTTAATTTTTTGTGGATTTACCTTTCTCAGTCAAAGTTTTTTGTCAAAGGCTATACAGCTTTTTGTTTAAATAAATTGGCATTTGGTGGGCCACCCGTGGCGGCAAACCAGGGGCATGCCTCATCGAAATAAATCATTATTTTATTTTGTGAGCATAGCTTTCTACATTCTGGTCAAATTCAATTAGTCCACAGCCTGAGAGTGTGGCCCACGCAAACACACACACACACACACACTCCCCATCCCCAGGCCAGGTCTCAACACTTTTGTGAGTGCCTCGACAAAGGCTTTAATTGAATTTGCGGCATGCCACTAGCTGAAGTGCTTTAAAATGCCACGTATTTGGCATTTCGTATATGGCTGAAAAAAGGTACACAAAACGGGCCAACTTCTGTGCCAATTTGGCTAACAAAAGGCAGCTGCAAATAAACAGAAGACTTATTAGAGCAGCACAAATTGGACCTGCTCCTGTTGATTGCCTATGCCAAAAGCCGTTTCTATTTGTCCGGACTCACAGGCCCGTACTCACGTTTGCCTATTCCGTTCCGTATTTCGTTGGAACCGTGTATTTAAGTTGCTTTTGCATGCGAAGCGGCGCCAGTGGATGATGTCTCAAGCCCCGTCGGCTTGTTCCTGGGATGTTTATGTGTGTAAGTGATATTTATTTGCACATTGCTGGCGCCAGAGTCTGACACACTCGAAACACACACAGTTAGCGCGCACACACACAAACACACAAACACACACACACACACACACAGCACACGCAGACACAGTTTGACTGTCGCGTTGTCGTCTTTTTGGCCAAGTTTATTAAACGTGCGACAATGCGTGGGAGTTCTTACATTTAGCACTGCCACGTTCAATGTCCAAAAACAAACTGAAAGCAGACATTCAGACACTTGTCAGGCGATGCCATTAGCTGGGAGTACGCGCAGGCGCTTGAGAGGGCGAAAGAGCGGCTCAATGGGGAGGGGGGAGGGCAATAGTGAGCGTGGATAGGGGGAGTTGATGCTGCTGGGCGCCCAATTTGAAGCTGAGCATTTGTGGCAACAGCAATTGCAATAGCCGGAACTACACAGTCACAGTCAACAAGCGATAATGTTGTCGTTTTTTTTTTTGTTCGAGAATACCCTGTAAATTTTGTTGAGTGCATGTGAGCGATAGTCAGAGCAAGCAAATGCTTAAGCATTTATATACTGGGTATCTACAAGTCATGTACATTCGCACATTTGATATGTGCACTTTTTGCTAACTTGTTTTGGCCAAACTCTTAACGGCTTGTTACATTGGCCAGGCTTTTATCGCATGTACATATTTGCCGTTGCTTTCCTGTTGGCGTGGCCAGGAAGGAAATGCCTTTATAGCAAATTGTTGTTACAATTATCTATCCTTCAAGCCTGGCAATTACACACAACCTAATTTCATTTTCTCTTCTATTCGATTCGCACATTTGTTTAAAAACAATACAATTGAATGAACAATCGAAAACGCTGCGCTGGACAGTTAATTAAATCGACACAAATTCAACTAGGGTCAAATGAAAAAGATGAACATATAAATGTTTTTTTTTGAAGCAAATAAAAATTGACCAAAGCGACATCATTTTATAATATCTGCTGAATGCATTTAAATTTATATTGCTGTCAGCTTAAACAAAAGAAAACGTCTAGAATATCCAATACAATTCTATAATAGCACATAAATTGAATAAAAGTAACAATTAATAATAATAAAAACCTGATTTTATCATGTTTTTAATTTAATTTTAATTTATATGTATTTAAATAATTTGTTGTTTACTTCAAGCTAATCTTAGTTTGTACTTAATCTAGTCTGTACTTCTTTGTTGTAAATATATTGGCACCTGTGCAGGTGTGTCGCTGTATATGTTGTCATTGTTTATTTATTGTGCACTTGAGAGAGCAGCACAAATACAATTAATTTGTTTGTGCAATGACAAACATGCCGCACAGTCGCTGTCATTTATTTGCCATTGCGTATACGAACTGTGTGCCGCAGACAATTGTACAATTGAAATGCCAATCATTACAGTTGGCACAGACGGGATTTCAATGGCGAATGTGCTCTAAATTCAAATATATAACACCATTTCATGTGAGCTGCGGCAGCTGGTGCGGCGCGATTTAACGTAAACAATTTGCAGCCCGGCGTCTGAAAATGTTTGACGTCCCGTGGGTGTCATTGTTTTTAATATCGTTGCATAAATATCATAAATATGCTTTTGTCAAGCGATTGCATTTATAGACGTTTTATTTCTTTCTGTGGGTGTGTTTGCCTGTGTGTGTGTGTATGTGTGAGTGTGTGCTTTTATTTGTGGATTTGTTGACTTGGTCATTAGTTGACATTGAGCCAAGCAGCGCAAAGGTCGACACGCCTCATTTAATTGCGTGCCAAAACAAAAACTACAAAAAACTTTCCATAGCAACTGAAACCTTTAACTTGGCCCAAATTGTGCTGCTTTAAGCGTTAACAAGCTTTTGTGAACGCCTAGAATAAGGAATCATTCCAGCTATTTTTTGTATTAAAAAACAAAACGATTCATGTTTCTCCAATTTCTCTTTTTGAATAAGATCTTGACATATTAGTTTTCATACTCTTACATTTAAAGGAACGCCTTTTTAAAATCTTCGGAGCACAGAGTATCTTCCAGTCTTGCATACTCTCACAGTTTACTTTTGTCTACTCAGTTGTTTTGCATTATTGGTCGACTGGGCGCACACTAAATCCGACAATAATAACGCACAATACATTAATGCTCACCACAGACCACATACATCGACAGGACATATTCGTCCGCACAGGAGTTGCGCTCAAAAGGACATCCTCAAAAGGGTAACCATAGTTAGGACCAAAATATGTCGACAACGTCTCTATACTCAGCCAGTACCCGTATGGGGCACTCGCATGGCTTCACTGTTGCCTCGGTGTCCTTATTATGTGTCGAGCAGGTGGAGGCAATGCCACAGCCGCCACCGGGCTGAAGAAAGCTGCAACTCAGTTGGGTTTGCTTCAAGCTTTTGAAGTTGTTGTCAGGCGAACCAACCTGTTGACTGGAAAAGCTAACGAGAGTATTTGGGAGGCCAAATGTAAAGAGTAGCAGCAGCTGAAAAGGAGCATATTAAAATTATAGAAATTATTTTTAATTATTTTAAATTCAAGTCAAAGGCAAGCAAATGATAGAGAATCAGTTTTAAATCAGGATCAAAAAAGTAGCTGCTAAATAGCCCTTAAGCTTAACATGCATTCAAAACGCCGCCCTCATTAGAAGAAATATGCGAGAAAGTACGAATAACCTTGACATTCCGAATATCTAATACCCTTGTAGATATTAGCCTTGCGGTTTTGCAGATGTATAAGAAACAAAATCTAATTTTTCAACAGATTTTTCCTAGAGAGATACATGATATAGTCGTGTAATCTTGATACGATGTTTGGCTCACATACAAGTAGCATAGTTTAAATATTGCATGTCAGGTTTGATCGACAAATGTTGTCAAACAAAAATGTTTTCCATATAAGAACCGCCTTTTTGACAGATCTTTCCTATGGCATATATACAATATAGTGTGCCCAGTTCTAACATTAATACTGCCTTCAAGAGAAAGACGGACCTATGGACGGACTATTCAAGACGAAGACTTTAAAGCTTAGAGACTGGATCGCATAGAAAGAGAGTATAGCGTTGCATATTTCATAACAAAATTAGAATACCCTCTACAAGGGTATGAAAGCTCGCAAATATGAGCACGAGACAGAAATTACGTTAATGACGACAACGGCAAGGACAACGCTAACTGGCAGGATGTTAAGAATGTGAGTGAAGTCACATCGTGTGCATTTTGATGGCTGCCACTGTCACTGTCACATAACTTGGGCTCAAGTGTGGCACACATGAGCATCATCAATTGCACAAAGAGCCAAGCACCATAAGAAACAAAGGCATCAGGAATAGTGTGAATTTATGTAAAATTTTTAATGAAATCCACCGCACGAACAGGAATTGAGGCGAGGGCCTGCACTCGCATCATGCTCAAGCCGGGTCCTCGAACTATAGTCATTAGAGCTTGTTTAAAGACGCGTATTCATGGCGGCATAATATGGTCGGGGCAGGCAAAACGTTGTGATTTCTTTGACATCACAAATTAAATATGCAAATGGGCGCTGGGCGTTGGGCGTGGGTCCTTGGGCCTTGGGCGTCGGTAAATGGCGCCAACAACGGTTGCCATTTTGTTGATGTATCCTTTGCTCGACTGAATATGATTTTACTTTTTTTTCTTTAATTTTCTTCTTTTTTTTTATCGATTTTGACTGCGACTGCTGACTGGAAACCGACACTGGCAAACTCGTTGCGAGTCTCCAGGCGCAAAAGTGAAATAATGAAAATATTTTGAAGTGACGCTATATTATATAAATATGCGTAGGTATTATTGATGGCAATGTAATATGCTATCTCTATAGGAATGCGATGCTTTATAACAAAATTAATGAGCAATTTAACGTTGGCAAACTTAATGTATTTTGACAGCAACTGTGCCTGTCGGGCTATAAATATTTATGGCCTAACAAAAAAAAAAAAACACAAAAAATTATTTCAGATTCAACCATGTACAAAACAAATATAAGGTATTAACAACAACAGAGTGCAAATCCGAAAATAATTTTATATTATATCATATACCATATACATATATTTACCGTGATTTATCTTACCTCCAAACATAAATCTCATTTCCACCTAGCTTGTTTAATTAACAGCAATAATTAATATTTATATTATATTATATTTTATTATATTGTATTATATTATTTTACATTAAATTATATTATATAATATTATATTATTTTATATTATATTTTATTATATTATATTGTATTATATTATTTTATATTATATTATATTATATTATATTATATTAAATTATATTGTATTATCTCAATCAGGTACTTGACAATTTTTGCGAGAATTGTTATATAACCCCTTTTTATCCCGTTTTAAGCTAATTTGGTTAAAATGTAAATGGTTTATGTGGAAATATGCGCACCGCTTGCAATTGCTGCGCCTGAAAGCACGCAGCAGAATTTTGTAATTGTTGAATTTTTGTCGATTTTTGTTATCCTGGTATTTTAGCAGGATATTTAATGAAAAATCTTGCACATCAGCGATTTCAATTGTCATACATTTTAATATGAGGTTTTTAAATCTTGTATGCAACTTGTATTTTTCACTTTAGTTACCTTATCTGATGAAAGTGCACGTTTGTAAGAGCGTACAGTTAAGAAGAAAGGTGTAAGTAGAGAAAATATCGTTCTTAAGTAAAAATTATAAGTTATCTTAATTGTGTTATGTTATTTATGAAAACACAATAAATGGGAAAAAATAAAGAAAGAAGAATTAATAAAGTAAAAAAATGTACAGAGTGTTATGTAGATAGGTTAAAGAGATAGTGGGGGGAAAGATATTCCCCTACTTATACCTGGGAATGGTCAGTGCGTTCCCGAAGTTATCCTGAAAGCAACGATTTTATTAGTGGGAAAGAAGGTTCAGTGTATTCAGTATTCAAGGATAGGGCGAAAGAGAGAGATGTGTAGGAGTTTTGTTAAGAAAGGATCCGATGGAAGCTATATGAAGATTGAAGCAGAGCTTAGATTCAAAAAGAACGCCTAGGTCCTTAACTGTTAGTATAAGTTGCAATGGAGTCGATTGTATAACTGACAAGATGAGGTGTTCACTTTGAACAATTTAGATGCAATTGATTGGCCTAACACCATCTTGTAGACGAGAGTGATTAAGGGAATTAGTGTATGAAAGATGAAGTTTCACATCGTCCGCATACATAAGTACACAGCCATGTGATATAACCGAGGGGAGATCGTTTATAAAAAGAGTAAAGAGTAAGGGTCCAAGAGGACTGCCTTGAGGATAACCGGATTTAGTTTAAAGCTGACTTATTGTCGAGGGAACTCGTTGAACGGCAGCAGCCAAACGGTAAGCTTAGCAAAGTCCTTGTAAAAGTAGATGAAGGATTTGTTTTATCATGTGAAAAAAATGCAACATACTGCAAACAGTTACACATGTTGCCAAATAGCCTGGAGCAACTGACTGGTTAAAGCGAACGTTGCTTGCACGGCTCACACATATTCCGTATAAAACTATTTTAAAACTCTTTGCTTAAGCACAGAAAGCCAAACATTTAATACCCTTGGATACACGTGGCACATGTGCATTGTCTCCATTTTCGACGAACTGTTCCTGTGGCAACCATTTGGAATAGCTGTCCGTTCTGACGGACCTCAGGGCCAAATTCTATGTAGTCAGCTTAAAAAAATAATCAAAGAGTTTGCAATTATTTAAACAGCAAGTAAACTAGACTGACTACACATTTCGTGACCCCTCTCCAGGGGTAGAAAAATATATGGACCTTTACTGTCAACTAAAACGTAATTTTCATGTAAACAATAAGCCCTGTCAAAAGTTGATCTTTTCCCTACAAGCCTTGCATTTAATAAACTTTTATAGAGGGTATCAAATTGTGTCATAAAATGTGTAGAAGAAGAAAGTTCAACCCTAATATGTCAGCATTCGTCTGTCTACTGCTATGCGAACTAGTCTTTCAGGTTTAAAGCTTTCATCTTGAAACTTTGCCGTCCGTTTTTCTCTTGCAGGCAGTTCGTATGTCGAAATGAATCGGGCGACTATGTCATATAGCTGCTATAGGAAGGATATGGAAAATGTTTTTGCTTATCCAAATTTCTTGAGCAAGCTCCGCATTTAATATATCCTTTTAACATCGGACAATTACACCATATAGCTGCCATAGTTAAGATCGGTCGAAAGAAGGTTCTTGTTGGGAAAACTTTCTTTGTTTTTCAAGATACCTAGACAAATTCCCAAGAATGAAAAATACTGTTTTTCATAAACCTCAGCTTTTACGAGGCATCACTCTTCTCATAGGGCAGCTGACAAAAAGTGTATTAAATCATCGGCGTGCCAAATATTTACTTAATTTCTCGTTTTTTTTTAATATTATGCAAAAGACTCTGGAGATTGTTTAGTGCACAACATTTTGCAAGTGTGTAGGAGCTTCTTTTGAACTAAATATAGCAAATGTTGACCTGCTGCAGTTACTTTAACGTATTGCCAGACATTTTTCCCCATAAAAAGACTTTGAAAGTTTTGCACTTATTTTTTTGATATTATGCAAAAGACTTTGGAGAACATTTAGTGCACAACATTTTTGCAAGCAAATGTTGACCTGCTGCAGCTAGTTTAATTCATTTTGAAAGAGTAGTTAAACATCTTCAATTTCAATATGCTGCAACTAACGCATTTATTAATTATCCAAAAAGAGTAGTACAAAAGAACTTAAACAAAATTTGTTTTCACCTAATTACATAGTTGAGTTAACTTAATCAGGAAATGAATTTTTCATCTTTATAAGAATTTTGTTTTATGCTAACAAACAAATAAATTTGTTCTCTGTATGGGCAGTTGCAATTAACGAAGAGAAAGTACATTAGTTGAATAGCTGGGCCTGAGGCTCCGGCGCCTGTATATTATGGCTGATCCAGCCAGATTTTATACAAATATTTTTAATAGTTAACAATTACTAATTCATACGAAATTAGACAAATGTAAGCTAAATTATAAATATTAATTTGTTGTTGTTGTTGCTGCTGTTGTTGTATCATCTGTCATATTTATGGACAGGTATAATGATTATTCAAGGCAGCATTTATTTTGTTTGTGGTTTGTTGATTGGTTCATTGCTATACAAAAAAAATCATATCCAGTAAATTAAAATTACGTACGTACAAAATATTCCTTTTACAAACTAATATCAAAGTTTTGTTATCAACAGTTTAATTTGTGACCGTCGCATGCAGCATGCGCGTGCCTTGCTCTCTCTCTATATAGCACTATACAGTTAATACATTATATATTATTTGTATATTTTATATAGTTGTTGCATGTTGTAAGTATTTAACTATTTGCTGTCTGTGCTTGTGTGGTTGCTGCTTCGATTGTTACGTTATGGCTATAAACTTCAATTTTCAATAAATTTTTAATTTATATTCCTCTTTATTTTTTACAATATTAATTGCTGTCTGTGGCTTCAGCTAACTTACATGCAATCAATGACTTTGTATTTTTTATCACAATTCCATTTAATAATTTCCATATTTGCTATCAATTCGCTGTAAATTGAAAACACCGCCCACTGTCAGGAGTGGCACGGGTTTTGTGTGGTTTGCAATGCTATTGTCAACTAGTTTACAATAAATAATGAAACTTTTATGAATGTTAATCAGGCTTTCGGTTGGACAGTTAGAAACTTCATGCTCTATACATATATATGTACATAAAAATAATATAGGGATATTAGGTTGAAACTGAAAATGATGTTGGCTGGCAAATCATAAATATAAAAGTAAATCCATTTGCAAATTATAATAAAGATGTCAAATTTGACCTATGACCGAATCGTTATTTTTGCTCTTGCAATCTGCTGTGGCAACTGTCGCTGCTTCCGTGGCAGCTGGGGTTGTCGGAACTGTAGCTACTGACGGCTTGCCTGCATTTAACTTTGCCTTCACTTTCAGCAACAGGGCTTCAAAGGAATCCTCCTGCTGTGGTGCAGCTGGCGCTGCCTTAGGAAACACATACGAATGGTAGTTGTTGATGCCCGCATTGTCTGTAAGTTTTGTAATGGAATTATAATCAAATGTAACTCATAGTCAAATAAATTAACTAGATCTCAACTCACCCAAATCTGCATAGGAGGCGCGACAGAATGCGCGTCGTCCGCCAAAGCTAATGTCATACATGTTGATTTGCGCATCTTTGGCACTTGTGTCGATTGCCGTGAAAGCGTCCTGCGCACGTTCAAAGGTCACAAAGCCATACTTCATTCTGTTCGATTTTAAGGAGTTGAATTAGTATCAGATATTAACTGTTCGTTATCCTGATAACTTACCCATTCTCCTTGTAGTGTATGGTTATTTGTTTGATGCTGCCATAGGGCAAAAATTTGCGACGCAACAACTCCTTGGTGGTATCCGGCTCAATGCGGCCCACATAAACGATACGGCGCTCCTCAACAGCTGGCTGTGATACATTACGATCGACATAGCCACGTCTGTTGTTGTTATTGTTGCCATACCGCGTAGCTGATGTGGAGCGCGAACGCGAGCGTCTATGTGGACTGCGACTTCGCTCACGATCGGTGTACTCTGATCCCGAGGTAGAGCAATTGTCACGTGTCTGATTTTTCGAGCGCCGCTTGTTATAGCTAGTGCGGCGTTGTCGCTGCTGGCGTTCGTATTTGCCGGCCTCCGAGTAGGACGAGGAACTTACCGAGCTTCGATGGCGTCGTGTGCTGCGCGAAGAGTAGCCGCCACCGCCAATACTGCTGCCACAGGCCGGCGTCGCATCCGAGTGCCGCAAACGTTCAATTGAATTTGAATTAGAACGTGAACGATACGACGCGAGACTGCTACAAGTTGAGGACGAGGAGGAGCTGCAGCTCGAGTCATTCGAAGCGGAATCATCGGTGCGACGTTTGTGATAGGCACGACGCGTTCGCTCACGCGATTGTCTCGTCGTGGGCAAGGTCAGCAATGGAAATTCGGGTTGCAGTTCAGTTTGTGTGCCCATGCTGGCCATAGGCTTACGAGTTCGATTCTTGGGCAGATGCATGATGACCATATCCTCGCCATGCTGTGCATTCTGATCTACTGCTGTCGTCGCTTTTGCTGTCGGTGTAGTCAGCGCTTCGCAATTCGTTTGCTTCACAACCTCACTCTGTATACTGGCAATCAGCGAGTTGGTCATGTCCTTGCCCGCCTCGCTGCCATTGGAGATGTTGTACAGCAGCACAGACGATTTTAACAGTGAGCGCGATGAGGGTGTTGTTGTCCTGTTGTCCCTAAGCGCAACGCTCGCTTGATGCGGCGGTATCGTAATATCCGTGTTGCAGCTAACCGAAACAATAATAATCTCTTCATAGTCCGCCTGCATCTTACTGCTGGGCACTATCTGTGCCGTTTGTGCTGGCTCCGCCTTCGGTTCAGTCTCCATGCAGTATGTGTCCTTAACAATATCCTTGAGCGGCGGCAATTTCGTCACCCTTGGCACCTTAGCTGTCACCCGCGAATCGATAATCTTTAGCTGCTGTGCTCGTTTCATCTCCAGCATGCGTAGAACCTTATTCTTGGCCACGGTTATGGGATCCGTGGCAACTGCTACCTGGCTCGACGGACACTTCAGACTGTTCACAATGCTGCTGATGGCTGCTTTCTGCGGCGACTTTTGTGCCTTTTGAACAAGTGATGGTGGAAGCACTTTGCAAGGCTCCACTTTAGCTTGCTTGGCCGGCGTGGAAGCCGACGCTGACGGCTGTTTGGTGGGTAAAACTGCACCGCAGCGCCGTTGTTTGTACTCCTCTAGATTGAGCTTGCGTTTGGGCGCAGTCGTTGCTGCCTGAGCTGAGCTGAGCGAGGTAGCCGCCGCATCACGTTCATGCTTTAACAGCGCCAAATTCTTGCCGCCCAGACCAAGACCCGTATTAATTGGTTGCGACTCCGTTGGCCTTGTCAAAGGCTGCTGTCTGCAAGCTGGCGATTTGGTAGCCTCTTGAGTTTTCTTAGTCGAGACTTTGGACTTGCTGGTCGTGACTGTGCCTGCTGCCTTGGCGCCCACTTTGCGCTTTAGAAAGTCACATTGCTTTTTGTTGGGCACCAGGCAAATGTTGTGGCTCACCTTTGGCTTCGCTTTGACAGCGGCTGCTTGGGAAGTTGGTGCTGTCACTGCTTGTATTGCTGGAGGAGGAACTTCAACGCTCGCTGTCTTGGCTGCGTTTTGATTGTGAGCTGAAGCTGCTTTGTGCTATGTGGAGACATCATTTGAAGAATGATTAACATGCTTCAAAATGTTTATCGCACACCTGTTTGTACTCACCTCAGCGGTAACTGAACGTTTGGCCTGCTTGGGACACCAGGATGGATCGGCCTTTACATTGTCCACATAGCACAAATCTTCTGTGGCGGCGGGCTCTTCAATTTGTTGGGCCACCCACAAAGACTCATCTACATCGATCACATCGACGGTCTCTACATCGATAATTGAGTCCGAGTCATAATCGGAATCACGACTCTTGGATGATATAATCACAGGCTTCGGCAGCACTGCGACTGGCCTCTCAGCTGCAATTACTTGTTGTTTCTTGGGCTCTACTAAAGCTGTTTGTAAATTTATTGGACATGCTGCGTCTACCATAGGTTTTACATGGTGGACATTCTTCGTAGACAGTGCATTTATATTATCGGCAAAATCATCTTTTGTGATAAATTCAGCCAAATCAAAATTGTTCACATCAATATTCAGTCCCAGAGCATCCGATTCAGAGTAGAGAGTGTTTGTGCTAATTGTGCGTTGTTTGCGCTCCTCCTGCAATGGAAATGCTTCAACAGGCAGCAGGCGTTCATCAATCTCATCGTAATCGCTAGAATGTGACTCATAATCTCCTATTGAAGAGCTGTCGGTGCGTGTGCGAAATGTGGAATTGCTGCACTGGCTCAGTATATCATCGTCCTCGGCCTGTCGACCGGCGTGCTCGTCATCAGAATCGATAAGTGCGCTGAGCTGACGCTGCTGCTCAAAGGCCGCCTCGGCCTCGCAGTCTGTGATGGCCCTATAGACCTGACCATTGAGTCCGTTTGCATCGTCGCTTAGCTCTTGCTCCACAAAGTCGCTATAGATGAGCTGCGGGCGCAAACATGTTAATTAGAGTAATTCGATTAAATGGATATTCCAGACATTACCAAGTTTTTTCTATTCTGCAGCTGCTCCTCGGCCTCATTTGGACTGAGCAGCGATTCATCTGTGGGCGCAATGGGCAGAATGCCATTCAGCGTGTCCGTAAGTTGTAAACTGTTGATGGATTATAAGATAAACATGAGTATAAGTGGTATTTATTTGTAAAGCAAGCACATACTCATCATTGGCTGACCAGAAATTTGACTCTGGATCATATTTGACAAAGTTCCCCTCGTAGTGATCCTCGTGAAACACATTTAGCATGCGTGAATCCATAATAGGTGAGTTCATAAAAGTACGTCTGCAATTGTAGGTAAAAAAATAAGTTGTAATTTGTTGTAAAATATCACACTGTAATAATTCAACTTTTCAGTTAATAAAACGCAAGAATTCAATTAGCAAGTAGGCTTGGTATTTAATTTCCTTTAGCATATAATAGCTGAAAATCTGTGAGTTCATTCGACCAACGTCAAGAGCGCAGCAGAAAACAAAAATTCATAGCGCAGTCGATTTTTCAAGCACTATATCCAAATTTTTTTAATTTTTTTTTTTAAAAAGAGTGTAATGCCCAAAAAGGTAATCACTCGGCGTCAGCGCAAGGCGGCAGAGGCCAAGCGCCAATCCGAGAAAAATGCGCGCATTACGCCGGAGGCTCAGAATGGAAATGGAAATGTTGTTCCGCTGCCTACAAGCACGCTGGATATCAAGCCGTCATCCAGTGGTATCAAGCCGGAGCCCAAAATCGCCACCAAACAGCCATCTGCAAAGCCAAACAGCCTAAAGACCACCCAATCGCAGCAGCCAGCAACAGAGGGAGCCGAACTAAATCCAGAGGGCAAGACGACAGTGACAATTATCGTTAAGGACAAGACCACACAGTCGGATAAGAAAGTATTCGACCTGCTCGTCGATGAGAATATTCAGAAGCAGGTTGCCAATGGAGCAGAGGGCGCCATGCCGCTACCAGCAGCGCCCAATGAGCAGGGCTCGTTCAGCAAGTCCTTAACCCGACGTGCAGTGGCAACATTTACCAAAATTCAGAAGCTCTCAAAAGTTTTCAACAAAAAGATAAATTACAAAGCTCCACCAGCTAAAGTGACCGAACCGATGAATTTATCAAGCGCTCAACTGGATGAGACTGTGAAGACTGCTCTCAGTGGTGCCCCGGGCAGCGATAATAAGGCAAATAAAACCTGTAGCTGCGAGTTCTGCAAAGTGGTATTAAATCAGCTCTTGGCAGGCAAGAAACGCGCAAATGAGAAGAAAGTCTGCAAGAATGCCAACAGGCGTCTCCCGCTCAACCATCTGCGCTCCTTGTCGCCTGGACGAAATAATATCAATATCACTAGTGATAATAACCCAATAGGGCTGCCAGTGGAGGCTAAGTTTGAAGATGATAGCAAAACCACGCAGCCACCTTCGGTAGCGACTCGGCGGCGCATAATCCAAATGCTGGAGAAAAAGGAGAAGCTGCTGGAGAAGGATGTGCTCAAGAAAATAAAACAACTCAACAAGCAGAACTCAAAAATTAAGGCTACGGAACAGCTAATAAAGAAAAACGAGGCAAAGCAACAAAAAAGTAAGCCAAGCATGGCAGATAAAGCCACTGGACAGATTGCAACGCCCAAACTAGCAAAGTCCGCCCAATTGGATGCCACAACCAAGACAGAACAAAGACGAGATATCTTTGCAGAAATTCAAGCTAACACAGGAATGAAGGTAAGGACAAACGAAAGTGCAAGAATTTCAAAGCCTGCGAGCAAACCCAAACAGTCAGCTAAGGTGGCGGACATATCGACTGCCATCCAGCAGCTCTCAGTGGCACCTGTAGATGCATATCCACCCAAAATTATAGGAAACACTGGATACTTTATCTTGACCGGGAACGACGAGCAATTGTCCTCGCAGCTCAACAATTTGGCAGCTAGGAACGTGCAGGTCCAGAATTATTTGGTGCTGGAGCCGGGCGTGACTGATAAATTGCAACAACAGCTAGAGCAGCTGGAGAAGAATCACGAGCAGCTGATGCAACGCATGAGGGCTAAGCACAATATGATCGCCACACGTCGCCAAAGACGCTCAAAGGAACCAAATAAATATACTTAAATTTAATTTAATTTATGACAATGTACATAATTATATGTTACCAAGGGTTACAGTGCAGATATATGCTGCTTAATATGTCAAACGCAAACCAAAATACACAAGCAAACTATTCCAAATTTTAACATATGTATGACAAACTAATATTAAAACACGCAAACTATTATTCTGGTAATTATTTTAAGGGCAGCCAGTCCAAAGTTGGTATTAAAAGTAAATAATTGAATTGCGACTGAGAAGGGTCTACCCGAAAAATGTCCGTATCTATATATATCCCACGTGCATGTTATTTCGAAATCGATAACATTTTCATTTAGGCGCGCATACGTTAACAAGTTGGCAACGCTGAAAATGCACCAAATAGTAGCACAAAAGGGAATGGCAAAAAGCAGCGTGGCACGTTTTTAGCAAGCAACATGCTGTTGTTTCTGCCCTTCGAGATGCCGCAATTGAAGCCGCTTTCCCATTTATATATGTTTTTTTTTAAGTATTTTATGTATTTAAAATGGACACAATTTACACGTTTAGTGATCATATTTGGGGAAATTCATAAATCATTTCTGAGCAAAACGACTGGCATAACGGAAAACAATAACAACAAACACCGCAACACACATACATACATACATACATAGGCATATACAGCACGCACGCACACAGCGGCTATGACACGACCACGTGTGTGTGAGTGCCGCCGCCGCACCATGTGCTTTTGCTTTTAACATATTTATATGCGACTGTGTAGGTGCACGCATATGTATGCTGATGCTTAACAACAATCTATTCGATATTCGTTAAACTTTACTATCACATTTCAGACACTCACGACACACAAACGTTTTGTTTAGAAAGCTGTTTTCATGATAAATAAGTGGCAGGAGATGGCAGACGACGAAATGCGAGCCCTCCACATCGCTAACAGTTCCAGGCGAATTTTTTTTGTTTTAGCTCTAATATCATTTGCACTTGCTGACGGCAGGAGCACCTGTCCATGTTTGATTTCAACACTAATAATATATTACCTTTAAAGGATGCTGTATTAACTATGCTCTAATTGATAGGTAAATCAATGTTTTTAAATTGTCTTGAATTATTTGTTGCCGTTGTCTGTTTGTCTGCTTTAACCTCACATGTTGAGCGCCGCGTCTGCAACGCCAACGCACACACTATTTCAATTATTTAAATTATTTAAGTTTGAAGACTTTGTTGCTGCTTTTGTTTATTATTTAAGTTGAAATTTATTAGCAAACACTACACAGTTTTTATAGGATTTTTATCTAATAACTTTATGAATCACATTGCTGAAATGTGTTCACGTGGACGCGAACCGCGGGGAATAATTTTATTTGAAGAATGTGACCGTTGCCTGTTTTTCTTTACAGCTGTTTCTCAAACAGCGACCTGTTCAATAACATAAACTGAACTGCTATTAACAGCTACTGTAAATAAAAGGGGAAACTGCCATAAGTTAACAGATTTCTGTTCTGTCTTCAGTCTGTTGCAAAATCGCAATATTAAACATTATTTAAAACATGCTCCAATTTTTATTTGCGAGCATTTCATGGGCATGAATAAAATTCTCCATTTCTCAAGCAACGATTTTGTATGAACTCCAAAGATTGTTTACATCGCATCATAGTTTTCAATTTATTTATTTGTGGAGATACCCAGATGTATTCCTGAAATCTATCCATTTAAAATAATTATAATTTCGTTGAAACTCGAAAATTGTGGCTATTCAGATTTATTAGTATGGACTTTAATTCGACAGACAGAGAGACAAGGTCGGGCTACTGGCATACGAATATAAATATTTTGAAAGAATTGCTTAGACTTTAGGGCAGAGCTTTTAAAAAATTTGCCCAAAGCATTATCATGTTATCGGGGCGATTAGCGCATATTTCGTTTCAATGAGAATACGTTATGTGTACATATATTATATTAAAAAAATTGGGTACAGACTAATCTGCTGTGTGTTTTACGACAATGCGGAAGATATTTATATAAATAATTAACGCCGTTTAACGCTAGTCCATTCGCCATCGTCGCCGGCTTTATTTTCTGCAAAGGGAAGGAAATTTATATAAATTTTTAAGTATTTAGAGTACTGGATTGTTCAAAACTCACCCTTGTCCTGTGCCTGTTCTCGCTTGGGTGGGGCTTTCTCCTCACGGGGAGATGGAGCAGTACGCCAATTTCCACCACCACCAGCACCACCTCCGCTGACGCCACCACCGCCTTCCTTAGGTCCAGCACCGCGCACATCGCGTCTCTCACCAGTCGGACGGCGATTATCACGATCGTTCTGACGCGGCGAATCGCGCCAGTTGCTGCCTGTTTCACGTTGGGGCTGATCATCGCGACGGAAGCCACCGCGATCATCGTCACGACGGGGTCCATCGTTTCGCCGGAAAGAATCACGATCGCGGTCACCGCCAAGACGGTCGGAGCGGTCACCACCACGACGCCACTTGTCATCGCGGCCAGATGGAGCACCGCCGCCACCACGCTCAGCACGATCCATGCCAGCACCAGGTCCACGTTGGGATTCTGGTTCGCGGCGCACACGCCAAGACGAATCAGCACCTCCATCGTTCTCCTTGCGCTCTGCACGCTCTGCACGTTCGGGGCGATCGTTGCGATCATTACGATCATTTCGATCATTACGATCATTACGGTCATTGCGATCATTACGATCGCCGCGATCAGTGCGCTCATTGCGATCAGTTGGAGGAGCATTACGACGCCACTCGCTGGCACCTCCGGCTGGTGCAGCACTGGGGCGCTCAGCCCGGTCGGCACGTGGACGCCAGACATCACGCTCCTTTTCGCTGCGCTCACGCTCGACGGCGACTTCGCGAGCGAGACGCTCGCGGTCTTCCTGGATCTTGCGTTCGGCTTCCTCCTCCTTGGCACGCTGTTTTTCGTATTGCTGGCGACGTTTCTCATCTTCGGCCTCACGTTCCAAACGACGTGCTTCGGCTGCGGCGCGCTCCTCAGCTTCGCGAGCATGTCGTATCTCTTCCTCTTTGCGGAAGCGTTCCTCCTCCTTAGCGCGTAGATATGCTTGGCGGCGTTCCTCCCGACGACGCAGCACACGATCAGCCAGACGCTTCTTGCGTTCCTCGGCGAGAGCAATGTCAAACTTCTTAAGCTTCTCCACGTAAAGGGAAGCACGCTCCTTTTTAAGTGCATCGAGGTACTCATCGCGATCGGGGTACATGCGCTTAAGGCGATCCTGCTGACTGACAGCATCCTTGCGTTCGGCAATTGCGTTCTCAATGCGAGTTTGTTCTGTGGCCTCCCAAAATTCTTTGTCCTTGACATTTTTCTCGGCCAGATATTTCTCAAAGAGCGGTATCTCCTCGATGCGTTTGGCACGCTCAAAGTAATCAATCTTCTTCTCTTGCGACTTAAGCTTAGACTGCAGCTCCTTACGTTCTCGCTGCAGCTCCTCGCTCTCACGCATCGCGATCTGCTCAGCATCGAGCTTTTTGATGCCTTCCTCATCCAGTTTGGATAGCATTTTCTTGCCATGTGCAGTCTGCGATATTTGCTGCACCTTTTCCTTAAGGCTCTTCTCCTTGATGGCCTGGATTTCGTTTTCGTGACGCTTGCGTTCGCGCTCCTCTTGCTCCTGTTCCAGTCGCTTCTGTTCGGCCAGCTTCGCTTTGCGCGACTCTTCTTCGTGGCGACGCGCCTCTTCCTCTTCGCGCGCGTTGTTCTGCTTCTCAATAAACTCTTTGCGATCTTCAATGATCTTTTGACGCTGCAGAATGCGCTGATGCTCGCGATCCTTAATCTCATGATAGTGTTGTACCATTTGGGTGCGCAGCTTGGCTCTCTGATCACGCTCCCGGTTCGGATAGACAATGGACACGGCTCGGGTCAATACAGTTGACATGTTGACCAGTTGCGAGCGGATCTGCTCTGATGGCATTGACTGCAACGTCGGTCCATCAGGACGATATTCGCGCTGACTCTCAGTTAGATCGGTGCCGAAATAAATGCTGTTGCGCTGGTGATCGATGCGTATCTGCATGTCGTTGTGACGGACAGACTCCACCAACAATTTCTCCAGCTCGAAGATGTTGCAGAAAGGCGCCAGCTCAAGCAGTCGTTTGAACTCTATACTCTCGTAAACTTGCGAGATTTGGCGAATCAGACGCATGATAGTCACATCCTTAAGCGACTGAATGTATGGTGTGAGGAGTGTATTCTCCGTTTCGCTGCTCTCAATGGTATCAACAATAGACTGAATGCGCTTGCATAGGTTGAGTGGATTAAAGTCCACCTCGAGCCAGTTGTACAAGTTTCGGAACTCGTCCGATACTAGATTCGGCACATTCAAACGCACCTAAATGAGAAAATGGTAAAACCAATACTTAACAACAATTCGATTCAATTTACTTACAACTTCACGAATTAGGGAGACACGTGTGGGTGGTTGGGGTAGACCCAGCAACACAGCCAGCTTCTGTGCCTTTTCAAGTGGGCTCTTATCCGCCTCGATAAACCGATCAAATTCCGGATGCGCTGAAGGCAATGGTATCGACAGCGTAGCCAGCAAGACATGAGCCGCCATACGCTGCAGATCATCCTTTGTCAAGTTCTTCTTTAGCTCACGCGTCAACTGAAACAGTTTGAGCAAAGCGGCTGCATGGAATAGCTGGTTACCAGCCTTGCTAAATACCATAGCCAGTTTCTGATAGTAATTGGCCATGGTTTTGGGCACCGGCGTCTTCTTGGACATGGCCATCAGGCCGTGAATGTCCTCAATTGCCTTGTAGGCTTCCTGCCACAGTTCCATCTGAATGGCCGAGTCCAACAGGTAGAGCCTAGTGTCCAGGCACAGCTGCTGCGTTTCGACCTTGTTAATGGAAACGCCCGTTGTCTGATTGCTGCTCTTACAAATGTCCTCAAGATGCTTGCGCAGCTTGTCGCACAGGCGCCGAAATTCGCTCTTGCGATTGTACTTCAGGCAGAACTGGAAGGCCATGCGCGCAATATCATGATAGAGTGCTTCGCAATGCGTGTTGACGCGTAGCAGTTCCAAGCATTGGCAGTAAGATTCCCACAAGAATTTGACCCATGGCAGCAAAATGGTGCGATCCGAACGATCCTGGGCATCTTCGCCGCAAACGGCGCTCATCAAGATGCTCTCCGGTGTCGCAATGTTGTCCAGATCATCCAATTCCAGCACCGCGACGGCGGCCGATGATTGCGCCTGAGCCGCCTCAGTGTGCTCTTCGGCCATCTTTAAGTATCCGCGAATCACATTTTCCAGTGAGTTCACATTGACCAGCTGGAACATGTTACGGTATTGGAAGAGACCCTCTTTCGCGATATGCGACTTCTTGAGCTCCACGCACAAGTACAGATACTTGAACATGAGCGGCTCAATGACCGTCTCCGAGTAGGCATAGTTCCACCTCTTGTTGCGGAAAACCTCCTGCAACGTGTCCAGGGCACGCAAAGGTTTTCCCACCTCAATAAATTCTACACAATAGAAAGAGAAAGAAAAGAAACGGTTTCAAATTGGCATTCACAATAGAGCGTGTCACTTTTGACATTTCGCTTTGGTCAGCTAATTCGCTGCCGCATGGAAAATTTTCATGCACTTACCATTGGCTCGTTTCAGAGCATTTTCAGGACGTTGAGTGTAACGTGCCATTTTAACTTGATTACAATTTAACGCACTGACACTTTAACTTGTATTTTTCACTATTATTGGGCAGCTATGAGGCTTGCTGTAGCAGAAAATTTATAAAAATCTTCAGCTCGCCTACGTGTGCCTCCGAAATTTATGCAAAATGACCGAGTTGACGTTTGACAGAGTTGCACGTTATCCGTTCAATCGATAGTTCATACGAA
The DNA here is from genome assembly GCF_003285875.2 of Drosophila novamexicana. Lineage (NCBI taxonomy): Eukaryota > Metazoa > Arthropoda > Insecta > Diptera > Drosophilidae > Drosophila > Drosophila novamexicana. Next base: position 571,816 of record NW_020824808.1, on the reverse strand, counting down.
AGTATCGATATTTTGACAGCTAAATAAAGAAAAAACAACAAATGCACATGCTAATGCTCATAATAATATTTACAATTTAGAAAAAATGACAAAGTTATGGAAAAAATATATACTTTGGTTTGCCCAGGAGCACGTTGACTTTCGCGTCGCAGAGTTCGAATCACTTGTTAAATTGTTTGGCCTACAATTTCGAAATTTGTCGGAACATCGTTTGGTAACTGACAACGCCTTCTCGATTTGAAAATCATTTAATAAAACAAATATTTGATAGAAACCTTTTTGGCTAGTGGAGTTTCCCAATGATGAAACAGCACTGCAGTACGCCTCCCGATCGATTGCACTACGGTCTATCATCGAGCTATATTCGCACGCCCATACGTTACCTGAATTCCATAGACGTTTACGAGCTCACGTGGACTTGCATCAAGAACCGCTTAAAGAGTCTTTCAAAGCGGAAAGTTTTAAGATTACTGTTGAAACATACAATAAGCACTTTAGCCAAAAAGAAAAGGTTGAAAAGATCGAGACCATGGACTATCTGCCAATCGAAGGAACTGTCGATCTTAAGAATCCACAAGTCGAATGGTGGTATCTGGAGTTTTGGGGCTTGGATCCTACTGCTGTGCCTGTTACGCCCGAAGATATTCTCTTTGGACGCATGATGGCCCAGGGCCAGCGACATTTAATTAAGCAGCTTTCGCTAAAGCAACGCAAATTTATTGGCAACACCAGCATGGATGCACAGCTCAGTCTTCTTATGGCCAACCAGGCAATGGTGCGTGATGGGGACCTGGTTTTTGATCCGTTTGTGGGCACTGGCTCGCTGTTGGTGAGTGCCGCGAAATTTGGAGGCTATGTCCTAGGCGCTGATATTGACTTTATGATGGTCCATGCACGCTGCAGGCCCAGTCGAATTACCCAAAAAGTGCGCGACAAAGATGAAAGCATACGCGCCAACCTCCAACAGTATGGCTGTGCGGATCGCTACATGGATGTGTTGGTCGCAGACTTTTCGAATCCACTCTGGCATAGACGCATTACCTTCGATAGCATCATTACCGATCGTGAGTACACCAATTGTTGACTAACTATTTAGTAGAAATTAAGTTTATTTATTTATTGTTAGCTCCATATGGAATACGCGAGGCAACTGAAAAGGTGGAGAATAAGTTTAATCCGAAGGAGAATACAAGAACGACAACCATGGCACATTATCCCTCAACCTCACATTATTCCCTTCAGCATCTATATGCAGACCTGCTGCAGTTTGGCGCAACACACTTAAAACTGGGCGGAAGACTTGTTTGCTGGCTGCCCTTTCACCGGTGCGTACGTTAGTCACCAAATCCAAGCGAATTAAAGTTTTTTATTGAAACTGCTTGCAGCGAGGACTACAGCGAAACAATGCTACCTCAACATACACATCTGCGCCTAGTAGCCAACTCGGAGCAACAGCTGACAGGCAACACAGCGCGTCGTTTACTTACTTATGAGAAACATATGGAGTACATTGATGTAGCGAGCCCCACTGACAGTGTCACACAACTCGCTGCTTCGTCCGCGCAGGAATTTAGAGACCGCTATTTTAATGCTAACGGCGCACTGGAGTCACGCCAGGAACGCCGCATGCGAAAAGCGACACTGCGAGAGCAGGGTCGCCAAGAGATGGAAATGCGCGGTAAAATCCCCAGTGATGGGCGTGCTAAGAAATGCGACTTAAACAAAGCTCGGTTCAACTAAATACTTTACTAAAATATACAAAAACATAGGTATATATTGTTAATTTGTGACTCGTGCCTGTGTTTGTTCTTGCACACAACATTTAAAAGTCTGCGCAAAGCTGTCCAGCAACGCGTCAGTCGCCTCGGATGTGCTGATATGCCGTCCCAGCTGCTCACTGAGGGACGTTACGCCTTTGCCCTCAATTCCGCAGGGCACAATGTGATCGAACCATTTCAAATCAGTGGAACAGTTAAGGCCAATGCCATGTGTTGTGACGTAACGCGAACCGTGTACGCCGATGGCACAAATCTTACGATCGCCCACCCAAATGCCCGTGTCTTTCGTGGTAGTCGCATTTGCTATGCCCATTTGACGGCAGGTTTCAATCACAGTGTGCTCCAGCGTGCCCACATACCAGCGTATGCTTGGCGTGAATTGACGCAGATTTACAATTGGATAGGCAACTAATTGGCCGGGGCCGTGAAATGTAATCAAGCCGCCACGATCTGTGCGGTGGAAATCCGCGCCTAACTTGCGCAGTCGATCCTCGTCCTGCGATGTGTAGCCTTTGGTTCGTATGCCTATGGTGTAAACGGGATCATGTTCCAGGAGCAGCAGAAAATTACGAAACTCCGCATACTGCGAAACATTTTGTTTTGCCAGCTCTGCTTGCAACCGCAGTCCAGCTGCGTAACTTTGGCGTCCAGCGCGAACAACAGTTACTATCGGCTGAGCTGTAGGCATTTTGTTTTGTTTACAACATGTGGGTCGAATTACGTGCGTCAAACTAGCGTAGGTCTCTGCGTCGGTTTTTGGAAGTTGGTTCCGGAACCGGAATCATCTAACTGTGGGATAATGATTCGATGTTCAAAAATATTTAAGGCTGAAATCAAAAAACGTATGCACTTTACCATTTCATTTTTTTTTTACAATTCTGCAATAAAATTTATTTGCTTATGGGCTTAAAAAAATAAATTGATGCGATAAATTGATTCCAGGGCCAGATCCAAAAATCGACTCTAATGACTTAGTTCAATTTAGTGAGTCGTTTGGTGAATTATTCTATGCAACTCTGTCGTAAGCTAATTTTGCCAAAATATAGTTTTAAGCATTTGCATTAAGAATGGTAAGTGATATACCAAGCAAACAGAAAACTTAGTTCTGAAAAATTGTTTTTTTAGTTTTCATTGTTGCACAAAGAGGAAAATGCTCACGACAATGCACTCTGGGCATGCGCCTGGGGTCGCGACCCGGAGCCGGCTAGTGACGAGGGGGAGGATGTGGTAGAGGAAGAAAATCCGTTTGATTTTGACAAAAAAGAGAAAAAACCAACAGATTTCATTGTGACCGGGGGTCTGGACGACCTGGTGAAAGTATGGGATGTACGTGAAGATAATACACTGAAACTGCGACACAAGCTAAAGGGCCATGCTCTTGGTGTCGTGTCCGTTGCCGTCAGCTCTGATGGTCAAAGTAAGCGCTGGTCGATAATTCAAAGGATAATGTACAATAGTTAATTTCACAGCAATTGCCAGCAGCTCGTTAGACTCCAGCATGTGCCTTTGGAATGCCAGGACTGGCGATAAGAAACATATGTTAACATTCGGTCCAGTTGATTTATGGACGGTGGGATTCTCGCCGTGCAACAAGTATGTCATTTCTGGCTTAAATGATGGTAAGATCTCTATGTACAGCGTGGAAACTGGAAAAGCCGAACAAGTGCTGGATGCCCAAAATGGCAAATACACGCTCAGCATTGCATATGTGGGTAAACAAATTGTTTATCTTGGTGAAAACTACTATAAAGTGTACTTTTTACATTTTTAGAGTCCTGATGGCAAGTACATCGCAAATGGCGCAATTGATGGCATCATTACCATCTTCGATGTGGCTGCTGGCAAAGTAGCGCAAACGCTTGAAGGCCACGCCATGCCTGTGCGCAGCCTTTGCTTTTCGCCCAACTCCCAAATGTTGCTAACCGGCTCTGACGATGGACACATGAAGCTGTACGATGTGTAAGTTAATTGGTTTTCATTCAAACAGAATATTTTTAAGCTATCCAAATTTTAGTGCACATTCCGATGTGGTTGGTACACTATCTGGCCACGCCTCCTGGGTGCTGTGCGTCTCTTTCTCGGAGGACGGCAAGCACTTTGCCAGCTCGTCCAGTGATCGCAGTGTAAAAGTCTGGGATACAGCGGAGCGAAAATGTCTGCACACCTTTAACGAGCACACAGATCAAGTCTGGGGTGTGCGCTACAGCCCTAGCAACGATAAAGTAATATCAGCTTCAGAAGACAAGTCTCTCAACGTTTATAACTGTCCATCCAATGCCATTGTGTGATCCATAAGAAGCGCAGTCGCAGTTTGTAAAATAAAACATAGTTTTAAATTAATAACAAGTATTTTAACTATTACGACAATCGATTCTATCGAATATGCATTCTAACTAAGTTTTACTATCATTGTCCACTATACTTGGCTTATCCTGTATAAGTTTTGGTTTAGATTGCGTCAACATTTTGTCCTTGTATTTCTGATCAGGAATATAGACGCTGAACGTCTTGAAATAGTAAAGTATATTATCTACAGGAAAAGTGAATTAGTCTTTAGCATTCAGATATAGATAAAATTTACTAAACTTACCGACGTGCGACTCCTTTATTTTGTATTCATTCGCTATTTTCTTAGCTGTCCACTCTTCGGGATCTAGCTGATGATCGTTGATGAACTGCAGTGCCTGCCGCAGAGTGCATCGGCCTTGTGAGGTGCGTGTTGGTTCCATATAACCATACTCAAAATCCTCAGGTGTGGTGCGCTCCAAAGGCAGCGGTCGTTCTTCTTTGGTAGTAGCTTCTTGACGGTCCAAAACGCGTTGAATCTATTAACATTTCAATGTGGCTATATTAATTGGCTTGTAGCATGACTTTTGTTTAACCCACAAATTGATCCTGCGATGTTACATAAACATCTTTTAGTCGTGTGTCCAAGCCAGCGTCCTTTATGTTGAGTTTGTCCACAAATTTGGGATCCACTACAAATAGAGAACAAGTCAAGGTGTGTACCATATATGTTATTTCAGCTTGCAGGATTGCTTACATTCCAATGTTCTTTCCATGTCGCGCAAATTGGACTCATATTTTGGTGCCGGCGTCGGCTTTTCGCGTTCTAGCACGCGATGTGCGCGATTCTCTACATTAAAACGATTAGCTTTGCGTGCCACCATAGACATGGCCTTGCCCATTTCGAAATAGTTTAATTTTAATTAACAATTAAATTAAATTTATTGGTTTATCTGCCCAAAGCTCAAGCAGCTGTAAAACTGGTGTATTTGTAAACATAACCAACAAAAAAAGTGTTGGAAAACTACCGATGCAGTGCTGCGAAGACCATAAAAGATGTGAGTGCTGTAAACAAACAAAAACAGACCGTTGGTACGGCACAGAAATTCTAAGAGAATTATTTATTTACTCTGAATAACTTAACTAAAATGATGTCGCTGCGCTGCAGCTTCAAGCTGTGCAGCGCGAGAAACATTCAAAAGCTGAGCAACTGCTATCAAAGCACCAAGGCTAAGCGTGCCGCGCAGGCGGAGCGGGTGACACGCTATAGCGGCGAATTTCCAGAGAAGCTGCTCACCAAAAAGCAAAAGAGTGCCCCACACATGTATGTGGCCAATGCCCAGATAGCTCAGCAGATCAATGATTGCTTGGAGCCACATCTGCGACAAACCAAATGTGACACTGTGCTGGAGCTGAATCCCGGACCCGGTTACTTTACAAAGCATTTGCTCGACCGGGAAACACAGTTTCGTAAGATCCTTCTGATCGAATCGATGGAACACTTTATGCCCCGCCTACAGGAGTTGCATGCGTTGTATCCGGATCGTGTCAAGGTGCGGCACGGCGATTTTGTTGCACTATGGAAGCTGGCCTTCATGGATAAGATGGACAGCGGCACGCGCCTGGTCGATTTGCTAAGCGACGCACCACAGCGCGCATTTAACGAAGGCAAGTGATTTTCTTAAGGTGATTAGCTTATTGCTTATCAGTTTTGTGTATGGATGGGTCTTTAATTTCTGGCACACCGATAAACTATTCTGTACGGCTTCTTTTTGCAGATGTTAATATGCTTGTATTTGGCGCCGTGGGTTCCTATCCGTTCTTTAAGCACTTGATCAACTCGCTGATATTCCAGACGAGCCTCTACAACTGGGGACGCTGTGAAATGATTCTGGCGCTGCCGCCCCCCATTTATATTGTGCGTATTGCTACATGCTATATCCTTTTCAATTCCTTATCTATACTATTTTTATAGCACTTGACCTGCTCGAATGAGATCGGTTATTTGATCTATCGCTCCGCCTCGGTGCTGTTTCAAATACTCTTCGAGCATCGTTTTATAGCCAAGTTGCCACGCGAGAGTTTTCTACCGGTACAGGGCGACTATAATATAAGCAAAGGCAGCAAATTGGCCAAGGTCAGGTCCATTAATCCTGAGTATTTGTATTTAGTTAAATTTGTGCCGCGTCGTAACCTGCATGAAATATGTCCAGTTCAGGATCTGCCTGCTCTATGGTACTTTATCAAGCAAAATTTTGTGAGTCGACGCAATCGCATCATACCCAATTTAGAGTGAGTGTGCTATAAAGCTTCATGCCATGTACCTAACAATTGAATTCTGTGCAGGAAATGGGTACCCGGCTGCGGACCACGACTGATTATCAATCAGAATGCTTTGGAGGACGTCTCACCTATCTATGCCGATGAATCCACACAGCACTTGCCGCAGTACACGATGCAGAGCACCAGCATGAGTAACCGCAATTATTATCCTGGCATTAACATATACACACAGTTTGGTGATCTGACACCAAGCCAAATGTTGACTCTATTCACACAGTTTCGGCAATGGCCGGAATACAGTGAGAGCTCGTTTCTGGCGTCCATGGAGAACACGTTGCTTAAGCTGGAAACAGTCAACGACGAGCAGAGCTTGGAGGTTGGCGTCAATCTGGTCGAAGAGGATGATATCAGCAATGAAAGCATTGACGAGCTCCTTGAGGTGACAGACGAACCTGCTCCGAAACAGATAAAGAGTCGTAGGAAAATCAAATCACCTGTTTAAATTCGTGAACATCTCGCGATTAACATGTATATAAGTAGTTGTTATTGTTGCTATAAACTAAAAACTTAAAAATCATGTTGAGTATATTGATTTGACCCACTTTCAGGGCGCAGCCGAGCAACGGCCTTGAATGGAAAGGCGACTGCCGCGTGCGCATTTCTCGGCCAGCTCAATGTGGTAATCGGGCGGAGCCACTGGTTGGTTAGGTTCCTGCTCGGAAATGCGCGTTTCTAGCTGCATGGACAGCTGCACACAGTCGACCATCAGGGTCTTTGGATTGACGCCCAGCACATAGGTGTATTCCTTGTTGGGGCAGGGATTGTTACTGTTATTGACGTTGCCAAACTCAAAGCACTTGTCGCGTATCAGAAAATGACCATCCTGACGACAGGGATTGCTAACGCATTCGGGTATGATTTTCTCCTTGTACAGCACCAGCATTTCGGTGTCATTGCATGGGCCTTGCCTGTATGCTGGATAGCAGGCATCGGTTTCCGGATGATAAAGCGCCGCTGTCAGTGGATAGTATATGCGTTATAATTGAATATTGTTATTATGTCATCGTTCACCTGGCGCGCAATCGCATATCCAGTCATTAAGCTGATCTCCAGGGTACAAGAGTTGATAGCGGGCGCAGCGAGCGGGCGAGTAAAGCGGCTTGCGGCCCTAGAGACAGAATGAGAGGAAGAAAGAGGGAGAGAGAGAAATTGTGCGTAATTATAAGGTTTTGCTTGTGTTTAATGTTGATTTTGCTCGTCTTATCAACTGAGAAGGTCGCGTTGATCGTTTACCTCCAGATTTATTTTCCTCTTATCGATGTCCGCATCCTCCACATATGCAATTTGAGCACAGCCCACACCAATGACAATCAGAAACAATGCACAAAATAACAAAAAATGCAATTGAAACATTTTTGCTTGTTTTGATTAGTTTCGGCTCGATATGCAAATTAAAACGCCTCTCTGACGGCTGCTTTGGCGCGCGCAGCCAATGGAATCTGGTTTTTGTCAAAGGGTTTGCTGCCGATTTTTACGTCTAGTCGCCACAGCGAAATAACTCAAACTGATCTATGACTGGGAATCGCTGAGCAGCAGCTTTAAGCTGAACTCCAAGCATATGTTAGTATGTACGCTGTATGTTAAAGATCATGTTAAAGGGTCGGTGTACATGGTGACAAATGTTAATGTTCTGCTAGAGCTGTCAGCCTACTATAAGCAACTATGCAGTGCGAGCATAAACTTTATTAATATGTTTAAAAAAAATTATAAAATCCACCACTAAACTGTTTTGAATTATTTACTTAAAATTTGGAATATTCTCTTTAATCACATTACCAATTATGCGGCGCCTTTAACATAATAAAAAAATTTTAATCGCACAGGGTGGGACACTTGGCAACCCTGTCTGAAAACCTTCATCTGTGTCTTTGTATACATATCAATAACACAGAAAACAGCACGAAAATCAAAAAATTTTAATTTTTCTAAACGAAAAAAAATACACAATCTAAACTGAACTTTAGAGAAAATGGATGACGAAGAGACTGCAGGTAGGTCTAAAGAACTAACGGTCAACTTAATAAAACATTAAAATGTGGCCAACAATATGCGCAGAAATCGATGAGACCAACTCGGCTGCAGCTGACATGCAGGTAGAGTCGGGGCCAGAGCAACTGCAGCAAGAAATGCCAGAAAACGGCAGTGGAGATGGAGCTGCAGTTAGTGCAATAGCCGCCGTGTCAACGGCCCATGTGAATAGTCGTGCGAGGCTTGAGAATATGATTGAGGAGGTGGACAATATGTTCGAGGAGGTAAGTGAGTTAATGGTTGATGTGACAGAGCTGATGCGTCGTGCCAACGAACTGAGAGAAGACCCAGGTACGGCTGCACTGGCGGAAAATGCGAGACCGCCTGCTGAGGTTGAAGAGCAGCCAGAGCAGCAGGAGGAACAGGCTTCATTGCCCAATGACAGTCCGAGCAGGGCGAGCATTAGCTCACGGCACAGCGGCAGTGACATGTCGCTAGACAGTCCCGGCAGTGAAGGTAGGTCAAAGGACATAACGATTCCAATTAAATAACACACATTGCATGCTCACACACAGACGATTCGGATGCGGAGGCCGTGCCACGTTGGATGATACCGGCGAATCGTGTCCGTTCGGCGGTAGACATGTTGGTCTCCCAGGCGCGCAATCGGGATGGAGGTATTGCAACACTGTTGCGACGTGAAAACTTTTTGCAGCGCGTGCGTAGCATGGTTTTTAGCCAGGATCGCATTCGTGGCAGAGCGAGCGATGAGGCTAACGCTGATGTGATCAATACTGTTCCAGATGAGACCCCAGAATCACCGCCAGCACCCTTGGATGTTGACATGGAGGAAGGCGTACGTTTTGACACAAATCTGCCGGCGGAGCATTCATATTTTGGCACAAATCTAAATCGTGTGCCCGGTGTGGATTATCTGGAAGTCGGCAGCACACATCGCATGCTTATATTTATGCATCAGCATATACTCTTCCCCGGCGAGGTGCTGCCGTTCATGATTCATGGCAGCATTATCGATGAAGAAATCCAGGACAGTGGACGTGATGGCGTCATTTTTGGCGTCGGCTTTCCTCTGATGCAGCCACCGGACGATAACCCACATAAGCTTTACGGTGTTACTTGCCAGATCTATGAGAAAGGGGAAAGTGGACGACAGCATGTTTTTTACAAGTCCCGTGCACTGCAACGCATCGTCATCAACTGCGACGATATACAAGGGTGAGGGCCATTGGATGATTAACCTACGCTGAATTCTTGTTAATCTTGGAAAATCTTTTTTAGCCCGCCCCAGTACATTGCACGCAATCCGACCATGAAGTGCTACAGCAAGGTTAAAATATTGCCAGAGTACTTTCTGCCCGAGCCGCTCAAATGCATTGATATGGGTTCGTTAAATCGTTTTCGTGATATACCCTCGATGGAGAAAAAGTTTCGACGCTATCAACTAACCAGCACACCGTGGCCATATGAGGCATGCGAAGAGTATTCATTCGAGCATATTGTGGAGAAGGCACGCCAAAAGTTAGAAATACATAAAATTGATACCATGCCAAAGTGTCCCATCCAGCTGTCATTTTGGCTGGTGCGCAATTTGCATCTCACAGAGAAAATGATGCGTTTGACATTTCTTACGGATTCGGTGAATATAAGACTGCAGATCATTGATACCACATTAAAGCAGGAGTCGCTCTTCTATTGCCGTTACTGCAACAGCAGTCTGGCTTATTGTTCGGATTTATTTGCCATGTCCAAGCATGGCGTTCAAACGCAATATTGCAATTCGGGTGAGCTGATTGTGATCATTTAGGTCACATAGGTCGCATCAACTGATATAATCCGTTCTCTTCCAGCTGGCTATATTCACGAGACCAATACGGTCTATCGTGTTATTGCACATGCCATTGGTTATAGTGGTGAGCCATCCACGGAGTTTAGTTGGTTTCCCGGCTACCAGTGGCATATAATTATCTGCAAGTTTTGCGCGCAACATGTGGGCTGGGAATTCAAGGCAGTTGAACCGAATCTGGCCCCTAAGGTATTCTTTGGCCTGGCTGGCTCCAGTGTCCGTATTGGCAAAACCAGTGAGCGTACGCCCACGCATGGCAGCACATTTGTGGTACGCAATCTGTTGCGCCTCGTTTCCAGAGAACTTGAATGAGGTTGGCGACTGGTGAAACGTGTTGGCGGCTTCTGTTGTTGTCGACGGTCTGACGTTCGTCGTCGGCCATCTCAGGAGCTGGGTAATCTCTAGCTAATACAGAGCATTGCAAATTCGTTTCACACTTTCGTCTAGTACATTTAAAATGCAACTGAAGTCGTCAAATAGACGGGATTGTATGTATGCAAAACATAAAGATTGATTTACCAAGTTATATTAAAACTAATTCATATTTAAGATATCGGCGTGATTTACTCTTTCTTCATTTTAAATTAATAAATGTTGTATTTTAAGTAAATACATAAATACAATCAAATCGGAATACATTCATAGAGCGTGAGTTAAAATATTTTGGAAATTTGGTTTAGTTCTTCAAAAGCGCTGCAAAAGAGGTGGACAGCTTCTGAAAAGTCAGGAAAAGATTAGAAAACTAACTGCATCTGCATAATATTATTAAATACTTACTGCCTTGCAGAACGGACATAGGCCAAAGGACACCTCCAGAAAGGTTTTGCCATCGATCAGCGTGTCAAACCATTCCTTCAGGCAGGCAGCATGGCACTTTAGCACACAGCGAGGATTATCACACGACACAATTGGCACCTCACCGCTGTCCAAACGATAGACAAAACAAATATTACAACGCTGCTGTTCGTCCTCATCCTTCTTTGGCTGTTCAAAATCAGCTGGCATGGGAAAGTAGCATAAATCGAATATGTTCAAAAGGTTCTTATGCATGTCCAGCTCAATGTCCCAGCTTCCGAGTCCATCGCTAAGCACATGCCGTAATTGGGCCACCTCTTCGGTGGGTCCTATAATCTGCACAGCCATGGAGGCATAGCTAGCAAAGGGATCGGCTATGGTCAGTTTGAGATACACACGCTCTTTCAGTGGAAACACACGTGTGTTATGTTTAGTGGTAATAGGATAAGGCTGTAGAACATCGCACAACTCATCAATGCTGGCAAAGCTTTCGTAAAAGGGACGCAGATCCTCCAGCAGCTTCAGATAGAGATGCAATATGTCCGTAAGTGTACGCGAGCTGCTAGCCAATATATCTGCCAGTTGAATGCAGTGTGGCAGGCTGTGTTCTATTAGTCGCAAAGTGGGCAGCTCCAATTCTAGATAATGCGCTTCATGCTCGGCAAAGCTACAGAAGCGAATGCGCGAGCAACTCTCATTCAGTTGAAGGCGATACTGCTGTGGTTTGTGAAGCTCCAGAATCTCGGTGTAGACATTAGATTTTTGTTGGGCAGTCGGGCAGGCGTCCAAGACAACTGTTTCGGGTACAAGCTGTCCCAGATTTGACAGTAGATCCGTTACTTGCCAATTGGTCTGGATCTGGAAGTTTGCGCTGTTGTAGCTTTTGTATTCCAAGTGCTGCTGCACATGTAATTCAAAGTCGCGCAGTTCTGGAAAATGCGGTAAATAAAGTTTTAGGCGTATCCACTTATCATTTATATAAATAACCCCGTCTATGCAATGAGCGCTGTTTTTTCTGCGCTCAATGTACAAGCCAGGGAATTGGACTGCCAAATCGCGCTTCAAATTATTTAACTCCAGAGACATTTGAAAAGAAATTTAAATGCAATATGTAAAGAGAAGTTTGGCCAGCCTAAAAAGTATGACCGCGTTTAAGCGCTAAGACTATCGATGTAATCGATAGCTTGCGGTGGAGGGTCGATAGGCAGTTGGTAAATAGTGTTCTGAAACGATTGCAAATTAAACAAATTACCAGTTAATTTCAAATCTTAGCGTTTCTAGAATTAATGATTCACGTAATTTTAGGAATACTGCGGTCTCGCATTTGATCAGCTGTGCCGGCTATGTTTATTTAATACTTTAAACTAATCTCGACATTTGTCAACTATCTCAGCTCTTAATTGTTGCGTATTGGCGTTCCTAGACTTATCAGTCGAATTTTACGTTATATACTGATTTAAGCGAAGCCGGGCGTACACCTGCAGAATACATTGTATTTTCATCATTATCATTATTAATACTTTTTTTTGTTTTCTTTCTTTGTAACACCTGGCCCTCGATAGCAATCTGCGTCGCGTTTGATAAACCTCACACAACTTGGTCATCAGTCCTAAACTTTTGCTATTTAACGTTCCTCCAATGAGGCAATAGTTTCATTCACTGTATTTAACTGCTGGCGATATTGTCTTGTTGCAGAAGTATCAATTTTATCAAAATGTTTCGAGTTGTTTTTCTAACGCTAGCGTATTTGTGCGTTTTTGGTGCCGCTACCACTGTCAAGAAATGTAAGTCAATTTAAAAATCACATCCTTACAACTTCAAAACATTAGTTGTATTATGTTTATTTTAAGCTTCGTGATGTGACATTTGAGAGTAAATTAATAATTTATATCGGGAACAATTCCCGATATAAAAAATCGTTTTGTCCTGGCACAATCTGTTTCGATATATGTGCATATGCAAAGAACTTTTGATTTTAAAATTTGATCACATCTTTAAGTACGAATTGAAAAATGTTGGCTGCTTCTCAAGGTAAGGTCTCTTAGCGCTTGACAGTCAGGTTAATTCCTCCAAGTACTCATGTACTCGTAGTACTCATGTGCTTCAGCAAGTTTTCGTTCAACTTTGCGCCTCTACCTGATAATCGCCTATCATGAGCCTTAGGTTATTTTTTGTTGTTGATACGAAAAAGAAAACGTTATTCATCATTGAAAGCATTTAAAATCAGGATGTATATAATCTGTATATATATATGCGTATAAACATTAAATAAATATAGCTATCACTTAGCCGATAAGGCTTATCAGAATGCTACCCAATCAAGGAATGCAAAGCTTTTAATTAAAAAAAAACGTTGCATACTTTTAAGAACTGAACTAAAAGCTTTTGAATTTCAGGTACAAACAAGCCGTTTCCACTAAGCGTTGCCATCCAAGACTGCGAGGAGCCGCCGTGCGTGGTCTATAAAGGACAATTCGCTATAATGGATGTTCAGTTTTTGGGCGGTAAGTGCGTAAGGAAAGAGAACTCTGTGTATTGATTATAAGAATCAATCCTTTAACTTTCCCGTTTATAATAGATAAGAACAATATTGCGCGTATTACAACAAAGGTCACTGCGAAAGTTTTTGGCATGAATTTGCCGTATGACCTGCCCGAGGAGGTATCAAATGTGTGCATCAATCTGTTGTATGGCGCCATCTGCCCCATTGATAAGGACGAGGATGTTACGTATAGATTCAATTTTTACGTGGAGCCCGCATTTCCCGAAATTACCGCCGATGTTACGGTCACACTGAACGATGCCGATGACAATCCGATCTCCTGCTTTGTGGTCACTTGTAAAATCCGTAAAGGTCCCTCAGCGCGACACGAGCAGCTGCTTTTGGATGCGCACGAGCCCAACACCATTTCGAAGGAAAACGTTTTATATGGACCTGTACCCGACACGACACTTCTAGACTAACTGATTCCGCAATTGGTCGCCTGTCATATTCTTGGCTAATAAACATCGAATTCTCAACTGATAGCCCACGTTTGTTTACTGATTCGACGTCATCACTTATGGGCCTTCCAGTGTACCGCCTAATCAGCTCTTGCCTTAGCGAGCTGCGTTTCAATTGATAAGATTTGTGACGTTGCCATTTGCACTCAAATTATAAATTAATTTTAATTGCCTGGGTAGCTCACATACTAATAAAATCCGTTATGATAATCATTTATTGACCGGCAGCAGGCTTCTTGAATTGGCCATATGGTCAACAGGTCTTGATTGCGGTTGATAGGGTTTAGATTTTTTAGGTGCAAATCGACACTGCAAGAAATCAAGCAGTATTATTCTTTTCTAGCTAAAATTTTTAACAAATTTCCTATTGTTTTTCGTACTTCTTTTAAATGTGCCAATTTATTTGGTATTGTTTTAATATCCATTAAAAATAGTTTTTTTTAATAATAAATAAAAATGGTTAATAATTTGATTTTTGTTCTTTTATGTAGGATATTTGATAATTTTATGGTTTATTATTTTTTCTTAAAAACTTTGAGAATGTAATATTTGTTTATTTACTAACTTTGTGGTAAGGTCAATTGTAGCAATTGGAATATGTTAAATTACCATATTTTAAAAATTAATAAAAATGTAGCTGAACTGGAAAGGAAATGAAAAAGTGTTCTGTCTAAAAGGTCTTGAGAAACTTAAAAAAAAAAATATTATATTAATTTGATTTTTCGTTAGTATTTGAAAAAAGGGAATTTAGAAATGTTAAAGGCCAAAATTAGGAAGTCAACAAAGTAAGTAAAACGTTTACGAATGCGATATGAAGAGAGATGGAAATAAATGCAAGAGAGCCCCAGCATAAAGTAGATACAATCTGCAGCATCTGAATCACGTAGTGGGAAATTTGATTTAAATTCGAACTCTAAATAATTTTTATGGAATTTTCTTCAAAGATCGAAAACAAATCAAAATTTGTGGTTGTGATTCTGTCTGTGGTGTTATTAAATTTTTGTACAGTGCACGGTGATTCTTACTCTTGAAATGCACCTTGATAAGGTCTTCAGTCAATCATTGTTTTGGGTATTGATAGCTCCGGTACATTTATCTGCGTCCTTCGCGTTGCTCTTCCAGCGGGTGGGAAACAGTTAGTTGCATGCGCGAACAGGTGTGCTAGGCCCATATACGAGTACTTAGGCCTTATCAATATGGGGTATTACGTTTGGCTTAGCGTCTCAATTAACTTGACACTAGTTACTGTAGGGTGCGTCGAACCTTTATGATCGATTGCACTTAGACAGGCGTAAATTAAATCGTCAGTGATTACTTTTATGGGCATATGATGGGGTGTTGTAAATATAGAGGTAAATTCATTTGTTTATTAATAATGAAGTCTTTTCCTTATGGCGGAAAAGTTTTTCTTGTTTATGATAATCAAACGTGCTGCATACAAGTGTTAAGAGAAAGTGTATTGGATTACATTTTTAAAGCATTGGTATTTTATTTTTTTAAATTATTGAAAAAAAAAAAGTATATTTATCACAGTATAATATGCCAATATATAAATGAGTTGAACAGAGTGTTGTTTCTTAGTTAAGGTAGTTCAGTTCGTAGACCTGAGAGCCTGCAGAGCCCTTCTTCACTTTGATATCACACACAAAACAGGTGGCTATATCGCGATCCTGATCCACCAGGTAGATCTCAATTTTGACACCAATTTCGGGATATTCACCAATCGGGAACTCAAATTTATAGGTAACATCCTCCGTGGGATACAGTGGACAGTAGGCGCCATACATTAGATTCGGACAGACTGCGGCCACATCCTCAGGCAGCTCGTAGGGCACCGTTATTATACCCAGAGTGGTGGCCCTTACCAGAGTCGTAGCACTCGTAATATACTTGTCTACGGCAAAATCAATCTCAAACGTCTGAACAGTCCCTTTGATGACATCACATGGTGGCGTCACACAGCCACTAACTCGCACCTCCAACGGAAAAGGCTTGTTGCCCGAGCCTAGGAACAAAATAGAGATTCACCATAGTTAGTTAGGTTCTGTCTTTGGATTGTATCAAAACTTAAGAACGTACAGCGTTTGACTTCGGTGGCGGGTATCTTATCGTCGCCCTGGACCCCGTTTAGTAGAGAAGCCAACAGCAAAAGGCTTAGGCAGATTAAAGTGTTCGGCTGCATTTTTCAATAACTTGCTTTGAGCACTTGCCAAATATATTTACCGAATTAGTGGACGGACTTCGTTTTTATAGCCAACACATGAGTTTGATTTGAGTGACTCTTACCAATGATTATCTTATCGATCGAAGGCGTTTTTTGATTTGTTAACACCGAAATTGGCTCGGAAACTATTGAGTTTTTTTTTTTAAAGGAGCACCAATCATTGCATGAAAACAAGGCACAAATTCGATATACTCTTGATAAGCAGGCGATCTATTTGGTAATTCGTAAGTTAACAACAAAGAGGAGTTACTTTCGAGAAGATTGAATATTCTTGCACATATATATTAGATATGCGATTCATATATTTATACCGACAAACATGCGAAAACACAACAAGTATTCCGATTTTGAAAAGAATTTATTGATAAATGAATTTGAGCACGAAACGGCATCCACCAGATCTTTGACCCCCATTTCCAAAAAGAAGGGATGGATTTTCCAAAAAGTGCGAAGCACCCATCAGATAAATTTTGACAAAGAGCTTTGAAAATGTTCTTGTAGCTGAACGGATGTTAACCAACAAACTTACATACAAGCGTTTTCCGCCAATTTATTATCGTTGCGGGAGGAATTTTACAAATCGCTGAAACACGTATTCATTAAGTTCTTATGTAGAGGTTTGCAGATAAGTTTGAAGCATTTCCACCAAGAAGAAATGTTTTTTTTTTTTAAGTGTGGAACACACCACAAATAAACAAAGATCTTTGAAATTAAGTTTTAGGCCGATGGTAAACAAAAAAGTTTCATACAAAAGCTTTTCCCGCTTTTTCCATACAGTTGCGGGTGGAATTGCCCGAAACCCCGTATTAACGTGCACCTTCATCACATAAGGTAACTACAGTAAAAATTTTAGCTTTCTAGCTCTTATCAATCGGTCGGTCAATCAGTCAGTCAGGACAACCAGTTTTATATATAGAGATATACTTTTGTTTAAATTAGTTTATTATACATATAAACAAAAACAAGACTGACAAGCCAACCAAAATGAACAGTGGTTCGGTTTAAGTTAAAAGACTAAACAAGTTTTTGAATAATATTTTAGAATATTTGCAAATTGATATTAAGGCCTTTTAATATAATTAATAAATTGTATTTTTTTATTTGAAGTGCGTTAATTATGTTTGCACTACATTTGTACTAATTTTTGCGTCTGTTGCGCAAGCCTCCAACCTAAAATTTATCACAAGTGCTTATAGTAGTGCGTATAAAGTCATAATAATATGGAATCGAGGCAAATTCATCGCTTCTATTTTCACCACACGATAATTTAGGGCCGGCCACGGCTACCAGATCCTCGAAGTGAAATAAACCACTGCCGATGTCCGCATTGCAGGGGCCCATGTCCTTTGGAAAATGTGCACAAACATTATGTGGATCTATGCGACCTTGACAGTTCGTATGGGACACGGATTTGGCATTCAGGATCTTTAGTTTGTTTGAAAATGTCTCATTTTTGGATTCGCCACCCCAGCCGGTGAAACGAATTTTAGCACCCACTGGCGGCACCTCTACCGCCAGATTACTGTGTCGGATATTCCAGCTGTGTTTAATACTGTTAGTAGTTCTCACTAGCGCAATGCCGTTGGTAGCTTGTGATTGGTCGTAGTTACAGTGAATAATCACTTCAAGTGGCTTATGCCTGAACGCATTCTTCTCATCCTGCTGATTCTGTATGCCCATCACCATTTCAAAATCCCTGTCCCTTACACACTCCGCGATTGTTATGATCCAACGAATGTTCAGAATGGAACCACCACATATATGGATTTTATTAACCTGTATCGATACTGCAGAAAACATTATAACGTCTGTAAGTGTAGTTCCACCCACAACTCTCTGGTCGCTCCTTTTAAATGTCACACTCCTACGCCGGGCTTCAGCCAGCACACAGAATATGGCCAGCAGCAAGAACAATGCACGGTACTTAAGCATTCTCGACAATGTTTAACTTACAACTAAACCAATGGATGTGGTATCCGATGTAAGTACTATAGAGCAAATTGGATTTGCTAAGGTCGATCAACCGTTAAATTCCTTATTATAGTTTGAAACAGATACTAAATTGATGTATTTGGCGTATAGGCCCAGTTCTTTCAACTGTATATAAGGAGAAGTTTTCGATTCTATAATTTGTAATATATAATTTCAACAGACAAATATTTAAGCCTTGTCCATCCGAGGAGTTCTTCTGTCTTTTAATCTGTCCACCTTTCTGGAAACAATGACACATACCAAATCAAGCTTATTTCGTGTTATCGAAAAATCTGCGAAATCTATATATTTAAACTTCCAATAAGCATTTGCCGGTGATTATAAGACGCGTCACCATTTACTATGTAGATTCTTGCATCGGGAATATATATTTTACTTTTAAGGTTTATATTGTAGTCATAGATTTAAGAAACGTAATTAATTTGTTTATTAATATATCTTAAATATATCAAACTTTGTTTATGTTTGTTTTTATTTACATTTAAATCTTTGAAGCTACGAAATAAAACTTTTGATAAGATTTGTAAAAACTGTCTGGGTATAAGACACAATGTCATTTATGAAGTGTTACTAATTGTGGTTAAAAAAGTATTACCTACTTTAGTGCGGCACATAAAAGCTGCCAAAGGCGATTCCTGCAACATACATTTGGGGATTTAAATTAAGAAGTATGATAGCTAGGATCGATAGCTATCGACTTATATGGGGGATAAATAATTAAAGCTCAAATAATTATTAAAGCTCAATAGTTACGTTTACATTTGTATATCATATTTAAGTGCCGAAAGTTTTATAACGATCGGACTATAAACACATAAGTTATTTAAGATTGTAAATTTCAATACATTTTCATATAAGAAATATGTTTGAAAGTAAAAATGTCGATTGATTAATCCAGCGACTCAATTATGGAAAACCTACAATATATAGTCGACAGTTAAATTTATCTACTAGCTATATGTTACAATGAATTTCATCAATCCACAGAATTCTATCTGAGGATATACTAAAGTAATTTAAATTACCTTTCGCGATTTCCAATAGTTAAAGTAGCTTAATATTATCAATATAATAAATTTAAGAAAATAGCATATAAATATATATGAAACTTCTTCGCACTTGAAAATATTTAGAAATGCACTGCAAATAACACGACAAATTTAAGTCCAAAGTACTTTATGGGACCACAAAGCCATTGCGAAATAAATCCTTGAACACAAGAAAATCAGACTCCCAAGCTTACCGACAAAAGTACAAAAGGGAAAAAAAAACTAAAAACTCAAAAGGAACCCAAAAACAGACATTTATACTCCAACCAAAGTCATTGTCAATAAAACTTAAAAAAAAAAAAATTACAAGAAACCGACTAAAAGTAAGCTGAAAAATATAATTTGCCCGCAACAGAGTGAAAATTTGCCAAAGGTAAGTGCGCGAGGTGTGCTCGTAAAGTTTGTCAAATGAAATTGTGCAAAAAAAAAATGTTGGTAGTTATGGTTCGTGAATCTGTTTATAAAAATGTGTCGTGTTGTAGTTTAAATCTTGCTTAATCACATTTTCGATTTTGTGCAAATCATTTCACTTTATTTAAATTTATCAAAATGTATTATTATTTTATTCTGTTCTGAGAACATTGTAAGCCGAAAGTCATAAAAAAATACATTTAAAATACAATAAAAAAAGTATTTATAATGTGAACAGGGTTCTGTTCAGTATCAGGTTCCGATTTCATACCAATTCGATTATTACTCTTTAGCTTTCAAATATTCACAACAAATTTTACTAAATATTTCTGGCAACCGGCGCAGATATATTTTTCGCCAAAAAAAAAAAACCGAAAATCTTGCAATGCTGCGTTGCGGGTGGTGGGTTGACATGTGGGCAGCGCAGCATGAGATTTCCGCATATATGCTGCCGAAATCTCTACGGCTTGCCCCCGCCCCTGGCACCATCCCTGCTACCATCCCTGCTCACCTAGACGTGCGTCCTGCGGAGATGCTCGATGTCAGCGGCGCCGTTTGTCACATGCTGCACAGTTGTAATTGTTGTGGCATTATTTAATATGTCAAAGCAATGCCAAAATCCTATACAAAATGTCCTCAGACTGTCCTTACCATACATGTGTGCCTGTGTGTGTGTGTGTGTGTGTGTGTGTGCTTATCAGCGTCAAGGCTTTTAGCTTCTTATTTTGCGAATGGAACCGCAATATTTGATTACCATCATGCATTGATTTTTGCCGTATTTATTTATATATATACATATATATTTATGTACGTACATACGTATGTCCCTATATGTGCGATATTCTATTTTCAGTTCCATCTAATGCAATTATGTGAACCGGAAAATCTGAGCAGCGAGCTGCTCGTGTTCCCATACTTTCATGGCATACTTTCACAGCCGAGCTACTTACCCCATTTTCCATTTCCCATTTCCGTTTGCACTTTTGTGCGAGTTTATTTTTGGGCTTTCTTTTTTGTTTTTTGCATATTCCCCAAAGTATTACTCGGGCTTAGCTGGGCGATGTGCCTTTTGAAATCGATAATACGACCTATGAGAGCTGCCAACTCGCCTTTTTTTTGGCAGTTCTTCAAATTTGTTGTGTAATTTGGATTAACGTTTCATCGTTTTCAACACAGAGAATCTTTGGAGTGCATAGGTTCAACCGAAAAAGGTAAAATAAGAAAAAAGTTTATATATCCATCGAATTGTTAGCAGGGAAGTAATTGGTAATTATGCCCTTTACTGTGGATTCAATAAGTACGGAAATATTATTGGCCTTGTCCTATTATATCATATGGCTCCCAGAGAAAACAATAGTCAAAAGTTAAACATTGATATGTACACTCACAAAAAGTGGGCTTTGATTTTGTTTTGGGAATCAAATTTTTGGTGTTTCAGAAGCAGAAGTATTAATATTTTGTAAGAAATCACTGTACGACACTGTACTCTAAAGATATTTTCGAGCCTGCCCTTAGGTTCGAACAGGGAACCTGATTTTACACTTCCATAAACTCAGATTGTGGTAAAAACCTTGGTTTGTTCTTTAATAAATTTGTACGTATATTTGTATAATTAATATAATAAGATAGTTACAATGGTAGGTGCCCAAGTTGTGTGTATATATTTATATGCTTGTGGGCTGAGTTTCCGTTAAAAATGTTTTATTTTTAACTATTCGACAGATATTTAGGCAAATTACTTTAAAGTTCGATTCATAGTAAAAATAAAAACAGTATTGAACTTAATAGGCTCAATTTTGGTAAGATTTTTCAAATTTGTTTAAATTGTATGAAGTTTGGTTAATAAATTCGGTTAATTAATTATATTCCAATCATTCTGAAATCTAAAACAAAGTTATATACTTTTGCGTAAAATACATTTTGGAACATATTGTATGTCTTTGGTGACTTTAAGATCTAAGCTGTTAGGCGTCAGTCTTTCTCAGCAAAAACCCAATTAATTTGTCAAATCAAAGCTGACGTGAAATGCCAGCGTCAGGGCCCAGCGATTTGTTAAGCCAAGCCCCTGGCCAAGGCGCGTACTGCCTGATATCACCTCACCTGCTCGCCTCATGGCCTTTTGGCCTCAATCAGAGGCAATCGCTGGGGCTGTTCGAGGCATTCTCAATGTGACATTTGTTTACACGAAATTTAATAGCTGCCAGTTGGTTGCATTGTGTCTCAATTAGGCGACAATTTGATTTCTCGTGTTGTTAATTTTTCATTAAACTTTACAAGCATATTTGATGATCCGGTCGTGTGCTGTCAATTAATATAGGAATTTTCGACTGTCACGCCCATTTGTGTGCCCGGCTGTCGCCCGTTGGTCACCCTGTCAACAGGTGTGCTGAATGACGAGCTAATTGGGCAGTGAGCAACCCTTCTCATATGATCAAACTACCCCTAGATTTATTTCATGTTGCTTCCGTAAAAGTTTGGCATAGTTTGTAACTGACGAGTGCGTTCAACTGGATATATTTTAACAATCTAACAAACCATTTTCTGAGGTTTCTCTAACATTCTCCTATACCCTTTACCCAGTACATGTTTAAGAAAGGGTATCAGCGTTTTCTGCTATGAACCCAATGACAAAAAGCTGAGTCTATTCAGTATTTTAATATCAAATACATCTATTGTAAGGTATAGAAAGGTGTATAAAGAGCTTTAGTATACTTCATATGCCATTTTTAAGCCCTGAACATCGTATAAAGATCAGACTATAAACACTGTAACTATTATAGAATGCATTGTCGCTTTATGTAGGGTATTTGCCAGTTGGGTACTCTCGATTAGAGCACTCTTACTTGGTCTATTCTGGTCAGATGACCAACTGCCCTTGAGCAGCGTTTCTCTTTATTCACTTGCAATTTTCACCTGCGTAGTTTTCCGCCCTGGCGCGCACTTTGATATTTTCCAGCAATTTGCATAGGCCGTCATGCAAAAATTATTAAATTTTTTCCAGCCAGCCAGAAGCACTAATTAATTTGGCAATTGCACACCGCCTGCTCCCAGCAATACCTTGCTTGGGTGCTGCAATTAAATGAATGCAAAATTCATGTTTCCCGAAATCAGGAGAACATGCGTTTCGACAAGTTTGCTGTCGAGCAATTTTTACCTTACAGCACACGGCTCACGTGTTGGCATTTAATGTAACCCGCACCCTGGCACATTACTTCAACCCTTACCCTTCACTCAAATTGCTGGCCTGAAACTGTGCACAAACATTCGCCTGTCGCAAGCCAGAGAAATATGTTACTTTATTTGCATAAATATGTGGAACTCTTTGTGCATTTAAAGTGAGGCCAATGCATAATTAAAAGTTTACTTTGAAGCTTTTGCACATAATTCGAGTGATTTGACTTTTACTGTTCTATAATTTCAGTTTCAGCTTAACTCCTTTTTTTTTTTTGAAATTTTACATTTGAATGTTGAAAAATTTCAGTTGAATTTGCATACAATTCTTTGAAATACATATTCAAATTGATTCGAGGGCATGTTTCAAAGTGGAAGTGGAAATGGAAATTGAAGAAAAGAAAACTTAGTCGAGAATTTAACAACTTATTGTATTTGTACTAAGTATACAACTAGGTAATGCCAAGCTGACCTCTGAAATATGGTAGATTAGGCTACAAATGGAATTTCATATGAACCAATTCGATTCAAAGTTCTATGTTTAAATATTTCTATGCTATAAGCCGATAATTCTTGAGGAGGATCGAATTATATTGAAGGAAAAGGAGATCAAGAGCCGAACCCCTAAGGTGAGGTTTAAACAGAACCTCAAAAGATTGTTGATGTTTGTTTGATTCTTAATAGCATTATAGAGCATAGTAACAATATTTTTGATTTATCAGTACAACAAGCCCATTTAACCTAACAAAAATCCAATACCAGCTCTGTTGAAAAATCGCTTCAATTTTCATTGACGCGCAAACTAATTAAGTAAATGCAAATTAAAATAATTGTCCATGAACTTGAATGATAAAAAAAAAGAGAAAGAGAAGACTGCAGCCATCCCTTAAAAATAAAATATGCCAATCATTTAAGCATTTTAATAATCTAGACGTAAACATTTAAAAATCAATTTTCAAGAACAACAACTAAATCAACTTACTCGCAATCTGTGGAAAATCGCTCAGCTAATTTGCATATAAAACAGTTGAAATTTATGAAAAATATGAGAATATTGATGAAATTTTGGCACAAGTGCACGCCGAGTGGTTCACCCCTTGACATCCAGCTGCTTCCGCTGCTGTTGCTGGTGGTGCTACTTGTAAAGTCAAGTGGGTGTAAGAAATTGTATAAAACTTGTTTCAAATTGCCTATGCATATAAATTGACGTTAATGTGTTGTCGACGGCGGGCACACATAAATACGAGGGTAGGCTGAAAAGAAATCGGCGCTGACAGGAAACGAAATACGTCGCGGTTTATCTTTACAGTTCGATTCTTATGACAAAAGTGTGTATGTATCAAAACGAAAGGCTCGATTTTTTTCTACAATTTTTGAAGGAGCTGGCGGAGGTATCCAAAAAGTTGATTATCTCTCTACATACTCTCTCTCTCTCTCTATATATATATAGAGCATATGTATATATATACTCTACAAGAACTAGCATCCCAAACTTGGTGTCTCTGGCTCGTAAAGACTCCGAGAAATGGCCAAAAACCCAATTATATAACTCGATTTAATCAATTTCTTGGAAACGGAGTTTTTAAATCGATGATTTAAAATAAACCCGAACTGTTAGTGCCCTGAGACATGTTCTACGTTAAATATTTCAAGTTTTCGATAAATATAGGTAGACTTGATTTTTGAAGCTGATCCATTTTGGGCTCATAGAAAATATATTTTATATATTCTCGCTTTTAAGGCCAATTACTTTTTAAGCTGCACGCGTAAGTAAACATAGCTAAGCAAGGAGGCCAGTTCAGGTAGGTAGTTCTTAAATGGGGCGGTGGTTTTTCTTGTGGCACGGCCTGAAAATATGCAAGAAAAATGTTTGCTTGTTTTGTTGCTTTTGCTAATCGCTAAGCGCTTGCTAATTTTATTATCGCTGCCGAATGATAAGCGTAAATAGCGCGTTTGCCTGTACTCGGACTAGTTAGGAACCAACAGGTGTTGGGTTCATCATCTTATCGGAAATGGCCGGCAGTCAAGTTCAGCTGTACTCGTAGTATCTTAAAAGGGGACAGGGCTTTTTGTAGGCGTAAGAGTACTCAATTGTTTGGCTCAAGAGGTAACTGCTGGGAGGTAACTGCTATGAATCATCGTTAAGTTTTATATCTTAAGAGCTCCATAATCATACAAACTATGATTCATGCACAATTATTTGAATACTAAGACAAATTAAAATACGAAATCCAATTGAAAAGTTTGCAAGCTTTTGCATTTTACAGACGCATTAATATCTGTTATTTAATAAATAGTTTCATCTAGATGGATTTGATTTAAAATCTAAAATTTAGTCTCTTTATGAATAGTCTTCTTTACTTACAAATCGGAAAAATATATATTATTAGACCGTGAAAATTTAGAATTTTCAATAATGTAAAGCTTCGTAGAATAAAGCGAATCGAATGGAAATTGACCTTCTGTGCACATAGCCTTCGGCTCGTTGGGAATTACAATTTCTGCAATTAATTTTATCGTGAAATGTGGAACGCATAGAAGGAGACATCTCCGACCCCATAAAGTATATCAACAGCCGAGTCGATAATGCCATGCCCGTCTGCCCGTCTGTCTCTTTTTTATGCGAACTAGTCTCTCAGTTTTAAAGCTTTCCTAATGAAACTTTCCTCTTTCTGTTGCACCTAGTACATATGTCGGAAACAGCTGGATCGGACCACTATATCATATAGCTGCCATAGGAAAGATCGGTCGAAAAGTAGGTTCTTGTACAAACAACTTTTTTCAGCATTAACTATTTTCCCTTTGCTTCTTAGATACTGGCAAGGCACTATCAGCACTATGAAAAGGTTGGGTCTACAAGAGTATGCCGAATATAGCCCTTCTTCTTCTTCTTCTCCTTCTTATCGTTTCATTTGAGCTGAGAACTAAGTTTTGGCGTTCCTTAATTTTTTGTTTTCATTGAATGTTTATTCGAATGGCAGACAAGCTATTAAGCGAATTTGGCAATAGATTAGCAAGCCCGTAGCAAATCAGTATTATAAATATGGTACAATAAAATATTCTCTAAACTGGGCCGATTAGATTAGGCAGCAAGTGCAGGCGAACTATGCTACCCAGCTGTTGCCTCCCATTGCTATAAAAGGCAGAGAATGCTGCCAAATGGCATTAAAACGCAATCAGCTTTGGAGGAGCACAGCTATTATAGCCGAAGGAAATTTGTTAGTTTATAAAAACAGAGTTCAAGCTCAAAATGTCCGCCGATCAAGTTTGTTTATATTTGTGCCTGATCTGTGCACTGAACTGGACATTTGCCATCGCTGATACGCCCGTCCGGCAATGTGAGTATACAGATTACAATTTGCTAAACAATTATTGTTAATAAGGTGTATTCCGCACACACAGGTGCCAATACAAACAATCCGCTGCCACTGATGGTGCAAATAGATGATTGCGATGAGCTACCCTGTGATTTGCTGAAGGGTCTGGAGTCCAACATAGCCATACAGTTTGTAGCCAGTGAGTTAGCCGAAAACGTTTCCCATTTAGAAATATATCTTTAATCTATAACATTACTGAAAATCCAGCACGAAATTCCATGCATCAGCTGACGGCGCGGGTGCACCTGACCTCACTGGGCGTGACCATACCCTTTGAACTGGAGGCGCAGCGCAGCAATGTGTGCAAAAATTTGCTGCATGGCGCCTACTGTCCACTGGACGCTGGGGAGGATGTCACCTATCGCCTCCTACTCCCAGTCGCCAGCAATCAGCCGGAGGTGCCCACCCGGCTGCAGGTTTCGCTCCACGATGCGGAACAATCGGATCAGGTGGTCGCCTGTTTTCTGGCCGACACGCGCGTACGCAAGCCCTAGAAACTTTATATAGACTAAGTTTTTTTGTTTTATTGTTAATCTTTGTGTTTATCAAACATTGTATCAATGTGTGTTATTGTTGGTCTCGGGGCACTTGTTTGTGCCAATTAATAGGAACTAAGCTGCTAGCCCTTAAGCTGCTGCTGCTGGCGGCACTATTAGACATTATGAATAAATAATTAAGCAAAACATTATGAATTATGAACATGGACATGTGAGTTAATTACCAAAGCACGCCCACATGTGCATGTGTGAGGCAGGCAGACTAAGCCGCCTAAGCCCAATCGCCAGTCATACAACATGAACGCAAGTCTCCCTCCCTGCCTTCCAAACGCCCCCTAAAATTCACCCATGGAATCGGCTTAATTAAATGAAGCAGAAAATTACGCAACACCTCTTTCTAGAGCTGAGCTCGTGTCGTGATTTCTATCGTAACTCAACCCGACATATTCTTGTTCAAGCAGATATTTTCACGAGTGTTCGTGTTGAGCACGACTACTGGAGCACAGGATTGCTCCTGTCCACAGGAGCCTGAACATAAATTAGCTAACATAGAAAAATATAAGATTTTAAATGTAAATAATTATTTTAGCTAACAAGTTTAATAAATATTTAATTATTTATTTACTCTAAGGGGAATTATTTTTATGTTAAATAAAATATGTTCGAAAATGCAAAATATACAGATACTCAAAACTGTAAGTAATTTAAAATTTTACAAAACAATTACAAACAAGAGGTTGTAGTCGGGAGCTCCCAACTAGGCGATACCCTGAACCCTCTTTTTCCAACATCAAATACATATATATATATTCTATTTTAGAAGCTATATGTCAGGTTTGGTGGCTCTAGCTCTTATTATTTACCAAAATTGCCCAAAAAACAGGATATCGATATTTATCGATTGCTTGGAAACGGGGTAAGTTATCGATTATCGGACACAAACTCGATCTGCGCAGGCACTAGGAGCACCTACATCTAAAATTTCTCTAGCTCTTATAGGTTCTGAGATCCTTGCGTTCATACATACGGACAGACGGACGGACGGACGGACGGACGGACGGACGGACAGACAGACAGACGGACATGGCTAGATCGACTCGGCTATTGATGCTGATCAAGAATATATATACTTTATGGGGTCGGAGATGCTTCCTTCTGCCTGTTACATACATTTGGATTTTGCACAAATACTTATACCCATTTTTAATGGGTTAAGGGTATAAAAAGTAAAAATAATAAGGTAAAAATATTATAACCTTATAGAGAAAATGTACAGTATATTTTCAGACTCTTATATCATATCTATTGTTTATATATGAACTATAAGAAATGGTATTCCAGCAAAAGCAGGAAACCTAACTGTTATAATTATTTTTATGTAATTCTATTTCGAACATTTATTTATATACAAAAACGCTCATATCGTGTTTGCGTCGTGTTAAAAAATTCCTACATGCGCCCATCTCTGCAGCTGTCATACAGCAGAACGCAGCAGGTGAGCATCACTGAGAGCTGCTTGATTGGCGGACTGACTGACTGACTGACTGACTAACTGAGGGATGGACTGATTGACTGACTGGCTGGCTGAGTGGTCACAGCCCACGCTCCAGCCTATCGAGGTGTTGACGCTGCGTGCGGTTTTTCATAAATTTTCAACTTTTCATTCCAAACAGTTGCCATTTCCACAATTTACACGCACAACCAGCCACTGTTGCTGCAGCTGCAGCTGCTTCTGCTTCTGCCACTGCTTCTGCCACTGGCTGTGGCTGTCGCTGTGGTTATGGCTTCCTTCCTGTCATTTGGCAAAAGCAACGCTAATTGGCTTTTCAACACTTTGCTGCTTCCTGACTGACTATGTATAAATACATATATCGATATATATATATATATATAATACACATATATAGTGTATGTACCATATATTTACGAGCTGTGGGTTGTTCCACAGTCGTTTGTTTCTTGTTTCGCTTAATGAATGAGCCCTGATTGCGCACATATCCGCCGGTTAGCTAATTGAGACGTCGACTAGGTGGTGACATACTATGGCAATACAGGTAGTTGACAAATTGCCTATAAACTAGAACACACGATAAAGCCCCTTCAAAAAGAACTTAATTACGTTAGCATTCTTAAAAGTTCACAAAAGTTATCGGAATTATAAGTAACATCTCAAATTTAGTATCATTTTAATGTTGTATAATTATTAAATAGGATTTGGTAGACTCAACTTGCGGAAATAATCAAGAAATTATTTGAAGTAAGCCACAACTTTTTACTACAAGCAGCTTAAAACAGCCAACTTTGTAATGTATGGATTGACTATTCAGTATAGGTATAGGGCGTAATTATGTACTGAAGGTCCGTCTTTAGTTCTAAGAGATAACGGATATATTATTGACGGCACGTTGTTTAAGGAGCCAGAGATAAAAGACCTGTATCATTTGTTAAAAATATCTACTGAATTTGAGAATAAGATGAATAAGATATATGTATATAATGATTGATAATACGATTTGAATGTAGCCAAATCCCCTAAAACCTAATATATTCTTATTTCAAAGAAATAATAAGAGAATAACTATGAATTCTATAATACTTTGCTGAGATCTTACGAACCTGTTTAGGTTAGTTTATAGGGTAACTTTCGTTCGTGCACGCCTCAACTCCGCTTAATGAAAAATTAAATTAAGCACATAAAATAAAATTGTTATTAAAACTTCATGCATTCCGAGCATGACATTCACTCCGATATGAAACAGCTATTAGTATTTTTGTGGCTCGTCGTTCTAGCTCACATGCAAAACGTCGATGATTCATCTGAAAGCGAAGAATCCTCTGAAACTAAGGTAAGAGAAAAAAATGTTTGAAACGCATAAAAAATCGATTCTATAAAATTGCATTACAGACTGTGCATATAGAGCGCATCAGAATCCACGGGGATCGGCACTTCATGAAGGCTGTTACCGTCATACACGAGGATCGATTTCACTTTGATATCTATGTAAAGCTCGATCGAGAGCTGGGCAGCAATTATCTTATTATGAATATAAACCTGCGTCGAAAATTGGAGAACGACATGGATTTTATAAAGCTTTTCGAAGTGAAACACATGGATTTTTGTGCATTTCTCAACAATCCTGCGTATCGACATTTCTTTATGAGCTCCATACATCTGCGCGAGGTGTTGGAGTGTCCCATACGCGTGGGCAACTACTCCATTCTAAACATAAGTGTGATTAGTGTAATCAAACCGGAGGAGCTGGGCAAGGGCACTTACAAATTCTTTACCGAAATAGTCGAGGTCACGGGTGAGATACCCAAAGTGTTTGCCATGCAGTTGACCACGCAAGTAAAATGAGTTATGCGACAAGAAGAAAAGTTTATCTTTTAATGGAGGCAGAAGGATTTCAAATTCAGAACGTAGATTTAATTGCCTTGTATTGCGACATTGTTTTAACGGATGTAAGCTATAAACAATATTTTTAATATGTTGTCCCTCGTTAGTATACAAAGATCTAGAATATTTCAAGATGAGTTCCTTAATAAAGGTCTGCTAACTACCAAATTTTTTTCAAAATCGATAAATATCAATATCGATAAATATCGATACAACGCCAAACCATAATTATTGAGAAACTCGTTCTGTTTCCATAATATCGATAAATATCTATTTTTTAAAAGTTTAAAATGCATATCTTGAGTTTTAATTTGATATGTGGTTTGAATACCTTGCACTACTCTCCCAGGCTTGCCTCGTCCATATGTGTCCGTCCGTCCATACACACACACACACACACAGACATGTGCAGCACCGAACAAGGGATACGTAATTACTACAAGGACACGGTCGAGTGCGAGGGCTGTCGTAGGTCAACCCCCCTCGTGCACTATAAGCCGATTGTTGCCGGCTACCTTCAATTTTTTCTGGCTTTTGTGTGTCGCGCACATTTCCACATTGAATTTTCCATTGTGCGTCATACGTGAAACGCTTTTCCCTCGACACCGCGTCTCACATATTGAAAATCGTTTAAATCGACAGAGTGCAGCGTCCGATTATTGTGATTATCTCTGACTATCGCGTGTTATGCCTGCTGCTTCTTGCATTTCCCGCGGGACATTTGCGGTTTTTCTTCGTAGTTAAGTAGAAGCCATATGTGCGCATTGTTCCTGCAATTTTCTTATGTCATTTGTGTATAATTAATAGAAAAACAATATGTTCAGTGTTCAATCAATGGGGGGAAGCCAAATATGAATGGGAAATTTTGAGGTAAGTCCACTGAGACGTTAGAGCTTCCAATCTGACTGGTAGAGGGTGCTCAATTATTATTACTTTTTTTTATTCAACACTTTAATTATAAATCGTTTGGCGCCTATATTAAGAGGTCTTAGATCTAAACTTTTCTTTATTAAGATTCGTTTGCTTTCGATTTCGACATTTTTGCTTTTACCGAGACGTGGTTAACATCTGTATCATATCATATTCTTCGGTGTATTCTTTTGAATACACAACTTACAGATTAATCAGAGCTCTTAAGATTTAATGTTAGCTTCCAGGTCTCTTAAGTTTGTTGACGGTCTATTCAAGCCGGATTTTGTTTGGATTTAGCAATATTGTGCACAGGATCCGGCTATTTGGTATTCAAACCAGGTGAATGAATCCAGCTGATATTAATTAGCTCAACGATATTCTTGATTGTCTTGTCTACGGTTCTCGAAGGAAATAATGACATACAAATATGTACAATCCTGCTATTATACAAAATTATGTAACTCTTATCTTTCCACTTTTTATCATTCTCTGACATAACGAAGAAATCGTGTATCATTCCCCTCCATGGAAAGGCCATATATTTAATGACGAAAACTAAAAAGTTATTTCCAAATTGTCAGCTTTTGTCATAGAACAAATTGCAGAGTATCTGAGTAACACAAGGTGCTTTTCATAAATTCATACTCTCTATGTATCCAAGTGTGTTATGTGAAGCTGTGCCATGCATGAAAGGATAAGTCTTCCTGTAATCTATTACAAAAAGAGATGGATGCCTAGTGTCACGCTAAACTCTTAAATATATACTATTCTAAATTTTTTAAGGTAATTATTATCTATAAAAGCCCTCCCGAAATGATCTCTTAAACACTTGACAACTATGCACCCGAGAATGACCCGTTTTTACATCTCTTCTGCGACCTAGGCTTGACTTTGATTCATTAGCGTTGCATCAAGACAGAACTGTTCTTTTTATTTTTCTTCATATTTGCTTAGACCAGATTAATATCCCCCTTTTGAACAATCATAGAGTTATGGTTGGTGGCGTATTAGTTCAAAAAGTAATCGTAGCGAAAGCGATTCCACGGATCCTCTTCTGTAATAATTATCCCTCCCTCGCATTTTGAACTAATTATCAATGAGAACCTCTTGGTCTGTAGAGTATAAACTGCACGACTTCATGTCGTGCGTTATGCGACTGTCCCATCTGATGTTTTTAAATGAAATAGGATATATGTATATAAACCGATTTATTCATTTACTCTGCGTGTTCTTCAAAGCGAAACAAAGTATGTAGAATTTTCCTTAATTTTTGGCAATTGCAGGTCCATTTTTTTCGTTAATCGAGTTTTTTGGAACAACTACAGTACAATTTTTGTGATAAAATATATTTGGGCTGAAAAGATATGTGTTATCACACAGTTACATATCTTATTTCGTGTTGAAAATGAATTTAGATATATAATCGAATTTATATATTCTACTTCGTTTGCAAAACGAAATGAAATAAGAACTAATTTCGTATACCTTACTTCGGAATAGAATACTTTTATACTCCACTTCCAATTATCATATTTCATAGAGCCGAGAAGTCATCAAGCCCTTCCATTTCAAATAACGAAGTAATTAGTTAATAAAGCAGACGCGTCTTGTTACCGACTACATGCCCTTTTTTATGCACGGAAATGTGTACCAGTGCTCGTCAATTCCAAGCTCCTCGCTATCCTCCAGTGAACTGGGCAGCGTGTGATTAGTTGTCTCTGGCAGCAGCAGGCATAAGCAGGCGGCCAGCGAAGTGAGCACGGCCAAAATGATTTCCGGCAGCGGCGAGGAAATACTGCTCATGTTAAAAAAAAATGCACATATCAATTGGATCACTCTGGCAAAAGTATCTACAGCGGCATCTCCCTGGCCACGCAGACATGTTGGCAACAGCTCCACAGCGTACAAACAGGTCGTGTTAAAGGCAACGTTACAAAAACAAATCCCAGTCAATAAGAACATCAGCTGTAAGGTGGTGACTGTGGAAAGTGTACAGAAAGTGTACAAAGTGCACAATAACAAAAAATGAAAAAATAAAACTAACAAAAATGTTCAAAGGTAAAGGTAAAATTTTAACCCTTGCACAGGGTATCATAATTTAGTATCGAAATGTGTAACGCATAGAAGGAGGCTTCTCCGACCCCATGAAGTATACATATTCTTGATCAGTTTCAACAGCCGAGTCGATATAGCCATGTCTGTCTGTCTGTCTGTCTGGCTGTCTGTTTCTATGCGAACTAGTCTCTTAGTTTTAAAGCTATTGACTATGATTAAATACCTTAGACTTACTGCGATTAGTGTCGGAAGCTCCATCCAATAGAACGATGTTCGTTATCGAGATAAAAAGGCAACAGCAGATTAGCGATGTGGAAGTCAATGCCTTGCGTCCGATGATATCTTGAAAAGCTAAGGCTATCAGCCAAGATGGCAGAATCATGGTATATTGAATCGAGTTCCAAACAAAATGCGAAAACCAATTTCTATTTAGTTTACGTATGGCGATAAAGTGGCAATAAGAAATGACGGCCCTAAGTAGGCAGGCGGATGAGGGTGTAAAAACAACATATTGCTGCGAGTTAGTGAGTCAACTCTCTACTTACATGTCGAACGCCAATATTAAAACGATGCGGCGCAGGCGCGGCGTCCTGAAGAGGTCCAGCAGATTCGGGTCGATCTTCGTATTTTGCTGAACTAATTTGCAGTTCGCGATGAATTCCTCATAAACGCTGTCTTCAATTTGGACACCATTAATTTTGGCCACACGCCTCAGGGACGCTACAGCCTTGTTATAGTTTCGCCTTGAGATCAGCCATTCTACGCTTTCCGGTACAATGCAATAAAAAAAGGGCACTAATATTAATGGCAGCGAGCTGACAAGCAGGAAGCTACGCCAGGTGCCCAATAGCAGCCCCACCCAGGGTGAACTTATCGCGCCCAAGCAGTAAAATATGCCGACAGTGATAGTCAGGCAAATTGTGCGCAAAGAAGGACGTATATATTCCAAAACTGCTAAGTGATTGTGAATTACATTAAATAAAAAGTAAAGCCATTATCCCTCTACTCACGCAGAATGTACATCATTGCATAGTTGGTGTCAGTGGCGAAGCCGTTAATAAGTCGAAATAAACAAAAAGTGAACAGATTGGTACCAAAGATTGTTAAAAAGTTGCCACTCATTGAAATGAGATTGGCCAAAATAAGAGCAGGAAGCCGACCCACTTTGTCCCCCATATAGCCGAGAACAAGAGTGCCTAACAAGGAACTCACAGTATACAGTGAGCCTCCCACGTTCATTCTCCAACCATTTTTGCATATCCAGTTCGTTTCGCTGACAAAACTCTGAAAGTCCATGTATGTCTCATATTTGTACTTATGGCAGCTGCTATGGATAGTCAAATTAGAGTACAGTGGCTTGCAGCTGGATGTATTTGGTGGCGCTGACCCCGAGGCTAGGCCATCAGCACACCTGCGCGTTAAGGCGTTAAGTATGTGCCATGTTATAAATATGCTTATACATACCAATGTCTTGGCACAAAAAAGATAATTTCTTCAGATTCGTAATGCAGAGACAAGATCACATTGAGCAGACTAGTGAGTATTACTATGATCAGCTGCAGTCGACCAAAACTGCCGCATTTTTCCAGGATTTTGTCCACTTCCAACATTGTGTTATTTATATATCAAACACCTTCTGCATTTACACTTGCTGTGTACCTTTGACACGAACAGGGATTTCCCAGAACTTCCCAGAGTACCGCTGCACTTCTGGCACTTGCATCGCATCTCACTTTGTATAATTTGTTTATTTACTTAATTACTAGTCATTTAACGCTTTGAGTTAGCGGTATGTCTTAACTTCATGAAAAACAATTTTATAATTTAGATTTGATAGATTTTACTGAGAATCGTCTGTGTGTGTTATAATACTAGTGAGATAATATTAAAAAACATAGCCATGCATGGAGGCAACTGAAATGCGTTTTGGATATGCGAACAAATGTTTGTCGAGCGAGTAATGACTCAAAGCTGTTCGAGTTGCAGACAACACATTGAGTGGGTCGACTCGACGAGCGCAATCGAAAATCAAGTTAAAACGAGGAAGTAACAAAATTTTCGGCATGCCGAAAATTTAAAGCCTTTGCAGATATGTGAGAATAGTGCAGCTCGGAAATGCTGCGTTTGTTGAAATATCTGTGAAAACAGAATATTTTCCTATCTTGATGAAACTTGACACCGATTCGTATTTTTATACCCTGAACCCATTAAAAATGGGTATAAGGGTATATTGTATTTGTGTAAAATCCAAATTTATGTAAGAGGCAGAAGGACGCATCTCC
This sequence comes from Drosophila novamexicana, assembly GCF_003285875.2. Lineage (NCBI taxonomy): Eukaryota > Metazoa > Arthropoda > Insecta > Diptera > Drosophilidae > Drosophila > Drosophila novamexicana. The sequence goes on along the minus strand of NW_020824808.1, from coordinate 536,412 downwards.
GACCCCATAAAGTATATACATTCTTGATCAGCATCAATAGCCGAGTCGATCTAGCCATGTCCGTCTGCCTGTCCGTCCGTCCGTCCGTATGTATGAGTCAAAGGATCTCAGAACCTATAAGATTTTAGATGTAGGTGCTCCTAGTTCCCGCGCAAATCGAGTTTGTTTCCGATAATCGATAACTTACTCCGTTTCCAAGCAATCGATAAAAATCGATATCGATATCCTGTTCTTTAGGTAATTTTGGTAAATAATAAGAGCTAAAGTAACCAAACTTGACATATAGCTTCTAAAATAGAATATATATATATACATTTGATGTTGGAAGAAGAGGGTTCAGGGTATCCCCTAGTCGGGAGCTCCCGACTAGAACCTCTTACTTGATCTTTATGGTTTTCCCTCTAGATTAATCTGGCATTCAAATCTGAACACCGTTTTTTTGGTCGAAATTCATGTCCAAATCTTACCCCAAGATTCGTATATAGACATGGGTCAAAAATTACCACCTCCATATCTCGGCCAAATCTCATCCGATTTTCACGAAGCATGCATTTTTCATCATGGTTTTTCCTCTAGATTAATGTGGCATTCAAATCTGAACACCGATTTTATGGTCGAAATTCATGTCCAAATCTTACCCCAAGATTCGTATATAGACATGGGTCAAAAATTACCATAACTCGGTCAAATCTCATCCGATTTTCACGAAGTTTGCATTTTTCTTCGTGGTTTTCCCTCTAGATAAATGTGGCATTCAAATCTCGACACCGATTTTTTGGTCGAAATTCATGTCCAAATCTTACCCCAAGATTCGTATATTGACATGGGTCAAAAATTACCACCCCCATAACTCGGTCAAATCTCATCCGATTTTCACGAAGTTTGGCTTTTTTCTTCATGGTTTTCCCTCTAGATTAATCTGGCATTCAAATCTCGACACCGATTTTTTGGTCGAAATTCATGTTCAAATCTTACCTCAAGATTCGTATGTAGACATGGGTCAAAATTTACCAACCCCATATCTCGGCCAAATCTCATCCGATTTTCACGAAGCTTGCATTATTCTTCATGGTTTTCCCTCTAGATTAATCTGGCATTCAAATCTCGACACCGATTTTTTGGTCGAAATTCATGTTCAAATCTTACCTCAAGATTCGTATGTAGACATGGGTCAAAATTTACCAACCCCATATCTCGGCCAAATCTCATCCGATTTTCACGAAGTTTGCATTTTTCTTCATGGTTTTCCCTCTAGATTAATCTGGTATTCAAATCTGAACACCGATTTATTGGTCGAAATTCATGTCCAAATCTTACCCCAAGATTCGTATATAGACATGGGTCAAAAATTACCATAACTCGGTCAAATCTCATCCGATTTACACGAAGTTTGCATTTTTCTTCATGGTTTTCCCTCTAGATTAATCTGGCATTAAAATCTCGACACCGATTTTTTGGTCGAAATTCATATCCAAATCTTACCTCAAGATTCGTATATAGACATGGGTCAAAAATTACCACCCCCATATCTCGGCCAAATCTCATCCGATTTTCACGAAGTTTGGCTTTTTCTTCGTGGTTTTCCCTCTAGATTAATGTGGCATTCAAATCTCGACACCGATTTTTTGGTCGAAATTCATGTCCAAATCTTACCCCAAGATTCGTATATAGACATGGGTCAAAAATTACCACCTTCATATCTCGGCCAAATCTCATCCGATTTTCACGAAGTTTGGCTTTTTCTTCATGGTTTTCCCTCTAGATTAATCTGGCATTCAAATCTGAACATCGATTTTTTGGTCGAAATACATGTCCAAATCTGGCATTCAAATCTGAACATCGATTTTTTGGTTGAATTTCATGTCCAAATCTTACCCCAAGATTCGTATATTGACATGGGTCAAAAATTACCATAACTCGGTCAAATCTCATCCGATTTTCACGAAGTTTGGCTGTTTCTTCATGGTTTTCAATCTTGATTAATCTGGCATTCAAATCTGAACACCGATTTTTTGGTCGAAATTCATGTCCAAATCTTACCCCAAGATTCGTATATAGACATGGGTCAAAAATTACCACCTCCATATCTCGGCCAAATCTCATCCGATTTTCACGAAGTTTGCATTTTTTCTTCATGGTTTTCCCTCTACATTAATCTGGCATTCAAATCTCGACACCGATTTTTTGGTCGAAATTCATGTCCAAATCTTACCCCAAGATTCGTATATAGACATGGGTCAAAAATTACCACCCCCATAACTCGGTCAAATCTCATCCGATTTTCACGAACTTTGGCTGTTTCTTCATTGTTTTCCCTCTAGATTAATCTGGCATTCAAATCTCGACACCGATTTTTTGGTCGAAATTCATGTCCAAATCTTACCTCAAGATTCGTATATATACATGGGTCAAAAATTACCATCCCCATAACTCGGTCAAATCTCATCCGATTTTCACGAAGTTTGCATTTTTCTTCATGGTTTTCCCTCTAGATTAATGTGGCATTCAAATCTCGACACCGATTTTTTGGTCGAAATTCATGTTCAAATCTTACCTCAAGATTCGTATGTAGACATGGGTCAAAAATTACCACCCCCATAACTCGATCAAATCTCATCCGATTTTCACGAAGTTTGGCTTTCTCTTCATGGTTTTCCCTCTAGATTAATCTGGCATTCAAATCTCGACACCAATTTTTTGGTCGAAATTCATGTCCAAATCTTACCTCAATATTCGTATATATAGATGGGTCAAAAATTACCACCCCCATAACTCGGTCAAATCTCATCCGATTTTCACGAAGTTTGGCTTTCTCTTCATGGTTTTCCCTCTACATTAATCTGGCATTCAAATCTCGACACCGATTTTTTGGTCGAAATTCATGTTCAAATCTTACCTCAAGATTCGTATGTAGACATGGGTCAAAAATTACCACCCCCATAACTCGGTCAAATCTCATCCGATTTTCACGAAGTTTGGCTTTCTCTTCATGGTTTTCCCTCTACATTAATCTGGCATTCAAATCTCGACACCGATTTTTTGGTCGAAATTCATGTTCAAATCTTACCTCAAGATTCGTATGTAGACATGGGTCAAAAATTACCACCCCCATAACTCGGTCAAATCTCATCCGATTTTCACGAAGTTTGCATTTTTCTTCATGGTTTTCCCTCTACATTAATCTGGCATTCAAATCTCGACACCGATTTTTTGGTCGAAATTCATGTTCAAATCTTACCTCAAGATTCGTATGTAGACATGGGTCAAAAATTACCACCTCCATATCTCGGCCAAATATCATCCGATTTTCACGAAGTTTGCATTTTTCTTCATGGTTTTTCCTCTACATTAATCTTGCATTCAAATCTCGACACCGATTTTTTGGTCGAAATTCATGTCCAAATCTTACCTCAAGATTCGTATATAGACGTGGGTCAAAAATTACCACCCCCATAACTCGGTCAAATCTCATCCGATTTTCGCGAAGTTTGGCTTTCTCTTCATGGTTTTCCCTCTACATTAATCTGGCATTCAAATCTCGACACCGATTTTTTGGTCGAAATTCATGTCCAAATCTTACCTCAAGATTCGTATATAGACATGGGTCAAAAATTACCACCCCCATATGTCGGTCAAATCTCATCCGATTTTCACGAAGTTTGCATTTTTCTTCATGGTTTTCCCTCTAGATTAATCTGGCATTCAAATCTGAACACCGATTTTTTGGTCGAAATTCATGTCCAAATCTTACCCCAAGATTCGTATATAGACATGGGTCAAAAATTACCACCTCCATATCTCGGCCAAATCTCATCCGATTTTCACGAAGTTTGCATTTTTCTTCATGGGTTTCCCTCTACATTAATCTGGCATTCAAATCTCGACACCGATTTTTTGGTCGAAATTCATGTCCAAATCTTACCTCAAGATTCTTATATAGACATGGGTAAAAAATTACCACCCCCATATCTCGGCCAAATCTCATCCGATTTTCACGAAGTTTGGCTTTTTCTTCATGGTTTTCCCTCTAGATTCATGTGGCATTCAAATCTGAACACCGATTTTTGGTCGAAATTCATGTCCAAATCTTACCCCAAGATTCGTATATAGACATGGGTCAAAAATTACCACCTCCATATCTCGGCCAAATCTCATCCGATTTTCACGAAGTTTGCATTTTTCTTCATGGTTTTCCCTCTACATTAATCTGGCATTCAAATCTCGACACCAATTTTTTGGTCGAAATTCATGTCCAAATCTTACCGCAAGATTCGTATATAGACGTGGGTCAAAAATTACCACCCCCATATCTCGGCCAAATCTCATCCGATTTTCACGAAGTTTGCATTTTTCTTCATGGTTTTCCCTCTTGATTAATGTGGCATTCAAATCTCGACACCGATTTTTTGGTCGAAATTCATGTCCAAATCTTACCCCAAGATTCGTATATTGACATGGGTCAAAAATTACCACCCCCATAACTCGGTCAAATCTCATCAGATTTTCACGAAGTTTGCATTTTTCTTCATGGTTTTCCCTCTAGATTAATGTGGCATTCAAATCTCGACACCGATTTTTTGGTCGAAATTCATGTCCAAATTTTACCCCAAGATTCTTATATAGACATGGGTCAAAAATTACCACCCCCATATCTCGGCCAAATCTCTTCAGATTTTCACGAAGTTTGGCTTTTTCTTCATGGTTTTCCCTCTAGATTAATGTGGCATTCAAATCTCGACACCGATTTTTTGGTCGAAATTCATGTCCAAATCTTACCCCAAGATTCGAATATAGACATGGTCAAAAATTACCACCTCCATATCTCGGCCAAATATCATCCGATTTTCACGAAGTTTGCATTTTTCTTCATGGTTTTCCCTCTAGATTAATCTGGCATTCAAATCTCGACACCGATTTTTTGGTCGAAATTCATGTCCAAGTCTTACCTCAATATTCGTATATATACATGGGTCAAAAATTACCACCCCCATAACTCGGTCAAATCTCATCCGATTTTCACGAAGTTTGGCTTTCTCTTCATGGTTTTCCCTCTACATTAATCTGGCATTCAAATCTCGACACCGATTTTTTGGTCGAAATTCATGTTCAAATCTTACCTCAAGATTCGTATGTAGACATGGGTCAAAAATTACCACCCCCATAACTCGGTCAAATCTCATCCGATTTTCACGAAGTTTGCATTTTTCTTCATGGTTTTCCCTCTACATTAATCTGGCATTCAAATCTCGACACCGATTTTTTGGTCGAAATTCATGTCCAAATCTTACCTCAAGATTCGTATATAGACGTGGGTCAAAAATTACCACCCCCATAACTCGGTCAAATCTCATCCGATTTTCACGAAGTTTGGCTTTCTCTTCATGGTTTTCCCTCTACATTAATCTGGCATTCAAATCTCGACACCGATTTTTTGGTCGAAATTCATGTCCAAATTTTACCCCAAGATTCTTATATAGACATGGGTCAAAAATTACCACCCCCATATCTCGGCCAAATCTCTTCAGATTTTCACGAAGTTTGGCTTTTTCTTCATGGTTTTCCCTCTAGATTAATGTGGCATTCAAATCTCGACACCGATTTTTTGGTCGAAATTCATGTCCAAATCTTACCCCAAGATTCGAATATAGACATGGTCAAAAATTACCACCTCCATATCTCGGCCAAATATCATCCGATTTTCACGAAGTTTGCATTTTTCTTCATGGTTTTCCCTCTAGATTAATCTGGCATTCAAATCTCGACACCGATTTTTTGGTCGAAATTCATGTCCAAGTCTTACCTCAATATTCGTATATATACATGGGTCAAAAATTACCACCCCCATAACTCGGTCAAATCTCATCCGATTTTCACGAAGTTTGGCTTTCTCTTCATGGTTTTCCCTCTACATTAATCTGGCATTCAAATCTCGACACCGATTTTTTGGTCGAAATTCATGTTCAAATCTTACCTCAAGATTCGTATGTAGACATGGGTCAAAAATTACCACCCCCATAACTCGGTCAAATCTCATCCGATTTTCACGAAGTTTGCATTTTTCTTCATGGTTTTCCCTCTACATTAATCTGGCATTCAAATCTCGACACCGATTTTTTGGTCGAAATTCATGTCCAAATCTTACCTCAAGATTCTTATATAGACATGGGTCAAAAATTACCACCCCCATATCTCGGTCAAATCTCATCCGATTTTCACGAAGTTTGCATTTTTCTTCATGGTTTTTCCTCTACATTAATCTGGCATTCAAATCTCGACACCGATTTTTTGGTCGAAATTCATGTCCAAATCTTACCTCAAGATTCGTATATAGACGTGGGTCAAAAATTACCACCCCCATAACTCGGTCAAATCTCATCCGATTTTCACGAAGTTTGGCTTTCTCTTCATGGTTTTCCCTCTACATTAATCTGGCATTCAAATCTCGACACCGATTTTTTGGTCGAAATTCATGTTCAAATCTTACCTCAAGATTCGTATGTAGACATGAGTCAAAAATTACCACCTCCATATCTCGGCCAAATATCATCCGATTTTCACGAAGTTTGCATTTTTCTTCATGGTTTTTCCTCTACATTAATCTGGCATTCAAATCTCGACACCGATTTTTTGGTCGAAATTCATGTCCAAATCTTACCTCAAGATTCGTATATAGACGTGGGTCAAAAATTACCACCCCCATAACTCGGTCAAATCTCATCCGATTTTCACGAAGTTTGGCTTTCTCTTCATGGTTTTCCCTCTACATTAATCTGGCATTCAAATCTCGACACCGATTTTTTGGTCGAAATTCATGTCCAAATCTTACCCCAAGATTCGTATATAGACATGGGTCAAAAATTACCACCTCCATATCTCGGCCAAATCTCATCCGATTTTCACGAAGTTTGCATTTTTCTTCATGGTTTTCCCTCTACATTAATCTGGCATTCAAATCTCGACACCGATTTTTTGGTCGAAATTCATGTCCAAATCTTACCTCAAGATTCTTATATTGACATGGGTAAAAAATTACCTCCCCCATATCTCGGCCAAATCTCATCCGATTTTCACGAAGTTTGGCTTTTTCTTCATGGTTTTCCCTCTAGATTCATGTGGCATTCAAATCTGAACACCGATTTTTGGTCGAAATTCATGACCAAATCTTACCCCAAGATTCGTATATAGACATGGGTCAAAAATTACCACCTCCATATCTCGGCCAAATCTCATCCGATTTTCACGAAGTTTGCATTTTTCTTCATGGTTTTCCCTCTACATTAATCTGGCATTCAAATCTCGACACCGATTTTTGGTCGAAATTCATGTCCAAATCTTACCTCAAGATTCGTATATAGACGTGGGTCAAAAATTACCACCCCCATATCTCGGCCAAATCTCATCCGATTTTCACGAAGATTGCATTTTTCTTCATGGTTTTCCCTCTTGATTAATGTGGCATTCAAATCTCGACACCGATTTTTTGGTCGAAATTCATGTCCAAATCTTACCCCAAGATTCGTATATTGACATGGGTCAAAAATTACCACCCCCATAACTCGGTCAAATCTCATCCGATTTTCACGAAGTTTGCATTTTTCTTCATGGTTTTCCCTCTAGATTAATGTGGCATTCAAATCTCGACACCGATTTTTTGGTCGAAATTCATGTCCAAATTTTACCCCAAGATTCTTATATAGACATGGGTCAAAAATTACCACCCCCATATCTCGGCCAAATCTCTTCAGATTTTCACGAAGTTTGGCTTTTTCTTCATGGTTTTCCCTCTAGATTAATGTGGCATTAAAATCTCGACACCGATTTTTTGGTCGAAATTCATGTCCAAATCTTACCCCAAGATTCGTATATAGACATGGGTCAAAAATTACCACCTCCATATCTCGGCCAAATCTCATCCGATTTTCACGAAGTTTGCATTTTTCTTCATGGTTTTCCCTCTAGATTAATCTGGCATTCAAATCTCGACACCGATTTTTTGGTCGAAATTCATGTCCAAATCTTACCCCAAGATTCGTATGTAAACATGGGTCAAAAATTACCACCCCCATATCTCGGCCAAATCTCATCCGATTTTCACGAAGTTTGCATTTTTCTTCAAGGTTTTCCCTCTAGATTAATCTGGTATTCAAATCTGAACACCGATTTTTTGGTCGAAATGCATGTCCAAATCTTACCCCAAGATTCGTATATAGACATGGGTCAAAAATTACCACCTTCATATCTCGGTCAAATCTCATCCGATTTTCACGAAGCTTGCATTTTTCTTCATGGTTTTCCCTCTTGATTAATGTGGCATTCAAATCTCGACACCGATTTTTTGGTCGAAATTCATGTCCAAATTTTACCCCAAGATTCTTATATAGACATGGGTCAAAAATTACCACCCCCATATCTCGGCCAAATCTCTTCAGATTTTCACGAAGTTTGGCTTTTTCTTCATGGTTTTCCCTCTAGATTCATGTGGCATTCAAATCTGAACACCGATTTTTGGTCGAAATTCATGACCAAATCTTACCCCAAGATTCGTATATAGACATGGGTCAAAAATTACCACCTCCATATCTCGGCCAAATCTCATCCGATTTTCACGAAGTTTGCATTTTTCTTCATGGTTTTCCCTCTAGATTAATCTGGCATTCAAATCTCGACACCGATTTTTTGGTCGAAATTCATGTCCAAATCTTACCCCAAGATTCGTATGTAAACATGGGTCAAAAATTACCACCCCCATATCTCGGCCAAATCTCATCCGATTTTCACGAAGTTTGCATTTTTCTTCAAGGTTTTCCCTCTAGATTAATCTGGTATTCAAATCTCGACACCGATTTTTTGGTCGAAATTCATGTTCAAATCTTACCTCAAGATTCGTATGTAGACATGGGTCAAAAATTACCACCCCCATAACTCGGTCAAATCTCATCCGATTTTCACGAAGTTTGCATTTTTCTTCATGGTTTTCCCTCTACATTAATCTGGCATTCAAATCTCGACACCGATTTTTTGGTCGAAATTCATGTCCAAATCTTACCTCAAGATTCTTATATAGACATGGGTCAAAAATTACCACCCCCATATCTCGGTCAAATCTCATCCGATTTTCACGAAGTTTGCATTTTTCTTCATGGTTTTTCCTCTACATTAATCTGGCATTCAAATCTCGACACCGATTTTTTGGTCGAAATTCATGTCCAAATCTTACCTCAAGATTCGTATATAGACGTGGGTCAAAAATTACCACCCCCATAACTCGGTCAAATCTCATCCGATTTTCACGAAGTTTGGCTTTCTCTTCATGGTTTTCCCTCTACATTAATCTGGCATTCAAATCTCGACACCGATTTTTTGGTCGAAATTCATGTCCAAATCTTACCCCAAGATTCGTATATTGACATGGGTCAAAAATTACCACCCCCATAACTCGGTCAAATCTCATCCGATTTTCACGAAGTTTGCATTTTTCTTCATGGTTTTCCCTCTAGATTAATGTGGCATTCAAATCTCGACACCGATTTTTTGGTCGAAATTCATGTCCAAATTTTACCCCAAGATTCTTATATAGACATGGGTCAAAAATTACCACCCCCATATCTCGGCCAAATCTCTTCAGATTTTCACGAAGTTTGGCTTTTTCTTCATGGTTTTCCCTCTAGATTAATGTGGCATTAAAATCTCGACACCGATTTTTTGGTCGAAATTCATGTCCAAATCTTACCCCAAGATTCGTATATAGACATGGGTCAAAAATTACCACCTCCATATCTCGGCCAAATCTCATCCGATTTTCACGAAGTTTGCATTTTTCTTCATGGTTTTCCCTCTAGATTAATCTGGCATTCAAATCTCGACACCGATTTTTTGGTCGAAATTCATGTCCAAATCTTACCCCAAGATTCGTATGTAAACATGGGTCAAAAATTACCACCCCCATATCTCGGCCAAATCTCATCCGATTTTCACGAAGTTTGCATTTTTCTTCAAGGTTTTCCCTCTAGATTAATCTGGTATTCAAATCTGAACACCGATTTTTTGGTCGAAATGCATGTCCAAATCTTACCCCAAGATTCGTATATAGACATGGGTCAAAAATTACCACCTTCATATCTCGGTCAAATCTCATCCGATTTTCACGAAGCTTGCATTTTTCTTCATGGTTTTCCCTCTTGATTAATGTGGCATTCAAATCTCGACACCGATTTTTTGGTCGAAATTCATGTCCAAATCTTACCCCAAGATTCGAATATAGACATGGTCAAAAATGATGACCCCCATAACTCGGTCAAATCTCATCCGATTTTCACGAAGCTTGCATTTTTCTTCATGGTTTTCCCTCTTGATTAATGTGGCATTCAAATCTCGACACCGATTTTTTGGTCGAAATTCATGTCCAAATCTTACCCCAAGATTTGTATGTTGACATGGGTCAAAAATTACCTCCCCCATAACTCGGTCAAATCTCATCCGATTTTCACGAAGCTTGCATTTTTCTTCATGGTTTTCCCTCTTGATTAATGTGGCTTCAAATCTCGACACCGATTTTTTGGTCGAAATTCATGTCCAAATCTTACCTCAAGATTCTTATATAGACATGGGTAAAAAATTACCACCCCCATATCTCGGCCAAATCTCATCCGATTTTCACGAAGTTTGCATTTTTCTTCATGGTTTTCCCTCTTGATTAATGTGGCATTCAAATCTCGACACCGATTTTTTGGTCGAAATTCATGTCCAAATCTTACCCCAAGATTCGTATATTGACATGGGTCAAAAATTACCACCCCCATAACTCGGTCAAATCTCATCCGATTTTCACGAAGTTTGCATTTTTCTTCATGGTTTTCCCTCTAGATTAATGTGGCATTCAAATCTCGACACCGATTTTTTGGTCGAAATTCATGTCCAAATTTTACCCCAAGATTCTTATATAGACATGGGTCAAAAATTACCACCCCCATAACTCGGTCAAATCTCATCCGATTTTCACGAAGTTTGGCTGTTTCTTCATGGTTTTCCCTCTAGATTAATGTGGCATTAAAAACTCGACACCGATTTCTTGGTCGAAATTCATGTCCAAATCTTACCCCAAGATTCGTATATAGACATGGGTCAAAAATTACCACCTCCATATCTCGGCCAAATCTCATCCGATTTTCACGAAGCTTGCATTTTTCTTCATGGTTTTCCCTCTTGATTAATGTGGCATTCAAATCTCGACACCGATTTTTTGGTCGAAATTCATGTCCAAATCTTACCCCAAGATTCGTATGTAAACATGGGTCAAAAATTACCACCCCCATATCTCGGCCAAATCTCATCCGATTTTCACGAAGTTTGCATTTTTCTTCAAGGTTTTCCCTCTAGATTAATCTGGTATTCAAATCTGAACACCGATTTTTTGGTCGAAATGCATGTCCAAATCTTACCCCAAGATTCGTATATAGACATGGGTCAAAAATTACCACCTTCATATCTCGGTCAAATCTCATCCGATTTTCACGAAGCTTGCATTTTTCTTCATGGTTTTCCCTCTTGATTAATGTGGCATTCAAATCTCGACACCGATTTTTTGGTCGAAATTCATGTCCAAATCTTACCCCAAGATTTGTATATTGACATGGGTCAAAAATTACCTCCCCCATAACTCGGTCAAATCTCATTCGATTTTCACGAAGCTTGCATTTTTCTTCATGGTTTTCCCTCTTGATTAATGTGGCATTCAAATCTCGACACCGATTTTTTGGTCGAAATTCATGTCCAAATCTTACCCCAAGATTTGTATATTGACATGGGTCAAAAATTACCTCCCCCATAACTCGGTCAAATCTCATCCGATTTTCACGAAGCTTGCATTTTTCTTCATGGTTTTCCCTCTTGATTAATGTGGCATTCAAATCTCGACACCGATTTTTTGGTCGAAATTCATGTCCAAATCTTACCCCAAGATTCGAATATAGACATGGTCAAAAATGATGACCCCCATAACTCGGTCAAATCTCATCCGATTTTCACGAAGCTTGCATTTTTCTTCATGGTTTTCCCTCTTGATTAATGTGGCATTCAAATCTCGACACCGATTTTTTGGTCGAAATTCATGCCCAAATCTTACCCCAAGATTTGTATATTGACATGGGTCAAAAATTACCTCCCCCATAACTCGGTCAAATCTCATCCGATTTTCACGAAGCTTGCATTTTTCTTCATGGTTTTCCCTCTTGATTAATGTGGCATTCAAATCTCGACACCGATTTTTTGGTCGAAATTCATGTCCAAATCTTACTCCAAGATTTGTATATTGACATGGGTCAAAAATTACCTCCCCCATAACTCGGTCAAATCTCATCCGATTTTCACGAAGCTTGCATTTTTCTTCATGGTTTTCTCTCTTGATTAATGTGGCATTCAAATCTCGACACCGATTTTTTGGTCGAAATTCATGTCCAAATCTTACCCCAAGATTCGTATGTAAACATGGGTCAAAAATTACCACCCCCATATCTCGGCCAAATCTCATCCGATTTTCACGAAGTTTGCATTTTTCTTCAAGGTTTTCCCTCTAGATTAATCTGGTATTCAAATCTGAACACCGATTTTTTGGTCGAAATTCATGTCCAAATCTTACCCCAAGATTCGTATATAGACATGGGTCAAAAATTACCACCTTCATATCTCGGCCAAATCTCATCCGATTTTCACGAAGTTTGCATTTTTCTTCATGGTATTCCCTCTAGATTAATCTGGCATTCAAATCTGAACACCGATTTTTTGGTCGAAATTCATGTCCAAATCTTACCCCAAGATTCGTATGTAAACATGGGTCAAAAATTAACACCCCCATATCTCGGTCAAATCTCATCCGATTTTCACGAAGTTTGCATTTTTCTTCATGGTTTTCCCTCTAGATTAATGTGGCATTCAAATCTCGACACCGATTTTTTGTTCGAAATTCATGTCCAAATTTTACCCCAAGATTCTTATATAGACATGGGTCAAAAATTACCACCCCCATATCTCGGCCAAATCTCTTCAGATTTTCACGAAGCTTGGCTTTTTCTTCATGGTTTTCCCTCTAGATTAATCTGGCATTAAAATCTCGACATCGATTTTTTGGTCGAAATTCATGTCCAAATCTTACCCCAAGATTCGTATATAGACATGGTCAAAAATGACCACCCCCAAACCTCGGTCAAATCTCATCCGATTTTCACGAAGTTTGGCTTTTTCTTCATGGTTTTCCCTCTAGATTAATGTGGCATTCAAATCTCGACACCGATTTTGGTCGAAATTCATGTCAAGTTTTACCCCAAGATTCTTATATAGACATGGGTCAAAAATTACCACCCCCATATCTCGGTCAAATCTCATCCGATTTTCACGAAGTTTGGCTGTTTCTTCATGGTTTTCCCTCTAGATTAATGTGGCATTCAAATCTCGACACCGATTTTTTGGTCGAAATTCATGTCCAAATTTAACCCCAAGATTCTTATATAGACATGGGTCAAAAATTACCACCCCCATATCTCGGCCAAATCTCTTCAGATTTTCACGAAGCTTGGCTTTTTCTTCATGGTTTTTCCTCTAGATTAATCTGGCATTAAAATCTCGACACCGATTTTTTGGTCGAAATTCATGTCCAAATCTTACCCCAAGATTCGTATATAGACATGGTCAAAAATGACCACCCCCAAACCTCGGTCAAATCTCATCCGATTTTCACGAAGTTTGGCTTTTTCTTCATGGTTTTCCCTCTAGATTAATGTGGCATTCAAATCTCCACAATGATTTTTTGGTCGAAATTCATGTCCAAATTTTACCGGTGATTCTTATATAGACATGGGTCAAAAATTACCACCCCCATATCTCGGTCAAATCTCATCCGATTTTCACGAAGTTTGGCTTTTTCTTCATGGTTTTCCCTCTAGATTAATGTGGCATTCAAATCTCGACACCGATTTTTTGGTCGAAATTCATGTCCAAATCTTACCCCAAGATTCGTATGTAGCCATGGGTCAAAAATTACCACCCCCATATCTCGGTCAAATCTCATCCGATTTTCACGAAGTTTGCATTTTTCTTCATGGTTTTCCCTCTAGATTAATGTGGCATTCAAATCTCGACACCGATTTTTTGGTCGAAATTCATGTCCAAATTTTACCCCAAGATTCTTATATAGACATGGGTCAAAAATTACCACCCCCATATCTCGGTCAAATCTCATCCGATTTTCACGAAGTTTGGCTTTTTCTTCATGGTTTTCCCTCTAGGTTAATCTGGCATTAAAATCTCGACATCGATTTTTTGGTCGAAATTCATGTCCAAATCTTACCCCAAGATTCGTATATAGACATGGTCAAAAATGACCACCCCCAAACCTCGGTCAAATCTCATCCGATTTTCACGAAGTTTGGCTTTTTCTTCATGGTTTTCCCTCTAGATTAATGTGGCATTCAAATCTCGACACCGATTTTGGTCGAAATTCATGTCAAGTTTTACCCCAAGATTCTTATATAGACATGGGTCAAAAATTACCACCCCCATATCTCGGTCAAATCTCATCCGATTTTCACGAAGTTTGGCTGTTTCTTCATGGTTTTCCCTCTAGATTAATGTGGCATTCAAATCTCGACACCGATTTTTTGGTCGAAATTCATGTCCAAATTTAACCCCAAGATTCTTATATAGACATGGGTCAAAAATTACCACCCCCATATCTCGGCCAAATCTCTTCAGATTTTCACGAAGCTTGGCTTTTTCTTCATGGTTTTTCCTCTAGATTAATCTGGCATTAAAATCTCGACACCGATTTTTTGGTCGAAATTCATGTCCAAATCTTACCCCAAGATTCGTATATAGACATGGTCAAAAATGACCACCCCCAAACCTCGGTCAAATCTCATCCGATTTTCACGAAGTTTGGCTTTTTCTTCATGGTTTTCCCTCTAGATTAATGTGGCATTCAAATCTCCACAATGATTTTTTGGTCGAAATTCATGTCCAAATCTTACCCCAAGATTCGTATGTAGACATGGGTCAAAAATTACCACCCCCATATCTCGGTCAAATCTCATCCGATTTTCACGAAGTTTGCATTTTTCTTCATGGTTTTCCCTCTAGATTAATGTGGCATTCAAATCTCGACACCGATTTTTTGGTCGAAATTCATGTCCAAATTTTACCCCAAGATTCTTATATAGACATGGGTCAAAAATTACCACCCCCATATCTCGGTCAAATCTCATCCGATTTTCACGAAGTTTGGCTTTTTCTTCATGGTTTTCCCTCTAGATTAATGTGGCATTCAAATCTCGACACCGATTTTTTGGTCGAAATTCATGTCCAAATCTTACCCCAAGATTCGTATGTAGCCATGGGTCAAAAATTACCACCCCCATATCTCGGTCAAATCTCATCCGATTTTCACGAAGTTTGCATTTTTCTTCATGGTTTTCCCTCTAGATTAATGTGGCATTCAAATCTCGACACCGATTTTTTGGTCGAAATTCATGTCCAAATTTTACCCCAAGATTCTTATATAGACATGGGTCAAAAATTACCACCCCCATATCTCGGTCAAATCTCATCCGATTTTCACGAAGTTTGGCTTTTTCTTCATGGTTTTCCCTCTAGGTTAATGTGGCATTCAAATCTCGACACCGATTTTTTGGTCGAAATTCATGTCCAAATCTTACCCCAAGATTCGTATATTGACATGGGTCAAAAATTACCACCCCCATAACTCGGTCAAATCTCATCCGATTTTCACGAAGTTTGTCTGTTTCTTCATGGTTTTCCCTCTAGATTAATGTGGCATTCAAATCTCGACACCGATTTTTTGGTCGAAATTCATGTCCAAGTTTTACCCCAAGATTCTTATATAGACATGGGTCAAAAATTACCACCCCCATATCTCGGTCAAATCTCATCCGATTTTCACGAAGTTTGCATTTTTCTTCATGGTTTTCCCTCTAGATTAATGTGGCATTCAAATCTCGACACCGATTTTTTGGTCGAAATTCATGTCCAAATTTTACCCCAAGATTCTTATATAGACATGGGTCAAAAATTACCACCCCCATATCTCGGCCAAATCTCTTCAGATTTTCACGAAGCTTGGCTTTTTCTTCATGGTTTTCCCTCTAGATTAATCTGGCATTAAAATCTCGACATCGATTTTTTGGTCGAAATTCATGTCCAAATCTTACCCCAAGATTCGTATATAGACATGGTCAAAAATGACCACCCCCATAACTCCGTCAAATCTCATCCGATTTTCACGAAGTTTGGCTTTTTATTCATGGTTTTCCCTCTAGATTAATGTGGCATTCAAATCTCGACACCGATTTTGGTCGAAATTCATGTCCAAGTTTTACCCCAAGATTCTTATATAGACATGGTCAAAAATGACCACCCCCATAACTCGGTCAAATCTCATCCGATTTTCACGAAGTTTGCATTTTTCTTCATGGTTTTCCCTCTAGATTAATCTGACATTCAAATCTGAACATCGATTTTTTGGTCGAAATTCATGTCCAAATCTTACCCCACGATTCGTATATATACATGGGTCAAAAATTACCACCCCCATAACTCGGTCAAATCTCATCCAATTTTCACGAAGTTTGCATTTTTCTTCATGGTTTTCCCTCTAGATTAATCTGGCATTCAAATCTCGACACCGATTTTTTGGTCGAAATTCGTGTCCAAATCTTACCCCAAGATTCGTATGTAAACATGGGTCAAAAATTACCACCCCCATATCTCGGTCAAATCTCATCCGATTTTCACGAAGTTTGCATTTTTCTTCATGGTTTTCCCTCTAGATTAATCTGGCATTCAAATCTCGACACCGATTTTTTGGTCGAAATTCGTGTCCAAATCTTACCCCAAGATTCGTATGTAAACATGGGTCAAAAATTACCACCCCCATATCTCGGCCAAATCTCATCCGATTTTCACGAAGTTTGGCTTCTATACCCCGAACCCATTAAAAATGGAAGGGTATATTGTATTTGTATTTTTTTTACTATATGTAACAGGCAGAAGAAACAACTCCGACCCCATAAAGAATATATATTTTGATCAGCATAAATAGCTGAGCCGATCTAGCCATGTCCGTTTGTCTGTCCGTCCGTCCGTCCGTCCCTATGTATGAACGCAAGGATCTCAGAACCTATAAGAGCTAGAGACTTGAAATTTTAGATGTAGATTCTGCTAGCTCCCGCGCAAATCGAGTTTGTTTCCGATAATCGATAACTTACTTAGTTTCCAAGCAATCGATAAAAATCGATATCGATATCCTGTTTTTTTAGCAATTTTGGTAAATAATAAGAACTAGAGTCACCATATAGCTTATAAAATGGAATATATATATGCATTTGATGTTGGAAGAAGAGGGTTCAGGGTATCCCCTAATCGGGAGCTCCCGACTAGAACCTCTTACTTGTTTTAATTGTTTTCCTATTTTACCTTATGTCTAGAAGTACTTACTAGCTTATGCCCTTATACAGGGGAATGTTTCTGTAACAAAAAACTAACTTCGTCATCTGACCAAGTCTCTATTTATTATCAGAATGTCAGAGGTCTCATTTCCAAAACTTAAAAATCCTTTTATGGCTAGCACTTCCTTTGATTCGGACATAATCTCATTAGGAATTAGGCTTTTACTTAATAATAAACATAAATACAAGTATATCGATACCACAATATTACCATTAAATGTAGAAATGCTAGATTTAAGCTCATCGATATAGATCCTCGAGCCATCGATAGCCTTGAAGCAGAACTTCCATCTCTATCTAATCGCTTATCAAAAATAGCGCGCGTATTCGGATCAACAATAAAATACATCATTTATTTTATGTATAATCAAACTTATAACAGTGCTCGTTTAGATTTGAGCTTTGATGTTGCTCGTTGATTGAAACAAAGCTGCACAATTACGAATTAAGACTTCACCAATTTCACATTTCCCTTTGTTGAATTGAACCAACGATTTGAGTACCAGTTGCTAGCAAATGTATTCATTTCACTTCCATTTCGTATACCCTACTTTTTTCAATTTTATTGAGCCAAGCCATCAAGCGCTTCCTAAAAACAAACGAAAGAATTAGTTGATACGGAAAGAAACTTGCCACGTGCCGGAGCGAGTCTATTTACCGGCTGCGTGCGCTTCTCCATGCACCCAAATGTGTACCAATGCTCGTCATTGCCAAGCTTCTCGCCATCCTCCAGTGAACAGGGCAGAGTGCGATTCATTGTCTCCGGCAGCAGCAAGAACAAGCAGGCACCTAGCAATGTGAGCACGCCCAGAATGATTTCTGGCAATGACAAGAAGTCTGCAGACGTGTTCAATATGTATTTTACGCATATTATGTACATAAGGTCTACATCATGGATAGCACCCAATGCCTGGCCACGCACACATGTTGGAATCAGCTCCATGGCATACTGCATATTTGACTGGAAGGCAAGGTTGCAAAGAAAGCTCCCAATTACGAAAAAAGTGAATAGTACTGTGGGGACAGAAAGTAGACATAGTTAGAATTGTGGGCAAGTATTCTAAGCGAAACTACGCAAAAGATTTTAGAACAAAATTGTTTGTTTTTAAGTTGCTAACATATATTTTTTACTCATTGTCTAGAAGTAGAAGCAGGTATTATAATTTTATACTTTTTCATAAAACACAAATATCTTCTTTATTCCAGTCCAGCTTTAAATATTAGTTTTCACTTACATACCGATTAAGCTATGTACTGTGACTAACCATACAACATACAAATGTTCGAAGTAAATGTTACCCAGAGATATGGATGATTTTGTATTATTAATATAAAAAACTGTTTGCAACTTTATAAATGCTCGAAGCTTGTGCAGTTAATAAAGAAAAATTGTAATATATACCTAATTAATTTTCAAATCGGTGAAAAACGAAAAATAATAAAAATTTAAATACTTTATTCAACTATTGGAACCTGTTCTTCAGCACAAACAACACAAGTATATATAGTTAAATAAATAAGACTTACAGCGATTAGCAGCGTGTGAAAGGAAGACGCCCGATAGCAAGAGGAAAAGGACAATAAGGAGCCGTATTGTCAAAGCCAACGCCTTGCGTCCTATGCGATCTTGCAGGATAATTACTACCAAGCAAGCAGGCAGAATAGGAGCTGTGCGCAATGAGGACATTACAAATGGCGAAATCTTAAAGCCACGCACATAATAAACGATGAGTTTACAGTAGTAGGGAAGTACCATGCTATGTTGATGAGCGAATGAGGGCGTAGAAACAGCAGATTGATACACATTAGCAAGTTCATTCGATCAGATTTCTACTCACAATTCAAACAACAATATTAAATAGGTGCGGCGTAGGTGCGGCGTCCTGAAGAGGTCAAGCAGATTTGGGTTGTTCTTCGCATTTTGCTGGCTTAATTTGCAGTCATCAATGAATTCTTTAAAGACGTTGTCATCAATTTGGCGGCCATTTATCTTGGCCACACGCCTTAGGGCGGCTATAGCCTGGCCATATTTCTTCCTTGAGATCAGCCATTGTACGCTCTCCGGTACAAAATAAAAGAAAATCGGCACCATAATTATTGACACCATTTCGAGAAGCATGAAACGACGCCAAGTACCCAAGAGGATTGCTATCCAAGGTGTGCTTACCATGCCCAAAAATAAAAAGAAACCGAAGCAGATGTTCAGGCAAACGGTGCGCAAAGAAGGACGCATATATTCCACAACTGCGAAACGATTGTCGATTAAAATATACGATTTCTAATGCAGTAATTGTTGTACTCACTTAGAATGCGAACAATAAAAAAGTTGCTGTTAATTACGAAGCCGGTAATAAATCGAAATATACAATAAAGTGCCAGACTCATCCCAAAGATTGTCAAAAAGTTGCCGAATATGGTGATAACCTTGGCCAAAACAAGAATGGGCACCCGACCCAGTCTATCAGCCAAATAGCCCATAACTAGACAACCAATCAAGCAACCCGCAAAGTACACTGAGTCTCCCTTACTAAGTTTATCCTCTTGATCACATATCCAGTTCATTTCACTGACGAAACTCTGATAACCCATATAATGCTCATAGTTGTACTTTTTGCAGGAGCTTGAGTGTGTTGAATTATTGTACAGTGGTTTGCAGTTGGATTCACTTGGCGGTGGTGCCCCCGAGTCCAGCCCATCAGCACACCTGGGTGTTATGGACAGACGTTAAGCATATGCCATATTATTAATATTCTTATAAATACTAGAGCCCTGCGTCGGTAAATTCATGTGAATCAGGCTCGGATACTCAATTGGCAACATACGCACAACAAAACTATCAGCTCGAACACAACCGATAAAATGGAGTTTAATGTGATCTATAACAGCTTAAGGTATTTGTTTGATTTTGTTTTATTATCAGTCGAATTGACCGACACAAATTTTTTTTTGCAACTCCAACAGATCGAGCCGACAAAGTATGAGTCGGATATCCGAAACGTGTTTCGATGGTCTCGATGCAGGGCTCTATTACATACCAATACTTTGGCACAGTATTAAGGATCGAGTATGATCGGAAATGCATGGCTGATAGCAGATTGATCAAAGGACAGAGTAACAGCAAGATTAGCTGCTGCCGACTAAAATCACCGCATTTTTCCAACATTTTGTCTACTTCCAACATTGTGTTATTTACATATATTCCAAGCACGTGGTGCATTTAATTCACCATACACCTCGTCCAGAATAGAGAGTTCCCGGAACTTGTTTTTTATTTAGCCAGTGCCCTCAATGTACCCCTGCACTTGTAGCATTTGCATCGCATCTTCCAATTTCATGAAAAAAACAAATATATCAATTTAGATTTTAAAGACAAATGACAGTGTTTGCGTAATGCTAGTAAAATTAGATAGAAAAATATCAAATGTATTACCAATCACTTGCGTTTAACAGGATTTTGGAAGTCATGTTCTTCTGACTAAAGCTTGCGGATGGGGCTCTTCTCACTCTCATACTACAGGCTCATACTACATAATACTAGAGGTGATGGTTCTACCCTGTTCTGTATGCACCTATCTCCGATCAGGTCACTTTACGAGCGCTATATTGATAATCATTCGGAAAATTCCCTTCCCAGCAAAAATCCCCATCAGCTCTTTTACTCGAGAGACAAACTGATTACAGTTCAATGCACAATGCATCGATCGAAAATATCGACAGTTATTCAATTCAATTAACAATTCAAGGATGAAAGCAATATACTAAATAGCGCTGAGATCGTTACTAAATACCATATATTAACTTGTAGATCGAACATCTCTCCGCCTTGGAAGCTCCTTCCAAAGCACCATCTATTGTTGACTCCAGGGGCAAGGGGCAGATGCTATGCACATTCCGCTTGAGAAACCCCGTCTTGGTCTTGATGTAGTGGTGTAGTGACTACGCACTGCGCCATCGCATCCGGGATGTAATTCTGAGAAGACGCAAAAACCTCTCCATTTATTCACGACATGTCATGTCTCAACATAGATTTTTATTATTAAATCAGGAAACTTTTGAAATTATGTATGGAGTGAATTCTTGGGAAGCATGCAAGCTGCTAAGATTATTTTAATTGGTAATCTGTTTGTTAAGCAAATCTAACTATAATTGACCATATAAATACATTGTTTGTAGACTAAAACTAACCTAGAGAGCGACTTTGATGATCATTTTTAATGCGTTTTGAAATTGCCTGACATAGTAACATATAATATCATTCATGATAACCACCTATTAAGACTTATTGAATTCTTTGTCCTGGTCGGAGATGTGTGGGTACAGAACAGTGTAAAGCCAACACCTTTAGTATATATGTAGCATAAGAGTGAGAAACACCCTTACCCCATCCACGACAGGTTGTAGTCAGAAGAACACGAACCCCAATTTATGTTCTTTTATATTATTTTACAAGCATTACGACGCACTGACAGTTCTCTGTTAAATTTGTCAAACCAAAATTATTAAATTTCTTTTCCATAAAAGCTAACGAGAAGCGAGTTTTGGGAACTCTCTATTCTGGACAGAGGTGTATGGTGAATTGAATATGACGTAAATGACATATATGTAAACAAAACAATGTTGGAAGTGGACGAAGTATTGGAAAAATTCGGTTATTTCAGTCGGCAGCAGGGAATCATGCTATTACTCTGTTCTCTGATCAATCTACTATCATCCATGCATATTCTTTCGAACCCGTTAATTAATTTCGTACCAAAGTATTGGTATGTAATAGAGCCCTGCATTGAGTAAACCAAAACCTATTTCGATAACCGACTAAAATTTTACTGGCTCGATCTGTTTGAGATGCAGTAGATAGTAGTAGTAGTATGTGTCGGTCAACTCGACCGAAAATTCGGCCCAATCAAACAATTAGCTCGATATATTCTAGTTCACATCAAAATCAATTGTTTCAGTTATGTTCGAACTAATAGCTTTATTGTGCGTATGTTTGAATCAAGTATATTTAAATATTGCTTAGCTCAGTAGTATTCATAGGAATATTATTAACATGGCGTATACTTAACGTCTGTCAATAACACCCAGGTGTGCTGATGGGCTGGACCCGGGGGCACCACCGCCAAATGAATCTAGCTGCAAACCACTGTACAATAATTCAACCAACTCTGGTACCTGCAATAAATACAACTATGAGGTTCACATGGGCTTTCAGAGTTTCGTCAGTGAAATGAACTGGATATGTGATGAAGCGTGGAAACTTAGGAAGGGAAACTCCTATTTCCTGGCGGGCCGCTTGATAGGCAGTCTATTTATGGGCTATTTGGCAGATATACTGGGTCGGGTGCCCATTGTTGTTTTGACCAATGTCATTGCCATATTCGGCAACTTTTTGACAATCTTTGACATGAATGTGGACCTTTTTTGTATATTTCGATTTATATGCGGCTTCGTCCTAAACAGCAACTTTGCGTTAATTCGCATTCTAAGTGAGCAAATCACAATCACAGCATTAGAGAAAGTTTAATTTAATCGACAATCATTTCGCAGTTGTGGAATATATGCGTCCTTCTTTGCGCACCGTTTGCCTGAACATTTGTGTCGATTTCATTTCTTATTTGGGCATAATAAGCACCATTTGGATAGTGGTCCTCGTAGGTAATTGGCGTCGTTTCATGCTTCTCGACTCGCTTCCAATATTTGTGATGCCGATTTTCTTTTATTTTGTACCGGAGAGCGTACAATGGCTGATCTCAAGGAAGAAATATGGCCAGGCTATAGCCGCCCTAAGGCGTGTGGCCAAGATAAATGGCCGTCAAATTGATGACAACCTCTTTAAAGAATTCATTGATGACTGCAAATTAAGCCAGCAAAATACGAAGAACACCCCAAATCTGCTGCACCTCCTCAGGACGCCACGCCTACGCCGCACCTTTTTAATAATGTTGCTTGAAGTGTGAGTAGATCGAATGAACTTGCCAATATGCACCAATCTGTTTTCTCATTCGCCCATCTACATAGCATGATCATTTTACTCTTCAACAAACTTGTCATGTATCATATTCGTCACCTTAAGATTTCGCCATTTGTTAGGAGCTCACTTCTTATAACTTCTATTCTGCCTGCTTGCTTGGCAATAATTATCCTGCAAGATCGCATAGGACGCAAGGCGTTGGCTTTGACAATACGGCTCCTTATTGTCCTTTTCCTCTTGCTATCGTGCGTCCTCCTCTCTCCCGCTGCTAGTCACTGTAAGTCTTGTCTATTTTTATACCCTGAACCCATTAAAAATAAGTTTAATGGTATATTGTAGTGGTGCGAAAGCCAAATGTATGTAACAGGCAGAAGGACGCATCTCCGCCCCATAAAGTACATATATTCTTGATCAGCATCAATAGCCGAGTCGATCTAGCCATGTCCGTCGGTCTGTCCGTCCGTCCGTCCGTCCGTCCGTATGTATGAACGCAAGGATCTCAGAACCTATAAGAGCTAGAGAAATTTTTGAAATTTTTTGAAAATTTGAAATTTTAGATGTAGGTGCTCCTTGTTCCCGCGCAGATCAAGTTTGTTTCCGATAATCGATAACTTACTCCGTTTCCAAGCAATCAATAAAAATCGATATCGATATCCTATTTTTTTGGGCAATTTTGGTAAATAATAAGAGCTGGAGTCACTAAACTTGACATATAGCTTCTAAAATATAATATATCCCCTGTATCCCCTAGTCGGGAGCACCCGACTAGAACCTATCACTTGTTTAAATTTATTTTTGTAGAAAAGCGCGAAGCGCGAGCTGCATTTGGTGTTCGAATAAAAGGGTTCAGGGTATTCCCTAGTCGGGAGCTCCCGACTAGAACCCCTTACTTCTTTTATTTAGTTTCGCCTGCAACACCTGCCCACAATGAAAACTATGCCTTCTTTCTGTATTCTCGCCCACAGCAACCCCATTACTGTTGTCGATTTTCGTAATTGGGAACATTTTTTCTGACCTTGCCTTCTACTCAAATATACAGTACACCTTGGAGCTGATTCCAACATGTGTGCGGAGCCAGACAGTGGGTTCTATCTATGCCATAAGCTATGTGCTCGACATATTCACATATTACTTTTTGAACATGCGTGAAGTCTTCTTGCTGCTGCCGGAAATCATTCTGGCAATAATAGCATTTCTGGGAGCCTGTCTTTGTTTGCTGCTGCCGGAGACACTGAATCGCACGCTGCCCAGTTCACTGGAGGATGGCGATAAGCTTGGCAATGACGAGCATTGGTACACATTTGGGTGCACGCAGCCGGTAAATAGACTCGCCTCGCTTTCTTTCCGTATCAACTAATTCTATCGTTTATTTTAAGGAACAGCTTGAAAACTCCTTGGAAGAATAAAATGGGATATATTGAAGTAGGGTTCCGATCGCTCATATATGTATCATATGTAAACGAAGAAATATATACGAAATAGAAAACGAATTTATTTGCTAGCAACTGCCTCTGAAATGCTCAGAAGCCCTTATCGTTTAGTACCCAAAACGAATCAATCAATCAATTGAACGAAATGAATTGGAACAAGTAAGATCCCGACTGGGCGATACCCTGAACCCTCTTCTTCCAACATCAAATGCTTTATAAAGTTCGTCCATATAAACTCACTATTATAAGATTTGTATATAATCTATACATCATTTATTGCTAGTAATATGTGAAATAGTGTTCAAGTTATCTTAAGATACTTCCAAAAAGAAAATGCATGAATTCGAATGAAATGTTTTTCAAATTGAGATTTAAATATCCCTTATCCGTTGTTTATTAAATTGAGTTTTAAATATTAGTTGTCTTTCCAATAGATATGATTTCCAATCAAGAAATTAATGCTTTGAAATTGATGAGAAAGTTAATAAGACTTCATAACATATCGCATTGAGCCCATGGTATAAGCCATTAAAACCTTGCCAACCAATTTGGCGTGCTGTAAAAAACGTTTGTAGTTTGTGTAATATGATATTTTAATGGACATGTCTAACCATTTTTGCCAGTTAATTAAAATCCCTAATGCGGTTTACCTTGGCCTTTTTCGAACAGAAAAGGGGTTGGAACGCCGCCTCGGCCACACCCTGATCCGAAGGCTCTTCCACGCACAATCAAATCATTTCGCAAATTCAATTTGCCAAAAGAATAAAAAACGAAAAGAAAATGTGAGTTTCGAAAGTAAATGGAAATTCAAAAATGGAAAATCCAGTCAGAGGCGCATTCCTGCAAGTTCTCCTTTAAGGATTTCGTGTCCTTCGTGAAGTGCGAATGCCTGCTATCAAGTGTCACACTTATGTCTGACCTTTGCAAATTCAATTTGTCGCCTTTTTATCCATAAACATTTTTCTATTAGACTCGACGAGGGCGCATTTTTTTTTTTCAATTTTCCTTGGCCTAAACTTTGGAATAGCTTAGTACTCAGGGATTATACCTATTAGATGGAAAATAGAGAGTCGCTACTTTTCATCATATGTATTTGATGGACTGCGCAAATACTTCACACTTGCCAAGCAGTCGCGATAAGATGATTTTTTGTGGGATCTTAAGCTTATTTTATGATTTTGGTGACGTCATCAGATTGTTCTAGCTTATTGACAAACATTATAAATATCAGTACATTACACTACAATGATGCCTAGGAGCAGGAGTAGCTCAATGTTTCTGGTTCAACTGAATAACAAGAAGAGACTGCTCGCAGACAATGCTGCTGACAAGGCGTTTAGAGTGTGTTGACATTAATTTAATTACAAAAATTGTAAAATATATATATATATATATATGTATGAATAAATAGAGCTGTGTTAAGGGCGAATTCTATACACCTGGTTTCACTGCAACATTGCCTGCGATAGAGCTCCACGGTCTGGAGCACTCATGTGTGTATCTGTGACATGCTATCACACGCAATCAAATTGAATCAATCAAAATCGATTTTACTGGCTACAAAGTCGGCTGCAAATTCAATTTGAGCAGGAATATGAATAAAAATTCAAATGGAAAATGGAAAATGTGGGCCCATGCTTAGACTAACTGCATGGCTGGCGTCAGTTGGCAATTTTGAGTTGCTTTGTTGGCTCCTTGGCCCCCAAGAAACTTTCGTAATTAAAAAGGCGTTGAGTTAAGCAATTAAACACACGAACTTGGCGAGAAAGCTCGAGGACTTGAGAGTAATTCACTAAAATAACGCAATGTTGCGTAATTCAGTTTCACAGTTTTGTAATTAAACGCATTTGCATAAGAATTATAGTCGACGATACGAAACGCCGCAGGCATACTTCCATGCGACTCTAATTAAAACTAGCCCCTGAAAATTAAAGCATAAAAGGAAAAAACTAAAAAACATTCTATCCCCCACCGACAATAGAGTGCGGCGGACATGCGGCTCCTCAACCATTAAAGGTCATCAAACGTTGCCAACTGGCAAAATGCCAGCGATTCGACGGGTCTGGCAATATCGTTTTGTTCTCCGCATGCCCCACAGGAAGTTTCCAATGTCCGGCAGAGCATACGACGACAACTTGGACAAGCCGTAAGCCAAGTGGAAGAGAAGCTTTAAGAATTTTAAAATATACTAATATGCAGTGCATAAAAATATCTTTTCTTTAGATTAGCTTAGATAATATAATACTTAAGTCGCCTCAGTATTATTAGTGGAACTAATAAAAATTACCAACGTTTGCATCTAAAGCTGTATTCATGGATGTGGATTACCAGGTCATAAGCAGAACCTCCGACAGTCCCTATATAAAGTGAGGCATCAGAGGATGTGCCTCACCACAAAGAAGAATGTAAGAATGTAGTAAGAGGCTGTCGTCGGGATTACCGACTAGGGGATACCCCACCGACCAAATTAACTATCAACGCCTCTACTCGAGAGCCATAACAATGGTTAATCTCACATAAAAAAACAAAAACATTTTAAAATAGCAACAGCAAAGAATACAATCGCTAAAGCATACATCTTTAAACAGCTAATAATATGGGGATTGGTTAAAGAATATATAATTTTGTTAAGGAGAGAAGCTACTGACAAAGTGATATTTAAAATAACGATTAGATTAGTCTACCCTCATCTGATTGACTAACTCATCTATTTAAGCTGGCCCCTCGTTGAAGCTGTCTTGATGAAATTTGGTACACCTGCTTCTTTCTATTTCTAAAAAAAAAATTTCTCAGTAATCCTACTTTTTTAAGATCTTTTTATATGATTTCAGAACTAGATGCATATCATATATAATAAAGGCAGTTTATTTCGCATATTCGGTTTATTGAAAAACGAATCAGCTCTAATAATCAAATACGCAATGAGGCAAACATCACGATGGTATCACAGTAATATGCTCGGCACTTGCTTCATTGGATTTGCCAGCACGCATGCTTAGCTAATCTTTGAATCAATGATCTGCCGCAAATAAACATATCGTAAATGGGTTTTTGCAAACATCATATGAGCCTAATTAAGAGCCCATTACCCACCCTCTGTGTAAATAGATACGTAGCTAAAAAAAAAAAAAAATAAATAAATAAAAACCGCAAGTCAAGCAACCACCCCATTGGCTAAGGGTGGCACACAACGTGTTGCGTTTGCTTTGGCAATCCGGGCCCGGGCCCGGGGCCGGAGCCGGAGCCGGAGCCGGGGCCGGGGCCGGGGCTAGTTGTGGTTTTGATAGCCGAGCGTGTAATTTGACACTTGAGCCATGTGCAGAAGCGACGGCAACCTGTGCAATTAGCCCTAATAATTCAACCTGGTTGCTGGCATGCAAATGAGTGAAAAATGTTGCCACCAAGGCATAATTACAGTGCAGCATCCCGAAGTGTCAACGGCAGGCTGGCAAGGATCAAGACGTAGCGCCATCAAGAGGCTAAAACGTCTTACAAGGGCCACAGCTATTTTAATGAGATATTGCTGTCTTGACAAACTGACAATTAGCCGTTGCCAAAGGAAACCACAAAGCGTACCTTCTCGTTAACCTGTCACGGAAAAGCAGGGAAAAAAATTATGCAAGGTGAAAAAATGTTTGAAAGAGCTAAAAACTTAATGGTCTACTTTTTTTATACCCTTGCAGAGGGTATTATAATTAAGTCTCGAAATGTGTAACGCATAGAAGGAGACACCTCCGACCCTATAAAGTATATATATTCTTGATCAGTATCAACAGCCGAGTCGATATAGCCATGTCCTGCTGTCCTTCTGTCTGTTTCTATGCGAACTAGTCCCTCCGTTTTAAAGCGTTCGTCATGAAACTTTCCATAAGTCCCTCTTTCTGTTGCACGCAGTGCATTTGTCGGAATCGAACCACTATATCATATATCTAGTAACGATCGGTCAAAAATTAGGTTCTTGTATACACTTTGTTTTTTTCAGGATATTTTAACCATACTTGGCATTTACTAATTTCCCTGTGCTTCTCTGATACGGGCAAAGCATTATGAGTACTATGAAAAGGTAGGCTGTGCAAGGGTATTATATCTTCTGTATATCCTGTTCAACAAATATGTATTATTGCAAAAAAGTACTTAAGGACAAGAACGACATTTCGTTTCATATAAAGTTGATATCTATATGTTTTTCACACTGAAAAGTTACTCCCTATTCGCCCGTTATTACGATCTCTTTGATCTTAGAGCCTAGAGAATATTTTGTAAATTTGCACACGATCCTCGATAAAAAACTCAAAAAAATAAGGAATTTTAATATATTAGTGCTATCCGAGGGTATTTTAATTTGCTCACGATATATACAATGCAAATGTAAGTCCGGCCCCATAAAGTATATATATTCTTGATCAGCATCAAAAGCTAAGTCGATATGGCCATGTCTGTCTGTTTGTCTGTCCATCTGTCTGTATGTATGAACGCGTCGATCTCAGAATCTATAAGAGCGCGAGCTTGTTCTCGATAATCGAATGCTTGCCCCGTTTCCAAAACAATTTATAAAAAATTCATATCGAAATCCTGTTCTTAAGCAAATCTCTTAGGATTTTAGGATTTTAGTCGCCAAATTTGACATATAGCTTTAACTATATTATCAAGTATACTTTATTTGTAGTTAACTTTTTTATTTACTGACAACTGTTTCAGGTCCTCTTTTTTATCGAACGCGTTTTCCAGCTTGGCTGCAAACTCTGCAAGCTTTTGAGAGCGTAAATAATCGTTGTATTAAAATAAATATACCCTTGTTTCTGAACACCTTTTATAGCTGAGCAGCTAAAGTGCGAGCTCTTCAGGCCTTTTATGGACAACTTGTTTTATTATGAACAATTTGTTAAATTTAGCTAATGGCTCTGAGAGACATTCATATATCACTTACAGGGCATCTGCTAGTCGTGCACTGCACAACTTAAGTCAACTTATTTGCATAAATTCTCTTTTTTCCATGGGGCGCGACCTCTTAATTTGATTATGAGCTGCACAAAAAGTTCATAATTACATTCCTGTTTGTTAGACGTCCTTATCTACGAGCTGCGCAGTCGACGACGACTTTGGCAGCGACTGCAGCGACATTGAAGCTGGCCGGCAGCGCGAGAAGCTTAATTAATTAGGTTTCTAGAATATTTGACAGAATTATTTTAAGGCACAACTCGAATTAAAGCTCACATCTTTAAAGGACAACTGGGCGGGCGCCATTTTGAAATTGCATTGCCCACATGCGCAGGAAGTGCCATTAAAAAGTAAACGGAAAACGAATGAATAAAAGGACAGTACAAAAATAATCCTTTGATTCATAAAATGTCTACACAAGCCTGACGAGCAAAAGAAGGAAAATGTGTGCGGCAGCAGCAACAATAACAACGCGCAACAAAAGGCTGCTTCCGGTTGGGACTACACCCCCCACCCTCCCCCTCCCCTCTCTCGACGACCCATTCCACCACACACCCCCCACTTCCTCTCGGATGTTTGAAACTCCAATGCATTGCATTGAAATTCTTCATTTGCAATTCAATAAAATTCCGTTCATGCTGTGCGACAAATCCGTTGGCCGTCAGGGGGCGTGCCATGCTAGCGCTTTGTCCAATCAGCGTTGCGGCGCAACAGATGCCCAGCGCTTGCAGCGCCCTCTGGCGTCCAAAGTGCAAGAAAAACAAACCAAAGCAAGCCGCTTTGCTCTCTAGGCTTGTAGGCGTGGCAGCGCATGCGCCCATCCACATGTGAAGAGTAGCTGCACGGGCCGGGGGTGGACTGTCCTGATATGCATAGCGAGCGAATCCAATGCCAGCTATTGGGCATTCCACAGCTGTGTGCGAGCGAGACCGCCTCAATTCAGCCAGATGCCCATGTCGCAGCCTGCCGAGTGGGTGGTTGGGTGTTTGGTGGTGGTAGCTGGGTGTTCGCTTGGCCTGGCTTGTGCTGGCTTTCATTGGCTTCGCATTCAAACCCAATTTTGCTCGCAACTGGCATTGCGACAGGTGACCCAAAGGCCTCACACGTCCTCGCTGCGCAACCAATATTTCAGTTCAGTTCGACGGGTGCGACGAGCAGGTTGCGTGCAACGGTAAATGTCAATCCGTGTGCGTTTCTCAAGTCAGCATTTCCATATACTATAAAGTGCATATGTGCAGTGTTTTGCTTTAAGGCATTTAATTTACATATTAATTAAAAGAGAAAAATAAATGAAAAATAAACTTTATCGTGGGTGGAAACAATTAAAAAGAAAATTTAAACACATAATTATTAAAAAAAATAATCATTACTAATACTAAAATCAGTGCTTAAAAGCAACAAATAATTTGAAAAAAATCAAATCAATATTTAAAATAGAAAACTTAACTGTGCTTGTTTCTGAAAAAAAAAAAAATTAAAAAAAACATAGCCAAATTTATCCTTAATAAAAAAAAAAAACGAATATTTAATATAATACAAAAGTTGTTGCTCTGCTTAAAATCACCTATACAGAGCATTATACAAAACAAACAATTTTAATAAATGTTATAAGAATATATATTAAATATTGTGTAAAAGGTATTTTCCTACATACAATATCAGTATTATATGAAGTTAGGTACTTGTTTACGCAGTTGCCATTAGATATGCCATCTGTGTGACCTACTCTCTAAGGCTTCAAGTCACAGGCTAAAACCTATTCCATTTAAAAAGAAACCTGATAGATGGCAACACTTATAAAACATTATAACCCTTTCAACACTCAAGAGATATATATTTTTAAAGACAAACGCAAAGGCGTATTCAGTTCTCAACAAATTTTATATTATTTGCGACTTGGGATTCGACCCAGCATCCTTCTTCTTTAGTGGTTCACAGCGTCCTTATACGACTAGCCTGTGATTCGAACCAGCATCCTTCTTCTTTAGTGGTTCACAGCGTCCTTATACGACCAGCCTGTGATTCGAACCAGCATCCTTCCTGTTCAGTGGTTCAAAGAGTTTTTTAGTTAGTGTTAATTTCAAGCCAGAAATTTTATGAACTTCTAAACAAACATTTAAAAAGGGCGAAAAAGTGATTGAAAATTACTTTTTTCGATTGAAGAGCATTTGAATAAAATAATTTTAACTTTTTTATGCATTTGAGAAGCGTTTCTTAGATTGATTTCAAATTATTTTACAGTAAAACTATAAAAATATAAAAGAAAATATTTGGATAACCAAAAGAATCTGTTGAACATTAAAGTAACTCGCCAGCTTAATCAGGAAATAAATAAATCGAACGCAAAAGGTGCTGCGAACTGTACCGTAAAACATGCTGAACATGAACCAACTGAGCCAGGCTGCTTCCGTCCTGCCACACCCACAAGCACATTACGCCGATTGCCGCCCATTGCCGGCAATCAACGAGACATTTGCGCAATTTAGCCAACATCGTTTGGCAATCTCGGTGCTCTCCCCATTGGATCTATCGCTGCGCGCGGCGCCAAATATGGTGCCAATTACGCCGCCATCGACGCCCTCGCCGCCGCGCAAGCGGCAGAGATTAATGTCCGAGGAGAATTACCTGTGGCGGCCGCATGCTGCGCTGGTGATGCAGCAGCCACCAGCAACGGCCACCGGCTATTTCCAGCAGCAGCAGGAATTGGGTGGCAGCTGCTACGGCTTGCGCGGCTTTGAGGGAGCGGCGAGCTGTGACAAAAGTAATTTTCACGGAAAAAGTAACTTTGCGCACATTCCGGCAAGTCAATCGAGCGTGTCCAGGACAGCAGCAACAGCCGCAACAGCAGCAGCCAGCGCGGAGGATGAGACAATTGTATTGACCGAGGACGAGGATGAAACAGTTGTCAGTTCCCATGACTACAATGAGTACGCGACGGACACTGAGGGCGACGGCGACGAGGAGGATGAGCCTATACAAGTCCACGACGTTGATGTGCCACAGGAGCAGCGGCAGGCGCAGCAGAAGAAGGATGAGGAGGAGGACGAAGAGGAGGAGGAAGAGGTATTCGTAGACATACTGGGCAACGATGATGATGATGACGATGTTGTGGAACTGGCAACACAACAAAGCCCCGCACAGCAGCTGGAGGCCAAGGCGCTGAAGCGCCATGAGCTGATCTATGAGGATGAGGAGCTGCACCATCAAGCT
Source organism: Drosophila novamexicana (assembly GCF_003285875.2). NCBI lineage: Eukaryota > Metazoa > Arthropoda > Insecta > Diptera > Drosophilidae > Drosophila > Drosophila novamexicana. The sequence continues at coordinate 503,356 of NW_020824808.1, read as the reverse complement.
GTCAGTGGTCTGGCCAAGCTCTTTGAACGTGACTTTGGCTCGTCGTCCAAGGAATGCCTCGAACTGGAAGCAGAGGCTGCAGCAGCCGCCGTCGAGGAGCAGCCGGAAAAAGTTTATACGGACTTGAGTGGTGGCGGCGGCGTCGGAAGCGGCGGCAATGCGGAGCCCCCAAATCCCACTCAAGTGTCAGCACCAGCTCAAACCACGCTGTTGCGCAAACACAAGCCAGAGCGTAGACGCACCAAGTTGCGCAAACACGCAGCCATCGATGAGGAGACAATTAGTCCCGTCTCCGGCACCATAATACGCAAGCTGCGCGATGATGAGGAGCTCGTTGTGCGCAAAGGTGACATTGATCCGGCTTTCAATGTGGTCGAAATCACCGAAGAGGCCAAAGCCATCTTGGCCAGCATCGAAAATAAGATTGGCGACTATATGTGTCAGCTTTGTCGCACCGTCTACGATGATGCCTTCATGCTCGCCCAGCATCGTTGTCCACGCATCGTGCACATCGAGTACAAGTGCTCCGAGTGTGAAAAGGTCCGATTTGCTATCCTACTCTATAATACCAAGCTTTGTATTAATCTTGCAAAATATATGTTTAAGCAAGTTTATCAGTTAGAAAGTGTTGAGCATATATGAAGCTTTGAAACTTGATTTAAAGCTCTAAAAGCTGCGAAGAACCCTTTGAGCTTTAAGTAAGATTTCTTTATCTCTTCAAGCTGATTTCTGAACTTTCAGCTTTAAGTCAGATTTATCGTGTACACTAAATAAAGCTGACGTGCAGCTCTAAAAGCTTTATTCATTTTCTTTTTTTTTAAGCATAGACTGTGTTTAATTTGAATGGAATATTACATATTGGGAATTTAGCATAGTTTTATTTTAAGAAGCTATGGGCATAAAGAAAATTCCTACATACTCTTAAGTTCCTTTCATACTACATAAGACGCTTGATTTGATCCTGTGCTACATCTGAAATATATAACTATATTTCAAGCTGTTGAATAAGCTGTCCGTTTAAAATGATTTTTATTAAATACTATAGCAGTAGAAGACTTTTAATAATTGCAATAAGATATGAGGAGCATAACAAAGTTTCTAAAAAGCTTCAGACGCGCTTAAGGCTTAAAAATTAAACATACTTGTTAATTGATTAAAGCTCTAAAAGCTACATCTGAAAAATTGTAAGGTTAAATGAGCTTTCAGCTTCATATTTTAAAGCTTTGAGCCTTCTGTAATATTGAACACAATTATTTACCCAAGTTATTTCAATAGTACTATTTCTAAATAATTCCTATAAAACCAGCATTACATTTCTATACAACTGTAAATGATCATAGCTCGGTTAAATTACATATGTAATTATGTACACGCACAAGTCTAGAAATTAAATTAGAGTCAATTTGATTTCAGATCAAACCCCATTTTATTAGAAATTCTGATATGAGTTCCTACCTTTTTACGGAAATTTAATTGCACAATAGCTAAAATTTCTAAACTACGCAGCACTGTTTTGCAAAGCTGCTAAAACTGGTGTTGGAAAACATGTTGGAGTAAAGTTCATTGTATCTGGAAGATATTATTTTTTTCCTATCAAATAAATATTAGAGCTTGTGTATGTAGGCTAATTTAGTGCTATCTTATTTGCACAACTACACAATACTTAATCTTAATCTTAATCTGAGCAGTATTACTATGTTAAGCTTAATCCAAAGCTTAGGTGTTATTTTCAGCTGGTGTCATTGGCACTTATTTGCTTTAACTTCAGCTAATTAAAGCCCTAATTCGCAGGTCTTCAATTGTCCGGCAAACTTGGCTTCGCATCGTCGCTGGCACAAGCCCAAGTCGGAGATGCAGCCCGGCAAAAAGCGGTCAAGCGGTGGCGCCAGCGAATCTGCCACCGGCAGCAGCGGCGCCAGCGGCAGTGTTGGCACAGCTGAGACTGGCCACAAGGCGACGGCTGGCGAGGAAGCCAGCGATGGCATTTATCCCTGCCAGCAATGCGGAAAATCCTTTCGACGGTAAGCGGCAACGGGCTTCGTTTGAATTGATTATACATGCCACGCCCTTTACAGCTACGCCTATCTGAAGAAGCATCAGGCCTCGCATCAAATGATGGATAATCTCAAGAATATGGAGCTCTTTAATGCGCATCAGCATCAGCAGCAGCAGCAGCAACTGCATCAGCATCAGCAGCAGCAGCAGCAGCAACATTTGCCCGCACAGCCCGCCGCTGCGGCTGCACCTTATGTGCTGCCACGCCCTCCGCATTGCGCCCTGTATCCAACGGCCACGTCCAAGGGTTATGCAAGCGGTAGCCAGCGCTTTGGCGGCTTCCCCTTTCAGTCATTCGACCAGCGGCGCTTCTACTCGCTCGGCGAACTGTATCTCAGCCAGCAGCTGGAGCGCTCCTCGGCCTTTCAGTACGTCCATGCGAATCATCTGAGGCAGTTGTCGAATGTCGCCCACAATATGCTGCCCCCGCTGCCGGTCAAATGACCCAGCACCCATGTGCTGCGTCCTGTGCCGCGCATTGCGTCCACATCGACGTCCACGTCAACAGCAATGGCAACGGCAGCAGCAGCAGCAACAGTTAACCGGCAACTGGAGCTGCCACCGATAGTTGCCACAGCGCCCAATTTCAATTGGATGCTGCCGATGTCAACGGCAGCTGCGGCGCCAGCGGAGGCGAGTGACCATGTTGTTGCTTAAATACAATTCGATTTATAGCATTCAATAAAGTTTAATAGTTAATGTTTACATTATCATCATTATAAATATTACAAAAAAAAAAAAGACTTTAATTGGGTTGAAACAACAAAAGAAACGAGAAACTCATCGGAAATAGATTATGAATGAAAGTCGGCATATCTACGGCACGCCGCAGATTTAATACCCTTGATATGTGAGAACTATTTTACTATGCATAAAATCCTTCTTCGACCGATTCTTTCCATAGGGCTTTATAATATAGTAATGCAATCTAAATAAGATTTGACTTAAAAAGAAGCAGCATAGTTAGTGATCCGGTTATGTCACAGCCTGTTCTTCTTCTTCTTCCCATAAGTCCTCTGCATAGGCAATGCATTCTTGATTAACTCCGGTGCATAGCGTCCGATCCTCATCAAATTTTCAGCGCTTTAATACAGAGCTTACAAAGAAAAGATATACTATATACCAAAGTGCAAAGCTCTAATGTAAAAATTTTAGGTATTTACTTATGGGAAGGCATTAAAAATGAAAAAATATATTTAATCTGTAGATACACTATACAAGACCCTAGACAGCATGTCTAGCTTTTATGCCTTTCCAGTTGTGCTGAAGAAACCAAAGCGCCAAATCTATATTTATGTACGTATATTTCTAAAGTGGGAGAACATATCGGATGAAAAATGGACAATCGGACAGACCGACGGACTGAGGGGCTTATATGCCCAGATCGACTCAGCTCATTGTCCTGATAAAGGTTTGGGATCGGAAATGCCTCCATCTGCATACTGCTTCTTCTCCTACAAACAATTGCTCAAAGAATAAAATGATGTCTAGAAAAGAAATTTCATTTTTAATAAAGGTATTCAAACAAAACCTGAGTTAACAGATATGACAAGGTTCAGGCCGGGAACCTCGAGAACAAGGAATTTGTTCGAACCGTGAACTGAACCAGCGAACCACAAATTGTTGTGAGGTTTGTCTTAGCTGCTGCCTAGAGCTGCCTGCCAAAAACGTCAATGCCCAGGGCATAGGACAGAGCCTGAGCCAGATAGGTTTCGTCGTGCACACCATAGAAGAGCAAGGACTTGGGTCCTGCAAAACAAAATAAAAGGATCATCGACTTAAGTCAAGCGGTTCGCAGCCTGACTCACCCTGTGCAAAGAGCAGACTCTCAGATGGCAACTGCTGCAGCCTGCGCTGCAACTGCAGCTCGGGCCCTTGAAGAGACTCCTCCAAAGTGCTGACCAGCTGCGTTTCCCCGCTGACATCCCGACTGGAGCTGAGATAATTGCCATTTGTGAGCAGCACCATTGTCAGCAGATCCTTTTGGCCCATCAAACGGGCCAGCGTCGCATTGAGCAGCTGCAGCTGCTGCCGGGCAACCATGTGCGGCTGCACATAGTGCTCCACAATTAACAGATGGCCCACACCCGGACGCCTGAGTACCTGCAGCGTTCGATTTAGCATCAATTGCAGCGTGGGCGCCCGGGAGTTGGCGCTCAAATCCCCATTGGCAAGCACGCCCAGCAGATAGTCCAGGCTGCTGCCATTGATGGAGCTGAGCTCCTGCTCATGCTGCACCAGCTCGAAGCGTGGCATGGGCTTGCTTTTCAGTTTTTGATTGCGCCAATCGCGCAACAAATTGCGTCCAGCTCTGGCGCGGCACAGCAGCTCATCCGTCGGATCCCACGCATATGTGGGCACTTTGGCATTGAACAGCTGCCGGCCGCCGCCTAGCAGCACATTTAACGCCTGCCCCGTTGCACCCGAGATGAGCTGCTGGGCCACATCCTGGCAGCCGGACTCAATGGCACCCACCGGCATCAGGCCATCGCATTCCCAGCTGCTTTGCTCCACCTCCGCGTACAGTGCGGCGCCCATGGCGCCCGTCAGACGTTGATTGGTCACAAAGCCGGTCCGTAGGCCCGCCAGCTGGGCCTGGCGCAGCACGCTGTGCAGCTGGCCGGGCGCCGCGCTGCAGTTGCTCCGCACACGCTGAGCAGCTGCCAGCGGCACACCCGTCCAGAGGGCACGGAAAACAGCCGACGCATCGCAGGGCGAACTGTAGCTGCAGCTGTTCTTCAGCCGTGCCGCATGCGGGAATCGATCCCAGATGTAGCCCGAATGCTGTGAGCCGTTGAAACGTGCCGCCGCCAGGGCGGGCGCATCAATGCCGTGGATCATTAGCAGCCACACATCTTGGGGCTGGCTGCGCTTGGAGTGCACACGCAGCGCCCACTTGAGCTCCTCAATGCCCTTGTCGTACCAGAGCTTCTGCTCGGCGGACACCGCATCCTTCCAGTAGTCCACGTCGCCCACATTGGCCACCTCGTGCTCCACCTCGTAGCGTATGGTGAAGCCAATGCAGAGCAGCGACACGAGCAGCGACAACACCACCGAACCGGCCAAAATGAACAATTGCGTCGACTTGAGACGCAGCTGAAAGCAGAACCTTCTCATCCGCTGCGACATGGCCATGGAATATGCCCCTAACTAACTGCGACTATGCGCTTCATAGGTTTTTATCTCCCCATCCGACCAACTATCTGTCTCTCCATCCATCTATCTATCTAGATAACATTTGTGTAGACTGTTTGAAGTTTTTATACCCACAATTTGCATTTAGTGCTCGTAATTAGATGGAAAATCTCATGCATATTTCACACTTTAATTGCCATATAAACAAATGCATTGTACACTGAAAGAAATTGCATTACAATTACAAATAATACTTCAACATTGTTTACTTTATGTTGTTATGTACTTTCTCTATATGAAAACATTTTTGTTTTAAAATATTTATTTACAATATTATAATATCAGCAATATTATGAGGAGTTTCATGCCTTACACAGAAAGAAATTGCATAATCTTTTTATTGGTAAATGTTGTGACTGAGCTAAATCAAATTTATTCGCTAATGCACTGAACAAATATTTAAACCCTAATATAATAATATTTTAACTTTCTTTTATTTAACTCATATATGGGTAAATGTACACTGAAAAAAAATATTTTCCAATTATGAAAAATATCAAATATTTATTAATGAATAGTTGTGCATCAGTTTATTCGAACAAAGACAGCAACGAATGTGCACTGAGAAGAATTATTTTTAAATGTTAAATAAAATTGAAAATAATTTACACAGATATATACAAATATATGTATATACTAGGGGGTATAGCCCAGCCTTGCCCGTGGCGCGTATAAAATAAATGTTCTCAAAAAGCTTTGAAAATGATTTTGAATCAGCAATCAGAAATAACTCGGCTTTGTTTTCTCTAAATTTTAGACATGGCTATTCCACCCGTTTTCCGCACGTCGTAAAGTTAAAACTCATCCAGCATAATAGATGCTCGCAATCAGTAAAAGCCTTGCCTAGAAATTCTTTACATTTATTTTTAAATAATATTTGATTTATTGCTACCTTGCCTAGAAATTCTTTAAATTTATTTGATTTATTGCAACCAATTTTGCGCAGTGTGTTAAATGCACAAAATTGAAATTCCGATTTGAATATTAGCCTTACCTTTGCCGTGGGTCAACGACGTCTCTGTTTTGGCAATTAAATGCTGCACACATTCTGTGCCATTATTTGTGGGAGGCCACAACTGTTTTATTGAATGGGCGTGGCCCCACAACACACACACACACACGCACAGCCGGACAATGCATCTAATTGTCATTTGAATATTGACAAGCCGCAGCCAACTATTCGCTCATGAATTTTCAATTACAACGCATCGAGCAGCATTTTGCACATTTGTCGTTATGCGAATGCGAAATTATTATCGCAATTGCCAGTCGTTAACCTGCTGTCACGCCCCATTGACCCCACCCTACACTCAGCGAAAATGAAAACTGGGAATCGAGTACAAATTGTGAGCAAAAGGTTATGCAGTTCCGTTTAAGATATCTTAAGCTGAGAATCAAATTCTTAATCCCAGAACTTTTCTTTAGACTCAAAATTCTTAAAAGCTCAATTTAAGACATGTGGTTTGTCTATTGTGAATATTTTACGCTTATTTCAAGTACGAAATGTTTTTAAAATGCAAAAAGCGAGTGCAAAATGTTCTCTAAGTGCAGCCAGGCTTAAGAATTCTTCAACTGAGAATCAAATTCTCATTTCAAGAACTTTTCTTCAGGCCCTAAAACGTGCTGTACTCAATTTAAGCGTAGATGTTGTGCGTCTATTGTGAATACCTTACGCTTTTTCAAGTACGTTTTTGTTTTGGAGCTCTTTTTTCAGCCAGAATCTTGTATTTAAGCCTTGTCAAAATTGCAGCAGAAACTGGCTTAAAACTATTCGAAAACTATTCTTGACATTGTCAAATAAAATTTCTTAATTCAAAAAGTATTGTACTAAAAATTATTGTATTTGGAAAATAACAAACGCATTTTCAAAGATCTTTGTCAGGATTTTTTTTGATATGTTTTCGCAAAGTTCACCAGAAAACTTTCATATTGAACATATTTTTTGGAGGAAAGGCAATATCTAAACAATTTTTAGCAGCAACCCGAATTCCGAATGAAATGTATTCAAGCGTTTTAGTCCAGTTTCTCTCAGTGTAACGGCTGGCCATCATTTCGACGCTTTGAAGTTAGTTTGCATTGACATGTGGTCAGTTTTCCCTGTCACAATTGTAGCAGCAGCAGCTGCCACATGCCACTTGCCGCTTGCCGCTTGCCACTTGCAGCGGACTCACGTTTCTTTATCAATTTGCCAATTTATCTAGTTGTCCTGTTGGCCCTGACAGTACATCAAATACGCCCAGGGAAGTGACCTTTCCTTCTGAATTATTTCCGCTGGCAATTTTTCAATCATGCTGTGAATTTGAGCTACGCATTGCGTGCGGCTCATTGAGCTTTTATTGCCGTTACATACTTTATTATTAAATACTTGGTCTCAACCTTCAGGCTTCCTTTACCGTTAAATATCTTATCCTGAGTAGTTTCCAATTGAGTAGTTTTTATTTACACTCAATGCGTGCGGGCGTACGCACTGCGAGCTGTCAACATGAAAGCTTTAGCACGCTTGTATGGTTCATGCATTGGCTAAGCTTTTGCTCAAGCATCTTCTACTTATTACTTAGCGCCATCTATTGACAGTAGACTGCAAGCACATGCAACAGGCAAGTACGCGCTTAAGAACCTGTGCATATATGTGCACACATGCATACAAACTGTTCGCCTAGCATGTAGCTGGTATATATGTGTGTGTAAGTATTTATATACTCACACACACAACTGTTGTGACCGAATTTTTACCAATTTTGCGGGGTGTGAGGGTGTGAGAGAAAGAAACGAACAGTGCGATACAGTGGAAAGATAAATCAATTACTTGGGTTTGGGGAGGCTCCAGATTAATAAATGCTGAATACTGAGAAACCCTGAAAAACCCAGCTCATGAGTATTTACTTTAAAAAGATAAAGCTAAATAACTATATATAGATAAGCACCTATCTATAGATAATTTCTGTACAGATTAATAGGTAAATAGATACATATGTATAAAAGATATAAAAGTAAGTAAAAAGATTATCAAGTATCTATATATATGTGCAAATAGAAAGATATATATATATCAAAAGGGCATTCATATACCTAAATTTATAAGAGATCTATACATATGTATAGATATTTATCTATAGATATACAGGTACATAGAAAGACAGATAGATATGTATCTATGCGTATTCATCGATAGATAGAAATGTATGCATATGTAGATAAATAGATATTTATGCATAGATGCATAGAAAGATAAATTTGTATCTATAGATATATGCAAATAAATGTAGATAGGTAGACATATGGTTATCTATGGATTAACGATAGATAGAAATTTATGCATGGATAGATATTTATCTACAGATAACGTGTAGAAAGATTGATACATTTTATCTATAGATGTATAATTATCTATAGATGTACGTTTACGTAGAGAGATAGATAAATACATACATAGCTATGTATTTTAAACAAATATGTATCTATAGAGTTAAACATACATATTTATATATATATATATATATATATATAGTTAGACATAAGAGTCTATTCCTGTACATAACTAGATAGAAATGTATCTAAAGAAATTATATGTACATATCCATCGCTAGATAGATATGTATCTATGGATAAACGTATACATCGATTGATAAATAGTTATGTATCCATAGATATATGGCCAGCTTAACAGATGTAGATAAATGTGCTGACCAGGATGCAATTAGTGTCGAGTGGCTATCAAGTTGCAGTTGACATGGAGCCTGGGAAAGCTATTTGACCGCCCTGTAACGTGAATGGACTGCGCCGTGGCGCATGTGGCATGCAGCTGTTACCGCCAACTAATTGAAGGAGCCAACCAAGGGCCGGAAGAGGAGTGGGAGGTATGGCAGCCGCAGGAGCAGCAGCACATGCAGTTCAACAGCTGGCGACGCCCACGCGGCCCAAGGATGTGAAATGCCAAAGCGTGGGCGAAAGCGACAGGCCAGAGGAGGGAAAGAGCGAGAGGAAGAGAGTGCTAGAGAGAGAGAGAGTGAGAGGGCCAGGGGGAGCGGAAGTGCGCTGGCTATGGGAGAGCGAAGTTGTGAGCCGTGTGCAATCGGGCGGCTCCCTGCTGAACGGGGCTCTGGACTCTGCTCTTTGCACGCCGTTGACCTTGTCCTCCAAATGGCGAAATGCAAGAGATTTTTCAGCGTCATATTTTCCTTTTCGTTCTATTTGCTTCCATTGCATTTTCCACACTTCCATATGGCCCTTGCGGATTCACGCACACAGTTGGCAAATGCGTTTATTTATACATTTGAATTAATTACAGGCAACTATACAACTTTTCTGTCAATTAAATTGTTTTTACTTATGCTAAAAAACATTTCACTTTAAATGCAACGCAATTTTTTGTTACTTTGGTTTTTATATTTTGTGCGGGGGCACATTATAGAGAAGCTGCTACTGTGTGTGTGTGTGTGTGTGTGTGTGTGTGTGTGTGTGTGTGTGTGTGTGTGTGTGTGTGTGTGTGTGTGTGTGTGTGTGTGTGTGTGTGTGTGTGTGTGTGTGTGTGTGTGTGTGTGTGTGTGTGTGTGTGTGTGTGTGTGTGTGTGTGTGTGTGTGTGTGTGTGTGTGTGTGTGTGTGTGTGTGTGTGTGTGTGTGTGTGTGTGTGTGTGTGTGTGTGTGTGTGTGTGTGTGTGTGTGTGTGTGTGTGTGTGTGTGTGTGTGTGTGTGTGTGTGTGTGTGTGTGTGTGTGTGTGTGTGTGTTAGTGTGTAATCGCATTCTATCAAACATCTATATGCTTTTAAGTGTATACAAATGCGAGGCAGAGGCGTAGCTGAGCCGGGTCAAAAGGGGCATTCACAACCTGTGACACGTTCATTTGAGTCCCAAATCGTTCAATCCCAATACTACGCAGTAGTTGTTGAGTATTATGACTCATTCGCCAATTTGGATATTAGCATATTTTAGAGGTTTATGAGCCACATCATCATTCAATCAGTTCATAAGTTTCAACATCGTTCAATCACTTATATTCAATCGCATTCTACCGCAGCGTCGGTGGTGTAATGGTTAGCATAGTTGCCTTCCAAGCAGTTGACCCGGGTTCGATTCCCGGCCGACGCACAAGTACGTTTTTTACTTGATAACTAGTTTTTCGTTTTTTTCTTCTGAAAATTTGATTTTCTTCAGTATTTCATGCGAGTTCCAACATCATTCAGTTGTTCTTCTGATATCCAACACTACTATTTAGTTGTTCATTTGAGTTGCATTAAAGTTTAGTTTAGTTGAGTTCCAAATACACGCTCACTTATGCCAATCAGTCAGTTCCACGTTATTTACGTTCCATCATCGTTCAGTGGTTCATAATGGAGCTTAAATAAACTACTTCACGCAAATGGAACGCACGTGAGGAACCAGTTCGAGCCATAAAAAATGAGCAGCTGAACTGAAATCATTTATTGAACTAGAAAAGGCAACTCTGGCATGAAGATACGAAATTTCCAAGAAATTCTCAATTCGCCCGCCATTTTCTTAAGGTGCTCATCTCAACCGGACCCCCTCCCTTCCCCCCCACCCCCTTCAATTATTTATTTGCCAACTTCCCTGCGTAGATTTTTTTTTCATAGTTTCTGTTGTTTTTTTTCGTTCGTCGATTACGCCTTCGCCGCCATAATAGAAAATTGCATAGTAAAAACAAATAAAAAAAAACGAATATAACAACAATAATGACAATTTTACTATAATAATAAGTAGTTAATTTCCCCCACACGGACACACCCACACATACATACACATGTATTTAACAACTACTGTAATTTTCAAGCCTGATTGCATTCCTCTCGCAGTCGACAGTTTGAGAGCAACTGCATTGAAGACAGGGAAAATGTTTTCCAATTGAACCCGATCAGAGTGCAAGGAAAGCTCGTTTCCTTCATATTTATGCAGGGCGATTAGATTAGAGGATATGTTAAAATGATTAGATACGACTGCATTTGTTGATGTGAACTAATTTCGGTTACAGTAGTTCCTCGGAAATGAGAACTTACAGAAGTTGGAATTTCCTCAAAAATGGAAGATCAAGTCAAATAACGAACTGAATTATTAATAAAATATGTATACTTAAAAAAAAAAATGACTTTTCGACTCATTTTTAAAGGTTCGTATTCCGAGTGCCCACTGTAGAGAGACATTGAGTAATAGAGAGAAAGAGAGAAACTCAATGGTAGACAGAGTACACTGTATCAAAGACCATCTTTGGCTTGGCAAACACGAAGCAAGAACATAAAACAAAATATATAAAAATATAAAAAAAGTACCTCCAGCGCAGAAAACAATTTGTAGAGAACATACATATGTAAGTAGGGCCAAGAAGCTGCAAATTATTGATTATAAGTGCATCGTGTATATAGTATATAAATGTATGTACATATGTGTATACAAATGTACGCGTATATGTGCATAGCATGCATATACATACATACAGATGTATGAATGTATGTAAGAATTAGTTTTCCCATCTATTTGCATCTGGACGTTCTTAGAGCAAAGCAAATACAGTTGACAACTGACGACAGCAGCTCACCAATACACACAAACAAATACAGAGAGACCGTTTGTGTTTGTGTGCGCTCTTATACTAATGCATTTTGATACTGGCCTTGAACGTGAGTTGCATTTGCACAAAAAAAATCTGTTGTGTGAGAGAGGGGCAGCGTATGAGCGAGCGCGAAGACGATAGAGTGCGACACAAGGGGCATCACAAGAAATTTTTGCCAAAGCGAAAAGCTTAAAGTATATACACACATACACTCACACACACACACACACACACGCACACATGCACAACAGCAAGCAGAAAGCGAACTGCAGCCTGCTCGCCTGCATTTCCCGCTCTCTAGCTATCGCTCTCTCTCTCTCTGTTATGCACGCTGCTCTGCCCAGCTAAAAATTCAAAGTAGTCTCAAGGTTATCGCACACACACACAGATATGTACTTGCATATGTACATACACATACATAGGAACGTTCTCTCTTGCACTCTGCTGCGCAGTGTCTAGCAGTGCGCTCTTCATTTGCATTTTGTTTTTTTTCTTATATATGTACATATATTTGTTTTTTTTTTCGGCAATTTGAAAGCTCAAAAACTTTCCAATTGCATTGCCCGGAGATCTGGGCGGCCTAGTGAAAACAATTTCCCAGCTTTATTAACTTTATTTCTCATTGCATACACAAATTGTTGACCATTCGCTTGGGTCCAATTCTTATCGCAATTTGCTTACGTTTGCATCTTTACTACATTCGCTGGTTTCACATTTCGCTTTAGTCGCTCTTGTGGGCGTGTACGTAAGAGTCAGGTGTTTTTAGGGCGAATATTTCAAGTTTCAGTGGAAAGCATCGAACTGTTTTTATTTACTATTTACAGTTGTTTGTGTGAGCAAATGTTTGATTATTGATTCGTTATAAAACGCTTTAAGTGAATCTATAAATAGATATTATGTAGTATAGATTCGCCGCGGTTCTTTTCAATTGTGACTTGTGTTTTTAGATTGTCGTTCATTAAGTTCTCTCATAATATTCAGCTGTTTACATTCAATTGGCAACCACTGTAATCGCAGCAAGCTTTCCTCAACAGACCGTTAGCCTAAGGTACAACGGCTTTGCTGCATCTAAACCAAGTTACTGAACTTGCAGCGCCCTTTGCGAGTGCTGACGTTGGCATTGACGCAAGTGGAAGGCAAATGCAGCCATTGAGAGTGTGGTTGGGGGTGGAGCTGCGAAGGGCTGTTACTTTTGCGGCATGCATACAACACATACACACGCACAGGCACACGCACACACACATGTGAAATGCCAAAGTTGAGAGTACGAAATAAACTCGACCAATTCCAATTGCAACTGCAAGCTGTAAGTGTCGAATGAAATCGAAATGAATATTACATATTTTATTATCCAGAGCGGCACGTACACACACGAACATAACGAACACATACATACATATATGCACGTAAGTATGTATGTTTACTGTTAGCTTGGCAGCATTGCATAAAAATCGCCCCCATCCCTCTTTACCACATGCGAAAGTGAAACATGAAAGCGAAATTTCTGGCACATATTTCAAATGTCGACTGCAGACAACAAGTCGCTCTCGCCGCGGCAGCGATGATTCATCCAGAGAGCATGCCATAGTATGAGAGAGAACGCGCGCGAGAGATAGACAGAGAGAGAGAGAGAGAGAGAGAGAGAGAGAGAGAGAGAGTGGTGAATGTGGTATTTTATAGTCATATAAGGTACAAATACATGCACAAATACTAGCGCGCAGTTGGCCGCCCCCATGCTACACAGCTGCAGCTGCAGCGTCAAAGCTTTCAAATGCATGTTGTTGTTTGTTTGTTTTTTTGCGCTCTCTTTGGTGAGAGCGCTCCCGCTGAGTTTCCATTTTCGTTAAGTTCGTTTAGCAGCGCCTACGACGCCGTTTCGCCGTTTCATTTCATTGTTCCACAATCAAACATACATACATAAATACAGAAAGCAGCACAATCCTTGTAGCATTTGTTTCAAGTTCACTGTCAAGGTCACCTACTCTTGACATGCGCTGCTGCGACGGCAAAAGGGCGAATTTGCTGCAACAGCCAGCAGTCTACACTGCTTGCGAAACGTATACAGCCAGTCCTACCCATCTCCCTCTCTCGCTGCGTACCGATACTACTGCGTCGCCCGAGTCACTATTTCATCACGTTCGCAAATTGCGCTCGGTTGTTTTCCACTTTTCTCAACGTATACACAGAATTTATAATAGATATGAAAATATTCAATATGGACTTTCAATATATGCATTGCTCTCCATATATACACATGTAGGTGTGCATGTATGTATGTGCACACATCGCGCTGAGCCAAGTTTCCCGCTTTCAGCAGTCATTTCCCACCTCAACAAATTGTGTTGCTTGCTTTGTATACAAAATAAAAATATTATTTATGGCAATTTTGTATAGTAAACAAATATTTTTGGCTCATATTTTTTCTCTTGCATAGCTCTGTTTAACAGGAAATTTACAGATTACCAGATTAGGCGTATACTTTATTTTACACGACTACAGAACTTGACTTTATGATAAACAAACAGTTGGTCTCAGAGATTCACAAGTTTAGCAGGGGATTTCATTTTATTCTCTACTCAACTTTACTTATTGTCTGTGGCGATGGTCACAGTGACTCAAAGCAAACATTTCTCATCTGCTTGTTTTGGTACTCTATACGTTTAAAACAAGACGTTTTGGTTACAAGTTTAGATAGCTGTATAGAGTACATACGTATACGTAATTTACGTATTTGCATACCCAGCTGAAATCGCAAGACTAGAAAAATTATAAGCATCAATAATAAAGTTAGTAAATATTTTTGAATAGTAAAATTCCAGTTGGGAATAAGCATGTTTGAGATGGGAAACATGCATGCCCTAAATTTTCGCATATTTAAAATAGTATTAAATAAGTTTTAGCTTAAAAGTCGCTAAAATGACATTATATTTAATTCGTTTTAATTTATTTTGTCAGCGTCAAGTACAAAGAAGGGAATATATCAGGCAAATGTTGATTTATTCAATGTAAATACCGCCTTCAACTGTGGAAAATGGGTGGAAAACGGAAGCAATATTTTTTGATTACTTTTAGATCATTTACACACGCGTTTATAAAGTTATTGTTTAACATTTATTGGAGTTGTTATTTTTGATATTTAAATCCAAAGTTGTATAGATATATGAACATAGAGTTCAACTGGGGTATTCAAGTGGATATCTGCGGCTGTAGTTTCAGCGTTAGCTATAAATGGACATATACTTGTGCAAGTGAGTGTGTATTTAGGTAGCCCTAATAAGACTGCGCAGCGCATGACATAAGAAAGCAGCGCAGCAGCAGCGGCAGATTGACTAACCTATAAAAGCGAAGGCTTGCAATATCATCTGTTGCACAAACAGGTACACATATAGACACAGCTACAGATACAGATACACAGTTCTGTATAGATACAGATACTCAGTTTCCCGATGCAAACGTTGCAGTTGTAGCATTTAATTAAATTAAACAATTAAACAAACAAGCCAAAGAGCGTGGCGCACTTAAATACCCACACACGTACGTACGTACATATGTACATATATATATGTATACAGCTGTACATAAGCACACACACGCACACTAACAAGCCCAAACAAATTCAATTAAGCGATTCAAAGGGATGTAAGGTGGGAGGGGGGGGGGGGTGCCAAAAGGGCAAAGACGCTCGCGAATTGCAACACACGCACATTTATCTGTAAGCAAATATATGTATATGTATACACATACACATCTTTATATGGGTGTGTGTATGTATGTGTGGGTGCGCCTATTGTTGCTGTTATTGCTGCTGCAGTTAGTCAGTAAATGCGCTAATTATACACATACATACAAACATACAATTGCAGCCCTGTTAGCCCAGGCCCAGAGCACACAATTTGAACATACATATATACAAGAACTTATATATATGTACTTATGCACATATGTATGTACATACATACGTATGTATGTATGTAACAGTAACTAAGGCGCGGTCAGGGTAGACTGCACAAGCTAACAGCAGCAGCGAGTATGTGTGCCTGTGTGTGTGAGATCAGCAGCGAATTTGGAATTGGTGCGAGCGAGCAGCAGCTTCCTTTATATGCATTCACTCGACACATGTATGTATGTACATACGATATGTGCATGTGCTGTGTGGTGTATATATGTACATATACATATGTACATGTATATGTACCTCTTACTCTTCAGCTGCCCTGCTCTTGTATGCGCTTTATTGCATAACATCCTTGAACTTGAACCGCACTGAGCTGAGCTTTGGGTCGCTTGGCTGCTCGCCTGGTTCGTGTTTGGCACTGGCTGCGCTCAGGCTGACTCAGCGACACACATACACACACAAGCACACACTCACACGCATGCACTCTGAAAATACACATGCAGGCGAGCGCTCCCCCACAGCTGCAGTTGGTATACGCTAAAATTTAGACTCTAAATTCGCCTCAAAGCCGTTCGGCTCAACGACGACGGCGACAAGCAACGACGACGACAACGACGACGACGTCGACGACAGCGACAGCGACAGCGACGACAACGTCGAAGGCCTGTGTCTCTGGCACTTTCTGCTGTGCTTGGCATTGAAAGCGCGACAGGCGAGCAGCGAACAACGTACCATTCCCAACAGTCCAAAACAGAAATCAGTGCACACTGGCGACAGGAGTTGAATATAATAATCAAAAACAAACAAAAAATAAGCTGAATTTTAATGTATAGTAATTATAATTAGACACGCAAATGAAATCAACGATCACATTCAATTCACTTTGACAAACCCAAAAAGTCACAATAAAAGTTAAAAAAAAAACACAACAATAACAAATTAATTGTGCAAACACAAAAAAAAAAAAACAACTAAAATTCATTTGAGAAGTGCGCAAAACTGGAAAATAACAACAATATATTCCAATTGTACTTTAACTATGTATGTACATATATTTCGTATATTTTCTATTGTCAGTAAGTGCAATTTCACATTTTTACGGAAAAGCAGAGCAAAATTAATGAAAGTAAACAAAATCTGAAAACAAAAAAAGAATATGGTGAAAGAAAATTTGTATATATATATATATGTATATATAGGTATTTATCCATCTGTATCTCACCTGCGGGTATTACGTGTCAAACATGTGATTCCGTTCTGCTTTTGTATGCAAAAATTGTAAATGATGCATGCGAAAAAATGTCAGTGAAAATGAAACGAAAGAAAGTACAAAAAACATTGCATCATCCGAATACAGGTGAAAACTCGTGTCAAAAATTCCTCAAAAGGAGGAAGAACCGCTTTGCGCCATAAGGCTGTCGTATTATAACAGGTAAGGATCAACATATTCTAGTAACTGTTTAAAAGTTAAGTATTTGTGGTTTAGAGCGCAACAAACACCGCTAAATCATCTCAAGATCCATTGTAGTACATCTAATAGAAGAGTTTTTATAGGTATTATAAGAATCGCAATACATACTACATGGAGTATGTGCCTTTTTAAAGGAACTCGATTATATATCGATATCGATTAATTCCGAGTTTCCTTGTGATTTTTTGATTATATATATGTATATAATATATAAATAAAAACATTCTTATGCAATATAAAAAAAAAATAATAATATAATAACACAATCACAACAATAAATTCTAATTCCTAAGTTGATTTTAATTTGCGAATTATTATTATTGCGGGTAACAAAAAAAATTCTTTGTTGAAGTTTGTATGATTTCATCAAGTTTTTTTTAGTTTTAAATGAAATAGTTGCTAAAAAGTAGATTTTCATAAAATCCAAAATATCTTCTTAATTGCGTCTTTTTCTTCTCTTTATTCTGGAACTCTCTTAAGAAGAAATTTAATAAAATATAATTACAATTTAATTATTTATATTGAAAATTCTCAAATTTATATCGTGATTTTTCTCGTGACAAAAAAAGCACGGCACGCGCACGACTGTAAGTTTTTTTTTGAATTCGCTGCACTCGCTGCTTCTTGCGACATCCATCAAGTATGCATGTGTGTGTGTGTGTGTGTGTGTGCGTACCTTTATCAGGAATGAAACACAATTGAAACAAATAAACGCCAGTTACATCAAAGCTTTATGCATGTATGTATGTATGCTGTACGTATAGAGACTGTGGAGCCAGTTTTGACGAATAACGACACATTAATACATGCATATGTACATATGTATTAAAATACTTAAAGATCCTGTTGTAAGTTTCTCTCTTGTGTGTAATCCTCACGCAGAAAGGCCAGCAAACAACATGCAGCGAAAGAACAACAGAAACTAAGAAGCAGCCACAAAAAGCAAAAGTAAAGCTCACATACATATACACACACACACACACAGAGGCATATGTAGATAAACCATAGACAGCCAAATAAAAAGCAAAAACATTTTACGAAGCGGAGCGCAAAAAGCACAGTCAAAGCGTGAACACCAACACAAATGCAGCAACGCGCACACGCATACGGATAAAAAGTACAAAAACACACACACACACATACATACATAATAAGCAAAGAACGCCAAACGCCAACTGGCAACATTGCGCAAGGGACAAGTAAAATATATGAATGAAAGAATGACAACAGCAGAGAACAGCAGAACATAGAGACTGAGCGAAAGAGTAAAAGCGCGCGCGAGAGAGAGAGAGAGAGAGAGATAGATAGAAATGCGGCTGAAGGCCACGACGTGTTGTGTGATGGTAACAAAGGCAACATCGGTGTGTGGGGCAGTAGGGCAACTATGGTGGTGTGGAAGTGTGGAAGAACAACAGGAACAGGAAGAAACGTCGAAAACTTAACGAAACTTAGATGAGAGTGTGAGTGAGCGTGCTGCGAGAGCGAATAATAGAAGATAGAAGCGCTGCCGCCGCCGACGTCGCAGCAGCAACGACAAACACACAGCACACACACACACACGCACGCACCCATCGGGCTTTCCATGCGGCCTGAGTCCAAACGGCGACGACATTGAGCAGCGGCACCTTTAACTGATCGCAGCGCAGTTCCTTTTCGGGTGTACGCGTGTCCGTTGCGCAGTTTGTATACGGAATGCGGAAATAAACGGCAGTTAAAATTCGGGATATAAATATACATATGTATATGCATGTGCTGATATACATATATATATTACGTCGTTGTTTTGGTCCTTGCCACGCCAAATGCCGCAAGCAACCCCCGTTTAAGCTGTAAACGACAAAAGCCCAAAAATGAACAAAAATAAAGCAAATCTGCGTTAAGAGATGCGAAGAACATGGCAAAAAGAGTGTGAGTAAACGGTATTGCGTCGTAGTTACGTTTTATTTCTATTTCTATTCATATTTTTGTTTTTGTTTTCGTTGCGATAACTGTTGCAGCAAGAGAGGCAGCAATTGTTAATAGAAAAGCTTACTAACATTTCATAGAACGCCACGCACACACACACACACACACACACATACTTACACATATGCATACGTGCGCCCCGGCATTCCTTCAATAACAGTTTCTTTTTGCCGCCGGCGCCGCATTTGCTGAATTATAAAAATATATTTATAACATAAACAAAAAGACAAAAAAGTAGCGAAAACTAAAAACAAAATTAGCAACAACTAAATACAAGAGAACAAAAAACTGAAAATGTGTATATGTATGTGCATGTATGTACAATAAGCGTAAAGCAAAAAATGATAGAACAAAGCGCAAGAAAAACAATAAAATGAATTTCTTTAGAAGTTACGCGTAGCTTAAATGTGTGCGTGTGTGTGTGTGTTTGTCTTGCCAGCTTGCAGTTCTTCATTAGAATTTCGCATTTAATAGCCAAATGGCCACCATGGCTAAATAAAGTTTATAAAAAGAAACGTTCAACTCTGCGAAAAAAAGGCACGACAAATGCTGAGTAAAATTTCCAAGTGTTATATCAACAGTTATTTATGTATTTGTGATAGAAGCTTTTAATTTATTTAATAATAATTAAATTATCAATAACGCCGCCTTAAACAATTTATATAAAAACGAAAAAAAGTGTTTTTGTAAAATTAATAAATAAATAAGAAATTCAAACACATTATCAGTGTTGCAAAACTCTTGAAATAGTGAGGGACATTTTCTATTACTGTAGTTTAAAAAAATGCGCCATTTTGAACATTTTTGTGAGGCATTGTGCAACACTGCGCCCGTAAAATGTCATTCCGTTGAAGCTTTCCAACACTTTTGACGTCTTCCCTTTAATTTATACAGTGAAAATTTGAAAAAGTTAAGAATTTAATTGATTTATATCTTATAGTTAAATAAAAAAATCACATAATAACAATCTATATACAAAAGTGAAAAAATATAGATACAAAGTGTGTTTTCACCAAAACTGAAAGCTACATTTCTTACAGTTGGAAGAAAATGAAAAATTTATTTGAACTTATACAAAAGCGAAGAAAGAAAAACAAGCAACAATATTTAATGAAATTGTCGAATTGAAGAAATTTAGTCTCAAGTTTAGATGAATTTAAAACGTCACAACTAATTTCTGGTAAACTCTTATTTCAGAGCAATAACTAAAGTAGTTACAACTAGAGAATAATAGCCCGATTTCACT
This sequence comes from Drosophila novamexicana, assembly GCF_003285875.2. NCBI lineage: Eukaryota > Metazoa > Arthropoda > Insecta > Diptera > Drosophilidae > Drosophila > Drosophila novamexicana. The sequence goes on along the minus strand of NW_020824808.1, from coordinate 482,968 downwards.
ATGCTCAAGATTGCTTACATTTGCGAACTTCACATTCTGCGATTCCATTTGTAAAATATGAATGGCAAAAGTACCGCTTCTTTATATAAACTGCTGATCAGTTTGATTTGATTTAAGCGCCGCAAAGTTTTCGTTCCAAAAGTCATATAATACGACCTCGAACTAAGGGCTCCATTTAATGGACTCTTTGCGGGATTTGGCCATCTTTAAATGTTGAAGACTGTAATACAAAATTCGATAAATCATTGCAAAAAACACGACCTGTTCTGGGCGAAATTACACATTTTTCAAAAATGTGTGAAATGTGTTTTCTTATGGGAAACGTACAGATCGCATTTTACACATATTGAAAACTGTGACATTTTCAGAAATGTGTAAGAAATGTGGACAGTGGAGAAAGGCGAATACTTCACATTCGCACAAAATGTAAGAAATATTGATTGTGGAATTAGGCTATCATACAGTTTATAGAGTATAAAACGTCTTTTTAAATAGACTCCTTAATTATGCAATATTAAAATTAAGAAGATTAATAATACACTCGAGCACAACTTTAAATTCCAAAATAGACTCGAATTAACGAATTATTCAACTATTCTCCGTTGGGTAGAAATTCTAATTATACAAAAACTGGAATGATAAACGCATAAAAGGAGAACACTTATTTTCCTAGATAATCTGATTCGGTATTTCTTAGTTTATTTGTGCTCCTTCTGAGAGTTAGTTTTCGTGATCGTATAAATGCTAATATTAATCTGGTAGGCTCAAGGTCAATGTTGGTTATATTTTATTCAACTAAAGACCAATAGGAAACTAGTTATATTCATAAGAAAAGTATTTCAAGAACCCAGCTCTATGATCTGCAGTTTTATTACTATCAACTCAGGGATTGCAAACGCCTAATCCCCTCATCGAATCCTTAACCAGTTGAGAATTACAAACAAAAAGCAAAAAACAAGTGCTGCGATCTGTGTGTCTTACATCTCTTTCATCGTGCTTAATATTGACACGAAGAAATCTTTAAAAGTTAATAAATTATCAATTCCTTAATATTACATTTTATTATTGACTATAAACAAAGAACTGTACGAAAAATTTTAATTAATTTTTTGGAGGGTTTTTCTTCGTATTCCTATTCACTTACAAAAAGACCGACAATACCAGATGTTCGCTCTAGAGAGTTTTCACTGTATTGAGCAATACGTAATGCCTCACGCACAGTTTCGAACTTGTTTTTTTTCAAATATTTTTAATTCTATAATAACCCATCACGTGACTTTAGTCAAAGTTTAAACGCCTTTTAATTGGCCAACTGTTTTTGGAGCTGTTGTCTCTTAACAATCGCGCTTATTATATAAATATGAAATGACTAGTGTTAAACAATACTGGGAAATAGTAAACCGCACTAAATACGATATATGCACACATGTATATGTAGTATATGTATGTATATATTCCAGATATGAACAATATAATGGAGTGCAATGCATTCGCTGGCTGCCCACTCATCTACAGATACATCTGCATATGCACTTGCATACAGATAGATGTACATACATATCTACACACACTTATGTATGTATTTGTATCTCGTAGGTTCGCAATCAAGAATTGAGACATTTGCCCCGCCTGCCCGCCCTACCTTTAGCTGGGTGACCGCAAAACCCAACAAGTACACAGTAATAAGTGCGGCATTCTCAGTGTGTGTGTGTGTGAGTATTTATATCTAAACTTTGAGTCAAGTTTGCTTGCGTGTTGTGTTTTTGTTTGCGCAAGCTGTGAGATTTGAAAAACTTTTACGTAATATTCGGCATGCGAATTCCGAGCAACAGGAGGGGAGCTAGCTTGTGAGGGGGTCTGGGGGACGTCATCTTTGCGCTTATTGCGATAATTGCAAAAAGTGGCGTCATCAGAACGGATTTTCACATAAAAGACATATCAATAAGTACACACCGTAAAAACTATCTATAAAATATAACTATCGCTGTTATCGATAACATCGATTATATGCAAAATGCAAGACCAAAAAGCATTATGCCTATTTTTTTGTAGGGAAACTATCGTTAGTCATCCATAAAAGCAATTGTACTCAAAGCATTTGGGATATTTCCGTCAAGGGGAACTGTCTCTTATTATCGATAACAGCGATTGTATATTTAAAGTGGAAGAACAAAAAAGATCTGTGACATTGTCATACCAGGGAAATATCGCTTGTTATCGATAAAAGCGATTGTATTCAAGGTGGAAGAACAAACAAATTTTGGGACATTTCTAATTTTGATACTCTTGCTGCAAAAGTGGCAACTGTGCTTGGCAAATTTACAGAAAGAGTTCGCATTGTGAATTGCTAACAACGTTAGAATTAAATTTATTAATAAAAAAGAAAACTAATCGACAAATTCAAGTGCGAACACTTTATACAATATTATGAAGAAAGCTGAAAACACGCTAAATACAAACACACACACACGAACACATACATATCTACATCTATACACAGGCATCAGCGTAAAGCGCAAACACATGGCACGAGTGAAAAGAGGAACGCAGCAAAAATAAAAAGCCAAAATGCTTGTACCGAGATGGGGACGCTGCTGGCGTCAGCGTCAGCGTCGGCAGCGTTAGCGTCGTCGTCATTATTGCTGTTGTTGTTATTGTCATTCAGTATGTCGAGGTGGCGGTGGCGGCGGCGGGTATGTGTTTCAAGTTCAAGGTTAAGATACTAGTTGTACATGCGGCCAGCGGGTGCGAGCGAATAGGCAATAGTTGCCACAGCGTGCGCTTGTGTGTGTGAATGTGTGATAAACCAGTTTGGCACGTTTCGCTGCGCAAGCGAGAAACGAGACAGCAGGTCAAAGCGAGAGGGCACGATAAAGAGACAAAACGAGAGCAGCGTCAAACAAAGAGGAAGAGGAAGCCAACGAAAAGCACAACCAAAAAGCAACGCGCATCAAACACAAAATTTAACGAAACGGATTACAAATAATACAAAATACGCACACATTACCAACTACAGTTGTGCACTCTGCGCTCGCCCTCTCTTTCTCTCTTTCTCTTTCTCTCTCACTCGCTCTCTTTCTACCGCTCTCTGCGTTGAATGGCAAATAATAGTTATTAGGTTTAAATTCGCCGTCGGCTTTGCTTTTGACTTTTCAACACTTATTCGCATTTCTTTTGTTTTGCCTTATGCCGCTTTCATTTCATTATCGTATCTGTCGCGCACTCTTCTCTTTGCGCTCTCTCGGAGCTTTAATTGAAATGATTTTGACGGGCTTGCACGTCTGCAATTGCACTCGCCCCGACCCCGCTTCGTCCCTTGCGTCAGCTGCACTGACAGAAACAACAACAACAAGAAGAAAGGAAGCACTGCAAGCTCTTCATTTAATTAAACGCCTGGCGCCGTGTCGGCTTAATGAATTTTTTTAGCTTACAGCAAAAAAAAAAGGCATATTCGAAACTCAAAATCGATTTCACACCTGACCCCCCCCCCCCCCCCCCCCCCCCTCCCCTCCCTGTAGCCTTACACCTTACAATAGCAAAACTGCACAAAAATTGCTTCCAGGCAATTTGCCAAAAAAAGTGCTTCATATCATTTTAGTACTGTATTTAATGGGCTAAATAAATTCCAAACATTTTAACTGCATATTACTTGCATTTCGCATAGTTTCCGAGTTCGTTGCACTGCAATTTTGTAGACCTTGGATAAGCCATTGTAAAAAGCTCCAGAAAATAACATTTGCAATTCAGAAAACTACTCGTGAATTTAACTTAACCAGTAAAGTGAGCAAGAGATATACAGATCTTATCTGTTAAAAGCTTAATGTTAGCTTTTACTAGCGTTGATCGAAGAAAATGATATACATTAAATAGAAAAAAGAGCTTAAAGCGAAGGATTTCACATTTAATCTATAATATTATGCTATAGAATGTTACTTGGGATTTTAACAAAAAAGCTTCTTGTATTAAGTGAAAGCTCCAAAAGCAGCTTTTTCCTCCGAACATGCCGGATCCTGAAACAAACGAATATCCAAAGTAAAAAATACATTGCTCTTAGATTTGAGGCTCTTCTGAAATCTATGTATGTGCATTTTAAGAAAATATAGCTGTCCACTTAGAAGAGCTTTCACTGTTAATATTTAAAACGTGTTTTTTTTTAAGAACCGTCGCTTATTACCTTTCTTCAAGTACCCGCCCGTAGAAAACTGAAATCTACCCATCTAAATCTCCACTTCTAATAAAAAATAACAAATGTTTAAAGAACTAAGTGTGGGACTTAACGGTTTCCGCCCCCTTGTTGGTCTTGCGGTGAGAATCTTGAAGCTTTACAATAAACTTTCGTTAATTAAGCCTTTGATCCGCATTTGCCAAATAAATTCCCACAAATATCTTTGTAAATACGTTTCATACAAACGTTTTTCGCGATTTTCCACACATATGCGTCGAATTTCCTGATACCCCGTCTTACCGTGCACCTGATCAAATAAGGTAACTACAGTGAACATTTCAGCTTCGTGGTTCTTCCGGTTCATTCCGTCAATCAGTCAGTCAGTCAGTCAGTCAGTTTCAGTCAGTCAATAAGATAGGACAAACAGTTTTATACATAGAGAAGATATATTCCGACAAGATTGATAAAACAAAGCATATTTTACACGAAATATATTTTAAGATAATCATCTGAAAAAAGTGCTCTCTGCGAGTGACCTTCAGTTTGTGTACTCCAACACATTCACATATACTATATACTATATACTAAAAAGTTTATGTATGTATATTTATATGTGTATGTGTGTATATTCTCACATGAGTTCCATCAATATGGTTGCCAGGTGTAAAATATGCATTTCTTGATTATCGAATAATCGAATGTTGCATGAACTTGTAATCTAATACATATACATTTGAAAATAGTTCAGTGTGGAACTTGGCGTATGCTATCGATAAATCGATAACAAATTTGTACAGTAAAGCAAAGTGTGTGAGAAAGCTTTGCATAGAAGAAGAGTATGCAATTCAAAGCCGATTTCGCACACACTCACACGCATATAAGTTGTCGATTATTTTTTTGGTTAAGTTAATATTTGCCTCTGGAATTTCAAACAATCTCTATTTATTTTTAGTGGGACAGCGTCAGCTTTGAAATTTAATTAGCGACAGGCGATTGAGCCAGCCACAACAACAACAACAAGAGAACAACAACAACAACAGTAGCAGCAATGACAGCACAAACACACGCCTACACACAATAGAGCACAATAAGGGCCTGCGAAATAAAAGTAAACACAAAGACAAAAAAGGAAATAAACCAAAATAAATCATGCGAGCAAACGAAGAGGAAGAGCCACAAAATGTGCTCAGCTTTCGCATGACGACAGCAAAAAGCAGCAGCAGCAGCAGGAGCAGCGACAGCGGCAGCAACAATAACAATGAAAGTGCACCAGAGACGTTATCAGCCCCCCTCATCAGCCCTACTGCCACTGCTGCAACTGGCATGTGAGTGTGTGTGTGCGTGTGTGTGCCTGTGAGAGCGAGCGAGCAAACAAAAATGGCGCTTGACATGCGCACCATGCGCACTGAGCGAGCGGCCAACTTGAACTTGAAAATGTTTTTATTGTTGCGCTTGTCCGAAGGCTGTGTTCCATTTACTTGACGCGACATTGACGCCAGCAGCACAGCGATGCCGGCAACCAAAGTGTGGAGCGCAGAGTGTATACGAATTCAACAGAGAGAGAGACAGAGAGGGAGAGACCGAGAGAGAGCAGCGAGGGCGTAAGCAGCAAGAGCGAGCTGCTAGGCTAAGCTTTGGGACTGCTTGCTAGCAGCAGGTATGTATGTTTGTATGCATGTATGTTTGTGTTGTGCATGTGTTGTGAGAGAGGTAAATAAGCCAATATGAAAAGGGAAATAAAAACAAACAACAATGCAAGAGCAGGCGAAAGCTTTTTGCATAGCTTTTGCGTGGGTGACTTAAGGCAGCGCAGTTGCGTCGCTGCCGACGTCTGCCAACTGTTTGCTTTTGTTGTATGCCCAAAGCCAGCTGCCCGTCACTTTCTCTTTCGCTGCGTACACCAATGTGTCTGTGTGTGTATGCACATGTGTGTGTGTGTAAATAATGCTGTTGCATATTTACTGGGATACGATGACGCGCACCTGTGCGAACACAGCTGCAGCCGACAGGATGCTGCTGCTGCTGCTTCTTCTACACGCTAGCCTCCTAGCTGCCAGCCAGGCGCAAAGTTTTTCAGTGTAGAGCGCACTCCCGGCGATGTCAGGCAGCTCCTAACAGAGCAGCGTTGCCATACTTGTAATAGAAAGAAAACACATTACATATATATATGTATGGATGTGTAAAGTTGACATAAAAGTGCGCGTTGCTCGAAAAAAGGAAACAATAACAAAACATAATCAGGTGTGGAAAATTGATTAGTTGCTAAAAATACAAGTGTGTGTGTGTGTTTGTGTGTGTGTGAAAGTTTCTGTACTGTGTCATGTGATGCAAATTGTTATTTTCATTCTCGGCCAGCATATGGACATTCAATTTTAAGGAATATATGTAGTGCACACAAACCACACACGCACACACACACACAGATAAACAATTATTACATTGCGCCTTGGCATATGCAACATATTTGTTGTCTTGTGTTTATTACGCCTTTGACCTTTTCACACACACACACACACACACACACACGCTCACAGAACAAGATGCGTAAGCAGCGTTGAGTTATTTACATATACAAAAATATATATGTTTACAGTTAGCTAGATGCATGTGTATGCCATATAAAGGCATTAATCGATGCGACTTTGTCTAAGGGCAGCTGGCAAATTGTAGAGCATTAAAAATAGATATGGAAAAGAACTTTCGACCAAAAGCAAACTCAATAAATGATTTGGAAATATTTTGACGATTCAAGCAAATTTACAGTAAAAGCTCTCGCAGATGTCCGCTATTCAAATGTTAGTGAGGTTAGGTTAGATCGACGAATAGAAAAATAAACAAAAACAACTTTCTGAAATCCTTGCTAGTTGGGATTGTTTCAACATTTCTCGCCGCCATTTTGTTTATACACATGTCCAATTTCCGTCTATTTCTGTCCGCTGAAATTTGTACGCTTGTGTCCGCTTACATTCAAAATGTCCTTCCGTCCCAGGATGCTGTCTTTTAGCTAAGTTTTTACGTTAAGAATTGGACATATCATAAATATGCGTCAAACGATGTGGCTTAGCTCAAGGGCAGCTGACAAATTGTAGAGCTGAGAGATTCAAAATAGATTTGCAAATTATATTTAATGCAAATCCATAAATAGTATAGATATATAATATAAAAAAAAGTAACATTAAAAAGCTTGAATAATAATATTGCACATATATAAAACAAACATTAAACAAGGTGAAGGAAATCTGAATATGTATTGGTATGAAAAATTACGTTAAATTATTAAATTTATTTACAACAAATGATACACATGCTAAAACATATTTCTCTGAGCTTTTGAAGTAGCGAGTATAAAATGCATTGTAAAATACAAATTTCTCCAAAAACCTAGTGAAAAATTGCATGCGAAACGAGTGAAAAAGTGTGTTCACAAAAACAACAAGAAGTACAAGAGAAACAACGGCAAATGCAGCAGCAGAAGCGAGCAAGAGTAGCTGCAGTAGCTGCCTGCTGGGTTTGTGCCCATGCTAAGCTTTCGCTGAAAAGCTTTTTCAGCGCAATTGCCGCTGGGATACACCCTGTGCTCGCTTTGAATTGTGCAAGCAAGTGAACACAGCTGGTGGTATCCAGTGGCCGTTGGCAGCCAATGCAACAGCAGCAACAACAACAACAACAACAGCAACTGCAACAACAACAACATCGAATACTGCAACAACTTCAGGCAGCCACAGGGTGAGTAGTGTTCAAATTATTAATACTTGGGTTTTCTTTGCAAGTGCAAACTGTTAACTTGTTTTCATTTTAAGTCAGATTTTCTTCTTTTTTTTTTTGTCTTTTAATTAATTTTGTTTAAAGTTTCATTTGACCATACTAAATATTTCTTAGCCATAAGCTTTGTTTAACAAATTATCATTTATTTACCCTCGAAAAAAAAAGTAAAAAAGTAAAATAAGAGAAAATCAACTGTTGCCCAAATTGAATCATTGAGCAAGATTTGTGCAAATAATTTTAAGTAAGCAACAGCATAGAAAATCAGTGAACAAAAATTCACAAATTTCAACAAAAATTGCATATAATTATATTCAGCATTTAATTGTTATTACACATCTCTCTCTCTCTCTTCCATTGAACATTATAATTTTCTATTTCGATTTTGGTTCTGTTTCAATTTACAATTTTTCAAAGTAACAATCAACACATCCAAACCAATTTTCCACGCACTCATTCAGACTTGTTGCTGGACGGGTGGGGCGAGGGGGGAGGGGGGGCGCCATTATCAAGGGGCAAGTGTGGCAAACGAACTGCGCTTGAATGCGCCGAGCTTACCTGAGAAACGCTCTGAAAAATTTTGATGAAAAATTTAATTATGCCAGTCAGCAGGGCAGCAAACAGTCCGTAGTATTCAAGTGAGGGAAACTCTGCTGCGCTGTCTACCCATTGAAAATGGAAATGGGAAATGGGGTTGGATCGTCTAGTGCTGCAATATGTCAAACGAGGCACAGTTAATCCTTATCAGCATCAACGTTCGCGTCCACGATCTCAGAGAAGCCATTTAACATATAAATTTTGTATAATATCGATTATCGACTTTGATTATATATTCTCGTATAACTTTCCACATTTCTCGAAATCGATAAATATCGCTTTTAAGCTTGGCTTCGATTACCATACACTTCATAAAGATGTTTCCTTTTGAATATCAATCCATCTTTTGAATTAAATGCTTTCGATAAATATCGATTTTTATCTTGTACTTTTTGAGCGTAATCCGCTAATAACAAACTTCAGAAGTATTTTTCCTTTTGAACATCTCTCAAGGAAATCTTAGACAACTTTGCATGCGCGAATAGTGAAAAGCTATCGTAATGCCCTTAAATGTAGCTTTCCAACGAACTACAAATCGATAAATATCGATTTTTAGCTTGGCATAACTCGATAACTGCACATTTAAAATATCTTTATTTTTGAATACCTCTAAAGGAAATTTAAGAAAACGTTCTTGTTGTACACAGAATTCAATGCTATCTATAAATCGATAAATATCGATTTTTAGTTTGGATCTTTTGGGCACACTTTCCTTTTGAACATCAGCTATTTTTATTTAGATATCGATCGAACTACACAAGTAAAAAAAATGTAATTCTCTCGATGATAATTAATGAAATGCAGCTCAGGGTCGGCTACAGGGTATCTGGCTGTGCGTGCTTGCTGCTAAAGCAGTTTCTACTTGTTTATTTTTTAAGTTGGCTAAAACAATTAAATGCGATTTTTATGCTGCAATTCGGATTGGTTTGAAGAAAATCGCGTGCACACAAATTTTCTATTTTCGTTTCGCTTTTTCGGCTTTTTGGCTCATTGACAGCTGGCAAAGGAGGGCGGGGCAGGGGAAGGGAAGAGGTGTGTGTGTGGGGTGTGTGTGTGTTGGAGGTATTTTCTAATTTGTAGCTGGTGCACCAAAGGCTGGCAAAAAGCGTTGACATTATTTCGACATTTAGCTGCATTTTGTCAGTTTTGCATTTCAAATGACCCTCAATTATCCTTTGTTGACTGACTTTGGGCTGTCTCTTGTTGCTGTTGTTGCCAAGAGGTCAAGGAAAGTGAAATTGATTTTTCTCTGCCTTGGCCCACAACACATGCTGACCCTTATTTCTATACATATATATCTATATATATATATAGAATTTATATCATTTGCCTGACGCTTATGTAATAAATTGTATGGAGAGAGACTCACCTGATTCTGATTCTGATTCGTCATAAATATAGCTTATATAATAAATAGTTAATACACCGTTTGTCAAAGTTCAAGCCATAAAATGACCTCATGTACAGTTTTTTCTTCTTCTATATTTATGATGAAATCGGCTGCGACTTGACAAATTGCAATGCTTTATAGTTAAAAGCAACAAAAAGCTATAAAAGTAACGAAATGCTTGCATAGTTACGCAATTCTCACGCACACAATTTGGAGAAATGTAGAAGTATATTTTTTTATATATATCTATAATATATATATATTTCCAATCAGCGAATACTTCGAACTGAAACCAGTTTTGATATTTATACACTTTTCAATTTCCCCTTCAAGTCCCGTGTAACACTTGCAGGTCTCTTGCTCTGGCTCTCTTTGAAACAAATTTTAGTTCTCAATTCCTCTTTGTGACGCATTCTTAAACTTTGCACTGCCAGCGCGTGCTTTGACAGCTTTTGTATGGGTATTTTTTCTGTTCTTAGATACAAACTAAACTAGAACTTGTAGTTAACAATTGCTTTTAAGTGAAGAAATGAAGAAATGAAGTGAAGAAATGTCTTTCTAATATCAATCAGTTATAAATAGATCTATTCAATACTCAATGCTCTAATATGAAGTTCGTTTTTGAAAGATTATTTTTCCTTATTTATTTTGGACCTAGACCTAAAATAAATGTTACGATCTATTGGTAATTTCCTATAGGTAGATTGTATATCTGACGATATCTCATGTCACAAGAACAGACTATATGAAGACTATTCAAAGCGGTTTAAAATAAATGTATTTTATATTTTTCTTAGATGTTGTAAGAAAAGAACTTTGAGATTGGATGATGATATAATATATAATATTCTTTTCTTTATATATAAATGTAAATGTCTGTTTTTTTTGGATCTGCATGAATGTGTGTGCTTAAACTCTTTTCCCACATGGTTTTTTTTTTTATAAATTCCTGTTAATTTATTATATTTAAAGCTCGGGTAACTCTGGAAACAATTAATTTTATTTTATTTATTTTTTGTATAAAACAATACGCAATTGTAAATCTTGAAGTGGCAAACCTCAAACTCTGATAATACGTATATTTTATGTGTCAAAACCAATCAAAAAGATTATTGAAGGCTGGGGATAAGACATATAGATAGCATTAGATAAGACTTGTATAAGTTAACAGTTCCTCTTTGCGTTTCCTAGCCAACACTATTATATTCCATTAACTTTGCAAACATGCCACAAAATCTCACATGATATATACTATATATATATATGTATATATATTACACTCTCCTCTCCATGTGTGTGTAGTTAAACGCAACTCTAAATAATGACACGGAATGGTTTTAGTCATGCACGACAAGATTAACAGCGATAGCGACAGGTCTCGCAATACACACTACTGTATATACATATACATATATATCTATCTATATATATATACATATGCACACATATAATACTTAATTTTCAATTTAAGTTGACCTTAGAACAAAATTTGATCGATAATTTCGCATAATTGCGGAATGTGCACACACACACACAAAAACAGGGTGACTCTAACAAAAGTGTGACACATGGTAAGCCGCCTTCACACTCGCACACACAGAGAGGTAAATCACCTTGAACATTAACGCCCAATGCAAAATGCAACTGACATGAGAAATTTGTGTGCGAGTGATGCGGCGCAGTCATGTGCAAGCGAGACAGCGCTACATATCTATGTAGAGGGCGTAAAGCCAGTGGACGGCGACGGCGACGGCGACGGCAACAGCGACAGCAACGGCAACGGCGGCGTCAACTCAAACGTGAGAGACAGCTTGTTATACATTGTAGTTTTGTGTGGCATGAGCGCAGCCCCCGGACTACATTTGCGTCATGCGACCGACAACAGCAAAAACTACAAGTTTTTAATAAAAAAAAAAAAAAAAAAAAAAAAAAAAAAAAAAAAAAAAAAAACCGAAAACTTAGTTATAGCAACAACAAATTCCACTGCAGGCGGCAGAACTGCAAAGCGAAAGCTTCAGTAGCGCTGCTTCCTGCTGTTTATATGTGTGTGTGCGTTTGCGTGTGGGCGACAAGCCAAAAGCTTTGCCACTTGGCAGCTTTACGCTCTCTCTTCGTCTCTCTCTCTCACTCTCTCTTTAACTCTGCTCAGTTAGCTTTTGTGCACGAGCGTTGAGCAGCTGACAGTTGCGCTTCAGCATTAGAGCAGCGCAGTTTACAGTTTAATTTACGCCGAACGAAATGAAAAGCTAGCGAGCCTGAGTCTCAGTCTACTTATTTCTGTGTGTGTGTGTGTGTGTGTGTGTTGTGTGGCACCTCCTTGCTGCAGTTGCCGCTGCAACGAGAGAGCCGAGGCTCGTACAGAAATAAATGCCACAGTGCAGCGCACGGCCCAGCGTTTAGTATATTTCACCTTTGCGCGTCTTTGGGGCTGACAGCGCGCCAACTCACTCCACTCGCCGCACACACACACACACGCATACATGGGCACACGTGTATTTGTACATTTGCTGCAAATTTCATTCACGCCGCGTGGCCATCGAAATTTTGTCGTCGCAGTCGGTTCGCGTCGCGCCGCGTCGCGTTGCGTTCCGTTCCCAAAGAAATTGGCCTAAAATTGTAACAGTTTTCTTTTACTACAACAAGAACAACACAAACAACGACAAACATAATAAGAAAAACAACAACGACAACAACAGCAATTACCATTGCATTCGCTGTCGCAGTCGCAGTCGCAGCTGCAGTTGACGTCGACAGCGCTTGCGGCGCTGCCCGTTGGCTGCCAGCTGCCGTCTGCTTTCAGCTGCAACGGCCAACGTCGCCAGTCGTCAGTCGTCAGTTTTAATTTCCACATCGAGTTAACAACATCACGAGGCGGCTGCGAGGAGCGGCTCTGCTGCTGTTGGGCAGTTGGCATAATCGGACTTTGTGGATTTTGTGGAATTTGGATTAGGCGAGCAGCGGTCGTTGCAACGTATTGTTTTCTGTTATAACCAAAACAGCTGTTTAACTTACCATGTGTGCGAGTCTGTTTTAGTGTGTTTGTATGTGTGTGTGAGTGTGTATATATTGCATAAACTTTTTGATATGCACACGTAACGCTGTGCAGCACATCTGCCCACAAATTCATTTTCATTTTCATTTTGATTTTGATTCTGAATTCGAATTTGCATTTCGCCTGCATTTGCAGCAACATTATTATGCAATAATAAAATAAAACAAAGCGAATGCCATGTGAAACAGTTGCAATGCACATCAATTACTTGGCATGCCGTTAGAGTCAAGCTTAAAGCTCCTTGACTGTATGTGCGTGTGGGTTGAAAACAATCAGCGGCTCATCCACGACAATTCACGCTCCCACGCTCGCAAACACTCACTCTCTGATCCCCCCTCCCCCTCCCCATCTCACTACCAGCCTTCACTCACACACACACTCTCTCTCTCTCTCTTTCTGTTAAACTCTTTCGTTCAGTTTAATTTTAGACTAGCCTGCAGTCTGCAGTCTGTTTGTAATTGCAACCCACTTTTCGCCACTTCTTCTCGTTTCTTTTGTTTTTTATTTTCGTTATATAATGCATAAAGCTTTACCTTATCCTTTCCGTTTTTGAAATTGCATTTGTAGCAGCAAAAATCTTAATTAAAGCGCCGCTTTAATAAGCGGCAAACTACAAGCGAATTTCATGCGCTGGCAATTAAACAAGAAGCGCGCGCACACACACACACAGACACAACCACACACACAGCGTATGCGCAATTTCACAGATTTTTTCGCTGCACACACACACATATATATACACACACACATTCACTGCATAACGTAACCACTTGACCTTGCACACATGCAACTTGTATTACACAAACACACACATACACGTATACATGCCAGCACATTTTATTGGCTTATATAGCTATCTATATGTGTACACACACACACACACACACACACACACGCACTATTACCTGTTTTGTTTTTCTTGCTGCATTTAAAGAATTTTGCAATATTTCTCGTGTGTAAAAATAACAAACGGCATATGGTCGAGCACACACACACACAAACAGCTGTTTATGTGTGTGTGTGTGTTTGTGTGGGCGTTGCAAGGCTCGTTATGAGGTCGATTTCGTGAGTGTGTGAAAAGATGACTGAAAAATGCATTTGACACAGAAAAATAGCAAAACGAAAAGTAGAAAAAACAATTCCAACAAGCGTTTCAGTTAGTTTGCTTAGCTTTGGGCCTTTCCGTCTAAAACTCAAGCTTTAATTAATTGCTTTTTTAAACGTTTTTTTTGTAAAATTTCCTCGCTGAAAATGATTCACAATTTTGTGAGGGCCACACACAAGCCAACAAAAAAAAACCCAGGGTATCAACTGACTATATCATGTTTTACTGTAATACAAACCGATTATTCGCCCAATTAGCGCACAACAGTGCGAATTTTTGTATATATCTTATATTTTTGCAGTTGCAAAAGCTCTTAAAAACCGGTTTAAAACCGGCCAGCTTTTTTTTTATTTTAGTTTTAAAATTGCAAAAGCAATTAATCATGAACTTTTTTGTAAAAACCAAATCAAATAAATTAGTCGTGATGGCCGCAAGTGCAAAATACACAAGTTCAAATCAAATTCCAAGTATTGAAAAATTTACCGCATATTTTATAAAAAAACGTTGATAAAGCACTAAAAATTTGCCAGGAATTTATCAAAATATTAATAATTTAAGGCAAAATTTCAATTTATGCTTTCTCTTAGCAATTCTATATAGAAGTGAAATAGTGTTAAATCGCAAACATTTCAATTTTAGTAGCTGCTCCTATGACTCATTTTCTTAGTACAGTAGTCACTATTTTAAATTGCATTTAATATTTGTTATTAATCTTCTAGCTAAATGTTAAGGTTGAAAAGTTTGTAAAACAAATGAAAGCTACAAAAAGTCTTAACAATTCCAACTCCTTTTCTTTAAACACAACCAATTGGCATTTTGTATGAACCTTTTAGCGAGCTGCCACTGTATTTGGCTTACAAATTGTTTTGTGTTTATTTGCCCAATTAATTTGCTTTTGGAATTTGTACCTCGCACAAGCCGAACAACTGGTCTCTCGTATCAGCAGACGCGTCAACAACCTAAACATCTAGCTATCTATATGCCTTTCTCCCTGTCGCCCTGTCTCGCTGTCTGCCTGTTCTCTCTGTTTGTCTGGAGACGAGCGTTACGTATCTGCAAGAAAAAAAAAACAAAAAAACAAAAAAAGTACCTCAAATGACATCATCAAGCTGTCTGCGACGCGTTGCCGCTTCTCATTCAGTCATTTGTCTATAAAATATACTTTGTAAAAAGATACTTTGCGCTTGACGCACATTTTCCAGCTACTTAAACAGCTGGGCCGAGTGTATTAGAAGAGATGCAAATATCATTGAGCCATAAACTATATGAAAACTTGCCATAGATGCCTCTTTTTGTTCGAAATATAGTTCTTATAGGAGAGATCGTGTGATAAAACAGAGTTTACGAGCTAAAAACTTTGTTTTTCTCAAACTAACTCTCAACTCAACCAAATCCGCAGCACTTACGAGCTCTACTAAACATCTTGTATATCCGTAACATCGTTTCAATTTCGAACTGCTGTATCTACTGCCACATCTACTACTTTATCTACTACTATATCTACTACTATATCTACTGCCACATCTACTTCTATATCTACTACTATATCTGCTACTTTATCTACTGCCACATCTACTACTTTATCTACTACTATATCTATTTTATCGAAGCAATCGCATTAGAAATGTTGCATATGTCACATCTCTTAGGGAATTTCGCATTTCGGCTAACTTTCAGCTGACTTTTCTTGTATTTTTATTTGTACTCTTTTTGTTTTAGCAAATCAACTAACTGCGCTGATAAGTCAGGCGTCTGGACTAACAGCAGCCTTTTATTATTATTTTGTGCTGTGCATGAATCACGTGTTACCAGATAAGCAGCGCGAAATGCTTTGAATTCAATATATAGGCAAAGCATTTATAGCTGCTCTGCCACATCTACATCAACTCTATATAGTATATATATTATATAGTATAGATTGCCGTGGCATTTTGTGTATATTTCATGCTCTGCTGGCCGGGGCCGACCTTCAGAGCGGCTGACAAGGTCGCCCCATACCCAGTTTTCAGGCCAATTGCTACAGCTTTCAGTTCACTTCCAAGTGCAGTTATCCGCCCAGAAACAAAAAAGAAGAAGAAGAACGAGCAACACACAAATTAGGTCAGTGTTATGACCCAGTTTTCAGTAGGACCACAAGACCCACGGCCCACTCGCAAACAGCTGTGCCTAGAACAGAGAAAAAAAGTTGCTTTGGCAATTTGTTAGCAAACATTTTGCCAGGATTTTGCTCAACTATTGATTTTAGCGCCTTGCCAACTGCATAACTTGGGCTGAGTATCTAACAGATGCATAGCGTATCGCTGTCCATATATACAGATGTATCTTTGCATCTATATACTTGCATATACACATATGTCTATCTAGTATCTGCTGCTGCTGCTGCTGCTGCAGTTCGTGCCGCAAGGCTGCGCACGCTGTGAGCTTAGCCAAGTAGCCAAAAATAAAGATTCTCTTTGGCTCGTCGCCAAAATGCACTTTGCATTGCACATTGGCAAATAACAACTGTGAAAAAAAGGGTTGCAATACATACAGTAAAAGCTCGCACTAACGAACAGCCTTGAGGCCTTGAGCATAGCTTGCCTTTGTCAACGATAGATGCAAAGTCTGTAATCTGAATGTTTTTTCCACCATTTTCCTAGTACGTTCGCTCTAGTGAGCCTTCACTGTGTTATGCACATATATAAAAGACAAACTACGAACGAAATGTTGGCCCAAAATGAAGTCAACGCGTCGCTAAAAATAGCTCCAAAATGCAAATTGACAATGAGAACGAGAACGAGAATGAAACGCTGCAAAAGTGTATCAATTTATAGACCAACACACACCCGCACACACACACACACACACACACACACACCCTCTTTACGAACTGCACTTGCAAAATCAATGCGCACTTTTGTGTCATTTCGCTTTTCACTTTATTACATCACACACAAAACACGAAACACTATAAATCGAGGCCCAGCAATTTGGGTCAGCTGCAATGTTACCCAACCGACCTGCTAAGAATCGGTATCTATAAAGCATTATATATCGTATATATATATGTATATATAGTCTACTTCTCTGTGCCTTGCCAACTTGGCCAACTGCGGCAACTTTAACTAGTTCAAATTGTTCCCTTGCTCTGCGCTCGCTTCGCTTCGTTTTGGGCCAGTCTAAAAAGACAGTTGTCTTTGTGTGTGCACAACAAACGAATTAGACATCAAACAAACGGCTTTATACTGTGTCAGAGTGTGTGTTGTATGTGTGTATTCCTCGTTGGTTTCCTAACAACTGCCAAGCTGTAATTTTCAATTGCTCAGCTGAAGCTACACTCTTTGTGTCTCAATGCGAATGAATGTCGAGCTAAAAGCTGTACTTCAACTGCTTTGCTTCGAACTTATTATAAATATCTTTATTGTTTTTGGAGTATTTTAATCAATTTCCTTATTGGTTTTATTAACTTGCATTCTTTAAACTTTGTTTATAATATCATTGGATATTATATTTCTGTAGACATATCTCTTTCGCTGCTTCTCTCTTTCTCTCTCTCTAGATCATTTAGTTTTTCGATTCTTCTTTGTTTTATTTTCTTAAACGTTTTAGCAGCTACTCATGCGCTTACTCTACCAAAACATACATTGCTTGTACGGTCTTGTTTAGTCTTACTTATTCGCTTTTAAGTAAATGTTTTTGGCATTTTATAATTTGTTTTGTTTTTGATTTCCTTAAATGTTGTACTGGCTCCACGTTCCCTTAGTTACACACTCTAGACCAGTTCGTATTTTAATTGATTTCGTATGCCTCTTTTATAGATTTTTTCTAAGCTTTACGAGCCTAATTTCTGAGTAGATATTTTATGTTTGCCTGATTTCACGTGCTGGCATTTCCTTAAACGTTTTACTGGCTCGCTCCTTATCTTGGTAACAAACTCCAGAGCTTTTGATATTTTGACTATCCCAAGTCTAATCTCTCAGTAGCCTTTTCGTGTTTGCATTTCCTTAAACGTTTTACTGGCTGCGCGTAACAGAAATTGCATTTGTAAGACATTCTAACGACAAGTTTAACTTTCCTTTTTTAATTTTATTGTGAAGTGCTGCCTAACATAGATATAGATATTGATATAGATGTAGATTTGTAGTCATATTCATTTCAATTAAAAAAAAAACGTTTGAACTCTTGTTAATCTTCACGCTTTCTCTGCCTCCTCGTTTTGATCGCTCTCTTGCCATATTTCTTGCTCCGTTCCCATATATACGTTCACGTATATCACAATCTCATATACGTTTGGCTTTTTTCTCGCCTGGCCGCACAAATCTGCGAGCCTATCACGCATTTGCCGCATGACTCAGTTGTTGTTTGTTGCTTTCTCGAATACAACAATAAATTCGCGTGGTATTTAAAATTAGCCGAAATGCCCAACAAAAAACGACAGAGAAATCGCTAAAATATGTGCCGCAGGGCGCTCGACAGATAATTTTTCCACTTCTTTAAAGAGAAAGAAGCAAAGAAAATATTGTGAAAAAAAACCCAATTAGAATTCTTGGTTATAGAAAAAAACATAAGAAACCAGCCAGGCGCGCATTTCACAATCGAATCGCAGTTATACATCAGAAATCTAGAAATCTAGAGTGTGTCTAGTCAGCTATGTTTACACACGTCTTAGCGGCCGTACAGAAGCTACTCGCTGGCGTGCACCGAAAATATTTATGCGCTACTTTTGCTACGCTGTCAGACACAACGAATCTAAGCTTTACTTGCTTTTCATACTTTGAGTAAACACTCGATAAGCGGTTTTAGTCATTTGTTAGTGCGTAACCCCCAAATGTGGTTCGCTCTAACGAGCGTTTACTGTACTGGCACACATGTCTGATTATGCGACGTGCTAATTGGCTGCCATTTGGCCACCAACTTTTCGTTGTCAAACAGTAAATTAATTTAAGCAGCTTTATGGAGCTGCCTTTTGGCTTTTAGGTACTTGCAACTCTTTTGGCCAACTTCCGCTGAACAACAAAAAATACATATATATATATATATTTATACATGTGTATATTGTACAGAAAAAACTTTAAAAGCTGGCAACGCTTCGGCTCGAACTTTTTACGACACATTGGCAGGGCAGGTTTTCTGTGTCGGCGTTTATGACCCAGATAAAAGCTAAGCAGCGTGTTGGTCAACAACTACACACACACACACTACACACACATACAGTACACACTGAGAACTGTTAATGAAAAGCGCTCAGCATTTACCTAATGAAATTACAACCAAGTTACTAAGTGCCCTGAGAGGGGGGCAGGGCTCTGTAGCATGGTTTGTTAGAGGTGAGGGTTGGGACACGGTCTCTTTTCAAGATTTTCATACCCTGTTCATCAAATATTCTGGTTATATACGTCTCTCTACACATACACTCAGCGAAAAACGCTAGACATAACAAGTACAAGAGCTTAAAATGTCTTCAAATTTCAAGCAAAAAACTATAAAAGCTAACAAAGTTTGTTGGCTCGCTGTCAATGTTGTTTATTTCCCAATGTTTCTAGGTAGAAAACACAAATATTAAAATATATTTGTAGCCCAAAAGATTGTATAAGAACTATCTAGAAAAATTTCTGGTAAATGTAGTTTGTACTTAGGTCCAGAATTTTTTCCTATTTCGTAATTTTTTAAGCATGTACAATTTAAAGAAATTTAAACAGTTTGAAGGCAACTGGCTGGCGTTTACAGTTTCAGAGTCAGCATTAAGAATCTTTTGGTGTTTGCCTTGACAGAGCATTGCGCAGTCGTGGCAACTTGTTCGAGCGAGCGTCTATAACCCATTTAACACACATCATAAATTTATAATTTCAACATATTTTTTCTTACTCATGTTTATTTTTTTTAACGCTTTTTAAGCGTGCGTCAATACAGCTAAGCCCACACACACGAACACACACACGCACACATGAACACACACTCTGACACAAATAAGCCTTAATTTATTTAATTGGCCGCGTTGTTAATGTGTTTTACTGTACTAGTTGCTGTTGCCCTCGCACTTGTGCATTTATTTATTAGTTATTACTGTAGTTTGTTTTCACCTCCTTTTTTTTGTAGCTCTTTTTCTAGAATTTAGAGCGCGCACGCGATTTAAATTCAGTTGTGTTTCTTTGAATATTTTCTTACACTGAACGAAATTTGTTGGCGCAAACAGTTTGTTAACTGTGCGGCGCATGCGGCGTATACGCAGCTAAGTTTTGGCATATGCGTGACTCGTTTCTTTTCAGTTGCAATGGCAATATTTAAGTGTTTTATTGTTTAGATTGTTGCGCAAATCATTAGCTGTTCTGCCCGCGTACAGTGAAAGCTCCACTAACGAACATCTAACTGGAAGTCATTTCTGCTTTAGCTGGCAAATT
The DNA here is from genome assembly GCF_003285875.2 of Drosophila novamexicana. Classification (NCBI taxonomy): domain Eukaryota; kingdom Metazoa; phylum Arthropoda; class Insecta; order Diptera; family Drosophilidae; genus Drosophila; species Drosophila novamexicana. Next base: position 462,520 of record NW_020824808.1, on the reverse strand, counting down.
TATCAAATGCCTTATTTGGTTTACTCTTTTCCCAGCTGCCAACAAATGCCAATTAGACAGCTTTCCTTTATTTATTATATAAACACAAAAAGGGTATTTGTAAGAGTTTTTCGCAGTTTTCGGCTAGGGGATGCTCTGTACCCACTTCTATGCGATAGCTATAAACTGAAAGATATCGATATCGATTCTTATCGATTGTTGCAAACGCTGCAATTCATAGATTATCGTAAATTATAGATAACATAAACCTACGTTCAAGTCTGGCTCTTATAGGCACTGAGATCGACTCGTGCATACATACAGACATACGGACGGACATGGCTAAATCGAATCGGCTATTGATGCTGATCGAGAATATATATACTTTATGGGGTCGGAGGTGCTTTCTTCTGCCTGTTACATACATTTGCACGAGTACATTATACCCTTTTTAGCTACTTTCAATGGGTTCAGCGTATAAAAATGTTGCCTCCGCATGTTATTTATGCAATTCTGATGCACCTGTTCCAAGCGAACCCAATTTCTGAGCAGCACAAACAGCTGTTGTCTCGCAGTTCGTGTTCGCTCCACTGAGCTTTCACTGTACTTTGTGTTAGCCGCACCTTAGCGCGCGCGCCCAGTCAGCGAAGCAAGCCCCAATTTGAAGGCCAATTGCGTTTCGACATCGACAATGGCAGCTGCACCCAAGGTGTGCAACCACGCACCAATTCGTACGCTCCACAAATTGTTGCGGCCATTTGGCTCACATCAGAAATCAAATCAAATCAAATAACAATTAGCAATTCTTTTACAATTTCAACATCATTTTCTAACTTACGCACATGAAAATTGGCCAGAAATCGACTTTGGAACCAGCACGAACAAATGTATATATACTATTTAATAACTTTTGCGGCGGGCGCTTATCTTATCGCCGCCTGCCACGACGACGCGTCGCTAAAATCCAATTCCAATTCCAAATCTTTTTGTTTGTATTTGATTTCAGACGAAGTCCGCGTTGCCCCTTTTGAATTTTGCACGCTCTTTTTTGTTTGCAGAGCGCATTTATTTTGTGTGGAAAACATGTGCCAAGCTTTGAGCTTTATATGTGGCACACCTTATAAGCATGTATATATATATATCATATAGCTGATCGATCAGTCGAAATTAAGTTTTTTTTCGAAAAATGGTTTTGTTGTTTTTCAAAATATCCTAAACAAAGTAGCTTTAAATGCAACAAAGGAACAATTGATCATCAAAATTGTTCTTAAATCAAATATAATAATATAACGCACTATTATATGATCTATGATAGCTCTATAAGCCGAATAGTGCCAAAATTGCGTGTTCGTAAGCAAAACTCTTTGGTTTTTCAAAAGAAAGTTCGGCCGATCTCAGGAGCTTCTATATACTAGTCGTATAATGAACCAAAAGCTGATTAACACCGTACTTCTATATCATATAGCTGACGTAGGAACAATCGGTTGATAATCTAGTTTTTGCATGAAAAACTTTGTCTTATTTAAACTAAATCGCAACATATTAGTTGTATGCTCTATAGCTGAGCTATATCTCACTATATCATATAGCTAGAAAAACAGCTAGTTAAAAACTGTTTTGGCCAGACTCTAAATCCTGTATCCTGTTACTGCCATTTAACTGGCTTTATTGGAAAGCTAAAAAGTTCTTACTTGTGCTACCCCTGCTGCTCGTGATAGATCGCATACAAAGTGACTTGTGCACACACACTATGACACACACCACAATCGCCCCTCGAAAGCACACAAAATATGTTCGCTAATCGCATTTGTTCAATTTGAAATCTTCCACTTTTAAACATTTGTAATGTCCCCCCCCCCCCCCCCCCCCTTCCGCCTCTTTCACTCTTTGCTGCATGTACAAATGTTATTTGGTTTTTGTTGCTTTTGTTTCTCTCTCTCGCGCGCGCTCTCTAATTTTTTGTTTTAACATGACATGAATAAACATCAACAATAACAATAACAATTCGAATTTGTAACGAGCAACTGGCTCTACTGGTCGCTGATGCCGCCCGCGTCTGCCACGCCCACACTGACACGCCGCCGCCTCCTACTCGTTGTTCGTTGTTGTTGCCGCCAAATGTAATTTGAGTTCTTTCAGTTCAAACAAACAAACAAACAAAAAATATATAAATATAATAAAGAACATATATATAGAGCATATCCTTGAGACAGTTTTGGGCTGCGTGTCAGGAGTGCATTTCCACTGAAACATTCTGAAAGCTTGTAAATGCACTATCTGGTACGACATTCCAGAACGTACAATCTTCCCGAATGCAAACAAATAAATGCTGAATATGCGAACATAATGAATATCTATATAAAAATATGCAATTTTTGTGAATAACTAGTGTGATTTTCTATAACATTGAATATTTTCAAACTATTGAGTTACTTATAATTTAATCTTAAGTCAAAACTAGTTTAAGCAAACAAATTTTCAAATAATACAATTATATGCTAATAAAAATGTACTATTATAAAATATAAAATATATTTTAAATATGTGGTTTTATTTCTATCTACGCTATAACTAAACAATCTTACAGATACATACATACATACATATGTGCCCAAATACTGAACTATCAAAAGATGCATGGAAAACATTTTTAGACATATTCCCCAAACATAAAACATTTACATAGATATATATCTAAACAAAAGATACACATAGAACATACATAAAGCTAACTCTAAAAATTATAGATATCGATTTTTGGATATGTTCCCAACTGAATCATAGAGATACATACATATACATACAACAATTAGATATAGGCTCAAATATAATATAGATACATTTTTTATATATGCAAATGAATCTTAAATATACAGGCCCAACTATACAAAAGATACATAATAAAAAATATCTTATAGATATCTGAAGTTTGAAACATTTATTTAAAGGTCCAAAAGTACAATAGAGACAACTCAAAATATATGATTTATATCTTTACAGATACTACAAATGCATCTGAAACATATCGATACATATATCTCTAAACATGCAAACATATATATAGATATAGACCTTATAGGTATATCAAAATGCATCGCAAGCACAGACTTATTACCCCTAACATACATATACATACGTATACAACACTTAGATATAGGCCCATAGATTATATATATCTTTAAAGATATCTACAAATACATCTGAAACTTAGAGATATGCGCCCAAAAATACAAACATGCATTTACAACATTAAGAATATAGGGCCATACTAACAATAGATACATCTGAAAGATACAAGATATATCTCATTTATATAGATCGATGCCCAAATATACAAAAGACTCTCTCTACATTATTGACATCTGCTAAAGCTCTGTGCAGTTACTTCGCTTCAACTGCGATGACCTTGAACTGGGTCGCTTAGCTCTTAACTCCAGTTACTAAAAGGAAAAGGCGCCGCCTTCTTTAAACTGAACGCAAATAGTTGCGCAATGTTGATAGATTACTTAAACCAAACTAAATGGCGACCTTCAGACGTCGCATGCAATAGGTAATTTGTTTGAAGCTCAATTTCCCCCAACCCTACTCACACAAACATACAAACACATGCACACATACCACCACTTGTCAAGGCCAACATTAAAAGCGAAAAGCCACATCCGCTCTTAACCCACAGTTTCCCCCACCCACCCGCACACAAATGTACATCTCAATGGTTTATTGCATATTTTACAGCGCTGCGTTTGGAGCCACGAAAAAGCTTTCGGTGGCCACGCAACGTAGCATAAAACGCAGCATAAGTGGATGAGCCGATGTTGCTGCCAAAGAGACGCAAGATGGCGCCAAGTGTTTTCGCCGCATAGAAAAGCTCTCGCCGCAGCAGGGCGACTTTCGATTGGCGCCCGTTTCAAAGTGTTTGTCGAGCCCGTTCATGATTTTTATTTAAAATACGTTTTTGTTGTACACCAAAACAAACAAACAAAAAAAGAACCTTTAATCCGATTGGCTATGCGCTTTGGCAGTGTGGTTAGCTGGTTGTGTGGCCAATTGACAAATCACAGCCACTATCTTCACTGCCGCCGCGACAAGCTATGACAGCAAAGAAAACCACGCGAAGAGCATATTTAAACCCTTAATATCTGGTCTGAACTACATTAAAAACCTATTTAAATTAATGTTAAGGCAAGTTTTTAAATACAAAATATGTACGATAAATATACGAACTGCAATTTTAGTGTTTTAATTAGATTAAAAGATTGGAATAAAAAAAAAACACGTGAATGCGAAATGGATTACTTTTCAAAAATTGTTCAAAATTTAGAATTTAGTTTTTTCAAGGTTGATTTTAACAGAAGAGAAGAGCTCTCTATATTAAATAAAGCTTAATATCATATGGCACCTGAGGTAAAAAAATGCGCATTTGAGTTCTTAAGTTTTTGTTTCGTTTTATATATATAAATTTTAAATTAATAAAATTTACTTGCTATATATCTATATAAGTTCATCTTCATATAAATAATAATTTTTAGATCGGACATTTTATCCTTTTTTTTTATTTTCTTTTTCATTTTTTTTTAATTTCTTGTTTTTTATTTGAATTACACAACATTACTATTATTTATCGTTATCGTTTCTTTTTTTTTTTTTGTTTTATACGTATGTTAAAAGATTTTTTGTTTCTTATATATTATTGACATTGCTCTTCCAATACATGAGAAGATCTGTTTTTGTATTCTATTATATTTTGTTTCTTATGGTTGTTGTTCTTATATATGTGGTTGTTGTTTTCATTATGTTTTCTTTTGTTTTACATTTTAAATATAAGTTGATTTTTTTTGTTTGCTTTTATGATTTGCATTCGTTTTTTGCTTTAACTAGTTTTAAATTATGTTAAGGGCTCTATAATGTGTGTTCAATAATTGTGGTTGTTGTTGTTGTTGGTGTTTTATTTCCAGTTGATTGTTGTTAATATTTATCGCTGCTTTAAATAATTTAAGAGTATTTAATAGATTACTAATAAATTAGTTTATACGCATGGTAGGTATAGGCAAAATGTAATATAATATGATTTTATCAACAAAATGTAATGAATTATATTATTGTTTAACCCATTCTTGCGTAGATGTGTCAGCGAGCGTGTACGTGTGTGTGTGTGTAATGAGTGTGTGTGTGTGTGTGTGTGTGTGTGTAGTGTGCGTTAAATAATAGTAATAAATACAACGTTATACAATTAAGAGAGAGAGAAGGTGTTTCCATGTTAATAAACTTCAAGCGACATAAAACAAAAAGCAACAAATTAAAAAATTCGATATTTTCTTTTTAACACGCATTGCAATTATCTTTAACAATTTGTTGCGTTTTTTTTTTTTTGTTTTTGAGTTTGACGTAACCAAACAATAATAATACAAAATGTATAAGAAAGTAGATGAAATAATAATAATAATAATAACTGTTGCAATTTAGTTTGTTTCAAGCACGAATTATACACAAAATGTGACAACTAAATGTTTTAATGCTAATTTACAAAGGAAATTATATGTTATATGCGGCGTATATATAGTATTTAAAACAAAACAAAAAAAAAAAAAGAGCAATTACATTGATTTTCTTTCACTATAATTTTTTATGTAACTAGAAACTTTTCAAGTTGCAGAAGAAACGCGCTTTTGAAGCACATTTTCGGCAAGTTATTTTATATATTTTATTTTGTTTTTGTTTTCTCTCGATTTTTGCATTTGAAAAACTATGCTAATTGCCTGCATTAAAGTTTAAGTTAACATAATCCAATTTGTTCTTGTTTTTCTTTTTTCTTCTTCTAATAATTGCATTTTAGTTTTGGTTTATACACATAATTCATTAGCTTTTTTTTTGTTTGTTTTTTGATTGTTTTTATTTAATTTTAATTAAAATTATAAGCCTAGGCATGTTTGCTTTATATACTTCGTTTTTTGTGTATAATTCGAGCTGTCTGTGTGTGTGTGTGTGTGGCGTGTTAGTATATATATATATGTGTGTGTTTGTGTGTTTTGTATTAATTATTACATAATGCATGTATAATTAAATATGCTTGTTTTTTAGTTACTCGAAATAGTTTTTGTTATTTATGCCTACTCTACACGTTGTTTTGTTTGTTGTTGTTATTGCTGTTTCTTTGTTATGTTGTATGTTGGCGTGTTGGTTGTGTGTGTGGGTTATGTTGTGTGGCGGCAATTTGTTGACATTAACTTTAAAATTTATTTAACTGCCTGCTTAGATGTTGTGTATGTAAAGGTGTGAGTGTGTGTGTGTGTTTCTTCTGCCTGATGCGCATATACAACATGTTGTTAAACGAACGATTTGCAATTTGTGTGCTTGTTTGTTGTTGTTGCTGTGGTTGTTCTTGTTGTTGCTGTTGCCGTAATGTTGCTGCTGCTGCTGCTGTTGCTACTTAGGACGTGCCATTGACCAGTCCCTCCTTCTTGATGGCATCCGTTGTGGCCACCTGATCCGCATGGTTGTTTCGATTTTTATTGTTGCGCCTGGGCTTTGACTGCTGCTGACCAGCCTGTGGTTGTTGTTGTTGCTGTTGTGCCAGCTGCGGTGGCTGCGGTTGCTGCTGCGGCAGCTGCTGCTGTTGTGTCAGCGCCTGCTGCTGTTGCTTCTCGCTGTTTCTCGGCGCATCCTTCGACTTGTTCGCACCGCCAGCCGAGGCGTTCGCATTGCCGCTGCTCTGTTTGTTGTTCTCCTGTGCATTCAGCGGCGCTTTGTTCGCTTGTACCGGCACCTGTTGCTGTTGGGCCGTCGACGACGTCGATGGGGGCGGCGGCGGCTGCTGTTGTTGCTGCTGCTGCTGCTGTGATTTGTTGTTGTTATTGCCGAGCGCGCCATTTGCTGAAAAGTGGTGCCAAAATGTTGAGCTAGACGAACATTTAATTGGAATGTGTCTCACCATACTCACTGTTGCCGGGCGCATTGTTGTTCTTTTGCCTTCTGCGTCTTCTGGAGCTGCCCTCGTACGATGAGTTGCTGTCCGCTGTGCCGGGAAGAAGAGAAATACATACATATATATATACAACAAAGACGACGAGGATTGAAAACAAGCGATGGCATAATTAAGCGGGAGGGGGGACACCCCAATCAAAAATTAAATTTATAAACGGCAAAAGTTTCGATTACATGATTACATTAAATTGTTCAAATTGGATTCTATGCAAAAAATCAAATTCATTTCGTGGCCAAAAATAAAATTGATAAATAAATAAATATATATATATATATATATACATATATATAAAAATGCACACACACAAACACAGACAGTCGCCAAGTGGTTGCCGTGGTGCTTGAATACAAAACGTTGTCTTGCCCCCCCACCCGAACGATCTTCAAGCCGACTGCTCGCTCGCTCACTCGCTCTCTCCTAATCCATTGATTGCTTCTTGGTCAACTCACCACGCTCCACGCTGCTCACTTCGCGCGTCTCTCGCATCTCCTCGGTGTGGTTGTGGTACTGATAGTCCCTGCCGTTCTGCTCGTTGCGTGGCGGCCGGCGATTGATGCCGCGTCGGTCATTGCCGCCGCCGCGATAATTGTTGCCACCGCCGCCGCCACCACCACCACCACCGCCGCTGTTGCCAGCATTTGATGGGCCACCACCACTGCCGCGATCATTGTAGCGCTGTTCGCGCTGGTGATCGCCGCGGGAATTGTAATCATCGTCCTCGCGTCGATTGTTGTGATAGCGCTGATTCATGTTGTTGCCACCGCCGCCACGCCCGCGTCCGCGACCACGCTGCCCGCCGCCGCCACCACGTATTGAGCGCACAGACTCAATATCGCTGCTGTAGCCGCGCTCAGAGCGCCGCGAAACGGCGAAGCTCTGTGTGGAGCCCATCGAGGACTCCTGTATGGCGCGCAACTGTTGATCGATTTCCAGCTTCTCCTGGCGCAGCTGTTCCACTTCCTTTCAATCAAATGAGAATCGATCAGTATGTTTAAATCCCGTGTCTCCATACACTCACCTTCAGATGTGACAGATGATATTCCAGCAGCACTTTGGCATTCGCAATGCTCTCCATGGTGCCAATGAACACAAAGGGTACATGCGCCGGCTCACGTGGTATATTCTGATCCTGTTCGTCATCGCCAGCGATCTGTGTGTGCGTGTGCGTGTGTGGTTTGGGATGGGCGAGATTAGGCCATGCCAGGCACGGTGTACAATACTCACAGCACTCACCTTGATTCGAAACACTCCGCTTTTATCGACAATCTCCTGTATGATGCGCCCGTTCTTGCCAATCACCTTGCCAACGAGCTCTCTGGGCACCTGAAAGAACTCTTCGGCATATTCCAGCATGGCGCGTGCCCGCTGCACCGACTCCTCTGTCTCGCCGCTAATCTTGAATGTGCATGATTTTTCCTCCAGCTCAATATTCGTTACGCCGACCAGCGTGCGTGCCGCCTGTATATTAGAGCCATGCGAGCCAATTGCCAGGCCCATGAGATCTTCGCGCACACGAAATTCTTCGATAAAGTTGCTGCAAGAAGCAAATGGTAAATCAATTGAGTTTAAGATACAAACTTCAATCTTAAATACCAAACACTAGCAAAACTAACAGGTATTATGAGTCTGCCGGAATTACGTTTAATTGCAAACTTAAGTTTTTCTACCGTTTCTTCGTCCTTGAGGTTGGATTTGAATCAATCGCGTTTAGATTTATTTTGAGTTAAAGTTAAAAAGAAGTTGGGCCTAAAAACTCTCGTGTTCTACCCGGGAAAGCGAATTTCCTATAACACATCAACAACATGGAATTATGTAAATATGTGAAATTTGTGCTAAAAGCACAGACAAGGCAACTTTAAAAATATCTCTAAGGGGTATATGTGTGTAAAGCAAGAAGAAGGGTTCATATAAGATCTAAAGAGATATTTGGCTTATATCTCGGAGCGTATTATATCAAAGAACAATGGTATGTTGAAAGCCACAATGATCTATCGTAGGTATAGTTTAGCATGACTTTTCATAAAAAACGAAACTTATGGCTTTCATGCTTTGGCTTGTTACAACTGATCAACATATACTCTATGATGTCACAAGCATGTTATATTTTCCAAGCAAGCACGGCTTAACTCCACACCTCACGTTGATGTATAAACCGTGAACTCACCCACGACTCATCAGCTTGGTCGTCTCGAGCTGACGCGCAGCTTCTTCAGTCCTTTTCAACAACATAACCTGTTAAATAGAATGTGATTTTGTGATTCTCTTGTATATAATTTGAATTATTGTGATGCATTTACCTTTTGTGAGAGATTACGAAAATGCATATCCTTGAGCATGCTGGCGCGCTTCTGAGTGTGTTCCCATTTGGAGATGACAATAAGGGCATCAATTTCGCGATTATAGTTGCAAACGCCCGCATCGATGGTGCGCTGAAACTCCTTGTGTATGCCATCCTTTTGAGCTCTACAAAATAGATATATATAGAAATGAAATAAAGACAAATTTAGACATGCCAAGATGGACTCACTCCTCGCGCAGCTCCTCGGGCACGGGCAGCGTGAACTGATAGAACGATTTAGGCGTAATTGGCGGATTTGGATTTTTGGCGCGCAGTCTGCCCAGTTCACAGATTTCGGTATAGGGCGTCTCGAAGCCAATATATGCGACCGCACAGATATCAGCCTTTAACATTTTGATGACAGCCACCCACCAGCCACAGGTTTCGCGCTCGTTTGTGCGCGTAAACACCTCCACCTCCATGCCCTCCTCAAAGTTGGGCGCCGCAACGACGGCCTCATCGGGCGGCAGGCGTACATTGACGAACGCGTATTTCAGCACCTCGAGCACACTACAAAAATTGGCCAAATAGAAAAAACAATACTAACAATGAGAGATGAAGAAGAAGAAGAAGAAGAGGCAGCGGAACATTTACTTAGTTTAGCATATAATGAGGGGCCAGACACAAAATGTTCATTTAAATGCCGCGCGCGGCAGCCAAAATATTTGATTGTGAACATGGCTGCAGACAAGCGTGCGCCGACGTCAACGCTGACAGCGGCGACAGCGCAGTCGGCGTCGTCTGCAGCTGCTCTGGCAGCGCACCAAGCGTGCTCAACACACACAAATTGCGGGGGTGCCCACGATTTAACACTCAAGACATAGATCGGAAATGACACAACCGACACATACACACTTACACACACACCAACATGTATGCACTTACAAACGGGGGACACTGTTGCCGATGGACGCTTTAAACAATAGCTGAATTCGTTTAACAATAGCCAAAAATAGCTGAATTAGCTGTTTCGTGCTCTACAAATAACATAATTTGGCTAGAATATAGCTGAATTAGCAGCACTGCAAAAAGGGTGGTAACTAAATTTAGACTCAGCTGCCGTTGATGCTGCTCAGGCTCAGCGAAAAATAAAACATTCGAAATGCACATATATAAAAATCAAATTAAATACTAACCAAACATTTGTAAATCGAAAGTACAAGATTTGCTCCAAAAATGTCACCAAAATGCAACAAACGAAATGAAGAAAATAATAGGGAATATATTTTATTTCTTGGCTAGTCGACTATAAAATACCCTAGTTGAATATTTGCAAAACGATTTGTTACTTTTAAAACAACAGGAAAATCATTTTTGGAATGATCGAAAGATCAGAGTTATAGAAGTAGCTGAAGCTGATGAGATTTTAAATGCATGTTAAGGTATACAATGAAGCTTTTCGAGGAGTTTATAGAAGATATCTCGAAGAACTTTTTTTATGGGAGCTATATGATAATACGGTTGACTCAAATGTGCAAGAACTTGATAATAATAGATAACACTTTATTTTGGAACATTCCTTCCTATGGCATATATATATATATAATTTGTAGCTTCGACTAATCTCTGTTTCTTTGCGTTACATATTTAGTGTTAGAATTATAATACCCATTGCAAGGATGCAAGCAAATTAGAAGCAAAGCAAAAGAAATGACAAGAAAAATGGTTTCTTTCCGTGATTAAAAATAGCGAGCTGCGACGTCGACAGCGACGGCTGCTGCTACTGCTGCTTAGTGGCATTTGCGGCTGACGCCTGACAGCACGACGCGTGCACATAGACACACACACACATACACACACACACATGCACACACGCAGAGGTTTTGCCTTTGAAAAGCTGACACTTGCCCAGTCAGCAGTTTGTCGTCTGACAGAAGGAGCTGCTGCTGTTGCTGCTGCTGCTGCAGTCGCAGTAGCAAGTAGCAGCATTTAACAAATTGCGCCAAATTAAAATCGGACAAACGGTGGCGTCTCCAACTTATGGGCCGTGGGGCGAGCGTGCCGCATAAATGGGCGGCGCTGCCAAGAAAGAACGTGCAGCTCGCAGCAACATTGTCGCAAATTGATTGTAAAATAGGCACAAAAATAAACAATAATAAATATAATAATAATAACAAGAGCTATCTAGTCGAGAGTGCACGACTTGGAGATACCCTGACCCCAGTAGATGCAAGCTGCAATTACAAATATTATGTTCAAGCAGGAATCTACTTTAAAAATATCACGACTTGAATCTGAATTAATCGATAATAATCGATGTTAGGCAACGAGATCGATGCGATCACACAGACAGACATCAACTGAACTCTTCGTTCTGGTAGGTATATATACTTTCTAGGGTCGAGGTTTGCTTCCTTCTACAATATTGACTGGGATCAGGGTAAAGAGACGTCAAATATGAACAGGCTTCCGTTTGGTGGTTTTGTCCAAATGCTTGTCGCAACTTACCCGTCCACATCCACAAAGATGCCATCATCGCCGACAGCTGTCACCTGGCCCTGTTGTTGTTGATACCGTCGTCGTTGTTATTGTTGTTGTTGTTGTTGCGTTGACGTAGGCAGCGACAGCGACAGCGGCAGCACGAGAAAAGACAGAGTGAAAGAAAAATGTGTGTCAATTATATAGTTGCTGCTGTTGCTTTATGATACATTTCCCAAAGATATAGATACACATATATTATAAATTATAATACTATTTATGTCGCTTAGCGAATGGCCAGACAACCTAACACCAAACACTGGCACGTTTTAGTGTTTGGTGTTCGGTTGTTCACGCGGGCCAAGAAGTCTTGGCTGATAAGAAAATGCAGGCAACGCAAGCTTATCGCAAGCGTAACTAAATTGTTTATTTAAATATTATACACCAGACGCTGATTCATCTAGAAAACTTGCAGAACTCATACTTGCTCAAATGTCGTATAAACCAATCCTATATTTTGTGGCATTCTAGAAATCACAAGATGTTCAAGAAATCCCTTCACTTAACTTTTGGAAATACTTTTCTTTTACAAGAATTTTCGGACCAAATATCATAGTTCTGCAAGTCTTTAAAAGGAAAGAAAATACTATCATTTTCCACTAGCCGATTATTATCTTGTGGCAGGAATAGATGGAATTTATCAGCTTAAATTATGCTTTACCAAAAACTATTCAAAAACAATTCACTTTAATTTCACTTCACTTGACTGATTCTTCTTCTCTTTATTATGCGCTCTTACAACAATATCCCCAACTAAGCGCGTTCTATAAACTGCACATTCCTGGAATTTAATGAACTTGGATTTCCCGTTATATGAATACTATTTTCTATTAGCCACATGCCAATACCCAAGGTGCATATGTCTATAATAAACTTGAATTTTCATTTTAAAAATGAAATACTATTTGCTATCAAAATAAATTCCACTTTGCTATCAAAGGCATCAAAACGTATTATGTATGCAAATCTGATAAGCTTTAGAAAGGGAAATCACAAAGCAGCAAAATTCTCGCCGCCAACGTCAACAGAGCTGAAGGCAACTCTGCGGAGCCTGCCTCACGTACACAACACATACGCCAATATGCAGCGTCGCTCGCGCAGGCGGCAATACACACGCACACGCACGCACACACACATACACTTACGCACACCCCCATACGGGCAGCGACCAACTGCGCCCTATATGAATGCGTGTTGATTTCTATGCATGTGTGTGTGTCAGTGTGTGCGTGCGTGTTTAGTGTGTGCGTATTTCGATGCGAGACTCCACTCAACAAAATGATGCAGTTATTTATAGAAATAAAGCTAAAATTTACGAAATTAGAAACTGAGACCGTCGCTGCCGTCGCCACAAGTTGCAGCGCCGCGTACTCATCGACGCCGGCAGCGGCAGCGGCAGCGATACTGGCGACTTCAGCTTAGGACAAATCTCCCTCTCTCTCTGTCTCCCTTACCTTATAGTAGGCACCGTTATCGAGTCGCACTTCGACCATAAGTTCGTCCATTTTGTTAGCCCTGTGTTCGCCGGTGTCCACGGTGTAATTCTCTTGTGCTGCTAGTTGTTGTTGTTTTAATTGATACTACAGAAGTCGCTGTGAGTTAGACGCCCCCCACCAATCGTCGCAGTAAAGCCGACGTAATTTGTGTGTTAGCCTTTAATAAGAGAGAGAACTGAAATTAGATTAAGAGAACATTAATTAACAAGGCAACACCTACACAACGACAAAGTTACGCGCTGCTGCTTCAAATCTTTGTTATTCCCTGCTTTTGCTTTGTTATCAGTCTTTTTGCTTTGATGTTGTTGTTGCTTTTGTGGTGGTTATGCTTGCTGCTGCACCCACACACACATACGCGTACGCTCAACTCTCGCAGTTCCTGTAAAAATAAACAAGAGAAATAACAATAATAAAGAGATACAGTTTAAGGCGAATTTATGAATTTTCTATATTGACAAGCAAATTAACGGCGTAGCCGTGCTGACCAATGAGGATGGCAGCGAATGGCGAACGGGCAGCGGCAACAGCCGCGCGATGGCAATCAAAAGTTTTGAAGTTATTTTGGGCCCAGCATAGGAAATTCCTTTCTGGTTGAGAACGGTAGCAAAATACCAAGAGCAACAACAACAAATGCAGCGAGAAACGTCAACGCGCTTTTGCCGGGGCAGCGCTGCTGTTGCTTCTTCTTCTTCATTTTATAGCCAGCGCCGCGGCGCCGTCGTCTTTCTTTTGTGTCTTCACATCACTTCTCAGCTCTCACACGCACACACACACACACAAACGTATACATATATATATACAACTGTCAGCAGCCGCCGAAATGCTGAGCACGCTTTTCCAATAAGAATTTCATGCACACACACTATTACCCCAGCACATGCCGATTTTTCATACATACATACAAATGTATCAAATTTTAGTCATAATTTCTTATAACTTCCGTCAAGTTTTTTCGAATACAATTGTTTAACGAAATTCGGATTCTCAACTATTCCACAATGCGTGCGCTTTTTGTAGAAATTTTCATCATTTTCAGCTCCCTTTTGCTGCACAAATTCGCCGCAGTCGCGGCTGCTGCCGCCTTTGCCGCTGTGCAAAAATTTTTTCGCTTCTTGCAAAAAAATTCTTGAGGCGAACTACGCGGCTGTATAATTACGTTGAATGTTTGAAAAGTTAATGCACTTACGGCTGCCCGGCACGTTGATCCGCTGAATTGTTTAATATAAGCTTCAACCTTTTGAAAATAAAAAATATATCGCGTGCAGTGCGCTGCTTTACTGCTTCCAAAATTTTTTTCGGCTGCGCTACGTTCTCTTCGCTTTGCTTTTGGACACTGCTTCGCAGCTCAGCATTCGGCAATGCTGCCAACTCGATGCAATTGTCTCGCGTTCGTAACAATCTTTTACAAATTTAGCTGTGTTCGCTTGGCTCTTTAAATGCTTGAAACACAAAAAATTCAGTAATATTATTTGGATAAATACTTTTTGTAAAATAACCCGATGTTTGCTTCAAAACACACTCGAAAAACATATGTGACATTAAGCGCACGGTGGGGCAACGCTGTAAACTGACAAGCAACTGGGCGTTGCCAACTGTTTGATTTGCTTATTACAATTTCGATATCTACAAGGGCTGCTAACTACTCAGAGCTGCATTTTGGCGCAAAAGCAATGTGAATTTCAAATTTCAATTGTCAGGGGCATTCAAATTTGACGACCATTGTTTGGAAAAATAAATGCCTACAATTCAATTGAGTTGTTTGCTCATTCAAGCGAAACAATTAGTACAAATCACATGTGGCTCGCTACTTAATTGAATTTGATTTGATTTCAATTTGCTTAACTTATCAAATGGCGACCGAGTCACACTTTTATGGACGCCTGTTTGCCATGTTTTTTTTTTACTTTTTTGCAGACCTTTGCCGCCTAATGCAATTGTAATTGTTATTGGGGTCAGTTGTGTGTCGCATGATTTTATGCTCAGCTCGGGAAAAGTCGCGTGACGTGCCGATCAGCTGCCTTTTCCATCAATGAGCGTTTGTTTTTCCGTTTGTTTAACTTGTTGTTATTGTTTTTAAAATGCACACACATTTAATAAATGTACCTTGATGTTAAGTAGCTGATAAATGGGAGGTGTTGCGTTTTATTTGGAAAGAGAAAATTCCGGCTCGCAATGGCTATACGCTTTTCGATAATTAAAAACTATAATTTACAAGCATGCAAATAATGCATAAAATCAATATAGGTCGATTTTTACAACCACAAATGGACATTCGGTTGCATATGTACATATATTTTTATATATTTTTCGAAAGTATTTATTATTAATACTCTTTGTTTTAAATAAAGGCGTAGTTAATAGGGCTTAACTATAAATTTGCTATAAAAATATGATTTAAATATACAAAAATTATCCAAAAAAATATTTAATTAAAGTTTAATTTATGTTTAAAAATATTTTAAAATAATAGTTTTGCTGGTAAAACACAAACTGAAAGCAAAATTTAACTTTCACTCAGCTACAGCATCTGTAAAACCGTTATTTTTTAAATAATTACATGGATATACATATGTACATGTGTGTGTGTATGTCTGTCGGTTGTTGTTGCTACAGAGTATCAAGATTCACATTTTGATAGTCGCAAATTGCGGGCCAGCGTGGCCGGCAATTTGTAGCGGAAATGCATTTTGATTTACACTCATGCACATGTGCAGGCAGCTACTCTACACACACACACACACACACACACACAGTCAAGCGCACACAGATACATGCACGCTGCTGCTCATTAGCCTGTCGACAGCACCGAAAACAAATCGGCAGCATTTTGACATTGACTTTTGTATGCATTAACTGCACTTTAACGACGCGACGTCGACAGCATGACTGACCACATTCTCACACACACACACACACACACACACACACACACACACACACACGCTCGCTGCGTCTCGATATTTGTCTCCCCAATTAACGTGAGCTTGCCGCAATTGTGATACAGCATAAAGCTGTATGAAGACGTCTGCCGCTTGACCCCTTATTAATTAATCACAAAATTTTAATTAATAAATCGCCTTTGAACTTTTTTCCCCTCTGCCATGGTGCATTAATAATATTAATTTAGATTTATTTAAGGCTCTCACAAAATTTAATCAAATATTCGATTCACAAGCGCCGCAACGTCACTTCCGGCGTCGCTGTCGCTGCGCTGCATGGGCACGCGTCATATGTGCAGCTGCGCTTATTTCGCTCTCTCGCTTGCTCTTTTACAGCTGCCAGTTTCTACTACCTTTTACTACGGCTATTTATCGCTGATTTGGCATTTCTCGCTTGCTTATCAATTAACCGCCTGCTGCGCCAGCTTCTAAGCAGCGGCGCGAGCAGCGACGTCGACGCAAGCGTTTAGCGTTCGGCTACATTGCAATTCGTTCGGCTAGCTTCGGCTCGCTTGTAGCGGTTGTTGTTGTTGCTGCTGCTGCTGCTGCTGTAGTTGTTGCATTCGTTTAATCAGCTCCATTTTGTTGTCATTTGGCTTGTAAGACAGAGAGGGTAAAGGAAAGTGAGAGAGAGAGCAAGAGCATAAAACCCCGAAAAAAAACCAACCTGTGTGCCAATGCCATAAATTCAATTCAATTCTTACCGTCTCTCCGCGTGCATTTGAGTATGACTGTGTGTGTGAGTGTGTGCGTGTGTGAGTGTGTGTGTGTGCGCACTTATTCGTGCGATGCTCGTACGGCATTCAGTAATCATTCTGTGCTGTGGGCTGCGGGTTCTGTTCTTCGTATCGGTTCGCCTCGGTTTGGTTATAAAAGACGACGATTCCATTTCAGTTTTATGGAGTTGTCATTGAGCTTGCAAGGGTTCCGAGTCCTTACCAGTCGGTCTTCAAAGAAACAAAAATAAAGTGCCAGAATTGAGTGTGCTCAAATTATACGAGTTAATATTAAATAATAAATAATCGTTTGCAAAAGTTAAGAGATGCATTTTCTTGCCGCAATAGGTAAATTTTTAAAATTAAATCTAAGCAAATTCGTGTTTTTCGTGTTAAAACTAAAGCTCTGACTCACTAGCTTTAAGCCTACCTGAAAGTCTATTGTAGCGATTGCCAAAATTGAAAGACACATTGCTGGCACGTTGAAAGAAACGAGTGTAATTACTTGTGTTTATGTGTTTACACAGAGACATTCTTGGGATTTGTTACACAAAGTTTTCCATTATCAAAAATGCGAATAGTCACGTTTTGGTTTTTGTATAGCCTGTTTATAATCCCCTCGCCCGTAGCCCAAACTTTCGACGGGAAACACTTTGATAGATCCCACGCTGATAATTCACATTCAACCAAAAACATTTACAATACTTTTAATTCTAACGATCTTTACAATTGTTAAGAGTGTGAAGGAAATGCTCAACAACGATCATTTTGCTGTGAAAGTTCATTGAGGTAATAAATTACACAGCAGTTTCTGTATTAAATATATAAATGTTATGAAGAAAATAATTTTTTTGGCCTAATTTCAGAGTAGATCAGTTACTTATGCCATAGGAGCCTCTAGAAAATCTGGGCATTTTTGTTTTCTTTAGTTCCATGGCTAATTAAAAAACATAACACATAACCGAAGTCTGTCGAAAATCAGATAAAACTGTCGACTCACTCAACTTCTGAAGTACTTCAAAGCACACTCCGATATCATGCGTCACGTAGAGTTAAGATAGGTAAACAATTATCTATTTGGCAATATGAAAGAAATTTATCATCAACTGGCTAACTTTTGAGCCCCCATTAGCAAGGCCCGATAATACGAAGCCTTGACTCAACGGCGCCAGTTAAATCTGGCAAATAGCCGCGCCCTACGACTGACCATTTGTTGATAAGGTCACTGTAGTTAAATATGTGTTGAACTCAATGCTCGTAAAAATGTTAACGTCAACAGGGGGATGCCGCACAGCTTACATTCACTTCTTGATCAGATCTTAAGCGGTTCTCGGCCTATTCTCGATAAGTTCTTGAATTGTTCTTGACCAGTTTTCCGTAGTTCGCGATTAGTTCATGTTTTTTTTCTTTCATTTTCCTAAAAGTTCTTGATCAGTTCTTAAAACGCTCTTGAATAGTTCATGATCGGAGTCAGTTCACTCTCCAATCTTCATTAGTTATTGATTAGATCTCAAATAGTGCTCAACTAGTTGATGATTATTTTTTGATCAGTTACCGATTCGGTTGGGAGCAGTATTCGATTATTTCTCGAGCTGTTTTCGATCTTATATCGATCAGCTCTTGGTGAGCTATTGATTAGTTCTCGTTCGGTTTTCAAGCAGCTATTGAATATTTCTCAATCAATTCTTGGTAAGTTCTCAATACATTTTCGCTCAGCTCTCGGCCTATATAGCTCTCGATAAGTTCGTGAACAAATATCGACAAGTTATCGATAAGTGTTCAATAAGTTATCGATTGCCTCCCAGCTTCGACTAGTTTTCAAACAGCCCGCGATCAGTTTATGCACAGTTATCGCATAGTTATCGATCGGTTGTCGATATGTTCTCAATAAGTTATCGATCAGCCCTCAGCTTCGATTAGTTCTCGAGCAGCTCTCGATAAGTTCTTGAACAGTTTACTATCCGTACTCGATCAATTGTCGAGCACTTCCCTCGCTTAGCCCCTTAAAGCGAAGTGAGTTATAAAACAATTTTGTTTGGCTTCGATGAAATTTCACTAATCGCTGATATGCACTACAAAAGCACTTTGATAAGCGCGACCTGGGCATAAGCACATATTAAATAATTATTTTGGAATTATAAGTATAAACTTTTATAGTCGCGCTCGTCTGAGAGATTCGATTTGCTACAATCAAAATTAATAACAAGGCACGTCACGATAACACGCGTTGGGGTGGGACTTCTGGGCTTTTTGTATTAAAGATTAGCTGAGATTTTGGCAAAAGATATATGGGCCAATTATATGTACCCGTGTCATATGCTTTGAAATGATTACACAACCGCGGCGCCAGTTTTGGAGCTCTGCGTCAATTGATTATTTTGCTTAGATAATTGTGAGTGAACCAGGCTGTTTTTCTTTGTTTGTTCTTCAATATAATGAGTTTTTCAAGAGGCTTCCTCAGATAACTCAAGTTTGACAGCTTTACTTCAAAATCCCCCGAAGCGTGGTTGCAAATTATCAGATTACGATTAGAGCGTGTTTCGCGTGCTGAAAATGCATTTATTATTGTTTTCTTTCATGGCAAAGTCAACAAACCGTGTGAAATATATCACATGACCTGACCCCCGCACCCACAATGAGCACAGAGCACAGAGCACAGCGAGTTGAACTATCAGCAAGGGCTTCCGTTTTACATATGCTCAAATATAAGTAAGATAATCCGCAATCAGTTGCAAAGAATGTACCACTTATGTTCTGCGCTGATTTGTGCTTATCAGCTTTGTTTGTTTATAACATTTAATTGCATTTTAATTCTTTGATATGGGACAGAGCTACCCAGCTCCATCGGGCTGATGGAAAGTTTTGAAAGTGCCATCGATCATCCACAATCACAGCTATAAAACCTGGCACTAAAGTCTAACCAAGTCATTCATAAAAGCCAAAATAAAGCAATGTTCGCATCAATTTGTACAATCAGCTTCGTTCACTGAAATTTTCGACGTCTTCGTCATTTGGCCACAGTGCCTAGGCAATTGAATAGCGTCTGAAGTATACAAATGCCTAAATTGATTTATGTGCAAAACATATTTGTTGTTAATTATGCTCTATTAAGAAAGTTAAAAATACATTTTGTTATTTTTTTTAATTTTGTAAAAAATTTTCTGCAAAAGGAGAAGAAGTTATATTAAATTAAGGAGAAATTAAGCATATCTTCAGCATGCCAAAGATTTTATGGCTTTGTAGACATTTCCATACGGTTTTGCAGATATTTGAGAGTAGTGAAACTTATTTGGAAAAGATATCTTGAGAAACATACAAGTTTTACAAGCAAGAACTTAATTTTCGACTGATCGTTCCTATGGTAGCTAAATGTAATGATGGCTCGATACGGCCGGAGATACCTTCTTTCATGCATTACACATTTCATGACAAAATTTCACTACAAGGGCATGAAAAATGTAACATTCGTTCTCACCACCTTATATATCAGCTTTAACACAAAGCGCTCACGATATGAGTTGGCAACTTTACAGTGCAGTCGCTGGTTCGAATCCAAGGCTAGTGCGTGGATGTAGTTTTAGCCAAAGGCTAACAATAATAATGTGATGATAGTCACAAGATAAGTCTTCTTTTGATCAGTCTAGAGTCTAGACCAGTTCCGTTGACCATCTACGTGACGCCTATCTACATCTTTAATTGCAAGTTTTAAATTAAAAAAAAATATAATAATTATCGGTTTTTAATCAGTCCAGACCAAATTCCAGTGTCCAAACAGTTGTTGCCTATCCTACATCTCTAATGTCATGTTTTTTAATGAAAAAAGCAAATTTTGTCTATTTAATTTTCATGAATGTTTATCACTATATTGATCAAACTGTCCCTATTCTCGTGAGCCACACTGTGCGATAATAGCTGTATATATTGGCGTTATCAGGCGCGTTGAGTGATAATCACATAAAACAGAGCGCACTCCCGAAATCGTTTATCAGCGAAACGACTTTGATTATAGTGGATAATATAAAATGTAAATAAATTACAATATGGAAAATCACCAAAGAAGAATTGCCCCACATTTCTTTTAGGGGGTGTCTGGCTGGCGGCGCAGTGAGTTGGCGAAAAAAAGGCCTCCAAAAAGTTATCGCAATGAATGCAAAAGTCTTCCAATTATTTTCAGCTGACATGGCCAAAAAATAACGCGGCTGCCATAAACAACTAAACAACAGAGCCAAAATGCCACTTGACAACGTTCATGAGAAACCGATGCGAAACTGAGAAATTGAACATGCCGCATATTTCCGTTCCGCCAGGTCCAGCAAAGCGATTGTTATTGTTGTTGTCAAAGTTGTTGTTATAGTTGCTGTCGCTGTTGCTGGCTTTGACATGTGCATCTCTCACTGACAACTGAGACAAAGCAGCTGGTAGCCAGAGCTTAGCATTTTTGTGCCAAGAGCGAAACACTTAAAACGTTCAACTAAAACAAGTACAAGTGCTCGAGTAGAGAGTGCCCAACCGAGAGATACTCCGTACCCATTCGAACATCCTTTTTCTACTGCGGCTTCCTAAGCTACACACTATGAACAAAAACTTTTGGGACTGGTTAGGCTTGCCCAAAAGCGAAATGATTAGATGCCAATTTTGGTATCTCTTACTTAAAAAATATACGAGATATGCTCAAGAATCAGGATGTTGGTATGGATATTATCGGTATATCTAGTCAAGCATTCACGCAGAGACTCAGAGGGACGAGCAGACAGACCAGCGGAGGCACTGACATGGCTAGTTCGATCCGGTATATAAATAATACTTTATGTGATCGAACATGACTTGTTCTGCCTGTTACATACATTTGCTTAAGACCAATATACCCTTTTTCGCAAATTTCTATTGAGCAACGCGCGCAAAAAATATGCAAAATCAGTTGAATTTTTATTAAGTCTCCCTCTCGTTTCCTCTTTCCGCAATTCAATTACCCATTTATAGGGTATCAAAACTCTTGAACATTTCGCATGTTTGCCTCTCCTTTCCCTTTCCCCTGTTTCAAAGGCTACAGGGTATCGGAAGTCTATAAAATCAGTTGCATTTTTCGCATGTGTCTCTGCCTCTCTCTCCCTCTCCCTCCCTCTTATATGTTTTGTGCAATTTTTCACATTGTTTTGGCATCCGAAATGCAATTATCGTTTTGTTGGCAGTTTTGTTCAACACTCCGGGTAATTGTTATAGTTCCGCCGCGCTCCCTCAAAACGACTTGCAGCCCCTTTTCAACAGCTCGCGAAGTTTTTTAATTGTTTTTCGTTGCATGCGAATTCCAATTAGAATTTGCCCCCATGTTGCATGCTGCTGCTGTCATTAAGTATATCAGTTTCTATTTGCCATCTAAATACAAACAACTATCGTATATCATTTAAAAGTACACGTGTGTAGTCGATAATTTAGATAATTTTTGTAGCAATTAATATTTCAATACTTTCTACTCAAAGCACACTTGAAAATTGTTGTCGAATTGTGCGATATGGAAATGGTTAGGTAGCTGCTTTTTGGTAAAGTCCACAATTTGTCTATTAATTGAGTCATAAACTTAATCTATATTTATGCTTTGAGGCTCTTCAGTTTGTTATCTTTAAATAATTGTAATTGCGGGCAGGTGTCTAACATTATCAGCAGCGGAAATGATTAGAGTAGGACAAAGGAAAGGAATGAGGGCTATTCACAAATTGCTGAATAATCTTCGAAAAAATCAGCTTTTCGAAAGTATCTACTGGATATAAAAACCTTAATACACGACATTGTTGTTGGTTAAAGAATCCAACTCCTGAGGAATGCCTTAACTTGAAAAACCATTGTTAAAGATGTCTTGTTTGAAGAGTCCATACTCTAAATGGCGAATGATATAGAAAGATATAACTACCTTCGGATAGATCCAACTGGCATAGTTTCCAGGTAGGTCTTCCTCTAAGATACTTCCAGTTGGCCATCTCGATGGGCTCTTAAGCCAAAGAAACATTTTTAAATTCGTAGGTGCTTGTGTTAATCTCAAATGTTATAAATCAAAGAACCCAAGTCTTATCAAGGTGATAATAAAATGTAGACTAATCTGACATTCGGAACAACATTCGTAGAATCTATATAGAATCCTCTAGACAACATAAATCTTTAACTGAACTTTGAGCCCCAAAAGCAGTTTAAAATGCCATAAATATAAAAAATATGTTAAGAACAAATTAGAAAGCAGTGCTTATCAAATTGATTGTTTCCCTTTTTCTAGCCAAGTGCCCCTAAAGAAAACATTTTGTATTTATATGCTTGTCTGTTTAATGGAATCGTTTGTCTTAAAAGATATAATTAGTTTTTTCCACAATGGAAACATGCAAATCACATTGAACATGTGCACAAAATATGAACAAGCATGCGTACAATGTATTGAATTTCCAATTGAAATGCTTGGAATCAGCTGTTGGGCACGTTCCGCGCGCAGTATTTTCTTTTTGTTTGTAAAAAGAAAATAGCGCACATTAGTCAAAAGACATAAATCCAGAAACATTTTTCACAGCTGCTGTCGTCATTTGGAAAACGATATATATTATATATATATATTATTTTTTGTTAATGTCAAATGGCAGCATAAATTTTTGAAAGATTTGGCAAACAGTAAATTAGCAGCTTTTCTTTTCTTTGCTTTCTGTCAGCTATTTGCAATTTGTGGCACTTCATTTGCCGTTTTTACGAGCTTTTTATTAACCCATTAATGACAATATAAACACGCGGAGAGTTATGCTAATGGGTCACTGCAAATGGCTCGTTAGATCAAATATATTTAAATAAAAAAAAATTGGACTTAAAAGAAAACATTAAAAGAGATTTTCGCACACATGTATTTGGTTGATATTTTGATAGTTAGATGTCAAAATGCTTTTAACAAAAAATCGAATTAAAGTTAAAAATAAAACAGGATTTTTACGTGCTGCAAGCAATAAAAATGCAATTAAATTTTTCATACTATTTGTTAAACATTTGTTTATAGGCAGCAAATTTGTTCGTTATTTCTAGTATTTATTTATTATAATAAGCAAATTAATAACTAATAATAGTGACTTGAAATTGTGGCTGTCAAAGGGCTTTTTTAAAAAAAGTTTAAAGTAAGGCTATAAAAGAAGAGTACAAAAATTAAGGCCTTACAGCTTCAGCGGTAGATGTTATGGTGCTATAGAATATTCGTTTTCTCAAAAAGACAATAGCATTTTAATTGTGGCTTAAATTGATATAATCATTCCAATTATAGCTGGTAGCTAGGGTAATATGGGAAGATAGCTATAAAATGAAAGGTGCTTGAACTTAATATGCTATTCTGACAGCAACATTTCGAATTTCGATTGCTAGCAAACGGCGAAGGTTATCGTTTATCGGAAAGAAAAATCGTACTTCGCGGCCTCTAGGAGGACCTACGTTTAAGTCTCTAGCTCTAATAGGCACTGGCATCGACGCGTTCATACATAATGACAGACGGACAGACAGATGGACAGACGGATGGTTATGGTTAGATCGACTCGGCTATTGTTGCCGTTCAAGAATATATATACATTATGTGGTCGGAGACATTGACATTGCGCTTACGAAAGCTGTTGAATAACGTAAACATAAATACTTTAACAAAATTAATTTAATTATTAAAAAATAAATGGTTCTATTAAAAATTTAAAGAAAAAAATCGTAGAGCCCAAACATTGGACTACTAACGTCCAAAGTCGAACCTCCACCAACAATATTCATTGGACTTGCAATGTAATTTAAAATAAAACAATTAGAATAATGTTACATGTTTTTTATGTTATGCAAGCATGTGAAATGTGATTAAAATCATATACCACTGTCAAGCTCTGCATATATTATGTTGCTCTACAGCTGTTACTCTGCGAGATCATAAATTTGTGGCCTATTTTTAGCCGAGTCAAGTGCAAGGTGCTGCGGCTGTTGACGTTGCCAAAACAGACGCCGAATACGACATTATGTAGTCTTTATAGACATCAGCCCCGTACGCCCCAACGGCCCTTCTTTGTGTGTTTGTCTTTTTTTTTTGTTGTTGTTGTTCGTGTCTTTTATGGCACATGGCATTTCGTCGATTGCACATTTTGTGCCATTTTCATGGCCGGAAAACGCGTTCAACACCAATTTTTATGTCGGTCAAGTTGAAGTGTACCCATAAATATAAACACAATGCTAACGTAATGGGTGCATTAAACTTGCTGCGTATACTTAATGCGAACACTGCGTATTCTTGATATTTAAGAGATTTCTTGCTTCATTTATTTGCTTGCAGCCTGCTGCCTTTTAGCGCTGAGCGCTGCCAGTGAATGGGGCTACCCGGATCTGGACAATAATCAGGATGAGGGTAAGTGGAGCCAATCAAAACATAATTCATTTTCATCTCTGCACTCTTGTTAAAGTCCAAATTAGTTAATCAACGCTAGTTATAGGCTAGAGTGGGTCAACTGATCATTGTCAAGTGTTCCCATTCCAGTGCCCATAACGCATCCAAGTTTTGATAGCTCTACAAATGCCGTTTATTTAAATTGTGCCAAATTGCCGTGCACATCAAATTTGACTCGACAAAGTAGACGAACTTAAAGCAAGAAACGGAAACATTTGACTGTATAGCCGCAGCTTAAATACCCTAAGGCCTATATTATATAGTTAAATCTGGTAAATTATTGTTTAGTTGATCGATGCTAACAAGATTTTGTCCACTTTATAGAATTTTGGTAGGAATAGGCGCAGTTAACAAAAAATAAATATTCTCAACCTATGCTATATGAGAATCTGTACACCAAATGAAAATAATAGAAGATATCGATAATAATAAATGATAAATTCTTTCTCCTTATGGTATGGGAGAATATATATGCATGTTTTAATCAGTGTATACTATAGAAGAGCGTACATACCAAAGTTTGATGTATTTAGCTATTATAATCCTCGAGTTGTGCTGTTTGTCGATGTTTATTAGCATCATAAAACTATGGTATAGGAGAATATTATTATGTACTATACTATACATGTATACTACACGAGAACCTATAAACTAAGTTGGATGCGAGAATAAGAGAAGATATTGAAAGGAAATGATAAACTTATAGTATATATAGTAGAATATATATTCCGAATTGCAAGTCTCTAGCCTTTGTAGTTTCCGAGATCATACGGACTGACGAATAGACGGACATGGTTGGATTGACTCAGCTCGTCCATCTGATCAAGGTTGTGTACATACTTCATGGGATCGAAGAGGCTGCCTTCTGTCGCTTACCCCTCGAGTGTATTAAATGGCATGACTATATATATATAAAATACTTAATGTGGTCGTAGATCTCTCTTTCAATGCGTTAGTCATTTCATGACATTATCAAGAGAGAGTTCTCAGTTGAGAGTGATTGACGTGTTTTACTTGTGCTCCAAGATTTTTATATATTTTTGCGCTTTTATCCTGCTTTTTATTTCAAAATTTTGCATTTTTCGGTGCTTTATTTAAGAAGCTTTAATAAACTGTGCAAAGTGTTATCTGTTGTGCAGCGTAAGTCTGTTAATTATTACATTTTATAAAACGCGGCATCAGCTCCGTGTTGTTGTTATTGCCTGTTTTGATTCTTTTGCTTTGGTGCTCCCCTGTGCATACACTTGTTTGTGCGTGTGTTCGCTGCATACTTTCTGCTTGTGCATCGCGCTCTCGCAAACTTTTTCTATTGCTTTTTGCTCCAAACAATTTGTTTGTGTATTTACTTGCTCTATCTTGTGCACCGTTTTCGTTTTGCTCTGTGCTCTCGCAATTTGCATACGCATTAAATAATTATGTTGTGCTGTAAGAAACCGTGCACGTTCAAGCAGGCTGATGATTCTGCACTGCCGCAATTTGTTAATTGCTGGCTGTGTGAGAATATGATGCATGCTAAATGTGCAGGTCTCACTGGGCGTGATTGCGACAAGATCGCTGCTATTGCCAAGAAGGGCTGTGGTGGCTTGCGTTGGTCGTGCCCAGAATGCATCGACAAGCAAATTGATTTCTCTAGAATGTATAATTCTGTGAGAAGTCAATTCTTAAAATTAAATAATGTGGCTAAGCAGCTCTCGAGTAATTTTGACTCGAGTTTCGAGCTGCTTGGCAAATATAAATTTGAGTCCCCAACCAATCGCCGGTTGGAGCCTCAACTTTTGCAATTGCCCTCTACGTCTGTTCAGACACCTACTACTTTCTTGTCCCTTCCTAGCAACTTGGAGGTATCTCCAATGTTGTCTTTATCGCCTTCTCCAAGTGACTGTCCAATTACCCCTGTTTCAACCCCTGTACTAGTCCCAGTAGAGCCCGTACCTGATCCCGTCCCAATTAATCAAACTGCCTCAGCCCCATCAGCTCCTGGCCGCAAAGGTAGACCTGCACGCAATCTTGCCCAGATTGTTAAAAACAATCATTGTGCCTCGCTAGCTCCCCCAACCCCTGTATTACCTACAGCCCCACCAGCGCCTACTTTAACGGTAGTTGCCCCTCGTAGGCAAGTCTTTGTGTCTCGACTTTCGTCGGACACCACTTCTGAGTCATTGGCAGCCTATATTGCTAGCAAATCTTCTGCTAGCGTGTCAATAACTAAATTTAATTTCTCCACCCCTCGTGAAATATCATCATTCAAAATAAATGTTTCACATGATATGTTCCCAATCATTTGTGATCCCAAATTTTGGCCTCCACACATGATTGTTCACGAGTTCAAGCCTAAAAAGCGTAACCAGCCTGTCACCCTTCCAGTCCCTTCAATACAGGGTACCATTTCTGCCCCAAAAAACTAGCTTCATCTTCTGACCAAATCTTTATTCATTATCAGAATGTTAGAGGTCTTATTTCAAAACTTAAAAATTTATTCATGGCCGGCACTTCCTTCAATTCGGATATAATAGCATTTTCAGAAACATGGTTGAACTCAACCATATCTGATTTTGAGATTTTATCAAATAACTTTAGTTTGTATCGAAATGATCGGCCGACTCGAGGTGGTGGGGTGTTAATTGCC
Organism: Drosophila novamexicana; assembly: GCF_003285875.2. Lineage (NCBI taxonomy): Eukaryota > Metazoa > Arthropoda > Insecta > Diptera > Drosophilidae > Drosophila > Drosophila novamexicana. Next base: position 434,544 of record NW_020824808.1, on the reverse strand, counting down.
GTTAAAGCCACTCTCCAGTCTGAACTTTTCTGTTTTAGTACGCCTACTGACGCTGAGATTGTCTCAGTTAAGGTGTCTTTTCCTACACGGAATGTCTATGTAACATGCTCTTATGTCCCACCTTCTTCTGATATTCAAGTTTATATGAAACATATTACTTGTATTAAAGAAGTTTCTTCACACGTGCGTGATAGTGACCTATTTATGGTGTTGGGTGATTTTAATTTGCCCAACATCTCTTGGTCATTATTTACTGCCAAAAATTATCTAGTGCCCTCAGCACAGCACGATTTTATAGACTGCATGCTTGATCTTTCGTTGTTTCAAATCAATTCAATTTCTAATCATTTGACTAGAACACTTGACCTTGTATTTGTTAACGACTACCTTATTTCTAATGTGTCTAGGTCCCCTCCTTTATCTCTTCCTGAGGATGTCTATCATCCAACTTTAGAGATTGCAATGCTAAATTGTAATCCTCTCATTTCGTGCTCATCAGCCAATAAGCCCCGCTATTGCTTTCGCAAAGGAAATTATTCTTTGCTGAATCAGCTTATTTATTCAACCGATTGGTCTTTCTTATATGACTCAGTTGATATGAATACAGCTATTAATTTTTTTTACATCACCCTAATCTCCCTCTTAGATGTGTGTATTCCTAAGTCAATTCCTTCGACTACTTTTTCAAAACCACCCTGGTTTACTACCAGATTATCACATCTAAAAAATGTAAAATCCAAATATTTTAAAAAGTTTAAAAAGTCTGGTTCGTGTACAGACTTGGCTAAATATTCCATAGCCAAGTCGAACTTCTTTCTTCTTAATTCTCAATGCTATGAGAATTATCTAATACGTTGTAAAAGACAATTTTCCCGAAATCCGAGACAGTTTTATAATTTTGTAAACTTGAAGCGTAAATCTTCAAGTTTGCCATCTTCTTTTTTTCTTGGCTTGGATAAAGCTAGCAATGACACTGATTCTGCTAACCTGTTTGCTAATTTTTTCCAATCAACTTACTCTTCAGTCTGTCCTAATACTAATGCTTACCCTTATACTATTTCTTCCGCAAGTTATATACCTCCTCTAATTATTTCACACTCCTCTCTCCTATTAGCTATAAACTCTTTAAAGTCTTCTTACTCTCCTGGGCCGGACAATATTCCTAGTTGTCTTCTCAAGGAGTGTAGTTCTTCCCTTCTTTATCCATTGCTAAAGCTTTTTAATCTATCCCTTGAAACTTCTGTCTTTCCATCTCTTTGGAAAGAATCTTATATCATTCCTCTTCACAAGAAAGGTGGGAAGTCTGATATACAAAATTACAGGGGCATTGCAAAACTGTCCGCTATTCCTAAATTATTTGAAAAAATAATCACTTCGAATTTGCAGCATTTCTGCAAATCAGTTGTTTCCCCTGTTCAACACGGATTCGTAAAGAATCGGTCAACTACGACCAATCTGCTTGAGTTTACTTCCTTGGTAAACGATGCTTTCCTTTCGAAAATGCAAACTGATGTCATTTACACTGACTTCAGTAAGGCGTTTGACTCTGTGCACCATGACATTTTACTTTTTAAACTTGACCGAATAGGTTTCCCCCTGTCTCTTCTGCTTTGGATTAATTCTTATTTAAAAGGTAGGACCCAAAGAGTAATGCTGAGGCTGACTACCTCTAAACGGGTTCACGTTACTTCTGGTGTTCCTCAAGGTAGTCATCTTGGACCTTTACTCTTTACCCTTTTTATAAATGATCTCCCCTCTGTCATATCACATGCCCGTGTACTCATGTATGCGGACGATGTCAAACTTTTTCTATCATACACTAATCCCCTACATCATTCTCGTCTACAAGACGATTTGAACGCTATGCAACTATGGTGTTCGGCCAATCAATTGCATCTAAACTGTTCAAAGTGTATGTTTATGACTTTTAATCGTACTACACCTTATCTTGTCAGTTATACAATCGACAATATCCCTTTGCAACGTATACTAACAGTTAAGGATCTAGGCGTAATTTTTGATTCTAAGCTCTGTTTCAATCTTCACATAGATACCATCGTTAATGAGGCAAAAGGTGTACTTGGATTCATTAAACGATGGTCTAAAGAGTTTAACGATCCTTTTATAACAAAACTTCTGTACATCTCTCTTGTTCGCCCTATCCTTGAATACTGCTCTTGCATTTGGTCTCCACAGTATAACAACAGCCAGGATCGTATTGAATCTGTTCAGAAGCAATTTCTGCTTTTTGCCTTACGAGGTTTAAATTGGGACCCTAATCTTCGGTTGCCATCCTACTCCAGCAGACTGCTTCTTCTCAACCTTCCGTCGTTAACCAACCGTAGGACAATTCTCGGTGTTGTCCTTCTACATAAGTTGATTATTGGCGACATAGATTCTCCTTTTCTGCTAGGGCGTCTTCAATTCTCTGTTCCGGCTAGACCAACCAGAAATTATCGCCCCTTTTTACTATCTACGTGCACAACAGACTACGCTATGCACAATCCTTTTCGCGTGCTATGTAAAAATTATAATAGTTTGCATCACGTTTTCTCTACCGAACTGTCTCTACCCCTAATAAAATCGTTGCTTTCAGGATACCTTCGGGAAGTCGCTGACCATTCCCAGCTATGAGCAGGGGCATAGCTTGCCGGACAGGCTGAAAAATTTTTCCCCCACCGGGTCGGTGATTTCCCATTACTTTTCTCTCTGTCCTATCTACTTAACACTCTTTATCTAACTTACATTGCTTTACTTTATTAACAATTCTTCTTACTTTCATTTTTCCTATTTATTGTATTTTCTTTATTAATATAGCAAATTAAGATTATTTTAATGCTACTTGAAAACACTTTTTTCCTACTTACAACCTTCTGCTTAGATGTAGGCTCTAATAGCGTCACTGACAAAATTAGCTGTGAAAAGGGGCACAGCTGGCCGGACTGGCAAATAAAACACCTCCATCGGTCGGTGATGCTATTTAGAAAATTGTATCCTTTAACTAGGCTTTTAGCATAAAATTCTATTGTATATTCTATTGAATAATGAGGAAGACACTCGTTTTGTCGACCATTAATAAATAAATAAATAAATGTAAATAAATGTTTCAACAATTCAACATAATTATGCGGTCGGCTTATCCATACTCCATATTTAAACATGTTTCTACTTCGTATTTTAAGCATTTCCCAAGTGGGGCGGCCTTTGTGATAATGGCAAGAAGCAGAGTCCCATCAACCTGCATGTCAAGGGCGCACTGAAAGGTGAATTCAGTGCACTTAAATTTGATAACTACGATGAGGAACAGGGCTCGCTGCAAATGGTCAACAACGGGCACTCAAGTGAGTTGGCACTGTACTCTATATAATTCATATATAAATAAATGTAACCCAATCCTTTCTCTTCAGTTCAACTCTCCGGCTTTGCGCATGATCTAACGCTCAGCGGTGGCGGCCTGGTCAGCGACTATGTTGTGGAGCAAATACATATGCACTGGTGGTCGGAGCACACTATCAATGACATACGCTATCCCCTCGAGGTGCACATTGTGCATAGGAACAAGATCTACCCGAACATGAGCATGGCAGCCAACTTTAAGGATGGCATTACGGTGCTGGGCGTGCTCTATCACGTCTCCAACACGCCCAATGAGGCCATTGACAGCATCATCAAGAGCTTGGACAGCGTGAAGAGCTATGAGCGCATTAATATTCCTGCAAATATCGAGGACAGTTTGGCCGTGGACGATTTGGTGCCCAGCGTGGATACCTATTTCACGTACGCTGGCTCACTGACCACGCCCACCTGTGCAGAGGCCGTAACTTGGATAGTGCTAACGAACACATTTCCGGTCACACTCGACCAGGTGAATCAGTTCAAGGAGATTGAGTACGAAAAGGACAAGCAGCTGCACAACAATTATCGCGAACTGCAAAGCGAGAATAATCGAGCTGTGGTCCTTGTGGTCCAGCAGGAGCGCGGTTCTGCTGGTCAGCTGTCCACGCTGGGCATGGGTCTGACCCTGCTGCTGGGCCTGGCTGTGCACAAATTTCAGCTGTAATTTGGCCATGCAGCAGCAGCAACAGCAGCTGCAGCCATAGAGCTACACCAAAGATTTTAACCAGAGAGCAATGACATACCAGACAATTTATACTCATTATTTGATGACAGGGTTCGAAGCTCTGTTTGAAATTCAAATAAAAACACAACATGAAATGCAACTAGTCAATTTATGTGACACTCAAAGCATGTGCCTTGAACACTAGCAATTTAAACTACGTTAATCTATTTAATAAAAGAACAGTTTTATAAGCACTTCATTTTTTCTTTGGTCAACGCTGCGTATACGCAACTTGAAAGAGTGCCGCTCGTTTAAAGTTCAAATATGCGGACCTTACAGAGCTTAAAATGGTGGTTTTTGGTTATATTAGTCGCAATATAAATACCCAATAATATATCTAAATATAGCCGGTGAGCCACGCGATTCGGCATATACATATACTATCTTTGCCACATTTATAATTATTGGTCATTCTGATTCTTTGAACGTCGCACGGGTTGGTCAATTTTATGGATTTAGTACAGCTAGCCATAATTACGTTCGAAAAAATATCACCTGCTTTGGTTAGTGTGTGACTAAATATAATACAGAAAATCACTGATAAGCATTAGACTGAACGTCAAGTGACCAACCAAACCCGATGATAACATTAATGGACAGTTATTAAAATTCTATATGTACTTTATAAGGTATATATACCAGCAATGCAGCTTGATTTGTTTATAATGTTGATTCCTTTTTGATTATGGTTCACTATTTGGCGAGGTTTTATTTATTGTTCCTTAGGTTTGCGAATTGCCTGATGAAATTTGATTTTATATGTTCATTGGCTTTAGAATAGGTTTGTTGCATTTATCAAGTGCACGTTATAATACAGTTCTCTCTTTAAGCTTTGCCTATAAATCCGTTTTGGTATGATTCTAATTTATTATGAATTTAAATAAATAAAAAATAAAAAACTAATGATCTGAGCTATACTCTGTACAAGATTAACTCACAGCTGATTGGAACAGGCCACGCGTTGGTCAAGCAATTACTTGAACTATAGATGGCGCCACATAAAACGAACGGCCTACAAGTATGCAACATTTTTATTTATTTTTTGAAGATATTTTTAAATTCTTGTTGCTGTTAGGGAACGCAAAATATCGGTTATGTATATGTTCATATATACATTTAAACATTTAAAACTATTGAAATGGCGTCAAACTGAACTCTATGATTATGGCTTTACCTTTACCTTATTTATTCGACATCTATATTTTTTCATATTAAATATCGCAATTTTGTTTATCTCTGCTTTGGAAAAATATAAAGTACTAATTTAAGCCTTTATTTTTTAACATGTAGAGCCTTCGTCTTAAAGCTTTATTTTAAATCTTTTGTAAGTATTTAAGCTGGTATTAAATGCAATCTTAAGAAAATGTCTAATAAAAAGTCCTCCACAATAAACATGTTGGCAATGTAAGTTTTATCTATTATCTAATAATATGATAAAATGTTTAAAAAAATAAAATAAAAAAAATAGTCTTCTTTCACTTTGTAAACGCGCAGCCTAAACTGTAAATTTTTATTATTATTTATTTTATTATTATTTTATTTCATCACAAATAAACCTTTTTAAAAAAATATGAATAATATTTAAGCCAACTTTCAGATATTTTTATAGATTTTAAAAATATGACGATTATAAATATTGACTTATTTACTTTTCTAGTTTTATTGAAACTGAATTATTTTTAATGGTGGGTAACAATTTGTTTATGTATTGCTTACTGCGACGATTAAGAATAAAGTAAGTTGTTCAACTAATTAATTTAAAACATTGTTTTGTTAAAGAAATAAAAACTTAAAACCATAAATAACAAGCGAAAAGAAAGCAAACGTATTTGACGTTTTTTGCTTTTAATTGGGCACGGCTTATTTTTAGCTGGGCCTAACTCTGATTAACTTGAATGATTTTAAATGCTTATGAATTAATCGAAAGATGCTTAAGTATGCATATATTTGGTATGTTTTTGGCTAATCCGGCATCTATGAAATCAATTCGAATTCATTCATTAATTTTTCGATGCCTCCTCTTAAGACAAGCCCAAATTTGACTCGTTCGGGCTTTAATGTTTCTGGTATACTTTTGAAGACATCGTTTTGGTTGGGGTCTTAGGCATTTTGTGTAATTTGTCAATGCAAAGTAAACACTATAATTAATCGGCCAACATTTTTAGGCCAATAATCAAATGTGCATTAGTCATTCAAGCACCTAATCAAATGTCTAACCCGGGACTCTAGTTGGACAAATTGCTATGCGTATGCGTATTATCCACATACGCGTATTACCACAGCAGATAAAGGCCAATGTCAAAATTTGAACAGTGTGAAACGTTAGCTAAACAATAAATTAATAAATTAAAATATAACAAAAAAAGAAAAAACTGTTTGTTACGAAAATTCAAATTTATGCCGCATCTACGTTCACTTTTTTTTTATCAACATTTTATTTTAGACTACATTTAGTTTAGATAAGCTGAACTTTTGATTTAGGATTTGCGAAATGTGTGTGTTTTACATTAAATGAATGCTAACCCTTCGGTTTCACATTACGAGCGGAAGTTGATCAGAGATCGTTTTTTAATAAAAGATATTTATACACAAACATATATTTTTGCATATTTATTATAAATGGAGTGTACGAAATTCCCTACGGCTTTCCCCACTTTGCTTTGGGTCATGCCTCATGGCAAACGGCGTGAGAAAGTGTGAAACCTGTTTTGATAGCTCCGTTTAGACATAGTTCGAGATCCGTGAAGGTTGAAGGTTGTTCGCCCCCAGATAATGTGTGTGCTCTCCATAAATTTGAACTGCATTTGATTCTTGCATAAGCTGACCCATTTAATGCTTGGTTTAGTACTGTGGAAACATTTGTTAAGAGTGCAGCGTGGGATATTTAAGTATTCTCTTTTATAATTGGATTACATTTTAATTTGTGGGCGCATAACATTTACCCTAACTGCATGGCATCTTAATGTTAACAGTCAAGCCAACTGACTTAGTTAATGCCAGTCTAGCTGCTATTTAAAATTTTGATGTGTTTGTTATGACAACTCATTTCCGTTGTCAGAGTTTAGCCCTAAACTAAATTCGATAATCAAATCGCATGAAAAGCAGAGCTTTCAAATTACAAAGTGATTTACCTTCACTTTTGTGTCGCATCTTAACTAACTAATGGCTGCGTTTTGATTTTATATATCTACACATATATTTACGGGCATTTGTATCAATTTGGCGCATTTAGAGTGAACAAAATAAATATATGTAAGTATATTTGTATAAATGTATAATGCATAATATTTACACTGAACGCACACAATAAATATCTAGACCTTGGCGCACTCTTGACAGCCCGCAAAATCGGGCAACTGCCTGTCTCCAGTTTATTCCCATTTCCATTTCCAAATCCATTTGCATTCGAATTTGCATTTTATAGTTCAGTTGGTTGTCAATAAAGTACAGTCACACAATGCAGCATAGCCAAAGCGATTGTAATCGATTGTAACCTCGTCTCTGACAATCGATATTTGCATAACAATCGGCTGAGACATTCAATTTGAGTGCAAAATTTTTAGAGAGCCCAAAGAATTGCGAAGTTTTTTTTTATTATATATTTAACACTTTTTCTTTTCATATGTTGATTAGCAATTTTATTTGTTTTTTTTTTTTTTTTGACATAATTAAATTTAATTAATAAAAGTTTGCAAGAATTTGCCTGATTGAGTGTGTGATAATGGGGCTAGTTTTTTAGTTTATTTAATTTTCGACACAGTTTTCTGTTAGAAATATAAAAAAATAAAGACAATATTACAAAAATAATTTTGCTATACTAAGAAGCAAATACAAGTTTGCATAAGGCTAAAATTGAAAAAAAAATGTGTGCTTAATTTCATATATAGTTCTTTTTTCTCAGTTGAACTAAATTTTCTTTTGAACTCTTTACAGCAATATAAAATTCAAAATACTTGGTGCGTTTAGGATTGAAAATACATAAAATATGAGTATTGTTGAGGGGATCATGAAAAAATTTTAATGATATATATCCCTATTCCTATCAATTTGACATTGTATAGCTTTTTTACATATTTTTACTTCTTTCATACCTTTTTTTCTCCATCTTTTCTAAGTTATGCACATTCTTTTCTAACTTATTTTTCATTCTAAAATAATTTAGTTACAGATGATTATTTAATTTTTATGCTAGACATTTTTTTTTCACTAATAATACCATTCTCCATAGCTGCCGACTCGAATAATGTCTCCGACAAATTTAGCTTTAGGGGCGAGATTGCTGGCATATAAAAAACCTCCATCCCGTCGATTATGATATAAGAAATACTTATTTGTATTCTTATTAGAGCTTTAGTTTTTAATTTTGATATTCTTATGTATTAAGTACATCGGTTAATTATTAATAAATAAATAAAATATAAAAAGATTAAATAGGGGAATTACAAACCTCTTGTGCGAATGATATGTTGATTTGTAAGTTTCAGGAAAGATATACGTTCTTGAATATAATAAACTAAGCACTTATTTAAAGATAAACGTTTTTTTTTCTCACTTTACTAATATTTCTTTTTTTTTTTTTAAATATATTACATTTGGCACACTCAGATTTCCTAAAAACTAAAACAATAATTATAATCAAATATTCGCATAACTTTTCGACCGAAACTTTTTTTAAAAAAAGTCTTTTTGTGTGAAGGCTTTTGTTTTGGTAGTAAAGCTGAAAGTTCTTTAATTTTTAAATTACAAGTAAATAATTGTCTTTAATATTTTATTATATTTATATAAAAATTGATTTATCATTATTATTCTATTTTTTAAATTGTTTAATTTAGGTTAAAATTTAGGCCTAAAAATGTAATTTTTCTTTTAACAAGACTTTTCCTATTTTAGTGTGCTTGAAAAAATCTAAAAATCTGAAACGCATATATCTTTAATAAAGTATCATTAGCATGCAATTCCGGCAATAAGACAGTTGCTGTTGGAACTTATCCGAAAAGTTTTTAAAGTTTACGCAGATAATATTAGTTTTGATTGAAAATTTGTATATGTAGCATTATTGCATTAACATAAACGAATGTTAATCTGGGCTAAGTTAAAGGGCAAAGCAGACAAACAGCTTTGCTTTGGCCATTGTCAAGTTGATTTGTTGGCCCCAAACAAAAGACTGTTTTGAGGTGTAACAAAAAAGCCCACTGCCACTTGCCACCCCAAAACAAAAGTGTTTCAGCGCCCCACATTAGTTGCCTCCCGTTCACACTGCATCGGTCCATCCCGCTCTGCCTTTATGCATATGCAATGCTGACTGTTGCAACCATATATTTTTTTTATTATTATTATTTGTATTGTGGTTGGGCAGCTGGTGTGGCTGCTGTTTCATTATTTGTTTCCGATTGAAAGAAAAACTTGCTGGCGACCACGCATTAGACTAACGCGCTTCGTGGCTCGTATAAAAGAGGTTGTCAGCGCTTGACCCATCATCACAACCACTTGACCCACAGAGCGAGCGAGAGACGCAGCGAGTCGCAACTAACTAAGTTCCAGCCTAAGCAACAGCATGAAGATATTTGTGGTGCGTTTTGTGGATTAAATTTAACGGATATTATAGGGACCTAAATGGGATATATACGCTCTCTTTATTTTTTAGACGATTCTCGTGGCCGCTTTGGCTTTGGCCCGTGCCGACATCAGCCTCACGCAGCAGGGCTACAACTACAGACAGCAGCAACAGCAGCAGCAGCAGCCGACTGTTGTGGCCCATTTGCTGAACCAGCAGTTGCAGCAGCAGCAACAGCAGCAGCAATCACAGTCATCCCATCCAGTGCTGCCACCGCTGGCCGTGCCATTGCCCTATCTGCCGCCCGCTGGCCAGTACCAGCCGCAGCAGCAGCGGCCCATTGCTGCCGCATTTCCCATGCCTGCCAATTTCCCAGTCAACTTCCAGACAGCTCCACTGACCCAGACGCGTCGGTCGCGTCCACGTGTTCGCATACCCAAGAAGCCCATTGTCACCAAAAACTTCTTCATACACACGGCGCCCGAGGAGTCGGACGATGAGATTCAGGATGAGCTGCAGCAGCTGAACCAGCAGCCGCGCAATCACTACAATGTGCTGTTTGTGAAGACGCCCGCTCAGACGAACCGCGCCGCTGCGCTCAATCTGGCCAAGACCCTGAAACAGGAGAAGACGGTGGTGTACGTGCTGGCCAAGAAGACAACGGCCGCTGATCTGCAGGATGCCATTGCCGAGGCGCCACAGCATATTAACAAGCCGGAGGTGTTCTTCATTAAATACCGCACGCCCGAGGAGGCGCTCAATGCCCAGCGCCAGATTCAGACCCAATACGATGCGCTGGGCGGCAGCTCCACCATTACCGACGAGGGTCTGGCGCCAATTACCTCGGTCGTGGGCTCTCTGGACGCACCCGAGGAGGAGGAAGAGGAGCAGCAGCAACAGCAACAGGCCATCGAGGGCAATGGCAACCTCAACGTCAATGCCCCAATTAACAATCAATATCTGCCCTCCAATCAGTTCTAAAGTATCTTCATTGCTCAACCGGAGCGAATCTTAGTTAGTTAGTCACATTCCCCCAGTTGAACTCGCATTTATCTGTTGTCTAAATAGTTGTAAATAAGTGAATTTATAGATGTGTAAGCCTATTTGAAACCAGTTTGTATTAAAGGTTCACAATTGTATTCAAATTATGCAGTTGTATTTCTTTTTACTTTGGCTATCTTATGTTTCAGCGTTTTTCACCTATGTTTCGCCTTTTAGAGTGATTTGGCATAAATCCATTAAATATCTATTGATTATTTTATCTTTCATCTTGAATAGTCTATCCAGTTTTGGTCTGTTTGTCCTGACTGATTAACTCAATAATTGACATTTTTGTTTACTATTCAATCGCTTTCAGAAATTTTGAAATATCTTTGTGAAGATGATTTTTCTGGATAGTCGGCCTCCAGGACTATGTGGCTAGGTATTAGACATTTTATCTAATCGATAAATTCCAATTGTAAATATAATACAAATAGCTCGAATAAATGAAGTCCCATATTGGATAGATAGGTCTAATTGAAAATCGAAAACCTAATCAACCTAATAGAGTTGATATAAGCATGTCCGACTGACCGTATTTTCACTAAACTCACCATTTGCGAGTTTTACTATTACAGTACGGAAACGGAATACAAAGTTATTAGATCTTCGGCTAGCCGAAGATATTCCTAATCTCTCGTTTTTTTGAAGATACGACTTTATTTAAGAGATATATATTGCAATTTTAAAAATGAACCGGTTCGATTCCAAACCGGTTTTACACCCAATAGCATTACATTCCGGCAATTTTAAAAATACGTTTGAAAGTATGCAGCAGTATATCCCGCAATTTGAGGACAATTAGAACAGCCACGGGTTTTACCGATTATGAAATCGTAGAAGTACGATATTTTGGATGCGACAAATGGATCGCAAATGTTGCAGCGGTAAAGGCAGATGGCACTTATGCTGGATATGCCAACCAGCTTATCATTATAGACCAATGGACTGCCAGTTTCATTAAGGCGATTGCCACTCATATTGTTAATTAGCGCGCACAGATATCCAACGTCTATATGTTTTTTGGGCGTAATTACAAATCTTTTGTGACATTCTCTATATGACATTGCTTTCAATTTAACGGAACGTAATTGGGTCTTATTTTCGTCTGGTATATTTAGCCACTGCCAGCCGGTAAGCCGCAATATGGCATCTTTTGGCGGCGTCTGCCAATCAAGTGTGATGGGCCGGACATGGGCCGTGTACTCGAACTTCGATCTGCTGCGTATCAAACTTATGTCGTTCACTCGCGTTATGGGATCGAAAAGGGCATGAATGACCACATAGTCGATGTGATGGATGTCTCCTTGGCGCGCATCCAACAGATCCTGAATGCCCGCAACTATCCGGGCTTTTGTCCAATCGAGCTCGTGCACGCATTGCGCGGAGCTAAGTACCCAATGTAGGGCAAAGATGGCACCGCTGCACAAATGTCCCTGCTCAGTGTGATTTATGGACACCTGATAGGGCGCCGTACCCGGCTCGGCTATCACATATTCATTGCTTTCATCTGCACGACCACGTAGACATTTAGCCAAGCATGAAAATGGCAGGCTCAACAATAAGAGTGGCCAAATTATTGAGCAGCTTCGATATTTATTCCGGCACTTTTGCATGTCGCAGATTAACTAAACTCCAAACAGAAAATAGGCGCATCTAGCGAATTATTCAAGGTGTACTAAATCGACATCCAAGACGAATGCATTTTTGCTTCGTGCTTTCATTGCGACAATTTCATATAAAGTTGTGATAATTGGTGCTGATTTTTTCGAGGGGTTTTTCAAGTTTGGAACTAGCGCTTGTGGTGACTGTGCCAACTAGGTGGGACAAGCTGGCTTTGCTCCTGAGTGTTGCAAATTCCATTAAAAATGATTTTCCTTCTCTTGGTTTTATAGCAAGGTCTGCATTACAGCGTCCCGTTGACTGCAAATGGGAGTCTTCAGAACCTTTCCCATCGTATTGAACTTCACTGAGCTTAAACGTCTTGTTGCAGGTAGTTGGCCAGCTATACTTTACTGGTCGTCCTGGAGCAAGGCTCCCGCCTTGTTGGCTCGATACGTTGGGCGAAGAAAATCATCTCACCAGGGTATCTTGTAGTCGAGCATACTCGACTTGAGTATTCGTACTTTTTAATGTGGATTTAAGCTGCTTAGAAAGCTTTGCTCTAATATTGAGGGCAGCTAACCCGATTTCACTCTAGCGAAGCGGCAGGGTTGAAAAGCGCTAAAGTCAATTCTCTCACAAATTCAGGTGATTGGTAAAACACGTTTGGAAAAACCAACATTTTTGATTTCAAGTTTTTAATTGGATAGTGTAGACTAAGTAGCTTTTTATACCCTAGCATAGGGCTTTAAAATGATGTTCAACTGAGATTCTGTAAGTTAGCCTCATATGAAGTGACTGTCAACAACTTGCGCCCGTACTCCTTGATCAATTGCAATGGGATTTACTTCTCCAAACTGGCTGCTCCTCCCCTGCAGCAGCTGCCTCGGCCTCGTGCAGACTGAGATGGGTGCGTATGAAGTCATGATAGTAGGCAATGCTGGCACTGGCATCGGGCTTGCCTTTGGCACAGGGCATGCCCCAATTGACGAGCGCCACTAGTTTGCCATTGTGCACCAGGGGGCCGCCGGAGTCGCCGTGGCATGCGCCACGCCCCTTGTCATTATAGGTGCAGACATGGCCAATATCCACGTGGCTGCTATTGCCGTGCGCCTCGCGGCATTGCTCGAAGGGCACATATTCCACCTCCAGACGTTGCAGCTTGGCGGGCGCCTCGCCGCCCAGCGACAACGTGCCCCAGCCGGTTAGCAGCAGCCAGTCACCCGGCACCAGCGGCTCATGGCTCAGCTCTACGGGCTGGGTGGCATTGTCGAAGGCAATCGATTCGTTCAGGTGCAGGAGCGCAATATCATTCCGGTATTTGCGCGGCTCATAGGCACAGTGCTCGATGATTCTGTCCGGATAATAGTATTTGGACACATTCTGCTGCAGATCCTGTGTGCCGGTGAGCACACGGAATGCATTGGGCGCCTTGCCATGTATGCAGTGCGCCGCGGTCAGTATCCAGTGCTCATCAATGATGGCGCCGCCACAGGAATGTTGGCCACTGTTGGCGCCCTGCAACGATATTTGATAGGGCGCCATGCCCTCGGGTGCATCCTCGCCGCCCACAATGCGCTGGCCGGTGTATTGGGGTGGATAAAGCAGCTCCTCCTGCTGCACGGCGCGAGCGACAAGGAGCGACATGGACAGCAACAGCAGCAATAGCATATTGTATGTGGACTGGATATGGCATGCCACGAAGTGTTACTTTTATGGCTTCTTGGAGTGCCCGCTTGGTATGCGCGTCACGTAAGCTCTAGATTTGCCAGGGGTTGTCTGTATATACATATAAATAAGGTCTCTGTAGATAAGGTGGGTGTTCACGCTGGGAACACGCGTTTAAATGGAATACACAAGCAGTCCATGATAGATAGCCTAACTTAGATTGCTTACCCTTGAATGTTTCTTGAAATAGGATTATATATAATCTATAGATTGTGGTTTAAAGAGCCAACCTCGTTAGTTGGTTTTGTTTTCCAAGACCGAGTCACATTTTTACTGCAAGGGTTCCGGGTTCGATTGTTTTTAGCTCTAATTTTTGTAATCATATCTAAAAACCGAAGGAAAATTGTGAGTGTTTCGGCTTACGGTTTGAACCAACGTCTTGGTTCGAAGTGAGACTCCACATTTAAAATGTTTTTAGGCAGGATTAAATGTAAAAATAAAATCTACATTGTTTTCAACGAAATCCTTTATTATAAATAGTTCAAAATTATTATTTAAATTTAAAATTAAACTCTTTTTATTTTAAGTTCAGCTAGGGTTTGATTTGAAAGTTTTTAATATTTTAGATAAATTTCATGAGAAGGGTGGTATTTTAAGGTTAGCATCAGAGTTCTAAAATATAAGCAAAACCTCGTTTTAATGTTAATAAAAATAGCTACATAATTAAATAATATTTAAATAAATTTCAATCTTCATTTTTGCGGGTTTGGCTACGTTGGGCTTTGAAGCTTGTAATACCTTAGCCAAATTTCATAAACATTGTGGCATTTATAGTTTGGTTGGGAGTTCTTGACCATAACCCATCCGCAATAACTTTATAAACTTCGTAATAGTAGTAAAATTTCAATAAATTTTAAAATTTATTCATTTAAAATTTCGATTGCATGTCTAAAGTTTGAAAGTTGTAATACCTTAGCCAAAGACCATGATTATTTATAGGTTAGGTAAAATGTTTTTAAACTTAGCGAAACTATAATTATTTGTTGTTTATAATAATAAGTTATAGGAATTGATTAGAACTAATTCAGTTTTGTTTTATTGTTGTTTATTAGTAGCTAGCTCCCAGTTGTGTGTTAGATAATAAGTATGATACTTAGTATGCTTATCAGCCGATAATTACCCAACGGCTGCTCGCTTTTGGTAGCCGACTTAGCTAATAATAGACAATTATTTGAGTCATTTGACAATTAGCCATGCGCTTCGATATAATTTTTATGACTAAGAGTTCAGTTTGGGTAAGGGGTACTTCGGCAAAAAGGATCTTGGACTGATCGTTGTCCAAAACAAGTTAATAAAGTGATAAATAAACGACAGTTAACTTTATAGGTTGATAATTTGTTCATAAATATTTTATTCTTTTGTGATAAATGTGCTTATGATAAAATGTACAATATTTGGACTTAAGGTCTAAAGTCTTTAAAGCTGTCTAAGTATATATGTTTGTATACATAATTTTTGTTCGGTTTGGCTTTTATTCGCCTTACTTTTGTTCCTTCTGCGCTTTGTGCCTACCAGCTCCTAACAGGCCTTGCCCTGCTCAGTCATCATCTCGCTGATCCAGTTGCGATAATATAGCACCGAGGCATAGACATCTGGATAGCCCAGGGCGCAGGCCTCACCCCAATTGACAACGCCGACAAGCGTTTGATTCGCATCGATCAGCGGGCCGCCTGAATCGCCATGGCAGGAGCCTTCGCCCTCCTTGGTGAAGCTGCAGATGTGTCCGTCGCCCACCCAGGTGGCATTGCGCACCTTCGACTTGCAGTTCGAGCGCTCCACATAGGCCAGATCAATCTTTTGCAGCTGGGTAACATATCGGCCCCAGGCTTTGGTGCTGCCCCAGCCGGATAGTGTGACTTTATCGCCTGCTTTCAAACTGTCCACGCTCGCCAATTTGATGGGCTGTGTGCGCTCATTATAGACAATGGGCGTGGCCGTGTGTATAAGCGCAATATCATTGTGATAGATAGGTTGATCATGCTGGCAGTGCTTCTTGGTCGCATCCACCAGATACTCTGCACCCGGTTTTGTATAATCATTGGTGCCGGTGACAATCTTAAGGTACTGTATGGGCCACTCCAGGCAATGGGCAGCTGTCAGAATCCATTGCTCGGCTATGATGCTGCCTCCACAGACATGTTCGCCAAATGTGCTCATTATGGATACCTGATAGGGCGCCCAGCCCTCGGGTGCATCGGTGCCACCCACAATACGTGACTCGGGACGCACCACATCCAAATCCAGCTGGCGGCTCAACTTTCGACCTGATCCCAGTTCGCGTGCCTCGCACTGGGCAACGATCAAGAGCGCGACGTTAAGTAAAATCAGCAGCTTCATTTTATATATTGTTTGCTTTTCGACTTTCGATTTCGAATTGTGGACATTTTGTGGTCATGTTTTCCTTTTATAGTCGGCTACCTGTTACGCCTTATCTGTTCGCAGCTTTCTTTGAATACGCGAATCGTTGAGATAAGAACTGAACGCGATTCTGGGGAAGTTCCGATAGTGACATTACCATAGCCAATACACTGATAAGCCAGAATTCGCGTTAAGCCGAAGAAGTACCGCCACTCGTCAACGACCAAACGAATGACAACAATCAAACGTTAGCTATGACAACAAATTACTCATACGCCCCGTGGCCGCACTTTGATCGCGATCTGCCAGACACACGATAATGTCGTAATCTGTGGCTAGCTCCCAGCGGAACTGCCAATTAAATATTAGACAACAAAAGCCATAAATAATAATAATTTCAGTTTGGAATAATTCCAGAAAGATAGAGAACTCATTAGCAAATCAGTCGTGCACTGTAAGAAAAAATTGAAATCAAGGCTAAGTAGGTCGATGCACGGTCCAAGTTCCTGTTCGGTGTGGAAACTTTTTTCATTATTATTCAGTAAGCAATAAAAAAAGTATGGGTCGGATGGGGCTTATGTTGTGCTTTTGTAAGACAAAGTTTTTGGGTTGAGATTTGTGCACTTAGTTAAAAATAAATTGGGAGATCGAATTCGAAATAGCTTAAGTTTAAATATACTTACTCATTTTTCGTTTGATTTCGGATTTAAATTGAATTTCAGAAATTAACACCAAATGTCAACTAAAATTTAGCTAAAATTAGTAGTAGTAGGTTTAAATTAAACTAAAATGATGCTCTTGTCCTCAATACAATTCTCTCACTCTCTATCTCTCTCTCAGTCACACTCTAACTCGCTCACTTTCTCTTTGTTTCCCTTTCCCTCGCTGAAATACGTTCAGCGGGCAAGCGAGAAGTCCACGGTTCGCGTCCAGCGGGATACATTTTTTCAGCGCAGTCTAGTTGTTAATTAAATGCTTTCATTAATTATTTGTTTACTTTAATATCAATTAGCACTCCATTTAATTATATATACATACATATATATTTTTTTTTAGTTTAAGGTGTTTTACAAGCATGAATTCAAAAAACTGTTAAAACACCTAAATAGTTCGAAAAGTTGTAAGTCAACATTTGTCACAGTGTATTCAACAAAATGACAAGTCGATTTTTAAACGTATATTATTGAAGGGTTTGTATTTTGGCAATGCATAAATATTCGTGGGTACAAAGTATACCTTGTAGTTCATGCTGATTACCATCGTCCAGACGTCTGGCAAAGATTAGAGGCCAGAGCGACTATTTGGTTATGCCGCAGCCATTGATTGTGGACTGTATCCAGTCGTAGTAGAAGCTGACGCGCGCAAATACATCTGGAAAGCCTCGACCACAGGGCACGCCCCAGTTGCCAATGCCCACCAGGCGACCTTGACTGTCGACCAGCGGCCCGCCATGATCGCCATGACAGGCGCCGGCTCCCACCCGCCCCACTGCGCACAGATGTCCAATGTCCAGATCGCTGGTGTGGCCATAGGTTGAATTACAGTTGGCCGTTGGCACATAGGTCACCTCCAGCTCCCTTAGATCAAATTCATATTCACCGCTCTCCGATGTGCTGCCCCAGCCTGTCATCTTGAGCTTGTCCCCCGCCACCAGATCGTCGAGCGCGGCGATTGTTATGTTCTGCGTGACCTCATCGTAGGCCACCAGGGTTTGCATTTTGATCAGTGCAATATCATTATGATACAGCGGCTGATCGAACTTACAGTGCAGAATTATTTCCTCCACGTAGTACTCCCAGGCTGGACCCGCCCAGTCATTGGTGCTCATGACCACCTTGACATTGCTTTTGCGCATGCCCGCCAGGCAGCTGGCGGCGGTCAGGATGTACTGATCGTGTATAATGGCGCCCCCACACATGTGATTGCTGTAAGAAG
The DNA here is from genome assembly GCF_003285875.2 of Drosophila novamexicana. Classification (NCBI taxonomy): domain Eukaryota; kingdom Metazoa; phylum Arthropoda; class Insecta; order Diptera; family Drosophilidae; genus Drosophila; species Drosophila novamexicana. The sequence continues at coordinate 416,206 of NW_020824808.1, read as the reverse complement.
TTGAAGAGAAGTAGATAAAGTAAGGTTAGGTTGGTTAAAGTGAGGTTAGGCTAGGTTAGGTAAGGTTAAGTTGAACCAGAACTTTTTAAATTACTGTATCCGTTTTAAATTTGAGCATTGAACAATTGATATACAACATCATATATTGATATATATATAAATATACATATATGCTTGATTTATTTTATGTATCTACACTTTTATTTTTTTTGTGTCTTTGTTACACATTTTTGATTTTCTTGTGTTTTCCATTTTTATGTAAATTTGTCATTTTTTTTCAATCTTGTTTTGCAATCTTGTTACAAAAATGTTTATGTTTTAAATTTAGGTTTTAAATTTTATTAAAATTATTCATTTTTCCTTCGTTTTCCGAACTATTTTTTTTAATATTCCGTTTTTTTCACACTTTCTTTGAACTTTTAATAATTTTGAAATATATTAAAGGAGGACTCTTAAAAATGTATAGATAATATTATAATATTATATTATATGGCTTTATATAGTTTATACACAAAATAATTTTATAATTTTTGTTATAATTATTTTTATATTTACATTTAATATTATTATTGTTATTAATATTATTCGTATTTGTATTCTTATTAATAATATTTTACTTAATTTGTTTATATTTTTTTTAAATATATTTATTGTATTTATTTTAGTTAATAATATTATTTAAAAAAAAACTCTCCTCCATATAGATGCATACACTACGTTGGGATTCGAGCCCGTAATTTGGAAAAATTGAATCACTAAAACCGCGAACTCCAGTATATTTTATATTATCGAGAAACTAAATAATGAATTTGATATGTACCCCAGCGAATTCTGTATGGACACCTGGTAGGGTGCTGAGCCCAAGGCAGCCAAGCCACCACCAACAATACGCGAATTGGAATTAAACTTGGACGCGGGCACCGACTGAAAGACGCGACGCTGGTGTGAGGCCTGCGAGGAGGACAACGACAGCAGCAGCAACGGCAGGAAGAGTAACGCTCCGATTTGGTAAGACATGTTGGCAGCTAAGTTAAAAGTGGACTGATCTGAAGGAAACGTCCATGGCAAGCAGCTAAACAGCGAATTGGATATTAATGACCCGCCATAAAGTTTGGGGCTAATATCAATCAGAATAAAACCAAAGAAAAAATTGCTGGGTACATAAAAATCGCATAACTTTTTATTGCGGCAAGACAAGAAATCAAGAGCTGATAATGCGGCCCAAATATGGTCACATGTTTATGTTCTAGGCTAGGCCACAGCCTGTCGTGATGGTGCGTATCCAATCGTTGTAGAAGGCCACACGACTGTAGACATCCGGATAGCCACGGGCGCATGGCACACCCCAGTTGCCGATGCCCACCAGCTGTTGCCGGGAATTGATAAGTGGTCCGCCGGCGTCGCCATGGCAGGCGCCCTTTCCCGCGTCCATTTGGACGCAGACATGACCCAGGTCCACATCGTCAGTGTTGTCCAGCACGGTGCGGCACTCGTCGACGGGTAGATAAGTGCCCTGTGATTGCTGCAAATACTGGGAACTGCTGCCACTTGGTTCATCTGTGCCCCAGCCCGCAAAGCTCAGCGGCTCGCCCTGCTCTAGTTCATCCAGCTCCGCGAGCTCTATCTTGGCCGTAACGTCATTGTACTCAATGGCGCCGCTCAAATGCAGCAACGCAATATCGTTGTGATACAGCGGCTTATCAAAGTTGCAATGCACATGAACCTGATCCACATAGTAGCCCGGTGCGGTGGTATTCCAGGTGGCCAAGGTGCCGGCTACGGCCACTAAATTGCGTGGACGCAAACCGGACACACAGCTGGCGGCGGTCAAGATCCACAGATCATCGATGATGACGCCACTGCAAAAGGGATACCCAAATTGATTCTGTATGTTAACAATCCAGGGCCAATCGCCCTGCTCCGCCAGCTGGCCACCCGCAATGCGGCCCTGTGCTAGCCTCGGATTCGGATGCAGGCGCTCGGCTGCTTCACCCGGCAGCAGCTGTTCCCCGCGCAAGCGCAGGGCATCAATGGCGAGGGGTTGCAGAAGCTGAAGCAGCAGCAGGGGCAGCATCAGCTGGCAGAGGCAGAGCTGCAACGCTGATCTGGAAACTGATGCCATTGTTGTAAGTCTTGAATTGAAACTGAAATTCATTCACGATTTGCTCCGGAATTACACATCGGACATGTCTTATCGGCTGTGCTTATGGCCTTTAACTATGGCGGCACGATAAGTTTTGGCCACTCATAACGCCTGGTGGAGGCGGGCATGATGTGCTTAAAAGTCTGCCACAGCCAGCCCCTATATAGTTGGCCGGTTTATAGTCCCTCCAATCGAGCGCATTTACCGTGTGGGTTTTATCCTGCACATCGTAAAGATATGCAACTGATATGGGCTTTATTTACATTCATAAAGATTTGACCATTTGCTTCGTTAAAAACAGCGCGCGATAGCCGCTGTCCAAATCTTTCCAGGTGCGATAAAAGGTTTAGTACACTCGCAGAAAAAGTTGAAGAAAAGTTAACTTAAGTATAAGAGTTATCCAACTACGATCTGGTCAACATTTCTTAAGCTGAGTACAAAGTTCTTTATTTATGTTTATATTATTTTGTAACTTATATTTCTTATTTATTATCAATCAGGTGGAGTTATTATTAAGATTTACGTTCTCGTAAAAAGCCTCGTATTCCAAATCTTCTGATGAATAATTTTTTGTCGGAAAAGAACAGCTGAACCTAAAGAAGAACGGCGCAATTTTATTAAAAAAACCAAAATACAAAAAATTCAATAAAACATTCATAAATAACAAAACGATTTATAATTCATTCATGTTAATGAAATCAAATCAGAATCTTTGAAATCAGATAAAAATAATAAGTTAAGACTCGCACCGCACTTTATTCTCCCCTCAGTCCAACACTATGAATGCGTAATGCATTCTTAATTAACTTCGGTGTATATTGTCCGATCTTTGTAAAACTCTTCAAATGAGTGTATATACCAAAGAGGACGGTTCTACCTTCAAAATTTGATGGGGATATCGGAAGATATCCAAAAAGTGAAATAATCTTATACTAAACGAAAATCTAGTTGTTTGCATTCAGCTATTAATATCGTAGAGTTATGCTTGGAAAAACACAAACCCAAAAAAATTTGCTGTCTAGTCTAGTCATGTTCGTATTGCGAACACCGTTTTTCTCCGAGTGTAGCGCATGCATATAAAAGCTTCGACTGGGGACATTCCATTTTTCATTACTGGTCATTAATTGCAGTTCTCACACGTACTCACCTCCTCATGTCTGCATTGATCTGGTCGTGGCTCTGGTGCCTGTGTCTATTGCTGGGCAGTTCCATTGACGTCACGCGGGCCAAGCGTATCCATCATAAATATCAGACGCACAGCAATCGAATTGTTGGCGGCCAGGAGGCGGCGGAGGGTGCGGCACCTTATCAGGTCTCGATACAAACGAGTTGGCAAACAAATATCTGCGGTGGAGTCATCATCGATGAGCGCTGGATCCTGACCGCCGGCCATTGTGCCCTCGATTTTGCCATTCAGGAGCTGCGCATTGTAGTGGGCACAAATGATAGACTTGCTCCGGGACAGATGCTCTATGTGGACGAGGCCATTGTGCACAGCATGTACGATATACCGGCCGTCTATGCCAATGACATTGGTCTGCTCCATCTGAACGAGTCGATTGTGTGGAACGAGCGCACCCAAGCTGTCGCACTGAGTGCACAACAGCCACCAGCTGGTGCCACGGTCATCCTGACCGGCTGGGGTGCACCCGAGCTCAACTGGCCGGCCGAGCAGCTGTTGCGGACGATCAATCTGACGATCATCGATCGTGCCGAGTGTAGGGCCGCCTGGGATTACACCGATGGCGTCGACATTGGACACCTTTGCACCTACACGCGGGAGGGCGAGGGCGCCTGCAACGGCGACTCGGGTGGCCCGCTCATGTGGCTGGGCAAGCTGGTGGGCGTGGTCAATTGGGGTGCACCCTGTGCCGTTGGCAAGCCGGATATGCATGCGAATACCATCTACTATGCGGACTGGATACGACGCACCATCGCCGGTTGCAAGCAGCGCGTAAATTGATTTATTTATTTATTTATGTGGATCTATATAATTAATTGCACGATCATTGTTACAATTGAAGCTCGGACAGTTTAAAGTCCTGTCAGCTAATGGACATTCAATTCTTTTATGGTTTTGTTTTTATCGGAAAATTTGGTGCTTTAATTGAGTATTATTCAGAGGTTAATAAAAGTTATTGCGCTCGACGTATTACAGGGTATGAACATGGTTTATGTTGACTTTGTTTTTTGATTTGATCATTAATGTACTTCCGGGTTACAACATAAATAGACAATCTGTGTTCTTAATATTAATTGTTTTTTAATTCATTTAGTTATAGTAAAAGATTTTAGATAATTTAAAAAAAGTAAAAAATATACATATATTTATATCCGTTTGTATGCTAGGACTAGAAGTTTGAAATTTTTGCAAAAGCTTCCTATTAGGTCAAAAAATCCATCTGCAAGTTGGGTAATAAGAGGGACAAAGTTTGTGTATATTAAATTATTATATTGAAACGCGGCCATATAAGACAGGGACCTACATGGATAAGGTGTCTTAGCGTCGGACTAACAAGCGGAAAGTCGCTGGTTCCGATCGTGCGACAATATTTAATTTATTTATTTAATTTACTTATATTCAATGAAGATGAATGATTGAAAAAATAAATATAAATGTAAAATTTGAATGGAAAATGTTAAAACAATAATATAATATAATAATATAATATAATATAATATATAAATATAATATAATATAATAATTATACAAGTGTATGCTCTGGCGGGCCCTAACTAAACAAATGACGATATTAATTTCTGGGAAAATATATAGGGGCCTTGCACGTGTACATTAATTCTGGAGATATCCAAAGTTTACAAAATTTGACGTGGTTGCAAATTTTTCTAAAATAATAATTTCGTACCATCACATTCGAAGGATTTTTTTTCAGACTAACTGGAGATTCGTACTCTTATCCCCGTTGCACATTTGACTGACTTGGACAGATTCTTCATTGAAAATGACTGTAAAGAATACAATGGCTAAACTAATGCTGACAAAACTGAACAACTATGAGTCGGTTTTAAATTCCAGGCTAGTGTATAGATTCCGAATTAAATAAGCGCCCTGTCCCAAGCTTTGAATTGAAATTCCTGTGAGATTTCCGTCCTCCGCCCTATCCTTGGTTTCAGCAAAGATATATTTTAGCACCGAACCAAATCTTAATAACACTTAACGCCGACAAGCCCAAAAGTATGCTAAAAAGATTTTTCGATACTATTTGCAGAATGCATCTGCAGTTTTCTTAAATTTACCAAAACGGCAAATAGTTATAGCTTTATCCCGGGGTTTCACTGGGTATCTGCGTTTCTTGCAGCTGTTCCTTTTCGTAGAGTTCTTTTAGTTGACGAGTCATCAACACAGTGTCCGACTGCGATATTAATTACCTTCCACAAAATCGTAATCAGAACGCGTCTATATCATTTTATGGGCCAGATATCAACATGTGGACAACATCCAATCCGATTTATGATAAAACTGGGGCGATATGTCTTGATTTTTGCGAGTATAAAAGGAAAATCACAATCTGGAGGCGCGTTTAATACGCGTTCACAGATTGAGCCGTCAGAATGTTTAAATGTTGTGCAAGTGTTGCGGCAATCCTGTGCCTGGCCCTGTGCCTGCTCAGCCGGAGCGAACCGGCCAGTGGCAAGAGGCTGGGCAAGATGTCGGCCGAGCGGCTGGAGCAGTGGGCCCGCTCGGCCAAGGACATTGAGGGGCGCGTGGTGGCCGGCAGCGATGCTCAGCTGGGTCAAGCACCCTATCAAATCTCGCTGCAGGGCATGTACGGGGATCATATGTGCGGAGGAGCGATCATTGATGAGCGCCATGTGCTGACCGCAGCCCATTGTGTCTATGGCTATAATCCGACCTATTTGCGCGTCGCGACGGGCACCGTGCTCTGGCAGCAACCAGATGCCAAATACTTTGTCGAGGAATATTGGGTGCACTGCAATTATAATTTTCCCGAGTATCACAATGATATTGCTCTGATGCGTCTCAACGATTCGATCGTGTGGAACGAATACACAAAGCCGGCAAACCTGCCTGATGGACTGCCCGCGAACGGTTCGCAGCTGCTGCTGACCGGCTGGGGCTCGACGGTCTTGTGGGGCGATACGCCCGATGTGCTGCAACAGGCGACACTGACGTATGTGGACCACGACAGCTGCCAAGAGATTATGGGCGGCGATCCGAACAATGGGCCCTGCCACATATGCACATTAACGGACCAGGGTCAGGGCGCTTGCCATGGCGACTCGGGTGGTCCGCTGGCCTGGGATGGCATACTGTATGGCCTAGTCAATTGGGGCCATCCCTGTGCCCTTGGCTATCCGGACAGCTATGCCTCGGTGCATTATCATCGCGATTGGATCAGGCGCACCCAGTCGGAATCCTCCTGCAAGGCGTGTCACTGCTATGCCAGCAACTATGGCGTGTGATTGAAATAAAAAAGGAAACACAATTTCCATATAAAATACAAGTTTATTTAAATCTTTATTTCATGAGCTGTTCAGGTGCTGCACTTGGCATTGCCGCTGATGACGTTCCTGATCCAGTCCAGATAGTAGTACACATTGGCCTGCACATCCGGAAATCCCTTGGCACAGGGTCGGCCCCAATTTACTAGACCAACTAGATGACCATCGCTCACCAGCGGTCCACCCGAATCGCCATGACAGGCACCCTCACCTTCCTTGCTGAATGTGCAAATGTGTCCCACGCCCATGTTGCTGGTCTGATTGAATATATCCAGGCATTCATCCAGTTTGACAAAGCCCAAGCTCAGCTTTTGCAGATTCTCATTTGCTTGGCCATTGGCGACCTCAGCGCCCCAGCCGGTGAGCACAATCTCCGCGCCCTCACGCACCGGACCCACGGGCAGCTCTATGGGCTGCGTGAACTCATTGAAGGTTATGTTTTCGCTGAGCTTCAGCAGGGCTATGTCATTATGCATATAGGGCTTATCGTACATGCAGTGCACATACTTCTCCGCAGTATAGTGGATGGCGCCGGGTTCCGCATAGCGGTTGGTGCCCATGACCACCACAATAAACTCGATTGGAAAATCGACCACACAGTGACCCGCCGTGATGACCCACTGCTCATTCAGTATGGCACCGCCACAGTTGTGATAGCCGAGGGCGACCTGCAGCGACACCTGATACTTGGCAAATCCAATCTCTGCCGTCTGACCGCCCACAATGCGACCCTTGCCGGAGAGCTGGCCAGCGTTGGCAGCATCCAAGTCCAGTAAACGCTTGGCCACAGTTAGCTGCTGCAGCAGTAAAATTATTAGGCAAAAGTGGAGCAACTTCATCTTTTCCGTCCAAGAAACTAACGCAAACTAAGCACTGTATTATTTGCTAGGAGTTTTATCGGAGGTCTTTTAACCGACTTTTATCAGGCAGATTTTATGAACGCATTGGACAGTTTATGATTGCAATAGAGCCATAGCCCAGTCTAGCGATAGCCGGGTTATTTGGTATTCGTATTACCTTTAAGTGACATTAGGTATTTGGGTTTTTACCTAGCCCGGGGCAGTCCTTATAAACCCATTCGCTTGCCTTATCAGCAGGCCGCTTGGTTTGATGTGAATAGGAAACTAGATTTATTATGACTATTATATTATTTGTACGCCTGGCAAAGGTTTTTGACCAAACCTGTTCAAATCCAGTATTAACAATTGCTCAAGAAACAGCCGAAGCGAAGCCCAAGGCGAATCATAGTTTTTCTCGAGAAAGTACGGATATCATGCGCACGCCGAAGATTCAATACCCTTATAGACGTTTGCCTAATGGTTTTGCAGATACATATGTGAAAATAACAAAGCTCGTAAATGCGAAGTTTTATGAGAATATTACAAAAACAGAGTATTTTGCCCACTACAAATTCAATTTTGAACCAGTTCTTCCCATAGAGCAATAGAATGTAAATATGCGATCTTGATAGGATTTCGCCTATATATGAGGAGTATACTGGCAAACAAAAAAGTTGTCCATACAAAAAACTACTTTTAGACCGGTTCGATTCGACATATGTATTTATTGCATCAGAAAGATCCACCAATGCAAAGTTTCTAGACGTTAGCTTTAAAGCTGAGAAACTAGAAACCAATGGACAGACGGACATGGCTATTCAACTCAAGAATAAATATACTTTATGGGGTCGGAGATGTCTCTCACAATTCTCACATTTCATGACAAACTATAACTATATAATATATAATACGTGACAAGGGCCCAGCTCCGAAATATTGATGTTATCGTACCGGTAACATATCCGGTAGTTGCGAATTTTAAGTAAAGATAACTTTAAGCACTAAAGTGTACTTTGTTCATATCGGCCCACTATATCATAGTGCTTGTTTAGGTATATTGAGAATTGAGAATTGATTTTTGAAATTTATAATTATGGTTTTTCTAAAGATATCTCAACCAAAACCATCAACCGTGAGCTTTATTACGCTGCTAACATAAGAGCAGAAACCTTTCTACATTAGTCCAACTAAAGGATCTAAGGATCAAACGCCCGAATATTATTCCTGAATTTAGATAAATATAACGTGCATTTATGCAAGGGTATATAATGTTCGGCAGTGCATAAATAAATGTTAATTTTTGTTTCATATGCCCATATACAAATATGCATGTGATATATATAGAGATATATAGACAACATTTTTATCAATCTAGCAGTTAAAATTAGACTAGTTAGTTTTATTATTATAGGTATAGAAATTAGTAGTTATTAACTATCAACTTTTTGAATAGCACTGTCAACATTTGACTTTAGCCAAGACAAACAAATAAATGAATACAACCGCACTCAATGCAATAACAAATAATGCTTATTATAGTCACAGGATATAGGCGTTGGTAAAGACGGATGAATAGATCAATCGAAATCAATCTATTAGTATTCACTCCAAATCCCACTTAGTAAGTGGTCTACATCTAGACCAGGGTCCAGTTCGTGTGCAACAAGTTTTTATCATGCGATCTATTATTATCATGTTTTGTGATTGTTTTGACATTTAGCTCCAAATTTTATCGATTATTGCTTGACCATTTATCAAACTGATCGTAAAAAATCACTTATGATCAGATTGGCTCCAAAGTCGATATACCTTATCGTTAGGAGGAACATAACCAATTGTTGCCAATGCTGAGAGCTCAGTCTGCACTTGGATATCAAATATGACACGACACGGACGGTGCTTGTTGCCGCTGATATACCCGCTGCTCCTATTGCTCCTGCTGCTGCCACGCCCCGCCCACTCCATTGTGGGTGGTCAGAATGCAGGTGAGGGCGATGCACCCTATCAGATCTCACTGCAAACTCTGGCGGGCAGCCATCTGTGCGGTGGGGCCATCCTATCAGCAAGCTGGACCCTCACTGCGGGGCACTGTGTGAGCGGTTGGCCAGCGGATCGCCTACGCGTGGCTGTGGGCACCATACGCTATACTCAACCAGGTGCTCTCCACTATCCCTCGGCTATCTATGTGCACTGCAACTACGACCAGCCAAAATACCATAATGATATTGCCTTGCTCCAGCTGAACGAGAGCATTCGCTATGATGCACTCACGCAGCCCGTGGCGTTGGCGCATGCATCCTGGCCTGTGGGCACCGCGGAGCTGCTCTTCACTGGCTGGGGGACACAGTCGGCGGCCGGTGCCACGCCCACGCTGCTGCAAATGGTGCAACAGCAGCACATCACGCGGCAGGAATGCGAGACGCGACTCGCTGCCTACGAGGATCTTCAGCTGGGGGTGTGTCATGTGTGCGCTTTTCGAGCGCAAAACATAGGCGCCTGCCATGGCGACACTGGCGGTCCGCTGGTCCACAATGGCCAACTAATTGGCATACTCAACTTTATGGTGCCCTGTGCACAGGGTGTACCCGACGTATTTATGGATGCGCGTTACTACAGAGAGTGGATGCGGCGGGTTATGAGCGGCAATGGCAAATGTGCGGGTGTGCAACAGCAGATAATTAATTAAACGTCTAACTAAGACCATGCTCAGTTACTATTAGTTTAAGTTATTGTCAGTAAACTTATGTGTGTGATATATTTAATTCCTGTATTTGATTTGATACGGATGGAATGGCTTGTTGCAAATGCATGTAGTAGATGCCTAGCAGAAGATAGGCTTTTCGATCCCATAAAGAATAAATAGGCTTAATCAGCAGGCGAGTCGAGCCTGTAGAGTCTGCACATCGCTCCCAGTCGATTAAATGGACTCTGAGACATAACATCTGGAGCTCAGATCCTGTCTCACAAAGATCGATTTTAATCCCACTCATTGATAACTCCTCATGACCATATCTCGCTTTATCCAGAAGAGTAATCCTTTTTTTGTACATCTCTCTACATCTTCCTGCTAAAACAAACGAAACGGAGAGAGGCGCAAGTTTTTGTTCGCGGAACCGTGCAAGACTCTAGTGCAAATCCTCTGTGTTTCCTGCTACTTATTGATAGTTGCGCGGAATTACAGCCAAATTAAACGACCTTTAGGTTGCACGCGAAAACTTATTTTTAAAAAGCCGGAGGCTTGCAAAGCGACATTTCGCCTACTTACTCCATCCCCCACCCACCGCTCACCGACAAATCACAGCCCACAAACTGAAGACAAACACCGGGGCATTTTAAATTTAATTAATCAAAGCAACCTAGCTAGATTGCAACAAAACCTAAATCTTGTGATGATATCTCTTATTGGAAATCTTCCGCTGATTCGGAACTTTTCAATTATGAAGGATCTGCGCCTCGGCCCTTTTATCGAAACAGTCAACCGTTTTGCAACTAAACTTAAGGATCTGTTGTTCTGCTAGTTCCATTTCTTATCTAACTGGCAGACAGCTCAAGTTGAAGGCTAGAATCAAAATGAACGCTGAGGCGTTGCCTGCTTTCGAATTTGAATTGAATATTGAATTTAGCAAAGAAATGTCTATTACTTTAGAACTGTCCGTCGCGTATCTCCTAGTTAAGAACTCTTCACAAATTGATTAGATTTTTTCCGCATAGTTTAAAACATAAATAACTTATTTTATATAGACAGATATTTTGTGAAGCTCTCAAAATTATTTAAAATTATGCCGTCAGTTAATGATTCAGTTAAGTTTTTCCCGCTTATCAAATGCCAATTATATATTTCTGTGAAGCAAAAATAAAAAGTTCCAATACTGATAAGCTGACATAAAAATATGACAAATTTTGTTTGCAAAATATTTGTTTGTTCGCAATGTTGGATTTAGTCACGCCTCTTATCAACATTTTTTAGAACTTAACTTTTTGCTGATAAATGCAGACAACGAATACTCTAGACGACAGTGGTTGACTACCAAATACCCTGTTAAAACCTTTGGAACGAAAGAATATAATTATAATATAAAGTATTATTGTTTTGATTTTTGTTTTTCGATATGTTTTGTTATAGAAAGACACGAGCAGATCTATGCATTCTTATGGATAGATTCGGTAAAGTTCAAGAGTAGATTCTGACGCCTACTTCCAACTGTAGCACACGCTATTAAAAGTATAATTAACCCTGCTAAATCCATTCACTAGATATAGGGTATACTGGGTGTGTCATTAAGACTTTGGGCTAAAAGGCGCAAGCAACTCAGTTGATCAGAAATTGCCACGGCGAAAACATTAGTTTAGTAAAGTTCCGAAATTCCAGTGAAGTAATAATTACATTATTCAAAAATCCTGGCTGACAAACTCCAGCGAAAGACCTTTTATTCACATCAAGAACAGCACTCCAATCAGATATGCAGGCCGAACATAATCTTGACGAGCACGCCCAATGGAAGCAAATCCAACAAAACACCTTCACACGCTGGACCAATGAGCATCTGAAGAGCATCGGTAGTTCCATAGATAATTTGGAAACGGATCTATCCGATGGCGTGCGCCTGATTGGCCTCATCGAGGTGCTGTCGCAGAAGCAACTGCCTCCGCACAATAAACGCACCACATTCCGTAGCCAGAAATTGGAGAACGTATCGATTGCCCTGCAATTTCTGCAGGATGAGGGCATTAAAATTGTTAACATCGGTAACTTATCCATGACTAGACTTCAGTCCGGTTCCAGTTCCACAACAATCCAATTTCCATTCACAGACTCTTCGGATATAGTCGACGGCAAGCTGAAGCTAATATTGGGCCTCATATGGACGCTCATTCTACACTACTCGATATCGATGCCCGTATGGGAGGGCGATGAGGAGAAACCATCGACGGAAACGGGTCAAACGCCCAAGCAACGGTAGGTTAAGGACTTTCTGAAATACTGCCGCTTGATAGCTAAATGCCTTTCCTTTGCTGCTGCAGCCTGCTGGCTTGGATACAAATCAAGATACCCGGCATGTCTATCAATAATTTCACCAAAGACTGGACCACGGGCAAGCCGGTGGGCGCTTTGGTGGATGCCTGCGCCCCTGGCCTGTGCCCCGACTGGGAGCTCTGGGATCCCGATAATTCCGTGCAGAATGCCACTGAGGCAATGCAACTGGCTGACGATTGGCTGGATGTCCGCCAGCTGATCAAGCCGGAGGAGCTAGTTGATCCCAATGTAGATGAGCAATCCGTTATGACATACTTGGCCCAATATCCAAATTGCAAGCTGAAGGACGGCGCCCCATTGCGGCCCAAATCGGATCCCAATAAGTGAGTGTTAACTTTAATATTAATATCTATGGACTGTAAAAGTAAGCCAATTATTCGATTTTCTTATATGAAATCCTAAGAGTATGCAATTTTGTAACCAAAATTATTTTAATTTTGAAGTCTACTTTTAACTGTCTAAGTTAGATTATTTGACGTTGATCCATGATAACACGAGGTTTATGGACATTCCACCCGCAAGTGTGGAAAAATCGCGAAAAACGATTGAATGAAACTTTTCTGTTTACCATCCGATCGGCATCAAGCCCATTTTCAAAGATCTTTGTTAAAATTCATTTGAGAGGTTTTTCACACTTTTCCACTTCCTTGGTGGAAGAGGGGGTCAAAGATTTGGAGGATGACGTTTCGAGCTCAAATTCATTCATTTTTAAAGCTTTTTGAGAACATTGATTTTATAAGTTATTGTTACAGAATATAATAAATGTATTTGTTTATGTTTATTAGCATTCCTATCGTTGTACCCGTGACACCTGTGATTGATCCTGAACCCGTTATCCCGGTAGTGGAGTCTCCCGTCCTTGAAACTGTGCCTGCTGAGGTTTATCCTGGCATTGAATCTGTTCCCGCCGAGGTTTATCCTGGTATTGAATCTGTACCCGCTGAGGTTTATCCTGGCATTGAATCTGTTCCCGCTGAGGTTCATCCTGGCAGTGAATTAGAGCCTCCCCAGTTTTATCCGAGCATTAGACCCAGTGCTCCTATGGTTGGTGAATCTGCCATAGTAACTGTTGATACGTTTGCCATCCCAGAGGGTAAGCTCGACAAATGAAAATATTAAAGCCAAATCTTTTGATATATCTCTTTTATCAATATAGCAAATTATGTCACGGAAATCGGAAAGCTTTACGAGGGTGTTAGTTATTTGTTTACTGGTCAAATTTTACCGGAGGCACAAGGGTAAACTTACATTCGTTATTTATCGACTTAATTTTAACAAGGGGCTCATAAACAGATTCGCCATAAACTTCGTATATGACAATCAGACTCGTGATGTGGCTCTGCATATCAATCCACGATTCGGCAAACAATATGTGGTGCGGAACACCAGAATACGTGGCACATGGGGCCGTGAGGAAATCCACTCCGTGATACCTTTTCCTTTGCGGCAGGGCGAAAGGTTCGCTGTTCAAGTGCTCGTCACTCAGAACTGTTACTTGATATCGTTTAATGGCCATCACGTGGATCATTTCATTCATCGTCATCCTTACGACACAGTTCGTTTCCTTGACGTCGAAGGCGACGTGGAGGATGTGCTCATACACCGTTCCGAGGTTCGAGGCTATCCACATCGTTTTCTTGAATTGGCGGTAAGAAATATATTTGAAATCATGTTATTATTGAAGAAACAACAGCTTCAATTCACATTATCTAAAGTTACAGTTAGAAGGTTGTTGGTTACAATTTTAAAGTCACTTCAGGAAGGTTATTTTCCACCTATTTTCAGCTGTAATTACCGTACTATTAAGAAGAATGCTGACGAACTTCCTTCATTCTTATCACAAGTCACATTAATGTACACTTCCATTTATCACGGTTCGTAAGTCACAGTTTAAAAGTCACTGGTTTAATTTGCAGTAGTATAGTATAGTAGTTCAGTTGCAACGCCTTTTTTTCACCCATTTTTCAACTGTAATTACAGAACTGAGTAGATTTCTGACGAATTCCCTTCCACGTTATCTAGCGACCCGACAAATCGCAAAAATTCACTTTACCTAAAGTTACAGTTTAAAAGCCGGTGGTTACAATTTTAAAGCCACTTCCTGCAGGTTATTTCCCACCTGTCTTCTGTTTTAATTACAAAGCTAGAAAGTTGATCGCTGACTCCCTTATAGATTATCACAAATCAAGTCAACCTTCATTTCCGTGAGCCACGGTTATAACGTTACCGTTTAAAGACAACTGGCTACAGTTTTAGAGGCACAACCCCCTACTTAGCCCATTTTCAGCTAAATTTATCGTAGTTCCAATTGAATCTTTATTCCACTTAAGCCTCCACCACACGTACAGTATGATATACAGCCCATGATTTACTTTGCCGATGATGTGGCTGAAGTGGGACCACTGTGCGAGGCAGATAGTTTTCTCTTCAGCGGCAGGATCGATGCCAAAAGCCAGGAGTAAGTGAAACAAGCCCACAGAGTTAAATATTGTCTTTATACTAAAAAATCTGCACATTCACAGACTCGAGATTAGCTTCCTATATGCGAATGAAACAAGGGATGTTCCGCTGCACATCAAGTTCCAATTTAAAAAAAATCATCTAATACGTAATAGCAGAGCACGTAAATCGTGGAACCGAGAAGAGATTTCCAGCCCAATACCCGTGCGCCGAGGCGAAAGATTTGCCGTTCAAGTGCTTGTGACAAGCGACTGTTATCTGATAGCGATAAATGGCCAACACTATGCCCAGTATGTCCATCGCATGCCCTTCGATGCGGTTGCCGTCATCGAGGTCAAGGGAGGTGTGCAGGATGTGCAGATGCATCGCAATACGGTGCGGGACTATCCACAGGGCACACTTCAAAGGCAAATCTTGTGAACATATTAGTTTATAGTAGACGCCATAGTCTCACTGTTTAAATTTAATAGGTGGATTTATTAAAATACAATTTATATCTAATTGTAAAAAGTATGAAAATTGAGAATATTTATAAAGATTTTAAAGTAAACCTTTAAAGCATTTTACTAACAGATAACCTGAGCATAAGCGGAATATGACCTGGGATGAAGTATTTTAGAATGCCAACACAATTTGTTAATATAAAACTTATAATCAAAGCATGACAGCCTGTAAGCCTCACTTGATTTTATGAGAATCTCAGTGAAGGGCTACACAAAAAACTATAGTTTAATAAATATGCTGCGCAGTGAGAATTATTATTATTCGAAGATCCTTAGCGATCCCGAATGTGACTCGGCTTGCTTTTCGCTTGGCCAATGCCCAAAGCAATTGATAAAGCGGCAGAAGAGCGCTGTGAGTCAGCGGACAAATGTTGTTGGCATTTTGATTTACGTGTATGTCAGTGTCAAATTTGGCTGTCTCTTTTCTTTTGGTCTGACCACACGTGTCGCAGAATGCTCTAATTAAAGGCAGGTAGACCTAAAGGCCCCAACTCTTAGTCATGTTCGAAAGACTGAAATGTCTCGGGGCTGGCTGTCAAGAATTTTAACTCAAAAACATATTTGTTGCGGGCGACAGCCGCATGGAAATACTGAAAAGAATAATATATGGAGATGAATATATATGTGTATACAATTTTCGAACGAATAATTCTTGTTGCTCTCAATTCTCAGCTATGGTATGGTAATAGCTGGGCATTTTCGAAAAACCAAAATTCAGTTGCTGCATTGACTTCGAAGTGTGCGTGTCGTAGGGAATACGCGGCGTATACGCAATATACCGATTTGAGTGCCAAAACAAAACGTTAAATAGATACAAAAATATATATAGATATATATCTATGTGAATGTAGGCGCGTGTGCTGTACATATAGCGCCACATAATTATTCAATTAGTGCATAACGCAACGAGATCGAGAAAAATGTCAGAGTATGTGCACTACTGAAGGCAAACATCTATAGTATCCAGCTATAACAGATGCGATGAATAATCCCTATATATATAATGTATATGCGTGAACAATATTGGTGTGCAAGCTAATGAAAATATAGCCAAGAGTTTGCACACAACGTTTTTGAGAATTTTTGCCATATTTTGTGATCTATTTTCTTGACAGTCGCCTTCCGACTTCTCGCTGGAGTCCCTTTTAGTCGGGGCCCCAGAAATTTTGGGCTTACGAGTAGTTGAGAGTACTTTATTTAGCAACTGTTGCACGCCTCGACACACCTGAGTGCCACATTGTTAGGAAATTTATGTACTTCAAAGCAAACAAAAAAATTATATTAAAGGAAAAAAAGCTGTTCGCATTCTTTTTGTACTCTGAGTATTTGAAATATTGCGAACGTTTCGCAATTGTGTTTGGCTATAAAATAGGCTTTATTTTTGGATATGTCGAAAACGTAGCAAGAGGAAGAAAGAGAGAGAGAGTGAGTGGTAGGGGATAGAGAGCGTGCCAGAGCAGGGGGCACTTGAAGCCAATTGCTTGCACGTGAATATTTATTGGACGCCAACGCGGCGTATGCGCAACATCAAATGATAAACACCTGCTGGCAGGCCACAAAAATGTTGTCTAGAAAATTGTTACTAATATAAAATACATTTTTTTTTTTAAAGCGACCAAATCAGCAAACTTTAGGGCAACAAGAATGCCTAATACTATGATGATTAGGAAACTTAGAAATTGTTTTAGCCTAATTTATGATCGTTTTTTCTTTTTAATTATTTTCAAAATGCAGTTTTTTTTTAATTTAAATTTGTATTTTAAAACTGTGCGTAATTTTTCTAGCTTTGGTCTTTTTTTTTTTGCTTTGGTTGACTTTTGATATTTATATATATTTTTTTTTCACTAGAAGCGCGGTCTTTTTTATCTGCGATTTAGTATAAATAAAATAAATTTGCGCAGATTTGCAAAGTTGTTGAACCCCCAACGAAATAAAATCAAAGAGTTTATGTCTGCGATTTGGCCAAAGAATTAGTCATGTGTTAAGACAAAACATGCCGCAGAAACATGCAAAAAATGTATTTCATATTTTTATGAAGGCTGCCCAACTATTTTGTATAGAGCTCGACTAGGAGATACCCTGCGCAAAGTGCCGAGCTGGGTTTCGAAAAATTCTGCTTTCTTTCTATATATTCATGCATTCTTTATTTTTCTTGGTTGATTAAAACATAAAATTCTTCTTATATTATTTAATATTGATGCGTTATATTAAATATAACTAAAATATATTTTATTAATTGACTTTGGTGCTCAAAGTCCGATCTATATGAAAGTTACAATGCTTAAACATGGCAAACAAAAGGGTCTTAATACTAAAGCAGAAGAATTAGTTAATTCAATTTTTGGTGTGAATATTCTTTACCGGTGTATATATACGAGATTCTACATACCAAGTTTTGTGCTTCCAGTTATTAAAATTTTTATCTATGCTTGAAATGGAAGATGTCGGAGAATAAAAATCTCGTTTTACGCTTAGTGTAGCAGAACATTAATACATATTACATTTTAAGTACCTAGTTTTTGAAGTTTTTGAGATGCATGCGTTTATACATTAGGCCAGATCTACTCTGCTTTGATGCTGCTTTAAAATGCTACTATACCCCATGTCCAAGCAGTCTAGGGTGTAAATACAATATATTTCTATGTGAATTTCAAGTGCAAATTATGCTGTTGATGAGTCAGTCATGGCCTGGGGGAGGGGCACGCCTGGTAAGGGGCTGCATTGCAAATGACAATACGCCTGCAATTGGCAACAAATCAAGCATGCCTTAAAACAACAACAACAACAGCAACAGCAATAACAAAAAAAAAAGAATATATGTTCTATTTATAAAAGAACAACAGAATCAGCTGCGCGCAAAAATCATCAGAGGGATTGGAAGAGCGGGTCGGAGAAAAATCGCCAAAAGCTGCCGCTGCCAAATCGCTGCGAACAGAGTCAAGAGTGCAGTCGACGTCGACGCCGACGTCGAAGTGAGCGTCAACCGCAACGTCGCCAACGTACGAATGCAAACAGCAAAACACACAACAAAAAACATGCAGCAAAATAAATATTGAGGAAATTATGTATTGATGATCAGCACAGCGATCGTTAGTTGAATAGAAGCGCATACTGTTTAATATTGTAGCATAAATGTATTTCAAACAGAAAAACTGTGGGAATATTCTGCCGATAATATGTATTTAAAGCTGAATATATGCGCATATCAATTAATTCTTGACACATGCTTCACATGAATATGTGACTTATAATAGAATTTAGTGATTACTTATTGATTATATACATTTTTCTATTTTTAAACGCATTGTACATGTGCATTTGGATTATATGAAGAGCATTAATAATGTGAAGTTGGCTGCGCTTCACCATTTCATAAAATGACTTTCCTTTAGACTCATAATTTGAAACTTATGATAGGGCCGTCGGTATGAACAATTTTCATAAATTTTACCTTGCAATTTTGTATAACATATTAACACAATTATGGGTAGATTCAGCAACAGCAGACTACAGATCCACACCCAGTTTCACCCACACCAAATTTACAGTTTGAAAGCGACTGTTTAAGACTCACCAAACAATATTCTACCATAAGCCGCCTTTGACTGTTGCTATGCATATGGCCACTGCTGTAGAATTCTGAAAAATAATAAAGAAATTGAACAAAAAAGAAGAGCTGCGCGCGTTTGGCTGCATAAAAACATTGAGCAAGGAGGCGAACAGAACTCAGTCGAGCTGAGAAATTGCGACGAGCAGAACATTTAAGATTACAACAACGACAACAACAACAACAACGACAACGAGTAGTTCCCCAAGTCCCAAAGTCAAGTTCTCAAGTGGACATAACGTCCGAACAAATCAAACGGAACAGAACAGCAGCAACGCGCGCAGCTCGTAAAATATCAAAAATATTTTGTTCAAAATTTTCGAAAATTAAATATTTCAAATTGAAAAACTGCAAGACTTGAGTGTGTGTAAAAAGAAAAAAACGTGCTCTTGCCGCAGACTGAGGCATTGTGTAATTTAATTGGGTGATTAGCGACCAGTATTATATATATATATATATATATATATATTCGAAGAAAAGAGTATTAGCAAACATTCGACAGGCACAAATCGTCAAAATGGCAGCACGCAAAGTGAGTTTATTTATTTTTTTGGCACCAAAATTGAGTCCAACTATATCACCTGCCTCACCTGGCACCCTCACCACATATATGCACAATTTCGCACACTATTTTTCCATTGCAATGCATTTGGCCAGTGTTGATCAAGTTGTTTAAATGACGGCAAAATGGAGGACATGTGGTTTGCATTACCTTTTCATAAAACCAAGAAATATTTGTCAATTTATTTTTAGAGAATTTACAACAATTTTCCTGGCTATTGCTGTGTGCGTGTGTGTGTGTGTGTTTTAGTTGCATATAAATTAAAATTAATTAAAATGGAAGTGAAAATTTATTTAGCATTTCGTTGGCTGCGCTGGCTGATTCATGCCCCAAGGCAAACGAGGCAAGTGGCGCCTCACGTTTTGTTTTGCGACTTGGCAACGTTTTTGGTGCGACGCGTTTTATTTCCATATTGGGCCAAGTTGTTAGCCCGCGTTGAGGTCAGTTGCGGCGGCTGCTTTAAATGGGCAGACAGTTCCCTTGTGGCATGCCACGAAGGATTTCAACAGTCCCATTAAGCAGATCAGCTGTTCAATCGATCAGCATTCAAAATTGGCTACGATTTTTATACCCAGATAGAGGGTGTTATACATTTGCCAAGAAGTGGGAACATCTATGAATCCCTTGAATGCACACAAAATCTTAATCAGTATCAAAGCCAGGTCGATACAACCATGTTCGCCATGTCTAGCTATATGTTCCTCTGCAAACAAGTTCCTCAGTCTTAAGGCTATAGTCATGAGTATTTGAGAAAGTCTGTCTTTCTGTTCCAGCATAGATCGTAAAAGCTGCAATCCAACCACTTTATAGCTTGAAAAGCTTCTTGTTGAAAAACTTTTTTGTTTTGAAATTCTTTTGACCATATATGGCCTTTACGAGCTCTACCATAAACTAAATCTTATAAATATCGCACTGCCACAACATCATATATTTCGAAATCAAGAATGAGTCTTATTTGAAACAAACATTTCTGTAATTTAATATAGCTTAATCAAACTCAGCAATTACTTACTTCAACTCACATATTCGTAAGCCTTATTTAAAATAGGGTATTCAATCTTCGCCTTGCTGAACAAATCCTTTTGTTTTTTGACTAATTTAGGCTAAAATTAACAATACCTAACCATATCGAGAAGGTCGTTTTGGCATCATTTGTTGCGCTCATTCAAATGTCAGTGTACATTTGTGTCTGCCACCCTCCCCCCTCCCCCCTGCCACTGCCGCTGCGTTTGCCAAAAGCGATTCGCGAATATTGCAAATATTTGACTACACTCAATTCTTCTCATATTGGGTGTGTGTTTGCGTGCAATATCTGAAGTTGAGTGTGGCATGATTCATTAATTGGAATATGGAATGTATTTCTTATACAGAGGCTGCAAAAAGAGAAAAACGCGCACCCAATGAAGCTTTTACAGCAATACGTATGAGTAATTATTTCTAAAGAAGCTTAAAAATATAAAATAAATAATGAATATATAGTAATATATATGCATCGACACCTCTTGCTTAGCCTGAGCCAAAGTTCCCACCTTAAACTTGCTTTTAAATAAGGTGCATACTTTACGGCGAAGTTTCTAAACATTCGGCAACACAACTGAAAAACACGTGAATTAAAAAGCATACAATTGATTAATTTTTTCGCTCCACAAACATAAAATATATAATTTTGTTACTAAAACACGTTCAAGAGATTGAAATGTTTAACATAAGTATTTACAGCATGTGAGTTAACATTTTGTGCGGGGAGTAAAGCGCAGCATAAAGGAAGAGAGATAGAGCGTGAGAGAGAGAGGGGCACAGCGCCAAGAATTTTTGAGTGTGACGCCAGAGCGCACAACGCACACACAGAGCGTGAGAGAGAGAACGAGTTAGAGACAGACAAAGACCGGTAAACAAAACAAAAAAAGACAAGGCAACAACAACAACAAACCGGTCATCACAATGTAGATCAGGGCTGTAGTCAAGAGTTTCTGATAAAGGGGTCGCAAGTAAAATCTTATTTCGAAGCCAACTGCCTGTTGCATTTAGGAAATCTTGAAAGTAATCAAAACAGATCGAAGGAAATAAATGCAAAAGATATGCTTTTTATATAAATATGGCTTAGTTACTCCTGTACTTGCATAAAGTATAGTTGGCTAAAACAGCTTACAACGACAAATAAAATATCAAAATGCAAATTTTACTTAAGAAATAGCTAAATGCCTTATAAAAGTTCTCAAAAACCACAATACAATATTTCATACTTATTTTGTTGTATGTTTATGCAAAACTATAATAAATATATTTAAAATTTCTTGCACCCATTAATTTGTTTACGAGCATTAACTTTTTGTGCAGAGTGTAGCGCGCTGCTGAGAGTGTGTGCAAGAGCGCAAAGCATTGGAATTTTTAAGCGCGCCGCCAGAGAGTGTGCCAGACAGAGCAAGCGAGAGACAAAGAGAGCGAGAGCGTGCACGCGCGACAGAGAGAGACCGATAAACAAAAAAAAGAAGAAACAAAAAGCGTGATAGGATAGCGCCGCGCTCCGATCAGTGGCAGCGTAGCAGCAACAACAATTTTAACAGCAACAACAACTCGAACAACAAACCGGCCGTCAAAATGTACAGCGATCAGCAGTTGGTGTTAGTTAACGGTGGTACGCTCAACAGTAACGACACTGTCGGCGACGAGCGGCAAAGAAACACAGCGACAATCCACAACAATCGAAGCCAACAACAGATCGGTGCGGTTTCCCCTGTTGCTGAATTAGTTCAAAACGCGAATTATACAAACGTCAACGGCCAAGCGCAGACGCAGGCGACAATATATTTAAATCACAACAACAACAACTACAGAAAGAACCCGCCAAATTTGCAGAACAACGTTGCCGCAGTCGCCGCGTGTGTTTACAACAATTGCAACAACAACAACAATTTTAGCAATTTAAGTTTTTACGCCCAGCAGCCAACGAGCAGCTACAGTAACAACAACAACAACAACGACTTCGAGCTCTATCAAGCCGTGCAGGTGTGTGTTTCCTTAAGCGTCTCGCCCTTAACTTCAGCTTTGCTTTGAAAAATTCCGCAAGTTATTTTTTTTGTGGGCGCTTACAGTTTTTTTAATTGCAACATTTCGCAATTAATGAAAATGTTAATGAACTTCACACGCTGCGCAGTGATCGCGGCGAATTGGCCGCTCGCCGCCGTCGCCCCAATTCTTTTTCTAGCCCTTTTTTCGCCAGACAGACGGCTGGCTACCTACTCTATTTTGGTTGGACTTGCCGGCAAGAGACAGACCAAAACACACGCACACACACACACACACAGCGACACACATACGCAGGCAGTCAAAGTTTTGTGTGTTTCTTTGCGCGTTTTATCTTTGCATTTAACTTCTGTTCTTCTTTATGTGCATTCTTCGTAACCTTTACGCTATTTGGGTTAATATTTGTTCCCATATATTTAATGGCTTTTCCAGTTGGCATAACCTGTCACAGCAACCACATAAACCCGATGTTAGGGTATACAAGCTTCGCTGTGAGCTTTCTTAATCTCATGGGCCACTGGCCTGAAGAAGCGTTTGTGTGGAAAGTTGAACCAATGTCCACTCAACTTATATTGAGTGTGGGACTGTGTGGTCTCCATCTGTGTGTGTGTGTGTGCTTGTGAGTGTGAGAGCTTTAAACTGGAACAAGTCGGCGTCGTTATGTCCATTGCCACACCTAGAGATCGTATCGAATACGATCTGCCACACTCCAGCGTTGACAGTTCCATGCAGCTCGTTTTGTATGCCCTTGCAAAGGGTATTTTCAATATGTCATCCAATATGCTACTCACAGCCAGGGTCGTTAGTAACTAGTTTTCTTTATGGTCCATATGTGAAAGTCGGCCAGATCGGACTAAAACACTCGTATGGTTCTCAAGACCAAATTTTTATATATTTTTTTACGAAAACATCTGCTTTCAATATTGTTTATCTTCTAGCTTTTTTAAGATATTCTAACGTGAATCAATAGTTAACTATGCTCCTTCGAATCATTTAATCGATCCACTTCGAACTACCATGAAGCTCCAATTCGAGCAGTTTGTTGACGATAAAGTTTTCTTTTAGTGTAAAGGTATTTGGTTTGAAAGGGTATTTGAAATGCGGCACTTTGAACATAGCTGAAGGTTTTTTTACATTTTGCGTTAAGTGGTTTTTGAAGTTAAAAAGCGTCATCCACCCACATAGCACTGTCATACACATGTCCATTTCCATATCCTGGCTAACTTGTTGCTCTCTGCCCAATCCCACAACTCACAGCCGAACGACTATTACCAACAGCCGCAGTCGGAACAGTACGAGGAGAACTTCGACGAAGATATGGAGGCCGAACGTGATCTAGCCGAGGATGCGCAATGGAAGAAAATCCAACAGAATACCTTCACACGCTGGGCCAACGAGCATCTGAAGACGATCGATCGTTCCATAAACAATCTGGAAACGGATCTGTCCGATGGCCTGCGGCTGATTGCCCTCATCGAGGTGCTGTCGCAGAAGCGTTTGCCCAAATACAATAAACGTCCAACATTCCGTAGCCAGAAACTGGAGAACGTGTCGGTGGCCCTGAAATTCCTACAGGATGAGGGCATCAAAATCGTTAATATTGGTGAGTATCTCTCAATTTTGATTTATCTATTGGTGCCTTTTCATATTTTGTCTTAATTTTTAAGTCATTATTTTTGGGTTACTGCGAATTTGGGCTTAGCATGGCCGATAAATGGGTTGGGTTCCTAGCGGATATTGTGTTCGCATATGAGACAAAGTCACGTTTTACTGCGGCCATGAGTCAACGTCAATTTGTGTTTAACCTTAGCAGCTGGGAAAGTTGAAAATATTTTCATGCAAATTGCATAATAGGCGATTATTTTATTCCATTATCAGCGGAGACTTGAATGCACACCATAGAGCCCAAAGAGATAGCGAAAGACTTGAACAAATAAAATTGCCTCAGTAGCAAAAAGAAATAAGTCTCCAGTTAGCTAACGACTCCCTGCAATGCATTCCTAACAAATGCTTATTTGTTATACCCATTGAAAGTGGATAAAATAAAGGGTATATTGTGACAAGCATTCCATTTTCTATTAATAAAGTTGATCTCGTCTGTCTCAGAGTTTTCAAAAACTAGATACTTCAGATTGGATCTAACTGGACAAATTTACCCATTCTCAAGGCTGTTCTGGCTTCTGGAGCATATTGTAGAGAGAATATATAGAGAGAATATATATTTTAAGAGTTTAGCCATTCATCTTTGGTATATGCCCTTATTTATATTTAATCTTTAAGCTCTAAAAATTATATAAAGATCGGACAAGAAACTCTGAAGTTGTTCTGGAATGGATTTATTAATAATTTAGAGTTAAGTTAAAGTTCGCATTGTTGTGGAGTTAAGTACGGGGTATTTCACAGTTGTCTCTTCTCGACTGGAGCACGTTTGTTTTATAATTTCTCAGTTTAAATCTTTTGTTGTTCGGTATTGCCTCGCGACTCGACTACAAAACAAATGATGTCATATATTGTTAGCGGCCCAGCAGTTTATTCATAGCGCCAGCTTCAATGTGATTTTTACTTTCATTTGTTATTTTAATGCATAATTTAAGATATGTACGACAAGTTTGCAGTAACTGCACACACATGCGAATAGTACTCAAAAGTACTCGTACGTTAGGCATGATGTCAGTTAATGTACTCACAGTCATGTATATACTCACAATGTTTCAATTCTGATGGCCAGTTTGCCACAAAAGAACTTCAACGAAGCGTGGACAGTTTTGAAGGTTAATTTCATTAGTCAGGCTTCCCAGTGAGTGTGTGTGTATGTGTATGTCTGATAGGTATCTATTTTCCAAGATCAACTAAGCTATATCTTAGATCCGATCACGAGCCGCAGAGTTAAAGGCAACTGAAAAGTATTTAATATTTATACATATAATATTGTGCTAATTTGCATTGATTAAAACCATGAACATGTGATATGAATACCTTACGTTGCATGACTCAGTCTCAGACCTAGGTTCAACGCAGTCGGTCAGTCAGTCAGTCAGTCAGTCAGTCGGTTAATCAGATAGTCTCATATATACACTGTTGTACTATTTAAATGTGACTTGTAATTACAGTTTATTTTTTATGGGCTACTCGTGACGCAATTGATAAGCCGCCAGCTTGTTGTCTTTTCAATTTCCAATCTCAACCGCGGGCTGCTTCAGTTGTAATTCCATTACCAGGTCGCTGATAAGGCAGATCTTTCAGTTGCTGCCACCTACATATCAGTCTGTCTGTGCACATATATGTGTGCATGCATGTATTTATGAGTACATAAAAACCAGTTTGTCAATAATTGACAGCTACGTAAATAGTGTTAAGCATTTATGTGTTTTTAACTGACTTTTTAAGCCCTATACCCATTAAAATGAGCTAATAAGTGGGGGTTATTTGCAAGGGAAGAAGGCAGAAGTTAAGATGCCCATTTCCATCCGACAATAAGAGTCAAAAATAGAGTATAAGCTTTTGTATATGCAACACAATTCAAGTTCATTGGCGCTTATCTAAAACCAATAGTTTGTTTGTAGGGTATCTGACAGTCGAGCAACCGCAACTAGAACACACTCGTTTAGGGCGGCTTTTATCAACACAAATGGCTAGAAGCAATTCAAGTTTAACGAGTTGAACGAAATTTAAAAAAAAATCGATTAACAATGTGAAGTGCGTTGTGAGAGCGCCTTGCAAATATTTTCAAGTATTTTTCACTCTCCCAATATTTATGGCTAATCAGAAATTGGAACTTTCGCTTTTTCATTTGTTCCTGCTATATCGTATTGACCATTGATAAGGTGGGCATATCTTTTGCAATGATTAAGATTTGCCAAAATACATATTGCCAATTTGCAAAAATTTCATGAAAATTATGAATCATTTAAGTAAATAGTCCGAATTTTAAACTATGCGTCATTAAGCCACGTAAATGATTCATTGATGGAATAATAAGCTAGCATTCAGTTAGTGATGTGATTTGTCATGTAATATTTATTAAATATTCTAAATACACTCACTGAGCACAATGTTTGAAGTGCGAAGCCTTTCCCTTAAAGTAGAAAGACAACTTCAACAAAATTATTTGTTTATTTGCCCTATATACAATTTATAATGTTATATGCATGTATTTACAGTTAATTAATTTAACGAACTGCACAATGTTGACTCAAGACGCACCCTCTTCCTGCTCGCAGCTAAAAAAACATAAATTAAAATGGTAAAGAAATTAGCCTTGGGCTTGGGAACTGAGAAACTGTGGAGCTGTTTGTCGTTCAGTAAACTGGTTTCCAAATTCCTTCACTGTCACAATTCATTTCTCTGTTATTTTTTATTTATTTTCTGAGCAGCTCTTTTGTGGCTGTCAATTGAATTAGCGCAGAGTCTTGTGTAGTTTTATAAACCAAGCCCCAGCCACAAATTGTGGAATTATTCGGCTCACTCGTATCTCCAAATGTTTGCGCTAAAATCTACCTAAAAAAAGAGCACAACAAAATAAAATGATAAAAACAGTCGCGCGCAATAAAATATAAAAAAAATGCAAAAATAACATTATAAAACAAACAAAAAAAAAAAAGATACTAAGTAAAGAGAAGCAAGCCTAATACGCGTGTGGATACATATAAAAGTCGCTCAGTTTACTCAATGACATCATCTCCAGCTTTTTGCTGAAGTTTTTTATTTTGGCAAATTGTGAGAAGTTTGCGCATTCTATGCTCTTTTCGAAAAGTGAAGCAGGGTGTATTAGTGGGGTGCAATGAGGCTAATAAGTGCATTACGGACATAAAAAGTCCGTAATTTTTTCATTTCGGCTGGCTTTTTACAAAATTGCACTAATTCTACTCAATTAAATCGAAATTGGAAACCGCATAGTATTAGGACTTCATTTTAAAGAAAAGTAGGCCACATTCTTAACCGCATCAGTCTCAAGGATTGGTTCAAATCTGCTGAGGGTATTTCAGGTGACTCTCCATCCAAAACGAAAACTTTACAATTTATACATTCTGTTAGAAAAACTTAAAACGAGAATTTAAGGACATATCGCCGAAAATACCCTTGTAGACATTTCCATAGCAGCTATATGATAAAGTCATCCGATATAGATAAGAACTTGCTTATATATGAGGAACATAGTGGAAATAATAAATCCCAAGCTTGGGATATGTGTCAGCTGTATGATATAGTGGTCCGATCTTGATAAGATTATGCATGCAAGTGGAGAGCATGGGGAACCCTTCAGTTCCAAGTTTTTGCAAGGTTTCAAGGTATTTAGAAATTTGTTGGTTACCCACATGGATCTACATCTTACAGTCTTGAAGCTAAGGTAATCGATTTTGTAGATCATTGAATTCTATTAAAAATCGTACCAAAAACATTTCGATTACTCCAACTAATGCTATTATAAACTCAAAAAATGTATATTTCTGAAGGTCAGGCTTTAGCAATGAAAAGCGTATGGCACAGTCGGTAGCAGCCGCTTGCCCTGTTCCGAATCTTTCAAAAAATATGTGTTTGGTTTTGTTTTCAATTTTTCACTTCAAAAGAGCTTAAGAACTCGCTATGTATGTACGTACGTGTATATTATGAAGCAGATGTCTAGTTCAATTTGTCACAGCCAATTGATTGTTGACGCCATATTCAGATGCTAACCCACATACAATAGATGCATGCACCCAGTCGAGAGTCGAAGAGTCGGCAATTTTCATTTACCAAATCGTAATTTTTATATGCAATCATAATTGAGGCTTCATGTTCCATTTGACCCAATTCTTTTTTCTATTCCCCTGATTGCTTGTTAATAATCTTTTCAAATATTTGTTAGGCTTTCGGGCACATTTTATTAACGGAAATAATAACAAGCCAACAAATTTCTTTTAGTTCTCACTTTTTGTGAACGTAGTACCCCAAAACTTGTTTACTTTAAAATTGTATGTGCTTTTTTTTTTTAATCATGCTCGAATCTTGGCGATTTATCTTAGTTTCTTATCGTGCGTTTTCTGTCATTGATATATTTGTTAATAAACATTCAAACTGTTTTTCATTTGAAAGCGGTTACTTCTAATGTGCGGTTAGTTTTTTCGTGGAATTTGAAAGGCTTAAGACCAGCGATAGCAAATATTTTTTCTTTTATCATGTTTGTGCTTTAAAAAAAGTTTATGCTTGCAAAAGAGTATTTTTTTTTTTTTGAAAATAAGTAATACACCCTAATGGTCATTTTGGAGCACAATTTATGAAAACTACTGATGTAGGATAGTTCAGTTTTTATTGCTCTGCTATTATGTATGTACTACATATATTAGTTTCTGGTCTAGAGCTCTAAGTTTATAGTCTAAGCTTCTTGCGAAAACAAGCAAACTTTCACGCAAAGTTGTGAATTTTCGGAATATAGTGAATGGCGTTTGGGAACTCAGAGTGGAATGTAGAAAATGAGTTGAAAATTATTCGAAAATAAACTGTTTACAACTGACCTTGTTTTTCTGATAATGGAACCTTGTTTTATAGAAGCTATGGAGTATTATAGATTACTGGATAGCTCTGTAATACGTCTGACAATCGGCTAGTCGTCGTAGGAAAGCATTTGTTCTAGTTATCTTGTAGGTTTTTGCTAACATTACAAACATTTTTCGTTCCCGCATATGCCTTAAATAAATATGTTTTTTTATAAATCAAATTTTAAGCTTAGAGCATACAAATTTCAAGCATTTGTTTTGCTGTGTGGAAGCTTCTAGCTTCTTCCTGTTCATAAAAACACGATAATTCATGTTGTTTCCGTTGTTTTGGTTGGGTTTCTTTCCTCTTTTTTTATTTATATAAATATACATATTTTTTGCAAAGTTTTTGCTTAAGCCAAACTCACGTAGATGAATCAGAGTCAAGTTGGCTCGAATAGTTGAATATGCAGCCCACATTATCAGTGAGTTTCCGTTGAATTTTTGCTGAAATGACCAATGACACGCCGAGACTGGGAATGTTTCATTGATGTTGTATGCAGTCAGCACGTATTAATCATTTGACACTCGAGCATTTTATAATGTGATGTGGCAGTTGTTTGTATGACGCCATCAATTGCGAACAGCTTACAGCTGTTGCATGGCGACTGAAAATAGAAATGATGCGTATCTCAGGCACTTGGCCGTATCATCATCTTGATCAAAATACAATTGTGATAAGATTAGGGTTGATTATAATATGCAACTAGCATTGACTAAGCGCCTTGAGAGATCTTTCTCGCAATTTAGTCATTTATTCAAATTAGCAACTCGAGCCCCAGCCGACTGAACCCGGTTCAATTAACCCCAAAACAAGTGCGCGACGGCGACGACAATGAAATATTAGACACACAAACACACACACACACAATGCTACAGTTCGAGAAAAATAACTGAATCAAGCATTGTTAACTCAAATTAGGTAAAAGGTGTTGTCGCAAAACGGCCAAGGTTGAAGTTTCTTAAACTGAGAATGAAATTCATATTTTAAGAACTTTTTTTAGTTCCCATTTTTTAGTAAACCGGGAAATGATATATAAGAAATTAAATTAATAAAAATATATTACAAATCTGGGTTTGAAATAAAATGACATGAAAAACCAGTTTACGAACCGAACCTGAAGTCAGGCATTTAGTTTTTACCGTGCATTGTATCGTCAACAATTCTTTTTCTGGTTTGACGCAGCTTTGATTCATCCTTTTTTTTAACTCTAGCTAAGAACATGATATTCTGTAGTATAAGAACAAACACTTTAAGTTTGAATCCGTTCCTGGTTAAGTTATAAGCAGCGTTTTTTCTCTCAGTGTAGCAAGACATTCCACGTTTGTAACAAGCAAATCTATGCCACAAGGTGAATGCTTCGTGTGGCAGTCTCTCAGCCCACGCCAAGCTGCCCAAATTGAGCTGAGCGGCTTAAAGTTGCGTCGGATTTTGTTGCAGGCTCAACTTTCTAAGCAATGCCACCGATTCCGTGGCAAAGTTGGCACCGTTTTAGCTGCTTGGCGTCGGCGGCCGCCCTGCCTCTAATTTAATTAGCGTCGGGTGCGCGCGTCTGCATGATTAGGCTGGGTCGTGTGGAAAACTGGTTTTCCCAGGCCCACTTCTGCTGGTCGCCGTTGGAAAAAAAAATGTCGGAAAAATCACAGCGATCAAATCGCCTGCCACAATTTCCGTGTCTGCCAGAGCTCTGGTATGCGCGTGCCCCGCCAGAACGTGTCTGACGACTGTGACCCAGCCGGTTAGCCACGGATGCAGTCGAAGATTTAGTTGCAGACTCCAGACTCTGCAACGCCGACTCCATCTCCGGCTCCGACTTGGCAATTTAGCCTCTGCCTGTTGTTTATCTGTAAATTAAGTAGTTTTCTGCAGTTGCGCTTAACATCATAATTCTTGGGGCTGCGTCGCCTGATGCGGCCACTAAATTATGCCATGTCATCGTGGCGGACTACACAGCTTGAAATATATTTCTGTGAAAACTATTAACAAAGAATTTCTACAACATTCAAAAAAATCAAGATATTGCGTTTTCTGCAATAAATAAATAAATATGCTATGAATAAAAGATTTGCAATTTACAGAAAATGTTCCATAATTTATGAGCATGCATTTGCAAATACACAATTATATCATAATAATATATAATTAATGTATATTGGATTATGTTATAATAAGCTTTATGTTAAATATAAAATTATTTATATACTGATTGCAGAAACCTTTTCAAGAGCTCTATCGTAAAAATCTTATTATTATGCAAAAAAAGGATTTTCTAAATATTTTTGATATGCACAACTACAAATTATGAAAATTGTTGTGTTAATGTAAATAACAATACAAAAATATATTAAAATATCAAAATATATTTTTGGTATTTTTATTTATATTTAAAATTAACATAAAATAATATTAACATTAAATAATTAAATCATAAAAAATATATATATTTAAAAATTAATATAAATCTATATATATACATATTTTTTATTATCATTAAATAACTAATAATAATATTTTTTTGTATTTACTTTATTGCATGCTTTGTTTAAGTAGACATTCTTAGTATAAATATTTCAATGCTTAATAGGTTTTCGGCTCGAGGTAAATATATATTTTATATATAAATATTAATGGTCTATATAGTATAGTATAGTTATTTCAAGAACCTCGCGGTTCTATCATCAACAGGCTTTGCTAAGAACTCTGGCATTAAAAACATCTTGCGGATTGCTAGCCTCAATCATTGAAAAAGCATGGGCAGCATATCAGTCTGTTGTTCATGTAAAACCACTTTCAGATTGCAGTTAAGACTGCAGAAAATTGTTTTTATAACACTGGTAATCAAATTATTCTTGTATAATGCAGTTTCGATTACTTGTACTTTAATTCACGCAATCAAATAGATTTTTTTTCTAGTTTTATAACACTGGTAATCAAATTATTTTTGTATAATGCAGTTTCGATTACTTGTACTTTAATTCACGCAATCAAATAGATTTTTTTTTAGTGTACAATCATAATAAGCTGCCTGACTGCAGCCAAGCACGCGGGGCATGTGAGGGTGTGTTTTTAAGCTGCCAAATATTTGACGATAACATCAGGCACTTATGTAGATTTACAAGAGGTTGCAACTAGCTAGAGACAGCGCACTTCAGTTGCCCCGAACTGCAAGCTGATGGCGGGGCCAAGAAGTTGCAGTTGGTTCTTCCGTCTCACGATTAGCTACAAAAAAATATCTTCACACTTATGCATATGTATGGGCTCTTGAGTGTGATGTCTGGCTGCGAAGGGGCAGCAACTGCTGGTTAATATGCATTAACTGAAGATATTTATCGCAGTTATGGCAACTCCATGGCATGTATTAGCATATTTCTGCATAGTTTACAGAACAAACAAAACGCAGCGTTGACAAGCAGTTCTAGTGGATTGTTAAGAATAAGCACAGTTAGACATTCTCTGGATATAGAGTTGGCGTGCCTGCCTAATTAGCCAAATCATCTCAGTTGTTGGTTTTTTTTCTCTCTCTCGCTATTTTTCACCATGCGCCGTTTTAATTGCTGCTTTCTTTTGGCTGGGGAGTGGGGTGACAACTCTATGGAGGAAAAAAAATATGTCAATGGACTGAACATTCAACTGGCAGTTAATACATTTGTCATGCCTGGCATTTAGGCGTTAAACATTTTAAATGGCCATCGAGATGTGCGTTTAAATGGCCACAGGCTGACAATTTGATGGCTTTTGGCAGGCAAAACCAGCCGGTTTTTGCTGCTACTTCTTCTTCTTCTTCCACTCGCCAATCTCCACAAGTGGAACTCTAAAGTAAACAATGCCAAATTGCAAATTTCGCCAATGCCGGGGCAAGGCTGAGTGTGTTGCCATAACAAGAAAAGCCACTGCATACACATGCCTCCATATATATGTCTATAGATACATACATATATGTCATTGTATATTTGTTTATGGAGGAGCTGTATCAGCAAATGGTTAAATGGCTCGTTGAGCAGCCAAAGCAGCGGCAAAAGCGTTCTACTAGAAAGCGTCCAAAAGTCAGTCCAGAAAAAAAAAAAAACAAATAGCAGCGTTCTGTTTTGCTTATTAAAGGCAAGTAAATACCCTGCAGTCAGCTTTGGATATACATCAGATTGAATTCTCTCTAAATTATTGATTTTTTATGCTTTTTTGTTTAGGTAATGCCCTACGGCCCAGTAATAATGAACCTAGGCTTGGTGGTTCTTTAGTTTTCGGATAACGGAACTTTCTAAAATTAAAGCTAACTGTGATATTTTAAATATATATAAAGCCCTGATATGCATGTTGTAAACATATAGAAAGTTAATAGATATATAGTTAACTTGAATATATAGGGACTTGAATTTTATTGAAGCTGATCAATTTTATAGCATTTCATGCCAATACCTTCTACCTTCATTAATTTATACCATTGTATGGTGAATTTTTGGCTGTTACAGGGTATATAAAGTAGTGCATTGCATTTGCAAATAAACTGCCCACGCATGCAAATACACCGAAATAAAAAATCAAGAACTTCGTAACGATAATACTGAAATATGAAATTCTTATTTCAAGCAAAAAAAAAAAAAACTTGAATACATTTTTTTGTTAGGCTTTTTAGCTCGATTGAGCTCATTATAACAACGAACCAGGATTGAATCATATTTTAACAACTCTTAAACTAAGAACAAAATAATATTAGTTTTGGACAAGCTGATTCTCAAAGTGGGCTTGAAATAAAACCAATATAATTTTAAACAAAGCCGCATCTGTTCTTAAAACAATCCCATTTTGAGCTTAAAATAAGTTTATGTTGATCTTGATTCAAGCCCATATTGACCTTGATATAAGTTTAATTTTTTCTTAAATACATTTTTCTTTTTACTTGATACAAGATTTTGTAGAGTTTTTTTTAGAGCTTATTTTAAATAAGGTACGAAATGTAGTTAATTCCAAAAATTTGAGCTTCATTTTATATGAAAATTTTAAGAATTTTTTGTTGTGTTTTCCCTCTGTGTATTGATGTACGTCAGTGTACTTAACTGTCGTCACTCAGAACAAAACTTGGTCAGGAATATGGATGTATGTGTGTATGCATAAGTACATGTAAGTACCTGCTATATTTGGTTACAATCAGCGACCAGGTTAAAGTTTCGCTCAACTTTCACTATGATCAAATGCATTTGCGAACAACAAGCCCGCAATGTCAGTGTCAATAAGAGAAGAAAGAGCAAGAAAGAGAGAGAGCGAGAGACAGAAAAGGAGAGAGAGAGATCCATCCAGTTGGGCTTGGTTACTGTGCAGCTAATTAGTTCAGGTGCTGACCAGTCCCAGCCCCGGCCTGGCCCAGGTCTGGCATTGATAAGCTATCAGTGCGTATAGAACCTTTCACTTTGTGGCTATTTCTATGCTGCTTATCAAATGGCCATATAAAGCAGCCCGAACTTGGTTCAATAAACCCACAAAAATAACAGTTTGAGCATTTTCAAATTTGTTTTAACATAACAAAAGAGATTTTGTTTTGTGGTGCCGGCAAATCTTTGGCTGTTGCCGCCAGCTCTGGAGGTCGTCAGAGACAACAGAAAAACCGGCTCGACGAGCTGCTCGCGTGCACATTAGCCCTGAACTTGACCAGGCCAAAAATGCGAGCCGCAAACGCTCGAGACAGAGCTGTTGTTGCTTGTGGCCAAACAGTTGTTGTAACAGTTAGCCAAATGCCTTGAACATAATTGGCAGCTTGTACGGCACTGTTGCTGCTGCTGCTGTTGCTGTTGTTGCATGCAACAAGTTCCTGCAACAACGGTGTTGCCATTGACAGATGGGGC
Organism: Drosophila novamexicana; assembly: GCF_003285875.2. NCBI lineage: Eukaryota > Metazoa > Arthropoda > Insecta > Diptera > Drosophilidae > Drosophila > Drosophila novamexicana. The sequence continues at coordinate 381,201 of NW_020824808.1, read as the reverse complement.
CTGGCCAGGTCTTCTGCTGCTGCTGCTGTAGATGCAGTTGCTGCATTTGCGCCAAGCATTTAATAGACATATTAAGTTTATGACGGTTTCGAGTGCTCGTAACGGTGGTCCTCGTTCTATTGGCCGGTTTGACAACAATCCAACTAACACACAATTTATTTAAGTTGTGTTCAGCTCCTGCCACTAACTGGAACTATTGCAATAAATACACAATTTTCTCTGTAATACACAAAACTGTCAAAATGTACCCACCTTTACAATACAGGTTATAAATACATGCCAAACATGGTTTGTACTAAGTATGAAAAATATATATGATTGCCATAGTATAAATAGAAACCCATTCACATATATCTATTTGAGTCTATTTACTATCTACAAAGATAATGACGATGATGATCTTATCAAGCAAATATTTTTTATAAATATTCTTTAATTAATTATAAATTATTTGTGATTAATAAGCCTTTTGTTTACAGTTTAAGATACTTTGTACTGGGTTATATTTTGATCAGGGCTGCCAAGCCACAAAATCGTCGTTGGTTCGGTTCGAGTCAATTCCTTTGCCTTGAGGTTCGGCTCGCTTGTTGCTCTAATGCTTGAACACCGTCTTAGCTGAAGACATGTTTTTATCAACAATTTAATGCAACAATTCAATTTGCCCTTTTTTCTGAAAATATATCTCTAAACTTGGTCTCTACATCTAGACATCTAAGTAACAAGTATGATTAGATAATTGCAATGCTTACGGCCAGCTAATTATGTTTTTGTGTTGGGTCTGCCTCAAATGTTTTTTATTTTGAATCAAACACATTTAAGATAAGAAATAAATAGATTTTTGGGCAACTGGCTTGGCTTAAGATTCCATTCCTAGAAAAAATAAATTAGAATTTCGGGTTTGAACTGGTTTTGCTCAATTCCAGTTGGCGGCATGCTTTTGATTAAGTTTGCATTTTTTCGTTTTACGTAAATAAAAAAAAAATAAAAGCTGTATTCCTTAAGATACAAATAATAAAGGCTTACATAAATCAACAAAATTAAAAATTTCTTAAGGTACAAACAATATAGCCTAGGGACATGCCCAACGATTATACCTAGTTAGCATGTCATTTGTAATATAAAAACATAAATATTCCTTGTCACTTGCAGACTCTTCGGACATTGTCGACTGCAAGCTGAAGCTGATATTGGGTCTGATATGGACGCTCATTCTGCACTACTCTATATCCATGCCCATGTGGGATGGCGAGGATGAAAAGCAATTGAATGGCTCCGGCCCCACGCCCAAGCAGCGGTAAGTTAATCCACACTGCACAAAATGCCACCACACACACATTACTCATGCTGTTCCAATTCATTACAGGCTGTTGAACTGGATACACGCTCGGATACCCGATATGCCCATTAATAACTTCACCAATGACTGGACAACTGGCAAGGCGGTGGGCGCTTTGGTGGATGCCTGTGCGCCAGGCTTGTGCCCCGACTGGGAGATGTGGGATCCCAAGGATGCTGTGCAGAATGCATCGGAGGCCATGGGTCTGGCCGATGATTGGTTGAATGTGCGTCAGCTGATCAAGCCGGAGGAACTGGTCAATCCCAATGTGGATGAGCAGTCCATGATGACATACCTGTCGCAATATCCCAACTCCAAGCTGAAGACGGGCGCACCACTGCGCCCCAAGACGAATCCCAATAGGTAAGTGAGAATATCTAGTTAAGCTTAAGGAGGTGCATCTTCATATAACTGCAATTAAGGCACGTCATATTTCAACTCTGTTGTTCTAATAGTTCTCTTAACGAAGCAAATACCCAACCAATTGTAAAGTTTTCACAATTTTAATACAATTTATATCTCTCTTTCGCGTTTTCTCTGACTTGCAACTGATTTAAACCCAGTTTTTGAAGGCATTTACCAACTGATATTCTAATCTTGTCTTTTTCTCTCTCTCTGTTTCTTTCTTTCTCTTTTTTTCCCACCAAATCTCGAATATATATTCTGTACAATGTATCTGGGCAAACATTTTTTTATTATTGGATATTGTTTTTTATTCTTTTCTTTTTTTTTTATTGTTTACCAAACCGCTCTTATAAAATGTATATATATATATATATATATATATATATATATATAAATATATATGTGTTCTACTACCTGCCCACCTATATACTTAATGTCTGAACATTGCAAATCTCAGCATTCCTCCGCCGCGGTAAGTTCGGCATGCTTCTTGTTTTAGCTCACTTTTTGCCGGCCCTTTTCTTTCTTTTTTGGCTTAAGTTTTTGATATGTTTTCGGTTCTCGCATTTGGCTACTTTATGGCATTTTGTATCTGCGCCTGCCACACACGATTTAAATGTTCTACCAGTTTTTAATTTTTGATGTTTCCTAATGCCCTTGCCGCCGGGTATTCCAAGTTTGTTACGAAGAGCCGAGTCATGAAACTTTGCATAGGTCCGTCTATTTGTTGCATGTGCACTACATATATAGGGATTGGCTGGATCGAAACATTATATCATATAGCTGATATATATGGATCGAAAATTAAGTTCTTATATGAACAACTTTTGTGTTTTACAAGATATTTTCAACAAAAATGGGGTTGACAAGTTTTTACTTAACATCTAACAAATATCCAAGATCTTACAATATTCTTACCACTTTATTATAAAGCTCCTATCAATGGGAATAATCAAACGAAAAATCGGGGTTTTTTTAGATCGAATTTAAGAGCTTAGAAACTACGAGCTTTACGATTTTACGAACATATCAGGAAAACCTTGTTGCTGGTCCTACTAAAAATAATGAATATCAATTAGTTTTATAAGGTGTAAACGCTTAGAAATTATATTTTTGTTAAATACTTAAATCCATGTGTCTGCAAGGGTATTCAATCTTCGGCGTGCCGCAGAGTGCTGTTATTTCTTGTTTTTTCCTTGGGTTTCTTTCATATGTTATCTGTGGCTTAACATTGTGCCTAGCCTTGAGCGCGCGTATTAATGGATACTTCAACACGCTGGTCGTCTGGCTTCTGGCTGCCCGCTGCTTATGTTTTGTTGTTGTTCTACACATCTCGGGATTCTTGTACATACCCGAAAAATCTTGTTCGCTTCATTAGCGCATTTTGCTGCCAAACTATTATATAGCTTATTGCTATTAGCACTAACTAAACCACTTTTTGCGCAAAATTAAAGCTCAGTTTAGTAGACTTCAGTTGAATATTTAAACTGGGCGTTATTAAGTTGCAGCTTCAGCGAACCAATCAGGTTGCCTCTCATGCTTGTTTTTTAATACACATTTCTTCGATTTAAATTAAACTTTGACAAGACTTAGACTTCGTTAAAAGAAAAGATTTATCGATTTCAGTATTCTCTTCGCGTTATTATTATTTGACCTTATTTAATTTTCTAGTAAAAAATATAATTCTGTTGAGAAAACTACAAAAGGTATATAACTTGATGTATGTATATGATATATAGAATGTTGCAGTTTGAAAAGTAAACGTTGTTAAGCAAGTATTCATATATATTATGATCAATATATTTCAATTTTGAACATTGAAGAAGAATTTTAGAACAAATTTTAACTTTATGTCTAATAAAAAAATTATATCATCTATTTTCTATCAATTACACAAGCACGGCTAGCTTGAGATAGAAACATGTTGTATTTATTCTTATATTTTCATTGCTTAACTGCCACGCCGCTAGCATAACGCTGCCTTTTATTTTGATCTCCAACGATCAAGCTGTATTTTATTGTGGCTGTCTTGAAATCGTAGAATACTTTTAGCTGCTCTGCGTAAATGATGCGAATGCAAAAAGCGCTGCATACTTATCGGCTGCGAATTAAATGATTAATATATTTACTAATTGTTAAAAGTATTCTTATAAACTAATGCAATTTGATTGTTAGCTAACTCTTTTGCATTTGCTAGCTTTAGTTAAAAATAAAACTAATTCAAACTTATCGTGCTATCCTCCTTAACACAGAGTGCGCGCCTACGGTCCTGGCATTGAACCAATTGGCCCTGTGGTGGGTGCGCCCGCTAACTTCACCGTCGAAACCTTCTCCGCAGGCAAAGGTAAGTCTAAGAGTAAAAAATCATAATTTCTCACAACATATATCTTATGATGCCGCTTTAGGTGTTGTCGATGTGGACATCGAGGGACCCAACGGTGTCGTGGAGAAGGCCGATGTGCGCTTCAACAATGACAAGAATCTCACGTACACCGTTTCGTATATACCCAAGGCGGAGGGTCAGCACAACGTGGCCGTTAAGTTTTCGGGTCGTGATATACCCAAGTCGCCGTTCCCCGTTAAGGTCGAGGGTCATGCTGGCGATGCTTCCAAGGTGAAGGTAACCGGTCCTGGCATCCAGCCTAGCGGTGTGACCATCAAGAAGCCCACCTTCTTTGACATACTCACCAAGGATGCTGGTCGCGGTGTGCCCGAGGTGATCATAATTGATCCGGCCAATCACAAGACTTCGGTGGCTGCCAAGGTGCGCCAGTTGGAGAATGATACTTGGCGCTGCGAATATGTTACCGCACTGCAGGGTCTACACTCGGTTAATGTCTTCTACGCGGGCACGCCCATACCGAATAGCCCCTTCCCCGTGAAGGTGGCTCCGCTGTCGGATGCGCGTAAGGTGCGTGTCTCCGGTCGCGGCCTGCAGGCGACGGGCGTGCGTGTTGGCGACGATGCCGATTTCAAAATTCATACCGAGGGTGCCGGCGAGGGTGTGCCCGAGGTGCGCGTCATTGGACCCGGCGGCATGAACCAGAATGTCATGCAATCCAAGGTGGATGGCAATACCTATGAGTGCCACTATTATCCCACCAAGGAGGGTCGCTATGTGGTCATGGTTACGTTTAGCGGACAGGAAGTGCCCAAATCGCCGTTCGAGGTGAAGGTGGGTCCCAAGAAGGAATCCTCGATTGTTGCCTATGGCCCTGGTCTGAGCAGCGGCGTCATTGGCTATCCCGCCGCCTTTGTGGTGGAGACCAATGGCGAAACGGGCGCACTCGGCTTCACCGTAGCCGGACCCTCGCAAGCTGAAATCGAATGCCATGACAATGGTGATGGCTCCGCATTGGTCAAGTATCATCCAACTGCCGTGGGAGAGTATGCTGTGCACATACTCTGCGACAACGAGGATATACCCAAGTCACCGTTTATAGCTCACATACTCCCACGCACCGATTTCCATCCGGAGCTGGTTAAGGCCAGTGGTCCGGGTCTAGAGAAGAATGGCGTAACCATTAATCAGCCGGCTAGCTTTGATGTGGATACCAGCAAGGCGGGCAACGCCCCACTGGATGTTATCGTACAGGATGTCTATGGCAACAAGCTGCCTGTGCAGATCAAGAATAATCCCGATGGCACCAAAAAGGTCACATATACGCCCACTTCCGGCGTGCCGCACACTGTGGAGGGTAAGCCAATCTGCTGACTTCGTCAATTGCCTCCGTAAACTCTCTCTCTCTTGTTTTATGCTGCAGTCAATTATGGTGGCGTCTCAACGCCCAATTCGCCACATCGCATCTATGTGGGTGTGCCCGTGGATGCGTCTAAGGTGCAAGCCTTTGGCCCCTGGCTACAGCCGGGCGTGCGTCCCAATGTGCCCACCCATTTCAATGTGGATGCACGCGATGCTGGCGATGCAGAGCTCAAGGTAAAGATCGTGCACGAAGACACCAAACTGGATGTTCCATGCCGCATTATCGACAACCAGGACAGCACATATTCGGTCGAAGTCATTCCGCCCATGAAGGGCGCCTACACCACCACCATGACATATGGCGGTCAACGCGTGCCACTGGGTGATAAGGTGGTCGTTGAACAGACGGTGGATGTGTCCAAGATCAAGGTGGACGGCCTCGAGCCCAGTAAGTACAATTGTCATATAAGTCTTAGCTCTCTATTATTTTTATGCTGTGAGTACATCATGGTCTAAGTCCAAGTCATTTCATTCATTCACACAAGCCGCGCCCCTGAACAGTTTACAGCAGTTTCGCATTATCACCCATGGTCTGCCCAAGGCGGATTTGGCTGTGACCATAACCAGTCCGTCAGGTAATCGTGTAAAGGCGCACATTATACCCACCGCGGAGGGTTTTCTGGTCAACTTTACACCCACCCAGCTGGGTGAATATTTGCTGAGCATCTGCTTTGGTGGCACACCAATAACGCCACGCCCCTTCCGCCTACAATGTTTGACGGGCAGTGATTCGAATAAGGTGCACGCCTTCGGGCCGGGCCTTGAGCGTGGCATTGTCGGCCAGCCGGCTGAGTTTATGATCGATACGCGTGGCGCTGGCCAAGGCGGCCTGGGCGTTACTGTTGAGGGTCCCTGCGAGGCGGCAATCAATTGTCGGGACAATGGCGATGGCACCTGCAATGTAGCTTATCTGCCCACCGAGGCGGGCGATTACAGTGTCAACATAACGTTTAACGAGCGTCACATCAATGGCTCCCCATTCCAGCCGCTGATTGTGCCCCTGCCGAATCTGAAGAACACGCGCGTCAGCGGCATCGGCATACAGCCGCATGGTAGGCTATGACAATAGGAGTTCGAGTTCTAGTTACCAGTTACCAAGCTCCAGTTTTTGCCGCCGCTGCTGCTGCTCTACTCTAATCCGCCTGTGCTCTAATCCTAGGCCCAAAGTCGCACGCAGCTGACCCAAGGCTAAACTTTGCCTCCCTACGTTGTTTTTGTCGTTGTCCTTGTTGTTGTCTTGTTTGTGTTTTTTTATGAAACTAAAACCATTTGCATACACTAATCGCATCGCATATTTCTGTTGCTGCTCCTGGCGTGCTTGCATCCCATACTAATCCAGCTTTGACTTTCCACACTCAGGTGTCATCATGAACGCCGACACGGACTTTATGGTCGATATGAGCAAGGTGGGCAGCAATATTGAGTCTGGCAAGCTCTCGTGCGCCATCTTTGATCCAATGGGTCATGTGCTGCCCAGCAAAATGGTCCAGGGACCCACCGATGACATCTTCCGCATCATGTACACACCCTTCGAGGCGGGCCGTCACACCATTGAGCTCATGTATGATAATATACCTGTGCCTGGATCGCCGTTTGTTGTCAATGTGAAGAGTGGATGTGATCCGACACGCTGCAAGGCCTATGGTCCCGGCTTGGAGAAGGGTTTGACCAATCAGAAAAACAAGTTCACCGTGGAGACCAAGGGCGCCGGCAAGGGTGGCCTATCGCTGGCTATTGAGGGGCCCTCCGAGGCCAAGATGACCTGCACGGACAACCGCGATGGCAGCTGTGATGTTGATTATCTGGCCACTGATCCCGGCGAGTATGATATTACCATACGTTTTGCGGATAAGCATATACCCGGCTCACCGTTCCGTGTGCTCGTCGAGGAGACAGTCGATCCCAGCAAGGTGAAGGTCTACGGGCCGGGCATTGAGCATGGCCAGGTGCGCGAGAGTGTGCCCACCGTATTCAATGTGGATGTGGGCGAGGCTGGTCCTGGCCGCATTGCCGTCAAGCTGACCAACTCCGAGGGCATACCTGTTGACAATCTTAGCGTCGAGGACAAGGGCAATTGCATTTATGCGGTTCACTATGTGCCGCCCAAGGCCGGTTCCGTGCTGACCTGCCAGGTGAAGTTCGCGGATGTGGAGGTGCCATGCAGGTGAGTCCCCCATTAACCTTAGCTTAGCGTCCAGCGGTTGAAATGGCTCACTCCTTGCAGCCCGTTTGTGATGACCGTTTTTCCAAAATCCGAGGCGACAAAAGTCACCGTGAAGGGCGTCAATGAGAAGAAGAAAACACCCGCCTCACTGCCAGCCGAATTTGAGATTGATACGAAGCAAGCCGGCCAGGCGGACATTAATGTGGCCATCAAGAATCCAAAGGGCAAGCCAATGCAGCCACGCCTCGAGGAGGTGGCCACCGGCACCTATGTGGTATCGTTTGTGCCGGACGAGTGCGGCACCTATCAGTGCAGCATCAAGTATGGCGACAAGGAGATCGAGGGCTCACCCTTCAAACTCGAAGCATTCCCCACCGGCGAGGCCAAGAAATGCAAACTGGTGGAGCAGGCGCCCAAGATACAGCCATCCGGTAGTCAGTCACATCTGAAGGTGGATGCACGCGAAGCGGGCGATGGAGCTGTTACCTGCAAGATAACCAACAAGGAAGGCAGGTCTGTATAGGAGCAGCAACGACTGGCGGCATATATCGGTTGGTATTGACAAAATATTTGAATATTTTCCATTCCTACAGTGAAATTGTGGACATTGATGTTATCGAGAAGGATGGCTTCTTTGACATACTGTATGCTCTGAACGACCCTGGGGATTACGATATTAATGTCAAGTTCGGCGGCAAGGACATACCGAATGGCAGCTTCTCCATTAAGGTAGTCTGAATGATAAACAAAAACAAAACATCTACAGCCAAATCTAGTCCCAAATAGGAATTATTTGTTGAATGAAAAAAAAAACAAAAAAATTAGCAATTATTATCATAATTTATTTATTTATCTAGTCACATAAGCAACAACTCAAAAAATACTCTACACGTACATGAAGTCTAGTCAAAAGTTCAGTCATTTTGGTGTTTGTATTTTGTGCCCCCCTCAATGTTAACGTCAAATTGTTTATATAAAAAGAAAAAAAGTCGAATTCGAAACACGCAAACAATTTACCATATGTACGTATATATGTGTATATATATATAACATATATCAAGCAATGAAGACCCAGCAATAAAGCAAAAAGAATACAATTTAAGTGCAACATTGTAAAACATGACAACAAAATAAAAGAAAACCCAAGAACAAATGCAACGTTTTGTGTACAAAAGAAAAATTAATGCAAAAAAAAAGAAACAAACATATTTCGAAATATTTTCAAACTGCATGTGAATGTTAAACGTTTTTTCAAAATTATTTATGAACCAACCAAATGCTCTCTGCTATGCTAAATTACAATATGCGCTTTGTTTTACATTATGCATTTAATGCACAAAATTATTCAATTGTTTTAATGCTTAATTAGTTTAAATTCTAGTACGCGTAAGTTGTTTGTGTGTGTTTGTAATTTGCAGTTGATAACACCATATATATATATATATGTATAATTTCTATATATCTAGCAAAAACCAAAACAAAACCCATACACACTTGAGTTGGTTGCGCTCAATTGTTGCTTAAGCACATTACCAAAAGAAAAAAAAATAATTCATTTATAATAATTGCTAATTTAACAACAAATTTTTCTCTCTAACCCAAACGTAAACTTTGCACTATTCATTATTTGTTTCTTTCAGTTTTATTGTAAGTACTATTACTATCCGGCTTTGCCCGGGCCAGCTTTGTTTTCTCTAGATTTTATTATCGCATCGCGTGCTAAATTTTAAATATTTTAATTTCTGCCTTAAAATTCCTCTAAGTGGAGTGGATTTTGAAAATCGGTGAAATACGTTTTGAAAAAAATTGTCATGACGGCTATTTAAAATTGTTCAAACAGATACTTATAAAAAATTTAACGCTTTCAAAGTAGGCTAAAACATTATCAAACTTAGCTAGATTATTCGTAATGGGTAAATTGGTTAAACAAAATTTATTTAGCAAAACGCAGTCAAATTAAGTCCTTGCATAGGTAAATGCAGTATAAAACAGAAAAGGCCTATCCCCTCATCTCGATCAGTCAGTCATTCAATCAATCTGTCACCCAGGACAAATAGTTTTCTAGATGAATTAAAACAGACATAAAGCCGACCATATAACTTTTGGGGTGGATTTTTAGAAATTAGTGAAAAAAGTGTAAAATGAACTTCAACAAAGATCATTCAAAAAGAGTAAATGAATTAAGCCAACTGAATTGCGAACTTTATGTTACGTTTAATTCAAATGTTTTCCGCGTTTTTCCCATCCTTGCAGGTGGCATTTTCCCAAAAACAACGTCTTAACGTGCAGTTGCATCACATAATAATGTAAAAGCAGCATAAAATTACTGCTTCCTACCTCCTATCTCGATCAGTCAGTCACTTAATCAAATCGTCAGTCAGGACAAACAGTTTCCTATATAAAGATAAACGCTGAAAAGTTGACAAATGAACTGTCAGATGAATAGCGACTAGTTTGTAAGCAACAACAACAAAAACAACACAGAGCCAAGTTTCTCAGAGCAAGACAATTCAAATTAAACAACTTGCATTTGCGGGCACTGCGCCCAGACAGTATATAATTTTATTGAAGCAAAGATTAATTGTGTTTAATTTTAACAGTTGCGCACAATTAGCTGAGCGTTAAAATTACAATTTCATATATTTTCACGCTGTCCACACACCTCGAGTCGAGTCGAATCTATTTTTTGACAGCGCCTTCATAAACTCGAGACCTTTGTTGGGCTGGGTGCCTACATTGTTTACGTGATGTTCAGCACATTGGGCCTTATTTCACAGACTTTTTAGGTGGGCTATAAAGTTTTTATATGCATAAATACTTATGCTTATGTATAGCATATAGCATTGGGATTAAATTTAAATTTTAATATGTTTTTGGTTGACGGGATATTACATATATTTTTGAACTTATCAAAACAATTGCAGTTCTGAAGTATTCTTAAAGTATTTACGATATCGGATAGATTTTGTTCAAGCGATTAAATGCCGCTTTTAGAAAATAGTTTTCCTTTCATTTCATTAATGTTTCATTAAACTAAAATTTAATGCAATTGAAGTATGTAAATGTATGTTTAAGTTCTTTCTTGTTTAAATAGATTACTAATTTATCTGAAAACTAGAAAGTATTTAATACCCTTTTAGACATTTCCTTTGGCAGATATGTGAGAGTAGTTAAGCTCGTAAATGCTGAAATTGATGAAAATATCATAGAACCTAATATTCTATGATATGGTATGTTGGTCCAATATTGATAAGATTTTGAATATATGTAGGGAGCATAGCGAAAGTAACTAACTTGGTCAATATATTTTAATAAAAAGAACCTACTTTTCTACAGATCGTTCGGCAGCTATAAATAATACTAATTCGAGAAAGAAAGACGCTCCTATTCAAAGTTTCATGATGATAGCTTTAAAACTCAGAGACTGTTGGCATGGAAGCAAACAGGCGGAGAAGGCTATGTCAACAAGTCTGTTGATATTGGTCTAGAATATATAATGGGGTGGGAGGGGTTTCCTTTTATGTGTTACAAATTTCAAGACAAAAGTGTATCTTCTACAATTGTATACTGATTTGAAAGCCGATATTCACCAATTTCCCAACTTTCGCGAAATGCTTTCCAAAAATCCGCTTTAACTTCTGTAGAAAATCGGCATACTATTTCTCAAGGCGTGGGCTGGGCGTTGATCACCAATCAGTCGGCTAAACAGTTAGCCAATCAATAAGTTTCATTTTTGCTTTTCAAGTGATATTCTTTTAGTTATAATAATAATAATAATAAAATATAATAGAACAAGATTATGATTAAGAAATTTTAAGAGTTTGTTCTTGACCTTACGATTTCTATAATTGGACAAGCGGCTGTAAATTTACACACTTCAACAAAAATGTAACTTTGGTTTGGCATAGAAATTGACCTTGTGACACATATTTTATTTGATGTATACCCTGTAAACGTATGCTAGTCTGTTTTTAGGCAGCATAGGGAACGGTCTTTGCTTTCTCTCAAAACTTGGCTACCTTGTGTGTGGGATGATAAAAGTAATTATGTGGAACATAAATTAACACATTGTTTACAGTCTAAATGAATTACACCATATTAATAATTAACAAAATTAAAAATGCTAAATTTAAATACAAAATGCAACAAGAGAAAAAAATCGCAACAAAAAAAAACAGAACTGATGTAAAAATTTTGAAATTAGTTTTTCCGCAGACAACAGCAAATTGTATAATATATAAAAATATATGCAACAATATATATTTGAAATGTTGCTGACTTATAAATTTATATTTGCATTATATATATAAATGTGCACACACATGTAAATGGCGTTAAGAACAGCGCTAAGAAACTATATAAAGAGGCTGCTGATTCACAGTTGTTGTTGTTGTTGTTGTTGTTGTTGCAGCAGGCAATCGCGTGGCCAGCACAAAATATCAAGTATACGCCGCATATAGCGGCGTCTGCATATGAAATTCATGTGCAGCAACTTAAAATTCGCAAGTAATTAAAATAAGAAACTGTGTGTGTGCGTGTGTGTTGGTGTGCGCTGAATTTGTTGCTGTTTGTGGAAACCATTAAAGATTGGCAAGAGGCAGAGCCATTGGCAGTGGCAACTACTACGACTAGTCGTCTTAGCTAGTCGCGCACCGTTTCTTAGTCAGAGTTTGTCCTCGTCGCCGTCGTCATCGTCCACGTAGCGTCGCGTTTTACAACACTGGAAGTCTAAAAGGTGGCACAACAAAATTTATAATTTATTTTATTTTTATCGAAACGCATTTCGTGACGTTTTCTGATGCATGTCACGACATGTGTAGAAATCTTCTGGGTCTGTCAATAGATCGCATATGGTACTTGCATCTAGAGAATTTAGAGAACATTTTGCATGTGCTTTCGCTGCACCTTCCCCCTGGCCAGCCAATTGATTGGCTGTGAATTCGCGTACTTCTTATTAATAGCTTAAATATTTTATTGAGATTTGTATCTTTGATTTTTTTTTTGTCGATTTGGCCACGGATATGGCCACACGGAATGATTTCTCAATATTTTGCATTTATTATAATTGTGCTTATGCAACAGCCGTTTGCTGTGGAAATTCTAAGCACATGACTACAAAAAAAAAAAAGAAAATTAAATGAAAAACTACTTACGAGTACAAACCGTCAATCAATGCCACTTCCTTTCGGTGCGTGTGTGTGTGTGTGTATAAGTATTATTTGTACTTATTATTGTTATGCCTTAGCCTTTGCAGCTTCATTTACGCGCTCTTTTTCTTGTATAGTTTCACACTTTCAAGTTTTGTTCCCCCTTTTTTTCCATATCAATCAATGCATCAGTTTTGAATAATAAGCAGAAGCCAGCAAAGTACCCACAGTTGTAAAATATTTGTGCAAATTTCAACACAAGTGCAAAGTATACGAATCTAACAAATATATCTAAATATCTATATATATATATATATATGCATATAGAGCACATAAGTAGTAAGCGTGATTGTGTTCTGGTTTTCCACACGTCGACCAATCGCATGTCTGGCTGTTGTTTTATGCATTTCAATTGAATTTTTGGATATACATATATGCATATATCTGGTGCTTAATTTGGCCATTTTCAATCTTATTTTCATTGACCTCAGGCTGTCGAAAGCATCGAACAATACTCGCACAGTGAATACGTCGAGGAGCATACGACCAAAGTGGTTAAGCAGACAACAACACAGGTGAGCATAGTTGGAGAAGTGTAAAGATTTAAGCAGACGATTTAATTATTAATATTGAGAAGATAAAAAAATTATAAAAAAAACTTTAAATTACATACAGTACATCATAGAACTAATATCAGAATAATGGCATTAATATAACTTTAAAATTAATTTTAATTAGTATCAATAGAAAAAACGAATAAATTAATAATGGGATTAATAGAACTATATTATATACTATTTATAGTATAAATGAATATAATAATAATAATAATAACATTCATGGAACTATAACAATAAATAATAATTATTATAAGAGCGAGCTAGGCAAAAGTGCGCGTATTTATGATGCATGAAAATTATGAAGCAAATTCTTGTTTTTATTTTAATTTTATTAAAAAGATTATAAAAATATTACATATTGGTATGTAAATAATCAGATTTGACAGATTTGCCTTAAAATTGAAGATCTGCCCTTCCATAGATGATTCCAATTTCTAATTTTTCGTAAAACAAGTTTTCCAATCAAAATCTTTTAATATTTAACTTCACCTCTGAAATCAGAATACTATAATATAAGAAATAAAAGGTATTTAAGGTTTAAGGCGAATATTGAAAAGGAACTAAAAATCAGTCGAAATGTCGATTTTTATTTTGTGAACTAAACCAATTTCTAAAAGGTCTATATTCCAAACACTAAGTTTAGGTATTTTTTCTAATTAAGACTAGTTTAGTTCTTGCCTTTAAATTTAATTATAATGTTTATCTCTCTCCATCCCACATGTTTTATAACTGGATCTTTGGTAATTAGAGCGAACTGGTCAACGGCAAATCGGAAGTTACATATCGAAGTGTTGCCTTTGAGAAATTGCCACTACCCACAACAGGCGGAAACGTTACTGGTGCGTATTAAGTTACAATATAGTATAACAATATTTCTGATAAACAACTATTAACAAAGAAAGCCAAGGAAATTATTTATGCTACACCCAAGGAATTTAAAGAGATGCTACATAAATTAACCTTAAAAACAAGCAAATATTTTTCGTGCAAATTCTTTTGAAATGCCAAAATTTGCATTTTGACTTTAGGTCTAACATTTAAAAAAGAGCTGCCAAGTGATTTTTAAATTATACGTTTTAAATTTAAACGCAATAATTTAATTTGTTTAATCTACAACATATACATAAAATTTATGCGCCATTTGAGCAGCGGCTCGCATTTGCAATTTAGTGCAAGCCGTTGGGCGGCTTCTATTGTGCAAAAATAGAAAATTGTCGTAAATATTCAAAATGTATGTACCAAAAACGATACAGATATGTGTGCTCTATATATATGCGACACCATGGACAAGTGGCAGAGGCAACGCACCCGAGTCTGGGCACATACAAATGCAGCTGAAGATCGGCGGACAGATGAACTGTCATACGTTTGGCGGCTTATCTGGCTAATTGTTGACAGTCGGACAACTTAATTAGACAATGACAGTGACAACAAGAACAGCAACAATGACAGCAACATCAACAGAGCTTTCAGTTTTGTCGAGCTCTAAGAAAAAATCTTGTAAATTTATGTGTGCGCCGAATGAATTTTTTTTGCCTATGGTTCATTGACTGCCTGCCGCTGGGTGAAAGTAATTAGCTATTAAATTTGTGTTTAAGCCCATTAAAAATGTTTAAACAGCGTATAATGTTTTTGTGCCAATGTGCGTATTCATAAATATATATTAATGGTGCTTACATATTGATTACTATCTCTAAACTGTCGACAAAAATTGATTTGAAGACAAGATTTCTTAAGCACTTGGTATGAAGGTTATTGTACTGTAAGAAATATTTTACCTTCCGATCCTTAGCCTTTGGTATTTACAGACATTCGAAAGCCAAATTTATGACCAATAAAATTTAGAAATATCGGACAATAAGCACCTAAGGCTTTCAAAAACAAATTTTCCATGGGGTGGATAAGGTGAAGATGAAGAGGAAACACAGAAGTATTCTGAAACGGAAGGCATGCATGTGTGTGAATATAGGATATAGTATAGTATAGTATATATGTATAGGAAATAGGTATAGGATACAGGATATGGGTTACGTAAAATGTAGGTATAGGATACATAAATATGCTATATAGGATTTAAGTATAGGGTCTATAGGATATATGGGAAGGATACAATTTTTGAAACCGCAGCTTGGCATTATGTTTAGGGTATCTTCTAGGCCAGCAGTCTCGACTAGCGCACTTCTACTCGTTTTAATTAGCATTTATGCAGTTTGCCGAGGGATATACGAGTTGTAAAACGCTTGCCTACAATTTCATTAAGTTCTCAACATGATTGATGAGCTCTTTTGCAAATCAATAAATAAATATACGATATTTGCATGCGAATCCCGCTTGCAGCAGTCGTTGCCGCCGCCTGTTGCAAATATTTGCTCGCATTTTCACGCTTCCATGCAATTTTCCTACATTTTCGCCGTGACGTACTGCAGAAAAAAGGAAAATAAATGAAATTAAATATAAATCTGGGTCTGTGCTCCTCATTAAGAACATGCACCGCGCCACGTTTCATTTGTGGCTACAAAAATCAATAAAATGCCCACCGTTGCGATGTGGTTCGTGGTTCGCTTAAGTGTCGCCTCTTTTGTGGCACGGCAACGTGCGGCTTTTATGGCGCGCTCCATTTCCTTTGAAGATGGTTTATTGTAAATGATTCGTTTTGGCCAAATGACATTATTTGTCGCGCATTTGTTGCACTGATTTTTCATTGATCAGTAGACGACAATATTATATACACCCCACTTTGCTGCTCATGTGCATCCAAGAGTAGCCTCTAGAATGTCTAGACTGAGTTCCAATTGAATTCGAATACTCGTGGCTTATTTGACAGCTCACAGCATTATTCAAAAGCAGAAAAATATTTTAAAACTATTTTAACTTATGTTGTTCGAAACAGTTCGCCTCTATCTCAATATACTTATTTGCCTACCTCTCAATATGCGCTCCAGAAAGGAAATAAATATTTGCATAGAGCAGAACAAGTACGGGAACTGAAGAAAACGCAACCGATTTCAAAAGGAACCTGAAAAGTTTGTATAAAATTTTCGAAAATTTGATGACAAATTTAATACTCATTGCTTGCCGCTTTTGATTGATTTTCGCCAATTGCATTTTGATGCCAATGCCAAATATATTTAATATTTACCTATTCTCAAATCAATTACATAAGTGCTCACATATATATAAAAATATATATATTTAGCAACACTTGTGTGCACAATTAATAACACATACGTATAGTCCACGAAAACAGTTTGACAAAATGCTTAACGCATTTTCGGCATTCCACAAATTTTGTTTCAAATCATGTTTTATCGCTGGAAAATTGCGTCTTCAGGCTATAAAAAAAAACACAGCAGCACATTCACATATTGCATTTATTTTTAAACATTTTTGCCACTTTAATGGGCAAATATTAATAAATTTGATGTCGCCTTCGCTGCATTAAGTAATAAATTCTATTTCCTTTGCTGTCTCTATATATGTGGACATAAATATATACATACATATAATTGTATATCTGGTTGTGTTTGAATTTAAGTTCGAAACGCATAAATTAATTTCATATTTGCACCTTTTCGAGCTCGAAATTCGAAATGACAACTGTTAAAATTCGCCAGAGAGACACATACTAGGACATGCCGCATTTCAGCCAAGTTCTATATATGCATGTGCATGTGTGCACACATACACTCGCAGGCGCACACTTGTCAAATGGCAAAGATTTCCAATTTTTCTATATTTTTATATATATATAATATATATATATTTTTATATATCGTTCATTGGCTCTGCTGCTGCCTACTTTATAGCAGCAGGCCTCAACATCGGCAGCCATATTTTTGGTAGATCCATGAGAGTGTGTGTGAATGTGTGTGTTGGTTGATCTATGCTGCCAGCGGCGCAGCTGCTGCTGCTGCTGCTGTAGAGACGCATCTTTTCTGGTAGGAACTGGCATGCTTTTATATATTGGCCTTAATTTCGATTTGGAACTGTCGATGTTCACTTGAAATCGGGACGTGGAGACGCGTGGACCTGCAAAACGTCGCTGGCAATTAAAATCGTGCGCTAACAAATGACAAACACTTAAAATTAACAAAATAATTTAAAAAACCCAATTAACAATTTAGGAATATAGTGCGTGCGTGTGCGTGTGCGTGTATGTGTGTGTGTAAAGGATACTTCAACACAGGACTTGAGCCAAAAGACTTTTAGCTTTAATTCGTCTATATGTTCTAGTTACATCGTATTATATAACACGTTTTCGTTTTGACTTTAAGCGTGTGAGTGTTCATTTCTACAAATCTTCACCAATTTGTTGGCATATTTTGTACTGTCCCCAGCTCAGCAAGGATATGCCTTGAACAGCCTTTGGCCCAATTGACAGATAGCGCATATCCTTGCTGGCTGCTCAGACAAAATGTACACAACAATTAGCGTGTTGTTAAATTAAATTGTTCTAAATTTTAAGTGTCTTTATTTCAAAAATCTGCCCGTGCTTCCAAACTCATAAAAAACAAATATATATATATAAATAAATATTATTATATATAATAAAAATAAAATAAAAATTGCAATAACAAAATGCACTTCAGTTGGTTATCTGAAAAGCCAGCAACGCCGGAAGCGACCTGGTCGGATCATTCGTACTTTTTTCGACCCTATTACTATAAAGTGACCGTCTCCGAGCGCGATCACGCGGAACGCACACACGTCTACTTCAATGAGACAATCATACCCCAGAATCAAGGATTAAATGGTTCAGATTATATGCCATTAAATATAATATCAGCGTTTTCAATTGTAACACATCAAGGTAAATAACTAATTAAAATAAAACATAAAAAAAGACGTAAAATTAAATAAAAATAAATTTAAACAAAAAACTGGTTACACAATTTTTAATAATATATCAATTTAACAATATATAATGCAAACCAAAACTAATTTAAATAATAAAAAAAACTAATTGAATACAATTAATATCAATTTTAATAATAAATCAAGTTTAACAGAAAACATAGTAAATTAAAAAAAAAGTAAAAAAGTTGTATAAAACAAAACAACAAAAAAAAAAAAAAAAACGAAATCAAAAAGAGTTAGGAAAAAAATATATAAAAATAACTTTAAAAAATTAAATGGGAAAAAATATTTCAAAAATATATACAAATTTTAACATTTCATTTAGAAAACATTAACATTTCCTAAAAAACAAGAATTACAATAATATAAATATAAAAGGATAAAAATTTATAATAAAGTAAAAAACTAAAATCAGATGTTACAGAAGTTTATACTAATATTTAAAACAAAGCTCTTGCGCTTTTCTATTCAAGAACTGTATTTCATTTATTTGAAAAACCAGTCAAATAAATCGCAGCCTCTTAAATTGAACTGTAAACAGATCAATCAAAATCTGTGCCAAATTTCTGGAATTGTCTGTCGGATCGCAAACAAAATTCTTGTGGTTGCTTTTTTCTTTTTTATTTTTCTTTTTGATAATTTGCCAGGCAAAATGACGTCCACGTTGTCGTCAATAAACCCAATTTCGCTGACTAAAGCCACAAAAATGTGTGTTCATTTGTGTTAATGGCCAAAATCTCACCAAAATGCTTGTGGACGGCGCTTGTATTTGAGTGTTCCCTCCATGTGTCCTCCGGCTCGCCCACCCACTGTCCACTCTGGCCGAGCAATGCAATTTTGAATTATGACCAAAAGTCTTTTAAATGTGTCTTCTTTTATGGCACCGACGCATTTATCTATTGGCTGGCATTATGCTCGTTGTTGCAAATTAAATTCTATGATTTATTATCAGAGTTTGCAACAAAGCGTAAAATTCATTTGGCCTCTTGTGTGGCGGCAACTGTGAAGGGTGCCTGCATATTCAACAGCATGAATTATAGTTTACACTCGACAACAAGTGCTGAAATCCAATGATTTGCGAATATATATATACATATATATATATACTTATTTATGCAAACAGTTCTTGGTGATTGATCCAGATATTCAATCAACTGTACTGTTAGCATCTGTATTCAAGTCTCAGGCTGGTGAATGAATATTGTGAAAGTGTTAAAAGTATGCATGATTAGTTAATAACTAGATCATTTACTTATTTTAATATATATTCTGATAAGGAGATATACAAGATGCTTGCTCTTATTTCATATAAATCTATACAAAGACTAGGTCAATATATAGGAAGATCAGAAGTATATCTATACAAAACAAAATATCAATAAATATATTTTCAATGCATACCACCTTTCTAAGATGTTTAAAAATTATACAGTTACTTTTCAGTCATTAAATATTTAAAATATATTTAAGGATGGAAGAAAGTAAATATAAAATAAATATATTTTAAGCCCAAACCAAATGTTAAAGCTGTTCAACAATTGTACTGTAAACGTTTTAGTTATCAGATATTGACAATACATCAAAAGAAAGGAAGTTTGAATCAAGGTTTCAATCTCAGAGTCTTTTTCATCCGTTTTTGTGGCATGTTTAATCTTTGCCAAATGATAATATGTGCGTAGGACAATGGCGACCTTATACGCCGTTTAATAGATAAATTAATTAAAAAAACAAATAATATGTCCTTATATTCAGTACATAAAGAATAATCGTGTAGTTTGGCTAAAAGTTATTTTCTGCAGTTTTGTTGTCTAGTGTTTATTTTTTTTTATTTATTTTTTGCGATGTGCAAATGGCGCAAACTTTCGCTGATATATCGAAAACATGTATACCATCACGTCGCGAACTGACTAGAACAGCTTGAGAGTCATTAAATCTTTCATTTGTATTGCCAGCGTCCATTAGATGATGCCAAAAAAGATGCCACTGGGCGGCAGCTTCCCATGCTTCAATGGGCAATGCTGGCAGGTGGCCTGGGCCGAGGGCGGTGCTGTAAGCTGTGAGGGGCGGAGACACTGGGACGGACAGCAACAAATGTTCAAACATAAATAATCATAATATTCTTTTGCTTTTTCGTTTAATGTGATGAACATGGCAGCCATATAGAGTTGTCTTGGCAGTATTTTTTAGACGTTCAATTTCATGCACATTTTTTCGCGAAGGCTTTTCTTTATATATGCAAATTTGATTTTCTTTCCATTTGCACGCACATAACGCCACATTTTGATCGTTAATTTGCAAAGTTCTTTGAAAAGTATTTCGGATTATTTGCATTCTACATGTCATTTCATTTATGAAACTGAACAGCTGAACAGCGGCTGCACACGGGGGGTTTTCTTATAAATAAATAAATAAATTGGAAATTTAAGTGGGTTTTTTGTTTTTCAATTTTCTTCTGTTTATGGCACATTCAAATTTTCTAAATGCCAATTTAATTGTTTGACAAGCCAATAAATTTTTCAATTGTTTTCGAAAAGCGTTCCACTTGGCACTAATGCCAGACATTTTCTATTTGATTTTCTTTATTTTCTTTTTTGTTTTTGGTACCCGCCCCCCATTGCTTATTTTGAAAATTTGCTTAATATTGGACAGGCACGCGACACGTTTAACTGCCTGATTTATGTGTGTTGACCAGTCGAGTTGGCTAAGCTGCTAACCTCGGTATTTATATTTGCGCCTGTTTTTCTTAGCTTTTCCGGTTTATTCAAAACAAAGATGATTATTACTTCTATAAATATCAATAAGAAATAACAAAAATATATTTATAAATTGGTAAAACTATTTTTACTATATTACAAATTTATAATAGTGAATATAGCGACAATATGTTTTTAAATTTAAAGCAAGGCATCGTTTTTTGTTTTATTTATATGCTATTATTTATGATGCATAAATAAAAGCACACATAAGATTGTAAACAACTTGAAAATCGCCGAAAATCAAATGGCTTTATAGGGTTTTATTATTTTGTCACGAAATGTGTAACCCGAAGAATGGAAAATCTTGGATACAGCATATACATTCTTGATCATGCTATTGATGTTCTGCTTTCTGTTACTAATCAATCAAGTCCATCATCAGTAAAGCATGTGGTTTTGTTGCAGGCATATATCGCGATCAGCTGAATCGGACCTCTATATCATATAGCTGTCATGGTCTGTCGAAAAACAAGTTCTTGTAAGAAAAACCCTTGTAGAAGGTATCATGATTTTGTTACGAAATGTGTAATGCGTTGAAGTAGGCATCTCCGACCTCATACAGTATATATGTTCTAGATCATCATCGACAGCCCAGTTGATATAGTCATATCCGTAAGGTCGTCTCTTCGGATCTGTCTGTTTCTATGCGAACCAGTCTCTCAGTATGTATAGGTCTGTCTTTCTGTTGCAAGCAGTACGCATATCGAACCTAATCGGATCACTTTATCTTTTAGCTGACATAGGAACGATCGTTCGAAACTTTTTTTGTTTATCAAGTTGTTAATTGATAAGTTTCACTATGAAACATCGGTCGAATATTAGATTCAATATATTTTCAACAAACTCAGCATTTTTGAGCTACACTATTCTCACATGAAATCTTCGTCGTGCCAAAATGTGTAATGCGTGACTATTTTGACCAAACTATGCAATGACAAGCTTCACAATTCTGCTCAGATGGGTATTTTATCTTCGACGTGTCTTTGATTTTTATTTATTAGCCATTATAATATATAAGCAAAAACCACTCATAATTTTGTTAACAATTTGAGAGTCGACGAGAATCAAATGTTTTTTTTAATGGATGCTCTATATCATGCTGATTCCTTGACTAATTTCTGAAAACTGAAAATCTCTTATTTACTAAGTATCAACAACATTTGCGCCTTTTGTCGCTTTATGTGTCCACTACTTAAAATTAATGATCCCTCATGTCTTCTCTATATACTTCCACATTATTTTAGAAAATATATTTGGGAATATTTTATTTATACTTAACATATGCATGCATACATCATTCCGTACTTTTCTTGAGTATATGTTTTATAAATACAATTCCCGTATATTAAAATATTTATTATAGGCACGTGCCGTTGTTTGTCCAAGCACCTAAAAATTCTTCCAGTTCGTCGGGCAAAAAAAAGCACATTAAATGAGGGGCAGTTGATTTCTGGATAGATAAATTTATAAGTATATATCTCTTTCTACAGATGTCTCTTGTACATAAGTGGCTATAAACTAGAAAAAGACTGTCCTATATTTGACCTCAAAAAACATCCGGGACTGGTATTTTGTTTTCGTTTTTTATTTTGTTTTGTGACTGCGTGGGAAAGTATAAAACTAATTGTAGGCGTTGAGGAAAATTTCTTAAGAAAGTCAAA
This sequence comes from Drosophila novamexicana, assembly GCF_003285875.2. NCBI lineage: Eukaryota > Metazoa > Arthropoda > Insecta > Diptera > Drosophilidae > Drosophila > Drosophila novamexicana. The sequence goes on along the minus strand of NW_020824808.1, from coordinate 358,492 downwards.
AGATTACTGTGCAATCAGTTCGTGCGGAGCAGTCGTTGTGTTGAGAAGTGTTTCCAATTATTTTCAAAGTTTTGTGCAAGGATTATAAGAAGGACCTACAGAAAAAATACACACAGTGGCCAAAATAGTATGTGATATATATTATAATTATAATATATATATCATTCAAATTAAAAGATATCTAAAACAATTCGTGCGCTAAGTTAAATTTTCTTCCTTAAAAAGAAATAAAAATACAAATAAAATACCAATATCCTTTTAAAAAATACTTTGGGTATTTGAAAATAAGTTTTTTTTGAAAAACATTTTTCGCAAATTTCCAGTTCCGAGTGCAAAAATAATGCTCAAAAACATTTGTTGCCATTAATTATCATAAGATCGCAAAAGTTTCAAAAATATATTTTTATGCTCTTGCAAACCAAAATAGATTTATTCAATAAAAATTGTCACGCAAGCTCGCATATAAAACTAAAATTATGATTTCGATTCAGCATATTGACGAAGAGATTTTCGTACCACCTACGCAAACTATGGATATTCCATATACAGAAATACACATTTTTAGCCACACCCCTCTTTGTGGCTTTGAGGTTATGTTAGGTGTTAAGATCAAGAGCGATTAATTAAAAAAAAAAAAAAAACAAAAACAATTTTTCTTTACAGCTGAAGTCAAAATGCCAAGTGGTAAGGTAGATAAACCTGTTATTCAGGATAACCGTGATGGTACCGTCTCCGTGAAGTACGATCCACGCGAGGAGGGCTCCCACGAGCTGGTTGTTAAATACAATGGCGAACCCGTACAAGGTTTGTAAAAATTTTAAATAAGTTGTTGGAAATTCAATCAATAAGTCGTTTGCGCATACCCATTCCTTGCTTTGGCAGGTTCTCCGTTCAGATTCCATGTGGACTCCATAACATCCGGCTATGTGACCGCCTATGGACCGGGCTTGACGCACGGCGTCACTGGCGAACCTGCCAACTTTACTATCTCCACCAAGGGCGCCAGCGCCGGCGGCCTGACCATGGCCGTTGAGGGACCCAGCAAGGCAGACGTAGGTTTCAATTACAATTTCATCCATCTGCAGTTCTTTTATATTTAAACATATTTCAGATCAACTATCATGACAACAAAGACGGCACCGTTTCGGTGCAATATCTGCCCACTGCACCGGGCGAGTACCAGGTTTCGGTGCGTTTCGGCGATAAGCATATCAAGGGCTCACCCTATTTCGCCAAGATAACGGGCGAGGGTCGCAAACGTAATCAGATATCGGTTGGCTCCTGCTCGGAGGTGACCATGCCCGGCGACATTACCGACGATGATCTGCGCGCTCTAAATGCCTCCATTCAGGCACCCAGCGGCTTAGAGGAGCCGTGCTTCCTCAAGCGTATGCCCACCGGCAACATTGGTATTTCGTTTACGCCACGTGAGATTGGCGAGCATCTGGTGTCGGTGAAGCGTCTGGGCAAGCACATCAACAACTCGCCTTTCAAGGTGACCGTCTGCGAGCGCGAGGTGGGCGATGCCAAAAAGGTGAAGGTCAGCGGCAATGGCCTCAAGGAGGGACAGACGCACAGCGACAACATTTTCTCCGTTGACACGCGCAATGCTGGCTTTGGTGGTCTCTCTGTGTCCATCGAGGGTCCCAGCAAGGCGGAGATTCAGTGCACCGACAAGGATGACGGCACACTAAACATCTCCTACAAGCCCACTGAGCCCGGCTACTACATTGTCAATCTTAAGTTTGCTGATCACCATGTGGAGGGCTCGCCTTTCACAGTCAAGGTCGCCGGCGAGGGCAGCAACCGCAAGCGCGAGAAGATTCAGCGCGAACGCGACGCAGTGCCCATCACTGAAATTGGCAGCCAGTGCAAGCTGACTTTCAAGATGCCCGGCATCACGTCCTTCGATCTGGCCGCCTGCGTCACCTCGCCCAGCAATGTCACTGAGGATGCTGAGATCCAAGAGGTTGAGGATGGTCTCTACTCTGTGCACTTTGTGCCCAAGGAACTGGGCGTGCACACCGTTTCGGTGCGCTACTCTGAGATGCACATACCCGGCTCGCCCTTCCAGTTCACGGTGGGTCCACTACGCGATTCGGGCAGCCATTTGGTAAAGGCTGGCGGCTCCGGTCTAGAACGCGGCGTTGTCGGTGAGGCAGCCGAATTCAATGTGTGGACACGTGAAGCTGGTGGCGGCTCGCTGGCCATTTCGGTGGAGGGTCCCAGCAAGGCAGACATTGAGTTCAAGGATCGCAAGGACGGCAGCTGCGATGTCTCCTATAAGGTGACCGAGCCTGGAGAGTATCGCGTGGGTCTTAAGTTTAACGACCGCCACATCCCAGACTCGCCATTCAAGGTCTACATCTCGCCCGATGCAGGCGATGCCCACAAGCTGGAGGTGCAGCAATTCCCACAGGGCAACATCCAGGCCGATGCGCCCTACCAGTTTATGGTGCGCAAGAACGGCGCCAAGGGTGAGCTGGATGCCAAGATTGTGGCACCCTCGGGCACCGATGATGATTGCTTCATTCAGGTGATCGACGGTGAAATGTATTCGGTGCGTTTCTATCCACGCGAGAATGGCATCCATGCCATTCACGTCAAGTTCAATGGTGTCCACATACCCGACTCACCGTTCAGAATCAAGGTAGGCAAGGATGTGGCCGATCCGGCTGCCGTGCATGCCAGCGGCAGTGGTCTGGACGACATCAAGACTGGCCACAAGGCCGATTTCATCATTAACACCTGCAATGCGGGCGTTGGCACACTGGCCGTTTCCATCGATGGTCCATCCAAGGTCGCCATGGACTGCACAGAAGTTGAGGAGGGCTACAAGGTGCGCTACACACCGCTGCTGCCGGGCGAGCACTACATCACGGTTAAATATAACAACATGCATATTGTGGGCTCACCCTTCAGGGTGCATGCCACCGGCGACAAGCTGGCTGATGAGGGAGCCCAGGAAACATCCACAGTTGTTGTGGAGACCGTCCAAAAGATCGCGAAGGGTGGCAAGAATACTGGCGTCCATCTGCCCAACTTCAAGTCCGATGCCAGCAAGGTGGTGTCCAAGGGAATGGGCTTAAAGAAGGCGTACATTGGCAAGCAGAATCAGTTCAGCATCTGCGCCACAGATGCGGGTGAGTAGAACAAGTTTTCATTGTAAATCTCAGACTTTTCTCTAACTTCATCATTCATTTTGTGTCTAGGCAATAACATCCTGTACGTGGGCATGTACGGACCCAAGGGACCCTGCGAGGAGTTCCATGTGAAGCACGCTGGCCACAACAACTACAATGTGCAGTATCTGGTGCGCGATCGCGGACAGTATGTGCTCCTTATTAAATGGGGCGAAGACCATATACCCGGCTCCCCATTCCAGATCGATGTCTAGGCTAAGGCCAACAATCATATAATAATACACATGCATAGATATACACCATCCCGCTCAAACCGTTCCCGAGTGCATTGTGAACCAATCCAGTCTGTTCCAGGGTCCAAATCTTTTGTGTTTTCTTCATGATTGTCTTTGTTTAATTTTAATTCTTTGCCTATCATTATTATAAGTGATTATTATTTTTTGTTATTTGTACATAAAAAAAGAAATATAAATGTTTTCGACTTGAACAATGTTTGCGCGCCATTTTCACATATCAATTGATTTGTTTTTGTGTGAATAATTAAACTAAATAAATACAAAAATTAAATTCATTCAACTTATTGTCATTAACGATTTGATACTATTAAAATTACTCAGCAAATATTTAGAAAAAAACGCGAATAAATCTCTTAAACAATTATTTAATACTTAAGCAAACACTTATGAAGATGATTATTATGATTACGACGTATTATGTTTTTTTATTATCACTATCGACATGTAATTTACGTAAACTCAAATAAATAAATTAAAAAAATATATGGAATATTTTACGATTTCTGCAGTAATATAAAATAAGAGTAGTAGTAGTTTTGAGATATTCATAAAATTCATTTTTAAAAAATAAACTACTATAACTCGGATAAATTATATATGATGTGAAATATTAGTTTTGCTAAATATTGGGTGTTTTAAACGTTATTTTCACGTGAATAACGTTACCGACTCTCATGGCAATTTTACTCTAATTTGACACACAGGTGGCAAGGGGTTACACTACAATTTCTGCAAATAAGGTTGATTCTGAAATATACAACTTAAAATTTTTAACCTTAACGAGACTAAGAATGTAATTTAAACATCCGATTTTATCTATCCGAGTTTCAGCTATGCGAATACATTTAAAATGAATAATTAAAAATTTAACGCACCTCGAGCTAGCTAAATAAATAGCAAACACCAGCATTAGATTTAACATTTGAATACATTCAGTTCGTTAGTTATTCAATTTAATTTGTTTCATTTGCATGATACATATAATATTGTAGATTCTTCTTTTAGCTTCTATTAGCAGATCGCCGCTTAACATGTTCAGCTCCTTGGTAACAAACTTACCAAATTGTTCGGTTAGTTGTGATTTGCGGGTCGATTGGTTTGGACTTTGTTGTCCAACGTTTGGCTGTTCTATTGAGTCATCATGCAGCATCTCCAATTCTATGTCTTCTGGTTCTTTAAGCCTACTTCCGTCTTGAGCATTATCAGTATGCGCTACTGTGTTGTTGGTATGCGATTCAGACTCTTTACATTTCTTCGAAGGGGGCTCGCCCTCAATGTAATCAAGCGAAGTACGTTCATATTTCAAGCATGTTTTAGGATAGATAGGCATATCCTCAGCGAACCAATTAGAAGAGTCATCAAAATAACTAGAGCTTCCACTGTTCTCCGAGTACTGATCAAACTGGGTGGCTTCTAAAGCGCCCAAAAGTTCGGCCATTTTAGCATAGTGAATCCACTCTGAATCAGCGCCCATGCTATCCCTCTCTTTGCTAAAAATCAAGAATTTACTATTAGTTGGTCCAAGGTATCTACACAGTCAATGCCCATCTTACCGGAATTTACGAGTTAACGATTCAATTTTCGCCTTGACATCAGAATATCTGATTTCAATTCCCTGGCCGTGGAACTCCAATTCCATGTCCTTATATACATGCGACTTTTTTCTATCGCCTCGCAGATCTCGAACGTACTTTTGCCACACATCCAGGAATACTTGTTCTTCTTGCAGAATCCAATGTCTACGTCTTTGCTTAGGTTTTTCTAAAGTTGTGTTGGAAATAGTCGATTCTGAAGCATTGGCATTATGTGCTCTACTGTGTCGTTGCTCTGTCCTTCTTGGAAATGGTCCATCTGTTGACATAGTGGATGAGGAGGTTGTCTTAATGTCGTCATCTTCATTTTGGGAGTATTCTTCTTCATTAAAAAACATTGGAGGAACCTCGTCGACATAGACCGAACTGAAAGTTTTATCTGGAGACCAAATAGATGCTTATAACTTAACGTTGTTAATATTTGATTTGAAAACTTACCTGAGCTTACTTCTGGCCTCTCAAATCGAGTTTCCTTCATTTCTTCCTGATATTCCATTATAGCGACCATTTTGTCAAAGTTTTTCCATTGTTTCCTTGGTTTGTTTTCCCTTATAATACTGATATTTTGGTTATAATTTGTGCTCTAAAATAGCAATTCGACACATCGCTTGCAGCCAACACTTACTGACAATATTTCCTTTTAAATGATTCCATTTTAGCCTTAATATGTGCCGCCGATATGTCAATTCCCTGATTAATGAACTCGACTTCCAAGTCCCTATAAACTTCGGATCGTTTTTTTCCACAATGCAATGCACCCAGGTTACTGTACCAGATGCGCAAAAATCGATCCTCTTCCGAGGGCGTCCAGCACCTTCGTTTGCCGCTCACTACAGGCATAATTAATATTTAAGCAATATATCAGCTAATTGTAGCATGTACTTACTTTAATTTGTTTTAAAATAGTTGTTTGCTTAATTTAAAACTTTTGTTTGTCGCAAGTCGTAGCTTCCATCCAAGCATTAAAATCAAAACAATGCATAAAATGTTAACAAGGTTCCTATGCCATCGTTGCATTCTGTAGCTGATACGACACAAACACAAATTTCATGCTCTGAAGACCATAAATGCCGCTCTCTGACGTCACACAACAGTTAATTTTGAATTTGTATTTTTCATGTACCATGAAAAGAAACACTAGCAGCAGCTGTTCGCGGCGTTGCCACGTTGTTAAAATTTGTAAACCAATTAATTTTAAATATTAACACTATACATTTTTATTTGTTTCGATCAATTTGTAGCATTTTTACATCGCATAAGATGTTGAAAATTTTTCTTTTGGCATCAACACGCAGGTCTTCGTCCAACCCATTCAACTCCTTCGCCACAAGCTGGCCAAACTCAAAGTCGTGATTTTTAAAGTACTTTTCGTCCAATACCGTAGAAGATACGCTACTTTGGTTAATCTGGCAGTCGTCTTCATTATGGGAATTGTCTAGCGTCGTAATATTGGGAAAATAGGGCTCTAGAACAAACTCTTCGGCGCAGCATTTGTCATTTTCGGCAAGCTTCATTGAATCGCATTCCTCAATGTAAACGGAGTTAAAACTGGCATCTTAGGGATATACAAACCAGTTGCTCAATGTAAGCATCATATTTTTTTTCAGAAAATTCGGCTTACGTTCGTTATAATCTGCATGTGAACTATGAAGTCGACTGACCATGCTTACATCCATTAAGTCCAGTATTTGACCCACCTTTGAGAAGTGAGTCCACTTGGATAACACATTTTTTGCCCGTTCGGCTCTACAGATAGACATAAGCTTTTAGAATAATTTAGATTCAAATTAAGGCAAGCTCTCTGCTCTTACCTGAATTTACGAACATAGGTATCTATTTTTGTTTTAATGTCCATTGTTTCAACGTAAAAACCTCGATTTCTGAGGTCTTCTCGCATTTCTTTATAAACAGTAGAGTGCTTTTTGCTTCGCTTAAGTTGCTCGGCTCTTTTGCCCCACGAATCGAGGAAACAAATCTCTTCTGCCGGGGTCCATCTTTTCATCTTTCTTCTGCAGCTCCCAGATCGATCATTACCCATTATTTGCTTTTCAAGTTGGATTTTTTCTTATTAAATTACAGCGGTTCGATCTGGTTTGATATATTTGGAATAGAGTTGTCCAGCGGGTTGCGGAATTGCGCTGTGTTCTGATTGACTGTTATTAACATGTGCAATTCTTGATTTCACTAACTCAACAAAACCTAGGTTTCCTATTTAATATTGTTATTAGAAAGTCGTAGACCTATAGTGTTTTATGCTGCGTATGTTTTGAATTGATGCAAACCTCACAACCAGTTCCAATGGTCAACCATAAACAGCTGATTGTATACAGAACTCAGGTTAACAGAGCTGCAACAGAGCATGTTAACGCAGCCACGAAACTGTTATGTTAGTTTCGTTAAGTGGGAAATTAACGCATAAAAATACTTGGCGCCTGAATTTCAAAAAATGTACCACACTTAAATAAAAGTGTCGAAAAATATGACAATTGAAATTTAAGTAATTACATTCTTTATTTATTTAATTTTTTAGTTAAATATGCTTTAAAACTTATTTACATGGTTGTGCACTAAGCGAATACATTTAGTGTTAGGCATTACAAAATACATAATAGATAACTTCTACGTTAATAAGTTAAATATGTAGGTTTTACTTTCGCAATACTTTATACCTTGCGTTAAGGACACTCTTTTTTCGCAGCCACCAACTGAGACAGCATATTCCATCCATCATCCACCACTTGTAGTAGCAAAAATAAACTATGATCTGTGCTCTTGGGCATTTTTCTCAAGTTCAATTGGTTTAAAACAAGTTTCAAATATTATTATTTTTTTTTTGGTTAACTTAGTGCTAAATAGCTTAGTAGTATAGTTTCAATTGTTTCTGTTTTTCTTTTTTTTTCTTTTTTTTTTTTATTATCTGACAGTAACATACGTAAGTGTTAAGATTTTACCCAAGCAGCATTAGGAAGAGTGCTAAATAAAAATTAAATATTATAACTTTTGCCAAACGGAATGAGGTGATGGCTATTGTTGTGATAATGCAAATAAACTATAGTCTTAAGCTTCTTTTTTTTTACCATTGTGATCGCCCGTTTTTTTTTTTTTTTAAATAGGAACGTTACAAAAAAACTCAAAATAAATTACAATACATGAAGCAAACGAACGACTGACTTATAAAATAAATAAATATACAAAATACACTTGCAAAAAGTATAATAGGCTTTTAATCTTAACTAAGTTGGCTAACTTACAAGTTTATATCACTTTTCGCAAATAATTCGTTTTTTTTCTTTTTATAAATTAAATTATATTGAGGCTGTTGAATAATAAAGTCGCGTTGGATTTTCTTTTGTTTCTGTTTTTGGTTAAAAAGCTGCAAAACTAAGTTCAAGTAATGTTGCTTAAAAGATGTTGATCTGGAACTCGCTGACAATGCCCTCGAGGAAACCTTTGAGATTGTCATAGGAGTGGGTGCGCCAATATATGTTATCATTGACCTGCTCCATGGCCAAGCCAATGGCTAATTCGACGGCCTTCAGGCCCAATTTGCGGCAATTGGCGGCCAATGCCTGCAGCTGCTGTTTGTGATAGTCCTTGTTCATGTAGATGGTCAGGGATTTGATCATCTCAGATATGGTGGAGAAGCCATCGCCATAGCTACAAATGGAGTTTATGCTTAAGCAGCGCAAAGTGTAATAATTAGCAGGGGCACTCACTAATCCGCGATTTCCTTAATATTGGTCTGCAGAAAATCAAATGCAATCTCATAGCCAATCGCATTGGAGGCCACAGCTCGGAAAGCCAAGGCGCCATCCTGTTTCAGGATGCCCGACGTCGAATTGATGGTCAAATTTAGATATCTGTGCGAGAGTAGTACAGCATTATTTAAAGATCTAGGCGCTTATCATCAAATTTAATAATATCGTTAAATATCTCATATTCGGGAATAAAGCACAACTTACTTGGAAAGCAGCCAGGGCTTGGTGGTGCAGCCGAGAGATGTGAGTATCTCCTCCTTTTCCGAGGCGCTATTCGTTCGTTTGTACTGTTTGTAGGCAAAGTACCATTCTTGGTAGGAGCCCTCCGCCAACGCCGTGCAATATATAACCGATTTCAGATTGGGCTTGATGCTGCGCCAGAAATTGAGTTTAGCTATGGATATATTTCGCTAACGGAGAAAAGTCTACTCACGGATTCTTTTTGGCATCGCGCATCCATTCGCGGAACTTCATTTGGGCCACCTGTGTGCAGCGATCGTAGTTGAATTTGCAGGCGAAATTGGCCACCAGCGCCCGATGCTTGAGTTGCAGGTGGGACTCATTGTCCGGCTCATTGAGTCCATAATGATCGAAGGCGGGGCGCACTATGAACTTCATAAAAGCCTAGTGGAAAAAGAAAAGAGTTCAATATAAGCGCAAAAACGATTGTAGCCTAATGCAAAGTTTTTTCTCTTCGTTTAGAAGTTCAGACTTACCCTGAAGGTCTCATAGGCCGGCTCTCGCTTCAGGTTGTAGATGAGATAGTTGAGACCCGGCTTGGCTGCGCTCCACAGCAGCTCATCGTCCACGGCTGTGAAAAGCTCCATTAAGAATGTCAAGCTGCAAGTGCGTATAGTTAAATCGGGGATGCTGGAAGGTGACAGGTCTATAGCTTACGGTATATCGTATGGGAGATACTCCGCCTGCGAAAGATGCAGTGCATCGTCCAGTAGCTGGGCGCGTGTGATGCGTGGCAGTGTGCTGAAGTTCTTCTTCAATGCCAGCCAGGAGGTCAGGTCGTAGTTGATGCGATAGTAGCTCTGCCTGTTAAGGTTTAAATAGACAACGTTGTCGCTATTGTCCTGCTTGGTGAACACATCGCTGATCACCAGCTGCTCCTGCTCCTGGGTCATCCAGTGTGTGGGTATATTATCGCCCTTGTGCAGCTCATCTGTCTCATAGGTGATCGGTATGAACCAGCGGCTGTGGTCCAACGGGTTTCGTGCGGGCAACAAATAACGCTCTTGACGCAGCACCAAATCGGCACCATTACGCTCCACATGGACCACCGGGTAGCCGGGCTGTGTTATCCAGGAGTCCATGATTTGCTTGACATTCATGCTCTTCGGCAGGGTGCCCTTGGCATGGCCATGACGCGTGAGGAATGCCCAGAGATCATCGCGATTCATGTTCTCGTAGGCAAATGTCTGCAGCAGATCCTGTGTGGCTGCACGGAACGCCTCGTCGCCCACAATTGAGTTCAACATGCGTAGCAATATGGTGCCCTTGGAGTAGCTAATGGGATCAAAGATGCGGCGCACATCGTTGGTGGTCTTCACATCGAAGGAAATGGCATGGGAGGTGTTGGCTGCATCATGTTGCATAGACTCCTTGAATTCCTGCAAATTCGAATCAAATGTTAAAAGTTGGAAACTGGTAACACTTTGAAAGGGTACCACTTACCAGCACTGTAAACGTATCCATAATCTGGAACTCGGGATGCACCTGGTTCAGCGCCTTGTAGCTCATGTAGCAGGCAAAGCCCTCCTTCAGCCAGAGATCATCCCACCATTTGGGCGTGACCAGATTGCCAAACCATTGGTGGGCCAGCTCGTGGGCTATGATCTGTGCCACGTACTGCATGTGCTCCGACGAGGAGGCCAGCTCCTGATCCTCTGGCACCAGCAGCGCCGAGTCACGGAAGGTAATAAGACCCCAGTTCTCCATGGCGCCAAAACCAAAGTCCGGCACCGAAACGAGATCGATCTTGGGCAGCTTGTTCTTGATGCCAAAGTACTCCTCGTAATATGGCAGGAACTTGCGAACCATCTTATAGGCATAGTGGGTCATGTCCACAAAAGTGGGTCGCGTCCAAATCTCCACGCGCGGCACAAGGCTGCCATCGAGATCCGCAAAGCGCGAGTCAATCATGTTGGACACGATGAAGGCCAACAGATAGGTGGGCATTTTGGGCGTGGTCATGAAATCATCGCGTATAAAGCCGGGCCGATGGGGGCTGTGGAATAAAAGGATGGGTTATAAATGCACTTAAAATAATATTATTATAAGTTAGTTTTGTTTATTTCGCTGTTAGTAAGACTGCTAGTTTGATTTAACTTAAAAATAAGCAATATTTAGGTATTGAGGTACATGAGTTAATATTGTTCTACGTTTGAGATGCTTAACAAATATTTGTTTGATACTCTTAAAAGATCAAATAAGTTTAAAAGGTAATTTAAAAAAGTTATGCAATAAATAAGTATAAGTTACTTGAAGCAAGTAAACCCGCTCCTACAGTACTTTTACCCCTGTTTTACATGATTCAAGTATACAATTTCGAAGTCTGCTCACCTGCTGCGTGCTTTGGGCATGTTGGACAAGCACATGGTCTTCTTAACATCTCGAATGATGCTTATGGTGAAGTTGGCCTTCATATCAGGGCGATCGAAGCAGGGAAAGGCGCGACGCGCATCAATCGGCGAGAACTGGGTGCTGATAACCCATCTAAGTGGAAGAGAACAAGCATTGAGAATCTTTCGCAATATTCAACACAGTTCATATTACTTACTGCAACTGCTTGGTCTCTGGATTGGTGTAGCTGGTCTTGTAGATACCCTGCAGCGTATCCGTCACCTGACTGACAAAGTCCAGGCTCAGCCACAGACGTAGTTTGGGCTCTGTCGCCAAGTCCTTGGCCAGTCTAACCACAAACGTGGCATTGTTATCCCCGTAGTCGCTGTCAAAGTCCAGTTCCACTTCCTCGCTACCGTTGGCAATGGGAGCTCGTATGATGCGCACATTAGAGATGCTGACATTGTACACATCCAGGACAATCGGCTCCCAGCTGGTCACCTTGGCGTCTCGTTCGATTTCAATGGTAACGCTGCCATTGCTGGCGGACGACTCGATATTTGGCTCAATGACAATTCTGTAAAAAGGCAGGATGTCAAAAGGTTTTGGGTAAGTCATTAGCCAACCACTTAAGTGCAGGTGCAAATAGTTGTAATCACTGCCAAAAATGACAAGGGGCTTCAATCAAAAGTGCCAATCAATCAGCGCAGCAGCACATGTGATTGATCAGCAGCTGTGGTTCAGGCAATTGACTAGCTACGTCGCAGAACTGGCGTCTGAACCGGCCATTAGAAAGGGGCTAAAATGAAATTGCATGCCATAAAATGCTAGAATAGCAAATACCAAGAATGATCGGGCATTAACGAGAATCCAATGCTCTACAGGCGAGTTTATTTTTGGAGCAACTTGCAACTATTAAAAGTAGCTGATAAAGTAGGCTGCAAGTCGGTTCGATACTGGAATTTCAATTTTTCCCTCTAAGTTTATGTTTAGCAGCTATAAAAGAAGCATATGCGGCATATTGGTTCGAAGCTTGAATTTCATTAATTTCTTGCTATAAACCAATAAATAGATAAAGGAATAGATTAAATGCTTTTCCTTGAAATCGACGAGCCTATGAAGGTACATTAATCGAGCTTACAAGAAGGACATTGGTTCTAATCCGGGTGCGAACCACTGACGATTTGACTTTGGGTTTGCAGTAATGTTAACTTGCCTGACAAAGTTGTGCTGCCCTTAAATTGAAGATACATTTCCTCCTAAGTGATAGATTTCCCTTGATAAGAATAAACTTGCCTGTTTAATAAACTTTTTATTGTTCTAGTGTTAGGGTATAAGATTGCAAAATAATTTTCTTCTCTTGAGGACCAATCGAGCTGAAAGGCAAGGTTGGAACCCTGACTAAGTCTTGCAGCTTGGCTGCTAAAGTATCGCTGTACCCAGCCAGGGTAAGGGTATAAGATTGAAGAACAATTTCCCCCCCGGCGCATATGTGAAGAACATGCCATTGGCAAGAACTGGTCGCCAGATGCAGTCACTGTGGTGTCTTCTGCGCCTAGTGGCTTTTAATTGCGGCGATTGGTTTACAATGTGTTTGCGCCGGGGGCAACCAGGAAGCGTGTTCAGCGCAATTTGCCACGGACAGACGGACGTTTGCTTTGATCAACAGCTGCAAAATCAGTTAACATCGATTCCGCACTGAGCACCAATAGCCTCATCCATCGATGGCCAACTCTCCAACTGCTCCAGCTGCGTGCCAGCCGCAAATTGAGCGAACGTCTTGGTGTTTCTTTTAATTTTTTTTTCTGTGTCAATTATATTAATGCATGCGGCATTAGCTACTGAGGCAGCATCTTCCATCGCTCACAGCTCACATCTCGCATCTACAATCTACCAATGCTCTGACTTCTAACTAGCCGAGCAACCCATCTGGCGTGCTGACAGTTGGCGTGCGTGCTGCGCAATGATCTGCCTCGGATCTGCCTCAGATCTGACACAGCTCTGCCTCAGCTCTGCCTCAGATCTTGCCGCCTTTGGGGCACGGGGCAAGCAGTTCCGCGTGAGTTTGGCTCAACTAGCTAACTGGAAGTCGCATATTTGGTCAGCTCCTGCGGTGTTCGATTGTTAAACAAGTTGTTATATGTCTGCATTAGCCGACTTGGCTGTGGATATGTGCTTAGCCTAAGTGCCAACTGGTCATGTCAACTGGGGCACATTAAGCGACGCGGCGCAATCCTTGACCCACTTTGCGGGCGTGCATCGTACATCAGGCATAAACAAAAAGTCTAAGAAAACTCTTTAGTATGACGTCAATAAATGTGCTAGGATATGCACAATGGAGTACACGACATGGGGTCAAGGGTTCAACAATTGTTGGGCAGTTGTTGGCAGTTGTTTGAATCAGAAGTCACTTCTGTGTCGTGTTTGCTTTTGAAACACATTACAACACGACGTGCTCGTGCTAAGAAATTGGCTTTCGTGTATGTTCGTGCGTGTCTGTTCTGAGCACGACAACAGCAGTAGGGAGGGGTGCCATAGCATGACTCAACTAGAGTTGACTAGACTCAATATGTCTTTAATCTAATCTAAATGTCGAAATTATTTATACCAAGGACTTCGCTCCAGAAGGGGTTCCCTCGCTGACCTAGTGGAGAGCAAAATCTTTACGATTTCACTATACGATAGCCTAAATCTTAAGTTGGGTATCTCTAGCTGGGCAAAACTGGAAACGGAGTGAGCTATCGATCATTTGATCAGAGAGAGACGATCTGGGTAGATCAACCCAACTCTGGGGACTGACCAATATGTATACTTTACATAGTTGAAGATGTCTCCTTCTGCCGCTTGCATACATTCGTACTAAGCCGTTCTATTGTTTTAAAATGATTAAGATGATTAATGAGAAATTAATTTATAACATATACAAGCGCACTTTCACTGGTTATTCGATGCACAGACCAGTAAGCCACATAGAACAGTAACATCAGATTGTCTATGCACTCAATTATAGGCAGCATTGTAGATGAATATTTTTCATACACCCCAATGTTGACCCCGATTTTCCCCCACTGAGAGTCCAATTTATTTGAAGCCTGTTTAAGTTGTCACTTTCCCCCTTCTGTTCATAGCTGCCTATAATTTAGACTGTGCATTGGACATCAGTGTGTCAATCAATCAATCAGTCTCATATGTGTGGATATGCATTGGTCATCAGTCAGCCAATCACATACATGTAGATTTACTGAGAAATAATAATATTGTTTGGACAATCAAATATGAATGGATGGTAAGAATTTAAATACTTTAACACAACACACTGGTGAGTCAAGAAAGTCAGTCACATAGAATAATATATTTATAAGTTAAATATTTTGAAAGCATTGTAGAGACTACTATAGATTATCGGTCAATCAGTCAATCAATCAGACGGTTAGTCACATATGTAGATATACTAAGAATTTAAATATAGTCAGTGAAGCAATTTAGTCACATTAATAAGTTAAATACTTTGAAAGCATTGTCGAGACTACCATAGGGTATCTGTCAATCAATCATTTAATCAGACGGTCAGACACATATGTAGATATACTAAACATTTAATTACTTTAAAAACATTCTATCTCGCTAAATAAAAAAAATTCCGACACGCGCCGATCTCCAATCTTATGATAATCCGTTATCGTTATGTAAATCCGACTAGATAGATTCAGATTCGTGGAAGACTCGACGCTAATTGCCAGCAGTGTGAGCCGGAAATGGCAGAGACAACAAATCTCCACAAGCAATTTATGCCAACTTGTCCATCAGACCGCACACTTTGCGTGGCTTCCAATTGAAATGCGGGCATGCAAAGCAATTTGAGGTGGAACAGCGCGCGTGTGGACGCAATTGAAGCCATTATTCAATTTGAGGCTGAAGTGCAAGATTGAGTAGTTCCCCAATGAACACCCCCTATTCTCCCATCCCCTTTGCTCACCTGTAGTGCAGTGGGCGCCAGCCCTCAAACAGCTGTAGTGGGCGTTCCACAGACTTTGCCTGGGTTTCCAGCGTCTCCTCTGGCTGGGCTATGTCACCCACGGGCGGCACCACCACGGGCAGCTCTGGCTTTGAAGTTGTGGGTTTCTTTTTCTGCTGCAGCCAATCGGGTATATCGAACTTGGCACTCGCCAAGGGCGTTGCATTCGCGTGCGAATCGCTCGTTGCATCGTTCTCATGACTCTGCGAGTCCTTGGAGTGGGCCTGGGCACTGTGTTGGAATAGAAACAAAAAATGTGTTTTATGCAAAGTGCTTAATTGTATTTGTTTAATGGCGCGCCCTGTGTCCAAACAGCTTCTTTGACCCTTCCGCACCTTGAAATGCGTCAGAGGAAACGAGCCAATTGCTTTCGCTTTCAAGACGGACTTGAAATGAGGTCACTTCCGCCTCGACTGTCCACAGTCAATTAGCTCGTTTGCCAAAACGCATTACGAGAATGCAAAACAAAAAAATAAATACAGAGTATAAAAACAGCAACAAATTAATAATGATGCCACACCCACAAGCCACAACTGGCTTAGATTTGTGTAGCTGTTAACTGGGCGCTTACTCACCTGGGGCTGGGCACAATCGCGGGCAGGCTCTGAGACGTGAGGAAGTAGGTGATAAGCACAGAGGATATTAGAGCTGCCACCATTATGAATGCCGAAATGACCAGGCAGGTCCTGGACACATAAACACCCGATGGTGGCCCATTAAAAACGTATTTCTGTCCATTCTTGGTCTTCAGCTGACCACCTGTTAATGAGAGAGACAGAAAGAGAGGGAGAGTTAGAAAAATATCAGTTAGTATACGAAATAAAGGCAAATTTCAATTGCCTCAATAAATGGGCCACGTTTCGTAAAACGTTTTAATGTTCTTTCCATACTCTTGCAAATGCTATTGTGTTTTTTTTTGTCACCAATTGTGTAATGTACAGGTGGAGGTAACATCATAAGGTATATACAGCTATGGGCAAAAAAATGATTCCATTTCAAATGTTTAAACATTGATCAACTATAGAAAAAAAATTAAATCCAACTATACATATATTGACCGCACATTTTCCTGAGATGGTGAGAGTGCTCTTATATATATACATACTAATACACATACGTATATCTTTTTATTTACTTAAATTAAAAAAGTACTGTCTGAAACAAACAACTTGCTTTATAACTGCCTTTATTTTTCCAAAACGCATTAAAATATTTCATTTTATTTGAATACAAAATTTGATAAGAAATGTGTAAACTACAGAACGAAGCATCTGTGATTCCCTCAAAAATACATTAATTATATTCTTGATCCATATCAACAATCGAGACGATATAGCCGGGCGTCTGTCTATCTGTCATCTGTCTGATTGTATATTTATATGGAAACTAGTTTTTAAACTGCAAATACTTTTTGTGGCATGCAAAATACCGTATATGTATATATATATATATATATATATATATATATATATATATATATATAAGTCTTAAAAAGATAGGTATCTGAAAGGGTATTCCAACTTCAACGTGCCGAAGAAGGTGATCTTTTTTATTTTTTTTTCATGTGCACTAGAAAGTGCTCATAGGCATGCGTTTATGGCATTCCTGGCATGCCGATGCACTATGAAGTGTTTAAAGAAAATAAACTATGCACTTTGGCGCAGTATTTTCAATGCAAGACATGTAAACCGAACGCGTGCATCAAAATGATATATAGCATAATTTGGCCAATATGTGAATGAAGAAAATTGAATGTTAACGGGCCATTTAGCTAGGTGTTGACAGCGCCATGAATGCGCCTCGGAACGATCCCGCGGCGTTAGCAATGGGTCTCTGAGGTAGCCAAAGATCATTAAACTCAATGTTGAAAACTGAATTCGTAAATGGCGAAAACATGAGTGAAAATTAATGTATGGCTCATTTTTAAGGCCGGAACATTTGTAGAAAGACGAAAGAGTCGGCAAGTGGGCTATGCATAAGCAAATAGCAATGACAGTGCTGCACAAAAGTCAGTTCACACTTTGATAAGATAGCCAAATAGCGGGTTAAAATAAACCAAGAATTTCTCACATGATTGTGGAGCTTTTTATAATGTATCATTAGACATGAACATCAAATACACTTAAAGAAAAATCCTTAATTCTTATTTGAGAACAGATGTGTTAATATCTAATTACAGTACGCAATCTAAGAAATTTCGACTATCAATGGGAGCATCTCAATTATAATAGTTATTGTATTAAATATTGTATACCTTATTCCTAATACTTTGGTAATATTAATAGTCCATTTTGAAATATTTTTTTTTTCTGAACGAAATGGGAACAAAACGAATATAGGGAACAAAACATTAGAAATTCTTGTAAGTTTCTCTCAGTGTAAACGTTATCTATGAGAAACTAGTGAAAATCAAGATGAGATAAATATTATTTAGGGCACTTCCCTAAATTTTACTGAATGAACTGTCTGAAGATATTCCATTGAATAGATTGTCGTAAGATCTTTTATGATATTTCTCAAGCAAGTTGACTACTTCCTGAGCTTATGCTCAATAATTGTAATACATCACGAGGTTATTTGACGTCTAATCGCATTAGTTGCCATTCTTTGCTGATCTTCTGTTGTTGCTTAACTTTTCGGGCCCACTGTTTGCCATAACAACTACCTCTGGACATGACCAATGAACGCGAGCAGCAGAGACGCACGTGTTCAGCAATTTCAATTACCGATTAGCATGATCCCAACAAACTGCGTGGTTGATGGACTTTGGCTATAATAGCCGGGCGTTTTATGACGTGTTGGACAAAGAGTGAAGGAGAGTGACGGCAAGAGTGGTTCAGAGAGAGAGAGAGCGAGTGAGAGAGTGGGAGAGAGGGGCTTGACCATCAAATTTAAGTGGCAGTGACTTTTTGGGTATACATGTTAGTTTTAATTAAATTGCAAAAAGGGGGTTAACAATGTGAACGTAAAGGCCAACAAAAACTTTCCACCTGTTTCGGGAATCGCCGTTGTTCGTCTATTTGGGGCCCAACATCTGCTGGCCGCAACCACCAGCAGCCGCAGCAGCACACCCACCGGCTTTGATCTCTGTCTCTCTCTTTCGTGCCACAGTCTGATGGAATTTATGTTGCAGACACATACAACATTTTGTGGTAGCCACCAAATTAAAACCAACACGAGTCGCCGCTGCAAGTTGATGTAGCTCATGTTAAATGCAGCGGATAAATCAGTTGTCAGGAATTGTAACTCACGTTGAAAGCTTTTCAAAAGTATTTTCTTCCAATTTTTAGTTTTTATTTATTGTTTGTTTAGTTTTGAGTTTTTTTTGTTCCTGGTGGTTAGGTGAGAAACGATTGAAGAATTTCATTAAAAGCGTACGAAACACATGCTGCGTCCCACGTGTTCATTAACAGCAGACAATTTGAACGCTCCTCCTCCAGCCGAAACCGACATTATAAATATATATATGTATATATGTATGTATGTATAAAGTATATGTGCATATGCATATTAATATGCACAAGTCGAAGTTTAAGTAGCATTAAAAGACAATAAAAACATTTGAATTAAGTTGTGAATGAGAGGAAATGTTGTTGGTGTGTGCGCGTGTGTGTGTGGCTGTGTGAGTGGGCGTTGTGCGTGAGGCGCCAGTTTCATTGGGGAACTAAGTATAACGCCTACGAGTCGCAGTCTGGAGCTCGGCATTAAGCTGGCGACATTGAAATTAATTCGGGAATTTCGAGCTCGTAAAAATTCTCACAGCATGGTTAATCAAAATGTCAAATGGGGTTAATTAAAAACCGGCTGGCCACAGGCAGGTAATACTTAGAACGTTACTTAATTAATTATAAAATTTTGAAACATACCCAAAAATCTGTCCTTTGATATAAAATCGAAATGTAAACGTTTTCGAATATTTTTCGAATCGTCAAACTTGAAATTACGCAATTTCGTAACAAGTCCATGAAACGGGCGACCAGCTGCCACGCCCAAAGCTGGCGTTGTGGATGAATCGGATGATGAGCTTTTCGGTGGTGCTGATGGTGGTGCTGATGCGGATGATGGAGCAGGAGCTACCTCTATGGCGGTGCTAGCGTTCGCTGTTGTTGTTGGCGCATATATTGATGAATTTTGCAAGTTGGGATAGGATATGATGGCTGTAAAGAAGCGCGAGAAAAAACCAGAGAGCGAGCCGAAGAGAGAGAGAGAAAGGGAGAGAAAGAGAGAGAGAGAAAATGCGAAAATTTTGAGCAACATGAGTAAAAGCCAGGTGTATGTTTTTTTTTTAATGTGTGATGCGTTCTCTTAAGCGTATAATCAACATTTAATTAATGAAAAACATGCAGTGAAATTAAAAGCAAATGTGAAGTAAGAATGTGTGTGCGTGTGTGTTTGTGTGGTCGTGTGTGTGTCGCTGATGCCGAATCGATGCCCAATGAAAAGTCGCAACAATTGAAATGCATTAAATCAAATTGACGCAGCTGTCGGGTGGGCAAAGGGGCTCGGTAGCTGGGCGAGGGCGGAAAGGAAGCCATCCACTGGCACGTGTCGCAACGAGGGGCTTGCTCGTGTTGTTGTTGTTGTTGCAGTTGCAAGTGATCGATTTAATTACAACAACAGTAAGAACAACAACAACAATAGGCACAACGAAACGAGTTCAATTGCCGGCGCCAAATGCTTAAATGTTTCCACTCACATGTTGCTAAAAATACGCAATCTATGCGAATAATTCAACACAATTCACACAATGTTTATAAGTACTCGCCCACAGCTATATATAGAGCACTGCCAGCAGCACCCGAGTGTGCGGACTTTACCGCACAAATCAATGGGCAGCTATAAATAGTATTTAGGAATTTCGCTATTTGATTTTTAATATTATAAATTTCTTTTGCAGCTCAACAACTATAAACTAAGAATAAAAGTAATACGTTTATGCACCAATTATGAAATAGTTCGATTTATTTCAAATGCCTGAAGCTGCAAAATGATGAAAAAAAAACAAGACAGAAAGTTGCAGTCGGGAGCAACCAATTTAATTAAGATTTATCCATATTCTACGGCCACAGGGTACCAAATCTTTCTATTAATCCTTAGGGGAGGCACTTCTAAAGAAGTCTGCATTCAAAATTTGGAGACTCCAGCTCTAAAATTTTTTATGATTTAAGTTATTTCGATTTTCCCCGCCCACACTGAGCATAGCCAAATATTCTAAGCACTTTGCCTGATGAACGAGTATTAATTTCAAATCTTCAGCTCGAACCTATATACCCATTTTACTTTGTGAACGAGCATAAGACCGAGCTCGCATTTCAAATAGTTCGAATACTAAGACTCCCTCTCGGAAAGTTTGAAACCACAAAATGATTCATCGATCTGTGGGGCAGGCAAATTGTAACCGAATGCCTTCCCAGCTACTCCGATTCGCCATTCATTAAGAAGTTCTGCGGCCCATAAAACTGAAATGCTTTTTGCTCTTTGCATTTTGCGCACATACAAAAGATCGTTTTACCAGCAGAGTGAGATGGAGTTAGGGGGTAGGCAGCGATAGAGTGAGAGAGCGAAAGAGGGAGTATACGGTGCCATATCGTTCCAACTCAATCATGCGTTAAATTTTCGAGCGTTTTATGGCGACGTTTCTATGGGCAAATGAACTAGAGTTCAATAACAGCAAAAAAAGGCAACCCATTAAATAACCAAGTGCCTTCAGTCGGGCGTGTTCGACCAGCAGATTCCCTATAATGTTCGTAATAAGATCTTTCTGAAATCATCGCGATTTTTCGCAATGTGTTGTTGTTATTTTCAAATTTGGTGGCTCTAGCTCTTATAATTTACGAGATTTACCCGTTAGCACATAGGTTTCGATAGATATATATCGATATTAATTGGGGGATACATCAAACAAAATAAAAAGGATACAAATACAAATTAAATTAAGTTTACTTAAGGCATTGAATAAGCCTTCCTTTGCCCGTATACTTTTATGTGACCAGAAACAAGTATACCCTTTTTTAAGACTCATTTTTAATGAGTACAGGGTATACCAAAATGTTCGACTTTGATCTTGAATAGTTCCGAAAAACGTAATAGTCGTAAAATATATGTAAATCGATTAACAAGCAACCAGCTAAATCGCATATCTTCCTGTGAATGGCCACCGTCTAAGGTCTTAACAAGTCTGTTTTGTTTTTAGCCAACTGGAATTAAATAGCATTTATGTGCGCACAGATAACGCGTCGTATGCGCAACTCTGTCTAGAAAATTCGCAAAGATAAGCGAGCTCCAGACCCAAAACTAAACGCAGAACTAGGAAGTCGATAAAAATAAAATGTGCTTTCCATAGAAAAAAAGCAGTTCTTTTCGGCTGCAACAAATGTTTTGTTGTGAAAGACCCCCGTGAGCTGATAGCGAGTACAATATGTTATCGGCTGTGTATGTTACCTTAACGAATAGGGCGGAAAGAAAGAGTTTTATTTACGTCATTGTGAACTGTTTGACTGCGGCTTTCCACTGCACCAGAAATTGTAGCCCAATTATTGCCTTTATCTTATCGCTACCATCGAAATCACAGAAATGACTGACAATCGCTGCTTTTTATGCTGCTTTTTCGTTAATTGTTGCATGTGTGCCTCTTTCACTTCCCGTACCCATGCCCAATTCAGCATGCTCAACACCTCGTTTAATGATAACCCATATTGGAAATGAGAAGTGTGTTAATTGGGTCGACAAATGGGTTATTTAAACAATTTCTGTTTGCTGTTCTGTTTACAAGTGAATTTCTTTCTTCCACTCGTTGGGTGACGGCTCTGGCCAGATTTATGAGTCACACCAAGATGCCATGTTCCGATAGTTCCGTCGCTTGATTAACTTATTTTTCTGATTTTCTCATTCTCTCTGTCTTTGTTGGAGCGGGTTGCCCTATTAAAGCCCGCCATATGTTCGGGATCCGTTTGCAGCATTTACATTTCGTATTCGCAGCCTGTGATTTAATTGCTCACTGACCCAATTCCGGCCCTGGTTGAGCAGCTCTTCAGGAAGTGAAAGAATAACAAGTCAGTACCGTTGCAGTCGGGTGCAAATGCTTGTGCCATACTCTGTGCATAATGTACCAACAGCTTAAATCAGTCTTGATTACACTACGAAACATATCTAGTCTTTTTTTTTATTACTCTCATGCTATGCCGAAATAATTTTTATTCTCTCGTAAATTGTTCCTTAATTTAAGTTTTAAAGCGTTTTTAGCGAAACAAATATACCCTTTTTCACTTTTTGAACAGTGTATGCAAAAAAAGAATCTGACAATTTTTTGCATTAATTACAAGCGGTTGACAGATGTTGAAGATGTGACAAGGCATATTTGCAACAGAAGAAAGCCAAGGCTGTGTGTCTTCGAATCTCCACAAAAATGTGGACAAGTGACGGTACCCCTACTCCAAAATGTAGGTCAACTGAATGCGTACAGTAAGTACACTTAGTTTCCAATACAAACACAAAAAAAAACTGGCTAATTAAAATGTAATTAAAAAAATTCACAATTTCAACACGCAGCCAAATACAACAATCTAACAATAGTAACAACAACAAGAAGCATCACAATTATATCAAATTCGGGGTTGTCCGACTTGCAGATACCGTGAGCTCAGCGCCGAGGTGTGACAGACAATTTTACTTTCTTCTATACATACAAACACATAAAAAACACACTTATACGCACACACAAGCACGCATCGCAAGCTGTGCACCGTGCTTCTGCATACCTTTGACTCACAATACGTATGTTAAATGCATTATTTTTTAACTGAGTTGTTAATTATTCGATCTGAATGTAATTCTTAGAGCTTAAATATGGCACACAAATTTGTGGATATACCAAAGTGTAAAACAATATTTCTTCAATTTCAGGGAGAATGAGAAAGTTTATTCAAAAACGGAAATATTCTTAATCTGTGTATACTAAATGAGAATCTACACACCAGTTTTTTTTGTGTCTAGCTCTCATAATTTTCGAGTTATGTAAAAAAATGCAAATTTTCAAATCGATTTTTATCGATATTTTGGAAATGTGTCTAGATATCGACAGAAAACGATAATCTACCCAATTTCAATGGGTTCAGGGTATAAGAACAATAATGTTTGCTGATTCTTCATGTTGTTAACTTTTTTTTTGTTTTAACTTCGTTCCTGTAATTTGTTCAGCTGAATCGTTAAGTTCGTATATTTTGAAAATAAAAGCCAAGCGCAGAGTTGACTGAACTTTGCAGAACGTGTTGCGAGTGTAGGAGTTTCTGGTGGTGGGTGTGTGTGTGTGTGTATATGTGTGTGTGAGCGTTGTGTGTCTGTTAAGCACTACTATCCAAGTGCCGCCCGGTATTCTGTTATATTGCCCATATTGTTTTGCATGCCTCTAATGAAACGTTCTGCATTGCAATTACCGAGTGAAGGGCTCTTTAAAGTTCCATTGATTCACTGCATGTCCCGGGTGGCTTGGGGAGGGGCTTGGAAGGTTCTGCGGAAATGTCACTCGATTTATGCATAGTTTTGTACTCGATAATGCTGCACAAAATGTTGCATGTGCCGCGGCAATAAACAATTCATTTGTTGTGTCGCATCAAACTTGAAATCTAAACAAACTTTCAACTCGATAAAAGCAGAAGAAGCGAAAAAAAACACTACACTAGTTCATATTGTGGTCATGTTTTGTTATTTTTTTTGTTTCTTCTGGGTTTCAGTTTGCTTTAACGCCTCAAAAATTGTTTATTTTCAGGCCTGGGGACCAGGGCATTTTCTTTGATTCACGCCGACACAGCTTTATTTGTTGTTTTTCTTGGTTTCGCTTTCAGTTTTTCCATCTTCTATTTCTTATTATTTTGTTTTCTTTTTTGTTGTAAATTCAGCAGAATTTGTTAATAATTTGATGGGGCAGAGAAACGAAAGTGAAGCAGTAGCCGAGCTGTTTCTTAAATATCAAATCTATTGTATAATCGATTTAGCTAAACGCGCGATTAGCATAACTCGCCAAAGTCTCTGTTATAGTTATTGATAATTTGTGGATAATATGAACAGAAAAACAGAAAACGAGCTGTGAGGCAAGAAAACAATGCAGCTGATTATGCGAGTGGCTAATGAGAGGAGTCACAGATGAAGTCACATTTCCGGCGCAGACAAACTTGAAAACCAGTCGCATTATTTGCACTGCGCAACGGTAGCCGTGGCAGATGCAGACCCCGAAATATATACACTGAAGAAAATCAAGTACTTAAAGCTTAGCCTGCCAAAAATTTCGTAAGCTAAGTTATTGATGTAAACAGGTTTTCTCAATCATAAAAATCTTAATTATAGTCAATGTTAGTCTTAATTGGCTTGACTCGAGCTGAAGCAGGCTTAGCTTTTATATAATATTGGATTGATTTAAGCGTAAGACAGGCCTGATTTCAGAATATTTTTAATAAAATTTCCTTTAAATATGTTTTTTGATTGGACTATATAGTCGGTTTTCATTCTTGGCAAACTTGTTTGTTGGGCTTAGAAATTTTTTTGTACTTCAAATAAGATTTTATTTTAAGTATTTTATGTTGTTTCAGTAAAAAAAAAATTTAAGAAATTCTTCGCTAAACATTCATTACAATTAACTTAATTATCCCAAACTTTTTTTTAGTGTAAGTGCATATATATTTAATGTTATGTATCTCAGCGTCAGAAACAACAATTCAAACAGGGCAACAACACATTGTGACAACATGGAGCACAAACAATGCAAAGCCCTGAGAACTGTTTGGACTTGTCATCACTTGACGCTACCTTGAAGTGTAAAGCGGGTAGGGTAGGGAAGTGTGCGGCTATGCTCGGCTCTGCGACTGACTGCATTCGGCATACAGATAATTTGGCGGCACTGAGTGTCTAAATGCTGTCAGCTTGGGGCTGCCTGCCATGATTTATCAGCGGAGACACCTCAGCGACGGTTGCTGCAGAAGCTGCGCCTTTGGGGCACAGCCAAGTGGGCGTGCCAACAGACGTGCATTGCTAATGTCAATTGCCCTCCTGCTGAGATGCAAAATGTCTGCAGGGATTATCAAAATTAAAAAAGAAATGCATAAAATAGAGGCAAGGCAGAGACTGGCAAGAAGAACGGAACAGATGCCAGTTATTTGCTACAGATTTTTATGCATCTTAACATATACTAATGTATCTGTAAGATATTTTTACCTATGAGATGTTTTTCTAAAGTAGTAAGCCCTGTACGAATGCGTTACTTTTGTACTTGTAAGATACTTTTTATCGTAAAGATACTTTTATATCTGTGAAATTTCAGTTCTTTGTCATAGCTGCTCAAAGTATACTAAAGTCTCAGTGAGATACTATTGTACCTATGAGATACTTTTGTGTTAGTAAGAAATTTTTTATTTTTAAGATACTCTTATATCCATAAGATGTAATTTATTTGTCACGGCTTAAAAGATACTTTGGTAATTATGAGATACTATTGTGAGAGATTCCTATGTATCTGTAAAATAATTTTGAAACGCAGCGCTTTGATCTGCACATTGTGCACCTAGCACATGATCTATGCGTATTTATTGGGCTAAATTTGACACTTGTCGAGCGACGGCTAATTTGCAAATTAAATTAGCGCTCATTCTAATTCACTGACTGAAAATGACGGCATGACGCCAGCCCAAATGCAAACACACACACACGCACACACACAGAGAAACCGCCGCGCACAACAACAAAGCAGTCGTCAGTTATCAAACGAGCCAATTTCCATTAGCTGTTAGAGCTGGAGGGGAAGTGGCCGGCTGAGCGAATTAACTCGCCTACAAACATTTTAGTTTTTTTTTTTGCATGTCAAACGAAAAAGCAATAAAAAGCGGGCAATAAACAAAGCAATGAAAAAAAGTTTGGCAAGCAAATGGAATTAAGTTTTGTCTCTCTGCTCGCTACCTGTAACAGTGGACCTTAGCTCTGATGAACTTCGCTTGGTTGAACAAACCTTGTGGCAAAAAAAAAAACAACGCATGTACAACGCGGCGTATGAGCAATGCCCGACAATGCGTCCTAGAGCAATGACTGACCCGAAAGATACACTAAACAACAAAAATACAATTTCCAAACAATTCTCAGTTTTAATTAACAACGACACGTTACTCAAACCGCAAAGAGTAACAACAATGGCTAGTAAAACACTTTTTGTACATTGTTCACAAAGTGAAGAGGGGTATATGGGCTTTTCGAGTTTTTATATGTGATTATTTTTTTGCGATTATTGAAGCTGAGGCCTGGAACTTTTTGCATCGGACAAAGTCTTACACATTTTCTTGACCACGCCCACTAGATATGGGCAAACTGGGAAAGTCGGTGTGTCCCATAGTTGTGGAGGAGAAGAACGATCCAAATACTTATAATATGGCCACGCCTCATTTTCTGAACAGAGTATTGCCTAGTCGCTGCCCGCCGTTTTTTCTGTTTTATTTAACAATTTTCACGCAAAAATCGTTAACAAAGTGGTTTGTGCTTTTTTTCTGTCCGCCCGACATGCAATCCGTTTCTGATGAGCTCGTGTTTTCGCATGTTTTGTAATATGTAATTCGAGTGCTTTAACAATTTGTCGCACTTTGCAAATCAAAATGAATTGCACTATTTTTTTTCATTAAAACTCACAACTGTAATTAAGCAATTTCCATTGAAAATGGATACGTTCATTGAAACGCATATTGCCAATTAGTTAAATGTTTTACAATTCGTTTTTTTTTTGTCTTTTTTTCTTAAAGCTACATTTTATGGAGTACGAGACGAGCATAAAAACTGAGGTTAGAAATATTTATTGTAGATTCCACAGTTTATTGCCTTTTGTTTGTGCATTTTATTTATGGCTTATTTAGCTAAATTATTCCAAGAAGCTATATTCATTGGCCATTTACTATAGATCTCAAATGAATATCCAAGCCCGGCAATTAATGGCAACTGCCTAACCTTGAGCGTAGCCCCGCCCCTAAATTACGCCACCAAATGAATTTCACGCCGTAAGTAAGTCGTTCATTTAATATATAATCAAATTAAACGTAGCTCATAAGCTATAATTTCTATATAATTACGTATTTTGTGTCCTTCGGGGGCATTAAGTTGTCGCACAATCGACCAACACTTTTGTGTGCATTTCATGCTGAATAAACTACGTGAATTGTTATGTGTATATATTTACACCTACAACACAGTTCCGCCATACAAATTAGCCTCAAATTATTGGCTAGGATCTCAAACTGGACGTTTTATTTTGTGTGTGAGCCTATACTTAAAATAAACAGGCATTTAGCTATAGGGTATACTCAATATATGGACTAGTTAACAATTAGCTTGAGATTTTGTAAGCATAAAGATATTTTAGTCTATCTATGTTTAACTTTATCGCATTGATCTTATATAGAGGGTCTATAACCACGCTCGGGATTTGAGCCTGCAACCCATTTTGTTGCACTTAAAATAAAGTTTTATTGAATAATAATATAGAAAAATTCATAGGAACCGGAAAACCGGAAAACTGTGAGACACCATGTTTTGCTTGGAATTTATGAACGTGGAAAACGAACCGAATAAGCCAAACCATAACAATTTATGAAAAAGTAATACACAATGTACAGGGTATGGCATAGTCACTACTTAGCTTTAATTTGTTTATTGTTTTTGTCAGGTTTTTTCAACAGTTTTATTAGATTTAAATGTTGTATTTTTAGTTGTTTCGTTATATTTTTTCTCTCTTTTATTTGTTATTACGGCATTTCATTTTTTTACGCTTTTCATACACGTACGGGGCATAATCGGGTTTTTATTTGGCCTGATGCCAAATTAGTTTTGCTCTCGTTTTCACTCGCTGGCACTGACATTGTCACGCACTGTACAATCTTTGTAGTTGGTGTTGTTGTAGTTGTTTTTGTTGAAAAGTATTTAGGTTTTGTGTATATGCACACAGGCAAAAATTATATTTTATTTATAGTGCTGTCAAAATTATTTGCTTAAAGTGCTTGCACGATGCGACATTCGCTTTGAGCTAATGGAAATATAGGTAATTCTCTTGGAAAATATATATACATGGATTATCTGAAGTGTGTGTGTGTGTGTGGGCTTGTAGATTTAGCCGGGTCTTTGATCCGCACGCATGCCACAATTGGCATTGAGAGACGTGTGATTTATGGCCAACATTTATCTGTTGGCAATTCGGGTTTTGTGTCTCGGGTTAATTTTTTGTAAATTAAATAAAGTTTTTCAAGCCCCACACCTGCGCTCAAATGCCGCCCGAGGGCCCAGACGTTGTCCAATTGGCAGCAAGGCCCACGCGTTCAAGATTCGTTTTCATTATGACAATTGATTAATTGTGTCTTTTCCTTTTTCTTTATCTTATTTTTATTTTATTTTTGCCAATTTGTAGCAGCCCATACCCGAAACTGAAACAATTTTAACTTCAATTAAAAAATGTCTTGCATTAAATTGCGTGGGCCGCGTCTGAACTCAACTGCTGTACTCTGTTTTCAGCGGATTGTCAATGGTATCTGCCATATCTGTCCATATATATCTATGCCCGCACATTCATCATGTTGGCTATTTGTTCCGCATTATGACAAATGTGCAACACGTTCTATGGCTTTATGCAGCTCAGGTGCTCAGGCGCTCAGGCGGCTCCTCAATTTATTATCTATTAAAGTGCAATCTAAGCACTGCGAATACGTGCTGGCTTCCATTCAGACTTGCAAGACATGGGGGCACATCGCCTTTGTGTTTGACCCGACTTTGGCAATAGATTTTCCATGCCGACTAAATCACGATGTGGCTCCCGGCTTGATGCGGTTTTTATTTTTTTATTTGCGCGTAACCATTATTTTTTTTGCCAATTTTAGTCAATTTTGCATACCAGCCCCCAAGCTGAGTGCTTATCTCTAAAGCGGCAAACATTGCTGTACCCTGTTCAAATTTTTAAGAGGGTATCATAAATTTTCACAGTGCCAGAACTTTGTCAAAAACTGAACCAGTTTAAATGATTGATCACACTTTGTGCATAGTTTCTAATCTAGATAAATGTTATTTTTTTTATATATATATTGAAATTTGCAAAGTTCTTCGACTGAAAGTTAAAACTTCTATTACTTTGGCAGAACTAAACTAATTTATATTGTGAATGGCATTTTAGACAAGGCTTGATCTTCAGATTTTTCAGCTTTCAGCTAGTATGGTATCTTTTAGTTGCAGCTTTTCTGAACGGCGGACTTGGGAGCTGTTTTTATATATAAGTCTGCAATCTACAGCGAAAAACACTTAGCCCCGTTAACATGGCTGGCCATTAAAGTAAATTATTTAATTTTATTATTGCAGATAAAGCTGCAAAATTACGCGCATAAAATGCAAAAGATTTGACAGCCAGTCAGCTTAAAAGATTGCAGCGATTACGAATGTTTGGCGAGAAGTTTGAATACACTCAAAGAAAATTAATACAAATATAGATGAATAGCTAGGTCAACTATTTTCGAATGGTAGCCCCATTTAAAAAATAGGAGTAATTTGTTTAAGGATAAAGTTGAACAATTACCTCCAGAAGCTTAGCAACGTTGCGTCAAACTGTAAAACTGGCAACTCTGCATGCAACAGAATGTCGCGCATGCGCTCAAATAACAGCTGTCTAATAACAATTGCATACATATCTATAAATATATAGTATGTGGTATGTAAGAGCAATAGTTTCATCGTCTATCTCCATTGGCAATGTTTATTTAGCAAATCGATGGGCGTTGCGCAAAATGTGTCATTGGAGGCAATTGGAGTTGCCACAAACTACAACTACAAGCGTTGCAAATTGTCTTTAATTTGTGCACAATGTGCAGACACACTAAAACGCTGACGTCATTGTTATGTATATGTATATTTGTTTATATATTTTGTTTGATCTTTTGTCATTTCCATGATTTGCATAAACGAGTCACAGCCGGCATAGAGCCAATGCAAATAAATCGAGAAAACGGCCAAGACAGAGGCCAATTGATTTGGCGGTTAGGCAAACAATTTAAATGCAAATCACGTGTTTTTCTTAATGCACTCGATCGATTGAGAATCGGAGCGAAGGGGACAGTTGTCTTCGATCTCGCTGAACTTGAACTGGAAAGGCGAATGGGTATGGAAAAATGGAAAATATTTCAAATAGTGAAACGAGCTACAATGAAAATTGACAAGTGAATGTTACATATGGGCAAATGGTGCAAGTAGGTGATAAATAGAAATGATGCAATCAAAAAACGAGTAAGACTGCTTCAGTCGGGAGTGCCGACTAGGAGATACTTTGCAACAGCCACGAAAAGCTATAACAAACTTTAGCAAATGCAAACTTGAATAAACCCAGGCTATAATTCTGACAATAAGATTATTTTCCATATTGTGGATTACAGTGGGACGTATCAAAAAAGTGAAAAATTCTAAATTTGCAGTATATTATACAAGAGGTCAATACTTAACTTGATGTCTCTGGCTTCGAGACATTGTCACAAATAGGAAAATGGTATCGTTTTCGTTAAAACAGGGTTCATACGACGCGTTCATACATACGGACAAAAGAAGGGACGGACGTGGCTCGATTGGCTTGACTGTTGATTCTCATCAAGAATAAGTATTTACTTTATGAGGTCGAAATGGCTGCCTTCTGCCTGTTACGTACTTTTGGACAAACAAAATTGTGTACCCTGCTTACACATTTTCAACAGGCACTGCGTATAAAAGCTATTTTTATTCAGACTGTCAAAGCCTGTCAAAGCTCTTTGAGAAAACCTAACAAATGGTGTGTTATGAAGCTTCCTATTACAATTGATCCGCTTTCTTTCCAAATTTTTTAACTTGAGCAGTTGCATTTTTCATGTCTGGTAATTGAACACCTCACAAATGCGACACTTCAAAACATTGAAAATCATTTCAATTAGCTGTCAAACGATTGAAAACTCTTGAAAACTTGTCCAACGGCTTTAGATTCGAGTGTTAGTTGAGAGTTGTTTTTCTTAAATATTTGTACGCCTATCAAGACTTTTGCTTATCGCTTAGTCATTTGACAGAGGTGTTAAAATTCACGCCTTCTTGTCACGTGGATTATGCTAATTCAGATACCTTATCATGCCCAATTAAGTAGATGGGGCTGTCTACAGGCTAGATAGTACAAATATATATATAGACATATATATTCTAAGGTCAAGTTGAAGTCTAAACAAAGAGCAGCTGCCATTATTAAATTCAACAACAAATGCTGCTAATAAATTTTGCTAAAAAAAAAATTAGTTCTCTTCGGAAGTACCTGACTAGGAAATACCCTGTTAAACACTATCTAAGTTTCATCTATATAGAAAAAGTGAGGTATATTTAAAATGTGCATAAATAGAGCTATATAACAAGTTGGGTGTTTCTAACTCGTACACACTTTTGAGTTATGCTTAAAAAGTAAGTCTAAACATGGTATCGATAATATGCAATGGGATGGAAGTCGAAAAAAGCTCAATTTATTTATATTCATTTATTTGTAAATTTGTTGTTCAAAATAGATATACTTTATGGGTTATTAAGGGTATAGGAAATATTGTTGTACTCCCCTCTGTTGCAGACTCGTGTAGCTGTTGTCGTCATCGCTGTGTCGCAAAAAAATTTACATATGCATAGATCTGCGCACACACATACATGTAGTTCTTGTATTGTATGTAGCATGTATGAGTATATTAATGTGTTTTTGTATCTAAGTTTTGTTTACAGTTCAAAGCACTCGCTGCCACAGGGTCAATGTAAAATTGAGCGGACCATGTCCATGTTTCAGCTAAGTTTTCCGACTCTACGCGGCGCAGCATTAAAAGCTCTATAGATATATCATTTTTTGGTTTTTCGGCTAGGGGTGTTCATAAACATCGACTGACACTATAAATTATCGCTGTGCTCGCATAAATTGCGTATCGCTCTGCTATCTAATTGCCTTTTGAATGCGTTGTTTAATTCAGTTGACTTAGCTGTTGCTCGATATTTTATTTGTTTTTAATATATATGTAGTACACGAATATGCGGGTGTTTTCGTGTTTTCTGTGTGTTGATATTTTCTGGGCTATTAATGTTTTCTATTATTTGTTGACTTGGAATTTGTATTTTATGTGAGTTTCACACATGCGTTCAAGGTTATCAACAGGTTGGCGCAGTTATCAAAGAAGAACATTTGTTAAGCTTATGCCACGACATTAGCCCAAGCCAAGTTCAAGGGCTTTGCGTCATTTAAATGACTCAATGGAAAGAAAAAAATAAACCAAATAAAATCGCAAATGCGATTTGTTTTCAAAAGAGCCAGACCAAGTTATTTATGGTGGTTATTTTTTAGGAGTTCCAGGAATCAAATTCATGTCCAAAGCCAAACCGAAAGCAGGCATAATGGTGCCAGCCGCTGCAAAATGTATCTTTATTGTGCTGCGGTCGCAGCTCTTTTGCTTTGCTGAAAACGTGATCAAGATACATACATATACAACACACATGCACACAAGAGACCGCGCCGATCCTTACAGATCTTTCACATTGCCCGGATGACATCAGCAGCTGCCCCAAATTGTTGCTTGGAACTCGATGCTGCGAGCTCTTATTCTTTTTTGGCATTTTGGAGACGTGCCCCAAGTTGCATTTGCATTCGCGAATTCCTGCTCTCTCTCTGGCTGTACGTTTGGATACTTGAAATTTGACATTGCATCAATCGTTCACAATTTGCTGGTAAAAATCTTCTCAGAACTCGGCGCCGCTCAATGCAACTGTCTCGTGTGGAATTTATGACAGTTTTAGTTATTGAAATGAATATTAATTGAAATACACATAAGGTTGTTCAGCATCCGCCACAGTTGCCCTAAATGGAATACAGTTGTCAACAACATTGACTGCTGACTGTTTCGTTTTTTATTTTATTTTAAGGCAATTTATATACTATGCGTAGAATACCTAACCAGAACCAATGCGCAGACTGATTAACATTTAATAATCTGCTTATGTAAATACGCGAATCATTTACAGTTGCGTCACGAGATATTATTTACACAGTACAAAATCGTGTGGCTTTAATTAAAATTCGTGTTTTTGTTTAGATGAAATAATTTAACAATTGTGCTCTTTTTTTTGGATTTAAATGCTATTATTGAACATTTATGGGGTTTTCTTCTGAGAATAAACAAACAGTCGATTGCTATAAAAGTAATTAAACTGAAAGAACTACAGGTGAAACATTTTATAAATCTATTTTATAGCTCTACGTCTGAAGAGCTTTGATCTGATATAAATGCTACTGAGGTTCGAACCAAGGATTTCACTTTTACCGCTGTCAGTTTTTCGCCAAATTAGCTCTTAAGTTAACAAAGTAGTGTGAGACAGAGAGCGAGAGAGAGCATGAGCATTAAAATTGAGACAGTTTGAAGAAATTACTAAATATGTTTCCCAACCGATTTGAAGTCGCTTTCCAATATATTTTGCAATATATATATATAATATTAAACAAAACCAATTGCATAATAGAAGAGCCAAACCGAGTCAAATTTGTTTGAGCAATAATTAGAAATTGTTTAAGGTAAATCCATTCCCAAAGCCTAACAATAGCATTGACATTAGACTGACTAATTGGATGTGTGCAAACCAGAATCATGAAAGGTACCTCAAGGCATGGAGTTGATTCGAAACGTAAGCCTGCCAAGCAGCCCTGTTTATGGCAAAAAGCAGGCGTTGTAAACTTTGATTCCATTCGAATCATATTTTAGATTAAACACCATAAGGAATGCATTAAATGTACAACTTTTTGCACTGTGTACGGATCTGATACACATATATATACATATCATCATACACATGCGCATGTGTTCATTCATGCCCTAGAAGAGGCTCAGTCAAAGTGGGCGAGGCCATCTAATAACCGGCTTGCAAGTGAACGATAGCAAACCAGTTGACGACATCAACGAGTCGTTTTTCGTTCTCTCATCGAAGCTGCGGCGATATCATATGGTTAATTGAGTGTCTGCCACAAATTGATGCCACTTGGTTTAATGACCCGCCCCAAACGCAAACACTTTTTATCACATATCACACATGGTAATTGGGCGCTACATATTACATATTAATGGATATGCACTTAATGTTATGTTTCAATTTAGTTACCTGGACTTTCCACGCCAATTATGGCATCGGAATCCTCTGTTGTTGCGCCGCATGTGTTTTTATAAATATTACAAATAAATATAAATATTATAAAATATATTTATTCAGCCGGCAACATAATGATGTTGGCCTGACTCAGGTCAGGTAAACACAGACCAGACTCGTAATTGTCTATTTCTAGGAACCGAAATGTTTGCCAAAATACACAAATAAAAGAGAGAGAGAAATATAAAGATATAATCTATGCATGCATATCTTGATGTATTGGCTCATTGCGCTGACAAATTTTGAGCCTGAATAATTCGCATTTAGCATTTGTAATTCAAATAAAAACAGCATTCGGTGTCATTGTGCAAAATAAACAACAACATCTTCTGCAAATGCGATTTTCATAGTTTTTTCACATATTTCAAAGTCAAAATAGCTGCAAACATCTGTTGTTCCGATAATTTCTTGAATGAATTTAGCTGTGCTGCGGTACAGAGGTGCGAGCTAGTGTGAGCTAATGCCTAGAAATATGCAATTAACAATCAGCTAGAATGCCAATATATATACTAAGCTATATGAACGTATATGCAGGCATGATGCAAGAGTCCATTGAGAAATAAGGCGACTGGATTGTGAGTCTGAATGATGTATGGGCTTGACTATAAATAAGCCAAAAGCAGGTATGAGTAAGTGTTGCTATTGTGTAAAATGCCGTCATAAATGCACAGCTCAGCTATTTATAGGAACTCAAAATAGGAAATTGAGAAAACTCAGTGCGAAATTAGGAATTTTACACTTAAAATATAGTCATAATTTTATAACTATCAAGAAATTCTTATCTCATGAACATTTTTGTTGACCGAAATGTTCAAATAATATTATAGCTTACAAGATAGAAAAGACGTGAAGCAATATAAAGAATTTTGTATTTAAACCATTTTCCTAAGTTTCGAAGTTCTTACTGCAAAAACATATTTTCAATTCAGAAATCTAAATTACAAAAAAATCAGGAGTTTTGTACTTAAATGAACAAAGTTCATAACGAAAAAGCTCAACAAGGGTGATGAATATTGTACTCAAAACAAATCAAACTTTTTTCAAAAAACAAGAAAGTGAACATAATAAAAACCGAAAAAAATAACATATTAAGAAAATACTTAAATTAAGAGCATTTAAGAACGAAATGTTATAGTACAACATTATGAATTCTATGCAAGCAATCTAGACTGAGGTCATTTTTCTCTGAGTGTACAGCTATTGTACATAACTAAGACATTTAGTGAAAGTAAAAACATCAGCTACCGAGAAAACTTGGGCGTTTGCTGAGTATTATAGTTGAACCCATAAATGTGCAAACTCATAAAAATTATTTTTATTACAACTGTGATTCATAGAAAAGTGCACTTGCTATAAAAATTGAGGTTCATTAATCCCCATAAAGCGCACATAAATTAATGTATAATAGACTTTCAAATATGGTACGAGTTGGGCAAGTGCTAAAATTCAATTGCATGTGCAGTTTAGCACCGAATCGATTGCAGTGGGCTTTATTTATATATAGTGGTAGATCGAGAGATTTACGAGCACTCACCTTCGTTTACGTAACCGCCCTCCATGGTGCCGAATGTGTACACCTCGTTGCGGCTGCCGCTCCGTTTGCCTTTGAACACCTTGGCCACGACCTACGTCTATGTCGACTCACACGTGCTGGGAGGAAGAGTAAAGGAGTCGGGTATCTGTATCTGGGCGATGCACTCGACACCTCGGCTGGCTCTTGCAGCTCGATCCCGTTCGAATGTTTTATTTATTCTTTCTTATGGCAAGTTCTGCTGTCTGGCTATTTTATTAGAATGTATTTTGCGGGATTGCACAACGCGCTGCACACACTCCAAAAATAATAATAATAATAATATTGTGGCTCAGCACTTTACGCTTAGATATATTTGTATTTATATTTGGAAATGGGCCTGGCCTGTGGCAAGCATATGCGCTATATGCCTGGCATCTTTATGGCACGTTTGAGTCCGAGTGGCGAGTGGTGAGTGCGAGTTCCAGTTTCCAGTTGCCACAGTAAACAAACAGGCGTACACAGTTTCGTCCCACTGTGCAGAGTGCAGAAATGTGCTGGGAGTAGAACTTATCTGGCAATTGTATCTACGGCAGCTCCTCTATGGCCAACAGCTAGTCTGGATGTCTGTGTGTGTGCGGCTTTTCCTGTGAATTTGCATATGTGCCTGTGGCGCGATTTGGCTTTTCTAATACTTGATGTTGCTGTTTGCCTGCAAAGTAAATGGGAAGACGTGGCACATAAATAAACATGCTACATCAAATTGGCCGTTGATAAATGTTGACCTCAGGCTTGACCCAACCGTCGCCCAAAAAATAAAATAATAGAAAAAAAAACACACACACATGCACATGCACCACAAAAGGGCAGGGCACGACGAGATGAACTCTCAGATTTCAAGGCGCTGTCATTGCAAAATTTCATTCGTATCTGTTTGTTTGTGTGTGTATCTTGCTGCAGATGCCATGGCCCATTGCCTGTTCTAATTTTGGATAAGCACAGAGAGAAGACGCCTTGACATTTGCCTGACTTTGCGAATTATGCGGCTGCATTTTTAATGAGAAGCGACGTCAGACAAGCTGCCACATGCCGCATGCATAGCTGAAATCCCTTGAAAGCCACATGGAGCGAACAACTATGTGGGGCAGGCTGGTGTCAGCGTATCTCAAATTGTATCTACAAGTTGCTAAATGCGCTTTATCTGTATAAATAAGACTGTTCCCTTACTGACTAATTGATTGATTGCCTGATTGACCGAGCTGCCCGGCTGACTGACTAACATACTGGCTGACTTACCTACCGACTGATTGACTTAATATTTAATTGATTGACTGATGGACTGACTTACTAACTGATTGACAAACTGACTGGCTGATTCACTTACTGACTTAGTGATTGAGTAATTGACTGATTGATGGACCGTGTAACTAATTGATAGACTAACTGAATGATTGACTTATAGACTAACTGATTGAATTACTGCCTGATTGATTGAGTGACCAATTGATTGATTGATTAACTGACTGACTGATGGACTTACTGGATTGAGTAACTGACTTACTGACTGACTGATTAATTGACTGGTGGTTGTGTGAACTTTTGCAACAACATTTAGCTTTTTATCAAAGGTCGATGTAAGGTGAAGAGCCTGTGTATTTAAATTTGAGGATGAAAAACACGCTGCCGGGCGACGCCGGGTACCACTGAAGCTAGCATTCACATAAGCTGAAACGTTTTATAATTTCTTTCCTAATTCAGACCAACCTAATGGCACATCAGACCAATTCAAGCTGAAATCAAATTCAAGCTAGCCGCTTGCTTGACTTCTTGGAATTTTCACGCCAGCTCACATAGTTGCTGTTATTGTTGTTGCTCTCGTTTGTCTACTTTAAACTATTAGTAAATAGCTGAACTTATTTGCACACAACCGCTGATGTCATTCTGTCAATATTTACCGCATAAATTGAAAACTAATTTGAGCTGCAAACAATCTCGAATGAAATCGTTGCGTTTGTTTGTGTTTTTGTTTGTTTTGTTTTCGGTTTAGTTTTCAAGCAGCAAGTTCAATGCCAAATATGCAATCCATAACAGCACATAATTATGCTAATATCTTGAGAATACAAATCATACTTAAGTGCCCGCCTGGCCTTATCGATGGAGTGGAACTGAAACCGAACCGCACGCGCGCAAAACTCTTGGGGAACTGCCCGGAAAAACGAAAGCCGGAAACGAGTCGCAGAGTTAAAGAAAGAAAAAAAACAAATAATTTGAAATTGCTTTACCAAAAAGCGCCGAATTTATGCATACACATAGATATTGTAATAAAAATGAAGAAGAACAAGAACCAGAGAGAGCGACAATTGTCTGGAGCTGCGAAAGAGGCCCATCAAATGAAATAGCCGGCGCTGACAGCCAGCGGGCACTCATCAATGGATTCATACTTGACATTCGTTTAGAGCCAAACCGTAGCATAAGTCGAATGCTAACAAGTAAGACTGTTATGATCGGGAGTGCTCGACTAGGGTATACACTGAAGCCGTCGCCGAGCTGTCGTTACCAGCATTCTCATTTTCCTCTTCTATACGATCCATGGGAAATGCATTCTTGATTAACTTTAGTGTTTATAGTACGATCTTTTTATATATGGCATACTATAGTGTGTGTATATCAAAGCGTAAGGCACTTCGTTTTAAATTCTGGGAAAATTGGGGGGAGTTCTGCAAAAGTGAGATATTCTTGTTCTGTGTCCAATATGTAAGGAGCTACAAATCATATTTTGTGTATCCAGCTCTTATTTTCGAGTTATGCTTACAAACACATTTTGCTTTTGAGATCGAAGCATAAGAGCAGAAGAGTATGGGTAGATTAACTGAGCCCCTCATTTCGATCAAGAACATATGTACTCTGCGTTGCCTTCTGTTACATACATTTCCAAATAAGCATTATACCCTTCATAACTACTCTTTATAGATTCAGCGTATTATAACGTAGCTCGTAATACTTTCAATTTTTTTGGGCAGTTGCTTAATTTGATCGACGGCAAGCGAAACGAAATTTAATTGATGCCACAGACCGAGCAATGCCGCCGGCAGACGTCACTCTTCGGATTGCCCCCTGGACTATAACTAGATATTACATGGGACAGTTGTGTCGCATAATTAAGGCGGCACTTGATTAATAATCGTTGAACCCCATGTGACCCGCACACCAGACCACGCCTTCTAATTTGTATTTTATGATCATATTTGGTTAATTTCTGTTGTTATTATTGTGGTTGGTTTGTTGTAACTATTAGCGCAGCATTATGCATTTTTAATGAAACTTTATTGAGTTAAATCTGTGGCTGGCCTTCGTTGTAAAATAACCCCTATGGATCGCTACCCTCCCTGTGCCCGGCCCTTTTGTTTGGCAAACAATTAAGAGAATCGTCAGCTCGATCAATTGTTATATTTCATTTTTTTATATTTTCCAATATTTTCCATTATTTATGAGCGTAAACATTTAAAACACTCACAATCGTGACGTTACGCTTCTTGGGCCAGCTTTATGCCTAATTCAATCCCAGTGCCATCAATCAAGACCACAAATTGCCGCCAAGGAAAAGGGGGTATGCAGCTGTCTAACTCTCTGGTTAACTGTCTGTCTGATTGTCTCTTACGAGCATCGAGTTAATTGCCAACACAAGTGCGTAATTATGTAATTGTCATCGTTGTCTTTCTGTTTAATTCCCGCTGCCTTGAGAGTGTCACATTGTCGCTTTGACCATGACAAGGGTTTGGGCTTTAACGTCAACCTGTCTACCAAATGACAAAACAAGAAATAATTGCAAATAGTTTGGCTAAGTGAATAATTTGGCAGAAGCAGAAGTAAATTTTAATTTAGTGTGTGAATACACTTAGCACAGATTTGAATGTGAGTATGAAAGATCAAGGTTCAAACACGGAATTTGATCTAAGTGCACCGATATCTTAAGCCGGAACCACTAAATATTTAGCTCCAAAAAATAGTTTAATAAACAACTAAAAGAGAGATTTTTGCGGAACTTTTTAATATATTTTTCTGGAAAGACTTAAGCTGTCTGATCGTATGCAGTTACGATAGGGAACCTCAAGTAAGTGCTAGAACATATATACATTTGCTTTGTAAAAGTTAAAATATCTAAATATAAAATTGGGTAGGTTGTGGCGAACAAGGACTTGAACCATTAAAAAAAAAGTGCTTTGAAAATATTTAAATGTTACAGCTTTCAAAACTTTCAAAAACTGTCAATGTTGCATCAAGATATTGGGAAGTATATGGCGAGGACTTAAACTCGGGTCGAAGGCTGTTAAAGACCAGGTTTATGCACTGAATCTAATCACGCGGCACTGCCTTAAACCCTTAACCGAGTCACTGATAATTTTGCATTTAGCTGCCTTCTCATCAACCAAATTTAATCTCAGAACTCTTGCCACACACTTAAAATTCTTTGCCTGGTTTTAAGGTCGTTTAGTCGAAGTCTTAAGCTTCTGCAAAAAGTTAAGAAGTCACAGATAAGCCGTAAACACACATTTTTAGCTTAAGCGAATTTCGTGTTTAGTTACAAATTAAAATGTTTATTTATTACTAAAGCCTCGCAGCAAGCATTTAAACATTTAATAATGTATCTTACTTTATTGCACTTGGTAATTATCATTTTGTCACTGCGCTCGACGCCCACTTAATTGCAACCTGTCTCACACTGGCCACAGCAGCGTACTCGGGCGTCATTACGTATACGTATATTACGTATACGCCAATGCGAACTTGAGCGCCGATCATTAGGCACACAGCCGCAAAAACCCAATTGAGTGCCAGTTCAGCAGGCCAAACAAAACAATAGAATTCTGACGAGCGATCGAGCGGGCAGAGGGGCTTGGGGAGTAGGTGTATATGCCGTAGTCAAAATTAATAGCGCCAGTTTTTTGTTCTTTCTGGTTTTTGATGTCGCTTGTTGGTCGTCGACGACGACGACGACGTCATCGTTAGCTGTCACCGCGGACAGCTACTGTGCAGCGGCATTATAATATATTGTATAGTCGGCAACAAGATAAAACAGCATGCTTTATTTTCGCCTTCATTTTTCCCGAAAGCAAAAAAAAAGAACAAAAATCATAAATCTATTGAAAGTAAATAACAAAAAGTGGGTCAGCCTTAAGAACCTGACGCTGTGCTTGAGGTAGTCGCCCAAAAAATAAAAACACATCAATCATAATAATGTATGAATAGCAGCTAGCTAAACTTAAATTCAAGCAAAAAATATATAATTTGAACTTTTAACACTCGCCATAAAAGAGTTCTACAATAAGTGGGCATTGCACGTGGCGTATGCTTAATATTTGCTCATGAAAGTAAAATAAAATTAATATATTTGGCATTTCGTGACTCAGTCGTCGAGTTCAGCGCACTTTTGCCGGCGAATACGTTTAGAATACTTTGAAAATAATAAAACAGCTCAAAAGACATAAACAATTTGAGTTCCGGCCAGCGGCGCCTTGTAAGGCAAAATAATATAAAGCCCTAAAGACGTGATGAAAATTGCAGCCGAAGCCGACAAAGCAATTGCTAACTGAATTCAAGCTTCACGACCAAATTACCATTGGGCTTTCCTCAGACGTTATTCAAATTGAAAATTGCGTAAATTAAAACACATTTTGTTTTAAGCACCTATTCATAGCACACCAGCTGCGTGCGAAATATTCGAATTAGGTAAATAAAGTGCTCATTTTCGCAGTTTTCCTCGAATTGCCAAAAAATATGCGACCTTCAGCCTGGGTTAACTGTGCGTTCTTTTTGTTTTGTTGAATTCGTTTAGGTAATATCAACATTTTCACACATTTTCAGTTTATTTGTTAATGAAATATTTCTAAATTTTTTTTTTAATTGGGTTTATTTATTAAACTGCTTGAAAGAAATCGGAATTCTTTGAAATTGTTGCGTTTCTCTTGCTATTTCTTAGTTGTCGGATTGTCTGCTTTGCTATTTTTATGGCTGATCTTATACCAAGTCGTCCCAACTTGCCATTGGCAGTATCAAAGGCGCGCTAAATCATCTAAATTTGTTTTGATATCAAAAATCTATATATATTTATATACCAATGTAGCGCAGCGAGCTATTTTATCGCAAAGGTTGGCCAAATGACGCGTGCGTTCCAATTTTATGAAATCAGGCAAGTCAATTAACGAGGCTCAAAGCCGTTTTTTGACAGTTTGTTGTCAGCCAATAGCTGGGACAATTTTACAGTGGGACAGTGGAACAGTGGGTTGTCTGTTTATATTTTCGTGGTCAGGTGACGTAATTTGGTGGCTGCGATATCATTTCAAGGTTAGTTAACATTTGATGTCGTATATGTATGCCACATACCTTTCATACCTTGTACCCATAATAAGGTAAGGGATTCGAATCAACTTATACTTAGACTAAGAAATTTGGAGGAAGACATCTCCATTTACATAAAAAAATTTAAATATTCTCGATTATAAATATCTGTTTAGTCCTTTTCCACTACATTTGGTACATAGAAGCATATTTCATTTCTATATGTGCAAGTTTTTTTTAGGACAAAGCTTTGTTTTCTATGTCATTGGTTATTATTTCACATACAAACTGTGTTTATCGCAAACTTTTTTTTTAATTTTAGATTTTGATTCTTGAGTTTTTAGTTAAAAAAGAATTTCCGCGCTTAATTGATTTTTTTCCATTTGAAACGAAAAAGTTCCAGACATGTTTTCATGTATATAATATTATATATATTTAATATAGAAAGGCAAGCTTTTCAATTTTATTTAACTTTACATTTATAATAAAAATACACTACTCTATTATTTGTTCTTAATCCGCCTAGAATTTTCTTTATTTATATAACTTGCGTTTTTAGGCTTCAATTACTAACATATTTTTATAATGAGATTTCTGTTAAGTGAGTAATATATATTAGGCCACATTAGTATCACTTTTATCTCAAGAATCTGGCTGATAAGAAACACAATCTTTAAAATTATGTGCATGCAATTACATGTACATAAATATATATAGTTTTTAAAGTGGACAATCTAATAAATTGCTTTGCCGGAAGAGATAACGCTGCAGGTTGATGTCATATGTGCCCCGACTTGAGAGCGTGTAGTATACTTAGGCATTCAGCATACCTTATATGGTATGGCCAGAGCTATCAACCACCCAGCCCAACACCATAGGCAGAAAATATCGCTATAATCTCTAGTAAAAGAGAAAAATAATTTCAGTTTCGTTTGCATCGCGTGACCAACTGGCGGTTACACCTTCAACTGCAACGGCTCGCCACGCCTCCACCCACCACCTGCTTCCCATCAACTGCAATTCTCATATACTGTAGATATGTAATACATATACTTTTAGGTATGTAGAGGGTATTCTAATTTTGTAATGGAATGTGTAACGCATTGAAGGAGTAGAAGGAGTCGCTATAAAGTCTATATATTCTTGATCAGTTTCAACAGACGAGTCGATATAGCCATGTCCGCATGTCCCTA
Organism: Drosophila novamexicana; assembly: GCF_003285875.2. NCBI lineage: Eukaryota > Metazoa > Arthropoda > Insecta > Diptera > Drosophilidae > Drosophila > Drosophila novamexicana. The sequence goes on along the minus strand of NW_020824808.1, from coordinate 314,863 downwards.
TGCCTGTCTACCGTCAGTAAACTTTGCAAAAGTTAGGCCTTGCGGCTTGGATCACAATATAGAAAGGCTGTAATAGGAACAACATCTTTTTAGCATCAGACAACTATATGATGGAGCTTTATTTAAAGTATAGTTCGAAAATTGGGTTTTTGCATGAACGACTTATCCCATTCTACAAGACATCTGGACCTAAATCCCTAAGTCACATGTCTGCAAGGGTATTCAATCATCGGCGTGCCAAATAAACACATGCCTTCTTTTTGTCTTTGCTGCTAAACACGCATAAAAATTTAACGCTATTGCATGTTTGTCATTTGCCGCTGCCCTTTTGACCTGCCGAGCGGCTGATGAAGTTGATATGGCTAGAAAGGGCGCGGGGTGGTTGGGGGTGGTTCATGGTTTATTTAGCTGAAGAGTAGCAGAACGCGCGCGGGAGCCGTCATCAGCTACGCTCCGGTTTAGGCAGGCGTGTCCAGCGGTGCAAGTGGGGCAGGGAGCGGGAGTGGGGGGCGTCACTTAAATATTATATGTGTCAAGTCAAATTAGTTACGCCGTGTGTGTGTGAGTGCGTGTGTTGTGTGTGTGAGTGCGTGTGCTGCAGGTGGTTGCTGCTGTTGCTAACAGCGGCCAAATGTAGCTGTCATTGCTGCCGTTGACAGTTGAGGCTGCCTCCACCAGCTGCTGGTTGGTATTCACATAAAAATGTACAATCATACTCATATTCATATGCTCACTCATTTCACTCATTTAATGACGCACATTCAACTTTTGGCTCGCACTCATTCATCTTCATTTGCGGCCTGCATTTGCATTTGCCACATTCACCATGTTGTGTCATCTGTCAAATGCATCGTTGACTTTTACCCAATTGGGAAAATTTAAATATGTCTTCGCACAACTTTCGGGGTTGCCCTCGTCTTATCAGCGGACAGCGGCTTATCAATCATGTGCAGCACATGACACATGATTTTTGAATCTGAATGAAAGTTGTTTTTTTCTTGTTTTTATATTTTTTTTTTTTGAATTTTGGCACCTTTTTCCAATGCTATTTTTGTGGATGCGCCAACTGGTGCTGGCTAATTGAATTTGTTGCTCGCCTCACTTAAATAAACAGTGCAATTTATACACACACACGCACACACACACACACACACACACCTACACACACAGCACTTAATAGATTTGCTTTTGCTTTTATCACCTGACGTTGTAGAATATTGCATTGTGTTCTATATAATATATTAAAGCAATTTATAGACCAAACAGTCGCACATATTTGCTTTCTATTTAATGGCAAACAAAATTGTATTTTTTTTATATAAGAGAATTTTACGACTTGGCTAACCTTGAAGGTAGCCAACCACTGAATAACATATAGATCTGATACTCATTTCCCAAAAATAATATGTAATAAAAATAAATATATAGAGTTGCTTTGTATTGAAAGCTTGACATACCCTAACAAGAAATTTATATCTGATCTGTCTCACAGTTAGTCACAAGTTTAATTTCCCGAATAATTAATCAGCATAAAGATCAGATGATTGTGTGCTATAAGAAGCTTTATATATTCTCAAGCAGAGATACATATCTTTTGTACCTGATCTGAGTAATGTCTTTATAACTACAACACTCTGTATAATAACGTGTTTATAGGGGATTTTTGTTACCTTTTTTTATAGCTTCAATACTCTTTAATAATGAAGTGTTATAATGGGATTCTTCTTAGAATTCAGTTTTTGGAAAAATAGTTTATAATATTTAAGTATGTGATAATGCTTCTTAAAATTTTTTATATATTTCGTATCTCCTAAAAAGCAAGACCAAACAAGCCAGACTGACATTTCTAAAAATGTATTTCTCAATTTCCTGTATAGTGTGCCTGAGTATTGTTAGAAATTTTCTTTTAAATTCAGTCTAGATTATTTTAAGTAGGTAATGATAATAATGATAATATTTTTTTATATTCCTCAACAAACAATGCACATTCAATCCAGGTGAACTCTCATAATATTTTCAGCTAAGTTTTAAGCTCCATACAGGGTATCTCTTATTCGATTACAGCCCACTTTCAGTTAATTAAATGAAGAGGTGAAAACTACGGAATGTCAAATGTTTCAAAACAATTTCACCAAACGCCTCAGCGTACACACAGAAAAGCCTCAGTTCCCCCCACATATTGCAAAAGTGTTATGAATGCAGAGGGGTGGCTAAGGGGGAGCTTTTAATGTGCCTGTTATATGTGTGTATGTGAATGTTTGTGTGTGTGTATGTGGGTTGTGTTGTGTTTGCTTTTGCCTCACATTGCACTTGAAATAGTTTCTATGCACATAAAAATTTCATTTGTTTGCTTTTCGCTATTTCTATTTCTATTCCTATTCCTATATCTATTCCTATATCTATTTCTGTTGTAGCCACACATAAACCGTATATCATATGCAAAAGAGCGCTCGCCTATTATCATATTTTCTTATCAAGTGACTCAACTTTGTTGCTTCTTTGCTGGCGTCGGCCAACTGTAAACAGATAGATATAATAATAAAGGCCGAGCGCAATAACAACAATTGCACGAATTGTGCAATTAAATTTATAGGCCTAAAGTGCGTGAGGGTATTAAGCAAACTCGGGGATTCCAAATACAAAGCTGGGTAGTCGTAGAAAGGGTAAACTTTGTTTAAGTTCTTAACATTTAAATGAAATAACCTTCAAACAGATGTATATTTCTTCAACTTAATGTATCTAAGCTGTACGCTGACAAGATTTCGGCGACAAATTAATTTATCTAAAATGTGTAAGGGTGTTAATCAATTCTATAGTATCGCTTTCTGATTTGTTATAATTCCATCATATGACCGCATTAACTGATTCCAAAGTAGCTTATTGAGTCTTTAAAAACATTTTGGAACACAACTTTTCAACAATTTCTTGAATTTGAGTATAAAGACTTTAATCAAGTTCTTAATCTATAATCAAATTAATAAATCCAGAGGAATTTCGGAACTCCAAAGGTCCGGGCTTGTAGGTGCCTTAGCTTATGAAATTTTTTCTTAAAATGTATCGAAAACACAATGTTTGTATCTTAAAGGAAAGTGTGGGACTTCGTGTCGTTAATAACAAATAAGATAAATTATAATAACGGCCAATAATATCTTGTAAATTTGAAAAAAATACATGTATCTTAAATAAAATCAATTTTAAAATTAATAAAGATATCTTTAGTATTTGCAAGCACTTTTCCCAAGAGTCCACATTAGCTGCTCAATACCCTAAGTAAATATTGAATATTGGCACAGTCTGTTCTTCTATGGCTTCCCGCGTTTGTGTTCTCTTATGGAAAAATTACAATTATGCCAGTCAGGCAGGCAGTAAAAGGATATTCCACATACTTTCTCCCCCTTTCACCGCATGAAAAAAGGCAAAGTCGTGAAACCGCAAAAAAAGGGAAACCACAAAACGTTGCAATCAATGGCACTTCGTAGGGGGGCAGGTAATATAAAACGCTCTGAAGGGGGCGTGGCACAAATACGATGCCGTACCAAATTGTAAATGCAATTATGCAAATGCTTAAAAAGGGCAGGGAAGTAGAAAAACTAAACATATATCTATTGAGAGAGGGAGAGCGAGAGAGGGAGAAGTGAAGTCATAAAAAAGGGTAATAAAATCAAAAGCAATTGATAAACCAAGCAAAAGACACAATTGATAAAGAGCCCGAAACGCGCAATTAAACTTAAATAAATTGTGCACACGCTCCAAAGGCCCAAAACAAAATGAAAACAATTAGCCACGAGACACCGAAGAATCAATACCCTTGTATACAAAGGACTGAGAGAAGAAGTGCAGATTGGTCGAGATACATCCACCAAAAAATAGAAAAGTTGCCCTTACAAAAACCATTTTTCAACTGATTTTTCTTGTATTGATATATTAAATAATATTCTGATGTTGAAAGGATAGTTTCCTTTTAAAGGAACAAGAGAACAACATAACTTCTGACTGAACGTTCCTATGGCAGTAAAGTGATATTACGATAGCTTTAAAACCGAGAGACTAATTTGGATAGATATAATCAGACATACATGCCTATATCCACTCGGCTGTTGAATGTATATACTATATGGGCTCAGAGACCTCTTCTGCCAAGCGTTACACATTCCATTACAAAATTAAAAGACCTTCTACGAGGTTACAAGAAAAGCCGAAAACAAAAGTTGCTCTTAAATGTGGAATCGATATGTGCAGCGTATGGGATTGGAGGGGGTTGCCCAAAAGGTCTCGTAGGTAAACATACAGCGAGGGTTGGCTAATGAAACCCGATTGTTTGATATCCCAACCCCCCGATGAGCTGGAACACGATACGTTTTTTGCCTTTACCTTTTTGTGCTAAAATTGCAGCCGCCGATGAGCTCAGAGCCCAAATCAGAATAGTCAGATAAGAGCTGGCATAATACAATGCCACGCCCCATTGGCGAATTTCTATGCTAGCATAAATAGGGTATGCTCCTACGTCGATCACAGTTTGTGGCATGCGCTGTTTGCCCTTATCTGTGTAATTCTATCAAATTGCAATCGAGCAAATGTTTTGGTTCCTGTCCTGAAATCTGATAAGCAGCCCCCCCCCCGACAAAGTCGCTCTACTGTTAAATTATGTGTTGAATGGTTCTCGCTTAGGGGGGAAGGGAGGGGTAGGAAGCGGCTTGCATAATATTTATAAAAATAGTCGATTGTCGCATGGTTGGGCATTTGATTAATTAATGAAAAGTGCGCAAAAAAGACAATTTAATTATCATGTAAACTACGTGATACCCTGGAAACGCTTCAGTGAATAGCTTAGGCATGAAACTATTTGAATATAATATTTATCAATTTAATTTATATGTATATTTATTTTATTTATAGTCAAATATGCATTAATTGTTGAGATTGAAATACTCATAACATACAATATTAATTTTTTCTAATGTCTCTTTCTTTGTAGTTGTTGAGTATCTTATAAGTATACGATTACTCAAGATCATAAGAGAGATCATATTTTGACTATGATATAGCTAATAATTTATTTTGTGTTCTTACCAAATACTAAAATCACAATATTCCAGATATTTGACGGCAGATAAGTGTATATACTTTTTATGTATTTTTTTAAAAGTAAGAATACAAAATATCTGTTACAGAATATTTAACTTTTATGTATATTTATTTATGTAACTTATATGATTTCTGTATATTTAGATCCTAAACACATTCCACATCATTTTATTCCTATTAATTACATTTTTTCAACTGGAGTATCGCAACTACGACGACATATTGTTAATTATGTACTCCACATATCTTTTTGCTGGCTACAATTTATTGACAAAAGGCTCATGCATAAATTGTAGCATATTTGCGGGCGTTCAGGCGCGCATTAATGCAAAGTGCTTTAGAATAATGTGAACAGCAGGCGGTGGCAGAGGTGGAGACAAAGACAAACGACGACGACCCACTTAGACGCCTTGCCCCGCTGAGGTAATCACAGTGCGCCGTTTGTTGCATGTAGCATGTGTGCCGGCATGTAATTGCGTATACGCCCTGTATCTATTGGCCAAAGCCCACGCTGCGCCGGCCAACTAACAAGTGGTCCCGCGAGAGAGCAGCGAGCTGCTGGGGCTGCAAGTGGGTGCCGGTGCGAACACCCACACGTCTATACAAAAGGTAGCCGGCACATACAACACTCAACAAACACACACAATACTTGAGCTTCCATTGAAATGGAAAACAAAAGCTGCACGTAAAGCGTTGCCGAATCAATGCAAGGGCGCAAAATGTTGCCAGCTTAAACTTGCCACAGCTGTTCGGGCAGGTTGAAAGTTCAAGCCACACTGCGACAGCAGCAGCAGCAGCAGCCACAACAACAACAACTGCTGCTCGCTGCGTCCTTGGGCTTGCTTTTTTGGTGTGGCTGCAGCAGCAGCAGCAGCAGCTGCCCCCCGGTGCCGGCGTGTTGCAGCCAGCGAAGGACATTTGCTGCTAGCCGGGTTGCTGCACACTGCGCACATGTGAAAATCAATATGGAAAGCACTCACAGAAAACCAACTTAAAAGCGCTGCTCCTCAATATGCCCCATAGCATTGCCAAACTCACCTAGTTGTAACGAAATGAACAAACACATAAATATTCCACTTGATTTAACAGAAATGTTCGATTGCTTTTTAAAATGCCTCAAATGAAACTAATTTTCATTACAAGCAAAACAACAACACGGCGGAAAAATATACAGCTTACGAAATAAACAACAGCAACAACAACACGGTTTACACTTTAGCCACAGTTCACTGTGGCTGGCTGTGGCTGCGTGCGCTTGGATTTTGATTAGAGCCCAGACATTAACAGCAACAATAACAACAACAACAACAACAAGAACAACTACAACAAACACTAAATAAAATAAGCAATGCAAATTGATTGAAACACAGCATATTTCAATGTTGTTGGAGCTGCTGCTGCTGTTGCTGTTGTTGTTGTTGTTGCAGTTGTTGTTCTTGCTGCTGCTGCCTGGCCTTACATGCATTTAATTTAAAACACTTTTGTTTTCAGAGTTTTTATCGTTTGCTTTCAGTTTCTGTTTTTATTGTTATTGTTATTACCTGTTTAGCGTATGAAAGAAATCAAATTTAGAATCAAAATCAAATTGCCGCCAGAAAGAACAGCAACAACAGCAGCAACAGCAATAACCACAACAACCTGCAGACAAAACTCACTTGGCTAAAAAATGTTTTTGAAATTCTCGTTTTTTTTTTGTACTAAACGATCTGAAACGCCCACTCGCATATCGCGCCCACACGCACCGCGATAACAAGCTCAAATAAAACAACAACAATAATAATAATAATAGTAGTAAAAAATGTGCTGCTGCTTGCGTACTTTGACTTGGTCGGCGGGCCCCAAACAAACGTTAGTTAGTTGGCCAAAAAACTGAAGAACTTTTATAATATATTCTCTATTTGAAACTGAGAACTCGCCAGCGGCTAACCGTGAGACCGAGAGACGTGCGCGCACTCGACGACGACAACCTTCGCGTTTCAGTTGCGCGAACAGACTGTTTTTCGAAACGCTGCCCGCTGAGAGCGAAGAGCGCTGAAGCAGCGCAGCAGCAGCAGCAGCAGCAGCAGCGCCAGCAGCTGACGCCGGCAGCAGCTGAGGCCGGCAGCAACAGCAGCATTGGCCGATTCGCGACGCATCGCAGCTGATTGATAAGAGAGGTACGCACACAAACACACATGTTCAATTAATTTGCAATTATCAAATATGCAATGCAATAATTCAAGAGCAACAAAATAAGCAAATAAATTGAATTAATAATAATATATATAATGGTACGTATATATAATTTAAATAATCTTCAAGTTCATTATAAATAAAAAATATAAAATATTATATTATATTATATTATATTATTTTATATATATATTATATTAAAATAAACCTATATCTTGTTGCGAATCTGGTTTTGCCGCATTTTTAAAAATATTTTATTTTAACTTGCATTTGTTTCATTATGTTAAAAATTAAATTAATTATGTTAAGAATCACAATAGTTTTATCAAATAAAAAAAGAAATTTGCTTTAACAAAACCATATCTATAAATACATCAGTTAATTCCACGTATAATTATTAAACCTTAATGATATTTTTTTGTTTTTCATGGTTTTCCACATTTTTCACGATATTTTCAATTTACCAAAAATTATTTTTAAATTGACTCTCAATTTGCTTAAAAGAGTGTGTATAAATTGTACATTTTATTTATCAAAGCTCATTTGAAAAAATACTCACGTATTCAAGAAATGCTCTTAAATTCTGTGTGCAGAATTTTTTACAGGGAATTGACCTTAAAATAAGTCCACGAATATTTAAATACTGGGTCAAACGATTTTGGCAATACCAAGTTCCAAGTACAAGAAATGCCCAAAAAGTTCAAATTTCAGTTTTCCATTGGCTCGATTTGAAAAACTAAAATAAAGTCACGTACTTTCACCAAAACTATATATTAAATATATAATATAATGTTTAAATTGACGTATTGTAACAACTTTTTAACTTGTCGGGAACAATTGATATAGAAAAAATTAAGTATTGCCTGTTGTGAATGGGTATTTATTCTATTTAAGAAGTCGGCACCGCGGTTGGCTATAAACGAGTACCAGGTTTTGTATGGCTATCTTTGTGAATAATTCAAATTATTTACGCTACTCTAAGCATGACTCCTGTCCAGTTGGTGATGGCATTCAAAGCATGACTCAAACTCAACGAGAGCTAAATTTATTATTTTGGAAACTACGGAATGGATGACTTGTTTTTAAAGTCCAATATTTGTCAGCAGCAAATGTGTGAATCACGTTTTTTATTTTGTTCTATAAGTTAAATATACTTTCTATTTCGACAATATTTCGAATCGAACAAACTCTATGAATTTCAAAGTCTTATCTAAACAGCCCAAAGTGGCTCATAAAATAAGCAAAAGGACATGGGGCAGAGTCCTCGTTAGCAGCCCCAACAAGGTTGCGGGCGTAGTTCGAAAAATTCGATTTACAAAAACTGGATAATTTATGAAGCGACCCAGAAAGCACGACGTGGCCAGCAGGGCCCATTGGAAATGAGGAAACCCAACCAATTAATTAGTAGAAATTATGAAATGGAAAATGGAAAAAGTTAAATAGTAAAACGGAAACACAACAACTTCATATGAGTTATGCGCTGCCGAAACGCAGCTCCAGCTCGTCGCCTGCTCCACATCCCCCTTCCCACCCACGACTTTCAAGTGTCCTTGCAATTGGCGCAAGGCGCTAAGTCCAGCAACCTGCTAGCCCTTTGGCGACCTAAATACCAGGCAAGGCTTCTAGCAGTATGTCCAAAATGCAAATACTATTTCAAACACTCAGAGAAAAGAAAAGTAGTTCGAAATTCCGGTATAAACATTTTATATTTTTATTTATTTTAATTTTAATCCAAACCGTATTGATATCAAAATAATGGGCTTAAAACTTCTGTTAGACCATTTTATTCTTTAAATCTTACCTTGAATTCTTCTGAAATATAAATTCGGTATGAACTAGATTAATTGTTAAAATTGTTATGAAAATAAGAAAAAACACGTTTATAAAAGTTATTAAATAAATATTCTCTCAAATGGGCTACTCATTTGCTTAAAAACTTTGGGAGTCAAAAAAGGATTCTTAAAATAAGAATTTTGATCTCAAATCAAGAAATTTCGAGCTTACTGTTACTTCAAGTGTTTAAGAAGTCTAATAACTCTGGCACTACAAATAAAATTCTTAAATTAAGTATTTCTTTCTTAAACCGAGAAATATCGAGCAAGACTTTTGCTTGATTTGTTATTCAAATTTGATTGATTGTTATTGCTTGGTTTTTCGTTTTTTCGCTGAGTGTAGCTGCTTCAGGTATACAGTTGCTGCCTGTTTCTTTCTGTGTTGGCCTAGTTGCTCCAGTTGTCGAGTTGAATGCGCTGTGTCGCCGCGCTGTGGCGTCCCAATAATCCGGAGGCGCCTCCAAGGGGTTGTTTTTGCCACATTCTCTGTGGCTCTTGGCTCATAAGCCATGTTTTAGTTTTGTTGTTGTTTGCCGGCGCCACAATGACTGCGCATAATTTTATGGTTTTTGTGTAGTTGTCTCAGTTCCCAGGCGACTTGTTATTGTGCCTTAGGCCATAATTGATATCAATATTTTGGGCTAGTGCCACAGAAGCCCCTCTGGCTAATGCTCAGCGAAATGCAGACAAAGACAACTGCAGCTGGCTGCCTGGGCAGCATGACCTAGACATTTTAGTCCAGTTAAACATACTTTTCTCGATAGCGATCAGTTGTTCCAGTGTTGTGAAGGTCATTGTGAGGCGAGGTCTTGGTGCAGCTCAGCTAATTTGCATACTAATTAATAAGTTGATGACAAATGATGAGGCGCAGTTTGCATCTTTATTGACAATGACTTAACTTGGACATGGCGAAGAGTCACAAAGTAAACCTTACTCAAAAGATGGCTCAAAACTGAGCTAACTATTTATCAACAAATATTAGTCAGCACTGGGAAAATTAAGTCACCTTTTGCTGATTAAATCGCACCAACTTGCTTAAGTGGACCATGCGATTTGCGATTTTGTTAACAATTTCCTTTTTCCCCAATAATCAAACTATATTTAATTAAAACACATACAAGCTGTGTTCAGTGTACATTTATATTGATAACATTCCAGGCAACAATTTAACTAGAAATTCGCCAATTCAACTGACTCAACAATGAGGTAATATCTGTGCCCAACTTTAAATACAGTGCAAAACTCGGGCGCGGGAATGTACTCGAGGTGGAACATGAAAAATCGTTTGTTGTAACAAGTGCGCAATGCACTTGAAGTACTGACAAATTGTTTAACTTCAGCCCGCCAATCCTCTGGCCCCTGTCCCCTCTCTGGCAGCCTCTGCCAACAGACAGACATCAGCTGATAAGACAATTGTCGGCCTTTGTCTCTGACTCGATTGAGTGGGTGAGTTGTATATATATATATATATATATATATATATATATATATATATATATGTGTGTGTTCATATATCGGCTGTAGACCAGGTTCTCTGGCATTTTATCAGCCTTTGGTTGGAGCTGCTGACCCACTTGCATAACCGTCGTGGTGTCCATGCACTTCCTCAATGCATTTTAAAACAAACATTGGCAATTGTCTTCGTATTTGGAGTATCAATTATACCATATCTGTATATATATATATACAAAAAGTGGGCGTTGCGAGCGCCATTTGGTAGTTAATCAATGAATGTGGCGAGTCTGAATTTATTTTCTAAAGAGTTTTTAGTGCTTGGATTGGTTTTCTGGTGAATCACTTCAAATTGTTTGCCTGTCAGACGTGATCGTAAATTTCCTTATTAGCTACGCACATCAACAGCAATTAAGCTGATCAAACGAAATTTTCACAATATTTTTTGATAGCTCTCTTGATTGTCATTGTGTGTGGCTAATTGGCGCAGTTTTCGCATGCAAATTCTTCAATGATTGTGAACATAAATAAAAAGCCATACATATTTACAAAGAAATTTTTGTTACTAACATATAAATTTACCACACAAATTATGGGCAGCTTGGGAATACATTTTTTTACTTTAGCTTATATAATTTCCGTATTAATGTGCTGAAATTATTTTCAAAAAATCTTTGCGCACATTTTTAGTATCTAATCTAAAATATTTGAACGAACCGCCAAAGTGTGCTAGCTATGCGAAGCTGATTGCTACAGCACGCCAAGCTGGCAGCGCCTTTACTAAAATGTACTAAAAATACCTAATGTTTAGTTATCTGGGCACTCTGCTGTTGATTTACAAATAAATTGCAGACAATTTGTTTTAAGCTGCCAAAAAACATAAGCAAATTCAAATGGACAGCAACAACGAACTGTCAGAAGACCTAATCAGACGCCTGAGCGCTGGCGGCGGCCTGGGTAAGTCAAGAATTGGCGCGCGCTGCAGCTGGCGTGCAGCCTGCGCCAACAGCTCGTGGTAAGGCCAACACAGCTACAGTGTGTCCACAAAGTCTGCGTGCAGCAACAGTTGTCAGCTAACTAATTTTCTCCAAAACATTGCAGAAGAAGTGATAGCCAGCGAGATCTTTGAGGAGACCAACATATACGAGGATGCGAACGATGCAGAAAATGAGCCAGACGACATTATCATTGTGCACATGGACATACGGGAACCGCTGAGCACACTCAAGTAAAATAAAATAAAGCAACTGAATTTGATATAGTATTAGAGTATTCTGAAACGCGCTCATCTCTAGTCCATTTTCCTGCCTTAGGCCACTTCTGACATTTTTTTCTTTGCAGAAAACTTGTGGAGCAAAAGATCGGCGTGGAACTGCACTACTACACATTCTGTCTGCAGGATGCTCAGGAGGTAACAGGTTTTATATAGCATTTGGAGTCTGACTAATGGCAATAATTTGCAGCTGGAGCCGCACAAGAACCTGGTCGATCAATGTGTCAAAGGGGAGGGTCTGGTGCAGATCAATGTACAAATCCAAACAATACGCAAGAAGATCAACATTGCGGATGTGCTGAAGCCCACGGAGGCGGCGCTAGCCACCCTGGCCATTGAGGAGGCAGCACAGCTCAGCGCCCAGGACACGAATAGCAGCGGCAAGAGCTCGACCAGCGATAGTCCAAGCAAAGCCAGCAAAAAGCGCAAGCACAAAGCAGACGACGCCTACGATGTGGATGTGGTCACAGACGAAGACAAGGACGTGGATGTGGAGGCGGCCAAACCTGTGCTCAACTGGGTGCTGGATAGCAAATTCAAGCGCGAGCAAATACGTCTCAAAATACCCGAAGCGGTCAGTGAATGGACCCCAGCGCATGTCGCGCACTGGCTCGAGTGGGCGGTCAAAGAATTTGAGCTGCGTGACCTCAACATAGACGAATGGCATATCACCGGCCAGGCACTATGTTCTATGACGCACGAGCAATTTAGTCGCAAACTGCCGCGTGATCCGGGCAATGTGTTCTGGACACATCTGCAGCTGCTCAAGGAATGTAATTTCGTGTCGGTAGTGCACAAACAGGCCGAGGAGCTGCGCAAACCGAAGCAGAGCAAACCGGCGAGCGGTTCAACGAACCCTGGAATGGAGCAGCGCATTATGCGCAAGTCCTTGCAGAGCGTCAAGGACAATGACTGTGAGTAGCCTATGTCAGGAAATCCATAGCTTAGCTGAACCCCTGTTTCATTTTACAGCATCCGAGAGCTCGACGGCGCCCCAGAGTCCAAGTCACAACAACAGCATTGGCTCCGGCAACAATGGCCAGGTGCAGCTGTGGCAATTCCTGCTCGAGATTCTCACCGACAGTGAGCACACGGACATTATTGAATGGGTGGGCACCGAGGGCGAGTTTAAACTAAGCGATCCGGATCGCGTGGCACGCCTCTGGGGTGAAAAGAAAAACAAGCCCGCCATGAACTATGAGAAGCTCTCACGGGCGCTGCGCTACTACTATGATGGTGATATGATATCCAAGGTGTCCGGCAAACGATTCGCCTACAAGTTTGACTGTGATCTGAAGCTCTTGATCGGCTACGATGCCAGCGAGCTGTCCCGCTTGGTCAACGAGCGTAAGTGGGCCGAGCATCTGCAGGCGACGCACAAGGAAGCCAGCAACGATGCGACATGACAGCCGGATATCGGTGTCAAGGAAGAGCCCTACATCCTGTGGAAGTACGAGGCGCCATAACGTTGGCTTAAACTGTTAGTAATTAGTTTAATGGCCAGATTAACCGTTTTGCATTTAAATTGTCATAGGCACTTGATTTTATTGTTCACTATGTTCATAATATATTGTTATTCACTAAGCACTATAATCTCTGTCTCCATAAGCTATATATATTATATATATAGGTACTCTAACTATCTATTTAGTAGGCATCGTATATGTTTAGGTATTATATCGAATATTGTTCGATTATATGTTGCGATTTTTGTAAAATCCATTAAATTAAAAAAAAATCTATTTTCCAAGCGATATTTTTGTTAATATTTGTCAGCGATTCTAAGCAATAAGCCTCGACGGGTCGGTTCGGTTCTGAAATCAAAAATTATGGATGCCAACGCATTCTATCGAAGATACAAACCTTTTCGAAACCAAGCTACATTGCACGAGCTATATCTATTTAAAGTTTTATAAAAATTAAAAATTCGAATATCTCGGGTATATCGATGCCCGATTTTCCATTGATACACCTCTCTCGACTGGTGCAGATCAGGTCTTTCGATTAGCATTAAAAAACACAATTTCTAAGATTTGACGAAATTTTAGAAAAATGGCAATGGGTCACAATAATTTTTGAAATGGGGTCGGTTTTGAAATCAAAAATTTTAGATGCCAATCTATTCTACGTCTACGTTCATTTACGTGTCCGAGGAAACAATTCGTTTCATAATCGGGCTCTATATACCCGAGTTTTATTCATTTGAAGATTAACATCATTTTTTAATTTGAATAACTTGGATATTACAAGCCCATTTTCAATTGATATACCTCTTCCGATTCGCACAGATCAGGACTTTCGATGGACACTAAAACATCCAATTCTAAGATTTGACGCAATTTAATAAAATGGAAAGGAGCACAATTTTTTCTGACGAATCAATAAGTAGTTAGTTTCATGCCTAGATTTAGTGTAATGCATTTCGATAGACATAGGCACTTGATTTTATTGTACATTATGTTCATTATAGATTGTTATTCACTAAGCATTATAATCTCCGTCTCCATAAGCTAGCGCTATAAATACCATATATGTAACTTTCTATGTGGTAGACACTATATCGAATATTGTTCGGTTATATGTTGCGATTTTTGTAAAATCCATAAAATTAAAAGAAAAATTCATTAATTCGATTTTCATTTTCATAGTTTTGTTTTTGTGTTTGTGATTTTACGTGACTAGTTCGCTCTCTAGAGTCTAGATAAACTAACTAAAGCTAAGCTAGATTAAACTAAACTAAACTAAACGTTAACATTTAGCGACTCGATGTCTAAATGTGCGTCTCAGTTTGTTGATGGCCTGGCGGAATGTGCTCAACTCCGGGCTGGATTCGCGCTGCACTTGGTGACGTGTAGCGTGGCCAGCTTTGTGCTAGGATAATACTCTTCCTCTTGCCCGACATCGCTCAAAGGCAGCCTAACTAGAGCTCAGTCGTAATCTCGTCCTGCGGCCGAAAGCCCAGTTTGTAGAACTCATCCTCCAGCCAAAGCGAGCTGGCATTGAGATCCGTAATGAGATTGCCGCTCTTCAGCGTGTTGAAGCTGCTGCCAAATGGATCCGAGGCGCGCGGCTCCTCGAACTCGTGCAGGCTAATTAGCGAGCCGAACAGATGCAGCTTCTGCTGCGCCGAGGCGCTGCTACTGCGATCACCTGGCAGCAGATCTGCGCCCAGCTTATTATGACTGGGCGTCGTCGTCGCACCCTGCTGCTGTCTGTAGATGCTGTGACCCGGCTGTTTCTTAGCGGGCGCCGCATAGAGCACCTCGGGCCTACCAGCATGGCTGGCTTGAAAGAAGTCAATCAGCTGGCCCACCTGCGGCTTGTAGCGCTCCAGCGCCTGCTCCGACCACGCATATAGACGTGGCCAATCGTGCGGGGGCTGCGTCGGTATCAGCTCAATGGGCCTGTTCAGCAGGATGAGAAGCTTGGCCAGATCCCGTACGATGGGTCGATAAGAGTTGGCCGCCGCCACCTCGCCGGACAAATAAAGTTTGCGTATTTGTCGGCGCGTGTCATTCAGCATGGCCAGAAAATACTCGGCATTGGGCCGCATCTCGTTCAGCTGACGCATGAAATCTGCCCGATCCATGGTGTTCTCATTGATGAGCTTCTGCTTGACGGACTTGCGCCGACGCTTGCGCCGCACCAGCATCACGGCGACTGCCAGCAGCGAGAGGCAGACCAGAAAGCCGCCCAGGAGACCCGCTAGTGCCGCCATAAGCGGCCCAGAGTAGCCGGTGGGCACACAGACACGACCCATGAACTCTGTGTGGGCGGACCACTGATCCAGATAGCCCGCGGGGCATTCCTCCACGCATTGTCGGGTATCCGTTACCAGGTACAGTGGACACTTGATGCAGCCCGCCTTGTTGCAGCGCAGACAGTGCGAACTCGTCGTCGCCGGACAGCCTGAAAACAGAGATAAAGAAATTGGGTTACTTAGGCTGTGGGTCACAATTGGAGGTCTTTCAATTAGCGCTAGTTCACAATCATCATCAACATCATAATTGTTGCTCATTTGCATAGGGTAAAGTCACATCGCTCCCACAGACAATTGCGCAAACATAAATGGCCGCAAATTAAGTCGTCCCATCCTACAGAATTATCACTGGACCACGAATTACACTAGTCAACCAAAGTCAGGCACAAAAGTGAGGGGCATTCATTATGGAAATCCATATTAAAGTGAAGAGTCCTAAATTTGGTGCCCAAAACAGAACGTCGATATACATTTTTAAGATTTCATTTATTTTTGTGATCGAGGACCCGGACAAAAAGATATTGCCAGATCAACTCGACTATTGATGCTGAGCAAGAATATATATTCCTTATACGAAGATCCTTCTGCATGTTATATGCATATGCATATGTTGAAGCTCTTTAAAAAATTGATCAAGTGCAAATTTGAATTTGGTAGTAGAATATCACTTAGACAGACCAAATGCTTAAGTATATCAATTTATATATCAGGTGTTTACACCCAACAGCCATTACATATTTATTCTTTGGTCTCTATGATGTCTAAATATTTATAAACACAACTATATCACAGCACCAGGCCGGAAAATGGGTGGAAAACTGATTAAAATTTGAAATTAAAAATACTCATTCTCGGAATATTACGACAACAACATGTAAATCTTATTAAAACCTCAAATTCCTATCAATCTTGAATTATGCTTACTTTTCTACTTCAATGGAATATTGTAACTACACTCAAAAAATACTTAGCATGATTTTAGAAAATGTTTTCGTTTTTAAGCAAAAGTTTGTTATATTTAAAAAAAATTTACAAGGAAAAAACTAATTTTCAGATTTTAGCGATTTTCTAAAACAGGGCATACAATTTTTTTGAGTGTTGCTTAGTTTATAACTATTACGCTTTTTTCTATAGTTAACATTAAACACAAAATACTTGATGTCAAGTGTTCAGTTGCACCTAACATCTTTGAGTACGTTTTAATTTATTTATTCAATTCAATTTTATAAATTCCAACGTTCTATACCTTAGACTTAAAAGCCTTGTAGTCTAGTGTGAGACTGTGCAGCATAAACTACGCATATCTTTGAGTTTTTCCACTTTAACTGGGCTTTGTCACTGGTTATTTGCTTGGTATGCTTTCAAATTCAAGGTAAAGTCAATAAAAATTGTTTGACTTTTGGTTTTAAAAATACAACAAGATATTAACATAAGAAGTGTTGGGCAAACAGAGACAGAGACGGATACTGTGTGACAGACAGTCAGCCAGACAAACAGACAGACAGACGACGGGCAGACGGACAGACTATGCTACATATTCTAGGAAGGCAACGCGTCGTCCAATGGGAAAGTTCAACATGAGCCGCCACGAGGAGGCGCATCCAAAGTGTTGTCGCCGAACATCAAAAGCTTTTTTGACAACTGCAACGAGAGACAACGCAATGCGACTCCCAAGCAGGTCCGTTCTTGTCAGCAGCTGGCCCATTTATCTTGGGCCACAAGTGGTTGCCATACCTTGTTCACAAGCTGGATTGATGGTATATTGGTTTTGTGCAATATCCGTCCGCCCGTATGCATCCAATTTCGGTGCAATCAAAGCTGGAGACATTAAACATGCACTAGAATCTAGTGTATTCCCGCCACGCCCATTAAAAGCTGGGGTAATTCATTAAAAACTATATAGTCCACAGTTTCTATAGTCACTACAATGTGAAAACATATGTTTTAGGGGCAGGACTGGTAGGGCGAGAAAAAATGTAGCCCACAACTTGTATTTGACAATATCTACAGCTTGCAATATTTTAAGTAGAAAATTGAAATGTTTAAATTTTGGAAATTATATGGCAAAGCAAGCCAACGCCTGGGCTCAAGCATGTTTAAAGCTTTCACGAAATGACAACTTTTGTTGGGTTAGCAGCCCTGGCTCAAGCTGAGGCAATGCTGCAAGCCATAAACCGCACCCGAAACAATCTTATATGAGAGTAATGCACTGTGAACAGAGCATTGTGTAGTCGTTCTTCGTCGCCTTTGCGTTTATTCAGAGCCTTGCCGGTTCCTGTCTGAGCGTCTGTCTGTGGCTCTTTGTCATTGCACCACGTACGCACCTTGTCTGCCCCCATTGCCATGCATTGGGCGTCCATTCGGAGCATCGGGAAGAGGCATCATCAATGGCATTAACTTGTTTTAGCGCTAATCAGACACAACCCCCGAGCAGCAACAGCAGCAGCAGCTGAAGCTGAAGCGGCAGCAAACCGATTGCCAATTGCCTTTTGCCGACTGCCGTCTGTTTGCCTTGACCATGGCCAATTCCCATGCAAGAGCTGGCGGATAATCAGTCGGAATCGTAACTCGTAATTGATATTGCGCAGCCCCACTCTCGCCCGTCCCGTCCCGTCCCGTTCCATCCCTGCCCTGCCACCTGCTCTGTCCCAGTGGGCTGATTCTTGGGCGTGCAGTTGATCAACGATAATTGGTTATTAAATGGAAGATTGCTTTCCAATGCCGTCTGCGTGGCAGCTCCTCCAGCTCCAGCTCCAGCTCCATGTAAATGCATTGAAATTACAGCATCGGTCGATTACATTGATATATATACGTATAGATAAATGATATCTCGATTGAGCCAGCAGGATTCCTTTGCCACGATCAGCGCATTCGTCGCACAATTTGTCGATTGCCGTGCACTTGAGTGGAATAAATGCATAAGCAATGCTCCAACTGGGGATCGCAGCTCAATAGAGATTCAATTTAACAATTGATTGAATCACAGATCAAACAATTATCATTGCAGCAATATTTGAATTAAGTGTTCCGAGTAATTATACCCTGTACGCAATGAATATGCATAAGACAAAGGTGTGTCAATCTATATAACACATATGGGATACTTTTGATATTCTTCGGTATATACATTTTGGATCAGCATCAAAGTCCGATATGGTCTTGCTCGCTCTACCGATTCTTCTGTCTGTAAACTTAAAACCCTAACAGACAAATATTTAAAGAAATAATAATAAAAACAAAAATTGAATAAAAATAAATGAATTAATTTTGACCCGATTGCAGCGCCATCTGCCGGGCCCAGCCCTTTTAAATTTAATAAAAACCTATCTAGCCATTTAAAAGGAATTAAAAGGAGTAAACACATATACTCCATTATTATTGATTCCATTATATAATTATAGTTATAATTTAAAAAACTTGATAGATTAAGCTTATAGATAATGAAATATAGTATATTAAACTTAGTAAATTTTCAGTTTTTATGAAAAAAATAAAGCTTCAGGAAATTAAAGTTTTTAATTTGCAACATAGACGAATCTCTTAAATCGAAGCTTTCTAACATGCGAACAACCACTATAAAAAATATTATTTCTATATACATTTTTTTGTAAAAATAATAAAACTAACTAAGTACTGTTATGACAATAACCATTTTGCCTCTTATGGAAAAAGAAGAATACCATTGCAATATAAACATTCTTATTTTCAAAGAACACTTATCCTTTTTTATACTCTTTTAGATGGTAACTTAAATAAGGGATTCATCTTAACAGCCAAGTTGATATAGCCATGTCCGTTTGCCTTTCTGTCTGTTTCTATTCGAACCTGTCTCCCAGTTTTAAAGCTCTCGTCGTGAAAAGCTGCATAGTCCGGCATTTTAGTTAAATTGAGCCGGTCGAAAAGTTGGTCCTTGTATGAAAACCTTTTTTTTATAAAGCTTGATCTTGATCAAAGTCGGGATTTATTCTTTCCACTATGATCCTCACATGTATGCAAAATCGAATCAACATCGGACCACTATATCATATAACTGTTATGGGAAAGATTGCTGGAAAAGTAGGTTCTTATATGGCAAAATATTCTATTTTCAACAAACTCAGCATAAACGATCTACACTATTCTCATATATCTGCAAAAAGGAAATGTCTAAAAGCAAAAAGCGTGGCGAAATATCCATACTATGGTACACATGTGTTGAATAATATTGCAGCTATTTACAGGGTATCTGTTAGTTAATCAAAGACTTTCCATAATAATTACACTATTAAATCGTTACATTTGCATTTCTCAAAGTCTTGCACAGTATCAATATGCGATGCTATCACGACTTAATAAACAGCCGACTGCACCTTATTCTGGATTCGCCACGCCCCCGCACGCTGAATAATGAGCCCCGCCTATTTTAGAGCCCTTCGCTAAATGTTAAGGCAAATAAGCGCTTAGTCGTACTAATAATAAACATTTAAAAGAAATTTGTTGCTTATTGAGTTTCGATAATGCGCGAAACAACAACAAATTGGTGGCTAAAACAAAACTGCAAAAAAAAAAACAAACAAACAAAATACAAAATAATAACAACAACAAAGAATCAATGTTTAAACTTTCTTTTACGCGCTTTAATGATGACTCAGATCATCTGCGGAAGGTCTCTCAGCATGTGAATTAGCTCTCATAAGCTTGTGAATTACGTATTAGCTGGGCGTGTCAAAAGATCAGACAGTTGCACAGATATTGGACACAGATATACTTTCACTCAAAGACAACATATATGCAACAACAACAACAACAACAACAACAAGCTGGCAATTATATTGTAAAATGTTTATCGTTCAAATCACAAATCGCCGTTTAAAGCGTTAATTTTATGACGCGTCAAATGGAACACACATAAAACCGACTACACAAAAGCATTTCATGTGGGGATTCGGTTTTTTGTTTTTGTTTTCCAGTGTCGAAAAATGAGTAATTCGGTATCGATTAGAGATGGGCCCACGAGGGAAGTTTTCCCCAACACGAATAATATTTATTTTCGAAAATTATCTATATATGTTCTTACATGAACATTGAATATATTTTATGATATTCTTTTGTATGTGTTTCCATGTTTGTTATTTAATTTTATATCTTTTTTTATATATTTTCTTTTTTACATATCCCATATTTTTTATTTTTACTTATTTCTCGACATTTTTTTTTTTAATGCATTTTTTTAAGAATCAGAATATTTATGAAACCCTTTTTATATAAAGATACATTAATAAGTGATCGAGGAATTTGCTACTTGATAAATATTTTATTCATTAAACCATCATATAGTTTTCGGCTAAGAGAATATCTGAATATTAAAAAAATATGTTTATTGATGCTATAGTGGTATACAAATATTATGATAGTTGTTCGAAATAGCTAAGCTTATCAGCCCACTTTAAGACATTTAAGATATATTAATGTTTTTCACTTGCACGAAAAACTAGTTCAGTTGAACAAATCGTCTACAGATCATGCTTTTAAACTGTGTTTTCATTAGTGTCTATCATAATTGCGTAATAAAATAACTTGTATTTCATAAATTAATTTTCCAAGCTATCCCATTCTGGCTAAATTAACTTAATGAACACGTCGTGTTTGTGACACGCTACAAAACACGACACGCGCCAATCTCTAACTATTTAGAAGATAATTGAACTGGTTCCACACGGCTCAAGGTCGTTCCATGTCAGAGCGTCGCGCATTGAAATTGAAAATTGCTTATCGAGAATCAGCGACAAATGTGGAGCTGAAGCCGCCGCTAGACAAAGCCCAGCCAGTGTCTACAGCTGGCGCTGCTTATTCAAAACCAGGGCGTGGCTCATGCGTTGTCAATTAAACATTGACATTTGCGTGTCTGGGTCGGATACGTTCTAAGCGAACGACGCACAAATAAACAAATACAAAAGGTTGAAATAAAACGCTTAGTTTATTAACTAAACGCGGGGCAGGCCGAAACCTTAACAACGCGTGGGCGTTGCCAAATTTGTGATTATGCCCCAAACCGAGTGGCGGCCTGCTCCATAATTTACCACAAAACGCTTTGAACTCGCAACGTGCTCGGTCGCCGCCAGCTGCGTTTCAATTGAGTTGAGAAGAAAGTCGTCCGGAAAGAAAAGCAATGCAAACTTTTACCAAAAAAAAAAACAGCTGAAAAGGGCAGGAGGCATTGAGGCGGAGGGACAAGCTATGTGCATGCCCAGGCGGCGTTTATTAAAATAACGGTACTTAAGTGCGCCCTAAGCAAACTGCAATGCAATACAAGCGCAACAAGCTACATGCAACAAGCCCAGGCAACAAGCCGCATGCAACTAAATAAACCAAAAGCAAGTTGCGATTCAAATGGGCGGCAACCGAAACTGGCACAGAACTCAGCACAGGACATGATAAGGGGGCGAGCAGAGAGAAGCGAGCGGAGTGAAGACCTTTAATAAGTATTTAAGCGACATGTGACAAGGGCTATAAGAATTTCAGTTAAGTACACAATGCTGAAGAAAGCTGAATAAGTGCATGCCAAACGAAGAAGAGAAGCACTTTAAATTATAAGAATTAAAGAAGCTAAAAATAATAAGGGAGAAGCGATTTATGAAAGTTCCTCACGTATTAAATAGTCATTAAAAACTTTTTAAGTTGCTACCAAAATTTTAATGCGTTCAAAACAGGTAGAAATGCGAAAAGAGAAGCAATTTATTAAAGATATTGTAGACTTTTTATATCTTATTTTGATATCTGAACTTTGCAAAAAGGGCGACGAGAGAAGGTAAGAAGAAAAGCGTATTGAAGAAGTTTTGCTATAACATATAAAATTAATCAAACTTTTTGTTTGCATCAAACAGATATCTTGAGCACAAATAGCGTAATTCTATTAAAACAATATCTAGGTAGAAGCGAGTTTGGGAAGTTCACAAACATATATAAACAATAAGCCAGTTCTATTTTACTTTTAATACATTAGTTTTGAACATTAGTTTGCTTATTTCAAAATGTTTAATAACTCATGTTAATATTAATGTATATTTAAAAACTGAAGAGAGAGAAGCGAATTCCGTAAATTCCTTCTTTTCTTTCTTGCTGAACTTTGCTAAGCTTTGCGGCAGCTGCAAATTTATAAAGATATTAATAATTAAAATAACAATAATAAATACAAATAACGTTAATCAATCTGTTTGTTTGCTACCAAATAAATTCTAAAGATCGTATCGAAGTTTGGGTTAAGCTTGGGCTTGACCTCTTGCAAAAGAGAACAAATTGTATCATGAGCAAATTGTCTGCGGTCTCTTAACACACCCATCGATGCTTTTGTCTTGGCTTCAGTTCGTGACCTCCATAAATTGCAATATTCATACAGATCACGGGAGGCGGCCATGGAGTTGAGGTGTGCGCAACATCCTAAAACTTGAACCAGCACTTTTTTTTTAATTGCCAATAAGTTTTGCGAGTCAAGTTGAGCAGGAAGGGGGGTAAAGGGAACACGTCAAACGACAATGTACTATAAATTATTTTGGGTAGTCAGCCGCATTATTTATAAGTTTAGTTCTCGTTGCTTTTGTTTCCCTTTCTGATAAATGGCTTAATTTTGCGTCTGGCTGCGATGTGGCCAACGGCGGCCAAATTCATGTTAAATTTTTCGATTTTCAAACATCCGTTCGATTTGGCATTATTGTCACGATTTTCTTGCTGGACAAGCCAGACTCAACAACAACATGAACAATACGATCAATTCGCTGACTTTGTTTGTTTATTGTGTTGGTTTTTCTGCGATTCTTTTGGAGGCAAACCCAAAAAAAAGTAATTAAAATGCAGCTGACAAAATGAAGTTTTGCTTTTTGCAAGTTTTCCTCAAGCACAAACTGCAGATACAGCTGGACATCATTTTCAAATGTTTGCAAACATTTTGAAACGCTTTCGTTTTTTATTGCGAAATCGACAGACTGTCATTTTTTTTTTAAATTTTTATATGTAAGGATAGTCATGAAATTTTAATAAATTTTAAGTAAACAAAACATAAAAATAATCATATGATATTTCTTTAGTTATTAATTACTATTATTTGAAGATCCAAACTGGTTTTTCTTATGCTCGTTTGTTCTGCCTAGTTGCCTGAATTGTTTCCTCGCATGCCTCGATCCTCTAGACAAATATAATGACTAACAAGACCCCCCCAGTAAGGTGAGTTGAGTACCTCCGTAGTTGAATCCTTGGCGACCAGCAATACCTTGCCAAAAAGCGAATCTTTTTTGGAAATAATAATAGACGAACAACTATTTATTTCTTAGGCACGCACAAGATTTAATACACTTGTAGACATTTCCTTTTTGAAAAATGTGAAGCTGATTCAACCTACATCAAAAGCAAGGTAATTTGACCTAGGAAACGATATATGCCAACATTTTTTGTAGATACTGCAAATGGGAATAAGAAATAGCTAAATGATAAATGTAAAAATATAAAAATAAAAATATTTGTGTTAAAAAATAGCAGATATTAATTAAGGATACGTATTAGGAAAAATCAAAAGCAAGTCTCTATCGAAACTGAAGACGTGCGAGTCTAAGCGGCATTCTTTATTTATAGATACCAAAAGAAAGAGGAGTCCGAGCGAATCCTAAAATAAAGTTTGGGGTTAATGCCAAGAAGAGTAATTCTAGTGACTTTAATCAAATTCATATCAGAGACACACTGAACTTGAAGTGGTATAACTTACATAATTTACAAAAACTAGCAATTATTAAAAATATAATTGTAATTATTGATAACAATAATAATAGTATTGCCAAAATTGATATTCATTTAAATTGTCTTGCATCCGCAACTGCGGATGACATGAACAGCTCGCACAAAATCGGCTACTCGTCCAAATTAACACCTCAAAGCCGCTAAAATCGTGTCGAGCATTTGCAGTTGCAGTTGCATTTGGTGGTGACAGATATCAGAAATTCATTGAGCCAACTTGTTTGGCTGGTTGGCTGCGAAATGGGCTGTTGCCAATTGGCAACATGTTTGCGGGCCATAAAAATCAAATTTACAGCTGCAGCTGTCAGCTGTTGCTGGTTGTTGTTTTTATACCCTGTAACTACTGAAAATGATTATGAGAGGGTATACTGCTTTGTGTAACAGTCAAAAGGAATCATCTCACACACTCTCTCAATCACAGGGCATATGTTTTAACATATATTCCCGTATATCGCACGCAGATCTGGTTTAGCACATTTTTTTCGATATCTGCTCCCATTTTCATAATATCGATTTTGAGACATGGTTTTTTGAGCATAACTCGAGAATTTTTAAACCTAGATACAACGAGCTTGGTTTGTAGGTTATCGTGTCGTATAAAATAGATTACAAATATTTTATTTTTTGATACCTCCCACAATTCTCTTTAAAATTAAATAAAAATAAAAAATTATTTGTAAACGTAGATACTTGCACTTTGGTGCACAGTTTCATAAAGTTGTATGAGAAGGATGAAGAAGTCTCATAAAGAAGGACCGACAAACACCCAAGTTAATCAAGAATGTATTTCCCATACCTTGTAAAGCAGCCTGCAGCGTGATAGAAGGTAGAGAAGGAGGCAAGAGTGTTTGTATTGGCAGCTTGGCGCTAAGTATAGGGTAACTCCCAGTCGGGCACCCTCGACTAGACCACTCTTACTTGTTTCTAATTGTTGTTGTTGTTGTTGTTGTAGTTTACTGCCTTGCTTATTTACTAGTGAATGCGCATGCGTTGCCCGTTGTCCGTTGCCTGTTGCAAGTTCGCCTCTAATTGCCGGACAGAGCGCGAATAACTTGACATTAATGCATGTTGAGTTTAATTGTTTCATGTACACGCAGTTCCCTGTGGTCGTTACAGTGGGGCCCACACACGCCGCCCAAGCAGACCAAAAGGGGCGGTAGGGGGGAGGAGGAGCTGGGTGGGGTGCTGCGCTGTGCCAAAGTAAATAAATTGAAAATTGAGCTGGGGGAAATTGTTTAAGCAATGTCACAATTGGCAATTGGCAATTGACTTGGCAAACGCGTGACTTCGTCATCGTCGTCGTCGTTGTCCCACTGACATTTGCATAATTTGTAGATAGGCCGCACACGTATGCATAATAATACAAGATATCGGTGTCTATATAAATAAATTATTCAATGCAAAGAAGGTAAAAAGCGATATTGACAACGACTTTGGCATTGGACTTGATTGCAATTACAGCAATTTTCAATCAGCCTGAGATATCTTAACTATAATCAAAACATATATCATTAATGACAGCACTCAAAGAACTCAGCCCAAGATGGCAATTGTAATCGGGAGTTGTTTAGAGAATATGTTTTTAGTTAATTTCTTGGTGTTTACTTCATTTATTTAATTGCCGCCACATTCGAGGAGCACACAATTTTTGTATGTTTATTGCGCAGCGGCGCAATTCATTTTTACAATCTCGCACAGCAGGCAAAAAATAACAGAAAATGTTGACTATTAACCTTGTTCATATTGCAGCTAAAACCTAAAATTATTGTAATCTATCTAAACTGCTTACATTTGAATGATTTATATTGGCAATTAGCTAAAGTTAATGCGATTTGCGCAAATGTTTGTAAATAAAATATAATACTGTATTCCATAGCAAATGCTTTGGTTTTTTAAAGCGTAGCATTACAGATATTATCTCTCATTTGTGTGACTTCAAGGTCAGAAAAGTTCTCATTCGCATTACATATTACA
Organism: Drosophila novamexicana; assembly: GCF_003285875.2. NCBI lineage: Eukaryota > Metazoa > Arthropoda > Insecta > Diptera > Drosophilidae > Drosophila > Drosophila novamexicana. The sequence goes on along the minus strand of NW_020824808.1, from coordinate 288,555 downwards.
ATATATCAAAGCTATGTTACTTTATTTTATTACTATGGAGGGTAGGTCCCATTATTACTTAAACTAACATATTACGTAATTAATTTTCTGGTTAGTTATTCAAACGATTTGTTTCTCGAGCTTCCACACTTTTGTGTACTTCTTATTTATCCTGCATGCTAACATTTTCCTTTTATTACTCAAGGTCAAATAACTTCTCTTATCCAAATCATTTTGCGTCATTTTCACGCTTTTTTGATTTATTAGTTTGACTTTTGTGTGGCCCTTGACTTTAACTTGACCTTGGCACTCAAGGTCATATCAGTTTTCTTAGTTCTCATTTATGCCTAATGCACACGTTATTACCTGGACTTAACAGGTGTTCTGTATAGACTGGGTTTCGGGTTCTGTTTTTCCTCTTTTTCTAAACTAATTATAAGCATAATATTACTTAGATCTTCTTTGCGATGTTTCACAGACAACAATTCCAAAGATTTGTAAATCGCAAATTTTGTTTAAGACCAACTGCCGTTGGATATACCTTTTTCTCTATATCACATATCATACTAAGTCATGTCATATTTTAAAGTTTTCCAGCTAAATTTCCGTTAAGCATATAACATATATACGCTGGAGGAATCTGAAGTTTCGTAATGGCCTCAAGCTTATGCTTAACCCACTGCTGCCAACAAAATCCGTCTAAGCCAATTAGGCAACGCGACTTGACTTTATACTGATTAGCATGACAAAATGTCGTACCATTTGAAAACATGTCAGACCCGAAATGCAGCCGAAGCAGTGAGTAGGTGTGCGGGCACAGCACAGAGAAAGGCCAAAAGTTCAAATGCCTCGGCGGTTACATCAAATGAAGTCATTGACGGTGCAATCTGTGGGGAGAGGCGGCGGCGGCGGGGTGGCAAGCAATGAAAACAAATACCTGGCTGGCAAAAATAAAAAGCCAAAGAAAATGCGACAAAATCTGCGCAGCTTTGCACACGCGCTGCGAGCCATACCAGACCAAGCCGGACCCGACCGGTCCGGCTCCATCTGTCTGGCCTACCCACTGGCTGCACTTGCGCAATGTGGCATGCAGCGACGCATGCGCAAACACAGCCCCTGCCTCTGCCTCTGCTCCCGGGCCAGCACGCTCCTGCCACAAACGGTTGCAATTTGGTTTTGGCCTGCAAATTGTTTGGCTAAATGCCGAACTGCGCCGATTGCCGCAAAACGTGGCGATAATTTCATTTTGTTGGACGGGTTTTGTGGTTTATCAATTAATTTGAATTTATTCAGAGGCGTTTAATGTCCGCACTGTCTGTTGGAGCTGGCCTTCATCATGGCTAATGCTAGTTGACAGCCGGCGAAAGTCCAGGTCTGATAATGAGGCTCACTTGGCTTGCCCAATTAGCCAAATTATTTCAGTTAACAATGCGACGAACAAAATGAAAAGTTTTTCTTTTCTTTCTTTTTTGGCAAATAACAAATTAGAAATGAAACGAGAAGTGAAATTGCATGCTAATTGTTATGGGACTAGCTAAAATCTGCACTAAGAAATATAATATAGCAAAAAAGTATATAAAGTATATAACCATTAATATACCCATTAATATACCCTGTAATAAATAATTTATACATACTTTACTTTCAGATGATGGTAGCTGGTTTTTCTCTATATATATATATATATATATATATATATATATATATATAGATATATAATCTATATATTCAATTAATAATATCATTGTACTTGCATTCTCTGCTTTTAGCTGGTTAATTAAGTTGATTATCAATGCAACATACTTATTTATAAGGCATACCCTATATTAGACAAGGCTGAAAAGTATTATAGGTCCTCAACCCATTTGCCTATGAATGTGCACCCTAAAAGCTAGATATGATGTCTGCAGAATCTGTTGTACGTGAACTTCTGTATACCTTACATAACTTTAGACCTCTCTGCTAGATAGTCGCCCCGTTCACACAGCTTAATGATACATGCAACTTAATGATAGCGCACTAAGTGATTGAATATGTGCTTTTCCAGCTAAGTACAGGGAATTTTCCAGTCACGCACTTATTGCTAAAGGCATTTTTAATGGTTTAAAGCATATGTTGGTTAAATGCTAGTTTAGCGTCGAGGTAATTGAAAGAAGCTGCATGTAACTGCATGTCAAAAGGCTAGACAAACGGTAGCTGTGACAAGCAAACAATAACAACAACAGTAGGTACAAAACAACAACAACAATAGCTACACCAACAGAAATAACAACAAGCAAGTTAGACTCTTCTAGTTACCCGGAACTGACTAGGAGATACCCTATATAGCCGAGCTTTTTTACAAGCCATTGGGAAATGAGCTTTTTCTATTTAGAGGGGAATTCAAATGATAAACGATAAACCTGTTCTGCATATGTTATATGTTGTAGGTTATATGTTATACTTTATTCCATGTCGAACGTTTATGGGATCGGATATGCTTACTTCAGCCAGTTACATACATCTGCACAGTCCCAATATACCCAATTTACACACTTTCAAAGGGTATAGTGAACAGCAGCTGCTGTCGTCAAGCGGCAGCTTCATTTAAAAAATGCGCGTCCAGTGAATGGGTCGCAGATGAGCCGAGTCATTGGACGGGTGCCAAGAGTCGAGACATGGCCAAGACATGGCCCAGACGTGTTATCACGAACTTCCAATTGGTCGGGGACTTTCTTTTCTGGGTTCGACTCATTAAAAAATGGTTAACGTGCGCCTTTTTTTTCTGGTGGCTTTGACAGGCGCAAATAATTAAATTTTTGTTTTGGGCAAATGATAAGCGTGTGGGCCGACAAACTGTAACAAATGCGTAGAAAGTTGCGTGTGCCACTTGAAGACGTGGAATGCAATCCCCTGCCCCCAACCCTCCAGCCAGATTAATGCATATGCAAATGCCAGGGGGCCGGGTGTCTGCACGCCTGTTAAAGTGTCAATATAATGCGCCGCCGACCGACAGCTTCCACATGTCACACACAAATCAAATCAAACAAAACCAAAGCAAAGCCAGTTGACAGCCAGTTGCATGTTGCGAGTGGCAAGTACTTGACCGAATTCCATAGTTGCGTCTACTCCTCCCCCTTACGCCTATACGCTGGCGCAACTGTGCCTGTGTGCATAATTATGCCCAGTTGGCAGCACTCGAACAGCCGCTGTCAAAGAGTTCTCCAGTTCCTCCAGCTGCATCTGCGTTGACACCAAAACTCTTGACTGCAACGCACAGCTTTATGCAACGCGACGACTCGCTGCCTCAGCAGCAGCAGCTGAGATGTGCCAAGTTGCAATTTGCAAATCAAACAGTTGCAGTTGCCACAGCTGAGATCAGAAAATATGCACACAAAATTGCTGAAACATTAACAGACAAAATGGCAGTAAGCGCGCTGCAACCAGAATTGGTGGCATGGCCAGAAAAAATGTACAGAAAATCTACAGATATTTATATTGCTTGTGAATTCAAAGAACTATTACATAGTTGTAAGTTACGAGAAAAAAATAACGTAAGAATGCTGTGAATGTTGTGTATGTTCGACTCGCAGCTTCCATGTAAACGGGTAAGAAATAAATTCTAATTCTAATTTGCACAACTTAGCTGTTGCCCTAAGTTACGGTCGATAATTAATTCCTAAATAAATTTTAAATTTATTTGTCGATTGCTGGGAAATATTAAAAATACAGAGCTGGCATGTTTAGATCAATGTGGTGTTTTTTAGTTTACTTATTAAAAAAAAAAAAAAAACAATTAAAATTACATTTTAATTAATTTGGGGATCACATTTACGTATGGCATACGCGAGCGTTCCTATTAAGGAAGCTGTAATAGTTCCTGGGATAGACGCGTAAGTCTTTCTTTCAAGTTAAAACTTTAATTTCAAAAATTGAAGAGAAAAAACACGTTTTTTCATATGCTCTATTAGTAAAAACATATTACACAGAAAAATACAAATCCGATATGTCATGCAATATGACAAAGGATAGAACTATAAACAAAGACTTTGATCTCTGCAAGCCATTGCATCGGTCCATGTTTGAACAGCTTGGGAATTATAAGTAACCGCAACGTATGTAAAAATTCGTTTTCACAAATGTTGACAAATTTAATTTAATTAAAAGCAATGTAACTCTCTCGACAACTCTCAGTTGCGGCACAACAAAAGCTCAACATAGCCAAAGGACCCAGCTAGAGAAATAGACTATAGATATATTTGCACATACAAACTTATATGTAAGCCTTAATTTGGTACCCGCATTGCTGGCAGCCCGAAAACAAATATTTTCACACATGTCAAACAGAAATATTCGTTGTCATGGCTAAAGGAAAATTGATAATAATCTGCAATATAGCGCAAACACATACAACATACGACAGAGCGTTGCAGTTGCGCACGACGACAACAACGTCACAATGTCGCCGTAGACGGAGTCTGTTGCATGCAACATGAAGGGGGGCGAGAGGTGCAGGAAGCTGCCCAGTCGATCGTGCTGCAAGAAATATGGCAGAAAATCGTGCAATAGAAAAGTGAAGCAAATATCCAAGGGGACTTTGCCACATGCAACAAGCGCAGCTTCCTTGAAAGGTGTGTTTGAACAATTAATTTTGCTTTTTTGGCATACTTAGATATGAGCAGAAGTATGGAAACAGAGTCGCATACACAGTAACAAAAAATGAACTTTCAATATATTTTCTTATTACTTTAACTTTAAATTTTTATTGAAAATGAATTTAGTTGCATATATATCTCTCTCTCTCTCTCCTCGTTTCTCATGAAAATCGAATGGGACAGGAATAGCTCAGATTAAGAGTTACCTCTCTGCCTGGCAAGCGACAGCCCCGATTTGAATATATTTAAATCAAAATGGATTTTGTTTAGTAGTAGTAATTTTAAATAAAATATTTTTTTCTGTGTACATCGAGTGACATGGAAGCATGGCCGGAGAGGCTTAGGTATGGATTTGTCGTACCAAAACGTAGAGCAGAATGCGGGCAACGAACCAGAAGACAAGCGCTGTGAGCCAAGAGTTTTCCATGCAGCCAGTTTATTTACGGCTGCCAACTTAATGCTCATTATGATGATGATGTTGTTGTTGCTGGTGATGATGATGACGATGACAAGGCAAGCACATGTGACCATTTAGAGCTGATTCTAAGCGCACACTTTGGAAAGTTGCATTGCGGATTTCCAAGGAACAGCAATTTGATGACGCCAATAAAATGTGTGTTTAAAGCCAATTGATTGTTGTCGACGCGTTCACAGACATGAGCTTCTAATGGCAAAGGCAAACGGAAGAAGGCTAAAGCCAGAGACAGCGCAATTCAGCCTTAGATATGGACCCCACCAGACGCAGCAACAACTGCTTATGTGGAGCCCACAACTGACATCTTGTGGCACTTGAGCTAAAACTTGCAGCATGAAGTGCATTTCGGAATGCCTCACACACACACACACACATTCACACACACACAAGCGCACATTAGATGTATGTAGGAGAAAAATATCTGATGGGTTCAGGCACTTGAGCATCAAAAAAGTTTTCAAGCTGCATGCAACTCAGCTCAATATATTTTATTTTGATTTCTTTTTGGCAGTTTGAGCTCAAGGTAATGTAAATGTTGTATTGATGTTAACAAGTGCTTTTCACGCAGCTTGAAAAATGAACCAGGCCTAAACCCTAAACAAATTGCAGCCAAGTGAAGCTCGGCTTTGACTTTCACAAATAAAATAAAAAACAAGAGTGCATTTGTCGGTAGTGTCTGACTATGAGATACTCTGCATCCAGAGATATAATAGCTGCTGTCGTTAACAGTCTACCTTCTTTCAATACATAAACACACGAAAAACCACTGCGCTTCTTCTTGCACTAGCCCTATAATATATATAACAAAAATTGGTTGCATTTCGAGTTGTGAAGTTAATGGGGGAGGTATTCAAGAATGCTTAAGCTTTGTCTGCTCTTCGGTAACCTATATACCTAGCTTGGTGTATCAAGCTCTCATAATCTTAGAGATAGTTAAGTCTTCAAAAATAACTGAAATAGAAGGAGATACTGGCTATTGGCTGCATCATCGTGATCATCCTAAGCATACATATGCTTTATGAGCTCGGAGAGGCTCCTTTCTGCTGTCTACATTTAAACAAAACTATTATACCCTTTTTCCCATTTTTAAATTGGTTTCGGGCATGAACATGAACTGAAAACACCATTAAAAACTTTCTAGCCTAATGGAACTGAATTAATTAATGATGCAGCAAATGCGTAGCGAATTATCTAAGCGAAAGGTGTCAGAATGTGACGCATGTGCCACATGTGGCAGTGTAGCACTACCAGATCTAGCCACATGTTGCAGTCGTCAGCAGTAGGTCAGCTCAGCTCTGTTTTTTTTGGGCGTGGCTGTGCATAATGCCATGCCCGCTCCGCTATGATGCCATTAAGCCAGTGCCATACTGGAAATTGAAACACCCACACAAAGCACAAGAACAACAACAACAATAACAACAACACTTGTCAGGCAAGCGCAGAACATATGTAAATTAAACCCACTACAATTGCACTTTGGACACTGCTTTTAATTACCAAAAAAGCAAAATAAGCGTTTCGACCGGCAAAACAACAAAATTATTTATAAAGAACGAGTCCATACAAAGTTTTGGTGAGTAGCAAAACGACAGAGCAAAAACAACAGCAACGCGGTCTTTAAAAGTGAACGGGCCGCTCAGAAACATTACGAATACGAGTACGAGTATGAGTATGAGCGCGAGTTTGAGTACGAGTACGACTACCAGTACGTCTACGACCACAACTACGAGTACTCGTTCCCAAATTACGAAACTGTGGCACAAACATTGCGGAACGTACAACGAATTTTGGTTAATTACTAGAGTGTTAAAAAGATGTTGCAAATGATTTTGTATAAATTACAAAATTAATCATTAAAATCGAAAAACGAATATTAAAATCAATTAAAAATGTTTGGAAGCCATTTTAAAACTTTCGCCTGTTTTGACCCCAGGTATGGGATTTTTCGAAAAGCGGAAATTTTAAATATGTTTTAAGTTTACGAATTTACACAAAGATCAAAAAACTAAACCTTAAGGCTGATCGGATGGTAAACAAGAGAGTTTAATACAACGGTTTGCGTGAATCCTTTGAAAAAGCTCTTCTGCTTAGGTGGAGTATACGCATAAAGGTATTCTTCTTGGACTTAGCTCGTTTACATTTTTGATGAACGGATTTCCAAAAACATCTGCATTTTCGGATATTCAATGCAGGACAGGAACAGAGGAAGAGCCACACATATTTCTCTTCTATTGTACCAAACTGTAAGTCTCATTTCACTTAAAATCTGGCGAGCTTCCTGCTGCAACTGCATAAGAGTAATATAAGATTATCCGGTGATGAAATGCAACTGGCCATAGACTGTGACTCAGGTGCACTACAACGAAGAATGTCTAACCATGTTTATCTTCTCTTCTATGGAACTGTAAGTCTTACTTCATTTAAGAGCTACCCAACGTCCTGCTGCAATTCCTGAATGACGACAGATTTGACAAATCTGATTAAAGGCAACTGGACACAACTCATGAGATCAGTTTCAGTACAATGAATTCAGAAGTACAATTTAAGTGCGGCTAGCGGGCTTGCGCAGCAGACCTCAAAATACTAACACTATAAATTTGAAGCAACTCAAAATCTTCTTAAGACTTAATACTTAGAACCTATTAGGATTATATGGAACTTTCACAGGTCCCATGCTAGGCTTTGATGTTTTGTTCCACTGTGCGCAGAGCTTTTCCATTCTGTTGCACCTTCCAGTATTCCCCCTCTAACACACACACACACACACACACACACACACACACACACACACACACACACACACACACACACACACACACACACACACACACACACACACACACACACACACACACACACACACACACACACACACACACACACACACACACACACACACACACACACACACACACACACACACACACACACACACACACACACACACACACACACACACACACACACACACACACACACACACACACACACACACACACACACACACACACACACACACACACACACACACACACACACACACACACACACACACACACACACACACACACACACACACACACACACACACACACACACACACACACACACACACACACACACACACACACACACACACACACACACACACACACACACACACACACACACACACACACACACACACACACACACACACACACACACACACACACACACACACACACACACACACACACACACACACACACACACACACACACACACACACACACACACACACACACACACACACACACACACACACACACACACACACACACACACACACACACACACACACACACACACACACACACACACACACACACACACACACACACACACACACACACACACACACACACACACACACACACACACACACACACACACACACACACACACACACACACACACACACACACACACACACACACACACACACACACACACACACACACACACACACACACACACACACACACACACACACACACACACACACACACACACACACACACACACACACACACACACACACACACACACACACACACACACACACACACACACACACACACACACACACACACACACACACACACACACACACACACACACACACACACACACACACACACACACACACACACACACACACACACACACACACACACACACACACACACACACACACACACACACACACACACACACACACACACACCACACACACACACACACACACACACACACACACACACACACACACACACACACACACACACACACACACACACACACACACACACACACACACACACACACACACACACACACACACACACACACACACACAACCACACACTCTTTAGCAGCTGAGCGGAAATGGCCGCGAATTGTGGCAATAATTGCGATCGTTCGGTCGGTCGGTTGGTCAGTTCGTGGCCACTCACCGTAAACAAGCTCGAAAAAGAGACCCAAATAACAATTTCAATTTTCAATTTGAAAAATTGTTGGGTTTTTTCACCTTCATTAATTCTGCTGCGAGTCGTCGCTTTAAATGTGCAACGTGCCGGCAATCGAAAAATCCGCTTAAATCAACAAAATTAACGACTGGCCAGCGCGGGCGGGGGCGCAGAGATTGGGGCGTGTGTTTCTTGGGAAGGGGGCGGCGACAATCGTCGCTGTCCAAATAATTTGCTGGGAGCCGGTGGGCGCCGTGTCAAGTGTCACTCAATGACATTTTACGAAAAAAAAAAAAATGAAAATAAAGACATAATAATACAATTTCTTAAATGCAACATTTTAATTTTCGTAACGAAAAGCGATCGAAATTATGAAATTTCCGGCGGCAACAAACAGCCGAGCAGTCCACTCGTGGGCCGTTGATAAGCTGAAAGACGGTTCAGGCAACCTGCAACGCGAGGCAAACGGAGCTGTGTCAACACACAAGTCAGGCAGCCAGGCAGCCAGGCAGCTGCCATAGACAGTGGCTGGCAATTGGTAACCATAAGCATACCCTGCAAACCAAATCTCCAGTGAAACAATTATGGATTCGCTGTAAACAGCAGAGAAGCAAGTCGCCGATCCGCTAAAGTGTATACAGTGAAAACTCTTTTGGGCGGATAGCGTCGGTTCCGCTTAACAGAAGGAGGAGTGGATGCAGCCTGATTCATAATGGCTTGAAAAAGTGTGTAATATGTGTGTCTTTAAGAGATTTTTTACTGTATATAATTATCTATTGTAGATCAACAATAGCAGACAATACGCTTTAGCCATGTCGACCTGTCAGTTCGCGTCAATATCAGAAAAATACTAAATACTGTCGAAATCGAAATTATTATGATTATGGAAATGTTATTTCCGCAACTCGTAACTCGCAAATTTTAAATGCTGGAGAATGTCATTACTCACATATTATTCGCAAACTTATTAATTTGTTTATTATACATAGAAAATTCTCCTAACGGACACTCCTATCAGGCTAACCCCACTCTTGGGTGGAAATTTTCCCTAATTATATTCCATATTAAATGGAGTTTACAATAGTAGATAGGTATGTCTGTCTATATGTTTATCTCCGCAATGTAAAGAGCTGCAATTTGATACGTAGTTTTCAATTCAATAAGGTTTTTAGCATACCCCTTTCCCTTCAAATTCCAAACGTAAAATCAACTATATTTGTAGAAATTTTTCCAAGGTATCTCTTCGTCGTGAGTGCTTGCCTTTAGCCTTGTTTTTGTTGTGAGCTGCATTTGGTAATGCAATTCCGGCGAAAATCCTAAGGAAAATTGCAAACTGCAAAACTGCGCATAAAAATGAGCTTCGACTTTTCTTCCCCCTACACACACACTCTCTCGCTCTCTCTTTCTAGCTGCCTGTAGCTGTCTCCCTCCCGCTAGGCACTTGGTTTCAGCCATCGCATTGACATGTCTCGACACATGTTTTGGTTTTGGTTTTTGACTTTGGCTTTGGCCGGGCCAACTTCATTTGAATACGCTTTTGGCACTTGGCTCATAAAAAATGTTAAGCTGCGTTTTATGAATACTTCGAGCGTAACCGGAGACTCACACACATATAGGTAAGCATCTAAATAGCTTTTGGTTTACCTGTAAAGAGCAGAGCAGAAAATATAATAAAACATTAGAAAAAAATTGTTGAAAGTAAAATCGCAAAGGCCGACAATGAACCCTGTTGCCCAGAGGGTAAAAATTGAACAGAGTTCGCCGCGAAAACAATTGGCCAATTGGTGGGACAAAGCTGACACCCACGACAAGCTATCTTTCGTTAATTAATTGAGTTCAACAAGTTGAGAAAATGATCAAAATCAATTGAAAAACTTTTCATTTTTTTTGGGTCAAGCGGCAACTGTTGCTGCTGACGATGTCAAAAACCATTTGCAAATATTGCGATAAGCTTAAAAGTTGTCGATGTTTACTTTTAGTTGCTGCTGCTGCTGGTTGTTAGTGCAATTGTTGTTGTTTTTGTTGTTGTTGTTTATGTCGTTGTTGTTGCTGGCTATTGGCAATCGGCAATTTAGCGCTATTCATTCATAAAAATTTGTTGTTTCATTTGGCAGCTCACGCGGCGCTTGATTTGTGTACTGAAATATTTGTAAACGTGCCCAAAATGCTCAATCAAAAACGCATTACATGAATTTCAATTTTTCATTTAACAAAACAACATAACTGATTTAGTCAGGGGTGCTCGACCAGGAGATACCCTGTGCCCAGCGCCTAGCCAAATGCTTCTGTACATAAAGGCATACTGACACACATACATGCACACATACTTTATGCAGCTTCTTCAATCTAAATATCAAGTTTATTGTATTTATCAAAAGTAATTTTCGAGTTCAGAGATCTTTCTTCCGTCTGTTGCACAAAATAATATACCTTTCTCAATGGGTGCAGAGTATAGAAAGAAAACGCAAATAATATTGTGGCGCAATCTATTGGCAGACATAGCTGTAGTAAATTGTCAATCGAGCGGACATTGCGTGACATAATAATTTTAATTACATTCCATTTTGTCTGAACTTGAACCCAGGTTCAGATCTCGCGTCATCGCCCGAGCTCTGTGATACGGCGGCAGTTGTTTTGTTTACACATAAATTGTGTAAAAGCAGCTCATAAATAAGCCATAAAATGAAATATTCGGCACATTTTATATAGACAACAGTTCAAATTTCAAACAGATCGAAAATTGTAGTCTACCGAGTTCACACAACTTTAAGTAGCGTCTCGCTTAAACCAGTTGCGAATTATAAACAAAAACACCTTAGTTTAGCTAGTTGTTCAATAACAGTTTTTATTTCATAACTAGTCTGCCCTTGCATATGATTCATCAATCCAATGATTCAACAGCTCTTCAGTGTTATGCAAATGTATCTTAATGCTACTTTTCACTTCATTGGAATACCAAAATAAATTATTAGAAATGCTCAACACCAGCATTTGCTTAATATGCCACTTGTTATATGTCCATTTCTAGGCCCCAAATGCTGTTGGCATATTAAAAACTTGAAGGTATTATTTAAGGGGTAACAAAACTTGAAGAGTTATTCAAATGTTTTACAAGTTCGTTGCTCTGGCTCATTTGGGTATTTTTTATGAGCTGTGCTGTATGCCCACTACAATGATAAGCTAGAGAACAGTGTAATCAAATGTATACTATAGTTATATATACCCAGTACTTGCCAGTTAGTCATAAACATCAATTGTAACTGAATGTATTCAAATGCCGATTACAAAACCAGTTCCCAAAGTCGTTACATTTGCATGCGAATGGATTCTATGTACAAAGTCAGTGTTTTGCATTCAACTAAATCAAACAATAACTCAGCTAATTGCTAGCAACAAAAACAATAATAATGGCTATAAAATACTTAGAAACTAATAATATAGACCCCCCCCTTTATAAAGTGGTATGATATCATTGCAGATTGTTGACTGGCTGATGAATTTGGAGTAAGGTTTCCAAAGTTTCCATCATGCTGTAAATTCTTGGCAGCCAGCGAAGCTAAACAAATTAATTTATAGACTATATAATGCTGTAGAGCAAAAATATATTACAAAACTGGCTAAATTTATGGGAGGAAATGTGAGCAGAAAATGCCGACGTTCAATGTCAGGCGGCGCGCGTTTGTTTAGAAAATTGAATTTGTGTGGCGATTGGCGTTTCGCTGCCTAATTCTCAATTCTGTACACTGCGAGAAAAATAGGCTGCTTTTTATTTAAATAGTATATGAAGTGAATTTTATCTTAAAATTTTGATTACATTTGGCCGTCTTAAATTATGTTTGAAACAAGCTTGACTTAAAGGGTAACTAAATATATTATTTAATTTAAGAAATATGAAAAAAAACCGGCTTGAATTAAGTATAACAGCATTTGTTACAAGAATCTGCATGTGTTAAAAACGCGTAAAATGTGATCAATGGCAATATTTAGTTTCTCGAATTTAGTAAGCTTACACGAATACACGAAACACAAAACTCTTAAATTTTTCCCTGAGTTAACTTCTTTATTAGAGTACTATACTTAGTATTTATTTTAAAAATGTTTGGGATCGAAAAAGTTTGAGAATTACAAGCTTCGTTCTCAGATTAAGAAATCCCTAACTTCAAAAAAAAAGTTTGTGCTTGATTTAAGTAAAAATTTAATGGGTTTTTTCGCTTAGTGTATTTATTGAGCAAGTTGCAGTTTGGGGCGTGTAAATTGCTGCCAAGCGGCGCGATGTCGAGGCCTTTAATTAAGTAAGAGGCACGCGCATTTAACGGTTAAGTCTTAAGCAAACATAAATTGTGGGGTATTTATAAGATACAAGTCAAGATCGCGCGATTAGCTAGCAGCTAAAGGAAAAACAAACGCAATTACTGCCAGCAGCATCCACACACGGCAGCAGCAGCAGCAGCAGCAACAGTTGCAACCGTCATCAGTGATCAGTTGGCCAAATTGAAATGTTGCTCCAACTAGTTGCTGGCCGAAACGGCTTACGGGAACCGGCAAGGCAAAAGGCGACACTGATGATACATTGAGTTATATATATTTAAAATGTTGGCCTACTTGGTCGATTCCATTAGGCCACGCGGCCAGGCAGGCAGCTGTTGCCACACATTAAAAGCGCCTTTAATACGAGTTTGATAATGCGACAATCACATTTATCAAGAATAAAAAACAGAACAATCTCATAAAAAAAACAAACGGCCAACGTTTACTGAAAAATTGATTATGCAAATTTGTTTTCAACTTTTGCAGCAGTTTACAGGATAAACTGCCTATAAATTTGATAAAAAAAGAAAAATCTAAATTTTCAACGTGATTTGTCTATTTTTTTCATTTGTTTTTCTATAAGCAACAAATTCTAGTGGAACATGAGCCGATTATTGCTCTTATTGGCACAATTTTAATTAATACAGTAGCATATGCTAAACTGTTCTCGGAAGACTTTTAGACAGCTTTTAAAGTTGCCCAAAGTTCCAAATCTTGTGAAGCGATTAATTCATTTTTGGAATTTTAAAAGCATATCGAATTTTGTGAAATATATAACTAGACAGTTTAGTTAATTAGGCCCGCCTGTTTTTTCTTCTGATCGTTAGTAACATTCCATTGCTGCAGCGATCTTAAGATCAATAAGCTAGTTAAAGTATCTGATGCTACAGTTTGTTTTAAATAGTTTTTTTGGGAAGATAATCGAGCTTCCAAAAGCATCACAACTCAAATAAAGAATGGATTTATTTCCAGAGGTAATATCCCTATACATCTTCAATATGGAGTTTTATTATTAAAAAATTAGAAAATACATTTTAGTAACTTCTTCTCGTGTTTATTCCATCTTTTAATTATTTTCCAATTTTTGGCCTTTAGTATTATAATTTTTCTTCGCACATCCTTCCAAATTAAAGCTCATTTTTTAATTGCATATTTCATCAACTTTCTCATTTTTGCCCTTAAATATAATGACATTTATTTTAAGCATTTTTGCATGCTTTTATCGACTTCCGACTGTTTTTTTCTAACTTCGTTTGCTCTACTTTTGCTCAAAGTTTGGCAATTTTTTTGTTCTTAAAATTGTTCTTATTTTGTTCAGGTATACAGCATTCCAATACATGTTAGTCATAACACGTACCACACATGTGTATGCATATTTATTTAGCGCACTGTTAACGCTGCTGCCAAAATGTTTTTTCATGCACCAATTTCAACCTGAGCTGCTGCTTGGCTGCCCCCAACTGCCACCGCCACCCGCTGCACTGACTGCTCTCCGTGTATGTGTTTGCTGCTCCATGGCTTTTCAGCTATTTAACGTGCACGTTGCGAGTTCTGCTAAAAGCAGCAACAACAACTGCAACAACAATAGCTGCAACAACAACAACTGCAACAACAATAACTGCAACAACAACAATGGAGCAACAAGAAAATGATCTGCTTTTCAACTTTTATGCACAATTTTATTGTTTGCATTTCTTTATTTATTTTGGGCAAAGACACGCCGCTGTTATTTAATAAGAATTTCTTTTTTTATGCCCTTACAGAGGTTATCATGGTTCTGTAATGAATCGTGAGCAGAAATTTTCAGCCCCATAAAGTACATCTATATATTGATCTATATCAACAGCCGTGTCAATATAGCCATGCGCTGTCACTTTCTATGTGAACCAGTTCCTCGATTTTAAAGCTATATTATGAAACTTGCAGAGATCTTTCTGTCGGCAGCATATATATATGAATATACCAGATCCTACTATATCATATAGCTGCGATAGGAACGCTGGCTGGAAAACTAAGTTCTTTTACAAGGACATTGATTTTTTTTGTTTTCAAAATATCTTGAGCTCACTCAAACGAGGGTATTAAATCTTCGGCGTGGCGAGGATAATTCAATTTGCTTATTATTGTGTATTTAGTTGCTGTTGTTGTTTTTCATGCAGTTTAAGTACATATGTTTTAGTTATTCAAGCTCTTCGATTACAAACATTTCTCAATTAATTGAATTAAGTTGTTGATTGAGGCGTTGAAAAATGCATTTTCATTGCGCGCGCGCGCAATTGTTTTTTTTTCCAAGTGGTTTTTCCCGTTGCAGCACTTTTAGCTGTACATGCTGATGTAAGTGTGAGTGTGTCGAAGAGTAGCTTCAATCAAAATTGGCCGCAACATGCCACGCAGCGGAAATGGTCTGTCAGAAGCGTTTGTCACACCAAATGCTCTTGGAGCAACGGCACGTAGCCAAGAAACAGCTCAGAAAAACTTCCGCAGTGGGCACCCGAAAACAAGTCCAAAAGATTTTCGCATGAATTGTGGTTGGAGCCAAGTCCAACAATCTGGTCGAAAAGCTGGCCTATGCCCTTGTCCAAGCTGCTGGCGTTTTATCAACAAGTTAATATCTCTTCAGCTTCATCCCATATAAACACTACCCATGGGCTTTAAAGGAGACTAAAGAGCAGGCACTAAAGTCTTCTCATGGAAAGAACTTGACTGTGAAGTTTTTGGCTATCGACGCCCAAATTATTCTACAATTTTATAATACTAAAATAAAGTTAACATTTAGTTCTCTAAGATCCTGGTTAGCTGTTAAAAAGAAACACAAGATTAGATTGATTGCTTATAATATCCTATATCCTATAGACTAGACAAATGCAGTGTATTTATAAATTGGGTTACTTACAGGTCCATAAATTGTAATATATATACGAATAGAATCTTATTTTTGATATTATATTATATATAATATTATTACAAATAATTAATTAAGTATATATACTAACGGATATACCCTAACCTGCTCTTACAGCAATATTAAGTGTATATTCTATAGCATATTCCTTCACACTACAAAACTTTAAGGCCAAACACAACATTTTCACTTTCCAACGGCGCGCAGAGACATCATATATAAACCGCTTACAGGATAACTTATAGTCGTGCAATTCGATTTATTTATGTGCTTTTTTTCGCCAGCCTTTTGCCGATAAAGTCGCATTTGCTTAAGTTAGAAATAAATTCTTGTTGGCCGCAAACAAAAAAAAAACAACAACGTCTTCAGCAGTGAGAACCAGTTTCAAAAACTTGTTTTGGCCAAAAAAACAGAGGCAAGAAGAAAAAAAGAGTCAAGTTGGGGCTATTAAAGCGCCGCCAACTTGCAGCTGTCTGCCAGCCATATGAAGCCATAAAGAAATTGGCCAAAAAAAAAACACAAAAAAAAAACATTGCGCCGCAAAATGTTTACGGCGCACATTTCTTTAATGAATTTTTATGCAGCGCACAAATCAACTGACGCTTTCCAAATTAGTTGCGAGTTCATGTTAAATTAATTTCGAAAAAAAAAACCAAATTGCAGTCACTGCAACTGCAGCAGCGCGTCTGTGTGGCAGTTGCAACATCTTGTGGCACAGGGCATGCCGAGGACAGAGGACAGAGAACACAGCGGCAAACAACGTGATGCTGACTCTTGAACTGCCAGCAAGTACCGCAAGCTGCAGATCAGCGAGCCGATAAAGCCGAGGAGCAACAGCAGCAGCAACAGTTGCCTCAGTCGTTGCCACAGCAGCAACAGTTGCCACCAACTCCCTCAGAACAATGCAGCTCGCCTGTTGCAGCAGCAGAGATCAATGACACCACGATGAGGCTTTGGGTGGATGCTGCCGCTGCAGCCCGACCCTGCCTGCATCAACCCCGTCGGCACAGCATCTCTTTTTATACTCTGTTCGCAAAGTAAAAACGAGTATATTTGTTTTTTGTAATGAACGGTGGAGATTCCACACTTGGCTTTAACATAACCGTGTCAGAAAAGAACCCACCAGGCGCTGGGTACATTACGAACATTTTTATCTTCCAAAGTTTTAGATTAAGGTGAATATATTTTTGAATACCTCCTCCAAAAATCGAGTTCAAAATACATCGAAACACACTTAACAAATCGAAAGGCTACGTCACCCTAAGTCACAGTTTGAAGTCAAGGCCTTGCGTTAACAGTCATTCAAAAATGACTGTACAACCTCTACAAAGCTGAAGACTTCCCCTTTAATTCGAGCCAAAAATATTTCTCCTACGCTGCCATAAATAGCAAAAACTATATTTCGTTTTGTTGCAGTTTGAAAGGCCCTGTATTGAGCTTACAGTTTTGTAGTTACCAGCCAAAGAAAACACTGCTCGACGTGGTTTAAACTGTGTGCAGAGTATTCTGCAGTCGCTTGCACCCGCTTGATGCAATGTTCTAACTTGTAAGACGCTGTCATTGCGCTGCACGATAGAAAGCCGCTGCATCTAAGTCCAAACGTTGGGTTTAGGTCGCGGACTTGGTCTGCGACTTGGTTTGGGTTCTGGGCATCGGCGTTGTCGTGAGTGGCAGCCACTGACTAGCTGGCAAACTAACTGACAAACTGACTAACTGACAGACTGACGAAATGTGCGCTTCTAACACAGAACAAACTGCTTCGCTTGTTGTCCCACTCTCTGGCCATCTGTCTGTCCGTTTGTCCGTCTGTCTATTCATCTGCCTCTCTGTGTCCATTTGCCAGTTTTGTCTGCTGTCTGTGAAGTCGTGACACTGAACAAATGTCAGCACTTGCGGGCGTGCGGCATTTGCAACAGCGGCTTTGACTTTGAGTCCGAGGCCAAGTCGAGGCAGGCGGCAGCAACCAATCAATTAACTTGGCCAACTGGCAACAACACCCAACACACAGCCGCGAAATTTGATATGGCTTTGAGTGCGGTTAATGTGATTTATGACTAAGCCCCCCCCCCGATTCCCCGCGCATTAAGCAACGCAGCTTGTCAAAGGCAGCCGCCAGCAGCCCTAAGCAACAGTTGGTAAAAACTCATCTCTAATTGTGCAGCAGGTTTTATTTTGCCAGCTAACGGTTTAGTTAATGCCTTAAATATGTTGCGGCACAGTTCTAAAAAGTTAACAAGCTATAAGAGTGATAGTCTATATATACAAATATGAAATAATATTCAAATACTTAGCCTCTACAGGGGTTCGATCCCTAAAACATCATATTTACAATATTTTTGTGGACACCCATTCAAAGAGAAGGTTCAGTACAAATTTCTGTACCTAGCTCATGCATACAAATTCTTTTTCATATATATGTTGTTAGAGTCTTTCAAAACATCTTAGATAATATAAAAAAGAGCCTAACACAGAATAACTTTTTAATTGAAATTTTATTGCAATTAATTTAAAGCCCTCTGATAAAATGTATTTTTTTTATTTGTTAAAGATGTTTTTCCATTTTATAGGCTAACCTTATCTATAAGCCCTCAAGATGAGCAACACCTGTGCGTTTATCTCGAGTGAGACATTTGCATTAAGGCTGACCCCAAGTTTTGACAGGCGCTAAGTGAATAGTTAAGAATCTGCGGCACGCCCACAATGCCCGCACATGGTCAACGTCAACCAGTTGAGATGTGGCAAGTGCTGTATCGCTATATTTAGAGCACAAGCTACAGATATAGATACAAATATATATATAATAAGATACGTATCGAACAAGCACTGTGGCCATGGCCAGCACAAGAGTCAAAAGCAAATGAATGTCATCGCACCGAACCAAAAAAAAAAACAACCAAGTGGTAAAAAAAATCACTTTAAAAAAAAAACAGAAACAGAAGTAAGCACAAAGTGTCGCTGGGGAAACATCAGTTGTGGTTTTTTATTCAACTCTTCTTTTTTTTTTTAATTTTTTTGTGGAGCGGCACACGAGCGATCAATCAGCGGGCACACATGATCGTTATGGTCAATGCGGTTAGCCAAGTCTTTAAGCCACTTTCCCGCAGAGAGTGCGCGAAATGAGTTTTCGCTGGGCTTTTGTGTGGACCTAGTTCGGTTTTGCCACAGGAATGTCGGCGAATTTGTAATTGCTCTTAAGTACAGAGCAGTGAAAACATGCATAGCCATAGCGGATGCGGGTTCATTAAAAAGAGCACACCAAACAAAAAAAAAAAGGCGTCAATTTGTTGACCTAGAAAAGGTGTTGCGGGAAAACAATTCTAAAGAGAACAAGGGAAGGTAACGAAAAATTAAAATGATTTTGACATGTGCAAACTACACAAGAAATTTGGTAGATCTAGCTCTTATAATCATCGAGATACATATGCTCACAAAACGAGGAATCGATATTTATCGATTTAGGAAAAACGGAGAATATTATAGATAATTATTAATAAGAAAGTTATAGAGATTTTTATGGCGTTGCCTCCGTCCGAATTATCCGTCAACAAAAAGTGAAGATATTGAAAAATGCAAATACCCTTGGAATGTCTGAATTTTATGAGAAACTGCGTACCAAAGTTGTTAGATCTAGGTCCTATAATCCTCAATATACATACATATGCTCACAAAACAGGAAATGTCAATCGACGTTTATCGATTTCGGAAGTACAGAGTGTTAGCGATAATTTGAAATAAAGAAATTATATTTTGTATGGGATTGATTTCTTCTACACCATCGCGAATATTTTATCTATCTTTAATTTATTGCGTTTGATTCCCCGGATTCAATACTTATTTTCATTTAAAAGAGAAGCGTATATATACTATACTAAAACATGAATAACAAATTTAGTTACTTGATCTATTGCAGTTCCCGAGATATGCTCAAAAAACAGAAACTGAAAATATATATTTATCGCCTTCGTAAAGAGAAGGGATTTAGCGATCATATGAATTAAAGAAGAGGTATCTATGTTACATATATCTGCACAAATGCAATATACCCATTTTTCAGCCATATTCAATGGGTATAGTGCACAAAAAGGCGTCAAGTCTTTGACCCCGAAAATTGTTTTTCAATTAAGCCTAAATATAGATCAACCGCTATTAATCTGGCATATGCCAAGTGAAAGATTTATGTATGTTGGACTTGCATGGAACTTGTTCATTCGCACTTTACCTTGTGACAAAACTCAAGAACGAACGAGCGAATGGTAAATGCCATGAGATCTTCGAGAGATCTCTCGCAACGAGAAAGCTTCCATGTGGATAGCCATGACTGATCGCTGATCGCTGATCGCTCTGGCCGCTCCAATGCTTTACCTACATACACACAAACACACACACACATAGTAAATGATACATGAATTTCATTGGAGAACTCGAGCGTACAACTTTAAGGGGTGATCGCCCGTGTCGAACTTTGACGAACGCCGTTGTCGACAAGCAGAGCGCGCGCGCGACATGCTACGCTTAGATACTTACGTATCTATAAAACATGCGGTACAACAAACTCACAGATACATGTGTATCTGTAGCGACAGCTATAAAAAGAGAGGGTGGCCTGAGAAGTATGCGTGTGGTTAAGTGTATAAGCTTTTGAATTATTAAATACACACTTTTTTCTTTTAGTTAATCTAGATACATTAGTTTTTATTTATTTGTTAAATTTGATTCCTTATTGGTACAATGATACGTTTCCGATCTTATTAGTCAACCAACACGCACGTCTTTGCTTTTAGATATCAAACCCAACTCTCAACCCTATTAATGTATGTTACCATCCTTTTTGTTACATAAAAGACGTTTAACATTTTTATATATTTTTAAGTTTCTTATTCTTATATATTTTGAATTTTTATACATTCTTAATTTGTAAACGTATTGTTTTATTACTATTAAATGAGTAACAAAATCCTTTTTTTAAGCGACCTAGGTTTAAAATTAAATGTTGTGTCTGCCTGTCTACATTCGCGTATTGAATACTTCAAAAGCCACCCTCGTTGCCTTGCGCCTTTTGCCTTGCTTTCTTTTTATGTTTTCATGTTCTAGACATTATTTTTCCTGCTCGTGTATGTTGTGCGTGTGTATATATTTGTGTGACTGTGGCTAATTAGCTTGTAAGTTGAATGTGAACACATTTTGTCGAAAATGAAATGTTCATTTTAACACTTTTGTTCTTTTTTGTGGCAGCGGATTAAGGCGGGGCAGTGGGCAGTAGGGGCAGATCGAGAGATCAGCAGAACGGCACGCTTATAAATTCTCGTGGGATGGAAACGTCAAGTCAACATTTGGTGTCTTAATTGTGTGTGTTTTGGGTGAAAGTTGTGCGGCTATTAGTTTTTTTTTTCCTTTCTTTATTAAAATGTGCGCAATAGAATTTCAAAGGGAATCGAATGGCTGTTTGGCCTCGCAAAGTGTGTTGTTAATTATGAAAGCGACTGTCTGTCTGCCTGACTGCCAGTTGCCATCTCCATATTCAAGCCTTTTGGCAGATACTATTGTGTATATATAGTATATATAATTTGCGTCCACTTGTTTTTGCCGCATCATTAGCTAATTGATCGGCGATCGAAAATCAGAGGCCACAAAGACAAGAGCTTGTGCATAAATTAAATAATATTTCATAAATAACATTTGATTGTGGCCTGTCCAAAGACAAGTGGCCAAAACCAACAACAACAGATATAAAATGATAAAAAAAAATGGTCATTTCGAATAGTCATCGAAGACGTTGTACGGTTCGTTCACCTGTTCCGAGGTTTAAGCATATGCAAAGACAGTTTTGGTGGGGGCAGACATGAAGGTCTTCTCGAGTGCCGTTAGAAACGTGATAACGGTACCGTGTTTGTGTTGTGAAAAAAGTGGAATAAATTAGACCCCAGCCATAAACGATATATAACAAGCAACCCCCTGCCAACTCATATACCATAGCTGTTCTATCTGCCCAGCTTGAAATCAATTTTGATATCATCTGCTAGTCGCAGGTGATAATATCCGATTCGATGCAGGTTGATAAGCTCGCGTTAAGAAAAGAACAAGATTTCCTCAACTGTTAAGTGGCATGAAAAAGCTGACTAATAGGTTTATTTGATGTCGTTAAATAAAGTAAGCATTTAAGTGTGCCCGCCTAGCAGATGCCGCAACATCCCATACCTGCAAACAGGTAGACACACAATTTAAGCCCGACTAACAGATACCCAATTCCAAATCCAATACAATATATGCAGAAATTTGCACATGAATAGTTTTATTATTTTTCGAAATTGCTCCCACTTAGAAACATTTTTATTGAGTTTTCTCTGCTTTACCCTCTGAAAAATTGATTCATAAATATAATTTGCATTTATTGTCCAATTGCTATGAAATTAATAGATCCCTTGGAAGCTCTCTCTTGTGGTATCACATATCAAATAAAGGGTATATAGCTCTTGTTTTTCGTAGAAGAATTTATCAATATTCAGGAGTTATCGATCATTTGTAATCAACTTGAGCTGGTATAGATATAATCAAAATTACAAGTTGTGGCTTCTTTAGTCTGTGGAATTGACGAGTTCTTACAGATAGACGAAGGGACATTGTATGTTATATATATAGTAATAGGAAAGGGCCATCATTGGCAGCTCTATCTACGCTATGTCTATGATAATTATAGAATCGATAGGAAGAAGAGGCTGTGGAGCCAGTCTGTTGATAGAAAGAATATGTTTCGCTACTAATAAAGAAGTGAAATAGGTAAATAATAAAATGCATTAATTTCCTGTAACATGGACAGACATTTTCATTTGTGGAAAACCGAAATGCGTTGACATTTCGATAAATCTCCGCAACATTCAATTACATAGACATTTTTCCAACGATTTGCTGGCCATAAAAATAACCATTTTATAGCAGCACTTGATGACTTGACAATTTGATGATCCACACACACACACACACACACACACACACGCCCTCAACTAAAAAGTTAACTAATTTTTAATGCCGATGTCAGCATGGATGCCCTATTAACCGCATGGACCCACATGTAAATTTTAATCCCTCAAAGCAGTCAAGAAAAAACCAAATGTCGCGACAAAGTTGAAGATTTTTTTATTCAAGGCGCCAACATACACTTAAATTAACAAAATAAAAAAAAATCGTAAAAATATTGGGAAACATTTTGTAAGCGTCTACCATTTAATTGAAAGAAACATTTGTTGTTAAGCCTGGCCAAGTTTTATAGTCAAATATTTGGGGAATTTATAATGTTGCGCTATTAAATAAATAAATAAAGCCCATCAAAATATTGCGACAAGCGCTTGTGGAATGCAAGAAAAGCGGCGATGCTTTTGCCTTGTAAGCGGCTCAGTTCACATATTAACAATGTTTCCATCTTATATATATTATACATATATATTGCATAAATAGATAAAACGGCTGCCAAAGTTATTGTTGAAATTCCGGTAGCCAATGAGTTGGACAAAAGTCTGATGTGCAGCCGTCTGCTGCACGTCTCCCCTGCGTTTCCTGATGATGTCTAATGATGCTGAGCAGCAGAGTCGCATAATGTGTAAAGCTTACGTGACTAACTGCATACCCTGTAAGCTGTGTGAAGGAGAGCTATTAAAAAACTATGCTTTACATATGCCATGAGAACTTTATTTGTTGAAAGAAACCCAATTTTATTGATTTTTTCTTTGTGAATAAAACCAACAAATTTTAACAAAATTGTACAAATTTAAAATTGGCGGTAAATTTAAAGCGGCGAATGAATCGTTTATATTTGCCCTTTGTTGCTCACATTGAAAATTGCCGCAAGCTTTGATTAATTTTTAAAAGAAGAAATTCATTTTCCTTTTATTTTCATTCTTTTTTATTATATAATTAATAATTAAATACTGCTTGTTAGTCCGACGCTGAAACTCCTAAGCCAAGTTTGTAATTCACATTTATATGCTAACGATGTTGAGGTTTTTTATAAAAAAGTTTAGCAAAATCACGTTTTAGTCAAGCAGAATTAAAGAAACGCATGAAGTCTTGTAAAACTAAGAAAATGATTTAAAGCGAACGTCCGAACTTCATTTCAAAGATCATTTCACGCTATTTTAAATGGCAGGCAGTGAATATACCCGCTAAATCACTTGCGTACAGAGAATATATGGACAGTTGATGAGCAAATAGCAGCAAAGGCGCCTGGGAACACCTCCTGGCAGGCAGGCTGAGGCCGCAGCGAAACGGGCAATTTTCATTAAATTGCCATAAATTAACAGGCCGACCCTCGCGCCACAGCCCGAGCATTAGACAACAAGGTGAGATAGCAACAACAACAACAACAACAACAATAATAATAGTATGGAAACGCAATGGAAATGCAAATTTGTTGTTATTGTTGTAAACTTGCTGCTGGCAACATTTGCGTAATTTGTAATGCTGCTTAGCTCAGCTGCTCAGCTGCTGAGCTGCTCGAAGCTGTAGAATTGACTGAATGATTGATTGATTGACTGATGGAGCGCCGCAAGCCCAAGTAGCATTTAATTTTATGCACTTGTGTCTGTCTTTTCCTGTGTGTGTGCGAATGTGTGTGTGAGTGTGTGTGCTATAATTGACTGTTTATTGGCTATGTCGTCGTCGGCTTTAGCTTTTTGATCATTTATCGGGGTCCACAGTCAGGTTAATATTTCGCACCGCTGCGCATTTATGCGAGGAGCGTCGGCAGGGAGGGCTCAGGGCGGCAGCAGCTGCAGCCGTTTGAGTTGGAGGTGTAGTTCGTACCGTTTGATCGCGCCCCAAAGGTGTTGCCGTGACAAATTGTGCAGCGCGGAAGCAATTTTCGAAATAAACATTTCAACTGCTACAAAATGCTTTTTTGAATTTTGATTTTTTTGTGTTTTTCTTATTTCTATATTTTTTTGATGTCGGGTAATTGCGGCTTTGACTTTGATTTCCGCATGGGCGCTAAGTGATGGCGCCCAAAGAGCTGACATGCAAATATCAAGGAGTGCCCCCGGCTGTGCGGCAGGTGGGAAAGAGAGAATGTGGCCTAAACGAAATGCAGTTGCTGTTGAATATGCTGCGATAAAAACCTAACAGTAAGTTATAATTTTGTTTATATAATAATCGCAACATCTGGTATTTGCAATTTTTTCAGAAATTTTTATTTTCTGTTAATTACAATTTTCTAACATTTACAAACACTTTTGTCATTGCCTAAAAATCTAGAATACGAGTTTTTATATTTTTTATTTTTCTTTGTATTTTATAAGTTTTGTTTTGCACTTAATCCACGCAGGAATGCAAAAACCAGCTGGCGATAAATCTTCCGGACAACAGTTGGGAAACTCGCAGATTAAAAAGACTTCACACTCTAGATCTTCAAATCGGACTTAAAATTATTCAGAAATAAAAACTTTAAATGCACTAGACAAGCTAAATTCAAAATTTCTATTTTAAAATATTTGTAAATATATTTAATTTTTATCTTTTAAGCGTTTTATATATATATATAATGTTATTACACATTGTTTCTCTTCTTTTAATCTTTGAAACAAGAAACAAGTAAAAGGGGATCAGTTGTCACTATTCAAGAAGCTATAGTTCAAATTTGGTGGCTGTAGCCCTTAAGATCCATGGGATTTCCTCTAAAGACAGAATTTCGATATTGATTTTTATCGACTAATAAACAAAATCGCACTGCGCGGGCACTTGGAGGACCTAAGTTCAAAATTTCGAGTCTCTAGCTCTTATTTCTTCTGACATTTTTGCGTTCATATATACGGACGGACGGGCAGACGTACGGACGAGCAGATGAACATGGCCAGACAGACTCGGCTATTGATGCTGATCAAGAATATACAAACTTAAGGTGTAGGAGATGCTTCCTACTCCCTGTTACATACACAAGACCATCACGCCCTTACCTTACCCATTTCCAATAGTACTACTTAGGTTTCGCTTTGCGATTGCCAAGACAACGTTCTAATTTGCGAGTGACTACTGTAATATTTAATGATTGATTCAATATTCCAATATGGTTAGGAGTATATTTATGCTACCAAGAAGCAAAGCAGATGCCGAAAGAGCTAAAAAAGAAAGTCCAATTTCTGGGTCATTGCATAAAATGGAGAAGAAAAATCTGTTGTTATTCGCTGGAATAACAAATGGTCGAAGAAGCCTCCTACCTAAGCCGCATGTTGCGGTTGCGCGCCACAAGTTCAAATGTCAGCTCCCCAAACACAAGAGTGAGACAGGAAACGAGTGAGCGAGTGGGACGGCAAGAACATAAGTCAAATCATGAAATGAAACATCTGCGCGTGTGTTTATGGCCGTTGCAGCTCGGCTGTGATTTCTATTTCAATTAGGCGCTGCATGTGGGACGGCAGTCAGTGCGTCAGTTTGTCAGTTCGTCAATCCGTCAGTCAGAACTATAATGAGCTAACAATAATGCTCTTAATTTTTTTCCTCCTCTTGTTATTTATTATGCAGCCGATGCACATGAGCTTTATCTACATCGACTTCGACATCTGCATCTGCATCTGCATTTGCAGCGCCCGCATCCCGAACAAGTTTCAAATGTATCTCAAAACTTCGCCGCATTTCAGAATTTATTGCCAGCTCTTTAATTTATGTTTTGGTTACGAAAAGAAACACACAGCATAGTCAAATTTTATGGAGAATTTTACATTTCTCATATTCTCAGCATTCGCCCACGCAGAAATTCTGCTGACAGGGCTACAACGAAAATTGATTTTTATACCCTGTTATCATTGAAAGGGTATGATGGTTTTCTGAAAATGTACATTTCAGGAGGAGCTTAAATTCCCTAAATTTTAAGAAGCGCATGCGAAAGATAGCCAAAACTTTCAATTTGGATATATGTTTTTACAATCCATGATAAAATTATCCTTAACTCATTCCATTTCTTCTACATTAATAAATATAAACTTTAAGCAACGTTTTTTCTAAGCATCTTTTGGAGATTTAAGGAGATAGCTTAAAGTATGCTCAGATAACAAATATATTACTTATTGGCTACCTCCACCAATCCGTCGAGCAATATAAGAGTTATAGGCTTGATTTTTGGTATATACGCACATTTTAAAACTATCTTTCAGTCCTAAAAATTTTACAATAATCGCAGTGTAAACACTGGAGTTACACAAGAATGAATTGTGTATAACATCAAGTTATGAAGAGAAGCAGTACGTTCTTCGCGAAAAGAGCACAGCTTGTAATGCTTGTGTATGTGTGTCTGTGCACACGTATAAAAGAAAACTGGAATGTATCTAGTTGCAGAGTATCTGCTAGTCGAGCTACCAGCACTAGCGCACTCTAAGTTGTTACTTTTTTGGGGGTTTGTTAGTTGCATACAATGCGTGGTTACATCTTTTATCTTTAGCGTATTTTTCTTGTTTAACATTCACTATTTTTTGTTTTTATTTGTCACTTTCTAGCTGAAAGTTTGTTTTTTGTCTTAACGAATCGCTTTGTGCTGTATGTGTGTGTGGGTGACATGAGGCGTTGTGGCAGCCGCGAGGAGGGGATTCGGGGGCATGCGTTAACCGCAACAAGCCGCAAAGAAAAAAAAAATAAACAGCCGTTACTTGCTTTTCAAAATGTAAATACATTGGCAGACACCTGTTTATGGGGTTTACATTAAAGCGCGTCTCCCCAACTCGGACTCAAACTCGGACTTCGATGGAGCCCGAGGGGAGCGCCTGGCGACGTAGGTGGCTCGCTTGTAGCCTCAAATTGTTGCACTTGCCATTGTCTGTGGCATATCTGGCATGTAGTTAGTTTGTAGCTTGTCTTGTGCCGCAGCTAACCAAACAATGCTCAATGCACCGTTGTTGGCTTGATAAAATCTGTAAATTTGCCCATTTGCTTAGCTGGATAGAAAGTTCAATTTGAATTCAATAAAACGATGGATGATGATGCACAGTGGTGCTCAAACCAGACATGAAGTGCGCAGTAATAACTACAATTTCCAATTACCATATTTCAGATAAAGTGGAATATTGTAAGCCAAAAAGGGTAACATGCATTTCTAAAAACTCAATCGGTCTAGATTTACAGTTGAAAGTTTAGAAAATGAGTTAACTAAGGAAGTTCGAAACTTAATGAAGTAAAACTTTTTGGAATTTCTTACATGATAATTGAATACAAAACTTATTTTCAAATTGGTAGTCGATGAAAAATACAATTTTGAGTTTCTAGGAAAATTAACTAGGGGAGGTTAGAGCCTTATGTTCTATAACTTTTAATATGAATTAAATTGTAGAGCAGAATTAATCCAAAACCAAGTTTCCAGAACTTGAAGTTTAGAAGGATCGCTTTTAATCTTTACACATAAATCGCTTTGATTTTGAGAATGTTATGGAATTTTGTGAGCAGCTTTTGGCTTTTGGCTGGCGGCGAACAGCTGACATTAGATCTGAACTCTGCCGTAAACAACAAAGCGGCAAAGTTCATAAAAACTCAACAAATATAAACAATGGAACAGGGCGCAAAAGGGCACAAATATGTATACAAATCAATGTGTTTACATATATATACATATATAGTATTCAATGTATATAAAGAATGGTCTTGCCCAATTTCCAGCCCGTATGTAAAATTGAAAACAAATAACTTGCCACAACAAATGGCTGCTAAAATAAACACGGCAAGCATAACTTCTGCATTAAACTGGCCGAAGGAGTCCTCTTGGAAATGGGCTAAAGAAACGGAAAACCGTATTTTGTGTTTTCTTTCTTTTTTGCTTTTTTTGACTTTTTCGCAAAGGTGTAAACAAAATGCTAGGAACACATCATGCAAGCAGCATGAGTTGTGACGAGGCAGAGTGTTAAAAACTACCTGTAAGATACGCAGATACGTGAATGCCTAGCTATATGTACATGCATGCAGCAAGGTGCACGCTGCATGTTGCACGATGGATGCTGGCTGCATGCTGCATGTGGTCATGGCGTGCCGAATCGCCAGGCATGAAATGTGGAAAAACTCCATGAAATGGGCTTTCGTCAAATTAGCGTGCCAGCGTTAACGAGTGCGAGTGTGTGTGTGTGTGTGTGTGTGCTGCACTGTGGGATATTTCGCACTTTAGGCTGGCAGTTCAATGATGTTCTCGATTCGCTACCTGAGCGACTGACTGACTCTTTGACGCACTAACTGACAGACTTGATTTATTTGAACGGCCTTTTGTAGCTATGTGATGTGATATTTCCATACACCCTGTACGCATAGAATGGTTGAAAGGTATAATTAACTTGTGCAAATGTATGTCACAGGCAGCAAGAAACATTGTCAAAGCTCTCGTCTACCACACGACCTCGATGAATATTGATATTATGATAGTTTCTCGTAAAGCATACATAGCTAAAGTTTGTTCTTCTAGAAATCTCGCCGTTTTCTCCGAATCTATAGATATCGGTATGTCTAAGTTTCATATATTTTCACAAAGCATAAACAGATAAAGTATATCTCCCCAGTTAGAAACCTTTACGCACATCTCCCAAAATTGCACAGAGCTATGCGAAATATAGCTATAATTCTTGGTAGATGCTTACAAAAGTATGTCATCTTTAAGCTCTGATCAATCGGACAGTTAGCATTAAAGTTATTCAAGAATCTTTTTTTTTCTATGATGTACTCTACGCCAGCACAAGAGCTGTACACAGGGTATCTCCTAGTCGTGCATACTCTTGCACTTGTTTTTATCTGAATTTGCATTTGCATGCCCTGTGCAAGTGCTGGAAGCCTTGGTTCTTATCTAACGTAAAGAACGCTCGTCGCTGACTTTAGCACTTGATCCACACACAGTCACACACAGACAACACACACACACACAGTCGCACACACATATGCAAGACTCACTGGGAGACTGCCGTATAAACTGTTTAGACTGAGCGTCATAAATACTCCCGTCGTTTAGTTTTTACGATTGTCGGCTGTCTTTGTTTGCCATAGACGCACACACACACATATATATATATATTCGCACACACACACACACACAACCATCCTGAGATACAAGTTCCAAGTATCTTTCAACGTATCTAAATGCATATACAAGTAAATGCCGCTGCCTCTGAAGAGTTGAAGTGCCAGAGACCAGGGCTCACAGCTCACAGCTCAGAGCTCAGACAACAGCCTCCTGCTAAGATCTGTTGGCGACTCCTGCGTACTGTACCCCAGCCCGAGCGAATGCCATCCCAAAAACAGGTCCCCGCCAGGGCCAAAGTTTGCGTGCCTTGCAGACATTTTTATGGTTTCTGCTGCCTGCTGCCGGATCTGCCCCAAAAAAAAAAACGAGAAAATTACCAAAGAGAGCATTTATGGGGGCTCAGGTAGAGACCAAAATTTAACTCTGCATTCGGCCAAATGCTGACTTCAGAAGCATTGAATATTGGTTTCTTTTTTTGCAAAACTATTTCAACGATTGGATTTTATAGCGAATAGCCTTTAATGCCAAAACGGAAATTCCTCGAGCAACATTCCTGTGGTAACTGAGATTATCTCCTGTGCCCAAACTTAATTAAAGTTAACCAGTCTGACTAAACTATTTTATGATAATATTTAACACTCTACTATTATAAATGGACACTCTTTGAATTTGTAATATTAACATTAATGGTAAATTTAAAGCTCATGGTATTTCTAATGTTAAAGGTGATGTTAATGTTGCTGGTTTATGTTTATTGCCAAATCCACAGAATTATTTGTAATTTTGTTAAGATAAATCTGGCTTTCATAATTTGTCAACTGAGCTTAATCCTAATGTTTAATTTGCAGCTCATGTTACTGTAATGTTAAGTCCATTCAACTATTTGTACTTTTGCAGGGGTATGCCAAGATCATATTTGAGGAATTAGTTGATACTAGCGGGCATTGCCCGGCCTTGCCTGTGGCAAATTCTTTCAATGATCATTAAAAATGAGTTTTAAACCGTTCGGATGAAAAACAAAAACTTTCATACAACTGTTATTCGCCAATTTGCCACTGTTGTGGGTGGAATTTTCAAAACAAGCTTGACTTCTGCGATAGATCTTTGGAAATTAATTCGAGGGCTAAACGTCACCCACCAAATCTTTGGCCCCCATTTCGACCAAGGAGGAATGGAAATACCCCACAAATGAATTTGAACAAAGATCTTTCAAAATTAGTTTTAGAACAGAGACATGTCTCTGTATGGAAATCTAGACTAAGTTTCCTTTAAACCTATTTTCTTGTGGATCTATTAGATCTCTCCAAGCAAAGACCGTTGTTTAACTTCATCCCCTTCTATTCCTCCTTTGGTCTCTAAGTGAGGCGTACTCACATAAACTAACCTGAATGACTTTTCTGTCTTGTTCCAAACTAAATTCGAATTATGTTTCTCTAATTTATAAGGAAAAATATTTGCCACTCCACTTAACTCTTCTCTTATAAATGTGAAAATATTTATGAATATACCCGATACACTGCAACAAATTTTCCACACTCTATTCTTCAAATAGCACTTCCATTCATGGGCTTCTTATCAATTTCAGCTCGTTTTTTGTACGCTTTGAGCTGTGCCGCTCTCGAATATGCCCGAGGAAGCGCTTCCAAGTCCAACTCCAGCTCAGATCTTGGGCCATTCAAGATTTGTGTGTCTCAGGTATACGGGGCCGGCGCTTATCTAACCTTATCTTACAACACTTTGCCGTCTCGTTCGGGTTGTTTGGCTGTCTTTCGGTTGTTTATGACCTGCGCCTTGGCGTGGCATCATATTTCAAAAAATTGCCCCCAACAAGTGCATTTGTTGTCTGCTCTTTTTCAGTTTTCCGTGTGTTTTTTTTTTTATTTTATTTCATTTTTTTTTATCTTTGTCTTTTGTTTCCATTCTCCCTCAACGTGGACTCTCTTCTGGTAATTCAATAGCTCTGGGCCTCCACTTGAGCGATGGTTCGCTGGCTTGGGCTGGCCTGGCCTGGGCTGGGCTGGTGCCCAGCTGGGGCATCCAGGATGTCAACCGCAGCTTAACGCTTTCGAGACTGCGGCACGCTCGGCACATCCGCTGCTTGAAATTCTGTTGCCTCATTATAACGAGATTAAAGTGTAATCACAGCCAGACGTGTGCTGGTCCCGACTGTTGGCTCTGCCAGAGTCGTCTCTCTCGGGATTTATTTGGTTTTTTTTTTTTGTCTTTTTGGAACTCGGAACTAAAGTGCCAACTTCCTGTGGCCGCAGACAAAGCAAACGCTTCAGCGCTCCTGTTCAGTGAAAGGGTGCCTAGGTTTGTTTTTGTTTTTACCTTTCTACATGTGTCTTTGGCCTATTCTTTACCGTCCGCCCCGCCGCACGTCTCTTGTTTATTTAAATGTCATTTAAGCCGCTTAACTTACGTCGCTTTTTATGACAACATTTTCGGGCTTTATGCGCGAGGCCCCATTTATGAGCGTGAAAATGAAAGTACTTTCGTCATCTGCTGCCTCACTCACTAATTTACGCCCTCTCTCTCGCTCCCTCCCTCTCTTTCACTCTCAACCTCTATATGTCTGTTAATATTTTTGTACAAAATTATAGCTGTGCAGCACTTTGACGCTTACGGACGTAAATTTTGGGCTTTCGGAATTGTGCCACGATTAAATGTTAACTTTTTTTCCTTGACAGCTGATTATCTGATGAGTAAGCGACATTTAGAGTTGATATTTCGTACCCATTGTTTTAGATGTTATGATATATATAAAGTAACTTTATAACAGATCCTGCTTAAGATCTTGTTGAGTCAACTCAATTTAAATAAATTGGAGAAAATATGTTAAGGCCTGGTTTTTTAAGCTAAGATGGCGCGCTGTTATTAACAGCTTAACTTGCTTTCAACACTTTGCGATTCTCGTTGAGCGATTATCATAATTAATCTCATGTCAAGCAAAATATGTAAGCAACAACACCGCAAGCTACTAATACTACCATAAGTATTAACATTAACATTAATAACAACGTGCGCGTTAACATAAATGTTTGCATTAACATTATCCTTTACTTTTACATAACATGAACATTACCAATAACATAAATGTTTGCATTAACATTAAAGTAGCCTTTAGCATGCACCTTAACATTAACGGCATGCTTTACTTTAACATAACATGAACATTACCAATAACATGCGCATTAACATAAATATTTGCATCAACATTAAAGTAGCCATTAGCATTCGCCTAAACCTTAACGATATGCTTTACTTTAACATTAACATTGATGAGAACAGCATCTTCCTAGTCTTGCTATTTAGATAAACATTACTATGAACATAGCCCTGAGCATTGACTCTAACATAAGCATTATGCTTAACTTTAACATTAACCACATTCACTTTTTCTTAGTTTTTCTTCTGCTTTGCCTTTGGATTAGCGAAACTCACCTGCATTTAGCTGCACGCCCGGCAACACCACCGAAGATTCCGCCTTGAAGCCCAGGATATTATCCGCACCGGAGTTCGATGCTTCTCCAACTACTCCGCTGCTGCTCGATAGCTTCTCGGCGCCCATGTCCAGTGTGGTGGCTGCATCCAATTCCATATCGATAAGCGTGTTGCCTTTGAACAGTCCCGCGCTCCGATATTCCTTGGCAAAGGGCGTGGCACCCAGTGCCGCCCCCAGCAACATGAACAACAACAAGACGCACATTTGCCAGCAAACGTAGCGGCACATTTCACATTCAGCGGCTTTTCTGGTCCACATCGTGAGAGACAAGTACAGGGGACACACGGCTAGGCATAAATTGCTATTTGAATTATTTAGTGAAGTGGCCTCAATTAACGGCACAAAGCGCGCAAAAAAATAACACAAAAATTAAACCTCGTCACATCAAATTAGTTCAAGTCGCGCTCCGGACTTGACCAGAGCTAAAATTCAATTATGTGTCGGCTTTTTTTTTATATTTCTTTTGAAAATGAAAAATTATGTCACCAATTAGCGAGACTCGATTTACGTGTTGTTTTTGCTGTTTTTTTTTTACGGGTTTTCGTTTTACTTTTTGACACTGCAAAGATAAGAAAGGGAAAGCGCAGGGTTTAGTAGGCTTTTTTCATATATTTCAGAATTTGTATGTTTCTCAAACCCCTAAGAGTATTGCGTACTAAGTACATCTACATGGTCCAAATTTATATGCAGGTAGATATATTTAGAGTATCAAAAAAGTTCTACCTGTAATGAACTATTTGTACATTTGTATATCCAAAAGATCTAAGAGAGAAACAATATCTTGAAAAAAAAAAAACATTTCTGGTTCTAGGAAAACCCCATTTATTAAAAACTCCGATTCTATTTCGAAAATTAACATTTTCGGGCCTCCCCTGTCTCATATTACAAGTTACTTGGAAAAGAAAATTAAATCTTTCCGGAAATAGGAATCCTTCACATACAATGCTCAAACTGTTAAATGCCTATAAAATAATTTTAAGTATATTTTAAATTATGTTTCCTTTAAATATACAAAGGTAAGTTTACATTATCGAGGTATTACTGCACTACTTTTTAAGGAATTATAAAATCACAATTCAGAAAAAAATAATCAAATATGCATACATTTAAATTATTCAAAATTGAGCATTGGAAGTAAATGGATTAACGGAAATTCTTCCACACATTTCCAACAGCTGCTGCTGTGGCTGCTCAGACTTACGCGCGGGCGCGTCAGCAAATCAATTAAAAATGCAACATGTGAAAAGGCGTATGTATGTGTGTGTGTGTGTGTGTGCTTGCGCGTTTATTTCCATTACAAATTCCCATAGGCTGTTGGGCATGCGCTGAAATACGCACAAATTTCCACAATGAAAAGCGCGTTAAAGCAGAGCCCACAATGAACAATAAACGCATAAACGGTAAACCAATTGCCGCTACCTGCGCGAGCCCACAAAACGCCCGGCGAAACGCCCAAGGGCGACACACGCGCATACACACACATGCACAAATTGAAGACGCGCATTCAAACTGTGAATGATGCGTGCGCATATGAATGTCCACACACACACGCGGATATACAAGCATGTGTAAAGCGCCGTTAGCGCCGCTCATAAATGTCAATGCAAAATGTTGCTGCTGCTGCTGCTCCCTGTACATATGGTGCGATCGCCCTATCTCGCTCTCACTTTCACTATGAAGAGTCTTTTTTTTTTGGAACATGCGAAAGATGCGACTGGAAGCGTATTTTATGCGAAAAAAAAGCGACAAAGGCCAGCAATATGCATTCGTGTGTGTGCTGTATTCCCACACGAAACGAGTTTTTCCAAATATTTATGCATTACACCAACAAAAAGTCCATTAACAATGCAAACACACACACACACACACAAACGCCTAAAGCTAAGAAGCGTTTTTAATATCCGGCAGGAAGAACAACAAAACAAGCGGCAAAATTGCTGCATTTGTTTATTATTATTGTGTTGTTTGTATTATTGTTTATTCGCGCTGCGTACCTTCTTTGCAGCAATAAATTAGATTATTTTGATAAAACTCCAATTTCGATTTGGCACACACACAAAAGAACAATAAATAACGCGCGTTGAGCTGTTTTTTTTTCTCCCTCAATTTTGCGATTTAATAACGGTAATGCTAAAACAACAAAACTGCGCGCAATTCCGATTCACCGACCGCACGCTACGACAACGATCTTCACAATAACAAACCAAATGTTGCACAACAATGTGGCGTTGACGCACAGCGCGTCGCTTGGCAACATGTTTACATGTGTGCTCGATTTTGCGCAGCTAACAAACGATTATAAGGTTGGGCTGCTTTCAAATTTATCGATAAGTGTGGTGAATTTCATGCTCTTTGTCTACATTGTTTGAATTGGACTGTAAATACGTTAATTTTTGAACAGATTCATTCCAAACTAGTTTATTACTATGAACTGCACTTGAAAATATTCAAGACCTATATTTTTAGTCATTGGGTTTTGGTCGTCAATGCTTTACGCCTAGCCCTGATTAAATGGATTATTTTATTCAATTGAACAGGATACAAGCGAATACAGTTATTAATAAACGACTATAAAATATGAATAAATGAAATTTGGACAATAATCAACCCGTGTTCTCGTCCAACTGGCGACGATGTTGCATTTGCAGCTCGAAGCGTCGATTAGAGCGCACCCC
The DNA here is from genome assembly GCF_003285875.2 of Drosophila novamexicana. NCBI lineage: Eukaryota > Metazoa > Arthropoda > Insecta > Diptera > Drosophilidae > Drosophila > Drosophila novamexicana. Next base: position 252,107 of record NW_020824808.1, on the reverse strand, counting down.
GCGTACAAATTCACACCTCTTCTCCACCACGTTGCGCCCCTTAAACATCTCCATGTGCCGCTGGCGACGTGACTCCAGTTTATTCAGCTTCGATTCTCCGGTTTTTAAGTTTTGGCCGGACGTCGCGCTTGCAGCCGGAATGAACAACTTGGGCGCCACCGCAGTGGACAAATTGAATGTCGGCTTTGCATTGTTGCCCGCCAGGCCAGAGCGTATCGGTATTACGGACTTCGGCTGTGCCACGCCCACAATTTTACGCGGCGTCGGCAGCTGCTTCTGTCGCTTCAGCTCCTCCGGCTTCAAGGGCGTTAGAGTATAGCTGGGCACATCGATTTTCTTGAAAGCACGCGAACGCTCTGCAGCTGGGGCCAGCTTCTTGACTACAGACTTTTGCGCCGAGGCAATTGTTTGCTGTTGCTGCTTCACGGCTGAGTTGGTCAGCACCTTGGCGCGCACCGCCTTGCGCTCTATATGCTCCACCAGATTCTCCATTTTTTCGAAGTGCTTCTGATGTATGGCCGCGAAATTGGGTAGCTTGGTGCGGGCCTTCAGCTTGTTGGGCGTGACTGCGGCCTTTACAGGTGGATATTGTTCTGGCAGCGGAGCAAGATTAGAAGCTTATAGAATCTTATAGAAATTAGCTGAAGATGCACTTACTCGGCTTAGGAATTCGGCTGACTTGATGTCGACTCTCATCCAAGGATTTTGAACGCTTGCGACGCTGTGTGACGTCTGAAACAGATCATATGGTATTATAGAAATTCAGATATATACGGATATATTAAACTATTTGTACCGATATATTGATTGATTGACTGACTGATTGATGATTAACTACCTTTTACGAAGGTTGCAAAATTGTAGTTTGTAAGTTGAATACAACCTTTCTTTCTTTTAATTAAGTGGACCCCAAGCTCGAATTTAAGGATTTCATCTTTTGACAAATTCACCCGTCCAAGTGGAATAAAGGCGCAAAAATAGCACTTAAAACAGTTAAATTGATCTACGATTGGTTTGGTTTTTTAGATTAAAATCGCAATCAAGGTCGCACAAAGATTTTAGAAAGTGAATTTAAGGCCGATCGGATGGTAAAGAAAAAAGTTTTAAATGTTTTTTGCAATTTTTCCCCACATGCTGTCGGAATTTTCAAAAAGAGCCCGCCTTAGCGTGCACTTGGATCACACAAGTAGCTAAAGTAGGAAATTCCACCCAGCTCTTACGGTTTGGCCTGAGCCCCAATCAATTAGTCAATTGGAATAAAAAGCTGTATATATATATATATAAATTGCCGTTTCCAGTACTTACGGCTGTTGTTGAGTGCATCCCAGCGTTTATCGATTTCACTGACTACGGTCACTTCGATGGGACTGAAGAAGGAGACAGTCTTGGCCTTGGTTTCGTTCAGTCCGGATGCTGATTTGGAACGCTTGCGTCGTGAAGCGTGAGGCACTTCCAAGTTGTTGTTGTTGCTTTGCGCAGTCAATGGGAATGCAGTTGGGCTGGTTGTGAATTGGAATTTCGGCTTGGATTTGCATTTGAAGGGTGTGGGGAAGCGATAGGCTTTGCTGGACGAGGGGCTCTTCATGTGTACGTCTGGTTGTTTTGGTTCTTCATCGTCCGATTTTCCTTCAAAAATACTTAATGTGGGCATATCTTCATCCACATTTGACTGTTCGTCAGCATCAAAGGTTCTGTTTAGGACGCTTTCGGGCTCGCCATCATCATCGTCCACAGCTAGTGTGGGCATTTCATCGTCCTCGGTGAGGGGCTCCTCGGCGTCCAGCGGGCACAGGCCCAGTTCATCCATATCTACTGCTCTTACTCTAACTGCTTGGTGTGTCTTGACTGCAGCATCTGGCTCCTGGATAGGAGCAGTTGCAGCTGCAACAGCATTTCCAATTATCTCCGGGCACATTGCCAGCTCAATCTCGGCTGCAGTTGCCTTAAGAGACTTATGATTTTTTCCAACAAGGGATTGTGTTGCATCCTCATCATTGTCCTCGGGCTGCGGCGGCACTGTGACAGCTTCTGCTGCGGCAGCGCCTGCATCTGCTGTGGCTGCTTCTTCTGTGTCAGAGTCTGCTTTGGCAAGCTGTGCAGTGGCAGTCAGTGTTACTTCCAGCTGCTCCGCCCTTTCTTTAATCTCCTCCCTATCGCCGCTCTCCTCTTCTGTTTTTGCCTTTTTGTTGCCCGCGCGCTTGGATTTACGATTGCGCTTGCGCGAATGGCGACCCACTTCGGCAGCCGTCCATTTCTGTGCCGGCTGATCTTCCTGCTTCTCCGGCTCGACAGCGGCCGTGTCCTTTTTGTCCTTGCTGGCCGAGCACATCAGACTCCTTTCCACAATATCTCCATAGTCCATAGGTGGACGCACGCTCTTGCGCGCGCTGCGACGCGGCGTCTCACTGGCCAGGCGGATGGTAGCAGTGGGTGTTTTCGGTGCCGCCATAGACACATCATCCTCGAGCACACTGTCACTATTTAGTATCTCTTCATTTCGCTTCTGTTGCACGGCGCGTCGTGTTTTTTTCGCCACAGGCGTATTGGTGGCGCCTGCAGGCGCTGATTCCTGCGGTAGCAGGACGCCATTAATTTGAGTTGCTGTGTGTTGGTTGCAACAGAATGTGGTTATTTCTAACACAATAAGACAACAATAAAACGCTATATGCATTTACCTGTGTTTATTTCCATAGTTTTTTTCCACAAATTATTTTACACAATTCAAGCGTCTTTTTCTTCGTTGCGTTCAAAATGTTCTAATGTAAAGCGAATGTTAATTAACATGCATTATGCGCGCAATAAACAGTAAAAGTATCGATGCTTGGTTTTATGAGCATCGATCATGTTGAGTACACGCTTATCGACAAAAAAAAAAAACGGCAATTGGCAGTTGGCTTTGAAACCAGTTATTTATTTAAAAAATACTATTAAACTGCGTGTCCATTTAAAATAATAATGACAGTTTTATGATGGCATCAACGACTAGCAAGTCAAATAAAAAAATACAAAACAAATGGCGTGAAGATTAAATATGATTTCATAATGCATAATGCTTGTGGCACACGTTTTAGCACTCATCGCTCTGTATTAAAGGTGTGCTCTGCCTGCTCAGGGCCAATTGATAGGCAACCTCAAAAGCCTGGCCCAGAGTCAGGATTATTTCGTTGGCCAGCTCCTGTAATAATGCAGAAATTAAAGCATACACTCGCTCTATCAGAATATGCAAGAAACAAACCAAATTGTCAACCATAAAGACATGACAATAATGCAGATCCTGCTCTTTGGTTATATAGGCGAAGTAACGCATGTCCTCCGCATCCTGGCAAACACAATTGATGTTCTCAATATTATGCGAGCAGATGGCAGTCTGTAAAGGAGATTATTGATTACCATTTAGAGCTGACTTATGAAAACTGAGATGCGCAACCTTTGACTCATGATCTATAAACTTGACACCAAGGCAGGAGGCGGCAATATCCACCTTGAGACGCGTTTGCAGATTGGCTGCCTTGAGATACTTTGTCGAAGTGGTGCAGTTTTCCAGCAGACTAATGTCACTCACACTTGACGCTGATTTCAGTTTTTCATCGATCTTAAGCTTCTGAATGGACTTGCGCGTCGAAATGGTGCCCTGCAGCTCCCTTATGACAGTTGAGCCCAGGTACTGCAGGAATAGATGCTTTAGCAGCTGTCATAATATACATAAGAAAGTTACACACATAAACGGAGTAGCGTATTTCGCCGTAGACGAGCGTATAGGGCGAATGGCACCAATGGGAAGCCGGACTCGGTGTTTGACCCAGCAGCAGCTCCGCTGGATTGCGTATGTGTAGCGATTGTCTGTGATCTTCCAGAGAGTTTGGCTGTAGTAGCTCACTTTGCGGATCCGACTGCTGCTCCATGTCCACCTCATTCGCATCCGGTTCCTGCTCATGCTCATGCTCCTGTTCCTTTTCCACCGTGGATACTTCATTACCGATATGCTCAAAGATAGTATCAATCTCAGCCCAGACGCGTGAGGCGCTAAAATCCTCGCCAGTTGTGGAGAAGCGCTGCTTGGACAGACTGCGTCGTGGATTCAGCGCATTCACGGATCTCACCATGCTGGGCGAACGCAAGCCGCGTCCATCCAGAACGTCCTGTGCCAAATTCAAAGTAGAACCTTTGAAGAGTCCCGCAAAGGGCATATCACCCACGAATTCCTCCACATGATCCGAGCAATATGAGTTCGTTGTGCCTGTGGAGTCGTCCATGCGTGGCGGCTGCATGAAATTAAAAATTGTCGTCTCGGCCTCAACGACAGTGGGTGGCGGACAGTCGGGCGTGGGCGAATGACAAACAATCTTGTTGTTATTATTATTGCTATCTATATGAGAGCTGGACACCAGACGCTCGCTGATCCTGGGCTTTAGGTTTTCATAGTCAACATTTATGTGAGTGCGTGGCATGGGCACTGGAGATTGCAGCTTCATTTCCACATACTGAGGCGCAGCTCGTTGGGGCGCTGCAGCTGTGAAGGCAAGCAACTGGATTAACTCAAACATGACCGCAGTTTATGGGTAAACTTACAGCTGGTGCTGTTGAGGCTCTGCTCCTCGCTGCTGGAGCTGGGCTTGAGCAGATTAATGTACTCATAGGAACGAGAGGGTATGGAAGCATTTGAAAAACTATTGCTCGACTGAAGTAGAGCGCTTTGGTATGGCTGCTGATAGACGGGCTTATAGCTGATCCACAGCTCCTGGCGCGGCTCCAAGTTGTGCACATCGTTCACCGACTTTTGTGGCCGTATGGGTTTCATGTCCAAATAGTTTGCTGGCCGTTTGGTGTAATTGTCCAAAGAGCTTAAAGAGTGCGAAAGTCCATTTGGTGGATGGTCTTGCTTTCTACTGTGGTTAAGTTAGGGGTTTTTTGAGGTGGGGTGGTAGTTGAAAGTAGTTGGAAGAGAGATAAAAAAAGAAGACCAAAACCGTTATATGAAGGCGTTTCGATAAAAAATGAAATTACCAACCAATTCTGAACTGATGTGTGCTAGTGCGTGCGTGCGTGTGTGTGCTTGAGTGTGTGTGGGTGTGTGAATGGTGGGTGTGCGAGTGCGGGTGCGTGAGTTCGGTATGAGTTCTATGTATTCCGAGCCATGAGCATGAATTCTGGATCTGGAGCTGAGTTGAGCTGATCTGATCTGAGCACACATACAAATTAGTGGCGCTTGCGTTTGATGGTTAATTGAGTTCGCAATTAGAACAACAACAGTAACATGGGGGGCGTGTCACATAGTCAGTTAGTGCGTTGGCTTACTTCCTCAGCTTCGATTGATCGCTTAGCTTGGCTTGATTCGGCCGCTGTATGTTCTTTTCATAGAGACGCTTGGGCAGCGCAGATTCGCTTCCATTCTCCATAACCAGATTGTTGACCAGCTGCGTCTGGTTTCTGCGCAACAGCTGCGCCTCAGCCAAATTTGTAAATTCTGAAAGCAAATGCGTAGGCGTTAGCATTTCGTTAGAATTTGAAGAAAATCTAGCTTCAAGCTGCCGAAGATTGAATACCCTTGGAGACATAAAAGATGGCGTAGCTAAAAAGTACAAATTAGAGATACAAAAACCCAATTTCTCTGCTAGCGGACACCGCCCTCATTCTCTCTCAAACCATCATAAATTCAACCACACCCATTCGCCCTTTATCAGGCGGGCATTCCGGACAATAATTACACAAAGGTCGCTGTCTGCCCAAGAGAGTTCTTACTGTATACAGTAGAATTAAAGTAGCTATAGAAGTTATATGCTGGTTGATTTTACAATTTGGGAGTATAGCGAGATATTCAAAACGAAAAATAGCCCAATATTGGGCGGCGAGTTTCACGAATACTTTGCCTACAAACAGATGGACATGGCTGTTAAGAATATATATGCTTGGATGGGATCGCAGATATCCCCTACTATGCGTTACTCAAGAATATAGTGTGCAAGACCATAATTAATCGAAACACAAACCGTTGATGACGGCCACAATCTCGTAGGTGACGTGTGGCGGATAGTCGGCGAGTATTTCTAGTGCAGTGCGTCCATTGCCATCTGTGGCATGCACATCGATGCCAGCTTTGAGTAGCGTAACCACCACCGACTTCTTGCCGCAGAGCGCTGCCTCATGCAACGCGCTGCCCGCGTGGGTGAGTATGTTGACGTCAACGCCGGCCGCGAGCAGCGTTTCAACCACTTTTTTGTGCCCATTGCGGCTGGCCAGATGCAGGCAAGTGTGCGTGAAGATGTGCTTGGTGGGCGTGGCGCTATACTGATTGGAATAGCCAAGCAGCTCGGACAGGTTGTCATCCTCAACATAACGCCGATAAGGTGCTATCAGATCGGGATCTACGCGCAGCAGCGTTTGCACCGCCTGCAGCCGTCCGAACTGGGCAGCCAAGTCCAGAGCCGTCTGAAAGCTATTGTTGCGTATGGTGGGATCGGCGCCATATGACAGGAGTATGGCCACAACAGCATTGTGTCCATGCTGGGCGCCCGAATGCAGCGGCGTCTCGTTCTCAATTGTTTGTGCGTTGGGATTGGCCGGCATGGGGCTGTGAAACAGCAACATTTTCACAATATCCTGATGGCCAGCCCAGGAGGCCAAGAAAAGCGGCGTCGAACCGCGCACATCGGGCACATCCACCTGGGCATTGTGGGCCAGCAGCAGGCGCACAATGGCGCTGTGACCATTGAGGCAGGCGTGATGCAGCGAGGTGTAGCCGTTGACATCCTGGCAGTTGATATTGGGGCTGCGACGGAAGCTAAAGGAAGAGCAACAATCAAATTTCGAATTTCTCTATATAAATACAGTGAAAACTCCCATAATAGGACATGAGACGTCGCGACAGTCTCTTATGAAGCAAGTAGAATTTATATTTATTTAATTATAGCTGTAAATAGTATTATTGAAAGAAGAGATATATATACTATTCCGATTGCTTGTGTATTCTATTTCGCATTGAAAACAAAGTTAGGCATATGTGAGTGTTATATTTTACTGCGAATTATGAACATTGTGTACATATCGTATTTCCATATACTGTACTTCGCGGTCCCAATCATATGCACATATGCCTCATGATATTTAAGTAAGTGGATAATCAGTCTACTGTGGTCTAACATATGTATTTATAGAGGACTGCCTCAACATGGATTTGTTCCAAAAATAAACTCTTTATTTTTCATTGATTATCGCAGCCGAACAATGAAAATGCCTTTTATATGAACAAAATTAGAAAAAGGGTTTGAGAGTTCTCACGTTGAGTGAGCTGTTCGTTATGAGAGTTTTCACTGTGCCTGACAACAATTCGCACTCACCTGGACAGTGGGCCATGCCGCTTGGTCGTCAGCTCCAATAATTTGCCAACGATTTTTATATCCCCATTGCGAGCTGCTTCGAGTAAATGCTGATCCTTGCCCATTGGAGTTCTTCGAAAGCTATTTTAAGAAAATTAACAAAAATACAAAATGAATTAGAATGAGATCATAGCAACTCCCCACACCGCCCACACCCTTTCAGTGTAAACAGGTCTTCCTCGCCGCCTCATCAGGTGGCAGTCAGCTGTTTGGCCCACTGTAAACGCAGCAGCGCACGTTCCAGATCGCGCACATTCCGATGGTGCACACACACACACACACATGCATATATAATGTATGTTTGTTTTTATAAACGTGTTGTATTTAGGGCCTATTCTTCCAAGGTCATCGCACGGCATTGCCACCCAATTTTCACCAAAAATAGTTCAACTTCTCATTCATATACACTTACCGACCGATGTTCTAACATTTAATACAGCTTTTTAGAAATTAATCACTTTACACTCTATAATTGCTAATGTCTAAAGTACACGCACATGAATTCAATCAAACATTATTGTGCCTGCTGCTTATTGTAGAATGATTAATTAAATCATTTGGACGTGGAAGTAAGAAGCACTGCATACAACAGTCTACACAATTAACAAAATGAAACAAAGTGGCAAGTGGAATGATCGTTAACAGGCACTGTTAAGCTGATGTTAGCTCATTTTTGCGTACGTTGCCTCACTTTTGCGTCATGCATTTGTTATCGATGCTAATCGATTCTTTCTTTTTTGTAGCAATATGCATCGATGTTTTTGCTACAGACGCTTTATGTACATGTTACATTTGGTTAATTTTGTTAAAATTTAATTCTAAAATATACGCAACATGGAACAAACTAGTCCTGTGAAGCCCAAGCGCAAAGATAAAACCGAAGGTGAGTGGAAGCATACGTATCTGCATTTAAGTAGCCAAGAACAGCGTGTAAATGTAAAAATGTGCCGGCACAACGAGTCCAAAGAGACCGCTCGCCCGTGTGTGTGCGTGTGTTTAGGTGTGCGCGGCCATACATTAAAATTTAAGGTATGCCTCCCCTCTATTTAAATGCTTAATGCAATGTCATTCATTGTGTTGCCCTTGCAGACAAACTCGTGGACACAGAATCGACGCACCGCGAAGAAGGTCCACAAAAGAAATTGGCGCGGCTTGGCGAATCTGTGGAAGCAGCTGCTGGTGCAGGCGACGCGGACGTGGAGTTAACTCTGAATAAAGCTTATCTACAAAAAGATGTGACGCAATGGCTGCAGTCCGCATGGGCAAAGCAAGTGCCAAGCACAAAGGAAGAGACAACTGGTGCACAGATCTGTGGAGAACCGTTTCAAATATGCCTACTGCCTGATCTGCTAGAGAGGAATAACCCCCCGGCTCTGGTGCACGAAATGATCAACAAAGTGCACTGGTCACGCAAGCAAATGGATCTGTACGAGTTCTATCAGAGCACCGATCTATCCAATATGCTCGAGTGCAGGCTGCTTGCCAATTTCCTGCAGTTGCTGCGCAAACAAGTGCGACCCTGGCTGGAGGAGATAACAAATCTAAAGCTGGACTACGTATCCGCCTCGTGCAGCATGTACAGCTGTGGCGACTACTTGCTGGTGCACGATGATCTGCTTAAGGATAGGCAAATAGCCTTTATCTATTATATGTCGCCTTGGCAGGACGTTGAGGAGTGGAACGAGGAGCAGGGTGGCTGCTTGGAAATCTTTTCCAGCGATGATCAGTGCTATCCACAATTTCCGGTGCAGCGCAAGATTGCACCCAAAAACAATCAGTTTGCATTCTTTAAAGTCGGCTCACGTTCCTTTCACCAGGTGGGCGAGGTGACCACCTACGATTATCCACGTCTCACCATCAATGGCTGGTTTCATGGCGCCACCAACGAAGCTTTCGCCGCGGACTCCTCGCGCGCCTTTCCCCGCCTCAGCTACCTGCAGCCAGATATCAATAACAAGCCCAAATTGGGATTGCTGCTGAACGATGTCTACTTGAAGGACGCCACGCGTCGCAGCATACAGAAACGCATCGAGGAGAACTCAGAGATTTGCTTGTATGAATTCTTCAAGCGCGAAAAATTTGAATTAGCACGCGCGCAACTCCTGAACGATGATTCGCTCACATGGCGACGACAAGGACCCGCCAATGCCCACAACTACGAGCTGATGGATCTAAGCAGCGCGAAGGGCACAGTGCAGGAGCTGCTACAGCTGTTTCGCAGCAATGCCATGTTCCAGCTATTGCGTGATTTCACCGATCTGGACTTGTATGGCGTCGATGCCATAACGCCCACTTGCAGCGTGGAACTGCAGCGCTGGTCGCACGGCAACTACACGGTCCTGGGCGATGGCCTGGTCAGCGATGAGAACACACTCGATTTGGTCTACTATGTAAATGCAGCGGAGGGCGCGGCGGTCATTACATATCTCTCACCTGAGGTAGAACAGCGCGCTGCTCATGAGAATGGCTTAGATCCGGTTGCCGATGGCGACCATAGCATTGAGCAGGATGAGCAGGAGGAGGACGAGGAGTGCCACGATGATTCAGTGCTGCTGACAATAACGCCTGTGGACAATGCCTTAAATATTGTCTATCGCTGCGAAGGCACCACCAAGTTCACCAAATACGTCTCGCGCAACACCCCGCTAGACAAGGGCCCAGTGTTTGTAATATCCTGCAGCTATAGGGAATAATTACAAGCAAATTTTCTCAATATGCCGCCGCATGTACAAGCCACAATTTGTTGTTTAGACTGGCAATGCACAAATGTTTTTTCTGCTTAAGTTTACTAAAGACTTGCGTGAATGTTGTTTGTATTCAAGTGAGAAAAGCACTAAGAGAAATGCCCAATAAAGTGATTGTATAAAGAAACACAAAAATGCAACAATTATCTATTAAATGCACACCTTTCGATATGCGCACAATTTATAAAACAATTCAATTAAAATGCTTTAATTTTTATGTTTTCCATTTGCAGACAAATACCGCATCGCCGCCACGATTGCGTTCATTGTGGTCATCGTCGGGATTGGCGTGCCCATGTGGTGGAAAACAACTACTGTTTACAGGTGAGTCATCCCAGCATGCTACAGTGAAGGCTCGCTTTGGAGAACACATCCGCTCTTTGAGTCTTTTTAGAGTTGTTCGCTGAAGTCAGCCCAAAGGAGTTGTTCGTTTCATTAGCCAAGCCTTGACTATATTTAAATGAAGATTATTTAAATTCATGTTCTCTTCCACAGAGTCAATTTGCCTTCCTCGGCGATTCAGCGCCTCAGTGACCAGCCCATCAAAACAGCTGTAGAAGTGGCCATCTACACACAGCAGCCAAGTCGCGCCCAGCTGCTCATTACGGAGCTGCAAAACGCATTCAGCGACAGCGGTAAAAGCACATTACACATCAACCCACACACACACACAGTTGAGCAATCACTGACCATTTCCATTTAGATATCTGGAACGTGAAGTTCAAGCAGCTGTCGCCATTTGCCAAGGCTGCCGAAGCGCATACGCCGGCTGCTCTAGAAAAGTTGCTGCTGCAGGCACATCCGCAGAGCGTGGGCGATTTTATATTCATCGAGTGGCCCAGGCTGGAAGATGAATTGCTGCTTACTACGGAGCGATCGGCGCTAATGCGTAGCGATGTCAGTAAGTAGCTTGTTGGGATGTAATTGTCTGTACTCATTTCGAAGTATGTATGAACAAGGCACCTGCGACCTTGTAAAGCTTGTCGCTTTGTACAGGGTATATACTAGCCAGCAACATTTAGAGATTAATTTCCTTCTGTTCTTGTTTAGCTTCAAATAAGCTGGCACAGCTGCTGCACTCAAAAATACTGCAAACCTATCGCATCAACCAGATACTCAGCACTGATGAGCGCTTGGGCGCCAAGTCAGAGGCACCACAGCCCGCCTATGATGTTGTTATATCCGTGCTAAATCCCAAACCTAGACTAACACATGCTCAGTGGAATGTGGCCTTGGCTGCGCAGAGTAAGTGCACGTCCAGAATTTGTTGACTCCGCGCTAATCAATTTGATTTACAGCATATATAGAGCCCTTCTTGGCGCAGATATCGGACATATCCAGCTACACGGTGCGCACGCAGTGGAAATATCGTGTTGCAATTGAGGCTGAAGTCAAACAGGTGCGAGACCAAAGCAAATTGGGGCGTCATTATGCACTTCAGGAGTCGGCGTTGCCGCACCTGCTCACGTCCATTGCGCAAAATCTGAGCGCTAGCATTACAGACAAACCTGTCATCAATCTAGTTGTGTACATAGCGCCCTGCAGCACCGCACCGTTGCACATATACAACAGCAAGAACGAGATGCTGACGCGTGACGGTGTCGATGCCTTCATATCGCCACCCTGGGGCGGTTTTATAATAGCCAATCCGCCCGAGCGCGTATGTCTGGCTCATGTGAATAATGAACCGCCGCTGGCCTTTTATGTGAACACAAATGATAATATGCAGGTGATGCTGGATCAGCTGCACAAGCTCTTGGACATTAGCAATGAGGTGCAAATGGCGGGCGTTAAAACGGTAGACATCGAACAGCTGGCCCCCAGGCGCTGGGAATACGAATCCTATATGCGTCGCAGCGCCATACGGCACATTGCCACGGCCAGCAATACGCTGCAGAGTCTCGTCAAGCTGCTAGGTAAGGCATTTTATCTAATTAAATGGCTCATAATTTATATATATTTAATACACTTCCTGTTTGCAGATCAAATCAGCTACATTGTGATTGACGACAAGGTGGCCACCGCCATAACCAATTCCTATGTTGACATTCTGGCCGCCAAGGCCGCCCTGCTCGAGCATCGTTTACTGGATGCTTCGGCGCTGGCCAAGCGCGCCTTTGTGGCCTCGGAGCGCGGCTTCTTTGATGCCAGCTTACTGGCGCAGCTATACTTTCCCGATGAGCAGAAATATGCCATATACATACCACTCTTTCTGCCCGTCATGGTGCCGGTGCTCAGCTCTTTCAATATGCTGCGTAAATTGCTACAGCGCAAGCGGAAAGAAAAACAGCAGTAAACGAACCGCAACGAAATGGCGCTGGTCAACCAAATGATAACAAATTTAAAATTAAACAATTAAACAGATTCTTTAAGTGTTTTTAAGGTCTAGTGTTTATTTTTTTTGGTACTTTCAATTTGCCTCACGCCATTTTCTTGTATGTTCTCTTTGTTGTGTAATTTTCTGTCGAGCATAAACTGTAGGCGCCTGCGCAGACGATATAAGCGACTAATATGCGTAGCCACATATTTGTTAGGGTATCTTTTGGCTTTTACCCAAAAATTGCTGCTAGTGCTGCTACAAGTATTACTTGTCTGTATAACTAAATTTTGATTACTAAATCAAAGCGTTGGCGATGCCCAACCCTAGAGCAAATTGCACTTTATAGCACCTTTTTTTTTGATGACTTATTGTTGTTTAGGTGCGATATCAGTGCAGAAATTTTTGATGTCAGGGCTGAAAGATGCCACGCACACAGACCCTCCGGGCCAATCGCCAATTGCCTTCTTCGTGTGAACATGGCGCATAGGTCAGAAGCGGGATGCCGCCTCATGATGAGTGTCAAAACAAATAACAAAAGCTTTGCCAATTTTACGTTTTTTTTTTTTTTGGTTTTTTGGCATGATAAACATTGTATGTACTCTTGCAGACAGTTAACTGAAAACAAAGAGCAGCCATGTTCGGGTAGTCGAAGACTTAATACCTTGACAGACTTACGAGTATTCATGGAGTTTAACTTAGCCAACATCTTGTCAAACGTCTTGTGAGAATATCCCAATTGTATGTAGGTAATTTAATTAATATTATAATTAATGTTATTATAATTTTCCTGCTCAACCCATCCCTCCCCATTTCCTCTGTCTGTCTCTCCTCTCAGTCGTTTATCGCCTCTATTTCCCACATGTCTCTTTTTATCAGTTCTGCTGCTGTCACTCTAAACTCTCTTTTCACTTCCTCGCTGGGTTCCTTTATCTGTGTCTAATTTCTTTTCTTGCCTTCCTCTGTTACTTAACATACGTAAACTCTTTTTTTTTAAACATCGCCTTTCTATGCGACTCTCAAGCAGGGCTTTTAAATATTTATGATCAAGGTGCTGAAGTCGTGTTTCCAAAGTATTTTATTTGAATCACGTGATATTTGAATCAACTGAACAACAAGGAATCGGGTTTTATTTTTGGGTTTGTCTTTTTCAATATATATCTAGTGCTTTAAAGGAGGTTGATAATACTTAACAATAATAATAATATATATAATTGTTAATGCGGCTGAATATCTATATACATATATAGAAGATTGATTGACTGACTGATTGGGGATCAAAGCAAAGCCCAAACCTTAGGTCGAAAGTAAGCACAAAGTCGATGTTTTGAAATGTTTGATCTCCACGTTGAAGAAACAAAGTTTGACGTCATGCGCCTGTAGAAAAATGGCTGAGCGTCGAACTAGGAAGCGACTGGTTGTTGGTTCAAGTCCAGCAACAAATATCGATTACTATATTTGTTAATTTAATTTATTATTATATATTTGTTTGTATCAGCCATATGATTTACTTAGAGAAGTCCGGAACAAAACGATTTTAATATATTGCTAGGAGCCACAGCTGTCCTAAGAAATGAACAGCATACGTGATCTCCCCACATCTCTCTCTCTCTCTCTCTCTCTCTGGATTAACACGCATGGCTAAAGCATTTCTCTATTAACCAAGCCACACAAATAGTATGAAAATAGGAGCGTTTCCTGTTTGGTGAGGGCATTCAAATTGCATGCTAATGCAAATAAATAAAAGAAATAAAAAATAAAAAAAAAACGCGCAGCTGTCAAAACTCGTTAAACATTGAATTGGCTTTGGTTATAGGCGCCGATCGGGAGGGGGTGGCGACTATGGGCATTAAAAAACTAAATAGTTAATTTTTAATTGCGCATGGCTCGTTGGCTCTGCGCAGACGGGGCCAGAAACAAAAGCAGCGCCAAATGAATGTGTGCGAGTGGTGTAGTCAGCAAGTATTTGTCTCTCCCATTCAAAGGTTAAATATTATTTTAATGAGCTGAGCTCGCTTGTCTGAGACGATGCTGCCAGCGACTACTTGAACAGAAAAAAAACCTTTTCTCCAATGTACGTTCGCCAAAAAGGTCAACAATGTGACTTTTAACCAACGCCAAATGCCGTCAGCTTGCCAAGTGGCTTTGTGTCACGGCGTCTAAAGACTTTCAGGTTGTGTCCCTGTACCGGTGTACCTATAACAGACGGCCATCATACATATGGTTAAGCAAAGCAAGTAAGTGTGCTCTAGACGGGAGTGCCCGATAAGGAGATACCCTCAGCCCACGTTGGCGCAGCTGCTGTAAACCTTCTAGCCTCCCTCTTTGCATTGCATTGTATGTACATATATACCAAAGCGCAAGTCTCTATCTTTCAAAATTAATGTTTTTTTTTAATATTTTATGGAGAATTAGGGGAGGTATTCTAAAAAACTATGCGAGAATCTACATACTGACTGCAAATATTGTTAGATTCCTCGAGCTTAAAACCAAGTCTCATCATCGACAAAGAACAAATAAATTGATCTCCGTATGGGTATAGTAGAATTTATATTTGAAATTTCATTCTCTAGTCCATTTAGTCCCCGATATCAAACAGCCCTTATCAAGAACCTATACATCTTTAAAGGTTCGTATATGCTTCCTTCTGCCTGTTACATACATTCGCACAAAAGCATCATACCCTTTTATAGCCATTTTCAATGGGTTCAGTGTACAAAAAGTTGAGTCTAGTCCAAGACACGCCTGCACAATTGCAAAGGGCCGTCTGCATTTCCGGGGCCGATTGTATCAAATAACATGCCACCAAATTGCTTTGGCTGGCCACAAAATTCAGATATTTCCCACACGCAGCCAAACGCAAACCGCACGCACGTAAAAAATCAATTCAGTTTAAGAGACGAACCTCGTCTAGTCTCAGTTTTGAGATTTGAAGTCAGCTAAGCCGAAGGCTAACACAACAACGAAACTAATTTTGATGCGGTTGTTAAATATTTCCAAACATTTCAAGAGAAAAATGAGCTGGCTGGAAAAAAATAAAAACAAAAAAAAAATAGTATTTTGTTCAATGAAGATGTTGCACTATTGTTTGTTGATGGACACTTAAGTGCAATTGCCGCAACAATGGCAACAACAAGGCGTATAATTAATAATTGATTGCACTTTGAATCAGACAACCAATCAGCTGGCATAGCTGTTGCCAGTTGCCATCGAACAGGGCAGCTGCAGCAAGAATTGAAGAATTTGGGAGCCTAAAATGGCACAAAGTACAAGGAGCCAGGTGTGCCCATACATACTGGCTTATATGGACGCCAGTCGCATTGCAAAATGCGCCTGGCTGCCGCAATTGTAATCATTATTGACCATAAGTGCAGTCGATGTGGTTGCTAAATACCCTGTACCCATTGGTAATGGGCAAATGGGTATTATGGCGTGGTGCAAGTGTGCCTAACAGGCAGAAGGAACGATCTTGCAGCCCATGCTGAGTCCATCCATCTATCTGTCCGCCCGCTCATCTATATAATATTAACCCCAAGAGACTTCCACGCCGATAAATTTTATCGTCGATAGCTCAGTCTGTTGCTACGAAATCGATACAAATCGATTATCAGACTGGAGCTTAGATTTATTATGTAAACAGAGATTCAGAACATTTTACTTTTTGGCTACTTTTCCCCGTTATGCACGCCTAAAGAGACTTATAAGCACACATTTGAGTATCATACTCTGAAGAAGATCGGATTATAACCTCCGAAACTCGTCAATTGGTCGGTCGATGCACCACCATGTATCAGCAAAGTAACCAATCGGCATAGCTTTCCACTACGTGTAAATAGAAGAGTGAACAACCATGAAAGCAGCTCGCCACGCTTGGATAGGAGAGGCTGTCGCGCTGTGCTTCCTACTGACCAGCATCAGCTCGGTGTCGGATACAGGGTATCTCGAAGGCGTGTATAGCACGCTTAATTGTTGCTGCCAGTTGTTTTTATATCTGCGCTGCATTCACATCGCTGGCAGCGCTAAGTGAAATTAATAAAAATTGCAATCAAGTTGAACGATGCTGCACCAAAAACGTCAATGCGTCTGCGCAATGCACATAATTTGTTTAATTAATTACGCCAACACATTTTCATTGCTGACTATTGGCCAATACCCGATGTGATTTTTCACATAAAAAACTAGAAAAAACAAAACTGTAACAAACATTGAGAGCCAAACGGATTTGGCAGCTTTCGAAAGATGCAGCCGCAGCAGTTGCTGTTGCTCTTGTAGCTGTTGCTGTTGTTGCTGTTGCTGTTGCTGCTACCCGTCAGCAACATTCTCAGCATGCGCCAAGGCCAGTGGCATTTTGTATGGTGTGTGTTGTGCCTGGCCTGAGTCTGCCTCATTCGTGTGTATTGGAACTGGAAGTTCAAAGCACTATTGACAAGCGGCAACATTTACGGCAAGTTTTGTGAACGGCAAACTTTAGTTTTTAGTAGTTGCAAGCACATCGTACGGATTGTTTAGCATTTTCAGCTGTTCTGGGAATTATATTGAGCTGCGTGTTAGCGATTTTCTAGCTGCGGGCAAGCACATCGAGACTAGAATTGGGCTCGTGACACGACAAAACACGACGTGTTTGTTGAACGAGATCTGACTCAGCATAAACATGAACACGTCGTGTTATTTTACTTGTGTCATTTCACTTGTCATTTCGCTTGTCATTTCAGCTGACATTGTAATATTGCCCTTTTTGTTGCATTACACACATTACATTACATATTTTCTACTTAGTAGTCATTCTATTTCCAAACTATATAAAATTTTATTTGAAACGTGGTTCAGCAATATCGGAAATCCACTTTACAGAATTCACAACACGTCCCCATCTCTGTGCAGAAATAATTAGAATTAATTTAATATGCTTCAAATGGTATCGTATACGTAATATAATGAGGACTTTGAGATGGGATTTGTGTCAAAACACTTTAACAAATTCTGTACTCGTGCTGCAGATCAACGTAAGATAGATCCAAGTATTTTGCATTGCAAGAGATTATTGTTAAATGTTTGAATATGTCATATAATGCTTAAAGCCAGATTTGAAGGTTTACAGCATATGCATAAAAAAGTTTGCAAAGATCTTCGTTTGATGGCCCAACAAAGGATTTAAAAATGTTCAGCGACAATTGTCATGCTTGAGAAATTAAACTATTTGCTTAACGAATGCCATTCAAAGTGGCATAAAAAAGAGAAAAACATAAAAATGTGGTATGAGTGGCAGGCATGGGAATAAGAGCTGAGGGCTTGGATGCTGCTGGAAAAGTGTCGAAGTTGAGCAGCGGCTTATGATCGTGCTCAAGGACGCTTATAAAACAAATAATGCGAAATGTATTAAAAACTATAACTTGCCGCCATTTGACATAAATGCCAATTTAAATGCTGCAAAACGCATAAATCAACAAACGAGAGTTGTTGCCGAGGTTGTTGTTGCTGTGCTTGCTGCCTCTGCTGCTGTTGTCTGTTGTTGTCGTGTTTTAGCCAAACAAACGATCAGCAAGTGGCGCACCTCAAAAACGTTTTCTGGCAAAAATGTTTTGTGCCCGCGGCAAACGGCAAAGCAATTGAAGAAGACACCAACAGCAGAAGGCGCAGAGTTCAGCCGAGGCAAAGGCAGCAACTGCAACTGAGTGACAAAAGTTGCCAGCAACTGCTGCAAATGGCGTCTAATTGAATTAACATAAACTGAATAAGAGAATATAAAAAAAGTTGTCTTAATAAATGCGCATAATTTGTGTGCCACACAGCACATCCTGGTCAGCTGGAGAGCATAGCGCTCTGGCATTTAGCTGGCTCAGTAGGAAATGACAGTCAGTGCAGCAGCAGCAGCAGCAGCAGCAGCAGCGGCAGCAGATCCACGAACAATGGCCAGTATCAAAAGTCTTGGCCTGAAAGCTCATTAACATGATTACAATGAATAATTCCACACATATTCCAACATTGTTGCAAATAATTACGAAAAGTGCATTTGTATGGCCATGCAATTAGTCACAGATAGCACAACAACAACTGCTGCTGGGTGTCGCTGCAGCATCTGCAACTCGCCGCGCCGGATTCTTGGCGAAATCAGCCGCCACCGCCACCGCCAGCTTTGCCGTTGCCATTCCCATAATTTGCAAAAATATTTTTTATCTTTTTTTTTTTTATATTTTATTTATTTTGTTGTTCGCCTCAGCTTAGGCACCGCGCCGCTGTCTATATGGCCCAGCACTTGGCAACTGCAGTTGTCTATAACATTTTCTCACGTTTCGTCTTGAAAGATTTCGGCACAAGTTGCGCCTTCGCGCTGCTGCCGCCTAATGGCGGGGGTGAAGCCTAATGCGCATTTTATGCAAATGCAAATGCAAAAAAAAAAAAAATGACTCGAATGCAGCTTTATCTAAGCATATGTATGTGCTTATTGCTCGGTTGTTGTCTCAGTTTGGCCAGTCTATGAGCGCAAATTAAGATGACAGAAGCGAGTCTATTAAAACAAGTTCGTTGCCTAAGTCTTTCATTTTTTTGTTTAATGTGCAAATAAAACCCCGCATCTGTACATTTTTTCTTAGTTTTGCAATGGTCATGCGTTTGACCAACTGTCAAATTAGCCGACTGACTGACCAACTGACTGGCCGGCTGGCTGACCCAATCCTGCGCCTGTGCCCGTTACCAGCCGCCGCGCTTGCGTTCAGCCATTTCGCAAGCGGCTGTCGCATCATAAACTGTAAATTGCACAGCTGCGACTGAATTTGCCACGTGCAGGCGTACCAAATCTCAGCCCATGCGAAATGTTTTCTGGGTATGTGTCTCTGTGTGTGTGTGTGATTTCTTATTATGAGCTTTTCCACTTTATCAACGGAAAATCTGCTGGCAACCGCACACATGCCCATGCTCATTGCTGCACAATTACTCAATGGGCCCAGACAGCAATTGCAATTGAAATGCCCAGCTCCAGAGCTGAAGCTGCCAAGCACATAGCACCCAGCACCCAGCTCCCAGCTCCCAGCTCCCAACCCCATTCCCATTGCCATTCCATTCCATTCCATCCTCGACTTGTTAGTCGGCCTGCTGCTAACTTTTTGGCATTATTTTTGGCGCGCCAGCAAATGCCAGCCAGGCGCTTGCCTGCGCCGCGCATCTTCAGCTTAATTGAAATTTACTTTTGCTGCTGCTGCTGCTGTTGATGTTGTTGATGCTGCTGCTGGTGAATGTCTGCATGCATTTTGCATTGGCTGTGGCTCCCACACATTTTGCAAATGCTTTCGGCACTTTTACTGCACTCTAGCAGCCGCTTATATAATCACAAAAATACCAACAACAGCAAGAAGAAGGAGAAATATTAAATAATTTACGGGGCAAATGTATTGGAATTCTTAACGAGTTGTTGCTGATGCTGCTGCCGCAAGACCCTTTTACCACTTGCCAGCCATTGAGCTGCTTGTAGCTGCCAAGTTGTACAACAAAATCGTGGCGCATTTATCAATGTCAGTCCACGCGGAGGCCATACAAATTGATGTGTATTTAATTGAAAGCGAGCGCTAATTAGAATTATGCCTAAGCTGCTGTGTAATGCCACAGGAAAATCGAGTTCGTGTCTTAAGTCTTTTGTTAGTCACTTTAATATTTTTCAATTTTTTTTTTTTGGTTTTACAGTGTCCACTGCACACTTCCTAGTTATTAGACATTCCCACGCAGTTGGGCAACAGCATCGCGTGAGTCATAGCCTTTCTTTGCGCGCAGATGACACAAAACGTAGGCCAAGCAAAAATAAATTGAACATTTATTATGTTTTTCTAGGCAGCCCCACAAAAAAAAAAAAAAAAAAACCAAAACGACCAGGCAAACTCTTACACAATCATTGCAGCTGAACTCTGAACATGAGCCGAGAAATTAGAAAAAAAAAAAACATAAAATGATGCTAAGCGAGCTGCAGGCACAGCTACAACTAGTCAGCACATGGCCATATGCCAAGCTGCCAGGCTGAAAGTCAACAAGTCACAAAGGCTCGTCTTCACTTTGGAGCAGGCAGTTGACATTTTTTTGCTTTTCAGTGCTGCTGAGCATTTTCCGGCAGCCCCAGCTCAGCTTTGAAATGCCAAGCTGCCAGTTTAGGGCCACGTTTTGATGGACATTAGGCGCATTTTGAGCCGCCTTCATTTGCCGCCTTTGGACAAATCAAAACGGCAAACAAAAATCTAAATAGCAACGCCCAAGAAATAGGAAAAAAAAAAAAAACAAAACAAAAGAAGAAAAACAGAAAATCTGCAAGATCTCTGCGGGCGTGCAAATTCCCACACTGCAACAAATGCCGCGCATTCCCCACACTCTGTGCCACACTCTACTCACCCATATACGCGAACCGGATTGCCGAGGGCAGCGACAGCGGCAGCGGCAGCAGCGCGACTTTTGGCCCGACATAAGCAGCAGCAGTGGCAGCAGCGGCAGCAGCAAGAGTAAATGACAATGCCGCCGCGCCATGACTAACTATGACATAATACCAGCGGAAGATGCAACCGAGATGCGGCGCGCTGCAAGCCACATGCATGTAATTGCAGCCGAGCTGCGGTGGGAGTGCGGTCGTACTCGCTCATAATCATCGGCTGAGAAGGCCTACAGCCTACCGCCAGCTGACGTAAGTGAGTGACAAACGATGCCAAAACTGCAACTGGGCTGTCGCTCAAACAATGCGCAAGTGTCACACGTTGCGTATGCGTAATGTGCGTTAAGCATGCGACACATGCGCCCAGTTAGAGTCCAACTTTGTGCTGTAGTCGTGCGGCGCTTCTAGCAGCGACGCGATGCGACGATGCGACTCGTGTGTGCGCTGCCGATGCCAACGCCGACGCCGTCGTCGACTTTTGCTCTGCTGCTTTTGGCCGCTTCTGCTGATGAGGCCCAAGTGGTTTTTCCTTTCGCTTTCAGAAATCATTTCGCTTCGACAACGTTAACGATAAAGTCGCAAAACGCGCAACACAGCGCCTCTCGTTTGGCTCGTCTCGTGCGGTTCGTAGTTCAATCAGTAACAGCTTTAAGCACAAAACAGTGACTGTCACTGTCACTGTGACTGTGACGGTGACTGAGTGTTTTGTTGTCTGCCTGTTTGCCCAGTCAAGTGGCAAAGAGTTCGTCTTCGTCTTCGCATTTGGCTGTCTTCAACGTTTCGCTGCACATTCTAAATGGCTTTTCCGTAGTTTTCGCACCTTGCGAAACACACAAATCTTTACGCATTTACATACGAAACGAAGACGAAGAAGAAGGAGAAGACGAGCATAAAACAGCAGAATTTTCGTTTCGATTATTGTCGGTAGTTTTTTTATGCTCATTTTCTACATGAGCGCTGCTGGCATGACAAACAGTTTCACATAATGAAAATGAATCGCTCGCTGATTTTGTGTTAAATTTTAAAAACAAAAACGATATCTAAAAAATATACACAGGAAGAAGAAAAACATAAAAAGGGCCAACCGAAAAACCATTAAAAAAACAACAACAACTTGTGCGTCTTATAATATTCCGTATTTATATGATTTGCCTGCGTGCTGTTGTGTTGTCTGTTTACAGTGCATTCCATGTGAATATCTACTTTAACTAGCAGCTTAAGCACTTTGGATAACCTTTTGGAGTACTATAATAAATTACAATTTCGGCTGTGGATATACGCCTCGACTTGGATTAATTAGTTAGGAACAGCGCCATGTTGAACATTAGCTATCATATGTGCGCCTTTCTGTTGGGTGAGTATTTAAAAGCATATAAGGAAAAAAAAAAGATATTAAAAATGTTTTAGTTTCGTTTTGTTACTTGAGTAAAACGAAAATATTTAAATATTAAGAAATTTGAATTGTTTTACCTGCTTATTTCAAGATTTTCCATTCTAACACAATAGTTAATAAATAATATGAAAATATTAAATATGAAAGTATGATACAATGTAAAAGTGGCGGAAAAGTCAAGAAGTTTTTAAGTAACATATACATAAAATTTTTGATGATATTTTAAAAGAAATATTTAGAGAGGCGGAAATCAATATCTTACAAAAAGTTTATCTTATTTTTTAGGAATCACAATGAATAAAACACATTTGATCGAAAATAATTGGGCCAAATTGAAAAAAGATAATAATAATAAAGGATTGAGATTCAATATATATATATATATATATTATTAAAATTGCATTAACAAATTTGATAAAAAATATCTAAATATAATAAATTAATAATATTTTAGTGCAATAAATGCATAAATTTCTGTTCTATGTAGAAATGGAACAAATGCGTTAGAGGAGTTCAAGTTCTTTTGAATTAAGTTAGTTTTATTTCAATTGAAAAAAAAGAAATACTTTAATGCAAACAAAACACGCATATTTTTTTTTTTTGAGTGAATTGGACTATTAATTATTATTGATTGTGTTAAATTGTGGTTATGGCGGGTTTTATTTGACACAAAATAATGTTCAATAGAACTAGCTGATATAATGCTTGAAAATAAGTTTGCTCATACATTGCATCAAAAACAATTGAATTCGTTTCCTTATGGCATTCATCATTAGGGACTCTGGCCCATTGGTCACGTATCATATTAACCTTCCTTTTTGGCTTAATTACGCATTCCGAAAATCACATCGGGCAGAGCTCATCTCCTCTCGATAACTAATTCGCATGATCATTAGCTGGCGCTGCCTCTTTAATCTTTCATAATAGGAAATTATGCATTGACTCAAGGTCCGCACATTAACGTAACCAAGCATCTGTTTATGGGAGTTTCTATCAAAGCTTGTCTATGCCCGAGTCCAATTAGTTGTGAATTTCGCCAAGAGATGCTTCCAGGTAACCGTCTGGCCGAAATGAGAAAGATAAATGGATCTGAACAATTATACTTAACGGATATTGGGTCAGGCCCAAGATAATTATATGCGCATGTAAAATTTATTATAAGTCTCTTTAACGGACGCCTCCACGGAAGCTGCGTGCGACTCACTTGTCTGGTCTTGAAACGAGGAATTCAAATTGGTTTTGAATAGGCTAAGGAAAACAAAAGCGAACACACTCCAGACAAAAGCTCAAGCCTCAAACCGCAATCGGGCATCATCTGCCCAGTCATAGTTCACAGCGTTGCCCAAAACAAAGCCAGGGAAAAGTTTTGGGGGAATTGAAAATGAAATTCATTTGAATTAAATGCGAATCTTTAAAAGGCACGACAAGACGGAATCTTTCTCTCTTTCTCCAGTGCCTTGTATATATTCGCCAGATGATGAATGAGGCTCTGCGATTCGATTGCATAATCCCAGCCAGCCAGCCAGCCATCCAGCTAGTCAGTCACTCCGACAGCGAATTTGACTGCAATTTGTGCCTGGCCAGACGAAGCCGACGATGCCACAGCCAAGGCGATTAGCATTGGTTCTGCAATTGCCAGTGCAATTGCCTTAATTGCAGCAAGCGCATCTTCCGCTTGCATTTTGTAAGAACAGTGGCCGCAAAAAAACTGTAAGCCAGCAACAGTGCCAGCCATAAGTCATATACATATGGACGTCATGGTAATTAGGCGTTCGGTGGCTTTAAAGTCACGGAGTAGAAGTGGTTTTTTATGTACCCACATTTACTCAGGTTTCTTTTTGTTTTATTTTTTCGGTGCAGTACAAAAAATGTTTGGCTAGATTTGGGAAGTTACTGTGAAATGAAAATTTTCTAATTTCAGCAAAAATAGTTTTTTAATTTTATAATTCAGGCTTTTTATGCTATTTTTTTTTAAACAAGTTTTTATTTTAAAAATAAATAATGCTTTAATTGAAAAAAATATACATGCATACATATCAGAAAATTTTGTTTAAAAACAAGAAATTAATTATAGAATCTTTTTTTCAATATTTTTTTTTAATAATTAAAAAAATTTTTTTTTAGTAGACATTTAAGTTAAGTAAAGTGTTTTCATTGGAAAAAAATGTTAATTATTCTGGATAACAGAAAAATTAATTTAAAAACAAAAACATTTTGTTAAACTGCGGAAAAAAATATTCATTTTTGTGCAATTATCTAAAGGTTAGTAAGAAGACGGCTAACCATTTTTTTGTCGAGTGTAGTACTCCGCTTTGGTAATCCATAACATTTGATTGACATGGCATTTTAATTGTTTGACCCTCATATTGGGTATACATATGTGTTTTTTGTGGCCAATTTGGCAGCCGAATTGACACAAGTGTACAAATATCGCGGTGGGAATATTTGCGGTCTTAACGATGTCTTTTTGTATCAAAAAGCCATCAATTGTCAAATATATAAAAACAACAAAAAGAGATTAAAAAACAACACACACACGCGCACACGCACACAGAACTTAGATAGCGTCAGCCTTGAGCATCATTAAGTACCCAGGTACATACATACACGCACACACACAAACGGACACACGCATAAATCATGTGCCTCTGCTCGTGCCTCGCAAGCGAAAGTGTTGCGAGTGCGAGCCACATCAAGCTGAAGGTCAGACGAGCTGCTACTGCCCCACTGATCGTTGCACCACTTGAGTTTCCAACTATTTTTTTTGTTTATTTGAAGATTTAATTCACGATTTCTTCTACGTCTTTACAGCCATAACAACGGCCATGCTGTGGGCCAATGTGCTGGGGCAACAGGCGCAGCTGTTGGATGAGGATGAGGATGTCTTTGGCAGGCCCTGGCCCACGTACAGTCTGCAGAATATGCCCAAGACGCAGTTCACATGCCGTGACAAGATACTTGGCGGCTACTATGCCGATCCCGAGACGCAGTGTCAGATGTTTCATGTCTGTGTCAAGCTGCCCGGAGTGGGGGTAAGTGTTGTGGCGGGTGTGGCGACAGGTAAAGACAGCAACAACAACAACAAAAACAAAAACAGCGGCTGCGGCAAAAATGCGGCAAATATAAAAGAAGGCTTAAGTTAGGGAATAAGCCATAGGACAAAAGTATAGAGTATATGGTATAGAGAATGGAGTGTTGGTTATAGGGCATAGAGGCTATAAGAGGCTCTATTCGGGAGTTTTCGACAAGCGGATACAAAATATATAATTCCCTCCATATGAGTCAAGCTCGTAACATACTACACTACTTGTCACCGTCTGTAGTCAACAACCCTACAGCAACTGTTTGTAGGCAATGAAAAAAAAAAGAATTAAACAAGTACTCTCTTTTACCAAAACCGCAGCTTGCGTACCGATCTCATTCGCTTTAGCAGTAATTAAAATATATTTACTACAAAAAAGCAGTTTCCTCACTTGGAATCGAACTCGCAACATACCGCGCTATTTGCCACCATCTCTACTCAGCAACCATAGCAACAGTTGACTGCCAGCGAGAAAAACATGAATTCAAATAGCAGCACATACAACAATCGCAATGGCAACGCTGATGATAGAATTTAGAAAGCTACATGTTAAATTTAGTGGCTCTAAATCTCTAAAAAAAAACTGAATTCCGAAATCGATTCTTATTGATTGCTTGGAAAAAGTGCATTCTATAGATTATCGGAAACAAACTAGGACTGCGCGAGAGATCCCGCGTTCGACTCTGCTGTTGATGCTGATCAAGAATATATATACTTTATGGGTTCGGAGATGCTTCCTTCTCCCTGTTACATACATTTGCACAACTACATTATATCCCTTTTACCCATTTCTAATGGGTTCAGGGTACAAAAGTTCCAAGTGTAGCTCCTAAGGTTGCCAAGCTCTTACATACAGATAGATGGACATGGCTAGCCCCAGCTTTGGATCGTCAGCTAGTCTCCTCCTTCTCCCTGTTACATACATTTGGACATAACCAGTATACCCGTATTAATACGTTTCTAAAGGAGGTCACGGTATAAAAGTTGTAACAAACCGAATTAGTGTTTAATTACATCAGTTTTGGACTGGGGTGTATAAATATAAGAGTGCCTATCAGAGGGACTCAGTTATTCGAAATGCCTTTCAAAGTTACATTGTTTTTGCTTATCTGCGCTGCTTTGCCGGGTTATCATGTCCGTTGGACCAGCCAGGCGATCTTAAAAGATTAAGGAAATGTTTTATTTTACCAGAAAATATAAATATTTTTATTAAATTAATTTAAATATAATATATACAGTTATTTGTCTTAGCTGTAGTTGCCTTATGTGATGGGGTTTTGAGAAAGCCCGCTTGGCAAATGGTAGCCTTTTTTTGTTTGCCATCCGATCGGTCTCAAATTTCACTCCTTTGCGTAAATCTTGCCACGGGCAAAGCCGGGGAATACCTGCTAGACTATATTTATTTATTGAGTGTAACAAGCATATTATCAAGTTACCCCAAGGTGTGTGTGCCTTGCAAAGGTGCGCATTTAGTGAATCAACCATACATCTAAAATCAAATTTAGGAAATGTACAGAATACGCTGTAAAGCTTTTATTAACGATAGAGTTCTATTATATATAATATCAATATATTTAGTATATAAAATGATACTAATTGATTTGTTACGTTGACGAGCAGGCAAAAAGAAAGAAATTTTCCGGCAAACGTTTTAATCAGTTTTTAAAGCTTCCGCATTTGAAACTAATTTGTATGAGATTAACACATAGAAGAAGACATCTCCAACCCCATAAAGTATAAATATTCCTGTTCAGCATCAACCTGTTTGATACTGTCATGTCCTGTCTGTTTCTATGCAGTCTAGTCTCTCAGTTTTTAAGATATCATCTTGAAACTTTGCACAGTTCCGTAATTCTATTGCAGGCAGTAAATATATCGGAGCCGGCCGAATGAATGTTTACATAGGTCAATTTTTCTGTGGCAGGCAGTACAAATGTCAAAACGGGTCGGATTGGACCACTATATCATATAACTGTCATAGATCGGTCGAAAATGAAGTTCTTGTCTTAACAACTTTTATTTTGTTTGGCTCAAAAAAAGGATTTCGATATATATTTTTATCGATTACTTGGAAATGGATCAGTTTTCAATTATCGAAAACAAACTCGTACTGCGCGGGCACTAGGAGGAACTTCATTCCAAATTTTAAGTCCCTAGCTCCTAGAGGTTCTCAGATCCTTGCGTTCCTACATACGGACGGACAGACGGACATGGCTAAATCGAATCGGCTATTGATGCTGATTAAGAATCCATATAATTAAGGAGTCGGAGATGCTTGCGGTGCAGGATACAGCTTTTCGATATTAAGTTAAGGTTTTACTGCAAACAATCTGAGTTTATCCATAGTCTTCAGTCCAGATAGTTGGGAATTCGAACCGGCGACCACCAAAAAGATGTTTAGCATAAGTTAAAATTGATTCAATTTTAATAGATATAGATGCACGTGTCTGAGTACAGTCTAGCTGCATATTCATGTCTTTGTAAAAGGCATAGAATTTAATGTTCCCGCCGTTGGGGCCTCTTCCGAAAAGTAAAAAAAAAAAACAAAAAGAGGGAAACCGAGAAAACGTCTGATTCCGTTTACTTGCGGACGCCTTTTTGTAAAATCTTTCGTTTGGTTGCCGCTGTCGGCTAAATGGCAAATCTTCTGCAGCTCCAGCGCCGAACAGTCGTAGTCGGTGGACGGTGGCTGGTGGATGCGGGGTGCGGGTTGCAATGGGACTGATGAGACTTCGTGACTGCCAGGTTGTCAGCCGGTTGCAGTTGTAGCTAAGGCCAAAGTTAAAGAAAAAGCAGCATTTGCTCTCTGTATAAAGTGACCTTTAAGTGTAAAGAGCGTTCGGTACGTTTTCAGTTTCAATTGTCTGTCACATAGAGAGCGAGAGAGAGGGGTGGAGAGATCTAACGTCCGGACTTGGCGCAATGTCGCTGCAGCTCGCTGCTCTCCAACTGATTCATCTGATGCGTGCTATGCAGCTCATGGAAGATGGTATCAAACATCTTGGATAGCTGTGCCTCACGCTCCTGTTCCTGCAGCTGCAGCGCCAACCGCTGCTCTGACCACAGGCTCTTAAACATTTCTGAATACATGGCCAGTTTGCGCTGAAAGACGAGCCGTTGCTTTTGCACCTTCTTGTTGGCCTCGGCCAGGAGCAAATTCAGGCGGGTTAACATTTGATTTTTCTGCTCCAGCTGTTGGTTATTCTGCTCGAAATTTAGTGTCAGCTGTGCGAGTATATGCTGTATTTCCAGCATCTCCCCAAAGCTGGCTGCCGCATCCGCTTTGATGTGCTTCAGTTGGGCGCACAGCTGGCGTTGCTCCTCGCATAGCACGTTGTCACAGCTAATGAGTAGCTGTTCCTGTTCCTGCAGAAATTTATCATAGAATTGAATGGAGGTTGGATCTGATTTGGTAAAGGCGCTGCGCTGATTGCTGCCTGTGAACCCTAATTCCAGCTGGGAGCTGCTGCAGCTGATCTTAAGCAACTCCAGCAGCTCAAACAGCTGAAATTTGCGACCGCTGCCGCTCCAACATTTCAGGCTAAACATCTTTTCACTCAGGCAATGGCATTTGTTCCGCTCCCTCATATAGAGGGCCTTCCAGATTTTGGCGCAACCAATTGCCGATACCGTATCCAATTGTATATCCGGCACAGTTGTATAGTTAATAATAATTGTGGTCTCATCCTCGCCCAGCAAATCCTTTAGGATTCGTGTCAGCCGTATATTGTAATACCTGAGATGGGTTTTCGGATTGCCTGCTAGCGCACTGATGATCCTCAGCAGTGAGGCCATCGGTGTGGCCAGTTGTAGCAGCATCTCCGGCTGTTGGACACACATCAGATGGACTAGCTGCAGGCTGCCATGCAGGTGCATCGATTGCTCCAGATTGGTTTGCCTCACGCATATCGTGAACAGAGCATAGGGATAGTCATTGGCTGTCATCTTGTGATCCGACTGCTGCTGCTGCTGCTGCAGTTGTCCAATGACCTTCTCTATATACATGTAAACATCATGGGATGAGGCAACAAAATGTTCCCGTGCCTCCGTCAAGCAGTCATTGTCATCCGATCCGATATTATGGACCAACCGGTCTTGCACTACATAGTGCTGCATATGCTTGATGGATATGTTAATTTCCATGGTCACCTCCATGGTATAGACGTGGCTAAATAAATTATTTAGAATGCGATCGATCATATCCAATTTGATAGCACGATCATCCTCTATGGCTGTGCCATAATCGGGCCAGTTGCCATAGTTGAATATTGTGCTGGTTTTACCCTTGAGCACATCATCCAGAACACTCGCGATGGCCTCCTCACAGACGTCCGATTGATGTTGACTGAGCTCAGACAATTTGCGAAAAAGATACATTTTAGCCTATGGAAGGAATTGTGCGGCATTGAGTTGCGGCATGCAGCAAGCGGCAACCAGTTGCCTCTCTTACCATGTTTAACGAAATGAATTAGGTCCAGGCCACAATGGTACGAGTTTTGTGTGGTATCGAATTGAACTATACTATACATATGGATTTTGAGTTGTCAATTAGCCTACTGCTTCTGTAACTATGTCTACACAGAGACAAGAATCGAGAACGTTCACTTCAATTAACAGAAAATGTGTGCACAGCATCACCTGGCCTACCACGTCTACCACGGCTGCCGCCGCTGCCAATGGTTGCCACGGCTGCTGCTGATGCCGGATGCCACTAAAATGCCAAGTGCCACAGCAACACACACAAATGCCAAAGTTCGGCAACGGCCTTTGGCTTGTTAAAGTCAAAACCTTGCCGTCGATGTATTGTATACATTGTCACGATATGCGCAACGACATCTTTCGAGATCGTAAAGTATGCCTGCACACTGATATCATATCTTTGAGCGAATGTATTTCTTATACATCAATAGAATTATTACTAGTTTTCAATATAGCTGGAAACTAATAAACACAATTTATCAAAGCTCCTAAGGCCTTCGTTTGACTTCGAACCAGTCCGAGACTCGAACCTGCATCCCTGTACCCATTAAAAAAAACCCTCTTAACCTTTGTATCCACACATGCAAATTTATGCTTTGGCTATGAAGTCGAAGTATATATATTTTTCACCAGCTTAACATCCGTTCGTCTGTCCGTCTGTGTGAGCTCGTCGATCATACATATTAAATATATAAGTACATATATAAATTTAATATATATAATAAACTATTAATAAAACGAAAATTTAAATTGTAAAATTTAAATTTTATATAGAGTTTGTTAAGTTGGGACTAAAATTGGTTAAAAAAATCCGTTGAAGTGTTTAGAGAAAACAAATGAAAACTTGTTTTGGACAGGCTTAAAAAAGTATAATTGAACAAATATTCAGAACACTTTAAATTTGTTAAAAAAAAAAAAACTTTTTAAAATCTAGAAGAAAATTCCCAAAATATGTCTATTTATATACAATTTATAGTTGTTGGGATTTGCTGACCTATTCTTCATTTTATATAAGATGTCTCTATACTGCATTTTATGTGACTAAAATAATGCATCACTTTATTTAAATCATATTGGAAAACAATTTATAGATTCTCAAGTAATTTGTGATTGATTTTGCTGTTGTTGTTGTTGTTGTTGTGGTTGTTGCTGGTTTTCTCAATAACCTAAAGACAAAAGAAACAAAAAATAGCTTGAAACTAATTTTGCCCACTTATTAAATTGAATTTTGCATGTTGATCTGGTTATGTGCTTACGCTGTTAATGCTGTTAATGCCGTTTACTGTTTGCGCAGCTCTCACATCGAAGAGTTAATTCGTTTGTCCAACAGGTGCAGGACTATCGCTTCCTCTGCCCAAATAGCACTGCCTTCGATCAGGAGCTACAGATCTGCGCCAACTGGGCGGACGTCGACTGTGACAAGGCACCGGCATATTATGATGGCAACAATCTAAACGATTTATATCGCGGCGGCGAGGAGAGCAAGAGCCCCAACCAGGGCGAGGAAGAGGAGGGCACCTTCCATTTGCAGCGCGCCGAAAGTGGTCAGCAATATGCTCAGACATAATTATCCAATTATAATGTATTATTTATTTTTCGCATCCATTATAAACATTTGACCTGATTGCAGGTGATGTGCGTCGCTCCAAGGAGAATCGCGGCGATCAAAAGTCGCGCCCCAGACATAATTATGGGCAAACAGCGTCCAGTGGCAGTGCGGACAGCACGCAAACAACCAGGCGACCCATCACCAGCTATTATACACCCACGACAACAACAACGACAACAACAACCAGCACCGAGCGCAGCTACTACAACAACCACAACTACAACAACAACAACGATGATTCGAAGCGTAAGCCATCCAAACAATGGAATCTTCAAATTTATTACACAAATTAATCACGCGCTTGTCTCTGCATCTGCTTTTTTTCCCGCCACAGAAGACATCGATGATATCTTCAAGGGTTCCCACAGTTCGCACTTCTTTGCCAATCGCCATGGCGGTCGTGAATTCGACGAGGAGCCGGCTGTAGTTGCCCGTTCCAGACCCAACGATTTCAACGATTATAGTCGCAAGACCACGGAGACGGCCAGCAAAACGCGTGCCACGCCCACGCGGGCACAGCGTACCAGCAGTCAGATACCCGCGTTCACAGCAACAACAACAACCACTAGCAGCACAAGTGCTCCTACCAGCAAATCCCTGAAGAAGATAACGCTGCATGCCGCCTACAATACAGGCTTCCCGGACTACACGCAACATCATAAATCCAGTACGCCCAGCAGCGTGCCGCCCACGGCGGGCACCACGCCACGTCTGGGCAGCGGCATCACCAGCCGGTTTAGTTTTGGAGTGAACGACTATCAAACCCAGGAGCGCATACAGCCGACCACGTATAATCCGAACAATGGATATCGCTTCAAGAGCACGGAGCTACCCGCCAGCTCGACCAAGCTAACGGGCAAGAATGCTCAGGACTTTGACAAGGAGACGACCAGGCGTCATAATAAGCCCACGGTGGCAGCGCGCAAGCAAAAACTTGGCCCACAGGAGTCCAACTACATAAATCACAACGAGTTTGCCGAGCTGCCCAAAGCGAAGCTGCAGCAGCCCCAGCCTTTCCAGGCCACATCAGGTGCCACACGCAAGCCCGCCCAGCTGGAGCCGCAGTATCAGCGACCGCGTGCTAACGGTCAACAGTTGACGCGCGTGGGCAGTCAGGAGCCGGCGCCGTTTAAGACCTCGTCTGCTGCCAAGCCGCGTACCTTCACCAGCCGCGGCAGCATCACCTACAAGGCCACCACGCAGCGCTATGCCGACGATGAGTTCTATTACCCGACAACCACTAGCACGACGGCAAATCCCAGCAAGAAGTTGTCTACGCAAGCCTACACGCCCACCACCTTTAAGCCCACCACGTACAAGAAGTCCTACGAGACGAACTATTATCAGGCACCGCAAACGCTGCGTCCCAGCCAGAGTGCGAGTCCCAAGAAGACATCCGCTGTGACGCCGCAGTCGGTGCCGACCACTACGGCCAATCCGTACTACAATGTGGATGAAGATGACGGCCAATACCATCCGGAGCTATATGAGAATGATTTTCCGCGCAATCGTTTCAAGTTTCTGCGCAACAGATCCACCAGCTCTGGTACCACGACAAGCACGACTAGCGCTCCGGTAGTCAGCCGGCAGCCACATGGCTTCCATCAGGCGCACAGCCATCTGAAGAGCCAACAGCAGTCGGCGTATCAGAAGGAGCGCGAACAGGAGCAATCGGATCTGAGCGACGAGGATGAGCTCTTCAAGACGGCGCAGTCGCTAAACTTTGGCGCTGCCAGCATTAACAAGCTACGCGCTGACATCTACAAGGCGGAGAAGACATCACAGCAGTATAACTCGCAATACAGTCCACAGCTGGCGCCATCTAGTCCGAAGACGACCGCACAGACGAGCAGCAGCCCAACAACCACAACCACAACGAGCACAACAAGACGCCCCACAACAACCACAACCACAACGACAACAATAACTACAAAGCCAACCACAAGCTCCGCCTTGGAGCCCAAGAAATCAGCGAAGAGCAAAAAGGAGGATAAGAAAAGCAAATCCAAACGGCCGCCACATGCCGATGAGGATACCAGCTACGACTATGCCTACTATGACACGGACTGAGCTTCAGTTCCGGCCCAGCCCCTACATTTAACTGCAAGCTCCATATTTTGTATTCCTTCATCATAAACTATGAATGTTCATAGCATAAAAGCATGCATCAACTAAACATCCCAATCCTCTCCAGCAGCAATAATATAGGTGCCACAGTATTTTATACAAACAACAAAAAATGAAGAAGAAGAAGAAAGAAAACTACCCATTTTGCGATTGCTCGAATTTTTCATTGCCTTCGGCTGCTCGCACAGCCCTCGAATACCCATTAACACTCGCGTACATTCATTCAATCAAATGCGTTCTAATGAATTTCCATGCGTGTATCTAGTTATTTAAATAAAACAAACATATTTTTAGTCGTTAGACAATTGTTAAACTGAAAGGAAGCGAAACACAGAAAATATTCAAGAAAAACAAGTACATTTCGACCTGGAGCCAGCTAAATTCAAACAAAATATTTCTATTCAACAATTTGTATTTGTAATGATTTTCGATTGTATTGTATTGCGAAATTATTATTAATTTTAAGTTTTCTTGTAAATAAAATGATAAATAATATTTTTTCGCTTAATATTAATAATAGTTTTCGCTTAGTGCTTGCTGTCGTTACGAAATAAATAACGAATAATTTTTAAATGGTCAATGAAAGCGCGCCAAGATGTAGCAGCTGTCGTTATCGATTCTTTGATTGACTATGCAGCCCTGGCATATCGATGCTTGATCTGAAATATTGGTATCGAAGCCGTAGCTGGCAAATCAAATACACGAATGCAGCCCTTTTAGCGCGTAAATTTAAATAAGCCTGTTTTTGTGTATTTAATTAAATTTTAATTTAGTTAATCTTAAATCATATAAATTAGCTTAGTTAAAATGTGTGCAGTGCAGTTAAAATTGCGGCGCTTAGTCTTTAAATTTCTGACGCACGCAGCGCGGCATTGGGA
The DNA here is from genome assembly GCF_003285875.2 of Drosophila novamexicana. Taxonomy (NCBI): domain Eukaryota; kingdom Metazoa; phylum Arthropoda; class Insecta; order Diptera; family Drosophilidae; genus Drosophila; species Drosophila novamexicana. The sequence goes on along the minus strand of NW_020824808.1, from coordinate 217,704 downwards.
ATAAATAGAGCAGCATATTGAAGGCAGCCAAGCCCACGGCAAAAGCGCAGGACGCAGCCACATCAATAGTTTCCTGTAGTCAAGAAGGAAAGTATGACAATAAACTTATAGATGAATATGTATGTCATATAGTTAACTCACATCTGGATCGGGCAGGCCCAAGCGTTCGTGCATAAAGTCCGCTGGCTTGGGGCAAATCACGGAGGCAGTGGGCGTGCAGTTCAGCTTGCGCGTCTGAAAGGCGATGCTGTGCAGCAGCGAGGAGGCGTAACGTGTGTGTGTGCCCTTTGTGTTGTCCTGCAGCCAGGGCTGCAAGCCCTTAAAGGAGCTGTAGAATCAAGTAATATTAAATGTATATTCAACAGACGCTGAACTTGCAACTTGCCGCACGGTGCCACTGGCCAAGGCAATGCTTATGACCAGCACATAGGTCACTGCAATGGCTGCATTAAAGGGCACCTTAACCACCAGCAGAAAGGATATGCTCATCTGTTCGGCCAGGACAAAGCTGGACCATAATGCCACAAAGAGATAGGCAAAAACGGTGCCATTATTGAACTTGGTATCCAGTAGCAAGCTGCAAATTTATAAAGAATGAAAAGAATTTTAAAGATGTCTAGACCTTCATCTAAATAGGTTTAGATGTAGATACAGATGGGACCAAATCTGAACTTACGGGTAGATAACACAGCTCGCCAAGACTGCAGAGACCGCTGAGAAGGGTATGGAAACGGAATTGTAGGCAACGAGCAGCGTGGTGCCCGAGTAGAGACCCTCCGGTGTATCCTGCGAGAACTTTTTGCGCCAAATGGGAACTGCAAGACGTAGAATTTGAACTGGGAAACTTAAGATAAGCTTATATAGCTCACATAAAGATATGGTGGTCAAAATGCCGCAGCCATAGGACAGACCAAGTATATTCAGTATCAAGCCATTTCGGGTAAAGAAGCCACTCGCATCATCCTATAAGATTCAGAACAGGTATTAGGCAAAGATAAACCCGAGGTATATAGGAACACCCACGCCAAGATTTGTGTAGAAGGCCCACAAAATGGCCATGGCTATGGGCAGGAGCAGCAAACGGAGGAAGAGTGTCTTCATACCGACCACTCCACATGAAAAGGTGGAGGCCAGCAGTTTTCTAAAAATCAAAATAAATAAGAACTAAGTTTCCCAGAAGAATATTTTAAAGATGCGCTAGTTCGATTGCTTACAAATAGAGCATGATCCAAACTTTGAGTTCACCGGGCTTTCCATAGGCCAGTGGAACCTTGCCCGAGCCCATGTTGTTCAGCGGCGCGTCGGAGATGGGTGTTTCTCTAGAGAAGCGCTCGACGAGCGCCTCAATCTGCTGGCTGGACTCTAGAAAACGATCGCGACTGCGACGATCCACAGTGGAGAGGCACAAATAATACATGAGCGGATTCTCCAACTGGGGACATGGAAACCCAATGGCATGAAAGTACTCCAACATGGCTCGAGTGCCGCCCGAGTAGACAACTCCGCCCAGGCACAAAAACAGCGCTCGATCCAAAAAGGGAAAGACATCGGAGCGTGGCTTCTCCAGCGACAACAAAATGCCGCAGCCCGTCTTCTTGGCCGTATTCGAGAGTATGGAGATGAGCAGATAGGCGCTCAACGGATCCAGACCCTGCGTAGGCTCATCCAGCAGCAGCATGACTGAAAGTAGCTCAAGCTGAGTAGAACCGGATGTGATTGACTAGTCTAGGATTAGATGACTCACCCGGATCTCGGACCAGCTGTATGCCAATGGCCAAGCGTCTGGCCTCGCTGATGTTCAAGTACTCCACGCGCTTGTGGGCCACCTGCGACAGCGCCAGATCTGCCAGCACCTGACGCACCTTGGAGCTCTTCAAATATCCACCCAGCTGCAAGAAGCAACAGCTTTAACTCATGAAAATTCGAGGATAAGGCCTGCACTTACAATGGTGGGCGTGTAGTGTAGTGTCTGGGCCACTGTCAGGCCGGGCACAAAGGTGCAGGATTGGGTTACATAGCCGCAGCGTTGCTGGAACAGCGCCTTGCTCAGCGGCGATCCATTGAGCAGCACCTGACCACGGGTAGCGCCATCCGCGCGCCTGGCTATGACGTCTAGCAAAGCGCGTTTGCCGCTGCCTGAAAAAATACAGCATGCCTTAGAGCCGGAACGCTATGTAGTTGAGCTGCCTACCCTTGGAGCCCAGAATAGCCATCACCTCACCACTGTGCACGGTCAGGTTGACACCTTTGAGCACCAGCGCCGAGTTGCCGGCACCATTGAAGCAGCCACCACCGTCAACCTGGAAAGAGAGCGCACAGGAGAGCGGACCCAAAACAAAAGACTTCAATTGGAAATTTAGCTCCAAGCACTTCCAGTACACTTGCCTCGGTGGTGTGGAATATGTTGTGCGCTTCCAGTACGTAATCGCTGCCAATCATTTTCATAGCCAAAAACGAAAATAACTCTTCGGAAACAGCTTTGTTTGTTGTTCTTCTGCTCTATGCCTCACACGCTGTACGCCGTTGAAGAGCGGCTCAAAGAACTCGCAGTGCCTGGAAGTAAACAGTGCACAACACTGGCATGAGCGTTGAGTTGCGAGCCAAGAGAGAGAAAGCGAGGAAGAGAGGAAGAGTGAGAGATTGGGAGAGCGCAAGCTGTATTAGAATTTGTAGTATAATTCTTTCGAATTTATTCACTCGAGTATTCAAAACTATGCACTTATAAATATGTATGATTGATTAATATTTATTTATTTTGTTTTATTAGTAATATTATGTTTTTAAAAAATACAACACACCACAAAAAAAATGTAATAATAACCGTGCACACGTCTAAACCAATTGAGCGCACAATTCCAACTGTCGCTGATCCGCACACAAGCCACAAGACAATTCCAATTGGAAGCATAAGCGCTGGCAAGTGGAATGCGTTGCGCTCTCTGCGCTTCCAGGCGCGCTCGCGCATAAACACATACACACATTCCAATGCAGCGCGCAACTGGCTAAGATGGCGTCCGAGGCCAAGTTCAGCTCAGTACGGTTTGAGCAGAGCACCGAGAGAGTTGTCCACTGCGCCGCTGGCTGAGCTGTGCACGTCTGTTGGCTCTGCGCAAAATAAAGTGAACAAAAAATAACACAAAAATAACATAAAATTGGCAATACGAATTATTATTAATAAGAAAAAAACAAACAAAGACTGCGCGCTTGAAAATCGAATTGAAATGTTGACGGCGTCACAAGCGAAATAAATGCGGTAGTAATATTAATTTCTATATATATTCAAATACAAATATATATATATGTATTTGTTTATTTATTAATGGCAATGTGCAAGTGCATGCAAATGTGGTTTCTGAGCCGCGGCCTGTGTGTGTGACAAATCAGTTTGCAAATAGCTTGCAAATAGCCTGCAAATAGCCTGCAAGCGGCATTTGTTTTCGGCCACACCACACAAAATTGTCCAATAAGAAACGCAAAACTGTGCGTGTGCGTGTGTGCGTGCGTGTTGCCTGTGTATTTATGGAATATGCACGGTGTGCTACAACAACTACAACAACAACTTTAGCTAAATACAACAAGCAGCAATAAGCAAATACGGCCTGGTAAGTACTTTGAGATACAAATGTATCTTTTGGTCGCTCGCAATTTGCATTTCGTGGCGCTTTTTGTTGTCCATTAAAGTTTGTACAACTGGTATTAACTGTTAATTTTTATTAAATACAGCCCAAGCCAAGCAAGCAACACTTGCCAGCTCTAAAATAGATACACCCATGTGTGTGTGCGTGTGTGTGTATGTGTATGTGTATTTGTGTATCTATATGGCTCAGCCGAGGCGTTGACGGGCGCTTTGCTCCTGCTCCACGTTGTTGATTTCTTGGCCGCTCTGCGGTCGTCGCCATTGCAGGTCAAAGATCCCACAAGCAAGTTTTGTCTAGCAAACGTTGTTGCCTCGTTCTTTAGCCAGCGTCTATCGTAGTTTCCACCATTTCCACTGCTTCCACTTCTCTTTTTTTTTTTTGTAATACTCTTGTCGAGGGTATTATTGTGTTCTCATGAAATGTGTAACGCATGAAAGGAGTTTTTTTCCAACCCCATAAAGTATATATATATTCTTGATCAGCAACAACAGACGAGTCTTTACGGCCTTGTCAGTCTGTTCATCCCGTTTAAAGCCAACTTGCAGGCAGTATAGAAGTCGGCATTAATCGGATCCACTTTACCGCCGTAGAATCAATCGAAAATAATGTGATTGAATAAACAAATAATATAATATATTTTTTTTTAATATATCTTGATTAAACTGGGTATTTTTGAGTTCCACCATGCTTCTCACATGAAAGCCAAAATGTAACAAATCGGATTACTATATCATATAGCTCTATGGGACGTTTGAGAAATGGGAAAATGGAAAACTTATTTGATTTTCTAAATATGTTGACCAAACTCAGCAATTACTACTCAGCTTCAGCATTCTTCGCACATGTCTGCAAAGTCGTTAGCCACATGTCTAAAAGAGTATTCAAACTTCGGCATGCCGTAGTTAGCTGTTCTTTCTTGTTTTTATTTTGTGTTTCCATTCGGCTCAAAAGTTCTTTTGCGCGCTTAGGGCGCTCTGTGGCCATAGTCAGCGCCAAAGTTATGCGTTTGACTGTGTGTGTGTGTGTGTGTGTGTGTGCGCATCTGTAGCTGTGTGAGCTGTGTATCTTACAGATACAAGTTTCTGTTTGTTTGTTTCGCTCGCTGACTCGCTGAGTTCTTGGCTGCGTGCGCCGCTCATTGTTTGTCTTGCGTCTTGGCATTTCCTCTCTGCTGCCGCTGCTGCTGCAGTTGTTGTTGTTGCTGTTGCATATTTGTGGTATCTGCTGTATATTGACGTCTCGGCACATGCAAATCTATATTGAGCAGCTTGCTGTATGTGTGGCCAGCTCTGAACCTTTTCTAAGTGCACAAAAAAGCAGCTATCATTTATCTTTATCTTTGGACATATATCTGTTGCGCTTTATGCCGTGCTCGTTGCCAAGAAGAATTTCAAAAAATTGGCGAACGGCACAGCAACTTTCACATTCAATTTTCTTTTTACCAAACAATCACTTTCAAAATTGTGATGCTTAACTTGTTGGCACGGACAAATCATTTGATAAGGCGCACTTCTTCTGTCAAGACGTTGGCACAATTCTCAGCCATATAAATTGTGGACACAAATTTTTGGCGACCTCTAGTAGTTCGCACCTAATTACAGGTGCCAAGTTCTACCGTTAGTTGGCCGTTTCATTGAATACCTTTTTGCTATCAGAGCCCAAAGATTTCTGGTTCTTATGCTTGCCTCGCCTGGTGACTCGTTAGTTTGTGTGGCTCTCTTCCTCTTATTGTTGTTTTTTTTTTGTTTTTCTCTGTTGCGGCGTAAATTAGTTAACAGTATTTCTCATAGCTATTAACGGTGCTGCCTGATGATTTGTTGCCTAAAATAAGAAAAAAACAATCTTAAAAAGCAGGCCGATGCCGCAATCAGATCTGAGTGCGTTTCAATTCGAAACAATTTCGATTTGAAAACGAAAGACTTAAGACACAAACTTGTGGCCAAGACAAAGTCAAAGGCGCAGCAGCAAAGCGACTTAAGTCGAATTGATTGTCAGTTTATTGCTTTGTGGTGGCTTTTAGCCAACGCGGCGGGTGGTGCTGGCGGTGGTGCTGGCGGTAATGCTGCTGCCAGCTTTGTCTAGCCAACATTCGTTGCCTTTTAAAAACGGGTGTGGCTGCAACTCTGGCCGAGAACTTGTTCTTGTTGTGTTCTTTCTGTTCTTTTTGGCACTTGGTTTATGTGTTATTATTTTTAAACTCTGGCCCAATGCATTGACTGGCCATTAGCTGCGCTTCAAGAGTCATGATTCATTGCATTTAATGGGCGACTCTCCGCTGAAGACAGCGACGACTTTAAGCCCCAGTCCCTGGCCCGCTCCACCAAGTGAAAACTTAACGAACCGCAGCAAATGAAAAAGAAATTTCCAACATAGGCATTGATACAAAGTACAGAGCAGGTTAATTTGGGTTTTATTGTAATTAAATTAACACATAAAACGCGGCATAGAACAGCTGCATAATTAGACGAAGAAAGTGCTATACTAAGTATATACATGTGAGCATCCGACTGGATGCTACACAGCTTGTGATTTTTATGGCCGCTAAAGCCAGAAATTCATTTCACTACAACATCAACTTGAACTGCGTGTCTGGCAGGCGAGGCCGTGTCGTCGGCGACAGCGTCGGCGTCTGACATAGAATCAGAATTGCAGGCAGGCCTAGAAAAGTATCTCTCATGTGTGTGTGTGTGTGTGTTAGCTATGTAACTAGGCAGATGCACACGCGCGCACACCCCAACGTGCTGTGCATAAATCGTGCCATGGATTTATGTCACTCAGCTTTGCAAGACGTCGTGAGTTTTGGCTTGATCTACAATAGGTCCGAATAACAATCAGGCACAGTGTTTCTGGGCTTATTTATAACCGAAAATAGAAAACTGTTGAATTAAAACGTATTAATATTATACTCCATTTTATAGTGTGAATTTAAACCAGCGACTTTCCGCTTGCTAGTCCGATGAATCGTTTAGGTATTCCTTAACTAGGATATCTTATTTACCAATATAATTTTCCTTAGTTCCCACAATTTGTATTCAAATTTCCGACTTAGTCTCCGAGTTATCGTGAAAAGAATAATACAACAAAATTCTATCTGATATCTCTTTCAACTAAATTCAATTTTTCGAACAGCTTAAAGATATTTGGAGTGATATCCTTGGGCTTATTCTTCGTTTTTACACCTTCTTTTAAGAAAAAATAATAATTTGTCCAAATCTACTTGAAAAAAAAAAATAAAATAAAATTTCCTAATAGATTATTTGAACTGAATGTTTCTTTTTATGCTTGACTAAGCATTGCCCAAAAGAACTGCATTCGAACTATTTTTTCTTGTAACTCCTTAAAAGAACTTCGCTTGAAGAAAATAAGTTCTGACAATGTTTTATTTTTCGCAATTATAGTCTATAATAATGACACATTATAGATTTGCTGGGGCTCGCACCACTGTGTCCAGACGGCGCCATGGGCCCAGCTCTGTCTGTCTGGGCGGGTGCGTTTGCTGTCTGGGATATGTCCAACCTAGCTGGTCTCTCGCATTTTTATGCACGCAAAAAAAGAAAAAAAAAAAGTGGTATTTTGTTTGTCATGGAATTTGTGTCAATTAGAGTGGCGCACGTGAGCGGTGGGGCGGTGGGTTGTTGGGCTGGGCTGGTTTTTGATGGTCCACAATCGAGACGAACGAACATTGGCATGCAAATTTTTGTCGTTTTGTGTGTGTGTGTGTGTGTTTTTTTTTTGGTTTGTTAAGCGACTTTCACAAGTCGGTTGCAACATACATAGGAAAGTGTTTTGTGAGCGGGGAACCGCGTTAATTGCCTGTAAAGATGGCCAAAAACTGTAGCATGGAAAACGGCTTGGCTCGAGGCAATTAATAAAACTCTGACCTTGCTGTGTGGGTTTCCAGAGCGAAATGTAAAAACCTTAACTGAAAACTGAAACACTTGAAATTGAATATGGCAAACACCCGCAGCACACACTCACACACACACATACACACACGCACGCACACACTCGCAGAGGGCTATGCAGCCATGACGAGTATTTGTTGACGGCATGACATTAACTTGGCTTTTATTTTTTGGGGTCACAGTTGGAGCGCGCTTTGCCGATGTCAGCACAAAACGAAGTTTGGCTTTGGCGCATTCTTCGGCTCGTTATGGTTTTGTAGTTTTTCACGAGATTGCCTAATTTAATAACAATTGGCTGAACTTATTCGGTTGTGGCCCAGTTATAAATGCATTTATTAAGCCAGCGAAATATCTGCTACCGCGCAATTCTGTCTCCTAATTCATTGAGCTCGGCAAAGAGTACTAGTATATTTTTCCGGAAATTGGCAATGCTTGAGTGATTTTTTTGCAACCGCAAAGCATATATATTTTGATCTTAGCTTGTCGTCTAAAGCAGTAAGGCTAGATAGCTGACGAAGATCGTCAGTTTCTATTCAAACTTGTCTCTCTTTAATATTACTTAACAATTATAGCAATAATATTTAAAATAAAAATAATAATAAAAATAGAAAACGTAAAAATATTAAAAATATTATTAGTATCTCAAGGAACCGATGTTCTGTTTTGGTTTTTTAGGCAACAAATTTTCAAAAATAAAAACAAATTGTTTATAGTAATCTTAGCTCGAGAAGTAATTTCTTATATTATTATCATGTTGTCTTTTAATATGTTTTCAAAATACTTTCAGTTTATTAAGCTCAGTTTTGCTTGCGCCAAATCTTGTTAAGCTCTACCATATAATTTACCCGGTACCATTTATAGAAACTTACAACACATATTAAGTTGAGTTATTTTGTCAGCTAATAATATTTGCAAGTTTTGCTCCAAAATACACCAATATTAGACTACCTTCTCAAATAGCTTCCGAGGCAAACAGGAAAACAGTTTAGTTTTTTATTGACAAGATTTCTGTGATACGTCAGCTTTAATATTCATAGCGTTGTCCCGTAAATTTATTTGTTAAATAAAAAGAGCTACATTAAAAAAGCTAACTTATTGAAATTGACTTAGCTTGTGTTCTAAATCGTTCTTAGTCATTTCTCAAGATATTGGCTTAGATAAGTTAGCCGAATGCTAAGTTAACTGCCGCATGAGCAATTTAATTGATATGGTATTAAATCTTTGGCACACCTTGGCTATAGCTGCTTATTGTGTTTTTTTTTTTTTTAATTTTACCCGTTTTAATGCACATTTATTAAATCACAAATCTTGGCAGCACTCATATAGACAGCTCCAGACATTCGCAACGTTCATTTAATGTACATTCACAATCTGTTCATAATCAATTTTCAGGTACGCAGCGTCAACTTTCACAAAAATGTGAATCTGTTTTTTAAGCTTCTTTTTTGTGTTTTTTTTTTTTTTTTGGCCCAAGCTGCGTAGAGTTGCGTGCTCAGTTGACTGACTGTCGCTTATCTCAGCTGCTGCTGCTGTTGCTGCTGACTGATGCTGTGTATCTATGAGATACAACAAAATTTGCATACTTGTCTGTCCGCTACAAATTCCAACACAAAATGTGCTAAGACTCAAGCCCAAAACTCTGGAATCGAGTGCTCAATTAACACACATATTTTTAGCTGTGTGTATATACACTAGATACACTGTGCAAAATTTTGGCTTAAATTGAACTTCTTATGGTTTTGAACTTAAGTTAAATCAAGTTCAAAGTCAAATTAAATTTAAGGTGTAAACTAAATTCAACTAAACAATTAAATTCAACATTTGAAAACTTTTGACTTGAATTGAATACTAAAATTGGAATTAAAAGTTCTTCACTCATTCATGTCAGCATAAAACAAAGAAAAACTCACGATTTTTTGATAAAGTTTAAAATGAACTTCGGAATTGCAATTAAGGTTATTCCATTTACAATTTGTATGCTTGTTGCCCTTCACCTGCACTTTTTTCGTTTTTCTTTTAGCAGCACATGTAAATTAAATAACAAATGTTTTATTTTATTGTTATAAATATAGTAACAAAATATGTTATTAGTTAATACTTAAACTTCTATTTTAATATTCAAATAGATAAGATGTCTGAGTGGCACAGCCAGTAAACGGGTTCGAATCCCAAGTTTGGATGTTGTATTGTCTCAACTAAGCGCCTTAGATGTTAAAAAAGCTAGGCTGACAGTTTGTAACTATATCTACAATCCATGCGAATTTTGAGGATTAAACACCCGCGTAGCTATGAAATTTATTTGTTATATAAAGGGAACATCAAAAATCGTATATCTTAATAATATTTATATCAATTTTCTTGATTTATTTGTGTTCTGACCAAAAAAAAACGCAATTGTTTACTGGAAAAGTCTCAGTTGGTTTAGATTTAAGGCTAATTATTAAATTATTTTAAACAAGCAAAATGCTTAAAAATATTAACAACAACAATTTTGTTCAGTGTACAATATTGGTGGCCAATTCGCTTGCCTTTGCGCTCAAATTTATCAACAATTTCATTTAGCCGGACAAGTTCAACAAACGGCTTTTCGCTGCCGCCGGAATGTTGCTCCGAAACTGGTAATCAAAAGTCTTGATGTTTATTATTATCAATTTGCAGGGGCATTACGATTAGTATTAGTCAGCCCCGGCAACAGCAAAGTTCCCAGCCACGCCCAAAAAGGCCTCAAGCGTGGTGTGTTGTTCTTTTTTTTTTATTTTTAGTTGTTGCTGTTGATTATTAATTGCAAATTGCAACTGCGACCCACTTTGGTTCAGTGCAATTGGCATTTATCATACGATGTCTGGCAGCCAGAAATTATGCCACAACAGCAACATTTTCACTTTCTCGTTGGGGGGCAGAGGCCGGGCCAGAGCAAGTGCTTGTTGCCGCGGCAAGGCCTGGACACACTGCCATCAGTCAGTTGGCAATCAGCGAAGAGAGCTTTTGATTTTGGGTGGCTGCCCAGTTAACCTGTTGCCGGCTGCCCAGTTAACCAGTTACCCATTTTCGGGTTTCAGCCAGCTTTTGAAAACGTGGCCGATGCCGGCGGCGAGCACTGCGCAAGGGAAACTTCCGAATGATGTTCATTATACACTGCACAAAAGGGTATTATAATTTTGTCATGAATTGTGTAACGCATGAAAAGAGATAGCTTTGAAGCCATCGTCAGGAAGCTTAGCAGTGGTGCGTCTCCAGGCAGTACATATCTCGAAATAGACTGGATCGGAAAACTATATCTTATGGCTGCCAAACGAACGATCGCTTAAAAATGAAGTTCTTTGTTTTTCAAGAGGGAACTTGGCATTTATGAGCTGTGCCTGGTTAGATAACTCAATCGGAAGAGGCACTCGAAAACTTTTCCGTATTTCCAGATATCTTGACCAAATGCAACCACCACGAGCTGCACAATTCACCTGGCATATGCTACAAGCTTTGTTGTTGTCCAAAAGGGTATTTAATCTGCGGTCGTTTTTGCTGGTTTTTCTTTTTGGTTAACCCAATTGAATTGGCTTGCGCGTGGGAATGCCGCTCAGACCTAGACCGCAAGAGTTCACTTAGCCAGCTCGCGGCAGCCTGTTTGTAATCCAATCAGGCAGCAAACACACACACATTTCAATGGCTCACAAAAATCACATCTCGAGTGGCTGCCCACAAAAATACAAGAATGAAAAAGAACAACAAAAAAAGTAGACAAATTATTATGGTCAAACCACTTGGGCACTTGGGCGCGCACCATTAAGTCATATAATGTGAGCACAGGCCAAGCAGGGACTGCTGCTGCAGTTGCTCCTCCTTCTGCTGGTCATTCTCCAGTTGCGTCTAACTGCATTTTTGCATCAATGGTCATGTGCTCCGGCCAGACATGCAACGGTTAGCCACTTGTCAACTGCCGGCTGAGTGCCACAAAATGCGGCACAAGCAACGGGAACGACAACAACAACAGCAACAACAACAACAACAACGGGTCTTAGTTAGTGCGTCTCGCTCGCTTACTCTGCTGCTTTCTCACACCCAATCCAGAGTCTGGAGCCGGCAGTTGGCCAATTCTTGACACATTTGTTGCACTCCTGCCCAATGGCATAATCTAATTGCAAGCGCATTTAAGCATTGCCAATAACCGTTGGCCAATTAATTGCTGGCATCGGGGCACCGTTGACAAACGTGCCACATCCGCTGTGCCGGCCGCTCATCGTGTGGTAGTTGCATGTATAACTCAAACAACTCGTTGCCACATTGCTTCTGGCCACACAGTTAATCTATGATATAATTCTGGCCAGGCAAATTTAACTGTGTCAGACTCCAGTAATGCAGCCTGTTTCCGACTGCGGAACTCCAACTTTGGCCCACAAATTCTGGTTTTTCGATTTCGTTTTGGTTTTTTTTGTCGGTATTTGCCGCAGCTGCAGCTGCATGTGGCACATGCATAATCTTTTTTTTTTTTTTTTGGCTAGCTGGCATTTTTGGCTGAGTTACACATACTCAGATAAATATGTGTAACTTTGTATCATGGGTTGGGTAATAGATACTTACATGCTTATACTTACAGCTATATAAAAATCTTTTGAAAGTGGTTGAGATTGTTGAAATATTGAGAGGTAGCAACTATTTAAAGTTATGTTAACATGCAAGAGTTACGTGAACTTTCAGAGGAAAATATCCTGTGCTCAACTACAAAGCTTATCACTAGCATACAGAGATTTGTGATGTAAATCTATACCCTTGCATAATCGATCTTTGGTTAAAGACATTTGAAAAAACCACAAAACTATCCCTATAAAAAAACTTAATATAAGAAGCACAATATGTAAGAAGGGGTAACTTTTTTTGGGATTCTTAAATTGTCTTTGTAGTACTTTCCTTTCAAAAAGTAAGGCATGTTTTCGAAACACATGAAAAGTGCGAGCTGGTAAAAATACTAGATTCGAGACCTCTAGCCTATAAATCTTCGAGCTAATACAACTCAGCAGCTGCTGAAGTTAATATACATTTTATGAGATCATTAAGGTCTCCAAATACCCACATGTAGACTTAGGTATATGGTATATGCATTTCCACAGCCTTGTTAAGCCTTCTTATTACCATTTTCCAAATGGATGCAGAGTGATTTGAAAGACATTTTGGTTTATTCCCATGCATCTGATATGCAGCACCAGAAAAATCACTTTCATTTTGCCAACCGTGCAGTTTCAGTTGTTCAACTCAACGGTTATGCTCTATAAAGAGCTGTTTTCATATATAATTTTTTTGTTGAACGCACTTGCAGCAAAGAGCCAAATGATATATGTGGGGAGCACATATAGATATCAACGACAAGACGAACACATAAATCAATGCGATGCCCTCAATATACGCAACATTGATTCATGCATTCATTCACTCACTCATTCATTCATTCCTTCATTCACTCATTCAGTGCAACAAAGCGACTGCCGCCAGGTTTTTAGTCTGTAGGTTGGAGTAGCTTTAGGTAGGTAGTTCCTCTTGAGTTAAATTTACATTATCTTTGAGCGAGGGTATTAAAGGCAAAAAAAAACAACCTTTTGCTTCCACTTTCACTGCAATGGCCAAGTACATACTAAAATGCCAAGAGACAACAATAACAAGCAGAGCAAAAACAACAAACATGAAAATCGAAAAAAACAAAAACAAACAAACAAAAATCAACTAAACTGAACCTTTAGCCATAAGTCGCTATATAACAAAAATGATTTTAATTAAGGCGCATTTAACACGCAATTAAAAGTGTTTACAATGGTTTTTTCTTTTTTTTTAGACTCAACAAAAACGTATATTTAATAATACATAATGCACATGACTCTTAACTAAAGCATTTCAAATATGCGGTAATCAAAGCGTTTGATGCGTTTTCTCATTCACACATTTTACAACAGCTCCTACTCCAACTCCAACTCCAGCTACAGCTTCACTTTCAGCTTTGGCTCTAATTATGAGCTAAGCTGCAAATTATATAGTATAGAAACTAGGAGAGAACGGCACGCCGAAGCATAAATACTCTTCTAGACATATGGCTTTTGGGTATGCAGTTATGCAAGAACTTAGTTTTCGACTTATTGTTCAACAATATGCAACAATTGACATATTGCTCCGATCCACCCATTTCCGCTAAACGATAATATTCTGATAAGGATATATGAATAGCATGGATGAACTCATAAATGTCTAGAAAGTTGAAGATATGTATTCCATATAAAAACAGCAAATTCAACCGATGTTTCCAACAGAAACTGTATGATATATTATTACGATCCAGCGATTTCCGATTTGATAAAATTCTCGTGGGAATGCCTGAAAAACATGGCAGAACTCGTTAATGTCTTAGAGTAGTTTATATAAGAACTAAGTAGTCGACTAATTCCTATATGATAAAGTATTGCGATCTAGGCGCTTCCGACATACGTACTGCCTGCAACTGCAAGAGGAACCTATGCAGAGAGTTCTGAAGTTAGCTTTCAAACTGAGAGAAAGACGAACAAGTCTATAACGACTCGCAGCGAACCGAGAGCTATACAACGAAGATGTCTTCTTAGCTTGTGTTCTATGAGTTACATATTTCATGACAAAACTAGTATACCCTCGACAGGGGCATAAAAACACAAACTCAAATCTGTGGCAGGCGGCAGCTGGCAGTCACTTTCGCCAGTTGCCACAGTTGCGCCCAAATAATGAAATAAAAGTAAATAATAATAAACACTGAGAACACTTGGCTACATAATCTCGCACCCACTTACAGCTGTTTAAGCCAACTTTTAACTGCTCGCGTTTGCTTGCAGACAGAGACACTCACACTCACTCACATTCAGACTGGCACTCATGATGCACTCATGGTGCACTCACTCTGCAAACGGAAACGCATACGGCTGGCTGCCTTCGCGCAGGCAAAAATCAAAGAAACACCTCAACTGGCAACAGGTGCATTTTGTGGCAGCCACCGTTTTGTTGCAGTTACACTCGGATTGCATAAGTGCCACATTTGAGCGCAACTTTGCGGCTCATTTGCATCTGCGTTTCTCGCATTAGCAATTAAAAACGCAGCTGCCGTGTCGAAATCTTCACAACAACTGCAGCTTTATTCTCCGCTTAATGCGAGATTTTTAGATTTGTTCAAGTCAAGAAAATTAAATGTGAAAAACTGAACAAAAAAACTTATTTGAATTGGTTTCTTTGTTTCAAGTTTTTATACCCTCTAAATGTGAAAAGGCCTAAAGGTATTTTATTGCCACGCTACAGCCAGACATTTATTTGGATACAGAGAAACTAGAGTTTCTTCTACATTTTCTACAAGTTGCGAAGAGGCTTACACGTATTTTGTTGGAGCTCTGCAAATAGACATTTACTTCTATCTAAACCTTTTACTTAGCCTTAGTCATACATTCTTTTACCAGTTGATAAAGAGGTTTAAAGGATTTTTATTGCAGTTCTGCAAATATACATCTAATTGAATCTAGTCATCTATTTGGATCTAGAGAAACAAAAGTTTCTTCTATTCTATTCCACAAGTTGCTTCAATTAACTCCGAAAATATATGGTAAAAGTAAAAAAAAAACGATTTTGATTATTAAAATTTGAAGTAAATTTTATGCTTAATGCTTAATTTAATGAATTCATAAATTTCATAGTTTATCAGTAAAATAAATATTATAGTTATTGCTATTACTTGTAAATTATGTTTAGTTTAAATTAAAGTGAAAACACACAAAAAGGGGACTCAGTTGTGCACGTTTTACTTCGTATGCTGTTTGACGCTTGCAATTCTCAACAAGTTAAAGCTAGAGTTGAAAATAAAATAAGATTGATTGATTGATCAGAGAGGTTCTTGAAATATCTATGCAGACAAGTTTCTCATTCATGGTACATTTATACGTTATTGTGCGTTGATTAATACCCTTCAAATTAGAAATTTTGTACCAGCCAGCCAGCTGAATATTAGTAGAAACAATCTAACATACATTTAGATGTCTAAGCTTAGCTTAGCCTAAGTTCGAAATTGAGCTCGAAAGCTTAATCTTTGATTTGGGTTGTCTCTTAAAAATGTATTTAAATGTGCTTATTTTACTTTAATCTTTAGAAACAGGGTATTATATAGTCAAAGCTAACGCCTTGTCTGACTTTAACAATAGCCGACTGTGAGGTGTATGTTGTGTGTATGTGTGTGTGTGTTGTGTGCATGTGTGTATTGTGTGTGGCTTTCATTAAGCTAATTCCCGCAAATTATGAGTAATAACCGACACGCTGGCATTCTTGACCCAGTTTAACTGGAAATTAGCTACATTTTTGGCACCAAGACACTAATTCATTCCATCTATCTCCGTCCCTCTCTCTCTCTCTCTCTTACACACTCTTTGCAGAGCATGGAGCTGAGCAACTTTTCCAACAATAAGAAAATGTCACGCGAGGAGCGTCGCTACTCGGTGCCGCATGGTCCCAACACACCGCTACCGCCGGCGGCATCTGAAGATCTGCATGCCTGGTCCATTTATAGGTGAGTGCGGAAACGTTGTGGGCGTGCCCTTGATGCATCCGCTGCCACTGCCACTGCCACTGCCACTGGCACTGCTGCGGCAGCTGCACCTGTTTGACAATTTTGACGCTTGATTTAACCGCAGCCAAGCGGAAGTTCAAATGCCATAACTCTAATTAGACGCATTGACCACGCCCTCGTGTTTGACAATGACATAGCTAAGCGCAGCTCTAACTCTTTCTTCTCTCCCCCCGCCCCAACCCACCCCCCACCAACCTGCAGGCAAAATCTGAACTCTGACTTCACCGATTCGGCGCTGGGCTCGTCAGATAAATCACCGCTGCCATATGGAAATTTCCAGCTACGCGACACCACAGTGCAATCAATCTTAAATCATCCGCGCTACGGACCCAAGTGAGTAACAACAATAACAACAACAAGAACAACAAAAATGAAAAACATTATTAAATATCTATCTACATACTATGCTGTTACACACATATTAACATTCGCATCTTCAATTAACAACATTCCTTGAGGCTGACAAGTTTCTCGACTGTGATGATAAATACAGCATTTTTATCGAATAATAATTTAAAAAAAAATAAAATAGTTTTGCAAATAAATCAAAAAATATTTCTTTTATACGAATTGAAATCTTGAGTTAGTATAAAAAAAAGTATGTACCATTTAACAGGTGTACAGTTAATGTTTAATGTTTTTGTTAACCCAACTCTACATTTAAATTATAATGATAATGAAATTTATGAAATTATTTTTGAAAATTCCTGGATTTTTATATGATTCCCAATCCAAAAAGAATGCTACGGCGCGGAACTCTCATTCTAACGTATAGTATCTGAAAGAGCTTGTGTTTTTTTGAATAAGTAAAGCTAGGAAGCTAGCTAGCTAGAATAATTAAGCTAAGGATATCCTAGAACGTTCAATCTAATCCTTAATTTTATTATTTTCATTATTATTATTACATTCATTATTATTATCCTGGAGCTTGAACTCGCAACCGGAAAATATTGATTTACAATTTAAAATTGTTCTCTTTGGTTTTCATTCCAAATTTCAAAATATAAAACTACGATAACTATAACCTCCCAGTTATACCTTGTATGTATGTATGTTTCTTGGTACCAATTAAAGTAAAAAGATCAAATATTTGATTTTTTTAGAGTTGATTTCAGATCCAGACCGACTTCTTATTGATTGCACTCTTCTCGCTCTTTCAGATCGCCTCTAGGTTCGAACATGTACACATATCTCAAGTTTGGGCTGCCGCGCGTCTTTCCGCCTAACGCCGGCTCACAGCGCTCCCATCGACCTGGTCCGGGACCGGGCTCCAGTGCACTGGGCGGCGTGCGCGGCCGTGTGAATCGCGGCTTTCGTGACAGTTCGGGTGCCCCGGCGGGCGCCGGCTCCAGCGGCTATGACAGCAGCGACAATGAGACCACTCGCAGTCGTGTGCCGCCCAATTTGCGTAAATATCGCAGCGAGTCCGATTTCCGTGCCATCAGCGGCATGGGCATGGCCATGGCGCACTCACGCCCAGAGTCACGGGCCCAGGGCGGCGTGCCGTCGTCGGCGCTGCGTCAGGCGAACAGTCGCGCCAGCATTGCCGTGGGCCAACATCATCATCTCCACCAGCAGCAGCACCAACAGCAGCAGCAGCAGTACATGACCAATGGCAAACACTACGGACATCGTTCGCACAGCGAGGCTGATCTGCTCGGCGCCGGATTGGGCGGGGATGGAGGCGGCGGCGGACTGGGCTATGATTATGGCGAATCGCGCATCTACGGCAGCTCGCGGCACGGAGCGCAGTACGGCCGCAAACAGTCGAGTCTGGGCCTGATATATCCGAATATACAGGTGCACTGCCTGGACGTGAGCCCCTGCCTGCACGGCGTCTCGCTGCAGGCAAAGGCCGGCGATCTGTTTGCCATTATGGCAACGTCACAGCGCGAGGGCAGCGCATTGGCCGAGTGCCTGGCGGGTCTGCGCGAGCGTCTGGGCGGCGAGATTCTGATTAATGGCCAGCAAGTGAATCGACATGGGCTGCGCGAACTGTGCAGCTATGTGCCCGCCCTGGAGGTCTCCTCGCTGGATCCGCGCATGAGTGTGCAGTGTACGCTGAATTTCCATGCGGCGTTGCGCGGCCCGCTGGATCGCAGCGATCTGAAGGAGCGCATGGATGTGCTCATTGAGGATCTGGGGCTGAATACGGTGCGTGCCTCAAATGTCTCGACGCTCACCCATTCAGAGAAGCAGCGTCTGAGCGTCGCCTGCCAGTTGCTGGCGCAATCATCGCTGCTGATACTCGACCAGGTCACCAGCAATATGGACATATTTGACACGTTCTTTCTGGTGGAGTATCTGCGGCAATGGTGCAGCGGTGGTCGCATTGTCATCATGACTCTGCAGCCGCCCACCTTTGAGATATTGTCCATGTGCTCCGGCGTGCTGTTGCTGTCCGGCGGACGCACCGTCTTCTCCGGCAGTCGCGCCGATTTGCCACGCCACATGGGCGAACTGGGCTATCCGTGTCCGCCCTTCAAGAATCCAGCGGATTATTATTGTAAGTCCGGCCGCTAACTATATGCTTATGTGTATGTATATCAAATTCCTCTGTCTCCCAGTGGATCTGGTCACCTTGGATGATTTGTCGGCCGCTGCCATGCTGGAGTCATCGGCGCGCATCGAATCGCTGGCCAATGCCTGGGATCAAATCAATTCGGAGCCGCCGCTGGCCGCTCCGCCCGCCTCGCTGCCCAATTTTACGCTGAAAGCGGGCTTCTTTGGCCAGGCCAAGGCGCTGGTAAAACGCTTTGCCGGCTACAAGCAGCCCGGCTCGCTGCTCACTTGGATCAGCAAGCTGATAGCCGCTGCGGTGCTCTCGCTCTGCATTGGTTGCATCTTCTGGGATGTGCCCGCCTCGGATCCGCAGTTGTCCTACAACGATCGCCTTGGCTATCATCATTGCGTTATGGTGCTGGCCTACTGGCCGCTGGTCATGCTAACTATACGGGACACCCAGGAGGATCGACGACATGCGGAGCGTGATATACGACTGGGCCTCTATTCGCGCAGTCTCTACATCATTGTGCAGGTGGGCCAAATCTATAGCAAACATCCTCTTGCACACATAAACGAATGTCATGTACTTTATTTATGCCTTGCAGAGCCTGCTCGGCCTGTTTCCCAGCTTGTGCATCTGGCTGGCCTATTTGCTGCCGGCTCACAGCATGGCTGGACTATATACCTATTCGAATAGCAGCGACACCGGCATCTATTTGTACATGGGTAAGTGGGACAGCAGAAAGAAGGAAAAAAAAAACAGAATCTAGAAACCCAATGCGATTGTGTAATTCTTTCTACAGGGTATATGCTGCTCTATCTAACGCTTATACAAACGCTGGCCTTGTTCTGCGCCCATCTGCTGCCCTGCAAGGTCTCTGCCAGTCTGGTGAATGCCCTCATCAGTCTGGCACTGTCTGCCGTCGGCGGTTATCTGGTGCATCCGCGTAATCTGTCCAAGCTGTGGTCTTGGCTGCAGTTGGCCTCACCGCAACGTTGGCTGCTGCCCGTCCTGGTACAGGATGAGTACAGTGCCGAGACGCTGGCCAATTCCGCGGGTCTGCAGCTGTGCCGCAATAAGCAGGTAAGCTAGCCGGAAACTGTAAATTATGGAATTTTTATACTCGTTCACAATGTGAAAGGTATTGGTTGTGCTATCATGCTGGCCCTTCGTCCATTTTAATGCAATTCGTTTGCGTTATTTAAGTTAGAGATTTTAACCATATTTGATGTGATGACTACTGATAAGATTGCTCGTAACGGTAGCTCGACGCTGAGTACAGGGTATCTTCTAGACGGATACTACCGAGTCGAGCACTGTTACTTTCTATCGTTTTAATTGGACTGTGACCGAGTATAACGCAGTCGGATAAACCCGACTGAGATATTCCTACTTGTTACTTATATGTCTATTCGAATTGTAGGTGCAGCATCAGGAGATCATTGTCCAGCAGCCCTGCCCGCCGCCCAATGGCACACAGGTGCTGCACGATTATCAGCTGCTGCCGCAGCAACATGTGCTGGATGCGACACTTAGCTATGATCAGACCACATCTGTGGCCCTGGTGCTGGGCTCTGTGTTGCTCTTCTGTTTGACATTCATAATATTTGTGTGCAATTGCCGCGGCGCGTGCCGCAAGCGACGCAGCCGGCGCTACTAGGCACTTACTTGTAGCCGGATTTGTCCAACTGTACATTAGTTAGCAACTAAATTTCTTTTTAAACAATAACAAAAAAAATGTAGTCGAGACAGCGAACGTTTAACTAACTAAGGCAAGTGTTTTTTATTGTGTGATTGAAGGAATGTTGCGTTGAATATGATAAAGGGTCGCAGTATGTATATATTCGATTGAGCCAAACTGTATGGAGTTAATGATGGAACAGGCGCAAATTGGTGTGTGCCATGATTATGCCATGCTCATCACAGGCGGCAATGACGCCCGCATCATTGGTGGAGCCCGACGGACTGGCTATGTAGGAGACGCCGCTCTGCAAGAATAAAAGTGAAAGTTAACCAAGAGCTAAAGAACAACAGTAGAGAAGTACGCACAAGTCTGGCGCGATCAATGTTATCGCGGAAGGGAAAGAAAGCATCAGAGCCGAGTGCCACACCGTTTAGCTGCTTCAGCCAGTCAAGCTTCTGTGCTGCCGTCAGCTGCTCCGGCGCCTTATCGAACCTATTGGGCAATACAAAGAAGGAAACACACGTCAAGCAGAGCCGGGGACACAATTATTAACAAACTGTGCACATACATGCCCTTGAACTGCGCCAATGGCATATCCTTGCCCACGGTTCCATTCACATAGTTATCGATGGCATTCGAAATTTCAGCACGCTTGACGCCCGCCTTGAATTTCATGGCGGCCACATTGGGATGCTGCCGCAGCCACCAGTTGTCGGCCTTTTCACCAGCCAGACGAGTACAGTGAATACGCGACTGCTGGCCAGCGCCAATACCAATCACCTGCCCATCGCGGGCATAGCACACGGAATTGCTCTGGGTGTACTTGAGCGCAATGGTGGCCACAGTGAGATCGCGCACGGCGGACTCGGGCAAGGGTCGGCGTTTGCTGACCACATTGGTAAAGAGCTTGGCATCAATGGCGGCATCGTTGCGCTTCTGCTCTAGAGTCAGGCCAAAAATGGTTTTGCGCTCCACAGCGCTCGGCTCGTAGTCGGGATCCATCTGAAAGGGTTCACTGGATTAGTGCGGGCCTCAGTTGTTTATGAGGGAACTGTACCTGCAGAATGCAGTAGCTGCCATTCTTCTTCTTCTTGAGTATCTCCAGTGCCTCCGGCTCGTAGCCAGCTGCAATAATGCCATCAGAGACCTCACGCGATATAATCTTGGCCGTGAGCACATCACAGACATCGGACAGCGCCACAAAGTCACCAAAGGAGCTCATACGATCGGCACCGCGTGCCCTGGCGTAGGCTGTGGCCATGGGCGTTAGCTGCTCGTATAGATCATCCACCATGCAGAGCTTGGCCTGCGTCGGACTGAGTGGCACGCCCACAGCGGCGCCAGCAGGCGAGACATGCTTAAAGCTAGTTGCCGCCGGCAGCTGCAGTGCCTGCTTCAGTTCCCTGACCAGCTGCCACCCATTGAGCGCATCGCAGAGATTGATAAAACCGGGCGAGGCATTCAGTACACGCAGCGGCAGCTGTGCCAGCTGTGTGTACAGCTGCGCCGGCTTCTGGTGCGGATTCATGCCATAGCGTAGCGTCAGCTGTGAGGAGCCAGCGCCATACTGTTTCCGAAAATAGTCCGAGATGGCCTCATCATAAATGGCCGTATGGGTAAAGGCCTTCAGCGCCAAGGCCTGACGCGTCTCCAGTGTGGTATCGCCCTTGGCGCTAATCTCGGCCAGCACCTTGGCATAGTCGACGGCCTCACAGATGACTGTGACACGCTGATGATTCTTGGCTGCGGCACGCAACAGCGTTACGCCACCAATATCGATATTCTCGACGGCATCGGCCAGACTGACATCTGGCTTGGCTATGGTGCTGGCAAAAGGATACAGATTACAGACGACCAGCTGAATGAGCTCGTAATGCTGTTGCTTCATATCAGCCAGATCGCTGGTGGTGGTGCGCGATAGTATGCCCGCATGCACGGCGGGATGCAGCGTCTTGACACGCCCACCCAGCATTTCGGGTGCGCCCGTTATGTCCGAGACATCCTTGACATTCAGACCAGCGCCACGCAGCGCAGTAGCTGTGCCTCCGCTGGCAACCAGTTGAAAGTCCAGCGCGGACAATTTCTTCGCCAGCTCCTCCAGACCCGTCTTGTCTGAGACGCTGAGAAGTGCTGCAGGAAGAGAAGCGCGTAAATTGATTTAAAAATTTATATGTTTATTGTATATAGTCTTTGATCTGCCCACCTATTTTCTTGGTTGTCATTGTTCCTAGTCCTTGGGCTGCTCCTGCTAGCTGCATGCGTGTCAGTTGGCAACTGAAATGCAATTGAAAGATGAAACGATTTCAGTGGCCAGACGTGGACTTGGATTGCACAAACATGTTTTCGCTTTTCGCCTAGGCAACGACCTCTGTGGGCTGCGGTTTAACTGATAGCAATTGAAACCCGCCCCATTACATTTCAGAGGAAGGGTAATCTGATGCGCTTGCATCAGCAAAAAATCAAATAAAATATATAAATAGATCAGTTTTGCTTGAGTTGCCGACGATCGTATGCCCTTTGGCAGATTGTTCCTATAAAAGCTATACGAGTTCGATATTCTATAAGATGTTGCTTAAACTAAAGAAGCATATTCTCATTTCCTTATTTCTAGTCCTAGGCATATTTTTCGATACTCATATTTTTAGTCTCAGCTAGTCCCCTCAATTTTTTCCAGATTTTTCCTATAGATGCTATAGCATCAAATTGTTTGGTATTCGATAGATGCTTTCTGATGTAGTCCTTGGATAGTCGAAAAGATTTGCTTTAATTCGAGAAGCATTGTAGTTTTGAGCTCAAAGTTCCGTTTTCGACCGATCGGTATATTATATAGTAACCCGATGCTAATAAACTTTTGCTTTTTGTAAGCCCCTTGATGTTCATATTTGTCAACTTTGGCTAAAAAATTTGTAAAAGCAAAATCGATATCAGCATTATAATAAAGTAGTCTTTTGTTCAACAGCTTGGACTAATTGGAAAGATTCAGCAAGATCATACAAAAATTCAATCTTTGTAGTTCTTCTGGTATCTATATAATGTAGTTGCCCGACTTATAGGATTTCGATACAGGTTTACGTACTGCCTGCTGCTCAGCTGAAGTACTGAGAGACTTGTTTGGATAGAAACAGATATGGTTTAAGAATATATATACCTATATATATATATACGCACATGTCTCCTCCAATGCCTAACACGTATCGTGACATAGCTAAAATATCCTCGGCAAGTGTATTGCAAGCTAATACTCAGGTTTTTATACGTAAATACATTTATTACTACATCTGTCTGGCCGTCTCGGTTACAGCGTCTTATCGGGAAGCTCGGCAACCGGCTTCGATTGGGGTCTAGCTGCCTGTTCCGCCTGTTCTGCCGCCTCTCGCTGCTTGCGCCGCTGCGACTCGCGGCGTCGCTTGTGCTTGTTTGACTTCAGATGCAGGCCCCACTGATATTCACCGACGAAATGACGCTCGCAAATGGCACAAAAATGGCTCGTCTCCTCGTTTAGATCGGCGCCAGGATGCACACGTCTGGCAATGGGCAGAATCTCGCAGTTTTGCGCCTGGCAATAGCTGTCTATGATGCACTCGGCACGCTTAAAGACCGCTTCGGGCCAGGCGCTCACAATGCTGGTGTCCAGCTCGTATAGATCGGGCACTTGTCGATCTTTGCTGGCCAGAAAACGATTGTATATCCACTTCAGCTGCTTCTTGGAGTAGCGACGCGTGACCAGCTTCAATTCGGCACAGCAGCTGCTCAGCAGCTTGAGACTGGCAGCGAGATGCTCCGCCTCGCTCTCCATGGCCAGAAGCTGCTCCGACGTGGGCAGCTGGTATTGGTGCGCACTTAGGTACGCCTCTAGCCTGTCATCCTGCTGCGCATCGTATTTCTGCAAATATGGCACAAACTCCTTGTAGCCAATGGTCTGCAGCACGCCCTTAGTGTACGCCTGCAAGGTGACGTTCGCATAGCTGTTGTGGAACTGACGCAACTCCTTGAGCAGACCCTGCTGCAGCATGCCATCAACTCGTTTGTCTAGCCGCTCATTCAGCACATCCTGCTGGCAGCGCAGCCAGAGTAGTATGGTGTGTGGGTAACGCAGTGGACCACCCAGGCGATTGCCACCTGGCTGCTGGCGCTGCTCCATTAGCTTTTCGCTCAAGGTCTGGCCCGTGCTTTGGTACACCTCAATGGCGCGCTGGATCTTGCGCCGATTGTTGGGATGTATGCGATTCGCGCTGCTGGCATCAATCTGGGCCAAACGCTGATGCAATTCCGCCGTGGACATGCCGGCCATTAGCTCCGCGGACAACTGTTGTTCAACTGTTGCTGCCTGCTCCTCTTTGGTGCTAACCAATATGTCCCACAGCAAGGATTCGATATAGTAGTTGGTGCCGCCGACCACAATTGGCGGCTTCGATTTGGCCAGCAGCTGCTCAATGATGGGTAATGCCGCATTGCGAAAGTGCGTTACGGTAAATGGCTCAGCCGGCGTCGCAACGTCCAGCAGATGATGCCGCGCACGTGCCTGCTCCTCCTTGGTGGCCTTTGCTGTGGCAATGTCCAAGTTTGTGTATACTTGCATGGAATCCGCGCTGATTATCTCGCCGCCAAAGCGCTCGGCCAGCTCCAGCGATAATTTCGTCTTGCCCGTGCCCGTGGAGCCCAGTATGACTATGAGCGGCACCTTGCGCAGCATTTGGCACGTTTAATTTAATTGAATTCAATTTTAAATTGAGCCACAAGTGCTTTGTTTGTTGTTTATTTTCGCTAGCGAATCAAAGTGCGCATGTGCGAGAGAGACAGACAGTGTGGCAGCTCTCACGTTTCAGACACGTGTTAGTAGGAAACTACCTGTTGCTTTAGCTTCAACCAAAATGCTTATGTTTAAAGTAGACTGAATAACATATAATGTGAGCTTTTCTTAACATTTTAAGCATAATTAACTTTCATTTAAATTATTAATAACTTACAAGAGATATGCGGGCTAATGCTCACGGTGCCGGTACCTTTATCGATACTAGTTTTTTTTATCGATAGTAGAGATGTGCTGCTGCGTTCAGACTAGGCTCGAATGAACTGATTATCAAAACGAACTAATGAACTTAGTGAACAGAAACGGTTGTTTATTCATTTGATATGAATATTTCTGTATTTCTTTAGACGTGTGCATTCAGCTACCAACAAACTAATTATAATCGTGATGCCTTTTATATCGATGTTATTTTTTCAATATATCGGAGTTACATCGGTGACCCATTTTTTAGCAATATTGAATCCTGTGCTTATTAGAAGGGGTGTGAATATTTACATATTTATATATAAATATAATCAGCATTCTGATTATTATAGATTAACTAATTATGAGAATTAATTTACAGTCTCTTCAATTCTTTATATAGAAATTATTCGAAATGCGCTCCTTGATGTATAAAATTGTTTGAATTTAGGCAGTGGCTCAGTTCCCAAGGGAACTAGCAATTCGATAGAACTTTAAAATAAACAACATGAATTTGGCTTACAATTATTTAATTTTCTGCTCGATCGATCTCTTTAGAAGTTATGGTCAAATCTTCTGTTTAGCGCGCATGTCTGAGATAAGATATTAGGCGTCAAGTACAAGGACTTTTTGTTAGGGCTACCAACACAGTTGTAAAATTTTTCCAACTTGACACACCTGACAGGAACTATCAAAAAGTTGTTCATTTCCGAACTAGCTGAACTGAATCATTTAGTTGAGCAAAGTCTAGTTGCATAGCAGCAAGCTTTTTGTTGCACAGTATTGTTGGCGCACTCCGTTCAATTTTGAATTGCATGCGAGCTTTAACGTCCTTTCAAAGTCCTTTGGCGAGCTTTTCGTGATGCCTAACATAAATATGTTTGGCAGATGCCGTTTGCCGTTTCAGTTACTGCGGAACTTTCAAACCCATTGGACGCGCGCGGCAAAAGAACCAGCGGACGCTAGTGCTGATGGATATTTTTGAAAACGAATTATTTGATTTAAATCGTTCAAGTGAACTGTGAATTTTAATAGGCCAAAAATTAAGAAATTCTATATGATTTAATTATGTAAATTACAAGAGGTGTGTCTACTGTGCATATGTGAGGCAGAGTGTCGGGTGTGTGTGAGTGTAGGGTGTGTGTCTGTGCGTGTGGGTATGTGGGCATGTGAACATACGTGTCTTTGTGTGCGTGTTGTAAATGAAGAAGTGCTCAACGTTGGGCAAGGACATTACGGACAAAGACTAACACCAGCAGCCAACATGGCCGGGGTGGTGGCGAACGGAAACGGAAGTGCCCAAATTGAAATGGCATTTAAGATGAGCGAAGCATTTAAAAAGATTTCATTGACAGGCCTGTTCAGGTCGAGTTCCTGCCAGCCATCGAATTTGTTTGGCTTTTAGAGCTGCTCACGGATTTCGCAGATCGTTCTCATACGCCTGTCGCCAGCGCGCCTCGGCTACCGTGCCTGACGTTGACATTATTCATGAGCCTGAGTCATAAATTGTGGCTCGACGTCTGCCTTTGGCTAATGGATGGGCGGCTGGTGGCAGCTGCCAAGTCAAGTGCCAATAAAATCATTAACTGTTGCAACACATTAAATTCATGGGCCCAGACTTGGTCGTTATTCAGGCAGCAAAACATTGTCATAAAACTAGTCGACCAGCCACCCATCCATCCATTCATCGAAACGCACGACAGCTCCCGGTCCCCTAGGTCGTGACAGGGGAAGGGAGGGGGGTGGGGGGTCAGACGACTGGGATCCCGTGCGTGCTGCAGCTAATTACCGGAGTATGGGGACGTGCGAAAAATAACTATTAAAAGAATGCTCGTGTGAAGTAATTAATAGCGACAATGGCTTTATCGGGCATTAATTAATTTATCGGTCATTATATTGAAACACCAAATACAATACACAGCGGACCTGGTACAACCACAAATATATATTCGAACATTTCACACGGGCAGTGCGACAGCTGAAACCTTTTGGTAATTGATTTTAATTCGCAGCGCATTGCATTTCGGGTGGGCGATGCCAAAGTTTTAGCCAGGCCAAAACTAAGTTAAATAAGAAAAAGCAGCTGTCTTCGGGCTGTCGAATATTTAATACCCTGGCGGGCTTGCTTCACATAAATACTGCAATTCAATTTTGATCGATTATTAATATGAATGACATACAATATAGTTGTCCGATATCTATATGATTGTGCTCATAAGTTAAGCTCGTAAAAGCTTAGTTTGCTTGAGATATCTAAAAAGACCAAATATGTTTCGCTCATGAAATTTCAACTCTCTTTTTTTGATTATTGCTGTGGGAGCTATATGATATGGCGGTTGAGTATTGAAAATACGATGAACTCAACTTTTGGTTAAAATATAATAAAACATTTCTTGAAATTTATAAAAAGTTTTATCATACAAATATATTTTCCACTGGTATTTATGATCATATATTAAAGAATTTTATTTTGATTTTCCTATCTTAAGCTAGCGATAAGATTCCTTACATATTACACATCGCATGACAAAAACAAAGTACTCTTCCTGCAAGTGTATAAAATAACAAACATAACTTGAAAGTTTACCCTGGGTCAAGTTTGGCTCTTAGTTCTATTGTATTAACTGGGCTTTGAGCTGTTCTCATGCTCTGTTCTCTGTTGTCAGTTGCAAAGTCCACATGACAGACGCACTTCACTTTCAGAGACTCCTGTGGAAAGTTTCATGTTAGCTTTTTGGTCGATGGATTTGCCAATGGATTAGACTGCCGCACGCAGAGCAAGTTTTATTGTCAACTTTAACTCTATAGTTTGCAATTTATGAGCGAATACTTAACTATGACAGAATTCCTTAGTTTTATCTTTAGCTTTAGCTCTAGCTTGAGAAACTGACACTCTTTCCGCTTCCCCCAATCGATAAATCATCTATAATATTTATGCTACCCCCTCTAAAGGTTAAACACTGTAATTAAAAAGGCGTCCATTATGAGTTCTACTTAGAAAAGAAATTCCGTTGCTCGTTTGTTAAATGAAGCCTGAAGAGCCAAGTCATTAAGTGCAGTCAAAAAAGAAACAGAAACAAATTGATTTTTAATTAATACTCAATTATCATAGCTGCACGGAATTAATTAAAATATTCTCTTTACGTTTGGTGTATTTACAATATCCGATATTTTCACAAAAATAATACTCTCCCGTAGGGTAATTCAGTTTTCTTGCACGATATGTGTCATCCATAGTTATGAAGTGGAGGCTGCTTGCAACTCATATAGACTAATATATATTCCGGCTTGGTTTAATGATAGGTTTTTGCATGAAAATCTCTGTTTTTTATATATATAAGCCAATCTCAGCGAATACAATAACAATGAAGCTTCCAATGAACTGACAAAATCACATCATCTGTTATATCGTACAGCTGCCATAGTCAGGTGCACATCCGCATGGATAAATAAGCTTGAAAATGCCAAATAAAACTCTTCTTTCCTGGTATTTTATGGTTTTTACTTCTCATGTTTTGTGGCAGCAAAATTAAATTACCTTTGAGTTGAAATTACATTTACTGCGCCACAGAATTTAAATAATTTGTAAATGCGCGCATATGTTTAAGATATTTTTAACAGTGAAAAGCCTGCAGTTTTTATTTGAAAATTAAAAGTTTTTGATTTCAGCTTTATTTTGACTAGTTATAATAACAAATATTTTTGTGTTTAGATTTAATTGATTTTATTGTATCTGCTGTTCCTTATTTCGAAGCTTTACTGTATTATGCATATCATATTATAATTATTAATATTATTTTTTATTGGAACTGTTATTTTATTATTATACTTTTATATTATTTTTATAATTATTGTTATTGTTATTATTTTTGAAATGAATCTATTCATCCAAATCTTAAATATTCATATATTTTCTGCGAGTGCGTTATGTAGGCGTTTTGCTGTTTGAATGTGACAGGCACTTTATCTCGCTTCATCGAATTCCATTGAACTTTAGCAAAAAGCACAATAAATAAACCTTAGAAAAGGCAAATAAAATTGTATGTCAATTCGCCATAAAAAAAAGAGAACGAAACAAACCACAATTCGCCTCGGGAATATTTAATATAAATCGTGAATTTGTATTGTCACTGTATGGATTGGCATCCCCGGCGCCTAATTAAAAAACAATATAGCCCGTGGCAAATCCATTGATTAAGTGCATTTTTTGTTGTATATGAAACGATTAAATCACCTGCCCAATACGTTCGTTTCGAAAGAGGGAGGTGGGTACTACATTGAACAACTCCCTTGCCGCAGGTCTGGGCAGCTGTCAAGCAAAGGAAGTCCTTTGCTTTTGCTGCCCAGCAAAAAGTGTCGTAAAATGCCGACCGTTCCTTCATTTCTGTTCACCTTTTTGTGCTTCTTGTTTTCTGCTTGTGTTTCCTGATTTGTTGTTTTGTTTTTTTTTTGGCTAGAAAACAAAAAAAAAAATTGCGAAAAGTTTTTGCATTTCGGCTGGGCGTAAGAAAACCCGACACAATTTAAACTTTTCTCTAAACAAAATAAACATAAAATGTAAAAAAATTAGCTATTTGCTTAAGCTATTTACTCTTACTCTCACCAGCTCCCGTTCATACTTTCTCCAGTTAAAACTCTCTCTTTGCGAGTTTTCGTTCGGCTCAGTGTAAAAAGGTTGTTTGGGGCTGGAAATTTGTCAATGGCAGGAAAAGCGAAACTCTTTTTCCCTTTGGCGCTGGTGCATTTCAATTTTGCGCAAATTGAAGCATTTGAAACAATTTCACACACACAAACACACACACACACACACACACTCGTTTACACCCGGTTGCATTTTGTAACAAGATTTATGCACAATTTTCATAAAACTGACAACATGACGTATGATTAATTTCTTAGCTGCCACTGTGCTGCGAATGTTGTTGCTGCTCGATGTTGTTCGTTGTTGTTGCACGGCGTCTGCTGCTGCTTCTTGTTGCTACATTTAATTAAATTGGTAACTGTGAAAAACTGAGCTGAGGTCCTGGCTATATACGATTTCAGCGTTTATTTTTGGGGCCACAAGCGGAGGCAACCTTAACGAGCTCTGCTGGCATGTATTTTTAGCAACGCTTGCTGTCAGTTTGCCAGTAAGTAACAATAATAATAACAACAACCAACAACAACAATCAGAAGAACAACAACAGCGACAGCATGCTTTAAAGTGCAACTAAAAATATTCTGTGGCAGACGCCGCCCTTAGAATTATGTCAAACACGCTCAAAATGCCGCAGACGCACTATTCCAACAAAAGCAACAACAAACCAAAAACAATATAAATATCACAGCGGTTGGGAGGAGGGTCGGTTTGCTGTCTCGCGATGAGTACAGTAAAAGGTCTATTAACGAACAGCAGCTACCTCGTGCGTAGCTCCGCTTTAGCCCGGTCAACAGTTTTTTTTATTGCTAATCCTTTTTTTACGCTCCACTGGATTTCATTTGTTGTACACAAAAAATAAATCTTAAAGCGGACAACTTTTCTAACGTTTAAAATGGTGCTACGAAACTTGGACTTAACATTAAATGGCAACAAGAAAGCTAGAAACAAGCGACGATTTGCCAGTATTTGTGAAAGGGAAAAGTTTTTCAGCAATTGTATATAGTTTTATTTGGCAAATAAAAACTTATGGACACATGTGTGTATATGTCCTTTTGTTTATAAATATTAGGAATAGGTCTCACACTATGCGTTCTTTGATTTTTCTAAGATATTCTGGACATAAATATGGCATCCAATAAGTAAAAGATGGTCTTGTCTTACCTTATTGCTGGTGTTAGCTACAACATGAAAGATACTTGATTTGGTATACTTTTCCAGCAGCTACTTATCAAATGTGGTGACTCTAGCTCTAAAAAGTTAAGTGGATTCCGATATCGATTTTTATCGACTGCTTGGGAACGAAAGAAGTTATCGATTATCGGAACAAACTCGTACTGCGCGGGTACTGGGAGGACCTACGTTTAAGGTTTCAATTCTCTAGCTCTTATAGGTTCTGAGATCGACGCGTTTATACATACGAACAGACAATGCTGATCAAGAATATATATGTATACCTAATGGGGTCGAAGATACTTCTTTCTGCTTGCTACATACATTTGCACAAAAACATTGTTATTATTATAAAGAGGTCTTTTAATTTGGGAATGAATTACGATACTAAATTTGTCTACTCTATATTATCAGCGCTAGGATATGTTCAGAACCGGGATGTCTATATCGATTTATATCGATTTTGTGCTCATTTATCGTTTCTTTGACATAAATTCAAACATTTCGGGCACCTACATCCAAAGTTTAAAGCCTCTAGCTCGTTTAGTAACTGAAATGGACGCAGGCAAGTCAGTATTGATGCTGACTTTTTCAGCCCCTTACATACATTTGCACAAAACGATTGAAGTCCATTTTTATGGAATTTTAATGGATTCCGGGTGCAGCAAACACTAGACTCCATTATATATAGAGAGTTTTCACTGTAGCATAAAGATGCTAAGGCCAGGCTGCTTTGTTGCTTTGTTGCCAGGCGATTTGCTGCGGATGCTTAGAGTCGTATAGCAATATTACGTATACGACATGCACTCAATAAATTTGTGCATTTCATGACAATGGGAGCGACAACGACAACGACAATGTTGACGACACCAACGCAAAATTCATTTAGTAAACCTTGTTTGCGAGTGTGCGTATGTGTGTACGCGTGCTTGCGTATCCGTGTGTTGTCACTGTGCGTGTGTATGGCTCGAATGCTTGCATATCCTTGCATTTTTTTGTCACATGTCACACCCCAACTGCCATTGCATTGTCCTTTGCCACCTAACAAAAAGCATTGGCAAATGAAGTTAGACATATTACAAATATGTTTTTACAGTTCTAGTGATATATACATATTATTAATAATGTTTTGTAGTTTCTGTCATACAAAATTATAAATAGCGCTAAATCGTCATGAGGCCAATCAAGCGCTATTTGGCATATTAAGCTCAAGCTCTAGCGTACTGTAAAAAACTAATAAATTCTTTCATTTATTCATTTATTCAACTATCAAAATTCAGAACATGAGATATATTATTTGAGCGCCATTTAATCTCAAGCTTGTGCCTGATAATAAGAAAACCTTAAGCTGTTTTCAAGAAATACAAAAATTCATAAGGATGGGTAGATTTACCGGAAAGCCTGGGACATGACTAAAACAAATTTTTAAAGAGACCATCAAAAATACGTTTAAAGCCAATTGAGTAAAAATAACGAGAAATTTGGGCTAAATCTCGGAAATGCTAAGCTCAATGAAAATATTTTGTAAAAGAGAATATTCTGTCAAACATAAACTCATTTTTCGAGCGATTCTTCTTATAGTTCTATATAATTTGACCTAAATGTAATCATCATAGTTTGATGAATAAAAGCCGAGTTTGGTTATGATATCCTAATAAACATAAAAGGTCTCTATACAAGCCTCCTTTTTCGACTGATTGTTCCTGTGCCCGCTTTATGGTAAAACTATAGTAAAACTGAGAGACTAGTGTGCATACAACACACAGAAACAGACTAACCGACGGACATGACTATATCAACTCGGTTGTTGATGCTGATCTAGAATATATATACTATAGGGGGTCGTGATGTCTCCATGTGAAATGTGAAAAGTATAATACCCTCTACAAGGGAATAAGAAATGTTCCGCTTGTTTTGCGCGTGCGTAAGACCTAGTGCACAAGTAGTATTATAATTTGCGGAATCATGCTAAGTATAAATCAGGGAGCTAGCTAGCTATGAAAAACCTTTCCACATGATAATACATACAATCGTTTAAATATATGAAAAATTATCCTTTAATATCAATATTTATTAACAATATTTTGTCAGCTTTTCAATTGTTTATGCGCAGAGTATCGTGAAGCACGTAACTCTGCTGCGCTTGCTGAAGGTTTCTTGCAAAAGCAGTTTTAATTGTGCACTTTTATGTGGCAGTTGCCAGTTGCAAATTGGCAGCTGTATTTGTTTTACTCGGTTTACGCCTCAATTTGTAGTTGTGGCATATTCTGACAAACAAGCGCCAACGGAAATCCAATTAACTGACAATTTATTGCGCGGATTAATAGGTATTTTGATTTATTTTGTTTACATATTTGCACATGATGATACTGATACAATTTTATTACAGAGGCGAAAGAAAAAAATTACTATTAATTAAATACATTGTATTTACAAAATTACAAACAAATTTTAATTTGAACCAAAACATTAGTGAACAAATCTTTGGAGGTCAAGGCTGAAAGCTCGCTGCAGCATAAAACATGGGGCTTACCGGGTATGGACCACCGCTTAAAAATGTAAATAAGCCGTAAAAGTGCACCAGTCGACGGTTCGAGCCAACTTTCGGGCCGTGGGTGTGCTTCGTGAAACTAGTTTTCAACATATTTGAACTAAGCTGCTGGTTCAAACCTTGGCTTGATATATGTATTTTTTTATATATATTTAATATATATTTTTTTAATCATTTTTATAAAACAATTGTATAAGACTTAGCTGCTTGGGCGACAAAGGCCAAGGTTTGAACAACCAGCTATTTATTGTGAACCAAATCGTTTCGCAAGCAAAATATGGCCAGGTAAAAACTAATTAGAACTCCGTGTTCGAAGCGAATCGGTTCCAGAGCTCCAGAGTTCCGAGCTTAAAGTTTGCTTTATCTAACTAGATTATCAGCTTAGCTGTTTTGAATGTGGGTCAGCGGGCTCATTGAAGTGCGCGCCAGTCAATTAGTATAATATGCTCTGGGCTTATCGGAGTGCTGTTGTTGGCATTGTCTGTTCAATTCAGTTCAGTGCTGTTCTGTTCGGTTGTGTGCTTAATGTAACTTCTTCATTTACGCTTGATTGATGCATTTTCCACTCGCAGCAGCCGCCCTTCCTTGAGCAGCACCCAAAAAACCCACCTTGATTTGTTTTGCCTGGCTGCACTGGGAATTGGGTTAGCTCGGAGTATGGCGCGCGGTTCGTAAATCATGAATATAAAAGTCGTAATACCCCCTCCCCCACCACACACACACACTCACGCAAACTTGCGCACAAATCGAACAAAGTAGCCGACAGCATTTTATGGCATAATATTTTTTGTTCCGATGGAAAAGTTTTACCACCTGCCCGGCGAATTCGCATGGCGCCCACCATTTTTTTTCTAGCCCCTCACCCTCAACTTTGTCGGGGCAACTTTCATTTGGTTGCCTGTCGTGAGCAAATCATAAAAGTTGGATTTGTGTACAATGCTTAGGCACTACTTTGTATACCCTTTGCGTAGGGTACCATAATTTTGACTGGAAGTTGATATAAATTCTACATATAAATTACTAGTCTCTCAACCAGAAAGATATCTTAAGAAACATTCTGTAGCTCTGACGTATTTTTGCAGGCAGTACATATGTCGAAGTTAGACCCGGATTGCAGCGCTATTCCATACGAAACCATATGAATTATCTTTTATGTGTAAAACTTATTGCTTATGCAAGCTTTACTACTTAGCAAGCCTGAAAGCACAAAAAGAAGAGTCCAAACCCATTTCCAACTCTTCGTGAAGTGGGTTTTCCACATACTTGAAGAGTGTTTATTCAAAAGTTCGTTTTTCATACATTTACAAAACTTGATTGCAACAATTTAATCTTTTATAAACCATTGCCCTACTCTACTGAAAATATTGCCAGTACTATATATTTTCATATACAAGATGTGGGCTAAATTTAATCTTTATCCAAAATTGGTATCTATCAAATATGGTTAAATAAATGCAATCATTGGAGTAAAAGTTATATTTATTTTAGTGTTGGGTCTAAGTCAAAAGTGTTTTTTATATGGAATTCTGAGCTTAAGCCGAATCGGATTAACTTGAGTTCGCTTACTTCTTACATTTGTGCCAAATCCTGTCCCTGTGTCATATTGTATGGAAATTTGAAAAATCTGAAAAGCAGCGAGCTACTATATTATTTGGCTGTCATAAGAACGTGCGACTGGAAGTAAAGTTTCTTTCTTGTGTCTAAGCATAGTGCATCGCATGTCTGCTTTAACTTTGTGAGTGTATTTAAGACATCGAAAATAGCTGTTCTTTTCTGGTATATACTATTTTTTATCGCGCTTACGTGCCAGAATTATTTATACATAACGGAAATCTTCATTCAAACCAAACTAATGAAGTGTCAAAAACGAGGCCCCAAAAAGTGTGCTACGATTTCTTTTGCCATTGCGTGCGTGAGCTTTAGTGTGTTTACTCTGTATGTGTGTTCGCGCGCGTTGACCTTGAGAAACTATAAGCCAAGTGTGCATGTGTTTGTGGGTGTGTGTGTGTGTGTGTGTATGTGGCAGTTTTAAAATAGCTAAATAAGCGAGGGCAAACGCTGTTTGCATTCGCCAGGCAAAACAAACAAAAAGCGTCTGCTGGGAATGTCTGTGTGTTAGTGTGTATCTGTATGTGTGTGTGTTCTGCTGATGACTATATGAATGATACTCGAATAGCATCCAGCCAAATAGTCGAGTGTCTCTCTCTCTCTGCAGCGTCCAAGTGGCAGGCGCCTGACCGCCAACAGGACTGCTCCGGACCCACATGCTTGCCCCCTCCCCTACTTGCAGCCCCCCTTCAGTCAGTACTCGTTTGTTGTAAAAGTATCTTTTCCATCATTGGCGCGTAATTTAATGCCAAATGCTATATCGATCTGTTCGCAGACTGCATCTAAATTACAATTAGACCCAATTTGGTGGTCTGTGTAGGTGTTTAGGTGTGTGTGTGTGTGTCTGAGTGTCGTATACATGTGTGTGTGTGTATCTGTGTGACTGTGTATGAGTGTGTGCGTGTCTGTGGGATTTTCCTAGTATTTGCAGTTTTGGCGTTAGCTGCAGAAACAAAGGAAATTCTACGTAATTGTTTGTGGTTCCCATTCTGTCTTTTAGCTAAGCCCCCCTCTCAATACATCTCTCTCTCTCTCTCTTCTCACTCTTTCTCTCTCTGTCTCTCTCTCTCTCTCTCTCTCTCTCTCTCTCTCTCTCTCTCTCTCTCTCTGCCACTCTCGGGTTCTCTCTCTCTCTCTCTTGCACCCCCTGCCTATTTGTCTGCCTTCACATATTCGCTTGTTTCTATTATTTGTGTGTATGCCCATTGCTGGACTTTGATTTGTTGTTGTTTTCGTTCACTCTTCTTCGTTTACTTTTCTATTTTCTATTTTCTATTTTTATACCCTTATTAAGGGTATTACAACTTGGTCACTAACTGTGTGCCGCATAGCAGGAGACATTTCCATTACGTATATATATTCTCGATCGATATAGCCATGTCACTCAGTCTGTTTCTATGCCAACTAGGTTGTCAGCTTTGAAGCTTTCATTATAATTCTGAATCGTTTGGATTAGACAACTATATTATATAGGTGCCATAGGAACTTTGTTTTTCAAGATACCCAAATCAAACCTACTACTCTTGTGTTTTACTAAGCGTCTTGTGTTAAGGAAGGATCTTATCAACATCGAATTACTATAGCATATAGCTCTACTGGAAGAATCGATGTTATTTAAGACAAAACTCTTCAAGTATAAGCTTTACTTACTATTAAATATCGGTTCGTTATCAATGCACTTTTCAGCAAAATGTGCTTTAGTGTATTTAATCTTCGGCATGCCGAAAGTAGCCATTTTTGCTTGTCTATTTTATATTATTTTTCGCTAACAATTTTATTTGCGGTTCTGATTTGTGTCTCTGTTTTGGCTTTGCCTTGAGCCAGCAGCAAGTTAAAGCAATTTTCGGCTCTGCAGAGAGCTGTCATACACACACACACAGTAATATTGTATCATACATATATATACATATTTTTATATATCTGTCTGACTTTTTAGCTTGGGGCCTTACCTGGGAAGTCAGTGATTAAGTCGGTTGCCATGTACGCAGAACATTCGAGCCTGTTTTGCATTATTTGCTTTGGGTTTGTCCTATTTGCCTTCAAATGGCTTAATGTCAGGTCGTTTTTTTTCCACTAAACATGGCCAGCACAAAAAAAAAAAGAAGAACGTTGACTGGCTCTGCGCCGGGATTTGTTTATTGAAGCGTATTTGGTTTTTGTACCAATGTATGTTTACAGAGCGGCCTCCTCCTCTATCTTTGCCTATAGCTTTCTCTCTCATTTTCACATAAAGTATGGTGGGCGATTTCCTTATTCATGTTTATATCCTATACAGCTAGAAATGGGCATGCTGGTTGTAAGTATAATCGGTATGAAACGGGCAATATGTCATATCATCGTTTCTCGCTCTATATACATAAATAACAATGTTTATGCTGGCTGATTGATTGACTGACTGAATGAATGACTGAATGAGTGACTTACTGGTTGATTGAACGATTTATTAACGGTCTGATTGATTGACTGACTGATTGATTTGTGATCAACACACAGTCGAAGCCGTAGGAGCAAGAAAGCTAAAGTTTGTACTTTATTATACCTAATTGATGTAAGTATTTCCCGACATTATAGAGTAGCCGAATACATAGATCAACTAACCTTAACTTTCAGTTCAGTTATACAAACAAATCGAACCCAAAAACGAAAAAGATTTTGTCGTTATAATAGAAGATTTGTATTCTTTCTTCTAATCTCAAGCTGCATCTGTTTATCTATTTATCTAACTGCATTGTCGGTCGAAAGCTTGTTTTTTTGCATGAATCTTGAGTACAAAACAATTCACATTTACTACTACCTGCTGGGTATTAAGTAATCGTCATGCGAAAGATAAATTTTCATTTTCATTTTGACCCAAGTACTCCAAACATAACAAAAGAAACGAATAGGAAGCACTATACCCCAGCTATATTCACTATTGCCAGCTGATTACAGGGTATCAGCTCGTTTTTGTCACTCTCTAATTTATTTAGTGCTTGCTGGATCTGTTGTATACCGTGTCAATTGGTGTATTGCGTGCACTTAGGCGCGCTTCAGAAACCATTCGAACCGCTTGTGTGCCACGGAGTAATGCCAATCAACACGCATACGCCGGGTGGTGCCCGTGATATATTTACGGGCATGCGACGTTCCGGTGCTCGTAAAGCACGCACACGTGAAGCGTTTTGCTGTCATTTACTACATTTACGTATGTTGCAGTATATCTATCTATATGAAGGCTAAAGGGTCGCCCGAGCACTAACTGATATTTAACATGACAATTTATGAGCACGCCGGGGCCACTGATAAATGTCAGAGTTCCTTTTTGGAATAAGTAAAGATTTTCATGTTTAACATTAATTTCAATTCATTTAATTCTGGGCAAGTTCAGATATTTTTATGAATTTGTGTAACACAGTCTTTGGACCGGAAATGGAGAATTCCTTTCTTTTTCCATGAATTAAAATTTATAAGCAGACTTTGTTTTGAGCAAAGTATACAAAGTATACTCTCATGAATCTGGAGTCTCTGTTAATTTAATGAAATATTCCTAGTTATAGAAAAAAGTTAAATATATACTTTTCGGCTTAAGTTTAGGTTATGCTTTGATTTATGCAAGGTTCGGCTTTAGGTTCTGTTTGTGACAAATAAGAATTGCAAATTCAATTCAAAATTGTTCTACAGCCCTGATTTTGACTAAAGAATAGGGTGAGCTAAGGAGCTAGCTTTAAAAAAGCAGGCATTGATTCGAAACGGGCGCACACAATTTTTGTTGTTAATCTGCAGCCCAATAGCTAACTAGCTAGTCGGAACGATCTGTAGGCAATTTATATGCAATCATTTGACCATTCAGAGTTTCCAGCAACGACATATGCAAACATGCAAATGTATGCAGATACGACTACGCCCCTCTGCCCAGAACCCTAACACTCGATTCTGACCAACTGCCAAACGAATTGCCAATTATGCTGATGCAGTGGAGATGCTGGGGTCGGGGCTTGGGGGTCGGGAGTCGGGAGTCAGGGATCAGAGGTAGTGCGGGTGAGTATTGTGGCATGAACAATACTGCTGCATGTTTATTTTGGGCTCTTTGTAATGCTTGGCATTTGCGATAACATTTGATTTATGAAAACAATAATTGTGTTTACCCAAAAATTTCATTTCCCAAGTTGATTATCTGTCGACGAGGCGATCCAATTAGTTTTCAATTAACACAATGCAATACATTTTGTGTGACTATGGGTAATTTGGCAAGTCCATTCAATATTCATTATGCCAAAACTTTTCAAACATGTCTGTTAGCAAGTAAATTGCGGATTAGAGACGCCTAATTGATTATATTTCAGTTTCAGCTTTCAAACTGCTTGAGTGGATGGCGAGGGGTGGTGAGGGTAGGTGGGGTGACTTTTAACGACCAGCTCAATTTAAATACAAAACTCAAAATATTTACAGGCTGAATTGCAGCTAACGAGCTGTTGGATCGAATTTCCAAAGCAATGCCACGCTACAGACAACGGCTCGTGGTCATCAGATGCTTGGGAAGGGTATCAAAATGTTAAACAAATGTAGCTGGTAGGGTAAAGACAATACCGTTGACCATTTCACATATACATATTGGAGGCGACCTTGGCAAATACGGCTTCAAGGTCGGAATGCTTAATGCAACTTTTATCTGAGCTGCTTTCAACGCATTATCCAATAAATTGAATGCATCCTAGGCAATTTTTCCACACTGAGGGAGTTCGATTTGATTCAAATATTATTTATGTGCGACACACACGAGACTAGAGTGGAAAATATAGCTAAGTTAGAGTCGGGCAAGGCCAATAACAATTTTAAAAAAGCTGTTGAAAAAGTGCCTAAAAAAAGGTATCGGAGAGGCATCGACAGAGCTATTTTAATGATGGAATTGTTGACTCTAAAACTGTAACTAGCAGTCGCTCCTAAGCTGTGATATTGCGATTTATCCATTCAAGAAATGTTCGCTTTTTTTTTTTTTATTTATCCTTTGAATAATACAGAGGCTACGCTTTCTGCTCAACACAAATTCAGTTTAGATTTCGCTTGCCATTTCTTTGTGTCTGCAGGGAATCTCGCTAAGCGCATATGTTTCATCGTTATTTATTAAAATCGAGCACTTTCCCTTTGCTCAGCATATGAGTAAATCATTTCAAATTGTAAAGCTACATTTCACTCAAGCACACGCACACTCAGTCTGGGTATTGGCCCTTGTGGCGTATACGCAACTTGTTATGGAATTTCATCGTTGATTAGCTGCGCTTTGTGCAAACGCTTGAGAATTGGTGAAAAAAAAAGAATTTCCAAAGGCGCCGCAGCATAATAAAGCCACCAATCATAAAAAGGAAAGTGCAGCTGCCATAGCTGATTTTTTGTTGCACTTTGGAAATTTCAATTGGCAAGCGGGAAATTGTTCAAGGATTCCATAAAACTGGTCTGCTTTGGCATTCTCTCTGATAGCTGGCTGTCCATACGTTTATTGCTCCATTTCATCATGCGTAAGGGGTCGTTAGAGTGTTGTGTGTGTGGGTGTGTGTGTGGGTGTGTGTGTGAATGTGTGTGTGAGTGAGTGTGTGACTGTGTGTGTGTCTATGCGTGTGTGCTGAATGACGCTTGTTTGCTGCGGCGCTTTGTATTTGGCTGCTGCATGCATTGGGGCATGAAATCTCTGTAACCTTTTTTTTGTTTTATCCCCCAGCAGCCGCTTAGTTGAATAACTGACTGCCTGCCCTTGTCACAGATAGCGTTACGTATGTGTGTTTGCCTATGTGTGTGTGTGTGTGTGTATGTGGGTGTCTCAATTGTCTTTTGCCCGAAAGCTATTTGGCATTAGCCAAACGGCCAAGGCAGAGTCAGCCAGCCAAAAAAACAAACGGCCAACTAGCAAAACAAACTTTAACACACATAGCTGACTACTGTGTGTGTGTGTGTTTGTGGGTGTGTATTCTTTGCCAGTCAATGGCGGCATAGAATTTCCAGAGCGACGCGCACTGAACAAAAAGCGGCTAAGAAAACAAAACTTGGCAGCTTAAACCATAAATGCTGCGAGCCAGACGGAAAAACAAACTCATAATATCCATGTGTCTCTGTGTGTGGGTGTGTCTCTTGGCTTGTTGTGCCTATGCAGCAGACATACGCCTAGTTGCCCAGCCTGTTTGCCCTACTGGAATACCCTGCGTTAAGAAATACACGGGCATATATATTTGTTTCTTATTGCGAATCGCACCCTGAGCCAAATCAGTTGTAAAAAACAATTGAATACCAACAAAAATATCAAAAAGTGTTTATCAAGACTGGTTCTTACGGTTCGAACCATTTTGTATATATATATTTTGTATAGATACATGTTTGTATACCAACACTGGCTCGGTTCAGGGCTCTAACCAGTGTGGGTTTCCACATATTTATATATATTCTGTTACTTTGCAGGGTATTTTCTAGTTGAGCATAGCAGTTACATTCTCAGTTTGGCTGTTTAGTTAGTTGGCTTTTTAGTTATTGTTAGGTTTTCGCTTACTGCCTCTGCTCAATGCTCAATGCTCAACGCTCAACGCTTAACGCTCAGTTGCCGTTAAGTTTATAAACACAATGAATACAACGTGAGATAAGTTGCGCCCAGCGCTACTTCTGTAGCGTCCCGAGGCGTTGTTAACACGTCGCATATTCACGCATTATTAATGGGCTGTCTACTGGTGGCTCGTTTTGCATGCTTTGTTTTTATATCCTGAACCCATTCATAATGGGTAATATGGGTATAATGATTTTGTGCAAACGTATGTAACAGGCAGAAAGAAGCAAGTACAAATGAGGCATATATATATACTTTATTCTCCCATTTCATTAATATCGATTTTGCGACTTGGTTTTGAGAGCATAACTTGAAGATTATTAAGGCGGGATACGCCAAACATGGAATGTAAGTTCTAGTATAGAAAATACACTTTAGCTCAATTTCATTTCGTAGAAAACTGCCCTCACTCCATTGAAATTGGAGAACACTTTACGGTAAACCCGTGTGCTTTGGTATATACACATACTTGGGTACTACATTGAAGACCTGTAAGTTTCATAAGAGTCGAGCTATAAATAGGAAAGTTATTGAGTAATGTATTTGCCACAGTATGGGGGAAAGGCAAGAAGAAACACGGCCGCTGAGTAAACTTCGCAGAAACTTTGTAAAGAAAGAAGCTAGAAAGTTTATAATAGCTGCTCTTCGTTAGGTTCAGGTTTGCTCCTAGTCAGTCACTCCCGACTCGATCACTTTCACGTATATGTTTTTTCCATTTGCCTTTGGGGCTTTTTATACTTGAAAATGGCCGCCATTGTGTCGGCGAGAAGGGCTCGGCACTTGGCATTATATGTAGTCAAGTGTTAATATTGTCGACCATATCAGAAGATAAGGCCATACATTTTACTTACGAGCAGCATGAAATTGCCGCTGGCTTCTAATGGGCGACTGGTGTCTGGTGACTGGCAACTGCCAACTGGCAACTGGCCAGACAAAGCCTGAAGAGCAGAAGACCATCAAGGAGGTGGGGCAACAACAATGAGTGGCAAAGGACACTTGGTCAAGTCTAGGTCTAGCTGTTGACGGCGCGCAGCTCAGATAAAGGGCAGGAGCTTCGTGATAATTGTGTATTGCCTATGGCAAAGGATACATTCTGAGCCAGACAAAAAGCCAACAAACAGGATTAAAAAATTAGATGACAAATAAACTTGATGACAATGCTTATGACAGTTGCCTGTCATTTCATTATGTTTACGATAACAGCTCAAAAAATATCACACAATCTATTCGGCTTAGAGTGTCTTACTGTTGTTAAGCAGTTTGTGGTAGTAATTCATTCTTTTTTTTTCTTATCTATTGTATGTTGTATATTTTAAATGGTATAAAGGAATCTGCTTACCAAATTTACCATCTGACTGTAAACACGCTTTAAATTGTCGCTAACTCGGTTCGCAGCTCGCATCGATGACTCGCATTTACTTTCGTTCATGAACCACGTTTTCCACATTAATGAGCGCAAGTTCGACGCCTAGCTTGTCATGATTTTTTGTTGTCACCTTATATCTGTAAATAAATCCAACATCATTTTATAAAAACAAAAATAATTTCTAAAAAAATATGTTGAGGTTAAGTTCCGGACTCCTTGCCTGTCTTTTGCTGACTTAGTTCAAGTTTCGGATCATTGTAAAAAACAATTTAATAACTCAAAAACCTTTCAGCCGTCCCGCTCCATCTGGTTAATATGGGTCACATTGACTTTTCTGTCTTCTTATAGACAAGCAATTCGATGCTCTTTCTTATTACAATAATGATATCAAATATATAAATTCGAAAGCTTAATACTAAAGAGCCCTAGAAACCGTTTAATTAGAGCTTTTACAAAAATCCTTTCCTGACCTGTCTTAGCACCACAAATTATTGTTACTTTTATAAACTGAGTCCATTGTACAAATTGTAGGCTAAGCTGCAAAGCCATGCCCGTTGTGTTTTCACAAGCGGGCCAGAGGCCGCATGTTGACAATTAGTCTTTAAATTAAGTGGGTGGCTGCCACGCCCCGCTGCTTCAGGCATGTTGTTATACCCTGAACCCATTGAAAATGCTTAAATAGGGTATATGGATTATGTGCAAATGTATGTAACAGCCAGAACGAAAGTGTTCCAAACACCAAACATATAGTTTATTCATTTTTTCAATATCTGCCCTTATTTCCATATTATCGATAAGAATCGATTTTGTTATGTAGTTTCTTACTATACTATAACTATTACACAGATGCAGAATAATTTAGTTTTCCGATTTCCTTACCCCTTTCCACGAAATTGAAAAAAACCCTAATTTTAAATAATATAGCTTTGTGCTTTATTATGTACTCACATTGTCACAGAAGTCGGATAACAAAGAACAAAGTTATTCAAGAATGTATTTCCTATATTGTGGGTCTAAGGGAAGAACAAGAAGGACTGCCACGGCAGCTGGGCTCAACGTATCTCCTAGTCGGGCTTTCCCAACTAAAGAACTCTTGTGTGTTGTTGTTTGCTTTTAAGCCCAAACAGATGGAGGCGGGGCGCCAACGAGTTGTAGGCCACCATAAAATTGATTGTGCTTTTTGGCGCCGGCTACTCTGTGGCAGTTGCATGGCTTGAACTCAAGTGAAGCTGTAGTCAGTTAGGCAGCTAGTTGGCTCAAGGTGTTTGCTGTTTGGATTTACTGGCAGCAGGCGGGAGAGGATAGGTGCTAAGGGTTATTATGGGCAAGGAAAACAAACTCATTGAGCCGCTTGTCAGGCACTTGTGTGAGAATGGGCAGGGGTCAAATGCCAAACGATGCTG
Source organism: Drosophila novamexicana (assembly GCF_003285875.2). Lineage (NCBI taxonomy): Eukaryota > Metazoa > Arthropoda > Insecta > Diptera > Drosophilidae > Drosophila > Drosophila novamexicana. The sequence goes on along the minus strand of NW_020824808.1, from coordinate 173,077 downwards.
ACTGTGCAATTTTTATGTTGCAACTTCATTAAAATTGCTTTTTATGTGCGCTGGCAAATCGTAAAAGCATCTAAAAGCAGCCACGCCCCTTTTGTGAAAAACGCCAAAAGTGCCGGGCAGAGCTGGCCAAGAGTAGTATGGGGTTGGGGGCAACAACAGCCGTGGACAACGGTACTTTTAATTACTTTCTGCATAAATTTGCACTCATTTCCTTTTTTGGGGCACGCTCTAGTCCGGGCTGGTCAGTCCGGGCCCGGCATGGGCCCAGCTTGGTCAGTCGACTGGCTGCCCGACTACTCTGCTGGCCAGCAGCCTGTTTCGCCTGCAGCCAGATTTTCCCACTTTTATACCCTGTTATGTGCGTGTAAAAAGGGGTTTATTGGCTATGTGCAGTTGCATGTTTCATTTGGTCTGTTCTGCTGTCTCTCCGCGTATGTGTATGAACACATCAAATTCTAAGATCATAAGATTTAGAATTAAAAAAATAAAAATATATATATTATTATTATTGTTAATTTTATTATTATTTCCATCCTCATTATTATTTATTCATATTTTTTTCTCTTAATATTGGGCTTATACTTAATATTGTTTTAAAACTCTTAAAATTAACTTCATCTTTTTTCAGCGCCTGGGTAATCCAAAAACTTAATAGTTTATCTCCCGTGTCCTGCATATCTTTTTGACATCCTTTTTGGTGATATTATATGAGCTTAGCTTTAGTCACAGACCACTTATGTTGCTAAGTGGTTTAGTGGGCGCAATGTTCGAGCCTCTTATTTTCCTCTGATCTATAAATAAATCCTGCTGATTTGCTCTTGACATCGCAGAAAAATGCGTACCGTAAATATTAACTTTGTGCAAACTTTATTATAAATTAAGTGCCTGGATACAGGGTATGCGCAAGGACGAGTCTCGAGCACGCGCACCTTTCTCCCTTATTGTCGTTATGGGTAATGGAAAAAATGCTTAACTACGCGGGCCAAAAAGAAAATTATGCAAAACAGCGCCTAAGCATTTTACCTGAGCCAATCCGTGCGGCTTTAAAGTAGCTATAAGAACGGCGTGGAGTGAACGCATGTGCGTGATGTCCTTAATAAAAGCACGTATTTTCATGGCTCGCTGCTTGACAAGTTTTCCCAGCCAAAAGACAAACGTCAAACGATTTCGCATTTTGCGCTTGTGTGCGTTTTTCGGTTCCTTTGTTGGCCCGACTGTCGACTGTACAAACACCCTCCGCCTTTTTTGAGCCGCCCAAAACGCCTCTCGCTGCAAATTGTTGTTTAATTGTGGCATCCTTTCTTTGTTTTCCGCCAGGCCGCTGACCACAATTTGTTCACGCTCGGCGTAATGGCAAATAAATCAACTGCACGTGACGCCAAACAATTCCTGGCCTAGACTGAGAGGTGTATGTGTGTGGGTGTATGTATGTGTGTGTGTGGCATGCCCCAATGCTGCAAAATGATTGACTTTAATGTCATATTGCGCAATTTATGCGACTGTCTGTCCCATTTGTGGCCTGCTCGCTGGGCGTGACCCCTGCAAATGACTAACAAGAGTCGGAGCCAGACCCAAAGCCAGATCCAAACTGAAAATGACAGCCAGATGCCGTCAGCCGTCGGATGTAAGGGTATATATGAAAGTGGCATGCCGTTCAATTAACTCAATGCCCGGCATCAGCCTCATAAAGCGAATGTCAATTACATTTCGCGGCGCTTTTGTGCAAGGTGGCAGCCATATTAAATAGGTCAAAGGACTCGATGCGCATCGATTCTACTCTGGCAATTAGTCAGCGGTCCACAGCTCTAACATTTCATCGGCAGAGTAATTCCACTTAATTGAAAGCGATTCTCTAAACTCAACTGCAAATTATGAAATGTGAACTTCACTTCTTGAATGGACGTATTTATTACAGGCAAATAACAATTGAGCGCCGTCACGAGTGAGCATTTCACATATGGACTTAATGCTGCCCACAATAATACTTAACTATTCCAGGTATCCCGAACATCCTTCTGATTCTTGGTTTTCGCTAGTTTCTTATTGGATTTCGAATTCTTGGATTCAGTCTGAAAACTCTATAAAACTTACTGGCGGGCACAAGGTTAGTTAATGGAAAGGGCAGTGCGCAAAGGATGTTGATTCGAATCCTAGGCGAGTGTTGAGGGCGCCAAAACTGAGAAAATACCTTTGAGAAACCGCCGAAAATGTTTTTGTGAAACTCTTTTGTCCGATCAGCTTCCAACTCCATTTTAAATATGATTTCGAGTATTCATTTGAGACGTGTTTCACACATTTCGCAAAATCCACCACCATTTCGTTCTCAAGCTTCACACCGCGGGTTAAAAATGGGAGAATACGTTGATGCCAGCTTTTTGTTCTTAATATTGGAGATATTATATGAATTTTCAAATATTTTAAACTTTAACTGCCGACGTAGAGTTCAAGAGAGTCCAACCTGGCAATGCCCGGCAATAATTTTAGTTTTTTCTAAATTGATAAGCTTTTTGTGTCATTGTTCGTCTTAAGTTTCACCCCACTCGAAGTGCTGATTTTAATCCCTTACGGATTCTTCCCATTAATAATTTCTACTTGCAATTTCGTGACTGAATCAGAAATAAATTCATTTAGCCAACTAGGTGACAGATAGCTGCCAGCGGCAAGCAATTATCTTAGTTAACTAGCTCATCAATGTTTGCCCTATCAGACAGGCAGCTCCCTAATACCCCAGCTTATCCAGTTTCATTGCCCAGTGACCTAAATAGGAGTCCATCATTTAGCAGAGAGCAACTGCAGGTCTCATTGTCAGCATGGAATTAAGTTGGATTTTGTGCTGTGTCGAGGTTTCCTTTTGATTTTGCTTGTGTGGGGGATGTCGATGATGATGACGACAAATTGGTCAAGGCCGGGCAACATTCGGCAGTTACCTCTGGCCACAAACTCTCTTTAAGCTTCCGTCCCCACCTGCCCTGTCTAGTACATCTCTGTAAATAGTTTTCAATTGTGTGAAGCAAATGCCCCTAAGTCAATATTAAGTTAACTGCTGGCAAAAATCCAGGACTAAGACGCTTTGCGGGTTGTCTCTAGAATCAGAGCAGCTCAGCTGGGCAGCAATTGCTTATCTTTTATCAAGGTAACTGCCACTCAAAGCAGACACAAACACACACAGACCTCAAAATATGCAGGTCTGCGAGTGCTTAAAAAGATGTTTTTTTCCTTCAAAATTCACTCGTCTCTGCTGTAAGTGTAAGGATACGTTCAAGTGGGCAGGGCGTCAGGCTAGGGTATTTCAATTTCACATATAAGCTTGGCATGGATTACTTTTGACACACAAATGAAATTGACAGCTAATCCGTAATTGATCTGCTGAGCAAGGCAAGACGCGACACTGGAATGAGAGTTGAGTTGTGAGTTAATGTGTCGCATTGAGGGGGCGACTTCTCTGTGGAGCTGACAGCTGACAGACATCCTGTCATTCTGTTCGAGTGTTGAAAATAGAAAAGCAACCAAACTTTTGGTCACGTACTCATTTACCTGCCGTCAAAAGCCATAGCAATAAAAGCGAGCAGGAGAGCTCTAGTTGGGTGTGCACGACTGGTTGATACTCTGCTACCTACTTTAGGCTTCGTCTTTTCCTCACTCTCGATTATATACAAAATTCATGTTTATTAACTGCTGTGTTTATTTTTGAATGTGTGTGTATACCAATTGCATGGATTAAAGTAATTAATTAGTTTCTTTTTAATTATAAAGCAATGGAAGAGCTATACAAAAATTGAAATATTTTCTATTCTATATACCTAGCACTTATTGTCTCTGAGAAATATGCTGAAAACCGATATTTATCGACTCCAGGAATATTAGAAGAGCAAACTGAAATCATGGCTAAGTAAACTCCTCCTCTTACCATTTCTATACACTTGTACAAAAACATTCAACGCATTTTCAATAAGTCGACGGTATGACAAGCAAAACGAAAACAATTCTCGGCTAAAAAGGCAGTCCATGAATTTGTCAGTCGTAAGTGAGTAGGGCAAGCGACTGCATGAATTTCAATTTCTGGCATAATAAAATGCGCCACATGACAAATGTCCTTGGGTCCTTGCCTGACTGGGGCACACGGTTAGCGCTTTGGTCTCGCCACATAAAAACTTGCTTATGCTAATGCGTTAAATCGTAAATTTGCAACGAGCTTAGCAGCAATAGCAACCGCAATAAGAAATCATAAATAAAACAATAATACATAAACGCATATAAACATTTGCCAGTGCCAGAGCGAGAGAGAGGGAGAGGGAACGTGACCGAGTGGGCGCTTACTGTTAAAAAATAAAGTGTGCCCACATTTCAGGCGACGCCTGGCAGCCATTAAAGCATAAGAAAGTGTAATATGTGTATTACGTGTGCTCATACTGGCGTGCGTGTATGTGTGCGTGTGTGTAAGGATGTCTGGCTGTGTGTGTCTGCTTGTTGTTTGTTGTTTGTTGTTTGCCCCATTGCGACAAGCAGACAAAATATTATTTGCGTAGCATACCTAAACGGCAAGGTGTGGGATATTTTGGGTGTGGGGAGTATGTGTGACAAGGGCACGTGCCCTTATACATATATGTGTATGTTTTTATATATAAATATAATGTTACGCCAGACAACGCACATGGCATAAGATAATAGTACAAATAATAAAAAACAAGTGTAGCAATACAAAGAAAACATAAAACGAGAACAACAAAAGCAACTACAACAACGACAATAGCAGCAGAAAGTACGCACAGGAAGCAATCTGAAAGCCAAAGCGTCAACAACAACAACAACAACACCAACAACAGGAACAACAACGCAAAACGCATACAAATGTCAGCGATAATAGCGACCTGCGCTGGCAGCGCTGCCAGCAGGGACAGCCGCCACTGTGTTTGTGACGTCAGCGCGCTGCTGGCTGCTGCTTAAGCTCTCAACGCCAGCGTCCATTGACATTTCAATATAAATACACGATAAAACAGCAACAACAGCAACAACAACAACAACAACGACAACAACAACAACTTCTGCAGCGTCGATTTAACAACAGGAACAACTATAACCGCACCATGGAGGATGTTGGCGCTGCAACTTCGGCCACAAAGAAGAGCTCCACCACCCTGTCCGTGGATCGTGCCGCATTTCTCCTGCTGCGCGTGAAAAAGGCGTTCAAGAAGAAGCGACAGCAGCGCAAGGACCGACAGTAAGTAGAACCACGCCCCCCTTCCACTCCACTGGCAAACTCACTGACATTACCCCATTCATGTCCACCTTGTGCCTTTCTAGCTGAAAGTTTGAAATTTGCTTTTCATTTTATGTTTTGCTCGCATTGCATCTGGTTTAGCGCCTTTTGCTTAGTCCTTCCGTTTCGCAACTTGGGACTTTACAAGGATTTTCCTTATTAAGCCGCTCAAATCCAAGTATATTGAATTTATCGCATTTGCTGTGGCGCCTTTTCAGTTTTTGCTTACTTATTGCTCACAACAGCCTACACACATAGCTCGGTCCTGCAAGTATAAAGGATTTGCAGCAATTAAAAAGTATTTTCGCTTAACCAGTTTAAAAAGTAGTTAAGCTTGGCTATGACCGGCTTTATACGTAGAGTGCGGCTGAAAGAGCTTACGTTATGTAAGTTAAATAACGTAACGCGATGTTACGCATGCTACGTTATGTTATGTTATTTACAACTGCAACATATAACTAGACTATCGATATTAGAAGCAAGTTTTAGTAAAAAAAAGTGCTTGTTTTGTAATTGAAATCAAAATGTATAATTTGCCAGTATATGTACAAACGCGTACATGCATAGTTCCGATATTTATGAGAGAAGTCTTTTAATCCCTGCTTTTAATCAGACATCTTATATTTTATGGGCATCTTTATCTTTGAGTCGCCAAACATAAATTATGTCTGAAGATGAACGCAGCTGTATGAAAAATGTCCGCTGCTCGCTTTAAGCGCCCAATTAAAATAGCCAGACTTGACGGCTGCTAAGAGATATTTATTTATTAGATGCGGTATATGTGTTGGATAACGATTTACGATATTAAATGACAAAATAACTACTTAGTTGTAGTAGGATTTTTAAAGTAATTGAGCTTGGTTGCACTTGGTACAAAATGGTGGATTTATTTCGCATTAAAAGCTGGTCGCGTCGGTTTGCAGATTTCAACACTTCATTGAGTGCGTCGGCAAATGGAAAAGGTAATAAATGTAGATAGATAACAGCCTCAACCTTAGCTAGTCCAATCTACCGCACAGACTCTTGGTATATACTATATCTATTTAATGCATTTTATATAGTCAAAGCAAAATGGCATTGCACGTATTTTATTCTATTTGGCTTCAGCTCAGACCGGAATTTGTCTACTTAAAGTCTTCTATTTGGAATCCTTGATTGCCGTTGCCAATCGCTGGATTTAAACGGATATTGGCACGGCAATCACCTGCACCACGCACTCAGCGCCGTCGTTGTGCGTCTTGTGTGGCAGCTGAACGTTGCCTCAAAAAGCAGCACTTGAAGGGCGTACGCCAAATTGCTGTTAGAAGAGGCTTCCTTTAGGTGGCTGTCGCCCAAAATGTTTGCTAAGCAGCTTGCGGCAAGCGCAAGACAAAGCTCCAAATGCTGTTGCAGTTGCAGCAAAAACAGCTGCTGCTGCGGGCACGCAACGCATCCATTGCTCACTTCAGTGCATACACTCGTGCATATATATTTTTGTGTGTACACACTGTAAAAAATTTGATTTCAACTAACAACTATTCCCAAACTGATTTTACATAATTGGTGTGAAAGAGAACTAACTAATTCGCAAAACTTAAGCGTCAGAACTCCTAGCCCGTTTTTAGCCGAACTGGCTTTAGCCCGGAATTTCCATCATTTATTTATAATTATCCGAAACCTAAGCAGGAAAAGCTCACTTAAGAAGAATCAAAACTTAAGCTGTGGTAAGTAAATTATTTGTTGTTTGGTTATTTGAAATTTGTATACTGCAAATTCTTTCCTAACGGACACTGATATCAGGCGTTCACCCCTCTTCAGCGGACGAATTCTCTCAAACCATTTTAATTCAGGCCATTTCCGACCCGCTCACTACTTTGTTTGTTACTCTCAAATTGCGTTTAAGCTAAATTTAAAGTTTTAAAAGAAAAACTGGAAAAACTTTTTATATTGTACCCCTAATCAAACCAGAAAATCGCCAGAGATATCTATATCTTACAGCTATGGAGCTAAAGAGACCAAATTTGGAGCTAAAACTCCTAATGAGCACCTCTGAATATTTGTATCGATATATACGGATAATTATATCATGTAGCGTGCTTAACCCTAATATTGAACCGAGAACGAGTTTTATATAGCCGACTGTTATATTTTTGGCCTTAAAACGAAGAATGATATCAGATCGCGACTACAAGAATGTTAATTCAAAATTAGTTGTTAATTTGATGAGCCCAAGTCTAGAATGTTGAGCTAAATTTGTAAACTGAATTTAATTACTAAAATGTTTTCAATTTACCATTTTAGAATATATTTTTTTTTGCTGTGTACGAAACTTAGAACGCTCCAAAAAGCAGCCATTGCAATATTTTGCGCACTTTCCGGCGTTGTCTCGTGCTGGCCCCATTCTCGCTTGCGCTCCGTCTCTCTCTCTCCCTCACTCCCTCTCTATTTTTTTTTTATATTTTGTGCTTCTTTACATTTGCTCTAAAGCGAATTTTTGAAATTTTTTTGCCTCGCTGCATTTGCCGTAATGAAAATGCTTTTTATGCTGAAACATTCACATGCTCAGCAACTGGCGCTAGCAAGGATGTGGGCGGTGTAGAAGGAAGGGCGTGGTCACAATAAAGAACTGTTGTAGCAGTAAACTCAATTAGGCGCAACAAAAATCCGGCAAATGTGTAGCTGAAACAGCGGCTGGGCGCGACTTAAAGTTTCGGCAAAGTCATTAATGCGGCACGCCCTGTTCCTGCCCCTGCCCCTGCTCCTGCCTCTGTCATACCCACGACCCACAAGCTTCTCCATCTTATCAGCCGATGCGACGCCACTTAATTTCATTATAAAACTTGAGCCGAACTCAAGTAAAGTACGAAATGGGCGTGGCTTTGGCATCAAAGCAACAAACTGCGTGCCAAAGAGTTAACAAGAGGTTGGCAGCGCAGCCAGCCAACAGTTTTTGGCGGTCTTTGTATACCCTGTAGCCATAAAAACATCCGTAAAAGAGGGTATAATTAAACAAACATATAAATAAGTATAAAAAGTATATATATTTTGATTAGGACGATGTATGTCTGTATAAAAGATGCTTTACATTTGCATACAAGTTTTGTATACCATAGGCTGAACAATTCATGCCAAATTTGGCATAAAGGTAAATACGAATGTTTGTTGCGCAACCGATAGGAGAGTATTCCCTAGTCGGCTACTCTCAACGTTTTCTTGTCCCCCTGCATTTCCTGCTGCTGCTGATGCTTTTGTTGATTTGATTACATGGGCAACATTTGCTCTAATTATGCACGCGCATGTAAACACAGCTCCAAATGCAATTACACAGCCGCCACACACACAAACACACACACACACACACAGGCTAGATTAGAGAGCACACAGTGCGTATACGTAATTTAGCATACGTCCATAGCTCGCCCTTTTTTGTGGCGTATACGTATATATATATATATATACTTCTATATATGTATGTGTGTATGTGCGTATGTGTGTGTGTGTGTGGGTCCTAGCAAAACTTTACCGGCCAAAATGTTGACCACTTTAAAACTTTGCCCAGTTGTTGTTTTGTGGTACCTATTGCTGTGCGGCAGCGTCCATATATGGGTTTAATAGACTTGTATATCAGGGTGATAAACAACTGAAAATTGTAATGCAAAAAAAAGAAAAAATAATTAGATAAAATAAGAAAAAAAAACTTTATTTGACTATGTGAAAAAGTCTATGCAGCTAACTATGTCTGACATTTATTAAGTCCTTGACCTTTTCACTGTACATATTTTACGATTCTCTTGTGAGACTCGAGTATTTTTTGTGCTTTTTTATTTTTTAATAAATTGGCTTCAGCTCATTCTAATGCCCGCCGGGCAACGGAATGAAAATGGATGAGTGCACATTTTTTTATATTACTTCATGCATAATAATAGACATAAATCAGAATTTCACAGCGCATTAGCAACTGGGGATATTAGCAAAGACTCATATAAGAGGATGCTTAAGGTTGTTTGGCTCTTATTATCTATGTTTCAAAATTGGCTGCAATGACCAGCAATATAAAAAAAATGCACGTGATTCGGTTAAAGTTTTGAACCAGCGACTCGTTTAGTTCACGCAACGGGTTCTTAACATGCTTGATCGCAGGTTCAAACGTTGGACGTTAAATTTTTTCAATATAATATTTTATTATATTATATGTCGTAAGTGATATACTACAGTTCCACGCATAAGGGTGAAAATTCCGTTTAGAAGCTCTCGGAATTTTTGATAAGAAAATATAAAAACAGGTGAAGCTATTTAAATTCTGAACAGAAGCGGCTGGTACCCGCATATCCGATTTATTTGTAACTCTAAGGCTAACCAGTTACCATAAAAAAAGGTCAAACCTAAGCCCGAATCGAATCGTGTCGGAACATTTGTGAGAGAACCAGTCCCAAACAAGTTTTGAACCGAAATCTTGGTTCGTGGATGCGGAAAATAAGATTCAAGCCGAACCCAAAAGGTAGAGAGCTTGTTCAAACTGTGACACAGTGACCCTCTTTTTTGGTTGCAGTCCTAGTTTTAGGCAGGTTTGCAGGGCATAAGTTAGTCGCCTGCTAAGCCTAGTCCAAGACCCACCACCCACCACAAATACTCTTCCGTTTTTCGGCTGTGGGCTGTCTTTCCATTATCAAATGAACATATATAAACTTTTATGTCGCATTATTCTTAAAGTATTTTACGGTAATTTAAGGACTTGTTAACTTTGTTTCTTTATAACGCAAGAAGGTGCCAAGTGCTCGTAATCGTCGTTGTTGTTGTTGTTGGGTAATGTACGGGTTACGGCTGTGAGTCAATTATGTAGATCCGCTTTGAGTTATGCACGGCCGTGTGGCACGGATGGTGGCAAGGGGGTGGCTTTGGGCGCCACACGTTTAACCAGCTGAAAGGGCAAAGTAAATGAGCAGCCTACCAAAAACAGGCGCCGACAACCTGACGACGACCTGATGCCTGATAGGCTGCCTAACTTCCTGGCCTTTGCGAGCTGCCGCCTGCTGTGCCACGCCGAGTTGCCCGTTTTGGCTAGTTTCCCGCCAAAAATAGGATTATTTGAAAAATCAAAAAGGTGGACGAGACTCAAGAGCAGCGTAGTTTTCTCTCTGTTTAAACTTGCAGATGGTATTCAAATTTTGTAATGAATAAACTAGCTTGTTTCAGCGAGTTTTTAGCCTGGCTACGACCTAGCTTTTTTGGCAGCTAAAAGTTGGCACAGCTGCCGCCACATAACAGCTTGTCTAAGTGTGCCCTGGGTGTGGAGGGTTAGGGAGGGGACTCTATTCGATCCTGACTTATTGAGCGTAATGGGAGACTGCGCTTAACGCACTTGAACCCTTTGCCACGCCCGCACCCAAATAATATGGCCATAAACAAAAGCCGCCCAAGCTTAAGCTGGGCTCTTAGGTATTTCTCTTAACAATACCATTTATTTATTATGTGTTGTGTGTGCTGTTTGTTATGTGTGCTGTTTGTTGTGTGTGCTGACAGTGTGTGTGTGTTCTGCAGCAGTTATTTGGCATTTTTGTTTCCGCTGCTGCTGTGACAAGGACGAACATAAATTGCTAACAGGACAAAAAATGCGACTGTAACTTTATGCAGTGCCAAGGGTGAGGGCGGGGGGAAGGGCATGCAGCACAAGAGCTTGCAATAGAGCTGCCGCCGCACTGGGGCGCCACTTAAAGCCGTGCAGATGCTTCGAGCCAGCGGGTGGCCGTCAAAGTTTTTTTTCGTTTTATACCCCGAAAAGGGTATACTGGACTTGTGGAAATGTATGTGACAGGCATTATCCGCATCAACGGCCCAGTCGAACGGGCTGTCTGCCTATAAGATCTGTATGCTTAAATGTTGAACCTTCTTTCGATAAATAGCCCGATCAAAATCGATATCTACATCTTTTTAGGGACCCTGTCTCAGAGATCTTAATATGGAATGCGAGAATATATGGAATATAGGAGAGGAAAGTATAAAATCTAGAATATTTCACTATTTGGACATCTTTTCCTTTTATGTTTATGCACAGAAGAAAGCTAGAATAGGGGGATTTCTAAGTCGGGCACTCCCAACTAGTGTAGAAACACTTGATTTTTCTATTTTTCTATTTTTGTTGGTTTTTTGTGATGTACTCAATCATCAATAATGCGCACAATTCGTGTTCGCTTCTCAGGGAGCTGGCTGCCAACTTTTGATACGGCCAACATATATAAAGGGCTCTGTATGCTTACACACAAGCTCATCTGTGTGTCTGCAGGATATGCAGGACTTTATTTTAAGCGTCCTGAGATTGTCGGCTGCCTTTGCCAAATGTCATCTTTTTTTGCGAGTAAAATTGAGGGAAGCAGAGAGCGTAGAGCAAAAACTAAAAGGGTTTGTTGTAGGAGAGACGCGGTGAGGAATTCAAAATAGGAAAAATTAGGTCTAATATATCTTAATAGTTAGATAGATAGATCTTAATACATCGATATTTATCGATTTCGAGGAAAATAGATAAAGTTGTCTTGCGTATTCTGTACTTTACGCTGCATTATAAGTATCGACTGGAAATCGATGTTTTTCGATATCGGTCAAATTGGGAATAGATCGTAAAATAGCCTTGTGTTATACTACATCCAGTACTGAATTCGTACAGAAAAACTGACAGACACGAATATGTGAACTCAATGATTCCTGATCAGGAATATATATAATCGATTGGAAATGCTTCTTTTTGCTTATGGCGAACATATGGACAAGCTTAATGTAACATATTTTAATTTAAGTAAACAGTATAAACAATTGCAGGCATGCCAAAGAGTATATGTGTTGGCAGTGGGCGTTGTAGGCGTGGCAGCAGCATTACACACCACTCTCAGCTGACACTTGGCAGGCAGCGCTGCTGACGTCGACAGCTGCAGCGACGGCAGCAGCAGCAGCATCGAATGCCAGAAATTCAATCATACGTCAAGTTGAGCAATTTGTGAAAGGGGTGACAGCATTCAATTGGGAAAGCGTCGAGGGGCGTGTGGGGGTGGGACCAGAAGGCCTCGTGGCGCTGACAGCTTTGCGCATTTGCTATGCATACAAACGTGCAGCATGGGCGTATCATATGGGCGTGAGGGACGAATGCAAGAAAAATCATTTTGCTGCTAACAATCAAATGTAATTCTCAGCTGACAGAACCGCATACCCCACTTTCCCCACTCTCCCCACTCTTCCCGCGCACTCAGCATCATGCAAATGTAACGGAAATGAAATTCCAACAGCGCTGAGTGGTATAAAGGGGAAGGGAGGATATGCGAATGTTCTCTCTACTTACTACTCACTGCCCCCAAAGTAATTGCGTTTACTTGCTGCTGCTTCAGTTGCCTTCAATAAATAATTGCATTAACTTATTATTTCACTCGCATTTACGCTCCCCCCTCTCTCTCTCTCTCTTTCTCTTTGCAGGGCCCAGCAGCAGAGCGCCGGCGGTTGCGGCGGCAGCGGAGGAGCCAGCTGCGTTGGAGGCAGCGGCCAGCAATCACGCAGCGGCAGCCGTAAATTGCCGCCGCCATTGTTACGGTCGCGCACCCTGCCCGCCATCATTGTGCCAGGACTTCCGGTTGTCTCGCTGCACACGGATAAACAAACATTTCATTTGGGTGCGTAACGTTTTATAACAATATATATATATATATATATATGTATTAACATATCACACAGACACATGTATCTATAAGTAACTAGCGGCCAGCTGCCAACAGGATTTATCTTTTTATGTGCACTTAAAAATTAAATTACATTTGTAGCACATTTCGCTCTTCAATATTGTTGAAATAGGCACGAGCTATAATATATATAGATATAAATAATATCTGCATTTTTACAAACAAAAAATGTTATTTCTTGTTAGCACAACATTTTCTAATTTGAGTGCAATTATTCACATTTTAAACCTTAAAGCAGAGACTTGAAATAACAAATTATTCCCAAGCTAAGACAACATTTATATTTGACTTAAGTATGACTTACTTTTATTATGGCATCTATAATTGGATGGCAACTGCATCGCATAGTCTTATGCAGCATTGCAAAGCTTTAATTATGGCATAAGCCCAGCAAGCAAACCCCACATAGCTACAAGTCGGCACTTTGCATATGAGCTGAAAATGTTTTGGCACACAAGCAGGCTGCAGAAACATATTAGAGTCAAGAACTTTGTTAATTTTGTTCAAATTCAACAGATACTTAGGAAAAACAATATTAACAAAACAATATTATTCTATTATAGTAATGCATTTTTTTGTTGGCATTAATAACAAACAGTTTTATTTTTAAACCTTTCAAATCCTCAGTGAGTGCCCGTTTTAGCCTTTATTTTATATAACGTTTAACAGGTCTAAACCTATTTTTATAATCGATTCGACTTTGATCAGGGCCTGTCTCCTAAATTGATACAGCCTATACATTTTTCAATAATTTTCTAAAATAAATTTTGTCTATTCTTTCTTTAAAATTTGGAAAACCAAATTTTTAATTTTTTGTCGGCAATTCCAAAAGATCTAATATTAATGTGAAAGTCAAGCGCGCCAAAGATTTGATACCCTTGGAGGGATTGCAGATATGTGAGAATAGTGAAGTTCATAAATGCCGAGTTTGATGAAAATTTCTTAGAAATCAGAATATTTAGCTTTACAAGCGCCTACCATTCCGATGGGAACTATATGATATACTCGTCTGATGCTGATTAGATTTTGTATATATAAATAAACAAATAAATAAATAAAGTCTAGTCAAGATACATTGATTCACAAAAAGTTTTCCATTCGAGAGCCTGCTTTTGTCCGATAAACTATTTTTTAAACACATATACATATATATTTTTAACACAAAAAGTATTTGTTTAATCGGATGCGATAAGTATAAAAATCAACTTTTTTCTGATTTTCTGTTTTGCCGAAAATGTTTGCATGTAAGATTCCGGGTATACCTAATAAATAACGCTGTCAATTTTCATAACTGTTTCAAAACTAAAACGAAATTATGTTTAATATCAGTTGAGTCCGGATTCGTGCCCTAGATTCTCTGTTCATTTTATTTATAATTTCTTTTTTCAATATTAATATTTATTGGCTGTTCGGTGAAACAATCAACTATGTCAAATCCTGTTTTAATTTACATAAATTGTGTTTTATCTGTAAGCTTCAGTGTGTTTCCACATATAGCACTGGGAATCATTTACTTTAACATCAACTGCCTGTGTTTCGCAATTTCTGCAAATGTGCGGATATGCGAATATCAGGCGTGTGGAACGACCGCACGGATTGTGAATATTTTGTAAATAAACAACCAGCATTTCGCTGGCACCTGTACGGGTCAAATCAAACAAAAAAGATAAATAAGAGCCTGGGTTCAGGCTAGATATATGAGAGTTAAGGTTATGGAGCACGTGTGGCTGTCATCTAAAACTGAATGCCGTGATTTTATTTATGGATACGTTATGCACGCACGACATAAAAAATAATACACAAAAAAACATACACATACACACTACTCGCTATAATAAATTTGCCATAAATATAATATTTGTTGCGCTGAAAAGTATGCTATAGATTTTTGCTGATTCAAGCGTTGAGTGCTTACATAGGCATGTGGGCGTGGCCCGCGCCACTCAACCTCAAGATGGCTAGCTACAAGCTGTTCTGGCATGGGAGGCTAACATTTAGGAGCGTGGCCGGGTCTGGGCATAATGTGCTGTCATGTGTGCGCAAATTAATTAAAACATTTCGACAAGTTTTCGGCTTGAATTTAAATTGAATAAATTTTGAAAGCGCAGCTGAAATGCAGCACACACACACACTCGTACACACACACAAACGCACACCTTTCATATCTTTCGTGAAGTCAGAAATAATATTTGTTATATCCAACATTTTTGCCCACAGATTGCAAAAGCCGCAGCGGCAGCGCCAGTGGCCACCGCTGGTCTCTGCTCACACGGGGCGCGGTCGGCGCTGGCAGCAGCAGCAGCAGCAGCCACAACAACAACAACACCAATTTGACCAACAACAACAACAACACGCTCATGGTGAAATCATTGAATTTGCCAAAGGATGATTGCACGCTGATTTACCGTCGCAAATCGTCGGGCAGCTCGCCGCACGCACACGCCGCACACGCAGCGATGCAACAGCATGTGGCACAGCAACATTTGCATCTGTATCAGCAACATGTTGCCGATAGTTCGATGTATCAGCTGTCGGATGATTTCGAGTGTCATGCGGATGGTTCGCTTCTGCTCAGGTAGGCCTAAATCAGAGTCCTGTCTTATGCACTGAGAGAAATAGTTATGGCTGCTTATACAGTGAAGCCTTGTCTTAACGAAACCCATAGATATTAGCTATATCCAACTTTTTTTTTTTCATTAACAAACCTCGTCTACAGTGTTAATAATATTTTCAAACGTAAATTGTTTGAGTTGATATAAAATTTAAACAAATTAATTTATAACTTACTTTTTATGGCACTTTTCCGAATAGTTTTTGCTTTCAGAATTTGTTTCCTATGTGCAGCCTACTCAACAATTTCTTTCAGTGCTTGCGCATACGTGACATATGGGCAACTATTTGCCTGTCTGTCTGCGCGCCTGTAGCCATATTATATAATCACTTGACTTTACAATTTTCCACAGAATACCCGCGCCGCATCCCGTGGCGCCGTCGCGCGGCTATTCACATCGCCTGGGGGGCAAAAAACGTGCCACCGCATGCTCGGAGGCAACAACGCCGCTGTCCAGGGAACACCAGCATCCGCACCAGCAACTGCACGACTTTGCCATGGCGGAGAGCAGCGGCGGCTCGGGTGGCGGGCATACGACCTTCACGCGGCTGGCCAAATTGCTGCATCAATCAAGATCCAATCTGCTGCCGCCACCGCCGATGTTGCACGGCGACAATTTCTTTATGGAGGCGCCACAGGGCAATAGGAATACGGAGCTGGGCCTGGGCGAGGAGGCGCCGCGTCGTTTGTCCTGGGAAAGGTGCGTATGTAATTTATGTGGCACTTGCAACACGCTCGGGGCACACTCTCTATCTATGTATATAGCTGCTGGCCATGTCTGTCAGCTTGTCAACTGGCTCCCCTTCGCTGCCAACGCTATGGCAATTAGTTAATTTCATCGCTGCCACGGCTGCCAGGGGCAGCTGCGTTGCGTGCACCTTGCACGTGTGTCCACCTAATTGCCGGCCATGTGTGAGTACGTGAGATTTTCCGGCTTCCGATGACACAACCGCGCCACACTCGAGTTCCCGCATTTATCTTCATTTGATTCTTGCCCTGCCGCAAATAAAGACACATGCGACCAGGAATCGCCATTCGTGGCTGCCCCCTTGACCAACGTTGATAGCCGCAAAACACGTGAGTTCCTCCCGCAACTGAACTTAACTAATTAGCTGCTCTTCAAGCTGCAGTTTAACAAGCTTATTACATGTGCCTCCCCAATGAGAAGACCAGACACAATTTCGAAATTCTATCAGAAAAAGTCTTACTAGTTAATTTACAGGAATTCATTAGAATGGATTGTTTTCAATCTATGCCCTGCTATGGATTTTAAGTGTTAAATGCCGTAATACTTTAGGAATTCCGAACAAACTTGTTGAGTTAATTTTCCAATCCTCTCGCTTGTTTTAAATTCTGCTTAAAATATTGTATAAGAAATTGGTATTTTCATTTGCTGGGAATATAAAATGATTATTTTTCTAGGAATCGCACTGGCATGTATTATTCGGCTTTGCCCTAACATATTTTCCTTGCAAATTGTTAACTTTTCAACTCAATTTTAGTTCTTGGGACAGTTTCAATTTGCCGTACTAACAAGAAATTCCATTTCCATTGTCTCAAATAACATTTGACAAATACCTATTAAAATGAATTTGATTCTTTAAGCCCGATCGGACATAAATTAAGCTTCAGTTTTTACGTCCTTCGACCCTTATTTTTCATTGAAGGGCAGTCGAATAATTAACAGGTGTGAAACAATGCATTCATAAATTGTGTTTTTAGTATAAAACTTAAAGCCGATTGCATGAAAAACAAATTTAAATAACATAAAACCATTTTCCTCTTAATTGAAAAATAAAAATACAGTAAATTTACAGCATATCAAATGCAAACCAATAAATAAACTTGCATGCAACATTTTTTCACTAATTTTCTACGCTCGAGCGTGGAATATTTAAAGTTCCATGCAACCGTTTTCCACTTAATTGCAACTAAATTTAAAGCCGATCGAACGAAATACATTAAGCCAAAATGCAACCATTCTATTTGCCAAAAATTTTTCATCCTTGCGAGTGAAACTACAAGCAACCATTTTCTAAAACAAAACAATTAAGAGATTCTATTTGGGAGCTCCTGACTAGGGGATATGTCAAGTTTGGTGACTCTAGCTCTTATTATTTACCAAAATTGCCCAAAAAACAGAATATCGATATCGACTTTTATCGATTGCTTGGAAATGGAGTAAGTTATCGATTATTGGAAACAAACTCGATCTGCGCAGGACTAGGAGCACCTACATCTAAAATTTAAAGTCTCTAGCTCTAATAGGTTCTGACATCCTTGCGTTCATACCGTATGTACGAACGGACGGACAGACAGACGGACATGGCTGGATCGACTCGGCTATTGGTGCTGATCAAGAATACGTATACTTTATGGGGGCGGAGATGCTTCCTTCTGCCTGTTACATACATTTGGATTTTGCACAAATACAATATACCGTTAAACCCATTTTTAATGGGTTCAGCGTATAATAAATAAATAAATTGTAAACAGTTTCCACAAATGTTCCACTCTTGCTCGTGGAAAACTCGTGTTGTCAGACTTACGGTAAATACTGTGCGAAATTCAGCTGCTTAAAAGTCCAATAAACTTCATGACAGTGCTTAAAGCTCTTCTCGTGTTGTTGCGCACTTTGACCTTTGGGATACTTTGGATCTCTCTTGAAGCATCCTTGAACCCATGGATTGGTTAGAAGATTACGACTTCTTCTGTTTAAAGGATTTGTTGAGCCCTTCACAAGTTAATCAAAAATCGGTTTTTGCTTCATTTCCTTTGCTGAATTATTCATGTTTTTTATTAAGGCCACAGCTACTTTCTTTGGTATTTGTTGTGTGGGTTTGGGGAACGTGCTTATCATATTTGTGCTGCTTCTCGTACCTCAAATATTAAGTGGGAGCTGGTCAAGTCATGCTAAGCGAAACTGAAGTCTGCCCGTTGCAATGACTGCCATGCCTGGCAGGAGAGCAGTGGCTGTCGCGGGTCAAGTGTCAACACAACTTGGCTCTAAATTATATTTACCAACACGCCGCAGGAGTTGCACAAATTGTTGGCAGCAAAATCCAATGTGAACTGCTCTCATCCATGGGCGGACTCCAAACCCAATTCAAAAGCAGACCCAAAGCAAATGCTGAAACTCTGATTGCAACGCAAAGTTAATTTTAGTTAGTTAGTTTTGTGGATTTTGTTCGCTGGAAAAGCACAAAGCGCCGTTTTATGAGTTTAAACTTTGATATTTAAAAACAACACTACATTTTGGGGGAGGGCAATGCGTGCGTCAGAGGGGAGTTGAGTTTAATTTGTGGATGCTGTAGACTATTTTAGTTTAGATTGGGCTTTATTTGTTATCCTGGTGCCCATTGAAATTGGCTAGAAAGGGTATTTCGCAACAAAGCAGATCCTTTGTATATATATTCCTGATCGCAATCTCAGTTTGGAATGTAGTTTCTGGTGTATCAAACGCAGGACAGCCTCATTTGCATTTCGATAAGTATCCTATTTTCCAATATTCGATTAATATCGATTTTCAATCTCAAGCTTATTTGTTTTGGGACGCAGCTTCTCGTAAATTTGAGCAAGAACATTTAAATTTTTGGATACGTTCCCCCAAAATGTAAGATAGATTCTTTTTTTTTTTTTTTGGTACTTGCACACAAAATTTAAAGCCCTGTTAAAGTACTGCAAATTGCACAATGATCGGAAAATCAGCAGAGAAGTTATTTAAGAACGCATTTTCTATAGTTTTTAACTGAGGCAAGGCATTTTTATTATTTAATATTTGTAATGGCAACTCGCAGCTACTAATCACTATAGGGCATCGCCCAGTCGAGCACTTCAATTAGAGCAGTCTCCCTTGTTTTTTGTTTTGTTTTCTGTGTCAGTTAGCTGCGTTTGTTGCTAAATTTAGTTCCCTCTAAAAACAAGGCAACTTCAATTGAAATAATAACAACAACAATCAGTTAGCTGCATGAGCTGAACGCAAAAGATATAAAAGTCCAGCAGATTTTGGGTTACTTCGCTGGCCCCGACAGGCTTAATTGTGAATGCATTATTCATGAGCTACAAAAGCGAAAAAAGAATAAAAACAAGGAAAACAACTATCTAAGGCAAGCCTGAGATTAAATACTCTAACATGCATGTTGTATAACAAATATACCCTGCATCCATAAATCTGGGGTTAAAGGGCTATAATGGTTTTGTTTAAATGTATGTAACAAATCAAATTGATATAGTCGTTGTAGCCAGGTCCATTCGTGGGTCTGTGCTTTTCATACTCTTCGATTTCAGAGACTTTGAAAGATCATATATGAAACATTTCACATCAATCCTTCTAGAGTTTATACATAAATCATCGATAAGTCGCCCTGTTTCCACGAAACCGATTAAAATCGTTATCCACATGCAGTTATTTACTATATATCGGAGCGTACAAGGGCTAATAAGGTCAAAGGGGGTCACGCAACCCCCAAAGCTGAAATTAATATGACCCGAAAATTTCAAAAAGATCGGACAATAACAACAAAGTATAGACCGAGACTAATTTGAAGAATTTTTTTCGTATTATTTAATTACTTCATCTTCTCGCGTTAGCTCCCACCGCCTGTCACAAGTGCGCAACAAAGTTGCATATAATCGCTTTTCACCAATTTTCCACATTTTTGGGTGGAATTAAGCAAAACCGTACAGAAAATGGCTTGGACTGTCCGTTAATCAACTATCAATCAATCAGTACAGCATTTTAATTTATATTGATGTATACCTCATTCTATGCGTTACACAGTTTGTCACATGATGGTAATACCTTCCGCATAGGGCAAACGAATGAAAGTATTTTCAAGCGCCAAAGGACAAACGTAGCCAGCCAATAAAACTGTTTCCTGGCACAGCTCCTTGGCTTAGTTTAGCTTGGCTCTGTTGATAGTTGTTGTTGTGGCTATTGTTGTTGTTATTGTGGTTTTGTTGTTGTTGCTGTTGTGGCTGTTGGGGATCAAGTTTGTGCGTGTTGCGGGCTTGAACTAGCCAAGAGACTGACAGACTGACAGACAGTTGAGCAAACGGAACATAAATGAAAATTGCGCATACGTCATGCGGTACAAACACACACACAGCAGAGACACAGACGCGCACACACTCAGACAAGCTCATTAGCTAGTCAACGTGTGGGCGTGGTAGCGCCTTGCCAACGCCAGCGAGTTATGTACTTTAAAATTTTATAAATTGCAAAAAAATAAAAAGAAACGAAAATATGAAAAACAGCCACATTTCAGGTCCTTCATGTCGGTAACAATTTGTTGTGCCGTCATGGTTGCTGTCATTGCCGCAATTTTGTGATACCCTGTAATCGAAAACGAGTATCGAAAAGGGCGTTTCAATCGGTGTCTATCAAAACTAGCAGCCAAGAGGTCGAAACGGTTTTGAATCGAGCCGGTTCCAATTAAGATATTGGATATATTTGTCAAGCCTAAGCTTGAATCAAAACCTAAGTGCATAGATATGGAGCACTAAGTTCGCGAAAGCCGAAACTCAACGCAGGGCGTTCATTTAAACCGTAAACGCACCAAGCACACGTTTTTTACGAAATATGATATACTCTACATATGAACTAATCGTACATGGTCAGGCAGTCGATGTTCATACCATTTCCATTAAAAATATAACAATTCCTAGAATTATCTTCCTTATCACAGGGCACAGAAAATTCCCAATTCCCAATTCCCAATTACTTGTATCAACATTGGGCTAGCTGTAAGCAAAATGTTTGATATGTTGGCTAGCTCAATTCATAATTAGATTTCATTTACTCGGAATCTATTTCCACTTGATTGATATCAGTTATAATTAGGGTATTCAAACCTAATAAGGGTAGCCAAGCCTAACATTTTATGAAGTAAACAAATAATAAAAATTGTTAAAAAATGTTATTATTTTTAATCCTATGATATAAATGAATGATTCCTTTAAGAAACAAATGTTACACTAGAAAATTGTTTCAAGCTCCGCAGTGACAAATTGTTTATAACAATTGAAATCTGTTTTTAGTTTGAGTTTTGAACACAGGGTATCTTGTAATCGAGCATGCTGTGATGCTGCGGTCTCACTTGTTTTTAAATCATTCTCTGTCACTTCATGCTGTTGTCGTTCGATGTTGCTACTGCCACTGCTACTGCTGATGAGTTACTGTAGTGCGTTGGCTACATACAAAAAAGGACACAATAGGCTGGTGGCCCTCAGGTCAGATTCGTTCATATGTTCATGTAAGCGACGAGATCCGCTGCGCCTATGTGGCGCAACAATGATGCCACATGTTGCCAAAATGGCTAAAGTCTGTACGGTTATGAGCTGTGGCGCAATTTGCGTGCTGTCAGGCACGGCCAAGATACAGTTGACAGATGAAAAGTAAACAAATCGGAACCAGCCAGATGCCAGCTGATCTTAAAAGGAACAAATGAGGCACGAAAATATGATTATAATTAAGGTTTCGGAGTGATGCGTGTTTCCATGGAAACTGAAACAGTTTCCAGCTGTTGTCGAAATTACTCTTTAAGTGCTTGAAGTTAAGGTTCAAATGTTTGCATTTTTTACACCAATTTCAAGGACTTACAGGAAAAACTCTATCAACAGTCACGCCTCTAGGCACATTCCTCTCGTGTGGGCTCTGTCTTTCAAGACTTAATTATAAATAAGGCCACGTCCATTTCCGCTCTTGAGCGAATTCAAATTACTCAACTGTTCGTCATATAGAGATTTTACTGTATTTAAAAAGTGAAATTTGTTTAATCTGTGTATACTGAATGAGCATTTTACTACCAGGGCTGCAGGTGCGAATAAAAATAGTCGATGGTTCGGTTCATGGCTTGAACCAGCTCCTTGCTTTAAAGACGGTTCGATTTGAAGCCGATTTGTAGCCTTGACACATGAAAAAGTTGGTGTCTATAGCTCCTAAAAACTCTAGATATGATCAAAGCAATTAACAGTTTGATCGTTATTCATGTTAAGATTTGAATAATAAGTTGTCTTCATTTAAAATTCTCTAGCTCTAATAGTATCTGAGAACGACGCGTTCATATACACGGATAGTCTGACATGTTTGGATCGTCTCAGCTGCTCGCCTTTATCAAGAATATATACATATATCTATATATTTTTATGGGTTTTGAAATGTCTCTTTATACCTGTTACATGCACTTGCCAAAAGTTATTATGTTCTGTTTCACACATTTTTAATGGTTACACAGTGTACAAATAAATAAATAGGCTAATTGTTGTTTCACCTGTCGCCAACATTTTCTTAACCTACTTGATAAGTTCCCATTGAAAACGTTGCACGTGCTATATACGTAAGCTACACGACATGACCTATTGCCTTTTCCGTCAAAGTGGAGCTTACTTATTTCCCGCATTAGTCGGCGAAATTCTAACACTAAGTTGACAGAGCTACCAAAATTGTTTTAAAAGCAGAGCAAGGGGTTGACATCGCGGCTATAAAAGGTCTACCAAGGGGATTGAGGGCAGAGAGGGGCACACATTTCTTGAAAATTTCACGCTCAAGTGTGCAAGGAAAATGTCAGCAATGAGTGTGTGAGTCTAAGTGTGCGTGTGTGTGTTGCGCCACACATATGGCTACAATTGAGTCCCTGGAAATCAGTTGCGAGTTGTCAGCTGAAATGGGAATTTGCTTAAAGTGCAAATGAGGCAACGGTTATCAGACCGAGCAGCTCGACTGGCAGGCATGGAAAGACACTCAACAGACTGGCACGAGAGTGTGTGTGCCGCACACAAGCACGCACGCATAGTTAAAACACACATGTAGAAAAGGTTGCTTCATTGACATGCACCTTAGTTAGTGTTAAACGAAGCTAACCTTGTCAAACGGAGGCGCATGTTAATGTCAAAGAAAGCAAATGAATTTGCAATACCCTGTAGCCATACAAATGTCTTAAGTGGGTATTTTAAAAAACGTAATAATGACATCTCCTTTTATATAATATAGTGTGTCCTGACTGACACACAACCCAAGCCGTAAGGCTCATGAAGCTACATGGGGAAACTGAGGAAATTTCACCCGCAAGTCGATCGATCGCTTAACTCTAATCTCATTTTCATAGATCTTCTGCAAAATCACTTGAGAGATTTTACAATCCATTCCGAAAATCCATTACTCCTATTTGCTGGGTAAAGTTTCGGGTTCAAACTCCTTTCCAAATATCTTATGTACATTTATTTGAGATCCGTTTTACACCTATCGGAAAATCGAATGCCAGCTAGTTTGATATATCACCTTAAAAAACCATACGCAGCATATAAGTCCGGTTGTCCCAGGAATTCTGCAACAAATAGCCTTTTCTTCGACGACATCTTGTTGCCATCGCCATAAGCGTCTGCGAAGACATTTTTATGCAAATGTCAAATGTCAAAATTGTTGGCTGGCAAAATACTTTAAAACGTTATCTAAAAGACCTTTTACACCTTTCAAAAATTTGCATACTGTTTAGTTAAACCCCTGCAATTTATTCATATTCTTCATTTAATATAAATAACAAGTATTTCTTTATTGGATCTATAGCTATGTTTCGACAGAGGAGCGTGGCATTAGCTTTAAACTGAAACATACATGATACACATATCCTATTCCAGAAGCTTCATGTCAAGTTTGGTTACTCTCGTACTTACTCTTTGGTTAACTCGTAAAAGCTAAGAGCTTTGCTGAAAACACAAAACGCAATATCGATTTTTATCGATTTCTTGGAAACGGAGAAAGTTGTCGATTATTGGAAACAAACTAACTATTTCTTGACTTGCATCCTATTGATTTCAAAATTATATCTTAACACTTAGGGTGAAATATCTAAAATTACTCTAGATTTAATATCAACAGACATTTTCTACGGATTCTGTTGCAAAAGTATTATTATTATTATTATGATACAAAGTGAAGTCCACGACATGTCATCCAGTAAGTCCATTATGCAGAAAACTTCACTGAAATCTAAACAAGCTCGTTAGGTCATCGAATTTCTAGTTGAACATCATTTCAAGAGCATTTGCCACCGATTTCCTTTCGCCCCCCAAACAAATAAAATGCAATATTGACAACAATTAGCAAGATATTATATTGAAATGTTGTATACGCTTACTTAAGCATGTAATTCAACTATTCTGATATTTTCGTAACAATTGCATTGCAAACATCTGAGTTACTTGGGACTTGCCATCCGTTTTACAGGGTATTTTTTGACGAACAGTTGCTAGCCAAAATAGTTTTACTGGCTTTTGTTGACTGTTGCTCGTGTTGACTTATTGCTAGCAGTTTGAAGTTAGTTGCATAGTTAGAGTGCTTCTTAGGGTAGAGCAAACACACACACACACACACACCCACACACACGCGCACCTAAATTAATAACAATGATTATTATTGACTTTTCTGCCGCTCAAGCTTCTACATTTACAGCTCCAACTGCTGCTGCTTGCCACAAACTCATCTGCATTGCAGGCTTTTCGCCTGCCACACACACACACACTCGCACACTTACACACAGCATCTAGTTGACAACTATAACTACACTTGACTAGAAGTCACTTTTAGACACTCTGAACCCTGCCATGAAATGTGGCAAGTGATGTGGCAAGCAGCAGCAGCAGCTCTTGCCTCAACTACACGACAATCGCAATGATGAGGACAACTTTTTCGCACAACACTTGCAAGAAGGGAGCCTGATGGGTAAGGGGGGAAAGTTGGGCGCAGGGGGCACGTTTGTTGCTCGAAAGCGTCGTAATTTGATTGAATTTGCGTTGATTAAGTGTATTTAGCTGTTGGCAAATTATGTTTGTATGTGTGTACACATGTACATATGTGTCTAATTGAGAATTGACTTAATTGTTTTTGCAGCGTAACGGCTAATTGCGATGAGCGTAACTCGTGTTTTCTCACACGTGACACGACTGAGCGGGAACTTGTGTCTGCTAGATGTGAATAGGTTAGCATAGCTATTGTTCCAGATCAGCTAAAACGTGGGGGCGACAGAATAGTTCTTGCCAATACTTCGTCGAATGTTTTTCCAGAAAAATGTAGCTGTCTTCTGCGAAGTGCGGTTACACAGGAAATTCCTGTCTCTTATTCGCATTCGTGTTAAAAAGTCGAAGACTTCGTCTTGACTTACCATCTGATTGGGTTTAAGAAATAAAATGTTTCTGGTTTGTTACTATATTCATTTATTTTTGTTTCTGGGGATTCGAATCCCAAACTTCATGCTTCAACAATCGCGGCATTGACTCGAACCGTGGTTCGAACCAACGACATTTCCTTCCCCAGCCCGACACCCTAAAAAACTCATTCTTAAATAACTTCTGTATTTACTTTCCAACCTTTATGCAATTTTCTGGGCTTTAAGATAGGATTCAAATGTATATATACCCAGACTTTTCTTTTAAACTGCTTCGTGATTTCGTGACAATGGTTGAAGATTCTGAAAAATAATTTGGAGCAAGATGGAATCAAATTGAATGTGACGTCTTTTGAAGATCTTGCTTTTCGTGCTCCATGAAAGTCGAGTTTTGCCCATCTACAATGAGAAGTCACTTCATTACATCCATCACAAGCGGCTGCTTCTTCTTATCCTCTTGGCAAGCCGCAAGTACTCTTTATACTTATGTTTTGCAGTGACGCACAAGTTGACTGCACACTTGCGGGTTAGCGAATTCTGGGAAGGGGTTTATTTTGGTTTCGAATTAACGCAATTAGCAAGTGCACACACACACGCTGCAGACACCCTCTAACTTTATTAATGGGGTTTTGGAGGGTCGGGATTGAATGGGGGAAATTACAGAGTGTTCTGATTGCAAACAGCGTTTTGCTGTTTTAATTGAAAATGTTGCGCATACGCCATGTAGTACATATTTTCGAGGACAATTTGTTGTTGACTGAAGTTTAACGCCCGCAAAATTGACACAAGGCCGCAAGCTCTTTAATCACAACTGCGGCTGCTTTGCGGATTAGAACTCAGCGCCAGATTATGCAAATGTTAAATAATTATTGAAGCGATTTTCACCTGTTTTCACTGGAAAATTGCTGATTGAATTAAGTGATTAACATATTATTGAAACTGTTAATTCGCGTCGCAAGCAGCAACAGGAAAGCGACATCAAATTTTTGTGTTTTATAAATGTTAAAAAAAAAGTTTAACTTGCGATAAATATAAATTTATATAATTAGTCAATTTATATTAAAGCAATTAGTCAAAATAAAAGTCGATAACTCCTAACATCCAAAAAGCGATAAATATCGATTTTGAGTGTCGCATCACAGTTTCTAAAAACTAGACGACACATATCTTATACATGAAGGTTCTTATAAAGCTCATTTCTAAAATGTACGAAATATTCCACTTTATGAAAACCTCCAGTCCCCTCTGTTAACCTCTAACCTTCCCCACATTTTTGGTATATGTACATATTCCATCATAAATCCTGGTATCGCTTTGTAAATATGAATATTATTGAAGAATAAAATTATTTTGATAACCTCCCTGTGCTCCATGCGCATATAAATTACAAATGCATGTTGTGGAGCTGAGCACCCGGACTCTCCTAGTCTGGCATCATCAGCGCGAGCACTTTTCCTTGTTATTCCATTGAACTTAGTTTCAAATTTCATGCCCAATAGGGAGTTTAGATTTTCAAATTCCGAGAAACAGTTCAGTAAAATGCGTCGATTGTTTTGCAAATGATTAGGCGCCCTCTAAGTCTGAGTACTATTGAGTTGTACAGAACGGAAAAACAAAGAGAAATATTTTATTGCTCGTAATTGATTATGTCTATGGGGGCAGGGGCTCTATTAGGCATAACAAAGAAATTCCTAGTAAAGCGGCATTAGGAAGTCTGGAGTATTTTAAAAATAAATTCCGCACGGAGTTTGAGAATTTGCGCACACTTCTCGGCAAGAGACATTCGTAGAACACAAGCTTTTTTTTTGGATATAAACTAGGAAGTATAACTTTGCGTGGTTTACGTATTGCTCTTTAAATTTTAAATGTTAGTTGCTCAATCTGACAGCGCATTAGTCAGTAAGATATTCATTTAGTCAATTAGTAAAGCAGTCGGTCGTTTAGTTAATCAATCAGTCAAGCTGTCACTTAGTCAATTATGTGTTCCATGAGAAGTTCAGTTGATCTATTAATAAATAATTCTCATAATCAGTCAGTCAGTTAGTAATAAAGAAAGTCAATCTGTCCGACTCGAATCAATTCAGGAATTGTAAGGCAGTAATTCTGTTGGCCTGATTGGCCGTTCATTCTTGGCAGTCATTCAGTTGGTTAATCAATCAGTCATCAGTCTATTAACAAGTCTGTTTTGTGAGTAAATTAGTCTGTTAGCCTACCAATCAGTCAGTCATACATCTAGTCAATCAATCAGTCGGCTTAGGCAGATAAGCAGTTAGCCAATCTGTCAGTCTTTTATTCAGTTAGCCTGCCAGTCATATAGGCATTCAGCCAATCAAACAATTATTTGATCAACCAGTAAATCTGTCATTCGATTGGTCAAACATGCAATCATTCCATTGGTCAATCAAGCGGCAATTCAGTTTGTCAACCAGTCGGTTTTGATAGTCACTTAGTCAGTCAACCATTTACAAAATCATTCAGTAAGTCAGTCAATCAACCAATCATTTGATCATTCTCTAAGTCAGTTCAGTTCGTCAATCAAGTAGTCATTCAGCTCACCAGTCAACATATCAGTCAGTTATTCAGCCAATCGTTCAGTTAATCAATCAGTCAGTCATGTGGTCAATCACTACGTCAGTGTTTCACACATTTTGTTAATTGTTAAAGGGTTTCAAGATTAAAAGAGTTCTTCAAAATGGAATTCGGAGTTATAGTTAGAAAGAGACAAAGCAAGAGATAGAGACAGAGAGAGCGAGAGATTCTGTGAATATGAGGACAATATTGTCTTGATATTCTTGTTTGCCAATTGGGCCAACAATTGAGGTCATTGGCCACGTTATCTTCATATTGCGCGCACACACACCGCTGTCACATTAATCCATTAAAATTCACAGAATTGCATTTTGCGTCCAACTTTGCGACCACTTTTGGGGGCAATGCGTTGTTGCAAGTCATAAAGTTGGAAGCGTGCCGCACAGAGAGAAAAAAAAAAGAGTATTCGGCCAGAATGGACACATCAATGGCAGCAGCACATTAGCCGTGGCATTAGCGCCAGCTGGCAGCAGCAGCCGGGGCAGACCCCAAGGCTTTCTCTTTGACCATAAAACAGTGTCTGCATTATGTTAATGGTCATGCTAATGGTAACTAGGCCGGGCCAGTGACCGCAACAGAGTGGGTTGGCGACACTTGATGGTCATTAAAATGTCCAGGGTAGCGTGAAGCTGAAGTAATTGCGATAGTTTACAAGTTGTCAACAACTTGCAACAGCTCAAAGCTGCTGCCCCAGCTGCAGCTTAGCCCGGTCTTTGACACTTGCTGCCACTTATATTAAATTCCTATCCCTTTTGCAGGCGCAAGGACAGCAGCGCGTTGCAACGCTCGGCCAGCATTGATTCCTTTGCGGAGATTGTGTTTAGCGACCTACCACGCCCCACTCTGGCCATCCCATGCAATGTGGCAGCAACAGCAGCAGCAGCGCCCACACCCTTCAGCAAACGCCCCTCGGCCAGCAGCTTGTATTCCACGTGCAGCAGCATTGCCGCCGCAACGGCCGCCTCCGGGCAAGTGCACGCCCAGCTGAATGTCAATTACGGCGACCTGGCGGCACATCCTCAGCCCGGCAATTGCAGCAGCAGCAGCAGCGCCGCCAACAGCCGTCGCGAGAGCATGCTCAGTCCGTCCTCAACGCGACGCAACAAGCTGACCAGAATCATTAATGGTAAGTGATGGGTGCGGGGCGAGGCGGGAATTTGCCATTTGGTGACAGCTAGAGAGGAGCGCGTGCTCGACATGAGCACGAGCACGAGCATCGTGTTAAGTTAAGGATTGACGCCAACCACACGCGCCCTACTATAAATACAGTGCAGCAGCAACGTGACACGTGTGCCACATCGATAAAGCAGCCTTTGCCAAGTTGAGGCAGATCTTATTGGCAACTGGCGGAGAATCCCAGGAAGAGCAGCAGCAGCGGGCTCAACGGTTTATTTATTTTGCAGCAGCAGCAGCAGAGTCGGCTGCGGCGGCCTGATTGAAATTCAAATGCGCACTTAAGCTCTCGCTCGGACTCCTGACTCCGCATAAACACGATGCCCCAGAGGCCTCAGCAGCTCAAAGGGGCACAAGTGGGTGGCAGGGGGGCTGCTTAAATGAATCAAAAGAAAATAAGAAATCAAAACGGGCAACAGAATGCTGCACTCGACGAATGATAAAAAAAAAAAACAAAAAAAATCCCAAGAATTGAGTTCTCATCAATTTCTTAGCTTATTTTAATTAAATATAAATCCCGAAATTCTTCAATACTCCACCAAGAAAAACACTTAAGAACATTTTATTTTATGCGTGCAAATTCTTTTATTCTGTTTTATTTTCTCTCAATTTAAGACATTTTTTTAAATCTTATAACATTAGCGATCAATTTTGAAATTGGGTACTTTTAAGTGCTTTTTTGCAAAATTTTCAAGAAGACGAACAATTTTTTAATTCAGAACCGTTTCCCTTAAAATTTAGTACTTGGGTTTTCTCTGAGTGTGCACAGAATTAATGTTCATAACACATATCGTTATTTTATTAGTCCCCCCCCCCCCCCCCCCCCCCCTTATCTGTGCCATATTCCATACCCCTTACACTCCACGCTGATAACTAGTTTTCTTAGCTTTATCAGCGACTTCCGCGGAAAAACAGTTTTGATTTCAATATATTATTTACATACAAATGTATGTATGTATATTTTGAAGGCCAACCCGGCCGCCATTGGAGCATAGCTTCGCTGCGATAGCAAAAAATACTATATGTAAATAATGGTAAAAGCTTAAGAGAAACGATCGTCGGCATTTTTTTAATCGCTGCACAGTTCCACGAAATGGCGACGCCGACGACAACACCAGCTGAGAGCGGCAACTGAGAAACGTCTAACTGTGAAGCGCTGACCATTAACGACGCTCAGTCGTCCAAGACGTTGACGCTCTGGCTCAGCCATTGACGTCGCCGTCGCCGTCGCTGTCGCTGCAACTTCAATTTCAGTTGACTAACGACTTTTGATGTGAGCGCAGCGCGCGGCGCGTCGTCTGCGGGCAGAGTTACAATAACAACAAATAAGAAACGAAAATTTTAACCAATTCAAATTGTGCACAGTGAGAATATGATATAAATATGAAAACGATCTTTATAAAAGTTATACTTAAAATTAATTGAGCTACAGCTTAAAACTTTGTGACGTCGTTTGGCAAAAATAAACGAAAGAAAAAGCAACGGCAAGCAATAAAAAACGCGACGCCTTGCGTATTCGTTTCTGCTTCGTTGCGTTTGTGTGAGTGTCTCCAACTACCTGTTTGCGGCTGCGCATGTGTGTGTGTGAGAGGGAAAGAGAACAAGCAACAACTGAGTTACCTGCGTCGACGCCGACGCGTCAGAGAGTTTGCGCACAGTGTTGTATAGAGAGCGTAAGCAACAAACAAACTGAGAGAGTGAGCGAAATTTAACGAATGATCGTCGTGTTTTAGTTGTTGTGTCAAAAACTAAACGCGTCGCTTTCGTTTAAAAAAGAAACGCTGAGGCAACAACCTACAACGAAAACAAGAACAACAACAAACAGCAGCCGCAGGGAGGGTAACAGAAGTTGACTACCGACTGGACCGACTTCCCCACAGCGCTGTTGCTGATGTTGTTGCTACTGGCATTTGCTGCCGTTGCAATGTTAATTAAATATTACGTGCCAGAAAAAAACAGCAATTTACAGCAGCGAGACAGCACAAGCGGCAGCGTAGATCTAACTGTAATTGCATTGCGTGTCCAACTGTTGTTATTATTTGCACGCGCAACTTGAATAAAATTACAACAATTACAAATTACAACTACAGCTGCAGTGAAAGTGAACTTTTGCTTTTTGTTGTTGTTGTTGTTGCTGTTTTTGTTGCTTTTTTTTGTTTCTTTTCCATTGTGCGAGACATCAACTTGACTACAACAAATTTACTCACGTGTCTACCATGGCGACTCGCAGCTGCAGAAGCAGACAGAGTTGTGCCGAATCGTTCAGACTCAGTTCATTTGAACTCTGAGCTGGACAAGTTTAATTAACTTCAAAACAAAGAGAAATTAAAAATTAAAATAAACACAAAAATGGTTAAAGGGCGGTATTAATAAATAACTAAACAAAAATGGAGTATAAATGCACAAAAGAACGATCGTGAACGATATTTTCGCTCAATAAAATAAGAACTAGTGAACTGCTTCAGTGAACTGAACCGGAAATTACAACTCTAGCGGCAGCGCCAATGGAAGCATAATTACAGCAAGTCGCAGGGCAACTTATCCAGTTGCATCTCTTTCTCGCACACATATACACAATACGCCGCCCGCAAGCTGCAAGCTTTGCGCGTTGCTCACTTTGTTTTTTGTTTTTTTGTTTGTGTTGTTGTTTTCGCAGCAGTTTTGTAGCCGCCGCGTCGTCGTTTTCATTAAAGTTGTTTGTGTTGCAATTTGCAGTGCGCCGCACAATGAACAGGTAAGCAAAAGCATAGCACACATACACACACACACACACACACATGCCCACATTGATACTAAGTACTTTGTCTGCAACTTTGTGGTTAAAATATGCAACGCCATGAAAAACTTGAACTATTGCAGCATTTTTACGGTTTTACTGCAAGACACTTTTCCGAGATGCGTTATTCCAAAAGTTTATTCACATTTCCACAAAATCGCATCTGAATTGTGTTTGGTTGTTTGCACTTACCTTTACAGGTTTTCATGTTTGTTTGTTCCTTTTTTTTGTTTTTCTTTGTATTTTGCGGCTGCGACTGACAGCTAAAAATTGGCGGCCCCCGGCCACGCCCTCGGGTTCTCTGCTTGACGCTTGACCATTAATATAACCAAACTACGACTTGGCTCGTTTGCCAAAATGTGTCCAGAAACTTTCTAAACGAATACACAATATTTTATTTATACCCTGTAAGTACGCGAAGAAGGGCATATTGCAGAACCACTTGATTTGATGCATATAAAACTTTGCTAGAAACTATTCCTTTGTATTCCACCACGTGTGGTGAATATTGAAATAGATCTTTGCAACTAAACTGGGTACCCACAAGTCGTATACTCTCTCGAGTCAATCGCACTCATATCTTCTATGTATTTTCATTTAATTCATTTTGTTTGGTTTTTGAGAAATAGAAAATTGAGGCAAAAGCTTAAAGCTTCGCCTGCCGCCGTCTTGAATGTTGCCCAACTTCCCCCTTCCCCACCCCCCTCATGTAGTAGCAAGTGACCTGCATTTAAGTGCACTTCGACCCTTGGACCTTAACACACGCAGAGTCTAAAGTTTCGTTCGCTTCTTCGTTTTACTCAGTTTAATTTTATTTTGTTTATTAAAAAGTTTTAAATGTTTGATTAAAAGGAAATTCATTACAAATTTTCTTTGCTGCTTATTACCTCAAAAGTAGCTGCAGGTTATTATTTTTCGTTGTTGTTGTAGTTATTTTTGTTTTCGTGGTAAGGCAACTTTTGTTGAATCCGAAAACTTGTTAGTTTCTTGCTGATAAGGAAAACTTTTGCCTCAAATTCGATACGATAACGTAACGCAACATGCTTGTCATTTGGATTGAAAATTGTCCATGTATTTGTTCTTATTTTTCTTTTGCTTTAGATATTATGCAATGCCTGCAGATAACGAACGGTGGACATAGAGAAAAAGAAATCAAGAATTCTGTGCTAAAATCAAGTAGAAACTTTGTCAAAGGGTCAACTCGAGAGTGAAAAGCAAAACTTACTCTTAAAAGAAGAATATTTCTGCTTCCACTTCTTCAAAATTCGATTTTATTTATATTTTGTCTTGTTTTATATGTCTTTGAGGATGTTTCACAATAAAAGTAAGCAAGAGTTGCTTTATTTATAGAGCTAATAGACTCAACTATTTAGTTGTAAGCTAACTTTCTACGTTTAGACATCTTTAACCAAGGTGTTTAATACTTAAAGTAAGAACTAAAAATTGTAGGTGCGAGTAACAAGTACTGAAGTTTCTTTAAAGCTTTTTCTTTTCAATGCAGAATGTTGTCTATTTATGTATTCCATTTTGTTTATATCTTAACTCAAGATTTTAGGCACTTAAAGTAACAACTATATTTAATATTCAAAATATTTTCCTAGCAGATTTAAGTTAAAATAACAGAAAACAAAGTTAACTTTAAATGTGCAAAACATAACTACAATAGGTAAATGAGAAGAATTTCTGAAAATGTCAGAATTCTGGGGCATATGCAAGACTGAATTGCGCCGGAAAAGCTCTTTGAGCTTCGAGATTTTCAGGGAAATGCTTGCCGTATAGATTGTTTGGTTCAATGGAGGAGAAATTACTGCGTAACTAAGAACTATTTCGCACTAAACGATGTTTTATCTAAAGGCTTCCGCTTTTAGCAACTTTTTGCATAATACAGTTTTCAACTCTGACGGTTATGTAATTAGCCTAATTTTGTTCGGGCCAGGTGCAGTAGCCAAGGTGTTCAAGATGTTCATTATGGCCACAATTTGATTCCAGGAATTTCTGCTCTCTTCTATTTAAAGCTATTTAAAACCGAATGCATCGAAGCATCGATTATTTGCTGTTCTGGTATTTTTTAATCAAGCATCGAGTCAGGCAAATTGTGTAAGGGACAACCCAGGCGTTGCTCTTAGAATGACCTTTGGCTTCGTCTAGGGTTACCTCATTTTATAGCTATTCTTTTTGTGCCCGTGTGCGTATGTGTGTGTGTGTTCCAAAGGTTATTGTCAAAGAAATCGTTTTACAAAGCCATATAAGCGCCTCGAATCAATCAAATTTCTTTTTAAATTGAACAATGCAAATGAAATGCTTTGTGATACCCTGCAAAGGGGTATATTTCAGTGGCAACTCATACAAGAAGCCGAAGTATATTCATGATCAGAATCAAAACCGAATCTCTCTGACTTTGCTAAGGATCAATCTTGCAATCTTGATGGATCCGTCTTTTTTGCATCTTTTTGGACACTAGCGTTTGTATCTCAACTAAAAACTATTGACTAAATGTTCTTCACGATATCTTTAAAAAACTCGTTTAATTGTGAGAAACAGCGAAATCTTATCTAGAGCGGAGTACTATATCAAAAAGATTCCATTGAAGCGATTGTTGAACGATCTTTTTTCAAATATATCCAATCTGATATTGGCAGATATGATATATAGACTCTTATGAAATCTTAAAGCTTTTATTGGTTTTAAATCGGAAATTGTAGAAACAGATCTGCTTCCATTCTTGTAACTTCAGTTCATTAGATCTTCGAATTAAACTTATCTTATTTGTCTTCTTGTGCCCTTGCTTAAGGTATTATAATTTTGTCATTAAAACCCCATGTGAGTATATATAGGATGCTCCTTAAGTAAAGTTATATGAACATCGGACTACTCTCTCATATAGCTTTATGGGACGCATTGAAAATTTAGTTGTTTTGAAAAAGACTTTATTTTTCAAAAGTTTACTTATCAAACTCGGCCTTACAGCCTAACTACACATGACTGCAAACCCACAAGTCAAATCTATAAAAGGGTAAACTTCGTTGTGCCGTTGATAGCCGGTTACAGGGTATGACCTGGTCTGGCACTCTCTTACTAGTTGCGGCTTCTATTCCTGCTTTGATTTCAGTTTTCTCTTTAATCGTTTTTGAGAATTGAAGTTTGGGCTTGCCACGTTGCCGGGCGGCCTCAAAGTGCGCCATTAGCACGTAGCGCTCACATGGCGAGTCTGATTTTCAGCTGCACACACGCACACACACACACACACACACATGCAAATGGACTGCAATAGCCGTATATACATATGTCAAATGGTATCGCAGCAAAAGTAACTTGTGCGACTTTTTAACTTAATGGCCCCCAAAGGTCAAAGGGTGACCAAACCACTCTCCCCTCTCCAGCTGCACGTATGTATGCTAACCAGCTGCTGACCCAATTTGGATTGCTTTTGAATTTATTTAAAGATTTGGTCATCTTCAGCTGCAAATTTGCACAGTTTCTTGGGCCTTACTATCTATTCTATTATTCCATTTACTTTATTTTCTACATTATGAGCTTCCTTGAGCACAGTTTTTGAGCCAACTACATAAATTTAGGTCAATTCGCATTCTTTTCTCGCAATAGACACTTTAATAGTATTCTCTTCCTAACACACACGGAAACTTGGGCCCCAACTTTTCAATTAGAGTCCACATCAAAACGAAAAATCCTTTTTTTATACAAGTCAGATTTGCGCCTCTGACCCGGCACAAGCAAAAAAAGCAGTAACTTTTTGCAAATCGGGCGCGATTTACATAATTTTTAACGTCGGTTTATTGGTTTTGGGTTTGTTTTTCCACAGCGGCCAGGCGGCGCGTGAGGGGGGAAGAATAAGGGTGTTGGAAAAGCAAAGAAAATGCCGGAGACGGACGTATAGGAAGCAAACGCTGACAGCGGCCAACTGACCCGGTCAAAACGTTTATTACCATTTCGGCACTGAATTTGCATGCCCTTACAGATGGTATTATGAATATGTTGAAGAGCGTGTGACAAAGTTAAGTACGTACTGAAGATGAGTTACCTAACTTGATCTTTATTTAACATATAAAGCAGAAGCGCTCGAAAGTGAGGCTCTAAGATATTGACGCATGGATTGTGACACGGAAATTAACAGGGATTCTTCGAAATCCTTTCCAGTTTCTTATTAGATAAATAAGATATCAATCCTGTCTTAAATCTGTAAATTCATGCCACGACAAATAACAGGGATTTATACGATAGTCTCCGAAAGCCATCCAATGTTTCTCTTCGCATATATGCTAAACCTGTAGGAACACTTTTTTCTCAATTCTTTGAAGTGGGATTTTGCCGAGATTATTAATTTTCCAATTGGACCATGCCTATTTTCTGATTATGTTTAAGATCAGATAACTTTATTTGCCAGAGTACTTAGTATTCGGCTAAGCATTCCTTTGTCTGCTTTCTCAATGTTTTCCTTTTGGTTGGCCCATTCCCATTTTGGAGCCGAAGCCGTGGACGTTACAATAATTTGCATATCTGATTAATACGAATACATTAGTTTTTTGATTTGCCAGAATAAAACCAATAGAACGACATAAACCAACAGAAGAGAATGGTTCTGAATGGATTTAAATGACCGACGGCTGATTTTGAGGCAAAGGTCAAGCTTAAGAAAGATTTATCAGTATGCATGCTTTAACTTCTGCCCCCCACGCCTCTCTCTCTCTCTCCCTCTCGTTCATTTCTCTCATTTCTCTCTCTGTCCCCCTCGCACATCTTTATCTAGCTTCATAATGTCTGGTTACTTAGATTCAATTGGCGTTTCCGCTAAAGTTCGCTCTGTGAGGGGAGAATATCTAGTGGATGGGCGAGACTCCCCGCACTCATAATGCGATTTCATATTTTACTAAGACATAAAATATGCTTTTTACTCGCATTTTGCTCAGCTTTAAACTGACAGACCACAGCCAGACAGACAGACAGACACGATTCCACAGTGCCCCCAGCCGAGAGTCGAACGCAGTGAACCGAGCGAGTGCTTTAGAGTTCTGGTCTTTTCGGTGCCTTTTATATTAAGGAAGCGACAAATTTATTTAAATGAAGTCGTCGCCTGTCGTTGGTTTAATGTGTGGTAGATTTGACAATTATGACAGCACGAAATGCCAGATAAAATCGGCATAATTTGATGCGAACTGACAGCGGGATACTACCGGAGAGGGGGCGGAGTGGGCGTTAGTTCCAGGCAAAGGAGCCGCCCAGGCAGTTTTCTCCTCACGCCTGAGTGGGCCAGCCAGGAGCTGCGTCAGTGCCACATTGTGGCAGTGTCTGCTGTCGCCTCTATTAAGTAGATTAACTTGTTTGTGTACTCCACTTTAAGCACAACAGCCACACAGCCCCACAGCTGACCTTTGCGTATAGGTTCACGCATGTGATTTATGTGGGGCAGTGGCAATTTAACGCCGCGTAGCTTCATAAATTTTATTATCATGCAATTGCAACCACAAGATACACGCACTACCTTGTCCCACATACCCTGTAAGCATTTACATTTATAAAGAAAGCGTGCGGTTGAGCAAAAATAAAATGAATCCCACAAGTTAGAAAATAAAATGTGTATGCCTTGAAGTTAATATTTATTTTATGGACATTTTCACCTATTTATTTTTAACGATCTAATAATAAATAAATAATTAAAAATATCACATTTAAGCTTATTTAATTGAAGAAATTACTCGTCGTTATCCGGCTTTTGCTTTGTGTAATTCCCAAAACAAAGCAAACTTTTAATTCATTACGAAAAGACTATTTTTTAAATTTTCCTTTGGGTTTTCTCCGAATTTTATTTAGCGATTCACAAAACAATAAAACGAGTAATCCAAATCGATTGATCCTCCCTGAATTTATCACCATGGCTGCACAGTTTTTTTTTATTCTTCTCTAGTATTATACTCAGCTCCAGTTAGTTGATATTATTTGACTGCTCTTACTACAGGGTATTTGCTAGTCAATCACTCAAGCCTAGACCTATGCAAACTTGCTGCTCTTTAATGTTATGGACCAGTAATTTTTATTTATGGCACGCTCACAATTGACAGCTTTGTAGGGCTCGTGGTTCGGTGTTCGGGTTCGGTTTGGGTTTAGGTCAAGTTAGCTGTGATAATATCTGTTGAAAAGCTTGGGCTTTATTAGGTACGTGCCAAGATGTAGACACTGCGCCTAGAATTATGGCTTTGCGGAGCAGTTAAGCTCTAAACGAGCTAAACTAATTAACTGAAATTTGTACTAGATGATATTGATATAAATGTGGGAAAATAATGTAATACATATATTTTTTTACTTGGAAGATAACTTTGTTACCAATACCTATTATAGACCGAATATCAGTTTAAGCATATATTATTAATATTTTTATTACTTCGCTTTAAGCCATAGGCATAAACAAATTTCTAATGAACAACTTTTGAGTATCAATATGTTTTTATGGGTTATGTTGAAATTGATTTCAATTAAGTCAGCGCATTTTTTCTCAGCTAATTGTCAAGGTCGCCTTTGATACTTTTCAGACCCTAATTATAATATTATTCATCTAATCAGTCTGTGAACATCTCAGCGCCATTTTCTAAGCGCCGTGATTCAGCTTTCAAGATCTAAAACGAACCCAAACATATGCGTCACAGTCTAGATTCCAGTTCCAGCTTGAATTTGAGCACTGACCTCGCACAATTTCGCATGAATTTAACAGACATATTTGCCGCTTCAAATCATTTTGGACTATGCATGGCATGGAATTGCCTAAACATAGGTTTATTATCCAGCTATGTATTAAGCTAGTTAGTTATGCATGCGAGCGAGATGAGACAATGTCTAAAATTAGCAAGACAATGGGAAACCATAGACCACCTTAGGGAAAACGGGTTTGGGAGCGGCCACAAAAAATAAATAAAAATAAAACAACAAATGTGCAACATTTTTGGGAATAAACAACTGTGTGTGGATATATTCATTTGAAATCCCGAGTGTGAAATACCCAAATTATGAAAGTACTCCCCTTCAAACAACAATATTTTGTTGTGCATATAAGATAGGTGTAAAGTAAAACCTCGGTTGAATGGACACTCAGGTAAAATTTTTGTATAGTTAACTGAGTTCGCTTAAAAGATATATATCGAGCGTGTGAAAACATTTAAGACAAAAATTTAGTAAATTCTGTTTTCAACCAAATTTATAATTTTGTAAATTTATAAATATTTCTATGTATAAATAAAGAGTAAATTGTCATCATAAGTAAAAATAAATGTTCAATTATCCTTTAAATATAAAATAATGAGAGAGTAAGGATAATTTAGGCACGCAGAAAATTTTATTCCTTTTTAGCATTGCCCGTTTGCAGATATGTGAGAAAGAAGAGTAAAGCTTGTAGGTGCTGAGTTTGATGAAAATATCTTGGAAAATAGAAAATGCAAAAAGAATATTTTGCCAAGCAAGAAGCTACGTTTCTGCTAGTCATTTCCATGGCTGCTGTATGATATAGTGGGCCGATCCGGCCGGTTCCAAAATATATGTACTGCCTGCCACAGAAAGTCAGACCTATTCAAAGATTCAAGACTATTAAAACAGTATAAAAATCGAGAGGACTTCATGCGAACATTGTATTTTATTTAATATTAAGCATGAAGTAAAATATTTTTGAAATTTTAAGTACGTTTTTTAAGATAATCTTAATAAAGATTCAAAATTGGATTAGGTTTTTTTTTTAACTTTTGCATCAACTAAAATGCAAATGGTAATTAATTTAACTAAAAGTTAATCTGACGTGTCTCTATTGACAGCTTTCATTTTTCACACCAAAAAACTTTGGAAAAGCAAGGAAAAATTAATTGGAAATCCTCTTTGTTTTCCCTTATGATGAAGAACACAAATCGCCTGACCCTGGGCACTTCTCACATCTACTCAATGGGATAAATATTTGCCAGCCTATTAACGTAACATAAATTCAAATATTTCCAATTAGCCTTCAGTTTTATGCATAGGTCTAATTAGGCATCGCAACGCCTCACCAAAAGCCACTTGAAATATCCACTTCCAATTTCAATTCCAATTACCGGTTGCCCCCACACGAGTGCCAGTGGCCCAGCTATTTCCCAAATCCTGGTGCACAGCTGTTGACAGAGCCCCGCGACACGCTCGATAAATCAACGCACAACTTGAGGACAGCGACAGCACCTACAACAACAACAACAATAACAAGGATCTGACAGGCCGGCAGGCGGCGGGTGGGGAGGGGCAACTGATTTGTTTGGTTTACGATTTCAGAAATGCCGCCTTGAATTGTTGAACACATTTGCTGCACGGATAAAGATAGAGAAACATACAAGCACAGGCAGAAACTCTGCAAAACAGGAATTTCTTCTCAAAGAGTGAACGCAGGTATAATTACCTGGCCTGGTCTAAATTGTGTATACCCTAGCCGAAAGTATTATAATTTTGTTATGAAATGTGTAACGCATAGAAGCGGACATCTCCATAAAGTATCTATATAAAATCGAGTGTACTTATATAGCCAAGTATTCCTACAATTGACTTGATTCATTCTATGTTTTTGCAAGGGTATTGAATATTCGGCATTTCAAAGTAAAAGGTTCTTTATAGGTTAAATTTAAATATAGAAGCTAAAACTGAGTAAAAGTGAGTATACTGCGGCGATCAATTGCCTGAATGATATTTCCTGAATAAGTCGTGTGAGGGTTAAAGAGGAAAAGAGAGAGAGCGCATGACAGGGAGAAGGATAGAGCGAGGGAGAGAGTATGCTGAGCTACCTAACCTAACCTTATTTGTAACCCTCATGCATCAAGCCGAATATCGTGTACAGCACGCTACGTAAGTGCTATGCCTGATGCGAAAGAGAGATAGAGAGAGACGAGAGAGAGGGGACTAAGAGGATAGAGAGCGAATTGTAGAGAGAGCGAGTCCTACGCGTGGTTGGGATTGAAATCACTTCGGAATGCTGCCTCAGTTCTCATTTTGTAAACGCGACGCGCACTACGGAAAATCCTGCAATAAACGGAATAAAAAAAAACCGAAAAAAGCGTGTCCTTCGCGAGCACTTAAAATATGAAAAATTATAAGGAAATATAGAAGTAGAAAAAAGATAAACAATACGGAAGATAACACCAAATGGAGCGACGCCGTGCGTTAAGTTCCTATGCCAAGCTCAAGGAGCAGCAGCAGGATAACAACAGAGAACAGGAAGAGAAGGACGAGCTGCCGGCTTTGCACCGCTCGCACTCGGTGCGCGCCTCGTTGCGGCGCCTCAAGAGCAAGCTGCACAGCCCCGCCCTGCCGCTGCAGTCGCCTTTTAAGTTGCGTCCGCATTTGCATTCGCGCAGTCGCAGCAGCCGGACGCTGGACAAATCCAAGGCCGTGAACGCGTTGCGTTTGTGGCATGAAATTGAAAAGGTTGCCGTGGTTACCAGCAAAGTGAAGGGCGAGTTTGTGCCGCTCCAGCAGAAGCAGACAATGCAACAGCAGCACGGCGAGGGCAAGGGGCAGCAGCAGCAACTGGAACTGGGCATTGAGCAGCTGATGTCTACGCTGCCCGTGGGCGTGGCACTGCCACGCAAAGCCTGCCAGCTGCTGCAAATACCCGAAAGCTACTGTCATCGCATTGCACCACAAGCCACACTCGACTCGGATCTGGAGCGCAGTCGCCTGGGCAGCGAGTCGCCAAAGGCCAGCTGTGATCCCGTTCTGGCTGAGATCAAGCGCCACGCCCCACAGGGCATCTATGGAACGACACGCATGCGAACGGCCACCATCAGGAAACCGATGCCCTATTTAAACAGTCGTAGGTGTTTATTTTTGATCCATATATGAGTACTCAGCTATTATATAAACTGACTGATTGATTGACTGGCTGACTAACTGATTGACTGACTGACTGACAGATTGACAGATTGGTAATCTACGTACAGCTCAAACATTGAGAGCTAGGCAGCTGACATTCTTACTGTTATCTTTTGGTATGTTATGTTCGATTCGGTTTTGTAAAGTTCCACCGGCTAGAGTGAAAAATTGGTGGAAAACTGGCGTGCTTCACCTTTTTCGCAACACAGATAAAAAATTGAACTCAAACGTTGCATAAGTGAAAGTCGTTTTATTGACTTTGAGGTCATTTTGAAAGCTCAATTATAAAAGAATATATGTGGTTATTTTTGTCTCACCTTAAACTATTTCGGATATATATAGATATATATCTGAAATATAAAACTGCTAGCAAACCATAAACTAAAAGCCATGACATTCGTAATGATTTTATAAGTGGAACGCCCAGTTGTGTTTATGTGTTTTTTTCTCCCGGACAAGCATGTTTTTTTGATTACCCTATTTATTGCGCTCAACAGAAATTCAATGGTAATCTGTTTGTGACTTTGATTGCGTTTCATATACCCTAAAATGGGTTCATTGAACTCTTTGCCACAGCTGGCAAGCAGTCTGTTGAACTGTTTTGAAATTGCTTGAAAGGACTCTTAAGGGTTGTCTGGCATCAGAAGGCGCTAAAAACTGAACTGAAATAGTAAAGAATCGTTATTTTGAATGAATTTTATTCATGAATATGAATAAAAGTTCGCAAAAGTTATTTCTTCTGTTTCATAATTTCTCGGCTTGTTATATTCTAGATTTACAAATTGTTTCGTGTCAATGCATATGGCCCATAATTATTTTGGAGAGGTAGTCTAACATAAGGAGATTGATTGAAGCTAGTTACCAAAAAATATTTAGATGCTTAGGAATTTGTGTCACGACAAGAATAAAACTACATTTCAGAGAAACTTGTCCAACTCACACCAGATATAGAAACGTAAAGTCAATAAAAGGCAAAAAAGCTGTCAGCTTAGAAACTCAAAACAATTATTTAATTACCATTTAGTAGTTTCCATTGCATAATCCTTGAATTGTTACCAAATTCCATTTAATAATCAAGCCTCAAATAACTCAACCGATTGAATTGAATATTGATTATGTCCATATATCATATCTTGGGCTTTTCCGATGGGTTACTCAATGCCATTAAGGCCAGCTGCGGCCAAGGACAGTGTCCAAATGAGCAAATGGCCAAAGCGGCAAGAATTTCATTACAATTTCATAATTAAACACAAGTGCTTGTGAGATTTTTGTTTGTTTTTTTTTTTGGGGCATGCTACATAAATTGAAATTATTCGCACGTGCTGTCTGATGTTGCAGATGCCACCAGAGCAACAACGACAATAGCCACGCCCCGCAGAAGCTGCAGATGGGCAGCTGTCTGCGCTCCCCGGCGCACTTTATACGACAAAAATCATTTCACACGCTCAACGAGCTCTCAAAATTCTGCCAGCTGAAGACGCCAGCAGCGACGGCGACGGCAACGGCGACAGCGACGGCAACGTCAACGTCCACACTGCAGCTGCGCGGTCATTATGCCAATGATGGTAAGCGGGTAGCCCAGCGCACCACTCAACCACCCACATGTGGCTCAATTGAGACTGGCCGCCAAAACGCGCACAGCTAATTAATGGGTCAGCTTGAGGTGCGGGTTGTGGGTTGAGGCTCAGCGGGGTTACAGTGGCAATAACACTATGCAACAGCATAGCCGCAGCCGCATACTTTTCTGATTCAGTTTAACGCGCACTTAACCGAAAAAATAAACTCAATAATTTTATTGAATAGGTTTTTAATAAAAACAAATATAAAATCTTGGACATCAAGAAACATAAAAAAAAAATAATAATTAAAACTTAAATTTTAATAAAATTTCTGCTGAAAAAATATTATAAATTTTTTTCTACAATACTTTGCACTGAAATAACCTAAAAGGTTAAAGCTAAAAATGCATTAAATGAAAATTTTTGTTTGAAAATGTTGACAAAAAGTTAAA
This sequence comes from Drosophila novamexicana, assembly GCF_003285875.2. Lineage (NCBI taxonomy): Eukaryota > Metazoa > Arthropoda > Insecta > Diptera > Drosophilidae > Drosophila > Drosophila novamexicana. Next base: position 128,924 of record NW_020824808.1, on the reverse strand, counting down.
GTTTTAATTAAAATTTTATTTTTGTTAACTAAACCTCTTTTCAAAAAAAGAAAAAAAAAACATTGACAAGTTAAAACTTTCGTGTTTCAATAACACCAAATTTTGTTATTAAAATATTTTGAGTAACTTTTAAAGTTTTAATATCAATTTGATTTCAACATTATAAAAAGTTATTTTAAAAAAAAACAAAATTAAACTTTATTCTCAATAAGCTCAAGCTATGCATTATTCACAAACAAAATTGAAAATGATTCTTGAATTATTAAAGTTCTATTCAAATAATTATTTTTTTTGTTATGTTTTTTTCTCTTATAGTCAAAATATATTTTAAATTGAGCAATTTTCTTAAATATAGTTTGTTTTATGAAAATATCAGATATTTGCCATTAAATAACTTTTTATAGCTTTCGGCATTAGGGCTGTGAATTGAAGCAGAAAAGTACACAGTTCATTCCGGACTAAATTGCATTTTAACTTTGGGACACTGCATAATTAAAAGTTGTGGCTAGGTGGTTGGTTGGGTGGTTATTGGTGGTTTGCTTGGGTGGGTTTTGCTATGCTATTCTGCCACTGCGATCTAATCTAGCGCTGCTTTAGTGCATGCCATAACACACACCTACACATACACTTACATATACATATACACATGTAACACACTCACATACACACACGCAGTGCTGCATTGTTGTTCGTAATTAATCAAATTGGATATTGGTCATTCAACAGAAACAAAAACAAAAACAAACAAAACAGAAGCGTCCGACGGGACCCATTAGTAATTAATAATTAATTAATTAATTGCAATTGCTGGCAATTAACGAGCATATCCCATATTTATATATACACATCTTTCGTTTACATCGGGCTCTAGCTGGTTTATTTACATTTGTATATAGCATCTATGTATGCATAATTTATGTTAAACATTTCATTTAATATTAAGTTTTATTAATTGCATTTTTTGTTTAATTACAACTTATGATTTCTATTCCAAATCCAACACCCGCCAACTCCCCACCCACAAACAGACAACATTTTGCCCAGTTCGTGTGAGAGCGAGCTCTTTGAGCCTGTCAAACTGCGCGTTAAGCATCAGCCGGAGTCGTTTGACTGTCAGGATAACAACAATCAGGACAACTATCCCACCTATTATACCGCTGCGTTGCTGTCGCCGCCAAGCAGCGCCTTTCGCTGGTCGGAACAGCTTACCCAGCACGCGGCTGTCGCCAAGCTGCGCACTGCCATTTCATGCCACGCCCAGGATCTGCGCGAAATGGAATTCCTGTTGCCACAGCAGCAGCAACAGCAGCACCAGCAGCAGGCGCCGGCCGGCCCACAGCTACGCATCTCGCGCCATTCCCAGCCCAAAAATGCCAAGCTGCGCGACGAGCACGAGGATCAGATGCCCGAGCACGAGCACGAGCAACTTTCAGCCACCGATGAGAACATCGCGGCCAATGTGCAACAGCAGCATCAGCTTTCGGTGCATCGGCTGCCGGTGCAGCTGCGCAACAAAATCCCGGGCAATACGCCGCATCCGCGTGTCAGCAAAATGTCCAAAAAACAGCTAAAGCTTGCCCAGGCACAGCTGGACAAGCTGACCCAAAGCAATCTCCACTTGCACGGTAGGCACACGGGTTCGCGCTGCTTTCTGTTCGCCAATGTCTAAATTTCTAAATCCAATCACTTGTCTATTTAAATTGATGATTATAATCGGCTCTTCTTTGTTCTTTATCCACAGCTCTCTTCTCCGCCGTGGAGCACGGACATCTGGATAAGGCTCGCACCATACTCGAATCCACCGACGTGGATGTCAATAGGTAAGTGCGAGTGAGCAGGTAAATGGGGTGAAGAGGGGGGTGTAAGATTCCCAAGCGGTCTCAAAAAGAAAAAGTGAAGAAAAAAGAATAGGGACTAATCTATCTAGACTTACCAATACATTAAGCCTAGGTAAGCTGACGCATTCTTCATCCCACATATCAAACTGGTTTCTCTATCTTATATAGAATCTGAGATAAACAAATCTTCCATCCATTTCACTACAAAACCTCTGATCTTCCAGGAAGAGAGAGGGCAGTCTATTTGGGATAAAGGAAGAAGCTTTGTACTTGAGCTTGAATTTATTTTAAATATAAGATTCTTTTTTATTCAGTATTTACACATGTTTTCACTAATCCACAGCATCAATACGGATGGACTCTCAGCGCTGGATGTGGCCGTGCTGAGCAACAATCGCTCCATGACCAAAATGCTGCTGCAGCATGGCGCCCTGGAGGGTACTCAATGTACATATATGATTTGGCGACCCGTTCAAGGATGTTTTAACTAACTTTCAATCCATTGCCCATTTGCAGTTTCCGTGGACAGCATTGGCACCAAACTGAACGGCCTGCTCAAGGACGCCGAGTCACGCATACACGATCTCAGCGGACCGGAGGGACTGTGTGCGCCCGTCTTTACATCGAGACCCTCCATATCCAGCATTATAATTGGTGAGTGAGCTCCGCAATGCCAATCAAAGACACATTCCTTATAAGTTTCCATTTGGATTCCAGGCAATACGGGCTCCTCGGTTACCGGCTGCACGGGCAACGAGGTGGACAAACAGATTGGCATTTGGGAGCGACGCGTCAAGGGGCTGCGACGCATGCTTCTTGGCTGGGACCAGGCGCGACCACCAGATGCACCCGCCTCCGTTGTAGTCGATGTAACCGGCGACAATTCCATTAGCTTGCAAATACTCGAACCCTTTGAGGGCGCCATCGGCACCAAATTCAAAGGTAAAGCCACCCAACCCAGTGCTGCGGTCAGCCGCAGCTCTGCGGTCGCCAGAAATTTGATTTGTTGTTGACATTTCTCCATTTACCGCAGTTCAATGGTCAACACGCGCCGACTTCAACAATGTAGTGGGCGAGCGGGAACTGCTCGAGTGGATTAGTTTCCATGGCACCATGGGCGCCCAGTGTCACATAGCTGGCCTCACCCAGGGCCGCCGCTACTTCCTGCGCGCCGCCTGCGGCAATGTCAAGGGTTGGGGCGCCTATCGCAACTCGGTGCCCGCCAGCGTTGTGCCCTCAAGTGAGTAGCCGTGGAGGGGCAGCCTTTGACCCATTCACAGTAATAGTAATGGCTGCTGTTAAGGCTAGACTTTATGGATTTCTTGACTTATCCTCTGCTTTCTCTACAGCCTGGCGTGACTTGGATAATCGGGAGGATCGTTTCTATGGCCGCCAATGCATATTGGACAATCTGTTTACGGCCGTACGTTCGGCTCGACCCGCAGATGTTTCAGAGCTAACGCTCGATCCGTGCAGCGTGCAGCGTCGCAATCCGAAGAAAAAGACGACCATCAAGCAGCTTTTCTCAGTCACCTCCAAGTTCCAGAAGACGCTGCGACGGTAAGACTAAATAGAGAGATGCATATTCTGCTTAGGAATTAATCCTTTTGTGTATTCCATGGTCTATACAGCGGCATCTACTTCTCGTGCATTGTGCACTGCGATGACAAGGTGCTGGTCACCAGCGAGGACTTTCCGCCTGTCATTGAGATCGATGAATCATATCCGAGTGCATTGCACATGGACTACTATTGGCTAATGAAGGTCGCCTGCACTTGGGAAGATGTGAAATCGTTGCGCACGGACATGGAACGGAATCTAACCTCGCCGGTACACTTTCGCACCAAACTTCTTTCGGCCGTCTGCCAGATGCAGTCGGCGCTGGGCATCAACGATCTTGGCCAGCTGTATTATAAACCACTCCGAGATGCACAGGGCACCGTGGTGCTCACCTGCATTCAGTCGGTGAAGAGCCAGAAGGCTGTCTCCATCATCAACTCACGCTGGCTGCCGGTCAGCAAGCTCCAAAAGAAGCTGGGTGCCCTGCACGAGGATTACACCATCAACGAGCTGCTCATCTCGAGCATTGGCGAACAGCTGCACTATCAGCAGGCAGCGCTCCAGCGTCTAGAGCCGGGTCTCTATTTGGGCTATCTGAAGATGCAGTGCTCCATGGATCAGATACAGGTGGTCGTGCCGGTGAAGACACCCAATGTGCTTCCCCACTGTAAGGTGCGCGAAAACAGCCACATTACGGCCGAGGAGTGGCAGGTGCTGCATCGCACCGAAAACAATCCGCTGCGCCTGCCGCTCGACTTCAGTACACCAGGCGATGGCAATGGCAACAGTCCGGCAACCGAGGTACAGCGTCTTTTCCTACACGATCTCAGCAATGCGATGCACAAGCTGTTGGCCAGCATGAGCATTAAGGCAACGGATGCGGCCACGCATCGCCTCTACGATGTGGAGGTCATAGAGCATAGTCGCGATATTAGCTTTCTAATTGTTTGCCCTTCGGTGGAGTCATCATGTGCCGTGCCCGGCCAGTCCGAGCTGCTGCTGCAGCGCGACGATCTGGTCAGCCTGAGCATACAGGCCTTCGAGATGATCCATCTGCGCACCTATCAGCCGGCCATTGTGCAGAAATATGCACGACTCTCCTGCATCCTGGAACTGGACACGGCGCTGGCCACGCACTCGCATCGCGAGGCCTTTTCTAGCAGCGAACTTCAAGCTGCCAAGGAGCGTCTGGCCACATTGCAGGAGCTGAGCACCAATCTGACGATGGTGTGGAAGAGCGTTCGCTGGCTGATGGATGTGGTGGCCTATGCGCGCAATAAGCATGCCCAGCCGGCGCTGGCCATGCGCGAAATACTCGACTTTGCCCAGCTACGACACGAGGAAGGCGACGGCAAGCAGCTGCTGCAGCTACCGCTGCGCGAGACCAGGTTCAGCAAGACAGGTCGCGGCAGCTGGCCGGGTCCGGGTTCCAATGAGGATTCTAACAGGCAGAACAAGCCGGAACACTCCAAATCTGAAACGAATTTGGGTCAGAGCGCCCAAACGCCGTCAGCGCAGGCCACCCTTCAAGACGAACGTGACAAGCAGCCGCAGCAGCAGCAACAACAACCACAGCAGCAGCTGCTCCAGGTGACGAGCAATGAGTACGCCGCCTCCACTTGCTCGGATGTCTCGCTGCGCAAGAACAGCGGCGACTCCGTGAGCTCCGCATACACTGCGCGCAGCTTTTACTCCGCTGTGGACTCCGCCTCCGATGGCAGCAGCAGCGTTTTTGCGCTGCCGCCCTCCCGTTCCGATGACACACTGGCGGATGCACTGCGTCATTCGCAGGCAGCAGCCGCCGCGCAGCGCAAACGCACCAGCTCCAACATTGGGCCCATTTCCACGCCGCTTATCACCGTGCACAGCTCCAGCTCGGCTCCTTATCTGGCCGGCTCCAGTGTCTCGTTGCGCACGGGCAGTGGTGCCTTCGCCACGGATCTGGAGCACAAGCCGCTGAAGCCTGCCGCGGAGTACAGGGTGAAGGCTGCCTCCAGCGCCAATTTGCGCGAGGGCGGACTTTATTTGAAGAGCTCACTGTCGGCACTGCAGCCGGAGCTGAGGCCACTGGGCAGTAGCGAAGAGCCCGTGGCCAGCACCTCGAAGGCCTCCTCCACCAAGAGCCTGGCGCAACACAGCAGCGAGGAGGACACGGCCAGCTGTTCTAGCCTCAATGCCGAGCAGAGCTCGACAGGCGCAGGCATCATTCAGGTCTACACCGCCTACAACACGGGCCTGGCCAGCGGCACCAGTCTCAAGCTGCACGTGACGCCCAAGACAACCGCCCGCGAGGTCATCAACCTGGTCGTCAAACAGCTTAACATGGCCGCCGTGCTGAAGGGCAGCAAGGGACCCATCTATAGCGCCGACATGCTGGACAACTTTTGCCTCGTCGCCGTCATTGGTGCCCGGGAGCGTTGTCTGCGCGACGACTTCAAGCCGCTCCAGCTGCAGAGTCCCTGGAAGAAGGGCCGCCTCTATGTGCGGCAGAAGCACGAGCTGCTGGCGGCCATCGAGCATTCCAATCGCAAATCCCATTTGATTTAAGAGCTGCTGAAACAGCTCAATTATGCTGGAGTGCACAGCTAGCAGGGCGGCTAACGAAGTCTCAACTCGGGTTTACAATTTGGTTTTTTATAAGCAGCAAGAGGAACAAACGAAAGCAAATCGAATTACGCTTCATGCCGATGTCTAACGAATAGAAAAAGACATTTCCTGAATATATATTCCTAAACAATATTAACAGTCATGTCGATATAGCCAAATCCTTCTGTCCATCTGCTTGTTTACATGCAAACCGTCCTCGCTCTTTAAAGGAATCAAAACACCATATTTTATAGCTGCCACAGGCATGATCAATCGAGAATTAAGTTCTATGCACAAATTTGTTATTTTCCGATACAAATCTATGCATTTATCATGCGCTTCTCTATTCTCCCTCCTTATCTGGGTTATTTCATTTTAATCTTAATCATTGATTCTTTAATTTTTTGATTCTAAAAATGTTCTTGGTTCTTTGGCAGACGTGATTTTTAAATATTATGTTTTATGCGTTCATCATTCTGAAGCACAACCTTTAAAAATACATCCTTTTGCTTACATAATTTGTTTAAGAACGAGCAAATATCGATTCTAAAACTTCTGAACTTGAGAAATAAACACAATTCATAAATATTTGCCAATAGATATTCCACTGCCCATTTCCCCACATCCCAAAAGATATGTTTCTCTTCAAAAAGTTGCAAAGAATTTTGGAAGCTAGAGTTTGAACCTTTACAAAAGTTCCTCGCTGTAGAAAACCAGGTTAACGAAACGAACCGAAAAGCTGTGAACTGGAACGTGCAGCCCTGATAGCTGTGAAATATTCTAGCAATCAAAAATGTACCCTACACACACACACACACACACACACTTAATTATTATTGTTGGCTTCTTAATTTGGTTTTTGCTTTTTGGGGGGGAGCTCCACTGTGCCCAGCCAAGTTTGACGACCAAATTCCCAAATTAGACTGAATTACTTACATATGTATGTTAGAGGAGGACAAAAGATGATGTTATATATGAAATTGTAATGAAATGGTATTATATTTTAAATAGTTTTATACACACAGACACAAAAACACACACCATGCGCATACATACATATGTATATACGGCACATAAATTAATTGTTGTTAGTTGTTTTAGAAGCTGGTTTAAGCGTAAGTGCAACAAATTACACCAATATTATAATGCATGTAGATTATATATATATATATCTATGTTTTACATAATTATATGTATTTTATTGTAACATATACTATATTATATATGTATTTTTGTAGTTAAGCAAACAAAATGTTTTGATTGTATTTTTGTGGCAATTTTTTAGGCGCACGCATTTTTGAATATAACAAATCTGAATGTTGAAACGAACAAGAAAATTAATTTAAAAATTATATTTAAATGTCAGTATATATATATGTATAAATGTATGTAAATGCATTTTAAGTGAAAACTCTCTTGATGTATGTGTATTGTATGTGTTCTCTATAATTACAATTAACAATTCCAATCGGATTATACAAAATATTTAAGCATAGTTTTTAGATTGTAAAGCTGGCATATAGAATGCGAAATATTTTTTAAAAATATATTGGCATTAACTAAATGTTGAAGATATGTAACAAAAACAAAAAGAAAAATGAAAAGCAACTGAACAAAACACAGATCTTGAAATTACATTGTTGTATTTATTACATGTAGTTTATGGCGCGAAATGCCCTGTAAAAACGGGTGTGCTGCTTCAAGTTGTTTGCAACTAGTCCAGAAATGTTTTGTGTTTAGCTAAGTACTCGGTTCTTGTACTAGTAAGTTCTGCATGCCCCCTAACTATACGGCCGAATCAGCATTACGCAACTACAGTAAGCATTCCATTTGACAGATAAAGTACTTTGTGTGAATTTCAAATAAGTGCGCTATCTAAATATGCAAAGTGTTAAATGTCTATAACTATAGTTATACGCATAGTTACACTCCGTAATTCTATATGTGTATGTGTAAATTAGCTGAATGTTCTTCAGATCTATGTGTTTACTGTAAGCTAAATCTCTTCAAGTTTCTACCCTACCCTATTCAAAATGTTGTAGCTTGAGGACTTCCGTACCATAAAACAAACAAACAACAGATGGCAAAACTTAAGAGAATTTATTATAAACCAAGAGTCCATTATATTAAATTATGAATCATTTAAGATGAGACTACGATCGACCAACACAGCAAATGTATTGTGTACAAATTTTTTGTAAATATTTATTCAACATTTTTTGATAAAGTTTTTTATCCTCGATTAACCAATCCCAAGGCACGAGGAACAGCAACGAACCTAGCTTAAGCCACGATCCCAATCCCGAACCCCAAAAACAAAGCTCAGTTCGGATCAGACATAAATTATCTAAAACAACGAATTCATTCGCATTGAATTGTGTTAGTTTAATTAGTTGTATTTGTTATTTAGTGCAAAGAATTGAACAAATTGTCAAAAAGAAAACAAAATAACCGCCGTCCGTTCCCCAAAGAGATCGTTTACAAAGTATTATTATTAATTTTCCATTCGCAATATGATGAGAAATATAGTTTATGACGCAATCTAATTGTAACTTATTAACTAAGGTGTTAAAGGTCGAATACAAGTATACTCTATGGCACACATACATATATATATACATACACACACACAGTACATCATTACAATGTATGATAAATGTTTATTAGAATAGCTGAAATGAAATTTAGACTTCAAAAGGCGCATAGTGCAAATGGATAAGCTGGCAAAAGTTCTTATCAAATGTAACTCCATAAGTGAAATGCATGTTATTCTACTAAAAAGAAAAAAAAAATTCTTTAAGATTCCGTGTGTATTTTTGGTGTCTGTTAACTATGTACAATTAGAATGATGAAACAGCCATTATAAATAATATTTAAAAACTGTACTAAGGAAACATAAAGATGATTTACTTGAGAGATATATTAAAGATCGCTAACGAAATGTGAGTACAGAAGAACAACATGATGAAGATTACCTATTCAATTAATTTAAATAAAGACTTAACAAATGTTATGGTGTCATTTCAAGTGTACATTCATCTGTATTGCGGCTGGAATCCCGAAGAAACAAATGGGTGCTAGTTCGGTTCACGGTTCGGAACAATGCATCGCCCTGGGGCTCTGTTCGTGAACCATATTTTTCACATGCCTGAAACCAACTATTGACAGCGTTAGTGGGGGCCAATTTATTCATACACTTACAAATTTAAATTACATTATTTTCAAAAAAAAAATACTATTTTAAAAGTAAAAAAACTGGTTCGATGACAGCTACAGTTCATTGTCCAATTGGAACCTGTTCGATTGATCATTCACTGAACGGTATTCTATTTTTAAATGCAACTGTAAAATTGAGACGGGCTGAGAATTAGCTAACTTTCAAGATAAGCATAGTTAGTTAGTCATTTATCCGTCTTATAATTACACCGCAAATGCACATGTGACTTATATTTGTCAAGTCATGCATAAGTTAAATATATTTTGTTTGCAATGATTGCATTAGTACGGGCATATTAAGTATACGGTCAGTGAGTCGTCGTCATTTGCTAAAGTTGATTTCAAATAAAATTCGCTTTAAAATCTCAACATTTTCTACTATAGTCGTACGAACTGATTACCTTCCAGGCGGTTCCATTATATCACAATTTAGCTGATTTATGTGGAAACGTGTTGCAGCCAATATTCGCGTAAGTCGTTCTATCTGATAATTTCCCTGAGAACTTTATCACTTGTCATCGTGCATCACTTGTCGCACGCCCGTGACGAAATTAGCCGAAACGCTTTCCAGGCCCTGCGCCTGGAACCCCACAACGCCCACACACACACGCCCGCACGCACACACGCACGAAGATCGCTAGCTAAATACTCGCCTGACTCACTCACACGCTATATAGCTAGCTCGCTTACACTTTAGGGCTAGAAACGCAAGTCACGAAGACTTCGCAGTCGCTGTGGGCAGCGGCAGCAACAATTTTTCGATTTTTGTTTTGTTCTTAGGCATTTGCTGTTGTTGTTGTCGTGGGATTTTTATTACAAATATGTATGCATGTATGTTTGTATGTATACAAATGTATGCATGCAGCATTCTATATGCACACATATGTACATACTATTCATTTGTTTATGTGTGTTTGTCTGGATAATAATTTATTTAATTTCACCACAAAAGTGGACACACTATGCCTGGGCAAGCCTTTGGTGCATTGGACCGATGACGACACTGCTTAATTAGAAACTCATATACATACATATTTGTATGCATACATAACATACATAGTATGTAGATTTCCATACATAGTTAGCGGCAAGGCCGCTGTCTATTGGGCAGCCAGAACGACTGAAAATGTGCGCTACACTCGAGTTGGCACTGTATATAACGGCTATAAAGTTCAAGTGCTTACTGATTAGGATTCCAATATATTGTTAAAGTTATTATTATAAGTTTTTGCCATTGTTTATTTTTATATTTTTTTTACTCTTGTGGCACTTGAAGTGTCGCCCGGTGGCACTTGTGCGACTTCCTATCTGATAGCATCTCAGCGGCAATATATTTAAAATACCTTTACGGCAGTTCTAATCCCGACGGCCGATTACATAGGTGTTTATAAATAAAAAATAACGGCAAGCAGCGCAGCCACGTGATTTGTGCGGGGCCTAAGGCCAGACATAAACCCAGACAAGAGTCAGATGCGGAAAGGGTCAAATGAAGCGATGTACCCAACACCTCGCATTACGCGGCGCTGTCTCTCAGTGATTACGATAACGATTAACGATAACGACTGTTTGCTATTTCAGCGGATACATCTATGTATATTTACACACAGTATATGTTTATATGGTATTACAATTACATACCTCTATACTTGATTTTGCGAGCCCGCAAACCGGTTACCAATACCACTCGCTGCGGGATTGTGTATTGGGCCAGAAAAAAATTGTTACAAATAATTGTTAGATGAAAAACAAAACGGTAATTTAGTGGTTTCAGTAACTGTTTATATTCAAAGAGAAAAAAAATCAGCAAAACTGTTCACAATCAAATCGTTTGAAGCGCGCACTCAGTCGAATGGCTCTCACTTTTCTGTTCTCATCTCGATCTTGGGTTTTGTATAACAAACAATAAGTACAGTACTACATGTATACATACATATACATACACATATATATATACTATATTAAAAATTCAGCTTAGCTTTGAACTATGCCGCTAAACTCAATTATTGGCGCCCGGCTGAGAGGCGCCCACAATGTAGCCCTTGGCCGTGAGTACGCCGCGACAGCGCACATGCACCTGGTAGCGCAGAGACCAATCAATCGAGTAGCCGGGTGCTAGGCCAGAGAACTGCTCCTCGGGCAGCAGCAGCTCGGGATCACTGTGTGTGTTGAGCACCAGCTCATGATCGCGACAGAATTCCTGGAGTTCGGCGGGCACCACGCAGCAAGCGGCCAGACTCACCTGTGCTATGGTGGGCGCAACTTTGGCCGATTGGTATAGCTCTGCCAGTGCGGGTGCATCGAGATCGGCAATACCCAACTGTTTGATTTGTTGCTTGTCCGCATACTGCTCGAGGGCCTTGTAGAGTAGCTTCAGTTCGGCTATGCCCTGGGCGCCGTTGCGTGCACTCCAGCTGTTGGCTGCATCGTTGACGCTGCTGTCGTTGCCCTCGGAGCAGGGGCTCTTTACCGACGCAGATGTTGCTGTTGTGGCCACAGTTGTTGCGCTGGCAACGGCTGACACATTGGGATGGTAGGCCAGCACCACATTGTCCACATGCGTCACATTGAGTATGTTGAGTAGTGCCTCGACTGCCTGATTGATGCACTCCGTGGAGTTTTTGTTGAGGAATATCTTTGCACCGATGCTAATCTCATTGCGTCCGTTCTCTGTCAGTTTGCTGTTCAGCTCCTGTGTGGCACAGAGCACGCGGCCATGCAGCTTGTCGATCTCAACCACCACGCTCTCCGACTTTGGGTCATTGTGCAGCGTGATTTTCAGGCCGTCGTATAGCTCCTCGTTGGATTTGCGCTGTCCCAGCTCGTTGTTGATGATGTTGCCCGTGCTAATGACCACATTCTGATAGTTTCTCGTTATTGTTGGTATCATGTTGCTGTTGCTATTTCTGCTGCTCACAATTTTTCTGCTTCGAATCCCGTTGTTGATAAGTGACGACTACTTCGGTAGGCTGACAATCGCACTCGTCCGTCTGTGTTGCTATTTTGCTTCGACAGCCGTGCGCAACGGCACTTAAATACACTTTGCACTAGAGATGCCAGCACGAAACATCGATATAATGCTATATCGATTACGTTCAAATGCAGAAGTTACCTGAAAAACTATCGTTTCATAATAGTTCAAAAGAACTGAACTTACTTGAAGACAATAATTTAGTAAGTTGTATTAAAATTTAGCATACTTTCAGCTCAAAAATTACTTGAAATGCGTGCCAACACTGATGTTTGGCGTCGCTTAAAAATTACATAGTGCATTCATTCGGAAAATCTACTCTCTGTGCATGGTAAGTGAAGTGTGATAAAGACCATCAAGTTTTCTATAAACAGCACTATGGCAACACTGGAAATGCTAGGTGCTTGCAAAAATCTGTCGTTGCAAATATATCACAGGAACAACTTTATTTGTTCTTTTTTATTTATTTATTTTTTTTGCTGAACATTTATTTGAAATGGGGTTGGCAAGCGCAACAGAGTTTGCCAACACTGAAACTGATTCTTTTTATTAGTTTATTACCTATCGATTTATCGAAAATTGATTTGTAGTAGTTAACATCGAGTAAGTATCGCAAATATTCAACATAATTGAATTGCGCGCCTCTGTTTGAGAGCCGCGTGACAGATGTTAAAGTTTGCTTCCTTTAAATATCCCAAATCGGCAAAAAATGTGTACAAAAAAAGTGCGTGAGTGGTTGGTTTTACTGACCATGGAAAAGTATGTTCGTTGCTTTACAGAGCATGGATACATGAGCATTGCCCAGTGCCAACAAATATTAACCAGCGATCTCATCATGTTGGGAATAGATAACCCAACCCATCGCCAGCTACTACTAACTGGTGTGCAGCTCCTCATTAATTCACCCAATCTTTTCGTTTGCCCAGAGCCATGCGAATTGCATGTATCGAGCGCAGATCAAGATTTGGCCGAAGATTTCTTGGATACCTGCAAAATTGACTTGCAAGCAATAGATAGTTCATTTAATACGCCACAGCATGGGCATGGTAAAAATAAATTTGGTTTTCTAGCCAGAGCAAAACGTGAACGCAAGTCAAAGTCAAAGAAAAGCAAGGAGACTTTGTGCTCAGTCAACATAAAAGCCAACTTTACCTGCGTCGCCTGTCCACACTTGCATTTTGGCCAGCTTTACGAATTGGATGAGCACATCGCCGCCTTACAGGAGAGCAACGATTCGTCGGCATCCCAGCACAAATACGGCGATCTCATAACCAATGTACAAGAGGCGACACCCATTATTCTAATTGAATAATAATTTTAAGCCGAAAGCAAAGCTTTTAACAATTAAATATAATTTATTTATAATATATTTGTATATCTACTTGGGTTGGGTGCCTATTTGAATGTTATCAATGGACTCAATAGGGCATTTAGCAAATACTTGATGCCTCGCATCAAATCCTGCATGCGTGCATCCACCGGCGAGGCGAGCAATGTCCGCTGTATGCTCACTGTGCCCAAATCCGGCGACTTGCAGTCCAAGCACTCAATAGTCTTCAGTTCCACCTGTGGCGGCGTACTGGAGCCCAATATATAGTGTTCACGCACGTTGTTCGCCAGCACGCGGGAGTTGTGCAGTGTGCCATAAAACAGGACCCGATCGCCGCGATGCAGTCGCTGCGTAAAGTTCCCAAAGTCATGGTGGGCGCGCAGCACCACGTCCGATGATGAGCCACGACCCAGCAGGCTGCTGCTGGCCGCCACCTGAACGAGCAACTCGTACTCGTAGCGATTCCAACGTTGCAGCGTGCAGTGTCCAGTTTGTGCACTCAGCGTCTTGATCACGCGCTGCCACTCGACGCACTGCGCCTCATGCTGGGGCTCACATTGGAAATGCTGTGCAATATTCTCGCCATGAACACAGCGTAGCAACTTGCCCAACCAGGTGGGCAGATAATTGGCAACAACATCCTCCAGCATATTAGACACGCGAGCAATTTGGACGTGTGTGATCCTGCCCTCCCAGGCCACGTACATTCCATTAAGATGGGAGCAACGCAGCTGGGCTTTGATTTTGTTCGGCTGCTCCTGGACTGGCTGTGCGCACAGCTCATAAAAGCGTTCCCATTGAAGTGCATCGGGCAGAGAATGCATGCCCACATTTGGATTCGATAGCACAGTGGGCATAGCATTATAACGTGGAGTATCCTTAAAGCTAGACGTCATATAAGGGAAGACCAGCACACAGGCGGTAGTGAAGCCCACTAGCAGCTAAAGGCGGAACATATAGAAGCAACTGTTGGCAATTCAATGCGAAAACTACTTACCTGCAACATGGTGATGTATTTCTGCGTGGCACGATTGAGAGCGAGGACACAAGAGAGCAGAATTACCAGGGCGCAGGCAATGGCCGTGGTGCCCCAGCGCAAATGCTCGCTGGTCAAGCCCAGGCTGTCGATTGCCACGAAAACGGGCACCAGGAGCGCCACAACGCCAAAGAGGGGCAGGAACAAGACGATGCCTGCCAAGCCCAGAGCAGCACGCATGGCACCAAAGACGGTGGCACTCTGGGAGGTGACAATGCACACCTGCAGCCAGCTGAGAGTGACGCAGTGCGGGATTAAGTAAGTGTAGACGCCATGCCAGCCAGAACGCTTGGCCAGCAACACAAGCAGAATGGGTATCAGCAGATAAAGAGCAGTGCGGCAATTCAAGCAAAACTCAATGCCATTGCCAATCACAAAGGAGGAGAATGTGGGTACACGGAGATCTAGGAAGCGCCAGTGTGTGGATACGACCTCGTCCAGCTCATACGGATACTTGGCCAGCACATTAACGGCAAAGGAAACTATGACCAGCCAATCGGGCAGCAGTTGGGACGAAGCGTACATAAAGACGCCCAGAGTGATGAACGTGCTGGCGCCCGAGATGATGGTCAGCTCGGAGTGCGGCAGCCAGGCGTCTGTTACCAGCGGATAGACAATCAGATTACAAATGAATGCACAGAAGTAATACAAATACGGTTTCATGTTGTTGCGCAAAAAGCGCTGCTCCGATATCTCCGCCTCAATGTTGTGATCGCCGTAGCTGAGAAACAGTCCAGACCAGATTCGGAAGTCCACGAATTGCTGTTTTGTTTTTAGCATGCGACACGTGGCCCACAGCATGACGCCAAGACTTAAGTAGTAGCTAATCAGGGGCAGCATATGGCGCTCGCTATCCTCCACAGTAGTCCACCAGCTGAGCAGCACCAGCAGACTGCACCGCACGCTCAGGGGCAGCATAGCGGGCAGTGCGACAACCAGGTTGATGAAACGATGATATAGCAGCGTAAAGAACACCAGCGGATGAAAGATCATGCGATAGAAACAGGGCACATGATCCAAGCTCTGCGGATGCGGCACGGACAGAGTCAAATTCTCATTGACGGCTGGCATACGACCGGCGGCATAGTTAGAGGCAGCCGAGACCAGATGCGCCTCGGTTATAAAACGACGACGCTCCACATTTGCACGGCCAATGGTGGCGGCATCTTCTAAAGGTTCCCGCTCGCACTCGCTGCTGTCTTCATCCGTGTTGGATGAGGAGGCGTCGTCACCACCACGACGACGCCGCTTGCGTTGCAAATTGTAAATGCGTCTCATTTTGCGCTCCAGCTGCTTGGGCGTAATATGTTCGTTGCCATTGGACAAGCAAGCGAAGAGCTCGCGGGCTGCTTTGCGGGCGGCACGCTCGCCCGGTGTCATGGCCAGACAGCGGCGCACCTCATCCGCGTTTTCGGCCGTTATGCCATTTCCGGCATTGTAACATTTGCGTAACAAGCGTACTGCCTCCTCATGGCCCTGTTGGGCAGCACTGACCAGCCAATGTACAGCCTTCTGGCTTTCATTGGCAACGTTGGGTTCTGTGGAGGAGATATAAAGCGTGTTATTGGCATTTCCCAGCGCTCACGGGTACATACCAATCGCATTCTCCAACAGCTTCTTGCCCAGATCGTATTGAACCTGAGGGCAGCCCTCTTCGGCAATGTGTTCTTTCAGTTTGTTCAGCGAGGCGCGATCTAAAGGCACCAGGAGCATATTCATTTTGCATTACAAAAACTTTTCACAGCCTGCTGTGCATAGTAATACCTTCAAGATTCCAGCGCCTCCGTTTACTGACACCTGTCGGTGCGTTTTGTGTCCAGGTGGCCATTAAAAAGTAACAAACTGCGGATTGTTTACGATTTAATATGCAATTTAGAGTTGCAGCAAACCATTCTGTTGAATTTCGCCGGAACGACTCACTAAGAAGAACGAACTGAGTCACTTTTTGTCGTTCTATTGAGCCTGATTCTCGTTCATTTTGAAATATCAAAAGCGGCGGTTTGAATTACGGTTGCTGCTTAAGATATAACAGAACCTAAATAAATATGTATATCCAACCAAATTTTAAAACTTACACTATATGTACAATAATAAATACATATAATAAAAACAATCATCAAATTTTATTATTTACACTTAATAATATTAACGAGCTAACATTTCTCTCTCCAAATGTGTGCATAGCAAGTAAGTAATCGTATATATAACATTAAATTTCAATAAATGAGAAAACAGTATCATTTCAAATAAAATTTATACATTGATAATGTACCATTTTGGTACATTTTTCCTACATGAGGCAGCTAAAATTAGTAATGACATTTTGTGACGATTGTTGTTGTTACATTGAGTAATACTATCGATATACGCGATAAATTTAGAAGAACGGCCGATTGTTAAAACTTTAACTTACCGCAACTGTCGATGGCTTATTGCCGGCGAAATTTGTTCAGTGTACATGTGTTTCTTGTTTATAAATTGAATTGGTTTATTTAACGACAAAGAATGGAGCGAAGCATGCAAAAACAGCTGTATAGCGTTTCACGAGAGTCATCGCCGGGTGGGCGGCGGCTAAGTATGCCCGCGGCAGCGGATAACACACGCAAATCATTTTTTGGCGGCAACGCCAACCTTGGCCACTCGCCATTGCCGGGTGGCTTAAAGAAAACTGCACTGAATAATAGGTATAGTATACGCTATATATACGATCTGTGATAATGCACTAATTTATGTTAATATGCTGCAACAGTCGCTTGAGCTTATCCGCGCGCTCCACCACCCAGTCCATACCGGGCATCAGATCCGACTACAATGTCGTGGAAAGCTACGGCCATGCGCTGCCCGTGGCCGTAAACGAGGCTCTTACCTTTGCCGGACCAGGTGCGAGCACAGTTTCAGCGAAAATAACACAAAGTGGCTGGGCGTGGGTAATTAGCAACACAGTGTTCTTTATATATATGCACTTTCTGTCTAATAATTTATCCATAATTAATTGCAGATTGTGCAGGGTCGTCGTCTATTGATTTGGCAGTATAAGGATTCGTCTGGTGGTGTTAAGACAGGCTCGCCACCGCGACTTGGCAAACAATTAAGACGTGCAGGCACCTCGGCCCAGTGCCGCGAACTGACTCTACCATACAGCGATATTGGGCACAAGAGCGAATTGGTTAGCGTGTTTCAGACAGAGGGTCAGCAGATGGCCTCCTGCATTGCAATCTCGGCGACAGGCGAGGTTCGCTATTGGGCGTCTATAGCACACGATAACAATTCCGTGGATATATCCATTCTTACCGGCCAGGAGTTTGTGCAACTGCTCAATCTACCCACACAACAGGGCTACCTGGCTATAACCTCCACCTGCACTTTAGTGTTCCTCCGCGTAGGCCTCACCAGCGGCCGTTATACACTGCACCACAAAACTATCAAGCCAGCGACGAGTTTTCTGGGCGGCTTTGGCAAAAGATTCGCTTCCATGCTGATTGGCATGAACAGCGGAAGCGATAGGGATCAGGTGAGCGCTCCTTCATACTGCTAATTTCTAATAGCTAACTGTAACCGTCGTCTATAGTTATTGGTAGGCATGTGCTCTGAAAGCGACACAAAGAACGGCGAATCTGTCGTAGCGGTGCTCTCAGATCGAGCACTCCAGCGCTGGCGTCTATCCAACAAGGGCAACACGGAGCAGCTGATATACGAGGATGTGGAGCTGTTGCGGAAAATACGTGATATGCTGCTATTCAAGTTTTGGAATGTGCGTGTGCCCAACGATAATGTTGAGGTGGATTTGCATTTTATGGATTTCCATGTGGTCAGAGGCAATTACTATATACTAGTGGGTGCTGTCAACCCGGCACACACGCCGCAAATGTACTACGCCATTGGTAAGCCTCAGTTGGATTCTTTGCCCTACTCTTAGACTGACTAATTCCATTTATTTTTAGTGGTGGCCAAGGCAGAAGCGGAGGGCATGCAGCTGGAGTGCTTTACGCCGTTGAAGCTTAACAAATTCTTTAGTAACAAGACGGTGCAGGAGTGTCTCAGCGTGCGCATCATTGTGGGCCCCTCGCACATGTATCTGTACACGCCCAAAGTGATCTATCCGTTGCTCTTGTCAAATGCGGCGCCCACAGCCGAAATGGAAGCCGAGAAAGTAGAGTTTCATTTGCATGAGGATCGTATACTTAGCGCCGCCGTCTGCAACCATCTGCCGCTTTTCTTCAGCCGCACACATGGCCTGGTATCCATAACGCCCGGCGACTTTGACAGCACCGATTTGCTGAACATGAGCAGCTGCAATACGCCGGATCTATTTGCGCCCATCTCGTTTAATGCGAGTTTTAGTGCGCCAGATCAAAGCATGTTGGGCGACAGCTCCAATAGTTTGCCCATGTATCAGTTAGATCCGGATGATGTGTACACCGAGCTCAACAATGAGGTGGGTCAGCTCAAAGCGGCCTTCTTGTATAGGCTGAAACGTAACAACAACATGGTGAACACAATCATTGCGGATCTAATGGAGAGCATTGCGGAATCCGATCCGAAAGGTGCCCCCTTGGATGCCTACAAGCTAGACAGGTGAATTTTATAGAATTGCAAATATAAAGCTTTGCTTAATGCGTTGCCAATTGACAGAGTTGTCATCACCATTGCCGAGGACTTGGCTGAGGACCTGCCCATTGCTGATCCGCGCTGGCAGTCGGCCATCGAGGAGTACGAAGGCAATCGTCATGCCCTGGGCAGCTCCCGTTCCATGCAAATCATCAATCAGCTACGCGACAAGAGCATTGCTCTGCAGCATTTTATTGATTTTCTACACTTCAGCGCAGTTTGGGAGAAGGTGTGTAGAGTCTATCTCTTCCTCTGATATAAGTCCTTATATGTCTGCCTTTGTTATTTTCAGCTCAATGCCATACCCTGTGGCAGCAATGTGCTCAAGCCGACAGCCTTCATACTGTCCGACATAAGTGAAAAAATTGTGGCTGCAACGGCATTGCGTGCGATGCAGACTAAAATGCCCAAGCTGGTGGATGAGGCCATTGACATAACCGTCGCCCAATGGGAGGAGAAGCCACAGGGCAGCCTCACTACCCAGGATATTTTTTATGTTAAGCTGTGCAAGTTTCAGTGCATCTTTGAGGCATTCGCGGACATGGCAGACGATCGTATTACAGCTCAAAATCGGACCACAGCTTCAGTGGCACAATTCGTTGCGGATATCAACTCCATTGTGCTCGGCACGTTGGGCCAGGTATTAAGGTTTCGCGAACAGAATGTCAGCAGCTTTAAGCTGACCGCCAATTCATATGAAAACCAACCCTGGACTGCCATGTCGGGCCCCGCGGGCGCTCACGATTCTCTGACCCGGCTCATAGAAATAAGCGTTCGTTATGCTGCGCAGTGTGTCAACGAGACAGAGCTGAAGCATTTGCTATATCAGCAAATACTGGAGTTGGCAGACATTGTGCTCGAGGGACGCAAGAACTATTTGGAGAGCGTGCGCGATACGGAAAAGTTTCAGGTGCTGCAGCAGCAGTTCGAGTCGCAGCGACGCGACCTAATCTCGATGCTAAGTGAGTATAACCTTTGACTAAATTTAACCCTATTTGTTAACTCTATTTTTCGATTGCAGTCAAGGAGCGACAGTATGAATGCGCTGCCAAGCTGGCTGAAAAGTATTTGGACTTTCAGAGTCTGGTGCTCATTTGTGATGAGACGCAGGACAAGGATCGTCTGGATGACTACACGCGCAAGTATGAGGAATATGACTTCTCACAGTTCGCCATCAATTGGCATCTGCGTCAGCAGCGGCATGGTGAGGTGTTTGAAAGATTCAAGGGTAACCAGACAGCTTTGGCGCAATTCATGCGCGATCATCCGTCGCTCGGATGGATACAGCTCATATTCAACGGCGACTTCGAGCGCGGCGCCAAAGTGCTCTTCGAGCTGGCCCAATGCGAGACAGAGTATGTGGCACGCAAAAAGTCTATGCTCTCGCTGTCCAAGTTGGCCGCCTTTGCAGCGGCCGAAGTTGATTTGACAGCGCAAGTGGAGAAAATTAATGCTGAATTGGTTATCATTGAATACCAATCCCATTTGGGTCACGATGTATTGCAAAATTTCGGCTTTGATGCAACCGATCAGAAGGTGCTCAAAGTGGAGGAGATTATCAATGTAATTCCCATATAGTCGATATGTGAATTATCAGCCTTTTTATAATATATTCAATTTAATTTGTTTGCAGCTTTTCATCGCTGAAGAAAACGAAAGCGCCACCGAAGTCGAATTCCGCAAGGCCTTGGAGCTGCTCAGCTATGTGGATCAGCCGTACGATTTGCGACACAAGATCTGGTGTGCGATCATACGTCGCGACAACTGGACGGACTATGATACCAACAATGCGCTCGACTATATACACAAGCTGTTATTCTACAAGGTGATTGAACTGTCGCAGCTGATGGGTCAGGAGTCTGACACCGTTTTGCCGCCCATGGAGGATTTTCTGGACAGCGCAGAACTGGGTGAACTGCCACAGCAAAAATCGTTTCAGTATTTACTGAAGCTAGCCTACGAATATGTGGGCGATATGTTTAAACAGACAGAAGACATGGATTTGTAATCAATTTTGGGCATTTGCCAATCTATTAAAACCTAGTTTAAGATACAACATTTTATGTGCAGCAGCTCTTGGCACTGGGCTGGTTGGACAGTTGTTCGCTTTGTTGTTGTGCGGCTCAAACGCTTGCATTATAAAATATTATAAACTAAGTTGCTTTGTCAGTTGCTGCTGCTGCTTCTGCTGCCAGCGAAAGTAACTCAAGTGTGGCAGACGGAGTGGAAGCCCGCCAAGTGTTGGCGCAACTTTAACTGGTGGGGCACGAACTGCTCGCCTTCTGCTGGCAGGCAGCCAGCTCTTCAGTTCTGTTTTGATCATGACGGACGAAACAACGCCGCTGACCGCCAGCAGCTCCGGCTATGTCGCGCTGCCGCCCTATCAGGGACCCACCTATGTGTTTCCTGGCGGCGTCTCCCCACGTGCGCGTCGCTCCAAACTGAAACAGTTCCAGTGCTGCATAGCGGTGACATTTGTGTGAGTGTTGTGAAAGTGGCATTTCCAGGCAATTACATAAGCGAACGACTGAAAGGTCTTATCTTAGTGGAATACTACTATAAATATGGCAAAAATTGAGTTATTTGTTTGTTTTTGAAGGAATATACCGAATTACGAACTTTAAAATCTTTTTAAAGCACAAAAAAAAAATTAAAGATTAGCTCCAGCGGGTGTCTTTAGCAAGTTCAGCATAAGTTGGTTAAGTCCTCCCATATATAACTGATTTCCTTTCAACATATCACATTGACACAATCGGAATGAGAATATACAATCCCATATAGTATTCATATTCTTGATTGAGAATATGAGCTGAGTCCATCTAATCATGTCCGTCCGTCTGTCTGCCTGTCCATTTGCGTGAACTGAACGAATACTGTTCAATATACGACGCAGAACATGTATCTTACCTTTTTTTTCGTTATCTTCTCTCGTTTTTATAAAAATAGCAATAACATAATATCAATCAATGTTGATTTTTAGACATGAATCAAGAATTATTCATTCTAAATGAACCAAACGTGGTATCTAGATTCTCGTATAATATACATAGTTTAATATATTTTCAGATACCAGCCCAAATTTCTCTCTTTATTGAAAAAATACTTATATTCAAATGAATCCTTGCGATTAAGTAGTATAATTGTCATGGTAAGGTGTCCTCGAAGGTTCTTAAGGATCGGACTATAAACACCGAATATTTATGCTCAGGAATGCATTTCCCATAGCATGCGGATAGGGGGAGTTGAATCACTGAATGCTTGTAGCCCTGCCTGCGCTAGATTTCAGAGTATCTTCTAGTCGGTCAGACTAGATTCCTCTTTATTCCGTTTATGTCGAGCTTGTCATTTGACACCCCTGTTGACCCGTTGTCAACTTTTTAACCACAAGTCAATTTCACTTTCCTGCCGCAGCGTAATTGTGTTTGCCGCCTTGGGCCTGGCGCTGTGGCTGAGTGACAGTGCGTACGACGGGAGCAGCAGCGACAGTAGCTCGGATGGGCCCAGCTTCTTCTTTGTTAGAAATGAGTCAGAGTGGGAGAGGCTAGCAGGCACTAAGACGCCCATACCAGACGAGCCGGAGTCCGTTTGGGCGCTGCGCCACGAGACGCTCGAGCCGCAAGCAGGCGCCCAGGCGGTCAGTGCGGGCATCAAGGCGCTGGGCGATCGTGAGATACTGGAGGAAGGTCTGCAGCCGAGTGCCATAAATACGCCCCAGTTCAGACATTACCGTTCGCTGAGCACCAATCCGGAGGCACGTAAGTTGGCGCGACGCGGTTATGTGGAGAACCAGGCCACGCTGGACATAGCACAGAGATTCAACTATAGCAAACAGCCGGGACGCAGCAATATTGGACGCGGTCCGGCTATAGTGCTGCCCGATCCGATGCTGCTCAGTCTGGATTGTGACTTCAATGAGCGCTACAGGCGCAGCACTGGCGTCTGCAACAACAAGAAGCATCCGCGCACCTATGGCGCCTCCATGGTGCCCTATCGCCGCATGGTGGCGCCGGACTATGCCGATGGCATTGCAGCGCCGCGCGCCAGCCATGGTGGGCAGCTGCCGCCGGCGCGTCAAGTCTCGCTAGGCATACATCGCTCCAGCTACGAAACGGATACGAATTTCACGGTCATGCTGGCCGTTTTCGGACAATTCCTGGATCACGATATAACGGCCACCTCCCTGACCACCGCGCAGGAGGGCGAGTCCATTGATTGCTGTGCGCGCAGCACAATGCAACAACAGCATCCGGCCTGCTATCCCGTGCATATTCTTGCGGACGATCCCTACTATAAGCAATATAATTTGACCTGTATGAACTTTGTGCGCTCCGCGCCAGCGCCCACGGGCAGATTTGGACCCCGGCAGCAGTTCAACCAGGCCACGGCCTTCATTGACGGTTCCATGGTGTATGGCAATCTGGAGCAGCGCCAGCGGCAGCTGCGCAGCTACATCAATGGTACACTGCGCATGTTTATCACCGAGGATGGGCGGGAGCTGCTGCCCATCTCCGCCAATCCGGAGGATGGCTGCAATCGGGTGCAGATGACGCGCCAGGGCAGGTACTGCTTCGAATGTGGCGATGATCGGGCCAATGAGAATCTGCTGCTCACCTCGATGCATCTTCTGTGGGCCAGGCAACACAATTATCTGGCACGTGGCCTGCACCAGCTGAATCCCGACTGGACTGATGAGCGTGTGTATCAGGAGGCGCGCAAAATCTTGGGCGCCCAGTTGGCACACATTACCTACAACGAGTTCCTGCCCGTGCTGCTTGGCCGCAATCTGAGCGAGGCCAAGGGTCTGTTGCCTGCCCGCGAGCAGCTCGATGCGCCGGACACCTATGATTCCCTTGTGGATCCCAGCATAGCCAATTGCTTTGCGACAGCTGCGTTTCGTTTTGCCCACACGCTGTTGCCGGGTCTGTTCAATGTGTCCAGGGATAATAGCACGCCCGAGGCCATGGAGCTGCACAAGATGCTCTTCAATCCGTTCTCGCTCTGGGCGCCACATGGCATCGACCACGCCCTGCTGACCGCCTCAAACACGCCTGTATTGCGCGTTGATCGCTTTTTCTCGCTGGAGATCACACAGAAGCTGTTCGAGGGCACTGCCGAGGATCGTATACCCATTTGTGGACTCGATTTGGTTTCGCTAAATATACAGCGCGGCCGAGATCATGGTATACCAGCCTATCCGGTTTTCCGGCGCCATTGCCGCCTGCCCCCAGTTGATACATGGGAGCAAATGGCGCTAGCAGTGGACAACGCCACCTTGGAGTCCATCAGGCAGATATACGAGTAAGTAGTACACCGATTGCTTTGATTGCCAACATCCGTATAACTTGATCCCCCATCCATCCACAGCTCCCCCCAGGATGTGGATGTCTATACGGGTGCGCTCAGCGAACCGCCGCTAGATGGCGCCATATTAGGGCCTCTGCTTAGCTGTTTGGTCTCGGATCAGTTTATGCGCCTCAAGCTTGGTGATTCGCATTGGTATGAGCGCAAAGTGGGACCACAAAAGTTTAGCAAGCGTAAGACATTTCAATATGCTTAAATAAAGTCTAAGTTTATATTGATAACTATTTCTCATCCCCAGCTCAACTGGCTGAAATATATAAGACCAGTCTGGCTGCCATCATATGTCGCAACTCCGATGGTATCCAACGCGTGCGTCAACATCTCATGGAGCGCCACAGAGCGAACGGCAATCGCTATGTGAACTGTGTGGACTTGGAAGGATTTCAGTTCAATTTTCAGCCCTGGTCGGAGGCGAAAGCGGAGCCCCAGCTGCATAGGGCGGGCTTCAGTCAAGCCATGACCTTGGTGCGGCTCTTCACGATAAATAGTACAAATGGAGCGCTCGATCATGGAAACAAAGCATTTGTAACTAACTGAATAATAAATGCTAATTAAAACTATCAAAGTCCAGGAAAGTTCGAATTTTATTCAATTTGCTGCCATACTCATCATGACCTTGTAAAAGATTCCTTATATTCTATATTATTCAACCTATATTCTTTTTTTAAAAATTTAAAATGAACTTGAGTTGGTTAAATGAAGTTCAATCTGGAATTGATGTTTCTTTGGAATCGTGAAAATCTTTAAAATTGATTGGAATCAAAAATGTCAAAAATATCTAAGAATTTTAGTCAAGCTAGACAAACGGACCTGGCTAGACCGACTCGGCTTTTGATGCTGATCAAGAATATATATACTTTATGTGGATGGAGATGCTTCCTTCTGCCTGTTACACACGTTTGTATAAATACATTATACCCATTTTATCCATTTTTAATGGGTCCAGGGTATAAAAAGTATACGAGATTTGGTAAGTTCCTCTTGCACAGGTGAAAACTGGTGGGAAAATATATAGCATAATTTGTAAGAGTTGCAATTCCAATTTAATTGATCTACAATCTCGTATGTAATATTTAATATAAATATGTTATAAATCGTTATTAATTATAATTTAAATGTTACAGTCAATCAATTGGCTTAGCTGTTTGCATCGCAATCGGCTTATCGCTTAGTCACCAGCTGTGCCGAGGGAAGCCGCTGCCAAGTGGAGCACTTAAGCGGCGGCTGATGTAATCCAATCCGTGGGATTGCAGCAACCGTAATCAAGAGTTCCAGTTCCAATTTGTGCGCGCAGATTAGAGCAAACTATTAGCTGGGCAACAGCAAGGTGCCATTGGTAGCCAGGGCGAGTGTGGCAGGCGGTGACAGTGTTGTGGCAAGTACTTCTGTGGGCCGACAGGCTGTGGCATTGTCATGGTAATAGGCCAGACACAGGGATGCCAAGAGGGTCAGCATAAATGTCAGCCAGATGCAGGCAAAACACAGGCGACGCACATTCTGCCACCAGGGATCCAAAGCGAAGGGCAGCAGCTCTTCCAGCGTTAGGCCGTACGAGAAGCTGTCGAAAATATGTGTGAGTGGAAGTAGAGGGTAAGGCATGAATTTATTATTTAATGAAATGCGACAGTAAAGCGTTTACTCAGCAGTTGTGAAAATGGGCTCAAAATCCTTTGGATCCTTGCCTGCTACGACAATGATGTCGTGCGGCTCTTTGCGCTGTCCTCGCTGGTGCCCCGTCGCCAGCAGCGCTGTTCTCTCATCACACGACATCTTTCTCGCTCCCTCCCTCTCTGACTTTGTCTCTGTCTGTGTATGAGGCCGTGGACTGCAAGCACTCCACTGAAGGCGACGGGCTGCTCCGCTGCTGGACAAATGAAACTGGCGTCTGGCTTTGCTTTTGCTTTGTTTCCAACTTAAATTAGCTTTGCGTTGCGTTGCCGGTTTCATTGCATTTAGGTATACACTTGCAGAGGGTATTATGAATTTCCTAAGGATATATGTAACGCACGGAAGAACCTTATAAAATGTGTGCGACCTTATAAGGTCTGATCAATAACTACGCCCGATTATTGTATCATATAGCGTCATGGGCACAATAAGCATAATATATTTTTTTATATAACATTTTCTGTTGCTTAACCCAAAAAAATATTTTTAAAATCAGACTATGTCACATAGCTTTCATAAAAGTCGAACCATATATTCTGAAAAAATTTATTGAAAATAAACTTGTTGTATTGAAACTGATTATTTACAGTGAAAAGCATTTCTCGAATCAAAAACTGAGTTAAATGATGTCCAAAACTAAATACAAATACAATTGGGGCGTGACGTTGATTCAAACCGAGTACCAATTTACCGAGGGCTTGATACTTTGACGAGACTTTGATAGACATATTTCAAATATGACCCTTGCCATTAAATACATGTCTGCAAGGGTAATGAAACGTCGGCGTGCTGGGACAGTTTTTCTTTGCTGCTTTTTATTGTTGTTTGCCTTTTTCTTGAATTTTTTTCAGATTCCTGTAAACAACTTTATCTCGACTGTTGCGTTGTTGTTGTCGTGCTCGTTGTCAGAGTCATCTTCCTCATCTGTGCTCATCTTCCGCCTGCAGCTTTTTGCGCTGATTTCGCTTATCGTAGCGCGCAATTTTCAGATGATATATATTTTTTTTTTGCGAAATTTCGAAATTGGCAGGTCTGCCGTTGATTGCATAACAGCATTTGCCGGGCAATTGTCGCCCAGGTTCTACGGTCAGAGACGCAGCTGCATCGACAGGCCCCACAGATAAGCGACCGCCTTCCTCCCCCCACACACACACACTTATCACAGATAAAGAATACAATGTTCTACTTACAAAGTTGAGTTTAAGACATTTGCTTTTATTTTCATTTGTTTGGGAGGGGCTTAACATGCTTGGAAATACATACACTTAAGTCATATGTACTTAACAATTTCTGTACTCGATTTTGAATAATGCCGTGGAATTTCCTAAGAACTAGCTTTCAATATATGTAGTCAAACATCAATTGTAATATATGTTTATAAAAATGTGCACACATACGAGTATGGATAGTTTTAATTTGTATGTAGCTGCTGCTAACTGGGTTCGCATATTTGGCTAAGGTTCCGCACATGTCGTGGGACTTTTATTTTTATTATTATCATTATTTTTGTCTATAGCATTTTATTTTGTTTTTATTTTTGCATATCATATAGATCGAGAAAACGTTAAATCCTTGAAAATTTATTGTGTATTGTAGAAAAGTTATTCGGTATTTCTTATGTATCTATTATTTGAATGCTTATACTAGACAATATCTGAAGTTAAAGTGCTCTTTATTGATCATAAATCGTATATAGACTAGTATATACTATATAAAAATGTAATGAAAAGTCTAAATCCAAAATACATCGTAACAAACATGAAATGATTAATACTATAAATATATTATTGTATAATACATACATATATATTAGCGATACGAATTGTTTGCTTGGTTTGAAATAAAAGGAAAATTGTTTAAATTTTATTTGAATTTTAAAAAGAAATCAAAGCATATCATAAATAATATAAATATGTTTTGAAAGATCTTTCAAGTTTATATCATGTGCTTATTAAGCCCGTTCTGGCTAACTCTATAGAAATACATACCTAAATTCTATATCGGAAGCACTTTACTCATTTTATTTGCCTTTGCCTTCAAGTTAATCAGTTAATCATTTTATCAGATATATGCCTTATATGTAATTTCTGTCTGATATAGATATACTATATAATTTAAGTGCTGTCTTTTTGCTTT
This sequence comes from Drosophila novamexicana, assembly GCF_003285875.2. NCBI lineage: Eukaryota > Metazoa > Arthropoda > Insecta > Diptera > Drosophilidae > Drosophila > Drosophila novamexicana. The sequence goes on along the minus strand of NW_020824808.1, from coordinate 100,617 downwards.
ACTTTTGGACTGTTCTATTTCGTACTGTCACATTCTATTTGATTTTCTGTTTGCGAATATCAACCTGATTCTGATACGATCCACACGAATCGCCTGTTAACTGCATTTTTATTTTTAATATACGAAATTCATAGGAATATCTTCCTCTCTCACATAGCCTACTAAATTGATCTCTTTGCCATCAAATTGTAAAATTTGTAAAGTAATCGAAATCAAAAAACCACATCGAATTGAAATAATTGAAAAATTCAATTTAATCTTCAAAGCTTACAGCAAAACATTGATGATACATGCATTAAATACATTTTTCGGCTATTCATAACTTATATGTATTCGATATTTATATTATTTATTTGTATTCATTTTTGGGTATTATATCTAGATTTGGCGCATTTTCCCATAAAGTTGTAGTTTTATAGGTTTTCTGTGTATTTGTATTTGATTATTATGTATTTTATTTTGGTATCCATTCCAAATGTTGTATTAAAAAATAGAATAACATTATACAAAAAATACATTCATTTAACAAACTTTTGGTGTTTTGCCTTAATATCGTTTATCGTTAATCGTTTATCAATCAGTTGCTATTTATCGTTTGATCTATCGTTTCAATAGTAGGTGACTAAGTAAATGAAAGTCTTTCAAGTAAGTAGTAGAGTTATGTAGTGCAGTGTTATTAACACTGATAGTCGTACTAAAAGTGCCGCGTTTTCAATTGGTCGGAGCTTGAGTTGGAGCATTAATTAGTTTATTGTTTTTCATTATTTCTTATTGAGTGTCAATTTAGTTTAATCTACAGAAGCAGTTGTTAAATAGTTTGTTGCCTAAAAGTGCGATTGACTAGAAATAGTTGTTGGTAATAAGTAGCTAGCTCAAGAGCTAAGATTTTATTTATTTATTTATTTGTAGGTATATATGCATTTATATTTAAAGAATAGCACTTACACATGTATTAAATTAACAATGGCTGATTTGTGACAATTAATGGAGAGACAATTCATTATTTATATATATGTATATACTGTGTATGTTAAGTACAGCTATAACAAACAACAACAATCATAATCATAATCATAATAATAATAATGACTTATATTGCATAAAGAACGATTGAAACATACACACAAGCTAGTAAATATCGTTTATCGTTATTTTGTATGCTCTTTCTATGTATGTATGTGTGTATTGTATATATGTGTTTTTGTAATTCTGAATGATCACGTTGCTTGTTTGCTGAGCCCGGGCAGCCTTTCTTGTATTTACAATACTTAAAACAATCTATATAGGTAATATAATAAAACCGTTTCATTAAAATAAGCCACACCTAGAAACTAATTAAACATTAAAATTTTTAATATTAACATAAATTTTACATAATTATCAATATTTAAGTAGCGTTAATACATACATAAATATTTATACATCTATATATAGTAGATTTCATGATTTTTATATAAACCAAAGTTTTCGCTTATGCATTTTGATTATTGTTACGGCTTCGCTACAGCTACTCTAAATTTGTGTGTGGGTGTGTAGGTGTGTGTGTGAGTGTTTGTTGGGGGCTGGGCTGCTTTATATCTGTATGATATCGTACGCTTCCAGTGTGCTGACGACTAGATAGATACACCACAGGGATATCAAAATAGATGCATGTATCCACTTAGAGGTTTTGGGCCCACCCAGCTCGGCGCGTATGGAACTGTTAACGCGTCGATACATCATGACGCCAACGGCGATGACGGCCGAGCCACAGAAGAGCGCCACAGCGAAGCCAATGCTGAGATGAAAAATGAAGTTGAGTTTAATTTAATAAGCAAACTGCATTTAATTCCTGGGACTCACGTGCCCGGCTCCACATTGAACGTTGTGCCATTCGCCATGTGATAGATCGAGGCAATGGACCACGCCAGGCCAATGCCGAGGAACACGTTAACCGCATTGCTGCCCGTCACATTTCCAATGCAATTGTCGGCTGTCTCATCCTGTTTGGCCGCAATGATGCTGGCAAATGTATCTGCAAGTCAAATTTATGATTACCAAAGACTCTAATTTTGTTAAGCTACACTTAATCTTGAGGATAAAAAGTGTTTTATCTTAAGGATAAACAAGTTATCCTCTCCAAAAATATTTCAGACTTAGAAATGCCTAATTTCGCTAAGCTTCACTTTATCTTGGAGATAAAAAGGTGGCAGGCATCTTAACTGATCGAACCAATTTACAGCTAGTTTTAAATGCTGCCTACCTGGTATGCTGGTGCCCAGGGCCACAAAACAAATGGCTGTTACCGAGTCCTTGATGTTAAGCACACAGCCAAAATAGGTGGCTGCATCTCCGATGACGGCCGTGAGAACGCCAATGACGAATATGGAAATAACGAAGGTGACATATCCGCCGCATATGTCTGTGGAATGCAAATGGTTTTATATAATAAATGATTTAATGTAATTTATTAAGAGGCACGCTACCTGTGGGCGGCACAAATGCAAAGAGCACCTTCCAAAATAGGCAAACGAAATGACTAATATAATCAAAGCATTTTGGTACATCCTCCTCCACATCTTCATCGGTATCGAACTCACTCTCATCCGCTGGGGGTACACAAATATTTAATAGAAAACAGTCCATATGGTTGGCTATCGTTTACCTGGCACAACGGTGAGCGCATCTTTGAACTGCTCCTTCCACGAGGATGTGCCCAGCACGGCCGAAACGTTGGCCCGGGCGACAAGCTTGTCCACAGTAGCCTGTGGAAATACAATTGCCATTAAGCATAAGCTTAACTTTACATATTACGTATACGCAGTGTGCGCAACGAAGGGCTGCTTAATGCATATCAAGTATACGCCTCGTGCAGCAGACAACACGCACACACACACAATGAAAATGAAACAAAGCATTTCATTTGAAGATTAGACACAATTAGGTGCTTATTTGCTTTAGGCAGGTGTGTTAGCTGAGCTGTCAGGGGAAACAACTTGACACCTGAGCCACTTTGTGTCGTCGTCGTTGTTGATGTCGTTGTTGTTGCCGTTTTTATACCCTATACCCATTGAAAGCGGGCATAAAAGGGAGTTTTGCAGTTGTGCATATGAATGCAACAGCCAGACGAGACAGAAGAAGGTTTGAATGTTATAACGGCACCTCTAACCTGGATTCAGGGTATCTCTTAATCTGATACTCCCGACTAGACTCCGCTTTGCTAGTTGTTGCTATTGCTACGAACATTACAGCTACAACTTTGGCCATTAAGCTGTCTTATGCGGTATATACACAATGATCATTATACTGTTTGTCAGTAAATGTGTGTGTGTGTGTGTAGGTGTATTGTGTTTTGTGTGCATTTAGAGTTGATGTTCTGCTGTCAAGTACATTGCACTGGGCATACAACTGGGCACTGGGCATACACAGTCTATTGTCCATTGTCTATCGACTATTGTCTATCGTCTATTATCTATGGGCATATCAATGCTTGTGTTACCTTGAATTCCTGGCTCTCACGAATGCGTATGTATGTGGTGGTCAGCTCTCCGTTTCGTGGCCTGCTCATCAGCAGGATGCGTTCCAGTTCCGTTAGATCTTTGGGGGACTTCTGTTCCGCCTCCTTGATTTTCTCTAATAGTTCATCGTCTGTGGGACGGCGGCAGGAAAGTAAAATTATAAATTAGTTCTCTGTATTTCACAAAGAACTGCCGCAAGCCATGCTTCCTCTGGGCAGTTGTTTACTTTATGTGCTACATATACATAAATATATATATGTTTATGCAAACACAGAGTCGCACACGCACACACACGCACACCAATAAACATTTAAACATAGAGGGAAAAGTTGCTATTTTAGAGAGCAGAAATTATTAGAGTGCGTTGCAGTGTGGAGTCAGAACTGTTACAGGGTACAAATAACATAAATAAATAATTAAACACACCTACACAGAGACGCAAAGACACACACAGGTGCTCGCACATAAATATAAATAACGTTTTTTTTATTTGCATGCAAATGGAGCCAATGAAATGAGAGAATTCGCACATAATTTTCAATAAATATTTTCCAATTATTAAATAATATATTTCCATTAAAAGCTAGATGTAATTAAAAAAAATATGAAAAAGTATTATTTTGCGATGTTCAATATTGCAGCGCCAAGTGGTTTTTACCCATATTCCACCCGTGGGAAAGTTCTGACAGCCATTTCCACTCAACGTGGTGGAATAACAGGAATTGGTGAAACACGTCTGGTGACAGGTACACCTTATAAAGATTTTTTTTTAATGAAGAGCGTATTACATTAATTTGAAACTCAGTTTAAGCCGATCGGACGGAAATTTTATTTTCCCCCATGATGTCGTCTCTCCCATTTGCCTACCAGGGATGGGATAAATGCTTGAAGAAGTCTGATGGAAGTAACAAACGATTTTGAAGCCGATCCGGTTGGTAAACAAATAAGTTTCACATAACCGCATTCCACCAATTTTCCGCACTTATCAGTGGAATTTTTTTTGTATATTCACAGTATTTACTAACGCCATGAAACGGTTTGGGATACGCGTTGATTATCCATCAGTCAGTCAGTCAGTCAGTCTATAAGTCCTTCAATCAGTCAAGCAAAGCAGTAAGGCGTATAAAAAGATTGATTGAGAATAGATGTCAAATGCATGCAGAGAGTATAAAATATATTTCTGATATAATGATGACTCACGAGTATGATCTCCAGTGTGATTTTCTATAGACAGCGATTACGTGGCAAGGTACAAGTGACAACGATTTTTTGTTTTGTTTTTGTTTTTGGATTGGGGGAATTGAAACAACAAGATATTTATAATATATAATTAAAAATGCAGAAATTTAAGATTTGCAGTTGATTGGTTTGTTATTTTTTTCTTTGCTATGTTCAGTTAAGAAATTTGTATGTTTAATTATTGCATTCACCAATATTTTAATGACTTTATTGTTTTTTATTATAATACGTCTCGGCTTGCCTAAATATTGCCCTGTTTTTATGCAACTGGTGGGGGAGTAGCTCTAACATACACACAAATAAACAAGAGATTATAATTATACATCTATATATGATAAGCACAACATATTGCTTCGAGTAGGTTTAATCCAAAGCCGTTCACAAATAATAATTATAATTCAGAATAAGCAATTGGCCTAGACAACACACAAAATAAAAATCATTAAAGAGATACAAATCAAAGCGCAAAAAGAAAATTATCAGATTATTTTGTGTGCATTACTTACAAATTCGAGTTTTTGGCGATGCAGAAATCGATAAACGATTTTTGGTACGTTTATACGTGTGTATACGTTATGATATATACATATATATATATATATATATATATATATTCGGTGATATCGTATATCGAGTGTGAAGAGTTCAAAGTCGGGACACAACAAACAGAAGCGGGCACAAGCGCGTGTTACGTGTTTTTTAATTGTATGTCCGCCGAGCATAGAAGGTTACCAACAAAATGTTTAACCAAAATTGCCCAAAAAATGCAGCAAATTTTATTTCAATTGAAGACGAAACGTGAGCAGCAAGCTTTGAGCAATTATTTATATTCTTTTAGTAATTGCTGATCCTAACTTTGCCTATAAAAAATGCTGCGTCGAAAAAGCGCAATTGTTTCTCTTCTTGTTATTCTTTTTTTTTCTTTCTATTTTTTGTCATGCTAATACGAGTTACACAAATACAGACACGTACACACACATATATTATACAAATATATAAAATTACGATTATGGATACAATAGCAATTATTTATGAGCGATTGAATCTGGGTCTTGACGTATAAAGCAAAGCTGCAAACCAGGCTCAAATTGTGCCGCCATGAAATAGGGAATATCCCCTCTTGTTTTTCTGTGAACTAAGACTTGAACTACAAAACAGCCGCATTTAGACTGAAACATATATTAGGTTATTTATTTGAATATATTATTGCAACATACACAATATCTAGCACGTACTGATGCTATTTAAAAAGTTAAGCATATGTTAATATAATAAGCCGATTTATGCATATTTGTTATTATTTTAAATTATACTTTTGAATGTTGAAAATCTGGTTCGAGCCGTAAATTTCTATTTCTTATACTTGCAGAGAATACTATTTTGTCACGAAATGTGTAACGCATCGAAGGAGTCATCTCCGACCCCATAAAGAATATATAGACTAGACCAGCATCAGCAGGAGAGTTCTCATAAAGCCACGTCCGTCTGTCTGTTTCTATGCAATCTAGTCTCTCAGTTTAAAGCAAACTAAGAAGCTAAGCGTAGATCCGCCTTTCTATTGCTTCCCGGATCGAACAACTATATCATAAAGCTACCATAAGAACGATTGGAAAACTTCTTTGCTTATCAAGACATCTTCCCCTAACTCGGCACTTATTGGTTTAACTTGCTGCTTATATATATGCAAAATCTTATCAAAATCGGACCACAATATCAATATATTGAATGTGACAAAACAGGTTCAAACCATTGCAGCCATGATTTATATAACGTAGAAATGTATAAATCTTAAAAAACGAACAGAATGTAATGCATTTTTTTGCAGTGGAACGCAGCACATGAAAAGCTCCCGAGTTTGTATACATTTTTCTTTTGATAACATATTTTTGTTTTTTTTTTTTTTTTTAACTGAACATTACACTTGTGAGTTGAATGGTTAAGGGTTCAAAAGACTTTTACCTACCAAAAAATCGATTGAAAAATGATTCCTGGTTTGTGTCATCTGCGTGAGGATAGTTGCATTGTTGTTGTTGTTGTTGTTGTTGTGTGATTTCAAATATTACATACACATACAGGAATTCATTAGTTTTGTTCAAGAGTTACTTAAATGCATGATGTGATTCAAATACTTATCCTAAATACTTACACAATTAATTACAAATGGAAAAAGTAAAACCAATATTTAGTTTAATGACAAGTGCAGGGAAAGAGGGACTTGGGGCTGGGGGAAATTGATGTGAGCTACACAAAGTGGAGTAAAAACTAGTTCAGTAATACATTTCGCGGGATAGTCTATGGTAATTATTGGGAAATAGACAACTTATAAACAACTCGACATGAATTCTCATTGGTTTAGTCGTGCTGTGATAAATATATATGATATAAACAAGGCCGGCAGCTGCTAATTTAAAATAATAATGGGCTGAACATTAACAGAAAGGTTTACTTGAAACATATTTCTTCCTTTCTTTTACTCGCCCCGTTGCCTAGCCAACAAAAGGAATAATAACAAGGTAAAAGGATTCTACAGCAACAAAAAGGGGGATAAAAAACATACAACACCAAATGAAACACATAACTAAACTGAGGGTTGATATAATATTGCCTTCTTCTTCATTGTTATCTGGTTAAGAAAAAATACAAATTTGCACTTTTTGTTCGCAATTGCCGCAAATGAAATTTAACGCTGTGCAAAATTCGAGTTTAGAACTTAAGGAATCGTAACCCAAGAATTGTTCTCTCTTTTTTCTCTTTTCGTTTCGTTTTCAATTCAAATAAAATTAATTAATGCACAATTCAAGTCTTACGGTAGTGAGCGGAATCTAGAAGCACAAAGAACAAAGAACAAATGAAAAGACCAAAAAGTATACAAGGAAATCAAACGAAGTCAGGATCGGAGTGTGTATAAGAGAGATATTGGAGATTGGTACCAAATGTCCTTCAAATCATTCAAATTGGAAATGCCAATTTTCAATGCCAGATAAATGTGGGTGTGTGTGTGTTTTTTTGTGTGTGTGTATCCTAGCTGCGGTTATTTCCTTGCCAACAGCTCAAATTGGCCTATTAACTTTATTATGAAAGCAACAAAACAGTGAAGAAAATGCGCGCCCATTTTCCTTTCACTTTTAGAGGCTGCTCCTTGAATCATGATGCCCAATCCTGCGGCTGCTGCAGCTCCATGCGTTGTAAATTCGTCTAATTTGGTTAACAGGAAATTGAGTTTGCTTTGTAAGGATACACAGCTACACACACACACACATTCACACACAAACACACACAGAATCACACACGCACACACAGACATTGAGGTGTCGGGAATTGTGTGCCAGTTCATGGACTGTATCTGGGGAAAATGGGTGTGGGGGGTATTATGTTTGGGTTTCTGCTTTCGGTGCTATTAAATTGAGTTTTAATGTGTTTTTGGTTGCCCGGTTGGCAACTTACCTGGCGCCAGTCGCGGTTCGCCAATGTGCATCTTGAATTTGACATCCTTCTGATATTTGCTCTCCTCCAATATTGGTATGGATATATATTGCCTGCAATGGATTTAGGCACAAGGATTTTAATTACAATGTGGCGATTTAAATCAAATTAAGTTAGTGACAAGCCAAATGACCTAAAAAGCGACTTGAATTTGGCCTAAAGGAACGGCCATTGCGCCCAACTGGGCCATAACAAAGAGCCACATTGATTAATGGCCGTTGCCTTGACTAAATGGCCACAATCTTGACACTCCAAAGCAATGTTTGGAATTTATTGGACGGCATAAACAAGATTGTCACAATGCACAGCCCTCCCCCCTCCCCACTCCCCTCCTTATGTTCGCTCCTTACACCCCAACAAGAAAATCAATTGCCCAGCCCAGAAGCTGAAAATAATAAATGAAAATTACGTATACGCAATGTGTACTCATAAATATGTGCATTATTCAACTGTGCAACAAAATGTTTCGTAGCAAGTGAATTATTCGAGCATTTTCAAGAGAGAAAGAGAGAGAACAATAGTGAGAGAGAGACAAGTTTACTTTGTTTTCATTTGATTTGGCAACGTGCCAAACCGAACGCAAGCCCATTTTTATACACTTGCAAAAGGTATAATAATTTTATAACGAAATGTTTAATGCATAGGGGAAGACAATTACGACACCATAAATATATATATATATACATTCTTGATCAGCATCAGCAGCCGAGTAGATGTGACCCTATGTCTGAGTCTAAATAGAAATAATTTAATCTTGCCTCCCAGCTTTCAAATTTTTGTCATGAAATTTTGTATTTGTGGTATATATGTCATAGTCGGACGTATGTCTGCCATAGGAATGATCGTTTGAAAAATAAGTTATGGTATGAAAAACTCTTTTATCCTGACAATGAAAAATATTTTTATTTTCCAATATATTTAAGCCAAACTTTACATTTATTAGTTTGTCATAGATATATTATAGGCAAAATCCTATTTTAATCGGACTACTGCTTATATAATAAATCGGCCATGGAATGATTGGTCGAACATAAAGTTCTTGCTTAAAAAACCCCTTTGTCTTCTAATATATCATAAAAAGACGTGGAACATTTTATTATTGACCTTTTTATCATAAAGATCCAAAAAGATCTAGATCGAAAAAGGAATTTTTGTATGTAAAACAGTTACGTTTTTCAGGAAATCTTAATCAATAAAATTCTCCCAACTTATCTGCAAAACCTTAACCGATATATCTGTAAGAATATTAAATATTCGGTGTGCCGAAATTAGCTATCTTAAATGCCACAAGTTGTTTGCGTTTGGCCCGCGGACATAATTTGTTGGCCCGATAAGACAACTCGAAGTGGCCAAACACTAAAGTTGGAGCGCATCTAACTAAGTTTTTAAGTGTTTTAACTGATTAAACTTAAACTTTATATTTTTAGCTTTGCAAGTGTAATTATTTTTGCAAAAAGCAAACTGCCATTTTCTACAGGTACGTACTTTTCTCTGCAGTGGCATTTTGCGCACTTTTCTTTTGGCATTCGCCAACTTTCACATTTATTTCAACCTTTCACCTTTTTGTTTTATTTATTTTTTTTTTACTCTGAAGCCAAATGAGTTTTGGTCGTGTGGTTTCTATTTCTGTTTCTAATTCGTTGTTTTATCTGCATTTTCTGCAGGGAAAAACCATTGCGAAAAGCATGTTTTTCATTAAAACTTGTTGCTGCGTGTGTGTGAGTGTGCGTGGGTGTGTGGCAAACTTTGAGCCTGCAACGTGCGTGGTCAACTTTTCATTATGGCCAACAACTTTTACGAGTCATAAAAATGAAATGCGGTTATTCACGAGAGGTACAGTGCAGCTTCTCTATATGAAATTCCCTTGAAATTTGAACGCTTCACTGTGATATATATATATATATATATATATATAGAAGTGCAAGTGAATTAAGCTGCTGTGATTAGATTAGTTATGGTTTAAATACAAGCAATCAATTTGTTGTTCAGTTTCCAGGAATTTTTTCTAATTTATAATTTGATTTTTATATTTATTTTAATACCCTGCATCTGCTCAACATGGGTTTTGGGTATATTGTAGTTCGCAAATGCACTTTAAAAACATTTACGACCACGTAATTCAACGGATATATCGAAAATGGATCAATTTGATAGGATTTTATATTGTTTATTATTACTGAAAGAAAATAAAGATATATTCAAGCTATACCTTATCTTATATCGAGGTAACTTGTATTATTTTATAGTTTCTGATTCGTATATACCCAATGTCCATGAAATATAAATTTTAAAGAGTATATTGAAGCTATGCAAGAAGCATCATCGACCTCCAAGTTCTTTTCTACCCGAAATCGATATTTATCGATTTTTTAAAGTATTCTTTAAACCAATTCCAAGCCAATACAGGGTACATCATAGTCAAGCACTCTTGCTTTAGTTATAGTTTAGTTATACATTATATATATGAGTGTTTAATGTAAACTTAATACGCGTAAGAAACAACTCAGCCAGATTCTTTAATCTGATAAGGTATTTCACTCAGCCAGATTTTCGGATATCAAATGGGCATTTTGATGACTTTGTACCCAACCCCTGCCCGCCCCTCTCTTATTCCACCATAAAATAACCCATTTTACACATGCAACATTTCACGTGTTTTTTTTTGTTGTAGTAGCGAGTCCGAAAAAATATAATAAATCCATAAACTCTCGTAGTTGGCCATAAATAAGAGCACGAGTCGGGGGCCTGTGGCTTGGGGAAGGGGGGGATTATCGACGCATTAGATTTGTGCGGTCGATTTGGCCATGTCCAGTGCCATGTGCCGCCTATCTTATCCGTATCGCAATCGGAAGTCGTGCAAGTGGCTGGCAGCGGGCCACGGGCAAACACAAGCCCAGCCAAGCAATTGCCTCAGTCTTGAACGAGATGTTTCTCCTGTCAAACGTCGTGATTGTTATCGGTTTGCTCAGCGGGTGCGGCTGGGCGGCGCCTGAATGCACGCGCAGTGCCGAATACTGCCAAGATCGGCTGATGCATCCGGCTATGCCGGAACCCAGGCAGCAGCAGCCCCGAGTGGAGGGCGAGGAGAGCACCGCCTACTGGCGGGACCAGGGCATGCAGTTTGTCAAGCAAAAACTGGGCGCACAGCTAAAACAGGGCAAGGCCAAGAATGTGATTATGTTTTTGGGCGATGGCATGGGCGTGACAACCACTTCGGCGGCGCGCAATTTGCTGGGCGGCGAGGAACAGTCGCTGTCCTTTGATCACTTTCCCTACACGGGTCTGTCCAAGACCTACTCGGTGGATCTGACTGTGCCCGACTCGGCATGCACGGCCACCGCCTATCTGTGCGGTGTCAAGGCCCAGGAGGGCACCATTGGCGTCAATGGCGCCGTGCCTAGAACCGACTGCAAGGTCATGCTGGATGAGAGCACACACGTCGACTCCATTGCCAAGTGGGCGATGGATGCGGGCAAATGGGCGGGCCTGGTGACCACCACCCGGGTGACACATGCCTCGCCCGCTGGCGTCTATGCGCACATTGCGGAGCGCGACTGGGAGAACGATGCAGATGTTGCCGCCGACTGTGGCGCGGACTCCGGCATCCAGGATATTGCCTACCAGCTGGCCAATGGCGAGGTGGGCAGCAAGCTGAAGCTTATCATGGGCGGCGGTCGCAAAAACTTTGTGGACCAGAGTCTGGCGGATTGGGGCAAGCGGACAGATGGCCGGGATTTGATTGAGGAGTTCAAGGCGGCGGATGCCGAGAATGTCTATGTGACCACAGTGGACGAGCTAATGGCATTGGATGTGACGCAGCCACAGCGTCTGCTGGGCCTGTTCCAAGACGATCATCTGCAGTACCACATGCAGACCAACGAGAGCAGCACACAGCCCACACTCGAGCAGATGACGCGCAAGGCCATCGAGTACATGAGCCAGAACGAGCAGGGCTACTTCCTGTTCATCGAGGGCGGTCGCATCGATCACGGCCACCACGACAATCTAGCGCGCCTGTCACTCGACGAGACCATCGAGTTCTCCAAGGCCATTGGCGCGGCCCGAGAGCTCACCAGCGAGGAGGACACCCTGCTGGTGGTCACCGCGGATCACTCTCATGCATTCAGCTATGCGGGCTATGGGGTGAGCATCCATGTCTAAATCTATGTACAAAAAACTGCTTATTTTGACTGACTGATTGGCTGAGTGAGTGATTGATTGACTGGTTGACTGACGGACTGAGTAAGTGATAGATGATGGGGAAATAAGTACGCTAAGAAGGGGTTTTGGGAAAATCAAATTAATTTAGACGGCTGGAATAGTGATATTGGCTACCCGGCCAAAGCCGGGTGACACTAGTGTTATCTAAATACAAGCGATTTAATCTCAACCGTCTGCTATTCTTCTCACAGTATCGTGGCGCTGATGTCTTCGGCAAGGCGCCGGCTACAGGCAATGACGGCATACCCCACATGATACTCAGCTATGCGAATGGGCCCAGCGCAGAGAATTACTATAAAGCTGAGACCAAGGAACGCATCGATCCCACCACGTTGATCACTGGCAGCAGTGATGATGAATTCCCCGCGGGCGTGCCCTTGGACTCGGAAACCCATGGCGGCGACGATGTGCTTGTTTATGCATCGGGCCCCTGGTCCCATTTGTTTACCGGCGTCTACGAGCAGAGCACCATTCCACACATGATGGCCTACAGCGCCTGTCTGGGCGATGGCCTTACCATGTGCAGCAGCTCCTAGGGGGCACACGCGCCCTGGTCCTGGGTGCGTGACTGCAGCTCATCACAATTAAGTTTGTAGCTCATTAAAAGCAGCGATTGCACTTGAGCTGCTACTCCTCCTGCTTTTGCTCCTCGACTTGTATTTAATGCAAATTGTAAATTGAATTAAAGCGCATTTCTACAATGCTCTTCTGCGTTTTGCATGTTAACGGAAAACAGTTCTGGGCAACTTTTTGATTACATTCTTGGTGCTTAGCTCACGCTGTGCTTCTAATTGCAGCCCGCACCTATTGCAATTCACGGAAATAGGGTATAATGTAGTTTTACGAGAGAATATTAGGGGCAGAAGGTATAGCAGATCTGACAATGCCGTCTGTCTGCACGTGTTAACTTCAAAGACTTTAAGAGACATTCTGGATTTTAAATGTTATTTCCTGTTCACCCACACAATCCAGTTTCTCTCCATTAGATCGCTCGATATTTATCGATTTTGGCCAGGGACTCAAGACTAATTTTTCCTAGTTCGATATATAGACTTATAGCATCCCCATTTAATCGATCAATATATATCGATTTGCTTCCTAGGTTTCTTAATCATATTCCTAAAGATATCATTCGGATTGTTGTAGCTAAAGACACTGCAATTTAAATTTGTATTTAAAAATTTGCAAATAATGTTCACTCTTTTGTATGTTACTTTAACATTTCCTCATTTAATCGATGGATATATATCGAGCTTAGTTTAGGTTTCTTGAGCATATCATTAAAATTGTAAAAGCTGGAGTCAATACATTTAAGGTTTTGTTCTCTACGCTGCCTGCCTCAAATCTTCCAAATTTGGTTATAAATTAAGGGTTGATATTTGGTATACAAATATGTTTCGATATCATTCGGATAATAAATAGAAAAGTTATTTGAAAATGAATTTTCTGAAGATGAAGCTGCGTACACTTAGTTTATGTGTCTTTAAAAATTCAAAACTAGTTACAGAGTATTTAGCAGTCGTGTTCGACAAGAATACTCTTGTTTAAAGCTCATCAACTTAATGGGCGACGATGGTGCCTGCCAGGCATACTCAAACGTGTGCGTCTGTGTGTATGTGTGTGTGTGCGGGTACAAGCATTTGCTATTCCCTTGCGTGTGTGGCCAAAGTTTTGGCCAGCATTTGGGTTAAGCTAAACACACACCGAGCACACACACTCCCACATGGACACACACAGACACAACTGTGTGGAAATTTGCATTTTATACGCAATTTTATGCAAAACTCTGGCCAAGTCGCCGTATGATTAGGCTTAAATAAAAAATGGGCACAAATTTAGTTAACTGCGTGTTGCGTACTGTATTTTGCATATGGAATCAATCGGTAATTGCAACAATTAAAATTGATGCGTCATTCAGTTTGGCCTTGGGGGCGTATGAGTAATATGATGGGGAAACGCGACGCGCACACACGATGCATTTGTCAATTTTCTAGTTTCTATTTCCGTTTTGATTGAGAGCTAAATTATATCCGCCATACACACACACACACACACACACACATACACACACACACACAAAGCCGGGCTGCTATTGAGTGTGTGTGTGTGTGTCTCATTTCCCTCTCTAGTGACAGCTATTAAAGCAACAACTGCGCGCACCGCCCTTTCTCTTGACATTGGCAAAGCATTGGCAAAGCTAATTCTGTGCCACCCGCTAGTCCGCCCCCTGCCCAACCCTCTGAAGCTTTTAACTTTTACCCTTCGCTTTGCCGCTGTGCGACTTCCGACGTTTGATTCCAATGCCGGCAACAGCCAAAGTTCTTGCAACGCGCCACAGTTGTTGTTAAACACACATGTTATTAAGCAACACACACGCACACACACATGTCTACACACACACACTCCCATACATATATTGATTTCAAGTCAAATAGCCACCAAAGTCTGGCCATCAATTGGCGACTGTGCGGCAAAGTCAAAGTCAATGCTGCAAAGCGTTGCAAGTGCAGCTTTTTGTGGCAGGGCCACATAGTATTATGCTGCTGCTGAGCAGCCACAAAAGTGGTTCCAAATTACAAATTCCTAGTTTAAGAGCATTCTGCAAATGCAAAGGAATAATCAACTGCGTTGAAAGCATGAGATAAATTTCCCAAATAGCAGACTAATTAATTCTCTTCTCTCTTTCTACCCGCTCACTCTCTCTTTCTCTCTCTCTCTCGCTCTCAATCTCCTTTAGCCATCTGCCTGCAATTACCTGAACCGTCTGTGGCATAGTGGTCCCTTGTCAATATACAAAAGCATACGTAATCGGCCACTGAGCTGCGAGGGAAAGTTCAGCCCACACATAAAACCGCAACAACAATGGTTGAAGGTGGGATTGCCGAATGTTTTAAAATAAAATTACAGTTAAATAAAGCAATCTGCAACGCAACGAGTGCTTCATACACGAGTGTGAGTCCATGGCGACTGCCTGGATTCAAGCTGACCAACACGAAGCCACTAAACCACTAACGCAATCACTAACTTTTGCCTTTACCCAACCATACACAAGCTCATACACCCCTCACAGCCCCACACACACACCCTCCCAAGCGTTCCCACTCAACTTTATTTTCAAACGTTTTTTATACCCTCAAAATGGATTACAAGGGTATAGTCCCGATTAGGATAAGGAATCGCACATACGAATTTCCCCCACAATCGAACAAACTTAATTGTTGGGTGGCATATTTAAGCCTTGAAAACTTCATAAAGATCAGACCTTGAACAGCGGAGCTATTCAAGAATACTTTCCTTATAATGTATGGCTGGGGCGTGCGAATGTGCGAATAGAAGCTAGAATGCTTGTAATGGCAGCTTGTTCTTATATACAGGATATCAACTAGTCGTGCACGCTCACTTCTTTCATTTTAAGTACTGGCTGCATATCATATAATCGAATCGGCTTTGCTTTTTGTAGCTGAAACGTTTGCAATTCACGCCAAAATGGACAAACACATTGACAAACTGAATGCTAGTATTCAGCACAAAGTGATTTAAAGTTTATACGAGTGCAGAGAATGGAGTGCATTTAACATATGCAACGAATTTTTTATTGTTGTTGCGGGCCAACTCTTAATAACCAGCATAAATTACAAGCTTACAAAATTTACATATGTGCCGTACCAGAAACACGCAAATGTTGGTCATATTTCTTGAAAATGAAGGAAAAAAAAAGAAAAGTTCTGTTCCCCCGTTCAATGGGTAGAGTTTTTTAGCGCAATATATGATTGTTGTTTCCTTTATGCTATTGAGATATGGGTCCAGGAATTGGGTTACGTTCCGTAACTGAAAACTACAGTAGTTTCCATCTGCATCTGCGTGGTTGTTAAATGCATAAACTGTCCGTACGTTAAAGTAAAATGTTCATTAATTAATAAAAAATAAGGAAAAACTTTGTTGAAATAATATTTTAATACTGTTGCGATTTCCGTTTAAGAGCGGCTTACATCTATCGATTTTCCTGAAATATGCGCAAAATGCTCTGTAGAATTAACTTATTAAGAAAAAAATACATATTTGCTTGTCGTCAACAGTGACTCCTACATATCATCATAGCCACAGGACTGGGTACAGGACATGCCCTACCCACCGGATGTACACGTATGCCAGCCTATCGATTGCCCTCGCTGAAAATTCAATTAAATTCCGTGTGCGGTCACAAGGAAGTACGAAACGTTCTTTTCCGAGGGGATCTCTCACTTGTCCGCTAATTAAATTGAGTGAGGTTGCAGTGTCTGGTCAAGAGCCTTGGAATTTGAAATATATATGCGTAAAGCACGTGTGTGCTTAATATATAGGTATTTATGTTTGGTTCAGGTGGCGAGTTTGGAATGTTGATAGGCATGAAATGTTGCGTCTATCGGCCAACAGGTGGCGCTAACTGCCAAAAGTATTTAAATTTGGAATATATCCACCCGTGTGTTCTTAATCTATGAGTGGTTCAGGTGTTAAGTTCAGTATTTAGAATGTTGATAGGCCTGCCCTATTGCGTGTAGCGACCAACAGGTGGCGCCAGCTGCTAGTACTGATATTGAAGCAATGTCCATAAAACAAGTAGGCTAGGTCCACAGGCTGCAAGTAGGCTGCCTTTTAGATAGATCAATAAATGTACAGCTGACACGGCCATAAAGACACCCACACTCATACGCACATGCAGATTGTGTGTCTGTGCAGTAGTTGTTGCTGTTGTTGCTGTTGCTGTTGCCGTCAACCAAGTGGCACTTGAAGTACTTGCACCCAGCGTTGCCGTTAACAAATGTGATTTTCACTCGACAAGTCGACAACTATGGTCAGGGCGTGCCGGGGGCGGGCTTGAGTGTGTTTTCATTAGCAAGTGTTTTCCAGCTATTGCTGCTGATGTTGCTGTTGTTGTTGCTGCCGTCATTTAAGTGCAAAGTTCAAGAGCGTCAATTTTATAAATTGAAAATTTAATTGTGTTGATTTTTCAAAGTCAATCAGACATGCGATTCAATGTTGTACCTGCGCCCTGTCAATCCGTATTGACCCACCGCCAAACTCATTGAAAATTCATGGAAAATTTCATATAATTGACCACCTGTCATGGCTGAAAGGCAGCTTGAATTGTATCTGTCAATAACTATCTAGTTAGAGCTTTAATTACAACAACCAATAAATTATTGCAGTTGAAAAGAACGAAGTCGTTTAAGGGCAACCCCAAGTAATATTATTTTCTATTTTTCTTTATGTGAAGATTTCCCATTCTCAATATATATGTAAGCAATGAAAGAACAAGTGGAAGTTGAAAATATAACTGCGTTAAGAATATAACAAAATCTAAAAAGTATTTCCCGTTAAGCCCTAGTCCTAATAAAAATGAAAAGTTCAGGAAAAAAATTAAAATATAAATTGGTGATTCAACGTTTTGACTCTTTGGCTTACAATTTGTTCAAAATATACGCTAACCACAATTTTTTCAGAGAAATGTTAAAATCCAAAAATGAGACATTTTATTTACAAGGTGGGAATTATATATAAATTTTTATAATTTCATTTTTTCAAATAATTTTAGAAGTTGAATTAAACTCAATGGACCAAAATGGCACCCATCAGGCGTAAATTTGTTAAGCTGTGAAAAAGTTTTAAATTTTTAAGCTCAGCTTTGTTAAATTTAAGTATAATTTAATATCAACTTCAAGCTAAGCCAATAATAACTGAATTAGTCAATGTTCATTGGCCCATTTGCACCTGGAATTATTTTTATAAAAAAAAAGCATAACCTTATCTAGATAAGCCACATGCTGGCAAAATGTTAAACGTTTATACGATGGAAATGGCTAGATAAGAATTGTGAATGCATATTAAACAAATTAGCGTGTGCGGAGGGAGAGAGAGTGTATTTTGTACGGGTATTAAAGGTAACAAACAACACAGACAATTATATTTGCTGCGGGGCGTGAAAATACACTAATTATACAGACAGCAAGCACACACGTCATGGAAAGGAGTAAATCGAGTAAATAATGAATGTTCAGCAAAGTGAGGGCTAAACAGAAAATAAGTATATCTACGTTCCCAGGCCTTTAATGGGCGTGACAAGCTGTTGCGGTTGAGGCAGAGATATAATAAATAATTGTGGATAATTTAATTAAGCCAAAGCAAAACTGGGAATACAATAGACATGCATAGGTGGCTTCTACTCGTGCGCATACTTTTGCAAGTTATTGTTTCGCTTATAAAATGGAAAAAAATAGCTAGAAAAGTTACAGGACTGTGAATGGAAATGCTCCCAAGCGAGTCTTTGGTCATCTTGGTAAACACACACAAGAACCTGCTTATCCGATCGTTATATACTTTATAGGGTCGGAGATGTATCTTCCTACGCGTTACACATTTCAAGACAATTATAATATACTTTGCAAGGACAAAATGGGGGGATGCAAGGGATCAGAGAATAGAATATCATATTCCCGCTCATGTGCATATTTACTCAAGGCACTTTTTGCCTTGTTAAAAAAAGGCAAACCCGCGCTACGTATGAATAATTAATTTCAAATTAAATAATTATTTCTTGGCTGGCGGCATTCGAGGGAGCAATAAGCACGCGCATTCACAAAGTACGCACGAAATAATTAAAGGAAATTATTGAAACTCCGGCCAATTGCCGTTGGCATCGTCAACCATAATTAGCTACTTATTGAGTTGTAATTGCAAAAGCTAAAGTAATTGCAGGAGCACTTTATGAATTGAGAAGCCGCACGCTCACCCATCTGCTTTCAGAGCCATTTTTCATTGGCTCAATTAGCTGCTCGATTGCATAAAGTCCGAGGCATTCATTAGCGTCTCGCCTTTGTGCCATTAAAGTTTGAAAGTTTTGCATTTAGCTCAGGCCATTTTTTATTATAGTCCGCCAAGGAATAAAACAAAGGCAAATGGAAAATAAAACAAAAAAGGAGAGAAAAAAGAACAATAAATTAAAAGCCAAGCAGTCAGCCAAATGAAAGTCGCCCACTTAAGAACAGTCGAGCCCCAGACCAAAGGATTCGCCTTTTGTCTTGTGTGTGTGGCCAGAACAAATGGTTGAGGCCAGTTAAAAGTACAATAAAACAAAAACAATTCAGGCAATGGACTGGAAATTTTGTATTATTTAAAACTGAAAGTTGGCGCGTGTTTTGAATAGCTGTGAATGCTCTTAAGAAAATCACACAAATTTGGTAAATAGCCCAATAAAAACATAGCTAAGATCTTTTTTTATTGTTTTGTTTTAGATTTTGTTCCATATGGTTGATAAGTTAAGCAACTGTACACTCTGATGGCATGTAGTTAGTGCATATATATATATTATATATCTGAAAGATACTTTTACTTTTCAATAGTGTAGTTGCTGCTAATGCTCAAATAGTTAGCGTAATAGCTTTCAAGTAGCTTTCAAGTCATTTGTTAAATGACTACATTATCTCATCTGTAAGATACTTTTACAGCTTGTAGCTACATTTAACGTAAGTCAGAAATACTTTTTAGCTCGACTTGAGCAATTCATTCCATGGCTATTGAGTAGTTTAATAAGCTTTGAACTCAATTTGTTATGATAATGCCGATGTATCTTTGCATAAATAGTAGCTTTACATACAGATACTTTTCAAGCTGGCAGATACTTTGCCTAACATTTTAGATACATAGATTTTGCTGAGCTTCTGCAGCTTACTTGATGCTTGTGGTTTATTTTGGTACACAGAGCATACTTTTTATTTTTAGAATTGAATTAAATCGAAATTGAATTTCACAATTTAAAACTTTTGCCTTAAATTGTGGCTTAAAATAAAAATCAAAGCTGCATTTAATTAATTCCTAATCGCTTTCAGTTTAGCATCTTACTCTCTCTCTCTCTCTCTTTCTCCCTCCCTCTCTCTCTCCCTCTCTCCCACTTTCTCTCCCTCTCTCTCTCTCTGTCTCTCTCTCACTCTCCCTCCCTGATTTCATCTTAACTCCAAAGTGGTTTTAAAGTGAAGGCAATATTGTATTCTGTCTTTATTCAGAGATTGAAACTCTTTAGCTGCAGCTCTAGTGTTGCGTGTACGCAGGATGGGATTCTAAAGGATTTGTAAGTTTTTTCATTTTTCCTCTGTTTTATTTGAGCTTGTACTTGAAATGGAAACCCCTTTTCATCTATTTTCCCCCACTATTTATCATAATTACGTCATAAAACGGACAGGCGGTTAGTTTATGAAGGACTTGGACTGTAATTTCTAATTAGTGCCACGCGGACTCAGTGCACAAGGTACAGGCTAATTAGTTTTAATCTGTGCCACATACGGAATGGGGACACGTGGGCTGCTTACCTGGACAAGGACACGATGTCCTTTGTAAGATCAAAGTAGACAGCTGCCAGTTACCTAACATAACTCAGAATCAGAATCTAAATCAGGATCAGCTGTCAAGGACGCTGTGTGTGTGCGCGTGCGTGTGTGGGTGCGACCTTTGACATTAGGGTTGCCTTTTCATCATTCGCCTCCTTTGTCCCTGTGAGTGACATGTTTTGCTGGGGCGACCGCAAAACAGTTCGCTGTTTATTGAGTTGTATGTGACGCACACAAATGGCAGCATAAATCAGTGGCAGCGACTGTGCCACAAAGCGTTGCAAGCGGAGCCAGAGTTTGATTTATTGCGGCTGCCATGGCTACAGCATCATGCCACATTCCACATGCCGCATGCCATACAAGTGTGCTGCAAATCAACTCGTTTTTTATTAACAGGGCAAGCCAAATAGCTCAAATACAAATTGCACTTTTTTAAAGTTGGCCAAGTCCAAGCGGAACTTAGCAATTTGCTAGATTGTTTGGGCAACAAGTTTTCAAGTGCCTTAAATTATTCTCAGCGCTGAACTCATTAACGAGCAAAAGTTTTGCTCTACCTTTCGAAAACCTTTGGCCCGAAACTCGGTAAAACCCTTTTGGCTCAACAGTTCGCCAACTCGCTCCGTCTCCGATTTCCATGTTGTTGTTGTTGATAACGATGATGGTTCTCCACAGGTTGGCACGCTGCCTTCCGTTGGGTATCCTTCATGTCATCATAACAACTGGCAACAGTAAGGCAAATAGAAGCAAGTGTAACTAAAAGGCGCCGAGCCGCAGCCTTGAAGAGTGAGAGAGTACGCCTGATGAGCTGCTTTAAGGACGACCGCAGGAGCACACTTCAATATCTTCAACAATCAACCTAACGACATCATCATAAACATGAGCAAGAGCAAAAACAACAGCAGCAACAGCAACAGCAGCAACAGCAACAGCAACAACAACAACAACCTATTGACATTGGAAAGGTTGCCCCACAAGAGCACAGACAAATTTGCTTTGCTGCCTGTTGTTGACGCAGTCGACGTCGACGTTGACGTTGACGTCGCCAACGGCGCCGCCGGTAATTTATACAGCCCAAAACGTAGCTAAAAAAGACCCCACGTAAAAAGAATAAAAAAACTGAAATATAAATGAGAAAAAAATCAACTAACTAACTGTCGGTCAGCTTGGCACAAAGTGCCAACCAAATCGAAATTGTGAGAATATTTAATTTTTGCATAATTTAGTTAAAATGTAATTTATAATTTTGTTTTTAGGCTGGAATTTTATTCCTAATAGACTTGATGAAATTTGACATTCAGTTAATTCGACATTTTAGTTAATTAATGATCTTAATAAATACAAATTTTAGGTGGTGATTGACTGATTGACAGACCAACTGATTGATGAATGATGGCTAGAATATTGAGATTGTGATTTTTGTTAAAAATAAAATGTGGTTATATTGGAAAATGCACCTTTACGTGCGGAAAATGGAGTTGTAACTGCCGATTGGCTTTAAGTCCATATTCAAAGCCCCAAACAAAATGAAAAACAAATGTAGAACGCGTTTTACACGTTTTGTCGAATTCACCCGCAAGTTTGCAAAAAACGTGATTTGAAATTTAGTGAAATTTGTTGTAGATTTTGTGGAGTATCTTAATTGCAGATAGAAGCTTTAGTCAATTTAAATAAAAATAAAATACAAATTTATAATTAGAGTGTATTTTTGTTAACCTAGATTTATTAATCGATACGCCTCAATAGCCGCGGCCCTGTGGCCAGTTGCGTTTTTCTATTTCCTTTGGCTGAATCATATTTTACTTTATTTTTACGTCAATTTATTTTTAGACAGATCCTGTTGGTGTTTTTTTGTGACCACATCATAAAGTGTCATTTCAGAAAAATAAACATAAATAAAACAGATTGAAAGGCAAATAATATTATTAAAAACGAAAGTGAGGGTATGCAAATTGCTATGTAATATGATAGATAGATTTCCCTAATGATGTTATTCAGTATGTTTGTAAGTCTCTCAAATTTCCACACGGTATCAGCGCATTGAGGCTCGACCAGGTGGAAAACTCCGATTACCAAGAAAACTGGGCAGCATTTGGCCTAGTTAGGCAAGTTTCGAGTCTGCCTCCAAATGATATTGTCATTGTTGTTGCTGTTTACATAGAGGGAAAGGCAACAGCTGGGTTAAAAAAAAAAACACACACACACTCATACAAACGACTCACTCGCCTAGTTGTCAGTCTGTTAAGCAGTTGGCAGATTCCCCAGCGAATTGCCGCCGGCTGCAGGAAATGCTACATGTTAAGCAAAAGCCGCACATGCCACAAACACACATCATACATGGCAGCACAGATACACCCATACAGATACACACACACAAACACATACACACACACACGCACAGGATACCCACACTCACTCAAGCGCTGCTTACATGCTGATTTGATGAGGATAACTTGCAAGTTGGCTTGGATTTGTTAGACAGGCCACGTTGTGGCTTGTTCTTTGCAAATAGATATACTTATATCTATATACTTGTATCTATATATATATATAGCATAAATTTCAATTTTAGATTATGTGTGCTTAATAAAATATTTGTTCTTATCCTGCTCATGTGGTGGCAACATAAAAGGCCGCATCGAGTACAAGCTTCTTATTTTTTTCCTTTTACATATTTTATATGTTCGCCTTTTCAGCTTATTTGATGTGCAGATTTATGCGTATATTCTTTTCCCCCAAATGCACACAGACTACATTTGGCATTTTCCCAGAAGATGTGCCCTTCAGAGAACAGCTGAGAAAATCTATGCCAAGGAATTTTTCTACCTGGCCATTCCTTAAGTCAGCTTACCTTGCGGCTGCCCTGTAAGCCACATAGGCTGCCTAAATTGGTCTAATTAACAAATGCCACAGACAGAAAATCCCCTAAAAGCCTGTCTGGCATATGAAAATGCTGCTGTTGTTGTTGCTGACACTCACATCCAGCAAAATTTATATTTATATTATTTACTTAGGCGGCCGCTTGCCCACTTCAGCAGCTGAAAAGCATTACTTTTCTTCAACTTGAAAGCTTTGCAAAATGTGTTGCCTACTTATTGGCGAATGGTTAGAAGACCTTACCCTCTATAGAATAGAAACGAAAAATGCCTAGATATCTCGAATAATAATATATTTCTTTATAGCATTTAATTTTCGATCAATCATTTCTATAGCAGCTATATTTAATAGAGATCCGATCTGGCGAAAAGATTAAAAATCCCATATCTATAGGCTTACAACCAAGAGACTAGTTGAAAACGGACACACGTACGGATCTATATACAAATATATGGTCTTTATGGTCTTGGCGATTGTATGCTGATCAAGAATAAGTATTCTTTATGAAATCAGAGACGTCGTCTTTTATTCGTTACACATTTCATGTCAATATTATAATACCTTGCATAAGCTCTGTTTAAGCTAATTGGACTATGCAATATATAACAAGACCTCTTTCCTTATCCCTCACAAAAATTCTGTCATCATTTATTCAAATGATAAAGGTAAACACATATTGAGAAGTCTCCACGCCATCGAGTCTCGAGTCCGGCCATCCACAACACATACCGTAACGTCATCGTCTCTATTGTTTTTGGTAAAAATACATTATATTAATTTTCTACCCATGCGGAATGAACTTTACAAAGACCACGTCGAACTATTTACTTACGTCATAAATTACTTATGCCGTAACCTTTTTAAAAATTCACAGTTCCAGCTCACACTGTTTGGACTGTTCGTGCATGCAACTATGTCACAATTTAGCCTTTTTCTGCATTAGGGCAATTGCAGACTTGTTCGTATTCTTGAGCTAAGCGCCGGCACCCTGAGCACGAAGCTTAGGGATCGAACTCCCATGTAAACAAAATATGTATTCTTCAAAATCTAAATTGAAAACAGCAATACATAGCACGGCGTTGCATATTGCATTTTCAACATTATTCTACTACAAAATAAACTTGGCAATAAAACAATGTGATAAATGATTTGCAGTTAATGAATATGTTACATTTTTCAAGGTCTAACATAACTATGCTGTACTTATTGCTACTTATATTCATACTTTTCAAAATTGTTGCCGTTTTTAAGGGTTGGGTTGGTTTATTGGCCAGAACTTTGGCAAAGCTCAACTGATATTTTTCCATTTATCATATTAATTAAATGCCGCATTACCTATTGATTTTGTATACTGTGTAAGGGCTTAACTTTTGATATAACATTGGCTTTCCATTCTTTTAAAGCTACTCAAACATATACAACATCTGCGCCTTAACCTTACTTGTTAGAAAATTAATTATAATTAGCAGAAATAATTGTAAAATATTATTTTAAAATCATAATATTAAAAGTGAAATCGTACTTTAATAAAGAAATTCTTCCATATTAAGTATAATAATGTACTGCTAATATATTTTCCACCTCTATTGTGATTTTTTTAACTTGTTTCAGTCTGTGGCAATCGCCATGTTGCAGGCACCGAAAATAAAAGCGCTCGCGTATAACTCAATATAAAAGCGCCTGGCTCCTGCTCATCGTCAGCATTTGACGCAGATTATACAAATTTATGCAACAGTGTTGGCACTTTTGCTGGGCTCCAGCTCCCAACTCCGCCAACTCCCTGCCAGGCGCTCACGTCTGGGGTTTTGCCACCATTTTTTATGGCATTGCACAGACTGCTGTTTTTTATGGGAGCTGACGCCATGGCTGTCGCTGCTGCTGCGCACTTCCGGCTCCCCAAGTGCTGGTTGAGTGTTAGGGCGGCAGGGGAGTTGCCAGTTGCGAGTTGGTCGCAAAAGTCGACCAGCACATGGAACGGCTGCTCGACTGCCCAGAGCAGCATTTGATTTTCAGAAGCGAAAAAAAAAAGAATGGAGAGCTCAAAAAACGTATTTGTAAAGTAATTATGGGCTGGCAAATTCCCTATATACCTACACATCAGCGACAGCAGCAAAAGCAACAACAATTTAAAAGCACATTTAGCCAGTAATTTAATTTTGACTGCGTTTGCAAAACATGCTAAACTAATTTGAATGTTTTTAATTTTTATTTGAGTGCGCATTTAATTAAGCGTAAACTGCATTGATTTGCATTTGTTTGTGGCTGACGACAGGTGCCCCGCGTTAATTGCATTCACATGCCCAGAGATACCATCTTCTACGAGTACACACTGCGTATACGCAACAAACCAAACAGCCTCGAGTTGCGCACAGAGCACAAAACGTTTGTCAGAGAAACTCCAAAACTTGCTGCTGCTGGAGCCATCAATGCTTAGGCCCTTTGGCAGTAGACTGATACAAAGTCAGAGCGAGAAGTCGGAGAAAGTGTGCTTTAGTATGGGGCGACCGAATAGAAAATTCTCCGAAAGCAGCGCTGGGCATCTGTTAAAAACCTTCTAGCTTTTTTCTTTATATACATACACACACACACAGCTACGCGTGTGCTTATTCTTTCCTTAGCCCCATGGGAAATACTTTTGTGATTTTGTTTCAAGTCCGATTTTCATGAGACTTTCGGGGCGTAAATATGACATCGAAATGTTTGCAAATACCGAAGCCTTAGGCTTTTAAGTTTCACGTTTGTGTTTCAAAAAATGAAATATGCATGATGTATGTATACTAAAATATAGTATGTATACCAAATATAGTTTCTGAATGCTCGGGTGGACTTTAAACATATTTTTGTCGATTTCTATATAGATTTTGTTTCGGTTTCTACATCGATTCCATATAGATTTTGAATTGGTTTCTACATCGATTTTTATCGATTTCTACATACATCGATTTTGTCGACTTCGATATACATTTTCGACATCGAATTTAATTGGTTTTTGCATTGATTTTTATGGAATTCTTTATAGATTTTGTATTGGTATCGCTAGCAACAGGAACAATTAACTTTTCAGTCTTTAGCTCTTGTAGCTTTTCGCAATTGAAGTATGATGCCACGGAATCTACTCGGCTCTTGTTGCTACCCAAGAACTGAACCATAAGGATACCAGGATCTAATCTCATTTTGTTGGATATAAGGTCAAAGGCTTGCACATGAAAATATGCAAAGCGAGTATGGTTTGCAGTAGCTTCAATATTAAAGGGAGACGTACAGGCAGACATTTCACAAACAGTGAATATTCTTTTATTTCCTTTAGGAATGGGTGTATGTATGCAGGGTGAAGGGAGGGGGGGGGGGGGGAGTGAGAGTGTGGGGCTCAGCAGCGTTCAAAAGCAACCGAGTTCGTAGCAAAAGGCAGCCCTAAAGGCATTCCAACTTGAGTGGCTGTAAATGCTTGGACATAGCGTCTAGAGCATTTGCCGCAGAAGTAAAAAGCGAAAATGTGAGTTAAATGCAGCAAACGAGGCTTTTGGACAGCGAAATTGAAACGTTTAAAACTGGGCAAATAATTGCCATAATGTCAAATTGAGAAATGTTCAGAATATCGCAATTGAAGCAATTTGGACGCCATTCACCATTCGCATCTCAACAGTGTCAAACATTGAAAACTATTTCAACAGTCTGTGCGATGGAAATGCGTTCAACTGCGGCTCTGTAAACAGCACAGCTTAACGACCATTTTGGGAGCGCACACACACACAGGCACATACACAAGTACACACGCATACAAATGACGCCTGACAGCGTTGCCACTTAATTTTTCGTGAAGTTGTCCCCTGGCATTGGCTCATCTAATTGTCTGCAACGCTTTGTTGCTTATTATGAAAGAATGCAAAACCACAAAAATGTATGCTATGTGCGAGCAGGCAGTGGGCGTTGGTGGGGGGCGTGGCATTGCTGATGATGCGCTGCCAGACAGTTTTTAGCAATGCACGCCCGCACAAACCAAGCCACGCCACGTCAGCTGGGCGCCACGAAATATGCCAGCAATATGTTAAAACAATTTATGCAAAGCTGCAAATTAGCGGAAAAGAGACAAAGATAAACACGGGAATAAAGACAAAGAGCGGACAGTGACAAGTGCAGAAAAATGGAGACATTGTATATCAAAAAAGATAAACTTTAAGTTAGTAAAAGCCATTCCGAAACATGTAACAAAAACAGTATTTTAGCTAGAGGTTTAAAACAAGTCATTAGTTAAATCCAATAGGTTTTGGAAGACACTTGTTATACGATTCTAGATATATGTGGTGCATAGAGAAAGATACTGAAAGATATCTATATACATACAAAATCGATATAGCCATATCTTTTCTATTAGTCCCTCAGTTATAATGATGATTTTTCGGCTGGATCAGAATAGTGGATCAAAAGAAAATTGGTCGAAACTAGAAAACAATCGCTGAGGAATATCTTATCTATATCAGACTGCTTTAAAGCTCTTAACGAAAAAGCAGTGTACAAATTAGTTTCTTTATTGAAAAATTATCTGTCCTTAAGATACTTCGACCAAACTCAGCAATTACAAGCTTCACTTTAAAGGGCATCAAACCTAAGCGTCTCAAACTAGGAAGATATCCCACCTTTTAATTAAAAGTTAAACAAAACATTAGTGCCTGGATGTATACCAACTAGCCCGGGATTCGAACTTGGTCTCTTAGGCTACTAACTACTAACTTCGATAGCTCACCTCAACCAAGGAATGCATGAAAAATAAGTTTTATGGTGATGTCACAAAATAGTGCTTATGATACTTTTAATATATTTTAAGGGAAGTTTATTCAACATGATTAATAGACCAAGGTCTGCCTTCTCTAAAACATATACCAAACAAGTTGAGTAACTAAGTTTTGCCGATGATAGCGAAATATTTGCCAAACGAACTAATTTTACAAAATTAATTAGATTTTGCACTTTGACGTTAACAAACACGCCGCACGCCATGCCTGCCTGCTCGGCGATGCGGATGTGTGTGGGTGTATGTGCGCGCGTATGTGTGTATGTGTATGGCATAAGTATACGGTTATGTGGCACGCAGCATGATAGTACATGCCACAGCGGGAAACACACATATTTGGCAGTCAAACTTATATGGGACTCCGACTCGACATTTTGTGCTAAATGCGTTTGTGTGCGTGTGAGTGTGTGTGTATTACGATATGCCATGTGGTGTTCACACTATCAAAAACCATTTGCGAACAACACGACCAGGTGCCAGGCTCTGACAAAACAGAAGGATGAATGCCAGCTCCAACTCCTACTCCAGTTCCGACATCAACTTCAATGCCAAAGCCCACGTTCAAGCCTTCCCCCTCCCGTTTTGGCCTAGAAAACTTGGTCTGGCATTGCCAACTGACGCAGCAATTAAAAGCGCAAATAATTTCGACTTGAATCGATTCGTCGCGCTGTCTTGCACGCATTCAAAAACTCAATTCCCGCGCTGGCAGAGCAACAATTTTGGGTTGTCGACACACAAAAACCAAAAAAAAAAAACCAAAAAAAAAAAACCAAAAAAAAGAAAAATGAAACAAAAAACTCCACCGGGAGTTGGCCCTGCGTGACATGCTTCCAAAAGTCAGCAGTTAACCAGTTGCCCCAGATGAGCTATGGCAACGGGCACGTAGTCAGCCAATCAACTGTTGTTGGAATAGGATATTCCCATCAATCTTAGAACTATATGAGAATGTTATTCAGCTGGGAGATCATCAGAATATCCAAGTAAAGGATCTCAATATATACATATACTAGTGGGTATAGCCCGGCCTTGCCCGTGGCACTTATGTTATGAAACAGAGCGGCCGGTAAACAAACTACGCACATACACAATTTTCCGCCATTATACCACTGTTGCGAGTGGAATTTCCCAAATCGCTGAAACACGTATACATTATATTCTTATGTAGAGCTTTGAAAATAAGCTTGATGCATTTTGTAGATACATAGAAATGAATTTGAAGGCGAAAGGCCACCCACCAAATCTTTGATATCCATTTCCACCGAAGAGGAATACATTTTTTGAAAAGTGTGAAACACTCCTCAAATGAATTTGAACAAAGATCTTAGAAATTGAGTTTAAGACCGATCGGATGGTAAACAAAAATGTTTCAGACAAACGTTTTTCGCGATTTTTCCATACTTGCGGGTGGAATTTCCCGAAACCCGTCATAACGTGTACCTTCATCAAATAAGGTAACTACACTTCCTAGCTCTTACGGTATGGGCTGTGCGTTGATCAACAATCAGTTAGTCAGGATAAACAATTTTATATATAGAGATTACCGATATAAATTAATGTCATATATATGAAGATGTACTGGGTTGGTAATCAAGGTGTATATATATAGATATAAAGAAAGAAGTGGTATGGAAAAGCAGTTCCACAAACCAAAAGTAAAGGCAAGAGTCGGACCATATATATGTAAATATAGTTGCATATCATAATAAATACTTATATACAGAAAGCGAAAAAGTCATGGATACTCACTCAGACACATTGTTTTCGAAGATCAGCTCGCCGCGCACTTCTCCGAAGTGCCGGCCACCAATTGCCGTAACATCCTCGGACCAATAGGGCACAATAACTGTGCCGCGGGCACCGGAATAACGCATGACGGCCAGATCGTAGACGCCAACAGACTCGGATACCTCGATAAGGGAATCGGCAAACGCAAAGATGCCCGCATGATCATCGTCCAATATCATGATGGTGGCAATTTGTGGCACAGTAAGATTTACATTTTCGGATGGATTGAACAAGCGTATGTAGAAGCATTCGTCCTCCTCGAAGATGTCATCGTCGATGATTTCGATCTTGAAGCGCTGCTCATCGACGCCCGGCGGAAAGGTGAGTGCCCCCTTTTTGCCAACATAATCGGAGCCGGCCGAGGCAGTGCCGTCCTGTGTCTCGAACTCGACCTTGGAATAGCCAGATATATCGCCGCGGCGGACTACGCGCACCTCGAACTCACCGCAGTTCTCCATTACCGTATAATGTCCGGGCTCAAAGTAGATGCGTGTAGGCTCATCGTCTTCATCGCTGAATTGATGGAGTTGTGCCTTTACCTGGGTGAGATCGTCGTGTGCACGTTCCTGAATTTTACGCATCAGATTCCCGCTGCCGATGAGTTTGCGTGTGGCCTGGATGCGATAGAAGGCACGTGATTTATTGCCACGCGATATCATCTGCTCCTGTGCCATCATTTCCAGCTGATCCAGATCGGCATCTGGATATTTCTGACGCAGCTCCGCCAGCAGCTGTATATACTCCAATCGCGCCTCATTATACGCATTTGCACTCGAATTAAAATTGACCAAACGTTTCGGTTCATCGCCACCCAACTCGACCGAGTCGTGCTCTCCGGCAACGACCGTGCCCCGTTTATTCATCCGATAGTTCTTGTCCATGTACTTGTAGACCAGCAAGCGGCGTTCCGCAATGTATGCCCATAGTACCGTCAAGGGGAACATGATGAGCGTGACCAGACCCTCCCAGACCTCAACGATGCCCGGCGAACTGACCGAGAGAATGACCCACAGCCAGACATAGGCCAACACCGATAAGCTGGCCGTCACCATAAACACCCGCAGATGACGTATGCGTCGCGTCTCGCCCTTCGGTATCAGCACCATGCAGAGGGCAATGATGATGAACAGATTGTAGGCGGCGGAGCCGACAATTGTGCCCGGACCCAGATCGCCACTCTCAAAATTCTTGGCATAGATTTCAATCACGGAGAGTAGAATCTCTGGGGCGCTCGAGCCAAGCGCCATGAGTGTTAGATTGGCCACAGTTTCATTCCAGATGCGTACGCGCATCGTTTGCTTCTCACCCTTGGGACCCTTGACGGTCACGTTGCGCTCAATAGAGGTGATAGCCTCTATGGACGCCATGAAGCGATCCGATATGATGGACACGCCCACAAACAAATAGATCATCAGCATAAAGTAGACAAAGCCGCGTATAGCACGATCACCACTTGTGATCGGTCTCTGGGGCATCCACAGAGGCAACAGCAGACCCTCGGAACAGGTCCCGATTTCACTAGCCTCCCTACCTCCTCTAACCTGACTTGTGACGTACTCTTCGTCGTCATCGGTTACATCCTCGACAGCGCGCTTTTGCCGACTTCGAATTTGATCAATGCTGGACTGGAGACTGGTACCATTGAGCGTAGAGTCGGATTCTTGGGACACATCCTGGCGGGATGTGGCCAGTGCAAAGGTATGCCCCTTCACATAGACCAGCAGCAATAATATGGCGCAAGTGGCTACGGATGCGACGGTTTTTCGGATTAACAGCATTGTGGCGGATTCTTGTTTTAGGATTTTCGACTATCCTTGTTAATCCTTGTGCTTGGAAGTGTTTTGTGTGTATTGGCCTTTGTTTTGGAAGCGTTCTAATTGTGTTTGTGCACAAATATGGATTGCGGATTATAATGATCGAATCGTCCTGCGAAACGGCATCATCGCAAAAGCACGTTCAACACTTTGTGGCAACACTGGCGCACTCCTGTTCGTACCTGCAGAGCCAAAATTCAAATAGAATAAACGCATTAGATATTAATAAAAATTACTAAATAGCATTATAATGAAAGAAATACCAGATAATATTCTACTAAACATCTGCACCTCACGAATAAATTAAATAAATAATAGTTCCTTTGAATTCCAACATATAACATTATTTAACTTTGCCAGATGTGCGAATGGCATCACAAGTCGTTGCCAGAGTTTTTTCAGTTTCCTTGTGTTTTTTTCAGCTCTTTTGTATATTTACACGAAACAGAAACTAAACACAAAATTGCGAAATAAACTGAGAGCAAATGAAACTAAACATAGAACATAAACAAAATGCAGCAGTTAAGGAAAAAAACATACAAAGTGAGCAGAGCACGACTACGAGATACTCTATCGCGGCAGTTGGGGTTAAAAAAGATATAAGCTCTATTATTATAATATATACTATTATTAATGCGATTGTCATGACTATGATTATTATTGTTTTAAACATAATTATAATAACATATATTATATTAAGTTACAATATTTATTAACAACTTCATTTTTTCTGCTTTTTTACAGCCTTTGGCTGTAGGATTGAAATGCTGATTCGAACCCGTAACCTTTTTATGAATCAATCGCTTATCTAAGGCTACGCCTGTGATTCAATACCTTCATGCTTAGGGCATACTCGTAAAAACTTTCAACAATATACAAAACATATCTCATTATAAATATAATTGGGGTATTGTTCCTAGATTGATTCAGCAACTGTTTTTATTATAGATAAGGACGATTTGATGAACGCTTGATAAACTGACTCAACGGACCGGTAAATATGAATGCGATATGAAATCGATAAAATGCATATGTAGACTGTGTCAATAATGGGAATTAAGTGAGTGTGTGTGTGTCGAAGAAGAAGAAGAACGAACTGGGCAAGGCATAACGGTAACTGCAATGGCAAAAACTTGACTGACAAGTGAATCGGACAAAAGTGAGCATTACAAAAGGGCAGCAAGACAGAACGCAAAAGCTTAGGGGAAAAGAGAAAGCGAGGGAGACAGAGAGAGAGAGAGAGAGAGAGAGCGCGCTTGTGATAGAAGAAGAACAAAAGAGAGCAAGAAAAGAGCGGATGAGATAGTGGGTTATATTAAGATACAATATGCATATGCAGTTGTTCTATGCGGATGAATTGGTGCACACGTACGTACATAATATAATTTATAAATATACAAATAAATAATAAATAAAAATAAATAATTATGTATGTGTATGCATAGAAATAAATATTTAATCTTAATAGGTAATAAATGTACAAGCAAATTCCAAAGGAACTTGAAACATAACGGAAAAATGTAGTCAAATTCTTCTAAAGCGCGAAAAAATTTAAAAAGTATTTTAATATTTATGTATATGTACATATATTGGTCAAAATGTTAACAAATTATTTTTATTTTTTGTAGATGCCGAAATTTAAGCAGAGCCCCAGCGAAGCGACAACTATTTATTTATAAATATTTATTCTCGTCAAGGGAGAAGAAACAAATTTACACGACAAATTAATTATGTTATAAACCTGATTTATTTGTCTGGCATAGTTTGTATCCAAAACTGATATGCAGCACAGTATCTGTTGCAGGGGCAAAGATAATCATTGACGCTTGCATTAATTTAGCAATTACAACGGCAAAATGTGCCAAGAGCTGCTAGGGAATGGGAGGGGAGGAGGGGAGAGCATAGAATGCCAGACAGTCAGACAGACCCGCACGGTGCACAAAGATACGTATGCCAATACACACACACACACACACACAAACACACAAGCACAAGCACAGACACACACACACACACACTCACATACTTGCCAAAGGCAAGCGCTCAGTTTTTCCACCCGTTTTTCATTTCAGCAGCAAATTGCATTTAACCGTTATTGAAAATTTTGTGCACGTCTAGCGAGAAGAGAATTGCGAAATTAATTGAAAGTCTTTCGAGCAGACTCGGTTTGTTATTATTCAGATTATGCGTACTATATGTACAGATTTGTCTTTTTATATAATATTTATGGCCACTGTGCGTAGTGTCTGAATATATATTTAAATATAGCACATTGGCTCAAGGCTCAAGAGGCACCACGCACGGGTCTCGGTATCGGGGTCTGACAGCTTATAAGCGCTTCATTACGTTACGTTAGCTGGCACTTACGTTGCGCTTACGTTGTTTGGACTATGTCGGACTACGCGACCCGTTCACTGTTTGTTTTGGCCAAACTTGAGTTGGGCAAACATTTCGGCTGGCTCGCCAAACAATTGTTGAATTTCGGGCTGTTTTCTATTTGGATTTCACTTGACTGGGGGGCCCCTAGGTTATGTGGGTACGCGTTCTGCCGACCACTCGAGGCACTGAATTCATCTGCTCTCGCGTTCACGTTCGGCAGCCAATGCACAACTAATTCGCTAACCCGCCGCCTGTCACCTGGCCGCCACGCGTTGTCCCAAGCTCTCATAATTATTTCGGTGCCCTACACTAATTTGCTCGAGCTTATAGGTTTATCAAGGGACATTTTGCATTCAGACTGATGTTGGGGTAAAATTGTTAAAAACATGACTCAGCTTTAGAAGAAGAAATATTTCCATAAGATATTAGAAAGAAGAGGCTTTCAAAAGACTTAA
This sequence comes from Drosophila novamexicana, assembly GCF_003285875.2. NCBI lineage: Eukaryota > Metazoa > Arthropoda > Insecta > Diptera > Drosophilidae > Drosophila > Drosophila novamexicana. Next base: position 65,724 of record NW_020824808.1, on the reverse strand, counting down.
ATCAAATTTTAGTAATAAGGTTTTGTATGTACAGCTTATATCGTTGTTATCAAAAAACTTTTGTCTGCACAGTTTAATGATAAACAATAAACGATTGATTAAGAAATGAAGCCCTATTCAAATCTATGGTTATGTGTAAATTAACAGCCCAAAGTTTATTTAAATAACAAATAAATAGCTTCTCAGTACAGTTCGTAAGCTTGTGAATTCTCAGATCTTTAAAATTCATAAGTTGGTACGACTAGTGCTTAGTTATCTTATTTGGAATCTGTAGGGTATTGGCAGTCTTATACATGTTGTGCTTTCCTATTCCACCACAATTATTAACCTATGTCTTTGTCTGTCAAAATATTCGCTGCTATTTTAGCTGCGCGCCGTTTCACTTAGTTTGCTTTGCTCGCAGCTCCTTGCCTACCATCTCGCTCGCTCTCTTGCGCTCTCTGTCTTCCACTCTCTCACTCTTTCTCTATTTAATGCTCGTTCGTTGTTCTGTTTTTCCCTTGGATTTGTTTAGCATTACATTTTGTTTATTATTGCTGCTTGTCTCTCTCTCTCTCTGTCTCTCTCTTTCTCTCACTGCCTCTCTCCTTCCTTCCCTCTCTCTCTTTCTCTCTGCCTCTCTAGCAGAACATTAAACAGCGGGTAAAAATTCGGTTGAAAATGTACAAAATTTGTTTTGTGGCACCTTTGGTCAACTAGTTCTGACAAATTGCTATTTCAGTGTGTTCAGCAGGCGTTCCGTGTCTTTAATCTCAAGCACTAAAGATAGCACTCTACTAAAAGTTTAGCTCTTCTGCCCGTCAAATAGTTGGCTCGGCTAATTATACCCTGTACCCATTGAAAATGGATAAAAATGGGCTAGATTGGTTTTTTGCAAATGTTAATAACAGGCACAAAAAGTCTTCGCAAGCCCAATATTTTTCGAAGAGCCAATTCGATCGATTTGAAATTTTAGGGGCTTGAATTATTGATTATTATTTTCGGTTTGTTATCGATATTTTTAGGCATATCTATAACACCGATAACTATCGATTTATAATCTAGGTAGCATAGCTCAAAGATAACAAGCGATGGGTTAATACTTTGCTTTTTGACTGACTTCCTTCGTTTTCTACTCTCAGGAATTACAAAAAAAACTTATTTTTAAACTTGACCTCTGAGTTTATGTCTATTAAGAAGGCAGTTCCGCGGTGTGCATAGGGCATCGCCCAGTCGGTCACAGTTGACAAGAGCACTCTTACTTGCTTTCTTTAACATTTTTATTATGCTTGCCACCCAGCTGTGCAACATGCTTGCAAATGCGTTTTTTTTTTCTTGCTGCCTACCCTTCAGATATTTTTAGACAAATCTATGCGAGTGCATGCATACGCACACACATATATTAAACGTATATATATGCACTCACACACATGTGCGACTGCAACTGTCACTAGGTGCGAATTCAATGTTTGATCTATGCAGAAATACATATTTTATACTCACTCGTCTATTGTCTGTGCTTAAGGACTGTGGATTGCGGATTGTGGTTGTGGGTTTCTGTCTTGACTTTGGCACTAGTTGGTTGTGCTTGGACGGAGAGCTCTTTGTGAATATTACGTGTGTAAATTTGGAACGCACTTTATGCCACTCAGTTGCCAATAACTGAGTCCTATCTGAATGATTTACAGCCTGGATACGACGCGTTTGAGTTTAAAGTTCGTAATAATATGAATAATTCATGAGTTGTTGATTCATTCACTGCCCCCTACGCTCTGTCCCTGTCCTTCCCTGTGCTACTTCTTCCTTTGCTTCCCTTCCACTCTGTCTCACTCTCTCTCTTTCTCTTTCTCTCTCTCTCTCCCTCTCTTTTTGTCTCTCGGACTCGTATCCCGGCTTCTTCAAGGCGGCTGCTAAATGCCGTCAGTTCTGTTTTGTCGGTAGGCAAGCCAAGCGCCGCCAGCTCACCTTCTGGGGGAACCGTTCCGCTTGAAGCAGATCCTAATCCTGGTTTGTGTGTGTCCAATCGGAATTATACTCAATGTTTCCTTTAACTTTATTTATGTGAAGTTTAACTCAAAACTATCCACAACAAACGAATCTATCATATCGCGTACCATTTGGCTCACTGCCCAGCGCCTTATTCGTAACTCTACCTCTTCGACACCTGCTGATATCAGTGTAAATGTATATAAAATGTATATACATACATATATGACATTGTATATCGATATTTATGTATATACCTCGTGTGTGTGTTTAATGACGTACGAAAATTCACTGCAGAGACTTGACTGTTCGATTAAATTATTTGCGATAAGTTGAGACAACTTGAAACCATATTAATTTCATATCAATATGACAAGCCAATTGATATAGTGAATGGGGTTGTTTTATAAGATTATTACATAAACAGGCACTTAAAAATCAGTTCAAAGTAGAGCCAAGCACGTGTCATCTTTTCTTTCGTGACACATAGGCAAACAAATATCGTGAGTAGTCATGCTTGATTCAGATATATTAGACGAGAATAGTATAAAAATGGAAAATACATAATAAATATAATAATAGTGATAGTACCATTCATAGTTTGTATAGTATATTCTCTGTGTGTGTTTCAAAACTATATTTTGTGTTCGTGTCGTTTTCTACAAAGCTTGCACGCGCTCATCTCTAGCTAAACAATGATTTAACTGATAAGCAATCGGTGCAAGTGTCATCACTAGCGTGAATTCTAAAGCGACCATGGTTTATTAATACCGTTATCTATAAAGCGTCATCGTAGTTTTTGTGTACAACAAATTTATGGTAAATCAGTAATATTTATATAGAATTAAATCCAAGGAAGATATGGTCTATCTATAAAGATACTGCCAAATCGGGCATGCAGTATACTAAATAATACATCACTTTGGTCAACGTTTTAGCTATTTTGAACCAAATGATAAGGCCAGAGATAATGACGGTAAAGATCTGGGACAGTTGATAATGCGCACATAGACATTATTTACACAAGCTTCGTTACAATCAGAAGCAAATTGTTGATATTAAATGTTGTAATTAAAACCATAAATAAATGATTAATACTTGAGGCAGAAGCGACAATTAATATATATGTATGTACATTATGTCTATTGAAATCGTAATCAATGTCGTTTCGAACCCGAAATTTGGAAAATACTTTTTGGAGATATTTTGCCATAGATACTGACCCATATCTATAGTACTTGAGTGTAGTTCGTACTTTGTTTAGATTAGTTCGTAAAAGTCGTACGAAATGAATAAAATTCTTTAAGGAAGGTATAAAACAAATATTTTCTAAGCTTTTACACAAAACTAGAGTGTCCAGTACTTGCTAAATAGTTTAGAATTGATGACATTATATGAGGAAGAGAAGACTAGGAGCAGAATTCTTAAATGCTCGCTATAATCATCACAGACGAGCAGAGGACCACAGGATGCAATGCATAGTTAGTTGAACAAAATTGAAGCTGTTAAGGTCTATAATTAAGTGTTAGTCTAGTAGGGTTACAGAAGTTTAATTGGCTAGTTAACCCACAAGAGGCTATTTCACCCGTAATTAACGTATGCATAAATATTACACCAAGCATGGTTCTGCAATTAATTAAAGAAGAAAGATTAATCACGAGAATCCCAATTTGAAGAACAAAAGGCAAACAACAAGAATTATTTCTGTACATACTTAATTCTGTCCTGGTGACTAGAATATTGTGGCGACCGATATATATTAGGCATACTCTATAATAGGTCGTACCAAAGATATATAAAGGTTCTTTGTCGTATCTTGATTGGGACTCTCAAAAAGCACAAGAAATTGAAAGAATTGGCAGGCACTGCAATTTATTTCTCAGCTTAAACGCATTAAAAACTTCATTAAAGTTTCTTAGTACTCAAAAATTGAAATTGAATATAGGAATAATATTGAAAGTACAGTATAAAATTCTTAGTTTTTTCCTGCTGTGCTTATGCTGATAGCAGAGCATGTTCACAAGTTAGTCGTAGATTCTATCTCTAAACCGAACTTCTTAAACTTCTTATATTTTTTCGCTTCTTCCCTTTTGAATATTTATGAAAATCAACTTGCAACCACATTTTTGCTTTGTCATATCACATTTATATGTAAATAGCCCGCTGTGCATTCCACTCCCTTAGCACTCCTTAATTATTAACTAGCTAACAGCTTTGTGTAGGTATTTTTTTAATTTAATCAAACTGTTTAGCTAAACACACACACAACACGAGCTCCCACCTGTGCTTCTGCTCACGTGTTGTTATTTTGTGGCTGCTTTTAAGCAAGCCACAACGCAGAGCCGTGGCCCTTTTTTTTTTTGCATTAGTAATTAGACTAAATAATTGATTAGGCGTCACTTTGGCAACGAGAACATTAGAAACCTAACAGGCTGGGGCCCAAATCATTTTTAAGCCGGTTCCGTGCCCGAAATATGTAAACGAGTGTGAGTGCGCTTGAAATATTTATCATACGCCACGTTGACCGCACAGTTGGCCTAATTGTGTTGAGAGTTGTGAAAGTGTTCGCAGAAGGTGTGCGCATATATAAAGCAGACACTGTCAATTGGCTTTAAGTAAAGGCTACCGCAGCTGTGAGCAGACACACACGCACACACACTCAGATAACATCATATCTAAGCGAACAATCCGAGTGCTTATATCAATTCCATTTTCTTACTGCCTTGCCTTGTCTCTGCCTAATACCCAGCAGATGGGCGCAGAAGTGGGTGTATCGAGACGTCTTCTAAATGCATTTCAGATGAATATTTTCAAGCTCTTTGTATCTCTTGTAGAGAGTCGACTCTAGATAAGAGCATTATCGTTGCACTGATGATGCATCTAATCTGATTACTGGTATCAATTTTTATGCAAATACGAATGTTTTTCCTGATCTACTGACTGCAATGCTGATTGACAAATTGAAGCGAAGTCCGAAACGTTAAAGCTAAGAAGTTAATTGAAGTGAACAAGACGTGACTTTGGGTAGTTTTTCTCGCAAGTGTGGGCAGTTGGTGGATCAAATCGGCTTCAAGGATATTTTCAAATATTTATGTAAAAATTCTTTGAAAAAGTGGTTCTTTATTATGTGAAGAATATTCAAAGCTTTTCAATAAGCTTTAAATTGAAATTCAAATAATTTTCACATAATTTAAAATATACTTACAAAAATCTCTAACAAATATTGATATAAACTTTTTGTTTTTTTTTTTTTTGTATCGAATAAACTTTCAAATTATATTTATGAATCTATGGAACTTGTCATTTGCTCTCGAAAATCTTTAGCTGATTACGAACTTGGCTCGAGTAAAGCCCGGTAATAACTGCCAGTTAAACTATGCTTTAAGATATTACTTTGGTCTATTGCAGGGCATCTAGCTAGTCAGTCAGTTGCTTCTGCTGAAATTGTGATTATTTTATGTTGTGAAAGCCGTCAAGCTCCATAGCACTGGCAACAAGAGGCAGCCTGGTAGCTCGGCTCGGGCTCTTACTGGTTACTAGATGAAATGGTTAATACTAGGCAAAAGTAAGGCGAAGAGGAAGAGTAGCAGCTGGCAGGCAGCAACTTTGGCAACAGTTGCTGCTGTCAGCGCATTTTCCTGTTGCCGTTGTTGCTGCTGTTGGCTTTTATTTATTGGCGACATTTTTAGAGTTGTTGCTGCCACTGTTGTTGCTTTTGTTGTTGTTGCCCTACAACAACTTTGATGACGGTCGTTATGAAAGTCGTCGATTTGGAATGCCGCTTGTCGCCGCACCGACTCGTCCTTTTCCTCTCAACCACCCCCTACCCTACGGCCACCTCACGTGAGTCTAAGCTTAGATGGATAACATTACTGTTGACAGTTGAATGCGTACATAGGATACCCTCTCTCTTCAACCCTGACTGCCAATCACAGGGGTATTTGCCTTGTATTTCTTTTGAATTTTCACGCCTGTTTATGCTCCTGTCAGAGCTAAACTGTTTATTATTTAACAATATCTTGCTTGTGTCAACGTGTGTGTGTGTGAGCTCTTATTTATTTATAACTGTACTTCGCACCATTTTAAGCACTCTCACACACACACACACTCACACACAAGCACAGGAAGCGCTAGCAAATGGCAGCTACAAATTTTAATAGTTGGCCGCAGACAAAGGCTTACAAAACTGCCTCAAGATGCGGCAGCTGCGGGCGACACACACACATGCGTGTGTGTGTGTGTGCCTGGCGTGTTGTGTATACTAGTTGCCCCGGGGGCGCCAGCACGGAAACAGGTCTTTAAGCAGCCGCCGCCTGAAAAGTATGCAACACATTTTCAACGCCGACATTCGCGGGCTTTTGTTCGTGCGAGCAGTGTGTGTGTGTGTGTGTGTTTGTTTTGTTGTGCGGGCTGTGAATTGTGTGTATGTCATTAACACTGGTTATCAGCAACATAAACTGTTGCCTTACCCATTGTGCTGACATTTTCTTAACAATAATTGCATTTGCCACAGGAGCTGGTAAAACTGACATGAATGAATGTGCCTCAATTCCTTTTGTAGCAAGTTGCTTAATTGAAATAAAATATTTGTGACTTCATTAGTCACATTACAACGCACTATTACGCCGGGTAATATGGCACGGCCAGGACAACGCTTATCTCATGTCAATCGGATCCTGTATGTCCCATCTGCAGTCCCTCATGGCCAACGGCGACAGCATTGACATTGATTTGATTTTCATTGAGCTGCGAGCAGCGATAAAATGTCAGCAAATGGAAAATGCAGCGTTTCCAATTTTTTTGCCTCTTTGCTTTCATTTCATCAGCTGTTATATTTCGCTATGATTTATTGACAACAAGCAACGATAGTTAGGAGGGGAGGAGGTTTGGGACTACAACGTGGGGACATAGCTCAGAGATACAGATAAATACACACACACACACACACACATATATATATATATATATATATATATATATATATATAGATACATATATTCACTCTAGCACACATCGATGATTGCGTCGTTTATGCCTTCGTTTGAATGCTTTATAATTTTGGGAGAACGCGGTAAGCTAGCAAATACCCTATACAAAGCATTTTTGGCGTACTTTTTGGCATATTTCCTTCAAAAGGTATTCTTACTTTATACATATAATACATTTTTTGCTGCAATATCTTGTTAACATCTTTTTTTATTATAAGCCAAAACATGTCCCGTTACATGGCATACCATATTATTCCTTTATAATTAACTCGAGAGATTTTTTTCATAGAGAACTCAGATAAGCTTCAATACATTAAAATGCAGTATATATTTTCATTGATAAAGAAGAATCGTTTTCTCAAATAGATTTTTATAAGCCATAAATATTTTCATTTTTATTGAGTCAAGATTCCTCTTCCTAGCACCTTCCAAGCTGAGCATATCCTCAGCCACTTATTTTTGCTTGCAGGGTATACGGCAAACGGGCCGCAAGTTTCTATTGATTATATTTTTGTTGTAGTCACGGGAATCGGCCATCATCTTGTCCAAGTTGGCGACTTTGGCAGTGCACGCTGACGTGCCAAACATAGTTAAGATAGTTAAGAGCTGCTGCTGCTAGCCGGTAGCTGTCAGCCATTTCCTTAAAACAGGCATCAAACTATTTGCGAACCCAAGGCGAACTATTTTCTAACTGCGACTGTGGCTTGTTACATTTTTAGCTCGGGCAAACTTTCTTACGCTCAACTTTAGATGGGAAAACTCAGCCACGCCCAGCGGTAGGCAAGTTTCGACCTTATCGATAGAGTTGAAGTCCCCCAACTGCACGACAGCGATTCATATGTGTCTTGAGCAGCCGCTCCCCATGGTACGATGATAAATGGTTGATATGGCTGAGTAGGTCGCAATTGTTTGTGTGGAAGTGCGAAAAAGAATATACTATTGTCCGATGTGTTCAATCAACCAGTCAATCAATCAATCTCAGTGGAATGGTCAGTGCTGACACTGCAATCAACTGAGCAAATATTTTTCCAAGCGACTTGACCAACAATTGTTGTTGTTGTTAGCGGGCCCTCACTGTACGCGCTGTAAAGCGATTTAGGCGCCTAAATGGCGCACATATTGCCAATGTTTTCGCTATCTAACTAAAAATCACACAGGAACATCAACATTATCACATCATCATCATCAGCATTATCATTATAACCACATGACTGCCAGCCAAGTAGCTGTCATTAGCCCCTTGAAAACTCCATAAAGGGGGCGGTTAGTCGCCACCCTAGTGATACACAAAAGCAACAGCTACTCAAGTGCCGTTATACTAAGTTTCGACAGACAAACAAGGTGTAATACGAGAGCAAGCTAGGGGGCTTGCCCAATTTAAATCGAGTCGACCGCAGTGGTTCGAGCTCGGTATTTCAATTTTAGCCACTATAGTTCCAGCAAGAAAGTTTTTGTGTTGTAGAAATGTAAAGACAAAATTAATACATTTTCTTGACAGACAAGCAATGTACGAGAAGAAGATGGAGAAAGGTTTTCAAAGTAGATTCGAGTCGACCGCAGTGCTTCGAGCTCGGTACTTCAATATAAGCTACAACGTTTCGAACCTGGAACTACAATAGTATTATTTCACAATTGCATATTTTTAAATATATTTCTTGAGCATTGAGGCAAAACTTAGGATAAGTATCGATAAATAAGCCCACAATATATATTAAGTTCTTGCCAGAAAATAAAAAGAAAGCTTATACTCAATCTCACTTACCAAATGTAAAAAAGGATACAAGATAGAATATTTCGAACGCAGCGGTTTGAACCGTGCAACTGGTTCGAAGCGATTTTCTTGTAGCTTGCAATCATTTGACTATAATACTATCGTGTATACTATACCCATAAATATGTAGATGTTTTCACATTCCCAGCTGAATACATAAAATATGACCTTGTTTTATCAAATTTCAATTAAATTAATGAGACGCTAAAAAACAAAAATATATAAATCTAAGAAGCTCATCATAATAAAAAAAATCATTTCACTTGAAATTCAGGCTTTTAAAAGAAATACTCGAATGAAGCACTTGGCTAGCTGTTTCTCCGAACATCCAGAGCTACGAGCAAGCCAAATGACTAACTTGACTGAATTGTGTTACACTTGAATTGATATTATCATTAAGTGAGAAAATTTAGCATTATTTATGTGAGATATACATATATATGAAATTAAATGATAATTACAATTGTCATAGCTCGCGTCAATCCATGAGGCTGCCTATTAAAATGCACGTTGTTATTTGAGTCCAAAATGGAGCATATCAAAACAAGAAGGCAGCACAAAGCTTAAATAAAATTTAAATCAAATTTCTAGACAATTAAAATGAGCATGAGGCGGCATTTAAGTCAGTTTTCTGTCAAATTTGGCTGTGTATTCTACTGCTCATGTGTGCGTGTGTGTGCGTCTGTGAAGCGGAAAATTATTATTTCCCTTTGCCTTTGTGCGCACAGTCATTGAATTTTCCGGTTGACAGCGAATGCAGAGAGGCATGCGTTGCAAACAAAAATAGGTAGCATTTGATAATTGCTTTGTTCTTAATAGTAGCCAGGGCAGAGTCTTCAAGACTATCATCATTTTTGGAACACACCTCGTAGAGTCCCCTCCGCCCCCTTCATGCTGGATACACGCAACAAAACAAGAAAATTAAAGGTTTCCACTTTGATTTGCCGTGCTCATCTAATGCTGGCTCGCCTCAGGTTGCCAAGAGGACGCCAGCTTGTGCGTGTCAAAGCTGATTTTAGATATTATATCTTCAAACTGGTATCTTCATTAACGTATCAACAAGCGCGTATCTTCACGGCTTGTTCATTTCACGCCAGCTGAGCTGTTCGGAATTCGCCTTTTGTTTGGCTTCGACTTTGACTTTGGCGCCTGTTTTGTGTGCTGCTTTCTGTCCTCTCAGTTTGTGCGATTTTCATGCTTGTACTTTTTTTTTTATTTTATTTTTATTTTCAGCTGCTTTCATCATCGGCCACGCGTCGTCTTGCAACGCCTGCCCCGTCAGCCCAACAGATTTAATTGCCTGCCTTGTACAATTTTTTGAGAAATCATCAGCAAGCGATTGCAAGTCCTTTTTTTATACACTGCTTAAAGATTATCAAGGCATGTGTTATGTATACAAAAAAAAACCCTTTTCTGCGTCATAAAGTACACAAGAAATTGAGTTATTATAGCCATGTCATAAAAATTCTCTTAGCTCTCCGCTAAGCCATCAAGACATAGGCGTATAGCCCGGCTTTGCGCGTATTAACTATATTTTACTAAATCAACATTTAGCTTTTCCCCTATTTTCCAATTTTTAGCACAGAGGCTAACAAATTTCAAGATTTAGTTCATAAAACATTAGTCAGCCTGAATGGATGGTTTTTCCGTACAGCATGAAACACGTCTTTAAACTATTTTTGCAATACTCGACCAATTTTCGAACCTTGCTTGAATTTTCTTGCTTTCGATTTCCATCAATTTTGTACATTTGTATAATTCATATTTCAATTTATTTTTTCAATATTCGTCATAAAAGTTGACTACTGTGAAAAATCCAGCCTGCTAGCGTTTACGGCTCTGGCTGCATGTTGTTCAATCAATCAATCAATCAGTCAATCAGGGCCAACAGTGCTGTATTAATAGAAATAAGCGAAGCATCTAAATTCTTGTTGCTCGAGGAATTTCGCTGACATTCAATAGAAAGCCGTCAACAAAATATCTAATTATTATCAAAAAACTGTATTTGAACTTCGTCAGCATAAGAAAAATACAAGTCTAGTATGCGCTCTCTTTCCTTTTCAAGATATCTTGACAATTTTCACACTGTTCCATGCATAAGAGCTACATATTATCAACATGGAACTACAGCATCATACAGATCCATTAGATGAAACGGTTGAAAATTAAGTTTTTGATCTCTTGACCAAAACCATAGGATATTTAAGCTTCGGCGTGCTGTGTATTTTATGGCTTCTGCGCCTTAATCAAATCGCCAGCAGACTTCAGAACTGGACTTTTACGGGGCGTATGTGCAATTTCGGCTTACACACACGTACAAATTTAGCATAGAAATGGCAAATGGCTGCAGTTGCACACACACAGACACACGCAGATACAGGAGTGTGTGCGTGTGGGCGATTTCTCACTGTCAGTTTTATGATTAACTTTGCAGCTGTTCCTGAAAAATGCACACTTGAAAAACGCACAAGTTCCGATGGGAATAACCAATTTTGGGACTGCAGCTGCAGCTGCAGCTGCAACATGATGCAAGCTAGTGTGTGGCGTATCGCCTCCAGTTACTGTTGTTGATTGCTCATACGCCACGTTGGCCGGCATCAAATATCGCAAAATCTCGTTACTTCTGATATCTTGTGGCTTCAGCATGTTGCGGGCGTTGCCAACGTGGCAAGCTCATGAAATTTTGCGCGACGGCTGCTGATGCGTGGCTGTGTGTGGGCGTGGCTGTGAGTGGGCGTGTATATGTTGCACATGCATATCGAGCATTTGGTTTTGCCTGTGCCATGGCCATAACACGCTGACTATTATGCAAACATGCGGCTCTTTTCACATGAATATGCAAGTGAAAAGCTTTTAAGTGCTCACACTTTTCCTTAAGCCTTAAAACACTAAGCTGGATACACATGAAAGTGTATTTATACATGTATTCCTCTATGTTTTCACCTGTTTATACTCAAAACTCGACCTTCCAGTTTGAAAAATGATGATCAAAGTTTCCAAAAGAAACATTAACAACAACGCAGCCACACAAGTGTGATTTTGCAAACGTGACGTCATGAGCCTGCGTCGGACAGGTCGCTGGCTCAAATTCGGCATTAGGTTTTTATTTTAATATTTGTTTACTTATATTGTAATTATTCACAAGAAAGCAATCAGTAATAATAAATTGAAAACAAGTTAGAGTGCTCTAGTCGGGGATGTTCGACTAGGCAATACCCTAGAACCAGCGACTAGCTGCCGTTACAAGCATTAACAGCTTCTACCATAAGCACACTGGCAAGCTAGACAACACAGGTGAGATGAAGGACAACTAGATAAATGGACAAGACTGTAAGGACGCAGCTGTTGGCACTGAGCAGAAATATATATATCTTGTAGTGTCATAGCTGAATTTTATTCTGAATTTCGCATATTGTGACGAAATTTGAATGTCCTCTGCAAGGGTATATTAGGGCTTACAAGGGATTTGGCTCAAAGCTAGCTTTCCACCTTCATCTTGAGTATATAAATTTTCAATGTATACTTCCGCAAGCACAAATTTTGAATGAACAAAATATTGATTACATCGTATAAACACAGTCATATAGTTGATAATTTAAACATGTTAAAGCTGTCATGTATTTATTGTTTGCCAGTGGCTCAAGTTTTTGCCCAAGACAGTTTGCTCAATGGCAAGTTAATGGCCATAATCGACATCGATCCGTGGCCATAGGTACGAAACAATGCAAATGTCGCATGGCTTTGTGGCATTGTGCTGGCCAATTGTGCGACAATTTCCATAAAACGATGGCAACCGATGTAAATGAAAATCGCACGCCCTCCATTCAGGCCATTCAGAACGTGGCCAGGCGTGTGCCTTTAGATAACTCCGGCAGCGCTCGTACAATACGAGCAGACTCGAGCCTCGCTCAATTGTGAATGACCCGAGCCCAGTTGAATAGTTCAATACCTACAAAATCAAACAAAGCACTCGCAATGAATGAAATTGCAAATACAAGGAGCACACTTGACCCTTCACACTCAGAGAAAATGTATGAAATTTAAATTTCTAAATTATTTATGATATTTTTAAATGTTTTTAACTCAAGCCCAAAGCTTTGAGGTTCGATTTGTCAACCTGCATTATGCCTTAATGAACCTAGTTTTAGTTCATTTCATTAAAGACGAATCAGTAATAAATTTTTTTATTGTTTGAGTTAAAGTTTCTGTTCATAATTAACAAACACTGCAAATCAGGGTTTGAACCAGAAAGTGGTTCAGAGTTGAAGCTTTTACAGCCTTGGTTATATAATTATATATAAAATCACCATCTATATTATGGACATTAATATAATATTTCAAAATTTATTGATATTTCGCCAAGTTCTAAAGTTTGATAACTTTCTTAGCGGATTTATTCGCTCAGTGCATATAGTAGATGGGGCAAAGTGTAGCTAAATGTAGCTAACTGAATGACAAACGAAACGACAAACAATTTGACTGATGTACGTATTTGCATTGACAAAAGGGTTTGAGAAAAGGTGGCAAGCGGTCAGGTCGGAAGGCAGCGAGGAAAATTTAACAACAATGAAAAGCGTGCGGCATGCCGGAAATGCAAAAAGCAAAGCGGAACTCAAGTGGCGACCAGCTGGACCTTGCGCCTGCTGTCCTCCTGGCTTTTGCAACTCCTTTGTGTTGCACACTGCGCTAAAGTTCTGAGTGTTTGTGTGTGTTTGTGTGTGTGTGTGTGTGCGTGTGTGCGACTACAATTAGGTGTCACAAAGGCCAGGCGTAGACAATGTGGTGCGTGCTGCATTCAGAAACGCGCAACTAACTAACTAAAAAACAACAACAACAAAAAAACAGCAAAGCGCCAGACAAGACAAAAGCGGACTAGAGACAGCGACTAAGCTTAATCGATAGCAAAACACAGTAGAAAAATAAAACAATAATAACTAAAAACAAGAAAGCGTGCTTTGCAGGGAGTGTCCGACTGGATAATATACACTATTGGAAGTGCATTCTTAAATAACTTGGATGCTTTTGGTGCGATCATATTGATATATTCAGGTATTATACGTGACATTCAATTGTGTGTATATACCAAAGCCAAAGGTTATATCTTCAGATATGAGTTCTATAAAATTTTTGGGGGAGTGAGGGAAGGTATCTAAAAATTGAAATATTCTGGATTATGTGTATACTCGTTGATATCATATAAGCCAAATATGGTGTCTGTAATCTACTTATCTATTGATTATTTGAAATACATTTTTTGTGCGTGATGTGCGATGGTCTCCTTATCTTACAGTCCCTACGATCGATCATAGAGACTAGACGACAGACTTTCGGATTATCGGACCGAAAGACAGCTAGTTGGACTCGTTTGTATGTATATATAATTCTTCTTCCTACAACATATATTCGCAAGAAAAGAGAGTCTACTTTTAAGCATTTAACATGAGTACAGGGTATGCCAACAACAAACTAGCAACTGTCACGCGCTAGCAAACGGCTCAAAAGGGGCCGCAGCATTGTTAAGGTAAGCCCGGGCGTATGCGTAATGTGCTTTTCAGCTGCTTTTGTAAAAGGCGCCGCGGACAGTTGCAAGTAGCTGCGGCAAGCAGACGCTGCCTGCATAGATAGTTGCATAAATTACCGGCTAGTGAGCATTGGCGGCGCCACACGGCCTGCTGCAGAAGTTGATGCTGCTGACACAAATTTCGCTGCTGCTGCAGGATACACACACACACACACACGCACACACGAAGCTGGGTACGAGACCAGCTGCAGCTTCGGCAGCGGCCAAAAAAATGTTGTTGTTTTTGCTGCTGCGCCCGGGGGCTGTTGAACTGCACCACTGAACCACTGTGCACCACCGAACTGAAAGCGAGCTGAACTCTTTTATTTTGCGCGTCTGTCAGTTTTCTTGTTGCAGTTGTTGCACTTGGTTGTTGCTGTTGCTGGCGTGTTATATCTCACATTTTTCATCTCATTTTGCCAAAAGCAACGAAAATATAAATTGTGAACAGTAGAAGAACAACAACAGTGCGCAAATGGCCTGCCGGTCAGCAGGTTCAAATGTCGGCGACCTGTAAGCCCCACCGCAGCCGCAGCGCCTGGTCCATGCAGTGTAACTCTCACTCGCTCTCTCTCTCTCTCTTTCCTTCTCGCTTACGCTGTGTGTGTGTGTGCGCCCAAAAGTATGCAAACGCTTTTTAGCCTAGTTCTGGTTGCCCGCTTTTGCAGTTGTTGTTTTTGTTGTTGTTGCTGTTGTCGCACGCATTGCTTGTGCCGCACACTCACACAAACACGCCCAAACACTTAACCAAGTATTTTTGGATATTAATTTTCAATTACACCAAATACAAATTTCGTTTTATCTTTGTTCACTTTGCTGTTGTTGTTGTGCTTCTACATGTATGCATAGTGCACTTGTCTGTGTCTCTGTGTGTGTGTGTGTGTCTTTTCGTTTGTAGTAAAAATAGTAAAACGCTCGCAACGTTCGGCACTAAAAATAGTAGAAGTGCAGCTAACGGCTTTTCATTTGTTGTTGTTGTTGTTGTTGTTTTTGTTTTAATTGTTGTTGTTATTTTGGGCTGCGTAGTTCGTTGCGTAGCAAGCAAAAATGTGACACGCTCGTGCACCGGATAATGAAAGACTGTCGCGTTCGATGTCGCCGTCGCTGTCGCTGACCGAAAGCTTAGGCCGAATAACCCACTGGCCGAGTGCTGAAGCCGAAGACGAAAACGACTTCGTGTCACAACGAATGGGGACGCATGAGAGCATGAAACGCGGCCATAGATAACAAACCAAAACGGCGCACAGGATAAGAAACGTTTTGGCAATGGAACACGCGCAGCGATAACAGCACTGCTGCGTTCTCCGTCTATCTCTCTCTCTCTTTCTATCTCCCTCTCTCTATCATCCCCTCTCCCTCTCTCTCGGTACCTTTATTTTGCACTCTTGATGCAGCAGTCTCAGGCGCATTGTATGATGGGTGTATGAGCGGGGTGGAGGGCTTGACTTGCTTGAAGGCAGGCACAGGCAAGTGGGGTGAGATATACTAGGCCAGCGCCTGCCCCCACCTCTTCTTAGACAAGCAAGCGCGCAAGTTTTTGACGCCTGTGTTAAGTCTATTGGAAAAGAGGTCTTGTTCCTTTTTGTAATTCGCGTGTGCCCTACACGACGGCAGCATAGGCGTATTGCCATTTAAGATGGGCATCTATTAAATGTCAGATATATTACAGAAAAATCCCGAAAAACGTTTGTATAAAACTTTTTTGTTTACCATCCGATCGACCTTAAACTAATTTTCACACTTTTTGGAAAATCCATCCCTCCTTGGTAGAAATGCATCTACATTGTCTAGCTGTCTCTTTTTTCATGCAAATAAGTTTCTTAGTCTAAGCTCTGTCCCAAGATAAAAGCATATACCGAAGTCGGCTTGATCGGACCAGTTTAAGAGATTCGTTTTTTATGGAAACCTTTTTTTTAAGATAACTAAGCCATTCTATATTAACTATATCATAAAGGTTCTTTAGAAAAAAACAGCCTGTACTAAACATTTAAGATAAAAATTGATGTGCATTATAGTAGAAATGTATGGCAGTTCTGTTAATGTCCACGTTTTCTAGCTAATTTCAATACAAAATTGATATTAGTAATACAAATCACGTCCAAAACAATTGATTGCCTAAAAAGGTTATTAGCTCTATACGGAATAGGTAAAATACAGTCAGTTTTACCATGCTCAACTCACATCATGATCTAATTGAAGAATGACAACTGTAATTTATGAAAATTAACCTATTGCACTTTCTTCCTGCTCAGCTTAATTAATCACAGCTGTTGATACCTATTAATGACAACACACCTGCAATTTTTTAAAGGTGTCTCCGCCGCGGGGTTGGCTTTTTTTGCTGACGCACCGACGCCAAGTCGAACCCACAAAGCTCCCCGCAGAACATCATCAAAATAAATAAGCAAAACGGAAATTAATAAGACCCAAACGCAGCGACCCCTTGTGGAGACCTTTTGCAGCTGGAAAAGAGGAGCAACAATAACATGAAAAGGAAGAGAAAAAAACGGCCATCACCGTGGCGCCGCACATCAAATACCCTTGCAGGTGCTTTCATAAAAAACTGTTGGCACTTCCTCCCAATTTTATCTCTGATTGCTTTATTATGTGCCCATATCTTCTTTACTCGTAAATTCAAAGTTTGGCTAAGATATCTATATGAGATTTAATAGCCCAATGCTGATAAGCTTTTGTCTTTTAGAAACCTGGAACAACTCTTATATGAACTCTTTATATGAACAGACGAACAGACGGAATTCATCCGAGGGTAAACAAATTCTGATGATATTTATAAAACTATTTTGGAGAGATTCCACTCAATTTGGGTAAAACTATATGTATGTATGTATATGTATGTATAAGCAGAAGCACGATTACCTGTTTAAGAATAGCTTCATAATGATCTCTTCTTCTCTCTTTCACTCTCCCTGTATTAAGTTCAAATGAGCTCGGCAGCAAATCTAAACGATTGCTTAATACCTACATGAATGTAGCTTTAAGAGCGGAGAACGAGTGGATATATCGGCAATATATGGTATATACACATCGAACAACATTTACTTAACAAACGAGTAGAGGTTGCAACCGATCAAGCGGACGGACGCGCACAGGCTAAATAGTTTCGTTAAGTTCACGCCCACGCTAAGCCGGCATTCGAACTAATACAAGCACAACTGAGAGCGCACAACTATCGCAACTGCTGCGATCGCAGCATCCTCTCAGATAACGGTATCACATGAGTAACGGCCAATAGGTATGAGCGCAGTGGACATTTCGATTGCACATTCTGTTCATGCAACCAATGGACGCTCTTTAGTATAACGGGATCCAAAGTAGACCTTAAATCGCAGAGAGAGAGAGAGAGACAAGACTTTATTAACTGAGAGCAAACTCTTGATTTGCATATGTGTGTACATAAAGTTTGTCCCCCTAAATTTTTTAATAAAATTGAAAATCCACAATTATTTTGTTTTTTTTTTTTAAGTTTTATTTATGTAGTTTTTTATTTTAATCATTGTTTAAATCTACAAATACATTTACAGCGGAGGGCGAAAGAACAAAAAATTAAAAATGTTTACTCCCATGTTTTTGTTTGTTTTGTTTTTTTTTTTTTCTGTTTTAGTTGTTGTTGAAATATATTATATCGTATGCAAATTTTATACCATTTCTGCTCGTTTCTTGACAGTTATTCTGTTCCAAGTTCTCGTTCGAAGTTTTTATAGAATTATTTTGCTTTCGCTATAAATATTTGTTGTTCACATAATGAATTTAAATGGCTTTATCATCGCGTTTCGTTTCGTTTTAGTTTGGTTTTATGTTCACATCAACAACAATATCCATTGTCATCATCATCATTATTATTATTAGCATTATTATTAATCAATATAATTTGTTAACAACTAATAATAATATTCTTTTGTTTGTCATAACTAACATGCCATAACGCAATCCACTAATGTATCATTTATTTCAATGATCGTTAAACAAAATAAATCGACTTTAAATAATAAAATGTAAATTTAACAAATCAGAAACTAGTTGAAAAGCAGCAGCGCATATTTGTCTCTGCAATTGTGTATGTGTGTGTGTGTGTGTGTTGGAGGGGGCGTGTGTGTGTGTGGTGGGTGTGACAGAACGACTGACTGACTGATCGATTGACTTATTGTGTGTGCTGGTCACATTTTTCACAACATTTTCAATTAGTCAAACGCGAATTGTGAGTCTTTTGTTTTTGCCTTTTCAGTCACATTTTTTATGTGTGTGTAAAGCGTAAGTTAAAAAAAAAAAACAAAAACAATACTTTTAGCTACTGCCTTGGGCATGCCGCCATTTTGTTTAGGCTGTGCCGTGTAAAACGTTACAAGCATTCAATTTGTGGGCGTGGGCGTGGGCGTGGCTTATATGTTTGTGTTTGAGAATTGTGTTTTTATTCTTCTTTATTCTTCTTGGGCTTAAAATGCACACAAAGCATAAGTATTAAATTTGTATATTTTTTATATGGCTTTTATAAACATTTACTCGTCATATAACAAATTGTTTTTATTTTCCTGCTCTTGCTCTCTCCGGCGGGGCATACGCTGCCCGGGCATGGGGTATGCTGCTGTTGCCGGTCCGTTTGGCTCTATGCCGCCAGTTTGGTAGGTTTCGTTTTTGTTGTTGTTGTAAGTATTGTATATAGCTCCATTTATATAATCAAATTTGTTTTGTTTCCATACAATATATGTGTATATATATAAACAATTATATTAATTGCGTTTGCCTCTTTATTATTTAATTTCATTTATTTATTTATGCATTCTGCCCCACAAGTTTGCTCGAAATGTACTTTGTTGTTGTTTTATCTTTTGCTTCTTTGCTTATTTTGTAACTACGCTAATTTATTCATTTGTTTTTGCTTTTTAGTTTTTTGTTTTCTGTCAAAATCTTCGTTTTTTTTTTTATTTTGTTTAAATTGTATTTTATTAATTTCTCTAAACTTCTTATATACTTTGTCTCTTCATGCGTTGTGTATGTGTGTGGAGTGTGTGTGTGTGTATTAATTATGTTAGTTGCGCTTAGCTTTGCTTTTGTTTCTTGGCGCTTTTTCGTTTTCTATAAATCTTTTTTTTTTGTATAGCATCTGTTATTAATTATTGTTGTTTATGCCTTTTGTTAAATAATTTTACTAAAAACTTGTTTGTTAGTTTATTGTTTGTGGGTTTGTTGTTGTCGAAAATTGTTGTTTTGGTTTTGTTTTGTATTTTTTTTTTCGTTTTCTTGAAGTTTTTACTTTATTTTTATTTAAATCTTATTTATAGCTTTAATTTATAATTTAAATTTACTTAAACGTTTAAAATAATTATCGCTTGCATTTTTGTTTGTTTTTATTTTTTACTTTAAATAATTAAATTAAAATTTAAAACATATTCAAATATGTTTTATGCTATAGCTGTTTTTGTTGTTGTTATTTGTTGCTGTTGTTGTTGTTGTTGCCACACAGAATAGTGTGTTCGCTGTGGTTGCACGTGTGGTTGTGAGTGGCTTTGTGTTAAATAAACAATTACTATTTGTTGCCTTTGCTGGTTGCGGGTATTTGTGGTGTGTGGGTGTAGATGTGTGTTGGTTGTGTGTGCTTGTGTGTGTAGCTGTTTAATAGTATGTCTCCTGCTCCAACCAGCCGCCAGGATTGCGACGCAAGTAGAAGCGACGCGTCTCATCATACACAAAGATGGCCAACATAAATGGAATGGCTGGGAACCACCAGACGAGTCTGTAGAATACCGAAAATAAAAAACGGGTTAAAATTTGATATATGCACTGCCAAAATGTCATAATGCAACTCACTTCAGTGGGTACATGCGCAGACCCTTATCCATGCCGGGGCAGTATGAGAGGAAGGCAGCCAGCACCGTTTCGAAAACGAGGCCAAAGTTTAAGGCCCAGTTGCGCATGCCCTGATGGAAAATGGAGTTACGACGCGTCTTGCAAATGATCAAATCGGCCCACTGCACGACCACAATCGATATGAAGAAGGCAGTGTGGCAGGTGTATTCCAAGGTCTTGCGATCGCGATAGGTCTGAAAGAAAAACGAAAAGCATAATTAGTATATATACGATATGATTACTTATGTTAAGCTGTTAAAAACTGTATGGCTTGACAAGAATGTCGCGGTTTTAAGATTAAGATTAGCAGACGTTGCTATCGACTCCAGCTATCGACTACGCCTTGTCCCCTTCCCGAAGCTTTAACTTGTTGAGAATTTGCAAGCATCAAGCAACGAAAAAAGAACCGCCTGCATGCCATAGTCAATTTTATATTGGTTTGACACTCGAATATCAACTGTGCTCATAAAAGAGCTGCTCTCCACAGACAGTGTATATATTTGTAGATAATATAATATATTGTAGGTTTTGGCACTCACCCATTCCTGACCATACGAATCAGTTAGATCGTTAACAGCCTTGGAGTCCCACATTTTACGTATACCAAACAGTTTCATGGGCAGGAAACCGTTCTCAGCCATAATCACAAAGTACACAAAGAAACCGGCGGCGGCTTGGATCATGCCAATTTGTCCATAGGCCATGGAAATCAATCTGTTTCAAGCCGTTTGCAAATGGCCAAAAAAAAATGAAAGGCAAACAAAAAGAAGTTAAAAAGCAGCTCAGGCAACAATTTTTTTTTATATTTTGTGTGGCATTTGTTGATGTTATTTTTTTTTTTTATTATTGGATTTAGGACGCAAGACAAGTCTTGTGGAGCATTAAAGATTGGGCATTGTTTTGATGCAGTTGCTCAAGGTTTTTGTTTTCAAAAAAACTAAATTTAAATCGAAATAAAGCAAGGGTTTGCTTACAACAAACATTTGGATAGATAATTGAAGCAGAACGTAAAATTTTAAAACAAAGCTGCAAACCCAAAAAAAAAGGTTGTTGGTTCGATTAACCTCAAACCTCACCTCAGGGTTCATAAACCCCATCGTTGACATCTATGAACCCAGGTTTTGCTTAGAAACTTGGTTCTCTTCTTCTACTATTTTTAGTAGCAGCAATTCAATAGTTCATAAATTATGTTTCTTACGTTTTCATACTTTACTTTAAATTTAAATTTTGCTAGAATATTCTCAATTATTCAAAGATTGTTTTAGACCAAATTAAAAACCAAAAAAAATTTATTTGTAATTTGTACAAATGTTACAGTTAGTTTCATTAACTGCATAAATGAGAAATAAAGTTTCATTTAAAATTTTAATAGAGGACAAGAAGAGGTTCGAGTCGTGAACAAGTTCCTTTTTTTCGTGGTTTGCTTAAGAAAATTACAGAAAAACCCTGAACAATACCAGCTGCAGCGTATCGTGCAGTGCTCATATTATATTATATATAATATGACATGATATATAGAATATTATATATATCTTTTTTAATATTATTACAAGTTAGTAACTGTAACAAATGCCGCTTTACCTTTAAGCTCTTCGATAGATTAATTTTTGTTTAGGCAAATGAATGTTTATTGTTTTTAGTATAATGATTTTTTTTAGAGGTGTTAGACTTTACAGAATATAGCGTGGATTGTGTTTAAAGCAAATTCATTTGTTTTTTTTTTTTTTTTTTTGTTTATTGTATTTTAAATAAAGCGCGTTTAATGTAAGCGTGAGAGCGCAAAGAATCGTTTCTTTGTATTTGTTGTGAAAAGCAAAGTTCAGTTGGTTAGTTTTATTTTTTGCGGTTGGATTGGACAGCGTATTAAAAACATGCAGCTAGGACATAAACAATGTATATACACACATATTATAGAGTATTTGATAGGCCAGGCTAAAACATGCAGTGCGAGCTGTTTCAAAACTAAAAGCACACAAAGTAGTTCAGGCAAATGCAGCTATAGAAAACCTTTTTTCTTTTGTTTATTCCATTTACTTACGCTCAAAGAAGTTTTGAGAGAAATCAACTTAGAAACATATAAACATATATATAGAAGAACTTACATATAAACATAATAGAAAAAAATCAAAGACATAGACTTAAAATAATATGGTATAGATAATTAAAAAGAAAATCCATTTCTGTTCTTGTTGTTGTTGTTGTTGTTAAGAACCGAGCCCACATAGAGACTTACTGCGACATTGCGGCACCAGACTTGGTTTAAACTTTGATATATTGGCTATATAGTGAATACATATGTGTGTGTGTGTGTGTGAGTATATCGTCTAAGTAGAACACAACAGAAGCATTATATATTTGGTTTATTTTTTTTGCTTATCGACTGGAAACAAACTCAACTACTAAATAACGCACTAAACTGGGCTAAAAGTAACAGCAGTAAGCTTCGCTTTGTTGTCTGTTTGTTTGTTGACTAGATTTAACTAAGTTTAGTCTCTTCTTGTTCTTGTCAGTGTGTGTGAGTGTGTGTGTGTGTGTGTGTGTGTGTGTGAGAGTGTGTTTTGTTTTTCGTTTTGGCTATTTATGCGCAGCATGTCCCAGAACAGGTTCTAGAAGCGTTTCTTCAAAAAAAAAACCGTTTTGGTAATACATATTTTAAGTTTAGATTGTGCGACTAACACACAAACATTTGATGCACATTGAATTTGTTTATAACGAAAGGTCCAAAACATTTAACACATAATTGGATAAATTTTGACACTAAATAATAATAACGGTCATAGTTGTAATATAGGAAATATAGAGGTTATTTTGTATTTTCGAATTTTGCAAACACAAACGATTTTTTAGTGAAAATTCAATGAAAAAAGTTTTCTTATTACATTCCACATTGAGAGCTCAAATGACAGTAAATAAATTATAAATATGTAATACGCAGATCAAATTGGGCAAACGCATGAAAATCTTTGATTGTTTGAGTCTAAGAAGAAGAGTTGGAAAAACAAACCCAAACGAAACAAACACAAAACAAATGCATCGGCAAACAAACAAACGTATTTTGTTGTTTTATACCCTTGCTGAGGCAAACCCCTTTCATTCTATGAGGCATATATAAATATATATATATATTCTTGAGCAGTTCAACAAACGAGTCCACATAGCTATGTCCGTATAGAGTTAACTGGGCGAAATTCGGCAAAGATCTATGTTTTTGCTGTAGACAGTGCACATATTGAAGTTGACGGATCGAACTACTATAGCTTCGGCAGACAAAGGAAGTATCGCTCGAAAATCGAGTTTATGCATAAGAATCTAAGTTTACTAATTAAAGAGCATTAATCGGCGCCCAACATAAAAGCTCATTAATATCGGACCATTATATCATGAAGAAGTTCAACCAAAAATTGGTTTGTCTCATCGAAAGATATCGTACTGAATCTTGAGAAGATCTTATAAACTTCAGAGCACTATATATCTTAAGGATTTCCAAAAATACAATGCACATCAGCTATATAGCTGCAAGGGTATTTAAGCTTCGGTACTCCGAAGATAAGTTTTTCTGTTTTTTTTTTTGGATTGTACTAAAATTTCGTGTGTGTTTTCTTTTCACAATTTTGTGGCTTGCCAAATTGAGCGAAAGATGTTGGAATAAAAGGGGGGCGGGTGGGGTAACGGGGGTAACGCGACACAAAACACACACAACTCAAACAAAGGTCGAATGTCAAATTGTAAATGGGAAATAAAGAAATGGTTGCATGTTTGTTCATTTTCTAGTTTTTGTAACTAAACAACTAAAAGTAAACAATTCTTAAATGTTTTGTTTTTATGTTTTTGTTTTTGTTTTTTTATTTATCCTTATCGTAATAGATTTGTCCTGACCTGCGGTTGACCAAGTTGTCGCGGTATGGATCTCTCGGTTGACGCTTCATAATATCGCTCTCGGCTTGCTCGTAAGCGAGTGAAATGGCCGGTATCTTGCGGTATTATTTGAGTATTTTTTCGGTATTTTTCAGTTGTATTTTTTTGCGCAAGTTTTTATTGATTTGTTCATTTGGTGCAATTTGCAAGTATCGGCAATTTTTTTGTTTTGTTAGTTTAATCAAAAGAAAGGCATAATAAAAATTGTTGGAAAAAAATTGGTGGAGGGAAAAATACGAAAAGGAAAAAACTGGTTAAAGTTGACGCTTAATCTTTTGCTGGCATTATGTATATAATACATTTTTGTTATATACTAAAAAATATTAATATATTAATATATGTAGATTTATATGCGCTAAAATAGTTGTTGTATAATTTAGTTAAGAGTAAGCACTTAGATAAAGAAAGGGTCAGTTGCATTTGGTATTTGTTGTATATATAGAGTCAAGTTGGTATTTTCTGTATTATTTTGGTATTTTTTAAAGTGTTAACTGTAATTGTGTTTAGCTTCTGCGTACTTTTGAAGCTAAAACTACACTGGGCAGCAAAGTCGAGCCACCAAGTAACAAAACATCATTTCGTTATGGAGTTACAAGAGTGGGGTACTTTGGATTTGGTATATTTATAGAGATATGTATATATAGAGTTTGCTTAGAGCTTAACTTGCACTAAATTTGCTTTGTTTATATAAGTAAGGATATATAGTTAAGACTAGGAAAAACTTGCGCCATTTTGTGGCTAGTAATTGACGTGTTTTGGTAAACTACAAACAAAAAGAAAGTTTCATGATAGTTGGAGTCTGTGTGTGTGATTGACTGATTGATTGGACTGGATTGATCAAGAATATTAATTGAAGATTACATAATCTTCAGGAATGACTGACCATGTGATAGATGTTGCTGGATGATAACGTATACGAAGAGTTATGAGAAGATATTAAACTACTGCTGGGAATGCATTAAATTCGATTTACAGTAGTAGTAAAAAAAGTACATAACTTTAAGACTAGTTTCTTTTATAATTAAAACTGCACTAGCATAAATTAATGTTTAAACTATGTAAATAACGGTCTCTGTTTTGAGTTCCAGAATAACAACTTTCAGTTGTATGGGCGATAGGCGAAACAACGTAGACTTACCTTCCAAGACAAGCAAAAAATAAATAAATCTCGAATAAAGTTGATTTCATCTGACACACAAAAGTAGTCTTTAGTCAAGAGGCGATTCATGGTATTGACAAGCAAAGATATCAAAGGGCAGTAGAAAGTAGTTTCGGAGCACCGACAGCAGATTATAGATATATAAATATATAAGTTTAAGCAAGATATCAAGAGAGACTAAAAGGAAGCAGAAGAGCACGCCAAAATCGAGTTGATGTTTCAAGTGAATGTGGCATAGAGCAAAAGTGGTTCGATATACGAAAATTGGTGGCGCATTTTCTTGATATATTTCGAGTGCGGTGCATAATTCAAGGAGAGATCGATCTAATTTATACATATATGTATAAAACCCGAATAAGTATTTTAAATAGTTTTTCTTTGTGTTTCGTTTGCGACTCTGAGATACACATTTTCATCTTTTATAAATTTAAGATTTTAAGGAAATCAAGTGAAATTATATAATTAATCTGTAGCTATTGTATAGATATATGGGTATACATATGGGAATACGAGTAAGCGCATAAAAGTTAAGTTGTAAATAGTATTATATCATGGCATAATAATATCATAAGAAAAGCGCAAATTACTTTAAGAAACAAGGTTAAAAATTCAAAATGAATTAACAAAATTTTGAAGAGATAAATTGTTTTGTACTTGGGGTCTATAGCCTTGCTATAGAGCAAAAGTTCTCGAAGATAAAGTAAACTATGGCTCTTGAAGTGCTTTGGAATCGAAATGAATACATGATTTGAACCGTGTTGGAAGTTGGGCTATAGCAAATATAAATCAAAGTCTAGAAAAATGTTCAACATTTACGTTATTCAACTTTCAACATTTAACTAGCTTCAACTTGAAGATACTCAAGAGAAAGAAAACGAAAAAAATAAATAAAATGGAAAAACATGGAAGAACATAAAACATGTAACAAAAATTTATAGAATTCAGCTAGACATTTAACATTAATTAATAAAAAATAAAACAATATTTCAGATAGAAAAGAGAAAATAAGAGAAAAAGGGGCTACCAAAATCAACAAAAAACAGAAAAGAGTAAAAGTAATTTGAGGCTAGAAAAAAATTATTGTGAAGCTTTTTGAGAAAAAGTTTGTAGTTCTTAGTTAAGTAGACAAAAGTAGTTCGTAGCAAGATTTTTGAATATAGGCAGCGTACTTTGCTTTCAAATTTAGCTAGACCGAAAAAGTTTTTTTTGTTTGGAAATTTTCAAATACAAATTTGGAATTTGCGAGAAGAGAAAAATATGGTTGCATTAGAAGAAATTGTTGACGAAAAAAAATAAAATAAAATTTGTATCTGGTTCATACGCAGCTCACTTTTACTTTTACTTTTAACTCTTTTTCTCTTTTTCTTTTTAGTATGTTTAGTGTAATTTTTTGCTTTTCATGTTTGATTTTGTTGTTTGTTGTTGTAGTTATTGTTGTTGCTGTTGTTGTTGGGCAGCACAAAGAAAAACTTTACCTTTCGTTGACCAGCTTATCTTGAAAGGGATTCCTGGGCTGGCGTTTCATAATATCGGATTCAGCCGTCTCATAGGCTAAGGAAATGGCTGGCACCTAAACGTGCGAGCGCAGTGTAAAAAAACCCGGGTATTGGAATAAAAAGTAAATTAAAAATAAATATGATAAATTATGGAAAATTAAGTTTTTCTATGCGCGCTTCCCCACTCTCTTCTCCTTTCACTCCCTATCTCCTTTGGTTAAACGATAAGAAATCCGTGGAAATGCTAGCAGGAGGGGCACCGTAACACCTTCAACCACTTATAGACTAAGCTTCAGATCTTAAAGCTAACTTAAGACAACTGTTGGATGAGTATAGTTCTAGTCGGGATTTTCGAGCAGTTTGGTGAGTAGCTTGTGTGGCAAACTTAAATAACTTAAGACTTACAAACAATAAAAAGTAATTTGAAAGTTGAAATTAAAAAAAATCGCATTATATGTAAATTTTAAGAACTTCCTTTTCTCTTTTTTTTTTTTTTTTGTTAGTCTAAGCTTTGGTGTACTAAGTATTTGCTACGGATTTTGTGTGCAGTTAATTTTGATAATTTGCTGAAAAACAAGAATTAATGCCAATCAATAGATGTTAATGTCAAATATGTACGTGAAACAAGTTGTTCTGCAAATGTTAATTTATTTTTTGGTTAATTCAGCAAAATATATATATAATAGGGGCGTGAAAAGAGGCTATAGAAAAATAAAGAAATAAAAATGGACTGTGTTTTAAATAAATAAAAAACAGACAGTTACAACGCACACCAATTAACATTTAGAGCGTTAGAGTAGAGGCGAACTTTATTATTTTTTTTAACTCAATTTACACATAGGCAGAATGTGGTTGTGTATGTGCGTGTTTTGGCCAATTTTGTTACAAGAATAAAACATAAGACAAGAGAAAAGGGGTATATTCAGCACGCCGAAAATTAAATAGCCTTGTGTGTGTTATACAGCCTACGGCCTGTCACTTATGCGAGGAGACTTGTGAAGCTTGTGACTACTGAGCTTGAGCATGATACCACACAAAATGGAAAAGTTTATCATAGAAAGATTCATTTGCCAACGGATATCTGCTAGAAGATATAGAAGTCCGATTTTCAAAAGATTATAAGCCTAATGTCAAATTTGGTGACTAACCATTAAAACGTGAATGATTTCTTCAACAAACAGAATTTTGATATCGTTTTTTATCGATTATCAGAAACAAACTCGTGCTGCCTTGCCACTAGGAGGACATACGATCAAAATTTCAGTCTCTTTGGACGGACAGCCAGAGGGAAAATGATACATACTTTCTTCTGCCTGTTACATTCGCTCACAAAACAACATAATATACCCTTTTTACCCATTTTCAATGGGTGAATGCTGGCATATGTCGACAGGTTGCAGGTAAGGTTTTAGCTTAGAGACAAGTTTGCATAGAAACGGACAAGCGAACTAATCAAGAATATATACTTTAGAAAGAAAAGTCTCCTTCACATCGCAAGCCAAAATTAATGGAAACAACTACAAGACTATTGTAAAATAAAAAGTGTGTTAAAAAGTGTCAAATGTACAGAACGGTTGATGCAGGAATGCATGATAGAGGGGGTTAGAGGGTTAGCCAGAACTGGTTGGTCAGCCTGGTGGTTAACTGTATGACAATGGGCTAGTTATGTACGATCTAGTGAGAATGATAACTATGCAGATGATAATGATTTAAATGGCTCAATTTAACGAGTTTAGAGGGTATGTTACAAAAATGATACTGAAATGTTTTTCATTTCCTTTTATGTAAATAGATTATTGTAAAACTTTGTAAATGATAATCTTAGGAGTTAGTTTTAGTAAACCATAAAAATTATGGAACGACTTGTTAGTTAGTTGTCTTTGCGCTGCAAGTTTTCTTGTTTTTGATTTTTTTTTTTTTTGTTTAGTTTGTTTTAACGTTAATGCTAATTACAATCCAGCCACATACACAGACATCGATTAGTTATAGTTTACGATGCTGCGCGATTTGTTTAGTATTTTTTTCATTAAGTGTGCACATGTGTGTGAGTGTATGTGTGCGTGTGTGTGTGAGGTAGAAATTGACTTGATTGGCACCTTGAGTTCACTAATTTATCGTTGAATGGGTCACGTGGCGGACGCTTCATAATATCGGCTTCGGCATGTTCGTAGGCCAATGATATGGCTGGCACCTGGTTGTGGATTATTGCAGTTGGTAATATTAGCAAAACGTTTTACAATTCAGTTTACATTGAGGACACATCTACAGAGCATATTTGTCTGCGGGTGTGCGTGTGTGTGTGTGTTGGAATTGCTCAATCGATTTGGAAATAAAATTAAGAGAGTTTCATTATATACATACTAAACGCATACTTAAGCTACAAGAGTTTAGCCTAAAACTGGCCGATAAATATGCTGGCTTGCAACCAGCTGTGGCAAGCCTAATTGTAAATTACAGCGTACTTGTGCGCTGTTTACCTCTCGTTGACTAGATTATCGACATCGGGATTGCGTGGACGCCGCTTCATAATATCCGCCTCGGGTCCCTCGTAGGCCAGCGATATAGCTGGGATCTGCCCAAGGCAGGCAGCACAATGTTTACAATTTACAATACATTTTATAAATGGGTTATACTTAAGAAGCTACCTGACTTGACTTGGGGAATTTAACAATTTACATTTAACTTGCTCAGACACTTAGGCACATAATATTAAGATTAGTTATTGTGTTACAATTAACCAGAGGCCAAACTTACCATGTCAGTACCCAAATCGATGCACAGAATTGTAACTGTGCCCAGTGGCAGTGGTATATCGCACAGAATAAAGGCCAAGAAGGGTGAGATTTCGGGTATGTTGGAGGTTAGTGTGTAGGCAATGGACTTCTTTAAATTGTCAAAGATCAAACGACCCTCCTCGACACCAGTAACAATAGAGGCAAAGTTATCATCCAACAAGATCATGTCAGCAGCCTGCAAACCAGTCGATATAGAAATTAATAAAGATTAGCAAACGAAGAATCATGTGAGCACGCACCTGCTTGGACACATCGGAGCCGGCAATACCCATGGCAACACCAATGTCAGCCTTTTTCAGGGCAGGCGAATCGTTGACACCGTCACCAGTGACAGCCACAATGGCGCCCATGCGCTGGCAACCCTCAACAATGATGAGCTTCTGCTGTGGTGAGGTACGGGCAAAGACAATCTCAGTGTGATAGCGCAGAATCTCATCCAGCTGCTCATCGGATACATCACGCAACTCGGCGCCGTGAACAACGGCGGCCTTGGCTTCTCGTGGATTAACCTCTGAGACGGGTATGTTGAGGCGCTGGGCAATATCCTCAATGGTCTCGTTGCCTTCGGAGATGATGCCCACGGACTTGGCAATAGCTTTGGCAGTAATTGGATGATCGCCGGTAACCATGATGACTTTAATACCAGCCGAACGGCACTTGGCAACGGCATCAGGCACAGCGGCACGTGGGGGATCAATCATGGACATGAGGCCAACAAAACGCAGATTATCAATGGGGAAGTTAATTTCATCGGTGTTGTACTTGAATCCGGTTGGATACTTGTCGGAGGGCAGCATGAAATCACAGAAGCCAAGCACACGCTCACCAAGTCCACCGAGCTCCATGTAGGCATTATTGAATGCTTCCTTCATCTCTTCGTCGAGCACCTTCTCCTTGCCGTTGATGAATATGGTCGAGCAGCGTTCGAGAATACGTTCGGGAGCACCCTTCATAACCAGCAGATGGCGTGGATCGTTGGGATCCTCGTTCTCGTGTATAGACACCTGATACTTGTTGGTCGAATTAAATGGCACCTCGGCAATCTTGCGATTGCGCTTGCGAATGTTCATCACATCGCCCAGGGCCAGTTCCATACATTTGAGCAGCGCCGCCTCAGAGGCATCGCCGCTGACCTCCTTCTTGAGAATTGGTACACCATCCTGGCCACCTTTGAACTCGGCACGATTACAGAGAGTGGCAATGCGAGAGAGCGCCTTGAATCCAGGGCTGGTTCTATCGTATTGAACACCCGACTGATCCTCAGTGGTATCGGCCTCAATGATCTGGTTATCGAACCACATATGGGCAACTGTCATGCGGTTCTGGGTGAGGGTGCCGGTCTTATCGGAGCAGATGGTCGAGGTGGAGCCAAGGGTTTCAACAGCCTCCAAGTTCTTCACCAAACAATTCTTCGATGCCATACGCTTGGCAGTCAGGGTCAGGCACACGGTGACAGTGGCCAGCAGACCCTCGGGCACGTTGGCGACAATGATGCCGATAAGGAAGATGACAGCATCCAGCCAGTGGTAGCCCAAAATAAAGGCAATCACAAAGAAGGTAACACCAAGGAACACAGCGACGCCGGTAATCAAATGAATGAAATGATGAATTTCCTTGGCAATGGGTGTCTCGCCGGTATCCAGACCGGAGGCTAAGCCAGCAATGCGACCCATGACAGTGTGATCGCCGCAGCTGATAACCACACCCTTGGCAGTGCCCTCCACAGCGTTGGTTGAGAAGAAGGCCAAATTTTTGGTCTCCAAGGGATTCTCGTGTGTGAACTCAGAGCCACGCGACTGCGGCTCCGATTCACCAGTCAGCGATGAGTTATCCACCTTAAAATTGCGCGCCTCAATGATGCGAATATCGGCGGGTATGCGATCACCGAACTTAACCTCAACCACATCGCCCAGGACGAGATCCTCGGCGCGCAGCGTGAGTTTCTCTCCCTCGCGTATAACCGTGGCAAATTGGGGCACCATGTTCTTGAACGATTCCATAATCTTGGAACTTTTCGATTCCTGCAAGAGGCCAAACGTTAAATAAATCAAGCCGAAAGCATATAGGGGACTCAGGCTTACCTGATAGTATGAGAAAATGCCTGTCACAATGACGACAGCGGAAAGTACAATACCCAGATACAAGTTATCATCGGACGGCTCCTCGCTGGTGGTGGCCTGAATCGAATAGGCCACAAAGCAAAGAATAGCACCGATCCACAGCAGCATGGCAAAGCCGCCAAACAGATTCTTGCAGAACTTTACCCATTCGGGCGTTTGCTTGGGCGGTGTGAGCGCATTAGGACCATCACGTTCCAGATTCTCCTTAGCCTTGGCATGACTCAGACCCTGGGTGAAAAAGCAATTCAAGCGATTATAGATAACGAAATTTCACAGTTTAACTTACATTTTCGGGATGTGTCTGAAAACGCTGATACATTTCCTCAGGAGAGATCTTATGATGATCAATATCCAACTCCTGTTTGAGATCATCTAAGTTCTCCTTCTTAGCTGCTTTGGCCGGCATCTTGCGTCTTGACTGTGAGCATTTCATGACATTTAAGAGAAGAAAACAAATAAGTTAGTTTTCAGTATTTACAGAAACCATGTGATTGCAGAAGGTAACCCAAAAAGCCGACACAAAAATCGATTTACTTCATGCCATTAACCGCTGTGTTAGGAACCGCGTAAAACTCTATATAGGTTGATGTTATAGAGTGCTGTTTTTTAAGAGTGTAGTATATATTATATAGACCATTAACCAGTTTTGTAAGTGTTTTACAGAAGAGAGTATATCAGCTAGTGATATTTTTTGTTGCCGCACGCTTCCAACTTACCCCGTTCAGTTAGTTTTCTATATGGGGAAGAATCCATGGTATTTCGGAGGGGGCTTGGTGATGTTGTCTAAATGCTCGTAATTGCCAATGGGCAGCGAGCGTGAGAATATTTTGTTTTGCCGTGCTCTAATCTAAGCTAAATGCATGCGTTTATAGTCTCGCGCAAAACGCGCCAAATGTGAATGTCACGTAAAATGAATGAAAAATAAACATAAAAACGAAAATGGAAATGCCTCAAACTAATTTAGACTAAGGCGAAATACTACTAGCTACTAACTGAATTGGGAAAAGTCAAGCGAATTAAGTTATAAACCACGAAAGTTTCACTAATATATGGCGCGAATCCTACACTTATATGCCATGCACATTGACCTCAAAGCACTCTTTTGAATACTCTTGAAAATAATTATAAATAATTGTATACTAGATATCTACATATAGATTCGCCCAGCTGTCGTCTAGTCTGGCCGCTAGTCTCTGGCAAAAAAAACCCATAAACTTTTTTTATATTTAGCTTTGTGTGACGTCACAAGTGCAAATATTTAAACATTATTTAGAAAAGCCCGAAACTGGTTTAAACTAGTTCTAATTACAAGCTCAATTAGTTCAACAGGTTGTAAATCCTGTGATTGATACATTATAATTATAATGAAAAATAAACTTTTTGATTTACAATCTAACAAATAATCACGGGTATTTGTGGTGGTTACTAAGTAACTGGCTCTACCATGGCATATATTTACATATAGTCCATATTTGCGCTTAATATATTGAAAATTTGTGTGCTATATTTAATCTGGCGATCTTTCGATGATTTCTTTCAAATGTCAAGCGGCAAAAAATATTGGAAGCATGCCCAAAATACGTAAAAATAAATAAATACATGAATAATAAATGTAATTGAAAAACGGAAATCGAGAGATGAGAAGAATGTTTAGTACAGTACAGAAAAAAAGCCACGATAAAGTTAAATTAGCGCAGAAGAAAAAAACAAAATCAAATAAAATGAAAAGCATAAACAAATGAGATGAGTATGTAAGTTTTTTTTTTTGTTTTGTATACATCAAACGTATTCACATGTATTTAGATATGAGTATAAATGAGTATGGATGTATGGAGAGGGAGAAACAACAACAATTTACCTTGAAGTGGCCATCGGCTGTGCGATTGTCGTCATCGGTTGCAATAACCGTGGCGACTCGATAGGAGTCCGCTCTCTCAAGCTGCGACTGATATTGGATTTGATTGATGATGTTGATTGATGATGAGCGGGAAGAAATACAAATCAAAACGTAACAAACACAATGGCAAAACGAAAACGTACAACAATCAAATGCATAAACTAGGAACGTATATGGATAATACTATGATATTATGCAGGGTATAAATGAATCTTAGAATGCTTAACAATAATATAAACTTAACATGATTAATAATACAATTATATAATATAATGTTCATAAACTTATATGATTAAATATATGGGGGCTTAGCATGAATCAGCGCAAAATGATTGTGAATGCTGGAAAACAGCTTAGGACTCATGTGAGGACAATCAAGGGGACTGTGAACAGCTAGAGTTATAATGGAAAGGTGAGGGCCAACCATAGAGCGCATGTGCCGCCGCTTGGAAAGCAATTGGAAAGCAAATTGATTTGTGGTCTGCAACCAACATGTAATACCCTACTTTATGCGAAGGCGACTCTGACGTCAATAATGGGCTTAAATAGAAATACTTGAAACACATATCGAGGAGCCGCATGTTTATCAGCAAATAGCCAAATGAATCATAGAGAAAAATAGAGAATCGTGGAAACTGAAGCATGGCGTACAAATATCTAAAACAGTTATCTTTGGCCTGTCGATGAACTAATACCCTGTCTGACATTTAACAGATTTACGAAATGAAATACTTAATTTGCTGCAAATGGTTCCAATTATAAATACATATAGATAGATAAAGACTGTATTGTTTAGTTTTGAGTCTTGGGAGAAAGAAAATGATATAGTACAGTCCGATAAAGACTGTAATTGTTTAGTTTTGAGCCTTGAGAGAAAGAAAAAGATTTTTTGCCCCTATGCGAGCTATACGCCCGACACTGTTAGCTTGCTCTATGCGAACTGTCGTCAATATAGCTCTTAAACGGAAAGACTAGTTCTCATCGAAACAGACAGACAGACATCGACTAGCCTGTTGATGCAGATCAAGAATATATATGCTTTATGGGGCCGTAGATGTCTGCTTCAAGGCTTTGAGCATTTTGTGACACAAGGGTACAAAAATAATAATAATAAGAACAAAAAAAAAAAAAAAAAAAAAACAGAAATATAGCTCTACTATGTATATATCTTTTGAAAACTCATGCAAAATGGAAGAGCATGCCAAGTAATTAAACAAACAGAGAGCGTGAACGGAAGCGAATGAGAGCGCCACAAAATGTATAAAGATAATTCTTGCGTATATATGTATGTATGAATACATACACATGTAAATATATATATATATATATATATATACGTATATATATATAAAGTTGGCGTGGGATCATTGTGCCGATCTAAGCAAACCTGTCGTGCGATCGTTGGGACGCCGGCAACGCTCGTTGAGCACAAAATCAAATATTGTTCACTTCGTTTGGGATTTGATAATTTATTTATTGAGAGTTTTTTTTTTTTGGGTCGGTTCATTGGGCTTTCGAGTTGCAAAGTGGGGCATGAAATAAATCTGGAAATCTTTTACAAGCGTAATGGGCATACTTAAAGATTGGTATTTCAACAGTTTGGTTTACGCACTTATGTGATAACTGTAGCTGTCGAATTGATTTGCCTCTGATTAATTTGCACAAGTTGTCAGATGTTGCTCTATATGTATATATGCTGATATTAACGTATGCTAAACAATCTGCGTGAGAGGGGGAGGGTATTCAAATATGTTAGTTTATATAGAACTTAAGTATAAGCTTAAACTAAATAATAGGCTTAAATTGGTGCAAACAATTGCTAACATTTGCTGATACGATACGCAAACCATGTCGAATTCTCATTTCAAGATCTTGTCATTTCAGCCGAAATTCCAAATACAAGACTTAAATGCAGTACTTAATTTAAGTTATGTTGTAAGCATGCATATTCCTGTTTAAATTTCGCAACACTTCAAATAAGTATTCAATTTAATGTTGTATTTCATTTGAAAACGCAATGCGCTCTTTTCAAGAATACAAATTATTAATATATATATTTTTTCAGTCATCAGTCATCATCTTTCTTAGAATTCTCAACTTGTACTTGTCATTCCAGAAATTCAACAAACTTAAAAGTTTGTTTTTTTACAGCTCCCACAGACGCCGAAACTGACGCTAATTTATATTTTCCTAAACAAATTAAATTCATTGAAAGGTGACTTTTTTTTGTTTTATTTGTTATGTTCATGGTTCGATTCATTTGAAAAGCGAACGCGTCACGCGGCCATTGAAAACCGCGAATTTGTTTTGCATAATGGTGACAAAACGCAGCATGTGAATGTCGCCAATCCGAGAGATAAAAAAGCTGGGCCAAACAATTAGAACACGCTGTGGGGCCACTGTTTGGCGGAGCTGTCATTGGGCTGGCTCAGGATGTTTCGGATATAAATCAAAATGCGACAATGCCCAGTCGACATACACAGAGAGAGAGAGAGAGAGAGAGAGAGAGAGAGAGGGAGACAGAGAGAGAGAGAGATGGATGGAAGGAGAGGGAGCGAACGATGTTTACATAACGCGACCAATTAAGCGCTCAGATACAAATGTATCGCACAGATACAAATGTATCTAAATGTGTTTGCAACGGTTTCCCCAACGTTGTTTCAAGCATTTGGCGCGCACTTTTTGTCGCGCAAAGCATTTGGCATTTTGAACTTGAATATCAATTTACAACAAATAGCATAAAAGCATTTATCGGATGCAAAGGCGA
The DNA here is from genome assembly GCF_003285875.2 of Drosophila novamexicana. Lineage (NCBI taxonomy): Eukaryota > Metazoa > Arthropoda > Insecta > Diptera > Drosophilidae > Drosophila > Drosophila novamexicana. Next base: position 29,429 of record NW_020824808.1, on the reverse strand, counting down.
CAGTGAGATACAAAAAAAAAAAAAAGAAAACTGAATTGACAGCCAGCCCGGACAAACCGGGCACAACAAAACACGGCACGCTAATTGTTCAATCAATGCAAAAATACAGATACTGTGAGTACAGACTACAAAAATGCTATATATGTACATATAGACATATATGCTACAGTAGTCGCTCGCTAATTGCAATTTACAAGAGATTCAAAAAATTTGGATTTTGACTTTCAATTGAAGTTCCATTGTGATGTTTTAATTATTGAGTTTTAAAAAAGAATTTCATCCTTTCATAAATTATATTATATTTACCTCCTAAGCCGACGCATTCTAATTAGCGAGCAATCACTGTACGAACTGTATGTACATTCCGTAAAGGAATGTGTCCAAAAAAAATTAAGCCACACAATGGAAACGACAATTGTAAACAATTGCGATTTCAATTTTAGCTAAGCGAAAGTGCATATAACAGCAGATTTATATATCTCTCTCGGATTGCGGTTTGAACCAGTCTAAACCAAGTTAAAATATTGCCTTCGGATGGGGCCGACTAGGCAATACTCTGTAGTTAGAATCTGCTGACTTTCAGACTTGGACTTTAGATAATATATGATTTCTTTGAGATTTTTTGGGGCGTGTGCGGGTTCCTTTGGGTTGTTTAAGGGAAAAGATCTTTGATAAGTCAGACAAGCTCTATAAAAATATAATTTAACCCAGACATACACGAGTACATAGCCGAACCCATTTGAACACTCTGTCAGAACACCTCTATACCCTGTTCCTCACTCTGTGAACAGAGTACAACTGTAACAGAACATACCCGAGGCACAGCTGCGACAGGTGCTCGCGCTTATCAGGGCAAATTGTCGCTGTAAAGCGCATCGCTTGAACTCTTGATGAGACCTAGACCTCACTCGCAGCTGGTGAAAACCAGTTTCAAATCATTTGTAATCTTTGAATTTAATTTCTGGGTATTTGGGCTTGTATCTGTATCGAACATGGTAGACCTGTTTATTTACTTGTATTTTTGTTTTTATTTATTTATTTTTTTGAACCACTCGAGCTTGGGTTCTCGAATGGTAACACGTTTTTGTGTATTCAACTTAGGGTTATTACGTAGGTTTTTTTTTTGCTGTGCCAATCTCTACCTGAGCCCAGTTTTAACAATTAAATGCTAATTGTTCGCAGCTTCTACGCTTAGCCTATTCTCGAACTTTTGCTATAGAACGTTCGTAACGCCAAGTTACAGAAAACAGGGCTCAGCTAAATATCTTAATTTAACATGCGAAAATTGTTGCTAAATAAATACGAGGTATCTACATAATGCAAACAGCCTATAGGCGATGTAGGGGCGTGCGCGGTGTATGATACGCAAACTAGAAAGTTCCCATTCTTTGGATTTATCAATTAACCAAGATATATCATTTTATGGGAAATATTTATATTGATTTCCCATTCTTATAGAATATTTCATTCATTTTAAATACAAAATTTTCAGGAATAAAAGTTCCATGAAATGGGATTTATAACAAAGTATTAAGGGTAGGCTAGACATTCGAATTTTTTGTAAATTAGCATTAGCTCTAAAGCCGAAACGCTCTAATTTGCGGTAGACTTTGCTTACGTCAATAATTAACGAAAATTAAAATGAATATATATAAAAATAAAAATACTTATAAAAAATGCAAATGCTTGTAAATAAATAATTTATATGAAAAATACGAGTTAGCACATTTGAATGATTTAATATCAATCTTCTCTTTTACCCACCTGAGTACTCATAACGCCTGCAACATGATGAAGTAACAGTAAAAAAGAACGTAAAACAAATAAAAAACAAACAACGAAGACAAAACTTAAGAACACCAAACAATTTAGTAAAACAATAGGTATATAAAAAAAAAAAACGAGGATAAAAACGTTGAAGAGAAATTAATGATTTTCAGCTTATGCAACAATCTGCAAGCATTAAAAAAAAAAGAAAAAAAGTCGACCCTGGAAGGCAGCAGGAGCCAGCGCAAGGCGGCGAAGCAGCAAGTGGACCGCATTGGCTACAATTGGAAGCGCTGAGTAGCAGAGCGCAGAGAGGCGACATGGAAATTGGAAATGCCAGCAAAGCTGGAATAGAAACTGCAGCCAGCAGCAGCAGACAGCTGAAGGATGTGAGCCAATAGACAAGAGCAAAAGCGAAAGAGTGAGTGAGAGAGAGAGAGTGGGTGCGGAGAGCGAGTGATTTTCGAAATAGAGTGCAATGGCTGGCAGTTCGAAAAAGAGCGCCATCAAGTGCTCAGAGCGTACAATATGTGTAAGGGCTATGCGAAACGTAATGTAAAAAAAAATATAGTTAGTGTTGTTTTTTCTCCTTTTTTTTTTACTTGTCCAAGATGCTTTTCACAGAGCGCACAGAATTATGAAATAACCAACAGCGAGTGGTCGCCGTCGCTCCCTTGAGCACCCTAACTGGCCCGATTTGTTGGGTATTATGTATATAGGGGCAGCAGGCACCGATTATGGGTTTTTGGGGTGGCCAGAAAATTACTGCTATTCCAAAATGAAATCGCAGCAATTGAATCTAAACGATTTCATTGCCACGAAAAATTAATGTGCACACTCACACACAGCAAAACAGACGGGCGGACGGATAGTAGAACAGATCTATGTATATACATATATAATATACAAGAATAATATGCAATATACACATATATATTTGTGTGTAATTTTTCTATAGGGAGAACCGTTTGGACCGCAAAACTAAATGTCAAATCAAATTGCAAATACGATCGTTTATGATATATCAGTTGGAAAAAATCGGTGAGCACACACACACACACACACACACACAACAGATACACTCACATCGATGTTGTTTATTGCAAAAATGCATTATTAATGTTCAAAGGCATTTCAACTAGCACATACACATATGCATATAAATATATATATATATATGTATATATATCATGTGTATATCACAAACGTATCCATTACGGCTGGCATGAAGTTTTGGAAAATCGATTTTGTACAAGGACGTTGTCGTTGGCTTTTCTTTAGGCGTCTTTCTAGGGTCTTTTGCTGCAGTCGTTAGAACGACAACAGCAACAACAAATAATATAAATGAGGAAAGTTCTTGGTAAAATTGATGTGTACCTTTTACACGCCGAGTGCTATTACACAATATTTTCCGTTATGGGGGGTATTTCACAGAAAACTACCCCGTTTCAAATATATTTTGCACTTAAATTGCTGCTTCTTATGCGAAACAACAATAACAAATCACACACGTTTTTTAACACTCGTTAAGCTGGGAACAGCTTAAGAGTTTTGGTTTTTTTTGTATTTTTCTATATGTATATTCGTATCCTTTGTGCTTCTTCTTTGGCTTTATCGATGCACAGTTATTGTGTAAGCGGCAGCACCAGCGCAGCGAAGGCGGCGGGCAGAGCGGAGAGCTGTAGAGCTGTACTAGTACTGGCGCACACTGGCTGTACCACCCGACACACAGAGAGACGAGAGCTCAGTGTAGCTACTACAGTTAGACCGACCTTCCTAGTTCGGTAACAACGCTCGACTGAAAATTGTCATGCATGCCGCGAGTGGTTAAGCTTTCGTTTAGCGAAAAAACAATTCTAACGCGGCGTCGATTTCGAATATCGCTCGGAGCTTTCGTCTGCCAGATGTTTCGCTCCTACCGTACACGCAGCTGCATATGTACACACATATATGTATATATATTTGTGTGTAAACGTACACAGCGCAGTGGCGGCATTAGAGAAGCTTTCGAACTCTCCCACAACGAATGTATGGCAGTGTGACAAGTGAGGCAGGCAATGTGCACAGTGGTGCGAGCACTTCGAAACTGGAGCAGCACTCAAAAGAATGAGATAGAGAGAATGAAAGAGAGCGTGTTAACTGCTGCGCAGGAATGTGTGTCAGTCAGGCGATTTTCGAACCAGTTCGAATTTGCAAGAATTGTATAAGCAGCCTAAAACGGCAACAACACGTTTGAACAAAAGGACACAACTATTTTGAATTTTTGACATTTACGGCTACCATTTGTCATGTCCTCGCTTTTAATCGTTTATCGAGCGACTCCAGCTATGACGTCACTGGTGTCAATTTTTTACACAAGTATGTCAAGCCGTCAAGCGGAACATCCCCCAAAAGAAAGAGCCAAATCTCCACAGCACGTTAAGCATAAATGTCAGCCGTTACGCTTTTATTTTTTATTGGTCAGGGGTTGGCTGAGCAAGGACATTTTTCTCTTGCCAGCTATCTTAAGTGGTGCAGTTCTATTTTGGGTTCTTCAGCTCGGTTACGAGTAAGTTTAATTACACTAAATGTCAGCGGCACACACTAACACACACACACACACACACAGATCCAAGTAATATAAAACCCAAACAGAAAATCAATAGAGATATCGCAGCGAAAAACCTGCTGACAGCGTTTCGAGCCGCATGACAGGGGCAGGCCTGATTTGGATACAGTAAAAACTGCTTTGCTGAAATAAAACCAAGAAAAGGTTCTTGGTTCTAACTTTCAGATTTGTGATAAGTGAAAAGGATCTATTTAGATAAGTAAGAAAGTGGACCCTTATTTTTACACTAAAAAGTTCGTCCGCATATTCAAAAGCTTTGATTCCCCGAACTGATTAATTTTTTGACAATTCTTATTTACAAGTGAATTTTAAAAGCTAAAAAAATATATAAAATTGGAAAACAAAAAATTCATTTTTAAGTAGGTATATATTCAGTTTTCTGATAGCTTTTTACCCATATACCCCTAAAAAGAAGGTTCTGAGCTTGAACCTCAGTTTATTGAATGGATTCTGTATTGTCTTGAAAAAAATCATTGTAGTCAACTCCATAAGGTTGAGGTTATGGCGAAGTTTAAGAAATGTTCAAACGGCTCCAATTTTAATCTATACCAATAAAATAAAATAATAATATTATAATGTCAGAAGTTGTTGAAGCTATTTTACCCTGTTTTACGTATATTTACTTGTTATTTGGATTGTTCTGCATAGCTAGTTCTCACTGTAACTCACTTAGGGCCAGGCAAACAAGCAAACAATGGGCGCACTGACTTTAAGTGGCCGTCGCTGCCGGCGCTCCTGGCTAAATGGGCTGAGCGAGTAGGTAATGCCGAGGAGCCTTTCATTGTCCTCTATTCTAATATACAACTTATGTAATGACACGTCACACACAGCACTTCGTGTGGGTGTGTGTTCGTGCGGTGTGTAAACTTTGGCACGATGTTGCAGCTGTGACCCCAAAACGAGCGCCAGCAACAAAGAGCACCCCACAAACCCCACGGACAAGACCCCTCGTTCCGCCCAGCCCACAAAGTAACTCGTGAAAAGTTGCTTATGTAAATAGTCGATAGTTGGCAGCAATGTCCGAGCTTCAGCTGACAAATGGTCAACTGACAATACCCAATGCACAATCCTACCGGGAGGCATTACATTCAGCTTTGTTGACGTAGACATTTCTATAGATTAAAAATGTATCTACACATATACATATATCTATTATGTATCACGTATCTATATCATATCATTCATCATATTCGCATTTCTTTGACTTATTGTTATTGTAATTTAACTACACAATTGTTGATAGGCACATTAGGTTTATATAGATATAATTATATATATACAGACATATATATGTATGTATATAGCACTGGCTGACCTGGCGATAGCTTAATTTAAGGGCTGCCACGACTGCAGCACGTGCCTGGGGCACACGAGTCGCACATGGATTGCGCTACGAGTGCGCTGGCACTTAGAACAAGTGGAAAGTGATCTAGTCTAGGGTGCGCTACATAAAGATACCCTATTCTTGAGCTGTAAGTCGAGCTTGTTAGGGAAAGAACAGGCCCGAGCCACAAGCACGAAAGTAATGTTGAGCACACACAAAATATATCTGATGCTCAGAGTGAAATTGCAAATAATAGTAATATTAAATAAATATATATTCGCTTGATCGTCAATCGAATAAGTTGAGCCAGCTTCACCTTTTTAATGGTTACAGGGTATTAAAACCTTTGCGCATTGTCTTGCAAATAAATATTTGAAAAATCAATAAGCATCGACAATCCCATGAAAGCAAATGCTGTTAAACATTGAATTCCGAATATGAATGAGCAATTATGACTTTTAAGCTAAATAAATATGTTGGTAAAAAAGCAACATTATTGCAGTTGCCTCTCAGATGATATAAACAATTTGCAGTGTTCTCCGTATGCTGCGAAAAATTGTACATATAGTTCGATTTTTACCTATGCTGGAACTCTCCATTGAGACGGTCGCATTCGCACATTACGTATACGCAGCGTTTTCGTGCTAAACGAAAAACGTGCTATTCACATTGACGTGGCGCAGCTAAAACTAAACGAGCCTTGTTAATTGTTATAACAATTGGAACAATTCTATTAGTTGCTTTTGCTGTTGTTGTTCAGTTGCTTAAGGAGAACCTTACACAATGTTTTTTCTTTAATTTTTTTAGTCTAGCTACCTAGTATCTACTTATGTTTAGAAAATTTTTGGTTTCTGTTTTTGCCTTTTACCAATTATATTGAATAACGTTTACGAATATTGCACAGAGAAGAATTAAAACATTAAAGCATACGTATTCTAAGAAAAGTGGTTTTGAAATATACGAAAAAGTTCTATATTTAGAAACGTTTACTGATACCGAAAAAAAGAGGAACTTAAAAATGGAGTAATGTTTACGTACATTGAGAAACGTTTACGGATAGCTTGCAAAGAGAAATTATAAAGTCAAATGCTTGTAGGCAAGTAATATATATTTTGTTATAATGCTAATTAAAATGGTCTACTATCTATGCCAGCGAACTGAACAACAAGTGATTCCTGTAGCTTATGAGGGTAAAGTAATTGCATAAGCGCCTGGAGGTAATTTCTTGTTTAATTGTGTTCATGACCATGGCAAGTGACAGCGACACAAATCACAGACAACAGAGTGAGTGCAGCATAATCAACATAAATGTCTGATATATCTACATATAGCACATGCTGTTAGCATATGTGAATGAAGCGAATGAACTATGGCGCTCGGACTTGGTTTTTTGTACTTGAGCACTGATTAAAATGTGTTGTGCCCCGTGCAGCTCGACTGGACTATGATGCCACTGGATGTGGCATGCTCAAACGCTGATCGCTGGCAAACTGGCAACGTCTAGTCGCTCCTCGTAGGCGTTATGACAATAGATTTACGAGTGTAGCGTTCGCTTAATTTGCGCTATTCATTGTGTGTAGAAGACCTCCAGCTGAAAAACCTTAAGACACAGTCGCTTGAATGAAATGCCCCCGGAAAAAACCAATTGTCCAGACTCGGCGTAATATCCAGTCGAGCCAATGTAAAACGTGTGCGGTGGACATGGACCAACTGCCAGGCTGACTGTTCGCTTGGATGGCTGTCTTCTTGGTGGGCGGCAGGTTTACGTATACGTATCGCTGCCTTTGAGTGGCGCAATAAATTTTAATCAAAATTAAAATATGTGTATACACAATAAACTAAACAAAGTGCCAAGTAGTTTAACACATACACATACACATGCACATATACCCTATATAAACTGTGCACTATGCGCGCGTGTGCTCTCTTCTTCTGTGTGCCCATTGTGATTGGATGGGAAAATTACTTGGGAGCCAAGATCTGGACATGACAGAGAAAGATTTTCTCGCTGTTTCTAGTCATTTTTATTTAAATCAATTGGAGAATAATATATCCGAGAAAGAGTTTTTATCTTTACTAGAATTACTTGGAGAAATTGAGAATTTTTCTCGGCCTCCACTCATTATCATAATTTAGAGATCATATACGATGGAGCTTATCCATCTTACTTATCATAGAAAAATATTTAGAGAAGCAAAAATATACAATAGAAAGTTTCTCCCTTCTCTTAAGTCACATTCATTTAATGGGTATAATCAAGAGTGCTTTCTCTGCCTAAAATTACTTAAGAATAAAATTCAAAAAACTATTTTTTTGGACACTCTTCTTTTGAAGTACTTAGAATATTGTTTGATAAGTCGTCGCTGCTTATCTAAAAGCACATTTCATTAAGTTTATAGGTAGCTCTGCGTGATAGCCAGTTTTTTCCAGAGCATTTGTGAGCCCAATTAACGGAGATAACAGCAAAGATAGACGATTCCAACAAGCAAAATACTTGAGTTGAAAAAAATATCATTATTACTCGAAAGATTTTAAGAGTTTCAGCTCAAAGCAAACGTTTGCTTTCTCAATGTCTAGACAGATCTAAAATATTACATTCGATTGTAATACAGTTTAGCACACGTAATCCTTTATGAAGGTCTTGTATCTTTACAATAGTATTAGTTAATTAAGAGCTTCGGTTTGCTAGACATGCGTTGGTTAGCCCATTTAAGTACTAAAAAAATGACCGTCAAAGCCAAAGTCGACGCATTCTGACAAATTCTAATTAGAACACAGACACACATAGTGCTAGAAGTTGTGGGAAAATGGAATTAAAAACGAATTTAAATCGCGTAAAAATTGAAATTGAAAGACAACCTTGCACATATCCCGTTGAAAGCTGCCTGGAACCGATTCACGTTTTCCAGTTAAGATATTTATAGATAGAGCTTATCAATTGATGACGCAACTGGTTTGAAACAAGTGCGCAAACCAGTTAGTCTTGAGTGACGTTGATATATGTTTGATTATTATAGGCTACGTTTAATCAGAGATAAGTTTATATTGTTTATTATTATCGAAACAACAAAAATGATAAAGCAATCACACAGTTAGTTACGGTTTGGCCGCTTTTGCTTTTATTTCAAACCAAGAAAAGGTCATAGCGGAAAATTAAGATCAGGAGATATGATAAATAATGTATATATAGTGTATACAGATAATAGTTCTTATCTGAGAAGAACAAGCGAAAATAAATATTAAGATTAAAATACGCAAAGACTTCAAACAGAAGTATGGCAAAAAGTTGCAATCGTGATGGTTAGACGTCATTGCATTGAAGAAAATTAAACTAAAATTAAATACTTTTTGGCTAGGGTTCATTTTTGGTTAATAGTCAGACTATTTGAAGTGTTTAAAGTACAATATGTGAACTAAAGAGTACAAATATAAATGTATACAAATGCGTCAATCTCGAGAACTCTGAGAGCTAGATACTTGTTAATTTTGACGTAGGTCCTCCAATGGCACGAACAGATAATCTTTGTCTGATAACATCGACTATTTTCTATGAACTCAAAATAAATATTGATAAACTTACTTTAGAGCATATCTTGAGGTCTATAATAGCTGTAGGCATCAAATGTAGTATGTCAGCCTTGGTATAGTTTACTTAAACACAGAACAATCTTTGGATACCTTAACACGTGACAAAAAATTTAACAAATTTTGTAGGAGTTATAGCTTTGGGCAGTTGCATTTATACACATTTGTACGCCATATTCAATTCCTCAAAATTTCAAAAGAATCAGGCCTCAAATACTCGAGTTACTTAGGAACATTTTTCGCATATTTAAACTCTTCAATTCTTAATCTGAGCATTAATATGATTATTAAGCGATTCAGTCCATTAAACGACAGCCAGCAAATTATACTTACAACCTTTTGAGTAAATTCCCTAAAAGTATCTTCCTTTCGAGGTATTTTTCCTGAATTATTTTTATTATTTGATTTTTTTAAGAGGAAATGTGAGAGGCAAGCATCGACGTCAGCAGCAGCTCACATTGAATTGTATTTAAATTATAACAAATTGCGGCCAGGCATATCTTTTGTATCTGTAACTTGTATATATAAATGTATCTGTATCTGTATCTGTGTATGCTTGTATCTATATCTGTTAATGTTTGTATCTGCATGTGTCGCTGTGTGCAAGTGTCACAAATTGTTGTGAGTGTGTTGGATATGGCATTAAATTAAATAAAAATTTATTATGACAATTTATGTAGCCAGCTGCAAAGATGCCAAGTGCCAAGAGTAATATTGTATTTACTGGAGAAGGCACAGGAGGCGTCTTATGCACAATTGAGCTACATTGCGCGGCTTGTCGCATCTACTGCTCTGTCAATTGCTCGCATTATCAATGCGAGTTATATACTGCAAGTAATATTAGTATATTACTAAAGTAGGCATTACATACAAGCTCTTACACTAAACACTTTTTAACAAGGCCAACAGGCAAGTGTGTGTTTGTGTGTGTGTCACAATATGTGTGTTTATGCCATTAATATTTATGTGGAAAACAATTTTGTTGCTAATTTTAATTTTGTATGCCTTTGTGTGCTGATTTTTCCAGTCGCATTAAAATTGAATTCGAATTCATCAATTATTCATTATTTTTTCACTCTTAGCAACAGCCAAGAATTATACAATCATGGCAGGCCCATTGACTAGACCAACATCTGCAGTTTTTCATCTTTTCATGGTTCACTTATAGCCAGAAAATAATTTCGATAAAGTTTTATTTTTTGTGAATTTATGTCATGTGATTTCCGCCTCTCCAACAGATTTGTGAATCTCAGTTCGAGTCGCTGGGCTGATTGACTCCCACAAGATCTCGCTGAGTATGAAAGTAATGCTCAAATTGCGGTAATTGTTCTCGTCTGATGCCATCAACAATGCGTGTCTGTCATGTCTGACAGAGTGTGTGTGTGTGTACGTGTGTCTGTGTGTGTTTGTGCTGTGTGTATACTGTGTGTGTGCCTAAGTTCGAGTTTAGTCTTCAACTACAACAAACAGCAACTAGCTTGTTTAAGCCTTAACATTTCTTAAAAACTATATGATGGAAAGAATAATAGAATAGAATCTATAAAACATATATTTATTTATGCTTAAACTTTGTTTAAAGATTAGTTTTAACGTAAGTTAATTTGTTTAAGTTATCAACAATGGAATACCAGGACTTGAACCTCCAATATATATAACAATCACGGCAGCAAGCCCAACTTCAAATCTCATCGGTTCAGTTCACGGTTCGAACCAATTCCGAGAAATTTGGGTTAGGTTTGGTAACCTGGACCATTTGGCTTAGGTTTGTAAACTTGGACCCATGTTTCGGTTTTGGGGCTCTGAAGTTAACAATTTTCAATAGAATACGCAACAGATTTTGTCGCCGTAATACCTATGAAATTCGAAAAATTCCCATTAACCTCTGTCAATCAACCTCTAAGTGGTGAAAACTTGACAATACTTTCCATTGTCCAAAAATATTCTTTTAATATTTTAACATTAAATTATAACAATAACAATAAATAAAAAAACAATAATCATAGCAAATAGAAACAGTTATCTTCGCAGTGCCAAAGATTATAACAACTTTAAGCATATGTTCTACACTTATCTCATATTTTCTAGTTTTCATTCAATTTTGTTGAGATATATATATATGACAACTAATTCCTTAGATACATGACCCAGTCACACTACATAGTTAAAACCCGTCGAGCTGATAACATGCATGTAAACATAATCAGAATGACAAAGCGTTTTGAGAATTTGCCAAGACTGTGTCCGTCCGTCCGGACAGTGGCAGGGTCAAAGAGCGACCTCTGCTTGAATTGGCGTCAGTCGACGCCGTCTCAAGCTGTACGTCATTAGTTCCATCGATTAGAACCGATCCACTACAGGGACATGGTGAGTGCCGCACAGTGGGTCCAAAAATAAATCAGAGCAACGGCAAACAGAAACTTATCTACAAGTGTCGAAATGCGCTGATAAGCGAGCCAGAGAGCGCGGAGCGTGATGCCAGTTGAAATAATTAAAATGTAAGTGCGGACCGCCGGCTACTATATCATTCATAGTATAGAATGCCACAGCTGGGTTATGCAAACGAAATGGAAACCTTTAAAGACTCTGGCAAATATCGCAGGTAGCTCATAAATGCTCGGCTACAGCTGTGGAACAAATGCGAATCCTTGTGCTCGGGTGCTCTAGACCTTAAGGTGCAACAAATCTCCATCAACTGTCGAAAGCTAATGGATAATTTACAGTTGCATGTGAAAACAAGGCAAGACGATCGAAAGAGTCGAGGGACTGCCCAACTCGGAGGTTCTCTGTAACCAAATCTGAGCTACGAAAGAAGAAACTATGAGCCAAATTTGCTGTCTCCAGCTCTTAGATTCAAATAGATAGCTCAATAAAGCGAAACCAAACATCGATATTTATCGATTTTAGTCAAAGTGCAAAGTTATCGATAATATTAAATAGACTCAATCGAAACAATATATTGGGCAGTTATTGATCATTTGTAATAGACTCGGTATATTTAGCGATTTAGATGAAAGAAATGCAGAGTTATCGGAAATTTCAAATACTCAGTATATTTATCGATTTGGGGGAGTGGCGAGTTTTTTTGGCCGATAACTTAACATAAACTTCAGCTGAGTGTACTTCAGCTCATAAAGTCTTATCAATCAATATCAATTTGGGATAAACAGCGAAGATATCGATAGCTGAAATACAACAGGAGCCGACCACGTGGATATTTATCGATTATTTGCAATAAACTTTAACTGCAAAATTTATACAGGAACTTATAATTGGAGAGTCTGCTTTTATTGGCTCTGAGCTCAGGATATAACTCTAGATATTAAATAGGTGTGTATTACTGTAACATACCTCCTTTGTTACCACTATCAATGGGTACAGGCTTTGACAAGAGCATCTTATCAGCAGCTCAGCTCAGTTGCTCATCTGACAAAACGAAACGAGCCTCAACGAGAAATAGCTGCGGCATTTGTTTAATAGAGCTTTGATTAGGTTTTTATTGTCATATATAATTGAATTAAAATTGATGTTACTAATTTGCTGTCACACTTTGATTGTCGCACCGGCTAAAACAAGACTCGACACAGTAGAGCTGGAGACAATGTGAAAACGATTTCTGGTATTTTCCAGTTGCAATCATTTTCCCATTATCGCAGTTCCCAGCTTGTCTTGTCTATTACCAGACAAACAACAACAACAGCATATCACTATTTTTATAGACATTTGACCAGCCCCCTATTCATTTGTATGTTAGGATTTTACAAATTTAATTTGAACGATTCAGAATTACAAATATAATAAGTTTATTATCGAAATTTTCCATACGTGCTATGAATTCAAATGAAGTATTCTTCAGAAATATTTTCTTCCATTTCTTTCTCAGCATTTACATAATATTTTTTACTTTTTGTTTGGTAAAAGCTCGCTTGACACAACATCTATTACTCCAGCTAAGAAAGATGTCTATTGACAAGGAAAAAGATTGGAATGAAAACATTGGCCGGCTAAGATGCATGCTCGACCAGGGAAAATAGACGTAAGTAAAGCTTTTCAATTCTTTTCTTTAGAACAATATTAATACAAGATTTTATACCCTTACATCGCAGAAGACATCTCCGAGCTTATAAAGTACATATATTCTATTCTGCAGACAGTATCAAATAGCTGACATCGAAACGGTCGATCGAAAAGTAGGAAAACATTTTTGTTTATAAAGATGCAAATGTCGACAAGGGTATTAAATCTTCGGAATACTGAATATATCCTTACTTTCTTGTTATCTGTGCGATAGCAGATTGGAGACAAATCAATTTATTTACTTATTATTCCAATTCGTGTATATAAATATTGATACTAAGCTTAAAATATATTAAGTGCCGCTTGTGCCATAAACAAGAAGTGAGTAACTCGAAAGCTGTTGCCAATTTAGTAAGTGCCATATCTTTATGTCGTATATACATACATATAATCGTACATACATACATGTTATGGTAATTCACATGCACTATCTATATGTTGGCTAACGAAAATCTTGTTATATCATTACTATTCTTTGAGCTCTCGGATTATAACTTTATTGTCACCTTGACCGAACTGCTTACGAGTTCTATGCAGAACTCGGTAGAGAACTGCATAAACCATCATCAAAATTATTAGATTGTATTTGTATTTGTCTTGATTTTGTGGCTGTGCTTCTCTCTAAATTGACTCAAATTGAAAGCGCATGACTCAGCATACGAAATAGTATGAGGGGCGCAGGGGCTCTTTGAGGGCCGATTTATGCCGTGCCATGCACATATCTACATAATACTCCTCTTTGCAAAGCAAATGCTGTGCGTGAAAATCATAAATTACAGTAGACACTCGCTAATTGGAACAAATTGTTCGAACAATTTACATTTTTTGCAACGCTTTTATTTAGTTTATTTAAGGCGCGTGAAAGTATGCAATGCCTAGGGATTTGCAAAGCATACGCTTTTCCGGACACGGACAATGTTAAATCAGACTAGTCAGAGATTATTATCTACATATCTATGTCTGCATTAGTAGATATATTTTTTTCCCTTACTGACTGAGTGACCGAGGAATTAATTAATTGGTAAGCTCAGTTTTTTCCAGTAGTTATCTTTTATAAGGAAACACGAAGTTTTGGAACGTTTCCTTCCGCAGGTGCGAAGAATTGTGCCTGGAACATTTCTTATTTGATCGTGCTCCAACTCTTTTTCAACGAGCTTTATAAAAATGCATGGTTGACTTCGGATAATTCTAATCCGTGGAAAATGTGTATGCTTCAAAGAACATATTCAAATCTCTTAATTATAATATATTTAGGGAAATGTGTAAAAAATTAATTTTAAATATAGTACAAATTAATGCGCCAGGCAAAGCCGGGTAATACTTGCTCAATTTCTGCACATCCCAAGAAGCTTAGCTGAAGTTGACACAAGAACTTGGGCTAACGTAAATCCTTAAATCAATATAAAGTACATATGAATAAAATTACGAGTCCCAAAATAAAAAGAAGACTTTGACGTACATCTTAATTACTTAGGAAGCGATTAATGAACACAATATAAATATATACGTGTAATAGAAAAGAGAAAACTTTCGAGAGAAGCAAATTAACTTGTGAGCTGTAATTAAGTCACTTTTTAATAGTTATCAAAGAGTTGGGCAGCGAGGGGCGAGGGGCAAAGGAAAAGTCGTGGAAAAAGCGTTACAAAAGACAAGTAAGAGCAAAATACATTTGCTTATAATTAGCAGGGCACGACGCGCCCCAATGACACCAATTCCGGAAAAAATGATAAAAAGAAGAAGAAGAAGAAAAATGAAGAGAACCTCTTTGAGGGTGGTTTCGATTAGGTGTCTCTTTTGCCTGGCTGCCATGAGATTCCAATGGTAAAACGCGAATCCAAGATATCTATGGTTAGGCGGGGCGGAGCGAGGGCCTTCGGCATGCGTAAGGTGGGGAGGCGTGGCAATATATCTCGATTGCATGCCAACAGAGGACAGAGAACAGCCCGCAGCACTGGAAACGTACCGGTTATGTAAGCCATAGAGCGAAAAAAATTCCAGTCCATAAAACAGAAAGCTTTTATTTCCAGGCGAAATTATGCACGAAATATGCCAGAGCACCAGAGCAAGCGCACAAGTGCGGTCCGACTGGAAGCAGCTGAGCTTTGCGCATGAACTGATAACAGAGCCAGTTACAACAACAACACGAACATAAAAGTGTGCGAGCTAAACGTAAGCGAAAGTGGCGGCCAGGTGAATGCGGCGAGTGAGCTGCACATTAAGCGATTCGAGCTAAGCCGATCGAACACGAGGCCTAATCCGACTACCAGCAAGCACCACACCTGAGCAGCCTGAGCGAGAACAGTGGAAGAGAGTGCACCACAAAGAGAGCGAGCGAGCGAGCAAGCGAGAGCGTGCACAGTCGCCTTACGACGAAAACTCAGTTTGAAGCATTAGAAATGAAAATAAAAAGAAAACCAGCTAGCTGCGGAGCTGCACTGGGTTAACTTCATTTTATTGATCATTTTTGCGGTGCGCCCGCAGCGCTGCCAACTGCGCAGCCAGCACCAGCACCAGCACCAGCAAAAGCAACAACAACCACAACAGCACAAGGTAAGCCTGGCAGCTAAGTCATCCAATAGGACTAGAGGCCAGTGTTAAGAACAAACCTCGTCCGCACCCAGTTACAGTTAACTGACGCACCAGCAACAAATTAATAAGCTTGGCGTCGCCTAAGGGCGTCGGCTTGCAGCGTACACTAACAACAAAACCAATAACACACACACACACGCACGCACACACATTCACTCAAGAGTTTCGATTTTTCCATTAAAAAAAAAACGCCCGCTCAGCACTGTTGTTGTTGTTGTTGTATCGTAAAACACACACCTCGAAAACTTCTAACTTAATTTTTGCCACATTTCAATCGGGTTTCTGCACATATTTGAGTACACACTGTTCGTATAGCATGTTAACAATTGTTTGCACTTTTATTTGGACTTAATTAACTTAGTTTTATTACAAATTTTGGATTATTTTTTGCGCTCAGCTCACCTCGTAATCCGACCTTAACGCCATGTTTTATCGATATGACATTTCTTATCGATTAGTGAATGTTAGGCGCAGCCGTTCAGTGTTGTAAAGCTGTTAAGTGCGCTGTTTGCCGGAGGCAATTTGCGTTAACAGGATTTCTTAACATATATTTTGTTTTCTGTATTAGATAATATACTAGATAAGCATGTACAAAAAAAATATAAATTTAGATTTGTTGTTTATTATAAGTATGCCAATTTTTCTTGTATTTTAAAATGCATTTAAGTGATATATAAGCCTATAGCATATTTGTAGGCTGTATATTTTATGTTACTTAGCAGTTAAGTACACAAATATAAACGTTGCCAGACTAACAACAGCACACACTGAATACGCACTGTTAACCTACATCAGATTCAAAGGAAGTTTAACAGAAAGCCGTTAAATAATTTAAATATGAACAAATTTCAGTTTAAATCGAAACTGCGCTTGGTTTAATTGTATTTCAATAACTATGACACAACTCCAGCGAATATTCATAGCCCAAAAAGGTGGCCGCATTAAAGGGTATCGCACGCGCCAACAGCATCCAACTGCCACGAAAAATGCTGCGCCAGCCATAGGCCCTATAGTTGACCAGTACACAATGCATTATGCCGCGAAATTTATGATTCTCATCCGCCTGCATTATGGTCTTGACCACATCAAAGGGTATTACACACACCCAAGATAACACGCCAGCCCAGGCGCCCGCAAAGGTCGTAATAATTAAGTTCATATTTGTGGCATTCGAATCGGTGCGACGCTTGCGCACAAACTCCGAGTTCTCCATATAGTTGGCCGCCTGCCGATAGACCAGCATATAGATGCCATAGGGCAGCACATCACTGTGGTAAACAACAAAAAACAAAAACAATAAACTGGAGTAGGGGTGGACTGTTAGGATATTACACTGACCGACACATCATGGGCACAAGTCCACGATATAAGCCCGAGATGCCATCTTTCTTAAGTATCCGCTTGAAGGTGCCATAGGCTGTGCGTCTCTGACCATAGATATAGTCGTTGTAGTCTGCAAAAAAACAGGCGCAAAGATACAGTGAAAGCTCGATTGAGTGCACATTCACAGTTTCCAGCAGATGTCCGCTTAAGTCTTAGCGAGTATTCCGCCCGAAGTTTTCGCTCAGTGTATCTCAGTTATACCCCTGCTGAAGCGTCTAAAATGTTGGATATATACATACATATATTCTTGATCAGTATCCAGAGCCAAATGTCTTGTGTATACTTTGTGGACAACTGTCTTTCTGTTATATATATGACATACCTCCATAGGAAGAATCGGACAAAAAGTGAGTTTTTCTGTTTTTCCATATATCTTGAACAAGCTGGACAATTGCGAGCTTTTCCACTTATCCCCACGCCTAGCTGCAGGCCCGTAAAACATCCCACGCCCAAGGACACTTTCGTATTTCCGATATCCCGGTGCAACGACTTTTCCAACTTACAGCAATGCGTCTGCAGCCGCACCTTAATCAGCTCCATGGGGCACGCAATGAAGGACTGGACAAACCCGGCCACAGATCCAGCCAAGAACATGTTCTTGTACTCGAGCTGCTCGCGCTGATAGTCGCTGTGGCAGACGCGGCGCAGCTGCCGCAAATGGTTGCCATAGATGCCGAACAGGATCGAGTTGATGGCGCCCGTCGACATCAGGGGGAAGAGCATGCCCCTGTAGTAGCCGTTGATCTTTAAAGCGTTGTCAACTGCCCAACCGCCCCCGCTCACTTACCCCATTGTTGCGGCTGTAGATTTGCTGCACGGCCGACAGGACGGATGAGTTGGATGCCTGTTGCCAGGTCTTGATGGTGTCGAGCGGATGCGCCACCAGCACGCCGCAAGCACCTGTTTAACCGCAATCAAAATAAGCAAACAGGAATGTTAATTAAAAACTTATAAGAGTGCACTAGTCAGGCGGGCACGACTACCAAATACCCTGTACACAAACTTAACTTAACATGCGGCTTGTCTGTGCCTCTTGATAAATTCGATGTTTATTGTCCGATCTACATGAAAATTCGTGAACATAAATAGTGCAAGGAAATGTGGGCAAATGTGGAAAATGGGCGGAATGTTTCGGAAAATCAAAAGATTTTCAATCTGTGTACATCTTACAAGAAGCCTCTGAGATATGCTCAAAAAACGGAATATCGATTCGGGTCGATTTCATGGAAATGTTAGAAATTATCGAGGATTTGAGACGGCTAAAGTCGGACAGACCCAGTTTTATGTAATCAGAGATTTTTGTCTCGGGCATACATATATGCCAACCCTTACACGTTTTCAATGGGCTCGGGGTATAAAAACTTGTAGAAATTTAAGGCGAACTAGACGGCCCCATGGGGTTGCCAAGAATTTCGAATCGCATGCCCAAAAATACGCCACGGATCAGGGGCGCCTGCACATGAACTTGACCGTGACGTCGTCGAAGCTAGTACAGTAAACGCTCGCTTAAGCGAACAGCCAAAATTTCAGTGAGATTTCGTAGGAATGACCAAATATCTGGGAAAACAATCTGCTACAACTCAGTTCAAAACAAATACAACTTTTACGAATTTGAGCACATTTGTTTGTTGATTAATTATTTAAATTAGATATTCGAAAGTTTTATAAATATTGGTTTTAAACCTTTTTTGCAGCTTTATTTTAAGTTGCAATTTTTTTTTAATTTTAGTTTTATCTGTGGAAATTTCAAGATTTCAGATTGTCCTTTAGTTGAGCTTTCACTGTAGCTGCCGTTCTCGTCAATCCGTCAACAAGTGTCTCCGCTTTAGCTGCCGCATTGCGTCATTTACGCCGTACTCAAATGCAAAAGAATCGTAGAAACTAACCACCAAAACAGCCTGCGACGAAATCACAATAGTTCTCCCACTTCATGGCCTCTATGTTTTCTTATAATAAATGCACTTTTGCCTTTAATTATAAATTTTCTAATTATGCACTATTGATTTTTTTGTTGTTGCGTTTAGCGACTGCATTTGGCAGCGGAGACGTTGAGACTGACGTCCAATTGGAGCGCTGCTGTGCTGCACTGGCAAAAACTGAAAGCTCATGTCAGCGAGCTTTGCTGCTGTCAAAAGCTGGCTGTTATTATTGATCTGTTTGCCATTGTATTGGATAAATTTTTTGTTGCTTCAATTGAACTGCTTGCTTTGTAGGCTCTTCTACTCATTGCATTTGACAGTGGCTGCTATTTAACTGCAGTTTAATTAGTGCGCTGTTATGTTGCTGCTGTCAAGAGCCAACTGTTATTGGTTGTTGCTTCAATTGAATTGCTTGCTTTATATGATGCATGCTAATCATCGCACTTGCCAGTGTTTGCTATAAATTGGATCTGTTGCTGCTGACAAGAGCTGCCTGTTACTATACAGTCTACATTACACATTTTGTATTCGATCTATTCGCAGCTCATTCTCTTTTTGCTTAAATGTGCACTGCTTGCTACTGCTTAAGTTACTTGCTTTGTTTGTATCGCCTGCATTTGCTATAAGCCTGTCTACCTATTGCAGCGAGATTTGCAGCTGCCAACAGCTGAGTGCTATAATTAAATAGCCTATACAAGCGCATATACCATTTCCATTGAGTAGAGAAACACATTTATTACTCAATGGGCCATTTCCGTAACAAATATGCACGTTGTTTTTATAATTGTATTTGTCTCTCTGTTTCTCTTGTACGCATTTCCTGTTGCCTGAGTTTCAACTGCTTGCTCAACTGCTTTCTCGACTGCTTGATATGCAACACACGAAACAATTTCATTTTTTATATATATTCATTTTCATTTATTTTTTATAATTTGTTTTTTGTTGTTGTTGTTGTTTTTCGCTTGTTTTTTGTTGTTGTTGTTTGTTTTTAGTGTAATTATAATGTATTTATTTTTATACTCAGCATAAGATTTTGTTTAGTTGTTATGTCTAAAACATAGCGCTCGTGTGCCAAAGAAAAAGAACACAAGAACTTCGGAAAACCTAGCACAACGAACCAAAACTCAAAGATAAAGTTTCGCTCTAGTCGCACACACGATATCATACGTTAGGTTCATTATTATTTTTGTTTTGTTTTTACAAGTCTAGAACATAAGAAAATATTTCACACTTTATAATTATGCAATATGTTTTAATATTGTTAAAGCGCCTTATATTGTTGTTTTTTTTTTTTTTAATTTTTTTTTATATATTTGATGTTTTTTGTTATTAATGCGACTTTATTTTTTTTAATATTTTTTTTTAGTACAGTTTTGTCTCTAAAAGTACTTAACGAGTTTTGCTTATACTTTTAGCTGGCTTTTAAGCAGCTATTTTTCAACATGCTCCTTTTGTTTTTATTTATACATATAAATACATAAAACTATAGTTAAAGTTACAAATGTAAATTGAAAAGCAGGCTAAACATTAACTCAAAGTGCAACAAAAAATATAAACATCACAAACACAAAAAAAAAAACTTAAAACAGGACCTCATCTATATATATATATATATACAGACGTAGTCCCGTTTTGTCAGGCGTTTTTAACATTTTCGCTTTTTGTTTTTTACAGTTTCTATATTTAAGTTATTTTCTTTCACTTGATTGGCATTTCTATGTGAATTTTAACATTAACTAGAAAGGGCGCAAGTTGAGTGTAATTTCTAATGTATTTCTCTTTACTCTAGTGTGGGCCGCTGAGGGGAGGGGGGGGACTGATATCTTTTAATAGAACAATTTTTGTTTTTATTATTTTTCTATGTTTTCCATCATATTTATTGCTTCGAATGTGGAGCCCCGAAATGCGCTCATATCAAATACTCTGCCACCGAATCAACTTGTTCTCTTTTCTCGAAAAACAAAATAAAAAAACATGCCAATTATCATGTTTGAGAGAGTCTATTGCTTTTGAAATGTATTATTTGTTTGCCTTTTGTTGTTCCATATATTGTTCAGATTCAATTTGTTTGTGTCAATTATTCACTTTAATTACACTCTAATATAAAGATGCAAAACTTTCATACACACTTTGCTTAGAATTTAGGCCATAGATTCTGCTTCTCATATATATGTCGCAAATATATATATATATTCTTTAAGTTTTCTTTTATTCGTTTTACTAGATGACATTTTAGTTTAGGTTGGCGTGATGATTAACACGTTTTTATTTTGCTTACTCTTCTGCTTCTTTTACTTTTACTCTTTTGTTTTTGTTTTTTTTTGCATATTTTTGACGTTTACAAACATATTTAATAATAACTCATGTTTTTTTTAACGCTGCATTTTTTTGTTTTTTCTTTTTGTTTTTGTTTACCTCGTTCATATGTATGCATATAATAACTTACGTTTCACAGACACAATTTTATATATAATTTATGTATATATATATGTTTGTATGTAGGTATGTATCGTATCTTTAATTTATTTATTTGCTTTTTGTTTATTAACTTTTGGATTATGCATGCTTAGATACTTTTGTAATGGGCGTGAGTTGAATGAACAAACATACATACATATGTCGCATACATATATATTTTTATTAAATATATATTTTTTTTTGTTTTTTTTATTTAATTTAATATTCCGTTGATTATGATATTTTGTTAGTATGAGAGTGCGCCTAAGTGTGTGTGTGTATGTGTGTGTGTTTGCATCGATTTTGCTTGGATAGATGAGTTGTTGTTTTGTTTTATTTTGTTTTTTAGAGCTGCGGCACACGAAAATGTTTATTTTATATGATTTTGCATTTTATTCGTACAATATTTACATAGAAAACTTTGCCCAGTTGAATTCTTCGGAAGTTGTGCGCATTTTGTTGAAGAGTTTTGAAGCGAGAAAAAGTCGAGTCTTTCAATTTAGCTGGAAAGAAATTTTGTAGAGAATTGTTTTAGCTTCCTTTTTTGTTTGGTGTGCCGCGCCCCCAGGCATATTCATTTAATTGTTTAACGCTTGATAACTGTGAAACGTGAAAATGTTTGTGAGTGTGTGTGTGTGAATGTGTGGTGCCTACCTTAACATAACGTTTAGTTAAACTAGAGACTAACGACTTTACTTTAATGTTTACTTCGGTTCTTTAGCTTACAACATTTTATACAATGCAAATATCATCTCTCATTTTCATTTCAAATTTCCTCTTGATCATTTTATGCTATGCAAACGCAACTCATTTACTTTAAACTTTAACTTAGGAGACGCTTTTTTTCCACACATACATATACACATACATTTTATATATAATTACTTGCATTTATATATAGATCAGCATTTTATGTGTTTTTTTTTATATGTGTGTATATATATGTAAAAGTTTTTCAGTATTTTTTTTAATTTTTTCTCTTGTGATGAATGTTGCTAATTATTACTTTACTTATATATATATATATATATATACCATATATATATAGATCTGCGCGTTATCTGCCAGTTGTCGAAATAGGTTTTGGAACAGTTTTTCTAAATTTTTGTTGAAACTCTGACGGCATGTGCAACACTTAAATATAAGTAACAAAGTTTGCATAGTCGCTTCGTATTTCTACATATGTATATTGTATATATATATATAGACATACATGCACACATACACTTGTATGCATTTATATATAATGTGTGTGCATGCATGAATACGCATATATGCAATTGAAGTTATCAGTGGGTTTTGCCCATATATATATACATATATATATATATATAAGCTGAAAGTTGGACACATACCAGAGACTGCTCTATTTTCGAATTGTTCCGAAATAAAATATATATAGTAGATAGTAGATAGTATTTGTTTATACACATTTATAATGCTTGTGCAGGGGAGCGCGGGCAATAGAAAACGTTAACTAGAGTGTTAAGTGTGTGTGTGTGTGTATGTGTGTATTTTTGGGCAGCTGTTCTAGGCTAGCATAGGCTAGCAACACGTCTAGTATATATTCTATTTAGTTTCTTTATAATATTTCAATGCGTGTTCTTAACAATCATCGAACATTGGGCTCGCGCTCAGCTATTTCTTGTTTCACTTACTAACACTTTTACGCTTTATTCAATTTCTTTTCTTTTCTTTCTTTAACTTAAACCTAATTAATAATATATTTTATCTTCTTGCTCTTGCAATATATATATATATTTATATGTATTTATAATATGTGTATGTGTGTTGTGTGTGTGTTGGTTGTGTGTAAGTAGTTTTTTTTTTAATATTATATTTTATAGAATTTTCTTGCTGCGCTCCTCAAGCATTTAGTTTAGCCACGCCCGGATGCTGATCCTGCCACTCCTGCAGCCACTTGGTTTTGGTGTCTTGTTAAACGAGTATACAATTTAGTTTTCATATTTATTAAGTTTTAGCATAAGCAGCATTTTGTTTATAACTATTTATCGCCAGCTCAACAAATTTCATTCTTATTCATTTCTTTGATTTTAATTTTATATATAGATGAGTGTGTTTGTGTTTGTGTGTGTGTGTGTGTGTTTGTGTTCATTTGTGTGTGTGGATTTGGGTGTGTGCGTGAGCCGGCTGACATTTTATGTGTTGTTGTTCGTGTTCTTCTTGCATTTAACTGTTGTGTTTGTTGTTGCTGTTGTTTATTGTTAGTTTCCAGCGCGCTTTGCGTTGCATCTGTTTAGTTGTCTGCCTTTTCGGGTTTTAGTTTTGAATTTGCTGTCGCAGGATTATTGTCACCACCAACAACGCCGCCACTGGATAGGCTGCCGCTGCTGCTGTTATTCGACTGTTGCTGATGAGAGTTCATTGAACCGCCGCCGGCTATGTTTGGCGGCTGGAGTGACGAAGACGACGATGACAACGACGCCGCCGCCGCAGCTGCCGTTGCGCTATTTGCTGCTGTTGCAGCGCTGCCGCCTGCGGCGCGCCCGCTGGAACGATTTGATTCGAGTTCGTGCAGCTTCTTCCACAGCTCCTCGCGATCGCGTTCACGCTTCTTTTCCCTGCAATCAAATCATTTGTATCAATTAGCCAATCTTATTATTATTAGTCAAAATACCAGCACCCACTTTTGCCTTTCCGCCTTATAGCTGGATGTTAGCTCATCGAAGAGCTTTGAATTCATTTCCATAAACGTTTTCAATACATTGTACACAAGCGCGACAATGGTTTGATTCCAATGCTCCTTGCTGATGCGATAGAGCGCCGGGAACATGATGGGCATTATAACAGCATTGTTCTCCTCAATGAGCGACATGGCATATTCATTGTTCCACAAATATAGAGCACGTTCAGCAACCTGATACGATGTTTAACAATGCATATATTTAGTACAAGCAGTATATCATAAGTTAATCGTTTAGTTCTTCACCTGAAAATGTGGACTCGATACGCATTTGGCTATCTGGCGGAACAGTGGCTCCTGTATTTTGACGAATTGCGGCGGATCAATCACATCCAATATCTCCTCAATTTCGCCAAGAAACATGACCTCCTTTTGGGAGCACGTTTTGGGCCAGAATTTGAGCAGACCACGCACCACCGGTTCGGTGAGGAATGGATCCTTCTCTAGGAATTGTACAATGCAATACGCCAGCTGAGCATGATAGAGCGACAGGCATTTGACTTTGTGCAGCGGCAACAGAACCTTAACCAAAAATTGTTTATGTTCCGCCTTCAATGGCAAGGCAAAGCCGTTAATGATGCTGTAAATTGAAAAGTGAATGCAAGAGTGAAGTTAGCCAAATGTAAGCTGTAATATATTAGGTATGTAGCTTACCTGCCAAGTATCTCGAGCAGCTCGCCAACGCCATTAAAATGCTCCGTCTCATAGATGAACTTCAAGAATATGTTATTGATCTGTTTTCGTATGAAAGCACGTAAGCCTAGGAATTTCCCATAGATGCGATGCAAGACCGTCTTTAGAAAGTCACGCTCGCGCGGATCCTCCGAATCGAACAGTTCCAATAGCTGTGTCAGGTGTATCAATTGTTTAAATAATGGCAATTCCGGCAGACAAAAATATTTGGAAACTCACCTGCAACACAAACTTCTGATCGATCACACGTTTGCCAATGGTCGCCTGAAAATCTTGGGATTCCAGAAAACGCAAGAACACCTCATAGACCAGTTGCAAATGGGGCCACGATGCCTCCAGTGTTGGATCGTCCTCTTCCGGATCAAAATCGGGATTTTCACTGGGCGGCAATGTGCGAAATAAATTGCACGAAATCTAAAAGAAAAAAATATATAGAGATTTTATGCAGAGAACAAAACAGCAACGATCCACTTAAACTTCGAATTGGCGTAAAATTCATTAGCATTTACTTATATTTCCACATAAACATGTGTGCCGCCTGCTGCGCTCAATATGCAGCTTCTTCTTGTTTCGCAAAGTGTATTTTGAATTCTTAAACAACTTTAGCATTTTATTTTCCAATATTCTGAAACTTTAATTGCTAACAGATAGAAATTAAACATAAATTCTATTTCTAAAAAAGTACGTTTCCCCCTCTTTGAAATCTTGATTAAAGCTGATGTATTAAAAAGAGTAAAATACTCTAGATTCTCAATGCTGCGAAATCCAGGCCTAAATATGCTCACTAGCTTTAATAACTTGAGATATATGAGATATGTTTAGAAAATACGGACTAACGTTAATTTATATAGTCTCTGAGTTCGATGAGGTTATAGAGTAAGGCGTGCATGGCTAGATCAACACGGAATATATATATAAATTTATCAAGATGTCTTTATATTAGCAGGACGTTATTATACAACATTTCTGCTATTTTTCTGAACTATTACAAGAATATAATTACTTTTCTCTTATAATTGGAATCTTTTAATTAGTTCAAAGGTTAATATGTGAAATTTTTGATAATTTCTGTCTAATTAGGATCTTTCGTTCTTTCTTTTTTTACTTTCAAAACAATATCTATAAATTTTGCTTGGTTTTAAGATAATAACGAACCAGTTATTTGTCATCTAATTGATTCCAATTTGATATTACACTTTGTTTTTTGAGAACATTCATATTATTCGGGTACTTACCATGCGTATTATTTCGGGATACACCGGTTCCGTAAGCACGCCGCGCCCATGTGTTATATAGGTGGATAGATCATTGAGAGCAGCTCGTTTGATTTCCTTGCCCTTCAAGTCCGTTACAGGATCCATAAAGTCAAATGATACGCAGCACTGACGTAGTTTCCGGATAAACAGCTCCTCCTGTTCCAGGCTCGAGCAATCGGCTGTAGGGAGAGGGATGGGAAGGGGTGGGAAAGTATTATAATATTTATTATTATTTATTCCATTTAGTTTAGCTACCTTTTAGTGGCGGCAATTGCTGCAGCTCAACATCCTGAGAGTTTCTGTAGCGCGAGGAACCTTGACTTTTTTTACTCTTCTTTTTTAGCGAACGTTTGGCGAACGGGTCGATTCGATCCACAAACGTGCCCGATGACATCTTTTCAGATTTGGGTTCGTTTGTATCGATGGCGGTCTCCGTGGCTGACTGTGTGGTATTCAGCTTGCCGGCTTTGATTCCAACGCTTGCCAATGTAGAAATTTGATCGTCCAACGCCCCGCCGGCTGCACCAGATGCGCCCACCACGCACACGCCCACGCCCACACCCACGCCCTCGTCGCCGTCTTCGTCGAAATCGCTGCTGAGGATCGCGACTGGTTTCTTGTTGCGCGTCTTGCGTAGCCAGCCAAATATTTTATGTGTTATGTTGGCGACTTTTGCCGTTGAGTTTGGCGTCTTGCAATTGTTTGTGGCACGTACCGCACGGTTGCTACTTAACGGTATTCTGGGCGCTTCCTTATGCTGTTGCTGCTCCTGTTGTTGTTGTTGTTGTTGTTGCTGTTGCTGCTGTAGTTGTTGGGTTATGTTGATGGCGGTATTGAAACGATAGCGACTTATCTTGGCATCTAACACGCGTTACGCCTGGCTACGGAGAAGGTTCTTTCCAAAGCTGGTTGTTGCTGCTTGCAACTTGTTGCCTATTTATTTTGTGTTGTTGTTTTAAATTCGTTACACTGAAAAAGAAAAAGCAGCATTAATAAGTTGATTTATTGATTGACTGACTGACTCACTGACTGAATATAAATTTAATGATTCACTGACTCATTGGCCCAGTGATGGAAGGACTAACTGACTGATTGTTTGACTGTTTCATAGTCGGATTAATAGATTGACTGATTGATTTTCGGATTGATGGTTAACGCACAGCCCAAACCGTAAGACCAGCAAAGATGTATATCGTACTATAGATTACTTTTATGCCGTAAGTGGGAAATTGTCGCAGGCAACATTTATTGAGACTTGTCCCATAATTTTGAAAAACGCGCGGCTAAGTGCCGCCTAATCGACATTCATTTCATTTTCACCTACATAAGAAGCTACCAATTTTTATGTTTTACCAATTTTGAAAAAGTGATTTTACATTCAATGAAAAACTCGGTCGGTTAAGAATAGCTTTTTATACGTGAAAATTCCGGTACTCACCTGCGTATTTTTTGTGTGTTGTTTCGTTTTGTTTTGCTGCTGTTGTTGTTGTTGTTTAATGGAGGGATTGTTGCATTAACTATATGCGCCTTATTTCGGTTGTTGTTGGTGTTATTGTTGTTGTGATTGTTGTAATACTCGCTTAGCTTCTATGTTGCTTGCTGCTCTGAATGGCACATCGATTCGTTTTCGTGTGAGAGAGAGAGAGACTATTGGAGAATTTGCTGTTTATGAAAACTGTTCACATATTCTCGCCCGCTCTCACGCTCGGCTTGCTCTCTGTGTGGGTAAGTGTGTGTGTTTATGTATGCAGGAGCGTGTGTGTGTGTGTGTGTGTGTGCGCGTTTGTTTTAGCGTGATTTTTCTTTTAGTTTTAGCGTTGTTTCTTTATTTCCTTTTTGGCAATACATGCACTGCAATTGATAGAAGAAGAAGAAGAGCATTAAATCACACAGTCATCGATTAAAATGAAAAACAGAAATAGTTGAGCGAAATGCCAAGAAATGTCATATAACAATTGGTTATTTTATATATTTTTTTTTTGTTGAATTTGTTTTTAAGCTTATCTTATCAACATTCTGGCGCTTCTCTCTGTCATATCTTTAGCCAGATAACAGCCACGACATTGACCAAACTCTGATTTCAGGTGCCATTCACTCGCGTTGCTAATTGTATAAAAACCAAATGCTGGCTTTTTACTCTTCCCCCCCCCCCCCCCCCCCCCCCCTCTTTGCTTGATAAATGGCCGTTTGCCTCTAACACCATTTTGCTTCATAACCGCAAATGGTTTGACAACTCGGAAATACAGTAAAAACTCTAGGAATGGACGACAGACAGTGCAATATTTTAGTCCGAATCATTTCTCTAACATCTTTTTCCTCTTTGAAGCACCACATATCAATTAGTATTCAATTTTTTCAGTTTAGGATAAAACCAATTTTGAATAGACGATATATTTAATTCTACGACATATCCTTAAACTCGAATTGTGAATTTTCTACGCTCGGTAGAGTTTTCGCTGTACATCAACAAATGCCCGACTCGTTGCCGCAGTCAACTCAACTTTTGCGAGTCGTTTATAATTTGCAGTTTGCAAATTGAATTTGTCATTGCGTTGATTTCATTTAACTTAAAATAGAAGAAGCAGAAAAGCTAAAGCTAGCGGAATTTACAAACGCAAAATAGCAATAAAAACGAGCTGGTTTTCCTTTCTCAATTCTTCAGTTAATGAGGGTTCAATAGACTTTATCATGCCATATCGGCATACAGGAGCTATATTAAACATTGATAGACGCTTTGAACTGCAAATGGTCACGTTTGCCTGTCTGCCTGCTGACCGTATACCCAACTAGAATGTAGAATGTTTTGTGTGTGTTGAAAACTGTTTTAATTGAATTAATGGCGAATAAGGCTAAAACTAATTTCTAAATTGAATTAGGGCAACTCTAAGCATAACATATTTGATCTTTGAAAACGAGTAAAAATAAAAGATGAAGCTTTCCCAGCCAACTAATGATAGAATACTTCCATATTATGAAAAACAGCATTGGTATTTTTAGGATTGGCTATGATTAAAACAAGGACCTAACATGTGTAACATATGTGCATATGAAATGTACGCTGATTTCCAGA